>NC_140125.1:72674943-75074943 GCF_964035555.1 Netta rufina | reverse complement strand
TGTACAGCACCTAGCACAGCTGACTCCTATATCCTTTGGGATCTGTGAGTGCTTCAGTCATATAAGCACTAACAACAGAAATAGTAATGCTGTGAATCAGCATAGCTTCACTGAAGCTCATTTACAGATAAAGCAAAGGGTCTGGCCTATGGTATTGTTTCATTGTGTTTATGAGAGGAGAATGAAGTCAAAGAGCAATGGAAATCTTTCCTTTTGTCTTCATTTTTGCGTCCTCCAGCTTTTTTCCTGGAAATGCCAATCTCTGTTAGGATGTACTGATAGAATGATATTATGTTTGCTGTGGCTCTCACAGTCTCCTTATAGTCATTGGAGTCAAAATAGATGAAAGCATTTTTATTTTTATTTATTTTTTTTTTCACTATCTTAGACAGGAGAAGAATGGTGCAAAACCAGAGACATTGTAGAAGATAAAGCAGCAATTAACAGATTAAATAGAGAGTGTTTCAGTGTCTCTGTCATGGCCAACATGCTTGTATGAAGGTATCACTGAAACTCCAGTGGCTGCTTCTGGGGATCAAAGACTACATAGCTCCCTGGTACCTACAGGGAACCTGCTACTAGTACAGAAAATATTAAAAAACAAAACAAAACAACTATGAGCTATTGGTTAATATAATCAAATAATTAATAATAAATCAATTCAGGTAATCAAAATGGCAATTGCTGTGATAGCCCACAAATTCACTATTTTTTTATTTCCTTACCCTTTTCTAGAAGGGCATTGAGTCTTGTTTCACATACACTGTTTTACAAAAATTATACTATGTTGACTGAAGTTTAGTTACTTGTTCACATGGGTATGCAGGGAAGTCGAACTGGTCCCAGAACTGAACTGTGGATCTGATTATAAATGATCAGTTGTGCTTTCCAAATCTGCTTTGCTTTGTTGTTCTTTTGGAAAGTAAGAGCAGTACACGTCTTTGATACTCACTGCATGGTTAATGTTTGAGGATGAATATGCTCATCTTGGGTACTGTGACCTTGTAGTATCCCATATTAGAATGCTTCCTAAGACACTAACTTTGCTGGTGGGCAATTTTATACTTTTACAACACAGAATGATAGGCAAGTGTGAAAAATGGATGACACTTTGAGAAAATAAAACCTGTTCCCTATTCTGAACTAAATCCTCAGGGCTTGGAGGGATATGTCTTCAATTCAACCTGAGAAGTGCCAGACATCAGCTTGAGATTTTCTTGAGCTGCAGACTTAATGTAGAGGCCTAAATAAGCAATTAATGCTTCAAAAGTGTTGTCTCCAATGATTCCATTTGGATTTGCTGGGTCACTATTTTTAATTAACTGATAAGGATTTGGAAACTTAACTCTAGCCAATTATTCCAGCAAAACTTTGGATAATATCCTGCAACAGTATTAATTGTTCTGAATTAACGATCCACTATTAAGCAGAAATCTGGAGGATGTGCAGTAAACAAGGTGTGAGACCACACATAGAACGAGTACCAAAACATAATATTAATAAAAAATGTCAGTGTTGTCATGTTCTTAAGGCTACATTAACAGAACTAAATTAAAATTGGAAAATTCCTGTTCTGCTATTCTACTGCTATTCCTGTTCTACTAAATTCTTACTGCTTTATTCTGCTGTTCTTTTTTTTTTTTTTTTTTTTTTTTAGTGTAGACTTTTAATAATAAAATGTTATTATAATAAAAGGTTATTTGTTACACAAAATTATTAATTAAGTGTTAAATTACAAAGTATATTAGCAAAAACTTAAATGTAAAATTCTCTGCTCAAAGTAATTAGCTGTAGTTCTCCGTAACACATTAACCCTGCTTTTTATATGCTTGTAGTCTATTTCACTAATTCAAAGAATTCACAACACATCTCTCAGTTATTTCCAGGAATTTGAAAGAGCTCATTTGTTTACACTTATTTGCAACAGGAATCTTAACAAAATTCTTCAATATATACTAGAGACATTTTTCCTTTAAAACTAAACTTTAAGCACCTAAAAATAACAATCCTTATTTTTTATTATTATTATATTTTATTTTATTTTTTAGCCAGCTACTTAGTGCATCAAATTATTGTTCAGGCCCTTTATTTGAGACACTGGGTAAAATCCAAATGGAAATGAGCTTGGCTGGTGTGTTTTAACCTACATTTGTCAGCCTCACAAAGTCACCATGCAATTTAGCCCAGTTGGCAGCTCTAGTTAAGAGACATGCAGGACTGGCATAGCTTAGATGCTTCAAGCTGTGGAATACTGCAGCACTTTGACAGGATTGCGAGCACATGCTTTCACTGTGTTTCTGCTCTGCACATACTTCTAGCCACCGCTGTCACTCCTTTGCCTACAGAAGCATCAAAAGTAGTTCAGTTTTTTCCAGCTATAGAATAAAACTTTATTTTATCTTTTTATTTTAATTTATTTTATTTTATTTTGAAAAACAGTAAAATCCTTCTTTACAAGGATATGCTATAAAATTAATAACAGTGCACTTTGGAAAATTAAAAAAATATTCACCCCTTGGCCCCAAGTCTGTGCAAAGGTAACATATCTAAAATTTGTGATGTGACAAAGTACAGAAGGGTGCAGGCATCCCTCCGACCTGTGTGGCAGCCCCAAGGGGTCATCCCCAGGTACCAATTGAGTTACACCAAGGGAGGTGACATGATAAATGGGGTGGCTTAGTGCCCTGCCCATGTGGCGGGAAGGAAGGGAACCTTTCTGCATATCCTAAGAGCACTCTGAGCCCTTGGCTTGCTAATGGGGAAACTAAGTCTCCAGAGCCTTTGTGCATGTTGATACCAAGCCCAGCTCAGCTCCTGTCCTGGAGGGAGAAGGCAAGCAGAGATATAGGCCACCCACTCAGAGCAACCTATGGGGACCCATAGGTGAGGGGCATCCATTAGGTTTCCTGTAGTGGTGCTCCTAAAACATTCCTTTAAATCACTTCCTTTAAACCACTATCTCTTTAGTCTCAAAGCTTTCCTCACATGAGATGAGGACAAATAAGTGAAAACAACAAAAGATTTGTCTTATTCTAGGTCCTCCATGCTGGAGAAGCAAGGCCGGGACAGGCTGGCCCTTCCCTTCCTGCAACTCTGTTCAGACCAGAGCAACTCCTGCATGGCAGCTGTAGGCCCTGGTGGGATGCTTGTTGTTTGTAAGCACAGAAGTAAGCATAGTAATTGATTGCTTTGGCTGCTCCCCAGAACAGGCCTGACATGGAGATAGAATATCTCAAGGATCCATCCTGTTACAAAACTGTAAAATAAATAAACAAAGCATGGTATTTTAGGCTCTGTAGCCATTGCATCACAGGAGCTGCCAGAATAAAGGTTGCACCTCATGCCAGTTGTGGAAGAAAGGGTTTAAGGGAACAAAACAAACATTTACAAATTATGCCCAAAGCTACAATTGCATAAGCCCAGTGAGATATCAGAGGGATTTTAGAAATTCCCCCCTCAGTTACAAATCAACACATTTTGTTCATTTTTCCAGGCACCTGATCTCAAGATCCATTGGATGTTATGCATTTCACTGACAGCAATCTTTGATAAGCCTGATAAGTCCTATCACAATAAAATCTTAAAACAAAACAAAACAAACAAACAAAAACCTGTCAAGCTAGCAAGGCCAGGATGAACGTCACTTAAGAATGAAGTGATTAGGAGAGCAAGCACAGCTTTGTGAAGCAGCTAATAAAAATGTGCAGGGCTTGGGAAACAGCTTATTTGTGTTTAGGAGTTGGAAGAGAATAAAATCAAAATCCAACACTACTAGTAAATTCTATCTCATTACTCAAGGGAAAAAAATTAGATCCTGTGCAACTACGTTTTCTCGGAAAAGAACCACAGATAAGTATTAGGTATTTTATGAGTTGTAAAATCTTCAGATGAAAAAAAAAATAGGATGAAAACATTTGCCTTATTTGCCATTGAAGACTCATAAATAATATATATATTTTTTCTTTTCACCCAAACCCTACAGAATTTGTAGTGCTCTTAAAGAAATCTTACAAAATGTGCATGGTATATGCAGAGGCATTTTCACTGACAAAAAAAAAATAATAAATATATATAAATAAATAAATGAATAAATAATATCAATTCTTCTTGTTTGTATTTAATAGACCCATTTTTTTCCCCTCCCTTCAGGAAAGATGCATGGTCATATACAAAATCGTGAGAATCTTAAAACCTTGAAAACTGAATAAAGATGAAAAGTTCTTTAATTTAGTATTAAATAGAATTACCTTACTGACAAGTGCTTTTTAAAGGTATCTGGTCTTGTGACAGTGATGTTAATGAGGTAAACCTCGTGGTTTATGTTAACCATGAGGTAATGAGGTAATGATGGTAATGAGGTAAAATTGCCTGATTTTAATGCCAAAATATTTGGATAGCCAGTTTATTCTGAAGAAGAAAAATAATACCGACTGCTGAATTTCTTTTAATAGCTACTAAGAACACACAGGTTGAGCAGGTTTGGAATACTAATGGGAGACAAAAGAGGAAAAAGTAAAAAATACATTTAAAAAGATGTATTTATTTATTAGTATTTATTTATTTGTTTCAGTTCAATGAGGGCACAACCCCTCTAAATTTTGAAAGAAGTACTTTCATTATTGTTTCACTTTTTATTCAATTCCATTAAAACAAACAATCAACAAGCAAACAAACAAACAAGAAAAAAAAAAAGGTAAAAGAAAAAACAAACAACCAAGCAAACCACAAAACAAACAAACAAACAAACAAACAAAAAACATCACCTTGAAAATAACATTTCTGGTACATCAAATTAAATCTAGTCAGAAATTTTGCATTTTATGAAAAAATATATTTATCTCACACTTATACCTGCTTTTTTTTTTTTTTTTTTAACTTTACTTTTTGTTGTTAGTGTTGTTGTTGTTTGTTTTTTGTTTTTCTCATGTAACACAGCCAAGGCAGCTTGGATAGATTTTCTTGCTTATTTTTCAGCTTCATTGAAAATGTCAGTGCAGGGTTTACTTAGTTAACATTTCCCTCTCTACACCTGCTACCTTTAAAAAGTGCTTGTTGGCAGAGTGCTTGAAAAAGCCAGATTAAGAAAAACTATATTTTACTGTTGAGATGGTCAGGTAGCTGTTATCTAAGCACATGCACATTTTTCCAAATCCTTGACTTTCATGCAATATTTCCTCATTCCTAGCTCCATACATTTTTGTCACAGTCAGGATAGTGCAGCAGTGCAGGGGGATGCCCAGAGAGAAAAGAGCTTTTAAGACAAATGTCAGTTCGCGGTGAGTGAGATGCAGTGAAACTGCCTTGTGGCATCTATGGCTCCTCACAACCCTACTTTCTGTCATTTGTTGACTGTGATTAGCCCATTTATTGAGTGTATGTACAAGCTTTCACATGTATCCTGTACAATTTTGTCATGAACGACCGATAACAAAAGTTACGTTCTAGAGGAACAAGAGCAGATTGAACATCCAGCATTGAGAAAATGGGTAATACACCCCACCAGAGGCCAGCAATGCAAGAGGAAATCATTTAGATGTAAGATACCTCAGCCTTTTAATATCCAGTAGTGAAGCAAATTTGAAATCTTAGGTGGCTGAATAGTGCAAACTGTACAAACTGAAGGAAGATAACTTGGTATATCTACCCAAAAAAAAACGACAAGCTTATTTTGTGCAACTGCTGTGCTCTATGCAAGGTCAATATTCTCAGTTCTGTGAAAGTGCTGAGAAATGATTTGTTAAATCTACTGACTTATGGACAGACATTGTTAACTGTACATTAGGAAGAGGCTCAAAAGTGAGTTATAGAAGTCCCATGAAGATAAAACCTGTAGTGTAATACATAGGAAGAAAGATGAATTTCACTGTTGTCATTATGTCAATCTCTGGAAATGTTAATCTCTGAGTAAAAGTAAATTGTTTAAATGGCAAACGTTTAGAAGAGAAAATATGAGAACTCAACAAATAAGACGTTATTAATCTCCTTGGTATAGTGGCAAGCTTTATAAATGGATCTAATAAGGTCTGAATATTTATTTTCTATTATTTAATGAATCAGATCCAAAGAAGAATGTACAGAGAATATACACAAAGCACGTGCAGTTAAGAGTTTATGGAAATGTACATCACATATTAACCAGTGAAACATTAATGGTTTCACTAAGGCTGTGACCATTAAATGTGTTATGTAATTGTTATTGTTATGAAGTGCAGCGATGTACCAAGAGTTCTGCCCCATTATACTGGTTTTCTGCAAAGAGGGGTAGTAGACTGTGGAACTCATTAGATTTAAACATATCTAAATAATTAAATATTGTTCTGTTCTGCTTTACTTTCCTTAAAAAGATACCTTCTGAAATTATCACTGAATTTACTGGACAGCTTCTGCTGGGAGTTGCACTCTTTGAGCAAATGAACACCAGGCAAGGATGTGGTAATATGGATGTGGTCAGAGTGACATTGACTAATTAATGTTACTGTATAAAGACAATGTAATACCACTGTCATTATAAATGTGTCAACTGATGCAGAGATGTTAACTGCAAGAAGTAATACATTGAGTCAGTAGTAGTACCAGAGATTGAAAAATTCACAAGGTCAAACTATTATCTAGCAAATACTCTGATAGAAGATTTCAAAACATACTTGAAATCATGATAAACATCCACTTTTCATGGCAGGCTCACAGTAGCTTGTCTATCCTGCTACTATTGATCTGGTCAGCAACATGATCACAACAAAACATGCAAACAGAAAATCCTATTTAGTGGGATACCTTGGCACCAAGGCAATCCTATTGCTCCCTCTTCTCTGCTAAAAGGTACGTATCATTTGTCTCTTGTGCCTTAAACAAAATCAAAACTGAAGTCAAACAGGAAAATAGAGGGTAGTGGCTTCTTATCACCATCCCACTTTCCTCAGTGTTTAAATACAAAGTCAATTATGTTTTATCCACATTGAGTACTCTTTGATATTTAAATTCCATGAATAAACCAGAGTCCTTTGTTCTACTATTGCAAACCTTAATGAAATAAGATGGTTTAGCTGGGTTTATTCAAAAGTGAATTTTGTGAACTTACCAAATGTGCTTCCTGATTATCATCATAAAAAACTCATCGTATTATTTTTGCTCTCTGACTGAAGATATCACATGGCTGGCCAGTATTTCAGGATATGATCACTGGGGCACAGATTCTCAGGTGATATACAAAGGCATAATAGTTGATTTGAATATGTTTTAAGTGACTGAGAGTCCTGCCATAGTATAAAATTGTATTTTGCACATTTTCCTTTATTGGTTGCATACCTGAGTCATACTTGAAGGGAAGGAAACAATAGCATGTTACTTAGTTAATTAAGCAGCTGGAACAAATTTAAGCAGTGGAACATTCACTTTGGAAATGAGCTGCTCACAAACAGTACAGCAATGAAGAATGTTTTTTTGGCTGAGTCCCTTCAGTAAATCAGAAGGTCTTGATGCAAGTCAGGAATTACTTACTGGGGGAGGTCCTATGACCTCTTTTGAACAGGATGCATGACCAAAAACAGTCCTTTGTGCCCTCCAAGTCTATTCAGCTGTAGTCTGTGAATTAATGATAATAGTGAATAATATCTGTAAAAGCATTCATGCAATAAAGTGAAAGCAGTAAGGAGGAACTTCTGCAATGCTTAGCTGTTTACACAAGGGTACTGTACAGCAGTAGGCATGTCAGCCTTCTACGAGTTTTGCTGAAATTAATGGGAGTGGGAAACATTTCCACCTTTTCGAAGAGTGCAGTTAAAGTAAGTGATCTGTTACCATTGTGACACTTCCAGGGGAGGCTATAGTTTCAGCTGTGATAATAGTGATGTAACCTGGAAAAGAAATAAATTTGTAAAACCAATTCACAGCCACAATATTGCAGCTGGAGCTGAGACCAAAGGTATAGCTTGACCTTAACACTGTCAACATTACAGGTAATATAATTACCTGTAGCATTCTGTCGGTTCCAGCATTGAGATGTCTCTCTTTTTTGTTTGTTTCTGGCAGCAGACTGAACTATTGCTACTTCTGGTTTTTTATTTATTTATTTATTTATTTATTTATTTATTTATTTATTTATTTATTATTATATAAAAAAAGAACATTAGAGTATTAGGTATGTTATTTCAGTTTTTATGGATCTCACTCTTACTGAAATGTTGCAAAATAGTCTTGATAGTATCAATAATGATGAATCTGGTCTCAGATCAGGATTGAAATTCTTTTTCTGTTGCTTTTCAGTCTTACTTGAATGGTAGCTGGTTGTCCAGCTCACCCAACCCTTTCTAACAAGAAAACAATCTTGCTGAGTTTGCTGCATTGCTTCAGGAGGGTAAATTTTGTGGGTCAAATTAATTTGTATTGGTTCAGACACATCCATTTGGCAGTATCCAAAGGCAAAAGAATAAACCAAGCCAGCAGGGATGTCTAAAAGCCCATACAGGGGCCTTTAACCACTTATTAATTTATTCTAACTACACATAAACCTGACTTTAAGTCAGGTTCTAAAATCTACAATTTGAAAATAATCTGCTTCTCATCCAAGCTGGCATTTAATCTCATTAGCAAATAGTGAAGGAAGTTAGAAACTGGTAAAACATAAGCTTATAGCTCATACTATTTACTTATTTTGTTTTGTTAAGAAAGCAGTATCAGTTCCTGATTTCCACATCATATCTATATCATGCATATCATTGTTTTCATTATGGGAAACATGTATATCATACTTTCATTATGCCCCATCCCTGGAGGTGTTCAAGGCCAGGTTCGATGAAGCTTTGAGGAACCTGATTTAGTGGAAGGTGTCCCTGCCCATTGCAGGGGGGTTGTAACTAGATGTTCTTTAAGGTTGCTTCCAACAAAAATAATTCTATGATTCTATTATTCTACGAAAACATAAATTTTCAGGGACTGCAACGTGCAGTTCAGTTCAGCTCCCTAAAAATGGGAACTGGAGTTTCTATGAAAAAGTGAAAGAAAGTCAGAAAAAAAATATAAATGCTGCTTTGTGTCATGAAGGCCATATCCTGGTGCTGCTGAAACTGGTGGATCCCTTTGCAAGGGCATTACTGGGAGAAGTCTAGGATGCTCCTAGCTTTATGCTCACATTGAATCAAAGCATTTGAGGTTCAAGAGGAAAACATTTGCACAGTACAAAGAGGCCCAGCCTTCCTTCTCTGCTGTGGGAAGGAAGATCACTGGGGAGATAGCAGAGAGGATGAAGTAGTTTGTGGGGAGAGATGTGGATTCAGTGCATACCTCAGCAACCTCTTTCAGCAGGAAGTGAAAGCTATCCAGATAAGGTGTTGATGATCTCACTGACACAGCCCTGGGCTGCAGTTATTGCAGCTCAGGCTACGTGTGGACTTGAAGAGGACTTAAAAAAAAAAAAAGGAAAAAGAAAAAAAAAGTTAAAAAATATGGGTGGGGGTGGGGGAAGGGAAACACCAAACATGAAAATCAATCCTTCTTGCACCATTCCTGCCATGACTTGAATCCAGAGTTCACTGTTTAACCATAAAATGTTAATAGGATCCAAAACAGTCGTCTCAACAACTTCAGGAATTCAGCAACTTCATAGCTTTAACTGTTTAGGAAGGGATCAGTTGTGGTAAAGCCATGTAGGTATCTCACACCAACTGGGTCCACACAGAAAAAAAGTTTAAATGGTTTGTTTTGACAATTGTGCTTTGATTTTTATATATATATTTTTTATATATCCCTTGTAAAGCAGTATTGCACTGACTTCACAAACAATGTTTAAATCTTTCAGTTCCTTTTGGAATTATGGGCCTAATGAAGAAGAAAGAAAAAGGAAAGCTGAATTTCATCAGCTTTATAACATGATACAGAAGGAATAAAATCACAAATAGGGCTTTAGAAGGATGAAAAAATATTCCCAGAGCTGGAGTGGAAGCATGTAAGTAAAAAGGTACAAAGTGCCACAATGACTGAAAGACAGATGAATCCCACACAGGCATATTAGACAGTGTTGAGTGATGATAAAAAGATCAAGTTCACGTCCTTTCTACTTCTGTAAGAAAAGAACTTAACATGTTGAGTCTGACCAGAAGCCTCAAAAAGTGCAGTAAGTCATGGGATAGTGTGAGTCATTTGGAGAATGATCTTCAAGTGCTTCTCCCTCATCTCTGCCCTTGATAAAAACAATTAGTCAACATACAGTGAGTTTATGGAGGAGATCCACAACATAGAAGATGCTATGAGGAATTAACAAAATAAAGACAAAATACTTTGTTTTGAAAGGAGATAAACCCATTAGTATCACAGACCTCATAAACGTCAGCTGTGAAAATAATTTCAACACAGGAAAGAGGATGTGTTTTGGGGGATCACTACTATTATTATTTTCTGGCATTATAATATCGTAAAATAATTATGAGTCTTGACTCTATATTGTGCTGGGCATAGTCAGAAAGTAAGAGGCAGTGGGCTCATCTATACTACTATTTGAGTTCAGAGAAATGAACTCTTTTCGTTCCCAGCTATTGCACTTTGGCTCTCACCATGGAATTGCCTTGGGGTTCATAAAATAAATTCCTATTAGATGAAATGAAATGAAATCAAAAGAAGTGCTTCCCTAATGTACTTTTACAGGTAATGAATGGGTCTATGGGGTCAGATCAGAACTCACCTGAAGTAAAACCCAGCAAGCACTTCTAGCTTGGATGTTGGATCCTCAACAACTGTTTTGCTTTGGAGAGCTTTTCCTTCTAGACCACGTCACTTGCTATTGTAAGACTGAGTGGAATCTCACTGAGGGTGGTGCATGATTGTTTACAACTAAGTATAGATGTTTAACATATATATTTGACCTAGAAACCTGTAGCAATTAGAAGGAAATAAATACTTTAAAGGCATGATTTATCAGTTTGAAAGATATACCTTCTGATCAGATGAATCTTATTCCCAGCGATGTTATTTTTTTCTCCGCAATGAAAACGAAAAGTGTCTAGGTAATTATGTTCTGTGTAGATGTTCACTCAGTGAATGGATTGAAATAGTTAGTAGGGAACAGCTAGTTTAAATTTATTCTATTGGCAAAGAATAGTAAACAGAATCAGAAAGGAATGACCTGACTTTTCTGAGGCTGCCTCTACTGACAAGTAGACTAGACCAGGATTAGACCTCCTATCTTTCAACTGCTAGTCAAATGTGCACTAAGTATACACAGTAATTCAGTAGAATTATTTAGCTTGTTGATATAGCATGGTAATTCAACTTTTTGTTATATAAAAAGCTTTTTTGTCAAATTATGGGTCACAGTAACCTTGAAAAAATCTCTTTATTGTCTTTCCATTTAGACGAATGCCTCCATTTTCCCATTATTATAACATTTTGCAAATGTTTGTGTAAATTTCCTCTTTTGCATTCTTTATTTCAATAATTGTTTTATGAACTTACATTATACACTGAATTGCACTGATTGTACTTGATCTATAATATTATTTTTCAGTTTTCAAACAGTATTTAGTGAGGTCTTTAATAAATAAAGGAGATCTAGTGTCTTTCTTTTAAGTGTAAATATCAGACTGAACTAGGAAAATAAAATTAAACCTACAGTTGCTGAAATGTTTTATGCTAAGTTAATTCAAAAAGGACCTATAAATTTAATGATCTGCTTTCTGTTTCTATGTGTCAGAGATGCTGTTAAAAACAATATCAAAACATTCTGTCATCTGTCATATTGAGCATAATTTTTACTAATTTTCCAAATTATCTGGAAACAATAACAGAAACACTTTTAGGTGTAGATAAATGTTTGGTTTTCATTTGTAATAAGTCAGTGAGCGAGGACTTATTTGTATCATATTAGTCATATTTTTATTTTAAACTGAAAGGTCTGCAAAAGGTAGCAAGAATCTTCACACTCGTTTTAATTGATAATCTGAAGAGTTGATTTAGGCATAAATAAAAATAGAACAAAACTGGAATTTTCTTCAATCCCTCCTTGGCCACATAAATTAATTTTATAGAAGTGACTTGCAATTTACAGTGTGGCAGTAGGTGCAGTACTTAAGTAACACTGAAAAGAACAAGTCTTTATGCAGTCAAGAACTGGGTTTAAAACCCAGCACGAGGTGATCTGGATTCCTAAAATCTGATCTGTGTAGTTTAAAGCACAGTTCCAGTTTTGGTAGTTCCATTTCAGCAACATGTACCCCAAAACCTGCATAACCTTTCTTTTGCACCACAGAGGCAGAACAGCATTTTAAGATGTCTAGCTTTTTTTTTTTTTTTTTTTTTTTTTTTCTGGAAGAGAATACCAATGAAGAAATGAGGCATAGTTGGAAGGACGGACTGCAGTTCAGATGCTGAGCTGAAGAAAGTTGGGAAAAAACACAGCACATGGCTACAAGAAGATTGTAATCATATCTGGCTTTTCTCACTTCGCAACTTCAATAGACATTTAATGCCAGGGATGCCAGTGCCTCCAGATGTCCTTTTACTCCTGATCATCTTAGTCTTTCTTACCCTTCCAGAGTTTGCTAGTCTAATTTAGACAGCACAGTGAAATCACAGTCCCAAACACAGACTCTTGCTTTTTCTGGTTATCCCACTGAAAAGAAATTGGAGACCTACTTTTTCTGTCTTCTCAAGCCACCTGATGAACTTTGCAAGATCTGTTTTAATTTTAGAGCTTATTACTTGACCCTGAGTCTTAAAAAGCTTTTTTAATGGTTTGAAATTTGAAGTCCTTGAGAAAAGGACCTGTGTTCACTGATACATCTCTAAACAAATGTCTCTTCAGAGACCCAGTTTTTCTTCTAAACTGGAACTAATGTTTGCATGTCAGCTGAAGAAACAAGTCCAACATGACATGTTCGCCACTACAGCAGTAACCTTATGGGCAGCATAGTTCACGTGGACTTTGCAAAGGTGTATTCCACTGCAAAGAGGATACAAATTCTTCATGCTAGGACCACAAAACTTAAATCTTTATCAATACAGCTCCTTACAGTAGACAGCCTGCAGAAAAACAATTGATGTAAACCAATACTTATGGCCGATTCCAAGTCTATTCAAAACATTTATTGTGAAAAAGCCATCAAGAGTATTTGTTCTGAAAAATCCATCTCCAAAGAGGTGTAGAAGGAAAATATGCTCAAAGTGCAACATATGTAGAAATATGAAGTGTCAAATGCAATCCAGACATTGAAAGCAGAACTATAAATGGATTGACAAAAGGGAGATGTGAGCAGCATGGAGAAGCCATACAAAGAAAGTGAAAAAAAAAAAAAAAAAGGCAAAAGATCTTTCTTCCCCTTTACCAGAGCGAGGTGGTGTCCCCCCAGCCAGAAATCTTCTGTCTGTATCCTCTGTTTATTCAGTACTATGTGGAAATAAAATAAAATAAAATAAAATAAAATAAAATAAAATAAAATAAAATAAAATAAAATAAAATAAAATAAAATAAAATAAAAAGGTTTTATTTGCTCTCCAGTTGTGACTGCTTCATTCTACAGCTTCCTACTTGTGTCAGACTTGTGTAGGAGTGCTCTCAGTCTCAGACAGGAGTCTTTTCTTCTTGACTTTTTTCACCACTGCAGATGCATATTAGTATAAAAAGCAATCTTTTCACCTGTGCCATAACAGAGTCAATTCTGCAAGCTTTTTAAGTACTTCAGTCTGTTAGAACATTAACTTCAAAGAGAGTCCTTTGACTCGGATTTAGAGATGCACTTCAGAAGATTACTAAATTTGTTCAAAACACTCGTTCTGAATGAACAGAAATGATTTGGACTGGAAGAAGTGGGCCTTAGCCTGAAGTGCTGACATTTTAGTTTAACACACAGCCTACCTTCAGGGCTGTGGTTTGGTGTTTAACTGTCACCTACCACGTGCTTTACTACATGCATTTCTGAAGGTCTTGAGGACTTGTACACTGTTTTCTTTCAAAGGTATCTTTGAATTCTAGGGCTACGTGCAGTGTCCCACAAGAGCATCAGAGACAGAGAAAGGAGAAAAGCATTTTATAACTTTAATACTAACAACTAACCTTTGCTCTAGACTATAAATAAATTTACTTTGAGTTTTGTGGCCCTCATCCTCATGAGATGTCCAAGAATGTCACAGATGTCAATATGTAGTGAGTAATATTAAACTGAATATTTAGGGGATTATTTTACTGTTGTTGCCTATAGAAGCTATATTTTTTGAAGATTTAATTGCTTTATCAAATACTTATATTCAGTATATTCAGTAGAAGAATAAACTATGTAAACTTCTGAACTGCTTGGCAAAATGCTCTGGACACAAAATACATTTGCTGTAGGCATCAAAAAAAAATATTTATTTCAATACTGTAGTTAAATATAGCAAAATATAATGTCTGTGAGCCAAATTTCCTTAAATAAGTAATAGTGTTTCCTCACAAATTTTTAGAAATTTGTTTAATAACTTGATGGAACGTAAGGCATCTTTCTTTCATTAGAGTTTCTTTTCTATTGAATTAAGTTTACTTAATTTCTTCTAAGCAAGATGCCCTGCAATTGAATTTGGATTGAAACAGAAATTTAGATTTTGGCTAATAGAGAGCACTTTCCCAGTTAATTTAACATTTTTATGGGACATATTGTCAAATATGGTAAAAAAAATAAAAAAAAATCCAAATGACCTCAAAATTTTTATGTATATATACATATATATATAATATTCCCCAGTACTTCTCCTCTCCTCTCCTCTCCTCTCCTCTCCTCTCCTCTCCTCTCCTCTCCTCTCCTCTCCTCTCCTCTCCTCTCCTCTCCTCTCCTCTCCTCTCCTCTCCTCTCCTCTCCTCTCCTCTCCTCTCCTCTCCTCTCCTCTCCTCTCCTCTCCTCTCCTCTCCTCTCCTCTCCTCTCCTCTCCTCTCCTCTCCTCTCCTCTCCTCTCCTCTCCTCTCCTCTCCTCTCCTCTCCTCTCCCACTCCATATAATTCCCACTGAGAACTACTGAATTGAATTCCCACTGAGCCTTCTCAGTGAGAATACAGTTTGAGAACTCTCACTGAGAGGATCTGCCTTTTGTTTTGATGACCCGGGGCACAGCCCAGCCACCCTCTCAGAGGCCTTCTACTGGTAGGGAAGCATTCCCTATTTGAGGGGCCTCTGTTTCTCAGTCTGAATAAAAAATCTGGCACAGCTGTAAACTTTTGTCAACACAGATCTTTGTGCTGTTTCCAGGAACCTAAAATACCCAGGACTGGCACTAGCGTATCTCATGTGTTGTGTCAGCCAGTTTTGACTGTCAAGGGATTGCAAAACAGACACAAAAATTAAACCTGAAACTGCTTCAGTAGGCAACTTGGATAGAAATTCCTCTGTTGTTCCCTTTTTCATTTCTTAGCTTTGAACAGTTGTTCCAGTTAATGGCAAGCTCCCCCCAGCCCCAGCTTCCCCACCAGATATCTAAAATCATGTTTTTTTTTTTTTTTTTTCCCTTAAAACAAAACAGCCTTTATGCTTGTAAAGCTCTGTGTTCAGTGTGCTAAACACAAGAACACAAGACTGAATACTATAGTTTCTTCTTGTATTTGACAACATGAATTTTCATCTTTTATCAGTTTATTTCTGAAACTTATTTCTTATATGGCATTTCCCTAGCATTTCCCTATCTTTTTATGCTTCTTGAACTTTTTTTTTTTTTTTTTTTTTTCCTTTCCTGATGAGAATAAAGGGAGGGTGATGGTTTCTGAAACAACTTTTCAGAATTCACTCTCCCCTATCATTCCTATCTCCCCTATCACAATCCCCTATCCCACTATCCCCTTTCCCATGTAGCAAAAAAATTGTCACCCAGTACTTGCATCTAGTCTTGTCCCTTGGTAAACCCTTGCATTGAACCACAGACAGGGGAGGGAAGGGAAGGGAAGGGAAGGGAAGGGAAGGGAAGGGAAGGGAAGGGAAGGGAAGGGAAGGGAAGGGAAAATGAAATATTCTAGAACAACAGTTGACTACAAACAAAACAATTTATTATGTTCAGTTTTCAGGTAACCATGTATTATTTCTAACAGAGGGAGATGTCTGAATATATCAAAAGATGAAGATGCAGGTTTAATAGAAAATTTTTAGATTCTTGTGAATTAAAATATGCCTTCCGATATCCTTGCATTCTCTTTGATTAAAAGTGAAAGTCTGAATTAAAAAAAGAAATACATATTTGCTGAGAAAATGGCTGCTACTGAAGCTTGCAAATGAAAATAGTTTAAAAACATTAGATTCTCCGGTGTTCAAACTGGACTTAAATAAGATTTTAACAGTAGTTCATCCACTAATTATCCTATTTCTGAGAGAATATCAACCTTCAACAGTCAGCCTTCCTCTGTGAATGATGATCATGCAACTTATTCAGAAGTCATCTGAGTTAATTGAGATTAATTTCTTGTAAGCAGAGAGCTTGAGTCTCTTGGGGTCTCATCAGAATGATGGCACTTCTGATTTATAACCATGTAACAGTGTTATTTATAGAAGTAAGCACCTCACACCAAAATAAAAATATTATTCCTTACTTCCTCTGCCTGTCAGCTGTTCTCCTCTGGAATATGTGTATGGCTTCTCTCCTTCCTGGAGCCTTAAAATGTTTTATTTTCTCTGTACATAAATTCAGAATTATTAAATGTAATGAATCACCAAAGAGGATAGCAATTAGCATGTGATAGATAAAAATGGTGTTGAATTCTCCATAAATATGAAAGAGAGCTGATTTTTTTTTTTTTTATTTGTCTTTAAATACGAGTTTATGATGGTAGCAAAGGAATGTCTGCTTTTTAAAGGCTGACTAATGCAAAAATCTCCTTTTATAGACAGCAGTTATATTAGGTCAAAAAGTCATGGTCAAGAGCAGAAGAAATTCCTAGAGCAGCCATCTGCTTGGGTTCTGTGCTGGCCTCAAATTTTGTTGAGCTTTTATTCTCCTTACCTCCACCTTTTCACATTTATATCCAAAAAGCTTGCTGCCTGGTACATCTTTCTTTCTATCCATACAGACAACTGTTCATGGCGCTTCTGAATGTTTCAGGGCATGATTTTAAATATCTGGAAGTCTGGTGTCTTGTAGCTGTTAGGTTTAGAAGAAGAAAGTCCTGTGGCAAGGCTATCAAACTTATTTTTGTAATCGAATGCACATTCTGTTTCTTCCTCTGCTAGCTATCTAGTGGGAAACCGAGACAAGAGGAGACTCATTCAACAAGTGTTAAAGCTTATATTTAATCAGAAGATGCTGAACATTTACAGAAGAGGTAATAAACAGAAAAGACGCTGGATTTGGAGAAAAGCAGCTGTTAAAAAACACTTCTTCAGAGATCTGAAATGCTGGGACTAAGTTTGAGAGAAACTGTCGGGAGAAGAGCTCTGAAGAGCCTTTCGTCAAAGGGCAGGAATGTAAGCTTTTGGCCCCTAATATTGAAAGACTTGGTATCATTAGAAAGTTACGATCTCAAACATATTGGATAAATAATCTCTCCAATTTGAGCAGACGTTTCCTAGATTCATGAAATCAGAAGCAAGGCCAGTCCTCAATTAGAATTTGAAGAAATTGATTTTAATGTAAATGTTTGCTATGTTTGTATCACCTTCAGGAATGGCACAAGTCTAATGGGAATGCAAGATATCAGCCTTTCTCAGACTTTAAAGGAACTCCTTTGAGGTTTAAAGTTTTTACCTTCATTCCCTAAATATTTCTTTCATTTCCATTTTGTTTTATTGGCTTGGAATTCCCACTGTAAACACATTTGCATTTGCCATAATTCTGCAAAAGAAAACAATCCAGAGAGCTATTCATCTGGTGGTGGCATGATTTGCCATAGCTCAACTGGAAACCAGCAGTTGAAAATCTATTCTGTAAAAGTCTTTTTCTTCCTGGAAAGGAATAGAAAACAGTGCAAATCTCTCACATACATCTTGACCATCTGGGTTCAGAAAGGTTTCGTACTGGTGTATTCCAGGTATATCTAAACTTCAAGTGCTATTCTGAACTAAGTTAAGCATTTGATGTCTTTCAGCCAGTCATGATTCTCTCTAATGTCCTCAGATTTCAAATGGAAATTAGATGCTTTTATCCAAGCCATTGGTAACATTTTTTGTCACCATGATGATAAACCTGGCTAAATGGTGACTCATATGAGTGAAGATGACATATATTTTTTCCATAATGGTAATATAATGTTTGTCTTTGAGTACAGTGAAGCAGCCACTAAACTGCACCAAAATATCCTAGTTACATTGTCAAAAAAAAAAAAAAAAAAAAAAAGCCAGACATTCAAGTACAGGGTGAATAAAAGAGCAGTATAAATAAAGGAAGAAATAAGAAGCAATTGCCAGGCCCTCAATCCTAATGTGTGCTGTCTCCACAAAGTCCCATATGTGGCCTCAGAAATTATTTCTTCTATTTTAGTTTGTTTTTAAAATGCAAGCCATATAGAGAGGAGTTTTTCAGCACTCAAATTAATGTATAGAATACTGCAGTGGTAAAAGAAACTATTCTAGCAATGCATATGTAAATTTATTTCTGCCTTTGAACTCTGTTTATACATCACTGTGGAACTCAGCTGCTAGTATTTAGTAGCAATACAGCCTTGCTTACAGCATTTTAGTGCCAAGGGGAAAAAAGGGGATTTCCTTTTCTTAGCAAGGGATTTCAGTGAGAGAGGAAGAAAAAAGGACTGCTCTTGTTGAACTTTCCTCACACATAACTTTTTTCATTGGCTGTGAAATGTCCACATCTGCAGCTAGAAACACAAGCGATAGATTTCTGTGATCCAAGGTGATACTATTATAAGGGAAATATCAGTAATTCTGTGATTCAACATGCACTTTCCTTGTAAAGGAAAGCCAACATAAAAAATACTTCTCCATCTGAGATCAATAAAAATGTCCTAATTTTCAAAGAAATATTCTCATGGACCTGTCAAGAAGAGTACTACAAAACTGCATGCTGAAATGTCATTGCCTTTTTTGGAGAACAACAAATTTTTCTAACACCCAGATCAATGTAGTGTAGAGTCTTAATCAATTCAGACTGAATTTTTTGAAGTTCTTACACAAAAGCCAGCTGGTGGAAGTGTGTTGTAAAAAGAGCTATCTGAATTATTCATTGAGAATAATCTGTGTTACGAATTTGCCCTCCCACTGCTCCACCTCCTTTGCAGAATTTGTCTGCAATGCAGTCCTCATCTCTGTGAGTGTTTGGAAAATGGTTTATATTGATGCATTTTTATATGGCTCCAAGAGTTGCTGGATCTCTTAAAAACTATTATTTAAGTTAATTATATTTTATGACTTGCAGTGTGTGAATACAACACTGTCTAGTAAATCATTTTATGGTATTGCAGGACACTGATAGGATGACTGAAACTTTTTTTAACCTAGGAAGTTAAGAATAACAGAGATACACTATTTGGTTGTCTTTGTGAAATGAACTGATGTATGATTGCATTTTCTGGTCTGCACTTGTCTCTTGCAGACAATACACTGAGGTGGCTAAGTACATACACATACACACCCTAAGCTCTTTCCATAAGTGAGGGTGAACCACAGAGGCTGGGACAGATCTTCTGTGAAATTATTGTCCTTCAGAGGTGCTTGTCCCTTACAGACTGGGTGTGTAAAGGGACTATGAACATCATGTTGAAGAGTTAAGTCAGGTTCTAGATGAGATTCTCTGTTTTGAAATAATTCATAAGTAATATGAATATGAATTGACAGGAGACAATTCAATCCAGTTTACATTGGAAGACTCCTCTCTGAGTTTACCTTTATGGTCAGTGAAGAAAAATAAGTCCTTCTCGGATGCAAACAATTTCATCCCGAGTAGACTTATACCATACCTTATGGTATAAGATGACTTATACCATAAAAGTCTTATTTCTCATAGGTTCTTGTGATAGGAGCTTAAATAACCAGCTCATATCTGTGCCTCTATACCAAGAGTATGTACATTCAATTAAATTAATCTCACTCACTCAGGTTAGGACTGGTAGATACTAGTGGCAGTAACCTTTTTACTGCTGTTGGAAAAAACATTATCTGTTCTGCTGATAACAGAATGAAATGAGTTTTCAGTGTCATTGGTGCTTATGAAGTGTGCTGAAGTATTCAGTTTCTCCTAATTCCTTTCCAGTGTTATCACCGCAAAAAAAAAAAAAAAAAAAAAAAAAAAAAAAAAAAGAGAAGGAATATGACATCATATACTTACCTTGCGGGTGGATTACATCAAGAACCCACTTATATCTTTCTTATTAAGACTAAGCCTACAAAAAAGTTGTGTTTGGTTGTCTAAGAAAACACAGGCTAAGCAGATACTTCACAGCGTATTTGGTATAAACTTCATGTTGATAAATTTACTTGAGAAATCCAGGAAACTTTTTGAAATGACTTTCCAAGAGATTATCAGTGATAAAGAAGACTGAGTTTGATAGGTTTATGAGTAAGATTGCATATATTGGGCCTATTTTAACAGGAGAGGGAGATTTTGATGGCTATTCTAATCCTGTGTTGCTGCTAGCTAGAACTATTGTTAACTCTAAGAATTATTGAATGTCAGAAGTTTGAGTGGATTAAACTTCTTCTATAACCATTTGCCAGTTGATATACACCTTCGCCAGTAAGCTAGCTAAATAAAACTATCTAACTGCCTGTCATGCAAAGGAGACACTTTCCTATGAACACATATCTAAATCCCTTACATGTAGTGAAGCATGCAATTTAATGTAAGTGTTCATTCCAGTTTATCAGAGATTCACATCTTTCTTTGCCGTATCACCATCTACTAATGCATTATTTTTCATTAGGTGTGTATTCAGAGAAGCATGAAAATGCTTACCAGTCTAAAATGCATCTTAGAAGCTATATGTGTATTGTAAAAGATTCTTTCACATTTACAGAGACGCCTGATAAAAACTATTGATTATATGAAGAATAAACAAAATACAAACATTTTAAATGTCATTAGTTAGGAGGAAAAAAAAAAAAAGGCTTAGTTAATACATACTGTTTCCAGGGAAAATATTCTTCATTGTTTACAGTTGGTACCAAATTAGTCTTTCCATTCCCCTATCTAGTATACGTGCTAGTGGTAGACAAAAAAGTAGAAAAGATTAATGCTTTGTTATTTTTATATTCCTTCTTTTATCCTGCAGTGGTCATGAATATGACCTTCCATCTTCTTTTACCAAGTGCAACTCCAAGACTAGAAGTCACTAGCCTGAGATAATTAAAACCTGGAATCACTCTTGCACAAATGATCAGGTAAGAAGCTGGGGTGGTGAGCACAGATTTTTCCAGCTTGTGTTACATTGATCCTCTGTCATCAGGCTTAATTAATAGGGTTAAACAGTTCTTCAAGAAAGAATAGTGTTGGTATTTTCCATGTGAAGCAGTCACGATGAGGATTGTGTCCTCTGATACGCATGATATTTTACTCACAGTGAAGAATATGTGCTACCCTTGGCTATGCCCTTTGTTTAAACTTGTCCCTTGACTTCCTTGAAATAAATAGAGCATATGAAAACACACTGGGGGTATCTTGCTAAACTCTGTGGCCAGTACAGACCTGCCAAAACTTAACCTCAAACTGGGGGGTTTCTGGCTATTGGGACAATACTGTTACTAGGGTTGAGAGGGTGTAAAAAGCACGAAATGTTCCTGCCCACAAATATGCTGGAAAAGATACAAAATAAGTAAGTTTCCTAATACCCTGATCTCCTTCTCACTGACTTTTACTAATGCCTAACAGCTTCATTGTCCCCTCAGTGTTTACTGACATCAAAGATAAATTAGTGTGTTATGAGTAAAATGCACAAGAATTAAAAACAGTTGAATTTCATCTCTACTTGATGCTAGTACAGAGTTGAATGACATTCAACTTATAGTTTGACCAGCTATTCTTCAAAAGTTTGAACTGTGCTTTTGACGGGAGTTTCCTAAAAAGCACTATCTAGTCCATTTATCCCTTGTTAGCTTTTAGATAGAGAAATAAAGAAAATAAAATTTTAATTAGAAATTGAGTTGTTTTCAGAATTAAAGCATTTGTTTTCAGAAGGAAAGCATTCAGGTATCATTATTGGAGGTTGGATTGAGATTTGGGGAACACTTTGACCAAAGAATGCAGCAGAAATGTGCCCTCAGCTTGCATAGGGGCTTGCTGCAGAACAGGGTCTGAGGTGGAGTTTTTGCTTTCTTTTTAGTCATCTGAGATTGTACTCCACCTCATCTGAAAGAGGAGAAGTGAGAGAGTGGTTGTGGAGTTTAGCTGCCCAGCACGGTAAAACCACCACAGTGATCTGCTTTAATTAATGACAGTATTTTTAATAGCGTCATACAAAACCCTTCCCAGTTGAAAAGACAATCATGGAGAATTTTGCTGCTGCAACAGTCTGAGGTATCCCTGTAACAGCCTGGTGTCTTTAGCCCTTCTTGTCAATGCTTCCTTGTCTCTACCAGTGAAATCAGAAGACTTATGTATTAATCTGTGCTGAAGTCTGAGCTGATAGGTATAAGGGAATGACTTTCACATATCTGCTTTATAAAGTAGAGTCCTTTCATTTTCTGAGTACGTATTTTCAGTAGCTGATCTGACAGCGTTAACCACAGTTATTTTCATTTTTGCTTTAGAGACATGGAAATGTGTGCATAAATACTGCTCCAGTGCACTGAATACACATTATAAAGTATCACAGAAAGCAGATGATTCAACAGTCTTGGAAAAGGGAAAAAGTTGCAGATGAAGTTATGAGAGAAACTTCTGTAGAACAAGGAAACTGGCAGAAATAAAAACAATAACACTGTCTTCTTTATCAAGGAACATTGCTTCTGTATTCTCTCAATCTCAGACAGTAAAGCTGAGTGAAGCAACCAACCATAGTGCATTGTTATATATTCTTCCTTGTTTTATCGTGATGGAAAGGTAAGCAGGAGATCAGAACACTCCAAATACTGAGTATGCGCTGTGTTGTATAGCATGCAACCTCTACAGCTTTGGGTTCTGGAAAGCTCTCTGAAGGACTGAGGTGTACTTAGGGTCCTCTATTCTGAAAGCTGTTATTCAGCTGAGGCTCTCTGCAGAGAACTTCAGGTCACATAATGTTTTATACCTTCTCCACTGAACATGTATAATCTACATGTTTTGTACAGTATGGCCAAGAAAAAGTGTCCTAAAATCATAAAAAATAAAAATAAAAATAAAATCCACAAGATTGAAGTAATTTATGAGATTCAATTTGGAAACACTCATGCATTTGCTTTTGAGGCATTATTTCAACTTGAAAGATGTTCTCAAGCTAAGCTTTGAGACTTTGAGAACTTTTTTTTTTTTTTTTTTCCAGAAGACATTTAAAGAAGACATTTTCAAGAAAATGCTACATGTAAAGGGATGTGTGACAAAGTTTGAACTGGCAACAATGTGGTGAGAACAAGATATTGCTGAAGATATGTGACCTCAATAGAAGGCTTATTAGATCTTCAAATAAACAGCCTATCTGCATTCTGCTTCCAAATGTCTCCAGATGCAAAAGAGACAATTTTTTTTTTTTTTTTTTTTTTTCCAGGATATATTATGTAGTGTCTGCCATGTAAGTATTAACCTTTGTTAATTCCTTTCATTACATTTCTGTGGTGGCTGCTTTCTTCCTAATGTTTTCTTTCTTGCTGAATTTAAAAAATATGTTTGATTTTACACTTCTGCTCCACCCCCAACCTCTTGCATAAGCTAATCATCTCTTTCTTCTGTTGCTCTTTTTGCTGAATATTTCATAGCTTTGTATTTCTAATTCTTTCATACTTTTAAAAATAACATAAAAATAAAGTAAATTAAGTCCTGCATGGAGAATAGGAAAAAATAAGAAATTCTCACTGATATAGGTAAATACTATCTGATATTCCTGTTCCCAACAGGATGTGCTTTATTGAATTTGGGATGGAAAAAACAAACAAACAAAAAACCAAGAACTCATCACTGTAAGCTAATCTGAAAAGATGAAATAGGAAATAAAAGGAAGATATGTGATATACACAGATAAAAGGCAAGACTATCAACAGTCTTATTTGCATTCTTCTTTGTTTTGAATTTGAAGAGCTTAAAAATTGCTCTCTAGGCGTATATATTAAGCCTGCATTATTCAGGGATTTCATTGCATTGGTTTATATTATAAACGTTCTTTGTAAAAAGATTTAAGAAAACAATATAATATTAGACTTTAATTTGAACAGAACACATGAGGAATCATTAGGAAATGAGGTGAAGATAACAGAAAGGAGAAAAGAATTACTTGGCAGTGGACTGGGCCAATAAAAGATGCAATTTCATTGATTGGCCTACAGGGTACTATGAAAGAAAAAACAAATTTAGCTAAAACTCTCCCTGTGTACCCATATATACCATTTCATCTCTTAGTGATATTGAACTGTATCATATAATCTGCCTTACATCTTCTCTTTAATTTTAGTGATAATATGAACCACATGGTAACTCATAATAATGATAATGGCTGATAGAGCTCAGAAAGATCACTCAGAAACTAATTGTAGCCTTGAGATGAGATACCTGAAGGTAGGATTTGAAGAAGTGTTAAAAGCCCAAAACAAACCTTACACTTTGTCCTTTAAATTGTTCTCTCATGTATTTCAAACCCTCATTTTTTATTATTATTTTTGTTTTTAATACAGCAGAAAATATCCCATCATTTGTTGAAGACATTAAACACTGTAATACTGTGTTTAGTCCTTAATTTTTACTCAACATGAATCCTAAAGCAACTGTGCTGCCTATGGCAACATGCAGTGGTGCATAGTTTAAGCATTAGCGTGAGACCAAGATTCACAGCTATGAGTCCTACTGTAGATTAAGGCACTTTATCAAACCACTAGTATCTGTTATGGTAGTGTTGCCCTTTTGTTCAGCAGCCTCATGGAGGAGTTTCCTCAGACAGTGGTAGCAGGGGCAGCTGCAATATTTCTAGACTTGGACACCGCAGGTTTCTTTTCAGCATTACCTGTGCAACTTTTGTTGGGTTAAATACAAAAGAAACTGGAGCTGTGCTCCTCTTCCCCCCTCCCCCTTTAGCTGGGAAAACAACCAAACTAAAATCAACCGACCAGAAAAAAACAAAAACAAAATAACTGACTAACTAAAAACACACCAAAAACTGAAGTAACTAGAACAGGTATTGAAGCTAACATAAAGGAAGACCATTTTGGCAATCAGCATGTGTGTGTTAGGAGAGAGATGGTGGGATTGCCTTCATTTTGTTTCCCTCCCTACACTTCAACAGTCTAAACAAACCGAATTAAGCTCTCATTACATGGTCCAGTGTAGCAGACAATGTGAGAGAGTGGGAATTGGACTCAGTGTAACAGTCAGGAAACAGTCAGGAACAGTAAGGAAAGAGCCTTCTTTTTCAGAACACGTCACCAACATACAAGACCAAATGAACCCAGCTGCTGGGCACTCCATCAGGCCAAAGGCTTCCGAGCTCAGACCCTGTGCTGCCTACTCACCCGTTGTTGGACCCTTCCCAAAACGGGTGGGAGCAAGCAGCGCAGCCCATACTGGGTTGTGGGAGGTGGCAGAGACCAACAGTGTTGGTTTCTGGCTCTGCACTAGCCAGGACAAATTGAGATTTTTCCTATGGCAGTATCTTCTGGCATTTTGCTAGGCCTCATCCTCCTCACCAGAGTGATCCTAGTGAAAAATCACAGGTTTGGCAACCCAGTGGTTAGTGCCCTTTTCCTCAGGCACTTCCTGGCAAGGTTCAAAACATAATCTTTCATTTAACAAGTGAATGAGTAAGAAATAGTGTGGATAAGCTTGCCCTGCTTGTGCCACTTGAGGCCAGCTCTTAAGGAAATGAGGGACCCCTTTCATTAACTGGCTCTTGGCACACTGAAAATTACACACAGCTTAATTTTAAAGAGAGGTTGAGGAGAGCGTGTCTGTCCCAAATGCAATCACATTTGTGACACCCTACTCAAATACTCATTAATACATTAGTGGTTCAGTGGCCCAACTTTAAAAGTACCATACATGCTGGGCGCCACCCAGCTGTAAAGCAGCTCTGCAGGAAAGGACCTAGGAGTCCTGATGTACACCAAGTTGAACATGAGCCATCAATGTGCCCTTGCTGACAAGAAGGTTAATGGCATTCTTTTCTGCCTGAGGTAAAGTATTGCCAATGGGTAAAGAGAGGTGATCCTTCTCCTCTAGTCAGCACTGGTGAGGTCACACCTGGAGCACTGTGTCCAGTCCTGGGCCCCCCAGTACAAGAGACACATGCACATACTGGAAAGAGTCCAAAGAGAACAAAAGCTGCCATGGTCCTGTGCAACCTAATGTAGGTATTCCTGCTTGAGCAGGGGAGTTGGACCAGGTACCTCCCACAGGTCCTTTCCAATCTTACCCATTCTATGTGATTCTGTGTATGTGATTCTAGTTCTTGATACTGTGTGCTAATTTGTAGATTTTTTTTTTTTTTAATTGTGTAATTTTTCTCTGACCTGAATACTTAAAAAGAATAAAACAAAATAAAATCCTTCTGAAAGTAGCAAGAACTCTTGGTTAAACACCATGTTATGTTGTAACACATCATTTTTGACAATCACTCTATATAATAGAATCCCAGGGATCAAGAAAGAATGAGAGAAAGATGGAGTGAGATTTTAAATGCATTTGTTTAATACAATAATTAAAAGCAAATGATAATACTCTCAAGGCAAAAAAAACAAACAAACAATCAAAAAAAAACACACAAAAAAAAACAACTTGTGAATATTTCACATAAGCCAAAGATATTAGTAGCGCCTTCTAATTCAGTTAAAGAATTGTCTCATTTAAATCCATATTTTTGTCCATTCTTTACTGAGGTAGTAAAATCTAATTATTAACAAGGGTGATGGAGTGCTCTGGCAACCAGCTGCTCCAGCTTCATGTCAAGTATAAGAGGAACAGTTTAGAAAGGCTCTGAGGAATACACAGAGAAACTCTTACTAGCATGAACACCTGACAGTATTCAAAGTGCTTCTCAAAAAGACAGATGGTTAAAGGAAAACTCCGCCATAGTCAAGTAACAACAAAGAGCAGGACTAACAAGAAAATGTCTGAAGTCATACATATGGGTGGAGAAAATGAACTGCATTCAAATGGAAATATTGGGAGCAAGCAGTTTTCTAACAAACAGGCTAGTTCTAGCTAATACAACTGAAGTCAGCTGAGCTCTCCTGAGGACAGAGGGGAATGAGTCCCCTCAGTGAGGTGAGGAAAAGCTAAAAAGTTCAAATGGAGGTTAAAGCAACTTTTTGACATGACAGCCCAGGTTGCCGCCTGCATTTGAGAACTGCATAGCTCAGCATGGGAAAGCGAGATGCAAAGGCTGCCTTACCCTGCTTTGATCTCCAGCTGACCAAGTGACCCCATCTTGTCCTCCAGCATTTGGAGCTCTCTGGGATTGGATCCTGTAGGCTTTTATATTGACCAGGGGGTAAACTGAAAGCAGGCAGCAACGTTTTCTAAGAGCTACATGCACACTTCCTGACTCCCCACCTGGAGTTGCCTCCCTCTCTGCTATAGTGGTGATTACCCCCTTGTCTCTAAGGACATGACAATGGCAACAAGGAAAACAAGAACATATTAGACACCTGATGACAATATCAACATGGCAATCTGAGTGAAGGGGAGAGCAAAAGCTGTATGATGTTCCCCCCTTGGAGAGCTGCAGCAAAAACAAGAAGTTCAAACGAAGGCTACAGCACGTTTGTTTTCTTCAGTGGGGTAACTTGGAGGTAGTATGTAAATGGCAAAATCCTTTTACCCTCAAATGAGGCATTTATTCCAGCCCTACAGGCCCCAGACTGATGGACCTGAAGGAGAAGATACAATTTCCTCTAGCTCATTGATCCACTGAGAGTTTTACCTGCCAAGGAATGAGAAACCCCAGTTATTCTTTCATAGGGATCTGTACAGTTATAGAGTTTTGATATGAAACAGGTTGCAAGTATGCAAGCCTGCCAGACTTTACTACAGAAATACTCTTGATTTCTCTCAACGGATCTTATTTTCCTAAATGAGAGCCCTACAATGACTACAGTATGAGCAGAAAGAATCAAATCCTGCCAGTTACACAGCATAATGATATTGTAGTGGTAAAAAAAAAAAAAACAAACAACAAACACAGTGTAAGTAATTATTAATTTTCATCATTACACTAGCTATAATAGTCTATGTTACATTGAATTTGAAGGAAAGTTGATGGAAAAATTAAATTCAAAGCTTAACATCAGAGTAGCATTTATTTTTTCCCTGCAATTTTTTGTGCATGGAGGTTGCTAATTCACACTGCTGTGCATTTCTTTTGATAGCAGAAAGGCTCATTCATGCCACTGTCTTGAATTTAAATTTAGATTGCTTATATGTGTTCATATTTTCAATTTATATTATTACATCCACTCCTGCTCTATTCTTTGTTCATTAGGGACCTCT
Organism: Netta rufina; assembly: GCF_964035555.1. NCBI lineage: Eukaryota > Metazoa > Chordata > Aves > Anseriformes > Anatidae > Netta > Netta rufina. The sequence goes on along the minus strand of NC_140125.1, from coordinate 75,046,464 downwards.
GAACACCAGCTCGAGGAAGTTCTGTTAAATGAATCGCATGCCCTTTGCAAGAGCTCTTTGAATGACATGTGTAATTATCAACAATTAACAAGATGCTAATTATACCTTCAAATTATAATCCTACTGAGCAAAATAAAAATCCTTTATGGAAGAAAAAATTGTTAAAGGCACAACACTATATTAAACCAAATGACAAAAAGTTTGGCAACTTCTAACAGTATAAATCAAACAAACTGCTGAACACATCACACAGCTTGCCAGAATGGCTCTCTGCCAATTAGCTTTTCACTGCATATTCAATAAGTTGGGGGGGGGGGTAGAAAAGTGAGGGAGGAAGAGGATTTAACTGGCGTGTCACTGCTCAATCAATAAATAAAAGTCAGAAAAGCTGTAACCATTTAAACTTTGTAGAGTGTGTTGTCTTTCAGTCACATCAAATTCACTGAAAAGAAAGATTTGTCTAAAAGGTTTAAAGTTACAGTAGCTTTAATATATTCTACATTTGCAAGACAAACAGCAAGTAAAAGCCCCCTTGGCAATGCAATAACTTGGACTCAATTTCATAAATGCTCACCATTGTACAACTCTGATTTTTTTTCAATAATTTGCACTGACAGTTTTGAATCTTTATCCACACATGAAGATGGAAAACTTTGTAAAATTAAAGCAGCTGGAATTAAAACTCTATGTTCATACACTGTCAGTTTTTACAAGTTTTTTTTTTTTTTTTTTTTTTTTTTTTACTCCTGCTACAATGTAGCCTAAGTAAAAATCATCAAGAACAAGCTTAGTTCTGGTAACAGATTAAAGTATTCACAATTCTAGAATTTTGTTGACATGAAAAATAAGAAAAATGGTCCCAATCTGTTGAAAACCTGAAAAAATCCAATGGTTTTCTCTAGCAGGAAGGAGTGCACTACCAGAGAGTAAAACATAGCTTTGAGATATTATTTATGTTATTTAAAATGCCTGAGTTTTGTACCATTTGTATGGTAAAAGATGTGATGTAACTCAGAAAGAAATACTATACAGAAAATTCTCCCCATAAGGTGCCACTATCAATGGTCTACACTACAAGCAAGTCTGTGTTCCTTGTAACTTGGGGCATTAAATACGAGGTAAAGAATATGCTCTTCTGCTGTTTTTATTATTGTTAGTTGTGCTGAAAATATTCAGTGAGGCATAGTTTTGTTTTTTTTGTGGGCGGGTTTACACCCCCCTCATTTTTTTTTCTTATTTTCTTTTGTTCCTTTCAGTTGACAAATCCCAAAAAGGTTTATAAACCTTACCAAAAATAGTTTGCAATCACTTGCTGAGTTATATTAGGTGTGCTGGTTGGCCAAAGTAGTGGTTGGGATACATGCCATGTGGCTTCTGGAACTGTTTTCAGGTCATGAAGAGTGATCTGCAAATGCTCTAAGTCAACCCTTCACAAGCATTTGACAGGATGGAATTCACACATGGCTGATTTGCCAACCTCCACAAAAGGCTCATTAATAAGCTAATTTGTTTCCACTGAGTACCTGAACCAGATGAAGTTCTGAAATTCAGAAATCCTTGGAAGTTGTTAGTTGTATTCTTCATTTTATGAAGAGGAATTTCCGTTGGAGCCCCTCCTTTTTTATTTACTTCAGAAGTTGCTTCCTTTTCTACTGTGCAAAAGGATGTATTAAAGCTTTTGTATCTTAAGAGAAAGTGGAAACTACATAGAAATTACTTTAGAAGACTAATGTCATCAGTATAGAAATGGGAAATCAGATGACAGTATTTGTCATATACCATCTGTACTTAACTTCTCATAACCTATCTTATCTACACATGGAAAGGGAAAACATTGTTTAATTTAGGACTGATACTTCAACCTTTTAATAGCCATTAATTACTTGCTTGTCTAAGAGAACACAGAGAAAAGCAGACTCATAATTAATCTAGATTTAACTTTCCAAGAAAAGACACATCCTGACTTGACAGGGTTGTACGCAGCACAGTGAAAAGTGTCCTATTCCCTGCAATTTTCTACTGGAGCCTGAAGAAGCTGATGATAGACAACTGGCAACTAATCTTTTCTATACCACCCCACACAGTACCTTCTGCTTTTCTGAGACACATTTAATTTTCTGGACTCTTCAGATCAGTATATACACTAACATAATTTTCCAAAACACATTAAACTTTATGCATTTGTTGCTTTCTCTCTCTCTCTCTCCCTCTCTCTCTCTCTCTCTCTCATTTTAGATGATTAGACTACTCTGATGTGGTATGCCTGGACCAATAAGGAAAGATAAAACAATTTCCAGTCTGAGAAACCTGAGTAATTCCCCACCCCCATTTTATTTTTTTATTCTTTTTCTCCAAACCCCATAATCTACTTGTATTCTGGTAAGAAAATAGGAGTACCCTATTTACAGAAATCTGCCAATCTGCCTCTAGGCATTTTAGAAAGAGCAAATCAAGGGAAGTGTGGCATTAAGTAGTAACAGCATCCTCTCCACAGAGCAGGATATGTGTAACCATTGAGCTGGAAGTTCCCGTTTCCTCAGTCTTAGTAGAAATAGAGAGATTTTGCCTTCTAAGTAGAAAGGTAAGTGTAGGAAGATTTTGAGCTCTTTTTACAAAATACAGATACTTTCCAGCAAGGGAAAACATAACATTTTAAATATATTTTCCCAAGAAGGAAGAGGCGAAACATGAAAGTAAAAAGTATAAATTAAAGTTTAACTCTATCAACAGAAAAATAACAAACCTGAAGTTTAAAACAATTGTTCAACTACTATACTGTTTATTCATAAATTGTAAATGCAGAAAAAGGAAATGTAGATCTTCCCCCCCAAAAAAAAAAAAAAAAAAAAAAAAAAATTGATGTATGAACACAAAAATCCCTCAAAATTTGAAATATTTAAATTACTACAAAATAACAAGAAAGAAGAATGAAAACATAGGTAAACATAAAATAATAATTGAACAAGACATATGTCAAATTAAAATATTAGGCAGCAAAAATAAGAAAATGAATTAGAGAGTGTTCTGCTAAGCAATGACAAAAACAAAAACCACAACATTTTGGCAAATTCCATCTGCTAACAGAAGTAAAAAATATATTACCAGTAAGATTCAGAGAAATAATATAAGTAGTAGTATGAATTGACACAGTACTAGTTATACTATATAAAACCACAGGCCACAATGCAGCAAAGAACTTTAAACATGTGCTCTGCAGTTTCCCATGATGAGGTGTAGTAAATTGAACACATTTTCCTCCCTAACTTCTTGTTTTAATAGTAAGTTCTACTTTTAAGTTACTAAGGGCTTTTCTCACAGATTTGGTTTTGGGTCATGCTATGGACATCTGCCTTTTCTAAGATTCTTGTAAATGTGTGATAAGCACCTAAGTGAAGGATCAATAAGGAAATTTATCAATGTTACTTTATTTTCAGGAATAGATGCACCAAGGAAGCTCCCCTTCTAGGTCAGCATAGCATTATATAGGGAAGACAGAATGAGTTTAGGGACGTTTATTGAGGTGTCTTCCTGAGCAACAAAGGAATAAATGTGTCAGTTTTTGAGCTGGAAAGGGCCTGGGGGTCTGATCCAGCAGCATGCTGTCACAGCAAACATCCTCCTGGGCTGTGCTTTGAACAGCACTGTCTGCAGGCTGAGGGAGTTGATCCCCTCTGCTAAGGGGACATGGTGAGACATCTGAGGTGCTGTGTCCAGTCATGAACTTCCCAGTACAAGAGAGATGTGGAGATATCAGAGACAGCCCAGCAAAAGGCCACTAAGGAACTGAAGCATCTCTCCTATGAAGAAGTATTGAGAGAGCTGGGATGGTTCAGTCTGAAGAAGAGAAATTTCATGGGGGAATCTTCTGCATAAATAATGGAATGATGGTGATGAGTATAAAAGAAGGAGACAGACTATTCTCAGTGACACCCAGTGATGAGATGAGGCAACAGGCACAAATCGAAGTACAGGAAATTCGATTTAAACTTTTATATATTATTACATTTTTTTTACTCTAAGGATGGATGGTCAAACACTGGAAGACAGTTGCCTGGAGACACTGTGCAGTCTCTGTCCTTGGAGGTATTCAAAATGTGACCAGACAGAATTCTGAGCAACCTGCTCTAGGTGACCTTGCCTCAGGGGGAAGACTGAACTAGAAAGTCTCCAGAGGCACATACTCACATAAGCTGTGCTGATATTCTGTGACTGTGAGATGAAAATGAGAGAGATTTAAAGAGTACAGAGTCCTATTAGGTCAGTTTGTCTTTTCATGTGTCTGTGTAGGCATGTTCATGTAAAGGGTAATCAACTGTAAAGGACTTTCACAAATTTCTTGCTTTTGTAGAGTCCACTTACACAGCTGCGAGTTGAGAGGTTTTAGAAATTGTTTCCTCCATTTTTCATATGTATGAATGAGTAGATATCTTCATGTAGTGGGTTGGGTAGATCAAATCTCTTCTTAGATATTGTAATCACAAAGCTACTCTAAAAGTTAATAGCGTGTCATTGTTAATCTCAACAAATAAATAAAAAAAGGGGGGGGGGGGGGGTGGACACAATCAGCAAGAGAAAAAAAATATATATATCTATGAAAGAAAACATAGCCTTACATGAGGAATCCAATAGTACAGATGAGTAATAGAGAGTATCATGCTTCTCTTTTCGGCTCACTGTAACCTTAACAGCCAGTTAGAAAATGGCTGGAGGAAGGGTGAGTTTGTGATACTTCAAAGCCCTTGCAAATGGCTAATTCACCTACCGAATTTAAGACAGAAAATCTGCTGTACCCTCTTTAAAACCAGCTTTCAGGCACTATATGAAAACAATGAAAGCTTTATTAATGAAAAAGTGATATAGACATAACTTAAGATAATAAATAAATTCTAATCCTGTAACTTTAGAAGCCATGAATTTAACCCCTTCTCCCCACTGTCCGTATGTATCTTCGAAGCAATTCTTTCACCATACCATATTAACTGCCCATTGAACCTCTTTCATTAGAATGATAGGGGCAAGGGCATTTTTTCATCTTTGTTTTCAGAGTGGTCTTGAGGATCTAGGTGTTGCCAGCTGCCAAGTCTACCCAAATTTGTCTGATTAATGTGAAATTGCTTGCTAAGCCAGACTTACTGTAGATCACTCCATTCTCCTCTATCATATATCTAACCGAATATTTCTGTATTTTATCTGTTCTGTCTCTCACAATAAAACTGAAATATTTGTGGCCATTTTTTATTTTATATTTTATTATTTTATATTATTTTAATTTATGTCTGCTTGGATCTTTACATGTCTGTGGAAACTCAATGTTACTTCCTTCCCCTCAATGTCTTACAAGCAAACCTTGTTTCTTCCTATTTAATAGTGGCTCCTGAGGTTACGTGCTAGGATCATAGGTTAACAGCTTATGCAAAGAGGAATGTCTGGCATCATGCTGCCATTTTCAGCAGACACTTTTTTCTTCTCTGTTTAGATCTGGAGTTTGGGGAATGTTTGGGTGGAAATTGTTCCAGCTCCTCCCTGAAATCCTACAGCAGGATTAAATACATACTTCTCTTAGGCTTATTTCTGTAAACACTTTATGCATCTGTTTAACAGTTGTGAGTAGTTCCACTAAACCCATAAAATTATTCACAGGAGTAAAGTCAAATGACAGAGGATCAGGGTGTGATTTAGAAGAGTGTATACAATGGTTGCTTCCCCCTATAGATCCCCCTATAATCTACTGGGGTAGGTGTTTTATGCTTCTTAGTGTGCTTGGAAACTGTTTTTTTCTCTTCTACCATTGTACTCCTGTTAATTCCTTAATTAAAGTCAATCCCTTAATTATGATTGTGGAGACAGGTGCTAAATTAAATGCAGAATTCTTTTTTACATAGAGTTATACTAAATAGTTTGCAAAACCAACTACTTAAACCAAGATGAACTCAGTAACTAATTGTTTTATTTAGGAAAGTAACTGGAAAATTTAAAATAAAAAGAGAAAGTTTCTAATCTCTAGTTCCTAATTCTCCAGTTTTGAATGAATATTTTGCCTTCAGAAAAAGGAATGGTACAGTGAAAAAGAGACAGACTTCTTAGTCATATGAACTTCTGAAGAGACTGCTGTGTAAGCTACTGCTATCTGAACCAGAAAAATGTGTTGACCACAAAGGAATCAGCTATCAATTATCTCCATATGTAAGCACCACATGTAACATTCCTCTGTCTCAGTGTCTTTTTGTCATCCTTTGAAAACAGTATTTAAACTGTTTATTAATTTCCATATACATATGCATGCAAACAGGCATTTTTTGCTTTTATATGCATCACACTAGCCAGACCTGTTTAGACATTTTGTTCAGCAATGTCATCTTCATCACATAGCATTCACTATGATGTATTCATCAGTGCATATCATTCTTGCATGATATTCAGGTAACACAGAGCCAAGAAAAAGCATGAAAAGAAATTCCACTTTTAACTTCAGGTCAAATAGCATAAGGGAGGAAGAGAAATTCTGCATCTGCTAGTACATGAAGAGCTGAATTCTCTGAAATAGTATAGAAAAATTGGGAAAATAGTAGCACAAAGTGTTGCAAAAATAACAAAGTAGAAAATAATACATTGAAAATGAAAAATCAGAGAAATAGCATAAGTAAGGTTAATATATGTGTCAGAATACGAGCAATATTATATAGCACCAAAGCTACTAGCATCAGTCTAATTTCTGAAATGTCCAGGGTGATCAAGGAAGCTTAATATAGCAGAATACTGGGGAAAAAAATAGAAGCAAGCTGTTAAATAAACTTTGTAATGTACATATACATTCACAGTCTCATCTGTTCTACTTAAAAACATCCTTTCATCTCTAACTTAAAACACCTATGGTGTTCCTCAAATTTCACAAAATGCTATTCAAAGGCACCCACTTTGAAGTTTGCCCTCACCAAGTGAAGACAGCTAATAACTTAGCCACCAGAAAGATAAACATGAGGTCAGAACAAAGACTGTACATTTTTTTGAAGAACTGAATATGAGGCTTGCACAAGGTTGTATGCTAAAATTAAAGGTCTTTTATTATCAAGCTGAAGGCACTGAAAATAGCTATGGGTACAGTAATGTTTGGGTGGTAAGATGTGTAAACTGAGGTTGGTTAATGCTGGCTCCACTAGTGGTTTCCTTGGTTTGAAATGGTTGTGCTGATGGGAAGTGCACTTGAGCAACCTAACTGTAAATGCAGAGTTTTGGAGGTTTGGGGATTTCCTTTGGTTATTTTCCTTCTTTTAAGTTTAAAGAAAGTATTTCTGATCTCTCAACATTTAAGCTCCAGCTTACCACACAGTCTTCCTCTATGCTTACTGCCTTCCTTCCCCTTCTACTTGAAGTTATTTCCCTTTCCACTCTGCTTTTATCAGTTTCCTTTCCTCATTGACTGCTCTTCAGATAACATCCTTCCCTATCAACCACACTGTATCTTTCTCAGTAGAACTTCTATCCACTAAAAATATAAAAAAAATCTCCATTCCACCTCTGTATAGACTGCAATATCCAGATTTATGAGTAGAATTGGAACATTAGAGAGCCATGGACAGGGAGAGAAAGAAGCCTGGAAAGGGGAGGAACAGTAGGGAAAGTAGAAGATAGTAATGGTTGCAGACTTTAGGCTGTATGAAACCAGTAGGCTTTAGAAGAGCTTTCTTCTGTGTGCAAGATACTACTACTATATTCTATATTCTATATTCTAATAAATAAATAAATTAAAAAATATGTATGAATGTATATATTTGTAAGAAATAGAAAAATAAAAAATATATTCTTTAACACTTTATTTCACTGCAGCTCCATCCATGACATCCATCCAGCTAGGATGAAGAAATCTCAGGGAGTCTATTATTAGAATTTTGACCACAAACCACTCCTTCAAACCTTCAAAAAGAGCTGATACTTGTCTCATCAAAGTAATTTTTCAGCTATACTTTATTGCACTTATTTCAATTACAGTCAGGCCTAGAAACCTCAGCCTGCCAAGAATTAATACTCAATTACTCAAATGTTGTTTACATTGTTAAAATGTCTCTTTTTGTATTGCCTCAATAAACAGAACAATAAATGGCTTACTGGAGGTTGTCATGGACTGCCAAGTCAATACAAATGTAGGATATTTTAAGGTTGTTTTTACCTGATATCACCTTTGGTAGAAGAGAGCTGTCTTCCTACTATTTTTGAGTGAGCTTTATACTATAATCCTAAATACTTAAAAAAATATACTACTGGAAGTTATCTGTCAGCTTATGCTGCATCATCTATCACTGTTCAGAATAACTTTGATTCTTAATGAAATATCTTCAGAAAGCTTATTCACATTTTTTCAAACATATATGGAAAAGCCATTATTGGATTTTAGAAACTTAGCCAGTTTTTGTTGGGTCAAACAATTCTAGGAAGGAGGTTGATGCTAAGAACACAACCAATGGCTATGTTGAAAAGTGCCAGCATGTACCTCCATAATTAAATCTATTTTTAAAATCAAAATCCCTGTCAATCTTTGGATGTTCTCCTGCTGTGATCATAAAACATAGAAAATAAATAAGTATTTAAAGTGTTTTTTCTTGAAGTGCAAAACAGGACTAAAATAAACCTTATTTAAAGCCAAATGCTACCAACCTCACTGAATGTGAAGTGTGTAAACCTAATACATATTTTCTTTGCTTTAGCATGGAAATGTTTACAGAAATAGGTCAATATGATAAAAACATCCCGTGAGCCTTCCAGAGAATCAGTCCATCACCAAACATAAAATAAAGAAAGACAAGGTACATCTTTTTGTGCAATATACAGGCACAATCCATTTATAAAGTGGAGATTTCTGTTTGAATTTTAGGCATAAATATTACAGTTGTACTGACCGTTTTTATTCTTATTCTTCTTATTATTATTGTTGTCATTGTTGTTGTTTTGCTTTGTATGAGGAGAATGTGTATTAGACTCAGTGCTTTCACAATACCCATGATTAAAGATTTATATACGTACAGAGAAAAGGAATGATAGAATTATTTCTGTTGAAGACCTTAGGGATCTTGACTGGACAGAACATTTGCATTTCAAGCCAAACACACCCAAGCACAGGTCAAGTTAGATGTAATTTGAATTCCAAAAGGCATAAAACAGCCTGTTCAGCAATAAGTGGAGAAAAAAAAAAAAAAAAAAAAAAAAAAGGAAAAGTGTCTAATGTAATCCTATATTGTTATTAAATACGCTCCCCTCACCCAGTGCTTAAGCACTGTTTAGATTGTGACATGAACTGACAAAAGCCAGAAAATTCAACATTACACTGACACCTCATCCCTTCCTCGTGGCTTTGTGAAGAGAGGGGGGAAATAGATATCACAGCATGCCCTGAAGACAGTATCAGACTTAGTTTTGAATTTCTTGGCTTGCATCACAAGCTTAATGTTACTTAAACATAAATTTCCTTAGAGTTTAACTTGAGGGAAAGAAGACATTAAGAAGCAAACATGCTTATATTGCCTCTGAGACCAGAATAATTTTTACAACTGTTTTTGCAGATAAAATGATAGTTAAGTGATTTTAAAAGAATGCTTTTTTTTTTTTTTTTTTTTTTTTTTTTTTTTTCTAGTGTATATATTTATACTGTAGTAAGTTCTTTCTTATAAAAATATTTTTATGGCCACTTACTGTCTATCAGGTAAATAGATATTTTGGTAGGTGTTAAAATTTTCTATGTTTGCATAGTTTATATATTAATTTATAATATATATATATATAATTAATTAATATCAGGTTCCTGCAGACCTCATATAATCCATTTATGCAAATCTTCATTAGTTCTTAACTTCATAGGCCTTCTTGGCTACAACCTATTGTACTGATCCACCAGTCACACATGCATATTAAACTACTGAAAGGATGTGTAATAAGGATTCTCAAGAAATGTAAAAATAAAACAACTTGTTCATCCCCATTCTGTTCTTCAAACAGTGTCGTGTCCCGTCCGTCCGTCTGTCCCACCTGCCCCCCCCCCCCCCCCCGGCCTACACATGCTATTCTAAGCTATTAATTAAATGTTTATTACAAGCATGAACTTTATTTAGTTATATGGGCAAAAAAAAACATATTTCAAATTTTATTTTTTTAACACCTCCAAGTTTTAAAAAACAACCAAGAAACAAACAATAATAATAATAACAATAAATAATAAAAAAAAGAAATTACTTCCTCTCCATTTTCAAGTGTCATCTAAAAAGCCATACAGTTTGTAAGCTAAGTACATTGTACAAAAATACAACAGATTACTTCTGTCTTCTTAGCAAAGTGCCTGTGTAGTACTACCATACATCCCTGTAGCATTTTCCTTCTAGTTTTGCAGCAACTCTTTACGAAGGTCTGTATTAGCACATAAAAGAGGGGCAGGACAGACAGGAGCTTGAGCAATGACCTCTGCTTTTAGCTTCACCTCCATACACACTTATTCAGGTGCAACTAGCATTCTCCCAGACATGCCCAGGTACCATTTGGGAAACTGTGTGTGCCTGGGACCATTCCCAGTGGGCATCTGGGAGGCAGCCATTTTTTGTCATTCTTTAGAAACAAACATTATTTAACTTGTGGGTGGAAACGCATCCATGCAATTTGACCTCACAAATAAAGCAGTGCATCCCACTACAGTAGTATAGAAATAGCTTAGCCTATATGGGTTCCCTCGATATAATACTCTCTTCCTGACCTCAAACAACCACAGATGAAAGGGAGTTTCCAGGGAAACCTCACTGGTGATTTTTTCCATTATCTCATTACAGTATATGTATACACTAGTCTCTCTTTTTATACAAATGTATAGACTCATGGCTATAACATAACCACCATATATCAGAACCACCACAGGTTGGCCTCAGGTTACAAAGAGACCTTGGCATGTCATCTGGTCCAACCCTCAGTTCAAAGCAAGCCAACTTTGAAGTCACATCATTCTCCTCAGGAGAGATAAGATATTTTCTTCGTTTATGGATTAAAAAAGAAACATTTTTATTCAGTTTGAAAATACCCAAATTTAACTACCAAAGAGTAAACACTATATGATGAATCCTTTTGCTTTAGGACAGAATAACTACTTCACAAAACCTATATATGTTCGAAATATGTTATTTAGGGGAAAATTTACAAACCACCCAGCAGTGGTCCATTGAAGGGACAGAGAAAAACCTTAGTGCTTGAATTTCCTCAGTGTAATAGATTGCTCTCTACACTCTCCAAAGAGCACTTTACCTCAAGGTAAAGAAAGACGGTAGAGGTCTCAATCAATCTTTTGTTTATAGTAAGTTGCTCTGGTGTGGGGGAGTAACAATGTCTTTGAAGAGATGACTTTCAGTGTGTCCCTCTACCTGGAGAAATACAGGAAGGATGTCTAGAGAGAATGCCTTCCTCCTCCAGAACGGAGAATGCTTAATGGAGTTGTTCTTGACTGATACTGTAGAGGTGCAATTATCTCCCAAATTGTCTAATGCTAATCAAAAGTCCGTCATGACATTGACATAAAATATATAACTGTTATTTTTTTTTCTCTCATAAAGAAATGCATATTAATATAATACACGTCTATATTTTAATGACAGGTGTGAATTTGGGTTCTAATTCTTTTCTAAGAAAAAATATTTTCCAAACACAAAAGTTTTTGAGTGGAAAGAAGTATTTACCTCATTTTTTATTTATATATATATATATTTTTTTTTTTCCTAGATCATCAATAGCAAAGTAATGTGTCACTGTAGAAATTTGCACTCCTCTAAAATCTGTACTTCAGAATTCCTGAGACTTTGACAGAAAAGCGTGCTGAGAATCTAATGAAACTCATACAAACCCAGTTATACAAAACATATTAAAATTAGACAGATATTAGAAGCATTTAAATCATGTTAAAAATGGAATGATATCAGACTTCTGAAGACGCAAGGTATTGAAGATGCTACCAAATGCAATCACATTCAGAAATACAAATAATGTATTTTTTCTTTTGTAACCTGCCTCCAGCACTCTAACAGTAGAATATTTCACAAGATTTTTCTTTTTATTTCCCAGTTTGTCCCAAGAGAAACAGCTTGATTGGTATGTAGTTTGGGTATCTACTGTTTCTTGTGAACAACAAGTAATTGTTGAGCAATAAGGTTGAAGAAACCAGCTCTTAATTTGAATCAGAAAGGAGTTATAATTTTCAAGCACTTCTAGGTTTCAAAGCTTATGAAAAGACTATGAAAACTTCACAGGCATTACATAGATGTTCCCAATAATTCTGCAAGTGTGTGTATGTGTGTGTATGTAACCATATGTGCAGTCTGAGGCATGAATCAATTTCCCAGAGCCAATAATACTGAAGTAGCCAATTCTGAATACCCTGTATACTTAGGTGCTTGTTGTATGTGACTGAAACAACACTGGTGCAATGGGCACCAGTCTGTTTGGTGCAATGGTCCTAGTCTGTTTGCTTTTCAGTGTGATTTTTTGAACTTTTAGAGGCAAAGAAAGAATAAAACAGACAACAAAAGTATAGATGTTAAGGATGAGTATAGAAGTCTGAGGACAATGGCTTTTCATGGCAGAGGACACTAGAAAAGTAGCAAGCCTACCCAGATTGCTGCAGTTTTCCTATAGTTATCACTGCAGTTTAGTTTGGACCAGATGCTCTTCATCCAGCTGCTATTTATCCAGCTGCTGATTTGGAAGAAGAGTCAGCGAGGAAGATAGGAGTGACTATATATTTACAGTAGAAGTAAGTAATGCAAAGTGGCTTCTCCAGAGCTGGCTATCATCATGTTGACATTGGCTAAACATTCAGTGAGGCCAAAATGGGCAATATTTGATAGCCCTTAGGTGTTACACAACAGAAACTGGAACCAGCTGAAATATCTTTGCTGCAGAATCAGTCCAGGATCACTGCTCTTCCTGCCAGTCATGCATTTCAACAAGGAACAACAGTGGTTAAGGTTCCTGCATATTATGGAAAAATTAATTATAAAAAATGAATATGATCATTATATCAAACTCATGAGATAGATGCTGGATGGGATGGCTATGTGTTTAATTCATATAGTGCAAAGGTTTTACTTTATAAACTCACTAGGTAAATGCAAAAAAAAAAAAAAAATAATCTAATGTAATATTTTAATGTTTTAGCAATTTTCTGAATATCTCATTGGTTTTCTCTATTTACCATAACACCCCATAATTTATGGTCATGTTGGACTATATTTGACAGTTATTTTCAGAGAAACTGCATATTTCCTGACAATTAGCAGGCATTTTTCATGCACATCATGAGAAATAAAGCAAGAGTCATCCTAACAGCATTTAGGCAACTGAATTTAGTCGTGTTGAGGCATACAGTCTTCCTCAACAGCCAGTGAAGATTTTCCTGTTTCGATTTCTAGACTCAGACAGCCAGATTTGTCATAGTGCATTTAAAAACAGAGGCCACAGGATTATTAAACCTAATAAATGATGGAAGAATTAACCTCAAGCTACTAATGAAGCAACTCCCATGAAAAATTCTACTGGCTAGAAACATTTCTTTCCGTTCTTTTCTGCAGAAAAGGGAACAGATATAAGGAGAAAGATGACTTTGTACTGCATGATACTTTGAGTTATCTATTTTTACCATGTAAAGTCATTTCCTAGTTTCATGCTGAAAAAGTCTACAAGGTTCTAGGGATTTCAAACAAAATTTCATCTGCCATTTGAACTAATATTTTAAATTAACTTACCCCACACATACTTCCCACACCCCCAAATGGAATGAAAAAAAAAAAAAAAAACAGTTTGTAATTTATAGCTCTGAGAAAAATTGCTTTCCAGCCTCAGAATAAAAAGATAACGCTCATTAGAAATATGGAAAAAATGTAACAGTATCCTAGAATATGATTATGTTCTTCTGCTACCCCTGCTGCTGGCATCCCAGAAAAATCAGGAATGGATGAAGCAAACTCATAGGAGACATATCCTTTCCTTGTTCACCACAAAGTCAGGAAAGGAAGGGAAAAGGATGAGAAGAAAATGATTTGTCTCCTGTCCTTCCGTGAGAATAAGGAGGATCCAATAGATCACATGTAGATTTTCACTAGTTCAGAGAACATCCTTCCCATTTGAGGAAAAGACATTTCTATTAATACTAATTTCATAAATACTATCTAGCAGAGATCTTGGGTATTTGGCAAAGTACCTGAACACTAGCAATAGAGATGCTCATGTTTTCCAAGCAAGGCACTTGCTGCAACTGCTTGCTACATCAGGCCCACTGTAATATGGAAATTGTCAAAAGTTACTGTTCCTGCTGGCATATTGTTTCAATTTCTCCTTCAAAAATTAAAGAGAGAAACAAGTGGCTCCCTGTTGGATAAGTAACAGATCTACACTGTCAGAAAGACTGTCTCAGACCTCACAGACAGAGCCAGTCTGGGACATCCTGCAAATTTTCCTAGACACTATCCAAAATATATGGTGCCCTGTTTTTCAAATATCACACCATTTATCTGTGCTTTCTGGAAACATTTCAGACAGACACACAACATACCAAGATGATTGCTAGAAAATAGAATATTCTTTCTTCCTATCTAAATGAAAAATGTTGGCAGCTCTTTCTTTGGAGCAAAATTAATGCTCACCAGCACGGCACATGCAGGAAGATCAAGTCATAGCTCAAATTACAAAGTGAGTGCAAACATAACAGGAGTTTAGCATGAGGAGGGAAAGAAGGATGGAGATGATATTTGGCCAATGTTCAGATGGGCCTCATTACCAGAATTAGGCCTGCAATTTTACATGTATATGCAATTTTTCACATTCTTCTGTGCTTCAACTGTCAGGACAATTTTTGAGATTACTTTTGGGAAAGTAAACTACTGAACACAAAGCATAAAATAGAGTACAAAAAGGAAACTAATGTATTAGGCTAACTTATAATTTATTTTCAAGATTTTGTTCTCATTATTGTATATTAAAAATCAATAACATTGAGGCTGGGAACAATTCAGTAATATGTTGAGAACTCTGCCTAATTAAGGCAGAATCAAACAGGCTTAATTCCAGCAACCAGATACCAAATGCTCAGAATGCTTCAAGAAAGTAAGTCTTAGGAAAAGACCCTGTTATTACTAAATCCAGCCACCACACACTTCAGTCTGGGAGGAATTCACAAGCCATCCAGCCCTTGGACAAACCTTGTAATGGAAAAATCCTGTGTGAAAATCATGCAGACACTTTCCCCTTATAAACAGTGTTGTTATTTCTTTGTGAAAGACTTATCGCATTGGAACTTTATCTTAATTTATTTCTCACACAAGACAAGAAATAGTTGTGTACTTAAAAAAATAAAATAAAATAAAATAAAATAAAATAAAATAAAATAAAATAAAATAAAATAAAATAAAATAAAATAAATCAGATTGCTACATTATTTGAAACTGTAACGAACAAGACAGTGACTAAAATTAAAATGGTATGTAAGAGCTTTCACAATGCTAAACTCAGGTGCATAAGTGGGGACCTTGGCATCCTTAAGCCTTTTATACAGTCGATGGCGAAACAGAGCAGTTCCCACCAAGCAGTGTTTCAAAACAAGGATTAATTTTAGTGTTCTGAATTACACTCTGGCAAAGATCCTTAGAGAAATTCAGAGAAGGCCATGAAGGGTAAGTAATGCTTTCTGTACTAGGACTAAATAAGTATGCTAGGGCTCTTCTATGTGGAAAATAAATAAATAAATAAATAAATAAGATAAGGTGCAAATATAACAAAGGCCTATGAAATCATTAGTGACTTGCAAAGTTGGAATTGGGAAGGAATGTTTATTTGTGTTCTCTGCTTTATGAGCTGGTTGCCATCACATAACAGTTGGTAAATTTGAAATAAAGACAAAAATGTGATTCCTTACCCTCTGGCTTGGAAGCCATGAAACTCATTTCCACAGCATGTGAAGATTACACATAGCAAAAAGTAGAGTGGAAAAGCTGATAGAAAATAATGTTTTTTCAGCTTGTGGGACTTATCTTTGTCTCAAGATGTCTGTAAATCACAATTTACTGGAGTTTGAAAAATAATCGAGGACAAATAATAAATGTACCTTTGCCCCATCCCTCAGTTTTTAGGGTTGGACCAGGTGACCTCTAGAATTCCTTTCCAACCTAAGCCAGTCTGTGATTCTGTCCTTCTGTGATTCTATGGTGTCTATGTTTGTCCATTGCTAAAACTGAACAGTAGGCTGAAAGAACCTTTGGTCTAATTCAGCTTTGCTGCCCCGTTCCTACATCTTAGATTAAGTCCTTCTCAAACTCACCTTTTGACATAAAATACAGTGTTAAAGACAGAAAAGTGAGTTTTGAACTACTAATCAGTAAATGCACTCTGCTGCACTTCCGTGATGGCAACCTTGGAGACAGATTGGCATTCTGTTAGTTACCACTTTACTTTTAACAGGGAAATATCTGACACCAGGTTTGTGTTTAGAACAACATACTTTCTTTGCTGAGTCAGCACACACAGGTTGGATAATCTGTTCTGGTGCAAGTGGCAGGGGGAGAATGTATTTTTTTTTTTTTTTCCATCAGTCTCAGTCCTGGCAAAAACACAGGTGGGAAGTAGTCAGTCTCTGGAAGTTATTTCTCTTGAGCTTAAAACTGAGATGCCTAGGGAGTAAGGGAGCAATTTATGACTCTCTATATTCCTGTGTGGCTGGAAGCCAGGCTGTGATCTGGACATAAGTTTAATGCTGTCTTTTCTCAGATAAACTCCAAACTCCTGCAGCCAGAATTTGCCTGAATAAGAATAACAGTAAGATGAAACATTTCACATCTTTAGCTTTAAGCAGAGTTAAATTGACTTTAAATAAGTGGTTTGGTTGTTTGGGTTCTCTTTTCTTTCCCTGGAAAGATAATGACAATATATATATTTTTTTCTTTGCTTCTGAGGTACTTCATTGATAAAATAATCTATCTCTGTTAGTTACTTTCTCTGTAGAAAATAGGGGACAGATTTAGGAGAGCCAGCAGGGCTGGGTCACATCTTGAACTCTGTAAGTACTTTGCTATGGCTTTGGTTAGTGAGGAAGCTATTTGTGATTAATGATTTGTGATTGTATGTGACTAATATGAACTTAGGCACCTATTTTCCCTAAGAACTATAAAGTCCATTTCTCAGTGGTAGCAGTCTCAGCTGCATATTAATAAAAATCTTCCTCCTAACTTTTGGAGAAATGGCAGCAATGATTATTTATTTCCTGTCAACCACAATGTTGTAAGATATTTCATTTTGAAATTTTGGAGTAACAAACTATTCTGAGTTTTAACTTTTGTGTGAAGGCAAATGAACTCTGTAGCCAGAGAAGGAAAAACTTACTAATCCTGACCAGTAAAATTATAGAAAAATTAGGAATCCTGCTAGGGGATATTGTGAAAAAATAATAAAAATAAAAATAAAAATAAAATAAAATAAAATAAAATAAAATAAAATAAAATAAAATAAAATAAAATAAAATAAAATAAAATAAAATAAAATAAAATAAAATATAGTAGAATACTTTTAAGAAATTCCAACGTGGTTCTCTCTATAATCATGTTTACTTCACAACAACAACAACGAATTAGAGTAAAAGAGACATTTCCAAAATGCATTATTCCATTTTAAAATAAATGTGTAATTTGGATGTAATGATCCATCTCAAAACTGCCTATATCTTCCTATTCACTGTAGGAGAAGCCTAGATTATTGAAACTAGATATATAGTTTTTAGGTAGCTGAAGATAGAGGAGTTCACTTTGATTTTCCTGTTGCATGGTTTAAATTTCGATTTATTTTCAATGTGAATCTTTCTGTTCTCTTGAGCTGACATCTACTGTTCTCCCCTGTCACAGGGGACATGTCATCATCATTGTCACAGTCCCTGGAAGGCAATTTTCACCTGTGGCAGCTAACATGAAAATCCAGAAGCATATGTTTTAACCCATATTTAAGTAAAATCTGCAAAACATCTGACATTTCATATGCAGTCCTTGCTAAATTAAACTGTGTGTTTCCATCTTGCTTTTTATTGAAGCTTCAAAGAACAGTTAGAAAAATGTTGACATCGAGAAACAAGCTGAGAGCAACTAGTGCATGTTTCTCTGTTTGCTGTGTATATGCAATAAGACCCTCTCACTTTATGGTATTGTGAATTAAGAAAACAATATTAATGGTGTCAATAAACACTATAAGTTCTTTCTGAGCCTCAGAATACATATAATAATAATTAAATTCTATAAAGACTTTGGCTTGGCTGAGTTCATTCATTTATGGTGTCGTGTGCTTCATGAAACAATTTAAGTATCTTTTTGATTGCAGAAGGTAAAAACCAAAGTAATTCTATGTCCGGAGCTAACCATGAATGAGGTTAATGTATGGCAAGTGATAACGCTAAAGAAAGAACTGGCAGTAGTACCATGTGGGCTTTCTCCTGCTCTATGAGATTCAGTCATTGGAAGCCATAAAAACTGGCTGGTATAACAGAAGTGTTTGTAATTAGAGTTAATGGAGTTAGTTGAGACCACAGGAGGGGGAAAGTAGCTTTGATCCCAGGTGGCCTCATAGCAAGAAGACTCACAGCAAGGGAGCACTCTGAATTGGAAAATATTAGAGGCATTTGCTGCAAAACCAAGAAGTCACTGCTGGAAAAGACCTAAGAATATAATTTACAAGCAGCACTAATTTAGTTTTCCATCTCTATCTCCTCAGCAACTTTCTCTCTAGTCACAACATTCAAAATAAGGATGAATTTGTTTTTGCCATTTTTTTTTTTATTATTTTTTTTTAAGCTAAAAATGCTATTTGTTTCTAATTATTCCTTGAAGTTTATATTGTCTCACACAGGAAAGAAAAAGGTAGAATTAAAACAGATCTACAAAATCATTCCTGAAGGGGAAGAAACATCATATTAATTATTATTAATAAAGTAACAGTATTGTTTCATAATAGCTAAAATATTTGATTTTGTGGCTTTTGAGGTTTTCTCTTGTCACTGTTACTGAAAGGACACTTTTGGAAAGCCTGTGTAATAACTACCTTACTTAACAAATTTATTAAGATTTCATCTCACTTATAAAGAATATTTAGAGTCTCTCTATGGTGTGATTATTCTTTCGTGACAGACTTTTGGAACATCACCTAAGAGATTTAAAATTACTCATTACTTAAAGACATTTGTGATTTACAACAATAAACTAAGCAATCATCTCAGTTCAAGCAGATGGAAATTACATTTGCAGGATGCATTTTATTTTTCATAGAAAATGATCTCCAACTATGTTAACACTTATTTTTGCTTTCATCTTCCCATAATCAATGAAAGAATTTAAAAGTCTATTGCAACTTATTTGGTTTAAAAAAAAAAAAAAAAAAAGAAAAAAAAAAAAAGAGAGAGAGAGAGAAATCATAAGAAAGAAGAAATTAAGGAAAAAATGACAAATTAAGGAAAAAAGTGTCTGGGGACTTCTGCACTTCTGCTTTTAACTGATTACTAATGTTGCAATGTGAAACTGCTGAGATGGAGCCACATACTATATTGCAAATAGTAAAATCTATCAAGACAATCCATTCGTAAGTTCTAGCAGTCTTCTGATATCATTACTTGAGTAATAAAAAAGGAGTTGGGGAGCATATCAAGAGAAAGTTATGTAATGCTATTTCCGGATCATAGATTTTCGAAATTGGAAGGTGACTTTTAATCAGATATAGAGATATACGGGAGAGGACAGTAGTTGTGATCTGATTACACATCTCTGCACAAAAAGTCATGATCCTGGGCTTTGAGGAGCTTTCAGATGGGAACATTTTAAGGAAAGCATCCACAATATCTTGCAGATGAGACAAAAACTTGTGTAAGGATTTTAGGAGAGCAAGACTGATGATTTACAAGGGAAGAGATGGGTATATGACTTGGGTATAAAGTAAGATCTAAGTTTGCAGATGAACCCATATGTACGGATGTTCCCTGTGAAGGAACAACCTGAGGCTACACACTAACCAGGAACAGATAATGATAGGGATGTCACTGGCACCTTTGGAAGCAATTTGGCAGCACAGATAATGGAAAACTGGGGAGTCACTTGGCTCCGTTAGCCACAAGTGAAGGGCACGTGGTCTGTGAAGACACGGCAGAAAATAACCGTGCTTCATGAAGAAAGAGCATGAAGAAAGAGTTTAATACATTCAGCAGAATCAGAGGTTCATTATTTAGTTTTAACCAACAATATTGTTCAAAATTCTATTAACCAGCCAGAGCTCCAGAGAGTAATAAAAGTAATCTTTTTCTGGGACCAGTTCAAACAGAGTTTGAGCCTTGGAGGTGCCTGGTAGTTAAAGGGTGGATTACTCATAACCAAATAAAATGTTTGCTTTGGGAGGTGGAATGAAGGCAAAGGGAGTCTCAGTGCAATTAAATATAACATCTCAAAGAAGCTTGTATACATATATGTATATATATATATATATTTACACAGACTATTGTCATTCTGTTCTCATGCTGATGACCTCAATATCCTGCATTAGGAACACTCATTTAAGTCTAAATATTTCAGCTTTATATTGAGTGTCAAAAAGGCACAAAGAAAAAGACAGCAAACAGGCTGACTTCATATCTCTGTTAAATGCTCTAAGATCTCCTCTGACATTACACCACTGCTGTCACACACATACAAAGAGATTTATGTGTCCATCCAGTCCTTTAACTGAATTTATTAAAGATGGTATTTCCGGCTTAGTGAAAGTAACTGCCAGCTCTGTCCATTCCCACACTTGAGCAGCATTTGGCAAAGATAAAAAGGAATTTATCAGTAAACTATATATTTTTAAATGTTTTTCTGTGCACCTTTCACTCCCCCACCCATTATTTTTTTTTACCAAATATCAACATTCTCTATGGAAAACAGTCCCTTTCCGTCTGATTAAAATCAGCAGTGAAGGAAAGCGGGGGGAGGGGGGAGGGAGTAAAGTAAGAACCACCCAGTGCACCGAGGGAAACCTGAGAATGATCAATTAATCTTCTGTTTTCAATCTGTGAGCTCTGCTGTCTTGAGCCCCATAGTCTTTTGTTTGTACAAATAAAATAAACAAATTAGACCTGATTGAGTGTACTGGAAAAAAAAAAAAAAATAGAGGGGGGGAGGGGGAATTTTCAGTAGAAAGTTTAGTAATTACAAGAAATCCTTGCAGCCATTAGATAAATTCCTGGGAAATATGAGATTCTCCAAACATTTTCTTGTACCCAGTGTTCTGATTCTATCACGTCCTATGCACTGTGGCTTTGATTACAAATGAATTAAGGCTCATCTTTTTCTTGGGCCATGGCAAGTGCATTCCCAGCATTTAGAAAAGGAGTTTTTTACATGCCAAGATCATCTGTGATTTAGTGGCTCATGGGCTCATCTGGATTTAATTTTTGAGTCTGGCACCAAGTCCCTAATTGATTTGGTCAGTTCATTCCATTTCTCAGCTCTGAAGCTCCTCATCTGTAAAACTTGAGGGATGATAAACATGCCAGAAGCCCTGTCAGTAACTTACTGGAACCTCTGTGAAAACAGCAGGGACATAAAACATGGTCTGAGAGAGTAATGGTGTTACCTTGTGGGATCTTGCTAAAGTCCCACCTCTTGCACTTCAAGTCCCAGGATTTCATGAGGAAGGTAAAAAATGCAGGCTCTGACACACTGAAGTAGAAACATTTTGCAGTTGCTTTCTGCTCCTGATTTTAGTTCACTGCACAGAAAAATTATATTCCACCATGTCACCACCTACATGTGATCTTTCCTCAAATAGTGCACCTGGTTTCAGGTAATTACTTTCTACTGGATGTTAATGCATATTTGTGGTGTTTGGATTTGAATGGAGATGACAATCATAATGAAACATATAATTGTTATTTTCCTTGTATTTTAAAAAGTTTTCATAGGTGACTATAAACTGGACTGTAATTTCAAATAAATGTAATTATTCAATCTGATTTAATGTGCACTGCAAGTGGAGAAAAAGGAAAAGAAAAAGCAGAAGCAAGTGCTGAGCTGCTCCTCTGGCTTGCTCTTAAACAACTACAACAACAAATTCCTCCTGAGAAGGCCCTCTGTTACTTACTTGCTTCCCAGTGAAGTACCACATGCAACCTTTCCTTAAACACCCCAAGGGACAGTGACTCCACCAACTCCCATTCCAACAGGAGCAACCAATTCCAATACCTGACCACTCTTTCTGAGAAG
Source organism: Netta rufina (assembly GCF_964035555.1). Lineage (NCBI taxonomy): Eukaryota > Metazoa > Chordata > Aves > Anseriformes > Anatidae > Netta > Netta rufina. Next base: position 75,024,199 of record NC_140125.1, on the reverse strand, counting down.
AAATTTCTCCTAATTTACAACCTGAACCTGAACCTGAACTTGAACCTGAACCTGAACCTGAGGCCATTCCCTCTTGTCCTAAAAGAAATTGGGAAATTTTGCTCCTTGGAGATAGTCAAAAGCCATCTGGGCATGGTCCTAGAAAACTTGTCTTAGGTCACCCTGTTTGAGCAGGGGGGTTAGACCAGATGACCTCCAGAGGTCCTTTCCAACCTCAACCATTTTGTAATTCTGTAAAAATCACAAAGTAGAGAAAATGTCTTGAAGTGGCAGAGAAAAGATGCTAACTTTCATTATATTTCATTATTTTTATTTTATTTATTTATTTATTTTAGTATTTTACATAATTAGTACAAGAGCACATGGAACATTTTCCCACTGGCTTGGAGAAATAGAAGAGAATAATGGCAACATTATGAGGAAAAAATCAGCAACACAGGTATCAAAAAAGTAGAAAATGGTATGAGCTTACAGATAGTATAACCTACAGAGGACTGTTCTGGTGTCTCTGATAGAAACAAAACATCCTAATTTCTCTCATCCATGAAACAGTGTTTATGCCTGAGTAACATTTCCTGTGATCACACTTTCAAGTATAAATATTATTTTGTATGCCGATAGCGGGCAGAAGGAAAAATTCCTCTTATACTGGAAGATAAGAAAATAAGCAAACATAACTCTTCTAATCATTTTTTTTTTTCTTTACATGTTCAGCAGATGCTTTTTCTCAATTAGTCTTTATCAAAAATATTACATACACATCTGTTTTGGAAAGTTTATTTTTCTTTCAATTAAAAACAACAAAAAATGTTCCATGGGATGGGGAACACCTCTTTCAAACCTTGACTTGCCAATATTTTAGTGGTCACTGGGTAATTTTAAGAATTTTTAAGAATTGACCCTTTTTGGACTTTCAGCTTGTATAAAAGGAAGTGCATTTATAATTTATCCACTTAGCAAGGAAATGACTGTTTTCTAGCATGACATGAGAAAAATATATATTTCTTTACTTGAAGAACATCTAAAAAGTCACGTGTCCCAGTCTATTCTGGTGGCTTCTTTCATGTGTGAAAACATCCAAAGGTTGTAACTGAGTATTCTTCTTCATGGAGTAGTTGTACAACCTCAAGAAAATAATGTGTTTTAAACACACTAGAAAGTTGGAAAGATCATTGCTAAATATGCATTCTTTAGGAATTTAGAAAAGAAATGTATGTTAAAATCTTGTTTCAATTTATCTGAAATATGATCTTTTTTTTTTTTTTTATTTTATTTTATTTTATTTTTAGTGGTCAGTATTCCTTCTCATTACCCTTTTCTTACTTCAAGGAAGTAAGACTGAATGTACCTCTCTCTGATTAAGACTGACTAATCCCTCTCTCCCATCATAACCCAACACACATTCACAATACAATCAATTCAGTGAAAAGCCTTGAACTTTCTTTTCTTTTTTTTTTTTTTAATAAAAAATAAATAATAATAATAATAAAAAAAAAAGGAAGAAAAAGCAAAGCAAAACATTAAATTCTCTCATTGAATTAAAACATTAAATTCTCTCATTGTATCATTAGGAAGTAAATCCTGTCTTAGCATTGGCCAGGCTGCCCTAATTTTTGGTATATAATTCTGGTAGTGACAGTCTACACAAGCTCTCTTCCATGTGCAAAAATAAATCCCGTTTTTTTTTTACACCTTGGTGAACTTCATTAGGAGAACACTGGGGAGAATAAACTAGTAAGCTCAAACTTTACAGCAACCCAGACCCATTCAGAGCTCTGCTAGGTCAACTAGAAGTCTTTTGATATCAGAGAGCATGTGTCCATAGAGAAATTGTACATTAAATTAAAAAGAGATGGGGAGGGAGGGTGAAAATAATTGCTCTGGAAAAATGTGCTTCTTGTTTTACACGTATGATATTTTCATGTGACTCTTCAGAGTGAGAAGACAGCAGCTAGACTTGTGCTCATTGTTTTGGTCAGCCTAGGCTCTTGCACTGAGAAATTGCGGGAACTAACTTTCAGGGAACTGTAAACATCATAATTTCATTAATTGCTTTAATATGTGTTTCTTTTACATGTCTGAAAGCAAATGCAATTGAAAGTTGAGGTTTCTGTGGCATTCCTGAAAACAAATCTGACTAACACTGTGGACCAAACCTTATAGAATATATTTTGGAGAAGAAGCAGTTATACAAAACAATAATTATTTTAGACTGATTTCTGAAAATATGTGACAAATGATTATTACAATTATATATTGAAACAAATTTTAGTGTTTATTGGAAGGATATTACACCATTTAAAATATTCACAATAAAAGTTCTGACATCGTGAAGAGAGTTAGTAGAGATAAAATCATGGGGTCCTGTAGAATTTTAAACACTCCTACAAGAAGTGATTTAAAAACTACATAGGAACAGGTTTCCCACTGACTTTCAGCTATGTGTCACGTATGTGATTTATCAAAATCTAACAAGGACAGGAATACACTACCAGGAGTTACCAAAGGTTGTTGTGCCTAGAAAACATATATGGTTGTTAAGGATATTTCATGTTTATCTGCTTTATGGAAACATTTTTTACTTGCTGTGTCATTCATTCTCTCTGCTGTTTTCTTGGATTCTGTGAGCCTGGCTCTCTGTGCTTTTTCACAGACAGAAAACAATTAAGGAAAACATCTTTCTTTTCTGATCTGTCCTCAAGTGAGAATTGTGGGTTACTGAGTAGATACATGCTTCAGAAACAAAGCAGAAGATTGCCTAACAACAGCACGCTTTCTTTAGAAAAATCTCCTGTGCTTCCTATTTGTCTGCATCTGAAATGTTGCAAAATAAGTCCTTTTTCTGGTTCCATGTTATTTCTGTTTTCTAACTATCATATCTTGGTCAATTCCTCAAAGAGGAAAATACACACTTTAGAAAAGTATATTAACACATGAAATTACCTTTATTATTTACAAAAAGAAGCTTCTGTACAGGGTATTAAATGCAACTGAGTAAATATTCAAGCAATACTTGAGATATTAATAGAAAAGAAGAAGTGTCACTGACTTGAAACTCAGCAGGCATGCAAATAAATTGTAACACTTTGAGACAGGAGAGGTTACAGAAGAAATCCTTATGAACAGGGAATGTCTTGTTTGTGTAGCTGAATATCACTTTTACTGGGATTCTTAAGTGCTTCAGCAACATCAGGAAGAATATAAAAAGAATAACAAGAAGTATAATGTGGGCATACTAAAGCTGACAGTACCATGCAACATTATTCAGCACTGTTCATTCTCCTTTCAAATGGCAGTTCTTAGTAAATAGGAATGTAAGTGTCTTCTTTGTACTAAAATTAGGAGAAATAAACCCTGCAAATAACTGAGAATAAGAATGTTATTATACTATGGGATATTTAAGCCATTAAATCATGAAAACTCATTGTTATTAAATAAAAGGGAGTAGCTTAACAGCGGAGACTGCTATTTGCCACTCAAGGAATGTGCCTCCATACAGCAGGAAGTGTGAGGCAGCCCCCAGCCCCAGCCCCAGCCCCTCCCCAGGCTGGGAGCAGGCATGCAGCCAACAGCTCATGAGTCTTGCTGCCTTAAATCAGCAGCACATGCGCAGTGTGACTGAAGAGCTTCAGTAACCATGTGCATGCATAAAGGGTTAAAACTGCAAGCTCTTTGCATTGGGTCTCCCTGCTCAAATGACGTGCAAGCTCTGTGCCCATGCGTATGTCCTGTCAAGGCCAATAGATTCTTGAATACAGCCCTAGTGAAGGGTTGAAAATTTAGCCTGTTTTAATAAGAGTAGCAAAACAAGTAAAAAGCTGCGCTTGTAATTTGGGAAGCAGTTCTTAATTCTACTTTTTTTGGTACTGCTGTAAGAGGTAGCCATCCTACCTCCCCTTGCTGCTGCTTCTTCATTCTAGGCAAAACAACCCTTCTGCCTTCCTGGTGTCAACAACAGAATCGTTTTAATGGGTTAAACCTACATGAACACACACACACACACAAAGGGGGGGGGGGAGGGGGGGGGGATCATTTTCTGCTGATTTAGCTTTGTGAATCAGCTCAATGTGTGGTCAGGTGGAACCAGAGCTAAAAGAAAAATGGGAGTGCAGCCAGGAGCCTTGGTTTGGAGCTGGACTGCTGTTTTGGTGATACAACCTGTCAGTTCAACAGTAACGTGAAACATCTCTTTGGCTTTAATGGAGCTACTTGGTAAATTGGGCAGCATTATGACGCAAGGAGGCAGAGTCTGACTTTCGGAAACAAAAAGATTCAACTTTGAGAAAATTTGCAATACTTGCTATCGGACACTGAAGAAGAAATACAAACTTCTGTAGTTTTAACTTTTTCCAGAAGTATAGTTGACTGAGTTGTTTCAGTGTCAAGTGTTTTTGTAGAAGAACAGAGTACCACCCAATATTGCTAAGGCAGATTTAGTATGGTCTTTCTTACATTAATTGATGCCATTGCTTGGAAAACAGCAGATATATGAAGCTCATCAATGTTAGAAAAAGTTAGAAAAAATGACAACAACAAATCATACAAATCTTGCAGCATTCTTGCAGCATTTTGTTTATTTCAGCAATCATAGAGTAATAATAATGAAGTCTTGATATTCTGTATTCATATATGAAGAGAATCATTGCTCACAGCACCAATGAATTGTGCTTAGTCTGGACTGGTTAGCTTGATTTTTGTACCTTTCATGCTTTAAGGAAGCTGCTACTAGCCCATTGAAGGGATTTACTTAATCAGAAGGTAGCTTGCTCTGCATTGGTGAAAAAACAGGTAAGATGTCTAATGCATATCAATGCAAAAACAGACTCTTGTACAACACTGGTCCAAATATTAATATACATGTATTTTATCTGGAAATGTGACTGGCAATAAAGCAAATTACACCTCTAAAAAAGGCTGAAAGGAGACAATGAATGTCTTTATTTTGGAGCAGGAATCTGACAGACGTGTAGGATGTAGATGCACTACCTTTTAAGATTTATTTCTGATACTATATATCATGAAAAACATTTAGGACAGGAAATCATCTTGTCCCAGATTCTGTGCTTTGATACAATTATTGAAAAACAAGGATCTGGGAGGTTCCACAGTTGACAATTCAAAATCTGGGTCTGCAGTCAGCTTTTAATTTTGATTATTTAAATTAAAGGCATCTTGTTAAAGAAGGTTTGAAACAGGTCAATATGAACCAAACCCTTCAATCTGTGCTTGAATTCAAGTTTGTAACCTGTTCATACTCAGGATAAACTTTTGTCCTTTTGTCCTCTTTTTCCCATATTTATCAGTAAAATTAAGTCACTTGGTTTCTGCAACAGAGGGTTTATTCATAGTTCTCTATTTTGTTCCTACAGCACATATTAATTCAAGGCAGTATCCCACCTGTATACTAGACTGACCTGGGGGTGATTATAGTTTCCAGGTTTTGGGAAAATGAGGTGCACTCAACCTAATATAAGTAAACCCACAACAGCCTTTAATCTTTTCTTTATTTTTTAGTGAAAATTAATGCATAACCCCAAAGGAGAACATTTCTTAAGTCTGGATTTGTGCCACTAGTCAAGAATACCTTCCAAAAGCTATTGTATTTTTGGTATAATCAAAAGTAATACTCTCATGAAGTTACTGAATACAATTTTATTCTGTAGGGCCATGGTGGAATGAAAAAACAACACACAAAAAAACACAGTTTTACCTGAATTTAAACACTGACAAACAGTACATCACAACTAATCTATCCTGTACTTCTCTCACAACTTCTCCTTTGTGCCTCATCACAGCACATGCCTCATTTGTATTTCCATCCACCTCACTGAGAAAGGCATGCCTCACAGGTTGAGAAGCAACACTATAAAATGAGCTTTTTACATACACTTAGGTTGACTGTTTCCAATCTCCTTGGCAATATCAGAGTTCTCTGGTTTAAATTAATTTCCCTGGTTACATATAGTATCTTGCAATTAAGTGTTTTAACTTTTTGGACTGAGAGTAAAACAACCTATATCCCCATTCCAAATGTGTGGGTGGTGCAGGAAAAAAAATCTCACTTTTCACTGGGACATGCTTTGCCTTGCTCCAGACTCCTTCCTAATCATCTTGTAAATGATTGATCTATACATACAGTTGTGGTCTGTTCACTAAGCACAGACATATTAGAAGCTGGCATAGTGAGGAAATACAGTAACCTGAACGAGTGGTCTAAAGTTGGACTGAGCAAGATGTTTCTACTTCCTTACTTCTGGAAGAGCCTTCTTCTGTAAGGAAACACGTTGTGTGCATTGATAACACTGCAAAACTGAGCTGAATTTAAATCTCAAAAAAAAAAAAAAAATGTTGAGGGAGCAGTATAAAAAGAAAATTTTATCTTTTTAGCGAAACAGAGCTATTGCCACCTTGTAGTCCATATAAGCAGAAAGTATGTTCCTCCTTATGTGAGAAACACTGAAGTCAATTTCTTGTTCTGAAATGCTTTGTGGTGAATCTATCTCCAGATATTGGCTATGGAGGCAGCCTAGGAAAATGCCATCAATCTTTTCAAAGTTGCCTTGAATCAAGATTGCGATATGTCATATTTGGTTACTTTGTAGTCTCTTCTGGGCATGTAGGGGTGTGCTCTCTTCCTGTGCTGTGCTGTATGCGTGCTGGGTGAACTAGGAAAAATGGCAAAGAGCTAGCTCCTTTAAAAATAAAATTAGAAGAAGTTCAGTATTGACTGGCTTTTATAAAGGAGTGGAAATTCTAGTAGGAGCATTCTATAAGCCAGTCTCTACTCCAAGACATTTAATGTATTTCATATTAAAAAGCCCTTGGGAAGCCTCACCTTGGCTTTAGTGGAGCTGGAACCTGAGCTTTTTCCTTCTTCCAAGCAAATTCCTCTAATTACTAAACTAGGGTGTCCTGCTTGTACTTGTGCTCTTTATTCCTGCCCTACTTACTTCAGATTTATTTTCTGCTCAGGTTATGGACTTGAAAATATCTTCATATTTTGGTATCAAGCCGGAATACTCCAGTAGCTTGGATACTCTCTGGGAATATTCAAGATGTGAACTCACAAATGCAGAGAGAATTTAACCCAGATTTTCAAATACATGGGAGAGGGAACTGACTAGTAGATTATTATGTGAATGTAGGAAGAAGTGGAGCTGTATAGTGATCTATATAGTTCTTTTGCTGTGCTTGTTTAAAAAGAAAGTGCCTTCACAACATTTGCTTAGAATCCTGTCCTTAGAGGTCCACATTAAATGTACACTGACAGTATTTTCTGACTCCGTGGAAGGGCAGGTTCCAATGACTGCCTGAAGAATGACTCTGCTTTGTCAGTAAATGCAAACAGTAACTCAACAACAACAACAAAAAGTGTAGTTCTGCTAGGACTGGATTAGATTAAAAACATAATGAATTTTTGGAAGGCACCCTTGGTTAATGCATTTTGGAAGGCCAAAACAAAGTGATAATTATCTAGAGACTTCCAATTCTCACTAACTTACTTAAACCATAAACATTCCTCCTTAACACTCATAATGAATTGTTCTAAATTAAAGAGGTCGTTTCAGATTTGAAATCAGCTGTGATTAAGAAAAAAAAAAAAAAAAAGAGAGAAAAAAAAGAAAAAACACAATACAAATCAAATAAATGGAACACTTAACCAATCTATTACTTAATCAATCTATACATCTAGGGTTTATGGCAAAATATTCATAAATATTTGTGTAACTTAGCTTATGCATTATTCGAAATATATTGGTCAGGAATTTGACTAGGAAAAAGAAAACACAATAAAAATCAACAAAATCAACAACAAAAAAGAAAGTAGAAATAAATAAAGGTGAGTGATGGACAAAATATTACTAGCTTATTAACAGCAGTGAATTAAAAACAAACAAACAAACAAAAAAAAACACAAAGCAAAACAAAAACACATTACTCTTATGTTAGGAATGAAAAATATCTACATATGGACAATCTTGGACTTGGATAAGTCTCACTGGAATACAGTGTCTCTTAGAGCTAAGGTTACCGTATGTATATACTTCTCAACACATTTTTTTACATACAAAGAAAATGGGAAGAAAAGCAGGATTGTATCATGCCTAGATAAACAGTACATAACATATGTGCTGGAACTCATATTTCCTGGACATGTCAGATCCCTTGAATAATGAAGATATACACAGCATATGCAAATGTTACAGAAATAAGGCAGCCGTATTGTGAAAGATTCAATTAAGATTCAACATGATATTAAGATACATTCTTGCCACATTCGTCTCTTGCTTCTGAAAGCAAGGGACAGGCAAGTAGATTGTAAAAGACACAGTAACATTGGCTGAGGCACTACTGACTCCTTCTCTTTTTTGTGTAAGACCTAAGAGATACTGAAGGACAAATGCCACTCTTCATTTTAATCAGCTCCCCACCATCTTTGAACATTCACACTTCATTTTTCCTATTTAAAGACAAAAGTCTGGAACCCCAGAAATAGGTAGGAATGGCCTGAAAAAGTAGGACATGCATGAATGTACACACACACATGCATGTATGCACACACGTTTTTTTTTGAAAGGGGGATCCCAATGACACACAAAAAGTATATTATGAAATATTTTGGTCAAGATGTGGTAAGGTGTACTTCTACAAATAAATAAATAAATAAAATAACTAAATAAAATGGGGCATTTCATTCAGGTAGAGAAATCACACCTACCCTGGCCAAGTCCTTCCTTAGCCTTCCTCAAGCTTTCTTAGCTCAAGAAAGAAATGCTATGGACAGTGCTTACCTAAGGGGTGACAACCAGATCATCAGGAGCCCACTGTTCTTGCAAATACTAGACACAAAAGGATGACTTTCTCTGAAAATGTAAGTAGGCAAATAAGCACTTCAGATGGGCTTCATCATACACAAATTCTACACTTGTAGTGCAGAATCTCTAGATGGTCAGAAACTTGGCCTAGAATCTCTTGACCCCACAGAAGCACTTGTGAAATGGTGAGCACCACATCTGCCTGGCCTATTCTTGAAGCCCAATTGTATGTCTGTTGGAAAAAGAGATGTAATTCAGGGAAGCCACGTCTCCTAAGAACTGTGAACAAGATACCACACAGTTGGTAACAATAAGAATCAAAGAAAATTTATGCCTGCATGTGGCAAAAGAAAGGAGTTATGGTAAATTCAATATGTAAGAAGCAAATCACATTCAGAAAAGGAAGCAAGACTTTGAAAGAATCACATGCACCCTTTACCCCCCCACATCCAAAAAAAAAAAAAAAAAAAAAAAAGCTAAGGTGGCTGCTCAGAATCTAGTCACAAATTAATACTGAAGTGAGTAGAGCAAGTCTGACTCATTTTTTGTCAGGTAGGGACAGGACATGATAGTGGTCCCTTAGATACTGTTAAAGCCAAGAAGTCTTCAACTCAGAGTAGACATATGCTCATGGTAAGAATGTGCATATGGACAGTTTCTCAAAAGAAACCAAATCATTTCTTAGCTGACAAGATCCCTGATACATCCAGTCTGGCGTCTTGCCTCTGGCAATAAATCAGGCTCAGTGTTTCAGAAACAGTCTCTAAAATCCTACAGTGTATCTGCCCATTAGTGTAACTTGAAATACAAGTAAGCAACAGGGAAATTTCTTCATGATATTTTTGTCAGTCATGCATTCTGGATCATTAGTTTTTCATTGCCCTTATCATAGTATGAATAACCATAAATGTTGTTACTGGCAATAAAATTAGTCCACACTTAAAATAAAAAAAAATCAAGTTATTGCAGTTAATTCTAACCAAATGGTGCCTGCAGTGCAATATCTCTATTTATTCTATTTTTATTTCATATTAAAAAGTAATACAATTCTATGTCATAAAAAATGACAGGTAGGAAAATTTGCCCTTATCTCATGTTTTAGGGCCAATGTTTTAGGGTCTCAAGCATTGTGTGCAATAGATTCACAGACAAAAGGAAACATTTCATTGAACATCACTTCTCTTCACCTCTATTCTGATGCAGGCTAAAAAATGGGCAGGTCCTCTTTTTATAACTTTTATAATTACAATACGTTAATCATTTTGAGATAAAATTTTAAGCTTTTGCTTTGCATTTTTTTTCATTGTTAGAGCTACCAAAAAGCAGAAAAGTATGGGGAAGGTAACAAGATCCAAGGCCAAAATAAAGAATGAAATTGCTCTGAAAGGTTCTGTTTGTAATCCTCACACAAATAAACCCCCTACCATAAAATTATAAATTACCTGTAAATATTATATACAATAATTGCCTATAATGGGTGAGTTCCGGTTTTGCAGTTCCTGACAAAAACTGTTAATTCGTCTTCCCACATCTGATACAAAAGCCAAACATTAGGACATTAGTCTTTCCAATTTAGCTACCTTTCCAGAGGCTAATTTTACATATATATATATATATATATATATATATATACACATTTATTTATTTATTAACTACTGTACCAATATACTAGATATATAATCTTCATATCATAGACACAGTAATACATACAACTAACCCAGTGAATACACCCAAAGTGTTTTCAGTGCCTTCATTAACTCTTTGGACTACTTAAAAGATATTGTCTTATGGAAAGCACTGTGTATTTATTTTTGCAGTTATGTAAAAGGGCAAAGAGCAATTGTCTAATCAAACCAACAAGTCAGGTTTTCAAAAAATTGAAAACCTGAAAAATATCACATGAACCTATGGTAAGATTTCATTTTTGTTTCTTAGCCCTTTTACCTGTCCTTCTCCTAAGCAGTGCAGGATGGTTTTCAGTGAAACAGAAAGATATTTCAAAACCAGCATTTGTAATACTGCATATTGAAATTAAGGGTGTTAGCATTTCTAAAATAAAACTCTTTTCTAACCTGTCATGAAAAGTGTCAATATTGTTAATGTCTTTTCCTTTTCTCCTACTGCTAAATTTAATTAAATTTAATTAAATTTAATTCAAACACTATTCACAACCAAGATTTCATTTTCAAATCATTGTTGTTGTTGTTGTTTTGTTGTTGTTCAGCCAAAAAAAAAAATAAAAAAATCTGCAGGTAAAATCCCATGCTAGAGTAGGGTCTGATTTTATTATTATTATTATTATTATTATTATTATTATTATTATTATTATTATTATTATTATTATTATTATTTTTACCTGCAAACAAAACATGAATTCTTTTACAACAAAAATCAAATGGTGCGTATTGTTTGCTTTAATCAATTTACCCACCACCTGAAAAGAAAACATTAATAGAGTATTGGAATTTGTGTGAGTGAATTTGAGGAAAATGATGTTACTGTGTCTGGTAAAATGAACACAAGTATTTAATAGTATTTTATCAGTATGCTGTCAGATCAATCAAATCTGTACTTTGTATTTTCCAGGCTGATCTCATTTTGCCATCTCTTGTAAAGAAATTCTTTTATGCCTTTAGCCATATTTATAGCCCTTGTTTGGTACACCTCTCTCAGCAATATTATTTGTCAGTAAGGTGGCAGAAGGATGTGACAGGTTATGGTATTAATAAGAAAGGCAAAACCAAGGACTTTTAAAAAGCCAAATTGCTTTTACCCACATCTTTTAGCTAAAGTGATTTGGGAGAAGGATATAAACCCACTCTTCGCACATATTTTGCAATTCCAGAGTAATTAGAAAACCCCGTATAGTTGGTAATATTTGATTATCAGCCACATATTCACTCTCCAATTTTGATAAATAGGTTGAAATAAGGTCCTTTGTTCAGCGTAACCAGCTTGTGGCAATTGATTCTGTGGACTCCAGTGTCCTCAATCCATCCATCAGCCATGCATTTCATGCTCTGTTTTTCAATTCTTTTGCAGCAACAGGTATGACCAAATTATGGCAGGATATGAGGGGATATGAAGTTTGCCAGAAAACTTCTGGAAGGATAAAAGGTGATAGAAAGGACAGTGGAAAGTGAAAAAAACATTGTGTTGGTTTAATACTCAAGAGTAATCAGAACCTGTTGTTCAAATACAGCATTAGGGTGAGGCACTTGAGATTCTTAACAAATGTACTGGAAAAGAAAAACTTTTTCAGAATAAAAGCATGACATCAGACATTCTTCATGCTAGGCTTATTTTTCATTGAAGATTAAAAAAAAAAATAAGGAAAGGAAAAGTAATGAAAGGAAAAAGGAAAAGAAGACAGAAATCAAGGGAGAGAGAGAGGGAAAAAGGGAAGGAAAAATGGAAAAGGGAAAGGGAAAAAATCCTGGAAGGTCTAGCCAGAGACTTTGGATATTATAGGATATGGAGCACTCAAAACAAGTTGTGCTGATCTAGATTCTTTAATCTGTCAATGCCACCATCAGTGACTGCAGTATTCTCTCTGTTCTCAGTGCAGTGGACTATGATATCTTATTTCATACATCACTTCATATTCTGAAATGTATAATCATACATCATACATCCAGCAAATTGCCCTGCACAGCACTGAACGAGCAGTATGATCTCAGATTGTAAGATTGCCCAGCAAGGTAAGTAAATATAACAGCTTGTGAAACATTAGGTAGTCTCAATTCATTGTGCTGCTTTAGACAGGGAAAAAAGGTTTACAATGTACTACTCTTCCGTTCTGGTCTCTGAATATTTCTGTGCTGAGTGGTCCCCAAAGTTCAGTGAAGCAGTGGTGCTTGTGCTGATTTCATTTGATTTCTTCTGCAAGATTACCTTAGCACATCTGGTAAAAATTAAGTAAACAGATTAGTTACGGTTCTGTATTCAGTTAATTTCTTGAAGCCCCTGCCCTCTCTTGTCTGTTGCAGAGGAAAGACATACATTTCTGATAGGCATAGAGGTTCTCATTACTGGCTCTAGTTAGGGATTGCACAGCCAATGTCAAGTCTGATTAGATTTCAAGAACTCCAGATCATAATTTGTGACAATTGCAATATGTGCTGGTGATGCACCTCAGCTGAAAGCACTGCTTGTCCAATAAGGAAAGGCCCTCTAATCCACAGAAATATGTCACACACTTGCAGTTTTAATGAAACTGTATTCAGCTGAACCCAACTACATTTCATCTGTATTATGCTATGTAAAATTATTTGATGGTCTATAAAGCAGGCAAAGGGTATCTTAAAATGTTCAGGCATGAACATTTCCCTGCATTTTAAATCTTTATGTCTTTTTTCCCCCTTAATACAAGATGACTGATAGTTGCAGAAGAATTTTTTTAGGAGAGGTGATAAAAACACAAACACACTCTTTTCATTGACATATTGTAGCTGGCAGGCTGTGCTAGGTAGGAATGACCATGCATCGCTATCACCTTGTCTAATAGATGGCAGAAACAGTGAAGCAGGGAATACCTGTGGCCAGGACTGCCACCTGCATAATGCTGAAAAGAGCCATTTCACACTTGCTAGGCTGTGCTAAAGCTTACCTCACTTAAGGACAGGACACCACTGCTGCTTGGCAATTGGGGAAAATGAATAGCAACAGTGGGAAGACAAGCTTTGAACATCTCATCTGCCAGAAATTCAGGTGATTTTGAACAAAGTTACAACACAGATGATCAGTAAAAATATTACCTTGAGCAAGGTATCTTCCTTTGCTGGAGTCCTTAATACTGGCACTTCAGAATGCCACAAGGTGTACTTTTTGCCCCTGAAAACTTCTAGGTTTCACTTAAATCCAGCATCCTCATGTCTAGGGACTTCACTTTCTGTTTATAACATTCAACTGCTATGCTATATTAACTCAATTTTCCTAGGGTACTGTTCTCAAGGAAATGAATACCAAGCATAAAGACGTATTAGATCTCAGTTGCTTTCATGAATCCTTGTTTTCACTCAATCATGAAAACTTCATTTACAATTTCAGACACAAACTGTCTGTTACCAAAGCAGCAATGTCCTGTCTGAGTTTGCACAGAGCCTGAAATCAGAGCTGAGTGCTGCTCACCTCAAGCAGATACCCCTTGTGGTGTTGGGTGCACCTTCAGAGCAAGAAACATATATCTAGAACAGAAGAAAATGAAGAATCTAATCATCTTCATTCAAAATAAATAAATAAATAAATAAACAAACAAACAAACAAACAAACAAACAGAAAGCCAAGCCTGGAATGCTAAATATTAAGGCCAAGGAGGGTGCAGTTGGCAGGTTTTGAAGCTGTGCCTTCAATTCCAAAGTGTTGGCAATCAAAAGCATAAATTGAGATGACTGAGAGTTGTTAGGAAAGGGCCAAATTCCCTCCAGGAAGAAATCATAGCACCTTCTAGGTCTGCAGTGTTGCCTGTCTGTCAGAGTAGAGAATAAGGCACATGGTCTTTGCTGAGAGCGAATCAAGAAAGGAGCAAAGGTAAGACTTCTGGGACCCTGTATAAAAATCACAGTTCTTCAGAGTTTACCTAGAAAAACACTACAATGACAAGTACAGCTATTTCTCAACCTGTGTATACAAAGCAAACAGGGTACCTTTAGGGCACTGATTTTTCACCTATAATTTCCTGTTTGAACCCTCAGATACTTGTATGTATAGTTTATATAGTGATGGCACAAATCTACAAATGTATATACATGACTAAACCAACACTGACCAAAAAAAAAAAAAAAAAAAAGCAAATGCAAATGTTTTTTTTTTTTTTTCTCTTTTCTTCTTCTATGGAATAATGAGTTGCACTCCAGAGCATCATAACAATGCATATTGGAAAAGCACTAAAGAATTGCACATTAAGATAATTATAATAATGACTATCTCCTGGTTCCTTTAGATGGCTAATATTTTCTCTGATTTTAAAAAATACTCTGATTCAGAAGTAGATCTGTTTAGAACCTCAGTGTTCAGACAGAGGTGAATGCAGCTATTTAATTAATTATTATTATTATTATTTTTAATGAAGAGCAATGATTTCATACCTTTTGTGTTACAGCTGACTTCAGTTCTCTTAAAACTTACCATATAATTTAATAGTTATTGGCTGGAAGGCATCCTACCTACAGATATCAGAAACATTTTGAAACTGAACTACTTTGCAGCTGCAAACTCTGGACCATGAATAAGCTTCTGGTGAAGGAATGATCTTAATTACAAGAACTTTTCTGGACTTTCTGCTTCTGTCTGATCATTTCTGTTCTCGTGCCAAAGCTGATTGTGATATTGCCATCTGAAGGTCATATGGCTGTGTCTGAGTTAAATAAACAGCACATTTTCTGCCTTAACATAAACATGTCATCCCCACCAAGATGAATGTTGTAGTGTCTGTGCTGTATGTGCTGGGGTTCAGCTGATTTGCCTGCAGTTCCAGGGTGGGAAATGAGAGCAAGGAGAGAGAAAGTAACATAATCATTTATTCACCTCCTTTTTTTTTTTTTTTTGTTTGTTTTTGGTCTCAAAATAAATAGTGACATTTGACCTTTCTCTGAGACAATTTCTCTAAGACAATTTCTCTGAGACAATTTCTTCTGCCTTCCCCTTAAGGGAACTAAAACCATTCCTCACAACATGCTTTGTCTGTCTTTTCCATAGATAAAAAGCCAACCATAAAAGTAATGAAGCTTTCATGCTAGGCCATGGAGTAGTTAACCCAAAAGTTTAGTAAATTAGCATTATTTTATTTTATTTTATTTTATTTTATTTTATTTTATTTTATTTTATTTTATTTTATTTTATTTTATTTTATTTTATTTTATTTATTTCTTCTCCTTGTGTCAAGGGAGAGTTTATAAGCCTTTAACAGGAGGGAGCATGGACATCTCTGGGGGAAATGGCCTGTCTGCTCTGAACCCATGCAAAGGTATAGAGAAGGAGCATCCTTCCAGGCTGCGGTGTTCATCATTCCTCTTTGTATGCACAAAGGGCTCACCTTATCACACTGTGCATGGCTCTGACAAGCAGCAATGTATCCAGCTCATGCGATAAGGATGGGCTCTGTCTGCAGAATTGTTTTGGGTATAATACTAGGCTCCCATATAGTGCCTTAGATGGCATGTACAGGGCATAATCTATATCTGATTGTACAGTGATGTTTGTTCTTCTTGGACCCTTTCCAGCTGCAATTTACATCAGATGTCAAAAAAAGAGGGAGAGTTGTAGCCATTTGCAGGCAACTAACTGCTCAGCTGTATCGCAGGCTATATCTTGTTGAAAAGCAGGGAAAATCACAGTGTTAGACTGTACCGATTCAGTCTGTTGACAGCTGAGGAAAGGGCTCTTCCATTTTACAAAGAGGCTGCTAATTAAAGCAAAGCAGTTGGAGAGTGAAGGGAGGATGTATTTGGAGTGCTGCTGTACTGGAGAGGTTCTGATTTGAAAAATACAAACTGTCTAGGAACAAAAAATCACACCCTAGAAAACTGAACTCTTAGTAACACAAAAACAAACAAACAAACAAAAAACAGCTTTGGTGGATGAGACTTAGAATCTTTTCTAAGATAAAATATATAAGATTATAAAATAATCCTGCCAGCCCTGTTCCCTGTTCTCTGTACTGGTTCAGCCTGTTGGATGGCGTCCCATGTCTCTCACCTTGCAGTTCTCAGCACCTGGTATTGTGCGGGAGTCTGAAATCTGATATACTGACCACTGACTCACAAATGTACAATGTTGCTTTGTTTGTGTTTGTTGCTTTGCTTCACAAACCCTTGATGTAAATCCAGTTATTGCACAGTCACAGAGAAGAAAATAAAGTTAATGCAAGAGACAGATTACTGTCAGTATGAGCTGAAGTTGTTGGAAATCAAGCCCTGCATTTACTGGGTATAGGTACTAACAAATCATGGTGTATTGCTGTGCTTTTGTACATGGGGACAACTGTGTGGCATCTGTAATTCCAATTCAGTGCAGGTCCACCAGAGAAGTTTTTGACCAATTGTGTACATATCATCAAAGAATGATATCCCCTAAGTCTGTCTGTGGAAACTATTTTAATCACCCTATCAAGTTAATACTACTGGCAATTCATTTAAAGAAAGGAAATACCATGTACAAAATATATTGGGTGAAGTTTTCTGGTTTATGTTTTTCAGGAAGTAAATTCTGGCCTTTAAAGTTTGTGACATCAAGATGGAATGATTCTCCTTCATGACAGCACACATGTGTTCTTAAAATCATCACAAAAGCCTGGCTTTTATATTTACAATTTCCTGAGAATTCGTTGTTCAGTAGTGGAATCTCTGGAGATAACCTTAAAGTGAATACAACTTAATGTTACTTTAAGGCTTATCAGATAGTCATTTAAGGAACTTTCTGCTTCTCATCATGCACAACTTTCACTCATGGAATGGAATATGCTTCACAACAGGGCTTTGGAATTTTTAAAAGAAAGATAAAACAAGCAAACTACAGCAACAACAAATCCCTGCATTTCTTCCTTAATGAATTATTGACCATAAATCAAAAACTGTGGTATTTCACTGTCTCCATAGCAGCTAGCTAACCTTATGGACTATTTTTATTTTGGGGATAAAGGTTTTGCCCCCTTGAGATGCTGGGGTTTTCAAGGAATGTGAAGCTTTACCGTACACTATAGAAGCTGAGTAGTTGATGGCTTTCAGAAAGTACTTTGTAATTTGAAATACTGAGCCCAGAAAAGAAGCTGTATTGAAGAGCTGAAGAAAATTTGGCACATCAGGTTTCTTATGTACTGAGTTTCATTTGAAGGTTGAAGTTAACTTTGTTTTGGTGAACTTTGTTAGCTAACTCATTTTATAATTTCAGCATATTACTGCAGAATACAGTAATATGAGATCACAAATATATTAATTACTTGGTAAGCATACACATTAGCTTTCTTCTTTGGATTGGCATCCTCCTCAGACCACCAATAAAAACTTCAGACAGGTTAAGAAATAGTGACATTTTTGCTTCTTTTGAAAAGATATGGTTTCTAACTGTGGATATAGAATCCTGTTATCCTATGGTCTTCTTGGAAAACTCTTACCAAGATGGGAATACAGATTCAGATGCTTCTTGAAAAATATGACAGCTGCCATAAAACAAGACAGCATGATCTATCATGACAGTAAGGTAAGATAATAACTGTCTCTCCCTGAGGGGCATATCGTTTCTTCATACTTGTTCACAATGATCAATCCTTATGGTTTAAATAAGAAGATTTTTAAAGTAAGGTATCTTTTAACATAAATTTCCAGACATTTTTCTGGAATGAATAGCAAGTTTGTTATTAACCATTTAACTCCTGTACAGGATGTCACATGTGTTCCAACATTTTTTAAACAATTTTTCATTCCTCTTGCCTACACAAGTGAAAGATTAGAACATTACCCCCATTATAAGAAATGATCAAGAAAGTAGACAGTTCCTAGACAGTTCTTTGGTGACATATAGGCCTCTCACCCCCCCTCCCCCTCGGCAGACACACACTCTTAGTTGCAATAGGAATGAAATGCCAAAATAGATGGCCGAATAGGAATGAAATGAAACAGGAAAAGCCATGGAAAGGCAGAACAGGTTTTGCTATGCTATTACAAACCACTGGAGAGCAAGTTAAACCCCTTTCCATCTATTCATCTACCTGGAGAATGCATATCTTGCCAAGCCAACTGCATAAAGCTAATCAGTTCTGAAACTAGGCAGTAAAATATTTCAAGCTTCAAATATATTCATGAGATTATGATCAGGGAGGGCATCTATTCTGCATAAGTCCCTTTCTCCTATCTATTTATGCTCCATTAACATCCTATGCTCTTCCCATCCAAAACCCTTTCATTTTCCTGAAAATGTCAAGCCTGGGACAAATCCATTAAAAGTTAAAAAAAATAAAAAATAAAAATCTTAATTGTGAATTTAATCATTTTTATTCTTGTTGATGGAAATATTGAAATTTCACTCTAGAGTAAAGGCCTGAATTTTGGCAAGTATAACATTTTTGTCTGCTAGCACTGACAAGGCTGAACTTGGCAGTCTTGCAGAACTCAAACTTAACACGTGAGCATATTCTGGCATGTGTGGAGGTGAGAGACTGAATCTTTGCAGGCTAAATTTCCTGTTTGAACTTTGAGAAGAGGGAAGGGAAGGGAAGGGAAGGGAAGGGAAGGGAAGGGAAGGGAAGGGAAGGGAAGGGAAGGGAAGGGAAGGGAAGGGAAGGGAAGGGAAGGGAAGGGAAGGGAAGGGAAGGGAAGGGAAGGGAAGGGAAGGGAAGGGAAGGGAAGGGAAGGGAAAGGCTCATTCATATTTGTACTGCCTAGCAGTTGTCCCAGCACCCATGCAGTGCTACTTTGGCCTTGTGACAGTGTGGACCATCAAAGGACCAAGATCCTGAAATGAAACAGAAAGCACCAAAATGACAGTGACAATACTGCCAGCATTGTCCAAATGTGCCTACTGCTGCTGAAACAGCTTCTGCTGGTTGGTCATCCAATACTAATGTGATTGAGAAAGAGATAATCTGGGTTTGAGGGTCTCCAGAATTGTTAGGGGAGGCTGCATATATGTACTTGAGGCAGATGGGAAGGAAGATGACCTGGCAGGCTACCATGTTACAGATGCCACCCAGCACACCGGGTTTTGGCTGCTTGTGTAGCTGTTTCTGCTAACCAGCCACTCTTCTTCCCTCTTATACAAAGCTAAGACTATGTTGTAGCTTACACCTTCTGCACGTTAACAAGTAAAATCTGCCAAGGAACGCACTTTCTCAGAGGATTGCACTGTAATTTTGTGGTCAAAAGCACAGAGATAGAAACAAATATCTATACCAGAGTGATGGTAATCAAAAATGCATGTGATGTTTCCAAATATCCTGTTCCCTTGTTCTTATTTGTTGCATCTCACCAATTACAACTTTTTTTTTTTTTTTTTCCTACCTTTTCCCCAGAATTTTGTTCACTAAAGGATAAAGTGAAATGTTTTCAAGAAAAGGAGGACTTAAGAAATCTGCTGCTGGAGGCAGCAGAGTATTCTGTCTCTGGAAGTGGCAATAGGAGCTGCTATTAGGGACAGCATGGGATCCTGCTTGCTTCCTGGAGTCTGCTGCCTTACACTCCCTCAACATCCTCATTTGGTGTCAAGGATCCTTGCCTCACCCTTTTAATATCCATGCTAGAAGGCATCATTTTGAACCTGGTAGTTCTGTCTTTCCCTCTCAGCCTCCTGTGGCAAGCCTTACCCTCCTGAAGTTCACTGCCTGTAGTGGAAAGTACTCTTCTTCTCTCATCTTCCTTGTGTTGTGGGAGCTCTTACCATATTTTGTAATGTGGGGCTTGTCCACCACTGTCCATTTACTCTGCAGTTTTGAAACATTTGTCATAGTCTTCCTCATCTGTCCCTTATAGAAATCTGAAAAGCCCCAGCTTAGCGTTGGAGGAAAAAAAAAAAAGACCAACAGAAAGAAAACCCCCAGACCCCAAACACAACCCAAGGTCGTTAACAAAATACAGAAATGATTTTTTTTTTTTTTTTTATTCCTAAGTGGCACTTATCTCACAAAGGTCTAACAAAAGTGCAATTTTCCTTGATTTCATATAACAACTGCTAGTTTTCTTTTGTTGAAAAGAGAAAATATTATTTTCACTAAGATAATTAACTAAATAGTTATATCTGTAATTCATCAGCAGTTTTAATATCTTCCACAAATATACAATATCTCTTGGAGCATTCTTTTCATTTCATCATAGAGAGTTAATAGTGTCATGTTACATTAGAAAAAATATGGTACAATTACTGACAAAGATTTCACAGGAGAGGATGATAATAATACTACCTGGGGGAAATTTTTGTTTCTCTAAGCACAGAGACGTAAGACAATAAAATTGATGTGATATGCATTGGAACAAAATAGAAGTCTTTACAATAGAGTCTGATCATCATCTTTTTTTTTTTTTTTTTTTTTTTTTTTAAGATGGAAGTATGCTTTGGGGAAAAGCTGGATAAGATACTGGATGTGGCCAAAATGTGTGTGGAAAGAAAAAGGCTTCTAATCAGCTACAGATTTTCTTATTCATTCCCCAAAGCTGTATGGGGAATTATAGATTGAACGTGTTGCATCTCTATAGTTTCACAAAGAAGAATCTTTCCCCTTAGTCCATGTGTAGCTCTCCAACATAGATATATATGAGTTATGTATGGGAAGGGTGAAAATAAATATGCCTTTGCAGCTCTTAACAAATGTTAGGGGGAGAATTACCATTTGGACTGCTTCATGACTTAATGTCAGCACAGTAAAGTAATCCTCAGAAAAGTTTGTGAAGGAGGAAATTTTGTCTTGCAATACTTACTTTACAGATGGAGAAACTCAGGACATAGGTAATCAAGGAAATTACTGTAGAGTAAACTTGGCTGTGAATTACTCCTTGATAACTTCTGGACATCAGAATTTTTTGAAGATGCTTAGCTGTACAATTGATTAGGAACCTCAGTCCCATTTCAGCAAATGTCTTTTCTTGTTTTACAGACTGTTTCCAGTTTATGATTTCACTGAAACCTAGGCATTTTTTTATTTTACTTTATTTTTAAATTTCAACACATCTTGTTTGTTCACCATTATACATATTATTTGTATCTATTTTTGATATTTAGTGATAAAATTCCTTCCTTGTTCAGTGTATAGCTTGTCAAACAACTGTGAAATTTGTGGCAGAGGAAGAAGTAGAATACAGAATTTAGTGTTTAGTCCATCCTTTATGCAGTCATCTACTGCATGCATTGTACTATGGATGCAATTGTACTAATTGTTCCAATGCATTAAATTTATATTTGCAATTTAAAATGCAATACGTGAAAGAAAGCGTGGTAAATGTTTGTGAGACATGACAGGCTATCTTTTCACTTACTCTCTTGCAAAACAGTAGGACAGTCATATTTCTCATTTCATTCCTTGTATTCGTCATTCAATGGACTGACCACTAAGTATGAAGTTGAGAACATTCATAGTTTCAACGCTGAGCAACTTTTTAAGAAAGTAAAAATATTCCTGGTTGTTTTTTTTTTTTTTTTTCTATATTTTCCACAAATATAGGGTATTTTTCTTAAACTGTTGTTCAGTTGAGGGCATATTATTTTGCATTTTTAAGAAATATACACCTTTAAAAATGGCCTTTTTAAGTGGGCTCCTTTCCACTGGCTCATTTAGAACCACTTAATGCAATGCATAATTTACTGCTTTAGATTAATATACACATTTTTTTCTTTTCTTTTTTTTTTTTTTTATGCCCCTCCTTCCCCTCCACCTTTCCCAACAGCTACTCAAGACAGTAGCTAAATAATTATTAACTATTCATGAATCACTTGTATGACCTAGTTATAATATTTAAGTTCTACATGTATATCAGTCACAGCTTCAAGACAGAGAAACAGGGGTTTATAGTGTGCAGTCCAGATCCAACCACTGCTAATTACAGTGCAGCTTGTAACTGATTTCATGTTTTTATTTCAAGCCCTGCCTGCCATCCCACCTAATTGAAAGAGGCATGTGTTAGGCCACACATTTCAGAGATGGACATTAAATTCAGGAGAGCTCATACCCAAGCCAAAGGGGTTAATTAACAGTTCAAAGGGAAAGGGAAGCATGGGAGAAAAGGTGCTCACTGGGAAAATTCAAGAGCCAGACACTAACACAGCCTGAAGTTCTTATAGCAATAACTCAAAACATTGTGATTATAAAATTATTTTTATCTTATGAGTTTATTTGCTTTCCAACTTGGAATCATGTTGGGAATTATCAATCTTCAGTTTACTCATTTTTATTTTGAAAGCTACCATTCTTTCTGTATGGGGTGGATTAGAAACAAACATGAGCAAGAGCTGAACTTCTGACCTTTTGATGGTTGTATGCCAGTCAGTCTTTTCTGCTTCCACTTTCTCCCTTGGATTAGTTGGCAATCTCTCTCTCTCTCAATTTAACCAGCTTTTCAACAGATGAGCTTGCAGAAAAAAATTGTTACCATAATGGCATTTTAAAAATACCACTGCAATTGCTGATATGACAGTACTTCTTTTCCTTCTCCTTCCCAGATGGGTAGAGTCTTGCCACTTCTTTTCACCTAAAGTTTCCTACCACATGATGCTGACACACTTTTTTTTTTTTTTTTTCTTTTCTTTAAGCTAGAAACATGCTGAATCACTTACTTTTAACCCTTTTTGAATTCTGAAATAAAAATAAAAGCAAATGACAATCTGTAGATGTTACTCTTCATATAATATATGGCTTGCTCATGTTTTCCCATTAGACGAGTTCAAGTCTAATGATGCTGGCAGTGAACTATTTGATGTCCCTGCTTCTGTAGCAATGCTCGCTTTTCCTTCAAACATACTCCGATCAACCATGCTGACTGATGAGGTCAGTCTCCTACATGGTGGAAAAAGTGTGATTCAAATCATACATACAGTGAAGAAGGAAATGAAAAGACATGTTCCACTTTCACTACAAGTGGCCCAATAACTACAGTATTGCTCAGGACATAAACACATTTTTCCATAGATGCCATTTTCAGGAAAAAATAAGTGCTGCTCAGTCTGGCATCATCAAGAGCAGATCTTGGGTCTTCTTGTGGAAGAAATCACATACAGCCTTTTCTAAGGTTTACTTTGGCTTGCTTGGTGTATAAGCTTTCATGAACACAAAATCTTCTCCAAAAGCTTTCTATAGAGATTTAGGGGCTTTTAATCACCATGATGGGGTCATGTGTTTCACTTTTATGATTGCTGACAACTATTTCGACATTGCAGATTTTTGTTTACATGGCTTGCGTTCCTAAGTCCTGTTATCACAACAAAATTATTATATGTCATTTAATAAATGCTGTCTTTTTTTGGTGATGATGTAAGCATTTTGTTTTACAAAATACCAGGTCTCTTTTTCGAGACTTGATATTTTCTGTAATTCAGGCTCCCTTATGGCATGTCATCTGATTCCTGAAAAATTTCCTAAAATTGTCCCCCTTTCCTCCCCTCATTGAAAAGCTAAGCAATGACCTTCAGGCATAATAAAGAACATTTGATAAATTAATTACCTGATGGAATCGCTGTTACATTAAACACAAGTGTGCATGAAGAAACTGAGTGTTAAACTGACTGAGCTAGAAAAATGCTCCTTAGTGATAGTGTGAGATTACCTCTGTCTCCTGCTATGGCCAATCTGTCCCTGGAGGTTGTGACAAAAAGGAGCCGAAGGGAGAATTTCAAAGGGGCCAAAACATCAGTCAGGAGATACAAATACTAATTTGTCAAGATAATTTGGTAAAATAAAGTTTTTTTTTTTTGTTGTTGTTGTTGTTTTGTTGTTGTTTTTTTCTTTATAAACTACCAATGAAGAAGTGGACTTTACTGATTTGTTCAAAATGCCTTGGCATTTGACCAGAGATTCCCTGTCAGACTGTATTTCTTCCATGCCAATCTTATCATTCACCATCCAAAAACTATAATGCATTCTTAGCATTTGCCACACAGAATTATTTTTGTCTTTTGTCAGATATTTCATGGGCAAAACATCTGACACGGGAATCATGAAAATAACACAAAACCCATTCTATTTTCTCCAGTTCCATTCTTAATGATCAAGGATCAGAGAAGAGGAATTATGACATGTATTACCACCTCACTGTTTAGTTTTAAAGTGCAAGTAGTTATGAACAAAAGCAATACACATTTTCATTGGCAAACACATGGAAAAAAAATCAAATTAGTCATCTGCCAAAGTTTAATTAAGTCTCCCATTTGAAAATTGTTTTCCAAAAAATGGTTAAGGTTAGCACTCTATTTTATTTTATTTTATTTTAGTTTAGTTTAGTTTCTTTTACTGCAGATACTAAGATTAATTGCTAAGCTTGCTGTGGAAAATGGGCAAAAAAAAAAAACCAACACCGAGTGTGGATGAATGTGAAGCAAATGCATTAAAACAACTGGAACAGCATTCCGTGGAAAATGCATTGCTCAGCAATAAGGATAATTTGTAAATATTTCCAAGCTAGGAAGAATTGGAGAAGAACCCACTTGGAAGAAAACCAAGCTAGAATACGCCCAATTACTGGGCCTTAAATGCTTCCAAAATTTTTTAGAAGGTTGCGCTGTTTCATGCTGACAAGTGTTCCCTTTTGGCATCCCAGCCCTTCCCGGGCATACCAGCAGCACGTGTGCAACAGCCTAACCTCATCAGAGGAGGGCACCAGTCCAGTCTTCTCCTGGCAGCTCTGTTTCCCAATCCTCTTCACTGTTTATTATTCACCCGAGAGATAGCTTGTGTAGAGACATCAGTGATGTTCACGCAGCTATCAAAACTGACTTTGAAAGAAGGTTGTCTGGTAAGTTACTGGGGTAAAAGAGGGATTGAGGACAATGAAATCATACTGTTTCATAAACACTTTGTCATTACTTTTAACTTAGTGCAGTAAATTGCAGCAATATGTCATAGTGAGACATTTCGTTCCTATTACAGCATGTACAGCATGTAGTAGAAATTTGATATCCAAACCAGACACACAAAAGTTGGCTTGAAACATCACTGTCTTAAAATGTATAACATTCTTTGTATGGTGAAATCAAGCTAAATTTAAAGTGAGTAGGGCTGCAGAGAGACGGAAACTGCAGCTGACAAGCATGACTGGTTTTGTCACCAAGGACATTCACACAGACAGGTTAGAGTCAGAATCACCAGCAATACTGGTGATTTAAGTACTGGTATTTAAGGGAAAATTTCTCAAGGAATGCTGTCAGAGATGTGCCAATTGCCATTAACTGAGGCTTTGGCTGACCACTGTCCCTCCACTGCTTTATTCCTATACAGCCTATCTCCACCCAAGTCAGCAATGTGTATGTATGAAAAAGAGTAAGGAATCAAGTCCTTTAACTTGGCTAGTAGTTTGATGCATTTGAGTAATTCATCTTTCCATCTCTCTTACCCCAGTAACATAGTCTCTAAGCTCTAAGTTTTTGACAACATATTTTATAGGTCCATGTGGTGGATTTACTTTGTTATGGAGCTGAACTCCACCACAACCTCTCTCTCATCCCCCCTCCTCAAAGAACAAAAAAAAAAAAAGGGGGGGGGGGAGGGGAAGAGAGAGAAAATATGATGGAAAGGGCTCAAGGACTGAGATAAAGACAGGGAGATCCCTCAACAATTATCATCGTGGGCAAAATGAACTCAGCATAGGGAGATTAATATAATTTATTGCCTATCACTGGGAGACTAGAACAGTGAGAAACTAAAAATAAACTACAAACACCTTCTGCCACCCACCCTCTTCTATGTCTTTTCCCCAACCAGCACAGGGAAACAGGGAATGGGGGCTGCAGGCAGTCCCTAATGCTTCGTCTCCACTGATTCTTCATGGTCACTCTCTGTGCCCCTGTTCCATGTCCCTTTCATGGGATGCCGTCCTTCCCAAATTGATTCTGTGGGAGCTGCCCACAGGCAACAGCTCTTCAAGAACTGCTCCAACATGGGTCCTTACCATGGAGTCCATCTGTCAGGAGTAAACTGCTCCAGCATGGGGGCCCCCACGGGCAGCAGCTCCCCCCCAGATCCCCTGCTCCTGTGTGGGCTCCTCTCCACAAGCTGCAGCCTCCTCCAGGCCACATCCACCTGCTCCATCCACGGGCTGCAGCATGGAGATCTGCTCCATGTGGGACACATGGGCTGCAGGGGGACAGCCTGTTCCACCAGGGGCCTCTTCACAGGGTGCAGGACAATTCTGGTCTGGTGCCTGGAGCCAAAGCAGAAAGTGGATCCTCCTGCTCTCTTTCATCACTGACCTTGGTGTCTGCAGGAAGTCATCTGGAGCTGACATCTTATCTAACATGGGGCAGCTTCTTGTCTCTTCTCACAGAGGCTATCCCTGCAGCCCCCTTGCTACCAAGACCATGCCATGTAAACCCAATACAACCCAACAGTTTACGCAAGTCTCACTTATTCCCATCATTTCTGGTAGCATTTTTATGTTGCTGAAATTAATAGTTCTCTCTTCATCTTAGTCTCTCACATTTTAAGCAGACAAGTCTCTTGTACACTGACATTTACAGTGGACAACTTACTGCCACTGCAAATTTCATATATTAAATATTTAACTTACTGTCTCAAGCTCCTAGTCCTTCCCTTCTGTCTTTATCATCAATAATATTGCAAGAAGTAAAAGAAGATTGTCCTCTGTCTTCTCTTCATGTTCATTGTATTTAAACACAAGGTCTTTCCAACACAAGCCACTTCAGACTATTAAAAACTCCTTTGTCATTTTCATGTAATGGAAAGTACATCCATTTGCATTTAACTCCACCTAAAGATATAATTATTAGCAAAAAACTTATGTGAACTACAATTCTAAATTGAAAAACAAAAAAAATCCATCTGAATATAAATACTTATTTTAGGCAAATTTTAGAAAGACAGGGTCACCAACACGGTAAGAATTAAATTCATGCTCAAATTTGAATGAATATTCATGGCAAAAGTTTCAAGAGAGCCATCTAACAGCTCACAACAGAATTACGGTTCTTACAATCATTTTTTCCATAGAATATGATAACCCAAATGGATGTGGAAAAATTAGAACAAATGTGCTCTAATGTCTGAGCCAGCCCCCACCAAGGAGCCTCTATGGCAGTCCCTTGTTTATGCTTTCTGTGCCTGGTGTTTTTCCATAGTAAATCCTCATTTGGCCAATGTCTAGCTGGCTAGAGAAAAGTGTAGGCTTGTGCAGACTGTCTCATCTCCCTTTGGTAAATTTTACATTTTCTCTTGGGACCACAAAATTAATTCAGGTTGAAAGGATGCTCAGGAAGTCCCTGCTTCAATGCCCTGCTCAGGTAGGATCAGCAGTGAGGTCAGACCAGCTTGTTCATGGACTTATTGAGGGACTTTTGTAAAAACCTCCATGGATAGAACCTGTGCTACATCTCTGGTAAGCCTGATGCATAACTTGACCATCTGCACAATGATTTTTTTTTTTTTCTTGTATCTAGAAAAAAACTCTATTATTTCAGTTTACACCTCTACCTCTCATTCTCTTGCCAGGCACCCACATAAAGAGCCTGCCAAGTGATGCCACATACCATGCAGTCTACATTAAACTAAATATTTTTAACAACATAAAATTCTCTCAGGACAGATAATTATAAATTGCATTCTTATGTGACTGACTTATGGTCTCACTTTGTTTCCAAAATAAGGAAAAGTAAGTAAGGAGATAAGTAAGGAAAAGAAAGTAAGGAGATAAAGGACAGATGAGGAGTTAATTGCTAGTTGAAGATGGTTTCCCAGGGGAATGAGAAGTGCAAGGGAGAACATTTATGACAGATATAATTGCAGGAGTAGGAAATCACAGAATCACAGAATTTCTAGGTTGGAAGAGACCTCAAGATCATCGAGTCCAACCTCTGACCTAACACTAACAGTCCCCACTAAATCATATCCCTAAGCTCTGAATCTCTAACAAAAAGAGGATGGTCTTTTTACTCTACGTGTAGGCTAGTGAAGCCATCAGTAGATTGTTATCTCCACTTCTTATGTGCACTATATATATATATATTATTTTTTATTTTTTATTTTTTATTTTTATTATTTATTTATTTATTTAATTAATTTGCTAAGCCGGAGAGGGTTTGGAAAACAAAATGTAATAATTCAAATACTGAAAATCTACTCCAACATGAATAAATACACTAAATCTATGTATTAGAATAAGTAATAAGTTTAAGGCTTGATTACGATTTAGAACACAATTCATAAAGAAAAGATTTCCAAGTAAACAATAAGTAAAGTTGTAAAAGGAAATAAATTAACTGGAAATTGGGTATTGCAACATTTTAAGAGGTTTTGTTCTAGATTCTAGGGTGATATTTTGATTTATCAGTGAAAAGATCAGAATTCCATTTTAAAAAAATTTCTCATTGAGTATGTTGAAAAACAAATTTGTTCATTATTCTGCACATTCATTTACATTCAATTTAGATTTAGTTTCTCATGCAATAATTTCTTTCTATTATCAGCATCTTGTCTTGCTTAAGTTACTCCTATTGTCTTTTTTTTTTTTTTTTTTTGGCCTGGGAGCTCTTGTTCCTTATTTTTTTTATTTGTTTCGGGGGAGGAAGTACAACACAAGATTAGACCACAGCATATCCTGACTTGTAATAACCTCAGCAAAAGAGCTATGTTTTGACAGATCAGCAGCCATAATCAGTTTTGAGATGGTAGTCTTGAATGAGGAAACTCCTTTGCTTGGAGGCATGCTTTCTCAGTCGATGAGTTCTATCCACAAATTAACTAGTAAAAGCCTCTGTAATGTGCAAAGACTGCAAAGAACTTAAAAGATCTGTCCTCCTTTGATTTCTCAGAGAATGTCAAGTGCAGCCCATGGTCACAAATACTGTTTCTCCTAACTCTCTTTGATTTCAACAAGAGAGAAGCAACAAAATATTGTAGAAGGTCTTACCCTTTTAAAGATAATGAATGGCCTAAATCCAGGATTTCTGAGGGTACCGTAAAAATGTGAGGTATCTAAGAGTCCTCTAAACTTCCTGTAGTGTTAATGGAGAAACATCAGTACCACTGGAAGGTGTTTCATCTCAACTCTATGATTATTGTTTCAGATAGGGTGAAGGACTTGCCTTCTAGAGGGTCTCCATTCTCTATAGAATGAACTTGGACAAATAGTTTGGATCAATCATCTAGCACTGACATAGATGTCAGTCTCAGGTTGAGATGTAAAAAGCAAGGGAAACAACAAACAACTGCCTGTATAAAAGCAAGATCAATCTGTGATTTGTTGTCACAGAGACATTCTCTATAGTGGTTTTTCCTTGCAGATTACAAAACTTTCCTAAATGTGGTCAGAAAATTTGAAATGGGCTTTGAGTTAAGATAAGGAAACTTTGCTACCACTTCAACTTGTGCTCTGGATGCAAGGGACATTCATCCATGTCCTGTAACATAGGAAACAGACAGACTTATACAAGTTAGAAAAACAGATAGGTATATATGTATATGCATAACTTCTGATAAAGCATTCCATTCCAATGAACACGTTTTTTGTGACTAGATAATGTGTAGACATTAAGTGACACACGCGAACTGAAACCCACAGAAAACAGAATGAAAACTTATCTGTTAAGACCTCATTTCAGGGAAATCTCATCTCATTTCAGGTTTAAAATCTGTGACTCAGGCTGCATTTATAGGAAAGGACTATAATGGTCACAGACTTTTAAAAGAACCAAACTCAGTTGCACAATACTGGGTAACAATTCACAGATTTGTAACAAAATCAGGCAAACATAGTGGGTTTAGATGGAATTCTACTTTGAAAATTTGAAGTGGAACTTAAGGGCCAGCTAGAAAGAAAGTGTTGCTATAGATTCATACAATCAAGATGCAAAGTTTTCAACAGTGCTGTCATAGATGACCAAAGGAAATCCATCTTGAAGAAGACAATTTGACTTCATTGTGGCTACTGGCAATACTTACTTTCTCACAATAGTCATGAAACATGAGAAATGTTTATAAACGCTAGGAGAGACAGCAACATCATCTTCACTGCCATCAACTATACCTGTGAATCTATAATATATTAAGTTGCACTGAAGTAGTTCAACTTTTATTTATTTATTTATAAATAATAATCATGGCTTACAAATAGTTACAAAACACTAACTTTATTAAACAGTGATTGTTATTAAGCTCTTTAACTATTTTAGTTATGGAGCATATTTCTGTAGCTGATGAATTTGGTTAAAATGAAGAAACCCTTGAAAAAGTATAACACCAGAACCAAAGAAAACCAATGAAACTAAAATCTTTTGTTGTGAATGAATAGCCTGTTCCTTCCTTCCTCTCAACTGAAAAATAGGTTTCAGTAACTGGAACTGGAGTGTCTAATTTCAGTCTAAATTACCTCAATCTGCAGGTTTCAAAGGAAAAAAAAAAAAAAAAAAAAGGAGACTATAAGCCAGGTGTAATTTTGGTATTATCCTATACAGCAAAAGGTTGAATATGTGGGAGTAAAACTAATGCTCTAATGATCAGGAATAAAACTCATGTCTTCCAGTGTTATATTTGCAGATGATAATATGATCCAATTGCTCCTGAATTCATAGGTGTTGCTAATTAGAGTCAAAAAAAAAAAAAAAAAAAGGCCAGCATAAATTTGTAATTTGTAGTCTGCTCACAGTCCTAAGAAGTTTACAAGTTTAAAACTGTTAACTGTTTACTTTTATATTCACATGGTATTTTGCATATACTAACAAAAAAATGTCACTGCTAACCTAAGCAGTGCATAACTGTGATGCAGAAGACGTTTTGAATTCATTAAATCAGTGGCAGAAGTGTCTGCAATGAAAATATTCTAACATAAATTCTGGAGAAAGTATCTCAAATATATGCAGATATGAGCACGTACCTGAGGAAAAAACTAACATGCTAAGTCAGTTTTGCCCTTGATTTTAATATTTATGAGTTTATGTGATATAGTCTATGCTGGCACATTGGTTACATCAAACTACATGCTGAAGACCTCAATTAACTAATGTGCTAT
Organism: Netta rufina; assembly: GCF_964035555.1. Lineage (NCBI taxonomy): Eukaryota > Metazoa > Chordata > Aves > Anseriformes > Anatidae > Netta > Netta rufina. Next base: position 74,992,740 of record NC_140125.1, on the reverse strand, counting down.
AAAAACAATCTACAAGCCTACAATCAATAAAAAATAAAGTTCTAACAAAAATTAAGTAAGTGAACCTATAGTGATTGAAAAGATGGAGACAAAAATCCTTTCTAAAGACATGGGAAACATAAAAACACATTTTCACATTTAGGTCTATGTTGTACCTGTACTGATTTAGTGTACTTCCTCGATCCACCATACACATATTCACATGTACTGAATATCGGCACTCAACCTCCCCATGCCTGTGTAAACGTGTAACTTGAACCTACTGAATGGATATACACAATGGCTTTTATTGAATTGTTTCAGGTTTCCTATCAAGGCTTTGTCTCCCCCCTCCTATCTGAGTGTTCAGATTTCTAGAATTGGTTCTTTGATGTATACTCATAAACACCGAGGGATTTTCCCTCCCTTCTCTTTCCCTTCAATTCCCTCTTTGTGTTTGGAACAGTAATTCAACTACTCGCCTTTGTCTGTGCTGTATTTACAGCTACGCTCCTCTCAAAGGGCTGGTTTATTTATTTATTTAGTCTGGGAGGGGCTGAGATGCACGCCACAGAATCGATTTTGGAGAATATTTTTTGGTGTTCTTGCAGGCACTGCTTAGGGAAAAGCAGCTCCTCCAACATATGTTTTTTTTTTTTTTTTTTTTTTTTTCCTATAATTTTTACCGTTTCCAACCAGCTGATTCATTACAATACAGCTATTTTCAATTTTCCATCGTGCCTTTACAGGTGAGACTTCATCAGAGCATTTATAGCAAAAAAAGGGCCCTCTCTCTTTTGCTTTGATGTTACTCATTCCCAAACTGGTTTGGCAAGTCAGTTAAAAATTACTCCATGCCCATACATGTGTGCAAAGTGGTTTCCAGCAATCAGAAACATCCATCTCTGGTGGCTGAAAGTTTCTGTAAAGAATATACAATAATTACCCCCTCTCGACCCAGAAACAAAGGGTTTGTCTTCCTCTGCCCCTAAACCTTAATAGAAAAGACCTTAATGGAATAGATCAGTACCTCCTTAGCACCCAATAGCCTCACATTTGGCACTCTTTCTTAGCCACTGTATTAGCTTCAAGGAAGATTTGTGACAGTTCACTCATTTGCCTCTTTTTTTTGCTGAGAGAAGTGTAGTATATCTTTTTTTTTTTTTTTTTTTTCATTTTTTTCCTTCTCTGTTTTGTTACCATGAAGGCTGAAACTGTAAGGCTCCTTATGTGTTCTCTTCTTAGACATGCAATACTCCAGCTGGAATGAAATCTTTTTTTTTTTTTTTTTTTTTTTTTAAACTAAATCTCTTATAGTGTGTGCCATTAAAAACATTTGCTATTCTGAAGTGATTACAATCCCACAGCATCTCCTGCTCCATAAAAATGCTATGGTATGAGGGACTGAATAGTTTTCCTTTAGGGAGATGTACATGTCTCCTCTCTCCTGAAGAAATTAATACCTTCTATGAGCAATGGTGATGATTCCTAATTAAATAAGAAAGGTTAACCTCCTTGATGAACCATATTAAGTTATTAGTAGACATTGTTACAAGCCCTTTTGTTTATTGTGTTTTAAGAATGACATACAAGCAGTGTAATGCATGACTAAATGTATCCAACTTAGCTAACCATACAATTTGTTCCCCTCTTACACTATTTTTCCACTGATATATTGTAAGAGTTATATTTAATTCACAAATATGTAAGAGGGTCGGGGGTGTGGTATTTTGCCTAAAACAAATCCAAATAACGTTTCTTTGAGAATAATCATCCTCAGCCCTTGCTGCTGTTATCCTGCATATAAGCTGAAGAAATAGCATCACTGTGGTAAACAGTTTAAAAGTTTCAGATCATGGATGCCATTTAGATTTTCCAAGTCATTTTTTTTTCTTGTTAAGTTTCTGCACTAAGAATTATAGAATCTATGGACGATGAGATATCTGTGTGTGCTGGTGTGGCCTCACCTCTAGTACTGTGTGCAGCTTTGGGCACCATGGTATAAGGATGTACAACTATTAGAGTGTCCAAAGGAGTTCTAAGAGGATGGTGAAGGGTCTGGAGAGCAAGATGTGAGAAATAATCGAGGTCCCTTGGTTTTCTCAGACCAGAGAAGAGGAGACTGAGGGGAGGCCTCAGGGCAGCCTACAGCTTCCTCACAAGGAGAGTGGAGGGGCAGGCACTGAGCTCTGCTCTCTGGGGACCACAGACAGGATCTGGGAGAGCAGCACAGACCTGCGGCAGGTCTGCGGCAGGGAGGGATCCAGGGATGGTAGGAAAAGATTATTCAGTGAGAGGTGGTCATGAACTGGAACAGGCTCCTCAGGGCAATGGTCATGGAACTGAGCCTGCCAGATTTCAAGAATCATTTGGACAATGATAACAGACATATAGTTTAATTTTTAGCCAGTCCTCTGTGGAGCCATGACTTGGACTCAATGATCCTTGTGGGTCCCTTACAGCTTGGGGTGTTCTATGATTCTGTGACTCTATGTTCCAATGCCTCAGTCCAGGGTATCCATAAAGCAACCTGTTCCAAAAGTAGAATGTCAAGGACTTTTGGAGAAAAAAATAATAATCCCCAAACCAACAAATAAAACCTAACAGGCAAATCCCATTATGCTGATCTCCTACAATTAGCTACTGATAAAGTAGACAGTTTGGTGGGATATTTTTCCTGTCTTTCTGCCTTTGGGATGGTTTCACTGGGTACTTGGAGGATTCCTTTGTCATTTAGCAGCTCCCAGGTCCAGCCACATGCTGGAAAAGCTGTTCTATGCTGCTTTGTGACCATGACCAACTCTGCTCTGTGCAGCCTTCTTTTTTCTTGGATGAGGAATGGCTTAAAATACTCTTTCTTCTCTCTAATAGATTTACTTGATTACTCCCTCCTTTCCCTCTACTTGTTAGTAAATATCTTTAGAGGCAATAATGAGATATATGAACATATGTAGTTTTGTACGTGGAGAAAGAAATGCTGAATTTATAAATATTACATACATATTGCAATGCATAAAGGGTGTCATTTGTCAGTGGAAATAAAGGCTACACTTTCTTTTTTGAAGACATACCAAACATAAACAATGTTTAAACATAAAGAGAAAAGTCTCATTTTTGCTATTTTGAAGACCCTGTGCCCTCTGTGTTCAGGTATAAATGACCTTGTAAATTCATTGGTTTTGTTAGAATAAAAGTGGGCTTGACTTTCTTCAAAATAGTCAGCCGAGGCAGGGTGCTACCTATATCATCTGTGGCCCATCTAGCTTGGTGTTGCTTGCCCTCATGAGTGACAGCTAGCCAGCATATACTGAAACTAAGGCAGGTTCCAGGATCACATTTGCACCTAAAAGCCGAGGCAATGGAATAGAGAAGTCTATCCAAGCGTATTACATGCACTCCTTTGTCTGCCACTCAGACAGACAGCTGTGGGGCTTTCTTTATTACTACTGCTATTATTATTGTTATTACTACTATTATTGCGACACTGTTTTCCTTCACAGATCCTATCATGAATTTACTTTTCCTGCAGCAAGACTGCTAATACCAAGAAACAAGGGGATGTACAAGAATGGGAGCACTCAGGAGGACAAACAGGAGCCAAGGAGAGGGAGCCTGCTCTCTGTGTAGCTTCCTGAAACTAATCTTGATGCTCTGGAAATTACATGAATAGCTAATGCACTCCATGGCTGCTGGAAGGAGGGGGATGGCATGCAGCTCTTGTCTGACTGCCTCCTGATCCTGTCATCAGAGGGGGCTCAGGGAGTGAGAGGTCAGGGGGATAATCCTGCACCTGCAGCACACAGAAGGCCGGGTGCCCAGCTCCTGGCCAGCCGCGCTGCAATTGATGCTAATTGTTACAGAGCCAGCGTGCCCTTCCATGGAGGAGCAGGTGGGAGCTTTTGTTGCACTCGGGACCATTATCTTAATAACAAGCTTACCATTCTCTGCACAGGCTTAGGAGTACAAAGACACAGGCAATACTATGGGGAGACCCTTAAAAGGTTTCTTGGGCATCTCCTAGTATGATGAGGTAAAAGTCCTCAAAAGTGAAAGGGCAGAACAAACCAGTAGATAAAAAAGATAGTACCTAATGGCCCCCTCCCTCCGGTGAACCTGGTGGATGTTAGTTTGGGAGCTTTAGACAGCACCCGATGATTTCTTTGGAGGCAGAGATTTTGCACCCTGTCAGCTATGGGAGGAGTCAGGTGTAAGCAGTTACTTCAGGGACCTGGAGGCTTCCCAGGGAAATCTGCTCTGGAGCTGTCCATCTGTTTGCAAGTTCTGATATGAAGGTCTGGTCTCAGGAAGGGGCCTGAGAAATAAGACAAGAAAACATGGGAGTCCAGATGCTGATATGATATTGGATTTTGGTCAAACAAAAAGTCAGTAAATGTTAATACTAGAAAGCTTATTTATTTATTTTTATTTTTTGTACTCCTTCCTCTGTGCTTAAAGGGATTGTACCCCTCCCATTCCCCAGAATGCCAGGAACCCAGATGGAAGAAGATACGAGCTGCCAGAAGTTTGAATGAGTGAACACTGTTTCTACTGAAAGATACATCCCAGGGTTTTGCAATCATGTTGGTAGCACTTTAATAAATATCAGAGCATCAAAGACAAAATTGGAGCTGAACACTGAGGACACAATAACTAAAAATAAACACTTTAAAAGGGCTATATCATTGTTTTTCAGTGTATGGTTTGTGTACGCTCTGTAGTGTGTTAAATGATTGCAAAAATATTAGAGCATTGCTCCTCAAAAGCTCACACTTGAGTTCCTGTGCATTCAAACAAACAAATAAACAACAAAAAAAAAAAAAAAAAGAGGAAAAATAAAGAAGAAAACAGTGTAGGCTAATTTTTACAGGATTGTAAATAAAAGTCTGGAAACCCCATGCAAAATGGGCTGTGGATTTCTCAGAAGCCAATTAGAGAGTCCTTTTAAACACCCTGGAGTAGATGACCTTTTGGATAGGTTTTTCTCATCACTGATACACAAATATGTGATTTATGATGCAATCAGTGGATTGCATTAAAAAGTTAATGCATACTGCTTGAGGATGTCACATCCTGCATCAGTTGGTATAGATTATATTGACCATTTTATGTAATTTACTGTTATTTTTTTCAGAGCTTGACACTGAGGTGTAGTTAAGCTCCTAATTTAATCATGTGTCTCTTAGCTTTATGAGATCACTGTGCCTAGGGAAGTTGACATGATGATTCATTAAAAAGTCAGTTATACTTTGAAAATCGGAAAAATAAAATGAAGAAAAAAAAAATTCTTGAAAGCATTAGGTTAAAAGCAGAAAGGGGAGACATCATTTATGAAAAATCGTAAACCCATTCAGACATCACAAGGATATATTTTCAGATATAGACCTTGGGTTACTCAGGGGTCAACAGTCACAGCCAAGCATCACCTGCTTCTTCAAATCCCTTCTAATAACCCTGGAAGTGTAAGTAGCCTTTGCAGTTTTAAAAACAAACCCAAACCCATTATGTCTGCAGAAGTCATGAATTTAGTTTAAGAATCATAGCAATAAAAAATAAATGGCAATAAAAAAGAAAACAAACAAACAAACAAAACCCCATACAAACAAAACCCCATACAAACAAACAAAACAACAAACAAACAAAACAACAAACAAACAAACAAAACAACAACAACAAAAACAAGACCCAAATCACTGTCTGGGCTTCTTTTTTTTCCATTTTCAATACTTGAACCTTAAAGGCTTGATTTTCCATGCAGCCATAGAATTAAATGTATATATATATTTTTTCTTGAAAAAATATTTTTTGAATAAAATTTTCAAGAATCACAGAGTTCCGGGAAGTGGAAAATCTCATCTCCCACAGCATTTCTGAAATACAGCAAACTTGACTTCAATTTGTAGTGCCATCACACCTAGAGTATTCAGACACAAGATTTAAGTCATTAAGACATTGGAAATAAATAAATAAATAAATAAATAAATACCTGTAATTATGGATGTTCTGACTCAGTTATTATGTTGGATAGTCTGTGCTGTATCACAATAATTTATTAGAAGTTTTGCTAGGAAATGAACCTACAGGACGGGTATGGTTCCTGTCTTTTACATCTCATCAACTTGGAGGTGATGAAGTGATTTTAGGTGGTCTGGCTCAGCCTATTGAACCTTGCAGACCACATTTTTTCCAAGAAGATTTAAATACTTGAGCCTTCTGGGAGAGGAGCAGTGAAGTTTCAGACAGATATGTGCTCTCTTGTAAGAAGGTTGGCTTTCTAAATGGCTCTGCAAGTTGTGAGTATATCAGCAACAGTAAATAAAAAGAGGATACCCTGGGCAGGAGCTTCAGCTGCAGTTCAATGCCACAACTTTTCCCCATGCTGTGTCCTCAAATCCCACTCTCTGCCCTCATATTCCAGGAAACAAACAAACAAACAACAAAAACAAACAAGCACACACAATGTTTGGTGGTCACTGTGTAAGGCAGAAACTGTCTTGTGGCTGGCAGAGAAAGAAAGATTATCTGTAGAAGATAATTATTATGGGATTATCTGTAGAAGAAAGTGGAACAGACACCAGATGTATGATACCCACATGGACATACACACTGAGAAAGATTTAACAGGCCTGTTGGAATGTCTGTACAAAGAGACCCACTTCATAATCATGTAATGGAATTAGATGATCTTTAAGGTCCCTTCCAGTTAAAACCATTCTATGATTCTATTGTTCTATGTCCACCAAGAATAGAGAAGTAGCCAATTCCCAACACTCAGAGTTGGGAAAATTGCATCAGCCCACTCAAGGAGGCAAGGAGGTCAGCTTGAGATCTTGAGGATACTGCCTTTGAGCAGATACAGTTAACCTTGTAATGTCCATGGAAGTAGGAGGGTTTACCAGAGAGTGCTGAGAAACTCTCCTCTCCTCTCCTTGAAAGCATCCTTGAGAAACTATTAACTAGAACACACACTTCCTTAGAACTGTACTATAAGTTACAAAGCTTCTTGTTTCCTAGTCTCATTGTCTGCCCTTCCCTACTAATGTAGGCAGGATGTAATGTAAATGAAAAGGTAGTCACTAGCCAAGCAAATTAGAATAGTGGTAGCATCAAAGTCGTGCAGTGGTATAATTGTCTGAAAATTATAATGCTTTGTAAAGAGCTAATATTTGTATTCATTCTAGATACTGAGAAACAATTTTCTGATGAGAATGCCAAACATGTGATGCTATTTTTCACACACTTCCTCACCAGCCTAATTAAAATAAGAGACTATAAAAATTGGCAGAGGTGGCAAGTTATCTGCAATTCCTTTCCCATTTTTCATGAAGATTCTTGTCTAAATAAGAATAAATCTATTTGTTTTAAAGGAAATCGAAAGAAATCAAAATCAAAAAACTCACAAATGGAGACACACAAGAAAAAAAAAAAAAAAAAAAGACCATTTATGTGGTTATGTCTGTTGCACCTAAAACATATCTTTCAGAGTTTCCTGCCATAACATACTGTTGATATGTCTGTCTTACTCACAGCAATGGGCTAGGTGTGGCTGTGATTTTTTCAAGACTATTTGCAGACTCTTTGTAAAGCTTCATGAACTCTCCTGCATTCCTTTGCAGGCAGAAAATAGAAAGTTGTTATCAGTGTATGGTCTAGGTAATGCTCAGCTGCAATCTTCTGTCCATTTAATTGCCATTATACAACTGTGAAAAAAAAATAAAAATAAATCCTGTTCTTTGTGGAAAGCCAAGGGAGTATGTTTGAGAAAGGCTTGCCATACAAAGAGTTGGCATGTTTCTTCAAATTTTCATGCATTTTCATGTGGTGGCATGCAATATTCACAAGGATAAAAGTATTTTGATCTTAGTGAATGACTCCCTTCTATTTTCAATAATGCAATAAACCATTTTCTTTTTTTGCCAAAGGTATTTTTATAGAAATGTTTTGTTCAATTTTCTGTTATCAAAATGCTAGTCATGAAGTCATATTGACCAAAGGTCAGAGAGGCTTTAATCAAACAACAACAACAAAATAATGAAGTACATAGAGTTTTATGATTTCTAAGAAAAAGAGCTTTTTTTGTGAGCTTGGGATTGGTTATGAACTGGAATTCACTTTAGCTTTGCCAAATTTTGAAAATATTTCAACAATGTGATGTTAAATTTTAAATAAATTTTTTGGACAGTTTCCATGGGAATGTGTCTGGTATGAAGCAGTCATTATCAGTTCTAACCGACTTTTGTGTTGAGATAATTAACTGCATTTAAATTCAAACTTTAAACCAAATTTTCACATCTTAACTACCAACCTCCACCAGTTCTGCAGCAATACTATTGCAAAAAATCTTGTTGGTGAGAAGAGGTGTTTGTGCTGCCCTGCACAGTTCATAGTCTCTGCAGACGTTTTGACTTATGTAGACTGTAAATGGAAGGTCTAGATTGTTCCAATATTTTATTTCTTCTTGCGACAGTTTTATTCAGTCATCCTTGTTCCTGAACAGATACAGCAAACACCGTGAATGCTGTTGCACTCATTGCTGTATTTCTGCCTTTTGAATACTACATAATCTGTTAACTTGTTTAAAACACTGAGAAACAGCTCTAACAATTTTGGGACTGCTTTGAAGACCATTAGTTGCAAATTATTAAATGCACATTGTTAATAATGGATAAGACTGAGAACTAATGCAGTAGGCATTATTCCCATTGAAGATAATGGCTCTTTGCCAAATGAGTTTGCAGTAATGGTGCCAATTGTGAAATCTACTGGGCATAAACTGAAATAAATGGGAATGGTTCTTCAATATATTCATTAATTATTCTCTTAACTACATTTTAAAAGTGCATCTGGACACTGGACAAAGTCTTCAGAATCCAAATGAGCCAAAGACAAGCTCTCTTCACAACACAACAGGGGAATTCAACCAAATGCATTTATTATACTCTGAAATCACAGCTGACTTCTAGGAGTGCCAAAAAACAGAGGTTTACACAAACTGCTCATAATTTTTTAAGCACTGATTACAGCTGAAGTGCTATTTTTTTTTGTGTGAACAGAATTTGTTATTCAAGTGCCATGCCATAGAATATAAACTTTGCATAAGTTCAGAGACTTGGATGTTATTTCAAATGCACTTATAGAAGGAAAAAAAAAAAAGAAGGGGGGGGAGGGGGAAGGGACACAACAACAACAAAACACCTATTTAATGATCTATTTTGCCTCCATTACCCTGCTTTCATACGTGTATTCCTTCACAAAGTCAGAGAAAGAGACAGTATAAAATAAAGATCTCAGTTCCATCTAAGGTAGATTTGTTCAAATCATTTTCTGCATTTGCTCAGGTAGTTTCTAGAAAAAAATCAGGCTTCTACCAGGATTATATCAGTCTGAATAAGTAAAGAATTACAGAATTGTCTAAGAATTTCCTGTCACTTTGCTCATATATTCTAGGTTTAATTACAAGCAAGAAGCATGTTGTAGGGTGCAATGTATAAATTTCAGTGCCATTTCTTCCTAGTCTCATTTTTAAGTAAAGAGAAGACATCCCCCATCAAAATTTCATTGTTTTTATTTTGGCTTCTGTTCATCTCGTTCATCTCATTTTTGTTGTTGTTGTTGTTGTTGTTGTGTTGACATACCTTTTGTACAGGAATTACTCTCTTCACAAACTGCAGAAGAGAGTTAATCTTATGCCATACTCTGGTGATGATACAGTCCTCTACAGTCCTCAGTAAATTTCATGTCACAGTGTTTCACTAAGGCATTGCTTTCTCCTTTGCTATTTGGCCCCAGGGGAACAGATTAGAGGGTACAACCCAAGCCTCAGAGTATAGGCTAAGGGATGTTAATAAGGAGATTAAGGGAGTACTTGGCAGCAGTTCCAAAATTGCTGATTTATCTCTGAAAAATTAAGCGCCTAGAATAAAGACTGCAAACTCTTCAGCTTAGAAGACCTGGACCAAAACATTCATGTTCCAAATGGTTAGAAGCTGAGCAGTGTCCTGGGCTCAGAAATGTTCATACTTCAAGCTTACCAGTTTGAGTAGCAAGTATGTCAAATGGGAAGGATGCCAAATAACAACCTTATTCTGTGAAATTACATCTCCTGTCACCTGGGGAACATGACAGAATTCCACATCTAGAGGGTCTCTCACCCTGGAGAGTAATATTTGTCTTACAGATTTCTTATTATTTTGACTGTGGTAGCACACCCATACTGAAATATATGTTACCCAACTAATACTTTCTAAAATAGCTGTAGCATCAAATCATTAAACCCTCTGGTATCCTAGTTTTGCCAAAGGTTCATGTTTATTTCAAGTGAAGAGTTGACATCTTTAACTCAATGTATGTGTGCAAAAAGGCTCTTGCAGAAACTGAAAGGCAACATATCTCAAGCCTACTTGCTTCTGCTAGTACTTTTAATGAAATAACTTTTTAAAGGGCCAACGAAATAATGTGTCCCTTCTGGTAAAAATATGTGGTGCAGTAGAAATAAATGTATGTAATGAAGTGTTAAAATAGTCTTAAATTTTTCTAAAAGCTTGAGAAACTCAGAGGTCAAGACAACATCCAGTCTTCTGATTACGAGCTTGAAATACAGTGTTTGTGAAAAGTCTTCTTTTTATTTATTTTTATTTTTATTTTTATTTTTGGCCATGTTTCCTATTGACTTTGCTGTAATTTTCATATGGAAACAACTGTAATATTCTCAAAAACACACACTTCCTTGGTTGTTTTCAGTCTCTTCCTTTCAAGACCACTTGGCTGCATAGCTCCCATTCCAAACAGGAAGTTGTTCTCCTGCTCCATCCATCATCCATCAATATCATGTCCCTGCCCGTCTCACCTCTTGCCCTACCTCTTGCACATGCACACACAAACATAATTTGCAGTAATAGTTGTAAAACATTTCTGAAGGTCTAGCTCCTTATCCTAATAAACCCTGGGAATTTACAAAATGCCAATGCTGAACTGGTGGAAAAGAAGAGTTGCTGACAGGTACCAAAGCTTCCTAAAGCAAAATGGCAAAAGAAGAAAGCTGTTACTTTTATTTACCTGTCCTGACTCTCGCCTTTGCAAATGTGTGTATATTCTGTGAGTTTGAAAGGTACTATGTAATGATGAGTTCAATCAAAAAGTGGCTTCATGACTCCCTACATACCCCTTTTTATGATAAATGTAATTAGAATTCCACTGATGAAAACTTAGAGAACTACTGTGAAGACATACAAATGTAAAATCTCAGTTTATTGCAACAAGAAGAAACTCAGATAATGGTTTTGGCTTTGAAACTATAGGCATGAAGTTCTGTTGGGTATATCATGCCATTCAAGAGAGGGGAAAACATCTGTTTGCTTAGTCTAAATACAGCTAGTTCTCTTTGGTCACAGAAACTACACATTTTCTGCAAAATACTCAGTCTACCAGTGGTACATATTCTTCTGGTTTATATATTCTGCATCAGGAGACAAGTAAAATAGATTAAATGATACACAGGAATGTGGTTTCTCTTTTAGTAGAATGACATATATATAACAACAACAACAAGTTTTGTTACCACTTTGAGCTGGGATAAAAGTATTTATCATCTAAGTTCATAGCTTGCATTCTGAATCAGAGAATATTTTTTAGTCAGCCAACTTTCTATAGCCATGGCTGACCCCTTTCTCCTGCCCTTACTGTTCATTTCATCTTCTTTACCCAGAACTTGTTTGTTCAGTTAAGCTTCCTGTGTGGCTTCGTGGTTCCATCTTGCATTTTATTTCAGTGAATTGTCATTCCTCCAAAATCTAAGACATATTAGTACCTTCTCCCAGCTCCAGTTTTACCATGTATTTGAGAGAACTGTTATTACACAAAACATCTCTCCCCGTATGTGTCTAGGATACACACACACACACACAAATAAAATAAAGTAAAATAAATAAATAAAATAAAACAAAACCAAATAAATAAAATAAAATAAAATAAAATAAAATAAAATAAAATAAAATAAAATAAAATAAAATAAAATATTAATGGCTACACATATTGACATGACTCAGCAGTGCTTTTAATAACAGCTTCATAATTTCAACCATAAATAAAAGTTGAACTTTGGAAAATTCTTTAAAACCTTGTCTGTGAATTGTTCTATGTTGTTATTGATTATTCTGTATTTTAGAAGAATTATAATAGTCTGATGAATGGGACCTGATACACATCTTCCATCCCAAAATGATGAATATTGAAATATCAATTTCAGCTCAAAAAGGTTTCTTGCGATTTCAAGGCAAAACTTTTAATTAAGCAGAGACAAAGCCCCAAATTCTAGGTTGGATCATATATCCACTTCTAATTTCAATCACCCCACTTACTAAGATATAATTTTCTTGAAAATGGTATCCTTAAATACCTAGCTATGTATTTGATAATGTATAACTGATAGAGCTTCATATATGTATAGAAACAGTAAGTTGTAAGAATACCATATTCTGGCAATTAGAACACCTATCAGTGCAGATGAATTAATTTTCTGCAAACCACTTATGATCTGAACTGTAGAAATATCTTGAAAATGCAAAATAAACAAAATTGAACTAATCAGCTTAGATCTATACACTATATTCTACTGAGAAATAGTTAATTTATACTACAGACAAAAATAGATTGCATTCGTTCATTTACTGTGCAAAGTTTAGCTTTGAATGACAACATCTAGGGTTCTGTTACTATCTCAGATTTAGCAAGCTCTGTTTTTCCCACTCTCATGTTTCTTTTATTCTTTTTGCCAGATCTTGTTGAAGAACATGCCTGTGTAGAAGTCAGGACAAATTTTCATTCTCCGGGTCTCTGTGTATGAGGACCTCCACATACATGTACATCAGTGGAAAAAGGAACCAAACCAAGCCACACACCCACACACACAACCTAACAAGCAAACACACAATGGTTATGTGTACAGATCTTGAAACCAGAAATCAAATTCAGGGAAATGGAAAGGAAAATTATTGAATCACAATTGATCTATTGATCTATTCATGCTGTAGTCAGATTTAATGGAAATTTAAAATATGGACTTTTGTTCCTAGGGAAGATAAATGGGACAGATCTGCAAAAAGTTAATAAAATGCTTAGAAAAAATCTTTACAGGTGCTAAAACTTTAAATCCTGATAGTCTTTTTGTTTGTTTGTTTGTTTTGTTTTATTTTTTCATGAAAATGACACGCAAAATAATTTTAAAAATTACTAAGTGCTAAAGGAACCTAATCATTCTCTAAAATAATGCCTTTTATGGGTTCCAGATATGCCTGGAGACATAAAAAAGAGGCAGTGTTAATTTGGACCAGATTGTCATTCTAGTAAATAAATGCAATCTTCATTACACTTCATTACAAGGCATTCTAAGCCCATTTTTGTTTGTTTGCTTGTTTTTGTTTGCTTGTTTTCAGGTATAAGAAATCCGTGCAGATTTTCTAATATACCAGTATGATGCTTTGTTCTCTCATACATTGTATATTAAAAACCATCAGTTCTTGACAAAGGACCAGCAGTGATAACAGTGATGTAGCACAAACTTGAGGATTTGAAACAATCTTACATTAAGAAGTCAATGACTAATATTATAATAAAGCAGTCATACATTAGAATGAACTATGAACTATGTTAGGATACAATGTAATGATACTGAGGTAACAGCAGGTTGCTTTGAACTGCAGCTTTGTGATTTTAGACTGGTTTTAAAAGCATACCAGTGTAACCTTGGTATTGTCAGTCATTTATACAGGTTGAATGGAACACTCTTACTTGGTTTAACTTGTGAAAATTCAAGAACGACTCAAGCAAAAATCACCATCATCCACATTTATGCAACTCCCAACCCTAAAATAAAAGCTCAGGAAGTGAACACCAAAGTTTGCTTGCATTGAAAACACAAATTACTCCAAGAACTACCCAGAACAGAGCAGTCTCTGTAGCTCTGGAAAAGACAATAGCATACCACCAAAGAAGAATAAAAGGAGAGGATTAATGTTCAAAGTAAAACAAACCAGTGCATTTGTAAATAGACAACTGGGACAAAGCAAGATATTGAGGTTTTCAAATGTACTGTTGGTTCTGCAAAGTCTAGATTCTTAAATTTTATAGCCTTTCCATAGCTTTTATTTTATTAAAATATATATATATATATATATATATCAAAAATTGTATTTATTTTATTTTATTTTATTTTCAAAATTTTTAACATTTTGGAAGAAAAATACAATTTTTCATAGACACTATATTATTTCTTCATTTTATGTAGAAGCTATTCATGGAACATACATATTAGCATAATAAACAGAATTATGTGCATATGGAGAATTTCTTAATTTTCTTCTGATGTCATTAACAGTCTCTTTCCAAATGAGGAAAAATGGCAAACCTTCTAAAGGAAAGTTTCTGCTACCGTAACTGCATCTTTATTAGTGTTTCTGTTGACACAGAAATATTTCACACATTTCAATTATGGGCATGAGTAAATATGTTAAATCTGTCATTAAGAGAAATAATGGCAACTAAAATAATTAATTTTCACTACTAAGAATTAAATTTCAAATTTTAGAACTAAATATAATACAATTTGAGAGACTGCATATGCATTTATGTGTACCTATACATAGAGAGCAAGAGAAATACAGCTGTGATCAAAACATGATTAAAACTGTTGAATTAATGTAGAAATACTGTATTTCTCACCAAAACTAAATGAGTTTCCATTGAGCACCTCCTGACTATAGATGTACTTGATCTTGTGTGTCTGGTATTGCGCTGCATTCCTCCAAACTTATTCTGCTAGCAGCATTGTGTTAGAAATTATCATTTGTTTATGCTGATGAGAGACATATGTGACTTCAGAAACTTTCCAGTTCACTAAGCATACTGCAGAATGATGGAATTGTACTTCCAAGTTGTTAGGATACCTGAAGACAATTCACCCCTCAAGTTAATTCAAGGATGTAAAGGGGATCTAATAACTCGGAGCCTAGCACCAGATTTTCTGTCTTTTACAGTAACAGTCTCTGCCGTTTCTCTCTCCCTTTTTCAGAATCTTTTGCAAAGAACACTTTTCTCCTACAATTTTTCAGGTCACTAGAATAATGAAATCAATATCAAAGCAAATGACAGGAAATTACAATGATCAGTTCTGCACCACATCAACCTTACAACCTTATTTCATGCTTTTTCTTATCCTCTTGGGTACTTATGCTCTCTCCATTTGCCTGAGATGCAATTTCTCTTGGATTTTTTTTTTTTTTAAATTATTTTCAAGCTTTATCTAGCAAATGGTTTCTAAGATTCAATAAGACTTGTCATGGAAGTAAAAATTTATGCTGCAGACCTGCAACTGGAGTAAATCAGCATACCTGATAACTGAGGACCTGTGTTGAAGGTGATGTTGGTTCCCAGACTGGCATGGACAGTGGGGCAAATGTTGCATTGTGGAGAATAACCATTCCTTGGACTTCCACTAGCAGAAAATTTGCTGATGTGTATGTTAAAACCCCTAGAAAGTTTCTAACCTACCATCCTTAATGCAAATGTTTAACAATAACAACACTTATTGAGGGTGTCAATATTTTAATGTCAGTTGTAAACAATTCTATTGGAAACCCATTTTCAAGATTTGAGGAAACTTATTAATACATGCAGAATGAATTTATCTAGAAATGTGAGCACAATTTTTTTTGGCAGTTATTTTTTCAGGCTTTTAAAACCTTTGAAAAACACATGTATTGCAAAGCTATTGTGTAATGTCCTCTGGAAAAATAATAAAATAAAATAAAATAAAATAAAATAAAATAAAATAAAATAAAATAAAATAAAATAAAATAAAATAAAATAAAATAAAATAAAATAAAATAAAACAAAAAAGAATCCTTCAAATCCTGTGAAGCTACTTAAATTTGGTATTATTTCTAGCTATTATGTTTGGTTTCTGCTGGAAAGTACATGGCTGACTAATGCCATGAATCATTGGTGCTCCACTAACCTAAATCACACTGGATTTGTTCTATTTACAGTCACTAGCAAAGTTATTATGAGGTGTTTGGAGGCTTTTAAACTCCATAGGTTCCTAAGTAAAACACACTGTGGTTTTACCCTTAGTGTTTTTTTTTTTTTCTTTTTTCTTTTTTTTTTTTTAACTTCCATTCAAGGGCAATTTGCTGGACCTTTCATAGTGTTATGGCAGTAAGGCAGATAAATGGCTTATAAAAGACTCCTTGTAGTTAGGAGAACAGGGTGAAGAGGTGCTGGGCTAGTCCTATGACAGCCCATCAGAGATGATGGGCTTACCAAAGGACTGTGGGCTACAGCCCCACAACTCCTCACCTCTGCACAATTTGCCTATGGAGTCTGTTACTTCCAGCAGAGCTATTAGCAGCTTTATGCTTCTAACACTTAGCCTCATAACTATGACCTCTTCACTTCTGTCTATTTCACAAAGTCCAACCCTTTCTTTGAGGCTGTCAATGTGTCCTGAGACCTTATTCAGTTTTGGAGATCAGCAGGTCCTACCTTCTTCCTTCTTGACTGGTAGTTGAAAAAATACCTGTTGAAAAACTACTGGTGGTAGTTGAAAAACTACTGGTAGTTTGAAAAACTATGGACTTTTCAAAAGGAAGGAGGCCCATATTTATCCAAAATTTCACACCTTTAGGAAAATATGACGTTCTTCTTGAAAAACATCAATTTCACTGAAAAAAATCTAAAGACTTTACAATACTGCACTAAGTGAAATTTAAAACAGTATTGTGTTTAGCAGAGAGCACATTAACGGGGGTTTAAAACAGTATTGTGTTTAGCAGAGAGCACATTAATGGGGGTTTCTTTCTGCAGTCTGCATTTACTCATCACTCCTCCAAACTATCCCACTCCAACTCATGCGTTCTCTGAAGTCAGAACATTTATGTTTGTCACTCCACCCTGCTCAGTTTGTGCTGCAGCAGAAACTAAGATACAAGTAGATGAACTCATGTTTGACATTTCAGTGTTGTCTATCATTTCCCCAGGATTATTGTCTATTAATTCCCTGTAGGTTTTTATGTGCCAAAAATTGCTATTCAGTTTGCAGCTTTAATTTGCACACCCCTGGACAGCTATTAAATTCTTATCTTTCACTCCTGACATAAATCTATTGTCTTGTTTGTGTTTCAAGAGTAAAATATGAGCAGACACTAACATCTCTCTATTATTTCAAGAGTGATCCCAGCTAGAGTTAGGAAAATACATTATTCCTGCTGTTCTTTAATGCAGTACTAGAATGATTACAAAATTACAGATGTGAAATTACTTGAAATGTTGCCTTCCAGTTTTTGATGTGCAACTGGTTAGGGAATTTTCAGGAAAAACAAAACAAAAAAGATTGCACAAAGAAGAAAATGGTCAGGAAATTGCATTTCCTATTCTTATAACTATTCAGAATCTGTGGATTTAGAGCAATAAAACAGATTTTTAAATTCTGTAATGTAGTGTCTAGCCTATTCTCTTTTATTCCATGTTTACTGTCACAATATTTTAGAATATTTCAGCAATACATGTAGTGACAAATCTAACATCAATCACCTATGTTTTCTGCTTTCTAAACTTATTTTTTAGTATCCTAAACATAAATTATATGCCAGGTATGGGATTTGGAGTGGTCACACAAAGGATTGTGTCAGATTTTCCAAACTCAAATCTAACAGTTTATCTTAATCTTCAAGGTTTTAATAGAAATATGAAATTATGACCCCAGTTCATGCTTTGAAACAATTCCATTAATCTTAGTGCAGCTCTATTGGGAATGCATTTCATTTTGTTAGTTTTCATACATGCACTCATCTGGTTTTGAATATGCAGTTTATTATTAGTATTAGTATTAGTATTAGTATTAGTATTAGTATTAGTATTAGTATTAGTATTAGTATTAGTATTAGTATTAGTATTAGTATTAGTATTAGTATTATTTGAGGTAAGAGATTAAAAAGTAAAGGAAATAAAAGTAAAAAGAAAAGTAGTGGAAAAGTGGAAGAGTGCTCCCTCCTTACATCCGCTGATGTTCACACCTTATAAATGCTTTTCCATTGCAACTGTTTACCAAAACCACATCCAAATGTGAGACTCTTACCAGTTTTCC
Source organism: Netta rufina (assembly GCF_964035555.1). Classification (NCBI taxonomy): domain Eukaryota; kingdom Metazoa; phylum Chordata; class Aves; order Anseriformes; family Anatidae; genus Netta; species Netta rufina. The sequence goes on along the minus strand of NC_140125.1, from coordinate 74,974,628 downwards.
AGATATAACTGCTTTTTGTTTGTTTGTCTTGTGCCATTGCCCAGTTGCTGTGCTTCCCCCGGGGTTAAATATTTAGCCCTTCACTTATATTTGGCTCACCAACCTTGTTTTCAAAGGTTGTAAATGTATCAGTCAGGCTTGTAGGCTTCAAGCACAAGCATTTGCTATGGAGCAATGCACCAGACTGGAATTCATCACCTGCTGCATCTTTTTGCCTTTCTTAGGCCTGATGCCAAAAATCTTGTAGGGGCATCGCAATAACTCTGCAAAAATTAGCTGTATTTAAGCTTTGTATGTTGTAGAGTGCAAGAGAAAGAAAGTGTTTCTGAAGTACTAAGTGCGATAATTTCCTTCTCTTAGAGTTGTGCTCTGGGATATTTCCTATTTCTATGAAAATGGTACAGTATCATTGAAACCAGAAAAAGTGTGCTCATCCCCCTAGTTTTGCAATTCATCTGCACAGGCAAAGAGCAATTCTCTACTAAACACAAACAACCAGCTCGTTACAAAACTCATCCTTTCAGAAAATGAGAAAGCTTCAGTTAATAGAAATATTTTCATTGTGGGGTTTTGTCCTTGTGATTAATGCAGATGCACAGGAAGATGGATACAGATACAGATTTCAATGGCAGGCTGCAACAGCTGGTTTAGTGTGTCAATAGCAATGTTTTGTAGCTCTGATAGCCTGATATCTATTGGTATAATGAAAGATGTTGCTCTTCCTTACAAGCATTGCATTGCTTTATACAGCAACAAGCTACAGCACAGAATTTAAATGGTTCCAGTCTCATGAGTTTTCTGGGCTAGATGTATGTTGGCTTACAAATATGGTTCAATTAAATCCCAATAGTGAAATAAGGAGTTGAAGTTGGATTCTAGAAATATTCACTATATAGTTCACTATATATTCACAATAGGTCACTATTTTTGGCAAAATCAAATTTCTCCTTTAACCCTTTACTTCTTTAATCTACATTAAACATGATTTACAAGCTATGATGATCTGTACATTCCTATCAACCAAACATTATTTTTTAAATCCAGCACTTACATATGCCAATACTCATCCTGACAGAAAAATCACTTACAGATACCACCCTTCATTTTCCAAAACCAAGCCATCAGTGATCAGCAAACAGTGACAGCCTATACATTCTATAGACACAGAAAGGTCAGGGCAATCACAAGAAATAAAAGCCTTAAAATATTTGCTTAAAAAAATATTGAGAGATCATGAGGGAGCATATGAGTTCTCATCACTTTTGATTCTTAATGGGAAGAGGAGACTTTCCTCCCTCCATGAGGAAAAAAAAAATCCATTTACTTGCACTGTCTAGGACTACTGTATTTCATTTCATAGTTTAGTGGATGACGGCAGTGTGCACACACTGGTTAACTGAGTCCCCAAGCCCAAGACTTTTAGAGGGAGTTTGATCTACTGCCCAAGCAGAGACTGCCTGTGTAATCCTAATGCAATAAATCTGCTGCCTCCCCGAAGAGTGGGATTTACATTGCGTGCTCACTTCAACTTGGCTGCATGTGCCAGGAAAGCATCAGAACTACAATGAATGTGTTGAGAATAGTTACAATCCCTACAAGCAGCAGACATCTCTATTTCTGGGCCTGTGGCAGTATATGAAGGAAGGCCCAATGTTCCTGTACTTAAGCAAAAGAGAGACAGACAGTGGGCAGCAACAGCAGAATTTTCATTCAGAAATAGATCTACAACAGGAAAGGGTATCGTTGATAAAAATCTGTCTAGGTAACATATCAGAGTAGAGAAAGAATAAATGCCCAGAAGTGATACATTTTACCGCTACAGTTGCCTTCTATGAAAACAACTCATCCCTGCAAGTCTGAGTGAAGGACTGGTCATGGAAGAAAGAGAGCAGGGTAGTTTCAAATAAGAAATTTTCATGGCTAACATTTTATTTTCCAGAAAAAAATAGAATCAGAAGAACAAATTTTTGTTTTAATAAGCAACTTGTTTCAAGCCTAAGCTTTTAGTGGTAGCTTGAAAGTTTTCTCCTGAAAAACAACAAACAAACAAACAAAAAAACATCAAAGTGAAAAAGTTTGCTGCTTCTTCAAAACTTCCTATAGGAGACAAATTATATTTTTCTTAGTGTGTTGTAGCCACCATCTTAAAACTTCTGGCATTATATTTATCCCAGAAGCCATTGTTCTCTTTAGCTAAAAACCAACTTCACTTTCTAATTTGCAAAATACTGCAAATACTGCTAAATTTCAAGTACTGTACAACTTTTCCTCATACATTCTTTTTGCTGCACCTTTGGGAAAAGGCATTACATTTTCCTGCTTATGACCCAAGTTCATGCTCTGTGTCCTTTAACCACCTTTGGGATTAGTATTTCTGCTCCATCCTTTTGGGCTTACCCAACAATTATTATTCCCAAAGGAATGATCACAGTCATCCTGTCCATAAGGCTTCAATTTAAAATCCTGAGGGAGGACATTGAAAGAGGTATTTTTTTTTAAAAGCCTTTAAATGCTGCACAACTGCTGTCTCAGAAGAACTTCCTGCTGTTCCCTCCCAATTCTTTTTCTGTCTTTTAATCCATCTCAGTCACTAATTCTGTCATGCTCTGGCAAACTACATTTTATTGCAGTGAGTGTGTGCAATCACTTTGTTGGAATATTTTCTGTGATGTACTCATGCTGCTAACATTAGATATCTAATCTCTGTGCATAAATTAGGAGACTAGTTTGCCTAATGCCTGTCTGTAGGTGATGAAAAGAAATAGGCTCATTCAGAGGGAAATGTAGCACAGGAGCATAGTCCAAGTCCTTTGATTTGCATTCTGGAGATGCCTGTCACCATTCACTGAGTGTCACACATGGGTATCCAGCTATTGGTTCATCTGCCAGGTGCTGCTTGCAGGCTACCCTCCACAATTTTTTCATGGGGTGTTACCTGACTGGTGAAGACGGGTTGGTGGGAGGCTTCTGGTTGCTTCAAAATCCTGGCCACAGGTGTCAGGAAGACAGCACAGGCAAGCAAGACTGCTAATGAACTCTTCCTAACTGCCCTTTTCCTCTGCAAGATGTATTTTATGTACAGTGTGGCTCTAAGCCATGTGAATATTGTACTATATGACTCATAGATCTAGGGTATGGGTTATGCTGTTGGTAAAAGACTGTGAAGAAGCCAGCCTCCAAATTTAGGCACTTCATTATTTAAATCTGCTATGCTCCCTCTTATCTTCATGGACAGAACAGCTTAGTTAGTACTGATGTTACAAATCACATGATTGTTAGGAATGCTGTGAAGTTAGGAATGCTGTGAAGGAGTTTCGAAACTTATTTCTAATATACCAAGCCTTACTCTCCTTGTTTGCTATGGCTTCTACTTTGTCAAAAATCAGAAACCTTGGAACTTCGTCTACTTCATATTATATAATTATTATTATATTATTGTTATTGCTGTTAAGCAGAAGCCCCATAATCACACTTGGTAAGCATTGACCAGCCATTATTATAATTGCAAACTATAGGTCTTGTGGAAATCATCTCCTGTGATAATGAAACAGCATCAGAACTAAAATGTAGGCAACATCTAAGCTGAATGCTGAAACTGGGTTAGAGTGGGTCTGAAAACTCATATTACCACTCTACTGCAGAATATGGATGTGCTGAATATCAGAGAAGACAAAGTTTCAGCATTTTAGGGTAAATTGTATATCGATGACTATATGTTTAACAGCCACATTTTAAGAGGCAGATTTATACCAAATGTAAAATATTTGGAAGCAACAATAAGATAAATTGACTAAAAAAGAGGAAGACAAAGAAGATAAACCCCACATTTTTAACATTTTCAACCAAATTACATTTTCTTTAAAATATTTTGACAACAAACATTCCACTAACATTGTGTCAATATGGTCATATTACTAATCTCAGTTCCCATATATTTTGTTTCTGAACCATGAAAAAATTATCCCTATACAAACTGATTTTAATTGAATTACAAAATAAAAAGAGCCTTTTCTAAATTTCAAACTTTCCTGACAAGCTAGAATAGGGTCAAAGATATTTGAAGAGTCATTGAAGAAAATGTTTTGATTTACCTCAGATAGACTCAGGGGAACATTGTTCCAGATGGTAACCTTCACCTTTTACAACAAACTGTCTATCTGTGGTAGTTCCTTATTACAATTAGATCCATATCTGCCTGATATTTTGGTGGTCAGGAATTTCCTGGCATCATACTACCTATGATATATATTTTGCAACATTTATTGTGGTTGTGTGTAATAACAAAGGAAAGGAATTTAGTTTCTTTTAGTTTCTTAAGATTGGCTATGGTATTTTGATATATTCAGCATACACACTTCAGAAAATTGCTATATCCTCAAACCTAAGGTTTTTGTTTGTTTGTTTGCTTGCTTGTAGCAGTTTAAATGTGAACACAGCCACTGTATTTCTATTTTGGTTTGCAATTTTGGGCCATAAAAGTTTAAGAGAGATTTTGTACCTTTGGTCAGTCTAAAACATGTTAAAGCCACTTGTGTATCTAACTATGAGTTACGGGGACAACAAGACAGCAAAACATTAATGAAACATTAATCCTGCATAGCATTGTCTATATTTCCATCCATGTTGACACAGTAAAGCAAATGAAATAGTTTGCGCAAAACATGAGAAAACTAAAAGATTATATTTCTAACAGCCACCCACACCCCTCCCAACTTCTTAGCTATTTAGGTTATATAACAAATATTTACTTTTATTTCACAGAATACCTAATATTCAATGAACCACAGCTGTTCACATTTTAATACAAGCCTCCACTAGCTGCATGAATATCTTATCTAGATCATTACCAGACCATCTATTTCTGCACAATACTGATAGAATTGACCCATGTTCACACATTTAACGTGGTATTCTACAGACTTTCTACATTTAAAATGTCAAATAACATTTGTAAAAGCTTGAGAGACATTACCTCCTTTACCACCATTATTAAATTGAGTCAACTTTGAATATTGAACAGTAAATTTCAAGTTTGGATCCTTGGGCACCCTGATGTTTGTGGGCTATTTCCAAGAAATTCGTATAAGATGACTAAAGAAAGTAAAAGGAAGTAAAACAAAACAGCGTAATATTTTTAAGATGTGTGTATCTTATGTTAAGGATTGTATCCTACTCTATTTTGTATTTTCTGAGCAGAGTACAACTTCTCCAGTGCTTTACAGGTCACAACAGAAGAAGGAAAAAAAAAAAAAAAAAAAAAAAAAAAAAAAAAAAAGGAGATGTATATTGCTTTTAATATGTGATCAGATGATTTCTCTAAAGTGGAGGGATTCTGCTGCAGTGGTAGATCTTTTATGGGTAATATAGTTTAATCATACCCTTTTGTTGTCAGCCTTCATTTCATTTCTGATTCCATACTGAATATAATTTTCCTTTTACTTTGCTAGACATTTAGGTTAAACTGTCATAATCCTATTGACCTCAAGTCAGTTGTTGTAATTTAATAAAACTATAGATGTAGCCCTGTTACCTGATTCCCCATAAACTACTATGACAGCCTCATACAATTCCATTAAAGGCAGAATATTTTTATATTCTCCCTCTTGACTTAAATATTTTGTGAATCCAGTGAAGTTTACATTTCCCAGAAATCATTACATCAGAGGCTGTAAACATAATTTTAATTCAAAGAGTACATTATGCTTTTATAATTAATATACTAAATTAAAAATATCTTGTGAATTTTGGGCAGCTCTCTAGTTTATGAATGGTTTACAGTAGCAAGAATGTGTTGCTTGGCATTTCTTTGCATTCTAGACAAGCTAGACTTCTAAAAACTGGTGCATTTTTAGGCACCAGTATTTCCCTAGAGATTCTTTCTTGATAAGCTGTCCTTTGACTGAAATATGTAAAACACATTGTGGCTGAAAATTCTGTGCTCAAAAAATTCAAGACACAGGCCTCAAATCTCATACATACATACACATAAACATAAACAAAAGTATCTGTTTTTATAAAGCCTTTTCTGCTGCCATAATGAACGCTTGCAGGTTCCTATTTTCAGTTATTGGGCTTATGCCTTTCCTCAGAACAATTTATTTATCATTTTAACTAGTTTAGTTTTGTGTTATTACTCATACCACTAACAGGATTCCACCTGATGATACAATTTTCTTTTTACTCCTCTGTCAGACAGAAAGACTCCTTCTTTTTCTTTTCTTCTTCTTTTTTATTTTTCCCTTCCCTTCCCTTCCCTTCCCTTCCCTTCCCTTCCCTTCCCTTCCCTTCCCTTCCCTTCCCTTCCCTTCCCTTCCCTTCCCTTCCCTTCCCTTCCCTTCCCTTCCCTTCCCTTCCCTTCCCTTCCCTTCCCTTCCCTTCCCTTCCCTTCCCTTCCCTTCCCTTCCCTTTTTCTTCATCCATGTCAGATTATTATTTTTCCTGTCATACTTGAAAAGCTCTTGAGGTGAAGTACTTTAAAATCACACTTCTGTTTCTCTCTTGTCTTTTGCTAAGGAAAATTTTGGGTGAACAATGAACACACACGTGCATGGGCACCGACTGTCTCTAGAAAACGAAGTAATGCTTCTGTCTAGCATACAGATGCTTTGTCTGTAGAGGTGCAACCCTAGTCACAGGACACTGCTTTATCTTTCCTTGGTGATAACTAAGACTATTTCTCTTCATTATGGAACATAAAAAGAGAAACAGTCTCTTCAGAGACTGTTAGCACAGAGAGACACATTCATTATTTGGTGGCTGTTCGGAGTGTGGTGTGGGAAGGAAGAATTTTAGCTACATGCACAGAACCCTGCCTTTCATTTTATAATCAATGGATAATTTATCTTTTCAAATTAAAAAGTTTACCTAAGAATGAGTTGAATTAAGGTGTATATTCTTTCTTTAATAATTTTCTAATGCCCTTGTTAGCCAGAAATCTGAGGACTAAGGCTGGCTTTTCTATATACTTAATACTCCTCTAATAACCTTGGAAAACATGCAAGGTATACACATAAACCTCTAAAGACACTGTATGCCTCCAGAGCAATAGCTGTAACTTTGCTATTACAATTTACAATTTAAATGATCTGAATATCTTAGTAATGGATTTGGGTTAAGTACTTGTAATTCCAGGTTCTAAACATGATTGGAAACCACAATCTGGATCCACCTTTACATAGGTCTTGACATGAAACTTGAAAGAACTTTTCTTGCACTTAAGGAAATGCAAACTAATACCTTATTTATTTATTTATTCATTTATTTATTTATTTATTTTATTTGAGTTATATTTCTGTGGAACCTTCTACTTATGATTTTCATAGCCTGAACATGTAGTAAAAGCACGGAAATGTATCTGATCATATTCATCAACATGGTGCTCTCTGATTAACCAAGTTTTTCTCATCAACCAGATGAGAACACCTTCTTGTTGGCATGACTGGTTTTAGGTTGGAAATTAGGAGACATTTCTTCTCAGAAAGAGTAGTCAGGCATTGGAATGGGTTGCCCAGGGAGGTGGTGGAGTCACTGTCCCTAGGGATGTTTAAAGAGAGGTTAGACTTGATACTTAGGGACATGGTTTAGTGGGTGACATTGGTAGTAAGGGGATGGTTGGACCAGATGATCTTGGAAGTCTTTTCCAATCTTAATGATTCTATGATTCTATGAAATGAACATGGATGGTAAATGGGAGGAGATAAGCTTTGGACCTCGATTGATATATAGCCAAGAGGTAGCTAGTATACCTATCTGAGCCTAAATGCTGGAAATCCCATAGGTGATAGAAGTCCAAAGATGTCTTCAAGGACTACAGTAATGAATCACACTCTTTATTTCACCCTGTTACCAATGAAAATGAGAAGTGTTTTTTTTTTTTTTTCCTCCTTTTTTTTTTTTTTTTCCCTATTAGGAAATCTGTAACAGAATAAAATATGACTTAATTCTTGTATTAAATGCAGCAATTCAACAATAAATCAGGTCAAATTATTCTGGACTCATTTCAAACTAACCGTTATGTGTCTTTCATCACAAAAATGGAAAGAAAAACCTTGACAATGATATTCAATACATACAAGTACTTAATGTTTCTTAGAGCACTTGATCAGGCATATTTTATTGTATGACATCTCCTTAAAAAACTGATCTATAGTTGTGCAGTTTTTTTCACTGAGAGGAATACATTCTTAGGAACATCTCATTTTATCCTGAATGTTCCACAAAACCTTTTTGAAGTCTTTGGATTTAAGATAGGGATACAATTAATCCTATTCCTGTTATACACAGATATAAATCAGATAAAACTACAAAAAACTGATGGCACAGAATTTGACTGGTACATATCAGTGTGTATCTCACTGAAGTGAATGGAACTCTACCTACTTGGAGTCAATTTGGCTACATTATTTGTTTTTATCACTGAAGACATACATATTTCTGCAAATTAATTTCCAATTAGCCAGTTGTGTATGTCTTTTTTTTTTTTTTTTTTTTTTTTTCCCTGCAGCATACAAGGAAGTATAAAGAATGTCTACCTTGAATAATTCTAAATGCAACCAGTAACAACTAGGCTATTCTTAAGGAAAAGTTACTAGATTTTGAAAATATTTTAATGATTCATTTTCACACTTGTGACTTTTATATGGAATATGTCATCATTCTAAAGCATGTTTTGCACAAGAATTTCTTTCTAGAATGGACGTGAATTATCTATTGCAGAACTGCTGCTAGCATCTGTTCGTGTACACCATAATGAGAGACTAGACTTAATCTAGTTCAGTATCTTTTCTGTAGCAATCATCAAAAGTGAACGTTTAAGGAAAGAGTGTAAAAATTCGTACAAGTGGAGGTCCCCAGGACTTTTTTCTTGTTCAGGAGCAAATAAAACCATGTACATTCAAAAACAGCAATGAACTAAAAAGAACACCGAAGCTTTGCTGAGGTTTTTGGAAAGGTCATGACAAACTGGTATCCACTGTTTTCCTCCCTCTCCCTATGTTTATCTAGAACCCACATGCTAAATTAGCCAAATGAGCTGAAGTAGTCCATAAGTTAACTTGAACTAGTTCTAGATACATCACCCTGCCCCTTTTCCTAAGCATTCATCTACGCACAAAGGTATGAAGCCTGATTCACAAAGCTTATAGCAGTCTTTGGTATAATATCATTGATTTCCATGAAATGAACTAAACAAATTCATAAGTAGGTACAGGATAGTGAAATCATCCACAGTTTGGCTTAACCAACTTTGACAGTGCCTCTCCATGAAACTAAGCAGAGAAAGACCACACTTATTGTGTCTTGTATAGTAACACCATGTGCAGAAGAAAGTGCAAGTATGCATTTTGTTATTCACCAAGGTATTCCACAAGTGACCCATATTGTTTTTAGGTTTATAATATAAATCCATTTTACATTAGAAAGAATAATGGAAAAGCACGCATTTTCAAGGTGAATGTGATTGCTGTTGTTTGCCACTTCTTGGAGAATTTCATTGTATAGTAAAAAAACAATTATCTTTTATGCATGCTAAAGAATATATCAGAGAGAAATATAGAATTTATTTATTATAATGTATCTCAGCTTTTACTCTAAACGTGTGCACATTTTACTGTCTCCCTACTCAGAGTCTGTTTTGCCCGCCACGATAATTGTTGAGCAATCTCCCTATCCTCATCTCAACCCTTGAGCCCTTTGCATCGTATTTTCTCCCCCCTCCCCTTTGAGGAGGAGTAGTGAGAGAGTGGCTGCCCACCCGAGTAAAACCCTCCCTATGCCTTTCTCTCCCTTGTTATCTGCTGATCTGCTGCTTTCTGGGCTTGGTTTGCATGCTGCTGGTAGGGAAAGGGTGTCTAACATGGCAGAAAGCAATATCTGAAGGGCAGGCAGGGAAAGAAAATGGCTGAGATGAACAACAGCAAAGATTGTACTTGCTGGAAGGCTTGAAGCAACTCCTGGTGGCCCTACAGGCCTTGTTATAAGCTAGTTCTGTCTTCCTGGACAGTGGAATTACTCTATAGCTTTTTATTAACCACACAGATACTTAATCCTGTATTGTTTGTTTCTGATAGCATTGGAAGCCTGTAAAATGTGATGTGTGCAGTATTTTGGGTTAGAATGGAGCAGCAATTGTGCTCCGCTTAACATTTTTACTGTCAAACAAACAAACCAGACAATGCCAGAAACGCAGTTTGCCCTAAAACACAAAGTGCAGTCATTAGACATTATAGCTGCTCATTTCTAAAAGCCACAAATATTCAAGAACCAAAACAGATAAATCTTAATGTGAAAATATTTTACTTTTCCTCTGGTAAAAGTGCTTGAGGTGGGTAGCAAACATAGTGGAAAAAAGCTGCAAATCAAACAGACAGCCTATTCAGCCTGTTTTGTCCTTTCCACGTATTGGATCAATACTTGCTCTGGAAAAGAGAACATTTGGAAGATGTGCTTCAGACCACTGCTTGAAAGCCTAAAGTGTGTGCAATGCTTGGTGCAACTGTGCTAGCAGAGAGGATTGTAGCTGGTTTGCATAGTAGTGCATGGGAAGAAGAGAGACCTGCTTAGCTTTCCCCCTCCTCCAATAAATCCTCCTTTACTGTAACTTGGTAACATCACTGAATATTGAACCAGGCATCTAAAATCCCGTTGTTTAACCTTGAATGAGCTTGATGCTGCATACTCCAAATGTATCGGTACTGTATACTCCAAGGTGTAAGCTGTGTTTTAATGGTGAACTGAAGGAATTGCTGTTTATATGCACTGTTATTATTGTTGTTTTTAAGAAAATAACTTTTTGGTTTTATCCAGAATCTAAAATACACAATCCATTTACTAAGATAGAAGTGTCTCAGTATAACCCAGTCTTCAGAAAGAATTGCCTTAGGACAGGAAATGAAAGTTGCATTTGTTCCACTTAAGGCTTCTCATTCAAATGGGTGAAAAGTTGGCTTTAATTACATGCACATAGAATAAAATACTTTAGAAAGTATCTCTAAAACAATGTTGTTTAAGACAAAGAAATAAAAGTCGCCGTGGCAAGTTTCATTCACAGGAAGCTTCCATGCTGTAAACAATGCATTTTGATGAGTAATGCATTAGGTAAACCTGCTTAACACTTTAAAGGAATAAAAACCAGTATTGTTTTATTTAGTGAAGAAAGCCTTTCATTTTATTTATTTATTTTTTTTTTGGTCTATAAGGAGATTTTCATTTCTTTTGAAATTTACATTTATTTATTTATTTATTTATTTATTTATTTATTTATTTATTTATTTATTCTTTCATTGAAAGTCAGGAGAAAGCCACTTGCAGGGCAAAAAAAAAACCACAACACAAAATCAAACAACAAAACCAGAAGCAACCAAAATCGAAGTCTTTTAATTATTTCGCAACTTACATATTTTTTTTTGGTGAAGTACATGTCAAATGAAAAATAGTAGTAATTTCCTTCAAATTTCTGTTCAAAAGAAGAGTGGAATATTAACTTGTTAATTCTGAAAATCTACAAATGATGGAAAAGGGCTCTTTATTCGTGGAATACACTTCTGTTTTAGAAGTGAGGAAGTGAGCCTATTAGTGTCTGTGCTGCAACATGTACACCCTGCAAGTCTAACTGCATTCACAGGGGGGATTTCAATGCCTGAGCTTGTGCAATGTATTGGCAAAATCTGCAAAAACTGAAACAATTCAAATGGCTTGGGTTTTGTTGAGGGAAGGGTGAATTCATAGTATCATGTCATGTGTTTTCATTTATTCCAGTGAGTAATATATGTGTTTCAGGGCTAACCCATACAAGAAACAACTGATGCAAAGTGTGATGAAAACAGAGCATAACAGAAAAAAATATTTGCTGTTTTATAACCCAGAGGACAGTCTAGCTTTTTTGCTGTTAGAAAAACAGAGAGAGAGAGAGAGAGAGGGAGAGAGGGAGAGAGGGAGAGAGTGAATATTTAAAGTTGTATGGAGTGCAATCTTATACTGAATCAGCAAGTAAAAAAAGGTTAAGCAATCCCTAGGGCCAGGGACTTCTTTTCATTATAGCCTTGTAAAGTGCCTACTACAGCAGGGTCCCTCCTTTCCATCTGGAAATCAGGGTGCTTCTGTGACACAATTAGTAAAATCACCACCAACACCAAAAGAGAAAAAGCCCACACAATTTACTGTGTAGATTCTGGTCTTCATTACATTGTGGATTAGAGGAGAAAGCCCAGGAACAAAACAGGAGAAATACATTTGAGGGATTAGATCTGTGGGGTAAGAACCTCTGCTGCTGCTGTTTTTATCGATGATCTGGGTGAGGGGATTGAATGCACCCTCAGTAAGTTTGCAGATGACACCAGGTTAGGTGCAAGTGTTGATCTGCTCGAGGGTAGGAAGGCTCTGTAGGAGGATCTGGATAGGCTGCACTGATGGGCTGAGGTCAACTGGATGAAGGCCAAGTGCTGGGTCCTGCACCTGGGGCACAATAACCCCAAGCAGAGCTACAGACTGGGAGAGGAATGGTTGGAAAGCTGACTGACAGAGAAGGACCTGGGAGTACTGGTTGATAGTCAGCTGAATACGAGCCAGCAGTGTGCTCAGGTGGCCAAGAAGGCCAACAGCATCCTGGCTTGTATAAGAAGCAGTGTAGCCAGCAGGGCTAGGGAAGTGATTGTACTTGGCTCTGGTGAGGCCGCACCTCGAATACTGTGTTCAGTTTTGGGCCCCTCGCTACAAGAAGGACATCGAGGTGCTCAAGTGAGTCCAGAGAAGGGCGATGAAGCTGGTGAGGGGTCTGGAGAACAAGTCCTATGAGGAACGGCTGAGGGAGCTGGGCTTGTTCAGCCTGGAGAAAAGGAGGCTCAGGGGCGACCTTATCGCTCTTTATAAGTACATTAAAGGAGGCTGTAGCGAGGTGGGGGTTGGTCTGTTCTCCCACATGCCTGGTGACAGGACGAGGGGGAATGGGCTAAAGTTGCACCAGGAGTATTTTAAGTTGGATATTAGGAAAAACTTCTTTACTGAGAGGGTTGTGTGGCATTGGAATGGGCTGCCCAGAGAAGTGGTGGAGTCACCATCCCTGGAGGTCTTTAAAAGACGTTTAGATGTTGAACTTAGTGATATGGTTTAGTGGAGGACTGGTTAGTGTTAGGTCAGAGGTTGGACTCGATGATCTTGAGGTCTCTTTCAACCTATACAATTCTGTGATTCTGTGATTCCACTCACTTCAGCTAAGTAGAACACTCTTAGTAGAGGGTTACCATTGGAGTCGCTCTTGCTGTTTGAATATATCACACAAGACAACCACATGTAGAATTATGTGTGTGAATGAAATATTTCTTTATAGTTTGAAATTTTGTTGAACAGATAAAAACTAAGGAAAATAACATTTTTTTTCCTGCAGCATGTTTAAACAAATACCTTGTGTGAACACCATTACTGTGAGGGAAGGGAAGGGAAGGGAAGGGAAGGGAAGGGAAGGGAAGGGAAGGGAAGGGAAGGGAAGGGAAGGGAAGGGAAGGGAAGGGAAGGGAAGGGAAGGGAAGGGAAGATGGAAGGGAAGATGGAAGGGAAGAAGGAAGGAGGGAAGGAAGGAAGGAAGGAAGGAAGGAAGGAAGGAAGGAAGGAAGGAAGGAAGGAAGGAAGGAAGAAAGGAAGGAAGGAAGGAAGGAAGGAAGGAAGGAAGGAAGGAAGGAAGGAAGGAAGGAAGGAAGGAAGGAAGGAAGGAAGGAAGGAAGGAAGGAAGGAAGGAAGGAAGGAAGGAAGGAAGGAAGGAAGGAAGGAAGGAAGGGAAAGTCCCAGAGTTGACATACCTGGAAGTTTGTCCTGTGTGAAACATGCATGATCAGGCTTCTTCTGGAACAAGTGCTGTGTTCTGAACATTTAAACTGTAGTAGCACAGAGAATCAGGTTTTCTTATGTGCTTTTCCTGTGTATAAAGAACTCAGATACAGTGTGATAGGACAGGGGAACTTTCTTTTGTGGAAAGGTATGCATCTATCTTAGTTTCTTCAATACCTATCTGTAGATACTGTGCAACGTGTGTGACCTACAAGGCAGAAGTATAAATTCCTCTAGGTAGAGCAAGTATTGTCTTACCCATAATTTTTCCCTGCCTGAGATTTGGAACCAACAGACTCTATGGTGGTAATGAGAATTAATCATAATCCTAATTATTTTGGACACTGCAAGCTGAAGCACTTAAAAGTCTGGGTAGAAGCAGGGGACTGATAATAGAAATGCTAACTGACATAATGGATCTTTTCAGACACGAATATCAGTGTACCCTTTAATGTGAGTCCTTTGAAATTCTTTACTATAAAGTAGATCGGCACCTTTTCCTATGAGAAAATCCCTGCTCCCTTAAATGGTAGTCTCAGAAATACCACAACTAAAAATTCTGCTAACTGTGTCCTGAACAACATGTTTCTATGGACTAGATAACAGGCCCCTCACTTACTTTGTATACATTTTAATTTCTGTCAGACCAATTGGTCAATTACACCAATACCACAGTGCTTCTCTTTATTTTTTTTCCTAATCTTACCTTTGAGAACTTCTTGTCAGATTTTATATGTATATGTATTTGTATATATGAAGAATAATATACATTTCTTATTCTTATTTTCCCATTCTTATATTATGCTCTTTTTTCTTTTACTGTTTCTACTGTTTCTACTAATTGGAAACAAAGAATATAAAATTCTGAATCTCTAACATCAATGGTTGTTGCTCATGAATATCCAATATCAGATTTGGATACATGACAAATAAGCTTTACAGATAGAGTAAGCATTCTTTGGTAAGCAGATTGTATCTTCTAGATTATGTTAAATGAGTTGGCAAGCATACTGAAACAATCATCTCCCAGAAAGTTTTATCTCCCTCTCAAGTAATTAGAAATGGAGCTACTAACTTTCTGTGATTTTACTGAGGATTTGTTTCAATGCACCAGATGTAAACAGCATCACCTAGATTCTCGTGTCTTCAGAAGACAATAGTAGACTTGTGCTCAGAGAAGCAAGATCTATGCTTATGGTGATCCTCAGAGTGAGTCTATTTTCATTAGCCTATGATGCTGATGAGTTAATTACTCTAGACCTGCTTCCCCTGAGATCTTATGCACTGCCACTGAAATAAACAGAAGCTTTGTCATAGACCTAAATAAATAAATTAAAAAATAAATAAATAATAATTAAAAAAAAAAAAAAGACAAAGAAAGGAAGGGATAGAGGAAGAGAGAAACACAAATAGAAAGGGAGAGAAAGAGAGAACAAATGAATGAAATTAATCTTTTTTTTTTTTTTTTTTTTTTAAGGACTTGATCTATAAAGTAGAGTTTATAGCCATGAAATACAAGTGTAAGAGCTTTCTGTACGGCACTCAGGAGGTGTTATACAACCCTCAGGAAGCATACAACCCTTAGGAAGCTGTTTGATAACCAGTATGCAGAGGGAGGAACCACATAAAGGACCTTCAAGAAAGTGAAAGTGCACAGCGAGGAGAGGCCAGAAGTAGGCAGGTATTGGGGAAACTGAAATATTATAAACTGATGGCATGAGTCAAGTTGAGGTGTCAGAAGCATAAATGGCAGCAAGGAAATGAAGGGTAAAGGGATCATGATTTTAGATTCAGCCCCTTCAGTTCTACATGTATGGCATTAAGAACTTACAGCTATTCTTCAGTTTGTCCTTTATTTAATTGAAAGTCCATAGATGCAGAAAATTCAGTTTTGCTTAAATGAGTATAGACAAATATAGACAAATACTTTGTCTATAATAAGCCCTGACACTCACACAGGAATACTTGCATTATGCTGAGTGTGAGGTGAGTCACCATGAGAAGCCTGAAAACTAGATATTAATCAGCAAGGTCTACAAGCCCTAATTACTAGATACCTGTGAAGCTGATACTGCATGAATGATGAAGGAGATATACATCTTTCTCATTTATTCCTGCAAACACAACTAGGTGTGGCTAGGGAACAGGCAAACTCATTTACTTATATTAGAAAGCTAGTATTGTGGTACTCAAGCTTCTTCACCCCACAGGAAAAGATTTTATTAGCTTGGAGCCATGTCATAATGTATTAGATGAAGACATACTTTGAAATGGGTTCATTGAGCAAGGAGTGTGTGTTCAGAAATGAACTCTTCAGCAGTAACATTAAGGTTTCTCGGCAGCATGTTGCACAATGACTGTTTCTCCCCATGGAAATCAATATAGTACACTAACCTGCTCTGGCTTCTTTTGACTCTCCCTTTTTATGATACTGTCAAAGAGGAATAATTTAGCATCCTTTGTTGTCTGAATGTCTAAGCTAATTACAGACAGGCACTAAAGCTGGATTTGCTGACTGGGCTTCTGCTGATTCAGCTTTTTTAGTGTTTAATGACCTTCTTTAACAGTTAGAGTACTAAAAGATGGTTTTGCATACAGAGTGTATCTGAGATGGTTACAGAACTGGTATTTATTCTGTGGATTCTACACTGCTTATATGTGCTTCACAAACCAAAGGAAAAAAATCAATCTTATCAACAGATTTATCCCCAAGGATATCCTCTGCAGTTTATATAACACAATTTTATTTTCAAGAGCCATATTCTTTCTAGGGGCATTGTCACAGCTGCTACAGAAAACAGAAGGTTAATTCAAAATTTTAGAAATTAAGATTGAATTTTGAAACACTCCAGGTATGTGTCTTTTTTAAGAGCTTTGTGAGGTTGTGCTGCAGAGGATAAAAAAGATTGCAAACTCTGGTGCTTTAGGCTACCAGGCGCATCCAGCACTGTCACAGAATCACTGAATGGTTGAGGTTGGAAGGGACCTTCAGAGATCATCTAGTCCAACACCCCTGATCAAGAAGGGTCAACCAAATGCTACAAATAGCTGAGGGGACAATGTAAAGAGGATGGGGACAAAGTCTTTTAGTTGTGGCTAGTTATAGGACAAGGGGTAATGGGTATAAATTGAAACACTGGAGGTTTCATCATCATACGAGGAAGAACTTTACAGTTCTGGTGACAGAGCACTGGCACAGGATGCACAGAGAGGTTGTGGAGTCTCCTTCTTTGGAGATATTCAAGACCTGTCTGGATGTGATCCTGTGTAACATGCTCTAGGTGACCCTGCTTGAGCTGGAGGGTTGGACTAGGTGATCTCTGGAGGTCCCTTCCAACCTCAACCATTCTATGATTCTGTGATTTTATAATTCACCCATATAGAATAGATGTGTCTGGATTGGTATTGGCAAAGATAATGCACAATAACATAAAGGTAGAGGAGAGCCCAAATTATACCTGTCCTATTATGCAAACCAAAGAACATCAAAAGTGGGAATACTAATTTGTGCATCCAGAGAGCGATTCTGAAGAGGATTCCGTTTCCAACATTCTCCCTCAATTGGTTGGACGCACTGGAGACTTTCATAGTTAGCTTTTGCTCATATAGTGGTGGAGCTAACTCTTGTTACATTTCCTTTTTCCTCATTTTTAAAATGTCATTTGTAAAGACATTTGGATGACTCTGTAGACAATATTTTTAAATCTCAGTAAGGTGCTGAATAGAAAATTCCTTAGATGTTAAATTAAGGATATACTTTGAGAAGTGTCTAACAAAAGAAAAAGAGAGAAAGGTTTAAGGAAAACAGTACTAGTAACCTCATTGTGCTTCTGAAAATGGCTGTATTTTATTCACAGAGCAGTCTTTTAGGAATCCCAGTCCGACCTTCCCTCCTTCCTTCCTTCCTTCCTTCCTTCCTTCCTTCCTTCCTTCCTTCCTTCCTTCCTTCCTTCCTTCCTTCCTTCCTTCCTTCCTTCCTTCCTTCCTTCCTTCCTTCCTTCCTTCCTTCCTTCCTTCCTTCCTTCCTTCCTTCCTTCCTTCCTTCCTTCCTTCCTTCCTTCCTTCCTTCCTTCCTTCCTTCCTTCCTTCCTTCCTTCCTTCCTTCCTTCCTTCCTTCCTTCCTTCCTTCCTTCCTTCCTTCCTTCCTTCCTTCCTTCCCTCCTTCCTTCCTTCCTTCCTTCCTTCCTTCCTTCCTTCCTTCCTTCCTTCCTTCCTTCCTTCCTTCCTTCCTTCCTTCCTTCCTTCCTTCCTTCCTTCCTTCCCTCCTTCCTTCCTTCCTTCCTTCCTTCCTTCCTTCCTTCCTTCCTTCCTTCCTTCCTTCCTTCCTTCCTTCCTTCCTTCCTTCCTTCCTTCCCTCCTTCCTTCCTTCCTTCCTTCCTTCCTTCCTTCCTTCCTTCCTTCCTTCCTTCCTTCCTTCCTTCCTTCCTTCCTTCCTTCCTTCCTTCCTTCCTTCCTTCCTTCCTTCCTTCCTCTTCCTCTTTTCCTCTCTCCCTTCCTCCATTCCTTCCTCCTTCCTTTCCTCCCTTTTCCTTCCACTCTTAGGTAGACCAGGAACAAAGCAGACCAAGAAGACTTGCCTCCCTACTTGGGGCTGGGAACAGGAAGAGGTCCCACATGGGGCTGAATGAGTGCCTCACATCCAAGCATGATGCCAACATCAGGGAGTAGTTGGACTTTGTCTCCTCTCTCACTGAGATGGGAGAGCTGAAGCAAGGGAAGGATGTTGTAATTTGCTGCTAGCTCAGCCCACAGAAGTCTAAGTTTTCTCCCACCCAGATAAGAAGTGCTAAGAAGATGGTTTGTGCTTTTATATTTTCTTCACAGAGTCCCTTTCCTTTTTGATTCTTGGCTTCTAGGACTACAAAAACAGCTCCCACACAAAACTTGTGGCAAAGCTGCAACTAGGTCCATTAAAAGTATAATGCATGCTAAATGCATGCATTTTTTTTTTATTTTAACCATAGTTGTCTGAGTTTCTTAAAGAGTTTCTTAAATTGGCAGGATTCCAGCTTTTGAGATGTATATATTTTATTAGAAAATATATGAGGAGTTCAAAACAGATTTTGTAATGAAAATATGCAAGCCACTATAATTGCAGTGATACTAGCTGGTGTCACTGTATTGTCATGCATGCTTATTTTTATATGACAGCCACAATGTGACATAATTTACAGGAAGTGAAGGATTTGTAGTGTACAAAAAAGAAATTAAATACACACTGCTTTGTGAAAACAAATCACAAACTATTATTCTCTGCTTAATCTATTCTGTACTTTTTTTAGTTCATTTAATTTCTGAGAACTGTCATCAATCTCAAGATTTTGTATCCCGAAAAGGACAAGTGTAGTTTGAGAAACCAAATGAAACACTCATAACACATTTGAATTTTCTTACAAGATTCTAAGTGTTGGCATTGAAGGGATTTTCTCTGGTGTGAAGGGTTACTGAAGGGGTGTAATTGTGGCTCTAATCTTATGTGATTTCTGGAGAAGATGACTTGCTCAGTCATTTACACTTCTACAATTTTATTATTGTTATTATATGAGAAGTACTACTTAAAATCATCTGCTTCATTAGCATCATAGATCATCAGATGAAGTAACAATCCACCCTACTGTAACAGCCTGAAGACTTCCTCTGGATACATTTCATTTTTAAGTAATGTCATCCCCAGAATTGTGACTGAGTATGAACACTTAGTAAGAAATACAACTCTGGATGGCTCTGCAGAGTGAAATAATTGCAATTTAGTCCATTCTTCTCTCTGAGATTCTATATATAAATTGCTATTTCAGAAACAGCCACAAAAAGCCTTTTAACAATAGAAATGCCCACTATCTCTAATACTACTTCTTATATCAATATGGAACATGAAGTACAGATGTAAGACATTCAGTATGCTAACAAGTAAATCACTTGTTTTGAGCACAGATCAGAGAATGTGTACAGGTCTGTGGGTTGTTAATCTTCCCTCTAGTCTCTTTTAAAAGCATTTTTTTTTCTTCTGTTCTCTCCTGCTTCCTTTTTCCCCTTCCCTATAGCCCATATTTTATTTTATTTTATTTTATTTTATTTTATTTTATTTTATTTTATTTTATTTTATTTTATTTTATTTTATTTTATTTTATTTTATTTTATTTTATTTCATTTCATTTCATTTCATTTTATTTTATTTTATTTTATTTTATTCAAATAAATGTCCATATTTCCTCCTTCAGGAGAAGCCCTAGAATGTTTTGTGGAATAACACCTAAATTCCATAATGAACAGGGTTAGGCCTACTCCATGCTGAGGATTTTCTAGTGGCCAAGTCTCTGTGCAATGATGGATTTAATTCTCAGATGTACACAAGTTTGGGGAAACAAGTCACCAAGTCACTTTGCTTGGCTGTTGTTTGCATTATCAGGTGTTAGTTATTGTAGAGACCAGCTATTGTATTTATGTTTCTTTGTGCAACTCTGCACTCAGTTCACCATCTGTCAAGGGGCAGCTATTACCTCATTGTAGCTATGTGAACAAGGTGGTATTAGTTGCATATGTACCATGACAAGAAAGGCAAGATGAAAACATACAAGGATTAGCATAGAGGATAATGAAGACAATAAATAAATTCTAAAAAATAATCTAGTCTAAATAATAATCTAATAATAATCTAAAACTCCTAAATCAGGACAAATAATAATTTTTTTCTTCTCATACCTAATCATTAGTGCATTGAATCCAGGATAAATAAAGCCCAATATATTCTCAAATAAATAAATAAATAAATAAATAAATAAATAATAAATACTTCATTGCAGTGAAAAAGACTTCTTGATTTGTTTCATGATCTTGGAGGTCAGCCATTTACATTCTGCTTGCTGATTTTTTAGGGTTTTCCTAGTTCTCACAATTGTACATAATGTCTCTGTAAAAAATAATGGAATATCCAAAGGGAAAAACTTTTTGTTTGCTCTTTATGCGTAAGCCTAAATATAGATATTTGTGGAAGTAAAGAAGAATGCTTGTGACAAGCTGCAAATGTTGCTTGGCAAAAAAATAATTGTCTAATTGTTACTTCTATAGTAATCTTCATGCGTTCTCTTTTTCAGATCTTCAGTTATGACTGTCAGCCAGAATTGTAAAAACGGCTAAATATGGAACGTGTCACTATTTTATTAAATTTACTTTCTAGAAAATATGGGATTTATTTTCTAATTTATACAACACTAGACTTAGACATTAGACAACACTGCTTAGGCAGAGTTAATGATAACTCTGCAGTACCCTTTAAAAAATCCATCTTTAGTATGTGTTCCTACCCCATCCGGAAAACATAGTGTTTTCTAAAGGATGTGGTTCTAAAGGATGTGCTTCTATACAAGCCTTGATAAAAACAGATTTTAGTTTTCTGGATGGGACTTCAGGGTCTTTATGACTGTTGATATGATTTGATATGATTGATATGATATGATATATGATACGTTCATAGAACCATAGAATCATAGAATATCCCGAGTTGGAAGGGACCCATAAGGATCATCAAGTCCTGGCACCACACAGGTGTACCCAAAAGTTTAGACCATGTGACTAAGTGCCCAGTCCAATCTCTTTTTAAATTCAGACAGGCTTGGCGCAGTGACTGTACTGGGGAGCCTGTTCCAGTTTGCAACCACCATGTTATTATTATATGATATGATACAATGTGATATGTGGCCCTATAAAGCACCCATCACACTCCTTGACAGGCTACCTCCTCTCTCGGTCAAGTCGCTCAGTTCCATGAAATGATCCTGCATCAGCATGGACTGTCAGTGATTTACATTTATAGCTCATCTGGTGCAATTTGGTAAATCATAATTGACGTAACAATTGTGGATGGAGAGAGAAATAAAGCTCTGAAAAATTCATAAAACAAACAAACAAAAACATATACAAACATGGTCCTACTACTTTGGCACTGGATATCATTGAATTAATTAATTCCTGCTGATCTCCAGGAGTCATTATGCCTGTTATGATTAAAGTAGGAAACATAATACTTAAAAGCATAAAATCTCAAGACACCAAGACCTCTAATTCTGTCTGAACTTAGAGGTATACAAACTCAGAATATCTATTCTGTTTAAGACGAGCTCTCATCTGTCCTACCATACCTAGTGCATTTCTTACCTGAGCATTAGGTTAAGAAAGGACATTTGAGGGACAGTAATATATAAATAGATGTAGCAAAAGGCCACATAAGACAAAAGTCTTTCCACGCTTTCCTTTTCCAAGGATTTTAGATGAATATTTGTCTTTCTAATTTGGTAAGGCTAGTATATCTTCTAGGTATCTGAATCTTCAGTAGGTTGTCTGGTGGCAAAAACACTAGGGATAAAACATATGTTTGCTATTGGACAGGAGTCAGATCCAGATAAGGGCAGACACCTTAGATGTCTTCAAGTAGCCGTCTACAACAAGTGTCTAAGTTACCATCACAGACAGCTCCAATCACAGCTAATGGAAATTTGTGCTGTATTGTGTGTATTGCTGTATTAGAGCCTAAACAACTACTTAGCTCTCCCAAATATAGATATTAATATTGCTGATGAGTTCTCCAATGAATGTAATGGAAGCTTGGATACTACCTCACCTATAAACAAATGTATGCAGGCACATAAATGTAGGTCTCTTAATCAGGAGATAAATCACACCATTGCAATATAAGCTTAAAATAAAAGCAACAGATGGACACAAATAAACATGTGAACAAGCTCAAGGGAAAGAAAAAAAGTAAGAGATGAAGAAGCTTTGTTTGTGCAGTAGGTCACATGCCTAGTCTGTGAGGGTAGAGTCCATATTTGGGAATACTTTCTACTCCCACAAGTATGTATTTATTTGCTGTGTTCCATAAGGTGCTCCTACATAGCAAATAAATGTGCATAGTGTCTTTTCTTTTTTTTTTTTTTTTTTTTAACCATGTGAAAAAACTTCTTGTTTAATCTTCCCTTCCACAGAGAAAGAAAAGCCCTTCTAGGGAGAAAATCACTCACAATCAAATAGTCTCTAAAAAGTAGGTGATGTACGAAACTGTAGGTGAAAAGCAACAACCGTTGGAATACTATATACAGATCTTCAAGAAAGGCAGATGAGAAAAGTGGAAATATATTCATAAACATTATTCTACCCATTGATCACAGTACTGTTGAAATGTTGAATACTGTTCAAAAAGGATCAGTAGAGAGAAATACTACAGAAATTATTTTTTGAAATATGGGTGAGGCAATGATGTTTTTGTCAAGGCCAGAGAAGACTTTCAGCAGCTTGAGAGAGATCACAGAGATAAACCACTACTGGCATCACAGTAAGGGTGCTCTTTTTATGGTGAGCTGGCTTAGCCAGTAGAAGCAGATGTGAAACCTCCTTTGATTTCCAACAGCTGATAACCCTGTGGGTGAAGTCTTTGGGAGAAAAACAAACAAGCAAAAAACATCTCCTTGTAACTACTATATGGAACTTTAGACTCTTAGACTCTTGAAATAGTCTGAAGAGTGAAAAGGTTTTATTTAAAGAAGTTTCCTTTTCTGGCTTTTTTTTTTTTTTTCCTCCCTTTGTCCCTTCGTTGCTATTTTGGCCTGCAGTTACAGCTTTTAAAGCCTGAAAATCTTTCCCATAGGCAAAGAAGCTTTCTGTGTGTCTGTTTACGTGCAGTTGACTTCTCTTTCACTTACAAAGTCATTCTTATATGGAAAAAAAAATGCAGCCCATCTTAATAATAAATCAGTTCCAAAGCAGAGAACCACAAAAGAAAGTAGAAAGCAAGCATAAATTTACAACGGAAGGGGAAAATTGGGTTTTAAGTACATTCTCACCAGTACAAGCTGAGTACCAGGTCATCCTCTGCTTTGTGATTATGTTTGCACCTCTGCAGATGCACACTTCATTTCCTTTCTTTCCACACTATTCAGATCTGTACCTTTACCTACAGAACAGAAGTTCTGAGAGGTTCAAGATATGTGTTTGCTTAAAATGCTTACTAAAAGATCACACCTTCAAAAAATTAAATGTCTATATGACATACTCTGGACTGCTAAACCTCTAGCCCAAAGTTCTCAATTCATCTGCATAACAATCTATGTAAAACTTGTGCATCCATAATTTGCTAATCTTCATCAATCATAGTAATTTCTGGTAATGAAATAGCAGTCTTTCAGTTTCCAGCCCCTTCCAAGTTTCCTAGCAAATGTGTCAATTAGATAGAGTTATTTTGATGAAGTGGATGCCTGTCATTCAAATAAAAGCCACAAAACCACATAAAAAAAAAAAATAATGATGTTTATTTACTCGGATTGTGGTTCAGAAGCAAAATAATGACTTGTGGGACATACTACATGGCACAAAGCTGACTATGGACTTAATTTTGTTTGAGTTAGTTGTAAGTGTTTAACAAGCAGCAGTGAAAGAGGTTTGAGTAGATGATAAGAGACACAGGAGAAAACCTAATGAAATTAATTTATACAGTTCCTTCCTCCTCCTTCCTCATCCATTTTGTTCACTTTAAAGACAATGAGTTTAGAAGGCTTTTATTTCTGTGGTTTTGAAACACATCAGCTTTGTTGCCTGAAAACAAAGACCTGAAGAGTGGTCAAAGTTTTCAAATCTTGCTGGTCAACCTGTTTGTGTGTAGGGTTCCTTCTGAGGTCACTGGTGGCCAGTATTTCATACATAATGACAGGGACATGGAACTAAAAGTATGTCATGTATTTCAGTGGACAAAGAAAGTCATCACAAGAGTGATGTTTCAGCTGTAAATTTATGTTTCAGCTGTAAATATGAAAATACAACAGAAACAAACAAGCAAGAATAACTATATTGGAGATGTTTTGTTCAAAAATCCACTCTCAAAAACTGTTCACTGTTCACCAAATGCTTTCTATTTGCACAAACTTATGCCATTTGAATGGAACTCTTCTTTTTGTGGGGGAGAGAAGACAAAAAGGAATGAGGAAGGGACCTTGCATTTGTAAGCAAAAGAGAAAAGATTTGTCTTACTGGAGGGTGTCTTGTGGTCTTCCTGTTTACTCATCAGTTCACAGGTCAGACTGCATGTTGGAGAGGAGTATCTCCGCCATGTTCATTCCATCCGTCTACCCGTAGCAGGAGGAGGTTGAGGACAGCTGTTCTCTTCCAGACTCAGCTGTGCTGAGAGGTTTCCACTCCAGCTGCTCCTCACCATGTCTCCCCTGAGGCAACAGCCAGCCTTACACTGGCTGACTGAGTTCATTAGCTGTCTCTAACCTACTCTGAGTGAAATAAACCAGGGTAACTTCAGAGGTTTAAATAGTAACTAATTACTAATTTGGCCCATGAAGGCCAAATACTAAGGCATTTTCCCACATGCTGTTCATACGTTGCTGAGGAGAGACAATTTTTGTCAGCATGTGGTGAAAGAGAAGCCTTATAAGAGCATTTTTCTCTTGTGTAAGAGTTTGGGGGGTATTTTTGTTTACTACATCTGAAACCAAACCAGACATTCACTGAAGCGAGAAATGCAGGTATTCTATCTTTGAGATAAATGGTCTCAGAAGTCTGTTGAATGTTCTTATACTGCATCTCAAAGCCTCATTAAGACAACCCAAGCTATGGATGGTTGATGGTACTGCTACCTTGTCATACAGCTTTCACTGTCCTTAGGCAGAAACTGAATGCATATTTTGTGCATACTCACTGAAGAGCTACAGATTAATAGTAGACTATAAGGTAATGCAAACATTAGAGAGTTAAAAAGAGAATCTTCCTTTTACACTTTGAGTATTACTTCAATCTTAATAAAGATAGAGCTTTTCTGAACTTTGTGCAATTTTTAGAAAGGCCATTTTTTGTTTGACTTTTGGAAGAAAGAAATTTCAACATGTGTCAAGGATTTTTAAACAAAATTCATCAGAGAGGATAACCTTGGACCTCCATTTAATATCTTAGCATGCAGAGACCCCCTGTTTCAAATGATACCACTGTGAAACTGTATTTTGTATAATTTCCAGGAGTAAAATATAAATATTTCCAGCAAAGCATTCTTATCATAAGTTTGTTTTCTAAGTGTGTCTATTCCTTTTTGGTGCTTGTTCCTGTCAAAGGAAATCTTTTTTGTTTTAATGGAAAAACAAAATGGATGGATTTCCTAGATTTTTATTTCTACCACTCTGCAAACTCACAAAACCATAATGTAAGGCATTTCTGAAAGCCCCTTGTTATAATATCAGCCAAGAATACTATTTCTGTAGCTTCCTGTTTCTCGCTACACTGCAAAGAATTGTAAACATGACATTTCTCCTACTATTTGTGCACTTTTAAATTCTGATCTCAGCAGGAGCCAGGAAAAGCACAAGAATGCAAACCTAACTACTATGTAGTAAGGGAAGCTAAGATCTGGCACAAATGATCATTTCCTTGTTTTAGATTTGCATTTCTCTTCAGAATATAGCTATTCAAGGCTTATAAAGCATTTTTAGCACGTGGCCTATTTCTGACATCAGTTACTAGACTAGGGTGAATCTCATCCTATTTCCTTCCACTGACGGAAGTGTGACCATTTCTGCTGTTCATGTTTACATGTTGAATGTCTCCATTTGGGCACCAAAGTCCCATTTTCTCTGCTTGCCTACATGCAGAGCTGTCAGCCTGCATATTGATTTTTCTCTTTATATATGATCAAAACAGTTTTACATCAAATGAAAAAGACACCTTTATTTTACTGCCTATAGCAGGAATTGTTATAACCTGGTTACTCGACAACCAAGGACAGCATTTAACCTCCAGCTAAACAACCTCTGTCCTATTAATATATATATATATATATATAATTTATTCATACATGCAAGTTTTCCTGTATCACAGTCACACTAAAAACTTTGCTTCTTTTCATTAGTGTTCTTTGCTGAGGAATAAAGACATTACACATTTATTGGTTTTGACTCCCTCTCCTTTTTACACTCCTTTAGTGCCAGAATCAATTCTATGTCATGAAGGAAAGTCCCAAATGTCTGTTTGGCATGCTGTCTTCTATGCAGTGTAATCTCTAAATACTATTTCCAGTCCTCCCTCTTTTAGGTAAAGGCATAAAAGGAAGAATAAATTGTTTGTGACCCTGATGGCACACGATGGTAAAGAATTGCCCCTTGTTGCAAAAGACATTAGGAATGTTCACAGAGCGTGTACTCATATGGGTCCAATTCTGCAGTTCCCAGAAATTAAAGAAGAAATTTCTGCAAAGCAAGGTATGTCCCTTAGGAAGGACATTCCTCTGCACAGCTTTAAGAAAAGGGTTTCTACTAGCTATGTTATCTTGTGTTTAATTGGTAGCATCTTGTAGAAGCATCTGTGTAGTAAAGGTTTTGGAAGAGAAAATTTGGGTAAAATGATCTCAAAAATCTTAATTGATAATGAACAATGTATAAAAGCACCTGTATGTCATATTAAATATTGAAATACTGGCCAATTAAGCAAGGACTCTGATATTCCTGGGAATATAAGAATGTCATCCAAATCTGCAGAATTGACTGTTGGCAACTTAATTACCAAACCCATTTCCATAGTAGAGTGGAAATAGCATGCCTGAATCTGTACAAGTTAATTGCTGATTGAATCTACAGTACACTAGGACAGGTGTTTCCTTTTATTTGTGCAACACAACAGAAATCCCAAGCTGGAAAAGGAATAATGACTGAAAGTTCTTGCTTGTTTGTTAGTTTGTTTATGTAAAGGTAACAGGAACTCTTTTGAAAGTTTTAAGACTTGCAATATAAATATTCTGCAATTTTGCCAATTTTTTTTTACAAAATTGCCAACATAATTTTACTCCTGGTTATATTACAATCACCAAAATAAGCAGAGAAAACTCTGACTGCATTTTTTAAACATGTGGGTGGAAGTCACATGTAGTTGGAATGTCTCTGCAGTCTGGGTTTCTATTCAATCAGCTGAGTTCAGCTATAATTTTTCCACTAATAAAAACTCAAATAGTTCAGATTGACTTCTGTTTTAAAGAATGCACTGAAATCCTGGCTCTGATGACATTCATGGACTGGGGAATATGCTTTATATCACCCTAAATTTCTAGAAAATGAAAAGAACTGGAGAAACATTTCTTCTCTTTCTGACTTCTAAATCTTTATTTATTTTTCAGTTAAAAGGATTTGTGTATCATAAATATGTTGATGTAATATAATCTATATAGCTTGGATATAATGCTATTGCCTGAACTTCACAGTCAATTTCAAATATTAGTGAACGTAAGACAATTAGGACATATTTGTTGAAGTGAAAGTAGTTTATTCATGGGTGATTTATAATTTTGCAGCCTTAGTGTTGCAGTACCCCATTTCTTAGAATGGCTCAGGTTTGAAGGGACCTTAAACATCCGCTTCCATGTTCCAAATCTGCTGCCATGGGCAATTGCCATTTAATACACATGCCATTTAATACATATGAGAAGGCCAGACTGCGAAGAAAAGGTCAGTTAACATTTTCTAAAAGTTAGATTTAAAGGTGTATGTGGAATTTGCTCACATAAACAGAAGAAGCCTTAAAACTAGTCTCTTTGAAAAATGATGCTTTCAGCATTTCAAATTTTCTTCTGTGAACAATTTTCAGGAAATATATTTTTTAACTGAAGTTAGAAAGTGAAAGGAAGTGATCAGATTTTCAGTCATTCAGTGGTATCTGTAATTCATGCCACTGCTGACATTCAAGTGGTAGACAAATGAACTTCAACACCATGCTTCTCAGTCTTTCTTCTAATGTCCAACCAATCAGTTCACTTATGCATATAGGATGCTTGCAGTATGTTCCAGTTTTTGAGGTAAATCTTTGTGTGCTCCAGTACTACAATTAGTGCAACATCTAGGACAGGAAGGCATTTATATAAAGTGTTAACTAGTGAATCATATTTCCTAAATTAAAAACAATACAACAAACAAACAAACAAACAAACAAAAAACCACCACCAACAACAAAATGAACCTGTTTATTTTTCTCTTTCTTTTTCTATTAATCTGGAGAACTGGTCCAGTAAATGACTTAATTATATGCTGAATTGATAAATTCCATAAGATTATGTATGTGGTTAAGTGCTTTGATGGATCCAAATCTTTAATGGTTAATTTTTATTGTGGTATGTTTGTAGTAGGGCCAAATGTAGTTTAACTGTCTTATTTAATTTTGATATACAAAATGTACACATAGTAGTTGCATTAGGAATCCTATGGAAGAGTTATAGAAAGAATTTTATTATCAAAATCTATAAAATAATTCATAGTAAGTTTGCAAGTTGTGAATACAGAAGCATTTAATATTATATGTATACCATGTATACCCATGGCTGAGCATTTAATTATTCTGTAGAATGAGAGACACACAGATTAGAACCATATGAAACAGAAAAAAAAATAAAAATAAAAAAATCTCTAACAGATTTTTTTCTTCTTTCTATTTGAACAGCAATCTTCCATTGGATAGTCAAGCATTTTTCTGCTGCCTATAGCCAGTTGCTTTTGTAAATGATAATACATTACTGTATTGATTGGTTTTCTACCTTCAGTATATCAAGATGTATCTGATATAAAATTTGTAAAAGATTAATTGCAGTCTAGCTTGGGAAAAGAACCACCATTCACAGAAAGCAATCCAAAAATAGATAATCAAAGAGATAATCAAAGCTTGAGAGTGAAATTCAGACCTACAAACTTCAGACTTCCAAACTACAAATGTAACTGTGAGGTGAGGTAATATATTCAATCAGAATGTAGTCCCCACAGAAGCCTTAAAAATCTTCTATATCCACCAGAAGCTGATGTTCACTCAATCCTAGCCTCTTTCTTACTGTTATAATCTCATCTGGAGTTTTATTTTAATTAATTAATTTATTTATTTATTATCTTTTAATGCTGTTTCCTTGACATTGTTGGACTCCCCAGTCTTTGTTGCTTTGGAATTCTTTGTTATAAATTTGATACTTCAAAATTGGAAAGCAAATACAATTTACAACCCAGTAAACTACAGTTCTCATACTTTCCTAGCATGTGATTTTGATTTTGTAGGTACTTACACATATGTGAGCACTGTGCTCACAGAACTGATACAAAAAAAAAAGTAATGATAATCAGCAAAACTTGACTTGCACTGACATTTTTACATTTTGAGAAATTTCATTGGTGTGTCTTAGTTCAGCTTTTCAAATTCTTTAATGAAAGAGTGCAAATTTGTCAGTGAATTTCCATACAGTATACATTTAAAGAACAGAGAACACAGAAAATTAGAAAGAAATCCCAGAGCTGTTAGACATATGCACAGAGAATAACATTAGCAAAATGTGAGTTGATAGCTATAAAGCAAATAATTCAAAAGCCCTGCATTACTGCAGAAGAGAAATTGGAAAACAGGAATACCAAAAGTAGCTCTGAGGTGTTATTAGACAGCAAACAAGATATAGTAGGAGCTTGCATTATGATATGGCAGAAAATCACCAATATAATTTTAAACCGTCTCCATGGAGAAATCATGCCATGGAGGAGGAATATAATAATACCTATTTGTCTTGCCTGCAGGAAATATACCTTGGATAGCTAGTTGAAATTTGGGTACTGTATTATCAAAAAGATAATAATCAGGCTGCAGAGATATTACAGAGATACAAAACAAACAAACAAAAAACAAGGCAGTTAGGACAACTAACTGATTAACTTGAACCATACAATGAATACCACTGAAGAGAAAGAAACAACTCACTCAGATTAAAGATTTTTAAAGTTCTGATTCTTATTTCTGGATATGAGGGAGCTTTAGTATTAGAGATTTTATTCTGTAAGTATATATGTATATATATTTTCAGAGAATTAAACTATATTTGAGGGAAAAAAAAAAAATGAAATCTTTAACTCATCTTGATGTGTTTGGAGTGAGAGAAGGAGAGCATGAAGACAAGAAAGTGTCAATGAGTAAACCCAAATTTGAAAATTAACCTTTTTAGTCGTGTCCTCATTTTTTGTCCTCACTCTACAGGAAAATGTGGATAAGGTAATAGTAATAATAGGTTTCAGGAAGATTCTCCCTGGAAGATTTGAAACTAAATTGACTGCAACTTTGATGTCTTTGTGGTAAAGGAAACGTCTTGCACTGGAGAGAGAAGGAACAAGAAGAACTTTTTCATTATAAATGTTGGAACTTCTGTGAAGCTAAATGCCTGAAGATAAAAAAAAAAATAACAAAAAAAATCATTCTCAAGAATATGGTGTCTGCTGTCAGCATTACAGGGAGAATGTTTCCCTTTCTCACTTTGTCAGTGTGGTAAGTAATCTAAATGTTTGTGTAATTGTTGCAAGATTGTGTAATTGATGCAGCCAAAGATGTTTCTGCTGCAGAAAACCAGGCTCACTGGATGGAACAAAAAAAAAAAAAAAAAGAGAGAGAGAGAGAGAGAGAGGAGAGGAGAGGAGAGGAGAGGAGAGGAGAGGAGATACATCATGCCTGAATTATTCTATAACTACATGTGGTGTGTTGTGCATCGGAGAGAATGAGGGAATGAAATTGAGCCAGAGAAGGCAAATTCCTCAGATAAACAGGAAGGGGACCTGGTTGCACCTGCAGAGGAAGGGAAGACTTTGGCTTCTATAGGCCCCATGCAGAAAAAGAGTTGTTCATCACTAACCAGCATGCCCTGTGAGCATGCTTCTTTGTATTAGTGTTGGTGAAGATATGTCAGGGACAAAAGAGATTGCTTACAGTGTTAGTCTCACATCAGACCACTACTCAAACAGAAGCAGTTACAGTGCACGTTTTTTTGGGAGTTTGTTTGGATTTCTAATCCTTAAAGCTGGTCCTTTTTGGATGTTTAGTTCCTGAATAAATATTTAGGCACCTTATAATAGCAAGCAAAACTGTTTAATGTGTTTGTTTTCAGTTTGTTATATAAATGCTGCATACGGGATATACTGTTGAAGGAACATGAAAGTGGTCAGCCAAGAGGAAAGCTCTTCATGAGCCATGAACTTGTTGCTGCTGTCAAGGTTGGAATAAGCATCTCAGAGGAGTGTAAGATGTTCTGAAAGCAGCTTAGACTTGGCATGGAGAAACTTCATGGGGCAAATAGGTGTAGAAGTAAGGCAGCTGTGATACTCTTAAAAGGAGTTATCTGGCTAGTCTACAACAGGCAACAGACATAGCTAAGCTTTACAAGCACTGGAGAAAGAAGCATTGTCAGCTTATAACAGAAGTTAATCACTGGGAAAGCAGGAAGAAAAAAAAAAGTACGTATTGTACAAAGATTCTCCAATAAGAGACGGATGTCTCTTCAAGCCTTTATTTACCATATCTCAAGCACCAAGTTTTCTGTATTTGAAGATAAAGTTGCTCTGGTTGTTTTTGTTGGTGGTGGTGGAGTTTTTTTAACATGTGCATTTATAGACATCAAGTAGTATCACTAGTGTCATCTGGCAAAATCTTTTCAGAAGAAAAACAAGAAGAAGGTAGTTTCATAATGGTTGCTTTGGGATTCTTTCATGTCACAGTAAAAGTTTTAAATGTCCTAAATGTTTGTGATTCATGTTGACCTCACTGGCATCTGTGAATATTAAACAATTCAGAAAAGGTAGATATATTTTCATTGAATGAGCCAAGGAAGAGTTTGGAGTCTATCCCCCAGTATGTAAATTTCAGAGGTCAATCTCTATTGATTACCAGTAATAATAAAAAAACAAGTTTCTACTCTTGAATTACCTTGCCAGTTGTTGAACATTAAAGTCACTTTAATGAAGAAATATGACTCACATTCGTTGAAAAATTATATCATTTTTTTAAAACTATTATCTTCCAGTAGATATTTTTACTTCACCTGTCAGTCACAGTTTCCTTGACAGAGTCAGCAGAAAGCAGTATGCGAATCATTCATCAATAACTGAAACTAAAACACCTGTCTGTGAGATGGAGCAGTTGAAATAAAAGTACATGTTTTTTTTTTTTGGTGTCCTTATTAGAAGAGTCTGTAACCTTTGATGCTACCAAAAGCTGGGAGCAGTAACACCTGTAACCACTGTGGTGAACTTTGAGTGACATTTTCTGTTCCAGACTGAACCTGATTCCTTTGAATTTTGAGAGGATAGCAACCTAACAAGCTCTTAACTAGATCCTCTACTGGCCAGTGCTAAGACGGATAAGAATTATAATTAAGAGTAGAACTTGTTATGCTTCAAATAGATCTGTTTTCAATGCAGGATCAGTATGCATGGTCATAATTATCATGCCAAATAATTTCACAGACAGTAGACAAATGTTCCTATAGGTTCTTTGATGGTAGTTCTGTATGAAAATTGACCCTTTTTTGTTCATTGTGCTCAATTAGTATGTTAGCTCACATAGTGGTGTCTGTATATCTCTTTTTTTTAGAAAAGACCATAACTGCTAACACATGTGAATGACTATTATTTGAACATGTTCTTAGTGTGAAAAATGGCCATTCATTCCCCAAATGCACAAAATAAACTTACTTAGAGAAGTATTTGTAAAGAGCGAATAGTAAGTGAAGTGAAATCCCTGATGGATCAAAATTTTCCTGAAAAATTCTTCTGAAAAATTCAGCAATTACTGACAGATTTTCAGGTAGGAATAAGTATTCTTGTTTCTCAGAGAAGAACAGCTCCAGCAAAACATAGAAGTATGTGTATGCATACATATAAGTATCCAAAGTCAAAATGGTGACTTTGCCATATGAATCTCATTGACGATAATAAGAACCACGTGGCCAAGGACCTGCTTACAACATGGAAAAATTTTCTTAGTATCTCTACGTAATGTGAAAAAAATGTTAAATATTAAAACATTGCAGGTCCTAAAGCCTTTTTTAAATGCAAAACACATCTTGGTCAATAAAGTTTTACTAAAAATTATAAGAACACCATAAAAATCTTGGCTGTGCTTACAAAAATTGTGAAAAAAGTAACTATAATCATTTAGAAAGAGATAATTTCCATTTCATGTTAATGAACTAACAAAGACAAAAGTTGTTTTATCATCTACAAGCCTTCTAATGTCTTCTAAGTTCTACAAGCCTTCTAATGTCTTCTAAAAATATTCCATTCAAGTAGGAATTCACAGAGAAATTCTAGAACTGTGATTATTGCAGCTACAAGTGGATGGAAAAAAAAAATAGTCCATGACAACATTTAGTCTCTAATGATACTTAAGCAGCAACTATTTTCCCTCAGTATGACAAATATGTTATAAATCTGTTGCTTAAAACACTAATAAGACACATATTTTTTAAGATTGACATAGGCTCCAGCTACAAAGGAAAAACAGATAATTTAGAAAGGTTAATTAAATAAACAGAGCCTTAAGGTAAAAACTCATCCTCTTGTAGTGATGCAGAGTTGAAGGAAGTGAAACGACTTAAAGTGGAAACTTTGGTTGATCTGTGTCTGATGTATATCACTCCACCTTTTAAATGTCCCTTTTGGAAGTATGAAAGAGAAAGTTACCAGAAAACCATTTTTCTTTGTTTTATTTTTTATTACAGTGTAAGATGGAAACCAAATTTTAGGGCCAAAATGTATGATATACTATCTGGGAACAAAACAAATTCAAATGTAGAGCAGAAGAGGATATCTGTGAAAGATTGATGCAAATGGCAGAATATGAGGAAACTGATAAAATACCCATAACTATGGATAAAAGTTCTCTTGTGCTCATTTGTAAGGTCTGGTAAAGTGTCAAGGGAAACTGGTTTCTCCCAGTGGTTTTGAATAACCAGCCAATGCCTGAAAAATTTGATTGCCTTTATCATAAGTGGAAAGTAAAGCTTGGACTGAAATTGGAAGATGTGTTGAGTGTGCAAAGCAGTTGAAACCAAAAGAACTGAAAAACAAAAACAAACAAACAAACAAAAACACAACACCAACAAAAATGAAAACAAACAACAAACAAACAAAAACAATTAAAACAAACAAAAAAAAACAAACAATGCCTCCCTCTCTTCCCCCCCCCCACCCCTCCCCCCACCCCCCCCCACACACTATTTAAGGCACTTTTCCATGGAATTTTGCCAGATATTTCAAAGGCTTATGTTCTGGTTCCTGATTGACTCTCTTACTTATTTTTGTGCACTGCTTGGGGTTAAACCTGGCAAGCATCTAAGGCCCACAGAATGGAGTGGAAGACAGAAACAGTAGGGTAAAAATGAGAAAACTTCTGGGTTTTGTAGGGAATGTAAAAGCTCTGACCGAAAGTGAAGCAAAATCAGGAACTCATTTACTACATCCCATGGGTAGGCAGGTGTTCAGTTGTTTCCAGGAAAGCGAGGTCCATCATGGGTAACAATTTATTGAGAAGACAAATGCTGTAACTCTCAACTTCTCCACTCTTCTCCTTCTTTTCCCCAGCTTGTGTTATTCAACAAGATACCATATGGTGTGAAATGTCCTTTTAGCCACTTTGTGTCATGTGTTCTGTTTTGTGTCCCCTCCCAGCTTCTTGTGCACCCCCAGATTTCATGGGCAGCATGAGAAGGAGAAAAGCCCTTGACTATATAAAAACACCACTCAGAACAATATAAAAAATAAAATAATAAAATAAAATGTATGTTATCAATGCTGTTTTGGTCACAAATCCAAAATATAGTGCCATAAAAGTTACTGTGAAGAAAATTAAATCTATCCCAGCCAAAATCAGTATGCATGCTAAGCATGTATAATGATACTTTTTATTTTAAATATAACAAATTTGTGATAGTACATGATTCTGGCCATGCAAACATGCAAATAGCTTATAGATACACCCTCAATAATGGGTATGCTATATACATGTACTTCAGCCAACTGAAGCAGTCACCTCTGCCTTTTTTTCCTTTTTTTCATTCACTGCAGAGTATTTGCAATTTTATTATGCTGGTAGATATGAACTAATGTTTATTTTTGTTTGTTTGTTTTTTTGAGTGGTGTAACTGTAGTGTAACAGTCACTCTTTTGAGTGATATTTTAATGAACTGTTAAATTCTCTAAACATATGGAAAAGGTATGTCACAGAGAAAGCTACACTTATAGCAATGCACATATGGTTACAGAAAAAACAGTTGCAATGCCATTGAAGCACAGTGTTCATTATATAAGCCATAGGCAGTGCACTAGCAGTTTAACACTGAAAAACTATGTTAATTGACTTCATACAGGTAAGTCCATTTTATAGTTTGAAACTCCTTTTGTTTAACAATTAATGATTTCAGTGAGTCTGGACATAGTCGCGAGTTATAAAAGAGAAGCACTTTAGCTATTTCTACAAAGTACATCTTTTTAATGTGACACTTTTCCTTTTATCCTATGAGTTTTGTCATGCTTAAAAGAGAGATCTTTTAAAGTATGTAGGGCTGAAGCTGTGAACTGTTTGGATACATTACTGTGGATTTGGTGGAAAACCTAATATTTTCTCAGGATGGACTGTGATTTTTCCACTTTGTTTTGGCAGGATCATTACACCACTGTGCACATATGTTTTTTCATAATTACCCACTACCGGTTGTAAAGTATGGGTCCTTGATTTGAGATTAGGTTTTCACAACGCTTGTAATAATATCTAAAATTGCAGAGTCCTGAAATTGATATGAGGGTACTTTTTACCTTTTACCTATGTTATAAATTGAAGCTTTGAAAAAAACAAACATTCAAAAACTTGATGTTGTAAAAAATATTTCAGACCTTGGATTAATGTCAGAGAGACAACTCAGACAACTAAACTAATGAAGTCATTTATGCTGATCGTACATAGGATAACCAGATATTAGCTTTGTTTTAGGGAAATTAGCAGAAATCTTCCACACTGTCTTCACTTTTTCCAAATATAAGAAGGATTTAAGAATTTTAGTAACCAAAGGAGAAATGTACATGTTATTTCCTATGACGATGTTAGGTATATTATTTCTTTCTTGCAATTGACCTTAAATCTATCAATATATTTTTCTCTTGAAAAGTGTCTCCAGTTATGTAACTGTGGTGGTTTTACCATGCTAGGCAGCTAAACACCACAACTTCTCTCTCACTCCCCCTCCTTAGATGAGGAGGGGAAGAAGTAAAGTAGAGAACAACTCATAGGTTGAGATAAGGATAATTTAATTAAAGGGAAATAATAATAATAATTAAGGAAAGATTATTATTAACTAAACAATTTAACTAAAGGGGAAAAAAAAAAAAAAGGAAAGGGGAAAAGGGAGGGGGAAAGAGGAAAAAGGGAGGAAAACAAACAAACAAAACAAATAAAGTTATTTGTTTGCTATGTGGAAAGCTATGTGGAAGTGCAGAGGAAAGAAATTACTCTCTACTTCCCACAAATGAATGATAATTGACCACATCCTTGAAGCAGGGCCTCAATGCACGTAGCCACTGTTCGGGAGGAGGACTGACATTTTCACAAGAGCCCACTCCTCCCCTCTTTTTCCGGTTTCCACCTTTTATTGCTGAGTGTGACATCATATGGTATGGAATATCCCTTTGGTTGGTTTAGGTCAGCTGCCCTGGCGATGTTTCTCTTCTCACATTTTTTGCCTAACCCCTAGGAGGGTTAGAGAGAGTCCTGATGCTGTGCCAGCACTGCTCAGCAGCAGACACAACACTGGTGTGATACCACTGCTGTTCTAGCTACAAGTGCAGAGCACAGCACTGTATGGGCTGTTGCAGGGAAAGTTAACATCCCAGCCAGACCCAGTACAGTAACTTTCTCAAGTTCTTCATATTCTCCTTCACCTTGGTATTCTCAGCTTCCTAGATACTCAGAAATCTGCATCATTTCCCTTTGGTAATTTGAAACTGAAGAAAAAGCCATAAGGTGAGGAAGATGGATTACTCAACCCAAAATACATTGCCTCGAGAGAAACTCATGGCTACAAAACAAATGTAAGTCCTCATATATGTGCAAATACATACACATAAAATATGCATGTCTATGACCAGGTCCTAAACTTCACAAAGAATTATGTGAGTGCTGCATTAGGCTGTTTAGGATCTTCCTCCCATACACCCTCCTCCCCCCCCTCCCCCCTACTCCTTCAGTAAATCCATACCTGAATATCCTAAAAAAAAAGACATTTATGTCTGTACAAAGATCATGTCAATAAAATAAACTGAAAGGTCAGCACACTAAAGGCAAAAGACTTTTAAATATATTATTTTATTTTATTCTATTTTATTTTGTTTTATTTATCAGTTGCCTGTTGCATGTATTATTTGCCTAGTCTCCCTGTATGTCTTTCCAAGTCCAGATCCTGCAGTCTCACAGCCTGAACAGGCAGTCATTTCCTTTTTCTTACAGTGAGGTTCTGGCTGAAAGTGTTCGCCTGCATTCATCTGCATGCTGAAATTTGCAAAAGGAACACACAAGAAAGTTGTAATTAACTCCACTAGGATTTAAATGGGATTGAACACATGACTTCTAAAGGGTAACCTCAAGGCCTTGTTATATTTTAACAAATGCAGTTTAATTTCATACATTCGGTTAATTTGTTTTAGCTTTGCAGTGTCCCTTGGGATACAGGTCCTTTACACACTGTTTCAGCAAGGAAACATTTTGTCTGCAGAGTACTTCATTTAGTGGAGCTCATATCTTCATGTTGCCTCTAGGACTACTGGAAAACAAATGTTAAGTAGTAAGACAATATAATAGTTGTTAGATGCATTGGATATCATTCCTTCTGATCTACAAGAGGGCATGCAAAATCAAAACAAGGCTCCTGGTTTGTAATAGATATCTCTTACAAATGACAATTGTTATGAAACTATCACAAAAGGGAGAATTAGCTGTCTAAGAAGATCTCTGCAATTTCTTCTGGATCATTAAGGAAGCATAGACAAGAAGGGCAAGCTGCTGACACCCATGGTGGTAAAGCTAGCATAGGGTAAGTGTTATATGTCAAAACAAGCAAGCAAGCAAACAAACAAAACCCCGCAACCACTTACCAATGAACAATGTGGAAGTATTGGCTGACAGTGGGTGAAGGACAATTATTTTGTACGGCCTCTAATTGTATCACTTTTGTCCATTCTCCAATGCTTGTTTTACTTTGCTGAAGAAATTGTTAAGGCACTAAGATTAACACCTATTGCAGCACCATTAGAGGCTCAATGTTGTTCAGAAGTCTATGTGTTACTGAACTGACTCATTTCCTCACAGACTAATCAAGTACAGAATTGCTTATCATTCCTCTAGAAATGATATAATTTCACAAACAGTAAAATGATCTAGAAAATTATACAAAATTAACTGAAGTTTACTCTTAAAGATCTACAACTGAGAGTTCTGAATTCCCTGGAGGCATATAAAGCCCCGGTACAAGATGGGAACATTTCCACTCCTTTTAGCCTTCTGGTGGATGCAGAAATGGTAGAAATGTGCTATCCCACTGCCTGGAAAAGAGCTTTCTCCACTGTTGTGAAGATGACTATCTAGGAGGAAATAATACTAAGTAGATGCTTGAAGTAACTAAGTGACTCAAAGTCTAAATTTTAGTTGCACAGCAATATGTCAGAGTAGTCCTGAGAGAGATGTCTGTATAATTCATTCCTCAGTCTTTTCTATACATGAATTAAGCTTCCCAGTTTGCTGACTATGACAAATGTTAGTAAATACTTTATTCTACTGCATTCAGGTGTCTGTATCTTACCTTAGGACCTTGTCCATTTGCTTTCTATTCTTCTGTACGAAGCAGGGCATTACATAATGTCTTTAGCCTCTGGGCACTGATTGTTCCTCTAGGTCTTTTTCAAATCTCTCCTGAGCAATATTTTTCACTTATGTTCAACACACACAATTGAAGTGGGGTTTTGTTACATTTCTATGCTTCCAACAAATGCAATCACATTTTTTGTCTGATAAAACAAATATTCAGTTATAAAATTGAATAGTTTTTTGCTTTCTATTTATATCCCGTTAGAAGTTCTGCATCCCAAAGTTGCACTCAGTTCTGAATTCTGTTCAGTTTCAGGTACCTTTAGTGAAGTTGATCGCTGGGAGTCCAACAGAAAAAGCTTAACTAGATATATGACACAATAAATATTTAGTGATAAAGGATTCACCCTTATGAATTTCAGGAATGAAAAATACAAATTAAAAAGACACACTTTCAGAGGTGTAATACCCAACAGCTATGTTCACCTAAAAATTCTGCCTTGAGCATAAGTTTTTTTTTTGGGTCTAGACAGTGGTGTGAAAATCTCTCTCTTTTATCCTTACTGTACTTACAAGCAGCTATTTGCTTAGGTTATAAAAATAAATAAATTAATTAATTTAAACACTAGAATTCTGGCACATCTTTTGGGGGTAAGGCAGAACAAATACTACTCAATTAGCCTATAAAGCTGATCTGTGGAGAACCTGACCCCCATTTGTCTAACAAGATCCGTGACTGGTGTAAGAGATTTTGACATGCTACAACTGTGAATTTTAAGCAGAAGCCCTTTATCCATAAAATAGATGCAGTTCATGCTAGAAATATTATATGGAAAAATAAAGTGACATTCAGATATCAAACTGTTATGATACCTGTTTTGTGGTAGTGTATGAATAGTGGTAAAGGAGCTGAATTAAGAACTGTGCATTTTTCCCCCTACACTTTATACAGAAAGAGTTATTATTATTATTTTACCCAAAGCATCCTGAGCAAAAGATTAATGTCTGTTTGTATTTGATTTTATAGTTAATCAATTATCAAGGACATGCCATACTTGAACTCCACATTCAGTGGAGTTCAAGGACAGGATATATTAGATACTCAGTATTAAGAAATGTATAGAGATAGGAGATTTTTGTAATTCTTTGTCTTTCCAATATTCTCTGCAATATTGTACAAGATTTCTTACAAGAAGTTCTGTCACGTAATATTTCACTATGTATTTGACCATTCATTTGGGAAAAAAAAAAAAAAAGATAGAAGAATCAATATGTAATACAATGGAATCACAAAACAATATTTCCAATTATTTGGAGAAATATATATCCCAGTTATTTAGTTTTCCAATACAAACTACGTAGTTCTCCAACTGTTCTGCATGCTAATTGCCATAACAAAACCTTGTGATATGGCCAACATTTACAGTGAGATGAAGGAACATGAAGCCACATTCTAAGCTCAAACAAACCTCGAGTGAAACTTTTAAAAATTTACATAAGGCCATTAGGAAATTGTCTTATTTCTTATTTCTTTTTCAGTTCTTAAAGGTTTTTCTTTGTTCTTTAACATTATGCAGGAATTTAGAATTTAGAGGGATTTAGGATCACTTTTATTTTGTAAAATATAAAGACAATAAAACCTTCACTCTTGTATTAAACATCATATAAGAAAAAAAAAATCAACAATGAATAACACAACTGAAAAGTAGTATATATCAGAATATCCTTGAAAAATAATACAAACATACAGTAATATTTTTATTTGCAACAAACTCCAAATTTTCAAATGTTAGTAATTTTGCAGTTTTTGTTT
The DNA here is from genome assembly GCF_964035555.1 of Netta rufina. Lineage (NCBI taxonomy): Eukaryota > Metazoa > Chordata > Aves > Anseriformes > Anatidae > Netta > Netta rufina. The sequence continues at coordinate 74,933,347 of NC_140125.1, read as the reverse complement.
TGCATCTACATATACTCATTAACATTTATGAATTTACATATACTCATTAACATTTATGAATCCATACATTTAAAAAAAAAAAAAAAAAAAGAATCAAAAAGAATCTCAAGATGCCCTGAAGTAGTTCTATCACATTGGCAATATCTGGTTCTGTCTGATTGTACAACACAAAGACATACCTCCTGTTTGACCTTTCTGTAGTAATGCCAAGAATCTATCAACAAAATAAGGTTCAACATCGGAATTAAATCACAAACAGCATTATCTTCATGTACATAATGGATCTTTTATAAAGAGATGGAATTTCTTTTTCTTTAGACTTAGAGAGATTAAGGTCACATCACAGTATGTTAAAATACACAAACCTCGATAATCTTTGGCAGATTTATTACCTACCACACACTCCTAGATCCCTGTGAATCTTTGTAATTCTTAACATGAACATCTGGTAGTAAATAACCAAACATAAATTGCTTGATGGAAAGAGAAAGATACCTTCTTATACTCCCAGTGAGGTTCTTCATTGGCAAGCTAATCAAAGAATGATTCAGAAGAAAAGCTAAAAACAATGTTTGTTTGTTTTTGCAGATGTCCCAACATTTGAGTTTTAATTTATAGAGCAAATATTTCAGTAAAACAAATACTAGAATCTGAACTAGATAAAATTTATCAAGAACTTCCAGTTTATTTTTTTTAACCCGTCTGATTTAGCAATATTTTCTGTTTGTGAAGAATTGAGTCACTTAGTTGTATAGGGGAAACATTTAATGGTTTAGGAGGCAGAAGAAATGAAGAAGAGTAAAATGCTAGCCAAGCCTTAAATAGCACTGAATTTTTGGATTTCTTTTTTTTTTGGTTGGTTGCAGGGTTGGTTGGTTGCTGTCTAATCTCTAAATTGTGGAAAGTTTCTGTAGGAGGCTTGAAAGGAGAATCTTTCAAGAAACTATTTTTATTTTTTATTTTTTTTTCTTTTTCTGAGAGTTTATGGAACACTTGCTAGAACTAGGTTGTTGACAGCCATTCTTTTATCACTTGTATATCTTTACACCTGGTTTATCCATACAATTTCTCACACGAGTGGGGTGAGTACAGTATTAACACTACAGCGCAGCAAGCACACTGTTTACTCATGGCAGCCCTGTAGAACCTGTAGAGAGTAATCGAACTAAATTTGGTACTTTTATCATCTTTGTCACTGACACAGAACAAATCACAGCTGATCTCGATGAAGATTCAGGTAGAGACAATGAGAAGGTGAAGGAAACTGAATTCCAGACACTTTCTCTAGATAGTCATGTTCTGAATCTTCTCGGGGCATTGGAGGGATGGGGAATATATGAAGTTCTATAGAAGGAGTATGTATTACAGAATCACAGAATTTCTAAGTTGGAAGAGACCTCAAGATCATCGAGTCCAACCTCTGACCTAACACTAACAGTTCCCACTAAACCATATCCCTAAGCTCTACATCTAAATGCCTTTTAAAGACCTCCAGGGATGGTGACTCCAAAACCTCCCTGGGCAGCCCATTCCAATGTGTAACAACCCTTTCGGTAAAGAAGTTCTTCCTAATATCTAACCTAAAACTCCCCTGATGCAACTTTAGCCCATTCCCCTTCGTCCTGTCACCAGGCATGTGGGAGAACAGACCAACCCCCACCTCGCTACAGCCTCCTTTAAGGTATCTGTAGAGAGCAATAAGGTCACCCCTGAGCCTCCTTTTCTCCAGGCTGAACAAACCCAGCTCCTTCAGCCACTCCTTGTAGGGCTTGTTCTCCAGACCCCTCACCAGCTTCGTCGCCCTTCTCTGGACTCGCTCAAGCACCTCGATGTCGTTCTTGTAGCGAGGGGCCCAAAACTGAACACAGTACTCGAAGTGCGGCCTCACCAGAGCCAAGTACAGGGGGACGATCACTTCCCTAGACCTGCTGGCCACACAGCTTCTTATACAAGCCAGGATGCCGTTAGCCTTCTTGGCCACCTGAGCACACTGCTGGCTCATATTCAGCTGACTATCAACCAATACTCCCAGGTCCTTCTCTGCCTGGCAGCTTTCCAACCACTCATCTCCCAGCCTGTAGCTCTGCTTAGGGTTATTGCGCCCCAGGTGCAGGACCCAGCACTTGGCCTTGTTGAACTTCATGCAATTGACCTCAGCCCATCAGTGCAGCCTATCCAGATCCTCCTGCAGAGCTTTCCTACCCTCGAGCAGATCAACACTTGCACCTAACTTGGTGTCATCTGCAAACTCACTGAGGGTGCACTCAATGCCCTCATCCGGATCATCAATGAAAATATTAAAGAGGATCAGCCCCAGCACCGAGCCCTGGGGGACGCCACTAGTGACCGGCCTCCAACTGGACTTGACTCCATTCACCACGACTCTTTGGGCCCGGCTATCCAGCCAGTTTCTAACCCAATGAAGTGTACGCCAGTCCAAGCCAAGAGCAGCCAGTTTCTTGAGGAGAATGCTGTGGGAGATGGTGTCAAAAGCCTTGCTGAAGTCAAGGTAGACCACAACCACAGCCTTTCCCTCGTCCACCAAGCGCGTCATTTTGTCATAGAAGGAGATCAGGTTTGTCAAGCAGGACCTGCCTTTCATAAACCCATGCTGATTGGGCCTGATCGCCTGCTTGCCCTGCAAGTGCCGCGTGATGACTGTCAAGAGGATCTGCTCCATGAGCTTCCCTGGCACTGAGGTCAAACTGACAGGCCTATAGTTCCCTGGGTCTGCCCTCCGGCCCTTTTTGTAGATGGGCGTCACGTTTGCTAGCCGCCAGTCAACTGGGACCTCCTCCGATAGCCAGGACTGCTGATAAATGATGGAAAGCGGCTTGGCCAGCTCCCCCGCCAGTTCTCTCAGTACTCTCGGGTGGATCCCATCCAGCCCCATCGACTTGCGCACATCCAAGTGCTGTAGCAGGTCGTCATGTAGCTGCATTATAGTCTCATTTGGTGAAAAAACATGGTTTCAAGTATTTTGAAGTGGTCTTATACTCTTTATTTATGCTGAAGATTCACTTGTAACTAATACTTTATATCATCTGCAGCATGGTAAATGATGACCTCACTTTCAGTTGTCAACTGGTCATGAAGGTATGCTATCAAAAATGTTAAGCAATACACAACATAGCATGCATCTGTCAAAAATAAGAACCAGTATCAGTTGAATCATCTCTTATTTATATCAATTTTAAACCTCAAATGCATGTCACTATCTCTTAGGCACTTAAGGAATCTAAGGCAGATCAAAATTAATTGAAACTCTGAGATGTAGTTTCCACTCTTAAAAGAACACTCCTTTGAAAGAGCAAGTGTTTTCTCAGAGACTTGAATGCACTACTTGGAGAAATTAGGGCTCTTAAAAACTGTTTTTAATACTCTTCTTCTCACTTTATGTTCTGTGTTTAGTATAAAATCACATCCCTAAAACAAAATAGCCCCCTATATGTCATTCTGTGGGGAAGAAAACACAGATATTGCTGACATATAGAGAAGATGGAATGCATTCAGATATTAAAGTAAGGAGCTGGGAACAGGATGAAGTTTAACAGAATACAACAGCATAGCATGTGGGGAATGTTTTTTTTGTTTGTGTTTTTTTTTTTTTTTTTTGGCTCATCTACAAGATTTGAGAAAAAAAAAACAACACACAACAAAACAAACAAACAAAAAAACAGATGTCTTTCTACAGCTCTACATGCTTGAAACTAAATCTCACTCTACACTCAAGTCAAAGACCATTTTCAATCCAGCTAGCCATAAATGGCTTCATCAGTGGTCTAGAATGAGAGGTAGATTGTTGAACCATTGCCAAGACACGGCCTTTGGGAAACCATATAAGTATGTTGGTCAACAGATCACCAAACTGCAGATGGACATCTGAGCCTGAGCCCCAGACCTCATCACTGGTGTCAGCCACTGTGTGAGTTTTACTTTATCTGAGCCAAATACTTAACTGAGTTAGGCAAATTACACTCTTTTTCTTTTACTGAGAATCTAGATCATTTATTTTTGCTACATTCTTGCTATGTTCCAAGAAGCAATTTTCAAAAGACACCTTGATGTCTCCTTGACATCAAGAATAACATACTGTTAAGCAATTATAGCCCACAAGGAAAGGATCTAAACTGATACTAAGGACATCTCCATGTTCAGGTGTCTTTAAACTCACCAGAAAACAAACAAAAAACAATACACCAGAAAATGTCCATATGAGCTTTTCAGTTTCACCAAATCTAAGAGCATATCTGCAGATAATCTTATTTGAATAGGGAATGGCTTGAACTCAACAGGTAAATATAAATCCTCATAGGCAGCATTTTCAGTATCTTCATGCAAGGAAACATGACAGAAAATATGCAACAGGTAATTCAGCTTTTAGCCCTAGGCATGGATATAGTTAGTGTAGTTACCTGGGTAGTTACTCTTCAGAGCAGGTCAACAGAGAGTGTCTGATACTTTGGTTTTATCCCTTGTAGATGCTTGACTGAACTGTGTCTTTTTTTTTTTTTTTTCTTTTTTCCGTTATTATAGGCTAGCATTAAATTGGTACTCACACAAGGATTTGTTCAGCTGAGTTGAAGTATTACATGGTGATGTCACTGAGTCACAGTATCTCTAGATAGGCTCTAGAGATATCTCTATCTCTAGGCTCATTGTGTAGTTCATATACCACCCCTTTTTCAGGTCACTGCTTAGTGCAGTCTGTTCTGAAGAATTTAAAGAAATTCGGATAGAGTTAAAGGTTTATTCACTGAACACTTTCACTGTTTCTTTCTTTCTTGTTGTTTATTTTTTTTGCTTGATTTATTTTTTATTTTTGTTTGTTTGTTTGTTTTCTTTTGTTGTTGTTTTGTTGTTACTGTATTTTGTTTTTCATTGTGTCCTTTGTTTTGTATTCTGTTATGCCATCTCCCCTTGACCCCCCATTGCATATGCCTCAGCTTTGTACGGTTCCCTGAGAGCAGTAAGCCATGGCTCATGCATGCTAATTATGAGCTATTTCCTCTTACCTTAGGAATAGGAATGGAAGACAGAAAGAGTCTGGCATCTAAACTTATTTCACTTTTACTTTTGAGAGATTTATCATTGTTCAGTTCCAGAGTGGAAGTGCTCTTGTGCTCTTTTCTTCACACAGCAAGCATCCTATGTTGTCTTTCAATTCCTCTCTTAAAACATCTTTAAAATCAAATATTTGCTTTAATTCCAGTGGTGCCCATTTACATTTTATTTTCTTTGCTCTTTCTACTCCTCATCCTTCATTTTTGTTCTTGTCTTTCTGGTCATTTTCTGTTGGCAAGAATAAAAATTATACATGCATATAATTTACCAGAATAATTAATGTCTCCTTTCATCTTAATTTCAGTTTTCCCAAGCCTTTACATACATTCTTGAATATTTCATTTCAATAAATAAAGTTTCCAAGTCGGCCCATTATGTTGAAACCAGAAGTATGGTCTTTTTTCTCTCTCTGTTTCTCATTCTTTCTCCTTGGCATGGCAAGAGCCGGTAGTTCTACAAAAGCCTGCCATAGACATTGGGCTTTGTGCCTTTGGGAGAGTGAAACAATGTTGGGAGTCACTGGGAAGCTGTGTGTGCCAGGGAAACCCTCTATTTCAAGTGTTCTTGTTCCACTGTTATTTTTTTGCCTCTGGGTTCTTTTGATGGTTTCCAGGTCTCTCTTTTGGGATTAGACCATTTTATTTGCTGTTGCTGCTAGGAAGCATCATCAAAATGAAGAAGCAAAAGAATCTTCCTTTATTTATTTATTTATTGTTTTAAAATTTTTTTAGGTCAATTCAACTACGCTGTACAGGTGAGATCTTGTACCAGATCTTGTATATGCAGATGGAGCTGAATTATATCTAGAATATAGTGAATATGACATTAAAATCCCATAATGTAGAAAATAAAAATTGCATTTTCTTTTTAAATCATGAATTCATTATCAAAAGCATAGTCTTGTTCATATGTTGGTAATTGGTGTAATTGTGTAATACTTGTATTATATTTCTCCTGCTTGTTTGTCTATTATCAAGTTCATTAGACAATTGAATACAGTACTATAGAAATTACAACAAAGACTATACAATAATTCTATGAAGTCAGTTTCAATGAAGTCATGTTTTTCCATTAATTTTGTTTTGAGGGCTATACTTTCTCTGTTTGTGGTGTTTTTCACTGTTGGTGTCTTGTTGTTTATTTGTTCCTCTTACAAAGTCATAGGTCTTGGTAGAAATTGTATGGCCTGTATCAGCATATCAGTAACATCACCTTCCATCAAGCTCTGAGAATAATCATCCTCACAAGGAAAGGGGAACTGTAACCCACTTTTGCCTTTAACTGAAATGTCAGAAGTTTTTCAGGACAATAAAAGTCAGTACCAAAAGGCTAGAGTAATATGCATTCTGAGGAACATGAATATTACCAGGGTTTATCCCACATTTAAAAACATGAGCAACTTACCTCAACCAACTAGATACTGTATGCAGCTTACCCATAGATCTTCATGCTTCTATGTGGTTGAAAAATGGTTTTGATTTCATTCAAAATATGATGTCCAGGATGAACAGTTCAACAGATGTCCTCAGAAAGCAGCAGTGAGACTGATGGTGGTTTGCAGCATTTAAACAATTACTGCCAGTTCTGGATAACTTAATCTTTAATCTTTAGAACGTTACAAAAAAAATCACTGACCACCTATTAGCTCACTTCAGAGGTTTAGACATTTGAATCCCCCTGCCAGTGGGAGTGTCAATGGTTATTCTGCTGTGATTTTTCTGCCCCAGAACCTGCTTACATGCATAGCCAACTCATGTTTAAAAGCTAGCAAGCTCCTCTCACATGCACTTAAACTATAATCCTATACCTTTCCCTGTATTTGAGGACCCTTTGAAGAAGGGGAGACATATGAAAGACAAAAAGCAGATCATTCACACACACTTCTTCCTGCCTTTGTGGCCCTATGCCGGGAAAAGAGGAGGCTGAAGGGAGACCTCGTTGCAGTTTACAGTTTCCTCATGAGGGGGAGTGGAGGGGTAGAAGCCAATCTCTTCTTTCTGGGGAACAGTGACAGGACCTGAGGGAATGGAGTCAAGCTGCTACAGGGGAGATTCAGGATGAATATCAGGAAAAGGTTCTTCATCAAGACGGTTGTCGCACACTGAAATAGGCTCACTGGGGATGTAGTTGTGGTATCAAGCCTATCATAGATTAAGCATTTGGACCGTGCTCTCAGTCATATGGTCCAAATTCTGATTTTTGTGTAGACCTGTGTGGAGCCAGGACTTGGACTTGGTGATCCTTGTGATCCCTTCCAACCCCTTGGACTTGGTGATCCCTTCCAACTTGGGATACTCTATAATTCTATGATTCTAAGTCTCATATGACTTGAGCACTGCCTCTCCAGCCTGACCTCATACCCTCCCAACTCTTCAAAACTACAACCCAGAGCACCTCCTTCTGGGTGTCCAGCCCCTTGCCATCACCCTTCACCAATGGTTCAGCTCTACTCCCCACAGGCTTCTTGCCATGGTGTGTAACAGAGCTGTAATTGTTTCCCAGAACTTGCTTTCACTGAATCCCCACTGCCACAAAGTGTATCAACAAACCAGTGAAAAAGCCAAAAGAGTGCCCTGTTGCTGGCTGGAAGGGAGATGAATTGTGTCGTAGTTCAGAGCACGGTTGTTGCTCTGGCACCGAGTAACTGCACTTGGTCTCTGCCAAGGCGGGTGTCAGCTGGTGAATTATAATGTTGGCAGACAGGACAGAGATAAGCAAAAAAATACAATGACAGCTGTTACACAGAACTATTCTTTCTGGCCTGCTGAATACAAAAATACATTGTGTAAGTAAAGACAGACAGCTTCATTATGCAATTGTCTGCTACTAACTTGTCTGCTGAAGAAGTAGTATTGATTCAGGAAACTATACCCAAGCTCATCAGCCTAATGTGTTCTTGCTTTCAGGTTCCCAGTGTAATAAGAAATATAGTAATGAAGACCTTTAACAATAGTATTACAGAAATAGATGCTCAATGGGGAAAGAAGGTCCTGATGCTAATCCAGTCAGTTTGTTTCTGATAAATATTTCCTACAACTATTCAAGTCTAAAGAAAAACCTGGAAACAAATATGTTCAACTTGCATGGCAGATATTAAGATGTAACTGGAGTTAACAAATAATCTTTCTAGAAAGATATCATCTCTCTCTATCAGTGCAAATCAACACATATATATGTATCTATTTTTATGTTGTGTTTTAGTGTAAGTGGTAAAAAGGTGTTAAATGTGAAAACTGCAATAGATAAACAACTGAATTAAGCTGAAGTTATTTTATTGCAGTGTTTTTATTGAATTTTGTTTTTACTTTTTCACCTAGTTATGTTTGCAAATGATGCAGTGAAACATAGTGTGGGACACAAGAATTTATCATTTAAAGACTTTTTCAAATGGCTTCATTTACCTTTTACTTTAACCTGACATCACTGAGCTGCTTAACTGAACAAAATGAAGCAAGGAATGATTCTGCAGAGATGTTCTTATGAGTGAGAAGCAGATGAAACTATTCATTTTGAAAATAGAGAAAGGGAAAGTTAAATCAAAAGCATATTGTGTTGAATATTGCAGGGCATTCATCTGCAGGAGAGCTTGGGAGTAGAATACAAAACTTAAAAAACTGAGGGTATAAATAGACTGTAAAGAATGGGTAAGTAGTTTTATTCTCAGTGGGAATTAGTCAACCATCCAAAGCTCATGAGAATTATTCCAGTTTTCAAGGGGCAATTGTGTCTGAACTGGCTCCGCTATACATTTGTTGGGATCCTGGAAACAGTTATGTGAACTGTGAACAGAATTTTGAGAAGGGAAAAACTTTGTGATTCCTGAATTCATTTTTTTAAGTGAGAAAGAAAGGTAGGGATGACCACAGACTATTTTAAGCTCTTTTTATGTTACCTTGCACTTGCATAGAAGGTTATCAGCATTATGCAGAATTGTTTTAAAACAGTGTTTGCCTGAACAAGTCAAGTTGAATTGTTTGCATAGATGTATTGTTAACCAAGAAGAGAGACGATGATGAGCAAAGGTCTTCCTGGATGTTTTTATAAGCTGTGTTTGCTCATGCACTCTGGTTTATGAACCAGCTCTTATCTAGCCATCTCACAGCCTGTGCAGAAAATCTGCATCTGTCTGACTCTGTCCAAATCCTAGGTGACCCTTGATAAAAAAATGTTATAAGTATAAAATGATGCAGTCAAATTAGGAACTGAATCTTTCACTTAATTATTAAGGGATAAGTAACAATGTCAGAGGGAGATCTAGACCAAAATTAGGTGGCAATTAAACAAATAAATAAATAAATAAAAGCTTGTAAAATCACGTTCTTCTCCATTTACAGCTGAAAAACCTCAATTTGTGGTTGAGTTACTTTGCCATTTCTGGTGTGCAAATAAATTCACATTGATTCACATTACAAGTGATGGTTTTGCAGTGGATTTTTCTTGGAATATTTACCTGGTAATTAATTTTAGTTACATTATAACAGTTAAATAAGAAATTGCTAACATTTTAGAAAGAATGTAATAGCTTTAAAAGCTGCAAAACCCATTGCTTTTCAGTTAGATGTTGTTTGGCATAAGCTATTCCAGTTTCAAGAACACATAGAATATTATTAACATACCTTAAGATCACAGCTGAATTACTGTGCTTGTTTAGATTTATAACTCCTAAAATGTAAATTGTCCTTGTGTTCATATTGACAGTTTCAGTGAGCTTGGGTCATTTAGATTTATCGTGTTATTTCTCTGAAATGTGCACATCACTTTGCAAATGGTGTAACACAAAGAGAACAAGGTTATTTGTAATGAGTCTTAACTTAATTTTTCTTTTTTTTTTTTTTCTTTTTTTTTTTGAGTAATATTCACTCTGTTGGAACCCAGCCTAAAATAATATGATAAGGTTATGTTGTAGATATTTACCATTAATTACAAACATAACAGAAGCAATAGCATTTATATAAATAATTAAATAAATAAAATTAGAATAGACTCAATGAATATTGTAGAGATTTCCTCTCCAGAAAAACAGGACTTGCCTCTCCTGACCCAAGCAGTCTTGTTGGGGGAACAAGTTCTTCTCTTGAATTCTGATCCCCATTCTTTGTAACCAGCAACCCCCTTCTCTTATTCCATACCTGCAGCAATGTTACTGAAGACCCATGTCTGGAGTTTGAAGGGTACTGCATACTTCCACCCACCTCCTCCTGCAATGGGATTTGGATTTTCAATGGGATCTGTTCACCATATCATAGTAGAAAAAAAAAAAAAAAAAAAAAAAAAGAGGAGGCAAAGATAGATTATCATGGTAATATGCAGTATTTAAACATCTGGACTCTGCCTCTTTAAGTAAAAACAACATCATGGCTGTAGCCATTTTGTTACTCCTGTAGTTCCCTGATATAAATAGGTCCTGCTTTCCCTATTTTAACTCACTCTAAATAACTCTGTATCATGGCATAAGTGCTTTTCATCCATGTTCCTATGCAAAAGTAACATAGACTTTGCAAAAGAATTGTTTGAGGATATAAATAATTTGGTTAAAAATTAAATAAGCAAAGACACAGGAATGTCTGTGATGTATATTGTATCTGTTAGCACTATCTGGCTACATTTATTTATCAAAACATGGAAGTGGGATAATATCTTCCAGTGTTACAGAAATGTCAAGGCTACGTAACAGTTATTTAGGCTAAATGTGACATTGCTGTTGTTGTTCTTTATCTTATTTACTACCAAGCTCTGATATGCTCTAAGTTGCTATCATACTGTAGGAATTTAGGACAAGAATTGTAACAATTCTTGCAGTGTCCCTCCTGCTTTAGGAGTCTAGACCCTAATTACTGGGTTTGGATGTTACCTGAATATACATTCTTATTTCTGCTAACTGTACCTAGAGGAGAGTTTAAATACCATACAGTGCTGTTTCTTTTACTGTCACTCTACATGTCCACTGCATAGAGAAAATGATGTCTCAACATCCTATAAGCAAAGCTGTTCATGGCCATTTTCAGTATTTCCAGAAGCCAGAAATTCTCTGAGGAAGAATTTTTCAAAGCATCTTAATCCTACATTCCTCAATGCAGAAGCTATGTGTAAAAGTAAAGCTAGCACTAAAAATATATGTAAAGTATTTGAAAAGTAAAAGTAAGCCATATACGATATTATTGTTGACTTGTGTAACAAGGGTAAGCATAAACAACCATACTATTGCTTACACATTTAAAATTATATACTGATGGCAAGCAATTGAGCTTCAAAATATTCCAGTAAACCATATAAATGTTATCATCTCTGCTATACAGAAGAAGCAAGAGATGTTAGTATTTGCCGTAATTTAAGCAGAGGCCTTTAAAATGCCAGTGGCAAGACTGTGTTTGAAACCTTAAGCAATTTCAAACTCCAACTGTAAATCACTCTATGCCCTGTGGTGAAAAGAAAAAGAAAAACAAATTTCCTCTGTACCTCTTGCTATGACTCTCCCTTCCCCATCCTTCTACTCCTCCTGCCCCTTTCCATAAGCATATTTTCTTACATACTCACCTACTGTGAAATGCCTCTGCAGAAACCTGAAGCTTTCATTTTAGGGTGTAATTTATTCTTCACTAGAAACAATGCTTCCACAGATGTGAGGAAAAGTTGCTCCAGTGTAGATATACTTACTTTTGCTAGAAGAAAGTCTTCCCCAGTATGTTTTCTCTTCTTGCTTGTTTAACGTATGGCAAGAAAATCACTGTGGTGACTGTAATTTAGTAACTCCAAAAGCAGTTTCTTCCAACATCCTGGACTCCTTGGCTCTGTACTAAAGCCTTCCATGGAAGAGGCTAATCTTACACTGAGGATTAGTTTGGCCCCTTTTTTTTTTTCTTTTTTTTTTTTTCTTTTGGTGCGTGTGTTTGTTTGTGTTTACTCAGAAAATCTTGATCAAGATGAAATTTGATGAAAAAAAAAATGAAGAAAACATCTTTAAAAAAAAAAAAAGCTTCTAAATTATTTTTTTCCATTTTCTGGTGATCTCTGAAATTCATCAAAAGAAAATTCTATCTGCAAACAGGAAAAAAATACACCTTGACTCTAATTATTAAATTGATGAGATAACTGCCATAATCTTATCTACATGACTGTTCATAGCTGGATTCTGAAGTGAATACTCCCAGTGATGCACAGTCCCATTTTCTAAATAAGAAAGACATGAAGTCAGCCTCAGGCTTATTTCCTGACCTAGAAATAGAAGGCTGTGTACAGATGTAAAATCCTTATGCCAGGGAACTGGGTTCTCATGTCCCCTCTGTATCTTCACCTGATCAGAGGGATAGGGGACAGAAGACTGGACTCATCCTGTCCCATGGCCATTGGCACGATCTGTGAATGGTTCCTTAGATTTGCCTTTGCTCTCCTTTTTCTGTTTGGTACCAAGACACAGGTGTGCCCCTACCCTGGTCTCAGTTGTCCTATTTAAGGGATACTAAGCTTACTTCTGCAAGTGTGGCCATGCTTGGTGATATCTGTGCTTTAGAAGCAGACTGCTTTGTGTTAGGTCTTCTGTGGGCTAATCACAGGTCCTAGTACTCACCTCCTCTCCTAAAGTGATATAGACATGTTTCATCACTTCTCCTGAAATTCACAGTAAAATTATGAAGTCCTTAAGTAGATATAAAACTTAGGACTTGAGCTGGCTGTGTTTAGATAAACTTCCCCAATGTCTTGGTTTGACCTGAATGGTCACTGATACAGGATGGATATTAAGTAGCCTGAAATAGATATTGGATATTGGAATATCAGATACAGGTTACAGATATCAGATACACATGGAAGCATCAAATTTGCTGATGGGCTGGCCAGACAAATATGATTTGTACAGGGGAAAAAGAGTGCTAAGTCCACATTTTAAAGGCTAAGAGTTTTGATCAGAACTACACACTTTTTTATGACTTCTTTCCACCCTAAACTTACCCTCAGCCTAGCAGCCCCAATGACTAAGCAGTGAGGAGCACTTGCTTCCATGTTGACATCGTATGTTTTCTTGCCAGTGTCACCTTGCAGGGATTTTTTAACATGAAGTGTGGACACAAGTAGAAACAGTGATAATTTATTTCAATTATCAATGTAGCTGGAGAGGTGAAACTAAGCTCATCTCTCCTTCCATTCCACCACATTTAATATCAGTCAGGCAGCCAACCTCACATTCAATGCATTAGTAGTTATTAAATTGGTTCAAAATGTTTTATGACTGAGATAGGACAGAGTATTTCTCAGATGACATTACATACATGCATTTTGTTTTTATTGTTTTTATAGATTTTTAGGCTTTTGATGTCTCCTGAGGCACCCTGTACTGTAAATGTCAGCTTTTGTTTGAGCAGGCAGTAAATGTACAGGTTTACTATCTGTGGTGTCCTTTGTCTTTCCTAGCTTTACTCTGATCTGTCAATTTGTCAGCACTAGAAATCAAACCACGCTCTGTCTGTGGGGATAATTCATCTGTTTAGTGTGAAAGAAAGAATGAAGCTTCTGTGATAAAGTAGCACTCCTGACCACAAGCTTACCCACGCTTGCCCTCATGACTGCCAGACTATATTTTTAGGTGATTTCAAACTGATAGACTCCCATACTGAGCCATGTTGCTACTGCTGCAGGTGTGGGGGTTCTACCAATGCACACAGGGCTGGTGTAGTCATCCTGGTCTCTAAGATATCATTTGCTGCTGTGGTAAAAAAGCATACAAATTCAAGGTTTAAATTTCCCAGGGAAGCCTTCCACAGTACCCCAAAAATGCAACAATGAAACAAACCAATGAATTTATGCTGGACAACAGAGATTTCTCTGTGACCTGCAGTGCAGTGTGGTGCAAATCACTGCTACATGATCTTGTCAAAGTGGCAGTGCTTACTAGGTGATAGTTTTGGAGGCTGAAATTTAATGTGAGTATAAGAAGATGGTCAGTGTCTTCGAAATACACTATGGGGTAAAGATAGTAGAATTGCCTATAAGAAAAATATTGTAAGGGTAGACTAAAGAAAAAATATACAGGAAAAGAAAGAAGCTAAAGGACGGGGAAACACAGAGGAATTTAGAGAGCAAAATATGTGAGAAAATTGGAAGCAACAATGAAAAACTGAGAGGAAAAAGTGAAAAATTAAATGTGAAGAAAGTACAATAATGAAAGAAAAATAAGAAAAACCATCCATCTTTGGGATTAATAAATGTTAATAACATTTCCACTCTATTAATATTTTCAGATCAGAAAATGAAATATTAAGAACAGTTTATGTGAAATACAGAGGGGTCTGTTACATACTTGTGAGTTGAGATATGGGTGACTGTCTGGGGTATGGCCCAAGAGTTGGAATACTTCATATTTTTATTACAAATTGGCTTAATTACTCTACAGTTATCCTTGTAGATAGCTAAACAAAAGCATTTGCAAGATTTAAGAATCATTTATCTAGAGAAAGACTAATGTTTTTGAACAAGAAATATAAGTCTTTGTAACAGTGCAAAAGATGATATGGAGACAAGACATCACCTTAAAATCAGAGAAACAGCTTCATGCCTCTTTTCTCCTTATGCATCAGTTCTGTGTTGAAATACCTCATTTGTTTTAAATTTTTCAAAAATATATCCTTAAATATGCTGCTTCTTCATCTCCACACCACAGATGCAAGCACTGGGATTGCATTCTTTCATCCTCTGTTTTGCTTGAGAGAACCCACAACACAGACATCGCACTTACAAACAAGGAGAAAGAAGGTGCAAGTGAGAAATGGGGTCCTTCATTCTGGGGATTAAAAATACACTCTGGACAGGCCAACAGATAATATAAAAGCCTAGAGAGCTGTTTCAAAGACATTTGCAGTTTCAGATAGGTGCAGCCTCAGCCTGCTGTTAACTGACTCAGGATGCAGCATCACTTTCCTGGCCTATGTATGCTTAATGCTACCTTACCAACTTAACAGCTATATGTGCACCATTAAATACTCTATTTATTCTATAGAAATGTTGAAATACCTTGATTCTGTACCCAAAAACAAGCCCTTGCTGTCTGTGATGTTAGGTAGAAGACTGATTTGATCAGACCAACAGCATGTTTGAGGATGAAGAGTGTTAGGGTTAAAAACAAAGACAATGTATATGAAATGGTGATATTTGGCAGAAAGCAGGGAAAGAACCTGGGAGTGTAAACAGTAAACAGAGCCACAAAATTATCAGCAAAATGTATTTCTGCAGTTAAACAGGAAAGTGTACACAGGTACCCAGGAAACAAGAGAGAAAATAATTCCAGATGCCTATGTGTGCGGAATTACGGAATTTAAAATGTGGCACTTCCATACAAAATTTTTTACAAAAATTTTTACAAAATTTTACAAAAAGCAGGCAAAAGAAAAATATAGAAGGCAAGCTGAAATATAGACTGTGCTAGATTTGCGGTCCTGGGAGAGAAAGTGATTTAGAGACATATGGATCATAATGTTATTTCTTTTCTGATTTGTGAGTTTAAGCACACCACAGACACATTCAGTATTTTACATAGTTTTTGATATATTGCTATATTCAAACAATTAGGGACCAAATTATGTGATCTAAACTTATGGCCATCTTCTGTTACCTATTTCAAACTAGTACTAATTTTAGAGTACACAAATTGTCACCCACCAACAAACTATTAGGGCTGAAGGTAAAACTTACAGTTAGAGTAGGTATTAATAAAAACAAGCAATTTATTTTAATTTTTGAGATTCTAGATCTTTTTTAAATAACTATTTTATTTTTCTTTTTCCTTAATAATGAAAGACCTTAATATCTTGGTTAAGTGTTGAAAGAATTCCACACAATATGCATCTATTTAATATGTTCTTCCTCTTCCTACTTATCTCTCCCATCATTCCCAGGGAGGCTCTTTTGCAGGTGAAATTCTAGAATGTTGTTTCTTATGTAGAAGCTTTAAATATGTTCATATGTTTGCAAATGCACTTTGTCCCTTTGAATGCATAGCAGACTTTTTTGCTGTGATAAATTACTTTGGCTATTTTGTGTTCTCTTTCCAGCCTCTTACATAAAATGTACCCATTTATTTCCTAGGGTTGAGCAATAAAACTATAAAAAACTATAAAAAACTATTACAAAAGTCATTAATGGTCTCTGTACAGGTTGCCCATCCTCCAGATTCAAAGTCAGTGATCAGAGCTACAGTCACTGTTGGAGGAAGTGGCCATTTCTTCATTTCCACCAGATATGGCCAGCTGTTCCCTAAGAACATTCAAACTGTTACCTCAATAAGATCAATGAGATCAGCTGAAATTTAGCATAATAGATATTTAGAAAAGAAGGTCTTTGAAGAGGCATAAAAATATTTAAATCAACAATACAAAGAACTCACCCTGACACCAGATGAGTTTTGTTTTTTCTACAGTCCATGACACCATGCAGGAGCTGTTTAGAATGATATGTCTGTATGTG
Source organism: Netta rufina (assembly GCF_964035555.1). Taxonomy (NCBI): domain Eukaryota; kingdom Metazoa; phylum Chordata; class Aves; order Anseriformes; family Anatidae; genus Netta; species Netta rufina. Next base: position 74,916,835 of record NC_140125.1, on the reverse strand, counting down.
AATCACTGCAACATTTTACAATTTACATCTTTATTTCCAATTTTACCAAAATATATCTTTATTTACCTGTGTTATAAGCAGAAAGTAAATACTGAAGTTGTGGGCCTTACGGAAGAAATGCCAGTCATAATATTAATTTGGTGTTATTTTTCATGTGGAAAGACATTTATTTTTCCTTTGTGTCAATGCAATACTTTACAAAGCTATAGATCACTTTCACAGCCCCGAATTGCGTCTAGTTTCTTACAAATCAAGTTGGTAATAGCTATAAAACCCCATCATTTAATGTCCACCTCACTTCACTCGTTTCAGACTGCTACTGGACTCTGAGTTAATTATGGAACATTTTAAATCTTTACTACCTCATTTTTGCTATAACAGGGAAAGTAAGGATATGGGGGAATTTGCTTTTCTCAGATGAACTTAAAGCTACAGCATCATAGCTGAATATGAATGCCTTGAGTACAAACTCTATGTGTGTTGCTCATTTTTCTGAGATCGCAGGGATTTTAAGTTCTGGAGTGGTTTTAGCTCTTTTGTCTATGTAATTTCAAGATGCTTTTAAAGCTGTTGAATTTCCTTATCAAATGTCCCTGTGAGATGACCTTGTTCACCCCTTGTCTACCCTGTCACTGTCTGCTTCTTGGGAATATTTCATCCTCTCTCTTCTTGTACTGACCTCATCCTAGCCTTACCTGAATACTTGTATACAAAATCATAGCCACTCTGCTAATACAGTCTACCTCAGTTACTATGAAGAGGTTTTAAGGTGTGAGGCTAGGTCTAGGACTGTTCTATATATAATTACTAGCTAAAATTACACAGATGATTGTATGCCATTGTTTTCCATACATGCTGGCCTTCCTTCCTTTCACATTCCACTGAAACATACAGCAACTGAATCATTGCTTGCAAAGAGTTATTATTAATTATATTTTATTTGAATGGTAGAATTTAATCACTGTAGAATTTATTTCTCTGCAATAAAAAATAATAATAAAAAAAACTACCACAAACAAACAAACAAACAAAGTGACCACCACCAAAAAACAGTGTTAAAAATAACCTGTGAATAAAATTCAAAAGCAGCTGAGCAGGGAAAGTGACAAATATTATTATGGTTCCTTGATTTATAGCAAAATTTTAGGGCTAAAAAGTGATGCAAAATGTGGTTGCAGTTACTGTTAGCTTGGTCACTTCTTTAACCAGTGAAAATTCCAGTGTACACGGTAGGTATGAGGTCAGAATATGGGACACATTTCTTTTTCCTTTATAGACTAAGAATTTCCCTCTTGGTGTAAATGGAATAGGGAAAAAAAAAAAAAAAAAAAAAAAAAGTACTGTACTGTCCTGTGTATGTTTCAAATACAAAATAGGATCCATTTTAAAATAAGACACAACTAAAATCCAGACCCAGCCTGTGGATAGCCAGCTGTCTGCTTATGTCAGCATTTGACTTTGCTGACATTCTATACAAATGCTTTTGTATATGGACTCAGCTTTCTTTAAACACTTCAGCCAATTTAGTCTTGGCTGAAAATATAACCACCAGCTCTATGATGACTGTTTGAGTTGGCTGCAGGGAAGAAGACAATTCCTGGTTAGGTAGAATTGATAAGAGGAAGATTAGATTTCTTGTGTGAGGGTGTTCCCTGTATATCTTAGGAATGATCATTTGAAAAACATTGTGCCTAAGTAATGATTTCTAGCTTAAGCATCGCCTAGTTATTTCCAAAGGGAAATGTGGAATTTGGAAGGTGATCTGATTTGGATTCCATGAGTTCTGAATATGCCTTCTGAAAGAAGAATGACAGCTCCTTGCAGAAGCTCGGAAACGGTGAAATTAAATATTTAGTCAGAGCTGGATTATATTGCTTTATTTTTTCCACAGCTTTGATGGATAAACTGATATTTTGTACATTTTGGCCATGGCAAAGGACCAGAAACTGTCTGTAGAGACACAGTCAGAAGCTGCCACAGTTCCTATGATTTTGTTATTGTCAGCAGCAAATCAAAAGACCAGCGAAGAAACAAAGTGTCAATAATAGGGAAAAAAAAAAAAAAAAAGCCTTGTTACAAAATTCATTTTTCTGTTATTAATAATAATATTAATATTAATAATAACAAAACAGTGGCAGACACATTCTTAAGTTTCCCTTTTGTGTCCTGTGCAATCCAGAGCATAACTGTAGTACTTTCTTGCTTCAAGCCATAATAACTGAAATTTGGCATGTTTACCTACCTATTTCTAAGTTTGCTTTCTGCATTCAGTTGTCACATTTTCTCATATCAACAGATTGCCAGGAGCAATATTGGTAGATTAGTTTACAAATGGATGCAGTAGATTGTTACAGTCACTTGTTTTCTCTCAGTTCTGAGCATTATTGTACCAATTCATCGTTCAATAAAGAGCACTTACAGTTCATATTGGGATTTTATAGAGCCTCTTCCAAACTAATTTAATGTTTTTCTCATGCTGAATTGGACTTTGAAAAGACTATTGATCTTGAATGATTTTTTTTTCTTCTGTATTCTCTTTACAGTTTTTTCACTTTCCAGCATTGCTACATTTTTGATAGGTGGTGTGGGGCTTACCCACACTGTTTGGAAAAAAGTGACAGATTGGATTTCTTCTCAATTTAAAACCACCAGAAGCCAAAGATAAAAAACAAACAAACAAAAAACACACAAACAACCCCCCCAACAAACTTGTCCCACCTTCCCCCCCCCTCCCCATTTACTATGTTTTTATTATTACGGGAAAATAATTTGGAACAGGAAAAAAATTTGGAACAGACAACCAGCTGAAGCCAAACTTCATCTCAGTCTCTCCCACAATGATATCACTATACATCACAGTTATTAATGTGCAGATGATGTACAACAACAACAACAACAACAACAAAAGAAGCAACTTTAGAACAACTTTTCAGTCGAAGGATGCCACTGTCACTTATAAGTATAAAAAGGATTTAAATCAAAAGAATATGATGAGGATAAACATCTTAGAAATCCATTGCTTAAGGTTTATATCCATTCACAACCTTGTGTTACTCTAGAAAGACAGTGTAACTTTTATTCTTCTTTCAGAACTGTCTGGAAACAGAATATTGTTTATACAACATTTTCAGAACTATGAACTAGAAGATTTATTCCTTAAGGAAAGTTTTTTGTTTTGGTTTGGTTTGGTTTTGGTTTGGTTTGTTTTTTTTTGTTGTTGTTGTTTTGTTTTGTGGGGGGGTGAGGAGGCAGTGAAGGGAGGCTTCTACTCTTTTTATTTCCTTTCTCCTCATAAAAAAAAATAATTAAGCTACTGTATCATAATAGTAAGAAAATTCATAAATCAGTCTAGTATCTAGATGTCAGTAATGTGATGAAAACAGACAAAATAAGAAAGTAAAAATAAATCTGAATCACAAAGTCTCAGAAGAGCATGAACAGGAGTGATGAGTTATACCTAAAGGTACTAGAATGTCAGTGACAAACCTGGTTCAATAATCCAAGTTATCACTAGGACTTTGTGCTAAGCTTCCCATATACAGCTGTTTTAAAAGCTGCATAATTATTTGAATGCCTTAGTAATTTACAAGTGTTCTTTTTCACTTTCCTGAAATCAAACATTCATATACTTAATTCTGATATAGGTAAAGAACAGATTTATTTTGTATACAATACTGTAGGTTCTTTATTCAAAGAACTTCAAAGCTTTCATTAAAACAGTTTACATCTGAGTATTAAGTTTGAACACACTGTAGTTAAACAACATGTTGCCAAGCACAGCAATCAATCTTAGGTAAGAGATTAAGTCATTCTTCTGAAAGTTACCACTAAGTAAAAGCTAAGCCAAAAACAAAACAAAACAAAACAAAAACAAAACAAAACAAACAAACAAAAAAACCACCACTGTATTTAATCCTATGTCAAAAATGCTTCTAAATGGGTTAAAAACTAACCTGGCACCACAAAATATGCCAAATTCTAGACATATTGAGGTGATACTGAAAGAAGCTTCAGAAAAGCACAGCAAGTGAGCACAACCCCAAAATTCACTCCTATCTTTAAGGAGATCAAGGGAGGTGTAGGGAACTACAGGCCAGTCACCCTCACATCTGCCCCTGGGAAGGTGATGAGAGCTCATCCTGGAAACCATTTCAAGGCATATGAAGAAGAAGAAAATCATCAGGCGTAGTCATCAGGATTCACAAAGTGGAAGGCATGTCTGACCAACCTGCTAAGCTTCTGTAATGAAATGACCAGCCTGACGGATGAGGGGAGAACAATGGAACTTGTCTTTGTGGACTTCAGTAAGGCCTTTGACACTGCCACCCATAAGATCCTCATAGAGAAACTGTTGAAGTATGGGATGGATGAGCAGCCAGTGAGGTACTTCGAAAACCGGCTGAAAGGCCAGACCCGGAGGGTAGTGGGCAGTGGTGCAAAGTCTTGCTGAAGGCCAGTAAGAACAGGGTACCCCGGGGGGTAAATACTGGGTCCAAGCCTGTTTAAAAATGTCATTAATGATCTAGATAATGTGATAGAGTGCACCCTCAGTAAATTTGCAGATGACATGAAATTAGGGGAAGTGGCTGATGCATCCAGGAGGCTTGGAACTAGATGATTTTTAAGATCCCTTCCAACCCAAGCCATTCTATGAATATATGATTCTCTGATTCACTAAAGGGCCACACAGCCATCCAGAGGAGCCTTGGCAGGCTGGAAAGGTGGGCTGACAAGAATTTAATGAAGTTCTGTAAGGGGAAGTACAAAGCCCTGCACCTGGGGAGGAACAATCCCAGGCACCAGTACATGCTGGGAAAGCAGATCTGTGGGAAAGGACCTAGGAGTTCTTGTGGACACCAAGTTGAACATACATGTAAGTCTGCAATTTGTCATTGCCGCTAAGAAGGCTAACAGTATTCTTGGCTGCATTAGGCAAAATACTGCTGGCAGCATTGGTGAGGCTGTACCTGGAGTACTTTGCCCAGTACAAGAGAGACATGGACATACTGGAAAGAGTCCAATGTAAGGCCACCAAGGTGATCAAGGGAGTGGAGCACCTCTCCTATGAGAGGTTGAGGAGAGGCTGAGAGAACTGTGACTGTTCAGCCTGGAGAAGAGGAGGCTACTATTGGTATTATAGGTGGTATTACGCATATAAATACTTGAAGGGAGAGTGCAAAGAGGACAAACCACTTTTCAGTAGTGTTCAGTTCCCAGACAAGAGTCAATGAGCAGATACTAGAACAGAAAAGGCTCCATTTGAACATCAGGAAGCACTTGTTTACTGTGTTGGTGACTGAGCATTGGAACAGGTTGCCCAGAAAGTCTGTGGATTCTCCCTCCTTAGAGATCTTCAAAAGCTGTGTGGGCATGGTCCCAGACAACCTGCTCTAGATGGCCCTGCTTGAGCAGGGTATTGGACAAGAGGATCTCCAGAGGTCCCTTCCGGCTTTAACTATTCTGTGATTCTGAGATTCTATGCAAGATAGCAAAGGCAACACTCACTGCATAAAGTTCTATGTTATAGCAGTACTCACATTACAGAGTAGGTTTTGGACCTTTTAAACTTGCCTTAATTCTCAGAGAAAATATTGTCTTATGGACCAAGAAATTTTTTTGTCCTGTGCAGAGCAAAACTAATCTGACTAAACTTCCAGTTTGTTCTAGTGGTATGTTCAAACACCACATAGTTGATTCCTGAGGTTGGAACATTGTGCGGAGAGCATGAAAATGAATCTTTGTCACTCTGAACTCTGCTTCATGTATCTCATGCTGTATCTATAGTAGCATTGGTGTTGCTTGTGAAGTCTCTGCACACTTAATTATCTGGATTATGGGGGAGACAGAGTTTATTGCAAGGTCAAGATGAAGGAACTGTATGTCAATCTCTTCTTAAGTCTTTTATAAGATAAATACTCAACTGTTCTTCTAATCTTCAATATTTCTCAAGTATAAGAGACATGGTTAGAAATTATTTTCCCCCTAACTCATCATACTGGTTTTTCTAACTTGTTCAGTAGGTTTTAGTTAATATTTTGACAGTGTTATTATTTTCCTGTTACAGTGGAGGGCACATTCTGCAGTGGAAACTGACTTTTCATCACTATAGTTAACTTCGATTTTAAGGGACGTTTATTCCTTTTGGATACTTGCATCCTTGTACCTGCTTTCATCTGTATCTTCGCAACGGTATGGTTATACAAGTGATTTATCACAGAAGTTAGTCAAGTAATCTAAAGCTGTCTGCATGTGCTCAGCAGAGAACCTTTTGTTTGATACAAGATTCCTCTTTTACCAGATACAGTTTGCTCAGATCTTGAGGTGTATTGACACTTACCCATCTCTTCATCCTCCCTCAATTTATGAAGAAGCAACTTGAAAACTTCCTGTAACCTTATCGTACTTCTTTTTAGCCCAGGTTTATGACACATGCAACTACCTTTAGGAAAAGAAAGCAAATATGGGAAACTTAAATTAACAGACAAAAAGAGCAAAGCAGGTAGAAACATTGTACAAAGGAGTATTAGTATTTCTTCTTCAGGTCAATATATAATGAGACCTATAAGTGACAGAGAGCAATCCCAGAAAATCTACATATCACTTTAAATGGGGAAAAGTGGCTGGCAATACAATACAATAGAATACAATGTGAAGTTCTACACTAAGGAGGAAGGTATGTGTGCATTGGTACAGTTTGGCAAGCAACTGTATGAGTAGCTGTCCCAGGGAGAAGGACTTGTGAATTACAATGGAAGCCAGACTGGAAATAAGCCGACAATGCACTCTCACTACAAACATAAACCAGATCAGGTTATAAAATGTGGTACATATACATCAGATCAAAGGAAGTTATTATTCCCCTCTTCTTGATGCTGGTGAGGCCATGTCTAGAATTCCATATCCAGTTTTGGGTCCTTGAGTTCAAGGGTTCTATAGGTAGAAGTATCCAGTGAAGAAGAAGCTAAAGGGCAATTTATTTATGTATATTGTTGTACTGTCTATAATTGTTGTACTAGTACAACTAAGTACAACTAAGTGTTGTACTAGTACAGAGTACTAGTAGTCCCAAAACAATCTAACAGGGCTTGCAGCTTGGGTGCCTCATGTTGGACATTATAAAAAAATTATGTACCCGGGACAATCATGCAGCCCTGCAATCAGGTTACCTAGAGTGACTAAGGGATCTGCATCCTTGAAGGTTTTCAAGAATTAGCCATGAGTCTTTTTTATTATTATTATTTTTATTTTTATTTTTATTTTTTGAGGTTTTCAAGATTTAAAAATAAAAATAATAAATAAAAATAAAAATAAAAATAAAATAAAAATAAAAATAAATAAAAATAAAAATAAATATGTTTTTAAGAAAAGACAAAACTGATCTGATGTAGCATTTGTGGTAATCCTACTCCTGCTGGGATGTAAGACTATATGACATCCAAAGGTCCCTTCCATGTCATCTTTCTGTAATTCTGTTATGTCTCCTCTTAGAAGCTAGTTGTACCCAAAATCCATCACAACCTTCTGTGTGGAGCCCCAGCACAAGTCTGGGTGCTAAAATAACTTTCTTATTCTTCAATTTCAAATTTCAAGACTTAATATTCTGAGGAAAAGTGGGACAACCAGATATTTGACTCTGACATTACACATAACCCAGACCTTTCTGTCTTTCTATTGAGCTCAAATTTCTCATTCAAGTAGTGAAGGTGAATTGTTTCAATTTAAAAGCAGAGAGATGGAGAATCCACCTGGTCCCTAAACAGTTTGTTTCAATGGATAATAATGCTTAAGTCTAGGCTGTATTTATCATTTTGTTTTCTTGCATTGAGTTTTAAGTTATTACTTCTAACAAATTCTTCATTTTTTTAAGATAAAAACATACTTTAGTAACCAGTATTTTTGTGTACATTTTATTCAGATAATGATTTTTGTGTCAAATGTACACATTTATAAGTATATGTGCTCAAGTAAAAGTTTAAATTCCTCCAACAGATTACAACAAACCTCCAACAGTTTAATGCAATCATGTTTCTGACTTGGATTTCAGAAAGGTTCAGGATAATTCAATCATAGCACAACTTCCACTACTTTGGAAAATCTGACTATTAATTTGTAGGACAGCAACGGAATCTGCCTCTCAGCCAGTGACAGCTTAGACTTTGTTGGTGCCAGTTGTCCTGTGAAACTTGCCATTGGATAGTCTCAGCTCCACAACATCTTTGGATTACTAATTCAAAAACTGACCTGTTTCTTGACAAAGTCAATCACATTTAACCTAAACCTGACCTTCAAATTCTAGAAGGCAGACTATTTTCTTCCCTCATGTTATACTAACAAATGCCTTAAGAAAATTTAAATTTCCAAAAGCTGTGTTTACATTCAAATGAAGCCCTTGCTTAGGAGACAGTAATCAACCATTGTCATTGCATAATCTTTCTCCATGCATTTCTGAGGACAGAACTGTCCCCTTTTATAACCTTTTTCAATCAGTGATGTTATTTGCATAATCAGAAAATTACTTGATATGGCTTATTTCTTATTACTCTGTGGGACAACATTAAATATTGACAAATTTCTGTCACTACTAAGAAATATACATTTCATCACACCCCTTCATCCCTGAGATTCCTTGGCAGCTGAAATGTATTTGCTGGAAGTAGTGTTTCTATTTGTTTTCCATTTAGAAATGGTTTAGAAAATAGTTTCAAGAGAGGATTGCCTCCTTCACATGTTTTAATTATGTACACAAAAAATAAGTTACATTTAAAAGCAGATCATATTAGCAGTGTACAGTAAGAAAAAAAAAACAACTTCAATCTCTTTCCCAGGCTAACATCACGTTATCCAGTCCCATGTTGAGAAACTGCACAAGAAAGTAGTTTATTGATATATAAATGACGTAAGAAGTCTGAGGAAGATAATGAGAGATTTTGTTCAATGAATGTTGAAAATACCATTTTGTTAACCACTGTAGAAGTGTCATTGATGTCAATATTTTTCAATTTCCCATTGGAGCTATAGAATCATAGGATCATTAGGGTTGGAAAAGACCTCCAAGATCATCTGGTACAACCATCCCCCTACCACCAATAGCACCCACTAAAACATGTCCCTAAGAACTAGGTCCAACCTTTCCTTAAACACCCTCAGGGATGGTAACACCACCACCTCTCTGGGAAACCTGTTCCAATGTCTGACTATTCTTCCTGAGAAGAAATTTCTCCTAATTTCCAACCTGAACCTCCCCTGGTACAACTTGAGGTTATTCCCTCTAGTCCTATCACTAGTTATCTGTGAGAAGAGTCCGACCCACAGTTCCCCACAGCTTTCTTTCAGGTAGTTGTAGACAGCAATAAGGTGTCCTCTGAGCCACCTCTTCTCCAGACTAAACTCCAGTTTGCTCAGCCGCTCCCTATAAAACTTGTGTTCCAGACCCTTCACCAGGTTCATAGCCCTTTTGTGGACACACTCGGATGCCATGGTGTTATTCTTGTAGTGAGGGGCTCAAAACTGAACGCAGTTCACAGACCTCACCAGAGCTGAGTACCAGGGGATGATCACCTCCTGGTGCTGCTGACTACACTATTCCTGATACAAGCCAGGGTGACACTGGCCTTCTTATGGGTCACTTGAGTCAAAGTCTGCTGAGATTATACATATATAATATATAATATACATATATATATATACATATATACATATACATATACATATACATATACATATACATATACATATACATATACATATACACAGCATTTTATTGACTCCTGAGAAGTAATCTACTAACCCCAGAAAGCTGTCCAAAGAAATGTTATAAATTGATATGCCTGAAGACTGGCATGAACAATTGAGATTATTATTAATAAATAAATAAATAAATAAATAACCCACATACTTTTACACTGATTTCCTACATCAGGAAAGATAGTTAATGATTCATGACTAGCTTCAAGTACTACTGCAATAAAAATGTAAAAAGAAAACTATATTTATGTATTATTTTTTTGCAGTATAACTGTATTGATAAAGGCAATGATGAGACAGTTAAATGGAAAGATTTCACTTGACTACAGAATCTCAAACCCAGTGTTTATGTGTATGCAGACATAAACACAAACATAAGAGATTCTACGACTGACAGTTCTTAACTTTATAATCATAGAATCATAGAAAGTCTCAGTTTGGAAGAGACCTTAAAGATAATCTAGTCCTAATCTGCTCCCCTGCGATAGACAGGGATGCCATCCACTAGATCAGATTGGTCAAGGCCCCATCCAGCCTGGGACTTCCAGGGATGGGTCATCCACCACTTCTCATGGCAACCAGTTCCAGTGTCTCATTACCCTTACAGTGAAGAATTTCCTGCTAATATCTAGTGTAAATCTATGCTCTTTTAGTTTAAGACCATTCCCCCTTCTCCTATCATTATATACCTGAGTAAAGAGTCCTTCTCCGTCTTTTTTACAAGACCCCTTTAATTAAAATTAATTAATTAAAATCAAAAACAATTTTATTCATTCATTCATTCATTCATTCATTCATTCATTCATTTATTTAAATAAAATTAAAATTAATTAATTAATAAAATAAAATCAATTAAAATAATTAATTAAAACCTTTAATTAAAAGGTTGCAATGAAGTCTCCTTAGAGCCTTCTCTTCTGCAGGCTGAACATTCCCAGCTCACTCAGCCTTCCTTCATAGGAGAGGTGCTCCAAGTCCTGGTACCATCTTGGCAGCCCTCCTCTGGACTCTCTCTACCAAGTCCACATCTTTTTTGTGCTGAGGGCCCCAAACCTGGATGCAGTACTTTAAGTGGTGACTCATAAAGGCAGAGCAGAAGGGACAATCACTTCTCTCAACCTGCTGGTCACACTTTTTTTGATGCAGCCCAGGATGCAGTTGGCCTTCTGGTGGGCTGCAAGCATGCACTGCTGGCTCATGTCAAATACAATCTTTCTTGTCTTGTTTTTATTACCAAGATCTGTAACTTGCATCTACTGGATCGTTCTGAACTTTTTGATTACTTTGCTACTGCCTGTAGTGTAACATATATGGATACTAGCTAGAAAGTCTTTTTCAGTTTGTAAACATATCCTCTAATGGAAAACTGCTGGAGAGATGGAAAGTATAGTATCTTTATACCTTAAATGGCTTATTGAAAAATAATGAAAGAAAGACCCAAGAAAGAACAGATAATAACAAAGAATTTGCCAAAACGTTTTAAAAAACATGACAGATGAACAATACTGAATTACTACATCCAGGCAGAGAGAAACTTCAGGGTCTTTCTGTCTATGAAAAACAGATTCAAGTCTAGCACAAATGGCTTTCTTAGGTCAGAATGTTTGAGCCAACTCAACTATATAATGTGAAAGCAATTAATTTATATGGCTATCGTTAATAAAAGCAAATGTAAAGGAACTGTTAATTCTTGTCAGTATCAGTTATGTTGAAAATACTACCATTTTCTCTTGCTAATGATAGGATCATAATCCATACTAAAGTATATGTTAGCTTAAACAGAATGGAGAATTATTAGGTTTCATGTATTAGTCTATAAAATCAGCATGATTTTGTTACTGGAAGATTATGCAGTCTGATTAATGGAAAAGACCCAACTGGTCTAAAAATTGTACTTTATGGGTTTTTAGTTAACAGCCTGCAATAGACAGTCATCTGGACTACATTTGAATACAGCTGAATGGAACTTAGCTTAATGAAAAGCTACTGACAAAAATATGAATATGACAAAGCAGAGCACTGAGTATTTAGCATACTCAGCACCAACTGACCAACCAGCTGTTTTATACACTTGTAAGAGATTGAAGACCAATACAATCTTAAAACCTATTTCTTGTCCCCCATATATAGGCACTTCAGTCCCTCTTTGTTATCCAATATTTCAATTTTATGCCAGGTGACAAGAGACATCAGTGTTCTGACAACTTCATGTGCAAGGTCAGTGAGCATGCACTTGCTCTACTCCCATTCAGACAAATTCTTCTAGCCCTGTAAAATTTTTCATATGTTTTTCATGAGGTCAAGTAAAACCTCAAAACAGTTACCCAGCCTGTGACTGCATAGCACCCGAAGAAACAAGATGAGAATGTTACATGGAGTGCAGAAGAGGATGGTGACTTGGTCTGGAACTCAGGCAGTAATAAATTTGTAGTGCATGGAACCCATCATATAGCATCAATTAAATCTTTTAGTCACCAAGCCTGTCAGATCTGTGTGGCAATCTGCAAAAATGTCAGCACTTGTTCTTGCCATTCATTCCAAGCTGGAGCCTCCCTAGACAAAATGATTTCAGCTGTGGTTCTCCACATGGTTCAACACAGTTCTAGCTTATACACACTTCTCCTTGGACCTATAAATGAGCGGAGATTGAGGTCATGCACTTCAGTATTGAGTAGCTCAGAACACTTTCATTAGTCATGTATGTAAGACCTCTAATTGTATACATCCCACCCATTCTGTGCGTGGTCTGTAGAAATGCACAGCAATTCTACAATTAGAAATTCTACTATGTAGAAAAGCCAAACATCTCAACATGCTGGGGAGCCTGTGGTCAAAAGTATTACATACCTGCATTTCCTCACCAGAGATCCTCTGTTTTTGAAGGGTTCAGAGCCTTTTGAAAAGCAGCATAATGTGTAGCTGGATTCCTCGTTGCACAGCCTGGAACCTTCATGCTTCTGTTGCCTGTACACCTAGAGCATTGTGAGCATACAAAAAAAAATTATTGCATCTTCTAAAGAAGCAAGATAGTCCTGAAAGTTTTAGTAACTTCACTTTCCTCCCTCCCAGCAATAAAAAAGTAAAAGTCTAACTTCAAAATTGCCTGCTTTGGATAATAACACTTATTTCAGATCTGCTGGTCTTTGTTTGTTTTTCTTTAAAAAGACTGTACACACATTTTAGCAAATTAAGGCTTTGAGTGACCTTGGCTAATGCTCAGCTATGGGAAACAGCCTGTTAACATGACAATGTTGTTGACCTCAAACTAATTCCTCTCCAAGAATGCAAACGGCAGAAGTTCACACAGAAGTGAAAAGATGCAGTTGTACATTGTTTTCAATTGCCTCACACCTGCTGTTGGGTCTAGTAACATGAATTCAAAACACAGTAAGATACAGCAACAGAGATCTTAGGTCAGAGTTGTGAAAACAAGTGTTTATTTTACATATATGTAATAAATATATATACATAACATATATATATAATTTCCTCCACTGAAGACTGTAGATAAGCTCCCCTGGGGGGGTTGGTTGTATTCCAGACAGAATCTTTCTGCATGATGTCATGTAAATAAATTAGTGTTTCTTATTGTTGATTTGTATTCACTGGCTAATTGAATGTGCTTTTTGTTTTGCTGTTTTTTTGTTTGTTTTTTTTTTTTTTTCTTTCATTTTTGTTAAGACAATATATTAAATGATAGTGTTTCCTTAAGTTTGTGTGTGCTCTGCCTAAAAATATCAGTGGTTGGTTAAAAGCAAACAGAGGTAAGAAATCATCACAGAAATCATCATTTCTTTTTGAATGACCTGTCATAATCAAATATGAATACAAATGAAGCCAGAGATTTCTTGTCAAACCATCTTTATCCATTGTATTTTTAAGAACAGCTTTCCATACCTTGGAGGGCATGCATAGAACTAAATAGATATAGGAGATTCATAGCAATGAGCAAATGGAGGGCAAGGAACTGTGCTGAGCAATGTGTACTTCTGCATACCTCCTTTCCTCCTGGTCTTTACTCCCAGAAGATGTTAAATTAATTTTATAGAAGACACTGAAAATTTCCCAAAGCCTTGAAGATAAAGTGAGTTATTTCTCTCTAATAAGAGAAGGATACTATAAGTCTGGGCAAGATTTGAGGATCTGTGGTCACTCACTTCAGGTATAACTAACAAAGTAATGAAAAAAAATAAAAAGTGCTGTGGTCTTTCAAGCATGCCATTTTAGGAGCTGGTATATATTGGTGACTAATAAGAAGTGAATCCCAAGGAATTGTAGTATTTTCACAGCCTACTCATAGCCTGCTGTATCCAGACCCACTTGTTTTAGTGTTTCCTTGATCTATTGCTGGAGCACAAATGAGAGTTTGCTTGATGATTTGGAGACTGAAGCTTTCTACTGTTTTGAGGGAATTCTGAATAAAGTTACTTATGTGTGCAAAGGGATTTGACAACTTAAAGATATGTCTCTGTACTCAGTGAAATTCAGTACCCTTCACTTTAGACCAGCAATGGAGAAATAGAAACATTCTGGGAGATTTCTTTACTTTTACTTCAAATATTAATTCACATTCTTAATGATTTTGCAGGTGTGTTCTAACTTCAGCTGTGGTCTTCTGGGAAGATCATAAAACATGAAAGACGATAAAGCAAGAATTGACTTTAAAAGTATTCTCACAACGTGAATTTCAAATACAGAAAACATTTCAGCAGAACATGCTTTACTTTTGTGTCAACAACTTCAAGTAGTTCCACAACCTCAGTATTTCCATCATTAATGGATATAGGATAAATTCTAAAATTCTATTTATTTATGTATTTCATGAAGTTAAACTTTTTTTTTATTTTTTTATTTTTTAGGTTCAAATGCTATTTTACTTTTAGTAATATAATCAAACACAATACCAATGTAATAGCTGAAACTAAAAAAAAAAATAAATGCAAAATGAGACGCTAATTTCATCAAGTTTTTAGACAAAATACTTTATATAAATTGCTGCCCAGTGGTTCCATTTTGGCCCAGTTCTGAACATAAAATGAGATTTTAACCTTCAGATTTTCACATGAATCAGAAATCCCATTTTCCAACTATTTTTACATCTGTGTAAAATTGTTCTTTAGATTTTTGTTGTGGGAAAGGAATGACAAATTAAAATTTCATATGAAAATATCTAGGTAAATCATGATATATTCTTTAAACTAAAAAAATTAAATCAGTTAATATCTTACACACTGCAAATCCCTTCCTTGCTGCTAGTGATGTAATATTTTGATGATGGGAAGAAAAGTTTCTAAATGGTGTTTAGTTTTGTTTGTTTGTTTGTTTCATTTTGTTTTGTTTGTTTATGTGTTTGTTTATTTTTTCTGCTTTTGGATTAAAAATAAAAATAAAAAGGGAGCACTAGCCCACTAGGGGTAGCACAAGAAATTCCCACAGTATCAACTCTTTAAGTCATAAGATCATTCTCTTTATTTTTTTTTTCCTTGTTTATCTTTAAATAAACAAAAAAGTAACTTTACCTGCAATGGTAGAAGAATGTTAAATTTTTCACTAACGCTGAAATATTTTTCATTCAATAAGAGTTTGAGAACAAGATAAGCAAACAAAGAGTTTTAAATGGTGTCGACTGAATCTATATTCTGATATAAACCAAGAAAGACTATGAAATTGATTAAATAGTGGAGTATTTAAAAGTGATTTTGTTTTTTCAAAAACACAGTTTTATTAGCAAATCTCTTCCTTATGTATTGTTACATGTTATATATGTTACATATTCTATATGTAATTTTCTGTCCATTCTGATATCACAAACATTCTGTGTCCCAGTGCCCAATCAAGCAGAGACAAGGTATTGGAAGCATGGTCGTCATTGTTAGTGTAAAATCTGTATACTTCCTTGAAAGCAGCCACTTTAATTAAATCCACCTAAGGACTTTCTGTTTTGTTTTTAATGTAAATATACAGAGAATTTGTTTTAGACTTTTTAATATAAAATTATAATTTAGAAAATGGTAAAATCAAGTTTTTTGTCTCTTTTTAGATCATGTGTAAAGGATGATTTACAAGATAGAAAGTGATGCCAATAAACTCAGATATCACTAGGTATATTTAATTCACATGGTGTAGCCGTACCTGACCAATTTAAGGGACTTAATCTGATGCATTTCCCTTTTTTTAGAAAGCTCTAGGAAGTTCATTTGCAAGACAATGTGCATAGAAATGCTTCTGCAGGGGTACCAGATGGTGTCTGTAAAAGCTGTATCTTTTAACAGGTGATCATCACGTTGTCTGCTTGTTCACATCATTTAATTCATTTGACCTCCATCTTTTGGAGTAGGTAAGGGGATTAGGTTCTCTTTGGAAACTCTGAGTTGTGTATGCGTATACTGTATACTTCTAGCAGCTGGTAGTTAAGTGTATTATTCCCAAGTGTTTAGTTGTTTTTATTCTTTCATCTAATTTTTAAGCTCAGGAAAGGTAATACTAATGGTTTCTGACTCAGTGTGCTATAATAAATATAGCACACTAGTGTAACTTTTTAAAGCATTGCTGATTTGGCATTTTTCTCTCCTTTTTAAAACGATGTAATCATGAAAATAAATTCCTTATTTAATATATGAGGCAATATCATGGCATAATTAAAGGGAATAAAAGAACCAAAAGCCACAAGAATGTAATGATTGAGGATGCAATTCTAATCAGAAAATATCAGTGGTCTTTCGTTTCACCAGTCAGAAAACTTTTCATTTGCAGTTGCTTTTGCAGTTACAGGCCCTGATAGATATTATAACTATTAGATCTACCAATCAGTTAATCATAAATTCAAAGAGTCACAACTAGAGTCAATTGGTGTGACATTTATTTCTACTTATGTTGGCCATAATCAGTACTTTGTCAAAAAAATATAAAAAATCCTGTGTTTTTTTTTTTTTTCTTCAACAGCTTAAAAACATTTTCTGTTCTTTCTCTCTCTCTTTTCTCTCTCTCTCTCTCTCTTTTTTTTTTTTTCCTCTGTTCTTTCCCCTTAGATAACAAGTTCTCCAAGCCTTTTCATATTTACGTGCTGTAAAACATTTTCCCCACTACAGCCTTCCAGTATGAATAACCTTACTAACGATCACTGAATTGATAAACAGAACTTGGTTCTCTAGCCTCCTGCAGACTAATTGGTGTTTGCTTCTATTCTATTTCCAAAACGGTCAGTAACACTAGTGAACAATTGCAAAGATAAATATGAGAAAATGAGTGGGGAGGAGAAGGAAGAAAGGAAGAAAGGAAGCCCATGTTAAATATTCACTTTCAGAATGTGGCAACTTTACTCCTTAAAGCATGCCTGAACAAGTACTAAACTTTCATTACTACTAGCATCCACTTACTCTTGCAATGATCAGCCAAGATTGTCCGCTTTATAGTTAGCCTTCTTTTTCAGTGTGTGCCATCATGACAAACCAGGCTAGCAATATTCCTAAAAAGAGACTCTTAAATATTTATAAGTAAACCCTTATACCTCAGGGACCGGAAACCTGAAGGAATCCATTTGATTCTGAATGAGCATATGCTGAAATAAATGGAATTTCTTTGTTTTATTTTTTCTCTGTGTGTCCTGTGCTGGTATTTGCAATTAAATCCAGCTGAGGATTGCATGTTCAGCATAGCGGCAATTGTAAACAGTATAGAATGAGAATGACTTTCCTCAAAACATAATGTAAAACAGGAATGCAACGTTTAAGAGCAACAAGTGTTCAGGAGTACAAAATTAAGGCACTTTTTTCCTTTCCTTCACCTCTTCAGGTGGTCTCCTGCTGTAGACTGTGGTAGGGGAGAAGAATAACCGCTGGGAAAGAGAGAATTTGAGCAGATGTTTCCTGCATCCCAGATGCCCCAGTCATGAGGGTACAGGTAAAAGGCTGCCTTGGGGTTAAGTATGCCTTAAATTTACCAATTGCAAGGTACAGAAAGCAGGCTAGGCAAGAAACCTCACAATCTATGCCTCTGTGAGTTCATTATAGAGCAAATTAGAGTTGGATGAAAACATTGTGAAAAGCCAGAATGGCTGTACTGGACTTTTAAAGGTTCAGAAAACCTTCCGCTATCTCAGGCTGGTTTAGGAGCAAAACCTTTTAATCATCAGGCAGGTCAGGCACTATTCTGGGAACTTTTTAAGCTTGAGGTCTCAAGCCCTAACACAGCATGGTAAGGCGTCCCTCGGGTGCCATTAGCTTATTATATTAGCAGTGAAGGGTAAGAGTTAGTTCCGCTGAGTAGCTATCCAGTGTGTGATTGGTGTTTAGAAATATCAGAGACAATTTGTTGTGACCCTATCCAGTTAAAAAAAAATAAATAATAAAATAAATAAGTAGAAAAAAAATCTTAAAAAATGGAAAACCTGCTTTTACACCAGAACAGAGGTAAAATATGCTGCTTCTTTCTTCCTTTAGGGTGCAGTTCTACATCAGTGGTAGGCCTGTGTTAAAAAGTCGCATACCTTTTCAGTAATTAGTTTATTTTGATGTAAATTGGAGACAAGGAAAAAAAAATGAAAATAAAAAGAGCCATTCCTATGTGGCTATCTGGCTTTTGCAGACCACCAGAAATTTCTGCATCAGCGGAGTCACTTACTGTCGGAACAGATATTTAACATATTTAATGCAGATGTAACTTGCATTACGTTCTCTGACAGCATGATGTGTAAATGCCTGTCACTCAGCCAACTGACCAATACAGCTCTGATTTTCCTTCTACGCCAACAGCAGTCTTTCAGCCTGGGCAGTAACCCATGCACCACTGACAGTGTCTCTCAACAGAAAACCAAGTTTGAGGCTTGGGCCTTCATCCCTGTCATACAGCCAGCTCTTTTTTTTTTTTTTTTTTTTTTTGTCTTCTTTTTTTTTTTTTCTTTTTTTTTTTTTTCTTTTTTTCCCCACACTATGGAAATGGCTTACTTTCTGCTATTAAATCTCGTTTACTACCATCTTAGGAGGATGTATGGAACATTCCTACATATCCCCTATGGAAATATATTACCAGTTTATTATAGCATTTCCTCACACACATTTTATTTTCTTTGACCCTCAGGGGGAGAATTGCCTTATACTGTTCTCAGGAATTTAAAAACTCAATTTGATGTGGATGTGTTGTGCTCTAACACTAAGCTGATCTTTCATTTGATTGTCATTCGGTTTCTGGAAGTGATACACAGTCTCTGTTCTTATTTCCTGCTAAGATTTAATGAATAAAACTAATGAAAAATAATGTAAGGATACTAACTGCAGATTTCTTCAATACTCAATGAAAAGTATCTCATTCATCAGACAAGCTGGAAAGAGTAGTTAAGTATGCATTTGACAGGGACAAACCTGGACACTTTAGGATAATGTGATCAGGGCAAAGCAATGCTCAAGAGTAAAAATAATTGAAAACTGTTAATAAGTTAAAGGATAATATCTCTTTTTTCATTATATGAAAATTATCTTACTCTTGCATTTCAAAGAAAAAATTATCTCAATCTTGCATTTCAAAGGAGCAATGTAAGGCTCCCGTAAAAAAACTTCTCAGAAGTATGGGCACAGCATTTTTTGAAGAATCCCTATTTCTACAAGACACATTTCATTGAATATTGCTTTTAATGACACTTTCCACACTGAGAGAAAATAAATCATAAAGTCTCTATGTGAGTCGTTTCCTCAAACATCACAAGCAATTGTCTAGACTACTTAGATAACCAATTTAAATAGGACTTTTACCTAGACATTTCTAAATACATGCAAAATCCACCATGTCACTCAGGCTAGGAATTCATCTTAAAATTAGGGCCAGCTGGCAAAACTGAACTCCCACTGGCCCAGAACATGTTCTTAGTGATACTACTGCAATTCCGATGTGACTTCATTTCAGTGAATTGCTCCAGATTTATAAATTTAAATGAGTAACAGAGGGAGAGAGAAGAGAGAAAGGATGAGACAGGGAAGAGAGGGAGAGAAAGAACCCTTGAAAAGCTTGTTTGATTTATGTGCTGTTTGAGGAGCAGCAAAAAATGAAAAATCTAACATCTGTCACACCATTGCTGGACATCGTTAGTGTTTTATTATTATTATTTTAAATGGTTTGTTCAGTATTTGTTTCAGTGTTCAGCAGGCCTAAGTCTCAACTTTATGGAAGGGCTGACAATTTTCAGTCCATAGGCTGAACTGTATAATCTGTATGAAGATGTAGATGTCTTCTGCCAAACTGCTATATATTTTTTTAGTGCCTGAAATGAAAAAAAGGCTTTATAATGCAAAGTGTCATGCAACCTCAAGATTAGGCAGTTACAATAGCCTGCCAACTATAATATTTTCAGATGAGCAGGCTTTCTTAATTCCCAGTAGGCTTCACTGAAGAGATGATCTGGGAGAGTCATTAAATTCTACTATCTATCCAAAGTGAAACTGAAGGTTAATTAATTCTGCAAAAGAGGTTCATGATTATATCTTACAGAACATGAATAATTGCCATACTAGTCTGTTTTTCTTGATTTGCACCAAGTGAATTAAATGATCTTTTACAAAAAATGATAAGGAAGATTATTTTTTCTAGTGATATAGTAGTATTCTCTAATAATTTTCATTTAGTGGATTGAGTTTTTAAGATTTGGGAAGTTTTGAGATGTTAGAGTTAGAATGTTCTCTCATGTGTCTGTTGAGCAAATGTCTTAATGTGAAATATATTTTATAATAAATTTGTTGCTCTAGATAATTTACGGGACGACTGTGAGTCACAGACTGGTGAACTGGGTTGAATACATGTATGTTTGCATTTGTCATGCTCTTGGTGCAGCTTGACTAAACTAATGACCTCTAACATTTTTCCCCCAAACAAAATACTGTGTTTTTTTTTTTCTTTGCTATTTTCCTTATTGAGCAAAAAGGATATAACCTCCTTCTATAATGCTAATTTTATTTTATTATATTATATATATATATAGTGGAAAAATATTTTATTTTATTTATTTTATAAAATATTTTTTGTAAATAAATATTAATTTATTAATTAATTTTATAAATAAATTTTATTTTATAAAATATTTTATTTTATTATATTTTTAATATATATTGTTATATATTTATATTTAATGCAAAATAAGTAAAAGAGCATCAACCTCTGTGTGGTAAATATATTGTTTTTCCAATATAACAACATAATTATGTGACTAATAAAGCATCATTACTAGCCTAGCTATGATCCATTAAAATCTGTTAATGATCATACTGAAATGATGAGGACAAAACTGGCTGCACCAGTCAGTCGGGTGCACCAAGCTGGTTGGGTAGTTATTGTTGTGTCCCATCACAGAGAGAGCAGCAAGGTTACAAATCTCAAAACAAGTGGGTACAATGATCACCATTTCAAGAACTTCAGAGTTAATTCAAAATGTATTCTCAGCATTTAATCTGATAACTGCAATTTTGTAAAGGAAGCTTTTTCTATTTGGGAAAGGTGTTTTAAAAACAAATTTTAAACCCTCTGATTTCAATGGAATTGAAGAACATTTTTAAGTACTATGCTGAAAATTAAGGTGAGCCCATGGTAACCTCAGATCCTTTCAGCAGTCTTCGTGGTAGGCTCTGTCTCATATATTCCATGTGAATTTGCAAAACTGAGTTTCAGCATATTTTGAATGAGTCTTCAAAACTTTTTCAGTTACAAGGCATCATCTAGAGCCTCATTACTCTAAAACACGGGATTTCATAATACTATATATTTTCCTGGGATCAAAATGCCAGAAAACTAAGGTGTGAGGATGAGAAAGTGGACAGATAATCTTCAGATTTGCAGTGTTAATTTGTTTATGACAAGATAAGACTAGCTGATGGGCGCCTAATATTTACAGAGTGAGAAGAAAAAACAGTAATTTTGCTTTATTTCTCAGAGAAAGTGGGGGATAATGTATTATAAGTTAGCAAACAATCGTCATTATGTAACACTGTTTTCCAAAATTACAGTAGAGAGAATCAAAGAATATAGTAGTGGTTCCTATTTGTTGGCTAAATGGGCATTTTTACCTCACAGATGCTTAAATATTTCTCTTATGTACTTTATTATCAACTGACAAATATTTAATAGTGTTCATGCAGCTTTTGTGAAGTAATTCAGTTTATTTTTATGCCTTCTGTTAAAAGAAATAAATAAAAACAAAACAAACAAACAAAAAAACACAACACACACACTCAACAAAATAAATAAAAATCAGAGCAATCTGATGTAAATGTTTCACAATTTATTTCTTTAGTATTTTTATCAGACAGCTTTCCAGGATAATAAGGTAAGGCCATCCATGTTTATGTAATTTTTAATTGCTTGAGTGCTTTAGGCACATAACCTCAGCAGGAGTCATATTTTGTAATTTTCAATGATGAGTGTGGCAAATGCTGACAGAGGGAACTCTTTAATCATAAAAGAAATTGATTGTGCTCAGTAAATCCATTAAGATATTTTTCACCTTCCCAGATTGTCTCTAGGAATGACTGGTCTTCATTGCAACCTTTTTAGAAATAATGACTATGTGTTACTTTTCTAACAACCCTAGCAGATTGAGATTAGCTATTTTGGGGTATAGATAATTCACCTATTTAATCTGAGAGAATAAAAATTTTTGCACTATAAATTTCAGAGCCTCAGAAATGCAGTAGTGTCTTATTAGTACAGAAGACTACAGAACCACTTATGGATGAAAGTCCATGGTGCTGGCTTCAGCCACTTGAGTTTGTAGGATCAAGTCTAGAAAACCCACTGACATCAGTCTAAATTTTTCTTGTGATCTTGCTGATTAGGTTTAGGCATTACGTTTCCAGTGGTGCCCAGTGACGGGACAAGAGCCAATGGGCACAGACTGAAACACGGGAGGTTCTCTCTGAACATCAGGGAGCACGTCTTTACTGTGAGTGTGAGCAAGCACTGTCACAGGTTGCCCAGAGAAGTAGTGACTATCTCCTTGAAGACAGTCAAATCCTGTCTGGACATGGTTCTGTGGAAGCAGCTCTGGGTGTCCCTGCTTGAGCAGGGAGATCAAACCAGATGACCTGCTGAGATCCCTTTCAATAGCAAAGATCCTGCAGTTCTGTGATTAAGGCCCCAGTGCTGAATACATTTACACTCACACTTCACATTAGATAGACGATCCCTGTGCACATTCCAGGAAAATGTTTAGCTTCTTGTCTGCTCAGAGAAAACCTCTTTTTTTTTTCAACTACCTTTAGTCTCAGTACAAATTTTAAATGACTAAAACAGTTTTCCAAATACTCACCAGCCCCATCCCTAGACTCCATTCCTGGTGTTTTGTTTTTTTTTTAGCACAAGGTGTCATTGGAAATAAGCTTTGGTACTCCATGACACAGTGAACTTTTGCTTGTTTATTGCTTTTTTATTATTATTATTATCATTTTTTCCCTATTGGTTTTCCTTAACCTAGCTTTCTGTGTTCATGATTTGAAGTGTCAGTCTGTAAAATTAATCGACAGAAACATCTGACTCCTTCCTTCTTTAATAAAAATGCACAATTGATTGAAAGCAATTTTGCTCCTGTAAGTGTTTTTATGGTTGATTGCAGGACAAAAGAGGAAATGTGAATTGCCTACTTGTGGTATCTCAAGAAAAAGGTAGATGTTCTCCCCCCCCCCCCCCATATTTTTTTTCTTCACGTCCCTGACTGCTCTTAAGTGAACTCTAAAATGGCGATACAATTATGTAAAAGAGTGATACAGTCAAGCTGAGGTGTTTCTCAAGAATGGCTCTATGCTGAAGGTAGTGCTCTCTGCTGTTTGTAGCCCTGTAAAGGGCCTGGTCCCCTTTGTACAGTTATTGTTAGAAATGTTAATGAAGATTTTGCTCCAACAGAAAACCGCTGTGTAGGCAGATCCGCTGGAGTGTGAGCTGGGCCTTCCTTTATAGTTGAAAACAGATTGGAAGAGGAAAGGAACATTTCTTCCTGTGGACCCACTCTGCCCTCCTGGCAGGAAGCTCTTTGCAGCTGCACTGCTGGCCACCTGTGACAGCAGCCCTCAATAGCTGGATATCCTGTTGTACAGCTCTGCTTCTGAGCAGTCCAGGATGACTATTTGGAAAGTAAATTGTGACTTTCCAGGGTTTTAAGCGTGCCAAAATCAGGTAAGAAAAAAATAATAATAATAAAAAATGTTGGAACTCAACGAATCCCAAATCTTTTGGCACACTGCAAATCTACAAATAAAGCACTAGGTTTCTAGGACACATGCTCGTGTGTGTGTGTGCATGTGTTTAAGTGCAAGAGACAGAGATGTTTTATTACAGTTATGGTTTTAGATTGCCAGCAAGCTCTCAAGGAGATAACAGCTCAGGGAATTAAACTTTCTGATATGAGAAAGAAGGGAGATAACTGAAATCTGTAAACCAAAGTAAATCAAAATTAGCCACAAAATTCCAGTGATCAGATAACAGAAAAAAAAAAAAAAAAAAAAAAAAAAAAAGTTGTTTCAAATAAGAATGTCAGTGAAGGAACCTCAGTTCTGGCCCTTCTCCATTCCTTTGTATGGGGAAAGTGAAATCAGAACATGTGATTTCCTTTTGCAGAGACATGGAGCAGAGGAAGAAATGGAATTTTAAAACAAGGTCTGGAAAACCTTTCTATGCATGAATCAAAATTTTAGATCCTGGTAGACACTTATTTTAAGGACTTTCCACAGGTGAAGGCATTTTGTATAGCCCAGGGCCTAAACATTTTTCCTGAAAGGAGGAGGAAGGGACGGATTTATTTCTTGATAGTATATATTTGGATAAATATTCTACAGTGGTTTTCTTTGAAACACTGTGTCTTGCATACCAGTAAGAGGCGGGCTGCCTTCTTTGTGTACTATGTAGTCTAATAACTCTTACATTTTAATGGTAAGTTAAATAAAACATAGGATTCTTGGGAAATTAAAACTTCAATGAACAGGCAGACTGTCACTTATCCCTAGACTTAATTCCATCTGACAACTAAACAAGAATGGACTTGTAATATAACACTGTAACAGAGATGTGTTCACATTTTTCAGAGGAAGTTAAGTTTCTTGACACTGAAGTTTAGTGAATATTTTTACCTAACACATTCAGACCCTTTTGAAAGCCCAGCTAGAATGGAATTTGTTTAAATGAATTCTCTAAACATCAAATCTAAGTGTAAAGCTAGGAGAGAAATATATTTGCATGATCACTCACAATGCCTGTGTTTGGGGGTATTTTTTTTTTCTTTACATGTTTAGACATACAAACTTAGGTTTGTTAAATGCATATATCGTTATATATATGCGTTATATATCATCATGTATCATTTATATACTGATGAAATTGTAGCAAATGTACACACAGTCCTTCAGTGTTTCTGCACATATGAAATATTAACTATAAAGCTGTTTGGTGTCATTGAGACTGATGAACTGTCCTCAGGAACTTAAAATAAATTTAAGAAAAAACAAATAAAAACAACACAAAACACTATTGTTTTCTAGAACTAATAGATGAAATAGCAGGGCCACAACTCAGAGTACAGTGATAAAGTGAGATATGCCATTTTTCCAGAGATTTGCTTTGACTGGTATAACAGTGTTAGGTCACAGGTTAGTGTGTCAGAGTGGAAGAGACAAGTGATTTTAAAACATATTTATTCAAGCAGAATCAAAGAAAGCTCACATATAGTACACATTCTCAGGGATCAAAGCACACAGATAAGTATGGGTACTACTACAAGTGACTCAGAGCAGTGAGAACAGGACTAGATCTTCTTGGAGCCCAGGGCTAGGTATATTCTTTGTGACTAACAGAAGGGAATCACATAAACTACTCATTCTGTTGCAAATCATCTCTTTAATAATAATAAGGAAAATGAAGTTCAAGATATGCCAAACCAGTAAAACAACTGAATCTGAAAGGAGACATGATATGTATGACTAATTTGTCATCAAAAATAAATCTGGAATGTAAGTTCTCATTTAGGAAGTTTAACATTCCATAGCCAATCCTCTGGCTTGTCCCTCTTTCATAAACCCCAAATTACCCCAAAGTAAACCATCCCATCCCAGTGGAATACCTCTGAATTATCTGAATTATACCAGGTTTTTATTTGGCCACACAAGTGACAGCTAAAGCAAAAGGGTCTAGCAGATATCAGTAATGTGATTTCATTAAAAAATTCAGATGAAAGTCCATGGAAATTGTTGTGTAGTATTCCCACAGTCCCACTTGGCCTGTTTCACTTACTTCAGTAAAGTAGAACTCAATCTTGTTTTAAGAAACATCTGTCCTTTCCTATAATATGAGAAATATTAATTTGTCTAATGTATATTAAAAATATTATTAATCAAAAAAAATCTGATGCCTAGATTTTTTCCAGATGAGCAAATACTAGACTGGAATTTCTCAGCGTTGACTCTCTCCCCTGTTAATTTCATTGAGAATGCCTTTGTTTTGTTTGCAGGAACTCATCTTTCTCCCTATGAGTATGTAAAAGGTCATATGTTTCCACAGTGTCTCTGCCAAACACAGGCAGAAGAAAGGGTCCTTTGAATAATGCTCACTTTCAAGTGCCCTAGTGTTTCAGAAGACTGCTTATTTTGTTGCTCCTTTTCTTTTTTCTTATTTGTTTTTAAAGTTAATGTAAAAACTGTAATCTTAGAACTGTTGCTTCATTTGTCCTTTCCTTGAAAATACCTGCTTTCTTCTTTGAAGAGCCCTAAGTGGTAAGTCTTCCCTGGCAACATATGTGCAAACTCAGATATGCTATTAACTTTGCTTTGGTGTTAGGGCTGTCTCTTTTATAAGTCTTAAAGCTTATAAGAATAACCAATACCCTTATATGTGATTACGGTGCATATATAAGAAAACAGGGGACTGAGCCATAGTAATGTTAAAGTATTCAGGATAACCACAGGTTAAAAGTGGAGATATCATTGTTGTACCTGCACTCAGAATTAGGAACTACAGTGCAAGGAACTGGGGAATATGATAGCTCTTTGCTGTTTATTAATGAATTTGCTATTATTATTATTTCATATATCTTAGCTAATAGTTTGTCAAAATGACTCAGAATAATATCCTGTTAACTAGATTGAATTTTTGTCCCTCATAGAAAGACACATCAACACTGCAAAGTTTCCTTTGACACCAAAATAGTTCTCATTATCACTTTTTTTCTCAAATTGGTTAGACATCTGGATCGTTTACTACATTTTTTTTTTCTCTGCATATTCAAGTAGATGAGGCCCAGGCATAATGTTTTTTCAGTTTCAAAGAAGCTTGGTTCTTAAACTACTGTAAAGCTTTAATTCCAAGCCAAATTCTCTAGAAAATTTCACAGGTTGGGGGAAAAAAATAGCTCAGACTTTTTACTTTGAAAGTCAATAAAAATGCTGCAATAGTAGCATACATACAAATAAAATACATTTCATAAAAGTCATGGATATCAAAGATCATTGAGATGAATAAAAGCAGGTTTCTCTTCTCAATAACCACAAGCTCCAGTTTGTCTGTAGAAATTACCATGTGGTATTCCTGCTAAGGAAGAAAGCAGAGAGATATCACACAGTCCATTATGGCTCCCACAATTCCACACCATGAGTTTTATTTAGAAATAAAAATTGGAGACCTAGAACATTTTTCAAGGGGCAGACTCAGGGTAAGGTATGAGAAAAAAAGTAAGGTATGAGAAAAAAAAAAAAAAAACACACAAAATATTCATGCAAGACAAACCTTTTCATCACATGAGTGTGTGAATTAGGCCTGGTAGCAGTAAAGCTCATGAAGTGCTTAAACATTCAGACAGGGTAGGTCTTTCTGGTGAATGCTTGACTCTCTCTTTTTTTTTTTTTTTTTAATTTCACAAAGTTTTGTCCGATAGTCTTATCATGTTTCTCAAGAAAGCATTTTCCAAGGAGGCCCTTGGAATCGAAGTAGTCCCTTTGTTCCTCAAAATCTGGCATGCAAAAGTTATAACGAATTAGAGCAAAAGGAAGAAGGATTGAAATCTTACTATCTTCATATGGATATCAGTTAAAAACACTTACTTTACAGTCTTTTCTAAACTATGCTGGACTAGAACTGAAACAAATCCCCTGACAGTCAAAAAAATTCTCCTTTTAATAAGGTATGGTTGGATCACTATCCAGCAAACAATTTAAACCAATGTGTCCTATATCACCCAACATCTCTATTCAAGGAAAGACCATTATTTTTTCACTGCCTTTCTCTAGAATAAATCTTAGGCAACTGTGACTTGGGAGAAGCAGAAAAAAAATAAATGTATATATATATATATATACATATATATATGCAAAAAGTATCAGCTTTAATTCTGTAGTTCTAAGACTTCTCTGGTATTCGTGCAATTATTAATGGGAAAAGATAAATATAGTTTTCCCATAGGGGTTGGAAAAAGTCAGGGGTCTGAAAACAAGACATTTATTTCCTGGAAATTGTGAAGGTTTCAAAATTCATTTTTATTTCTCAGTGGGATGAAAATGAAGCATGAAGCAATTACACAGAGAAAAAATCCTTGAGAAAGATCAAGAAGAGTCAAAGAAGGGTTGATAAAGGCATACATCTGGTTCTGCTATGACTGAAGCAATTGTCTTAACCACCGTATTGTCAGCTATTTCATTCATTTCTCCACTGAGACTCTTTTCCTTCATAGGAATAATCTATTATTTGTTGCCCTGTGGCAGAGCACAGCTCTAGTACCAAAAGTTCTTAGATTTCAGAAAGCTTCCAGATAAAAGTTATGCCTAAATAAGTTTGCTGGTAGAGTATCTGCACTTTAACAAAATCAAGTGTCTTAAAAAAAAATCTCACCAATCCTATTTAGACAAAAAAATAAAAAGTCATCTATCTGTTCACTGGGACATGGGACATTACAAGGAAATAAGAATTTTCCTATAGTCAGTTTAATTCAATATAAATTGCTCTTGCTCCAAAATTGCTACACTACCCTTACTCAAAATACTTCAGGGGAATGAAAAAAATAACTATAGGTGATAGCAAGGAAAACCCTTCCTGGCTTAGAAAAGTGTTCTCATGCCTTTTCCAAGAACTGTCAGTGAGTAACACACAAAGTATGCTATGATGAAACTGACAAAGACAGACAGAAATCAGAACTGTCTTTGAGAACAGAAGCTTGAGGGTACTGCTGTGTGGGTAACTGAGGTTTGTGATAGAAAGGAAAAACAAAAAAGCAAGCAGATTTATTTTCCTTTTCTTCTTTATAAGTAGGCTTGATAAAATTATTAATTGCAGGTCCCCAAATCTGTTTGATTTTAGATTTCATGGCTATTTACTTTCAGGGGAAGACCCCAGCTTCAACAAGTTATGATACTTTTTCATCATTTTACAAACCAAATAATAATCATAAAACCTCATAAAACAGCAATGAATTTGGCTGAAGTTACATGTGAAAAATTAAATATACATTTCATGATATTGCACATCTGCTGAGGAAGCTATAACTTCTAGTTCTATCTTATTTTATGTCTCAAACTTACATATGAAGTTATAAGACTTTCACTCAATACAAAATCAATAATTTATATAAAAAATCCTGCATATGTCTCTCTACTACCAAATAATAGATGAAAACTGACAGATAAAAGCCCAGCCTCAACAACATCTCAGAGAAAGATACTGTGTACATGCAGGGCATCAGTTAAATCTGTTTTCCTGAGTATGTACTATACTGGAGCTGGAAGAAAATCTCAGCTGAGGAAAACAAAAAGCAAACAAACAAACAAAACAAACAAAACAAAAACACACCCTAATTTTTAGCTTTTGGCAGCAATAAATTAATTTAGTTGGACTCCAGATAAGAGGACAAGAATGTCACAGGACAATTTAAGATGCAGTTATGCTTCTTTCTTCCAACCTCATTTATGATCAGATTGGAAACCTACAGGGAATGTTATCAATAAAATGTTTTGGCCACCTTGCAGTCAGAAATGTAAGATTCATGGAAGAGAATCTTGAGATTACAGAGAGAGCTAGAAAGCAGAGACTGGTTCTTGCTGTCTGGTGTAAAGGGTACTCTCTGGGACTTGAATCCTTGTCCTCATGCTTTCATTAAGCAGTCCTTGGATAAAATGCATAGGTAATATTCATTCTCATGACTTTCATTTCTCTCTGTGCTTATGTACCGGGTCCAGCTGGGTTGGAGCTCTTCTTCTGAGGAGGGGAGGTGAGAGAGCAGTTGTGGTGGAGATCAGATGCCTAACAAGATAAAACCACCACAACTTTGTCCTACCTTTGATAGCAAGAGTGGACATCCCCCTTTCTCATTTCTACCTTCACTAGGGCCATCGTGTATCGTCCTGAGAAGTATGAATGTAGACCTCTTTAGACTCTCGAGGAAGCTGAGTCCACTTGTTGTGCTCTAATCACTGTGTGACTGTAAAGAAAAATAGACATTTCTCCATTTCTCATAGCTTTGGTTTCAAATGAAAGAAACTGTAACTGGTGTACTTTATACTGAATTCTGCTGGCAATGTATATGAGCACATTTTTCTAAATAGGGTGCCTAGGCATATAGATGCTGAGATATGCAGCCAGAATAGAAGAAGAACCAGAAATACATGCACCTACATGCAGAAATACATGCAGCCTGCTCCCAAACCAAACTGCACCAGCCTTGCCCCCTGTAGCCCTTGAGGTGTTGCTTCTGGGAGCAGTTTGTCCTAGACCTTGCAAATGTGTCTGCATGAGTTTTTAATGATTAGATTCAGACCCAGGCATATGACCTGTAACTAGAGTTGTAAAATCATCAGTCTGTCTGGTCTACTTTTACAGTGCCTAACTAGTCAGGTGACATTTTTAACGATTCTGTTTGTTGGAATTAGAAAACAAATTCCCCTTGAAGTGAGATTTGCCCCAGTTCCACAGGAAAGCAGGAGCCCACAGGCAATGGTTTAGTATATGAACCGAAAGAAGATGCAAAACATTTCAGAAGCTAGTATTTGTTCATATTCTTCTATGAAATTTCCTTTAACAATTGCAAAGTCCAAAAGGAAGAGTTCTCAAGTGCTTGAAGTATCTAGCCCTATGAGAATTTTTCCGTGTTTCCTGAATTTGATGTTCTATTTAGATCATGTTGGCATCACCTTTTCAAGCAGTTTTTGTTTGACAAGTTCATTTTTAGTGGACAAGGAAGCAATCAGAAAACTTCTGTATTAGGGTCTCTATCTTGATCTCTATCTGCTGTCAGTAGAAAGAGTTCCTCTGCATCCTACCATGTACAAACCAAAACATCAAAATGTATCTTTGCTCCAATGCAGTTCATGATTTGCATTAACATTTTCTTAGAAGAGGAGTGATTTTTTTTTTTTTTTCCCTCATCAGACTATGTTAATATTTTATGTTCTGCATACTTTTTGTTTGTTTGTTTGTTTGTTTTTGTTACCCCGGAATTCATTTGAATTTCTGTGAATATAACCCAGAAGTTGAACAAAATTCTTGTATGTCACCTGAACCTATGTCAGACTTCATTAGTATGCATTGGTGTTGATACCTATCTTGCTTCTCTCTGAGGGCCTGGAATTCACACAAGATGCGTGCATTTGATAGCTGCCAATAAAAAGCTAAATTTCATGTTTGCTTGTGACCATCTGCTCTGAAAAATAAAAGTATCTTAGCTGAAACTGTACCCAAAGACAGAGGAAATATGTTGGTTTAGAATAGAGGTTTTTTGTTTGTTGGTTTGTTTGTTTTTAATGTTGAAAATGTGATGTTCTGGAAAATGAAACTTTCTTCTGGAAAACTAAGACCTGAAATCTACCGAGGTGCAGTATTCCACTACAGTTGTTGACAGAACAGAAACTTAAATGATAAAGCTATGTGATTGCTCTTCTCTACAAATCTGACTTCTGACTCCCAGGCCACCCAACAGCCAACAACAACTAATAAAGAGAGAATTCTGCAATTCCGCAGTTTACTATGGCATAGGGAAAAAAAAAAAAAAAAAAAAAAAAAAAAAAAACGCAACACTATTCCACACACTCATTGCCTTCCATTGGAAAACAGACTACTTATTTAGGTGTGTATGTATATATATATGTATGTATATATATATACACACACACACACACATATATATATTAACGTTTGCTGATGTGTTTTGCAGAGTAGTTCATCTGTTTTGTGTCTGTGAGTAACGAGCTAATCTTTTCTTAGCCTTTATATAAACATGTGGGTTCAGAAATAAACAAATGCTATTCACTGAAAGAATACACAAGCACCTTCTACTATATCTGCCCTATCTCTGCCAACCGTATGGAAGTTAATTTAAGTACATTTAACTGAACTATACTTAAGATTTACAAGGAACAGCATTGAGACAATAATCATATGAGTAAGTGTGCCTACTGAGATCAGAGTTTAATTGTTTCAAGACACTCAAACACATGAGGCACCATTGGGGAAACAAATTTTATTTGCTTTTGCTTCAGAGAGGATGAACAGCTGAACTGTGTTACCCTAGAGGTAGAGTACTAACATTATGTCCCAGCGGCTTACTCTCCTTCATAGACTTTTATCCAAACTGCTGACAATAAATTCAAGACCACTGCAAACTATTTAAGGTTTTCCACTCTATGAATTACAAGTGTTTAAAAACACTTATAATCAGGCACCTTGCTCTCCTAATCTTGAGAAATAAAGGGCCTAATTTTTGGTATTTGTGTTCGCCATACATTCAAGTATGTATGTATTTGAAAGGTACTAAGCTTTGCTTCTGTTAGATGCAGACTGACATTTCAAAGATATGTGTAAATTCAATTTAGCTAATTTATTTTTAAAATATATTTTACCTGACTTCAGACAGATGTTACATTCCTGTTGATGCCCTTAGGGGTATTCAGTCTATGTCAGAAAGGACAGGGCCTGTGTAAGAACTGCCTATCCATTCTTCTTCTCTTCTGCCTTACCTATTGATTTCTACCATCATATTTTTTCACTTTCCCCTCAGCTGTATAAACATAACTTCTGGAGAAGCCATGCAATACATGGGATCAATGAGATGACCTAGGCTAAAAGTAAATTTTCCTCCAGCTTATTTTTAACACTTAGTGCACTACGGTGCAGAAATTAAACTGAGGAGCAGAGAGTCCTTAAGGCAGCATTGACACTGAAATGTTTTGTACTGTGGAATCACAGATCAATAAATGTAGTTCCATGTAGATTTCATCTGTCAACAGTGAGGCTGTTTTCTACTTCACCTTGTGTAGTTACTGTGCTGTCTACTTCTACCCTCTGCCACAACTTAATATCCTGTAAGTTACATTGAGACAGTCTCCTCTGCTCTTTTCTCTCTCTCTCTCATTTTTTTTTCTTTTGGATGCTTTTCTTGAAATATTTCATTGGCACATCAAAGAAGGTAGAAAACTAGATGAGAAATAGACAAAAATAACGGATAATTGGGCATATAGGCAGTATTTCACTCCAAATAGGTAGGAAAAGCATACAGTGCTCCATTACTCTCATAGCACTCTTCCTATTTCCTAGACTTTCACACTGGTGGTGGCGCCCAACAAAACAGTATGCAGTAACTAGATACAGAAATCTAATCTAAGTCTTGATATGATATGCTGAATTCCCTATCTGTCCAGTCTACTTTGTAGGGGTTTGGCCACAGCTGTTGAAGTAACACCTTAATTTTCAGACAAGCCTGTGTGCTTTATCAATACAATAAGCCTTTGGGAATAAAGTTATTGGAAAACTTTTTGTTGTTGTTGTTGTTTGTTTGTTTGTTTGTTTCATGAATTTGACTTGGATTCAATTCACCCAGGTAATTTAAAAGCAGACTGTTGAAATTTTTTGTAATGCCAAAAAGTTTTTTTTTTTTTTTTTTTTTTTTTCAGGGTTTGGTTTAAATATGCGGGGTCTAAGACCTTGTAATCTTCATTACTATTGTTGAAACAGAATTAATTCACCAAATACAGAAGATATTTAACACTGTGGCCTATGATTGTAGTTTGTTTGTTTGTTTATTTTGCTTCATTTTTTAATTTAGACTGAAATTTGGAACTACTTTTTTTTTTCTTTTTTTTTTTCCTTTTTTTTTTTCTTTTTTTTTTTTCCCCAAATATTGCTCTATTGTAAAAGTTTAATTCTTTTCTTGAAAACATGACAGATGATTTTTAATGAAAAATTGGAGTAGAAAACTTCACAATAAAAAATATTTTCCTCTGTTTTATGTGGGAAATGCATTTCTGAATATCTATGGTGTATCTAAGGAAACTTTGTTTCCTTAACTGCTGTAAAATATATATATATATATATATATATATATATATGTGTGTGTGTGTGTGTGTGTGTGTGTGTGTGTATAGGGAAAAACAACAAGAAACCAACTATTTCCATCAGTCACCACAGCCAAACACCCTCTTCCAAAGAAATTAAGGCATCACACTGCCCTTAAAATTGGTTGTAAAAATGGCATCTTCAAATTTAAGAGCTCTATCTTTTTTTATTATTATTATTTATTTAATAAAACTGCTTATTTAGGATTATATCTGGTTAAAATTATTAGTTGACAGAAAAAAATTTACAGCCTTGTTAAAACCTTTTAGCACAGCAGAAAGAACATAGAGCTGTTGTCTTTTCCATCTTGTATGGTAACAACTCGCTTGTTTACAACATTTTGAGCAATTACGTGCTGAGGAAGTCCACTTAAGACAATAACAATTTGGAGAGATTGGAGAGATTTGGAGAGTTGGAGAGATTAAGTGTTGTTGTTGTTGTTGTTTTGTTTTGTTTTGTTTTTAATTATTATTAGTATTTTTAAGTGGATGTGGATGATTAAATATTAAAAAACATGAGTTCAGCTTGACTTTCAGATTCTCAGATCTGAGTTTGCAGCACTAGCAGTTATTATATTAACTTGTAGCTTGTGCTGTTTGAAGGAGAATAACCACAGGCAGGTCTGCACTATAAAATATTGCCAGTATCAATTTTGTGCTTGCATTTGTGAAAAAAAAATAAAAAAAAAATTGCACCATTTGAGTCCTTGCTAAGAACAAATCAGCACTGGAAATGCATTTCATTTTGTGATAATACAGGTTATTTACAAAAATGTCTTATACTACTATCAAAAATTATACCTTTGTGTGACTTTGCCAGTAAAACTTTATAGAAAAGTTGCAGCAGTATAGATGAGCAATAGGAGCCAATAAACAAGAACTTCCCAGTGGCAGGTCTTTCATAAGCAGTTCCTATAGTATTGTTGCACTATAAAGGAGATCTCTTTTTTGGGGCAATGAACAATATGGGTATGTGATATGAAGTCCAAGCAAAGCTGGTCAACAGAAAAATTTCTTGTAAGTCTTAAGACCTACTAGCTATAGACTATATATAGAAAACAATGATGCAAAACTTGGTCTTGTTGAACCCGGGATACAAATATTTCCAGTCTTTTTGCAGTCAGTCTTCACGGACTTCATGGACATAAATTAAATATGGAGGTAGTTGCGTCTTCTTCTGGATGTTAACCCCTGTCCACTAATAGCCCTTTCCCTCTTTTTTTTTTTTTTTTTTTTTTTTTTTTTTTCCAGCCAGAATGGCTTTTTCTCTAGTCTCCTTGTGAATAAACTCAGCACAGCCATGCTCCAGTGCACGTCTCTGCAGTGAGGGCCAGGCAGCTGTGGTTTCTCCCCGGAGAAGGCTAGCCATTTGGCTAGGAGCTTTGGAAGGGGGGTATATAGAACACATCTTGGAAAAAAATGCCAGCTACATGTGATGGCTGGGAAAATCAGTCTGGAAAGAGAATCAGGAGTACACAACCTAACAATGATCCCTTTAATATGCTGTGGATTGGTAATGTTTTTGAACAAAGTAAAAGAGAATAGCTTAGAGTGCCTGTGGAGGGGGAGGAGGGAGAGACAATGTACTTATTGTCCTTTAACAAAAACAATTCTAAAGTGTACCTTAGCAAAACTCATGGCTTGAAATTTTTTCTTTCCAGTTCAGGCCTGATGCGCAGCATGTTCCCCTAGCATTCCCAGTCCTTAATTGCATGTACACCCAAAGACTTTTGTGCTGAGCACTTTTTTTTTTTTTTTTTTTTTTTCTGAAAGGAGAAAAAATTGTTGAATGTTTGAAAAGCTGATTGACAAGGATTTTTTCCCCTAACTTTTAAATGTTTTCAGCAGTGCTGCCCTATAGTCTTAGACAATGCCACTGACCCTTTTAAAAATCTCTGTACACATTGAAGAATGAAACTTTATACACAGTTAAAAAGAAGCTTTTTGGCCAGGTTTTGACAGCTGTTATTCTAAAACAATGTTTTGGCTCTAATCAAAAATATGACTTTATTTCCTTTTGGGTTTCTACCAGAAGCCATATGACTCTTACATAGA
The DNA here is from genome assembly GCF_964035555.1 of Netta rufina. Classification (NCBI taxonomy): domain Eukaryota; kingdom Metazoa; phylum Chordata; class Aves; order Anseriformes; family Anatidae; genus Netta; species Netta rufina. The sequence continues at coordinate 74,880,716 of NC_140125.1, read as the reverse complement.
AGTGGAGGAGGGGTGGGAGCAAGAAGCTTGTTCAGTTGCTTTCCCCGTAGAGCTCTGACTGTGCAAAAGGAAATGACAAAGGAATTGCATTTACCCAGGTTGTTGGTTGTATGATAGGTGGTCCGTGAGATACTATGCAAAGAAGTGAAAATCATGCACGACACATTTATTACCAAAAGTGAGGTCCTGAACTGTAAAACTGGGAGATGAGACTAGACTTTATTTTTCCGCTCTTCTCTTTGAAAAATAAAAATGTGTTCATGCACAGGGTGGTGTTTATGTTGCTTTAAGAGACAGAATTTGAACAACCAATGGGTTCATGAAAGCTCCAGGTGGAGCTAAAGCAGGTGTGAGATAATCTGTGCCCTCACCCACATATGACATTATTAGCTCAAGTTCCTAACTTACGTTAGTGGGGCCTCAGCTTGGCTTTCGACCACAGGCAATTGCTGTGGTTGCTTTTGCTAAAACCTGTTCTGGTTAGAGATCGTATCAGGGAGTTTAAGAGGTGATCCAAGCACATCTGTGCTGGGTGGGCTGAGCCAACACTGCCTGGGTCTGTAAGAGCTCTGAAAGGCAGCAGCAGTGGGAGCAGGAGCAGACATGTCCGAAAGGTGACACAAGCTGAGGGGCCTGCGAAAGCGTACCAGGTTTCACTGGAAAACCATTATGGCTGCAGCATGTGGTAACTTAGAAGTATAGAAAATATTTCTGTAGGAATTTAAATAGAGTAGATAAGTACTAGCGATTCTTGGGATTTCCAGAGGTTCAGGAAAATTAAATTTAGTGCCTATTATGGTATTACTTACACTAGACAACTCAGGCTTGACATTCCTTTTTAAAGGCCCCTTTAAAGTATTAAGCAAAAAACTTTCAGTTGAAGTTTTCATCTGAGCTCACATCACTGAGACCTAATACCACCAAGTTTTGTTGAGTCTGTCACTGCTGCGCTAGTAAGCAGACTAGCTGGCTGAATTCTAACCATCTCCCCCAAATACTACCAAGGGAATTATTGCCACACAAACACTGACTTCTGTGCTGTCTACTCTTCTTTCACCAAAATACGTCTGTCTTGAAATTCTCCGTCTCTGTAATGAGCAAGTAAATTCTGGATGTAGGACTTGGAATATGTAAACAGATATTAGAAAATATGATGAAACAAAGAAATAAACTATTGGTTTATCTGCAGTAGGATGCCAGCAAGGCATCCTTTAAGAAACAATGCATATGTACGATGTCTGGTATGTGTGTAAATGTCAATATATGGATTTGTAGCTTGAAAACCAGATTTTAAGAGACATTATCTTTTGCAAGTTATAATAAATGTGAAGAATTTAAAACTGTGGACAGAGGGCATACATGTGACAGCTGTGAAAGCCACATTCACATACATGGAGTTTATGAACTATTTAACTTTGTGAAGGTCATCATGATTAGTTCAATAACTGCTGATCCTGCAAAATGTTTTGCATGACTGAGCAGATGTGCATCATTTTGAAAAGAAAAAATATAGAATTTATAAATTTTGAAACGGTAAAATGCGTACAGGTTTGCATTCAAATTTAAGAAGAATCCAAAATTGATGAAGTATTGAACAATTTTTAATTCATCTTCTCTCAGTGGACCCTGTTAATATTCTGGAGAAGAAAAAATAAAATAAAATAATCCTTCTGAAGTTGAAGCTTTGCTGGTGAAGCTATTCCTCAGTATTCCTCATTTGCCAGGCTTAACGTACAATTTACCATCAATTACATCATAACAATTGTCAATATGAAGAAAATGGTAATAATATATATTAATGGACTGCCTCTATTCTTTTAAAAGAGATTAGTTCCGCTGATGTAAGTTTGTTGAAGATAGTTTGGTATCAGCTCCCCTCATCCCTTATCTTTGACAGAAAGAGGATGTAAAAGAATTTACCTATAGGAAACAGATAGGAGCTGGTGCAATGCAGATAGCATGGGTAACCAATCTAATTTATGAGAAACTCATTAGAATGTTCTCTGTTTAGTTCCTTACCTTTTAAATTTACAGTACAATAAATACATAAATTCAAGCAATAACAATGCATCCAGTTTATCCACTTAATATATACATATACATGTAATTAAAGGCACAAAATGCAATTTTTCTCCTAAAAGTAACATTATTTTTCCTGCTAATTTACTAAACCCTTATATACATGTATTTGACTTTGTCAATGAAATGTGCATCTGAGTTTTTCACCTGCTCTTTTAAGACAACATTCATTATTTTCACTGTCATACAGCAATCTAAACCAGCTATCTTTTTCAGATATTTCAGTTAAAAAATAAGAGAAGACTAGGGATGTATGTGTTCTAGCTAACTCTTTCTGTTCTCTTCAAGCTACCTTGTAACTATTGTGATGACAGGGATCACAGTCTAACTGAAATTTCTATTAATTATGTAATTACAACAACATGCCTTTCATTTTTAAAGTAATTTTGAGTTTTTAATTCATTGCTAACATTTTATTTCATTGACATTTTAAGTAGTAAGCACAAATGTTGTGGTATTATATTCATTCAACTCTTTTTTATTTTTTCTTTTCTTTTCTTTTCTTTTCTTTTCTTTTCTTTTCTTTTCTTTTCTTTTCTTTTCTTTTCTTTTCTTTTCTTTTCTTTTCTTTTCTTTTCTTTTCTTTTCTTTTCTTTTCTTTTCTTTTCTTTTCTTTTCTTTTCTCTTCTCTTCTCTTCTCTTCTCTTCTCTTCTCTTCTCTTCTTTTTTTTTTTTTTTTTTTTTTTTTTAATCCTAAAATGTGGAGGATGAAATACTCTCCAGAAGAAAGACATTCAACCTTTTACCCTAAGTCTATTGTTTATCCACACAATATGTGTGAATAAGGAAATTAGTGGCAGAGATATATGACTTCTCTCCATATTTTGGGAGGGGAGGAGAACATTGGCCTTTTAATATAGTATTATATATCCTCTAAAGTTTGAAATGAGAAACACCATCTGGAGGTAAGATACAATTGTATTTTTCTTCCTTTATAAAACTGTCTGCTGAAGTTATTCAAAAACAGTCCTCGTGTGGACTCTCTATCACTCTTCTGAACAGAGACTAATGATTATGATGTTTTTGAAGTTTATCAAACCTTTCCTTAAACACATATGTTAGGTGATGTTATTAAATGTTAAACACAGTGAACACAGACTCAGAGAGGATCAGGGGAGGCAAAGGGAGTCCAGTAACCTCTACAGGACAAACAGAGCACCCTGACTTGTCTATACCTACAATCATCAAAGGAGAATGATAGTATTATTGCCCTGGTGGGAAAGCCACTAAGAGGGGTCAGGGGAACACTGTGCAGACTACAGGGGATTATGATCCCATTTAGGGGAAGGGGGCTTTTTGTGGGGCTTTTTTGTCAAGAGAGTGAAATTTTACATTTGTATTAAACTTACTATGGAATGTTTTAAGGAGACTTTGGAAATGTGAGAATTATGGGACGTTTAGTGAAAAATGTGGGGAAAGGGAGAGATGAGTTTGGATCAGGGGAGACAAGACATGGAACAACAGAGAGACCACTGAAATGTAAGCAGGCTGCCGGTCAGCAGACTTCTCTGACAGACTGTGATCACTGCAGTCTGTCCTGTACTCTTATTAAATCTTATTTGTAGGTGTTTTCCACGTGGATGCACTCTCTATTCTGTATATGTGTGAACCTAGACAAATTTTAAGTGGCACTAGCTAGTGTATAGGACAAGATTCATAGCACCATTAAGGTTGGAAAAGACCTCCAAGATCGTCTGGTCCAACCGTCAAGAGATTTGAATGCCAGAAACTGGAGTGAGCCCTCAAGGTCTCATAGATCCATGGGCCAGCAACAGGAGGAGACCAGGGTTTGATGGCCAGAAACTTAAGCCATAATAGGCCATAGGCCATAATAGGTCAGCTGCTGAAAATGTCCATGTTTTGGCATATGCGTTCCATTTTTAAGAGCTTCATTCCTGATTAGCAGGAGAGGAGGAACAGGATGGTGCCATCTGCACTCCTCATGACTGTGTGAGGGCCACTAGTGTCTGTACAGGTACCGTGCTCTGACTGTGCTAGGTCTGCATAGCCAGGTATGTGTAGGTGTGTGCACACACCTCCTGGAAACACCAGTGAGGTGCTAGTGAGGTCTGGTTGAAGGACCTGCAGCAGCCTCACCCCCGTGGGGCCAGGACAGACAAGATCTGCTGGGGCCTGAATCCCACAGGGCTCAGCCATCTTTGACTGATGACAAAAATGTACCCTCTAGGCATTCTGCTTCAGGCCTTCAGCGTCTCTAATAGTAGAGGTTTTTCCCAATGTCTAACTGCAGTTGAAAATGACTGTTCCTTATTCCAACTACTATTGGCACTAACATAGATAATTCCTTCTTCATTTTGCTTCGTTTCTTTGTGAGAAACTTCAAGGAGAGGACAGATCATTCTGGATACAATTAATGAAATATAAGTAAACACAGAAATACTGCAGTGGTTAACTGAAATTATTCATATTTCTCTCCAGAGAGCTGTTGCCAGTTTTTTGATATTTAATGTTTTCCAATGCACTCTCAGCTTCATGTTCTGTAAATTTAATAGACTTAGCCTATGTTATATCACCTATTGCTAAATACATTGAGCAGGCCTGGACTGAGGCCCAAGTGAAACCTTAGTGAACTCTACTTGTTACATCCGGCCATTCTGGCAGTAAATCATTCCCAGATACTCTCTGGGTACACAGAAGTCATTTCATCAAGACCATAGCTCCCTGGCTTGGCTATGGAAACGACACCTGAGAGAATATCAGAAATCCAATTAATGTTCAGATGTATGACATTGCTGCTTCTCCTCTGCTGCCTCTATCCTCTTACCCTGTCATTAGAAAGAAATTAGATTAATTTGGCAAAATCTGTTCTTGACAAATCTGAGTTGGCTGATGGACAACTCTTTTTTGTGATGCTAAAAGCTGTTGCACTAGATGTGACCCCAAGTCAGGGAGATGTTTTGCTAATAAGCCAAACAGAACTGGGAGGAGAGGCTGCAACTTGACAAGCACCTTCAGACACTTCATCAAAAAATATCTGCCATGGCATCCAACTCACTCTAAAACTGAGGCATTTGGAAATGAAATATTTTATCAATGGGTTACAACTGCAGGAAAATAAAACTTTGGTCAAGAAGCAGAAACTTGTATAAAAAATAAACATATATAGTAAATTTGGATTGCTTCTAAATCAATCTGAAGAATCCCACAAGATCATAATCCCACAAAAGCATAATATCACAATAGCAACGGTTATTGATGTTTAGTATCATTAGGTTTTAATCAGCTTTCTGGCAAACACCCTGATTAAATGTATAATTTAATTAAATGAATTCCAGTTACGATTTTTTCTTATTGAAAATTTGAACACTACTTCTTAATTTCTCTTTTATTGCTATCATTTTTAAATCTTTCTTAGTAATTGTACATTTCAATTCTGAAAAAAAAAAAAAATAAATAAAATGATTCTATCATTCAATGTATTAGAAAGATGTCAAAATAAATTGCAGTTGAATCATATTACTTTAGAAAGATAAAATTTCTGTAATTTAGTTGCTGAATGAGACCTAGGAAACTTGGGTTTATTTCTTCTCTCCACTACCAACTTCCTCATAATTAATGTAAATAAACTGTCAGGGCCTCATGTTACTGTGATTTACTATATTCAGAAAGTTTCATACTAATGAAAAAACTATGTGCTTACCAAGACTGGGGAAGGAAAGATAACCTCTGTGTGTGAAAAGTTTTTTGGCTAGGTGTATACTTCCTACGGAACGATGGTTTTGTTCAGTCATCTTCTAGCTATCATTAGCTTTTCCTTCAGGGCCAGATTGACTCATAGGTTCATATAATTGTCTTTCAGACCTCCCTGCCTTATCCCCCTCCCCTCCCCATCCCTCCACAAAAAAACTACATTTTTGTGAAAGGTTTGGAGGTTTCTCTCGCTTGTTTGTCACTATACTTATTTGCATTTTATTATTTTATTTTATTTTTTATTTCTATTTATTGTAGAATAAAGGTATAGCAAAGTGACTGAGAAACAAGTGTCCTAGCATCATTAGCATGATTTAACATCGTTGACTTTGTGGGAAATGAAAATAGAAGATATTCTGCAAAGTTATTCCTCTTGACTGCAACAGTCAGAGGCACAAATACTGACACCATAGATAAAGAAATCAACAATATTTTCTTGCAACCTAATCACTTTCAAAAATAATAGTAAAAGGAGAGGGGAAAGAAGAGTTAATGTTTAAGCATTTCTTACATCTAGCCAACAACAATGTATCTTACAAACTACAATCTTGTGATGTTTTATATGACTAAAACTATACATGTAGCTTCATAGCACAGTAAAGTTTAAATGTTAAAAAAAAAAAAAGTGTCCAAATGTGTTTTATGAGGAACAGTAGAAATATATGTATATATATTTAAATATAAAAATCTTTAAAGTAATTACAGATTATTATTTTTTTTAGTTACAACTCACCGTGTTCTATAACATCCTGGAAGACAATACTAGGACAACGTGTCATTGGCTGGAGAAGTCACTAAGTCACTGCAGTGGAATACTAATATAATTAGATTTCTTGTTCTTTTTTTTTTTTTTTTCCTCTTTTTTTTTTTTCTTTTTCTCAATTTCTCATAAAATCAACCCTGTTTATTCAATTTTCAATAATAACTATTTTCCACAAAGTTTAGATTTCAAAATGAAAGCAGAAATCAGTTCCCTGGCTAACTTAATTTTCTAGCTATAAAGCTAAAGTTTCCACAGTTAAGGGAGTCATGGGACACAGTGAAATTATTAAAAAATAGTAATCTGAGTACATAAATATGTTCAATGAGCATCTAAATCTTCCTCTTTTGTAAGTGCACTAGAAAACGTATTGTCCAGGTCTGAATGCACTGACAGACATAAACACATATTGAGAGAAGCAGGTGAGTACTGGTCAAAAAGGATACACAACCTGAAGAATTTATCACAGTTTTGTAAGACTTAAATCATCCCAAGCTTGAGTAAACCAGAAATAATTATTTATCTGGTGAACTGTTTACTGTGAAATACTTTTGTACTTGAAAAACACTACCAGATTTCATCATCTGCTAATACTTCAGCTATTTGTCTTTCTTCTTTTATTGTTTGTCTCTCCAAGTCAATTCAACATGTTGTTTATAATTGCTGACAGTCTCTCTGTCAGATGTACACTATATCCCTCCCAAATCTGCTTTTATCTTTTACACAAAATAAAACTGCTCTCATTACAGCCTCTAATGGCTGTTAGCCAGATCTCAAAACCAATACTTCTCCCTCATCTTCTTTGACCTGTTTCTGTGTTCATCCTCCCCTGTGACTCATTTCTCTGTAACCTCATTGCAAAACCAAACACAATGACTTTCTTAATATGGATGACTCCCAGATGCGTGCTTTAGACCTATCTGCTTCTCTCTAGACCAAAAGCTGCTCAAGAAGATAGGTAAAGTAATTTAATCACCTCCATCCCCACACCTTCCTTTGATAGGATTCATTGCTTATTTTTTTCAGATCCGTAGACTGTAGGTCCTCTTATCTGTAACTCAGACCCTATTGTAGGTCTTATTGCTTAGGTTTGTCCAAATATTACAGTGAATATCAGAAAAATTTGTCTGAGAGCTTTGCTGTCTAAACTTTCAACTAAAGCATGTAACTCCTCCAGACTCAAATAGTCTTGCACAATGTCTTCTCCTTTCATAAATATCATCATATCCATTCTGAAAGCTGCCGTAGAAAATACTTTCCACTAAAGTAATGCCACATAGCCCTGTACATTCTTCCACATGCTTGCTCTTCTCTCTTATCACAGAATCACAGAACTGTAGGGGTTGGAAGGGACCTCCAAAGATCATCAGGTCCAACCCCCCTGCCAAAGCAGGTTCCTCAGAGCAGGCTGCCCAGGTAGGCATCCAGACGGGCCTTGAATATCTCCAGAGAAGGAGACTCCACAACCTCCCTAGGCAGCCTGTTCCAATGCTCCGTCACCCTCACCATGAAGAAGTTCTTTCGCATGTCAGTGTGGAACTTCCTGTGCTCTAACTTGCAGCCATTGCCCCTTGTCCTATCCCCACAAACCACTGAGAAGAGGTTGGCTACACCCTTCTGTCCCCCACCCCTCAGATATTTATATGCATTGAGGAGATCCTCTCTCAGTCTTCTCTTCTTCAGGCTGAACAGACCCTGGTCTCTTAGCCTTTCTTCATAGGGAAGATGCTCCAGGCCCCATATCATCTTTGTGGCCCTCCACTGGACTCTTCCCAGGAGATCCCTGTCTTTCTTGTACCGGGGAGCCCAGAACTGGACACAGTACTCCAGGTGAGGCCTGACCAGGGCAGAGTAGAGGGGGAGGATCACCTCCCTTGACCTGCTGGCCACGCTCCTTTTAATGCACGCCGGGATCCCATTAGCCCTCTTGGCCATGAGGGCACAGTGCTGGCTCATGGTCAACCTGTCGTCCACCAGGACCCCCAGGTCCATTTCGTCAGAGCTCCTCTCCAGCAGGTCGTCCCCCAGCCTGTACTGATACTTTGGGTTGTTCCTTCTGAGGTACAGGACTCTACACTTGCTCTTATTAAATCTCGTTTGGTTTCTTCCTGCCCATCTCTCCAGCCCGTCCAGGTCTCACTGAATGGCAGCAGAGCCTTCTGGCTTATCAGCCAGAAAACAAGCAGAAGCTCCTTGTCTTTACTACAGAATCTTGTACCAACACCTACACAGAATCCCTATTACTTTTTATTTAAGAATCTGTCTCTATCTCCTCCTTCCAAAGTGTGTCTGTTTCTCAGAGACTGGCTGAGCATCAGTCTGCTGATGAGAGGTGTTGATTGTTTACCTTTGCATCACTTTTTTTTTTTTTCTTTTTTTTTTCTTTCACATACTAAAAGGTCTTTATCTTGACCTACAAGTTTTTCTTGCTTTTGCTCTTCCACTTCCTCCCCTCACACGCCACTGTGGGAGAAAATGAGTAAGCAACTGTTGTGTGCTTACTGGTGCTGGCCAGGGTTAACTTATCACAGGTGGACAAAAGAGTTAGACTTTTTTTTGAGTGTCCTCTTGATATGACACCATTAGGAATCCTGCAACTTTCAGCTGTTTGATATCAAGTGTGTAATTGCAGCTCCAGGAAAAACTGACATAATTTAATCAAGCTTGTACTGTAAGCTTGAGTATTGCAAACCTAATCCATTAAAAACTTTTCTCACTTTTAGTTTCAAAGTCTTGGAGCTTCACATTTCACTCTCTGCTATTCCAGAAGCTCAGAGTGAACCAGTGACCTATTTGGAACATACTGGCATGCTAAGAAGCATAGTCCTGCTTCATTCTTTTTTTTTTTTTTTTTTACTTTTTTTCTTTTTTTCCTTCACTTGTTGAAAAATTTCTTTTGGTGGTTTTGGTGGTAGAAACAGATAGTAATAAGTAAATAAATGTTGTAAACACCCATGTTCTTTTCTCATCTTCACCATCTAAATGATAATGTCATAGAAAGAATAAAGTAGATGTTTCCAAATATATGCACACTTGTCCAACTTTAAATTAAAAAAAAAAAATGTTGCTATTTGGGCAAGTTCAAACATACTGAGGTTCATCATGGATGACTGGTTTTCCTACATTCCTGTTTTTCAAGATTAAGAGATCTGCTTGCCATAAAAAAAAAATAATAATTAAAATAATAGAAGTAACAGAATGAGAAAATGATATTCAGCATGTAAAATGTCTGGACTATCAAGCTAGTTAACCCCCTGAAGGGTTTAACTTACATTTTCTATGCACTACTATCAAGACAAAAATCAGAGCACAAATGACCTGGGCTTAAACCAATCATTAAGATAAAATTTCACCACTTGCAAAGCAAACAATATCTGGCAGGTGGCAGGTACTGGAGAATAAGTAGTAATCTTTTTGGAAAACTGCATTTGCCAAGTGATTGCCAGACTGTGTGGCCTCAGCTGTCAGCAGTAGATTTTCAAGAGATAAAGTACAATAAAATAATAATTAAATAACAAAACAAAGTGAATCCATGCTTTACTGAAGAATTGTAGCTGGCATTTAAAACACACAAGCTGTCCAAAAGACAACTCCAGCTGTAGAAACATTAGTATTCACATGGCTCCTTGCATGTACACATGCACATCCTATCAAGTGCTACTGAGTTCTCTAGGTACTGCAGTTTTAATATCAATTTTTGAGTGAACTAATATAATGAAAATAAATGAATGCCATAAATGTATAAGTATTAATGGCTTATTTAACTTTATTTTTTATGATAGTAATCATGATGTTCTGTGACATTATCTCAAATTACTGCAGTCATATAAATATAAGCTCACTACACTATGTGGTGTATTTAAGTGTGTTAGTATTTTATTTTTGTTTCAAAAATATTGATACATGTAATTTTAGGTGCTGATGTATGTAATGTCTTAGCGAAATAAAATCTCAAGTATTTGGGGAACTAAATTTTCTATTCATAAATATTTGGTCTTTTAGATTGCATTTAAGTTCTCAAAACTATTTTTCTCTGTCCCTGACAATTTTAATAATTTCACTAAAGATATTTCCAGAAAAGAAGCTCTGGACTTTGTGACAGCTATGTGAACTATTGAGCTATGTGAACTCAAAGGCAAATTCTGTGCTGATTTTTCAAGCAAGGTCTGTCTGCATATATGGTTTGATTCATGTTTGAAGTTCTGACCTTAGAATGAGAAACTGGAATGGAATAAGTATGGTGGAAAAAAAAATAAAAATAAGATAAGTTGATATGTTTTGGCACAGAAAACTCTTCTGCTAAGCCACAACCTGAGGTTTATCCTTCTCCCCATTAGTTTTTACAATTAATAACCATAAAGATGTTCTGATGTATGAGCTGACTTAATAACCCTGGGGGAAACGTCACAAATCACAAAAGAAGTCCAAACCAGTTCAAGATTATTTTGCCAATTATTTTGCTATACAGACAAAATGGAAATCTCATGAATCTCAATTATTTGGCTCTTTCTGAATACAAGGGTAGCTATCTGTAAAGGATTGCCAGCAGTTTTGTCTAGGTATCTAAGTATTAGTCTGTGTATTTTTACTCATTTCTGATTGTCTGAGTTAGTGGATACTAATTTCATGGGTAGCTAAAGTTCAATTTAACAAAGCACTTAAGTGTACAATTAGTAAGCAAGTGTTTATTGTCATTGATTATATCAAAGGAATCATATGAATATTTAAAACTGAGGTTATTTTCTGCTCAGCTTTGCTGAATGGTGCCAAATTTTGCATGATCCAGCTTCAATTCAGCAGATTCACTGTTATTCAACAAAATAGAGAGCAATGTGCATAACTGAAAATAAGTTCCGGAATTTCCCTGACACAAAATTAGTTGACTTTATAAAACTACGTTTTTCACTGATCAATTTTTAAAAGTAATTTAAAGCATCACAAGTCTATGGAGGCTTATATCAGTATCCTGGACCCATTTAAAATCTGCCTTATAATGACCATCCTTATGTCAAAGTACAGAGCATTTTGAATTTTGATATTAGAATTATGCCGTGATAGTATGTAATAAATAGATGTCAGAATCAAGACTTGAGGAAGTGTTAATGAGTCTGTTCTCAGCACAATTGCCACAAGCAATCATGAATTCTCAGCATTTTCAAAAAAATACTTTTTAAGTACGACACAAAGTCCAGCCATACCACTGAAATATTTCATTTTGATTTGAGTGGTTATTGTCCATACTTAGGTAGATAATAATTTAGGAAATACTAAAAATAATAATAATAAAATAAAATAAATAAAAACTCTTTTAAATCAAGTTGCTATAGATTTTCTATGTCTTGATGATAATTGGTTGCCCAAAACTGTTAGCATAATACCACGAAACTTTTGCTAACCACTATCACTGCTCTTATCATTTCTGAAAACTTGGTGCATTTTCCTTTCTTCTTAACAAAATATTTCAATATTTCTGATAATTGAATCCAGAAGACTAGGAAGCATTAGGAAGCATTTCATGTTTGTTTAATCAGACTTTTTTTTTTTTTTTTTGATGAGATTCAGCTATCAATTCAACAAAGAATTCAACAATAACTTTGTATTTGTAACATCAAAGCATTCAACAATAACTTTGTGTTTGTGACATCAAAAAAAAACACACACCCCATAAGGCTGTGGCTTAGATATTAGCTCAGTCAGAAGACAGTCTTCTTTTGACACACCAAATTGCTGGAATTTTTTCACATTATGATAAAACAAGATGATTTCAATATTGCAACACTAGATGTCATCACATCATGGTACAACATGGTGAAGTGATATTTAAACTCTTACCAGAGTAAGGATGAGTGAGTAATTCAAAACTAATAACTTATTCACTGTTTTTGCTGTTGTTGTTGTTGTTATTTTTGTCCAAAAATAGTCTGCCAGTTTCTTCATGTTTTGTAACCTATCACATAATTATTAACTGTTCATTGTAAACTTCAAAATTCAGTTATTGATTAAAGAGTGTTACTTTAACACTCTTTTAACACTAATTTATTTAACAATAGAATAAACCGGTGAACAATAAAGACAAATGAAAATCAAAGCTGACAGAAATGGAAGTCTGCTACTAAATTAAAATTTCCAGTGTAATTTTAATTTCCATTTAAAAATATTTCAAATAAATATTAATATACATTTATATTAATTCATGCTAGTTATTTGGCTTTCTGTAAAATATGATTTAAAACAGAAGTAACAAATTTCCTTGAAATCAATTTCTACCAGTATACCAGTACAGTAAAAAAAAAAAAAAAAAAAAAAAAAAGTAGATTTTGATCTATAAATAATGAATTCCTAATAATTATCATCCTATCATCTTTCAGGTTTACACTTTTCAGTACAACTGCATTCCATAACTTATGCGTTCTTGCATACATGCTCGTGTGACTTTGTTAGAAATGACCTTGTTTATGCTGGGCCTTAACTGAGCCTTGTATCAAGTTGCTGAAAATTCAGGTCTCTTCTCTTAAGTTTGATTACATGATAATGTGAAAAATGCAGTGCCTTTTTTAAATTATTTCTGAGGATGAGCTCAGGTGATCTGCAATCCCTAGAACAGCATTTAGCAGCTACTTTCTTCAGCTGTGCTAACTTTGTTGTACATTTTGGTCTAGAAAATAGGATGCCACTTTCTGGTGCTCAGTCTGCTTAATAATAGTTGAATAATTATTATTTTAAAATTCTCTCCCACTCAGAAACATACTTTCCTGTACTTTGAAGGCACGGGAAATCTCCAGAGATTTTCAGCTACCTTTCCTCTCTTCACACTTTCCTTCTCTTCTCTACCACTTCATGTTCTTGCATAGGGAACTAAAAAGGGAAAATTCTTAGTTCCATAAATTTAGGTAAATCTATTGAAAAGAGATTTTAATCCCAAGAAATCAAATATTGAAAGGAACATTTACAAAATTATTGCAGCATTTACTTTAAAGGCAACTATATGTGCTTCCTTTCCATTTAATAACACCAGCATTACAGATCAAGGCTTATCCCATACTTTTATAATTTTAGCCTGATTTGCACCAAATTATGTTCTGCATGACAGACTAAAAAACAGTCTCAGTCTAGACCAGACCTTGGTTGGGGTGCTTTCCAAGTAGGCCCCTGATTTCTTGGATGATTTGTCTACCAACACCTCTGTTTTAAAAGAAAAATGAAATTAACCTTCTCAAATGCAGGTGCCAGAAAAACAAAACAAAACAAAACAAAACAAAACAAACAAACAAACAAACAAACAAAACACAGACAAAGCAGAGATTTTGAATGCCTTCTTCACGTCTGTCTTCAACATTGTGAGGAATGTTTTAACAATTCGTGTCCATAAAGAACAATTCTGTTTGAAATGTTTGAATCCTGTCTGCCTCTGGGCCCTGCACTGGCAATTCAATGCTTGAACCACAGCTGCAGTGTGTCCCAGTCTCCCCCTCATTCCTCATTCTAGCCAATTTATCACTTCTTAAATTTATGAACCTGTTTGCTTTTGTTATTCCGGACTTCTATTTCTAACACTGCTATAGATGTGTCTGTGAATGGCTGGGGAAGAATGTTTTAATTACCCGTGTGTCTGGGAGTTTCAGAACAACTGATAACAACTAGTGACTGTTATGGGATACTATGTGGATCTTTGGTATCTGGTTAGGGGGGGGCCGAGAAAGAAGCTGAAAAGCGGCTGGGAGACAAGATTTGAAGAAGGTGTTTTGAAGAAGGTGTTCTGTAAACTTGGGATGGTGCCCAGTAAGTACAAAGGGGAAGAGGAAGACTGCGAGCCTTCAGCACGGAAGACCCCTAGAGACCCCCAGAAGAGACCCCAGAGGAGACTGCGCATGCTCCAGTAGGAGGGACTGCACCCCGGAAGCTAATTTTAATAATCTATTTTTTTAGAAGTAGTAATGAATATGTATTAGTCTAGGAGCATAAAAATCAGCTGCTTGATGTAACTGGGGTGCGTCCTGATGGAGCGGAGACTCCCGGTGCACCCAGCGCTGTTTGCTTACCTCTATTCCTTTATATTCTCTCAATAAATCCTATTTTTATTTTAATCCTAATTTGAATCCTGAGCCATTTATAACAACATCAATGATGGGTTCTAGAACCCCTGGAGCCCTGAGTTAGAGGACCACGACTGTGGTAACAATAAACTCCCAGCCAACCCCAAACTTGTGTGGGATTTGCTGCTCCACCTGAATGCATGCAAGTCTATGTTGCCCAACAGTATTCAGCCCAAGGTACTCAGAGAACTGTCTGATGCAAGACTTCTCAATTATTTTTCAGTGGTCTTGGGAATTTGGAGAGGTCCCAGTTGACTGGAAGCTGGCAAACATTGTTCCAATTTTCAAGAAGGTCAAGAAAGAAGACTCTGGTAATTACAAGCCTGCACTTCAGTGCCTGGTAAAATCATGGGATTATTCTGGGAATTATTGAAAAACATTTGAAGAACAATAAGGTCATTGGTCACAGCCAAGACAGGTTCACAAGGAGAAAGTCCTGTTTAACAAACTTAATTTCCTTTTATGACAAGGTCACCCACTTAGTTGACCCAGTTGATGTAATCTTTTTGGATTTCAGAAAAGCTTTCAATACTGTTTCTTACAATAGCCTTCTGGACAAAATGTCTAGTATACAGATAGACAAATAAATATTACAATGGATAAACAATTAGATGGTGTATTGGGCTCAAAGAGTTATAGTAAATGGGTTGGCAGCCAGTCTCTAGCGGGGTTCCCCAGAGCTCCATTTATGTTTTCATAAATTTCTTAGGTGCAGGACCCGAATACATACTAAATAAGTTTGCAGACTAAATTGGGAAGAGCTGTTGGCTCTCCCAGAGGTTAGGCTTGTCAAAGAGATCTTGACAAATTAGCAGGATGGACAATCAGCAACTTCATGACATTTAACAAGTGTTTTATTCTGCACCTGGGATAGGGCAACCCCATCTATGCAACATATAGATGGGGGGATGAGAGGTTGGAGAGCAGCACTGTGGAAATGACTTGGGGAGTTCTGGTTGACTGCAAGTTGAATATGTGTCAACAGTGTGCCTTGCCAACTAAAAGGGCAAACTGTACCCTGGGTGCATCAGGCATGGTATTGCTAGGTGGTCAAGGGAAGGGATTGTCCTGCTCTACCCAACACTGGTGTAGCCTCAGTTGTACTGGGTACAATATTGGGCATCACAATATAAAAACAAAAAGCTACTAGAGCACGTCAAAAAAAGGGTTATGAAGATCTAGATCTAGATCTAGAAAGATCTAGAAGACAAGACGTATGAGGATTGGCTGAAGTCACTTTGTTCAGCCCTGAGAAGAGCAGACTGAGGGGAGGCCCCATGGCTGCCTGCAGCTCCCTCACAAGGGGAGTGGAGGGGCAGGCACTAAGCTCTGCTCTCTGGTGACAGTGACAGGTCTCAAGGGACTGACATTGAGCTGTGACAGGGGAGAGTCAGGCTGGATATTAGGAAAAGATTCTTCAGTGAGAGGGTGGTAGGTCACTGAAACAGGCTCCCCAGGTCAGTCGTCATGGCAGAGAGCCTGCTGGAGTTCAAAAAGCATTTGGACAATGCTCTCAGACATATGGTCTGATTTTTGGGTGGTGCTCTGTGGAGCTGTGAGTTGGACTTGATGATCCTTGTGGGTACCTTCCAACTCAGGATATTATATGATCCTATGAAATTCAGATTATGAATCTTAGTCTCAGTCAGGGAAGACTTCAGGGAAGGCTTTCCCTTCTACTTTGTAAAGATTCAGAAGACCTTGCAGCAGAAGCTAAGGTGAATTATATGCTTAATGCTATTATTCCATTATTATCAATAGAGAAATGGAAATATACAACTGAGAGAGTTCACTGCCTTTTTCTAACAACGTCTCCTATCCAGTCAGAAGACAAGATAAAAAAGAATCTGCTTAATTATTTTTAGCAAGCAATATATTCCTTTATACTTTCATAAAAATTCAATTAAAGGAATATATTTTTACTAATTCACCTACTACTGAAAGTCACTTAATAAACATTTTATTCAAAAAATGAATAGAGAAACTATGCTAGCTGCTTGATGTTTTCACGTTTTGTCACCTGATTGCCTAAAACCTTTAGATTTGTTATTCCAGTAACCATTTTTGAAGCTGCATATAAATAATGCAGCTTACAATTTCAGGAATTCAAAAACATGCTATTTATGGCTCTTCAAGATACAAACCTTTGTTCCCAGTCAACACAGAGGGGAATAATTGTCTTTATGGTCATCAGGTATAGAAGGTAGTTCTCTCACTACTGCTCTAAAAAGAGAAGAAAACAACCATTTTATCAGCCTGAAACTTATAGTTTACTGCAATAACAATGTGTAACTATCTGCCATTAAACTCTTCTTATGTCTTTGAGCATTGACAGATTTTTGGAAAACTGGATGACAGTCATATGAACTCTTAAAATAGTAGCTGAAGGATGAGAAAAAATATAGAGCCCAATCCTACCATGGAAACTGTGTGGGTGCAAGGCTATTACAACTCGTCTCTGTCTGCAAGACACTAACACTGAAAGAAAGGAGAAAAGAATCAATTCACAGAAAGAAATTCTTATTCATGATAAAATTTAGAATGATAGACAGTTTTTGTAGGAACCTTATGTTAGAAATATGAGAGAATACCTTCATAAGTGTTTCTGCGCATACTGTTATTGTATGTACAGACTTAGCCCTCCAGGAGTTTCCAGTTTGATTGCACTTCATGCACTGTTTCAACTTTACAGCTATCATTTTAGTCAAGCAGAAAAATCCTTGTATTGAGTATTTAACTATTTAACATTACAATATTGAAATATCATAAAACATTCCTATAATGATTGTTTCATCTGCTTTCTTACAGGGAATTTAGCTGATGACAAATTTATAGATGCAGTTGTGTTGAATTTATTACTATTATTTAATAAACATCTGCTGATGGGTTTTGATTTCACCTATGAGTCTTTTACCTTTAAAGAGCTGAGATCATATATGGCTCCTGTCATTTGCCAGTGAAAGGAGTGTGAAGAGGATGGTGTTACTAAAGGCCAGAAAACAGATTTCTGAGAGCCATTACTTATATGCATATAAGGGCTACTGTTGTTGTAATTCTGTATGGAATCAGACATGGGGTTAAAAGCACTATGGAACATAATTTTGAATGCAGTGAACAAGAGTTGACATCAATGTTGCCATATTTTTATTAAGTTTCTGTGAAATAATAGAAGCTGAATTATTTAGTTGTTTATATATGAAAGTAAAGATGTTTTGATTCAGAACTGCTAGTTTTTCTCTTAGAGCTAATCTATAAATGAAAACTATTTTATTGCAATACATTTTTGAAAAAAAAAAAAAAAAAGAAGAGCATATTTCATCTTCTAGATAAATTTTAAATTGATTTTAATTATTATTTTGTGGATTTCATTATTAATATACTGTTGCTAATATTAGTATGTTTAATATACTAATTAAAGATATATTAATATACTTGTTATCCAAGTGCTTTTATTCTACAAGCTTTTAACACATACATTTGTGTTTTCATCTTGGGAATAAGATGCATAACCTTTTCAAGACTCTTGCTATACAGCTTGCTCTCCAGCGAAAAAAAGGGCACCATGTATACATATGTAAGGCATACATATGTAAGGTAAACAGTAGTAATTGTATTGCATGAAGTAATTTTATATTTTACTGTGCTATTAATCCATCTTTTTACAGACAACAAGCCAATATTCATTCTTTTACTTATTTCCACTGTGGTAACGGTGGGCTAATTTAGCCCACATTAGAAACAGGTCATCATAATTTTCCTCATTTCATTCTCTGGAAAACCTTTCATTACCTGCCTGAGAGTTACTGTATAGCTCCTTTCACTGATAAGTTTCCACACATGCTCTACCAATAATGTGGGATGATATGATCTAGGACAAGAAAACCATTATTACCCAACAATTTAAGAGTGTTTAGTAGCATTTTTACTCTTCCTTTCCGAGAAGAGTATAAGTATTATTCTTCTTTGCTACAAAGAGTCAGCTATTACTCAAGGGGAAACAAGATCCAGGTTAAACAGGTCAGCTTTAAACTTTAGCATTCCATTGAAGACATGCTAGGTGGACAACTTGCCCTATAACATTCCTTCTTATACTGCTCATAGGATTTGAACTCAATAGAGATAAAGAAATAAAATAAATTATATAATTCAAAAATCTGAGTAAATAGCATGTAGAAAAATTAAGATGTAGCCTTATGTAAACAGCAAAGAGAATAACTTCCTAAGGCATATCAGAACTATGTAAAACCTCCAAGAGTAGCATACAGAAAACCTAGATAAAATATAAAATATTTTATCCTCTCTAAAATATAGAAGGGAAAACAAACAAACAAAACAAAACAACAAACAAACAAACAAACACAACGAACACCACCAAAGATGATTGACCTAAATTGCAAGAAGATAGTGTTGACTTCTCAT
The DNA here is from genome assembly GCF_964035555.1 of Netta rufina. Lineage (NCBI taxonomy): Eukaryota > Metazoa > Chordata > Aves > Anseriformes > Anatidae > Netta > Netta rufina. The sequence goes on along the minus strand of NC_140125.1, from coordinate 74,861,654 downwards.
TGACCTTTCTCCAAGAGGAGCTAAGAAGAAAGGAAAAAAATTAAGATATCTGCAGCTCTCATATTAGTGGTGTGTGAATATAGTGGTAGTGGCTGTAGCAGTAAATAACTTACATTGCTACAATGAACACAAAATGAATCCTGTTCTGTACTGTGGAAAAGAATAAATAAGCAGGTTAAATATACAACAGAATGCAATAATGATATTGAAATGAAAGACATTAACACTGATTTCTCATAAGGACAAAACTGAATGTTCCATACTTTCTTTTACTCTTCTTTACGTTCCCTATTTGTTTTTGTTATAAATGTCAGACAGATACTTATTTAAATATTTTGAGATTCTGGGATGGCAGAATCCCTAACACTAAAAGAAACATAATCTTTAATGGGAATATTCTTCATTTTTTCTTCTATGATAAAAAGAAAATAAAAAATGTTCAGGCCTACTATTGTAGCTCCAGTCAAGGTTGATATGAGCAATATGTGTAGATTTATACAAAGAGTAAGTGATTTATAAAGAAAATGAGAATAAGTCTCATGAGGAAAGTGTGGCTCACCACCTTTTGGGTGTCATTGGTGGGTATATTTTTAGTCAATGTTGTATAGTAAGTATGAAATGCGAGAGCATGCCTCAGTCAAACTCCATGTTCCGTGTCTCATTTTCTGTTTCTTGCTTCTTAAATGTTTTCCTTCCTGCCTCTCACTCTCAGGGTTGTTTTGTGGCTAAAGGAATAGATTCAGTAAACTATGGCTGATATAATCATGCTCTACTTGTTCCATAGATTCTTCATGTTTACATCTAGATCAACTGTCTGATCGAGTAGCAATAAAGACATCAACTCACACTGAAAGTTCCTGCTAAGTTAATGAGACTAAATTAAAAAAAAAAATAAAAATGGACATCAACTAGAAGTGGTTTTGTCTTTCCCTTTGCCCGATAATATTAAGGAGCAGTTTCTGAACTCTGTGGGAGCTTACACTATAAAGCAGCACCTTGCACAGCTCGTACAGAGCCATGTTGTCTGTTGATGTAATCACCATGCCGGAACTAATTAAGGTCAGAATGACATTTTCTATGTAAGACAACTGCAAAGTTCCATACAGAAGACCAAACTACAACTGATCAGAAGACTTCTTGGCCTAAATGTCTTTTCATACACAAGGACAGATCTGTCCCACTTTTCTGAAGCATAGGAAATGTATTTTTTCCTTCCAGCTCTGAGAAAATAAATTAGAACAATGCAATCTGTGCATGCTGATTTGTGATATGAAGGCAACTATCATTTAGGAATGTCATGTTCTTAGTTTACCCTTTGTCCTTACATGACGACAAATTATGGCATGGGCATTTAAAATGCACAAGGATGGTGGGACATTTTAATATTTTAAGACATAAAATCATTAATTTTCAAAAAAAAAAAAAGGCTGAAGGGAGATTATCAGTTTCATATATATATATATATAAATATATAAAAAAATGTAGCAGTGTCTATGTGAAAAAACTACTGGGCATTTGCTCTTCCACCCTGTCAGTTTCACTGTTCATCAGTAGTCTGGGCTGCTTTCACTGATGCAAGAAAGGGACTTTGTAACAGCCTAGAAAGGGAACATGACTAAGCAATGCTTGGATTATAGACTAGGTTGGTAATACATAGTAAAGTAAAACAAACAAGCAAACAAAAAAAAACACAGGTGTATACATTTGTTTGTGCAGAAGTAGGAATAAAATCACTTCTCAGCTGATTCCTTGCCAATGCATTATTCCACAGTGGAAATAATATGATTTTAAGACCTTAAACTTTTCTTACAAGTTTTACTGAAATAAATTTTAGAGAAGAGAGAAGGGAACTCATTGAAAGTCTATATTTTTGAGTGATATCAAATAAAACTAAGTACAACAGTTTTCATGTAACATTACCATTGTTGACATGATTTTTGTTTTATTTGTTTGGATGGTTTTCTTCTTCTGGCATTTTCAGGGAGAGAGAGAGGAAGAGGGAGAGGGAGAGGGAGAGGGAGAGGGAGAGGGAGAGGGAGAGGGAGAGGAGAGTTGTGTATTGCTTCATGACCTAGTGACTTATAAAAAATATTAAATATTAAAATATTTTTGGTTACTTCACAAGAGTTTCTATTTTACAGAATGGAAGTGCTTCATAGATCTTCAGATGGGGGACAATAAGAGTGGGAGAAAAAAAATCAAAAGACTCAGAATAAGATAACTAAAAAGGGAGGGGGAGGGGTGGAGAGAAGAAGAGAAAATCGAGGAGGTATTATTTTTGTTGTTGGAGGTGTCGGTTTCTTGTTTTATGGTGGAAGATCAGACTATGCATCTAATAGACACTGAAGTGTTATCAAAGGTAGACTGAAATACATTTTTGGTCTCTATTATTAAACCTCTATTTTAGCTTTCAGACTAATCCTGAGCCAGTTCTGATGGTCTTATTCAATATCTTTATTGACAATATTAAGAATAAAACTTGTTTGCAAACTGTTGCATGTAACAATTCATAATTAATGATGCAGGTCGGCTAAGTTACACTTTCTCACTCTCATAAGCATGATGGAATAATTTAAAACCAGAGTCAGCAATCTTTGGTGCCTCGCTGAAATTAGAGTCTGAGTCTTCTGGGTTACAGATCCTGCATCTTACAAGTGAGAGGGTCTCTCGGCCTTTACCGATTATAAAGCTGCATGGTCACTCATTCTATGCAATTTGTCGAGACGCCTTCTTACAGATTTCTGAGTTTATTTAAACTTTAATTTCTATCTAAATAAATGATGAAACTGTTTACAACATAGGGAACAGAGAACTCACAAATATACAATTTACATAAGGAACATGAATGCATATTTAGAAAGAAATGTAACTGAGCAGAACAGATGCATGTATTACAAGAGAAAAAAACTTACCTTACTCTGGAGTCTTTGCTCCCAGTATTTTGCCATCTTTTGGTCCTCACAGAAAACCCCCTTCAACCTAACAGCCCTTCCACCCCGGCTCTACAAGTTATATGATAGTGCAAGCTATCCACTAGTTTCCTTCAGTGACTGGTATTTTTTAAGGGAGTGTCAATAACTGGTGATGGGAGTTGTGCACATGGAAATACAAACTATGCATAGTTTGCTTTGGCCTCTTGTCACATTATTTTTATTTTATCTTTTTGTGTCTATGTGTTCATATAAGATCACTGGAGAGGTTTAGACTAAGACTGTCAGAGAAAATTCTATTTCAAGGGAGGATGCTAGATATAAGAAATAATTAGGATGTAAGAAAACTAAATCAAAACAGACTAATTTACAAAGCACCAACCTTAGCTGTTAAATGATGGCCTACACTGAATCATCTCTGAACCACTCTCTTTGAAGTTCACCACAGAGAGAAGTAATAGACTGTTAAAGGAATTTTGATTTAGCCAAGAATTTGCTGCTCTGCTGGTGACTGATATCTGATAAGCAGGAAATCTGCACTACGCTTCAAGTTGTGGGTTCTTACTTTCAATCAGATGAGGTCATTCTATACACAAGTGTTGTGGGTTAACCCTGGCAGGCAGCTCAGCCTCACACAGCTACTTGCTCATTGCCCCTAGGTGAGATGTGGGAGAGAATCAGAAAGATAAAAGTGCTTGGTCTCATGGGTTGAGACCAAGACAGTTCACTAGGCAAACCAAGAGATTCACACAAGCACAGCAGAACAAGGAACCCATTTGCTGCTTCCCATCGGCAGACAGGGGTTCAGACACCTCCAGGAGAGCAGGGTTTATCCTGCAGCACAACTCCTTGGGAAGACAAATGCCATCACCCCAGCATCTCCCCTGCCTCCTTCTTTCCCCCAGCTGCTATTGCTGAGCATGGTGCCACATGTTGTGGGACATCCCTTTGGGCAGCCTGGGCCAGCTGTCCTGGTCGTGTTCCCTCCCAGCTCCTTGGGCACCCCCAGCCTCCTCACTGGCTGGGCAGCACCAGGAGCAGGAAAGGCCTTGGTTCTGTGAGAACTGCTCTTTGACAACTGAAACATCCCTTTGATATCACCCCTGTTTTCATAACAAATCCAAAACACAGCATTGTGTGAGCCTCTACAAAGAAAATTAACTCTGTCGCAGCCAAAACCATGACACTAAGTCACTTTATATCTCTCCTCACTTTATATCTCTCCTCTCTGATACTATGACATTTCACCGCAAAGACACCAGATTTGCTTTTCCTTTCTTAATCCTGGAAATTGCTGAGGAGGACACATAGGCACACCCTGTAAGAAGGAATTTTAATTTCAATAGTTTGTTGCATGTGCAGTATTAGAAAATAAGTTTTAAGATCTATCTATTCTAGAATTACTGTTAACAGAGACTAACAATGGAAGATTTCATCTTACCTATGCAAAGGAAGTAAATAAATTGAAAGTAGTTTAAATTCTTGTGAACACTTGGAAAAAATAACTAGAATACAGTGATTTTACCGGTTTTCTGTCAAGATGAGGAAAATAGTTGATATGTTTACACTAGAATCAAAAACATTTTCATCATTTGTGTAATTCAAAGTTATCTCGATAAACTATTCCATGGACTTAACAAAAAAAGCACACACTTTAGTGAAAAAGTAACTGAAGTGTCAACTGAGATATCAAAAAGAATGTTAGGATATATGTCTTTTAAAGTAATGTTGATTCACTTCTCTGTAGTCAGTTGTAAGAAATGTATCAATAAAAAGAGGTTCAATTCTATAAGTCGAGGGTTTAAAAACAAAATCAGCCCTGATTTTGGCATTGTAATTAAAAAACAAGCAAACAAATAAAACCAAACAAAACTAAATTGAGTTTTCTTTTCAAACTAAAACATGACAGATGTAGTCTTGCATCTGTAGATATTCACATGCCTTTTTATCATGGTCCTTTTAGACCAGCCTTGCAGAATACAGTGCATGTATCAATGTAGAGGCTTTTCCCTCTTGTTTAAAGTGATAAAAGTATCAAATATGATACCGTTAAAAATCACAATATGGAAAAAAAAATTATATATATAGCAGTAAAAGTGCTTAATTTAATATGATATGCTGCTATTGTAACATATTTGAAACTCGTTCATGTCAAACCTGACATAGAAACAAGTTTTCTTGGGGTAGATTGGTCAATGCTCTAGGTATGTTCAGCCCTTGAATGCAGTGGATACTTTGGACAAAAAATATTTTCATACAGAAATCACAAATGGAGTGAATATAGATCTGACAAAGTAGCTAAAATCTCCTTTTAATTCTGTGTTGTTTGCATAATAAACCTGGAAATTACATTTCAGTTGTTACAGAACCTTTTCTGAGAGATATCAGAAAAGATGAGCTCTTGAACACTTTTGATGTGATAATTTCTATTTATTTTCAGTAGTTTAAGCTTTTCTATGCTACACTTATCTTCCTCTCATGTATAACTTGTTCTTCATTATAAGACATTTTGGAAAAAAAAAAAAAAAAACTTCAATTTTTATGGGGTAAGTGGGAAGAAAATACATCTCCATTAGTGAAACCTCACTATAAACTACAATTCTGGAATAAATCGTTACGTTGTCATAACCAAATATGTACATGACACACACGATTTCTTTTACACAATTTCTTAGTAAAATATTTTGAAAATTGCTTTCTGATTTAAATATATATATATATTTATCCTAGACCATTTAAAATTAATAAATATTATAAAAAGTGTTGTTGTTGCTGTTGTTTTTAAATTATATTTATTAATTTTAAATGGCCTAGGATATTGCTAAACATTTCAACATTTATGTGAAGAAATGTTAAGGAGGAGTTTTTCTATCAAAAAAAACACAAAGTTTTAGAGTCAATGAAATTTTATTGTCATACCTATATACCAAAGTAGTTCCCTACTGACTGAAGTAAAAATATACTATTAACTCACTGTAATGAAAAGGTAATTGATTGATAAGAGGCCTATTACAATTAATTTTAAAGACTGTTAGTCTTGTCCTAACATACATACACATGATAAATACCTGCATGAGATGAAAGGAGTTTTAAATTTTTTGTTGGTGAGTTCCTGTAAATTGTATAGGACCTAACAGAAGCTCTTGGAAAATTTTACATTGAGTTTTATATTTGCATACATATATATTATTTGTTTTATTTTACTGTGATCTGGATGCTAATAAGATGTCCAAGATAGAAAGAAGCTTTCAAATATTTTTTTCGGATACAGATTGTACTGTTTTACGTTACAAGTGGCAGTACTGTGATATATTGATATGGTGAGAGAATATTTGCATAGAACAGATGCTTATCACAGCTTTCAACCTGTTTTCAGTATCTCCACTTTTGCTACTTTCACTTTTCACTGCAATATAGCTCAATATACCAAGTTGTCAGTGCAGTTTTCTTTCCTCCTTCCACCTACAAGTTTTCATGGAATATCAGTAAGTTAGAAGGATTCCTATGAAATATTTATTAAAATGTGTTCACAACAATGTATTTTCTTTTTAGCTATTGTAGTAGTATTTCCCTGGCACATCGCGACTTAGCAGTCAGGTATTCCATTCAAATAATTATCAGTCAATTTTCTACAGCAAAATAATTCAAAGGCTTGAGTTTATTTACATCAGCCTGCAAGAATCCTGGGTCCAACCCGTAAAAGACATCACACTATATAACCATTTTCACGTTTCAATCTTCTTTTCAGTTCTAGAATGCATGCTTGGAAGGTTATGAATTTAAATTTTTTATGAAGAATGATTTTTATGACCTCAAGTGTGGATCAGCCAGCTACCTTTTAACATTTTAAAAGTCACAGGCAGTTTTCTCCATTTCTATACCATCAACATTCGTCTGCCATGTTGCATAGTTCATCTGGTTCTCCCTGATTTATATAGTTTTTAGGTACCTGAATTCAGAGTGCATTCTGCTTCTTTAACTGCCTTGATCATAGACTGAAGCTCTTTTACAGGTAATCTTGTGCACATCAAACTACCAGCACACTGGGAGCTATTTTTTATAGCCCTGAAGAAAAATAGCATACTATAATAAAGTTAATTATTTTTCTTAGTCTCCTCCATACTTTATCTCTGGAAATTGGTTGGCAAGACATTTTCCCATTATTAAAATGATTGAGCTTTTGGTTATTAGAAAAGAAAAGAAAAGAAAAGAAAAGAAAAGAAAAGAAAAGAAAAGAAAAGAAAAGAAAAGAAAAGAAAAGAAAAGAAAAGAAAAGAAAAGAAAAGAAAAGAAAAGAAAAGAAAAGAAAAGAAAAGAAAAGAAAAGAAAAGAAAAGAAAAGAAAAAGGTTTATTTCATACTGCTTGCAGTGGGAGAAAAGAATCGTGGAGAAAATAAGAACTCATCCAAGATGAGTGTTTGGAAAAACACTTCTAAAATGTAAACAATTTACTTTTTTCTTACACTGCTATCTACAAGTTAAGATAAAACTTGGTTACAGCTTGCTCACTAGTGTCTTTCTGTCCCTGCTCTAGAAATGCATCTTAACAAATAAGTTGATATAGATAATAACTGTAATTATTTTAGTCATATTTGAAAAAATATGTTTGTATGATAAAATTAATCCTCAGAATCAGGAACTATACAATTTAAATTTTAATAAACATAACAGTAACTAATCTGTAAATATCTTCACAAGCATGAAATGCTGGAAGGTAGATAGAGGGAAATGCTTGGGATGTATAGTTCACGTATAAATTATACAGAAAATGTGACACCTTCCATATCACTGGTCCTTCTTTTAAACCCATATTACTATTCCTGAGCAGTTTGCTGAACAAGACTTTCTGCAAGAGCTCTCTTTTGATGATTAAAATTGTATATTAAAATATAATTAAAATTGTATAAAACTTTACTGAGCAATGATAAAATTAAATAGCATCTGCTAAAACAAAGCAATATTTGCCAATGCATGGAGTAAAACTTGAATTAATAACACTCCATTTCCCTGTAAGTCTTATAATTAAGAACCAGAAGTGTTAGATGAAACCTAGTTTAATCCTTATCTCACTGGTTCAGACTTCACAGCTTCGAAAAGAATTCATTATTATATCTAAAATCAACCCATTATTTGGCCTCATTAAACTACTGCTGGAGTAATCAGTGATCAAAACGCTTACATTGACCGAAAGTACAAAACAATCTGAAACATTGATCAGAAATACTGTTTACTTATTTTCATGGGACATTTTTAGATAACTGCACTTTTTTCTTCCCTATGTAAATTATGTAACTAACTGGAATCCAGGTTATGCAAGACAAACAAACAAACAAACCAACAAATAAAATGGAGGGAAAAAAATGGGCATCTTGAAGAACTTAATGTCCAGTTGATATTTTATTCTTAGTGTTACCACAGAGTCTTGCACTTTCCATCCAGACTCTGGCTCATATCCTGTTCTCACTTTAGTTAGACTTGGGACTGCTTCTCCCACAATTTACATCTTCTAGACCTATTAGACCAGCACAAGTATCCAGCAAATCTGTCAGCTTCACTTTTAAGTTTGGTGTAAAGGTTTGGAGCTCTATTGACCTTTACAATGTCACTTTTAGGATGTTTTCATTTCCAGAGGACACATAATAAATAAATAAATAAATAAAATTTGCCTTATTTTAAGACATTTCTCCATTCACTCAAAATTCAAGATCCTCATTTGCAGGAAGGGAGAGTCAGAATGGCAAAGCACTTTTGTATTATCCTCTTTTAATCAGATCTTTTTAATGACACCTTCTCTGTTTATGTTAGTACTTGTGCTTTGCATGTTGTATTTACTGTTCGGTTGGAAGATCCTAGTAAGGTTTATGGACTTTTTATCAAAGATATTTGGATCACGCCCTGCAGAACACTAAAACACCTACTTAATGTTAAGTAGCATTGCCTATATGGCCACATTTGAAGCCTTATAAAACTTAAATGTTGCTGTAACTTGTTTTGTTGTATCAGCATCTTAATTCAGTTTCAAATACATAAAACTACACTTTACAGCAGCCTGTTGTTGATGATTTCTATAGAGAATCAGATCCTCAAATGAAATATATTCTAATGGTTCAAATTGTCAAACAGCACCAGTGAAATCAATGAAGCTATGCTGACTGAAAAATTGGTCCAGGAATAATAAATGATAAAACTACAAAACCACAATTCATAAGTATTCTAGAAAGTCAGGCACATAATAGTAATCACTGGTATATGCACATCTGGGAATGAATAGGAAAGAAATAACAAATCATCTGGAAACATTTTTATGGAAAGTGCTTACTCAGGAAAAATGAGGTTTACAGTAAGTCAAGCAAAAAATAAATCCACGTGAAAAGAGACATGTGGGTAGGTAAGGAAACAGCCTTTTTTGGTTTTAGTCTGACAGCAACAACTTTAAACACAGTTTGAATTTTAAGGAGTATACTTTTTGATCTCAAGGAAGAAGATGGAGTTTCCCAATTCTAGCCAAGAGGACAGTAACACAACTGAGCAGAAATCTCCTTAGGATCCAAGCAGGAGAAGCCAAATGTTTGTCATGGGCTGGTGCCTTGCCACAGGTCCTTGGGCATGAACTCTGCATAAGCTGTTTGAAACTGTCTGATTAATGGTACAGACCCAATCTTAAAACTGTGCAAACTTGCTGAAGCCAGTGATAAGGAAAAATTATAATCCTTTGATTCAGTTGCATATTCTATTATTTCTTCATTGTGTTTTTGCTTTGCAGTTAAAAATGTGTGTGTCCTACAAGTAGGGAGCATGTATTAAAGCAGTAAAACCAAGTTACAGGATCTAGTAACCCTTGCAACTTCTTGAATTATAGTCCCTGTTCCCTCACCTGCACTATCACCAAATTCAGGTAAAGCCAAATACAGGCTTTACAGAAGGAACCCTTCAGCTTGAAGAGATAGTCCACAATGACAGGGAGCAAGCTGGGTGGGTTAATATAACTGCTCAGCAGGATTTTAGACATTTTAGGAAACCTTGCTCTAGCTGCCACTTCAGAAGGCAGTGGGTATCCTACAGGTTATGTGTCATACCTTCTAGCTGATACTTTCAACAGATTCAGGAGTCACACATTAAGGTAATGTTTCAGGTAAGAGACAAAGCTCAATCCCAAAACTTGGAACTCTTCAGTGAAATCTCTTCTCTTTTCATGACATGAAGTGTCACTAAGAAAAACAAGCGTATCTTCTGGTTCAGCCTTTGACGAAATATTTTCAGGCTTCAGACTGTATAGTGTTTTCAGAGAAAATTAGTGTCTCAAACCATAGTGGCAGTCAGTAAAGATTGTATTTAATAGAGAAATATGTCCCTCCTACACAAAATGGGCAGAACCAAGAGACTTACAAAATCACCTAGATTATCACACGAACATTTAGGTGGAGTTGCAGAAAGCTTTGGATTATTATAGATCTGAAATAAAAGTCTGTCCTGCACAAATACAGCACAAATAAAAGAATGTATTGGTACTCCTGAGCACTATGAGTTAATTAATTGTAATTAACCCTGCTATAGTTTAAAGGCTTTTCATGGGGAGGGAAGTGCATGTTTAGAATCTGGCAGTATTCACAGAATCATCACTTAAATTCATTTTTCATTAATAAAGGTATCAGAAAAGTTTTTTTTTTCTTTAATAATGGTATTAGAAAAGTTTATCTGTTAAATTGAGCATGAAAGAGATATGTAAATCCCAACAACATTCACTTTTTTTTTTTTTCAACTTCTGTGATTTTATGACTATAAACAGTTTCAGTTTGTTCAGCTTCTGATCTTCTCCCAGACATGATGCATTTCATCTTACAGATGGCTTTTTCAAGATCCCTTAAGAAGCACTGTCTTACAAAGTTGAACAGTACATCAAGACTTTTTGAATAATATTTGTATTTATGTCAATAGCATGATGTTTTCCACAATTGCACATTTCATTCTGCATGGATATACACATATATTTAATTTCTGGTGATATATTAAAATGTTTGATGTTTATCTGAAATGTCTAAGTATAGTATCAGTTTGTAGAGTCAGTTACAATCACTGCTTCACACACTTTAATATAAAGCTGTTGGACTCACATCTAATGGAAGTCCTTATCTAGGAGAGGAAACAAATGCAGACCAATGTGAGATGAGAATTCAGTCTAATAATGTCTTTCAACTACTGACTTTGCCAAGTACATAGTAAAACTATTATAAGCCACCAAAACAACAATTGGGAAAACTGTCAGGAATGTGAGATACAACAAAACTTATTTTTCCATCTTCCATATACATTGTTGACATTAACATATAAGTGGATACCACAATTCAGTAGGTTTAGTCCATGTCATTAGTCACAGTAGAGCCTGATGGATGTCTGGCACTCCTCCAAGAGACAGGAGAGTGAGAACACTTTATGTCCGTACTCTATTTACCCACGCTCAATTAAGGCAGTGAAACCACTTCACCTCAGGTGCTATGACACCACAGAGTTTTTAAGGAGTCCACCCTCAAATGGAAGTCTCTTTCCCACTAGCACTCCTAGCTTGAGTAATGTCAGTATATTTGTGTAAGTGGCCATACAATCATGCCTTAGAAAAGAGGCTGGTTCTCCACAGCCTCCAGAGTCACCCCAGAGGGCTGGAAAAAATGGAGGAAGCAAGAGACAGTATGGAAATCATAAGCCTTCTTCCCAAGAGCAGCCCTCCATATATTAACATCTCATGTTATTTGCACATCCTCTTAGCTAATGCTTTTTATTGCTAACATTTTAATTCAATAATTAGCGAGGGAAATACTCTGAAAGGCCAGATCTTTTTTACAGTGTTTCCACTTCATAGAATTCCATTTTGTCTCAGTAAGCTGAAGAGATAAAGGTTCCTCCCATTCGTGCCCCCTTGCTCTCCCTACATATGAGCACCATGTTTGGTATGATGGAGTGGTGTTGCTAGGCAGCATTTCTGGGGACGTCAGTCATGAAACTATACAGCCACTGCTTTCTGGCTGAACTTACAATAAAACTAGTTTTTGTTGATACACATTTCCAACTATTGCTGCATCTCCAAAGAGTACCAGAGATAACAGGAGTCCATCAAGCAACATGTCAGGCGAACTTGCAAATGCAGGCAGTGTTCAGATGAAGATATCCTCCACTCCTTTGTCTTTACAAAGTACATCACTCATCATATCAAAATGCTCCTGAGTGTCTGAAAAACAACAATAATTTAAAACCAAAAGTGCCAATTTGCTATACAACTCTTACAGTTTACCTTTATAGCAACTATCCATCACATCTCAGACATCCACAGAAAAGAAAATGTGAGCCACTGCATATCAGTCATCAGACAAGCTTTTCTGTCATGCGCATCTGACTTTTTTTTTCTCTTTTTTTCTCTTCTTTTCTCTTTTTTAATCTCTCTCTCTCTTTTTTTTTTTTCTTTTTTCTTTTTTCTCTTGTGTTTCTGTCAGTATTGTTGGTCTCTATTTATCTGCTGTGATCCTGAACTTCCTGCACTGTGTGCAAGTCTGCATTGAAGATCATAGATTTTGCTCCTGCTTTAGGCTGACCTGCATTCCCCAAAAGATTAGGCAGACCAAAATGCAGTCTTTAAGTTTCTGGGACACGTCTGAACAACAATAAGCTTCATGAAGATGAAAATGCATTAGCACAAGCTCCAGTTCTTGTCAGTCTGCTCTCGTGGCAGAGGCTGTGAAGTAGCAATGTCACTGAGGGGCATGCACACCACTTTCTGATCTTCTGCCAAGTGGTATTTGACTGGTGGTGGCTTGCCTTTTAACAGCTTTAGAAAATAAGAGCACAAAAATCCTGTCAGTGTTGCTTTATTTACCCCCAAAAGGGACCCATTTCCCATTGGAAGTAAGTAAATAAATAAATAAAGCCCAATTAGGTAATGATCAAAACCTAGATGACAGTTCAGCTCTTTTGTAGAACACAGATGGGAAACAATAGATTCTTGCAATGCAAGCTCTACTTACCACATTTGAATACCTAATGCTCACTATTGATGCAATTAATGAAATATTACAGGTTAAATGAAGATAAGACTCCCCAAAACTCATCTGCAGGAATAAACTCTGTCCTTTCTAGGGAATACTTAATGACAGTAAGAGCTGGGATTCAACTCCAGGTTCAGTCACCTACATGACAGGAGGTCATATAAAGGAGGTCTTCATACATGCTAGATGTCTAAGCTCCTTACATAGTCATAGAGATCTAGTAAACCCAGGCCACAGAACTCCTAAGTTCCGTATAAAGTGGACACCTGCATTTAGACAGCCAAACAGCTCTCAATAATCACATTAAGAGGCATAGTTAACACCCATTATTTGTTTGTTTGTTTGTTTCAAGCAACAAGTTTTTAGGAGTTTCAGTGATGGAATACAGACACAGGATGATACAGAAAAGGGAAAAGAAAGCAAAATGTTATCACATATGATTATATTTGGACTTTATTTTTGAGTTGTACAAAGTTTATTAATGACACAATTACTGTTAATCAGGAAATTATACATTTAAAATTCAATGACAATGATTCAATAAGGAAAGCATAGTATAAGAAACATAGGAAATACTAATAAACAGCTACGAAATTATAAACACCTTTCTGTAATTAATCCCAAGAGCCATACACAACTACACCCATGCTTACAGAATTACATGCCCTCCCCATAACATTATCTATATGTCAATCTTTCACTCAAACTAACTAGTTATGACTTTGTTCCTGGACCATCTAGACCCTGCTGAACTGTTCCACACAAAAGACACACCCACCCTTCAGCATTCACAACCCTATCACTTAGAGAGTACAACTTAGCACTCACAGGTTTCAGATAGGTCAGTACAAGGAAATGGTGAAACTCAAAATGGGAAGAAGTGCCTCTGACACTGTGCCAACATTGCGCCCAAGTCTGGTGTCCGCCTCAGATCTGCTGTCAGGTGTCCGTTTGGCACCAGAGATGATATTAGGAGACCCATGCAGGCAGCACAGCTGAGTTCCCAGCTGGTAGATCTGTCACCATCCCTCATACATAGGATCAGCCATCCCATTCTCTTAATTTCCAAGATACCTCTCTTCCCCATCTCCAGTTGCATGCAGACACTGACATCTTTACCCAATTTTTTTTCTAGACAAGAACTCTGCCCAAGGAAGTGAGGTAGATAATAAATTTTAATTCAAAAACAAGACAAAACAAACAAACAAAAAACACAAATACACCACACAGTTGTTGTACAGGTCATCTCTGACATCTTAAAAATGCAGTTTCTGAGGGCACCCTTGACTACAGCAAATGAACTATCAGAGTCCCAGTGTTAGACAGTCTGTATTCAAGTTACTACTTTGAAAAGTTCATTGAAACTCTGGTATTTAATATACCTCACTGGTTCCATCAATGTGACATCTGACAGCAACTGGTAGACAGCAACTATATCTCACCCAGTTTCGGGAGAAATGCAGCTCTTTGGATCCTTCTTTCTCTTATGTTCACAAAACACCTTCATTCCTCCCCTCATAACTCTGAGGTCTAACTGAACATGTTAGGCCATAGAGACAATTCTCCATGCCTTTTAGTCCACAACACATTGAAGAGTGGGCTTTCCTAAAAAACAAACTGCCGGTCTATTCCCTAACTGGTGTTTAAAGATTACAATTTTAACCAGTGATATTCCCACATCCCTGTAAAAGTCTGTCCTGGTTTCAGTTAGAACAGAAGTTTCAGATAGAACAGAATTAATTTTCTTCCTAGTAGCTGGTGGAATGCTGTGTTTTGGCTTAGGATGAGAAGAGTGCTGATAACACCCTGATGTTTTAATTGTTGCAGAGCAGTGCTTATACCAAGCCAAGGACATCTCAGCCTCTTGCTCTGTCCTGTCAACAGGCAGGCTGGGGGTGCAGTAAGAGCTGGGAGGGGACAGACCCAGGACAGGTGACCCAAACTAGCCAAAGGGGTATTCCTGACGTCATGCTAAACAATATATAGGGGTGGCTAGCTGGGGGGGAGGGGGCCGGACTGCTCGGGGTTAGGCTGGGCATCGGTCAGCGGGTGGTGAGCAATTGCATTGTGCATCACTTGTTTGTACATATTATTATTATTATTATTATTTTCCTATTATCACTATTGTATTATTATTATTATTATTATTGTTATTATTACTTTTGTTATTATTATTTTCCTGTCTTATTAAACTGTCTTTATCTCAACTCACGGGCTTCACTTTCCATTTCTCTCCCCCGTCCCAGAGAGGGAGGGGGAGGGTGAGTGAACAGCTGCGTGGTGTTTAGCTGCCGGCCGGGTTAAACCACGACAAAGTCCCAATGCTGTGTGCTTCTGTTCATGAGCATCCTTAGGGAACTGCTCAGAGGGCTACACCTTACCAACACATTGATATCTTCTTTGTATTAGGGCTTCAGGTCAGCTCTCCTAGGACCAGATCCAGCTGTGAAGTGCAGAGAGGGGCTGGTAACTATCAGTTTCCAAGGGCAAATCCTTGTCCACTTCGCCATAGAGCCTGCAGCAAACTCACTGTTTGTCTTCAAGACAGTCTGACTGGAAATGGATGGAGATCCTTAATGGTTCTACTACCTTTATAAAGGTGGATGCTTATATGTTACAGCAAGGCATCTTAACACGTACTTTGAAGAGTGTGTAAATTAATCTATAGCTAGAAGTAGCATACTCCCACTACTGCTTTCTGAGGCTTTCTAAAGAGCAAAGAGTTTAGTCAGAGTTTTTAAAATCACTGACTGAATTATGGTAACTGTTACTTGGATTTGTCCTCTCTTATACTTTTGCCATTTGGGTAGTGGCTAGGCAAAATAAATTAATAAAAATAAAATTCTAAGCCATCCTCTGTTGTCTCACCTAGTAGTGATACCACATCACTTCCCTCATCATACTCTTTCTGAAATAAGCACACTTATACCATTATAGAAGTTGCAAAGTATTCAGAATGAAAAAAAAAATAAAATAAATCAATCAGTAGAACCAGATAATTCTTGTTTTTCACTCAGAGAAGAGCACAGAACATTAAATTATTCTGCAAAAGAAAAATGAAGATGGTAAGAAAGTATCAGCAACAAGAACAGAGAAGACGTAATAACCAAAAGCTGGAGAAATACTGATGTTAATGTAGCACTATTTTTAATAAATGAGACAAAACTTCCTATAGAAACAATCTAACTTATAAGATGTTTGTCATGAGAGTGTGCCAATCTCTCATAGTTACGACCAAACTCCTGTGAAACAAAAAGGCTACAGAATATTGCTTAAGGGGAACACCTGGAAACCCAGCTGCTGTCCTGACAGGGAATAGGACAAGAGGAATGTGTTATAAGACTTTGGTTGGAGGAGCTCCCACTCAAAACAGAGGGATGAAGGCATGAACAGGGGACAGCACAAAGTGAAAGTAAACAGGGAAGGAAAAAAATTGTGTTTAAAAAAAATCAACTGGTGTTAAGAATTGAGATTTTTAAACTTGCCTTGATTTCCTTTAAAATCTTTATTTCTAAATTTACTATATTTGTATATGGTTTTAGAAGACACTGCTTTGATTCTATATTTTCTGTGCTTTAAAGCCTTAAAGGACTATCTTGGTTTATAGCAGTGTGTTTGGAAAGAGATAATAGGAAAATATGAAACAAAGAGTTATCTCTTGCGTATCCCCAATTGCAATAGTATGCGATCACTATCTTACCTACATTTGTCAGAGTTTATCAATGACAGATCAAGGGTATGATAAATTTTCAAGGCCCGTGTTAGAACACTGTGGGCTATGTGGCTGATAGTCCTCACTCCCAAGGAACAGAACAGATAAGGTTGTGCAAATATCTGTGATATGTACCAAGGTAAAGTCAACATATTTACCAGATTGTAGATGTGTACTGGATCATGTGAAAATTATTCTTTGATCTTGGAGATGTGGGGCTATACAATACTACTGTATTCAATTAAATTCTAAAACAGGGCTATAAAGAGAAGAAATGATGAACAAACACTGGTTGCAAACTTAAAAACAGAGTATCTGAATAACATCTGTTTTTAGGCTGCAAAATCACATCCATCAATCAGAAGAGGTTTTAAGTCTTGTTTTAAAGCAATATTCTAAAAAGGTAGCAGCCAGCATAAACATATATATACTAAGAAATAAAAACAATAATAAAGAAGCCCTTAGAAATTCATCTAAAAAAAAAAAAAAAAAAAAGTAAGTAAGTAAATAAATAAATAAATAAAATAGTATCCATAAATTTACTGTGTAGACACTGCAGACCCCTAAACAGGAATTTTGAATATAATAAATGACAAACCATTATTACAAATACAATCTGGTAGCCAGACATGTTCTTTTTATGTAGTGCATATGCCAAGGTGTGATTTGAGCACTGAAGCCATCCAAATACTATCTCTAGACACAGTCTGTCTAGGGATGATATTTCTGACTATAATGGAAAATTTGTAGATGACTGCACAGAAAAGAATTAGCAATATTTCTTTTAATACAAAAAAAGTAAAATAGATAATTGTATCTGAGTTTAAATTCAAAAATATAAATGTTATATATTTGATAAAAATACATAAAATAGAGTAAACCCAACCACTTCAGTTCAGATTCAAGTCTTGAATTTCTGTAGAACTTGCTCGTCAAATTTGCAACTATATAAATAGATTGTATTTGCATGAATGTGAAGTTCTTGCTCCATTTCTGCCTAACTGTAGACACATACTGGCGTACTGGTTGCTATAGCTCATGTGAGGAAGCAGCAGGGGCTGCACTATTGGGCAGGATGAACCATGAACCAAGGGTGAAGCATAGGCTGTGTCCTTTCTTTTGGGGTGCAGTATCCAAGGTAGGGACAGCATATGTTGGTAGGGACAGCATCCCTCAGTGGTCCCAGGCAATACAATAGATGAGTCAGATCCCAGCCAGGAAATCCATACAGAATGAAAGGAGACAGGCCCTGAAACAGGACTGGAGGTAAAATGACCTACAAGGTCTGGGATCAACACCAGAAAAGCAGTTAGTGAGTCAGGATAGCAGAGACAGGGGCAAGCAGTGTTTTAATTGTACAGGCAGTATTACTAATTGTATAGTAACATCAAAATAAATTTCTTCTGTGCACACAAAATTGCTGATTGGAGTGAGTGGATCTGCCTTGACTAGCCTCACCTGGCCCCCATCAACTCATTGTTTGCCCATTGCGTCAGGGTTCCATTTAGACAAAACCCAGGAATCTGGTGGGCTTTCACTACCTTGGTCCTTCTTGGGTGGTGCACCCTGGTCAGGGTGGTCACTGTTGCTGCCTTTTTGATTACATTCTTGTTTGCTTGGAGCAACACAATATTGCTGCTCAGAGACAAAATCCTAATGCTCTGTAGTGTGAGGTGTCTGATTGAGAGTGCTCTGGTGGTCACATTGCTGAGAAATATGAGTAAAGCTGATCTAGCCACCAAGATCTCAGCTACCAGGGTTGTCGAATCACAGTTTAGAGGGTAATATTGGTTGTTGGGAGACAGCTAGACTAGATTACCTCAGAGGTCTTTTCTAGCATTAATGATTGAATGTATCTATGATCTTAGAGAGTCTGCTTATAGAATCCATACATATAATTGATATCTACAATAATTAACCCAGGAAAAGAAGAGGTCATGCTATTCATTAGCTGAAGAAAAAGCTCAGAAAAATTCTTGATCGAATACTGAGTTTAGCTATTCACTAAAGCTTAAACCTTCATCTTTTTTTTTTTTTTTCAAACTAATCTACAAAGTTCACTGAGTTTTTCAATGACTTCTGTAATGATAAATTCTTATGTTAGTTCATGTTTTTAAAACATAGAATCATTAAAGAGTTAAACATATATAGTGAGTTAAATATGTGTATTTGGAGATGTTGACTATGCATATGTATAAATTATATGTAAAACGTTATTTTCAAATTTAGTACATCTGTTACACATAAAACATATTCAGTATGTCTAGTTGTGATCTCACTCTCTAAAGTATTCATATATTTTTGTTAGCAATCTTCAGATGACCATAACACTTCAGCTTTGTAAGAATGATTAATTTAATCAGACTCTTTGTCTCCTGCCAAAGTATTTGTGTTCTTAAACTCATCATGAATATTTACCTTAATAAAGCTCTCCAAGAAAGTCTCATTTTGTCTGGTAATCATGTGGGGAAAAGAAGTGTCAAAATGAGTACCAGGTACTTATCTTAATTATATGTCTTTTGCACTAGACACTAGCTGAGTTAACTAGTCATAAACTGGTAATATATAAGTAATATACAACAGTTTTCTATATTCCTATTGAAATACATCATTTAATTGCACACCATTAGTAAGCTATTGATTACACAGGTACAATCATGATTCTTTTTTGTAATTACTTTTTCACTTACGCCATATATTCATCATAGTTGGAGAAAAGAGAAAGATTAAGATGGCTTTATTAAAGTTATTATAGTCTTACATTTTCCCTACCTGCCCTCTATGAACTTTGCTTGTGCATTCCTATCAATTCTGAATCTTTAACTCTTCTAAAAGAGTCATTGAGGCTTGCCTTTATATAGTGAGGAAGATTAATAGGTTATGTAATGCATATCCTTATTTGTTGGAAGCAGAAAGAAGCTTTTTTTGAGATGACAAGATATGTCATTGTCAATAGGAAAAAAAATATTTGCATATAAGAGAAAGGTTAGGATGTGGTTCCTTAACTTCTACACACGTCTGTCTTTTGAGATTTTCATGGTAGAGTGTCATTCTTATTTTTGCAGAGTTTCACTCTTTTTGTAGTGTATTTTAAAAGTAATAAGTTATGCAAATATATATATATATATTAAATATATACTAATATATATAATATTTGTATATATAGAGAGAGAAATCATTATATTTCAGGTGTACCTGAAATGCAAATGTACACTTTTTTTTTTTTTTCCCCGCAAAGGTACTTAATATACTACACCTGAAACACAATGATTTATAATGACCAGCATGAAACTATGAAATGAGAGCAGAATAGTTCAAGACTTCTATATCACCCAACTTTTTCTCCTGGTGAAAGACATTTCTGCCACATATTATCTTCCCACTGTAAAATTAAGCTCATGAAACTCAGAATGTAGGGATTAAAAAGTTGAAATTGGTGTTCTCTTCTGCAGTGAGCAATTCTAGTGAACACAGGAAATAATACTGGGACTGACTCCCTTCCAGAACAGTGACAGGAGCTTCATTAGCTAAGTGATGATGGTGGGTGTGTAGGAGACACAAGTGTCTTAATTTTCTCTTAAGAGAAAATAGGCAGATGTCCAAGCTGTGTATTGAAATATTTAGGTGAAATATTGACACTGCTGAATTCAGATTACACATTGGTCTCAATGCAGACCAGATATTGTTCCCTTTGGAAATTCTGGCAAGAGCTTTATTTCAGTTAAATGTCTATTAGTTTGCACACACAGAAATCAATATAACTGCAACAAAGAACAGGGTCCTTCACTTTTATTTTTTCCCCTCACTTATCTAACGTTTCATCTAACAAGCAGATTTTAGATGACAAAAACTATTTTGCTTTCATGAAATAAAATTCATACATCTTTAGCGCAGCCCTTGTGTTAAGCATCGCTAAATTCTAAAAAGTTGTTAAACCCCAGGTGGAGAAGTAAAAAAGCAGACAAATCTGTAAAAAGCTACAGGACAAGCAAACACTACAGTATTAGCTCTCAGAATGTGCTGTTTTCCAAAATTAATTGTTGAAGAAATCAAGAAAATTCTCACAGAGATATCTAACCTTAGGGAAGGGTTTCTAATATTTACTTTTTAATACTTATCATACATACATTTGTACTTGGATCTCCTCAGTTAGTTAATATACTATTTATGATCTCAAAGAACACAAAAGTGTGGGAGAAAACAATACCAGGATTAAAAAAATAATAATTTCATAGGTGTCTTAATAATAAGTACTATGAGACATAGCAGAGCACAGATGACCAGATTATCATCTTCATACAGAACATCTAGAAAAGGAATTTTCCTTAGATATGCAAATGATGAAGCAGGAACCATTTAACTACTTTGTGTGCAACTCTTCTTAAGTGAAGAGGTAAGGTGATTACTCAGCTGTGAAGATGTATCCTCGCAGTTTCAGCCTGGGTGATTGATTGCTTCCTTTGACAGCTCTTTAACTACAGCTTTGGAAAGGCTTAAAGATTGGAAGCTGGTTTGTATCTAGCCCACTTATTTGTAGAAAAGGATCCAAAGAATATCCTGTTAAGAAATAGAGCTTTCCTGACCTGTCGTAAAACACGACAATTGAAAACAGATATCTAGTTGGAGATCCTTTCTAGTGATAAGTGATCATGAAGCATGGTCTGTCCATGGAAGACTACAGGTTATATGGTATCAGATATTTTAATCTCTGTAATGTTCAGAATGAGCAAAGTCAAAGTATAAAGAATAGCACAAAAATGTTGTAAAATGAAAATTCTTAAGTTGGAAATAAACTGTTTAATGGAATTATGATGCTAGTGGAAAACTACAAAACAAAATGATTATCAAATAATTTTGATAATTTTGTTTGTGTAATATCTTTAACAAAAATATACATATATACAAAAAAAGCTTTTTCTCTTACTCTTAAATCTGCAGTTTCATGTCAGTAAAATCTGTAAGTACTGACATTTTCAGGTTTAATATGAGGTTTTTGTTCCATCTTTTTAAGATTTATTTTAAAATCTTATTTCTTTCAAAATCTCATTTCTTTCCATTGCAGACACAAAATTAACTGTGTGAGCAAACAAACTGGTTGTGTTAGGAACTGAAAAGAATGAAACACCATTAGCACCTAGGGAGATGTGTTTCCAACAATCGTCTTAATGAGATGGCTTTCCTTTGAAGTTAGCCTGACCTGTGGGTAATTGTTTTACACCAGTCCCAATGCTAGGAGCAGCTTGACAATATGTTAGTCCATTAAGACACAATGTAACAGTCATGTTAAGTGTTTTCAATTAAATGCATGTTCTATAGATATAAAGCTATAGTATTGCTAAGCCTGAAGACTTTCAATTGTTTTGAGAATATAGGAATTTCCCTTTTTATCTAGACATAAGTCAGAAGTTCAGATATGTCCAGGTTATAAATTTGGATTGCATGGTTAGAAAAGAATGAGTAGAAAAGCAGTGAACCAGAGGAAATGGGACTCTTCACGCTGATTTATCAGTCCCCTTATACTTGTGCAGCTTTCCTCTCTCTAAACTGTCCCATTGTCTGAAAAATAATAGTGAGTAACTTTATCTCTCTTCTACAATGGCCATAACTATTCTTTATCTCATATCCTTACACTGCGATAAATTTTGTATCTTTGGTTATATGAACAAACATGATGTGATTATTATTAAAACCGCAACACCAACCCATCTACTACTCTGATATTTAATAAGGCCTACCTCAGAGCAATATATTTTGTATGAAAAAAAAAAAAAAAAAAACCTTTTTTCATTTTGCAATTTTTATTTCCAGACATGAAATGTCTAAATGAAACATTTCAAAACAAGTCAGTCCAGCTAAGAATACTGAACTCTGATATTTAGATTTCAAGTTTGAAAAAAAAAATAAAAAGGAATAGAAAAAAAATAGAAAAAAAAAATGAAGTTGCAGATTTGAAATTCATTGGGACACTTTTGAATAGTATGTTTCAATACTTTTGAATATGATAACTTCTGTGTTCCCTCAAGATGCTAGTCACAGATTCTGAACATTACATTTCCTCTGCGGTTTTGGTATTTTTGCTGCCAGCTGTACTGCCTGGTATGAGGTTATGGATGAACTTCTCTCTGCTGCTTTGACAGGTTTCAGGCAGAAGAATTGTGCCACCAGTTCTCTTCAGGCCATGCCACACAGCAACAGTTGACACAGATGGAAATTATGGCCAAAATGAGGATGGAAGTGTTTTAGAACCCAGTTATTAAAGAGAAAATACAAACTACATTGCAAAACATTGCTTGATTTTTTTTTTATTTTTTTTAATGGAAAATTTCCAATGGGTAAAGAAAAAAAAACAACAACAAAACACACCAAAATAACAACATGGGTACAATGTCTGAAAATTCTCTCTTGAATATAACTCGCTATTTTGCAGAATTATAAAAAATAAACTGAAATATTTTGAACAAGAATGTGACTCTTGAAGATGAGCTTCACTCTTGTGTTCATTTTTTAATTTTGTTAGTTGTACACTAACAAAACTAGTGCTTTCCTTTCTTACACATATGTGTAAGAAAGGAAAGCACTAGTTTGAGAAATTTCTGTCAGGAACTTGATTTATGCTTCGGTTTTATTTAAGATGCTATACTCAAAGTCATTATCCATAGCTAAGATTTTCAAACACATCTAAATAGGATAGATGATAAAATCCCTTTAAAACACGTCATCATTATTCTGGTTGGCTCCTATGAATCTGTGCTATATGACTATGTTTCAAAAGGCAATGTCCAGACAAAACTTAGGACAGCAGATGCGTACACATAGAGCTGAAGTACCAATTAAAAAAAAAAAAAAAAAAATTGTTGACCTTGTTCATACTACCCTAGATTGCCAAGTCTTCTCAGTGATTTTTTTTTTTTCTTCCCAAAAGAAAACCTCACTTTTTTTTTTTTTTCTTTGAATTAACAGGAAAGAAAATTAGATGAAATTTCCTGGTGCTTAAAAGAAGTGCTGGACCATCACAAGATAATTCTTTCTTCACAGAAGAAAGCAGAAATATAATTCCTCTTTCTTTCATAAGAGATTGGATTTTTGTAACACCACTTCAGCCAAATTTATTGGAAAACCTCCAAACCACTGGTAACGCTATTTCTTTTTTTTTAATATTTTGTATTCTCTTGAGCTAGCAAGTACCTAGTTGTCATGTATACAGTACATGCATAAGTAGTAGTTGATTCAGTTCAGTGATAACTACATTAGCCTGTTGTACAATAATAAACCATACCATCCAGAGTTCTACCTTACTCCTAGGTCAATATTGTATCTCTCAGTGACATTACAGAGAGTTCCAAGGCTAAGAAATACCAGTATTCATAGTGTCCCACTCCATGGTCTCTTCACAATGTGGATACATTCTGAGTATTTCAAGGATGTATTTATATTTAATTTGATGTTAAACATATCAGAAATATTTTGAACAGAACCTATCTTCATGTGAATTCCTCCTTCATCCAGACTTGTTATTGTTAGCTGTCAGTGAGCAGTAAGAAGATGAGAGGACTCTAGTACGCTCTACTACAGGTATGTTGAGATGACTAATAATCATGCTCAGAAGCAGAATCTGCATTTCCCCTCCATTGCAGAAGATATATGTCCTGCATATGAAGAATTTACTACTCGGTTGCATATTCAATACAGCTAACTTTAGCAAAGTCTTCTGTAGTTTCTAAAAATTTGTGTTAAACTAAAAGAACGGTACTCCTTTTTCTTTCAACCATGTAATCCAACTTAAAAACAGTGGAGGAGATTTTGATTAAATTTTCTAAACAATATCACCTTTCAGAAAGGTAGAGACATGAAAACTTTTAGGGAGAATAGTGGAAGTTTTGGAAAACTCATTATAAATTGAAAAGAGATTGTAATATTAA
This sequence comes from Netta rufina, assembly GCF_964035555.1. Lineage (NCBI taxonomy): Eukaryota > Metazoa > Chordata > Aves > Anseriformes > Anatidae > Netta > Netta rufina. The sequence goes on along the minus strand of NC_140125.1, from coordinate 74,837,062 downwards.
ATGGTATTTAACATAGACTTTAAACTCTGGAAAGCTGTGAATAATCCTTACTCACATAAGTCATTTGTATACCATAAAGAATGAATGCCACCTCTTGTAAAAAATATAATGCTCTGTTCAAACTTACTACATTATTTCAGTATGTTTTATTTATTTAGCAGATTTTGCAAAAAAAATAAATAAATAAATAAAATAAAAATGTAATCTGAATGCAAATTAGCCTATAAATATATCAAGAATAGAGGGTTTTAAAGTACCAACTTGGAGTTCTATGCTGGGAACCCCCCCTTCCTCCCATCCATTGTTTGCACAAATTGAAGATCCTGCTCAGCCTTCTTTTCTCAAGATGAACAGCCCTAGTTCTCTCAGCTTTTCCTCAGATGTTTCAGTCCCTAAATCACCTGTGTCCTTTTGCTGGACTTGATTATGAGGTTCATACTGTTCATACTGTTCATATAAAGAAGTTGGAGAACTTCTTTACCAAAAGGGTTGTTAGGCATTGGAACGGGCTGCCCAGGGAAATGGTGGAGTCGCCATCCCTGGAGGTCTTTAAAAGATGTTTAGATGTAGAGCTTAGTGATATGGTTTAGTGGAGGACTTGTTAGTGTTAGGTCAGAGGTTGGACTCGATGATCTTGAGGTCTCTTCCAACCTAGAAATTCTGAGATTCTGTGATTCTGTGATGTCAAGCTACACACTATTATTTGCCAACATGGTCTACCACTTTCTCACTTGAAAGGAACTCTTTGTGTATCTCCGCCATCATTTCTAATTTAAATATGTCTTTATGATGTTGGTAACCCTGCTGGCAAAGAAGGTTTTGCTCCACTTGATTCAGTGTATCCTCTCTTTCCAGTAGTCTCTGATCTTCAGCAAGGGTCCTGTGGTCATAGAAAGCAAGACCCATCTTCTGACACCAGCTGCATAGGAATTTTTTGACCCACAGAATATATCCATTCCCCCTCAAACTCTTCCTCTTTACCATCAGGATCGAGAAGACACCATCTGAACCCCTATTGCCTTCACCGTCTACCCCAGAGCCAAGTAGTCATAGTTAATACATTCCAGGTCTTTTCTGACACTATCATCAGTGCATATATGAAAAAGCATATATGCAGGGGTCTGCTGTTGTCTGAGTGCTGAAAAGCTTTGGCATACTTCCCACTATGCTCCAGACCCACCCCTAAACAATTAGCAAATATGTCCCAACAGGTGATGTCACCAGTCTGCGTCTCTGTCCCCTGCAGCAAGGGCACTGTTGTCACTTACCACTTATTCCTTGTGCCATCAGCCATCTCAGAAAATTCACTGGAGGGAGATCCCAATGCCTTCTTCATCATTGCCAGTCTGCATATGGAGCATTCTGGTATTGTCATCCAATCAAATTTTATTAAATCAGACTAATTCTGAACAGTCGGATTGAAGGAGTAAAAGAAAGAAATTGAAATGGTGAAGAAGGAATTGATTTCTTGTCCATATCTCACCAAAAGCCCAGCATCATTCATCACTAGAAGAATAAGAATAAATCCGACCAGGTCAATCAAAGACAGAGAAGTAATGATTAATTCATAGGGAAAATCTTATGCAATGGAAAGCCAGTAACAGCACTTTTTTGAATCTCTAAAGTCATGTTCTAGGTCAAGGTCTCTTCAGTGTGAGGGTCATGACCTCTCCAGAGGTCGCCAAAAGTAATCATGGGGTCATGGAGCATTGACAATTTATTACAATTACTGTAAAGAAAAGCTTACCTTTCCACTCCTAATATATCTTTCAACTTCAAGGCCAAGTGTCAATCTATCATGAGCCTCTCAAAATGTATGCACAGATAACACACAGTCTTGTCACTGTTAGTATGCACTGGCATTTTCCTACTGGTTTACAGGAAATGCAAGGGTTTCCTGCCATTCTTCTTGCTTGTCTTTTACTTCACAGAAGGTGCCCTGGTATTCTAATACTACTGATAAGAGAGGAGAGATGCATTTCTGGGAGTTCAAAGGCACAGATGAGGAAGAATCCCGCAATGGAATAAGCATGAAATAATGTGACATGTGGACAGGCTATGGTGAATAGCATAAGGTTATAAAATAACTTATATAAAACATAGAACTTCATGCAGTCCCAGTCAAAGTGAAGCAGGAAGCAAAATAAATTGCAGCCAAGAAGGGATGGCAAACTGCCTGCTCTGAGTATGCTTGAGGAAATAAAAACGTGCCTTTCTAAGATGATCAGCAAATCCCCATCTTATCTTTGCAATTCTGTTCCTGCCACTGTTGCCAAAGACAGGAGGGAGGACTGGAAAGAGAGAAGGCGGCATTTCCCATCAAAAGTAGCTTTTCTGAAACTGTTTTCTGGCTGTCCTCCCTGGCCCAGACCTGAGATTCACACTCTTCCCCTCACTAAAGCAGGACCTCTTCAGTTATCTGCCAATTCCTGGTAACTCAAGAAGAGTAGGGACACTTGCATGCAAAACATTGGTGTTAAAGGTGGAAGATTACACAGAATAGAACAGGAAATGGGGAACAGGAAACAGGGACTGAGATGGGAAGAGATGAAGGGTTTTCAGGACTGTGGAGCAGCATAAAAATAAAGAAGTAAATAAAGTGCTTTTACCTGTTGCACTTTCCTGTGCACTATCTTTGTTATTTCTCTAAAGATCAACAGCAGATTTTTTTTTTTGCAGCATGAAAAGTGTATTTTGAGCAGTGTATTTATCTGCTCTGAGAACAAAATACTTCTTGGCCTTTTAATTTACTTTTGCTGTTCCCTTTCAGTTGTCACTCTCACCCAGTCTGTCACCCTGTTGTTTTGTGGGTACCCAAGACAAGGCACCTTGATGTTTAATCATTTGCTGCAGTGCACAATAGCTAATTGTCTCATCAGAGCATGTCAGCTACATGTTACCTTGCAAAACAGGGCTCCAGATACCTTATCACTGTTCTCGGGTGTGCTCCAGACAGTCTACTCCAGCCAAATAACAACATGTAGGAAACAGACACAGACAGATAATGACAATCTGAAATGTCAGAAATCAAGGGAACCAATAAGCTGAGAACACTGCATAAAAAAGCCAGTTTTGATCTAAAATCAAATTGCCTTATCAACCAATCACTGAAGGAAACAATCCAAACTGCAGCATAAAAGTTTGTAGAGAGTTGGCATTAGACTCTCAGCAGGCTTTGGGACTGAAATCAGAGCCATTTTTAGAGTATTATGTGGCAAGTGCTTAACTTGGGCAGACAGACAAGATTTGTACTAGGTTGACTTTATATGGTTTGTTGCAAGACAGTTGGATGAAGAGCCATAAAGGAAGATAGAAATTGGATTGAGTACCTCATTTTTTCCCTTGCAGCCTTAGTAGGGACTAGTGGGTTGTCATACACAACGCAGTGAAGTCAGGAAAAGCATGGAAAAAAATGCTTACATCAACAAGCATTGGTCAAGCATTGGAAGGGGCTGTCCAGAGAAGTGGTGGGGTCCCCATCCCTGGAGGTGTTTAAAAGATGTGTGGACATGGCATTAAAAGGCATTGTAGGTCTGGCTGATGGTTGGATCCGATGATTTTGAAGGTCTTTTCCAACCTAAATTACTTTATGTTTTTATGAGAAAAAAAAAAAAAAAAACAACAACAATTAATTTGTGGAGAAAAAAAATAATTAACAGCGGAGAGTCAGTTAAGGCAAGAGTTCCACAGTAAATGGTATGCTAGGTACCGTATGTCTAGCAAATAAACGAATGTCTGCACAAAACTTATTACCTGAAAGATAATAGGAAATGCTGGAGGTTGGAATCAGGGCATATCTTGAAAGGTGATTGCAGCTTTATCACTCTATAAATGTTTTTTATTAAAATGATGAGATGTAATTTATGAAAGTAGGCAAGACATGAAAATGTGAGTCTTGTACAGATCTCTGTGTCCACATGCAAACCTAAGTTATTCTTATCTGCCTTAGAATTTGAATAAAGTTAACATAAGAGATGATTTATATCTTTCAATGCTCATGCTTATATCTTTCACATGCTCACTTTAGTGGATGTATCAGGTAGTTGTAGGCAGTAGGAATCATAAGTAAGAAACAACACTGAGATGTGTCCACGTTACTTTAATTATAAAAACACTTTTTAACAATGGCTATAGCTTCTTTTAAAAAAAAAAAAAAAAAAAAAAAAAAAAAAAGAAAGAAAGAAGGAAAATCACTGTCTGGCTATCTGGCTACAAAAGAACCTACAGTACAAACTTAATAACTCAGTATTTTTCAGATGAACTCTGGAAGCCAATATTTTGTTTCAGTATAAATTTGGATTCTAATACGTTCATTTCAATAAGAGAAATTTTTAAGGTTTGGAATCTTAATCTCAAAGCTAAGTGTAAGGATGAGCAAAAATACACTAGAGGAAGTTTTCAAAATCTGAGTTTTTTGTTCACATCACTGAAATGTACATTCTTGAATTTCTTAGGATCAAAGGAAAATATCACTTTCACCTTTGTGTGTAGGTTGATAACACATAGAATCCATGATTAAATTCATATATATTAATATAATTTTCACTGAATTTATAAGGCACAAGTCCTGGGGGAAAAAAAAAAAAAAAAAAAAAAAGCTCAATTCTATCTTATATTTATATTCTATCTTATATTTATCAGTAAAGTTGCTATAAAGCAGTGTAAAATAAAAGATAAAAGGAGGTATTTTCAGGTTGTATGAACAAAATTAAGAAAATGATAATATACATGTATGTCTACTTTTCCCCAAAAAATTAAAATTGTACATAAAATAAGATCATTCATCATCATAATATAGCCAGTTAAAGTCCTGCACATATGACATATGTAAGAATGAGTGATAAGCTCTTAAGTTTTTAAGGCCAGAAAAATCATTGAAATGATCTTGTCTGACATACATTATAACACAGATCATAAAACCTCATCCTGTTTCTTTCCTTCATGCCATTAACATGCCTTACTTCAAAGAATTCCAATAAATAGCAGAACATTTTCTATAAAACTCTTCAATCTTTTTTTTTTTTTTTTTTTTTTTTTTTTTTTTTAATGGAGTAGGCAGTGGCTTATGCATTACACTGTTAGGAAGGTTTGTGCTATTTATAATCTTCACTGAAAGTGTTATAACTGTATCTCTCATTCCAGACCTTGCCTGCAGGTTAGATGCAATTGTACAAGTCTTTCTGTCATTAAACTAATGGGTTTAAATTTGAAAAAGAATGTTTTATGGCAGGCAATGAAGCATCACAGCTGATTAGTTGATTCCTTATAAAGGAAGGTTTTTGTTCTTGGAGGTGGGTTTTGTTTATTTATTTTTTTTCCTTTTCTTTTTCTTCTCCTTGTTGTAAATGTCATTCAGATTTCAATATTAGAGCCAGCAAGCTTAACAGTTTACTGTGTGGTTGTACTGGAACTTGTAAATTGATGAAAAGATGTTTTCTTTCTAAGAAAAACAGTTACGAGCACTTTGACCAGTTGGATCACAGCAATCATATCGTCATAGGTGTGAAATCATATAATTATAGAATGGCTCAGGTTGGAAGAAACTTCAAAGATCATGTAATCTCCCTGCCACGGTCCAGGGATGCCACCCATCCCTGGTGCCCAAGGCTTCATTCAACCTGGCCTTGAACATCTCCAGGTATGTTCAACCTCAACCACATCACATCATTCACAACCTCTCTGGGCAACCTGTTCCAGTGCCTCATCACCCTCTGAGCGAAGAGTTTCCTCCTAACCTCTAATCTAAATAAATCTCTTCTCTTTTAGTTTAAAACCATTTTCCTTTTTTCTGTCATTATCTGACTGAGCAAAAAGTAGCTCTCCAACTTTTTTATAAGTCTCCTTTAAATATTGCAAAGCTGCAATAAGATCACCTTGGAAAAGGAAAGCTACATCTTTTCCAATGCAGAGCTTCCAAAATTGTCTGAATCAGAACATCAAAACCTCACAAGACCCTCATAAAAATCATGACATTTTAATATACAATACTTGTGACTTGTATATGGAAGTTGTTATTGAATCATGCTCTAAATATACATTCTTATTTGATCTAGAAAGAAAGAGAAGTTACCATGAGATCTAATTTTTTACGTTTATACATTCTAGATATGTTTATACAATGGATTTCTTGTCCAATGGGTGGTGGCTTCTATTAAGATGTTTTTGTACAGTAACAGTCCATTACAGTCTCTGTTCAAAGAGGCTCAGTACACTTCTGTTTTTGTGCATTATGGAAATGTAAAAAAAAATAATGGTTGTCTGTCAGTCTGGCCATGATCTCACTTGCTTTTTAGGAAATGCTCAGATGTTGGAAATAAATCAAATGCAATAAATTAAATCATTTTTTTCTGTGCTGACACTTCTTTTTCTTACATGGAAAAATATATATATTTTTTTTTAAGAAATATCATGTTATTGAAAAAGAAAACAGACAACAAGAACAAAATCTGCAATTCTAGAGCAGAAAAGCAAAAGTATTATGACTAGTATTGTCTGAGTAACACCATCAATAATCAGGTGCATGTTTCAATATGTCTTGCTGGAGGGATTTATCAGAAGCCTGCTATGGCAGGATAGCTCTTCAAACAGCCTGCAGCTCTATAAAGCTGACACTAGCAGTAGTTGACACAAGTAGTGGCTGACACTACTGCTAGCAGCCAGCTTGAGAAGGTCAAGATAGATGATCTTTTCAGATAAGTGTCTATGCATTAGGTGCATGCCAACATGAATGCTATAGATTATACATGCTAAAGTATATTATTTTTATCACCACAAGAAACCCTGTACAGGAAGCCAGTTCCCATACTGACTTTGTCTTTAAAACTTCTATTCTTTGCAAACCCTTTTCTTTCCCTTTACTTTGATTTCACTGCTTCTGTTTATATTGTCAGAGGACAGAACTAATGGGAACTAATTTATTAATTTATTTAGTTCCCTAATGGGAACTAATTTATTTTCCCCCTATTTATTTTTTATTATTAGCTTTCTCGATTAAGCTTGTCCTACAAGGCCTCTAGATTTCTCTCCTAAGCAAGACTCTTTTGATAGCCTTAGTAAAACCATTAAATACTGCTTTGTGCAGACACCAATTTTAAGGAGCTGTTATCTCTAGTTTCTGTATAAAGAAGTATAACCAGGCCCCTCCATGATCTTATCAGCTCTATTTAGTAGATCTCCATTCCTGCAGTAGTCGTGTTTCTCTTCGAAAACTGTAGTAAGAGGTACTCAGGTGCCTATTCTAGCAGTCATGTTCTGACAGCCATGACATCTGTGGAGGGAGCTCTTCTCAAATGTCTGCTGTATATCAAGATGTCTTTAAAATCCTTCTGTCTTTTGGGCTAATTTGTACGGCAATGAGAACTTTCAAATATTTGGATCCACCTGTCACCACTCACACAGGGTGACCTCACTGTCAGAGTTATATTAAGAGTATTAAGAGCTACTCTGTGATAGCTCCAAATGAGATGGTATGTCTATACGATACAAGTCAGAGTTTATAGAAAGAGAAAATCCTTCATTAGGGTAACTAGTAAAGATGGAAGGAAGAAAAAAAAAAAAAAAAAAAAAGGAGGCTTTCAAGAAAGCAAGAACTTTAATAGGGTCAACATACTTCAAAGCTAAATACAGGCTTAAAAAAATTGCCCTGAACATAATAATATATGATATTGGTTAGACAGTGCAAAAAGGTAGCTGGTACCTTCTAAAGCAGAAGACTGTTTCAAGTGAAGAGAGTCATTAAGCTGTTTATCTTGCTATCAGAAACAAGGAAAGGAAGGATTTATAGCCTATGAAAGATAAGATACCAGCATGGAAGTGGGAGAGAGAAGATAGTATGTTTGAAAAAAATGCAGCTTCTACCAAAGCCATGATAATTATTTTCTAGTTGGCTTGCTGACAACAAAGGTGAAATTGTGCTTTAATCAGGTTGCAGTATGTTTGCTTTATGATACATTAATCAGTAGCATGGAACATGCAGATATTAATGTGGCTTTAACTTGTATAAATATCTAGTTTTGACTTAAATTGTATGTTAAGACGTGAGCTGAAATTGGTTAACTGATTACTCCTGTAGATGTTGAACAATAATGACATAAATGTTGGCAAGTTATTTGTTGCGAAGATGCATGTTACCACCACCATTAGGGCTTCATCTTTTGAGAAGAAGCTTTCAGTGATCTAGTATACAAACATGCACATGAGGTTTTATTTTTGTGAAGACCTTTACTAATACACTGAACACTGTTCATATTTGAGTGGTACATGACTTTCCTGAGTGAACTGTTTCTTTGACAAATGTGTTCTTCAACAAATAGTGATAGACAATGCAAGAAGAGGTATTTCTTTAAGTTATGCAGATGACAGAATAAGGCATGTGACTGAAATTCTTACACTACAATACATAATATCTTGGTTTCAGGAATTCAAGAGTACTTAGGGAGTTTTTTTAAGTAACATATATTTAAGGATCATTTCAATGATTTTTCTGTTCAGCTTAGGTTTTGTCAAGAACAACTTTTACTTTGCCTTTTTTAAAGGAATTAGTTTGCAGAGTTAGTTCATCCATTGTACATGACTCTCTGCAATGATGAATCTACTGCTTTTCCTGTCACTTATTCCTTGTTTGATGTTCTATAACTTTCCTGGAGCTGATACATAAACTCATCTGCAGTAACAGTGAAGGATTATTCTTTCCATCTTAGATCACTAGAAAGAGTCTGTGTGTTTGTACTCTCTTTTATGACTCATATATTTATTAAGAAGATTTAACACTATTTTCATCTTTCCTCAGTTAATAGAGAAGCCAATCCTTTAACAACAGGTAAGACCATCACAGTTAGGATCTTCAGCAAGAGGATCCATCTGAATCACTTGTTTATTTTTATGTCTTGATGATCTACTTCTGGTTCCAGACAATTCATTCTGCAGTTTCTTGAGATGCCCACCAAAAACAGTGTTACAAAACAATCATATATTTCTAGCAGTTGTTTACTAATTTCTTCTAATCTATGGTGTTAAATTATTTAATATAGGTCTTCACAGCTTACCTTTTAAAATTTAAGTGGCAAGAAAAAGCTACTCCTTGTGTTGTTAGAGCTTCTTTTATACTTATGGTGATTGACCAAAACAAAATGGGGCAAAAGACTATGTCTAAAGCAGGAATTTTCTCTGCAGTCCAATAGTATTGCTGCTAAGCCCCATACAAAATATGTCAGTATTCTCATTTCCATTTCCTGCTATTAAAGTATATAGAAGGATTTGGGTTACAGAATAAGCCTAGCTGTCAGACACCTGTCTGCTTTGCAGCTAGTTACTGTATGCATTATTTACTTTTAGTGATTGATAATATTACAGCTGTTGAAATTAGTAATGTTCAGCCTTCCTTTGCTTGTAAGTTTCATTTGGTTTTAAACTTTATAGACAAGGCTTCTAGATAGTCATGATACAAAATACTGCTACCATCTTTTGACAGGATTTCAGTATTGCCTGTATGAATTATGAAGAGTACGTTGACAACAAGATCATATTTGACAAACGTTATACTTCTTTAATGCTTGTGAGTGTTCCAATAACTAGCTTAATCTGTGATGTTACTTTTCAATTTGTGTCCTTATTCACATAGCACCTGTCTCTGTAGTTAGTGAAGCCTGAGGATACAATCATTTAATGTATTGTTTAATCACTGCGAGGCTTCATGAAAGGCCTTTTATATAGTACTGCCAACCTGATTAACAAGGCATACCCGTTGTCATAGTAGTCACAACATTAAGATTTCCAGATTGTTTAAACTTGTCATAAACTTCAGTGTAAACTCTCCAATAGTGACATCTCTGACAGTACTAGTAAAATAGTGCTAGATCATCCTGAGGAACAAACCACTACTGATGTTTATAGTTAACGTTGTGGTTTTCCAGAAAGCTTTGTTAGAGGCATCTGACCATATTGCAGTGACAACTTGTGTAGATATGTGAGGCATTTTAGCTGACACTGTTTTCATCCCTTTCCTATCTGGGCATAAATGTTCAATTCAGTTGATCAACAATGCTATTAGTTAACTCAAGATTCCAATAAAACTGCCAATACAATAGCTGTTCTTGATGTGATATTATGTCACCACTGGACAGAATTTTAAACTAAAATCTCTTGGGTATTTTATCTTCTGGAGCCTGTAGTACGTTTCTTTTGATGTGTTGATTTAGAACCTGACCTACAACAAGAAGAATTATAGGACTTTCAGAATATGGTAAAAGAAGAAGTTTGAGGGCAAAATTGAACTGACAGGCTTAAAGGTGTCAATGTTCTTGTGTGCCATGGCAGCAGCTGGTTAGAAGAGTTGTCCTGAAAAGAAGTGGTTCTTCAACTAAAAAGTATCTGATAAATGAGAAAAAAAAAATACAAAAAATCTCTTTTTGTTACTGAGGACTATTTGTGGATGGTATTTTTAACTATGCATTAACATAATCATCTTGGGTTACTTCTGAACTGTTGCTCACTTATTTTTTTATTATTTTTTAATAATCCCTTTGGGACAGACTGTATTTCTCAATAAATCTGTATAGTGTGAAAACCATAATGTGCAACAAGTATTATAAGAATCTTAATGGATTAATATGATTGGACTATAAAGAATAAGGTAAAGCAAAGACAGAAAAGTTCCCATGAGCATTCAATTGCACAGTTAAAAAGTAAACATTTAGACATATTCTTTAAGTACATTATATAAAAGCTTGTTAAATAACTGAGGCAATTTATGTAAGTGTTATTATGGTTATTATTATCACCATCATCATCATCATTAAGCACACACACAAACAGACTGTATCTAAACATCCACCATGTCTATTTTTTACACATTCCATAAGACTGATGCTTACAATTACTGGTCATATTGAATTTCTTCAGGACATGACTTTTATTATTAGAATTTGCAGTGAGCACAGAGATAAATGTTTTTAGCAATGAAGTTTGTGAGCTAAACTACTGTACATCAGATCAAACATTCCTCCACTGTGATGGATGACTTCCTTTTAGCTCTAAACTTCTGAGGCTGTTCTGTTTATTTCATTTCAAGCTCACTTTAATCCACACTTGAAGGAGCCAAATCTATATTCAGCATTGTGACTGCACTGTGTTCTTGTCAGATCATTCCCTTTATTTTGTTACTGATGCTATTTAAAGGTTCTCTGCTAGAAAACTTAGACTTTGAAAATGCATACATTTTAATTTTGCGTTCTGTATGCATGCTCTGTGATAAAAAACAAATGTTTCTGTAGCTAATAACCACATAACGTATTATGTTCCTCTGGCTAAAGATCACTTTTGCATTAGGTAAAATGGTACATTAGCTGGTCAGATTAGGTCATCAGATTCGATCAGCAAGCATTTATTATTGTTATTGTTATTGTTTATTATTATTATTATTATTATTATTATTATTATTATTATTATTATTATTATTATTATTATTATTAACTGTTGCTGTCTTGAAAGTTAGTAAATAAGAGAGAGGATGTATTTGTACTAATGCCTTCTTTCTTTCCATCTCCAGGTTTGAGTCAATTGGCCTCTATATATTCAGAGATGTCTGAAGAGCCACGACTTTCAGCATCAGCTGTAGCTGAAAGCATCTATTTTTCAGTGGAAATCTTTCAAATCTGCTGCCAAAATGACACTAGGAAAGGAGAAATCCCCATTATCTTCAATTGACCATTCTATATCAGACACAAAGCCTTGAGCACTAGCCAAAACTAAAATGTTTCCCTGTTGTATTTGTGTTTGGTAGTGTTTGTGGTAGATATGATCATAAAACCACTGAATTCAGTTTTCAATATCTCACCACTCCCATCTGTATGCTTATCAGTAACAGCTAAGCAAAAGGGTACATTTAGCAACATGATTCAAGTCCTAAGCCACTGGCATGATGTTTTGGTCTCATAAGCACATTAGGCAGCTTTATGGGATTTGCATTTAACAAAACTGTAAGGAGATTAATTACTGCTCTTTAACCACTGGAAAGTAATGTAAAATCAATTACTTTATTATTGGCTAGGCCAGACCACATGGTAGTAGGCAGGACAATGAACATAGTACTCTAACTCTCCTTTACAGGTTCCCATTACCAAAGATTTTTCAGATATGTGGAAATGATCATGAAACACAGGATAACGATAACAAATTTTTAACAAGGGGACATTTTTGGATTTCAGTGATGATTAGACATAAGGTCTTTGTAGGACTACAGTAGCCTTTTCTATTTCACTGAAGACTGCTGAAAAATTCTGCAAATAATGAATAGGCGTCCAATGTTTTCTCCCTACAGATAAACAGCCATGGATTTATCATTTGATAATTAATGCATAGCTCAGTGACAACAATTCAATTTGTCTGCAATTTGTCTGTTACAATGTTTACAGTGTTTGCACTGTACTGTGTTTCACAAAGCATTTTAAACAGTTCATCATAAAGAATCAAATGAGAATTTGCTTCTGGATTTTTGAGAATAAGGTTGAAAATATTTTCTGGGATTTAACTTAGGGGTATGACTGTAAAATCAGTAAAGCTATAAACAACCTCTCAACTTATGTTCATTTTTCTCGTTTGTCTTATGTCCTCCTTCTTCCGGATGCTTTAGAGCACAGGGTATTTTATAGTGACTTAAAATGGCAAATCACACATAGTGGAGACATACCATGGTGTAAGTCTGCATTCCTTGGACAAAGACACACACTTCCAGCTGCTGAAAACAGTATAATGTCTCATTAGTTGGGAAGGAGGCAGAGAGCAGCTACAGTGTTGTGAAAGCGGCAATTTTCTGTCGATTGCTAGAGGGAAGATAACAGGGGGTAAATCTAATAATCCTAAGACTGCTATTGGTATAATGTCTATTAAATGCATGCTCAGGGGTGACCTTATCGCTCTTTTTAGGTACCTCAAGGGAGGCTGTAGCGAGGTGGGGGTTGGCCTGTTCTCCCACGTGCCTGGTGACAGGACGAGGGGGAATGGGCTTAAGTTGAGCCAGGGGAGTTTTAGGTTAGATGTTAGGAAGAACTTCTTCACTGAAAGGGTTGTTAGACATTGGAACAGGCTGCCCAGGGAAGTGGTGGAGTCACCATCCCTGGAAGTCTTCAAAAGACGTTTAGATGTAGAGCTTAGGGATATGGTTTAGTGGAGGGCTGTTAGCGTTAGGTTGGAGGTTGGACTCGATGACCTTGAGGTCTCTTCCAACCTAGAAATTCTGTGATTCTGTGATTCTGTGATTCTGTGAAATTCTTTAGAGTTTTTCATGATCAATAATGACTCCAAATCCAAGTATTTGGTGGCCCATCAGGGAGTCTAATTCTTGGTGTAGAACTTATATGCTAACTAAAAAGGGAGTCCTGCTGTGTTTTATCTTATTTCATTATGTAGCCCCAAAATATGAATTAGGGAAAGGACACTTTCAACCAATATTTTTTACTGAGAAGAGCTAGGTCCCACAAACATTGCTACTACAAGTGTTCAAAGATGGTTGAGCTGTAATTGTACACTGTTCTGACTGATGAAAAATTACTCTCAAAGCTTGCCTGGTTGTAGATATTCTAAATCATTCCAGCCTTATTCATATTAACTTATTTATTTATTTACTTACTTACTTATTTATTTATAATTACGTGGAAGAGGGGGGACATCATTACAGCAGTTCAAAAATGTTGCTACCCATACTTATTTAATATGATAAACTTTATTTTCTGGATGAATGGATCACATTTTGTTATCTTGAATAACATGTTACTATCAGTACATGGATAAAAATAACATGAGATAACTGTTGGCAGTAGGAACAAAGTGCCTCCTCATTCAGGTCATAATATGAAGTAAATGCATCCACTAGTAGAAGGCTCAAAAAAAATTGTATTTACTTCTAAAGTGGCAAAATATAATTAGCAAATCCTGAACCTTGCACAGACACACTGAACTGGGATGAATTCTCACTAAATTAAAAGGGGAGGGGGAAGAACAATATATTCAATGAACCGCATTTAACTAATTAATATAATTTTGTAATCTTCAGGTAAAATAGAGCTATAAGATGTAAATTCCTTCAGGAAATTCACACACCTTACTGGCTTTCAAAATAATTTTGTCTTCCAGTGTAACAAAAGCTTATAAAACAGGGCTGGTTGATCCTAAATCAGGTGAGCATTTGTTTGGAGAAACAATTGAGATAATCACAAAAGTAAGGCTTGAGGAACAAAAATGCTGAAGAACAAATATATCATAGGAAGTTTGTTATGAAAAAAGAAACTCTGCTCTGCTCTTTTGCAGGAAAATAAATTTGTATGTACTGAAATATGAAGGAATGACCAGATTCTGCAGCTACATCCAAACAGGTCAGAGAGCATCCCCCTGCAGACTGTGATTCTGTTGTGCATTAGACATCAATGGAGACTCCATAAGCTCACTCACATAGACACCTCATATGTTCTCTCATCTGGACACTGGAAAACAAATGGGTGCAAGCAATTATGTAATAACTTCTGGCCAAATAAACAAACAAGCTGTTTTTTTGCCTCTTCTTCAGTTTCTTAAATCAAAATACTCAAATAACAAAGCAGTGATTAGGGAGAAACTGCTCATGTGTCAGGAATGAGACTGTCTGCTTTTAAGATAAGGCTTGGCAAAATTCTGGCCAGAGTCTTGGCACACTGAATTAGATAGGAATCAAAATGAGTCCTTTTTACAGCTGGTCTTCAAATACTTGTCTGATGAGAGAACTTAGTGAAATTTCCCATTCAAGCCACTAAGTGTCATAACAGCCTGAATACCTAAGACTGATGTCTTGTAGGTAGCAACTTCAGGAAAAAAAAAAAAAACAACTTTCTCAGATTACTTAGGTTTTGGTCACTTACTGACTAATCATCTCCTGACTAATCCTCCATAAAACTGAAGTCTCAGTGGTTTCCTTTTACCCCCTTCCTGATTGGAAAGTTATATTCTTCCAGACAGGAAGCAGGAGCAATCTCATGTGACATACACAATCATGAACGAACATAGCCAGAATTTTGAAAAATGAGCAACAACAAAAGCTCACTCTAAGGTTATGTACATTTTTCCCGTAAATTATTCCCTCATTTCCAACATATTAGACAGTATAGAAAGTGTTGAAAGAGATATATGGTATCTGCTTAGAAGAGAACATGCTGATAAGGAGTGACACATGTAATGTCAAAGGCTTTTCTCCTTAACTCACTGCCTCTCATTCTTTCTAGTTTCAGCTCTTCTATTAGCTGAAATGTGACTAAAAACAATGATTAAAATGTCATAATGCTCTATCGTTCACTGTTCACCTTATTTTTGTCATCTGCCCAGGCAGATGCATGGAGTTGTGGGGGGGAAACGGTAACTCAGTGAGGCTGAAGTTATTACCTATTTAAAAAATGAGCATCATGCTTTGCTGCTTACTCCATATGAAGGTCCGTAAGTATATATATAGAGAGAGATGAGGGAACACATCAGTGAGTGTGCATGTGCAAGTTATGTACAGTATAAGCTTGTAATCATCAGAAGGCTTATTTTTGGTGGGATGGGTGACAGCGTATATATTTGGCAGTACAGCTTGCCTCCTTAGAAAACTGTTTGTAATGTTATTATTAAGCAGCATTAAACACTGAATGATTCTGCCTATCTGCAATATAAAACATTCATGAAAATTTCATAAGTTCCTTTTTACAGCAAGCATGCTAAGTAGACTCTATGCAACTGCATTATGGTTGCATTTGCAATTTTATAGTTAAAAATATATTACTACTTTAATTATTAATCCTAATATGCAGGCTAATAAAGTAGTCTGCAGAGCAGGCAAGCTCTCAATGAGAAAAGGCAAAATATATCTGGAATAGAAATCATCAATCTCTTCCCCTTTGAAGAACTTAAGTATTTTTCACTAAAACTGAATTCATATAAATTCTATGAATTCTTTCATAATAAATTAACTTGTTTATCCTCAGTCCCTCCCTAAGGCATACTTAACTGGGGAAGGTCTCTACCAAATTGGCCCATCTATGGGAGATATCAAGGAGGAACTGTTCATCCTGTGCCTTCACATAAGAGATCTAAATTCTGTCTTTATGAACAGTGGAGTTCCTCTACTTCTTTGTCATTATGAGTGCTGCTGAAAAATGGTAGGATAGCATTTGCCCTAATTTGCATGACTATACATTTGTTCTGTAAAAGAGTATCTGATCTTTAGTCGGGCAACTAAAAGGCAGGCAAATACAATTTCAAGGACTTCCTTCAACTCACACAATAATCAAAAATAAAAATAAAAATAAAGAATCTGAAATACATTCAGACAGTGAGTCACTTAGGTGTGAGTAAAGCTATAACCATTAAGTGTACAGACTTGTACCAGAGACTCTTCCTGCTGTCTAGCTCCTCCTGTATCTCAGTGAAACAGTCACTAGTAAATAATGATGAAGCAAACGACTCTACCATGACTGTATATTTTAGTAAATAGCTGTTATCTGGAAGTGAATGTTAATTATTTAGATTTAAGTGGACCAGAGATGTCCTTGCATTTACAGTACTTTTGAAGACAATGTCTGTAACATATAGACAAACCAAAAATCATTTTTCTTATAATGTTTCAAGTGGAAACAGGAGTCAGAGACTCAGAAGATCATTGTCTACTGCTGTTCCTCTTTCACAGTTTTCTTGAAGCTGTCTTTGTGTCTACCTGATAACTCTTGCCTTAATTTTAGACTATAACCTTTGTAGGGCAGACTGTCTTTTTAAGCATCTGTAAAGGTGACTTCTGTGCTAACAAATAAAATGGTCTTGGGTTAAAGCCAGTCCTCAGGCTGAAGTATACAGCAATACTCCTACCTAAACTTTCTCCCTTTCCCCCGCAGGGTGGTCTTACTTCAGTGTATTCACTAGGAAACATCCCAGACTTATGCCATCTCTTGGAGCAGCCCCAGCCAGCATCTAAATGATTACAATATGGCACAAGCCAAAGCTACATGCAAAGGTGTGTGCTAACTAAATAGGTGTGGGGGTACATTCAAGCTTGAGTAGACACCACAGGAGGTGCTCCTACAGCACCATGGAACACTGACACACATTTAGCCTTTATTTTATATGGTGACATATAGTGAAAGCATTGAAGAGGTTTAGAAGTTCTGTTTACTAGTAAGTCGAAAATTCCTGTTGCTTCATCAGTAGTATCTGAATAGTAGTATCCTTGTTTCAGGGCAAAAAGGTGTCACTACTATTTAAAAGGCAAATCAGATGACCCCAGTTTATTTTCCCAGTGATTCTGGAATCATACAGTCCCTGAACTGCATGCTGTGTCCTTAGAATCGTATAATATATTCAGGTGGAAGCGCCTCACAAGGATCATCAAGTGTAAATCCTGTTTTCACACAAAACTACCTAAAAATCAGACCATATATCTGAGAGCATCATCCAAATACTTTGTGAACTCCATCAGGCTCAATGCTGTGACCTGGTGTAGTGGGTTTACATGGCAAGGTTTTGGTAGCAGGGGGCCATAGGGGTGGTTTCTGTGAGAAGGATCTAGAAGCTGCCCCATGTTTGGTAAGGGCCCCATTGTTTTCCAGAGCTGAGCCAATAAGTGATGTTGTTTTACACCTCTGTGAAAGCATATTTAAGACAAGGAAAAAAAACGCTGCACCACACAGCAGCTGGGAGAGTGAGAGGAGTGAGAAAAATAGCCTTGCAGGCGCCAAGGTCAGTGAAGAAGGAGGGGGAGAGGTGCTCCAGGCGCCGGTGCAGAAGTCCCCTGTGGCCTGTGGTGAGGACCATGGTGAAGCATGATCAGAGAATCCCAGAATCACAGAATTTCTAGGTTGGAAGAGACCTCAAGATCATCGAGTCCAACCTAATGCTAACAGTCCCCACTAAACCATATCCCTAAGCTCTACATCTAAATGTCTTTTAAAGACTTCCAGGGATGGTGACTGAACCACTTCCCTGGGCAGCCTGTTCCAATGTCTAACAACACTTTCGGTAAAGAAGTTCTTCCTAACATCTAACCTAAAGCTTCCCTGGCGCAACTTTAGCCCATTCCCCCTCGTCCTGTCACCAGGCACGTGGGAGAACAGACCAACTCCCACCTCGCTACAGCCTCCCTTGAGGTACCTATAGAGAGCGATAAGGTCGCCCCTGAGCCTCCTCTTCTCCAGGATGAACAAGCCCAGCTCCCTCAGCCGCTCCTCGTAGGACTTATTCTCCAGACCCCTCACCAGCTTCGTCGCCCTTCTCTGGACTCGCTCAAGCACCTCAATGTCCTTCTTGTAGCGAGGGGCCCAAAACTGAACACAGTACTTGAAATGTGGCCTCACCAGAGCCGAGTACAGGGGGACAATCACCTCCCTAGCCCTGCTGGTCAAACTGTTTCTTATGCAAGCCAGGATGCCGTTGGCCTTCTTGGCCACCTGAGCACACTGCTGGCTCATATTCAGCCGACTATCCACCATCACTCCCAGGTCCTTCTCTGCCTGGCAGCTCTCCAACCATTCCTCTCCCAGCCTGTAGCTCTGCTTGGGGTTATTGCGCCCCAGGTGCAGGACCCGGCACTTGGCCTTGTTGAACTTCATGCAGTTGACCTCAGCCCATCGGTGCAGCCTATCCAGATCCTCCTGCAGAGCTTTCCTACCCTCAAGCAGATCGACACACGCGCATAGCTTGGTGTCATCTGCAAACTTACTGAGGGTGCACTCGATGCCCTCGTCCAGATCATCGATGAAGATGTTAAAGAGGACTGGCCCCAGCACCGAGCCCTGGGGAACGCCACTGGCCTCCAACTGGACTTGACTCCATTCACCATGACTCTTTGAGCCCGGCTATCCAGCCAGTTTCTAACCCAACGAAGCATGCGCCAGTCCAAGCCAAGAGCAGCCAGTTTCTTGAGGAGAATGCTGTGGGAGACGGTGTCAAAAGCCTTGCTGAAGTCAAGGTAGACCACATCCACAGCCTTTCCCTCATCCACCCAGCGCGTCACTTTGTCATAGAAGGAGATCAGGTTCGTCAAGCAGGATCTGCCTTTCATAAACCCATGCTGACTGGGCCTGATCGCCTGCTTGCCCTGCAAGTGCTGCGTGATGACTCTCAGGAGGATCTGCTCCATGAGCTTCCCTGGCACTGAGGTCAAACTGACAGGCCTGTAGTTTCCCGGGTCTGCCCTCCGGCCCTTCTTGTAGATGGGCATCACTTTTGCTAGCCACCAGTCAACTGGGACCTCCCCCGATAGCCAGGACTGCTGATAAATGATGGATAGTGGCTTGGCCAGCTCCTCTGCCAGTTCCCTCAGTACCCTTGGGTGGATCCCATCCAGCCCCATCGACTTGTGCACATCCAAGTGCCGTAGCAGGTCACCAACCAGTTCTTCGTGGATAGTGAGGGCCACATCCTGCTTCCCATCCCCTTCCACCAGCTCAGGGTACTGGGTATCCGGAGAACAACCGGTATTGCCGCTAAAGACTGAGGCAAAGAAGGCATTGAGCACCTCCGCCTTTTCCTCATCTCTTGTAACTAAGTTTTCCCCTGCATCCAGTAAAGGATGGAGATTCTCCTTAGTCCTCCTTTTTGTGTTGATGTTTTTATAAAAACATTTTTTGTTATCTTTAACGGCAGTAGCCAGATTGAGCTCCAGATGAGCTTTGGCCTTCCTAATTTTGTCCCTGCACAGCCTCGCTACATCCTTATAGTCCTCCCTAGTGGCCTGCCCACTTTTCCAAAGATTATAAACCCTCTTTTTTCTCCTAAGATCAATCCACAATTCTCTGTTGAGCCAGGCTGGTCTTCTTCCCCGCCAGCTCGTCTTTGGGCACGTGGGGACAGACTGTTCCTGCGCCATTAAGATTTCCCTCTTGAAGAGTGCCCAGCCTTCCTGGACCCCTCTGCCCTTCAGAATCGCCTCCCAAGGGACTCCACCAACTAGTGTCCTGAGCAGCACAAAGTCAGCCCTCCAGAAGTCCAATACAGCGGTTTTACTGGTCCCCTTCCTGGCCTCGCCAAGAATAGTGAACTCCACCATTGCGTGGTCACTCTGCCCAAGACAGCTCCCGACAATCACATCCTCCACCAGTCCTTCTCTGTTTGTGAAGAGAAGGTCTAGCGGGGCACCACCCCTTGTAGGTTCACTAACCAGCTGCGTCAGGAAGCTATCTTCCACGCTCTCCAGAAACCTCCTAGACTGCTTTCTCAGGGCTGTGTTGTGCTTCCAGGATATGTCAGGGAAGTTGAAGTCCCCCACGAGTACAAACGCTGAAGATTTTGCAACTTCTGTCAGCTGCCTGTAGAACTCCTCATCCGTCTCCTCATCCTGGTTCGGTGGTCTATAGCAGACCCCCACCAGGACACTAGCCTTGTTGTCCCTGCCGATCCTAACCCAAAGGGACTCGACCTTGTCATTCCCAGCCTCGAGTTCTACAACCTCGAAAGACTCTCTAATATAGAGAGACGCACCACCACCCCTTCTGTGCTGCCTGTCCCTTCTGAAGAGCTTATAGCCAGGCATTGCAGCACTCCAGTCATGAGACTGGTCCCACCACGTCTCCGTGATGGCAACCAAGTCGTAGCCTGCCTGCTGCACGATGGCTTCCAGCTCCTCCTGTTTGTTACCCATGCTGCGTGCATTGGTGTAGATGCACTTCAGCTGGGCCATTACCTTATCCCCCAGCCTTGCTATTATTCCCCCTGGCACAGCCCCAACAATCCTTGCTTCAGCCCCATCCCCCTTCTTACCTAGTTTAAAGCCCTCTCAATGAGCCCTGCCAGCTCCTGGCCCAAGATCCTTTTTCCCCTAAAAGATAGGGACCGTCTGCGGCCATCAGGCCAGGTGCTGAGTAAAGTGTCCCATGGTCGCAAAACCCAAGATTTCTGCGTTGGCACCAGCCCCTGAGCCACGTGTTTAACAGGTGGGCTTTCTGTGTCCTCTCTGTACCCCTCCCTGCCACCGTAGGGATGGATGAAAACGCCACCTGCACTCCCGCTCCATCCACTAACCATCCCAGCCCCTTAAAGTCTTGTTTGATAGCCTTCAGGCTTCTCTCTTCAATGTTGTCACTGCCCGCCTGGACTATCAAAAGAGGATAATAATCAGAGGGGCGTACCAAGTTGGGAAGCTTCCTGGCAATGTCCCTGACCCTGGCCCCAGGGAGGCAGCAGACTTCCCTACGGGTAGGGTCAGGCCGACATATAGGGCCCCCTGTTCCCTTAAGAATAGAGTCTCCAACAACAATAACCCTTCTGTCTTTCTTGATGGAGGCAGTCCTGAGGCATGGAGTCAACCTCCTCACCCTAGGCATCCTCCTGGGAACACTTGCTACCTCTTCCTCAGCTACTGGTCTGTCGAGCTCCAGGGCCTCAAACCTGTTGCATAAGGGCACCTGAGAAGGTGGGGCCGGACGGGGAGGGCATCGCAATGTCCCCCTGCAGCCCATGGAGTACCACGGTGGAGCAGGGTTCCACGCTGCAGCCCGTGGAGGAGGCCACGGTAGAGCAGGTGGCCCTGCACCGACGGAGGCTGCCGCCTGTGGAAGACCCCTGATGGAGCAGATTCCGGGCTGGACCTGTAGCCCGTGGAGAGGAGCCCACACAGGAGCAGGTGACCTGGCAGGAGCTGCTGCCAGTGGGGGAGCCAGGTTGGAGCAGTTTGCTCCTGAGGGATGGACCCCGTGGTACGGACCCATATCTGGAGCAGTTCTGGAAGAGCTGCTGCCTGTGGGAAGCTCACGCCGGATCAGTTCATTAAGGACTTTATCCCGTGGGTGGGACCCCACAGCACAGGGGACGAGAGTGACCGAGAAGGAACAGCAGAGAAGAAGTGCTGTAGACTGACCATAACCCCCATTCCCCCATTCCCCTGCGCTGCTCGGGGGGAGGACGTGGAAGAGGGTGGATGGGGGGGAAGGTGCTTTTGGTTTCTTTCCTTTGTTTCCCATTTCTCTAGCTTGTTAGTAATAAGCAATAAATCTTACTGTTTCCCTATGCCGAGTCTGTTTTGCCCATCACAATAATTACTGCGTGATCTCCTTGTCCTTATCTCAACCTTTGAGCCCTTTTCACATATTTTCTCCCCATTCCTCTTTGAGGAGAGGGAGTGAGAGCGCGGCTGTGGTGGAGCTTGGCTGCCCACTCGAGCGGAACCACAACACCTGGGGAGCTGGTTCTTGGTGTGTTTGTATGACTGCTTCATCTTGATACATATCCTGTGCTTCTATCTAGTCTTCTGTACTTGTCACAGCTGTTTCTGATCACATTCCTACTAAAGGGAAGATATGAATATCTTTCTTATTTTCTTGATCTCCCATGGAATGAAATTCTTTGATTCACACCGAGTACCAAATATATTAACTAGCATCTCTTTCCTCTTTCCCATGGACAGACAAAAGAATTCCATTATCAAACTAGTGCCCAGTGTTCTGTGACCTCTCCAAATCACCAAAGACTAATTATTATGGATAATTCAGATATGAATGCAAACTTTGAGATCTTTATTTTAACTGAATTAGAAGTCTCAGATTCCCTATCCTCTTTTCTTGGGTGGGATTTTGCCTGTGACGAGTGAAAAATGAAGCAGCCATTCTAGTCATTATCTAGTCATTATCTATTATCTGGTCATTCTAGTCATTATCAGCTAGATTATAAGAAATTGAAAATATACTAGCTTATAAGAAATTGAAAATATGTCATTTTCAAGAAACAACTTACTGAACAATTGAAGGAACTTGGCAAAAGTTGAGATGAAGTCACTTTCTCATTGATAATTTGTAAACCAAAATAAAGTTATTTCCTTTTAAAATTATATTTTTATTAAAAGAACAATACTGTGTTCTGATCAGTGTTATGGAGGTCTATTCAGAGATTTCAGTGACCACTTCCAGTTTTCTGTTAATGTACTTAAAATTTGTTAAAATGCCATAGTGTAAAAATTATTATAACAAGACGGTTAACCAATCTAAAAATATGGAAAGTTCTATTAACACAAACATTGCATATGTAAAATTGTACAATGTACAAACATAGACTGTTCATCAAAACTGGAAGGATGATTTTTTTGTTTGTTTGTTTTGTTTTGTTTTGTTTTCCAGAAAAGTACTCACGTAAATTTGAAGTGAATTTCTCTTTTCTCTTCTGCTGTTCTGGTTATCTTATACCTTCAAGTGGTCCTAATTTAACTGGCACAGGGTTGTGAAGAAAATGAAAAAAGAAAGAAAAAAAAAAAAAAAAGAGGGAGTTATGAAACTGCATTCAGCAATTTTTGTTAAAGTTTATTATAACATGCACTTTTGTACTCAGCAGCACATGTTCTTCAATTTTTATACAATCTTTTTATGAAGGAGAAGAAACTAAGAGATCAAGAAAATAAGAAAGATATTCATTTATCACCCAATCAAAACTAAGTTGCATACCTAGCGAGATGAATATGAACTTTGCACTGTCTAGATTCTTATCTTGTACTGAATCCAGTAAAAATACATTGGCTTACACCAGCTGTGAATCTATCCTTAGTACAGGAAATCTTATAAATGATATAAATAAGCAATAGAGAAACTAAAGATGAATTTTTCATTCTGAAGTATTGAGTCAGTTCTGTTACTAATATACCTATAAATATCATAGAAGTTTAAACTTATGGAGCTATTATAACTCTTTTAATACCACAGGTTTTGCCTTTCTCTTCTCAAAAGTAATACTAAAGCAAGAACTTTGCTTCTGAATGCAAATAAGACTGCACAACATGTTGTGGAAACCTGCTGTGTTTAGCTAATGTGTCCCAAAAAAATGTGAATTAGGGTCAAAAATGAAAAATAATGTGCTTAGAAAAGAAATAAATAAATGTTTCTACATAACTGGTTTTGGATATACTTGATGTGGTTTAAGTTAGCTGAAATTTAATGGTGGTTTTCTTTGTTTAGTATCTAAAAATTCAGACATCAGTAATATTTTAACTGTATTGAATGGTTATAATTATACCTATTTTTTTTTTTCATTTAACTTTAAATATGGATTCCAGATTTCATTTCTCACTGTTCTGTATGCTAGTAAACAAACTAAGGAGGGCTTAAAATACTGTAAAATCTGATAAATAGATCTACTGAGAAGTAGCATATTCTTCAGTTTTGAAATATACCTCTGAACACAAGAAGGGCAAGCGCCAAGCAATCTCACTTAAAAAGATGACGCTGCACACAAAACTCCCTTAGTAAAAAGCAAGGAACAACTTACAACAAAGTATATTTGCTACTGAGGAACCAGACAAATAAATAAATTAATTAAAATGGCCATGTAGTCAAAACCCTTTAACCTTTGTTTAAATTGTATAAACACCTATTTCTAAAACCCAAGGGGTAGGGGAAAAATCAAATGAAATTCTGTCTCCTTCAAGAAAAAAAAAAAAAAAAAAAGAAATTATGCCTGGCATACGTCAAAATTCTATCCCAAGAAATATAGTGAGATAGATTATAAGAGAAATTATCTCTACGCTTTTGCAGCCAATTGGTGTTGGCTCCAGCTCAGGTATGTGACAGTAGGTCACAAACTTGAATTGCCCTGCTGAAGTGCTGACTTGATAGAAAAATCTAAACTTCAGTTAGTGCCAGACTATTCATAGAATCATAGAATCATAGAATATCCTGAGTTGGAAGGGACCCTTAAGGATCATCAAGTCCAACTCTTGACACCGCACAGGTCTACCCAAAAGTTCAGACCATGTGCCTAAGTGCACAGTCCAATCTCTTCTTAAATTCAGACAGGCTCGGTGCAGTGACCACTTCCCTGGGGAGCCTGTTCCAGTGTGCAACCACCCTCTCTGTGAAGAACCCCCTCCTGACGTCCAGCCTAAATTTCCCCTGCCTCAGCTTAACCCCGTTCCCGCGGGTCCTGTCACTAGTGTTAATGGAGAAAAGGTCTCCTGCCTCTCGACACCCCCTTACGAGGAAGTTGTAGACTGTGATGAGGTCTCCCCTCAGCCTCCTCTTCTCCAGGCTGAACAGGCCCAGTGACCTCAGCCGTTCCTCGTACGTCTTCCCCTCCAGGCCTTTCACCATCTTCGTAGCCCTCCTCTGGACACTTTCCAACAGTTTCATGTCCTTTTTATACTGTGGTGCCCAGAACTGCACACAGTACTCGAGGTGAGGCCGCACCAGCGCAGAGTAGAGCGGGACAATCACCTCCCTTGACCTACTAGCGATGCCGTGCTTGATGCACCCCAGGACACGATTGGCCCTCCTGGCTGCCAGGGCACACTGCTGGCTCATATTCAACTTGCTGTCTACCACGACCCCCAGATCCCTCTCTTCTAGGCTGCTCTCCAGCGTCTCATCGCCCAGTCTGTACGTGCAGCCAGGGTTTCCCCGTCCCAGGTGCAGGACCCGGCACTTGCTCTTATTGAACTTCATGCGGTTGGTGATCGCCCAGCTCTCCAACCTGTCCAGATCCCTCTGTAAGGCCTTTACGCCCTCATTTGAGTCCACAACTCCTCCAAGTTTGGTGTCATCAGCAAACTTACTCAAAATACCCTCTATTCCTACATCCAGATCATTTATAAAAACATTGAAAAGTACCGGCCCTAAAATGGAGCCTTGAGGGACCCCACTGGTGACCGCCCGGCAGCCTGACACAGCCCCATTTACCATAACCCTTTGGGCCCTGCCCGTTAGCCAATTGCTCACCCATCGTATGATGTTTTTATTTAGCTGTATGGTGGACATTTTGTCCAGTAGGATCCTATGGGAAACCGTGTCAAAAGCCTTGCTGAAGTCCAAAAAAATCACATCAGCTGGTTTCCCTTGGTCCACCATACGGGTGATCTTATCATAAAAGGAAATCATGTTAGTTAGGCAGGACCTACCCTTCACAAACCCATGCTGGCTGGGACCAATGACTGCTTTGTCCCCCAGGTGCGCCTATTCCTCCAGGTAACAGCCATTTATCTATTTGAATGCTTTGCACACCCTCTGTTCTGTAAAGCTGCATGCTTGTGTCAGTATCTCCATAAACCACAGTCAAGGGACATCCGTTAATGAATTGATTTATGTTGAACCTGTTTCCTAGTAAAGAATTTGAATGCAGGATTCATAGTTTTATTTTTTCCAGTACATATTGTGGCATGTTTATCATAATCCCTTTAAAAGTAATCAAAGCAATCTTTATTTACAATGAAGTTGTTATTTGCTTATAATGATTTCACAGCGTGAGACCTTTCCTTGGTCTTTTCCAAAGTCTTGGGAGAACAGTACTTGACCATAAGGTAAATACAGCTTCTTTAAATGGTCTAACTTCTTACAAGACTTTGCTTTTGTATCTGATCGAGTAATGAACAGTCTGCATGCTTTGTGGGTAAGAATGTACAATATTTTCTTTTGTTGGAAAGTATATTTTGTAAAGATCAAGTGTCTGGACTGAAGGCAGAAAAAGGAAAGTAAGGCAGAATGTCATCAGGAAGTGCCTAACTAAAACATCTGATTTGCTTTCTTCTCTCTTTTTCTCTCTTTCTTTTTTTTTTTTTTAATATATAATTTTTAAATATTAAATGAAGTCTAAAGTGCTAAGTAGATTATTTTATTTTATATTTGTTTTTATTTTTTTATGAAGCCATGTTTTACAGGCTAAGCGATCACTCATTTTCTCATACATTGGTAATGTAAACATAGAGGAACAAACCACAGATTTCTTATATCTGGAAAATTTGGAAAAAAAAAAAAAAAAGGACACGCACTACAAAACACAGCATTTTTAAAGAGCATTGTCTCTGAGGTTTTACAAGATAGGCAGTAATCTTCATTACCATTTGAAGATTTTGCTTACACAGAAATATTAGGGAGGATACTTCTTGTCACTGACCTAATCACAGGATCACAGAATGGCCAAGGTTGGAAGGGACCTCTGAAGATCATCTTCAGGGACCTCATCAGACCATGCCAAGCAGAATCGCCTAGAGGACATTGCACAGGATGGCATCCAGGCGGGTTTTGAATATCTCCAAGAGAAGAAGACTCCACATCTCTGGGCAACCTGTTCTAGTGTTTTGTCACTCTCACAGTAAAGAAGTGTCCTCTCATATTCAGCCAGAACCTCCTGTGCTTCAGTTTGTGCCCATTACCTCCCATCCTCTCACTGAGCACAACTGAAAAGACCATCTCCATCATCTTGACACCCTCCCCTCAGATATTTATATACATTGATGAGTCTTCTCTTTTCCAGGCTAAACAGGACCAGTTCTCTCAGCCTGTCCTCATACAACAGGTGCTCCAGTCCTCTAATCAATTTAGCATTCCTCTGGACTTGCTTCAGTAGTCCTAAGTCGTCCCCCCCCCCTTTTTTTTTTTTTTTTTGTTTTGTTTTGTTTTTTGTTTTTTGGTTTTTGTTTTTTTTTACATGCATATGTACGTAAATGTGCACACACAGAGACACATATTTAAATAAGAAATCAATTTGGTGATGTCCTGAGGTTGAAGCTTCTCAGAATCACCTATTTCTTTTGCAGTTTAATAACAAGTAGATTTGAAATGGAGACTGCTGTAATGGAACGTAAATGATGGACAGAGGATTATGCTATTATCTGCTACATGCCACTCAAGATCTTTAAGAAAAAGTATAAATTTTTGAACAGGGTTGTTTTTACCATATAATCTCACATTTTTTCTGGAGAGTTACTGGGCCAGTTTGTTATTTTTTAAAGGAAAATGCTAACCTTTCTAACCTTGTGTTAGAAATACAGGAATAGTTACAAAGAAATAGAGAAGCAGAAAATAAAATTGATAATACAAAAGTTTCAGTGGTAATGGAAAAAAATCATATTTTGATATGATGCATTAAAAAGGAAAGATAATCAAAGAATTGGGTATTTTTTAAAAAAGATTTTACTCAGTTTCTGTTGCCTGGATTTACTTAAGTGTTTTTTGTTTTTCGTTTTGTGTGTGTGTGTGTGTGTGTATGAAGACCAGTTTATCACAAAAGGATATTTTATGAAAATAATAATAATAATAATAAAAATAGTATATAACAAGTATACGTAGGACAGCTGGAATTAGTTTTAGCACCTGAAAACAGTGAGATTGAAGTTGCCTGGTGGTCCCAAGCTTGCTGCTGATAATTCATAGCAGCATACCCAGGATTGTTTAGTACTCCTAGCAAAATGGGAACCATAAAGATATAAAGACTGCTCTCTGTAAAGAGCAGTCTAAGTTATAAAGAGTTTGCAGTCTCAAAGAAAGAAGTCAGGTATTTCCTCTGATTTTTAATGGCACTTCTACCTGGATTCTCACAGCTGGCTCTGAGTTTTACACTATTGCTTTCTGGATTAAACTGTCCCTCTTCAAAAACAACATGCCAGTACAACATTCATCATGAAAACAAAATAGACAAGGACTGTTTAGGACTGAGAACACAAAAAGAGATCTGGCATCCAGTCTAGGCTTCATCCTTTTCAACTGCTCATGGACATTATTTGCCAAAAGCTGGACCAAATTTTATTTTTAGATCTGGGCACAAACTCAACAATGGCAATTGTTCATGCAAAATGCCAGGGCAGAAATTGTTTCTCAGTGCCTTAAATCACCGTTTGCATTCAGAATGTTATAATTCTCTGTCTGCAGATTACATGACAATAAATTCATTACAATCTCCCTGCCACTATTTCATCCAAATGGAAGTGGGTTTGGAAGCAACTGAGGATAAAACGTAAGCCTGTGATGTCTGTGATTATCTCAGACACACTAGGATTCAGATTCACTCTGACTTCTTCTGTGGTCATAGCACTGCCTATGAATAACATTTTCCAATATATTTTGATGACAATATGTGGGACTTATAGGACTGAGCAGAGAAACAGCTGCTAGAACACTAGCATTATAGGCCAATTGTGTGCATGGTACTAAAGTACTTTCTTCTTGTCATTTTATCCACCTATATACCTCAGCTCATCCCAATTAAGAGTGGTAATATACTACATAATTTCCAAAAATATATTTTTTCAACTTCTGTGGAAAGAATTGCTATAATGAGGTACAGGAATGTGACTTGTGAAATGTTGGTGTTTTGTTGTTGTTGTTGTTGATTGTGTGTGTGTGTGTCTTTTCTATAGTATCTACATAGTCTGTGAAGCCTTACAGCTCAGTACTTTAGTGCCTATGAGTGATATTACTAAAGGCTCTATAAAAAAGACATATGACTGTACAACTTTGCTTTTCCAGTTCATAATGTTGAACTGGTTGTCTAAGCATTAGGGAGCTCTTTATCTGGCATTTTTTGTAGTGTAGCAAGTTGAGGGTGGTTTTTTTTTTTTTAATATTATTATTATTTTATACTTATTTTATTTATTTAATTTAATTTAATTTAATTTATTGGAAAGGTTTTCTTCAGTGAAATAAGGTTTGCCTGCAGTTCCTCTGTGCGACAGTAATATGAGGGTAAAGAGTAAGTGGCCGTGGAAATCATGCTTCTCCCAGCATTTCCAGGGACTTAGCTTTGAGAGCCAAAATGGCATTACCAAGGGGAGACCCAAGTCTCTTATCTACACCTGTTAGAGTGAAACAATACCCATGGTAAAGGACACAGTTAAGAAGTGGAAAAAAGACATCTTACCTGTCTTCAGGAGTCAGGATCCAGGGAACTTCAGGGTAATCAGCAACTCAGTCACTGGAATTATTATGGAGCAAATCCTGCCTGAAGCCTCTTCCAGGCACATGAAGGATACATGAAGGAAGTGACTGGGAACACTCAGCATGGATTTACCCAGAGGAAGTCATGCCAGACCAAGCTGGTGACGTAAGATGCTTTGCATGTAAGGGGAAAACAGTAGTATAAGCAAATAATCACTATTAGTATAAGCAAATAATAGTATAAGCAAATAATCAGTATTTGCACTGGTACATGTTGACCAGAGTGGCTTTAGAGGAAATTAGTAGTATAAGCAAATAATCCATATTTGCACTGGTACATATTGACCAGAGTGGCTTTAGAGGAAAACAAAACAAACAAACAAACAAAAACTCAAATGGACACAACCCTGAGCAACTTGCTCTAACCAGTCGTGCACTGAGCACATGAATGATCCAGAGACATAGAATCACAGAATCACTGAATGTTTTGGGTTGGAGGGGACTGTTAAGGATCATCTATTTCCAATACCCCTGCTACGGGCAGGGACATCTCCCACTAGTCCAGGTTACTCAAAGCTGCATCCAACCTGGCCTTGAGCACTTCCAGGGATGGGGTATCTTCAGCTTCTCTCGGCAACCTGTGCCAGTGTCTCATCATCCTATGAGTAAAAAAATATTTCCAGATATCTAATCTAAATCTACCCTTTTAGCTTAAAATTTCTATTCCTTGTCCTATCACTACACTCCATAACAGAATCCCTCCCCAGCTTTCCTGTAGATCCCCTTTAAGTACTGGAAGGCCATTATAAGGTCTCCCTGGAGCCTCTTCTTCTCTCAGCCTGTCTTCATAGGGGAGGTGATCCAGCCCTGTGATCATCTTTGTGGCACTCCTCTGAACTTGCTCTAACAGACCCAATTGTATTCTTGAGTTGGGGACCCCAGAAGTGGATGCATATGGTGGTTTTACAGAATCATAGAATGGCCAAGGTTGGAAGGGACCTCTGAAGATCATCTATTCCAACCCCCCTGCCAAGCAGGATTACCTTGAACACATTGCACAGGATGGCATCCAGGCGGGTTTTGAATATCTCCAAGAGAAGAAGACTCCACAACATCTTTGGGTAACCTGTTCCAGTGCTCTGTCACTCTCACAGTAAAGAAGTGTCCTCTCATATTCAGCCAGAACCTCCTGTGCTTCAGTTTGTGCCCATTACCTCCCATCCTCTCACTGAGCACAACTGAAAAGACCGTCTCCATCATCTTGACACCCTCCCCTCAGATATTTATATACATTGATGAGGTCTCCCCTCAGTCTTCTCCTTTCCAGGCTAAACGGGACCAGTTCTCTCAGCCTGTCCTCATACAACAGGTGCTCCAGTCCTCTAATCAACTTAGTCTTGCTCTGGACTTGCTTGAGTAGTCCTAAGTCCCTCTTTTACTGGGGAACCCAGAACTGGACACAGTACTCCAGCTGTGGCCTCACCAGGTCTGAGCAGAGGGGGAGGATCACCTCCCTTGGTCTGGTGGCAGCACTCTTCCGAATGCAGCCCAGGATACGGTTGGCCTTCTTGGCCACAAGGGCACATGCTGGCTCATGGTCAGCTTGCTGTCTAGCAGGACTCCCCGGTCCCTCTCTGCAGAGCTTCTCTCCAGCGCATCAGCCCCCAACCTGTACTGGTGCTTGGGATTATTCCTCCCTAGGTGCAAGAAAATGTCTATGCCCAAGCCAGATATAGACAACCTTTTCATCAAACCTTTTGCTATGTAAAAGATGGTGATGTTATTAAACAACTGAAGTTGTACACAATTTTACACTAACAGCAATGGAATCCTATTCATGGAATCCTGGGTTATGGGTATGCAATGGTTGCTGGCTAGATGTGAGACACTGGTTATCTCCTTGTGAGGAGGGATCCTTCTGCAGACAAAATGCAAATTGCAATATTTTAGATGACTTTGACTTGCTTTTTGTGCTCAATAAATAAATAAAGACAAAAAAAAAAAAAAAAAAAAAAAAGGCCTCATGGAAATTCCTCCTTGACAGTCCTATCCATACAAGGTTCTACACAGTCCCCAAAACCTCTAGCCTCAGTTTAAGATTGCTTTCAGTTTAGCCTGACTGACCTGTCCATGGCCATATATTACAGATGCATCAACACTAACCCAACACGAGTTTCTGACTGACCTCTGGATTCTGGTAATCAATTTCCATCTAGCCAATAATACCTATTGCTACCTTCCCACAGTCCCTCCTAGGTAAGCTATTTGTCTACTGTCATCTTATTTTCTTTTCAATGAAGAGAAACACTGGCTAATGTGTTTAAATTCACTGATTTTTTAACATTGTTACTTTGGCCATATTTCTGGTCCATGCCGACAAGCCTCACAACTGAAGAAAGAGAGCACTTCATAGATTGTTTTTCAGCAAGCTGACACAAAGAGATACCCTTAAAATCCGTTATGATCCTTAATTTGGAGCCATCTGATTCAGCTCCCTGGTCCTATCATAACATCTCCAGAAAATTAGGGAAATAATAGGTTGTCTGGATGGGACTAGTGGAGGACTTGTTAGTGTTAGGTCAGAGGTTGGACTTTGTGATCTTGGAGGTCTCTTCCAATCTAAATGATTCTGTGATTCTGTGACTTCCATGTGGCAATCCAAGTAGCACGAAGACGAACAGCTTGACTCTCAGCAACAAGAACAAGAAAGCAATGATCATTCTCTGGTGAAGAAGTCCTCTCCTTCCCCCTTCCTCAGCATTCATACATACTGTGCAGGATTCATGTCATGTTTTGTAATATGCAAATACAGCAGATGTGCAAAGTGGGGACTATAAGCACAAGCCAAGTGATGCAGCAAATGCAGAATGTTAACAACCATATTTCCTAGCATGTGTGATACCTCTTGAGGACAACCCTGAGTGGTAATTAATTTGTACAAAAATATTCAAACGAATTTTCCAATAGGAACTGAAGTCTAGAGAAACAAAATTACATTTCCTTATAGTTGAAACTAATATTGGAGTGTCTTCATTGAATGACTGTTGGTAATGAATACTAATTATCACAATTCAACTACATGTTGTAATAGGCTGAATGGAAATACATATTCTGCCAAAACAGAAATATTTATAACAGAATTAATGGTATAACCCTATTTCTACACAAGGGCCAAGAAAGCACAAACATGTTTCCCGCAGTACAAAACAAAGCAGTTTGCATGGAGTGCAGCTTAGTGCAACACTGAAAGCACAGGAATTGACCTCTTGAACTCCTCAAGCTTCACATCAGAGAGGGAAGCACATGCTTCAACTTCAGCAGCTGGCACGTGCCCATTCACACCTAGCAAAGGGCAAGGCAGCTGCTGGGACCTCAGCACTGATACTTAAGGTTACTTCTACAAGAAAGATAAAAGTAATGCTATTTCCTAAATGATATCCTAAATGATATGAGGCATTTCCAAACTATAATGAATTTAGTAAATCAGCCAGCCAGCCTTCATTTTATTGAATCGAAATGATGGAGGAAAAAAAAAAAAAAAAAAAAAAGAAAACAGCCGTCCTTTCTTTGCTTCATTTTCTATCACGTTATTTAATAACACTGCAAATCAGAAGACAAAGTCCAGTATTAAAAAAATAAAATAAAATAGGGTGAAATAAAATAGGGTGGGGAGGACAAGAGCTGCCTGAAGGAGTCCAGCTGTGCAACCTGGGTTCTGCTTGCAGGCATGTTTTGTGCAAAGTAAGTGAAACTGAAAGCTTATAATAAAAGACCAGTGATCTGCAAGGTTTCGTAACTTGTTTTGTAGTTCATAGGAGGTTCGTTAAGACCATGCTGGCACAGATGAGAAACAGAAGTGAAAGCAGGGAGGAATTTGCATACAGAGTGCTGAATTCATTGTTCGAGGCAAAGCTGCCCTTGATTTGCTTCAATCACTGCAACAATCAGCTCAGCCAACTGTTTACATGCTCTCCATTGTGTGAGTGTTGGCTAGGAAATGGCAGACGAAGGGAGGCTTGCTTTCTGCTCGCACCCTAGGGAACAGTGGGGGTTTGCACACTTGACAGACAGACAGGCTGACCGGGCTCTCTTTCCAAGAAACCAGAGTGTTTCTTGCTTGCTCTTGAGCTGTGGTAATGTGGCAATGAAGTCAGAAAGATGTGTGTCTTGAAACAGTATGCAGCACAACGTAGATTCCAGGGATGAAAAGGTGAAGACTTAAGTAAAGTGTTGAGAACCAGCTACACAGAAGGCTTTAAATAACATATTCCTCCACAAAACACTTGCATCTAATTTACTCTTAAGAAACTTTTCCTGGACAGACCAGGTGAGGGGAAAGGCAAAATGCATTCATCCTTATATAACAGTTAAGAAATGTAAGGAAAATGAAACTCAAGCTGTAGTAAGAATATGTAGAGCTGTCCCTTTCTTGTAAAAGGACTTCTGCATTGCTGCTGTCATAGCAACATAGTCACAGCTGTAAACATAATAAGCTCTCAAATTTAAATATAATCACAATCAAACAGAAGGCCCATGAAAGGCAGTCCCTCTGTACAACCCCCTGCCTCTTATATTCACAACAATCTTAATGGGTTTATGTTGATAGGTTTCCTTGGCCCACCCGGGTTTGATTTGAAAAACACAGATGAAAACACTTCCCTAAGCTATTTGACAAACATGGTAGAAAGGTTAAAACTGAGCGTTCCTTAAGTTTCATCGTCTTACTCTTAGAGATCTGTTTCCTAGAACAAGAAAATGTATCTCTGTGGAATAAGGGATGGTTTACAGTCCCAAGATAGGAAAGTGTTTGTAAACTGATTTGTTTTTAAATCTTTCATAGCTTTAAGAATAAAAAGAATACCCTATAAATGAGATACTTAGAGATCAAGGCTGAAATAGGTTTGGGATTATTTATTTATTTATTTATTTTATTTTATTTTAAAGACTTAATCACAACCATTATTATTCTGGCAAAGTCAAAACTTACTTCTGGGAGACTCCACACAGCTGATATGTTACTGCAGACAATAATCAGCAGTCGGTCACATTCAAGTGCCTATATGTCTCCTTTAAAATATAGGGAAAATTTGCTATAGATCTTCATGAACTGTTGATGAAGAAATCTCAGTCAACAGTAGCCTAATTCTTTCTCATCAGTCCACACGCTAGAATGATGTGATATGAACCTCTGAAAAGCATACTCTATGCTCAAACTAAATGAAATATGATGAACAACCTACAGACTCCAAGAGCAAGGGAAGGGTTCTTCAGCCAAACAAAACACAAAGGAATGCATACTTGAAAACAGAGAAGTTAGACCAGTGCTATTGAAAGACTGAATCCCTCAGTGAAACAAAATATCCAGGAATATAACTTAATAAGGTAGGGAGCAAAGTAAGCATTTTACACCTCTATTAAATTTTCCCTACAATTCTTCTCTGCAAATACAGAAAAGACGAGAATACCATTTATTTTATATGGATTGTTAAAGTTTTGTAAGTTGTGATTTATTTGTACAGGGGTGACTAATGACTTGAAATGAAATGGCTAAAGCAGGGAAATGATAAATTATCTAGTGTATAACACTGCTTAAAACCTAAACATGTGTTTATAGTTGCGATTCTGGGATAGTTGCCAAAGGGACATTTTACTTAGCAAGTTGTGTTAGCATAAGTATTTTTTTCCTATAAACAACAAAAAAGTCTCCAAAAATAATAAGATAGTGGGGGGAGATCTCACTTGCCTGCTGCTAGGAAGCACCAGGAATCTGATTTTCAAAGGAAATTCCACAGTGTTTTAATTAAAAATTCATTTCTTAATATCATCTGGGTAGAATTTTCAGAAAAAGTATATGCTACCTAGTATGTAATCTAGTTACATGACAAAGAAGCAACTCCTCAGCATGTGAACCTATTGCTGTCTCAAGTCAGCTGTAGTGCACAGAAGGATCTTTTGCTTCACTCTTCAGTGAATGGGTTGAAGAAGTAACTTATAACATTTACAACATGGAGGACTACTGACTACAAATGATTTTCTTTGCAGTCCTTTGAGATAAAGGAAAAGAACTGAAAGTGATTGAATCTTATTCCTGAAGACTTATTCTGTAACACTGACCATAATATACTTGAGATAGTCTCAAAAACTGAAAGAAAAAAAAAAAAAAAGTGGAAAAGTCAACTATGTAATATTTATCATTAAAATATTTACTACACGAAGATCTTTAAGATATGAAAATGTATATTTAATTGAAAGGAAATAATAATAATAAAACAGCATTGAAAAGTAATTGAGTTAGATGTCCACAGTAAATATACACCCCATGAAGCTAACAAAATAAAAAAAGTAGTCCACAAAATCTGATCATATTCAACTGAAGAAAATGGAAAATAGATTAAAGTTCAGCAGATTAAATGTAAACCAAGCCAGATAATATTTTTCTGAGTAACTTGCTAAAGGCATAGAAACTATTAATGAAAACATTTTGAAAACTTCAAGAATAGGAAGCTTGCTGAGAGGTAGTGGGGCCAATATATAATTGAGTTGAAAAGGAGAACTAAAGGAAAATAAGACAAAAAGCTAGTGGACTTTTTATATCAGTGTTCATAGAAGAATTTGTGTGATGCCCATAATAGAGCCTGGCCATTCAGGGAAGAAGTGTCCCATATATATATCTTATCACAGAATCACAGAACATCTGGTTCTTTGAATCACAAAGCATCTGGTCCAAGTCCCCCCTGAATACAATTAGGCCTTTGGAAAAAAATCATCAGATCATGACTACCAGACATTATTTATGCAAAAAGTAAACTGAAACATATATATCTAAAACACACACACACACAATAATAATAATAATAATAATAAACAATAGTTTGAATTGTCAAGATAACAGATTTGATACAAAATTCTTCAGGGTAGTTAAAATTGGAACTAACCATTGCAAATATTGTGTTGATCAGCTGAATTCAGTATTCATAACTTATATACATATATGATGATTTTCACTAACGAGTGTGGAAAAGATACCCAGGGAGCACTTTATACTATTTGAGGAAAAAATCATTGCTAAAAAAATACTATACAGAAAATTCAGATAACTTAAGAAAACAGTACAGAAAAACAAAGAAGCAAACAAAACCCAAAAATATTTTGCCTCTGTTTTTGAATGGTGCATGCAGTTCCAGTTTCCTTATATCAGAAACAATGTAGTTAAGTGAGAAAGGAAAATGAGAAAGGAAATTAGAAAGGCCACAGGTACTGAACAACCTTCACCCAAGAGGAGGTACAAAGTAATAGACAAAAAGATCAAGGATCCTCGTTGCTGAAAGAGAACATCTAAAAGATAATTTACTAAAAGTCAACAAAATCATGATTCATATGATCATGAATGAAGTTGTGATCTTTCTCGCAGTGTCCAAGTATGAAGTCATCCAATTAAATTAACAAGTAGAATGATTATAATCAAAATAAAAGGAAGAACTTCTTTTCACACATTGTGCTAATAGTGTCACAGGATGTTGTGCAGACTAAAAATAGATATAAAAATAGAAAAAGAATAGTTGGAGTTGGACATGAGCAGGCTAATAAAGTCAGTGGCCTGGACACAAACTAATACAAAGGAAGTCCTTATATTGCTAACTGCTACAAACTGCAAGCCATAGAGATGGAAGAACTATTCTGCACTTGCTCTCTTTCTTTAATGTTCATTACTGATGACTACCAAAATCAGAGTAGTAAGCTAACTAGACATTTGATCAGAATTAGTGTCATCATTTCTACTTATATTCTTAAGAAAATTGAGGGAAAACTGACGAGCAGATGGCCAAGAGATAAAAACAAGAAAGGAAAGAAATCTAACGGTATCAGGAAGGCTGTGACAAAATCTGGCCTAAAAAGATTGAGACTATCACAAAATGAATTATTAAAGAGGGATGCTAGGCCAAGCTGAGCATTTAAAAGAAAAGGAAAAAGAAAAAAAGAAAAAAAAAAAAGAAAAAAAAAAAAAGGAAAAAAAAAAAAAAGACAGTAATTTACTAGATCTGTATGAGTCACCATACTAAAGGGATCCAATATTGTCCTGGCTCATGTAATCACCAGAGGTACACAGAATCACACAGAATCACAGAATTTTCTAGGTTGGAAGAGACCTCAAGATCATCGAGTCCAACCTCTGACCTAACGCTAACAGTCCCCACTAAACCATTTCCCTAAGCTCTACATCTAACATTCTTTTACTGTTGTAAACGTTCTGCTGCTATAAGTGGAGCAACTGGATACAGCAGTTTTGTATAGACACACATACTGATCACATCCTGACTTTCTGAGACAATCCTGAAGGAAGAAGGGATGGAAAAAATAAAAACAAAAAAAAAATAAAGGAAAGCAAATGCATTACACAGACAAGCATAATACAGTGCTATCATCCCTGAGATGCTGGTAGAAGTATATATTCTCCCAGTAATTAGGGGTTGTCTCCTAAATCATACAGAAATACACACTTAACTTTTATTTCTGGAGAGTAACCCCAGTTAGAGATGATCTCCGCTGAAAAATGGTCATCAGGCTATGTGGAAGTTGTTTAGATGATATGACTCCAATAGTTTAAGAGAAATCTCTAGGTGAGCATAAAAGTTAATAGGGACAGATCTTAACATTTGTTTGTGGTCAGATTGTTGTCCTTTATCTCTTAATCAGTGTTTCTGTAATAAGCATTCACAGTCCATTTCTCTCAGCAAGAATTTATTCAGTTATTAGGCACGGGACTGTTAGGCAGCCCCATTCATTCAGTCATGTCATTTCCTTGTTTCATTAAAGACAGCTTTCATTTCATCAGCCCTGCATGGGGTTGTATTTGGAGGGAGGGAGTGAAGTTCAGCTCACTGTGTTAATAAAGCCATGCATGGTTCCAGCTTGTTATCTTTAAATTTTACCCTGCAAGGACAATTGTTTTCCATTAAAAATAATAATAATAATAAATTCAAACTCTGATGCTTTTGAAAGGTAATCCTTCTGATCACTTTCTGCCAACAAAGGACTACAGTTGAAAATGAATGTTTTACTATGGTTGCGGGTGATACGGTTCTCTCTTTGATTCAGTACACATGGGAGAGAGATCTGTGTGTTCAAGTGGGTCTGTACTTGCTTTGACCCTGTGCCTCAAAAGGGCCACTGAGACTGGAGCAGGCAGGCAGAGGGACACTTAATTCCTCCAGCCTCCTTGTGATGTCATATTTAGTGGAATACTGTTCCTCCCAAAGTGCTTCTCCAATATATAACCTCCAATATATATTCTCTGATATGTATCAACCTTCATATTGAGGTGACGGTCACCGTTCTTTCAGTGCCTCTTGCAGCAGTATTTGAGATTCACTCACTCAGTCTTTTCTGCACTGGTCTGCCAAAATGATATTTATATACACTGATTTCCAAAAGAACAAAAGTGTCAGGACCTAAAAGACATGGGGCACACTGACACACAATGCAGCAATTCCCAAAAGTGAGGTGGGAAGCTCAGATCATGCCTGACAGTCTGGGGATGACCCAGGGCTGTAAGCTGCATCTCTGTTGCCTGCTCCCTATCAGAAGGGTGCTTACTGGTACAGTCCAGGAGGGACTTTTCCTTATAAGTTGGCACCTGGCAATCCCAGATTTCATGTTATCTAAGCAGTTTATTTGAAAGAAAGCCCAGCTCCCAACCCTCTCACACACGCCTTATGTTATGGGTCTCCCATGTGGATGATTTAATTTATCACTTTAATAAGGTTCACTACTACTGGAGATTTATATACCCAGGACTGACAGTTACCTCCGCGTTCATTTTTAGTATCAGACAACTTAAAGTAGAAAAACGTATTAGCTTGTTGTGGAAAAACAAAAAGTGAAGATCTCAATTGAAAAGTATGAGATAAGGTCACAGAGAAACACAAACCAGTAAAATTCAATCTACTGTATGCTTAAAAGCATATTTTATTCTTAGGCTCCTAGGGATTTTTCTCCTATAATTCCTCCCCACTGAGCTCTACCCTGAAAACACATGGGTGAGGCAAAGAACTGGAACCCTTGCACCCCTGGAACTGAGCTCGCTTTCCCTTCTTTTACTACCCATTACTATTCTTACATACTTACTATTCTTAGCTTGCTTTATGCTGCCACTGAAATGCAATCACCTTTTCCTTTCGATTCACAACGAACAAGTAGTGGGACTCCAGGTGAATTGAATTTACTATTACAGCAATTTCAGAGGTGCCACAGAATTCCAACTGCTATGGCAGTGTCATGGTTCACATTATAGAGAATATCATTGTGCAAATTTTTAAAGCTGTATCCAGATTAGAGTGGTTTAAATACACAATGATAGTTTCTAACATGTCCCTATGAATGGAAACAAGACACATCAACAATACCAGTGGAAATGTTCTCTGAAACCTGCTCAGCTGAAAATCTCATAGCACCACACTTGCTTTCATCGGTGACAAATATATACATATATATATATATAAATTAAAGGACTAGAGAATGAACTCTTCCTTTTCCAACCAAGTGCCTCACACAGATCATAGGTGAGCACAATAATGGGTATTTTGTGAGGTCCTGACAGCCTCAAGGTATGACTGCCTGCATACCACCATGCCAATATATGACACCTATGGTCAGCATTCCTTTGGTGTCTTTCTGCCAGAAAATAGGATTTTTTCCTTTACACTTTCCTTCTCTGATTGTCCATATGGCATTTATTATTGCATTATGTAATGGCAAAGTACTGTTTTAAGGAAGTTTGAGAAGTAGTGAGTGGGAGCCAGATAGATTTAAACTACCTTCACAACTATCACTAGCAGATGAAGCCAGAATGAAAATAAATAAATAAATAATAAAATAAACAAATTAATAAATAAAAATAAATAGATGAGAAAATTCAGTAGCAAAGTAGAACAGTGTGAGAAAGAGGTGGAGATAGATGAAAAAAAAGAAACTCAAGAAACCACAATTTGAAAAACAAATATGGAGAATTAGTAATACCAGACCTTACAGACAGATTAAGAAATAGGAACCCAGCCAACTCAAGGAATGGAAGAACAATATTATAATTGTTTCTTGAGAGATATGGCAATAGGCCATTTAGCCTGTTTGTTTTTACCTTGGGTCATTGCCCAGACTGGACAATTAAAAGGATATTTTTGTCATAGAACCAGTCACTTTATTTCTCTGCTGTTAAAAAGTGTCACTACCAACTGTGCACATTGATTTAATCTGCAGTTGTAGGATTCTGAGAAACAAAAAGCATTTGCTACAGTCCAGAAAGCACAGCCCTAGTGTGGTTGTTCATATCTTGAGGATATTTCAAATTAAAAGAATGACTTTCTAGGAAGTACATGAAATCTCACCTTCCCCATCAGGGAAATTCTAAATACAGACCACCTGCC
Source organism: Netta rufina (assembly GCF_964035555.1). Lineage (NCBI taxonomy): Eukaryota > Metazoa > Chordata > Aves > Anseriformes > Anatidae > Netta > Netta rufina. The sequence continues at coordinate 74,796,036 of NC_140125.1, read as the reverse complement.
AAATTCTCCATGATCACCTACACTTTTCCTCTTTCCCATACTGATCGTTGACATTTGCCAGAAACACAATGAATCTTTAAATAGGAACTTCTGAAGACTAGTGTCATTTATTTTGCATCCATAGCTAAAGAATGGATGGTAGCAAGTTTGGTTTAGTGTTTTCCATAAGACTATTAGCACATCTGTTTTCCAAAGCTCTCTTTAAGAGTTTCTATGTTTAGCAAATAAGTTGATTGTTTGGGTGGTTGTTTTTGTTTTTGTTTTTGTTTATTTTATTTTATTTTATTTTATTTATTTATTTTAGTTTAGTTTAGTTTAGTTTTTATTTTTTTTAGTTGCATCAGATCTGAAAGAATTAAAACTTTCTAACATTAAAGCTTACTACGGGTGAAGTTTTTTAAAAGCAGAAAATTCTGAATCAACTTGATTCTAGTGTATTTAAACAATAAATTTATTATATATTAAACAGAGGAACTGAAGGGCTAGATTCACAAAGGTGTTACACTGTCACGTCAAAGGAAGAGACAGTGTAATTCTGTAATTCCCAGTTTTTAAGACAGTTCATTGAGCTATGAGATCATCTCTTACAGATGTTTTTTGTTTGTTTGTTTGTTTTCATATGGAATCCTTCAGTTGTCAGCACAAGACTGAGACTGAGTCTTCTGCTGGGTGACTAAGTTTTGAACCTTGAGGTGAGACACCTCAATTCCAGGACACTTTTGGAACAGCATAGTGAAAAACACCCTAGAAGTCCCATGTCACAAACTGACTTAAGTTTGTTATTTAAGTGACTGCATGGGAGACCTGAAAGGTGGTTTCAAACTAACTTGTCATGGGGAGAATAGAACTGGGTATAAAACATGGCATAGTATTGACTAAAAGTCAGTTCTTCCCAGCTGAAAAGATTTGGCAAATTTGGGTTGAATTCATCAAAGATCTCTAAAACCAGAAAGAGTGAAATTAAAGTTTTAGGTAAATATATTATTTTTTCTGATAAAGTTTTCCTTGCTGTTAGCTTAGTATTTACAAGTGGCTGAATATGTGAAAAAATATACCTTTGGAAAAAAAAATATTATATTCACAAGGTTCATTTTTTTTTTTCTGTCTCATACAGTACTTTGAAATGTTAACAGTTTCTTGTAGATTATATTTTCATTTTAATATTTCAGTTTTGAAACAACTGTCTATTCCCAATTAGCTTAAAGAAAAGAGACAGGAAAAGTTATCTGTAATGTAAAATAAATAATTAAAAAATCTCATTGTCTCAGTTTGGAGTAAGAAAAAACAAACCACAGAGTAGGATGTTACAGCTGATTCTGCTTGAAAATGGGTGGGGAAATTTCTTTCCTCATTCCTCCAACATTTAGTTATGAATTGATCAAATCAAAATATACAATAACAGGCTCAGATCCAAGATCAACACATCTTATTCTAGCTATCCTACATTTCTTCCCATATATTCAAGACACATATAAGCAGGTCAGTGACTGTATTTCAAGGTTATTCTCAGTCAAGAGAAAATTAAATGGAACTGGTTTATACTTTTTACCTAGTATTCCATTTCATCTAGTCATCCTGTCAAGAAAATCAAATCAGACAAGAACTGGAAGCCCCATGGAGCCCCTGGAAAATACCGAATTCATTAGAGCTGTCTAACATAATGGGGTGCAGAAGAGTTAGGAGGAATGCAGAAATATCTTGATGTACTGTATCTTGGTACTCTCTGATATTTAAAAATTGGTAGTCTCAGTAGTTTTCTCAATGCATTAGAAGCTCTTCGGGATCATGGAGTTCACTTTGGCATAAAAACATGTAGGTGGGAAGAGTCCTCCGGATGGATGAGAAACTGAATATGAGCCAGCTGTGTGGGCTTGCAGCCCAGAAAGCCAACTGTATACTGGGCTGCTCAAAAGAAGCATGGCCAGCAGGTCAAGGAAGGTGATGCCCCCTCTAATTCCAGTCTTGTGAAACCCCAACAGAGTACTGCACTATATCGGGTTTACACCCGATAGCGCCGATAAATTATTCTTTACAGAACTAAGAGAGGCCTCGAGATTAACTCCCCTTGTCCTTATGGGGGACTTCAACTTGCCGGACATTAACTGGGAGTGCCACACGGCTGACACGAGCAAGTCCAGGAGGTTCATGAAGCACCTAGATGATAACTTCTTGGTGCAGGTGCTAACGGAGCCAACTAGGAAAGGTGCCCTCCTAGACCTGTTGCTAGAAAACAGAGAGGGTCTGGTGGGAGATGTGGTGATTGGTGGCCGCCTCGGTCATAGCGACCATGAAGTGGTTGAGTTCAAAATTTATGGTGACAGAAGGAAAAGTGCCACCAAAACCTCATCCCTAGATATGGGGAAAGCGGACTTCAGGCTGCTCAGGGAACTAGTCAGCAAGGTCCCCTGGGAAACTGCTCTTGAAGGCCTCGATGTCCACCAGTGCTGGTCACTCTTTAAGCGATGCCTCCTAGAAGCACAAGATAAGGCGATTCCAAAATATCGCAAGTCAGGCAGGCAGGGCAGGAGGCCGGCGTGGCTGACCAGGAACGTTCTAATGGAGATTAGGCGGAAACAGAGAGTGTTTCGCTACTGGAAGGAGGGCCAGGCGTCATGGAAAGAATACAGGGATGCTGTTCGTGTTTGTAGGGAGAAAGTTCGTGTGGCCAAAGCACAGCTAGAGTTAAAGCTGGCTGTGTCTGTGAGAGAAAATAAAAAGGGTTTTTTTAGATATGTAAATGGAAAAAGGAGAACTAAAGAATACATAGGGCCGCTCCTTGATAGGGAAGGTCTCCTCACAGACGATGACATTGGCAAAGCAGAGACGCTTAACGCCTTCTTTGCCTCTGTCTTCAATGCCGATGATGAGCTTCGGGACCCAGGGTGCCCTGAGCTGGAGGGCCGGGACGGTGGGGATGACAAACTCCCAACTGACCCTGAACGTGTGAGGGATTTGCTACTCCACCTTGATCACTACAGGTCCATGGGTCCGGATGGGATTCATCCCCGGGTGCTGAAAGAGCTGGCGGACGTCATTGCGGAACCTCTTTCAATTATTTTTCAACGATCCTGGGAATTTGGAGAGGTCCCGGTAGACTGGAAGCTGGCAAATGTTGTGCCAATTTCCAAGAAGGGTCAGAAAGAAGACCCTAGCAATTACAGGCCTGTCAGTCTCACGTCAGTGCCTGGTAAAATCATGGAGAAGTTGGTTCTCGGACTTATTGAGGCGCACCTGGGGGACAAAGCAGTCATTGGTCCCAGCCAGCATGGGTTTGTGAAGGGTAGGTCCTGCCTAACTAACATGATTTCCTTTTATGATAAGATCACCCGTATGGTGGACCAAGGGAAACCAGCTGATGTGATTTTTTTGGACTTCAGCAAGGCTTTTGACACGGTTTCCCATAGGATCCTACTGGACAAAATGTCCACCATACAGCTAAATAAAAACATCATACGATGGGTGAGCAATTGGCTAACGGGCAGGGCCCAAAGGGTTATGGTAAATAGGGCTGTGTCAGGCTGGCGGGCGGTCACCAGTGGGGTCCCTCAAGGCTCCATTTTAGGGCCGGTACTTTTCAATATTTTTATAAACGATCTGGATGTAGGAATAGAGGGTATTTTGAGTAAGTTTGCTGATGACACCAAACTTGGAGGAGTTGTGGACTCGAATGAGAGCGTAAAGGCCTTACAGAGGGATCTGGACAGGTTGGAGAGCTGGGCGATCACCAACCGCATGAAGTTCAATAAGAGCAAGTGCCGGGTCCTGCACCTGGGACGGGGAAACCCTGGCTGCACGTACAGACTGGGCGATGAGACACTGGAGAGCAGCCTAGAAGAGAGGGATCTGGGGGTCGTGGTAGACAGCAAGTTGAATATGAGCCAGCAGTGTGCCCTGGCAGCCAGGAGGGCCAATCGTGTCCTGGGGTGCATCAAGCACGGCATCGCTAGTAGGTCAAGGGAGGTGATTGTCCCGCTCTACTCTGCGCTGGTGCGGCCTCACCTCGAGTACTGTGTGCAGTTCTGGGCACCACAGTATAAAAAGGACATGAAACTGTTGGAAAGTGTCCAGAGGAGGGCTACGAAGACGGTGAAAGGCCTGGAGGGGAAGACGTACGAGGAACGGCTGAGGTCACTGGGCCTGTTCAGCCTGGAGAAGAGGAGGCTGAGGGGAGACCTCATCACAGTCTACAACTTCCTCGTAAGGGGGTGTCGAGAGGCAGGAGACCTTTTCTCCATTAACACTAGTGACAGGACCCGCGGGAACGGGGTTAAGCTGAGGCAGGGGAAATTTAGGCTGGACGTCAGGAGGGGGTTCTTCACAGAGAGGGTGGTTGCACACTGGAACAGGCTCCCCAGGGAAGTGGTCACTGCACCGAGCCTGTCTGAATTTAAGAAGAGATTGGACTGTGCACTTAGGCACATGGTCTGAACTTTTGGGTAGACCTGTGCGGTGTCAAGAGTTGGACTTGATGATCCTTAAGGGTCCCTTCCAACTCAGGATATTCTATGATTCTATGATTCTACACAGCAAGGTCTTGGTAGCAGGGAGGCTGCAGGGGTGACCTGTGTGAAAAGAATCCAGAAGCTACCCCATGTCAGGTCAGAACCTGCTCCAGATGACTCCAGATGGGAACTGCTGATGGCCAGATCTGAGACAATGAGCAACGCTGGTTGGGCCTCAGGGAGAGCGGATTTAAGAAAGGGAAAATACCGTTGTGCCACAGAAGCTGGGAGAGAGGAGTTAGAAACAGCCCTGAAGACACCAAGGTCAGCACAAAAGGAGGGCACAAGGAGCTCCAGGTACGGAGCAGAAATTCCCCTATGGCCTGTGGAGAGGCCCCTGCTGGAGCAGGCTGTTCCCCTGCATCCCACAAGTCTCACATGGAGCAGATCTCCACGCTGCAGCCTGTGAAGGAGCCACCAGTGGAGCAGGTGGATGTGGCCTGGAGGAGGCTGCGGCCCATGGAGAATCCCCGCAGGGCAGGCCCCGGGCCGGAGCTGCAGCCCATGGAGAGGAGCCCACACAGAGCAGGGGTTCTGGGCAGAGGTGCCGTCCACCTGTTGGGAACCCGTGCTGGAGCAGTTTGTTCCTGGGGGGTGGACTACATGGTATGAAGCAGTGTGGTAGCAGTTCCTGAAGAGCTGCTGCCTGTGGGCAGCCCCCCCAGGCTCAGTTGGGGAAGGACGGCATCCCATGGGAGGAACCCCACGGTGAGCAGAGGCAGAGAGTGACCGTGAAGGAGCAGCGGAGATGAAGCGTTAGGGACTGACCACAGCCCCCATTCGTGCACCTCTTGTGGAAAGGACATAAAAGAAAGTGGGTGGAGGAGAAGGTGGTTTAGTTTGCCTGTAGTTTCCACTGTCCTAGTCTGCTAGTGATAGGCAATAAATTTTATTAATCTCCCTATACCAAGTCTTTTTTGCCCATGACAATAATTATTGAGTGATCTCCCTGCCCTTATCTTGGCCCTTGAGCCCCTTTCATCATATTTTCTCCCTCTTTTAATTTGAGGAACGGGAGTAAGAGAGCATCTGCAGTGGGATTTGGCTGCCTAGCAAGGTAAGTGCACCCACAGTAAGTTTGCTGACCGTACAAAGCTGGGAGGAGTGGCTGATACCCCAGAGGACTGTGCTGCCATTCAGAGGGGCCTCGACAGGCTGCAGGGTTGGGCCAAGAGGAACTTCATGAAGTTCAACAAGGGCAAGTGCAGGGTCCTGCACGTGGGGAAGAATAATCCCAAGCACCAGTACAGGTTGGGGGCTGATGCGCTGGAGAGAAGCTCTGCAGAGAGGGACCGGGGAGTCCTGCTAGACAGCAAGCTGACCATGAGCCAGCATGTGCCCTTGTGGCCAAGAAGGCCAACCGTATCCTGGGCTGCATTCGGAAGAGTGCTGCCACCAGACCAAGGGAGGTGATCCTCCCCCTCTGCTCAGACCTGGTGAGGCCACAGCTGGAGTACTGTGTCCAGTTCTGGGTTCCCCAGTAAAAGAGGGACTTAGGACTACTCAAGCAAGTCCAGAGCAAGACTAAGTTGATTAGAGGACTGGAGCACCTGTTGTATGAGGACAGGCTGAGAGAACTGGTCCTGTTTAGCCTGGAAAGGAGAAGACTGAGGGGAGACCTCATCAATGTATATAAATATCTGAGGGGAGGGTGTCAAGATGATGGAGACGGTCTTTTCAGTTGTGCTCAGTGAGAGGATGGGAGGTAATGGGCACAAACTGAAGCACAGGAGGTTCTGGCTGAATATGAGAGGACACTTCTTTACTGTGAGAGTGACAAAACACTAGAACAGGTTGCCCAGAGATGTGGAGTCTTCTTCTCTTGGAGATATTCAAAACCCGCCTGGATGCCATCCTGTGCAATGTGTTCAAGGTAATCCTGCTTGGCAGGGGGGTTGGAATAGATGATCTTCAGAGGTCCCTTCCAACCTTGGCCATTCTATGATTCTGTAAAACCACCATATGCATCCACTTCTGGGGTCCCCAACTCAAGAATACAATTGGGTCTGTTAGAGCAAGTTCAGAGGAGTGCCACAAAGATGATCACAGGGCTGGATCACCTCCCCTATGAAGACAGGCTGAGAGAAGAAGAGGCTCCAGGGAGACCTTATAATGGCCTTCCAGTACTTAAAGGGGATCTACAGGAAAGCTGGGGAGGGATTCTGTTATGGAGTGTAGTGATAGGACAAGGAATAGAAATTTTAAGCTAAAAGGGCAGATTTAGATTAGATATCTGGAAATATTTTTTTACTCATAGGATGATGAGACACTGGCACAGGTTGCCGAGAGAAGCTGAAGATACCCCATCCCTGGAAGTGCTCAAGGCCAGGTTGGATGCAGCTTTGAGTAACCTGGACTAGTGGGAGATGTCCCTGCCCATAGCAGGGGTATTGGAAATAGATGATCCTTAACAGTCCCCTCCAACCCAAAACACTCAGTGATTCTGTGATTCTATGTCTCTGGATCATTCATGTGCTCAGTGCACGACTGGTTAGAGCAAGTTGCTCAGGGTTGTGTCCATTTGAGTTTTTGTTAGTTTGTTTGTTTTGTTTTCCTCTAAAGCCACTCTGGTCAACATGTACCAGTGCAAATACCCTCACAGTGATTATTTGCTTATACTACTGTTTTCCCCTTACATGCAAAGCATCTTACGTCACCAGCTTGGTCTGGCATGACTTCCTCTGGGTAAATCCATGCTGAGTGTTCCCAGTCACTTCCTTCATGTATCCTTCATGTGCCTGGAAGAGGCTTCAGGCAGGATTTGCTCCATAATAATTCCAGTGACTGAGTTGCTGATTACCCTGAAGTTCCCTGGATCCTGACTCCTGAAGACAGGTAAGATGTCTTTTTTCCACTTCTTAACTGTGTCCTTTACCATGGGTGTTGTTTCACTCTAACAGGTGTAGATAAGAGACTTGGGTCTCCCCTTGGTAATGCCATTTTGGCTCTCAAAGCTAAGTCCCTGGAAATGCTGGGAGAAGCATGATTTCCATGGCCACTTACTCTTTACCCTCATATTACTGTCGCACAGAGGAACTGCAGGCAAACCTTATTTCACTGAAGAAAACCTTTCCAATAAAATAAATTAAATTAAATTAAATAAATAAAATAAGTATAAAATAATAATAATATTAAAAAAAAAAACGAACACCCTCAACTTGCTACACTACAAAAAATGCCAGATAAAGAGCTCCCTAATGCTTAGACAACCAGTTCAACATTATGAACTGGAAAAGCAAAGTTGTACAGTCATATGTCTTTTTTATAGAGCCTTTAGTAATATCACTCATAGGCACTAAAGTACTGAGCTGTAAGGCTTCACAGACTATGTAGATACTATAGAAAAGACACACACACACACAATCAACAACAACAACAAAACACCAACATTTCACAAGTCACATTCCTGTACCTCATTGTAGCAATTCTTTCCACAGAAGTTGAAAAAATATATTTTTGGAAATTATGTAGTATATTACCACTCTTAATTGGGATGAGCTGAGGTATATAGGTGGATAAAATGACAAGAAGAAAGTACTTTAGTACCATGCACACAATTGGCCTATAATGCTAGTGTTCTAGCAGCTGTTTCTCTGCTCAGTCCTATAAGTCCCACATATTGTCATCAAAATATATTGGAAAATGTTATTCATAGGCAGTGCTATGACCACAGAAGAAGTCAGAGTGAATCTGAATCCTAGTGTGTCTGAGATAATCACAGACATCACAGGCTTACGTTTTATCCTCAGTTGCTTCCAAACCCACTTCCATTTGGATGAAATAGTGGCAGGGAGATTGTAATGAATTTATTGTCATGTAATCTGCAGACAGAGAATTATAACATTCTGAATGCAAACGGTGATTTAAGGCACTGAGAAACAATTTCTGCCCTGGCATTTTGCATGAACAATTGCCATTGTTGAGTTTGTGCCCAGATCTAAAAATAAAATTTGGTCCAGCTTTTGGCAAATAATGTCCATGAGCAGTTGAAAAGGATGAAGCCTAGACTGGATGCCAGATCTCTTTTTGTGTTCTCAGTCCTAAACAGTCCTTGTCTATTTTGTTTTCATGATGAATGTTGTACTGGCATGTTGTTTTTGAAGAGGGACAGTTTAATCCAGAAAGCAATAGTGTAAAACTCAGAGCCAGCTGTGAGAATCCAGGTAGAAGTGCCATTAAAAATCAGAGGAAATACCTGACTTCTTTCTTTGAGACTGCAAACTCTTTATAACTTAGACTGCTCTTTACAGAGAGCAGTCTTTATATCTTTATGGTTCCCATTTTGCTAGGAGTACTAAACAATCCTGGGTATGCTGCTATGAATTATCAGCAGCAAGCTTGGGACCACCAGGCAACTTCAATCTCACTGTTTTCAGGTGCTAAAACTAATTCCAGCTGTCCTACGTATACTTGTTATATACTATTTTTATTATTATTATTATTTTCATAAAATATCCTTTTGTGATAAACTGGTCTTCATACACACACACACACACAAAAAAAAAAAAAAAAAAAAAAAAAAACGAAAAACAAAAAACACTTAAGTAAATCCAGGCAACAGAAACTGAGTAAAATCTTTTTTAAAAAATACCCAATTCTTTGATTATCTTTCCTTTTTAATGCATCATATCAAAATATGATTTTTTTCCATTACCACTGAAACTTTTGTATTATCAATTTTATTTTCTGCTTCTCTATTTCTTTGTAACTATTCCTGTATTTCTAACACAAGGTAATTAAAATAGCATTTTCCTTTAAAAAATAACAAACTGGCCCAGTAACTCTCCAGAAAAAATGTGAGATTATATGGTAAAAACAACCCTGTTCAAAAATTTATACTTTTTCTTAAAGATCTTGAGTGGCATGTAGCAGATAATAGCATAATCCTCTGTCCATCATTTACGTTCCATTACAGCAGTCTCCATTTCAAATCTACTTGTTATTAAACTGCAAAAGAAATAGGTGATTTTGAGAAGCTTCAACCTCAGGACATCACCAAATTGATTTCTTATTTAAATATGTGTCTCTGTGTGTGCACATTTACGTACATATGCATGTAAAAAAGAAAACAACAACAAAAAAAAAAAAACTCTGATCACAGCACTCTTTAGAACAAAGCATAAAAGAACCAACACAGTAATCTTTAATCTTCACGTTTTTCTTTTTATTTTCTTGGAATTATAAGGTTTTTAGTGCTGCACCCAGAATATGCACAGTATGAAAGAATATAGGGGAAAAAAAAAAAAAGAAATACGTGTAATCATAGATTATTATTGCTATTATTGTTATGGTTGTTAGTTATTTAATTGAGGGTTTCTTAATTAAACATTTTTATGAAAAAAATTTGAAGTGGGGTAGACTGCACCTGTAGAGATAGAGGTAAATGTAGATTTTATTAGAGATCCGAGTTTATATTTCTCGGTAAAAACTCTCCATTTTTAAAAGGAATTTTTGAATAAAACTTCTGAGGCATGTGAGCTCTCCTCAGTCGTCCTGTTAACTCCTAACCATTGGCAACTGGGAGGCTTTTCCATTTAGCACAGCCAGAGACAGCTTAAATTAATAAAAGGCAGCAGACCAGTGGTATAATCTGATCTCCAGTAAAGCAGTCTCTGGTCTGGAAACATCTGACTTTAACATGAATTAAAATCTGAAAGTTTTTCTAAACTTTCACTGCCTTCCTATGTTCCTACAGAGATTGCAGTCTCATGTTTCACAGCACCATTCCCAGAGTATTTTCCTTTTGTGCAAGCTCTTTCCTGCAGATTGTTGAGATGTTAAGAAAATTGATATTATATATACATGCGTATGCACATTATATATGACCTTCCATGTCCAAATAGGAGGTAGGGGGTGGGGGGAATGGAGGCAAAAAGCCTGCATGTAATGAGCTGGAATAATATCAGACGGGAGGCTATCTGGAAGAGCACTCTTCTCTCTTAAAAGTAGGCAGAAGAAAGGATGTAATGGCATCCTTTCATTCCAAGTAATTGGATCTGTTAAAATATTTTTAAATATCAGTGAATGAGTATCACAAATTATGTCATTTGGCAGTCTTTGAAATCTCTGTTCCCTCAGGGTGAGCAGCAGTGGCAGTGAATTTGGAAGATGTTAGCAAGGCTTTTTAAAGCCTAAGTGGTCTCCCTCCACCAAGAAAATCTCTTTATCTACTCATTAGATTTTACAACACAAAGTCTATATCTCTCTATATTTCTTGTTTTATACATACCAAGAAGCAAGAAATTGCTTTTAAAACAGCTGCTATGTGCCAGTGTGGACAGTACAGTAAACCATGTGAATAGATTTTCTTTTTTCCAAGAGGTTTTAATTAGCAACAGAGAAATCAGTTATACTTATGCAAATCTATCTGAGATTTTGGTAACGATTTTCCTTCATATTCTTCAGTTCCTCTGTAACTCTACCTCTACTTCTCACATGCATATTCTTCTTCCTCCTTTTATTTCTATACCTCTTCAAATATGTACATACTACCCTCTTACCTTTGAGTTTATCATACAGCTCAGTGATTTGAGCAGATTTTTAAGCTGAGACACAAACTGAATTTTGACAACATCTGATGGGGGAGTGCACAGTCCCAAGCACATTGCAAGACCACAACGCGGCCTTCTTTTGAGCAAGCTCTGCTCGGCGGAGCACAGCTCTGGCTTGCAAACTGTCTAGAGAAGAGACAATCAGGTAATTTGTAAATGTCACTCTGGAGCCTCTCTTTGGAAAATGCCAGTGGTTTGAGTCTTGCTGGGTCAAGGTTCTCATCCCCTCTGCTACCCTTGGCCCTTCCTGTATCCTTGGCCATCTGAGAGTACCTTTCAGGTGATCAGTTACAGGAGACTCTCCTGAATGAACTTACTGCAGTGTAGTGTGGCACTGTGGATGCCATTTGGCATGATTACTTGAAGGTCCCTGAGACATCTGCATGTGTCTTTCAGGTTGGGTAAAACTACTTCTTGAGTGGAATTTATACATACCTTATACAATGACTTCAAAATACTTTACACAACTCCTCTTCACACAAGAAAAATATCCACAATTAGGTTTTAAGAGACCCTTTATAGATTTACAAATAGAGGGAGAAAAAAATGTTATTTTATCAATTGTTCATAAAAATAATCGAGAGCAAATAATAATTTGCATAATACCAGACAAAGCTCCCTCAGCCATAGTTTCTGAAAATAAAATGATAGAAATAAAATTGAGACAACCTGAATGTATGTGAAATTTTATTCTGATCACTGGTTGCTTTCTTTTCTGTGCTATTTGGATCCCCAGGCATATGCTTTTTTTTTTTTTTTTTCTTTTTTTCCCCCCCCCTCTAATATGTTTATGCAAATTTGCTCCAATTGCTACTTCCAAGTGTTCACAACATGACAAGTATTCTGACATATTTATGTGACGTATCTTTTGAAGAGATGATAGGGACATTATAGCACCACACTTCTGGTTCTATAGATGAGGGCTGTCATGCTTTCTATTCTAAAACACTATTTTTAGAGGACTTATAATCCTGGAACAAAAATTCTTTTTGGACCTCAGTTTCACTTGCATGACTGCAATAACATATCTCTGGATACAGTGTGAGAAAATACTGGTTCTCTAGAATTTAGAAGTAAAGTATCAATGAATATACATGATTTGCAAGATTTTTTTTCCTATATCAGTATTCTTTAAAATCTGAGTTTGCAGCTGATGTCAACTCTGCCATAGCTACATAGATTTTAAGATACAAACATGTGCACATCTGTGGTAATTTATATAAAAATAAAACAATCCTTTATGGTTAAGAATGATTGTTCCTATGTTGCAGGTGTTTTTAGACAAAAGATGGTAACTATTCAAAAGAGCTGTTAAAATACAACTAATCCTATATGAAAAAAAAAAAAAAAAGAAAAAAATAGGAAAAAAACAACTCAATGGCTAACTGCTGCAAGATCTCATATGTTTCCTCTGACACTTAAGCACATATTAAGGATGTTGCACACACAATCACTATTTTTTTTAATTCTTCGTGTTTATGTTTCTTAAGTGTCTGGAGACATTTATCCATGGCAAATGAGCCTTAAATACTTGGAGAATCAGTTTGTGACAGACATTGATGTTTCTGCACTTCACAATGCCTTACGTTCTGTCCAATCTCTCACATAGCAAGGCAGCTTCCTTTTACTGGCATTAACACCTGTGGAATCTTATAATTTTTGAGATGCTTAATACCTGAGGAGTGGATGATGGTTAGAAGTTGTTCTCTTTAGGAGACAATAAACCTAGCAGAATATCTTTTCTCAACATCCTCTGAAATTTCTTTCAGTGCAAAACCCAAAGTCAGTAAAACATATAGTGGATTTCTATTCACCTGGATCCTCTGCAAAACCTAGTTGTGCCAAACTGCAGTGAAAAGTTTCTGCTACTGCAAGAATTTAATCACCCAACAAGCTGGTAATGTCTCATTGCCATGCTTCTGCACAAAATCTCATGATATTGCCTAGGACATTAGTAGACTAAGGATCAGCATGGTTTCTGTGGTACTGCTAAGCCTCTGTTGCTCTGTGTGCTTGTTTGAGAAACCTAAGCAGTAAATCAAACACCTTGGGCTTGGCAAGCAAAGTAATGGGTGGGAGATATGAGGCAGACTGTGTTCTAGCACCCATTCTTTTTCATTGCTTAAATATCATACTTTTAAATGACCTATATGTACACATAACACATAACACAGCTTTATATCCTACATGAGCCTCAAGCGCCTTCTTACAAGGAGAAGTCAGGTTGACGTATAGACAGGTGAGGTCACATTTCCTGGGATGAGGAAAGATATCAGTTATCTACCCAGTTCAAAACAAACAAAAAGCCATTTTAAATTGTTTGTTTGCTTTTTCGTTTTCTGAGATGAAGACAAGGTTTCTGAGCAGAAGACAAGGTTTCAGTCCATGTACCACCTTACACCTATCAGTCCTGCTCCTCTGTGGACTTCCTATCCCACTTCATGATTTAGCTCATTAAGTACTTCCTCTCTTCACCAGAAAGGCCTATGAGATTTAGACACTCATTAATTCATGCCATCATACAGAAACTACCTAGGCCTTCAAAAATTAAGTGTACTGGCTCTTCCTCTAGGATATGCTTTTCTCTTTTCAGTTTAGGAACTTAGTATAAGGGCACTAAATTTACCTCTCTCCTCCCCCCTTGCAATACATTTAGATCACTTGCTTCCTAACTCTGCATTCTACCCTGAACAAGCCACAGTAAAAATGACTTTAGTAAATAATATGATTTGTTGACATTTATGATTAATGATTAGCTAGCATGTCTCTTTTTAAAATAACACTTTTTTTAAAAAAATGCTGATAATAAAGAAATAATGAGGTAAGAATTTGTTAATTCTTTATATTAAAAATATAATAATTCATATACATTAAAAAGTAAAGGCTCTGTTGTAAATCACAAGATACAGAGAAACAAAAATTATTCTGTGTTTTGGAGAGTTTTATGTCAATTTTTCCAGCTTTTAGCAGAAGCAGGGGGGAATCCTATGTTATCTTATATGCAGATTTTTCACAAAGCACAAATCAATGTTCCTGCATGGGATGACAATCCTCCTTAGTCTCCATAAGCCAACATGTCTACTGGTAAATCTCTGCCTTAGGCCACCTGCTACCATGGCATCATGCCCACTCACACTAGGTGAGTAGATCGCAGAAGCCAATCAACAAATCTCAATGGCTTGAGGAGGTTAATACACAGAATAGCAAGACTTAGGCTTTTGAAGAGACTCCTGGCATATCTTGTGTTTTTAATGATTAGGATCTCATCCTCAGGTCTGTGTGTTATCATCTCAGTCCGTGTAGCAGGGGACTGGAGCAGATGGCTTGGCAAAACCAAAAGGCTCTTGCCTTTTCAAAAATTAAAGATTAATTTGTTGTTTTCTTCTAATAGGAAATTTCATGCTGACAAACAGTATTGAGCCAACAGGCTGGTATTTCTCCATCTATCTTCTGTTCAGAGTAAGGCATAACCTTCCTTACATTAACCCCACAGACTGTCTATATCCTCCTATGCAGTGATCAAAGAACATTTCAGCACTCAGCTATTTTGTTTTTGGCACCTCCACTGTGGTTTCCAACAAGGATGTTATCACCGTGTGTTTATGGATTTATTTGTTTGTTTTTCATAATGTGGGCAATAGTCTACTACAAGCTGAATCTCCAATTACATCATATAGATCAGCCATCTGGTTCAGTATTAGTTAGTGGTAACAATTTAGCCGTTACTACACTGGTCTAAATATATAGCACGAGAGGCTAGACTTTCTTATTGCATAAGCAGTCACCTGGTCACCTGAAACAGCCAAATTTTTCAGTACCTAGTGCTAAGTCCTGGTGGACATTGATGGACAGCAAAGCACAGAAGTGCAAAGAAACAGTTCTCAGAATATTAGACAAGTGCAAAAGGTGAAAAGAAACTAACCCTTTTCTGCACAGGGACAGTTGGAATTAACCGTGGCTTTTCTGCTGGAAATTCTTATGTTTCTGCCTGATCACAATGTGTAACAACAGAGGGTTTGTGCAATTTGTTCATTTTTGTAACAAGTGAGTTTAATCAATTTCAAAAGACACAATTATTGAAATAACTTTTTGCTGAAAATGTCAACAGATATTTTAGTGACACTATTTATCCAACATCCATAGCTCTTTTTAAGGCTTTTCTAAAACCCAGAATTCCAAAATCTTTACCTTTTTGAGCCATGAACCCTCACAGGAGGTCATTAAGCATATAGGCAGTGGAACTGAACAGCTGCTCCTCCAGTCATACTAATCTCTAGACAGATGCTCTTCATGTTCATGTGCTGTGATGAATGCCAAAGAAACTATTAGAGAACAGATTGACTTAGACTGGACAGTGATCCTTGGAGAACTGGTTTCAGACTTCAGGAAGAGCTGACGAGCCACAGAGGGAGCTGCAACTCGTGACAATGTGAACAGAGAGAGTTTCGGCTAGACTTTTCCCTCCAGCATTTCAGAATGCATCCTTGCTTAGAGTGCCAAAATCAGCAATAAAGAGCAGATTACCATTGTTTTCTGTGCTTCCTTGCTTGCTTGCTGGATTTTCTGCAGCTAGCCTGGCTGCTCAATTTCACTTGAGTCTGACTCACAAGAAATTCCTAGGTGTTTCTGTATAGATTCCATGCTCATCCTGTGGTTGCTGGGATGTTCTACTGTATCTGTTGGGAATCCTAACAAGCAGCAATGGGAGGGCTCCAAGCAGCATGTCATTCCCCATCACACTCTTCCTGGCCTGTACAGGAGGCCTGAAGTCAACTTAGTTGTTATGAAACTGAGAGATCACACCTGCTCCTCTCCTCTGAGGCTCACAAGAAAGATCACATGCCATCATTGGATTTGAGTCCATGTCTGTCCAAAGAGAGGTGTCATCTGTGGTACATCCCACTGCGGACTTTACTTTTCTGACCTTCATAACCACAGCAGATGTTCTTGTTATGTTGTTATTCTGAGGAAGGGGTTTTGTTGGCCTCTCTGGGCTCCCGGGCTCTCATCCAGCTGCAGCTGTGGAAAAAGGATACATATAATAATAATGGAATCTTCTTTCTGTCGTTTCAGCTTACATCATCTTGGCACCAGTAGTCAAGGTAGCATTAGTCAGTCTGTCATAGGGTTTCTGCAAATTCCTCTTTCAAACCACCACCCTTCTGTCTCCACTGCCACGTTGCCTCTGCTCTTAGTTACCCCTTCCCCAGTGGAATGATTTCAGATCTGGGGAACAAGGAGTTGTTTCTCTGCTGACCACTGCACATTTCCTCAGCTCATACTTCCTGCATGTGCTAACTGTGATAATTTTCAAAACACAGAAATCTGATTACATTTAGTTATACTGTATCCATGTAAAGGTCTTGCAATGGGTTGATTGTAAATTAGCAAATTTACAATAAGTATACCAGTCCTCATTCTATGGGCTTCTTCTTTGGTTTCTACCTTCTACAAATCTAAGTTGTTCCTACCAATAACTGAAAGCTGATCTCAAGCAGATTTCTGTACATATATCCCAAACAGATGCATTTCTGAGAAATCTCAACTGCACTGGGAAACATCCTAAAGGGTATCTGTATTACATATCATCAACTCTTTTTTGAATGATTCACAGAAAAATACATCCATTACAACTTCAAGTTGTCATGCAAACAGTTCCTGGTTACTTTGTAGGGGGAGTTCCTGCAAGAAAGCTCAGGACCTGTCAATGTAAAAAGTGATAGGGTGGCAGAAGGTAGGCTTGGGGTAAAAAAGGGTAGTTCAAAGTATACTATTCTAAAATAATGGAATAATATTCGTAGTCTTCTTTGGAAAAAACAGGAAATACTGCAACTTTGAGGCCTTTTATATCTTTTGCTTAATTTTCAGAAGCTTGTTAGGCCATTTATCTTGAACATATTACAAAACATTTAGGATTCAGAGTTTGTATCTATACAGAGTACGTGAATAAGAAATGACTTACACGTGCAAAATGTCATCAATATGCAGTATAGCTGTAACTTCACAAATACTCGCAATGTTTTGATGGTGACAGAGTTTCTTAATTTACACCATCCAGACAGAAATGATTGTTGCCACTTTCATCTATGAAAATGTTCAAGCAGGGAAAAAAAAATAAAAATCTATCGTGTATATATATATATATACACACACACATATATATATGACTTGATCCTAACAATTCTTTTGTAAAATTTAATCAATGGAAAAAAAAAAAAAAAAAAAAAGGAAGTTGCTCAGGACAGATCCATCTAAACTGATCAAAAAGTTCCTTCATCTTCCTATATCTTGTATGAAAACTCCACCCTGAAAATGCAGCTTGGCAGAGGAAGAAAATAAATAAATAAATAATAAGGCCACTCTTGTACATATCGGAAAGAATGAAAAGATGTTTTTAACTGAAGTACAGGAAAAACAGCAGAAAGAAATTGCATGTAAGCAGATATTTCACAGATTTGATGAATGTGGGAACACACAGAGTACAAGAAATCATAATGATTTTTCCTTGTTAGCAACATTTAAAGTTTTGTCACCTATGCATTTGTGCTAAGCTTGTTGTTGGGCTAAAACTAAATATAATTCCTAGACCAGAGTGGAAATTTCAGGAAAAAGAACACTGTCTTCCTATAAAAATAGGGAAATCAGAATTATTGGCTTTGGCAATGAATGAGATGTAAAAGCAGACTGCGTTCCTGAAGTGGTCTGTACTCGACCTTAAAGATCCAGTATACTCAGGCATTATTTTACATAAAGGAGCTGCATGGAGGCAGCTCTCCTGATTTATTTTCTTGTTACCCCCCAGTGGTTTCCATCTCTTCCTTTCTCTCTGTTTCTTCTACCTGTCAGATTCCTCAGGGAAACCGTTTGCAGCTTGGACAACCCAAGTTGGAGTTCTTTTTCCTTCAGCTTTGTTTATGTTTGCTATTTCTTCCAACATGTTTCTTATTTTTCTGCCAAGTAGCACTTGACAAAATCCCTCTAAAGAGAATAATAAGAAAAAAGGCTGAACAGAAGGTGTTTAGTCTGAACACTGGCTTTGTTTCAGCAAATCAAAAAGTGAGTATGTTTCAGACAACTTTGTAAATTTCAATCTCAACACAAACATTAGAGATTCATCATATTACACTTTTGGATACGAGCACTGGTTTCTATGGAAGAAGAGCTTTTCTTGCAGATAGGATCCTTGTGGAAGAAATTTTAAAATTTTCCAAAGATTAGGAAATAAACAAGAATAAAGGACAAGAAAGAGAAGGCATTTAACATTTACGTGGTTGCATTTTGCTGTGACCAGGGTTGAACCTTTCTATTTACAGTTGTGGAGAAAGAAAATATTTTCCTGACCACAGCTGAAGAGAGACCCTGACAGGGCTTTCCTGCTCGCCATCTCCCATGTCATCAGTGTTTTCTGGGAGAAGAATTTGAGGTGGTTTTCCACCTAAGTGGTTACAGCTGTTTCCACAGGATCAGTCAGATGGAGTTTCTGCCTCTGTTTATTTTGGCTCTGATTTTCGGCTGGAGCCCGGCAGGATGACAGTGTTTGCTCAGGGCCTTGGGACTTTAGACAAACATTCCAGAATTTCTGACTTCTTAGCATTAATGTTTGATGAATTCTGCTCTTAATTTCTCCTGGAAAAATGTCAAGCCCGCTGGGGATTACCCTTAGTCTTACAGCAGTCTTTTTTTTTGTTATTATTTTATTTTTAAGGGAACAAGAGAAAATCATTTGCTGGCCTGTGAAAATGAGCATGCTGTAAAAATCTGAGAATGCAGTTTTCTAAAATTGCAGATGGAAAAAAAATCTGTATTTTTTTTTCTTGATAATAATACTCTACTTGGAGTACTCTGATGGAAACATCCACTCAGGTATACCTATAGCTAAATTGTCTGTAATAAAGGTGTTCAAGAGAGGACATTAGTTGAGAAAGTTATTATCCAATAGTTAAGCATCTCTTTCTCAAAGTTGCTGTTTTGGTAGCCTCAAAACATACTGCGTCAATATGCTGTTGTCAAAGGTGACCTTTAGAAAACAAAATAAACACCTATGTGAAATTCTGACCCCAGTGGAGAGAATAGTCTTTATCTTTGACTTCAGCAAAGTCAGAACTTCCTCAATACCTTATCTTTTGAACAATAGAAAAACAGAAGTCACAGAAGTATATCTTGAGGAACATTTTTGAATTCACAGAGATGGAGAGAGAAATGTCTTTACTGAAATATGCAAAAATATGCAAAAATGCACTAAATTTAACCTATATTTAAACTATGTTCAACGAGCATACTGTATTTTATGGAGTGGCTGCTAATTTTTATACCTACACATCTTTAGTAACTCACAAGGGACATCTAAATGTATATAACTGCATAATCATCAGCTGACTTCAGGTTAGCTAGACGGCTTTACTTCAGAGGATAGTGTCTGATTTACAGTCCAACCCTTAGCTGTTAAAAACACAATGGGCAGGACAGGTTTCCTCCAGTGTGTCACAAACATCAGGAGGGGCAGGCATAGATTAAGTCCAGACATATTTGGGAAGAATTTAGGTCCCAGGTCCCCATTTTTGTCTCCCCACCTCTTCTCCCTCATACAGTAAGAAAAGAAGGAAAGACTACTTCCTCTGGTGACAGTTATAGTTGAATCTTTGTTGATTTACACAAGCTAAGGAATTACCTTCATATGTAATATATATATGTATAGATATGTATAGATATGTAATATATATATATATAAATACACTTTTATATTACACTTTTTAAAATATATTTTTAAAATATATTTATATATAAATATATAAAGGAAGGTGTTTGTATACATATAAATAGGCACAGGAAGGTGGTTTCCTAATTAATATATCAGCTTTTACAGTAGCAGACAACATTTGTTGTGCAAAATGTTCCACGACAGTGCAAAAGCTGGAAGCAGTGTGGCCTCTGGGCCAAGGTGATAGTGTCCACCCATCTGGAGGAGTTAACATAAGGAACAGATCTGGCTTACTTTTTGGAGCCTGATTGCTGGCACTTCCTCTCCAGACTGTTTGTATTGTCAGTGGTCTAGATAAAGTGTATATTTAATCTGTGCCCTTGAATTTAGCTTTTCCATGCATGACAGCCAGAAAGGGCTGGAGAACAAAAATTTTGTAGATACAAAACCTTGTGCTTTTACTTTCAAGTGCAGAAAAGACAGATAGAACCATATCATTTATTGAAGCTGATACCACAGCACACATCCCTGTGGAAAGTATTCTTTGAAGATGCCTTCCCGAGGTCTTTTCTATGGACCAGGGATAGCCAGAGGCCCTCAGTTATGAGCTTGTTTTCTTCAGCCAAAATAACATGGAAGTCCTAAAGAGAAAGTTGATTCTTTCCCCTATCTATTATCAAATTAAATTTGCATTTCAGTATCTCTGTACAGCACTAACCAATCTTTCATTTCAGAATATGAAATTAGCCATAAATTAGTAGCAATTATTTAATGGGAAGGAGGAACTAGCATACATTCTAGTAAGATACATACATACATGGGTAAGATACAGCTAGTATCTTAGTATCATAGAACTAGGCCAACCCTTGGATTAGATGAAAGGAGGAAATTAAATACCTGGAATGCTTGGAAACATGGTTACTCAGTGGAAAATAAGAGTTCCAGTATACCCTTCACTTGCCTGTGCAGTTAGGCAGGACTGAGTTACTGAGATGTTAGATAACAAGGACAAAAACTATTTCAAGTGTATTTTTAATACCATAGCTGTATAATGCATATTACTTATTTATTTTTTCTAATATGATGTTTCCTTCTTTGCAATATCTTTCTTTAAGCATAAGATCTTGTAATAGCAGCTAAATGCTACTAAATAGCAGCTAAATAGCAGCTAAATGGGGTATATTAACCAGGTGCTGAGGTTACAGTGGAACACTATATACAACACCAAGTGCATGAGATGACTGAAAAGTACATGCCATCTAAGTCTCTTTTGATACAATTCTGAGAAGCTCCTGGATGGTTACACAAATATTTTTTTTTGTTGTCGTTTTTGTTGTTTTTGTTATTTATTTATTTAGTTAGTTAGTTAGGTATTTTACAATGAGGGAGGTTCTTGGATCTTTAAAAAGATAAAACGTAAAAGATCAGTTAATAGAAAATAAAAAAAGACTAACTACATTAGTGAAGATCTGTTCATTATATGAATGCTTGCTGGTTGCAGAATTACTAGAGGAAAAGAGTTAAGCAGGGTGAAATCAGAAATAATACATTGATGAAAAATGTGGGTGTGACACTTTTTAAAAGAGAAGCAGAGGAATCTGTTATAAAGTTGACGTTCCTCTGAATGAGGCTTGCTAATGTATTGTTGTGACATACAATATTCCCAATGCATTGATTATAGAGGCTTACTGTATTTGTCCTCTTTAGTTAGAATATAAAAATACTTTTGAAAACTCTTTTAACTTTAGATTGAAGTCATGTGCCATTTGGAACACTCTCAATCCTGTCTTCTAAAAGCATTGGGTGACTTAGTGATCCTTAATTTCAAATTCATCTTTCCAACGTAATTAATTCCTCAGCAGAGTTCAGAAACAAGGGAGCAGCATGAAACAGTTCTATCAAACCAAGTCCATAGTACATCATCATACAAAGCAGCACAGGTAAAAAGAAAAAAAAGAAAGACATGCTCCAAAAAGTAAACTAGAATTCTTAGTTGGGCTATAATTACGTGCAGGAATAGAGTCTCTTCAGAGAGACTGAATAGAATTACTTTCTTCATTAATAATGGCTAATTGCAACTATTGAAAACTTGCTCAAGTATTTTTCCAACTTGGTATTATTTATTATATATTTCCAACTTAGTAGTATTTTTCTGCTGCTTTATAAAAGAAAAGTATGACAGAAGTTTATCATTCTTATAACATGGCTGAGCAGGTAGGCACATGACAAGAAAGTCAGTGAGGATCAGTTTACAAAACAGCAGAAGATGGCTGTGTAAATAAAACTACAGGGAAAATAAATTGAGTAAATCAGGAAAAGGTTTCATTCAGAGACAAGCAGCTGCAATGTTAAAGTTTGTCACATACTGCAGTGCTATAAATATCACAATATATCATCAAAGTACAGAAAAGTAAGAAAAATGCTTTCAGATCTCAAGCAAAATCTTCATCTGTTGTGCAAACATTTGCGGTAGATAAGCAATTAAACTGGGAAGAGTACTGGAGTACTGGAATATTCACGAGTCTGATGCTTCATGAGGCTGATTTTTGTCATATCAATTCTCAAATAATATATCATATTTTAACAGAAGTGCTGTCAATAATAGCTGTTAATAATTTTTCACAAATATAATGCAAAAAGAGTATAATAAGCATGAACATACACATTGCTTTAAAATAGTGTAAAATCGGAGCAGAGGGAGACATCTTCAGTCACATTATGAAAACCTCATGTTTGTCACATTCATCAGTCATCCAGGAAACTGAGAGCAGCATGTTTTTATCATCTTCAGTGATAAAGCAATATATATATTGTATACGGTGTGTATAAACACTGAATATATAAACATACTTGCCATCTGTATGTCTACCTGTAAATTCAGGTCCTAGTCAAGCAAAATGCTTTAGAAGGTCAGTGTCTCGAGGGATTCTACAGAAATTGTCTCTGGAATTCAGACTGCAAGAGTGCTAGCAGCAAAATATGAAAATGCTGTCACAGTCTCAGTGACCAGTGTATCTTAGCTGCCAGAAGAGGCACCTCTAAAAATCAAGAGGTTAATTAAAACTCTTCAAGAAAATCACAGAAAATTATTTAGTGTATTATTTAATAAAATAATTACTGAACTCCCACATTTCTTTGGCTACTGGAGAAGATGATGAGGATCAAATTAAGATTACAATGTGCAGCTAAAATTTCAGAGAAAAAAGACCTGTTTGTAAATGGAAAGACAGAACAAAATACTCTCAGTTGTACTGAAAAGCCACTAATCACTGTAGCAAAGTAATTTGGAAAATGCAGTCATTGTCATAAGGAGGTAGTAAGGGCACCAACACCTCTTTGAATCAGTAATTGTCAGAATGTCTACAGCTCTTTATTTATTGATTTCTGGTAGTTCCCATGAAGCTTATTTTGCTATGTAGAAAGCATCAAATTGTGCTTACTAGTAACTGTGAGTGTAGTGGTAATTTGTTGTTTCAGACTGTTTTTCTTTTGCCTTTTCAGCAGCAGCCTGCAGGAAATACAAGGCTGTCTTGTCATTGTTGCCTGTCATTTAGTGCACTGATTTGCTTGTCTCAGAGAACGAGAGGTAAGGCAAAGGCATGTGCTCAACAAGTGTGTTATACTAGTCAAGACTGTAAATAGAGACAGGGCATTAAAGTACCTCCCACTGAACCACACAAATAACTTTGTTGAAACACAAGCCTTCTCCAAGGAGAAAAATGCTTCCAGCTGAACTAAAGGTCTTTAAAAAGCATTTGCTTACAGATTTGCACAAGGTATTCTTAAAACAAAATAATAATGCCCACACATAAAGGAGGAGGTGCACAGATGAAGTGTTTCTCTCATTTTGAAGCTTTCATGTTGAACTGATCTTGTTCTGCTTTTAGCATTCTCTGCCACAGTTTAACAGCTTCAAATATTTATTTTTAAAGGCAGAAAATTATTGTTAATTTTATGTTGGCAAACAGCCAGCCCATTCTTCACTTGGGAGTTAGCAGAGAAAGACAAGTGTAAGAAACATCCTGCTATCTAGTGGGCTGGCAATTGTATTATAAACAATTTAACAAATTGAGTGTAAAGGAAAAATGTTTCACAAAGGAAATACCTCAGCCCTAGTCTTGACTCTTAGACAGTGTTCTCTCACCCATTCTTCTATCACACCTTCTCCTTGTCCAGCCAGAACTCTAAGCCCACATCCTCCCCCAGTATGTTTTTTTAACACTCCTTCTCTCCTCACTCCCTCAGCTTCCTCTAGCCTCCTCTCATTCTCTCTCCTTCCAGATTAAATGCTCTTATTTTCCAAGCTATTTTTAATTCTTCCTTCAACATACTATGACCTCTAAGCCCTGCCATCTCCACAATGGGTATCCTTTTTATCTTATGATACATGCTGTGTGACTCACAGGTGCCATCTCTTGCTTAAAAGAGTGCTATGCTATCTCGTGTACATCCAGGGAGAAGATGAAAATAGGGACTCCCATCCATCCCTCGGACTGCATATAACTAAGGGTAATATGGGTTACACTGTCATACATTAGTGCTGAATGAGAGGGGTGTCCTGGTAACAGGAGACACTGAGAAGGTGGAGATACTGAATGCTTTCTTTGCTTCAGTCTTTGCTTCAAGGACTACACCCCCCAGGACTCCTTGACCCTGGTGGAAGGAGAGAGAGTCTGGGAAATGGAGATCTACCCCCTTGTTGACAAGGGAGTGGTTCGGGAGCATCTGAGTGGGATCAATGCACACAAATCCATGGGTCCCGATGGGATACACCCACATGTGCTAAGGGAGTTGGCAGATGTGATCGCCGAACTGCTCTCTATCATCTTTGAAAAGTCCTGGAGAATGGGTGAGGTGCCTGAAGACTGGAGGATATCCAATGTCACTCCAGACTTCAAGAAGGGCAGGAAGGAGGATCCGGGAAAACACAAGACAGTCGGTCTCACCTCTGTCCCTGGAAAGGTATTGGAGCAGCTTGTGCTGGATGCCATCTCCAAGCAGTTGGAAGAGAAGAAGGTTATGAGGAGTAGTCAGCATGGATTCACCAAGGGGAAGTCGTGCTCGACCAACCTCATTGCCTTCTATGATGGCATCACCAGCTGGGTAGATGAGGGGAAAGCAGTGGGTGTCATCTACCTTGACTTTAGCAAGGCTTTTGATACTGTCTCCCATGACATCCTACTAGAAAAACTGATAAAGTGTGGGATAGATGAGCGGATGGCAAGGTGGGTTGAGAACTAACTGACTGGCCGAGCTCAGAGGGTGGTGACTGGTGGCGCAGAGTCCGGCTGGAGGCCTGCGACTAGCGGTGTTCCCCAGGGGGCAGTGCTGGGTCCGGTCTTGTTCAACATCTTCATCAACGACCTTGATGAGGGAATAGTGTCTGCCCTCAGCAAGTACGCTGATGACACAAAGCTGGGTGGGAGGAGTGGCTGACACGCCAGAAGGCTGTGCTGCCATTCAACGAGACCTGGACCAGTTGGAGAGATGGGTAGGAAGAAACCAAATGAGATTTAATAAGAGCAAGTGTAGAGTCGTGCACCTCGGAAGGAACAACCGCATGTATCAGTACGGACTGGGGGATGACCTGCTGGAGAGGAGCTCTGAGGAGAAGGACCTGGGGGTCCTGGTGGACGACAGGTTGACCATGAGCCAGCACTGTGCCCTCGTGGCCAAGAGGGCCAATGGCATCCTGGCGTGCATTAAAAGGAGCGTGGCCAGCAGGTCAAGGGAGGTGATCCTCCCCCTCTACTCTGCCCTGGTCAGGCCTCACCTGGAGTACCGTGTCCAGTTCTGGGCTCCCCGGTACAAGAAAGACAGGGATCTCCTGGGAAGAGTCCAGTGGAGGGCCACAAAGATGATATGGGGCCTGGAGCATCTTCCTTATGAGGAAAGGCTGAGAGACCTGGGTCTGTTCAGCCTGGAGAAAAGAAGACTGAGAGGGCATCTCATCTGTGTGTATAAATACCTGAGGTGTGGGAGACAGAGGGATTTGGCCTACCTCTTTTCAGTGGTTTGTGAAGACAGGACAAGGAGTAATGGTCACAAGATGGAGCACAGAAGGTTCCGCACTGACATGCGAAAGAACTTCTTCACGGTGAGGGTGACGGAGCATTGGAACAGGCTGCCCAGGGAGGTTGTGGAGTCTCCTTCTCTGGAGATATTTAAGGCCTGTCTGGACGCCTTCCTGGGCAGCCTGCTCTGAGGAACCTGCTTTGGCAGGGGGGTTGGACCTGATGATCTTTCGAGGTCCCTTTCAGCCCCTTCAATTCTGTGATCCTGTGATTCTGTGATACATTTTTTGAAAGAAGGAGAGAATGTTATACATTCTTTGAGACAAGAAAGAACAAAGTGTAATCCATTTCAGTGTTCAGGGGTACCTAAACAGAGTATGTTGTGGACTTGCTGATTTGGACTTGTATATGTCTAGCTCACTGGAGTACTGCAAAGATATAACTCAGTACATGCTAGCTCCCACAGCATTATTGAGTTCATTGGTGATGCTATGCCCACTGTTATGAACGCTAATACAACACCAGCTCAGATAGAGAGCTAGGGAGTACAGATAGACATCAGCTACATCTGGGTTGCACACGTAAGATTTTCTTGTATCTCCATTAACTATATCCCTGCCCTCCTCCTGCTACAGTTTCATCAAGTAAAGACAAATTTATTTCTGCTCATTTGTAATTATTTCTGAACCTGTAGCTGTAGCTTTAGATTGACCAATATCTGTAGCTTTAAACCGATGTTAATTTTTGTACCTTTTCATAACAGCAGTAAACTATTTCTCTTGTAATAAAATCATTTTGCTTTCATGAAACCTGAATACCAATTTATCTGGACTAGTAAAAGGACTGAGCTCTCCTTCATAAGCAAATACCTGCTGTCAATTTGTTTAGCTGTCCAGAATTTATTTCATTGAGCAGAAGGACTTAGTGAAATATTAAAGCCGAGTTCTGCAGAAGGAACCTGTTTGACTTTAGCTTTGACTGGATTTATCACAACTCCATTTGCAGCACATTTTGGAAGAACATATTTTAAGACATATTGCTGTACAACAACTAAATCTCAGTGCTGATAAATCACAGATCTCATATCTGGTCTGAAAAGGCAAGAAAAAGAGGAAGGAAAAGGTCTCTGAAAACTTTTACAGCTGGCTAAAGGAGAAGCATATGGAATTTTAGAAGGACTGTACTTCTCCTGACAGTTAATAACAGCTTTCACTTATAGAGCAGTGCTTGTCAAGATGGATCCCAAAGCACTTTACAAACTCCAGCTACTATATGCACAACACCACTGAAATGCAGTAAGCTATCCTCAGGGAGAAAAGGGCAGCTGGTATTGTGGAGCAAAGGATTGTGTGACACTGGATATGTATGAACATTCAGTTCTTATAAACTGGAATACTAATTCACATCAACAAAGATCTTTCTGGGGTCTGTAAAAGAAAGAGGCATCTTGGCAAACAATTGGCCTGCATCACTCTGAATGTGAAAGGAAGAGAGATTTCCTGACAAGAACACAAAGAAAAAGAAGTATATTCTCTCAAAAACATCAGGGAAATCTTTATAGAGTATGGGAGCATGATCAAGCGGAAGATATTTTACCTTTAATGGCTCACAAAAATACCATTTCCTAGTGTACTCACTGATTTCAGCCTAAGATAACATAGCCGTGGTTGAGTCGTGTGTTGTTCCTTATTGTGGTTACATGCATTGAAATACTCTAATTAGTACCACTAAGTCATTTTTGTCAAGGTTTTGTCACAAGCTGGGATTAAGAACAGGATGAAGAAGGTAGTGTCAGGAAAAACTAAATAAATTAACACAGAATTGTAAAAAATTATCACGTCATAAAATGAAAACATGTTGCTTGGTATCCATGGCAACTTCAAAAACCAATGCTCTTTAACAGCCTTGCCTGGAATCATGTAAACTGCTTTGATAAAACATGAATTGTGGCAGATGGATATGTGAAAATAAAAATAACTTCATATCCAATCTATTGCCCACATGGGATACCCTTGAAATACAGCATGAGTTATATAACCCTATCAGGAATCATTTTGCTCTGCTACTGAAACCAAGATAGAGACAGTTTTTTTGCCATATATCTCCACAGAGGTAAGAACAGAATCAACAGCAGTGGTGTAATGATTAAAAACCAGCAAGCAAATGCTTGCTGCCACTATCTGAGAACTAAATCTAACCCTCAGCTCCACCAAGGATATGTTGTGAGTCTCCTGTGCCAGGAAAAGGTTTGGGTCTTTAACCCAGTGTAATAGATAGACACGTGCTGTGAGGCATAGGCTGGAGCCACAGATTTGCTTTCTGTAAAGAAGAATAGTAAACAAACAACGGCAGAGTTGAAAACTGGGCCAGGAACACATTCAGCCAAATCATCTTTTCCCAGGTACCTACAATATTGTTCCATGGACCTGTGGTAGAATAGTTTCACTTATTTATTTATTTATTTATTTGTTTGTTTTATTTTCCTTCAGAAAATAAAATCTACCCCCAGCTCAGTATAAGCTGAATTACCTGAATAAGAATGAGATTCAGAAAAAGTTAAAACATACAACTGCAAGCACCAGATTGCATACTACTGATCTTATTTAGATAATCACAGGATCACAGAATTGAAGGGGCTGAAAGGGACCTCGAAAGATCATCAGGTCCAACCCCCCTGCCAAAGCAGGTTCCTCAGAGCAGGCTGCCCAGGAAGGCGTCCAGACAGGCCTTAAATATCTCCAGAGAAGGAGACTCCACAACCTCCCTGGGCAGCCTGTTCCAATGCTCCGTCACCCTCACCGTGAAGAAGTTCTTTCGCATGTCAGTGCGGAACCTTCTGTGCTCCATCTTGTGACCATTACTCCTTGTCCTGTCTTCACAAACCACTGAAAAGAGGTAGGCCAAATCCCTCTGTCTCCCACACCTCAGGTATTTATACACACAGATGAGATGCCCTCTCAGTCTTCTTTTCTCCAGGCTGAACAGACCCAGGTCTCTCAGCCTTTCCTCATAAGGAAGATGCTCCAGGCCCCATATCATCTTTGTGGCCCTCCACTGGACTCTTCCCAGGAGATCCCTGTCTTTCTTGTACCGGGGAGCCCAGAACTGGACACGGTACTCCAGGTGAGGCCTGACCAGGGCAGAGTAGAGGGGGAGGATCACCTCCCTTGACCTGCTGGCCACGCTCCTTTTAATGCACGCCAGGATGCCATTGGCCCTCTTGGCCACGAGGGCACAGTGCTGGCTCATGGTCAACCTGTCGTCCACCAGGACCCCCAGGTCCTTCTCCTCAGAGCTCCTCTCCAGCAGGTCATCCCCCAGTCCGTACTGATACATGCGGTTGTTCCTTCCGAGGTGCACGACTCTACACTTGCTCTTATTAAATCTCATTTGGTTTCTTCCTACCCATCTCTCCAACTGGTCCAGGTCTCGTTGAATGGCAGCACAGCCTTCTGGCGTGTCAGCCACTCCTCCCACCCAGCTTTGTGTCATCAGCGTACTTGCTGAGGGCAGACACTATTCCCTCATCAAGGTCGTTGATGAAGATGTTGAACAAGACCGGACCCAGCACTGCCCCCTGGGGAACACCGCTAGTCGCAGGCCTCCAGCCGGACTCTGCGCCACCAGTCACCACCCTCTGAGCTCGGCCAGTCAGTTAGTTCTCAACCCACCTTGCCATCCGCTCATCTATCCCACACTTTATCAGTTTTTCTAGTAGGATGTCATGGGAGACAGTATCAAAAGCCTTGCTAAAGTCAAGGTAGATGACACCCACTGCTTTCCCCTCATCTACCCAGCTGGTGATGCCATCATAGAAGGCAATGAGGTTGGTCGAGCACGACTTCCCCTTGGTGAATCCATGCTGACTACTCCTCATAACCTTCTTCTCTTCCAACTGCTTGGAGATGGCATCCAGCACAAGCTGCTCCAATACCTTTCCAGGGACAGAGGTGAGACCGACTGTCTTGTGTTTTCCCGGATCCTCCTTCCTGCCCTTCTTGAAGTCTGGAGTGACATTGGATATCCTCCAGTCTTCAGGCACCTCACCCATTCTCCAGGACTTTTCAAAGATGATAGAGAGCAGTTCGGCGATCACATCTGCCAACTCCCTTAGCACATGTGGGTGTATCCCATCGGGACCCATGGATTTGTGTGCATTGATCCCACTCAGATGCTCCCGAACCACTCCCTTGTCAACAAGGGGGTAGATCTCCATTTCCCAGACTCTCTCTCCTTCCACCAGGGTCAAGGAGTCCTGGGGGGTGTAGTCCTTGAAGCAAAGACTGAAGCAAAGAAAGCATTCAGTATCTCCACCTTCTCAGTGTCTCCTGTTACCAGGACACCCCTCTCATTCAGCAAGGGACCCACATTATCCCTAGTCTTCCTCTTGCTGTTTACATACTTGAAAAAACCCTGCTTATTATCCTTTAACTCTTTCGCAAGCCTCATCTCTAGGTGGGCTTTAGCCTTCCTTGTCACATCCCTGAAGGCCCTGACAACACATGTATACTCCTCAAAGCTTTCTGTTAAGAGAGTAATCTTTCTTTATTACATATATATATATGCATACACATATATATATAATAGAGTTCAT
The DNA here is from genome assembly GCF_964035555.1 of Netta rufina. NCBI lineage: Eukaryota > Metazoa > Chordata > Aves > Anseriformes > Anatidae > Netta > Netta rufina. Next base: position 74,765,677 of record NC_140125.1, on the reverse strand, counting down.
ATTTATCCAGAGATTGTGTGTTCAGTGCCGATGGCATCCTTGGAGCAGGCCAGGGGCATACTCTGTATAGAACATGGAAAAGCACCTTCAATTAAGTTATTCTTTGCAAAGACCCACATTTATGGACATTTTTTGTATCTCCTGGAAATTTAACTAAATGTATTGAAACCATTTTGTGCAATCTGCTAAGAAATCATAAAACAAAGATTGCTTTTCATCTGTGCAAATCGAAACACATGGAGCCAAAGTAACTAGATTTTAGAAAATGTAGTGCTTCAGTGTACAGGTTTTGGATTAACATCGCCATTCCTGAGGCTGGTGTGCTTCTCCAGAGCTGGAGCCGAGAGGTTTCATCCATAAATGACAAAAATATCCCTTTCCATAGGAACACCCACAACTTTTATTTTCTTCATCTGAATGGCCTTATCAAATATTAATATGTAAAATCTGTCCTCAAGCTTATTGTATCACTAAAAAAAAACAAAGCAAACAACCACCTAAAATGTGTGCTTTTCAAACAGGACCTCTTCCACTGGAAATACCATGTCTCCCTCTCATTTCCCTCTCTTCTGGTAATCTCCTTGGCCTTTTCAAAAGATGCAGGTCACGTGAACCCCAGGAAAAGCTGTTTCAAGTCAGAATGGAGTCCAGTCCAGAAATGAGGTCAAACGCAATCATGTGAGTGAAACTGAGTGACTTCAGGAATAGACTGTGTAAATACTGAGGGCAACTTATTTCATTGTTGGAGTGCACTAAGGGCTGAACTCACAAAGTTTTACTGTCAATCACAAATGGAGAATGGCAGTTTATATTACTCCTTACCTTGCACAAGTCACACATGAACTTGATGGGTGTATGAATATTTAACCCCAATATGCCTTGAGGCATATTGGGGTTAAAAGCTTATTTGTTCCCTTTGCTGGGTTCTAACTCTTATTCTTAGCAAGCAGTCTAATTAGTGGTATGTAATTGTATTTGATTTTATTTTCAAGACAATGTCCAAAATCTAATCTAATGGTTCATGTTCCAGATGCATAAGACCACAGTGCTTTTCAGCTCTGTTTTACTTACTTGAAAGTTTTGTGCTTTTTTTTTTTTTTTTTTTTTTTTTTCTCCTTTTTATCAAATGGTCATATGAACTATAGCACTTCTGGGAAATACCTCGTTGAAGATTGTGGATTTCTTTCCAGTTATCCGATGGGAAATAATTTTTTCTTCTCCACACTTAGACTTTTCATTCGAGTTCTCCTATCCAGTCTCTTTAGCTCCATCTTGTGATACGCTTGTATTAGAGTCTATACATCGTAATCATCACCTCTTTTTTTTTTTTTTTTTTTTTGCTATCTCTCTCAGAAAGGCCTGTTATTTTATTTATTTATTTATGTATTTATTTATTTTTAATAATCAGAATTTTCCATTTGCAGCAGCTTAGGATCCTGAACTGATTTTTTGTATCAGCTCCAACACAGAAAAACAGGGGAAGCAGAGAAAGCTCTAGTAGTGTAGTCCCTTTGGATTTATCTCAGTATAAGAAATGAATATGGAGTGTAGTTGTTGTTGCTGTTGTTTTTTAAAGCATTATGAACACTAATACAATATGCATATTTTCAATAATAATGACAACAACAATAAAAATATGAGTTGTTTTCAACATCTTATTTGAAGGCTCAGAGCAGTTTAATAAGACTAAAATTGTGAGAATAATACTTCCAAGGCACTCATAATGCCATCATTGTATTATAATGTGTATTTGCAAACTGTGTGAAAGAAGTGAAGCAAATGATGATGTCATATTCCTAAGGTAGTAAAAGTAGTAGTGTGTATCATTAACTAGTGTGTGCAATTTCCTGAAAACTATATTGTCGTATTATTCCAAAGCTATATTGGTTTTGTTTGCCTTCCTTATAGGGATAGAATAACTGCATAATTAAAGCTACATACTAGTGGCATTGGAAATAAACTGAAAGGAAGAAAGAGACTCCTGAGCTACTTTAAACTCTAGAAATACAACGTAGCACATGTCAAAATCCGGTCTACATCACGTCAAAGTTCAAGCATGTCCCAGAAGAACAGACTGAGCCTGACTCTAGTCGCACAGTCACTGGTACAATTTGGACTCCATCTTGCTGAAATCACAGGTGTGAGATAGAATCTTTCTTTTTATGTTCCAAGTTTTTCACAGAAGGGATTTTATGAAGAGAAAGGAAATTTGATATTTCTGTCTATTTAAAATGATCCTTTTGAACCACATATACTCTTGTTATGTTTTATGTTCGTACAGCTGTAATACACACCACGTATAAATGAACAGAAGTCTTTTACAACTTACAAGGTGTTTTTGAATGTCACTTCAAAACCCCACACCTTAACTGCAAAGACCTACATCAATGTAGGAAACACACCTCAATTGTTTTGCCAAAGCTTTACTATTAGCCCAAATGAAAGCAAAACACAACAAAACCCCATCGTCTTACTCCACGTCATCTAGCTTTCTTTTCTTTCAACTATTTTCCTGTTTTATTTTGGAAATCTCTTTACTTGGCTTTCATGTTTCCTGCTTGCATCACTTCCTGTGCATCACTCACATCCTGTCCATCTCTCTCTTGCAGGTGGCATCGCCTTTACTAGAGAGACTTTGCTTTGTGTATTGCAGCACTTCCTGTTCTGCTCCCTGTCTCCCTGGGGCCCAGGAGCCGTCCATTTCCTTGGGAACATTCCTGTCCTGAAAGGGATTGTCGTCATCCTTCATTGCAAATACTCAGAGGCCTCTGATATGCATAAGCACAAAGAGAGGAAACAAGGGGAATTTTAAACTTTTGAGGAATATGGTAATTTATGAGGGACCAGCATTTATGAAACAAAAGCCAGCGGTGGCATTAGAGGGTCAAGAATAGTTTCCTTGTGAAAGATGGAGATGTTGACACCATCATCCTTTTACCTTCAGTCAAGCTTATGAAAATAACTTTCCCCAGAGGCACTACATGAAAAAGAAGTATTTCTAGACTTCTTAATCACAATTTGCCTCAAAAGCAAAAAACCTGCCTATGGTGTCCCAGTGACTTACTGTAAATGTACACGGCTGTCCTTGTTATTTCATTTCCGATATGCAAGAAAATGAGTGTGATGTAAAAGGAAAAATGATGAAAATAGTGCAAAGAAACATGTCAAAAAGAAGCTGTCTTTTCAATGATCACTGGTTCTGTTATAATACACCCACCTCTATGTAATTACCAGGTTTTAGCACTTTTAAAAACACCAAACAAATGTTTAACCTATAATTCTTTCAAAAAAAAAAAAAAAAAAAAAAAAAGAACCTGAAAAGAACCTGTCTTTTATTTTATAGTACAGCTAGTACAGCAATACAGCAACAGAACTCTGTTATAATACTACTGCTCAGAAAAAGGGAGCTGGGATTACTGACATCAGCAGTTCCTTACAAGCTGCTGCTTCTACCACAACACTTGTTGAAAACCATTTTAACTTAAATTCAGCCTTGGTCTGAATTTCTCATCTCTGCCATGTGTTCTAAGGAGAGTGAACCACTATCAAGAAATATATATATATATATATATTCTGTGACAGGAAATAAAATTCTGTGGGAAGATTCTAGGAGTATCACAGTTAACAAGCATCAACAAATTCTTATAACAGAACGGTTAATAACAAGTGACATTTGGTATCTGAGCAGTCAAACAAGCTGCTTTTCATCTGATCAGGAAACAAAGAAAAATTATTCCACATATACCATCACTGTACATTTTAAATATTACTCTGTACATTTCAAATACTCAGTGTTGAGCAACTGCATCAGCTGAACCAGTCCTTTATGGCAACTTCAAGATACACTCTATTTAGACACACTCTAATTTGTATGTATTAAATGTGTATGTTATGTCTTTTCAGAGAAACAGGTGAAAGCATTCAAGTTTAGGAGAAAAATGTATTTGCCCAACCAGCTTTTCTACCCATGCCTTTTCTTTCATCTGAGAATTTTAGCTGAACTTCGAATGGTGGACAAGTGCAATATGCACTTTCATAAATGAAATACTTTTAATACGACCTCAAACTCATTGCATTTTTACCTCTTGTATTCATAAGACTACTTTTTGGCTCTTTGCCCAACCTAAAGAGGCAGGAAATGGGAGTATCAAAGACCTGAAGTTCTTTCTTGTGAAAGGAAGGGAAAGAATGCTTTTTAACTCTTTTTTTTTTTTTTTTTTTTTTTTTTTTTTGGGGGGGGGGGGGGAGCACAACATTCTCTCACCATTTCTGTCCTAATTTTTAATTTTGTGCAATTCTGTTACATTTCATTACATTTCAGCCATTCCCTTCAGACACTTGCTTGGCTCCTCAGTACATTCTTAACTGCAGAGTGATGGATGGGTGGGAGCACACCCATGGATAGTGTTGCTCCAAGGTTGGGTGCGCTCCGTAAGAAAGGATTCCTTCATATTCATCAGGTATGAATGCACCATGCAAGAAAATGAGTCTGATGTAAAAGGAAAAATGATGAAAATAATGATGAAAAAAACATGCTGGTTTGGGCATACAGCACTGCTTTCACTGTCCTGCATGTGAAATCATGACTATCTGACTTCTTTACAAACAGGAAAACATCGTATAAGTGCCTTGCTGAAACATAACCCTCTTTTATATCTCTAGCTTTTATTTTACAGAGTCCATAAGATGAAATATCTCTTCCAAAAGAGAGACAGCTCTTGTTCTGATACCTCATGAAGTTGTCCCTGCTTCCTTCAAGGTTTCACAAAAGTTCCTGCTACTGTTAATAGCCCGACCTTTTGAGATCTGCTAGCCTGAAAATCTCATGTATCAGGGTTATTATGCTCCCATAGCTCCAGTCAATCAAATCCTTTGGAGATAGGTCTTTGCTGGGAGCAGAAGGCACATCACAGCTAGGCTCCAGTAATGAGTTGCCCATGCAGATCAGCAGCTAAATAGCCCATAAAAGAGTATATCAACATCCAGCTGCTACCCTTAAAAAATGAAACACAACATTGAAGACAGATTTTTTTTCCTTCAAGTTCATACCTGAGGTCAGTGATAATACTTACAGCACAGAGGTGGGCTAGACCTGATGTTCCCCAAACACAGCTGTTTAAAATATGACAGGCCCCTATGTATCAGTCAGGTGGATGGCTCCCAGATGAGATCAAAGCTAGCAGCAAGTAAGGGATTGGTCATAAAATATGTGATGTGAATTCTTTTGAGGACCACGCTGTCTACTTTCTTTTCTCCTTTACGGCATGCAAAGAATTGGACTCAGCCCATGCAAAGCTCTCTTAAAGTGTTACCTTCTGAGTCTTACTCCAGCAAGTAGCCTTTATGAAAGTCAGCAGGTCTGAATTTAACGGAGTATGAAAGATTTTAGTAGTGTATCCCTGTGGTTTGTTTGTTTGTTAGTTAGCTTGTTTGTTTAATTTCCCTTTAAATGGACAGTTTGTGCCCTCACTCACAGGTTTAATTATTCAGCATGGCCACTGTATTCTGGAACATAATAAAACATTTATTATGAAAATCAGTTTTGAAAATATGAATATGTGCCATTTTTCAGTGGGTTCACTGCTGATCTCTAGACTCATATTCATCTCAGGTAACTCCTTGGATTCTATAGGTGTTGATTTGGCACATTTGGCAAACATTTTTTTATTATTATTATTTTTTATTATTTTTTTTGTCCTGCTACTAACTGTAGGCTTATATTCTGCAAGGACAGAAAGATCTTTTGCAGAAGTACCAATATTACTTAACTCTGGCCAGCATTAATTGCACTCGCTTGCATTTTTCAAACCTTTCTCACTGTTTCCCTTGTGACAGATGTAATGCACATACTGGAGCCAAGTATTTACAGTCATCTCCTTTCCCTCCTTTTTGGCTTGTGCACACACCCCTGAGGAGTGTGCACAGAAAGCCCAAGGAAACCATTAGCTTAAGGTTTAGTGAATACAGAAAACATGAGATTTACAGAACTTGCCAGCAAAATTCATTGTTCAGTTCCAGAATACATTATGCTGTTCCTGGTTGTGGTCTCGAGGTTAAAACAGGGAAGTGGAATTCCAGAGTCCTGGCTTCTTTCCTGCAAATTGTCCTGTTTAAAAGTTTCTCTGCCTCAATTTATACTTTGTAAAGTAATAACTTCAGTTCACCTCTCTCCACATACCAGAACTTCTGGTACACTTTGAAACCTTAAAAATATGTTAGGAAACTTATTGCAGAAGGATGTAGGCAGTCACCTATAACATGCTGCACAACTGGGAAAGCATAGGAAAGAATAAACAAGTACAACAGAAAAGCAAGGCTAAGTAAGAAAGATTAACGTTTATGAAAGACATTTAAGAAAGAGATGCTAAAGAAGTTCTCATTTCTATCAGTGACCAGAGCTCAGACTTTCCAGAATCTGGAAATAATTCTCATCTCGTCTCCTCCCACCAGCCTGTGAAACAAGAAACATGTCTCTTCCCAAGAGACAGGAGCACGCTTTCCTTAGAAGATATGTATTTAAATGTATGTATATATATGTATAAATATTCTGTGGGTAGCAGAAGACAAATTCTCTGTGTTATCATTAGACCCTTCTCCTGAGCTGGTGTGACCTTATTTGAGCAGCTGGGATCTACTCCCCTGGGACTTCAAGCTTCCACAGAAGATGAGGATCCTTTTCTTCTCCTCTACCCCTTCCACTGAGGGCCTTTTCTTGCAGCACAACAACAGTGCTCAGAGGAGCACCACAGGTGGGAACAGGGGAAAGGGAAAGGTGAGACGTGCTTCTAACACTTTCTCTCCCTGATACCGGAGCACGGAGTCTACAAAAGCAGCATCATTCCAGCCATTCCAAGAGGAAAAGAAGCAGGACTGAGCTTGACTGTTGATAGTAAACTACTGTGGATACCATGAAATCACAGCAGTTTGGTTCCTCGTTTTATCTTCATTTAACATGGTATGCTTCTTGAAAAGCATACAGTAACCTTAGCATTTAATCTATCCTGATTGTCGCTGTTACAAGAGACACCTCTTACAGCAGGCATATCTTCATGCTGGATTTTTCAAGTATGAAATCCATGGGCACTAAATTATAATGTTTCCATGCTCAGCTTGTGGTTGGCTCAGTTCTCAGATGATGGATATTTGGAACTCTTCAGCCTCAGTGGAAAATCCCTTCACCTTTTCAGAGTGCTGCTGCATATTCCCAAGAGCTGCTGCCATCTATGGTTCCTTTAGATGCTTCTTAGACCTTCCACGTGTTCTGTTCCTTTCACATGAGCTGAGACAGAGGCTCACAGGAAGCCCATGTCTTCCTTCTTTGGACTCAAAGGGGTCCCCAGACTTCCAGAATCATCATGTGAGCCACATCCAGAAAAGGTTCTGTGCTTTGTATTGTCTCTAAAAGTTCATACCTGGGGAATATCCTCAGACTCACAGATCACATAGGCATTGAAGTCCATGTAATGGCTTCCTGATTAATAGATAATATGTAGTTCCTGAGCTCCCAGAGTCTGTGCTTACTAAACGTTGTTTTATTCTCTATTTTTCTGCCCTCATAGTCCCTGCCATTAGGTGGGACAAGAAACAGTGAGGATCTCATGGAGTTTAGCAAGCATAAGTCATTCAGCCTTACTTGCACAAATTACTTCTACAACAGTAGATCTCTCCATATTTGCACAAAGACTAAAACTACAAATCACATGCCCAAATGTTTTGGGAAAATACATGCATTATGTCTGCACCTGTTTTGCCAGACACTGGGAGTGTTAGTGAAATAGCTGAGTGTTCTGATGTCAAAGGAAAATATTCTGCAACACAGTGACAGCTGGATGCAGGAAGAGCTACAGTCTGCAGCTCAGGACTGGCAGGAATCTGAGCCAGTGCCATGGCAACAGGCATCAGTACCTGTCAGGAGCTGGGAAGTCACAATATTCATGGCGTGTGTTATTGCTGTGCATTTGTGTCACCGACATCAAGGCCACATTGCAGTTTACATTACAAAGACTTGCTCCCTGTACAGATTTGCTCTCGGGCGGACTTTGACATTGAAGACTGCAAAAGCAGATTCCTACCCCTAAATACTCAGACTGCATTTAAATCATACCTATGAAAGCCCTAAATAAAAGTTAAACCTGCCCATGGCTGCAGGGGCGGGTATGGAAGAAAAATCATAATCACTAATTGTTAATTGTTAAGCAATTAGCCAGTTATGCTACAGGACTTTCAAAGCACGTTAAATTAACTAACAGACAAAGCTGATTTGTAAACAAAATGGCTGGATGTTCAGGAACCAATTAGAGAAGGAAAATTGGCAGCAGCTGGGAGGCTGTCAGGAGTCAGACTGGTATCACAGGGAGGCTGGAAGGCTGTTTGGAGCAGAGATGGTTTATCAGCTTGTCTTGTTAAGTATGAGCCAACTATCAGGATTTTAAAATATAAAAATGTATTTATTTATTAAACAATACCTAATGTATGTGATATCTATTTTATAGAATTATATACAAAAATACAATACCTTGTGTATAATTTTTCCTAGTGTTTTTAATTGATTTTTAATCAAAAGTCCTGTTTTTGAAAACATTTGAAAACAGAGTAAAATACAAGGTACTGTTTGAAAGCATTTCACTTGTTTCATACACTCTTCTCTAGGAGAAGAGCACTGTGTGACTCATACTCTTGTCTTCTCAGAGCTGTAGTGGTTTAAAGCATCATTTGACTTTATGCAATTAGTCCTCATGCAATTGGATTTGCAATTTATTCCTCTGCAGGTGAGGCTATGAACGTACACTGTTTAGTAACAGAGACAATCTGGATATAAACTCAATGACCAGTTACACAAAGGTAACACTTTTCTCAAGGGAATTTCAGAACACAACCACTGTTGTTTTAGCATTTTCAAATGTCAGAGGGTCACATTCTCCTGTGGCACAAAACAACAATGATGAAAAGTCTTTATTGGTAAACTGTGAGTCATATCTGATCATTTAGTTTACAACAGTGGCCTCAGTATGGGAAACAGCACAGGAAGTCCTGTCACAAAGCCACGGTCAATTGTGAGTCTTTGCTCTGATTATTCAAGAGAGGAATTGAATCTCTGAATCTCCTAAATTTTAAGAAGGGTCTCTTGGTTTCTCTGGTCTCTTTGCAGCATATTATTTCACTCCAGTCTTTCCCTCACTGCAAGACAGTATTAAAGGAAGAAATCTCTTTTGAAGCAAACTGGAAAGCAAAAATAGAGACAAAGCCTGGAGGCTTTCTTGACCATTACTGAGGAAAATCTCTCTTCTTCATCACTGAAAGTTGGGTGCGTGCAAGGAGTTAGGTATGCTTTTAAGTGCCCACCTTCATGTGTTTCATTCTAGGAAGAGGTGGGGTCATTCACTGCTGGAAAATTCAAAGGAAAAGTTAGGAGAACAAGGAAGATTTTCAGCATGAATGAAGGGTTCAAAATCTGCCTTACTAACAAATGCAGAAAGGTATATGTAAAAATGTAACTGTTGTAGGTTCATCCTGATACTTGGGTTAAAAAAAAATATGTAGCATGTAACTACCCATTACCTGCATCTGTCTTGTTCTGATTGCTTCTTTTTAACTTTTCAGCCAAAAGTTTCTAGAGAAATCATTGCATTGGCTGAGCAATCAGCATCTAATCAAGATTCCCTGACACTAGGGCTTTAAATATATATATTTTCTCCTGTCTTAGACATGGAATATGACCAAACTTATGTCAGTCAAAATCCCCATTGGAGGATTCACATTCTAACAGATTCACATCTTTTTAATGAACTCAGAGCCTTGCTAATTCTCATCCACGTAACTCAGAGCACACTATCTGTTTAGATAGTCTGACTGTTTCCAAGTAAAAAATTTGTTTATTCAATAATCCCCTTTCAATTCACCTATGAACATGCTCCAAATCACCTGTGAACTCTCATTCAGTTGTAACAAGAAACAAAATGACATCTCTGGATCCAAAGGAGCCCTGAGAAAGTGGGAGGGACCAATGCTGCTAGGAGGAGAGGAGTGAAGCTTGTGGCTAAGCCTGGAACAGAGCTGTTCTGCACAAGGGGTTGGTGCAGGCTGTCTGGGCTGCCGGCTGGAGCACAGGCACCAGCGCCAGCTGCCCACAGCTTTACACGACACAGTTGGCACTGTTGATTTAAACAGACTGATGAACGTGACCTCCTAAATGAAATGTTAGTAATTACACATTATAGACAGAGAAGGCTCATATTAAGAGAATTTCATAGTAGGTTTATTTTTTATTGTTGCTTATTTGTTTGTTTTGAAAAGGAGAATATGAGCTAATTTTCAGATGTGCCCTCATTTGTTAACACAAATACTCAGTAGATATTCCCTATTGAGGGACCTTGGCTCTGCATTTCCTGCTCCAGTTCTTTCAGGCAGGAGGGAGAACACAGACAAAACCCAACAAAACAAAACAAAACAACAAAACAGAACAGTTTTCAAGTGGGTGTGAAAAGGAAGGATACTAATGTGTGAGATGTCAATAAGCATTTGCCTTGTTAGACTGTAATCTCGCATATGTTAAAATAAGAACAAGACCTAAAATGATACAGTTGTCCTTCATGGAAGATTTATCATAGAAAGGTACACCATCAGCATCTCATTAGTAACCACATTTCTGTTATTTCTTCAGGTTTTAGTGGAATGAGACATTCTTATGTAGATGTTAGTAGTACTTGAAGAAACTATTTTTGCTTAACATCCAATCTTCAGTAAGAATTAAACAAGGAAAGGAGAATTCAAAGACACAAGTCCCTCTGTCACAGCCATCCAGAGTGACAAGACAAAAAACCTTGTTCTAAGTGCAAAGGGAAAAGATGTCAAAGGAAATAAAATACTGTTGTATTCTTATGAAGGATAACATTGTGAGGGCTACTCGGTACTGAATGCCATAGAGTTTGCTGCAATACTGAAACTTGAACTACCCACAGGAATAAAAGAAAGATCTTCTTCTGAACATGTTATTTGCAGGGATCACATACAGTACATATATTATCTTTTATTATTATTTAGATTTAAGCTATGCTAAAAATAGAAATGATAATTAAGTCATTTTTGTAACATCTAAATATCCAGTATAATTTATCATAAAGACCAGCTCCCACAGAACTTTAGAAAATAGGTAGCATAATAGGTAGTCATAATAATTTATGTATCTAGCTTCAAACTATTTCAGGCTCTCTTTACCATGGTATCTAAGAGCTTTTTCAGGTTAATTGGATAAAGTATTATCTAGCAGACTTCATGTTGGCTCCTGCTCTCTCCCTCGCTTTAGTATAGAAATCTTTGTGTTGTGTTGTAAATTGTATAGGAAAAGTTGTATACAAATGGAATTGTAGTCTAGGCAGCTCTTTCTCCCTTCCTGAGGAGCTTCAGTTGTATATATATATTTATTAAGTCATATTTCTCCCTTCTAGTTAAAAAGAAACAAACAAACAAACAAAAAACCTTCAACTATCTGAAGATGAATTATTAGTTAAAATACCAGTAGTAGAACAGTGTCTTCAGGAGAACAGAGTGTTTCAGAAATCACTTGTTGCTCTTCCATAGCTGGGATGTGCAAGAAGAAATGAAAGGAGTGGAAATCCCAAAGGGGAGCAATAATTTAATCAAGTTGCATTCTGAGAATATTGTAACGAGGCTATAAAGCACCTGGGAGAGTTAGACTATTGCTGTCTACCCTGATAATGCTGCTTTCATGCAAAAGATCAAACACTGAAAGGACAGCAACAGGTGAATCATGAAAAAAATAAAATTAAGAGCAAGAAATAGTCATTAATGGAGAATATAATTCTTTTATCTGGCTGTAAAATCAACCCAACTCTTTCACTGAATGAAACTAAGCATAAAAATGAAATCTTTAAAAAGAAAAATACCCCAAGGTGGTGTAAAGTTATCAGTATTTGCTATTTTCTTTTTTTTTTTTTTTTTTTTTTTTCTGGTTGATGATGTGCCTGTACAACTGTGTATCTCAGAGTTTCTTTTTTTATATATAGTACCTGTCTACATTGTAACTAAAATATATAAATTCTTTTCACTGAAGTGCTCGAAACTCTGAATCATTTTCTGGTATAAAATGACAAAATTTCACTCAATATTTTTGGATCTATAATGATCTAAATCAGGTGAAGAACTGTCATAGCTGAGACTTTCTTTGCTTTCTGTTTTTGTTTTCTTTTTGTTGTTGTGTTTTTTTTTTTCGTTTGTTTGTTTTTTAATCTCTCCCTTCTGACATGTTTAAGACAGAAAGTTTTAATCTAAATATCACAGAATCACAGAATCATCTACATTGGAAGAGACCTCAAGATCATCAAGTCCAACCTCTGACCTAACACTAACTAGTCCTCCACTAAACCATATCACTAAGCTCTAAACATCTTTTAAAGACCTCCAGGGATGGTGACTCCACCACTTCCCTGGGCAGCCTGTTCCAATGCCTCACAACCCTTTCAGTAAAGAAGTTCTTCCTAACATGCAACCTAAAACTCCCCTGGCACAACTTTAGCCCATTCCCCCTGACCTGTCACCAGGCACGTGGGAGAACAGACCAACCCCAACCTCACTACAGCCTCCTTTAAGGTATCTGTAGAGAGTGATAAGGTCGTCCCTGAGCCTCCTCTTCTCCAGGCTGAACAAGCCCGGCTCCCTCAGCCATTCCTTGTAGGACTTGTTCTCCAGACCCCTCACCAGCTTGGTTGCCCTCCTCTGGACTCGCTCAAGCACCTCGATGTCCTTCTTGTAGCGAGGGGCCCAAAACTGAACACAGTACTCGAGGTGCAGCCTCACCAGAGCTGAGTACAGGGGGACAATCACTTCCCTAGACCTGCTGGCCACACTGCTTCTTATACAAGCCAGGATGCCGTTGGCCTTCTTGGCCACCTGAACACACTGCTGGCTCATATTCAGCCGACTATCAACCAGTACTCCCAGGTCCTTCTCCGCCAGGCAGCTTTCCAACCACTCATCTCCCAGCCTGTAGCTCTGCTTGGGGTTGTTGAGCCCCAGGTGCAGGACCCGGCACTTGGCCTTGTTGAACCTCATACAGTTGGCCTCAGCCCATCGTTCCAGCCAAATATGCAGAAGTTTTGTTTCTAGTGGAAAATGATTACATTCCTGATCAGAGCAGATCTGTTCTTCAGGAATTCCTGCTTGGTCTAAATCTATTTATGATATTTTTTCTTCAGCTTTCCTTTACTTTTCTATGTTCCTGTCATCTGTTTGGTCCAAGAAGATAGGCATATTTTTCTGCACTGTGTGTTCATATGCAATCAGTGATGCCATTTTGTTTAAGTCACTGATGGCCTTGAAGATCAAGGATGAGACCTTAAAAGAAGTTACTACACTATCTGTGGGAATTGCAACAACAGAGGTTCATGGCTGTCTTATTCACTCCGGGGTGGTTTTCTGAGTGTAATGGAATCACCTTTATTACTGTCTTGGTTACTTGTCTGGGAGTGAATGATTAGATGGAAAGCAGCAGAAGAGCTGGTGATATTTGAAAAATGTAGCAATTTTCAGTACTGTTAAAATAACACTTTCTTCAGAGGGACTGGCAGATTCACCTCTCTAAACTGCCACTTCAATTAACAGCAGAGTAATTTTTTTTTTTTTTTTTGGATTTCATAAGCCTAATATTGCAGGCATCTTGGCAGAACAAGTCATTGCAATACATCTGAGCTTTCCAGCACTCTGTTGTTTCTCTTCATCTCCTTTACGTTTTCTTTGTTCCTTGTCTCTTATTAGAGTGGACACTATCTATCTGCCAGCATCTAGACCACCCTACTTCTCTCTTATGTCCTTCCATTATTGGGATGTATATAGTATTTTCTTTCAAAAGACACGTATATTATGACTGTTTCCTCTGGTGGTGGTGGTGTTTTTTAATTATTATTATTACTTTATTTTTTTCAGAATAAATATTTTAATACTGAAAAAATGTTAAATAAATAATCCAAAATGTTTACATAAAACTAAAAAAAAAAAAAGCTGCATTAAAAAAAATAAATTAGGGGAATAAATTAGGGGAAGCCATTTAAGGCTTTTGACACTGTTTTCCACAACATTCTCCTCAAGAAACTGGCTGCTCGTGGCTTGGACTGGCGTATGCTTTGTTGGGTTAGAAACTGGCTGGATAGCCGGGCCCAAAGAGTCATGGTGAATGGCGTCAAATCCAGTTGGAGGCTAGTGGTGTCCCCCAGGGCTCGGTACTGGGGCCAGTCCTCTTTAATATCTTTATCAATGATCTGGATGAGGGCATTGAGTGTACCTTCAGTAAGTTTGCAGATGACACTAAGTTAGGTGCGTGTGTTGATCTGTTTGAGGGTAGGAAGGCTCTGCAGGAGGATCTGGATAGGCTGGAACAATGGGCTGAGGCCAACTGTATGAGGTTCAACAAGGCCAAGTGCCGGGTCCTGCACCTGGGGCTCAACAACCCCAAGCAGAGCTACAGACTGGGAGATGAGTGGTTGGAAAGCTGCCTGGCGGAGAAGGACCTGGGAGTACTGGTTGATAGTCAGCTGAATATGAGCCAGCAGTGTTGGTGTTGGTCTGTTCTCCCACGTGCCTGGTGACAGGTCAGGGGGAATGGGCTAAAGTTGTGCCAGGGGAGTTTTAGGTTGCATGTTAGGAAGAACTTCTTTACTGAAAGGGTTGTGAGGCATTGGAACGGGCTGCCCAGGGAAGTGGTTCAGTCACCATCCCTGGAGGTCTTTAAAAGACGTTTAGATGTAGAGCTTAGTGATATGGTTTAGTGGAGGACTAGTTAGTGTTAGGTCAGAGGTTGGACTCGATGATCTTGAGGTCTCTTCCAACCTAGAAATTCTGTTATTCTGTGATTCTGTGATTTTCAGAATTTTGAATGAATGTACTGTCTGTGCAGTACTTTGCATGGCAGTTAGTCAGCAATACCACAGTCAGCTTAGTATTGTGCAGTCCTGGCCCCCCATTGCCCAGCTGGGCAGCCTCTTGCAGGTCTCCTCCTGCATATAAGTTTGCTTTCCACCAGAACCTGGATGAGACAGGCACTTGGGGACATGTTTTACACTCAGGTCTCATAAAAATGGTTCTTTTTTTCATGATGAGCTCTTCCCCATCTGCAATAGTGCCTCATGTGACTTGCCATGTAACAGTAACAGCCAGCGAGAGAACACCAATTTGTTCCTACCATGAGATGTCTTATGGCTGATGGAGAAAAAGATTCTTACTTTTTTTTTTCTCTTTTTTTCCTAGATGACATCTCTTCTTGTGTATTAACAATTATCCAAACACATATCTGTGTTTCAAGAGTACGTTTCCCCCATGATGCTGGGAAAATAAAATTACTTCTCCAAAACCTGTTCACAAATAAAGCTGACTCTATCGGAATATAAAAGTATATATATATATATTTTTTTTTATCAAAACCGATGATGCAGATTGAATTAAGAGAAAAACATCTCCATAAGCAAAAGCAAATTTCCACTTGTAGTTTCTAGTGACACAAATGAGTTGTCAGTTGTCTTATAGGGAAGAAATAGGCTATTGGAACTATCTCTATCTTCTTGGTACCTCAGCCTGCTTTAACTTTAAATTTGCAATTTATGATCATTGTAAAGCGTGCAGTTCATCATAACATGCTTCTACATATTGTCAGGACAAACAGTCTTTGGGGTGTCATTTGTCTTAAACAGAAGGTTATTTGAAAGGTCATTGAAATAGATAAACTTTCTTTTTTATTTTTTTTTTTTTTTTTAATTAATTGGGGTATAGTGAATGTAGAAGATTGTATTTTATGTGCATGCTGCTAAAAGGAAAACAGGAAACCCACAGTGATTAAAAGGGTTTTATTTGTCTAAAATTATTTTCCCAAGGTGGAAAATATTAATTATATCTCAGATTATATCTCAGTCAATAACTCTGAAGTTAATCTACCAAGTATTAGGGAGGTAAAGAAAAATAAATGTGGCAAATAAACAAAATTTTATAAGTTTGCACACTATTTTACAATACAGTAAATGATGTTATGTAGAAACCTTTAGCCAAGTAAATTTATTACAAAGCCGGAGGCATGCTCTGCTTCTTTTATCAAATGATTTAGTCTTTTCAATTGTATAAAATGTTAAAGCTAATAAAGAGCAGCCGAACCTGCATTCCACAGATAATGAGGAATACAGTATTTAATACATATTTACAAGCTCAGGTCAGGCACCATTTAAAGAGATGGTGACTTTTTTCTCACTTTCTTCACTAGGTGTAATCTTCTATATTAAGATACTCCATTAGCTGGAGAGTGCAAAGGTATATCTTTTCATTAATTAAGCAAAATTTTTGTAAATGGATTTTGATGTTAACTACTCATTGTAGCTATCCTTTTAATATACATGTAAGCCACAGAAATACATAACTGAAAATACACATCAGCTGGAATGATCTGACTTTTTTGGTCACACTTGAGTGGAAATTCTTTGACTGGTAATATGTGGATGTTTAAAACATTCTGGAGCTGATAGTCAGGTATAAGATCTTTCCTTTCAAATGTATGTTTCATCATTTAGGAATTTATATCTCATTAAAAGTCATTAACACTAACTTTTTTAATGCTTTTTGGAAAAAAAAAAAATACCTTTTTCTTCTACAGTTTTTCTCCTCTTTTGCTTCAGGAACTTAAAAGACAATGTTCAAAATGGGTTTTACAGGTAGGCACTCACAGATCAGATTGGGAAGAGAGAGGTGACAAAATGCTAAGCTAGGCAGCAGCATAAATCAGACAGGATTTGAGGAGGAGAGAGGACAGGAGAGGAGAGGACGGGACAGGAGAGTACAGGACATACCACATTTGTACCCTCATGCCAATGCTACAGTGAGACTAATAGTCTCTGAGTATCACAAAGCAACACAACCTGCTGCTAGAAACAGAGATGCAGGTCCTCAGCTTTGCTTAGGCTGCAGTGAATAGAATTCTCATCCAACCCAAGCTTTTTCTTAGCATACTTTTTTTAGAGACTAGAAGGCATTGCGTCATGTTTTTGTTTTGTTTTTAATAATTCATGATGATTTTGGGAGGTTTTCAGCTCTTGCATCCATGCTAATCACTGTATTTGTTATTGATACCCTGGCATGCCTGTGCTATTGACAGTGCACCTGTTCAGATACTTCATTCTCCAGCTCTGCTGACAGGAACAAGCCTGTAAGCAGTAATCCAATTCTTCATGGGTCCTTTTTCTGTTTCTCATGTTACTGTGCTAACATCATGAGTAAAAGACAGCATTGTGTATGAGATAGCTTTTTGTTGCTTACTTGAATAGTTTAATATAGGTTTCTCTGTGCCTTAAATAACAATCATCACACAGTATAAGTATTATAGAGATGATACATTAATTATGTATCCCTCAGTATTCTCTTTAAATTCTATATTCAAGGTTCATGTTCCTGAGCATGTATTAATTGCTGTCCTTAATATTAATGAAAAATTTTATCTGGCCTCAATGGGATAAACATTAAACCCTCTGGTTCAGTAATGTAATAGTCATATGGAATATATGATTATATTTATTTCGTTGTATTGTGGTATTCAGTCTCTCTTCCATCCTATGGCTATACACCTTCTTGAGCAGCTTCCCCACATATTTGTTACATAAGTAATATTAATATGGACAACAAGAAAAATAAATAATGATCCTTTCTAACAGCCCAGCACTTCAAAGTATGATACAATCATGCAAACTTGATTCATGTCCCCTGATGATATAGATAACATGTGAATACCTCAAATTGTTCTATATTTTCTTTAATGTACTGTTACCTCATGTCAGGGTTAGTATCTCTGGTGTATCTGTAAAAATAAAGGCAAATTCTGAAGATACTTAAAAGTTATTTTTCAACAGTTTAAAGCAACTTCTTCTTTTGCAGTTTTGGAAAAATTCTTATTTTATATATGACTTTCTGTGCAGTATATCATTTTTAGTAACTTTTAGCTTTGTCAAGAAAAAAAAATAATCTAAAATCTAAAATCTAATCAGTGGGATTCAATCATTCCATATATATAAATTATTATGTTCATGGAAATGGAAGTATCCAATTTTTTGCATACACACACCTTATTGGCTAATATGACACATTTGAGTTCCTCTGGGAGAGTTAAGTAGGAAAATAAATATAATGAACACTTCTTCAATGCATGCAGAAACTAAAATGGAGATCATCTATAACTGAATATTTGAATTATTTCCAATCCTTTTATTCTTGGCACAGAACTGTTGCAATCTGATTTTATTTTTTTTTTCCATCCAATATGATTCCTCTAGATATAGCTATTTCACCATTCTGCTAAAATCACTGAATATTCAGACAGCTAACATTGCATGGCCTACATTATTTTTCCCTTGACTTGAAACTCTTAGCAATCTTAGTATCAGAAGAGAGCCACCCACCATGTCAAACTTGTGGGTTGATATAGAGGCTCTAGCTGGGATGCAGTGAATTTTCTTTATAGATGGGATATGTGACTAAAACTATGTTGATTACACACCAGCATTTTGGCATTTGCTGAGCAGTGCTGGCATAGCACTGAGATTTTCTTTTATTTATTCTTGTCCCACTCAGCCCCCTAGCCTGCCAATGAAAAGCATTTAATGAATGCCTATTTTGCTTTGCCTGCACACTCAGTTTTGCTTCACTAATTCATTTGTTTTTCTCTCAGTCCCCCCCATTTTCATCTTTTGCTCTTCTGACTCTCAGTAGCAAGCGAGTGGCTGGGTGGGTGATTGGCTGCTGGCTGGGGTTAACAAAATCCAGCAGGTTAAATAAAGTAACAGCAAGCCATACAGACAGTTAGAAAGAAATACATATCTGAGAGGCACTTCTACAACTACAACTCAGTTTTAGTGGTGTAAATGAAGTGTTAGGGTAAAGTTAAAAAGACACAACATGAAACCCTACTGTGTGAGAAATGTTGCAGACCAGAACCATGAGAGTCAGTCACCAGTGGTTTAATCTCACCTGGCTGACTTTCCCAGAAAAAGAGGGTAAGCACGCATGTAGACAAGCAGTGAAGAGCCTACACATTTGCTCTGAGATGTTAGATTTCCTCCCTCCTCTGAGGTGTATGACTTTCTCCAGATGTGGACACAACACTGGAAGGATGGAAGGATTGCCGGGCCAAAAACTGATGTAGAAACAAAGCAAATGAAGAATCACTATGTGTAGCTTTCAAAGGCAGCTGCCCTGATCAGAATATTGTTACAATAAATACTTCAGCTTTCTTGGATACGTAACAGCAAACTCTCCATATTTAAATGATGGAATTGCAATAAATCACAAACCACAAGAGCATCATGTACACAGGATTTGTCAGGAAATAAATGTTAAGACAAATCAGAAAAATCCTTGTTCCCCAGTCAATGCAAGGACAAATGGACCTTTAACTCTGTTTCTCTGCTGTAAAAACTTCTTGGCTCAGGCATGCAGCCTCTTACATTTCACCCTTGTCAACTTTTTTTTTTTTTTTTTTTTTTTTTTTAAGGGAGCAAAAGCTACACTTGCTGCTTATTGCAAACAGCTGAAATACAGGCACAGACTTTTAAGTGTTAAAAAAAATCATTTCTGTTGCAGAAAGCCTAGGTGTTCAAGGGCAGAAAGTCTGAGCCAAGGGAATTATATTTAAACTTAACAACTTAATTAGCACTTTCCTAATTATGTTCCTCCCATGCAGATATTCATTTAAGCATTAGAAGAGTGCAGGAACCAATCTGTCAGACAAGACTAGAGGTAATTAATATTGCAGGTGAAGAATACAGCCAGCAATATCACAATTTCTTATGGTGGCTTCCTTACAGACAGTAACAATATTATTGCAGAAATGATTTTCCTAAAGTGTCCCTGCAATGACCTTTTGAGGAGAAATATCAAAATGCTATGTGAAACTTTGTAGGATATTTCTTACCATATTTTTCTCTTAAAATTTCTGATAATCCCTGTTCAAGCCATTCATATAGACATACCATAGACAACTTTTTTTTTTTTTTTTTTTTTTTTTGTTCAAAAGAACAGGCCATAGATGACATGGAAAATTTCCGCATGGAGGCATATTAGATCAGCAGGCCCACATCTGTAAAGCCCAATAGCTCTCAAGAAAAGCTCATGCAGGACCCAGAAGGCTGAAGGGGAGCTGTCTGCAGTTAAGCAAGGTAATGCTGAAAGTATTCAACCATATCCATCAATGTTGAGTTCTGACTATCACAAAATAAAAATCCAAACTCATGACATTATCTAGCTCTTCTTGATCTAAACAGAGACAATTCTATAGAAGAGCTGTCATGTTCTGTCAGATCTACAATCAGCTGCTTCCTTCTGGGTGCTAATCTGTCAGAACAAGTGCAGTGGAAGACCAAAACATGGAGTGAAAGGCTTATCCCCCCTACGTGTTAAGATGGGCAGAGGACCAGGCATGAGAAGGGTAGAGTGGAATGAGCCACAAGGAGTGGCACAAGTCAAATCATAGAATCATACAATGTTTTGTATTGGAAGGGTCCTTAAAGAACACGCAGTTCCACCCCTCCGCAACATGGGCAGGGACATCTCCCACTAGTCCAGGTTGCTCAAAGATGCATCCAGCATGGCCTTTAACACTTCCAGGGATGGGGCATCCACAGCTTCTCTGGGCAACCTGTGGCAGGGCCTCACCACCCTCTGAGTTAAAAATTTATTTCTAGTGTCTAATCTAAGTCTCCTTCTTATAGTTTAAAGATGTTAACCCCTGACATATCACTACACTCCCTGACAGAGTCTTTCTCCACCTGTCCTGAAGGCCCCCTTTAGGCACTGGAAGGCTGTCTCCCTGGAGCCTTCTCTTCTCCAGGCTGAACAACCCCAACTCTCTTAGCCTATTTTAATAGGAGAGCTGCTCCAGTCCTTTGATCACCTTCATGGCCTTCTCTGGACTTGTTCTAACTCAATCTAAATCCAGGCATCCAGTTTGCAGCAACTTAAAGATAATCAGTGCTGTGATCTGCACACAGATTGTCTATGAGATCTTTTTTGTATGAAACAAACATCCTCTAGGACTTCTGTGTCTCTCATATTATCCAAAACTTGAGCTTAATAATGAAACTTTATTTGTGTCTCCTTGAGAATAAAATATGGAATTCCTACTCATCAGAAAAAAAAAAAAAATGTATTTTTCCTAGGAGACTGTAGTATTTTCCTCATAAACATCTTCAAATTTTGAAAAAGATAAAAATAAATTCAGAAAAAAAAAATATGAAAAATTACTAGGAACACATTTATTTTTTCTGTTTTCCATATTTATTATTTAAGCATTGGATGCTTGTGCATTTATATAGTTGTGTATGTGTGTTTGTATTTAAATACCCATATAGTGAAAACACACTTCTCACTGAAAACTTCCAGTTTAATAAAAATACTGGTAAAAATGTAATAAAAAATATTCACCCTTAAATACACTTTTTTTTTTTTAGTATCTTGGATATTTTTAGTGGAAGCATTTCCAAAATGAAATACATTGTGCTACGTAAAATCATAAAAATGCAAGGAGAATATATTTATTATATTCTGCTTTCAAAAATATATTCTTTTCTGTTTTCTAATTACATGAATATGAAAAGGGAAGAAGGAAATAACTTTAATTATATAGAAAAACTTTTTTTTTTTTTTTTAATTGAGAATGGAAGAGAAATTCATTCATGGTGCTATAAAATATATGTGAAGCAATTATATCATCAGGATTTCTTTTTGTGTGTAACTTATGTGCTATGGAAATGGAGCAATTATGATATCATGACTTTTTGTTTTTAATTAGAAA
This sequence comes from Netta rufina, assembly GCF_964035555.1. NCBI lineage: Eukaryota > Metazoa > Chordata > Aves > Anseriformes > Anatidae > Netta > Netta rufina. Next base: position 74,743,854 of record NC_140125.1, on the reverse strand, counting down.
ATTAGTCTGCTGTTTGAGTAATTACAAAGAGATTCTCCTTTATTGGATTTTTCTATAATAAGTATTAGAAGCAATTATAAGTAACAGAAGGAAAAAATAGCCTATTTGCAAAATAAAATAAAATAAAATAAAGGGGGTGATAATGTTGCTTTGCTATTAACACAACCTGAGTTTCACTCCATATGAGATGTAGAAGATGCTCCTTAATGTAATGGTTTCAAATTCACATGATATTTGAAAAGCACGGGGAAAATAAAAACACCACATTTTATGCTTTAATTATAGAAAGAGTAGATGATTTCAATTATGTATAAGGTTCAGTTACACAATCAGCACAAAACTAGAAATCATGAAATGATCTTTTGATAATTATTCAGACCAAAGACCAAAGATTCGTTATATGGATGCCCATTAACAACAGACAAGGCACCAATTCAGAGTGACCTCAAACAAGTTGCTGTCGCCTGGACTTCCTGAGGCACAACAATATTGCTGCAAAATAATTACATGTGATATGACGTGAGGAATTTAGAATTTAAAACAAATACAAAGATCTGATTTGTGTTAGCAATCCTCATCACTGTCATTTGGGTACAAATCTGAGCACAAGAAAAGATAGATTCAGAGATATTCATGGTCCTTCACAACTTCTTGCACATTTAGTATTGACCTGTAAGACTTGGTGTCCAGGTTTGTGTCCTACTTGTTTCAGCATCCTTTACAGATTCAACACTGTTAAAAGTAAGAATTTTTTTTCTTTGATGCAGTGCTTCTTTATAATTTAATGGGAAAGGAAATCCAACCTCAGTACCTTATGCCTGCATGAAGTTTTGCATTAGTAAAGAAACTGGTCCTTGAATAAAATGACCAATGCACTTGATTTAAACTGAATAGCTCTGACATTAGTCATTTTTAATTTTATTATTTTTTAATGTCATTAACGAATGTTCAGCCAAGAATACATAACCTGGTGATTAGAGTTTCTATTTTGAAGTCCAATTTTGTAAACATTTCCAACTGGACGCCCTACTTGCTAACAGGACTGTTTCAAATTGATTTTTTATGGCTCTGCAAGCTATGGCCATTATTACGTGTTTGCAACTTAAGTCATCAAATTGAAATAATAATGTCATTATTTGCAACTGTACATTGTTTTGGTCAAAGTTTTGTTACATTTGTACACCAAAGCAAGAAATGAAACGTATCTACCTGAGCAAAAATATTTCTCATGTAAAATAAGCTAGTTTAGGGCAGTTTTTCTATGTCAAAATATGAAAACTTTGTTAGTATTTGTTAGTTTTTTTTTTTTTTGTTGTTGAATAACAAACACTTTGTTAGTGTTTGTTATTCAACAAACGTAGGTGTTTAAACAGCTGTGCTAAATAAGAATCAGTTCCAGCTTACTGAGGCTTTGCTCTCATGCTTCTTTAGGTGAAAACCATATCAGCCTTCATTGCATCTCATTTAAATCTGCTGATTAAGAAACTATGTTTTATTTTTGTATATTGATGCTATGCTATGAATGTTCAATCATGTATAGTGTCACTCTTCTCCTTTTCCTTAGCTTGAAATAGAATGCTTTTGCATCATCCAGCCCATAAGACCCACAAAGCAGGTTTTCATCTGTAAACCAGCAGCTCAGCTGCTCCACAAGTGTGGAACATGGCTTAGTGTAGCCTCTGTGCTCTCTGGCTACTGAACTGTTGTTTGATCCCTAAAAGCATGAAAGCTCCTGTGACCTAAAGGATCTTTCTTTTTGCAAGACACAATATGGCAACTATAGTTCATTTCCCTGGAGCATAGAGCCCTGTCTAGTCTTCTTCAGATGCTCTTTGGAAGATGGGAGGCTGAAAGGTCGGTCTATCTCTATTCTGAGGGATATTTCTGTAAACACACTGAAAAAAAAAAATAATAAAAATGGGTAAACACAGAAAAAATAAGAAACTCTTTGAGAAGTGTGATTTTGGAAAAAAAAATAAAAAAATAATAATAATAATAATAAAATCCTGACTTCAACCTGAATGAATAGTTTTCAGCTAGAGAAGGTCTAGGACAAAAGTGCCTCTCCTATTACACAATGTGCCAATGCTTTGAGCGCTCACTAAAGATGTAGCACCCGGAGGCTCCTGGAGTCAAATCCATCCCACCCTGGAGGAGAATACTCAAATACCAGGTCGATGGACAAGGCAGAATTCATCACCCTGTGATGTTGTTGCACTGTGCCTTCAAACTACATTCAGTAGCACCAAAAACCACATCTATACATCATGCTCCAGTAAGATCCAGTCTCCAAGTCAGAAAGTTATTTTAACTGTTTGCTTCAATGAACATGAGGATACACACCAAGAAGGTGGAATAGTTTCAGCAGGAAGGAATTAGAGCACCCAGAATTCTGGAGAAAATTTCACTTTTCAATAAAAAGTTAGAAAGCCTAAAACAGATTTCCATTTTGAATCAGAAAGAAAGCAAATCTGAACTTAAATTTCACATTTCTGAGAGAAAAAAAATAAATAATAATAATAATTAAAAAAAAGCAAAGCACTTAGCTGTATGAGATGGTTCAGCATGAGATGCTCTGTATTTCAAGATATTTTTTATAATTATTTCTCATAGCTTTTTTCAATGAAGGGAAGCTGAAACTCATCAAAAGAGTGAGAGTGATACTCTCATTTAGTTGTCCAGATATTCCCTTGAAGAAGATAGGGTTGGCTTTTCTGCAATCTGCATGAACTAAAGCCCATTTCTCGTACAACCCAGGTGAATGATCTGACACTTTATTTGTGAGTACCAAAACATTATTTTTCTGCAGGATCAACAGAAGTTTCATGCTGAACAGAGAGAGATAGTTTATGCTTGAAAAAGAAATAATAAATATATTATATATGATATCATCTTAAACAACCCTGTCTTCAAAGAAGTTGCTGACCTCTGTTATATATATTTAGCTACAACTCAGCTAAAGTCTTACATATGCATTGGATTTGCATACATTTTGTTCTGGATGAAGATGTGTGCCCATTCTTATTGCAGAGGCTGTTATTATTTCTGCTGTCTGGTTTTATGAAAGAGCTTAACTGTTGCTGGCCTCTTTTTTACATTTATTGATATTACAGAATGGTTATTACAACTACTGTTTTCAGTGATTCTCATACCCTTACAGTATCAAATCAAAGATATTAGGATTGGTTAAAACTTTATGAATCTTTGTGGGCTTGGTTCAAATGCAATTGGATATTTGTGTGCAGTTCTGTCAACATGTATTTAAGATGTCTGTATCTTCTAAGAGGAAAAAAAAAAAAAAAAAGTTTAAGGCATAATTCATCTTTGAAATTAAACTCTTTATTAAAAAAATACCATAGGATTCAATGTTTACTTTCTCTTTGTGATTCCATGGCATGTACATGTATGTTCTTTTTATAAGCAATAAGATTTTATTTTTTTAACTACCACCAATAGGCTCAGTATGTGCTCTAAGCTCTTTTCTTTTCTTGCATCACTAACAATAAAGGGTCTCAAAACAAATTAGGCCACAGCTACATCTGAATAAACCTATGATATTTAAATTACACCCTCAGTGAAAGCCACTTAGTCTCATTGTTGTTAATAGTTTTGAACAAATTTTCAAGAGAAAAATTTACAAAAGCAAGTAAACAAATAGAAACAGCAAGCTATTGATGACCAAGATTTACATGCTTTTCTATTGCCCATTGCCACACTATTGATGTCCAGACCAGAATCTCAACTGCTGTGTTGTAGCAATATAGATCTGAGCTCAGTCACAGTCACAGTAACAAACAAGTCTGGAAGTGGTTTGATTTCTACTCTGGACTTTTCAAAACTGTGTTTGTATTTATGGGAAATTAAATAGCTGCTACCTATGAGAAATAGCTGCTACCTATCACAGATGTTCAGCACCTGCACACTCCCAGCTCCTCAGATAAGTGTCCTGACATGTTGGGACTGGAGGAAAACAAAACAAAACAAAACAAAACAAACAAACAAACAAACAAAAACTTATATAAGATTTTATGCTGTGAGAGTGAAAAGTTGTGGGTGATAGTTATGAAACTCTATGCTGGAACTGTTTTACCAGTCTGTTTTGAGACAAAATCCAGATGCTCCTAGAAACGCCTACTCTCTGAAAGCAGATAGGACTGAAACAGCTAACCCAACCAGGAGATGTCAGAGGATGGGCCAATTGACTCTGAGCTTCTAAATCTCCACAAAGGATTAGAAAAACAAGGGAAACAGTGTGCTACATCAGGACTGACTGTTGGTTCTGATGAGGAAGAGCTCTGTAAAACAAGACAAGGTCTACCCAGAGAGAGGAAGGGGAAAGACAAGTGATTAAAAATACTTTATCAGATGATCTGTAGCCAAAGAGTGACAGTCACATGTGTTCATATGTACGTATGTATCTATCTATATATAATATACATCTTTATATGTATATATAATGCCCACAGATACAGTTTTTTTAGGTAGCATCAATGATAAAACCATTATCTCCTGTCAAAATGTGTCACAGATCCCTGTGTTTTTGTTACTTGCAGACTGGCTACTTTCTATACACACCACGTTCAGAATAAACTTCATCCCTTTTAAAAAAAGTAGTAAGAATAAGTTGCCCTCACATCATGGAAATACTGTGTGAAACCCTTGAAATAACTAAACCTCTTATCACCCTGTGAATTTTAGCCAAACCAGTAATTTATTTTTATTGGCCTAAGTCTTAGGCATGAACACACAATTGAATATAACCTGGTTTTAACAGCTAGCATTTGAGTGTATTTCTAGAGCCTGGCAGACATGCCATTTGTTATTTTGTTTATAACAAAATGCTGATAGCCCAGCTACTCCATCTGCAGAACAGTCCTGAGTGTAAGAGAAAACTAAACAGACCAAATAGTCAGGCTCTGTTTTCAATATCCTTGATCAGATGCATAACCAGTCTGAATTTATACAATCACTCTATTTCTTCTTTCAGGAATGAAGGGTCAACAATCCTTCAAAAATATTTAAATTACAGAGTATTAGTTGTTTATCACACTTGTTATAACACTGTATATTATCTCTACCTATTCCTTTATTTGTAGTTTTAAATTGTGGTATCTTCTTTTTTGTCCTCCCAGTAACCTTCAATGAAATGATAATAAATTCCTGATCCATTTTATTGTTGTTGTTGAAGGGCAACAACAGGCCCAACAATGGCAGTTACATCAGAATGCAAATTAAATGTAAGTTTGGACACAATTCCTATGGGTCTGAGTTGAAACACAATTCTATTTTTTTCCCACATGCAGTCTTTATATCACAAAATTAATAGGTAATCTTTCTGTACAAACATGAGAAGCAAGTCTTTTCTGAGATATGAAAAACAACTGGTTAGGTCAAATCCACCTCTTGGTTATGTATACATGAAACCTATTTACTAATGGAAGTGCAAGAAAACCACAAGTGTACATTGCATTTGGGTTTATGGGTTCACAGCACATTCGAAGAGATGGAATAAACTGCCCACAATAACATATTTGAAAAGATTCTCCACTATGAAGTATCTTTAAGGCTTGATGTGATTACTAATATGTATAAATTGTTATACAATTTGAATATTGTTGTAGACTGCAGAGTTGCTTTTCCCCACACCCTTTAATTATAGTTTGTGAACTGCAACTCAAAAGGGAGCAAGGTTGAATCTAAGTGAATGGGACAAGCTGAACTGAAGATAATTTTATAGATTGACCTTCTTTCCTGAGTTGAGATCTGCAACTACTCTATGTCTGTCCGCTGCTCCATATTTATCCTTTCCTGATATTTACAGAATGTTACAGCTTTCAAGAAGGTCAACTTAAAGTCCAGCTTTAAGACTATTCAGCTCCAGTTTCAGTAAGGATAAAGTATAAGAAGATGCTATTGACGAGAAGCCATGAATTATGGTATTTCTATGAAAAATTAACTGATGGTGGAAGATATGGAAAGGTACACACACATTTCTGTACCAAGACTAGTCACCTACTCCCAGAAAGAAATAATCATTGCTAGTGCAAGTTATTGCTAGCAGTGTATCAGGTCTGCTGTCAACCCATTGCCCAATTCTCATCTTTCTGCTAGAAATAAAGGGGCAGCCAATCTCAACTCTGGTGCATAGTTTAGGAAGCCCGTACGATGAAAAGGGGTGTGCAACACCCCTTTATTTGAACTGCTCTCCATTAGTCCAGGCAATTCCAGCTCATGTGCTCTTGGGTTTTAATACACATTTCCTCTTTATTTTCCCTTCTGCTTGTTGAATGAGGGGATAATTCTCAGTAGGTGAGGTGTCAATACTGGCATCAGAACATACTCAGAGACAAGAAAGCTTCACATGCTTCATGACGAAATCTAGAAAGAAAGGGTAGATGTTTGCTCACTTAAGACTTTGTAATCAGCAAATACAGTCTCTCAGAACTAATTGCTTGTTCATAATGATGGGGTATAAAACAGAAAAACTCCAGCTTTACACAAGCCTCAGCAAAATTTGCCCTCAGATGGTATTTATTTAAGAAGACTACTCAGAATAGATGCTAAAAGTTCATGTTTACCTAGGAGACACGTGGGGGCTGTATTTTCTATTCACAACATGCACATTTAATCCTCATCTACAGTATACAAGGAAGAGCAAATGATGTATACAAAAGTTGAGATGAAGGAGTTGTGTGTGGTTTTGCATGGAAAATACATGCAAGTATTAAAGATTCCAGCAGGTGTGTTTTGTGTAGTCAGAATGTGCATATATTCTGTACTAAGTAAACTTATCTCCTTCCTGGCACTTGACTTCTAATATTAACATAAATAACCTCGAAGTAACATAATTCTGTTTCTCCTGAGCATGGCTTGAGCATGGCTTTTCCTCCAGTTTTTCTTTGTAAGACCATATTCTTTCCATGCTAGGCTAGGTTTTGTCAAGCTCTTTACTACTGCTGGATTTGAGATAACAGGAACTGCTTTCAAAGCCAGTCAGAAAAACTAGGTCTGCATCTCCCCAAAGGAGACTCCCATTTGACATCACTCTCAGACACTCAGCAAAGAGCTCAAAGCTGAAAACTGGCAAGGGGTGATGAATAGAAAATACACTAGAGACTTGGGTATTTTAGAAAAATACTTTGAAAAAATATTCAGACCCACCTCATTTATAAAAGAACTCCAAATGAAGCTTCTTTCTGCTTTGTCTTTCACTTAGCAATGCCAGGTGGGACAATTCCCTTTCCTCCAGCAGTCTGAGGTTTGAGGTCTTTGCTTCCAGCACCGAGCTGCCTCCTGCTTCAGAAAAGGCAGATGGACTCTGTATCTCAATCTACACATCTCAACATCACTGCAACACTGGCTGAACTTGACAAGCAGGACAGAAAGGCACAGTCTAGGTCTGTGTTGGAGAGCAAGGGGTCAGGCTGCATGACCCCTTCCTCCCTTATCTGGGGAAGGAAGTCAGCTAGAGCCAGGATGATATGAATTAGCACTACTGTTTTCTGTACAGAGCTCCACATGCCTTTTTACAAACTTTTCATCAACTAGAATATGCACTGAGGAAAATACATGACCATTCTCTGTGCTTTTGTGTTATTGCTACCTAACTTAAAACTGTCTCACACAATGAAGGCAAAATGCTGAAGGCTGTCAAGCACAGCTGGAGAAAAAGCCATAGTAATTTATTTTCCTTTTCAAGGTGGCACAGTGTAATGCATACTCTGTTTTACAAATTCAATATATTTTGAGCTCGAATACAGCCTGCATTACTCAGGCATGTTGCAGGTGCTTGTGTTGTTACCTGACATGAAGGTTATTCCTGTCCTGCCTCGGTGGAGGTTGTCATATTGGTATTGGGTGACTCTTCCAGGTTTGCCATCAGGGCAGCCAGGTGCCCACCACAGTTGTACCAACAACCCTTGCACAAAGGACAACTTTTAGCACTGTCAATCTCACCAGGTAGGTTTATCCTAAATGCTATGTCTTTTCTACAGTTCTGAATAAGGTAGTTCTGTAAAGTCATCAATGTTTTTAAGTCGGTTTAAAAACAGGTGTTGTGCTGTGCCAGAACATTAAGAATGTGCTTCTCTCTAGCATGGGAAATGTCTTATTGTTAAATGTTGAAAAAAAATGTGAATTTGTTGCATTATCCCTCAAAATGAATTTTGTATTATTGACAGGGAAACAGAGAAATATATCTGATGTCATTTTTTTTTCCCTACAAATTTCCATAAAATGAAAATATTTCTTTATTACTCAGCACTAATAAAAAAATAACCAACTTATGCCATAACATGGCTGTTACCATGTTTCTTTTTCTTTTTCCTGGTTCATGCATTAATTATTTCTATTCATTTTTATTGCATTAATTATTAATCATATATTAATGCATTTATTAATTCTAAAATAGGCTTTTCTAGATATAATTTAAGGTTTTGCTAGCTGTGCATACAACTTAATTTCAGGAATAATTATTTCAGCAGCATTGTGTTTAACACTAGCACCTAAGATCAGACAAAATGCAGTTGCCAAGACACAGATTTATGCCAAGCTTATAGAAACCTCCCTCCATTATTTCTATATGTGTTTTTATAGGATACATAAGGAATGTGGACCTTATATGTACTCAAGACTTTCATCTTCTTAGTTAAACTCTGTTGTGTTTTTTTGTTTTCCTTTTTTTTTTTTTTTTTGTTCTAGGAGAGTTTTGAAAATTAACTGTCTTTTATTTCTCTTTTTTCTCTTTAAAGGATTGAAATGTCTTTGTGTGGAGGGGTAATTCTGCTCATAATATACAGAGAAAAACAACAGCTCAAATTAGGTGATATTTTGATATGCACAAATGCCTAGCAAACTCTTGGTATGTGCATTCTCTTGATTCAGTGAGAATAAATGAACGTCTTACCTTTGATATATTGTTATAAATGAAGGTAACATTTAAAACAAGTGATGTTAAATTTCTAAAACAATTTGCAAACATGGCATTAATTACTAATTAACTGATTTTATTTTACAAGCTATAATCATTAACTCATTAGTTTTAATCATAGTATTATATAATTATATTATTAATATTATTATAATATTTATCACCTCATTGTTATTCTATTAACATTAGTATAATATTTTATTATCATATTTTAATCATATTATTATAGTATTTAATTTTAATTGTTATAATTTAATACTATAATTTTAATCATATTATTATATAATCATATATTAGTTATAATCATTAACTCATTAGTTCTCATTAGAAATAATCTTCTTGAACTGCTTCTTGAATAGTTTTCTTGAAATTCTAAACTGTGTCCATGCAATATTTTGTCACCTGCTCCAGGGAACACTATCCAGTATATGTCCTTTAATGGAAAACCTCGTCCCAGAGCTGTGCAGAATTATCCTTCCCTATTTGTCTTTTTCTGTATTCTTTATCTTAAAGCTGAGCGGATGGAGTTAGTGTTGTCTGTGGTATCAATAACCATGGAAATTTATCGATGTTTTATGCTTTACTTTCAGACTGTTACAAGTATTTCTAAAGAGGGGATTGCAGCGAAAAACTAAATGTAATCTTCATAGTGATTTCTACCATGGTATATCAGTACAACTCATTCTTTTACCCTGAAAAAGTCTTCTCATATCAAATGTTATACACACAACAGTAAGCTTTAAATAAGCGTGTGGACTCAAGTATTAGGTGCACTGACTGGAACTGTCACTTGGTATAGATGGTAATGCTATCACAATTGGGGCAGGGTAACGTTACATTTCATTTCATTTCATAGACAAAACTAGACTATGATCTATGTAATGATTTCTTCACAGTTCAGCAGTGATATACTGGACAAATAAGAGTCGTAAGGTAATGTTAGCAGGCTACAGGTCTTTTTGTAGACCATAATACCCTTTAAGCTGTTGCAGTGTATGAATAATGATTTTTTGATTTTGAAGCAACCCAAAAATATTTACAGCTGACAAAGCACCTTTTTGTAGCTGTGCTGGATAACATGTTCTACTATTTTCTCTATTTAATGTTCATGTTTCTATCATTGAAGAAGAAAAAACAAAAAACAAATGGGGGGCGAGGGAGAGGGCAAGAGGAAAAAAATAAGCAGGGGATGGAAGGGGAAATTACCTTCCCCACACCTTGTGAATTTGTGATTAATAGGCTCTGCTATTATGTTCAAAAGGTTTTTGAGCATCAATCCAGAGGTACACTGCCACAGGGATTTGATAATGCAGAAGTCAGCAGCAGAACAGCTAAGTCAAAGACCAAGGATGTGAGACTCCCACCCACTGGCAATAGACACTAGTCTCAGGAGATTTTTTTTTAATTTTTATTTTTAACCTGCAGATGCATCAAATATAATGCATTTGTAATGACAAGGACAGCAATAGCCAGGAACAGAGCTTGCTGGATGTGTAATTTTAGTGGCTTTTTATTGAAAGTGACTGAAGCACCACCGCTACAGCTGGAGAGGGAGGCAAACACATGCATACCAGTACTGTTCAAGCACTTGTATCACTGGTATGTCCTGTTCATCCTCCCCTCAGATCACAAGAGGAACATACTGCTGCAGAGCACTGCATCCCGCATACCTCTGTCCTTCCAAACCACCCAGCTCCTGACACCACAGCCCTGAATGTCCTCATTCTAATTGTTTTTTCACTATCAACACAAGCATAAAGCTTTGTTTTTACTAGGAATTGTCTGTCTCCAGGACCCACATCTGCAATCTGGGCAGGGTCTTGTTGTGACCTTGGGCAAATAAACACAAATGTGTTCCTATTGGAAAGGACAGTCTGGTGTGCACTCTACCAAAACAATTGCCTGGCACCAGTAGAAAGTTGTCTCATCAGTCACCGACCACATGAGTATGTCTGAATTTGAAAAGTAAATTTTAAAAACTCGAAATGAGGAATATCAGGACCCAAGACTCTCTCTACTGCTACTCTAGTGCCCACCAGTCAGGGAAAATACTGAGTGCCAGGAGTGCCCCAGACATCAGTGACCTCAGATGCTTCAAACCAGAAATGTGTGAGACTCTTAATAGCTAGACAGAAAGCTCACATTCACTGGTCAGCTCAGTATGAACATCAAGAGCCTGCAGACTCTGAGCAAATCTCCATGATTTGCTAGGCTTAGTAACTCTCCTGTGTAGGTGAGTTTGGTGTGTCATCTTAGACACACAGGGTTAAGAGTCTGATTCCTACAGTGGGTGTCTCTGTTGGTCCTGAGCAGGGGGGAGAAAAAAAAACCAAAATGATATCCTCCCAGCTCAGGAACAGAGCTTCAGTAAACAAATCAATTTTTTTTGGTGGGTTGGGCAGAAGAATCTGCAAGCTAATGAACCCAGAACCTACTTAATATATGCAGTAACAAACCTCTGGTCCAGTGGCCTTATTCTCAGGTGATTTTATGGATGCCTAAAAAGTGATGAACATCTAATCCAGCATCAGGCCACAGGTCACTATGGTGCTGATGAGCTGGTTCACATTTAAGGAGGCCCATCATGGTGGAATAAAAAAAACACAAGATAGGAAGCCAGACCTAGCTCTATGCTAGCAAATTACATCCCAACTTTTTTGGCAGTCAAACTTGAAGTAAACCAAAGGCTGTATAGCTGGAATCATTGTTAAAAATATTACAGCAAAACACATATCTAAAGGAACAATGCCAGAACTTAAATAATTTGAATGTATCATTTAAATTCTATACTGACTGACAATACTTATTCTGTAATTATAACACTGAATTCTATATATAACCTTTTGAAATTTAACATTTATGTTAAATATTCTTGGAAACCTCTTGGAAACCAACTATCAAAAGTGGAATGTAATCATAAGGTACTGATTAGGTTGTGTATGTGTATTTTTGTTTTACTCTGTGGTTCAGAATATTTTCTTCATAATTAAACTTATAGTTCAAATTTATAAGTCTTTCAACACATTTCCAGAATGTTGACTCAGATTGACTGCTCTGAATAAGATATATTTGTGTTATCATGTCAGCCTGGTAAACTGAGGAAGGAAAAAGGAAGCTGAAGCATTACTACAAAGCTCATTTACCAGTTCCAGCGATACCATCCATCAGGAGGGCAATAACCAAGAGTAGTGAATGGTATTGTTTTAAATTCACTGTAGCTGTCTGCTTGGTGAATTGAGTCGGAGCCCTTACAACACAGCAGCTCTATTGCTCTATGCTCTGCCTACATCAGCCCTCTTGCAGGTAGACATCATGATGAGGAAGTGTCAGGAATCCCCATGCAGTACCAGCATGAGTCACTCACTCCAGATTTTAAAAGGTTTCATTAAATAGTATTTTTGAGAGTTCATTTTCTGGTTATCCCAGCTGAGAGCTTGATTCTGATTTGTAGATATTTTAAGAAATCACAGCAGTAGTGGGAGCTGAGAGGAATGGGATTTTAACTTGCAAAGTGATACACAGAGCTAATAATGCATAGAAAAAAACTAAGGTCTTCTCAGTCTCAGGCTGGACATGAATAATCTAATCAGGACCTTTGATATTAATTCTCCTCTGACTTTTTCTCTAAAATATAAAAACAAATAAAAGAAAACAAATTAGAATAGTATTTTTGTGAAAATAAAGTAATGGGTGCACTCAGATATTCAATGGAAAGTACCATAAAAAAAAAAAAAAAAAAAAAAGGAAATTATCAGTTCTGTATCCAGAGCAGAATTTCAAAAGGACTCAGAAAGTCAGTCATTTGATTTGACATCTGACAAGGAGGACAGAGAGCGCTGTGTGGCTGCTCATTAAGGGGGACTCAGCCACATTGGGCAGCAGCTGAGGTCAGGGTCCTATGGAAAAGATAATACCAAAAAAAAAAAAAAAAGTGTGCAGGCACACAAAAGAGGCTCTTCAAGGTTGCAAAGGCAACATTTGTTCTGATTTTTCTTAACCTGGGTTGTCTGATTTTGAAACATCTGCAGTCACTTCTATATTTGGGTGCTAAAATCTCATCTGAATAAACTGATATCAGAGAAAAATGGCCATTAAGTGCAAATCTGTATTGGATAATACATAATCTCAGCTGTATTGCAGAAACTCCGAGCCAGTGTTACTGGTTACACTTGTGTACTTGACATTATTTTCCACCCAGTCAGGGTTTTCAGGTCACTGCTTACCTGTTCAGGAACATAAGTGGATGGTTAGGTTGATAAATTTTCATTGCCCTGTTGGAACAGTTTGTGTTGTTATACATGAATTTAATTTCTAATTGTTTGCAAAATGTGCTGTCTGTAACTGGACTAAAGCGTTTTTCATTTTTGAAGGATTTTTACCATTTTGCCATGTTCAGTGCAACTATTTGGCTGAGTTCACATCTCTTTTTCCAGTGTTTTTAGACCTGAAGGAGACCTTTGCAACAATGGCAAGGTGTGACTCTACTTTAAGAGACAGAGTCAGGATCACCAGGATGCTTTATCCTGGATTAAATATAACAAAGCTAATGAAGCTTTGCAATGACTTTTCTTTCCATAGTTTGCTATGGAAATACTATACATGCTTACTATACATGCTGTGGATCTCCATTCAGGTTTATGATCCACCTGTTTTTCATATCTCCTGCTTAGGACATGATCAGCTACTTTTTTTTTTTTCTTTTTTTTTTTTTCCCCCATTGTGTTAGTTAATATCCATCTATCTTTATTGCTTTTTAAGGTTCATTTTCACCCTATAATATATTATAATAGATGTCTAAGTTTTCCTGTCCATACTGTGTTTGGCAACAATTTTATATATACATATATATTACTTTTTATATTTTTTATTTTATTTTCATGTTAATGCTGAGTGTAACTCTTGTAAAAAATAGTGGACTGCTAATTCTAGCAGATGAAACCTGACTTGTCTGTACAAAAGAAAAAGCAGATACGGCAAAGTAATACACCTTTAATGTTCCCAGTATCATGTCTTTGAACAGGAAAGAAATTCTTTAGAACTGAAGGCAAATGTCCCCATAACAGTTCAGTTAGTGTAAATGTGTTATACCAGTGATGGTTATATCTAAAAATACCTTACTGACCTTGCCATTTATTCAATAATTTTCACAGACAAAGAACACTGTCAGATACTCATGGTAACTTCTGGTCATGAAATTTACATCTGTGGTTCCATGATCTCTACTGCTAAACACTTTCCTTCACTTTTTTTCTTAGAAATCTATATTGCCCAGGGAATTTTCATAACATTTGCAACTTCACCTTAGGTCAAGGGCACTATTCACACTATTTTATCTCAAGTTTAAAATTGAGACCGAGGCCATCTGTGCTCAGGAGCCAATGTTCCACATATAGTCGAAAGAAAGAGAGAGACTTTGGAGAAGGTCATGAAGCACTTGAAGATCTACAGCCTGAGCAACTGGCCACAACCTGTAGATGAAATAATGAGTTCAGAGGTAAATTCCTTGTAAATTCTCACCTGGCTAGTGTGTAAAATGAATTGCCACTTTTTCCCCTAGATCATTATGACCTTATTTTTTTTCCATAACTTTTTGTTTCCCTTTGCCGTATAAAATATGGTCAGTCTTTGCACACCTCAACTCATTACTGTTTCAGAGCTTTGGGCAACGAGGACACGGCAGCTTTTCCCATTCTATATATATAACAATTATGAGAAAGAAGGCTGGTATAATTTAGAAATAAATTAGGTAATATTTTACAGAACTATTATTTTGTTGTAAATAATTAATATATACATATATATATTCTGAGTAATGGAACTAAAAGCTGGTTTCTCTCCCACCCAAGTCTGCAAAGTTCCTTGCCCCTTTCAGTCCCAATAGATAAAACTATGTATTACATGTGCTATATGTATAACAGGTGGTGAGCCAGCTAGCCACACTCAAACAATCTGAGTTCTTGCCTTTTCCTTCAGTCAGACACTGATTTCAGTCCCTGTTTTCTGCTCAACTACTTCTTTTTACAGAATTTGATGGAAATTGTCTTTGAAAGATCTTCTGTTCTTTCTAATATGGCTTAAATTGTCCAGGAAGGTCCATAAGAACCAATACCATGGTATCCTTTTTAATATTATTGTGTATATACTTTCTTTGAAGAAATAGGATAATAGGCCATGCAGTGGCTGAGCTAGTAAAGTAATCCATCAGACTGCCATGACCTCTAAAAACCATAGCTTCGTGATACTAAATTTGAACCTCTTCAGCTGGGTCACTCGTACCAAGCAATTTCAGAATAAGTCATTTTTCAAAGAATAAATATCAAACAACAAAAAGTAAATAATTTTATTTCCTACCAAGTATCTATGTAGTGCAGTAAAGACAGCAGTGGCCTGACAAAGAACCATGAGAGGGCTAGCTAAAATATTTCTATCTTAAGTGTTGTAGGAGGCTGATTAAAAGTCTTCCTCTTTTAAGCCCACATCTCAAAAGTTACATGTTTTCCATCAGCAGTTGTAAAAGAAACATTGATCCTTCTTAAGTTAGGATGTTGATTACACAAATAAAGAAAGTAGATTTTACTGCACAAGGATCACACTCAGGAAGAATTAACATCTAAGCAGTAGCTTTGTACCAGTAATTTCAGATGAAAACCTGTTATCCAAAGTAGAGAATGGCTGGCTGTACACACACACAGCTATCTTTCCCATCCAGCTGTGTGCCAGGAGATAACAGAAGCCTCTCACACATGCTGCTGTCCTCAGTCTTGAACTTCCCATCCCACTGAGGGAAAGGGGGCAGTTATATAGATTTGAGGTCTTGCAGAGTAAGTAGACAGTGGAAAGACAGGCTAGATAAAAAGCAAGAAACAAATCATAATGATCTTGGTCTGTGGGAAGAGAGAGAAATTTTATTTGGAGAAGAAAAATCTGAAGCCAAAGAGCCCAGACTTCTGTGCTTCTGTCGCCAGGCAAATTAAGCATTTTTTTCTCTCTCTTTTTAAATTATAAGCTATGAAAGATGCTCTGTCAAAGCTAGTTCTATACCTACAGCAATGCAGTAATAGAAAAAAAATAAAATAAAATCCTAATCTGAAAGCGTCTTGTCTTCATATGAAAATACCCATGGGCACACACAAAGCCATCCTGCAGAGAGCATGCATGTGGTAGGGATAAGGGCTGAATAGAAATAATCTTGATACAAATCAAATTTTCCATATTTTTGAAATCAAAGAGATTTAGGAGGATCATAAACCCCAAAGCTTCTGCCTCAAATGATTTCAACAGCTTGAGGCGAGTTCATTAAAACAATGTATCTCCAGTCATTCAGGGGAGACAAGCTCTCCATAGGACAGTGCTTTTGCTTATCTGGGAAGAGCTTCTCACTGAGATCCTGCTGGTTTATTCAAGACTAGCGCTGTGCTCCCCTTACCCTTCTGCTGAAAGTTAAACTGGTTTCAGCTAGTCAGTGCTGCCTGACAGATCTAAATAAGGCAACTTTGAGCATACAGACCACACTCTGATACAGAATGTGATTATCATGGGAAGCCTTCCAAATTCAAAACAGCCAGGAATTTTAACCTTGGAGCCAAGGCAGTTCTAATACGGGGAGAAAATTGCCTTCTGAATTTAATTTGTAAAGTAACGTTAATAGGAAAAGAAGTAACTTGTACATAGTTCTCTTGTCTTCTAATAAGAAGTATGATGAAATGCCAGTAAGATTCAAAACCTCATTTATCAGTCCAAAACCCATGATTTAACCAGAAAACCAAACAATACAGATACATGAGTAAAGCAATGAAAATAAATAAATAAATAAAAGCTGGACATATGTGTAGCATTTTAGTTTGGAAATTAAGCTATCTGGGTTCAGATACAATTATACTCATATGTATGATATATTAAACTGGGAAGAGCTCGTTCCACAAAAATGTGTGCATTTTTCCCAACTCTTCTACTTGGTCCAAGAAAATGTGTTGTTTCTTCCCACAATTACATCTCACATCGTTCTTTGTAGCTATGAAATACTATTCTCATGACTTCAGATTATATTGCTGGACTAACAGTGCACAGGACTTGATGTGAGAAATACAGTTGGATGGGGAAGAATTTTCCCAGTTTCCATATATATAGTTACAGAGACTCTTATATCCCAGATATATGCCTCATCCTACAGCTATTGGTTATTTAAAATTTATATTCTCTCCTATTAATACTTATGTTTCTGGTTTTTAATCCCATACAATTCCACAGAAAGCCCGATAAAGGTTCTCAGTCATATCTGTACATACGTATACGTGCCCATAAAAGCCAGTGTCCATAACTCAAATTTTTCAAAAGACACCTGGTCTGATATTTAAAAATAAAAAATAATAATAAATAAATACATAAAAATGGGAAGACTGAGACACAGACCTGAATTATTTTACCATTTGCTATTTTCATTTCATGATAATGGGGAAATAAGAAGTTATCCCCACATTCAAAGTACTCTCAGTTTTCTAAAGCATTTAATATAATATTGCTATTACTGATCACAAATTCATGTTATTTCTGTGACATATTTGAGCATAATGGTGTAATGTGGAATACAAGGAAATTTTCTTTAAATATTGTTTTTATACATAAATATATATATTAGTATAAGGTCAATAGAACAATTGAATGACATAGAGAATTCTAAACTCAGAATATGCATTCCAAAAGTCCCGTGCAGCAAGGTTTTCACATGAAGAAGTAAGATGTCCCATCCCTGGAAGTGTTCAAGGCCAAGCTGGATGGGCCTTTGAGCAACCTGGTCTATTGGGAGGTGTCCCAGCCCATGGCAGGGGGGTGATCCCTTCCAATCCAAACCATTCTGTGATTCTATGATTCTGTGAAAAGTGTTTAAACAAGCTAATTAATATAACTTGTCATGCAAGCAAAAAAAAATCATCAGATTCTACTGAGGACTCATTCCTGCATCTCAATATATTAATGAAGGGTGCAGGATATATTTATAGAGGGTACATATATTTGTTTATTTTCATCATAGATTTATCATAATTAATCACAAATCAGATATCATAAAGCCTACTGATACAGCAATGAAGAGATCTATTCAAGAATCTTTGTACTTAAACTGCATACACTGAACCTCCTTCTCATTCCCAGTTAAGGTGCAGCAATAGGAAGGAAAACAACATAAAAATAAAGGTATCACTGTGTAGGAAGACTAGCTAATTAAAAGCCAAATGTTTTCAGTCAGAATCATTGTTCACTAATTTGTTAATAGCATTAAGTTCCCAGCAAAACAACTCCTTTAGGAGTGATTTTCTTTGTAAGTAGAACTGCTGGGGTAAATCTGAACAGAACCTCTTTCTGTAGCAGAACAATATTTATCAGTCTTCCCCTTTTTGCATTTTAATTTTCCTCCAATTAAACTTTTCTTTTTCATATCTAGAAGGTAATATTTTAAATCTTAAATATTTATATATAATAAAATAATAATAATCACATCTTGGGACCATGAGATTTCTTTTCCACCTAAAACCAGTTGCAAAGCTTGCTGAATGATAATGCTTTGTATAATCTCTTTCGAATATTTTATTTGCAAAGAAAAGTCTTCCCAGTGAGAAATGATTCTCAGCTGTCCTACTGAGTCTGTTGAAGGGAAAGAAAAATAACAAGTGGTGAGAGCTGCTGTGTTTTAGGGATATGCTAATTTCAAAGCCTAATAAGAACATCTAAACTGAATACATTATTATTTCTCATTTAATCAGTTTTGAAGATATGTTCACTTTTTCTGATGGAGTTTTAGCGCCATGTCTCCAAACTCCGTTTAACTCCTTTCCAGAGATGAATGCAAAGTTATTTTTTCTCATGTTAACCATTCATATGGCAGGATTTCTTTATACATTTCTATTTAGTTTAATCTACTAGGGGAATGATTTGAGTTCTGAGTTAAGAAGAAGCACAAAGATTGAGAGTGATCTCTCTTGCAGCTGCCCTGCTTCACCTGGTGCTACAGTCAGAGAATGAAGCAATAGAAGACTATTCTGAAAGTTCATGTATTGTGTCTCACCCTTTATCATTTTCCACTGTCAGATACATATTTAAGCACCCTCTTCTTTTTAACTGTTTTTTTCCTCAATTAATGGCATGGTAAGTGGTAATAGCAGAGGGAAGAAGGGGGATGATGACTTTTTTCAAAAGACTGGGGAAAAAGATCAGCAAAAAAATTCGTACTTCATAGTTCCATATTCAAGTAAAATTGAAATATAGTAGTCTTATCTTGAAAGAGAAACTATAAAAACACATGCTAGAACCTAAAATAAAACAAAAAGTATCCAAATGGACCAAGCTATACCAATGTAAGTTAATGTCTACACAAGTACTTAAGTGTTATAGAAAGAAGCAAACTAAAATAACATTATTTATACCCTAACTCTGCTTGAATCTAGGTTCAGTTTATTGTTATGAGTTTATTGGATTTTAAATGCAGATGAAACAGAGAAATGCTTTTCGTTGGTAGACATCTTTAATTATTTGCCAGTTTCTCAGTCAGCCAAAATCAGCAACCCAGAAAGAGGTATTTTGTACCAGTAAGAGTAGAGCCCTCAAAGCCTGGCAGTACATTTGTGTGTGTGTCTATGTGTGCACATTGTTTCAAGTTACTTCACTGTTTCCTTTAGGACTGTTTTTCCAGAGGCAAATTTTCATTGCACACGTATTTTTCAATTGTTGTTGATTTCTGTTTCATTGGGTTACATGCAATCTATGGCAAATATATCCAATAGACATGTGAAAAATAATTCAAAGCTATTCAAAGATTTTAGAAACATTTGAGGTATATGGTCCAGGTTGCCCCTGGATCACATTGGAACAAGGGTATAAACAGGGTGCTGAACTATAGGGACTCTAAAATGATGCCAGGGAATGATATCAACAAAAGAAATGTAACCTCAAATGTAAACTTCATGGACCACCAACTGGACTTTGTTTCCTAAATTCCTCCCACAGCCTCTCTGTCACCAAAACAGGGTTTCAGGGATTCCTCTTACATTTTTTTTTTTGTCTACTTTGCCTGTAGATTTTAATTTTAAAAATTTTAAAGGAATATATCTTGTGCAAAAATCAAGCAGCAGGTTCTTTTAATTTAATATTTATTCACTGGTTTTAGGGTACTTAAAATAGTGTGAGAATGAGGTTTCACTGCTATGGGGAAATCTCTGCTACTTTGGAGCAATTTGATGTCTGCACAAGACCTCAGAGTCCTGATCCTTTCTCAAGAATCCACTCTGGTGAAGCACCCACATGCTTTCATTCATGATCCTGATGCTGCACAGTGTATGAAGGTTAGTACAGTTCTTTGTATTCCATTATATCTAGCTAAAAATTTGCCCAGATCCTCTGACACCTTACTTACACTACTTTCTCTAACTTGCCAGGCTTTTGCTAGTTATACAAGACTTTCCACCCCTGTTTAAGCATTAAACTATAATTGTCACCTGCAATGAAAGAAAACAGACTTCCACTCCTTTTTTTTGTTTCATACTTGAAAGATTAAAAAACCTTAAAGATAACTGAAATAAATTATCAAATATTTTTGAAATCCCGAATGTTTAAAGCAGTAAAATTCAGAAGAAAATCAATCTTACATGTCCAGGAATCTGTTTGGGAAAAATAAATAAATAAATATTTAAAAAATAATATATTCAAAAAACAAATAGGTATAGTCAAAATATATATATTTACTCTCTCTCTCTCTTTTTTTTTTTTTTAATATAATTTTTATAGTATTTTTTTGTCCTTCTATATATATATTTATTTAACCAGTGCGGGTAGTTAATGAGCACCAGCTTGTTTGGCAGTGTTAGATAAATCATATATATTTTCCAAGAACTCTGTTGATTTCTTATAAAGATCTGAGGTCCATGAAAGGTTCTGACCTGATTTATAAAGTCTTAATAATGATTTAGATTCAATCTACCTTGAAGTTTATCTTTCTTTAGTCTTTTACTGTGACAATTCAATTTAACTGATTCTCCCAGAGTTTAAACATCTGGAACGAGTCATGTGTTCCTTGTAAATGATATTCAATTTTAGTGTTTTACTTGGCCCTTTGACCAAAAGAAGAGTCCACTGGTATTTCTTAAGTTGTAATACTGTCTCTTTAGCTACCACACAGTGCAACAATTTCAAAGTGGACTATTGATTCAGAAGGTTGCTATAATTTGGTTATCCTGTCCAGATGCAAATCTGACCTGGCCACCTGGGGAGCCAGGTCAGTTTAAATACAGATTCCTAAAGACAACCTTTAGGTTGCAAAGGTCAGTCCTTCAGTAAGGATTAACCATCATCACAGTGATCACCATTATTGTATTTCATATTTAGATGTTTAGTAAAGATGTAAATAAAAATTTAAAGATATTTTTACCATAAAAGTAATATACCTTTCAAAATATTCATGGGATTTCAACCATTATATTTAATTATCTTTTGTGTATTACTTGGAAAAAAATCTGTAGCTCTGACACTAATGTACTTTATAGATCTATGAATCTATGTAAAAATGTACATATGTAAGGAATGGATAGGGCTATCTTTTGTCATCTTTCTTCACCAGAGCTGTCCAAGGAGTAAGCAGGAGAAATGCGAGCAGGATAGTAAGGGTTTAGACATGCACAGACTAATTCCCCCAAAAAATTCATGGTGTAAAGAGCATTTGTACTACCCTTCTACATAGCTCACATCAACATCTGTGAAAGTAGGATTCCTGTGACATAATCTTTCTCTGATCCTTTTCATGAAAACCATTATCAAGGCCAGGACAAAGGCTATCATTAGGTCAGGTTGTAAAACTCTTTGTGCCTCTTTTGAAATCTGTAAACCATCATTGATTAACTCAGCTGTTTTAGCAGAAAATAAATTTTACATAGATTCATTTCTGTCTTATTCATTCACCTGGGATCTTGGATTGACAAACACCAGCACTGATGCTGAAAAAGACACAAATATATCAGAGTAATTGACCTTAACCTATAAAAGCAATTTAGATTAAATAGGTCTACAAGAGAAATAGGGCTCTTTCAGACTTCTTTCAATATTCTGCCAAAGTATACCGATCTTTAACCTACCAAAATCTAAGGTATTTGTTGTACTCTGTAGGCCAATGCATACATCCTTTTGTTCAGTTTTTCAAGTTTTGAGTATAAAAAGTGCATAAACAGATGATCTGAGTCTGATTCCAGCCCCTGGGTTTTCCTTTGAGCCCAAACAGCACAGCTGCAGAAGCTTCATTATTCCTTCAGAAAAAAAGGATAAAACATTCCTTTCACTGAGCTTTTGGAGCAAAACTCTGGTTTCAGATGAAATAATGATGGATTTTCCCATATGGCTGAGTCCACAGTCAAAGAGGCAATGCAATACTGTTTTCCTTTAGAACCAAATGTGAAATTTGTATTTGGGTTGGGAGCAGTTTTAACCTACCTGATGCTTCCATTCTGTCTAGTGTCTGCTAATGATTGTTAAAGAAGTACAAATAGGTGCAATTTTCTTTTTATGATGGGAATAGAAAGCACCTGCCTTCCTATCTCTTAAGGAAGAATCTTCAGTTTTTTTCTCAATTATTTCTGGAGACAGCACGAAAGTAAATACAGGCTACAGCATATAGAGGTAGTTAGTGCTCATGTTTTTGATGTTTTTCTTTTCCATCAGGGAAGAAACTGAGGATTGAGATTGATATTTCTGGTGTATTCTTCCATTACATCCTGGATATAAACAACATGTCTAAAATTCCTAAAGCACTAACACCAGTAGTGTTTTATTTGTCTGTAGTACTGTGCATTTAGCCGCTTATGTACTTTTAACAGTAAATATACTAAACCGAAGTGCTATCATTAATTTTCATTTAAATGCATATATATACTCCTTAATGTGTTTCTGGTGCTTTTTTGGATAGTTCTTTAGTGATTTTATTACTTTCTCACATAAACACATCTGTCCTCTGGCACTTGGTTCCCCAAGTGTGCATTCAGATGCCAGACATCACATATACATGTGAATCCTACACAGTTTTTTGGAGAAACCGCTCTTTGGTCAGTGAGAAAAAATTCCACAAAGCAGTTTAACAGATCTTGCAGTTATCTTGAAAGAGTCTGTTTTGCCTGCCACGATAATTGCTGAGCAATCCCCCTGTCCTTATCTCAACCCTTGAGCCATTTGCATTGTATTTTCTCCCCCTTCCCCTTTGAGGAGGGGGAGTGAGAGAGTGGCTGAGGTGGAGCTTGGCTGCCCACCTGATTAAAAGTACCACAGGTGTTTAATGAAACATATGTGGTACTTAGGGGCATAGTTTAGTGGGTCATATTGGTGGTAGAGGGCTCTTTGGACCACGTGATCTTGGAGGACTTTTCCAGCTTTAGTTATTCTATGATTCTAAGACTTGGAAACACTGATGAGGTATGTTTAAACCCTCCCCCCAGACTACCTGAAAATCATATGTCTTACAAGCATTAAAAAGTTTCACCTAATATATATGATTTCAGCTTCATTTCCAGATTGTCTTTAAATTATCCTTTCATTTCAGAACATTTGGGTCACAGATTGCTATTAACACTTTCTATGACAGTGTTAAAGTTTCTTGTCAAGATCTGTTGAGAATAACATTACACAGAAATACATACATTCATAATTTAAATAGCTAACGCACCTGAAAAGTAAAATTAGAAGAAAACAACCAACCAAACAAACAAACATTACATAGACACAAGCCAACTTCCAGACCAATGTACTGCTCATCATTAATCAAACCAGTGTAAAATCTGGTGCAGAATCTCTTGCAGAAAATCAAAGTGATTGACAGTTCTGGAGTGGAAGAGTTCGAGTTTGTTAGAGGGATGTATTAATATGTATTAGGCCTAATGAAAGCTCAAGAGTTGGTCTAAAGCAATTTATCTTTGCAGACTGTGTGTCTGAACCATAATTATTCAATAATTTAGTTAAACCAAGCTTCAGGGAGATGAAAAGTTTGGTTCATGATTGTAAAGAATAAATACTGTAAAATTAGTAAATAGAAAGCCTTAGCCTGGATACTTCATCATGTCCTTTTGCTCTGAATTTGCTAATAAACCAAGAAGCATAAGCTTTTAACAAAGCTGATACCCTTTACTTTTATGTGATATGGTGATTCAATTACTCTGCAAACACAGTATAATTCAATGAGTAATCAAAGACATGAGAAAAATCTTTTCTTATTTTCTGTCTTCTAAACAAAACCTTTTAGACTGTCTAAAATTCTCTTTTCTATATGAAAAAATAGTAATATTTTCTCCTGACTTCTGTGAAAGACAAAAGATGTCTTCTTTGATGACAAAACTAGTATGTCTCTTTCTTTTTTGTCAAACTGTGAAATCCTGATCCAAACCTCAAGTTTCATATACTGATAGGCATGTGGGAAAGCTGCAACTTATATGTAGCCTTTCCAATAATCATCTTCTCTAACTTTTCTTATTGTTTCTGACTATGGGCTTTCAGATGATATTATAGCTATTCTTTTTTTTGGTCATAAATCAAAAACATCTATGCTTTTTGAGCACCCAATAGACTGCACCAGCACCCCAGCAAGAAATCATGACAGCTCCTGTAACAGAATTGTAGTGAAACTTCAATTTCATCCATCTTAGGTCTAATTCATCACTAAATATGGCTAAAGGATCTATTCTCTTGTTTTATCAGTCATAATTCCTCAGCACATGCAGTATAACAAAATCTGAAGCTTGGCAATTGCAAGAGACATAGAAACTGCTATAGTCAATTAAAGTAATAGTATATTAAGTCTAGAATCCTCATCTCCAAAAATGTAACAGTAGAAAAATAAATAGCACAGTTCTGTCACAAATGTTTGGATGATTTGTTGTTTTTGTTGTTGTTAAATGCATTTTGTCCTCAGTATTCACCAAAGTACTCTTGAATACTTAATCATGGTAATGTATTGCCTTAGAACAATTGTCATATCTGCTTGAAAAAGTAAGTTGCTTATCACAAACAACATTTGATCATATTCAGTGATCTTCCAAAGAACTGCTGCAGTACTGAAAACGGTATCCTTTTTTCAAGACACAGGCTTTATAATGACAACATATTTTTATTGTATTTAACAATATTTTTTTTGTCATTGACTGAACTTCTGTCATACTGATTCCACTGAGAATTAAAAAGGTGAGACATAGCATAGCAATAAATATGATAAAAGTCTAAGGATACTTTGTATTTTCAATTTTTTAGGAGTTCTCATTCTTATAATGTGGAATATTTACAAAGTATTGTTCTTTTAATCTCTAGCCATTCACTGATTTAAGTGACTCAGAACAGGACATTAAGATCAATGAATTTAGACGCATCCTAGACTAAAATAAAATAATCTTTCATTCCTGAAGACAGTGCTGATATTTTCAGTAACTTTAAGTGAGACAAGGTCTCATCCCAGACCAGGGATAGATGTAGCATAGTTTGGATTCCAGTACACCAATTCAGTACACATCAGTACACTGAAGTACGAATTGCCTCGTTTGTCTAAAGAGGACTTCACAGAAAATTAATCACTAATCACAGTAAAAGACTAAAAGCCTTCATATTTTACTAAGAAATTTTATGACAGAAATTTCTTGCTGTTAAAATCATATCCAAAATATTTGACCATCAATTCTTAATGCATTTTATAAGGTAAAACAATTCCTTACGTTTTTGTTTTTTTTTCTTTCAACATTTACTTATTTTTTTTTAGGTTATAAATCCATTAAAAATAATATGAAACAGCATTTCTCATTTTGAAATGTTTGAAGTGAGTTTTTCTGAATTTTGCATCTCATCAATGATACTGAAAATGCTTTCAGTTCAGACTTACCCCAAAGTATTTATTTCTTGAAATCATTTTGGTCAGTGAATCAAAATGTTGCCTTGCACAACTCTGACAGCAATCAGCTTTTCTTTTTTTTTTTCCTTTTTTTTTTCTTTTTTTTTTCTTTTTTTTTCTTTTTTTTTCTTTTTCTCCTTTTTTTCTTTTTTTCTTTTTTTTTTCTTTTTTTTTCTTTTTTTTTTCTTTTTTTTTTCTTTTTTTTTTCTTTTTTTCTTTTTTTTTTTATTTTATTTGTACTTATCAAAGAAATCTATTTATCCTTGCAACACATGAACAAAGATTATACTTTCTGGGTAAGAACTTTCACTTTTAAGAAAACAAGAAAATTTACCCTCTGTTTTGCATTGTATTGTGTGAAGTAAATTTATGGTGGTCTTGAACTAACTCATTTTTACTGTCTACTTCTGGAGCTGGCATGTTCTAGTGGGAGTGGGAGCTAACTTTCCAGGTTTAAAAGGAAAATCATATATGAGAAGCTCTTTAGTGTGATCACAATAGTATTGTCATGATTTGAGAGCCACCACACTGCTTGAAGCTGGTCTGTTATAGTAGCTTCAAATGGTTGTAACTGCTGATGAAGGAACAGCATTACTGATCAATATGTGTTAATTTCTGATCGCATTGTCTCCTAATAGTCCCTATGGCTGACTGTCCGAGAGTGTCAGTATTAGAGGTTTCCCATTGTTGCCATCAGTAGCATTTTGTCTAGGAAATCGTGCAGGAGAAACAAAGAAGGATCCATATAAAACATGGCCCAGAATTGTTTCCAAAACAATTTTGAGTTCAGGAAAGTAATCAAGACAAACCAAAAACTTTCAGGTGTTTGAACTGATCTGAAACGAAATAAATCTTGGCATCAAAATGCTCACAGAGACAGTCATTACCATGATACAAAAGGGAAAAATAATGATTAGAGACATTTCTCAAAAATTAACAATGGTAATTCACTGCAAAACTGTTAATGCTACTAGACTGTAATAGCCACTGCAAAATGACTTGTCCATATGGAGCAATTTCCAGTTAAAAAATATAAAAGACAGCAAAAGTTTTTTGTTGTTGTTTTGTTTTGTTTTGTTTGTTTGTTTTGTATGTGGAGAAAACCCAGGAACAATTTACACTTGGCATTGCCAGCTTCTGAGATTTTATTACAAATACAGTGAAACTTGTTATCAGTCTGAAATATTACCTGACATTTAAAGCAATCACAAGATTCCTGGGGATTAAGCTCATGATTTTTGAGCACCTGTGGAATGCAGCATTAACTTATTAGTTTGTTCTCAACATCAGAACACAGTCACTTCCCATTGCACAAAGCTCTTCATAAATCTTCAGTACACTATTGTAAACTGAAACCCTAGCATTCAAGCATCACTCACTCATATATAATTTACTTTATTCCACATGCTCTTGGAACCAAGGTTTCACCTGTTTTTTTCTCATATAAACAGGAGATTGTCATTTAGCTTTGGTTGAAGCCACTGAAGGCTTTCAAATTTATTGTGGTCCTGCAAAATATGGGTGGTATTTAATTCAGAAGGACTATTTTAAGTCCTCACTTGCCCTTCAAATATGAAATAGTAGGGATGAATAAACTACATGAATGAATAAGTCATTCAACAAATGTTCTGCTTATTCCTGTCTAAGAATTTTTTATAAGCAGTTTCCAATTTTCTCATACACATTAGTCATTCAAAATTGCTGCCTATTTTGTGCAAATACCCTGTGGTTTGTCAATTGTACTCCAGCAGATCTTTCCAAATATATGAAATTTAAGCTACCCTAGATATTTCTGACCAGAGACAGAATAATGCTCATACAACGTTATTTTGGCTCCTCATCTTTTGACCACAGTTTTTAGGACCATGATTTCCCTCTACAGAGGAGCTTTAATAAAAACAAAATTAATTTTCCATTAATATCTCCTGATACTCAATGTTCCTGCAAAAACTATAACCAATAAATTCATTCACTAGAATATTCAGACATTAAGCAGAGACTGAGGAAAAGCAGGAGGAGTAAACTATTATGAACATACCATTTGACAAAGGGACATATGACAAAGTGACGTGCTGGGTGGATGAGGGAAAGGCTGTGGATGTGGTCTACCTTGACTTCAGCAAGGCTTTTGACACCGTCTCCCACAGCATTCTCCTCAAGAAACTGCTGCTCTTGGCTTGGACTGGTGCACGCTTCATTGGGTTAGAAACTGGCTGGATAGCCGGGTCCAAAGAGTCGTGGTGAATGGAGCCAAGTCCAGTTGGAGGCCAGTCACTAGTGGCATCCCCCAGGGCTCGGTGCTGGGGCCGGTCCTCTTTAATATCTTCATTGATGATCTGGACGAGGGCATTGAGTGCACCCTCAGTAAGTTTGCAGATGACACCAAGCTATGCGCGTGTGTCGATCTGCTTGAGGGTAGGAAAGCTCTGCAGGAGGATCTGGATAGGCTGCACCGATGGGCTGAGGTCAACTGCATGAAGTTCAACAAGGCCAAGTGCCGGGTCCTGCACCTGGGGCGCAATAACCCCAAGCAGAGCTACAGGCTGGGAGATGAGTGGTTGGAGAGCTGCCAGGCAGAGAAGGACCTGGGAGTGATGGTGGATAGTCAGCTGAATATGAGCCAGCAGTGTGCTCAGGTGGCCAAGAAGGCCAACGGCATCCTGGCTTGCATAAGAAACAGTGTGACCAGCAGGGCTAGGGAGGTGATTGTCCCCCTGTACTCGGCTCTGGTGAGGCCACACCTCGAGTACTGTGTTCAGTTTTGGGCCCCTCACTACAAGAAGGACATCAAGGTGCTTGAGTGAGTCCAGAGAAGGGCGACGAAGCTGGTGAGGGGTCTGGAGAACAAGTCCTACGAGGAGTGGCTGAGGGAGCTGGGCTTATTCAGCCTGGAGAAAAGGAGGCTCAGGGGCGACCTTATCACTCTCTACAGATACCTTAAAGGAGGCTGTAGCGAGGTTGGGGTTGGCCTGTTCTCCCACATGCCTGGTGACAGGACGAGGGGGAATGGGCTAAAGTTGCACCAGGCGAGTTTTAGGTTGAATGTTAGGAAGAACTTCTTTACTGAAAGGGTTCTGAGGCATTGGAACAGGCTGCCCAGGGAAGTGGTTCAGTCACCATCCCTGGAGGTCTTTAAAAGACATTTAGATATTGAACTTAGTGACATGGTTTAGTGGAGGACTGGTAAGTGTTAGGTTAGAGGTTGGATTCGATGATCTTGAGGTCTCTTCCAACCTAGAAATTCTGTGATTCTGTGATTTTCTTTTGCAAATATGAATAAGCATCCTGATTCATCAGGATTCCTTCCTTTTGAAGGAAGCTTAAACTGTTCTTGATGAATTCTTCAGCATATATAAATGATCAAAGTAAAAGCTGTGTTATTATGAAGTTTTAATGCACAGGGAAGAATACACCCCACAGCAAAACTAAAGCAGTCATGGTAGAATTAAATGTAGTTTATGAATAATTATCATAATTTATTATGCTCTTATGAACTGAAATTATTATTTTGTTTTAATTGTTGCTGAGATATTATCCTATTGCATGGAATATTATATCACATCTAAGGTACCAGTTGTCATATAGACTACAGTTGTGATTTCATCTTCTGTGTAGCCTGTGCAGATCTCAGGCAATACATCCCTGGAGAAGTCAAATTTGACCAGGAAGACAGTTTACATGACTAACTTTGACTGCAGACTCAACAGATGGTGAAAGGAGATTGTGAAAGTTAGGAGATCAAAGTAATCATGGGCAATTTTCTGATGTTCTTAAATAATAAACTTCTGTTGGGCAGTAAAATCCACAACTAGACTATGTGCTATGATGTTTTGAAGCAGCCTGCATGCAAAATATGTTAATAATTCTACACAGATATGATGTGATTGACAATGCATGAGAACTGTAATAAATATATTTTATAATCTTAAGTTGTTCAAGATTTCTGTATAAAAGAAGGGCTTATGTACCTGACAATGTTAATTCTTTGTATTTTTCTTAGAAATGTACCATCTGATATATATTATTTCCCCACAAATAAACTTAAATAAGGAGAATGTTAATATGCTTTGTTATGACATTTATTTACTTAATTTAAAAATAAATAAATAAATTCCTAAATCTTAGTGAGATTTTTTGTTTTATTTTAAGTTGTTTTTCTTTTCAAAAAAATAGAAGATTTTGTATTTTTATTAAAAAAATATTTTTTTCGAATAAAATTTTTACTTCCATTTAAAAAAAAAAAAAAAAGTAGGATCTTATTCTTCATCAAGCTGCTATTTCTGTTAGTCCCACCTTTTACATCAATTCTAAAAGATAAGAGAGAAATGTTCTGTGATGATAGTTCTTGGCCTGCAGTCAGATCTACCAGTCAAATGTTCAGGATGTTAATATATAGTAAATCCCTTGTATTCAATCTGTATTCAATCAGCTGGGAATTTCATGATTTCATGGCAACCTTTTTTTTTTCCTTCCTCCCCCACAAATTTAAAACAGTCTGATCTTAAGAGCAACCTTTCCAGTGAGACCAAAATTCATAATAGGCAGATTCCATGTCTACTGACATTATCTGGGCTGGCCAGAATAATGTCTCAAAAGGTGGGAATTTAGACTTCCTTACACATATTTTTTGTTCTAATCCATGCAAATTTATAAATAGAATAAATACAGTTTTGATGCCAGATGAATTTAACTTTTTTTTTTTAATAATTATTATTATTTTTAATGTGAAAGGGTACTCAAAAATAAACAGCTTTACCAAGTGAAGAGTGTACCACCTTGATTCATTTGAATGAACAGTAGAAAGAAATGTTGATGTCAAATCTCTTTTTATACAAAAAGAAATCAGATTCCACAAAGAATTTCCAAGTGTGTGATTCAGAAAACAGAGGGAGAGCAAGAGTCAAGAGGACTGAATTTCATTTTTTTTTTCTATTCAGTGCTTGTTGTGTGACTTTGGATATGTCACTGCCTCTGTTTTCAATCTTGATTGTTTGGGCCATAAAGTCTTTAGGATAGGATTTTACCTAGTTTCTGCACAGATTTTTTACCTAGTGTCTGCATTATGTCAGAAAGAGACCTCTAGAGTAGCATAAAGTTTAATAATAAATAAAGAAAGATCTATTTAGTGTATAAAACAGAAGTAGGCCACCAAGGATTGTTTAGATTCTAATTACAAAAAGAAATATCAATGAAAATTCTTTTAATCACATGTGTATGACATAGATGAAGAAGCTGAGGTAATTTTCTTCTAACTTCCTCCAGAAATGGAACTCAAATCACTGACATGAATGTACAGCGTAACATCTGCACATTAGAACCACTGGTGTTTTTTTCTCTCTACTAAACTGTCTCCGTTTTTGCTAAGAAATTTTTGTTGGTTTTATTATTGTTATAACAATTATTATTCTTACATTGAGAGGAACAGAGGAGATTAGGGTTACCTGTTTCATAACCTAAGGCGAATGTAAAAGCTGGCAGAGGGGGCAGATTCACTGCCTTTGTGGCTGCTCAACCACACAATACATCTAGCAATGTAATAAGAAAGCGTAAATGCCTTCTACTTCATGCAGTTCAACTGTATGGCAGATCTGGATGGTTCCCTAAAGTATACTTGCTAATGCATTGTCCAGTTAAGTTTTTTAATGTCCCTCAAATGTGCATGTAGCGCTCACAAAGTATTCCTGTATTGTAATATTCCTGCAGGGACTGGCCAAAGATCCAAACATCCTGTTTTAGTGTCTGTACCACCTAGGAAGAAATTTATGAAATGTTCTGGTCCTGCTGCTTTCCAGTTGTTTGGGCATCAGGGAAATATGAAACTAAGACAGTTGGATGCTGTAAGTCTTCTTTTCCTGTTGACTCTGGCACAAAACTACATACTTTGGGTCTGGAAAACTGAGATATTCTCCCTGCTAACTCAGGTGGGTTAAATTTCATAACAGAACATCAGCCAATAGGGGAAAAAATATTATTTTAATGGAAATAGTGGATAATTTTACAGCAAGTAGGATGAGACCATGAAATCCTTGAAGGAGAATGAGAGGAAAGTAAAATTATCCATTTTTACTTGGGGTTTATGGACAAGGATCTGTGTTTGATCATGTGGGTAATAGTAATATATATATAATTAATATATAATCTTTTTTTCTTTAAAACATTTAATTAAACCATGATGCTTCTGCAGTTTTTATATTTTCAAATATAACTGAAGAAGTATTTTTAATTACAGCATGACAGAATAAAATACTAGATATACTGCATAAGGTAATAACAATAGTTCTTAATCTGAGGAACACGCACTACCCTAAAGTGGAACACACACTACCAGCACAAGTCCAGAAGGCTGGCACCTGTTGGCACCAACAGTACTATCTACCATTGTCAATGACAGAGGTTAAAAAGCTCTGTTAGGTAATATACAATGTGTAAACATTTATATAATTCTTAAATATGATATTAATTCACAAATATCATTCAGAAGCTGTAATAAGTGGGAAATATTCAGTTAGAGGCTGGTGCCCTGACAGCGAAAAGTCCAGATGGGAAGAGCAATAATTGAACATATTGGTTTCTTTGGTAATCAAAGGAGAAACAGAGGAATGCCTGACAAGTGTTCTTTCCAAAACAGAGATAGTGAACATAAAACTGCTCGAATGCATGCCAGAACTGTACTGCTAGATTTTTACAACCAGCCAGCCTATCATCAATGACTTTGAGGGGAAACCTCTGCAGGGACTGCAAGCCAAGTAAGTGATGACCACTTCTTTATACGTATCCTGCTCCTGGCTTGCAGCTCTGGAGCAGCTATTTGTCAGTCATCAGTGTGTGGTATTACAGCCTGGAGCAATTTTCTACTCCAGAATGAAATGGAAGGAGCTGGAAGGATCTGGATCCAAGAGGAGAGCTTGCCTTCCCTTCTCGAGTCTTTGCCAGTGAGCTTTAACACTCAGCCATCAAGTCAGTGACATTTGTGTATAGCAGCATACTTTAGGAAAAGTCATTTTTCAATCATTCATATTCCCTACGCCAATTCCAGGCCATCCATAGAAAGGATTATATGATCCTCATCTACATCACTGTGTTCTTCTTTTCATACTGGTGAATTCTTATCCATCTGCAGCAGCATTCCTCACTTCTGTCTTTCCTTCTTGCCCTTTTCCAAGAGCTCTGCTCCTCACTGAAGAATGCCCTCTCATCTTACATTCATACTCTTCAGATTCCCATTTGGAAAATTGTTCATTTGGATGCCTAGTAAATTCTTTCTCACCCAGACTCAGCACTTCTGTTCAAGAATGCACACACCCTGTTCTCACAGGTATGTATGAGGTGGCTTTGGTCTTCATGAGAAAGATCTGTCCCAAAGTCCTACTCATCTAAAGTGTTCTTTAACCAGACACACAAAGAAAAATTTCTAATAAATGCCATGGGAAAAAAAAAAAAAAAATCCTCACCTCTATCCTCTCTCTGTATTTCATCATCTCTTCTGTAAGAAGGTTTATAAATTCAAAACAAACAAACAAACAAAAAAAGTAAAAAATAAACACTGAAATGCACCTTTAAGAACACATGGAGAATTAAGAGGACAAAATGATTCTCAGTATTGCAGTTGCGAGCATTGGTGTTTGTTCCATGTTTGCATGACAAAAGACTGAGATTTATATAATGCATTGTTTGTTATGGGCTGGAAAACATGTTGCATTTCTTCAGGCTTTACTCAGAGATCACGTAGTTCAATTAGCTGTATAAATCATCACCAGTCTGCCACGCAACATATTAAATATTTTAAAACTACATAGATTTAAATATTTATTTCCTATGTAGTTGTGTTGCTAGGTGCAAAATAAATTCTGGAGCATAATTTATTCAAATTTGTACAAATAGTGGTATGGTTCTACTACAATAGTAGTACGGCTCTACTAAGGAACCATAACTGTAAGAATTATATAACACATAGTTTCCTGAAGCAAAATTCAGAACCAGTGGAAGACTCAAAGTCATTTGAAACAATTAAGAGATTAAATATTTTCATGGAAATATATATATATATTAATTGTCTGAATTCATTTTCACTATTCATAGATTTTGTTTTAAAATACAAAATGTGATAAAATAACTAGTGAATTAATATACATGTATTCAATCACTTATTGTATATAAATTCTACATTTGGCTCTGAATGTGTGTTTAAAAATATATCTCTTCTCTGGATAGGAGACAGAATGCTTAATTAATGAAGCAAGAAATAAATTTAAGACAAGCACGCTAGTGGTTGAGCTGTCAACTGCCTTTTGCTGAAGAATCTCTCACAATATGATATAGGTCAATATTTAAAGAAACTGTCTTGAAGCTGGCCTCTTTTAGGAACACATATATACATGTATATGTTTACAAGATTAACATAACGGTAGTATATATATATATATATATATATATATATAATGGTTGTTTTATATGGAGTGTATATGGAGTGTTTCTTTAAGATTGACTGAAATGCTGTGCACATCTGAACACGGTGAGGATGCTGAGCTCTCCCCTCCTGTCAATCACCAGCTCACTACAATGACTAACAGGAATGAGTGAAAAGGAAAGTCCTTGTTGTCCTCTGATAAATCTATGTCTGACATTCCTTCACTGTTAGGAATATTAATTTACCAATGAGACAGCCGCAGAGTATTAGCATTTGCCCATACTCTGTTTTCAGGTATGGGTGCTGAGATCTTATTTATTTCAAAATAAATCTGCTCAAAATTTGGTCTAGTTTATTACTGCTTTAGAAGTTACATTATGTAGAACATTTATTATTATTATTATTATTATTATTGGGGGGAGGGGGCTAGCATTTTTTATTCATTGCACTTTGATCACATTGCATTTGCAATTCTGCCTATCTAATCTGTATTGGATTAAACCACTTTCTGCTTTCTAACAGAACAGATCCGAACAGTAGAAAGAAAGGTCGAGGAAAAAAAAAACTCTAAATGTCTCTAAGCCTAGATCCTGGGATGCTCCTACCACAAAAGCTTATGTGAAGTGAACAATGGGACAAGGGAAAGATGAAAGGTTTCAGGAGGGTTTGAGCTCTCAGGAAATGGGGAAATTGTCCGAGCTTAGTCAAGGTTACAAAGATGGAAAATAACTTCCTTGGTGTTCCGACACAAGTATCTGTGAAGAGTCTAAACCTTTAGACCAGCAGCTACCTTCTTTAAAAGTCAACATTGCCTCCATTTTAGGCCAAGTTTTGTATTTGAAATATAACACC
This sequence comes from Netta rufina, assembly GCF_964035555.1. Classification (NCBI taxonomy): domain Eukaryota; kingdom Metazoa; phylum Chordata; class Aves; order Anseriformes; family Anatidae; genus Netta; species Netta rufina. The sequence goes on along the minus strand of NC_140125.1, from coordinate 74,708,778 downwards.
TTGGTAAAATAAGTTATCAAATTCAGTTGGTCTAACGTTCTGGGGAAAAAAAAAATAAAAATTGCTTTCCTGTGTCAAATTAAAAATGTAAAAACTTAGTTCTCGTGTTAAATTAAGTAAAGTCATGTTTATCATTACCTTAGTCTGTGATTAAATGACACTAAATTCCTTGTAAAGTTAGGTAATTGCATTAAAAGCTCTCCAGAGCAAAAGCCTTTCCTATGGACATACTCTGAACCTAAAAGAGTAGGTAAGAATAGTGACTATTAAAGTCACATAGCAATGATAACAATTTGAAGACAGAAAAGGACCCACAGATGGAGCTGAAGAGGAACTGCAGATAGTCACAATCAGAAAGTAGGCAAACTGATGAAAAATAGTTTAATATTTATTTAGTTTGGCTTTTATACCTTAAACTGTATCTGAATTTTCCAATAACATTGAGATTCAAATAAACAATCCTCCAGTGTAACATAAAAACACACATATAAGTTCTCTTCACTCAGTAACAAAAATAAAATACCAAAAAGAGATAGTCATCCTGATATACATTAATAATACATCTATATTAATAAATAAGAGCTCTGATCACAAACGACTCATTTCTATCTCCTGGAATTAAGTGAAATAAAAGCATTCCCCAAAAAGTTGAACTTGGAAGAGGGAGACTGTTCTCTCTACTTCTTAAAGGAGTGTATAGAAAAGTAGTTGGAAGTTTCTCCAAGCAAGTACAAGTCTTCATTTGCAGAAATGAACAGGGAAAGTCATTTTTACTGGTACACCTCACTTGGTGCCTCACTGTGGTGTTCAGATGAAGCGACCAGAATCTTCATCCAGTAATTGTCTTCTTATCAGGTTCAGAGCCCCTCTCAGAAATATCTAATGTAAATGTTCAGTACTAAAGAGCAATGCCATGGGCAAACTGAACAGGAGGCCCCAGCCATATGGGCACACTAGTGCTTCAGAAACTCCCTAGCAGGCATGGAGTAACACATGGAGCTAGACCGCAGCATTCTATAGCTCTCCTACAGTCATCACACTTATGGATTGTCACTTACACTGTAATGCTTTCAATCACATTTACATTTCATAGAATCATAAAATCATTCCACAAACCTCTTACAGTTTTGCTTATTTGCTTGGTGTGAGGACAGTTACAACCACGGCTTTAGAAACCTGTGCTTCACTGAAATGTCTACCTACTTCTTTTTTCAGAAAGCTTTGCTAAATAAACCTTTGTGTAACACTGAGTTTTTAACGTTGGTAGTCTTTGGAAAGCTAATACCTTCTGCATGCACCGTAGGAGAGGTCCACTTGGGACTATAAATTAAAGAACTAATATTAACAGAATAAAACACACATGTATTTATCTTCTTTAGTCTTTTTCCACACCAGGGAAAAAGAGCTACAGTAGCTCTGACTGGTCATGCTACCTCAAGGTTGAAAATTAAAATATTGTGCCTCTGTGTTGGTTTTACTGCTGTCTCTATATTGTTCTCTATACTGCTCAGTACAGTCAGGAAACTAATAACTTTGAGAAAATGGCACATTTCTTTGCTGTTTGCAAGGACCTCTTTCTATTAGCTATAAACTGGACAAATCTTAAATGCTTCCCAGAGTTGCTGATAAGCACCCAAAACCTCTGAATGGCTTGCATTTGCAAAGCTAGAAGGGAAATCTTGTAAAAAGTCTTTCCTGTAATTTCAGACAATTCCTGTTTAAGGTCAAGCCAGAAATTCTTCACAAATAGTTTCTCTCAGGGTACAGAGGTATTTCCTTTTCAGGTTCTGGCTAAGACCCAAAGAACAAAAACATGAGGAAAAAAAAAAATGTAACGATAATCACGAAATTAACTAAATCCTTCCTAAACCAAAAATGTTTCCACTAATACTTGCACTACAGTTTGGCAGACATTTAGTAAGAAGTGACATCATCCTATCCTAATGGGTTCCCCACCTTGAAACCCTCACAGGTAAGGTGTCCTCTGACTTCCAGATGTCTCTTTACTATGGGGTAGTTTTCTATTTCTTCAGCTAAAGCACATTCTTAATAACTGGAAAATCATTTTCACTTCAGTCCATATTTGCAAACAATTGCACTGGATGTGCAGTGGCACTTCTTACCGATTAACATGAGCAGTGTGTTTTTGCGTTTTTCTCATGGCTCTAAATACAAGCACAAGCATCACCAGATAAAAATGGATATTAAAGAACTGTTCTGAAAGCAGACATACTTTTCTTCTAATAGTTGTTCTCACTCTCTGGCTACTTTCATTAATTTATTTTATAAACCTCTTGACATTATTTCATCTTTTTCCAACGTGGCAGTGTATCTACGTACCCTCTTCTTTTTATTTACCAGAAGATAGTAATCAAAAGCAGATGGACCATCTGGAACAAATGTTGAGTTCTCTAACATGTGAGCCCAAGAAATCTGAGCTCTGAACTATACTTTGACTGCAGTTCTGGTTTGGATTTCAGGTAAATAATTTAAAATCAGAAAACTGTGCCAACATAAATCAATTTCCTGTGTTATTTTTGTGTTTAATGTGTGCCTCATTCCTGAGTGACATGATGAGACCACATCATAGCAAGGGCAGAAATACCCCCCAATAAGGCTTTGGTTTGGCTTCCTGATTTGTTTCAAAATGAACCTTGCCATGTATGGCTCATGTATGGTTAAACCAGAGCCCGACAGAGACCTCATCATGAGTTAGGTACTGTGGCTTGCAAATCTTTTTTCCTCCTGTTTCTAGTTCTAGCAGGAGAGAAATGGAAAGTATGAATTCAAGGTAACAATCTCCATCCACATTTTTGTCACCAAAATTTACTCCGATGGACCCTAAAGTATGTCAATTTAGGTTCAGTATTCTACTTCATTACAGCATCATTCTTTGCTGTTTAGTATAGTGGAAGACAGTATAAAGTGTAAAACAACACCTCCCCTGTCAAAAGACACTATATTGAGCCTCATTCTCTGGTTGTGTAGATACTACTTCTGCTCAGTGGTTGTAACAGTATTGTTGAGTTACATGTGACATTCATTGGGACTCCATCCAGAAATTAAAACTCACTTTTGTAAATGCAGACACTTTCAGAAAGTAGCAATAGCCCTGTGAGCTGAGCTCTTTATATCACTTCTTCACTTCATGTTCTTTGGGCAGTACTTGGCATCAGCAGCAGTTACACACATGTGCACACATCTGCAACATACTGTGCACAAGAAATGTTTTTATCAAAGGATTGTATGCTGAAAATTACATATTGTGCAAAAGAAATCACAGTGCGGATGGATTGTATGGTGATACTTAGAGAAGATTTTTTTTTTTAAAGGAACTGTAGGTTTAACAGATAAAAAAAAATATATATATATATACTGACCTTTATTCTTTTTTTTTTTTTTTTCAAAATATGTCTCTCGTTACCTAGATATATTTGGATAAGTGCCCTTCCTGAAAATTATGTGAATCTGTTCATCAAGTTGGAATTCTTAAGAAAAACAATTTTCTCATGTACTTTTTTGAGATCTTCTCTCCCAGTAAAGTCAAAAAATAACCAAAATAAATCAAATAGCTTTTCTGAACTTCCACTTCTGCTCCTGACTGGGAAATGAAACGCAGACAAATGCTTATTTATGAAAAAATTGGTTAAATAGACTGGGTTCTGCTAAAATTCTAACTTAAGTTGATATTACTTTGTGGCTGTTTCAGGTCAGTGTTTACATTACATGAATGCTTACTAACTTAGGTAATGTATCTTCTGGTTTATTACTGCTGGCTGTCATGTCACCTCTATACACACATTCCAAGAGTTAAGGAATGGCAGCAAATATAATGAAGACACAGTCTTTTCCTTTATCTGGACTCTATTCAGGAAGATCTTTCATGACAAAAAGGCTATGATGAAAGAAAAAAAAATAAAATCCAGCCTTATGTTCTAGATTTTTCTAAATTACTTTTCTTGTTAGAAAATGTCTTCCAGCTGAGCAATATGGGTTGCAAAGAAAAATAAAAAAAAATAAAATAAAATAAAATAAAATAAAATAAAATAAAATAAAATAAAATAAAATAAATAGCAAAACATTTATACTTAATCAAAAATACATTCAGATTTTTCATTCCTCCTATTACACCATCCATTCAGTTTGAATTTTAATAATTGTAGAATTAAACGTTATGCAAAAAGTCTGTAAGTATTAAAGTATATTCTACAAGGCTTATTATGGTTTTGGCCTAACCTACGTTGTGGAAGGGAGCTGTGTCCCTGGGCTATTTCTTCTGAATGCTATTTCTGTGGCATATCACAGGTCTGGGATTTCCTTTTCCTAAGATAATTGGATTGATGAGGAGACATTTACAGGTCATTGAAGAGAAAAAGAAATTACAGCATGACTGGGACTGCAGAGAGGTGGGAAGAATTTATCAGATTTATGTTAGACTTCTGTTTTAGGATGAAACTACTCATCCTGTGGGAGCTCCCTGCTTGTCTCTGTCACATATTAAAGTAGTCTACAGAGAATGACTCTGAAACAGGGTCTACATTTTTGTGGTCCGGAATTAATTGAGTTTAATCCCAGTTTATATTTGAAATGAAGATATGCATACATGTATGGGTCTGTGCAGGTGCATGTACAAATATATCTGCATGTACATATTCCTATCCTTTCTTTAGCTCCCTGGTTTTGTTTCTTTCCTTCATGAGTGCCATTATGTACAGAAACACTATTTCACTTTTTCCATTGGTGAAGAAATTCTGTGCTTGTTGCTAAGAGCTCAGTATTTACAGAGAATAATTACAGGCATATGCGTAGTTTTCCTTATATGTAGAGTAGGCAAATATGATATATGTTAAACAACTTTTATCATTGCAGACAAAAGATGTCTGTATTACAGCTTGTTGTTCTGATTTGCCTGCTTGTCAATTACTCTGCATATTATCTTTCCCTGGTGTATCTAAGCCATGGACAGGAGGAGCCTCTCCTGCCACATCCGGAGATGGAAGGAGGCAGCAAATGCCTTGCAGCAATCACACTATGGGTGCCCTTTACTCACTTTGTCCTCCCAGGAAAACTGACCCTTGTATAGTCATCTCCTAAACTGACCCTTGTATAGTCATCTCCTTTTCTGCTGAAAAAATGCTGGACACTAGTCACAAAGATAAACTAGATGATATGGTGTCTTTAGCAGCCAGACTGCAAGGAGAAATGGAGCAGGAAACACCATTACTATTTTTATGTTTCTGGATTTAATCTACATATCTGGATTAAAATTTTCTGTTTTCAAGTTTCCTGCTTTTTTTTTTTTTTTTTTTAATGTAAAGGTCAAAATATTTTGTATGAAACAGGCATTAATCATAAGCACAATATTTATTTACTAAAAAATACACATCTAATTAGATATTTTTGTCAGCTCCCAAAATATACTGAAGTTCATATCTGCTGCTCCAACAGTCTCCCATCACATGGTGGCAGAGAACTTAAAAAAGAAACACTCCTACATGAAATTTCACAGTGGAAAAAAAAAAAAAAAAAAAAAAAAAGTTTCCTTTAAAAAGCTTTTTCTACACTCAGACATATAATTTGGAACCATTTCTGCACATCCAAAGCACAGAATGATGCAAAGTCATTAGTAATAGCTAAATACTACCACAAAGAATTAGAAAACAAAACCTGAAAATATGCCAACTTAATGTGCTAGATTTCAAATGTCAGCTCTGATTTCTTTATCTACTGTAGATTTTTTTTCTACTACTGCAGAAAATTATTAAAAGTGTAGAGTAGACAGTTACAGCAAATTTTATCTGCCCTTCATAAGATGTAATATGACTATTCACTTGAGAAAATGTGTTCTAATGATGCACTGCTTTTTCTGGCTTTGGAGGAGAAACTATAAAAAAATGCAAATAATGCAAACTCCTGCATGTTTGCTGCAACAGAACTGAGCTCTAAAAAGGATGGTCAATAATTAGGCAAACCTTGGCATTATGCTGCCAGGTTTGGGTTTGGTCTTCTGACTGCTCCTAACGTGAACACCAATGTTCATAATAAGCAGCCTTCAAAATGGTGCGGTTCTTTCTGTCTCCAGTGTGCTCACACTTGCTGGAAATACAAACAGTCAATTGGACATGCATTGCCAAATATTTCTCTCTAGAAAGTGCTGTTTGGCTAAAGCTCAATATCTTTACAGGATTTAGCTCAACAGATTTTAAAACTATCTTATTCTTTTTTTCTTTTAGGTTTTACAGTTGGTAAAAAAAGCTTATGATTTCATAGTCTTCATAAATTAATGTCAAGTCTTCATAGATTAATGTAAAACAGAATAAAGTTTTATGATTTACCCCCCTCTTCCTCTTGAACCTTTACTCCAAGATCTGTGTCCCAACATCCTTCATGGCTTCTCTTCTCCTTCATCACTGACCACATGCCTATCCCATACTCTCACCCAAAGGAGCAGATCCCAGCCCCAAGTGCTATTTGCAAGCTTAGTAAACACACACAGGAGCAAGCACTTGTTGTGATGGCAGATGTGTAAAATGCATGGGTCTTTGTGCATTCTTAGCACCACAGCAAAATCACCAACCCCATGGTTCAGAAAGCAAAAGCTGCCAATATTCACCTGGCAATTACTGTGTACCTGCCACGGTGATGTGCAGGAGTTTAACGAGGGAAGATGGGGGGTTTCCCTGCTGTGCAAGGATTGCCTGGAGCTAAGGTTATCATCGTTAAGGTTATTATCTGGAAAATCATCTGGTATTCAATAGAAACTTTCTTCTACTCTGTTTTCACTTTGTCCTCAATATTACTAAGTTTGCCAACAAACTGAAAAAATGTGAAGCTGAATAAGCTTAAAGACCAGTTCAGTCAGCTAGTATTTGTCTGTGATCAGTTCAACTTGAAGTGGATGTTTTGAGCACTGACTTTAGGGCCCTCCAATTATGGACAGACACACTCAAAGTTCTCTCAGTCAGCTCTTCTTGGAAATCCAAGAGGACTCCCCCAGGGTGCTCTGCCCCTGAGTACTCTCCATGTGGCAGATCATGCCTTTCCATTTCACAGGGAACATATGCAAAAACTTTCCAGGATTGGTAGAACAACGTGGGAAGAGCATGAGTGAGATTTTTCATTCTCTGTTTCCGTCCATAGACATAGCAATGTGGTTATTACCTAAAGCCTCTCAATTCATTCTGTACAAATTTTGCCTATGTTAATTCTGCAATGATGTTAAAATATACAAAGATGATGATGGTTTCAAATGAAGAAGAAAGTTCTCCTTCTTTTTATATAAAAACAAAACTACACCAGGCTTTCTATGAGCAGATAAACAGAGAACTAACATACAAATGTTTTCTCTCTTAGTTGCTTCAGGTTTATGTCAACAGACTACAGAGGCAGGGAAAACTTTTCAATAAATATAAAAAGGCTGTGGTTCTCTCTTATAATTACTGAATTGTTCTTTCTGACTCACTAACTGTAGTGTTTTCTGTTTGGTTGTGTTTCTTTTCTTTTCTTTTCTTTTCTTTTCTTTTCTTTTCTTTTCTTTTCTTTTCTTTTCTTTTCTTTTCTTTTCTTTTCTTTTCTTTTCTTTTCTCTTCTCTTCTCTTCTCTTCTCTTCTCTTCTCTTCTCTTCTCTTCTTTGCTTTTCTTATTGTTTTAGGTAGATATCTGTTATATCAGTATCACATTTCCTGTTTAAAATGGACACAAACATTAAATGATGAGCTCCAGAAGTATCCTAAATTAGCTTCACCAAGGAGACAGCATGACCATTTCCCTTTACATCTAATGACACAACAGTTTATTTTCCAGTCACTGAAAGTTTACTCCATAATTCTAGTATATTAAGAAATCCAAAACCAGAGATTTTATTTCAGCAGAACATTATGTTGCTATGAAGCAGTGATAATAATAATAATAATCTTCTGAGTGCTTTACAAACGGTATCTGGATGACCTTCACAACAGCTCTGTGATAAAATGTACATGGCAATAAAAAAAAATAAAAAAAAATAAAAAAAAAAAAAAAAGAGGAATTTAATCATGCAGAGGAATTTAATGCGCTACAGGAAAATAAATTTACAATAAAAAAAATTACCTAACCACAGCCTCAGTGCCACTCAAGGAGTCTGAATTCAACATTGGTTTCATCCATACTCCCTTGGCCAGTCGACCATGAGTCTCCCCTGTTGCCTATGCAAATAAATGGCTTCAATCTCTACAGCATTGAGCAGCTAAGCACAAGGTATCAAATAAATGCCTTTGGTTCTGCAAGGTCCTCTAATGTTGTCTATGTGGTCTGACCCATGCAGAGCACTGGGCCTCATCCTAAAGAAGGAACGTAATCATAAAATATACAGGTCATAAGGGAATGATCCTCCAGGGAGATCTGCTGCTATCTCTGGAAACCCCCTGAGTAGTAAGTCTGGACCTGTTGTCACTTCTGTACCCTCAAGGACACTCTGATGTGCTTCAAGAAGGCCATACATAACATCCATATAGTCCTCAAGCTTAGTGTCTCCAAAAATGTTAACTGTTAACCCTTGAAGGTAAAGCTTTCTTCCTAAGAGGAGGAAAGGTGTGCATATGAAGACACTGATTCTTTCTATTCTAATTTATTTTTGTTATGAACTTCAGCTGAAGACTAGATCCTTTCAAACATGAGAAAATGCCTCCCTGATCCCTTTTTCTATTTGATTTTTCAAGAAGCCATATCTGTTTTGTGATAGAGATTGCTTTCTCTGTTTTAAAACCATACTTAGGAATTCACCTCATAAAATAAATAAATAAATAAATAAAAATATGTTGTTCCAATAGTAATTATATATTAAATACAGAAAGTCTTGATCACAATAACACAATGTGAGAAAATGAATGCTTATAACACAATATCCTATCGACTCAACTGGTTGGTGCTAATAGGCTTGCAATTTACAAGCATCAACTTATTCTCTAATTATAAAAAAACAAATTATTGTTGAATGACTAATAGCCATGCTAACCCAGACACATTGTATTTCTCTGATAAATGAGAAAATGAAAAATAAATGCATATTGTACCTGCAATGATTTTCCTTGAAATTGCGCTGAAGAGGAGGATATTATTATCTCCAAATCTACGTCTTCCCCTGTTAATTTCCTGGGATATTTCAGGTGCTGTATATAAGGAATAGAAAAAAAAAAAAATTCAAATGGAAGCATAAGATTCAAGTTCAGCTGAGAGCCATATCTCATACATTTTAATTATTGTTATTGCATTTTTAATTTAATTGAACCTGTGTTTTATGGAAGTGTTGGTACTACATCATCATTCAACCTTCATCTATTTTCTGATCTGACAGCCCTAGATGCATTTGTGTTGATGACTTAATTGTTTCTTTCCCTGAGCAACCCTAAGTGGGGAAAAATCACAGGATGCCACACCAGATTATTTTACCTACAAGGCAACTTGCAATAGTTTGTGACTAGCAAACAGACGCATGTAAAAACATATTCCCTTAAAAAAAAAAAAAAAAAAAAAAAAAAACTGTTTTAAGAGTACATTTTTTCAAAAATGAAAAGTGAAAGCAGAAGCAACAGTAAAGGATATTTGAAGACAAATTATTTCTTGCTTAAACAGAATAGGTCATTGCTTTGCCATTTTTTCCAAAGCTCTTATTTATTTATTTTTTGTGTTTTTCTTTTATTCCTTCATTCCTTCTCCAATAACAAAAAAATCAATCAATGGAAGAACAGGTATGACAAAAAAAAAAAAAAAAGTTTTAAATACAAGAAAATCTTGAGAATTACAATCTTCTTTGTCTCTTTTAAAGACCATTTTGGTGATGAAATTTTTAAACGATAGTATTTTGCTTCATAGGTTAACTTTGTTTCCTATATAATGTCCTCATTTTTTTGGACAATTTAAAAGCAAAGAAGAGCTTCCTAGTTATGCTTACACAGCCGTAGCCCATTGGTCTCTTGGTCAAGCCAAGTTGTTTTCTCCAGTCTGGGACACAGGCAAAATTCTTAAAGTATTAAGGTTTTTTCATTCATTAGCAGACTTTTTTTTTTTTTTTTTTTGTCTCTTTTTATTGCTTGAACATTAGTACTGCTGTGGGGTGTAAGATACTGCTAACCTATCTGATAAATAGATAAATTGCTTAGAGCTTTTTTGTCATTCTCATTCTCATCTGTAATAATTGACTGCACATGTTACTGGACTATGGAGAATAAGGACAGAATTTTCTTTAGAATCGGTAAGGGAAGAATACATCGTTTTCTTAATATATAACTAAATTTCTAGCTGTCTTAAGGAAAAAAAAAAAAAAAAAAAAAAAAAAGTGGAGTTGTGTCATTGAAAGACTGAATTAAGTCCAGGTCACCAAGATGCGAAACTAGTTAGGATTTGGCTGCCTATAATGAGCTAATATCACAGAGAGGTTTACAGTTGTTGTAATGTGAGGGGAAATTATAATGGAGGCATTTTTTGGTGCCTATTCTAATTAAAAATACTTGCAGCATTGTAGCACCACCTGCAGGAGGCCTTTTATTTTACTAGGGTATACACTATACACTGCCTAGGGCAAGTTTGTGTGAGAACTTTATAACCCAACACATTAGAAACCTAAAGGTCTTATAAAGGGAATTAAAAAATAAAAAAATAAAATAATGGAGAGGAAACCATGTTAGCCCTGCTGCACACATGGCAAAACCATGCAAGATGTATAATGTTCCAGACAGATAATTTTTAGCTCTTGATTTTTAATTGCTTTCTTTTGACTGACTTGATGCAAGAAATTGCTTTTAAAATGAGTTTTCCATTTCATTGGTTAAAATGTGGAGTAGAATACCACGAATTTTCAGGCTGACATAGATGGAAAGATTAGAGGTACATTTAATAGATGAGGTGCACACACTGCCAAAACATTGAGATCCTGAAGCCTGGGCTCTTCTTATAGTCCAAAGCAAGTGAGAAACTGCCTTAAAATGGCAACAAATGGCTTCCCATGTACAGGGGAGCTGCCTGAAGACCAGTGTCTGCATGGCTGAGCCTAGGACACCAGCTCAGGTAGTGCCATGGGGATATTCCTGCCCACACGTGGATTGCTGGACACATGGACAGGAGCCCTTCCCCCCCTGCGCAGCCATGATTTTGGGCACCCATCACAGCAAGTCTGAAAGGCTTCAGAGGTTGAGTGGGGACCAGACAGAAAAGTAATAGAAATTCATGAGAAATTCATAGAATAACCTCTTTTTTTTTTTTTTTTTTTTTTTTTTTTAATTAACTACAGGAATATAATTCTGATATATTTAAGAATCTGGAGGCCTGAGCATGTCAGTGCTCTCCACCCCTCAATGTTAAGGCTGATTTTGGTAATTTGGCCACTATGGTCCAGACACAATTAACAGGGGCAGTCCCAAGGTCAGGGCTGGGGATAAATAACGCATTAACATTGACTTCACTGGCAGTCTCTATGACTGAGCCACAGTGACAGGATCGGGGCAGACTGGGACTTTCACCACCCACATCCAGAAGGATCCAACACAAAAGGGACTGAAACCCCAAAGCGAGGTACTGCTCCCTGCCTCGGGTTCAGGTGAAGAAAACCTCTGACACACGACTCCAAGATCTGATTGCTTCTGCAGTTTTCTGCATAGCAGAGATATGAAGCAGTGTCCAAGTCTCCATGAACAGGCAGCCTGTACTTTAGACAAGATATCACCAAGAGCAACAGACTGTGGAAAATTAGTGGGAAAAGGCAAGAACAAGGACTTGTAATTTGCAATAGCTGGTTATGCTGTGCACATTTCTAGGGTATTTCATGCGTGTGTGACTGCAGATACAAAAACACATGTATGTATATCAGCTTTGCTCCTCAGCTTGCCAGCTTTCGCATACTATAAAACCTTCAGTTTGCTGCTGACTTGACAGTTTTTCATTGTGTATCTCCCTTGCTCAGGGCAGGGGACGTGTGCAGGAGACAGGAATCAGCAAAGGAAGGAGCAAAGACAAAATGATGCAAGCTAAGGCAGAAAGGAAAGGCTCTGCAAGAATGCTGAGTGTAGGGAAGGGATAAGAGCCTGTCTCCTGCTCTGCAGCCTCACATCCCCCTGGGGCCATGCTGCTCCTCCCCAGGTCAGACTGTCTTCCATTGTCCCTGTGCTGAGGACATGAAGAAGGGTTTCAAGGAGACAAAAATGCCTCTGTCTGGACAAAGACTGTGAGAGCAGCACCCCATGAGACCTTGCCTCAGCTCTGAGAATATGTCTCTAACAGCTGATGCTTTTTGTATGTTTGCTCTCTATTTGAGCCGATTTTTAAACCAGTCACTCATGACAGCCACTTCAGTAATGCTGGGAGATACAAGGGCATGGCTGGTGAAGGAGTCTTGTCTTTCAAATAGGTTCTTAATTTTGTGAGGAAGAGCACTAACAAAGCTATTTCTGTTTCCTGGCAGCAAATCATCTGGGTGTTATTATTTCCAAGCATCTTGAAGGAAAATAGGGTTTGAAGTGTAGATTTATTTTTGAAAGTTACTTTATTTTTCACATTCCCTCTCTTGCACATTTTTTCCCCTCTACCCACCTTCACTCACCTGCTCTGCCTCCCTCTTACTCTACATGTACACATGTGTTATGTGTATATGTATATGTGTGTGTACATGCATATGTCTTTCCTTTCTTTCCTTTTTTTTTTTTTTTTTTCCTTTTTTCCTCCTGGAGAGTCAAGCTTCAGTAAATTACTGTACAGTCCTGTCTCATAGCAGCTCGCCTGTTACCTCCCCTAGGCAATTTGGTGCCAACTGGATTATATCAGAGCAGTTGCTTTCCCCACAAGAACAGAAGAAGGTGCAGGAGATTAAAATAAAGATCAGCCAACCCTGTAGCACAGCAAATTAGCTCAGGCCATTAAGCATAATGGCCTTCCAGAGGCCATGGAGGTCAGCTATTAGTTCAAAATAATGACCTTCAACCCTGGCAGAAGGAAGTACACAGGCAGACGCCTGTCATTCTCCTGATTCACTTTTTTTAAGATCTACCTCAGTCCACATTTTGTACAGTTAAAGTGTTTAACACATTTAATGGGAGTTGATCTTCCCCCACCCCCCTACCCCCTTTGGATTGACACAAGAGTTTGAAGTTAACCATGTGGAGGCTGCTAAAAGATCCCAGGCAGAGTGAGTCCAATTAACAACATGGAAACACTGCTTGCTTAATTTCCAACCTACTTCAACATCAAAAGTTCAAAAGTTCACTGCAAATGTTCCTGGATTATATTATTTCAGAAAGGAAGAGAGAGGGGGAAAAAAATAAAACATTCCAAAGCTATACAGTATGGACTGCTGTCCTGGTTTCAGTTAGCACAGAATTAATTTTCTTCCTAGTAGCTGGTGGAATGCTGTGTTTTGGCTTAGAATGAGAAGAGTGCTGATAACACCCCGATGCTTTAATTGTTGCAGAGCAGTGCTTATACTAAGCCAAGGACATCTCAGCCTTTGCTCTGTCCTGCCAACGGGCAGGCTGGGGGGTGCAGTAAGAGCTGGGAGGGGACAGACCCAGGACAGGTGACCCAAACTAGCCAAAGGGGTATTCCATACCATCTGACGTCATGCTAAACAATATATAGGGGTGGCTAGCCGGGGGGAGGGGGCCGGACTGCTCGGGGTTAGGCTGGGCATCGGTCAGCGGGTGGTGAGCAATTGCATTGTGCATCACTTGTTTGTACATACTATTATTACTTTCGTATTATCCCCATTGTATCATCATTATTATTATTGTGACATAATTCATGGTATAAGTTTTTGCTTAGTTAAGGAAGAAAAATGAATAAATAAATAAAAATAAAAATAAAAATAAAAATAAAAATAAAAATAAAAATAAAAATAAAAATAAAAATAAAAATAAAAATAAATAAAAATAAAAATAAAAATAAAAATAAAAATAAAATAAAAATAAAAATAAAAATAAAAATAAAAATAAAAATAAAAATAAAATAAAAATAAAAATAAAAATAAAAAAGACCAATGCCCAAACATTTTTTTTTTAATTTAAATTGGTGTGGAGGAAAAAAAAAAAAAAAAGGATTAGAGGGAAAGGAACAGTTTATGAACTCAACATATGTTTTGAACCCCAATAAGCAGGAAGAAAAGTTCACAGATCATTGAACCCCATTGCTGTCATGCCTTGCTCCGACATGAAGAAGTTTGCCTGAATTTATGACTGTTTACAGCATGAAAGCTACACAGTGTTTGTGGAAGTATAAAAGCTGTTGTTGAGTATCATAAAAAGAATTAAATCACTGAACTGTTTTCACAGAAGGTTGAAAGGTCTGACATAAATCTTCAAAGGGTAAGCGGAAACTCTGTCCTTAATCTGCCCTGTTATGCCGAGGTACTGCAGGCAACACATATGGTATATAATGTTACCCGGTGCTGAGAAATTTTTATAAAGCCTATAGGCAAAAAAAAAAAAGCTGATAAGGGTGAAACTGCATCATTAGGCTAATACTAGATTTTTCTGCTTTCATGAGTAGACCTCAAACTATAAAGCTTTTTATTTAAAACCAATATTATTTTTTTTTAAAAATACATGAACATAATTTGGAGCTCTTCACTTCCTTTGGTGGTTTTGTAAGTGCACATGTTTTAGAGAGGGAAAAGTATGTGTAAGGGAGGGTTCATATTTGCAATGGTCTCTCCCCTCTCAGCGATACCCATTAAGAAAATTTCCTAACAGTGAGTCGAATTTCACCCTGTCTGCTTTCACTGTGCTGATGTGAAGGCAACAGCTGCTGAGCAGGGACATGGGTCCAAACTGCAAAATGCCAGATAGCGGTTTTGAGGGAGCTTCAGTGGGATCTGGTCTTTAAAATTACCTCTCATGGTAATACTTTTTCTCAAATACTACAATAGGGCATTGCAGAAAATGAGCTCTTGTCTTACAAAATTCAAAGTAGAGCTTTTGAAATATTTTTAAGCTATGCAAGTGTGAAAAATAGCCAGAATATCATTTGTATCCCAAGTACCTTGTCAGGATACCATTTTAAGTTTAACAATAACTAAAGATGAAAGCTGTCATTAATTTACATGAATCAAATGCTGATAAGCAATAAATAAATAAATAAATAAATAAATAAATAAAATATTAAATATTGTTAAAGAAAAATTCACTCCCAGGCCAATACTGATGCCAGTCTTTTCTTGCCTGGATTGAATTTTATATTGGAATTATAATATAAACCTCTGAAAAGAGCATTTACAGTGGAAACACTGACGAACTAAACTGGAGCATGCTACGGGTGCCTTTATAAACATACCAGGCATGATGGTTTTGAGCCAAAAAAAGTGCTTCTTAAAAAATGTATTAAAAATTAATTTATTCCTTATGCATGTCTAAGTTAAAACTTCTCAGCATGAGCTTTATTAATTCCCTCAGGGCTCTTCTCTATCCATTGCAGACAACAAAAATGTACTCTATATAAGACATACTGGAATAGCGCAGCCCTCCATGGGATAAGTGGTATGCTTTGCTGGTAGGTACTAGCACCTTCCCCCAATCTCTGTATGAAAAAAAAAACATACCCAGAATATAGCTACAGATCAGTCGGTCTTAAGAAAACAGGGTTGTGCCTCATCTTTTCAAGTTCACAGCACAACCAACCAGGCAGTGCACACCAAAGAGCATATGGCACCCGATGGCCCTCTGCTCAGCCCCATGTGCACGTGTGGGCATCCACTGTGGTGCAGCCCCAGGGGTGCAGGGAGTGCACACCCAGCACAAAAGGATGGGTGTGCTCTGCTCCAGGCCCTTTTCCCCACTGCAAGGACACTACAAGGTCAGCAAAGTCTTTCCTTCCCAAACACGGTCCCCTCCCACCAGCCAGGGAGCAAGCAGGGTTTGGCCACTTCTTTGAATGAATAAGAAGCAATTTGAAAATTGGACACGGTCTGCAAATGAAATTTGACGTGCAAACAGCTAAGAATTTGGGTGATCTGTGATATCCAGTCCCACATCTGGACCCAATTTGCACAAAGGATTCCTGTCATTTTCCGGGGCTGAAACAAAGCCCCGATTCAGCAAGCCCCAAAACATGGACTCCTGAAATTTGCAGCTGAATTTTTCAGCCTGGTTCTCCCTCAAATGGAAACATTTCTTGCAGTCATTCTCCAGTTCCCATCTTCCAAATGCTGAGCATGTTTTCAGCTTCAGCCTCACAAGACTGAAGATAAGCCTGGGGCAACATCAAGAAGCTGCAACGTTTCTTTAAGAAGCAAGTATTAATATATTTCCTGTTAGATGCAGAAAATAGGATTAGAGGTGATATTATGACAAAGGCCCTTCTGTGAAATGAGGAATAAATGTCATTAATACTTCCTAATGGGCAAACTGGTCTCCCACCTGCATGTGTATCTCAGGCCTGTATTAGATTGTCATGCATAATTGATAGTGAAATAAGACCACTTTCCACTGAATGGGAAGAAAAACTTATGCTGTGGATTGACAGATTCATTTGCAAACAGATTGATCAAATCACAGATTGAAAAAATGACTCCAAATTGATTTAATTTCATGAATTGTAGGATTGTGTCATGAATAACTTTTTTATATAGCAAGAAAAAAAAAAAAGCCAACGGAAGAAAATGTTTTCTCACTCTGAAAGGAGCATATACCATTTTTCTTCTTCCTACCACTTCCATAGCTGATAATGCAATATAAAAAGTGTCTTAGCAGTAATATCTCTTAAAATAGTTTTCTACATGTGACATTTATTAAAGAGTGACATCTATTTCTACTTCAAGAAATTGGTAAACAGGAGTCTGTTCAAACTTGGCTGACCAGAGCATTTGAAATTGCACATTAGAGGAAACAATTCTGAATTAGGAGAGATGGATGAGATGACTTTATGGATCTATTCCTAGACCACGTCATTAGGTGACAAGCTGCAGCAGTTGGTGTGGGGGGTATGGTGGTGTATGGGAGTGTAATGTCAGTGCAATTTTAAACAAAATGCTGGCTGCAAGTATTTCCCCTGGACCTCCAGTGGAGTGCATGTAGTGGGGGAAAAATAATAATAATAATAATAATAAAGGCACAGAGATTCAGGTTCTCCATGGTGAGCAACTTTGAAAGCCAGGGATCCAGGTTAGGCACTGTGTGTCTTTTGCTGCTCCCTCAGTAGTTCTCTCCCCTTTCCCAGAGGGAGAAGAAGTGTCCTGCCCTCCCATCCACACAAAGTGGCCTGCCCTTTCTAGGACTGTCAAAATGAAGCTCTGACAAATCACAGAACCACCAGTGTTCAGGGTTTTGTTTTTGAAACAGCATAAAATTGTTGTAGAATGGACAGCAAACAACAAAATTGGAAGATCAGAGACAAATTCAGGTTGGATGCGACCCCAGAGGTCCCTGGCCCTGGACTATTGCAGCAGCCTCAGTGCTGAGTCCAGGCCTGGCTGCTCAGGGCTACACCCATTGGGGCTGGAAAACCCCCAGGGCCAGAGCCAGCACAGCCTCCCCAGCTGTTCCAATGGGGAAAAGCCTTCTCCTTGTGCCTGATCCCAAACTCTCCTGTTTCAGCACTGTGTAGAGCCTGGCTCCAGCTCTACAGAAAACTCCCTTAGGACAGCCTTGGTCATTCATCCTCTCCTTGCACAGCCACTGCTCCCACCTCGACCAGCTCAGGGGGTCCTGCTGAACTTGCACCCATTTGCCCATATCTTGAGCAGGCCCAGCTGCCCCCAGCACACATTCTTGCAGGGTTGTCCCCACACTTGTCCAGGAGTTCACGTTGGCCCTTGTTGAATGTCACAGGATTGCTGTTGGCACATCCCCCCAGCCCAGATGGATTCTGAGGTGGAGAGCCATGCTGTTGCTCCTGAAATAATTTTACTAATCTTGTATATGGCTTGTATATGGTTCATTTCTGAAGGCAGCTCCACGGTCAGATGATTTTCAGAAGTGAAGCTGGCAAACAGTGGCTAAGAGGCAAGCCAGGCCATTTCCCACAGAAGTTCAGTTACTGTGTTTTTGATTTATATTGTTATTTTGTAAATGACACAATTTAAAATTAAAATAAATAAATAAATAAAAATAAATAAACACCAAGTTAAGCAATGTAGCCCAGTACATACTTAGAAGAAAAATGAAATGAATGCTGAGAACCTGTGTACTTAATTTCTGTTGCATGGCCCCAGTCTCAGGCTGACCTGGAGTTTTTCAAAAGAAAATACAAAAATACAGCAATTTTTTATTTTTTTTTTCTAATGAAAATATATGGGTTTTTAGTAATGAGCACCAGAATGGAATTTCTAGTCTGAACCAGAACAAAAGAGCTGTACCTCTGAATATTCCCTGGATAGGGCCCACTTTGGGGGAGGAGAGACCCAGGTCCTGCTCTGCTCAGCTCAGAGCAAGGACCTCCTGCCTCCCCTTGGGTCCCTAATGGATTGCTCTGCTCAGTTTCCAAAACAGTTTTTGAAAGACTTTGATTTCATTCCAACACAAAATGAAAATAAGTTTCAAAACCTCAACAATTTTTGTTAAACTGAATTTTCCCAGCCAAACCTACATACATTATTACTGTTACAAATCCCCCATGCGCTTCCAGAATAATCAGAAAAGAGCGCTGCATCCAGAAAAAAATCCCTAATCGAAACCAAAGGGTAGAAAGAAAAGATACAGCACATCAGGAGGTCAGTGTTTGTGTGGCCACCCCATGCTGGCATTATCTCGCAGGGATGGAGATGATGATTATAGCTTAAGGCTCCACAGGGGTAATCCAACCTGGACTGTCTGGAGGGAGCAGCTCTGAGTTGTGCAACCTCCCACATGCTGTTCCCCACACAGGCAACTGGTGCCTATGCACACAGCCATCTGTCTGCACATCCCCTTCCCTGCCTTGGCAGCCACCTCCTTCTCTTCATAAATGTAGCAGCCCTCCTCAAACATCAATGTGGCAGGAGCTGCTGCAGCCACTACTACCCATTCTGCTTGATTGCTGGGAAGACTGGGGAGACATGTAAGCAGGGAGGATGGAGAGGAGATAAATTTATGCATGTACAGCCCAGCCCTGCTTGCCTCAGTTGGTCATGAAGCAGAGAGCGGATAGGATCATTCCCTGCATGACTCTTCATTCTTCATCTCCCAAGGCTGATCAGGCATGCCCCACAGTCTCTTTGACCTGCAGACTATGTTACATGTGGCCATAAAAGCATCTTGTAGCCATATTTCACCTGGATTCTTTATCTATGTGAGGGATTCTCAAGCTGAGTGTGTTTGTGTATCACTGACACAGATGATGGTGAGAGCAGAAGTTCCAGGTTCACACATATCTCAGGTTAGCAAATCCTCTTTTGCCTTAATTCTCCATCTGCAATACAGGGAAAATACGTACATTTCCCTGTTTTCCAGGATAAACACATTGCAAGATTGTGAAGGTCTGGATGGAGACCAGAAGCATGAAGAATAAATGTTTCTCTTTTCTTTTTAAAGTGCATGGAATTTTTATGGGGAGGAAGGTGAAACCTTTACTTTCTGTAACAGAAAAATAATTTCAGCCTAGAAAAAAACAACTAGAAAAGGCCTCTGGTAGGTAGCGTTATCTTTTTGTCAATGGACTCAGGCACCCTTATAAGACAATGCATACCTCTTAAACATTTTTCCTTAGGACTATGTCAGGAAAAAAATAATAAAATAAAATAAAATAAAATAAAATAAAATAAAATAAAATAAAATAAAATAAAATAAAATAAAATATAAAATAAAATAAAATAAAATAAAATAAAATAAAATAAAATAAAATAAAATAAAATAAAATAAAATAAATAATAAAAAATAATAGTTCTTGGCTAAATCCTTAGCACCAAACACTACACAGTGAAGTGGGGATTCCTCGTGTCCTGATCTCTGGCTGAAAACACCACCTTTGTGAAAAAGAAAGCACAATTTGCTAAAGGAGCAGTTTCATAGGTAGTTGATCTTTCTCCTTCTATGTGGACAAAGGGCATTTTTGTCTCTGCAATCCTTCTCTGCCCACCTCTCCTCACAGACCTCTTCTCTGCTCCATGTCAAAGTTCTTCCTCTAAACAGATGTCCAGGAATGCACAGGTCAGGGACAGGGGATGCATTTCCTCAGCCTCTTGTTCTGTGAGATAAGGGTAAAAAGAACAAAAATGTTAATTAAGCCAGAGTTGTACTGTATTTATAGCAGCCATAAATAATGTTCTCCTAGGCTGGCCTAATAGCTCTGATTTATTTATTTATTTATTTATTTTCCTCCTGAGGAACTGTTTATGAAATCAAGCAACTCTAGGAATAGATCCCTATAGATTTTTTATTTTTTTTTCTGAGATCTTGCATGGGTCTGGCTCTAATTCATCTTACATCCCCAAATATGAAAAGGGGGCCAACCTCATCATTTCCAGCACCATCAGCAAAGCATGTGTATGAGGAGGGCATGCACCTCATCTATTTTCCGTAGCCACTCTGCCTGGCACAAGTTCTGCCCATTGTTTGGGCACCAGGCTTTCTTCAGGATTTTCTCAGCAGGCTTTCACAGACCCCATGTGCTTGGCCCAGCATGTGAAAAGGTTGCCAGCAATGTAAACACATGCTCTACACAGTGCTTTAATAATTTGGAAAAATAAATAAATAAATAAATAAAAGATGAATGCAAAAAAAAAAAAAATCCTGATCTGACTCATAGAAGCAGTTTTATTCTGGGGTACAAAATGAGTGTTTCTCCATACAGATATTCTGTGAAGATGACTGTGCTGAGTATCCCAAGCTATGATTATTAGTCTTCAGTGAATTTGTGTTCATTTTCCCTCTACAGCAGGAAAGTAACGGCTATTTCTTACTCTTCTGTTCAGTAAGACTTTTCATTCCCTTCTAACCTTGTTCCACATCCCTCTCTGATTTTGTTTTCTCCTCCTGCGGATTGGGCATCAAAAGCATCCTAGTGCTTGGATGTTGAATATGAAGAACCATAGCTCGTTACACAGGTTATCTTAGAGGGGGGTTGAGAATTTTATTTTTCTTCAATTTGAAAAACATTTAAATAATTAAATCATTAATTTTATTTAATATTTGAAATGTCCAATTATTAATGTTGCCCAACACTTCTGTACAATATTGTGCTTCTATTTGCTTCTTTTCCTGCCAGATTTCTGTGTTCTTGTGCAGGGTAGATTTATTCTGGTTGATTTTTAAGCAATTTTTAAAAATCATCCCAAATCACATTTCTTGGAACACACCTGAGAACAGAGTATGTCATTTCATATATTGAAAGTTATTTTCTGATACCTTTGGTGTATGCAGTATCCTTCGGTCTCAGAGTAAGGACTGGAATTTGACTGACATGGTAGCCTTAGTATTAATGCACACCTTTTGCCCTTTAAAGAAAATTTGACAATTTTTTGGCCTACCTTCAGGAGAAAAAATAATAATAATAAATATATATATATATGTTATTCTGTATTAAGGATATCCATGCAGAATTAACATTCTAGAGCTTGATTTACCAGACTTATTAATAGTATTTTTAGTGCAAGGGGTTTTTAGGGTACTATTTATATGTGCTGTTTTACTGAAGTACTTTAAAACTCATTTTCCAAATCACCTTCTGCACCCTACTGAGGAGGTTCCTTAACATATTAAAATTAACAGACATGTTGTGTTGGGTCTGTGTTGGGTTCTGCACATACAGAAAAAATAATAATAATAATAATAAAAGAATAAAAAAAAATGCTCTAAATACCGTATTGATTAACAGTAAACTTTTAAATGAAAATTCTATAGACTGAAGTAGCACAAATAATTATAAAATCAACATGAAGAGATTTTTAAATGTAGCTTATAAAATAGGAACAGTAGCACTGTGTGTTGTTTCCTGCATTGAAAGCAACTATTATTTGCCACTTCTACAACATTGCTGTTTGAATGAGACATTAAAAATAGTGTCTCTCATTTACCAGGCTCCGAAGCTGCCCAGCTGGAAGGGCAGAGAAAGGAAGTGTTTAGGGCATTCACAAGGAAAACATGCCAGATTCTGTTGTCAATCCTACTGGTGTAAATTTACTAGAGTAAATCTACTTGCTGTTGTTGTGAATGTTCTGAAACACTATAAAACAATAAGACTTGATCTGTTGTGTAATAAAGAGCCACAGAAGAAAATGAGAAAAAAAGAAAAAAAAGAAAAATGTAGCCTATATGGGAGTAACCATTGATGTATGGCCTTGTAGTAAAGAAAGAATTATCAGCCTTTTTTGTCTTGTTAACTGTACGTTTCCCTTTAGCAAAATGAAAAAATAAAATAAAAGAAAATAAAATTCTTCATCTAATCATGTTTGATCATTTCTAAATTCTGGCAAGCCAGCTTCACAGATGACATCTCATAGGCATTTTTTACAGAAGTACAGGGGCAATTGGATACCTGCAGCTTCTGAGTTCCTTGTCACTGGCTGACCAGTACCCCAGTGTCCCCAAGGTGCCACATCACTCCCTTGGTCCTGCTAGCTAGTGTGTTTTTTGGAGCAGGTTGAGAGCTGCTCAAACATATTCCTGTACCCACATAATGGGAAGGCCCAAGGCACAACCTTTTTATTCCCTTTTGTCACCTCTGACGCTGTATGTTAATGCTCAGGAAAAGGATCCCCTGTCTACAGCCTGCCCTGAAAAACCTCACCTCTGCTCCACAGCCACCTTTTTCTTCTCAGCATCCCAAAGGATTTCCTAGGCTTGCACATCAGGGCAAGCAATAGTTTAGTACTGGGGGGTACAAAGTGACAGGTGATGAGGTAAGTGTGCATTCAAACATGTGGCAAGACACGCATACATATATGACTGGCCAAACCACTGCTCATAATCAAGTTTCAGGGTACGACATATAGAGGAAGGGTGCTGGAACAGGAGACAAAACAGCCTCCCAGTAGTTCTGTTCAAGATCATGCATGTTTCCACTTCTTTCACCTCACCTTTTGAGTGTCTCCATGCTACACCCATAAGGTACCGTTCTACCTTACCCTGGTTGCACACACTTTGGTGCATAACAACACAGCTGCATACAGAAATGTGGATTTACATTGCAGCTATTTGCTTTTTATGCTAAGTCTCAAATCTCTGAGCAAAGGAGCTAATAAAATCATAGGGGAGAGGTTCTGTGACATTCATCATATGCAGTATTATGTTTTGTTTCAGTATGAAACAGCTGTAGAAGGATTATAAAAATGTGATTTGCCAAAAAATATTTAAAATATTTGAAAAAGGATTTGGTGGCATTTTCCTTATAAAAATAACTGATTCCTTCTGTGTTGACTAATGTGATGTACATAAAGGGTTTTGGCAGTCATACAGAATGAGGTGTTTCAGCTGTTCATATAGATGGATGATTCTAGAGATGTACAGATGTGATGCACATTAAAAATGTATCTCTACAAGCTTTTGTAGCATTCATCATTCATAGATGTTTTAAGAGGTGAAGAGTGAAACCTTGACATTCATCTGGCATTGTATTGTTTTTACTGGGAGAAGAACCATGCTCATAAAGTCAGGAGCAAAACCTCAGGATCAGTCCTGTATTAAACACCACAGCTAGGAGTCCTGGGGAACCTGAGGAAGGTGCAGAGTCCCACACAAATGCTACTATGCTCTGGAAGTGTGCAGTTCATGAAGCCCCTGAACAGTGACAGCTCTGTGTTGGGCTGCTGCTTCATAACCTACTTCAGGATGAACAGGGGGACCAGGCCACAGTGGAGATACTGGCTGGACCTAGATTCCTCCATGTCTCCCACATCTCAGCTGAGCAGAAGCCTGTGACCTCCATGAGACAGTTCAGACTTATGAGGAAGGGAAATGCACTTGCCTCTGAGGATGCTGTTTGTAGATGCAGCAGAATGCCTAAGCCTGGACCAAATTTACTGTACCAGCTGCGGGGCAAAGCCACTCTCTAATAGCTTTCTGTCTGCATTTATAAGAGATTTCAGAAAGTCTGGCAGAACAACTGACCTGACTGTTTGATGTCTGCAAGCACAGTAAAAAGGACTCATACTCAGGGAGCCCATCATGTAAATGAATCCTCTAGGACTGCCCATTTTTGTGTCCATACGCTGCAGAGCTGTATTTGTTGGATTCAGTGTATATGAGATGGAAAACTCACTGGCTTATGGGCCGAAAGTCTGATGTATCCAGAATTTAAGCAGGCTTACAGCACACATGCTCTACAATTCACACAACCATTTTCTGTCTAGAAACATTTTTTCAGAGACAAAAGCATAGGAGTCCTAAGACACTTTGGCATATAGCTGGAGAAATCGCAGGTGCGTGGTGGAAAAGAATAAAATTATAATTAAAAAAATAAATAAATCTCAAAAGAAAAACAATCAAACAAAAAGCTCAAAAACAAAGATCTCAAAGACAAAGAAAGAAATATCTCAAAGACAAAGAAAGGCTTGGCCTACCAGAAACCCAGAAATAATTGATTCATGTTCTTTAATAATTAAAAACTTCCATCTGAGTATCCAGGGCGGGGAGCGGTGCCTTTAGGAGCTATCTTACACTAAAGATTAAAACAGAGAAAATGAGGATTTGGGGGTGAAGGCGGAAGCAGGGAATCCCAGGGAATGTGTATCACAAAGAAGTCAGAGGACTGTTTGCGGAAAGGATCCCCGTAGATGGCTAGTGTTTTATTTAATGAAATACAATCCTGAATAATAAAGTTCTACAGATCATTTCCTTTTCATCTTCATTGAAAAGAGACATGAACCTTCAGATTGTCAATACATGGGTGAATCAACACATAGCTGTGGATGTCTTTCCTGTTTGGAGCTTTTTGGTATGCTATTTTGAGTGTAAAGGGAAAGATTGCATTGTGTCAATGAAAGAGTTTGCATATTGAAGATAGCTTGGTTTGATTTCTGATAGAAAGATGACTGGAAAGAGAGAACTGAGGTAAGCATATGTGCAGCCTGTTGCTGTAACCCATACATTGTTCTTCCTCAAGTTGAGAGAGTAATTGATATGCATAATACAAAGCTTGCTACTGCAAAATATTGTACATTTTCATCTCTCATAGGTACATGAGCTACAAGTTCAGGCTGCTGAGCATCCTCGAAAACGTACTTGGAACTGTGCAGCGCTGAGTCTGGGATCACTAATACTTCAACTTGCTCCAGGCATTACTTTAGAGATATGAAAGTCATATGTTCCCTTTATTGTGTATTGAATATCCTGATATGGGAGCAATAAAATCCTGCCCCAGACTATTGCAGATCTAGCTTATATGTGGGTTCAGGTGTTGACAGAATGTCAGAGAAGATTGACTTGCAGGCTTCTGAGATGCCAACTGAAGCAAAACTTATGCAAAAGGGGAAAAAAAAAAAAAAAAAAAAAAAACAGATCTAGATATCTTGCTTTGTAATGGCACAAACACACAACTGACATTTTGAGCACTGTATTTATGCACATTGATGGGAGTGAAGAATTAATATCCTCTAAAACGTTCAAACATAAAAAGCTCTGTAATTTTAACATATAAACATACAGGCATTAGTAATTTGCATTTATCAATATTTCGCTAGTAAACATATGCCCTAGTTTTTACACCTGACTACAAGCTGCTATTTTTAATTTACAGTTATACTAAATGGGATGAGCTTTTTTAATTCCCTAGCCTCATTTTTCAATGCGGGCAGCTTCCACTGATGGCACATAAATACTTTGTCTGTATTGCTTCCATATGCAAGTGGAAAGAAATCTGTATTTTAACAAAAATGAGGAAGTTCATAAGGCTGATGCTTGTAGGGCTTAGCAAGCAATTATACTTACTCTATAAATACTAGCTGCATGCAGGCCTGCAGTTATGCTGACTGACACTAGCACAGCAAGAGCGCTGGGTCAAATGCAATTAGACTGGAAGTAATGTTGGAGTAAAACTCAAATCTGTAACAGGATAAGAGGCTGACAGCAAAAACCCATTTTCTCCCACTCCATTGAGGTCATAGATGGTACAACAGAATGCACTTACTGCATTATGCGTCTCTGTTGCTGTAGCCAAGAAAAAAAAATAATGTATTTCTTATTTAACATCCAGCAACAGTACAGGTCCCAGTCCCCAGAATCCATTCAAACACTAATGCGCACACAAAGCTGTTAGTCAATTACAAGGATGTTTTTCATTTCTGTTTTTTTTTTTTTTTTTTTTTTCCCCAAGAGCAAAATTCCTTATGACATTTTGTGTGAACCCCCAGTAAAATTGTGCCACAAAGCAGAGAAGAAGAAAATAAAATCCTTATTATTTTAACATCTCAGTGTTGGCTGTAAGCAGTTGGTGCATTCTGAAATCAATGGCTGTACTCTTGAATCCTCATCACAGAGAGGAGAGAAATAACATATACCTTGAAATACCCTTGCTGAAATCCTCTGAATATAAGCTGTATTTAAACACACACTATGAAGGAAGGATTTAACAAGGCTTGAAAGGATGAGATTTACTTACTGTTACTTAAGTAATGAACAAGCAAAAGATTGGAAATTGTCGACTGATATTTAGCTAAAATAACCTTTGAGAATGGATGTTTATTTCAAATAGATATTTCATTTCATTTTATAACTATCTTAAGCAGAATAACTCTCTCATACTGCATTTGTTCATATTGCATGTCAGCAAAAAGTGCCCTACTGATTACAGAGCCAGAGCTATTTCTGACAGGTACTAATACTTGATTTTTATTCCTAGCATTTATTTAGTTAGCATTTAGTTAACTATGTCTTCACTTCTTTTCCACATAGCTACAAGGGTTCAAAACCTTATGAAGTGCTGAACAAATGCAGATGGTGTTGAAAGAAGCTGCAGTCCTTTAATGAATGTAAAACAAAGGAAAAATTAAGGGTTGGTGAGAATTTGGCAGTGCTCAACAACAGCGGTGGTATTTTACAGAGATGATTAGAGTTGCTATTACTTTTTGGTATTAGTTTTAATATTGTTGAAGAAAATGTTTGCAAACATGAAATCACTGGTACCTGGCACCATGCTGAACAAGAAGGTCGGTGCAACGATATTCTGATATTGCAGCCATCACACTCAGGTGTGTAAGCCTGGTAGTGTCAATGGCATTCTCCAGTGAGGCTGTGAGGGCTACAGAAGCAGAAAGTGGGCTCTAATTTGTAAGTGAGGCAGAAATTTGGGTCCAGAATTCATGTTCTAGTCTGTCTAATGTTTTTACAATGTTTTGAATAGAGCAGAGTGATGTTGCACAAAAGGGAAAGCAGACAGTTCATCCAGAAAATACTTCCCAGACCGTGACAGTAAGATGGACAGAAAAATGTCTCCACAGCCACCAGAGAAGAATTTGGGAGGCCAGAAACAAGATCACTGACACCTTGTTTCCTTCAGGGAAATTGCAAAGCTTTTGTCCTCCTGAAGCAGGAACTGGTGTCCCAAGCAAACAGACCAAATGCATTCAGCTGGTGGCCTGGTGGTAGGATTTCCCAGGTGTTCCCCTTCCCAGAGACAAAGACAAAACAATCCTTTGTTTTCAGTTCACAGAAAGGTTCCAGATGATGGGAATCTTATCTTAGCATTTCCCATATAGTAAATCCACGTTGAGGAACTCAGAAAGCTCAGTCCTCAGTCGAATTGGCTTCAAACTGGCCAAGTGATTCAGAATTTGTTGGGAATATAACCCTAAAGGCAAACAAGAACAGTATGATCATATAAACCTTGTTTGTTACCGAAGCCAGGATAAAAGATAGTCCAATTACTTCAATTAAGATGACAGAAGCTATCAGGAATTATTAAATGGATGTATAACTTATGGTCTGATTTCAAGGTAGATTTCAGTTGGATTTGCTTTTTTTTTTAAAAAAAAAATATATATATATTATTGGATTCAAATCCAAATTTCCACGCTGCAGATTTTTTTATTTGCTCTGAAGTTTAATCCTAACTATAAATTTCCAAGGTTTGTTCACTGATTTAGGAGACACTCACAAAAAGTAGACACTACTATTTTCTTTTGACAACTAATATCCTTGTAACATCTAATAACTACGGGTCTTATGCTACCAGAATATACAAAAAATAAAGTATCTCTTTTAGCTATTTAGTAGTACAAAAAATATTTATTATTCCTTAGGATTTAGAACAAGCATATTACCCCGCACCAAGTACTATTAAATTAACAATTCTCTAGGAAAACCAAAACACAAAGGGATTTTGTATTGGATTTATGTTGAAAAACTCTGAAATTTATTCATACATTGTGGGTTCACATTTTATGGGAATAAACACATTAGTTGAACATTATTACCAAGCTTCATGAAAAATTGTGCTGGACATGTTTGTAAAGGTTAACGTATATTATTAAATTGCAGTGAAATCACTGGCTCGAGACACCAGCTACATTAACACAACTCAATCCAGGCATTTGCAATACATTTGTATAAAACTGGCTCACAAATTAGATGAATAATTTGCTGCGTTTTCATCTCTATCATGATAGCTTACTTTATGAGTTGGTTCCTCTTTTGAACATTTAGAGGCATTTTCATTTTGCCGTATTTTCTAGCTTACACTGCTTTCTATTAACCACCTGCAAGTGATCACTGGGGGATGACCTAAGATTTCACTCAAATTGAACTATTGCTTTGTTTGCTGTAGAGTTATTAAATTAAATCAGCTTCTAAGATAGAATGAACATTTGGTATAAAAATTGCTCTGAAAGGTTAATGAATCTCAGAAATTCTCCCAAGTGAAGGAAAGGAGGCTACACCTAGCCAATATAAAACTCATGCAGCAAGAACTGCTCCTCTAATGTAATTCTTCTGACTTCAGTGAAGTTACACTAGGAATAAATTTAATCTGAATGAATCAAACCCATCTTTTCTTCAGAAGAGGTTCAATATCCAGCAAAGAATCTCACCTGCCAATAGTTTATTGGGAAAATCCAGGTCAATGTATGGTCATAAAACAGTATGGCTTATTTCTCTTATGACATATATTTATTATGATTTCCCAGGCTTTAGAAAAAAAATAAAAATAATAATAATAAAATTGCTGCAATAAGAAAAAAGCTCATGGTGAATGAAACTAATTCTGTATTTAAGAAAAAATAAATAAATGCATTATACTTTTTGATATCTTGCAAATGTTTGTTTGATTATGAATACCAGTACATTATTAACCAGAGGATGAGACCAGTTCTCACAGCAGAGAGAAAAAAAAAAAAAAAAAAAAAAAAGGGGTAGAAATGCATCTCTTGCACATTTACCATTCAATCTTTTAAAAAGGACAGAAAAATAACTTTGAGTTCCATTTTATCTTATTTTTTAGAGATTCCACAGTTGAGATGTTCAGAGGCAGTAAAACAGGCAATTTGTAGCAAAGCTGAAGGTTTTCATGTCATCTAAACCATCACTCTTAGAAAACATAATTTGTGTAACTTCAATGACCTTTCCCATAGCAAGTTGATCCTTGATATGGGAAAAGCATTTATCTCTTTTGGGAACAGCATCTAGAGGGATTAAGCTCCTATTTTAAATATCTCATTTGAAAGTCTAAAAAGTGAGTGCATCCTGGACAGTGCATCCTCAAAGTCATTAATTGCACAAAGTAAATTCTCATATTTTCATGAAGTTATATCAGATGTATATTAGAATGCAGAGTGCAAAGTGAATGTAACATAGCAGACACCTCAATAACTCACTAACCTTTGTGCTATCAGTGGTATTATCTGAGGCCCAACTACACCTGCTCTGCAGTACAGGTTATTCATTTTCTAAAACCTTCAAGAGCCTGAAACACTGCCTGTGCGTGGACCCAAACAAGTGCAAAGCCTTCAACCTCTGGAGAGCCAAGCATCAGGACAGGAGATCATTACAGCAGAAAACCACTGCACCATTGCCTTGCTCATGTTCTCCTTACTGGGTCTGTGCCATGAAGACCTGATCCTGGGCTGCACCTCTGTTGCTTTTTGGTTTGGTTTTGCATTTGAGTGGTTTTTGTTAGTTGGTTTGTTTTGCTTTGTCTGCAATTTAATGAAAGAATAGTTGCAAAATTTCTTGTGTTATTTGAAAGACTGGGTAATAGCAACAGTGATATGGGGTTAGGGATACCCACAGCTGGCCAAGACATTGAGGGCATGAGGGGGAGAAGGGCTAGAAACAACAGTAGATACAAGGCTACTATTTAAAATATAGTGATTTAGACCTTACCAGTATCTCTTAGATCAAGCTTTATATCCCTGTACCAGGACAGGGTTACACGATTTTCTTCAAAGTTCTTTCATTAGTACTTGGGGTCTGTGTAATTTTAACTAACCCAGTGTGAAGAGGATTTCTGTGGCTTTCTGGCAGAGTCTGGACCAGTTGGAGGATCACTTTCTGTGCTCTTTCTTTCTCTTGGTCTCAGATTCTTGTGTGGGGAGGAGTAACCAGAAGCTAGTGGAGGTCAGTTTCTTATGGAGAGGTTATGAATGTTATTTAGTCCCTGAAAGATAAAACAGAAGAACTTTCTGAATACTTAATAGCACAAAAATCCTTGTGGGAGCAGGCTCAGTAATACAGAGCTGAGGATAAAGAATATAAAATTAGTCTGGTTTGGAGTTACCCCTTTAAGCTGCAATTTAAACTATCCAAATGGTCCTTCCTGCCCCCATCTCCTTACCAACCCCTATTGTCAGCTTAGAAATAGGATAAATTAGTTGGCAGCCTGTGTTTTTCTATCCTGAACAGAAATAACATTAAAAAAAAATAATAAAAAATAAAAATAAAATTATGAGTAAATATTTCTCATCATGTCACTTGCATTCTGTCTTTTGCAGAGTATATTATGGTGGAAGAGGGAATATTACACCACCAGAGGCAGAAACTCTGTACATGCTTCACTGCAGATTACAGAGCCTGAAAACAAAAAAACAGTCAATAAACATTTTCCTTTTTGCTCAGACAACATTGCTGTAATAGCAATGACTGCTGAGAAATTTTCCAACTAAACCTTCATACATGCAAACATTTTGAAAGCTTC
This sequence comes from Netta rufina, assembly GCF_964035555.1. Classification (NCBI taxonomy): domain Eukaryota; kingdom Metazoa; phylum Chordata; class Aves; order Anseriformes; family Anatidae; genus Netta; species Netta rufina. Next base: position 74,677,791 of record NC_140125.1, on the reverse strand, counting down.
TTGAAAATTACAGTTAACTTGAAGGACACATTATTTCTGCAAGTGTTTTTTTACTTGAATAACTCAACTACAGCTTCTTGAACAGGCTTCTTTAATTTCTACTAGCACATACTTAATTATCAATGAGTAATATACATTATACAGGCACAAACAGCAACAACAACAAAAACAGAAATGACACGGCCCTCCCACCCAAATCACATAACCTAAAGAGAAATAGCACTACTTCCTCCTCACCAGAACTCAGTTACATGATGTGTGTACAAGAGTGAGGCAAAACAACAGTTACTTCATATAGCTTTGAATGTCACAGATATGAGCAAGCTGATTCCAGCTGAGCTAGAAACCATATTCCTGTTTCTGCATTTCCACTAGCCTGGGCAATACAAGTATTACTACTTTGAGATGGAATCTTTAATTTTTAATTTTTTAAATCTATATTTTTCAGTTATAGTAAAAGCATTAATTTATTTTCTCTAACTGGCATTCCTTCTGATCATTTTTATTTATTTATTTTTATTTTTATAATGAAAGCAAAAACCCAATGGGTAAATCTTCTCTAGTGAGGTTAAGGCCTTTCTTTTTTTTTCATCTCATTAAAATTTTGTAAAATAATTATCACTCTTTTCCTACTTCTGTTTTAGAAATTAAGACTACATTCCTGCTTGCAGTGGTGGAGATAAAAGCGTGTTTAAAACCAGGTGGAAAACAGGAGAGACAAAGGAAGATAGTTTTTTTTTTGTTTGTTTGTTTTTGCAGCTGATGCCACTGTCCTCTACTAGGAGTTGTCCAGGCCTCTTCACCTCAGTCTGGATTCTTGGAGGATTCCAAGAATACCTAAATAGAGAACTGTGCTGCTTTTTTTTCACCTCACAAGGAAGGTCACCTGAGAAAGTCTGTAGTTTCCCTTTAAGACCAATCCTGCTTTTTCATTGTCATGTTCAGTTAGGAAGGCACAGAAAACACAGGTCACGAAAAGAAGAAAAAAAAAAAAAAAAGTTAACACTTGAATACTAAAGCTAAAAATATGTTTTTGTTTTTGTTTTTGTTTTTGTTTGTCTTTCACTATTACTTCCCTCCCATCCCCCTTCCAACCATCCCCATTTATTCAGCTGCATGTGTTTTGCTTTTAATTTGAGCATTCATTGGAGTTCAGGTTTCACTTAGTAACTAAATAGATAGCCACTTTGTACCAGCTCTTCGCTCCTGCAGAAAAGACCGTACAAGAAGAATGGTGAAATTTTCACACTGTGCCATTTAAAAAAATTCTTCTATATCATCTTTTAAAAGTCTGTCTAGGGTTAGTCATTGTAAAAGCTTCTATTACTAATCAATGCAGAGAGCATGTGCTGGTCATTCATTTTGTCACCACTTAAAAAGGAGGAAAAGATGAACTACAGACATCTTCATAACAAGGTATACCAAACTGCAAATCAGAGAAAGTTTATTCATGTTGTCTTCTGTATGTGACAGATTTAACTTCAGCCCAGGTTCTCTCTCATGCTCCACCTGAATTGTAAAGCAGATATCTCAAATCTAAAAATTCTTTGACAGAGATAAAAGAGAAATTCTATTCATACCATGTGTGGACCAGAATATCAAAACATTTTCAGATGTGCAGGATAACCAAGGGAAGTAACTTCCCACCCTTTTTTATACAGGTCTCCAGCTACCAGACCCCAGATTCAGCAAAGGAGAAATGAGTCAATTCAACCTGTGAAAACCTGCGTGTTCAGAGAGAATGAAGAATATTTCCTCTGTATCACAAAGTAAGAAGAGTCTCAACTCTATTTTTTGCAGCTAAAGTGTCATCAAACAGAGAGGGAAAAGAGTGTTTATTATTTATTTTATTTTATTTTATTTATTTTATGTTTTTTGTTGTTGTTATTGTTTTCTTTTCTGAAAAGAAAATCTGTTGTTTTCTGAAATGAAAATCTGTCGTTTCTATCTTTGTTAAGGTATTTGTATGGCCTTCCTGCCTATTTTAGCATCTTGCTAACATTTACAAATAGAAATAATAATTAACAACAACAACTCTACCTTACTCATCCTGTAAATGAATTGCTTTTCAAGATCACACAAAATGGATCTTTCTTGTGTTGTTTGTTTGTTTTTGTTTTTTGTTTGTTTGTTTGTTTGTTTGTTTTCACACCAAAACCCAGGCAAGCAACCTACAACCCCTAAGTACATCCCTCTTGTGTCTCTACCTCTTTTCTTTGGAAATTCATTGCCAGCCATCCCATCTCACAAATATATGCAAGCTGGCCCAGACTACCTACCTCTTATCCTGCCCTTTCATCCATGTTTCAGAATTGGCTGAATATTTCTAGGTTAGAGTGAAACAGGTAAGGATTGAAAGATAGAGTGAAACAGGTAAGGATCCAATTTCTATTGTCTGTCTGTATACTTTCAAAGTCTGAAAGAAACAAATATTTTATTTCCACTGCCTTCTGAAAGATTTCTAATATTGTTTGCAGGCTTCCATTTTATAAGTTGTCATTTTATAAGTTGTACATGATTTGCTACATTTCTGGGAAAGTGTACAAGCTGTCATAAAAACAGTATCCCAGAGAAAAAACAATAGTTAAATGATCTAGTAATAAAAGAGACTGACTTGGAACAGATCAGTATTGTCAATCTATCTTCAGGTGGTTCTTTCTTACAGGAAATGTGGTTGCTGAGTTAACTGGCAAACTGCTGAGATTTTGGTAGGGTAATCCAGGCCAAAAATTATCTATGCTGGTTAAGATCTTCACTGCCAATGAAAATAGGATTATACTTTGGATCCACAATCTGAACTAAAAATACCAAACTAGTTGCCAGTGTGTTTGGATCAGGCAAACATTCCCTCTTGGCCCTTTCTTTTTTACCTCATCTTAGAAAATCAATTTTGGTTTCAGTTTTGTGCTAGACAACTTCTTGGCTGCTGTTCACCACAGTTTGCTGTTTCCTTAAAAAGGATAACATCCCCTGAGATACACAGAAATTAGTGGCACCCTCTTTCCTGAATATAAGCCTTGCAATATGCAAGAGTTTTTAACAATGACATATTCATTCAAGGAACATATTGAAAAATAAATATGTAGTAGGAATTAGGCATGACCCTAGATATGCTTATACATACCTTTCTTTATTCAAGTGTTCTTCTGGAGAAGTATATTAATGTAAAAAGGTTATTCATGTGCATGAGTGTCTGTAGCTGAGACAGCTACAGAGAGTGTAAAGATCTGCAGGTCTAGTAACAGGAATGGAGCTTCGCTTCTCAATATTTCACTTTACTCTCAGTGGGTATGCAATTCCAGAGGACAAATTGTGCCGTTAAATATCATCCTAGAATATATTACTATCCAATCTTGAATGGAATATATGAAAGTATTAAATTATTGTTTACTGTTATTGAAACAGCCAATTTGCGAATATCCAAAGTAAAATGAATCTTGAAAGACTCCTAGGATTTTATATTTCTAAGTAGATTCAGGTGATTCACACACAATTTCAACTGAAAATCCCTCTCTTTCTAAGGCCTTTCAATTTTTATATATTTGTTCTAAACACATTTGTACAAAGCAGAATGACAGACTAAGGGATACTTTGAAAGATAACAATGATTTTCCTTTGGCCAGCATTTTGAAATAAACTGTAAATAAAATTATCTATCTTGGAATTATCTTACGTCAGTCCACATACCTGCAGTTCAACAGCCCAATATGATTAAATAGTTTGTACTGATGGACAATTGACTGACCTGAATATCTTCAACTGGCAATGACCATTCCTTTTTTTTTTTTTTTCTTCTGTTTCTTTGTGATTCTTTGTGAGTTATATTTATTGTATCTAACAAGATTCTTTTTTTTTTTTTTTATTCATATATTTACTCTTATTTTCACTTACTGCATGTTACGCTGGCTTCTCTGTGTTTTAGTTTCTTTTCCCTTTAATCTCCAAGAGTTTGGTCAGGCCTTCTTACAGAAATGCAATGGAGTATTCAAAGTGATGCTATAAAATAACAACATTCCAACTGTTTTCAATATGTAATGATAGCAAAACAAAAGCCTGTAAAAACTTTGAGATATTATAACATTTTTTCAATATGTGATGAGCCAGCAATCATTTTTATTGCCAACATATTTTTTTCTGTTAACAATCAAAAAGCCAAGAAGAACCCTATGGAGTTGATGGCCTACAATTCCATACGTAAGTTCAAGCCTGCATGCTACATCCAAGAGAAACACTGATTCGTGCTTGGCAAATACAGCACACTCTCATTTATTTGTAAGCAGGTAATGTGCTCTGTTGATCATCCATGCTAGCAGTACAAAGCCTCATGTCCAGCAGGGTGTTTAGTAATACATGAAGCATATCATGAATACAGCTGTACTGCTGCTGGGGCTGGAACAGACCCAAGACTACACCTACTTTCCCACTGAGCTTTGAGTAATAGGCTCTGCTGGAATCAAGTTTTAGCTGTGCACAAGTTTAAGTCTACAATCAAGAGTGTTGTAGAATAGCCTGAGTCTTTCAAGCCCAGCATTGAAACAGGATTTGTAATATTGGCTGGCTCCTTGCCTTGGTATTTCTATATCATACTGTACAGACCCTGATGTACTTGTTTTATTCATTCTTTTCCATTATGCAGCACAGCTGAGCCTTCTCTTACCCTGGACTATCAAGATGTAAGAAGCAGTATGAACACTGCATAGAGTTTGTATGATCATATTCCAAGCTTAACACAGGACTGATAAGGCACAGTTTTCCTTGGTATTTGGCAGAGCAGCCAAGGACCTAATCCAAAGTCTGCTAAATCAGCGGTATCTTCTTGTTGACTTCAAAAGAAGGCCTGAGAAATGCTTAAGTGCCAGAGAAATGCTTCTCTAGCTTATGCATGAGAGGTGTGTGCTCTAACAGAGTCAAAACAATGTTTTAAGAAATGAATTGCCCTGTAATTCCACAGTAAGTAGATACTATTTAATGACTGCAGAGCTCATTTTGGAAATCAACTCCTTCTAGATTAATTGGAGTGCTGTCTAAAAAGCAGTCTCATCAGTTTTGTACATCAATTTTATTGGTAATTGAGTGTTTATCAATAGGAACAACTATTTCTATCAATTATTTAGTACACATACCTTACAAATGAAACAGATTAATAACAGCTAATTACAATGTAATTTACAATTAAATTAAAATTCCATGTAAAGTGTTAGCCCCCAGGAGATCACCTCTAGGTTAATATCTGCATTGAAAACATAAATACTTTATTTTGTCTATCGGAATAACCATCAATTTATCTCTCCTGAGAGAGAAACTGAAGTCTCCTGCTTACAAGGAGAGTAAGCGAAGTCAACAACACACTGAGGTCAACAAGAGTTGTAATTCGTGTTTGTGTGTCTTATCTTTAATTTACAGTCACTAAACAATATTTATATAGTTTAAACTATATAAATTTATAAACTATATTAATTTACACTGCACTAAACTATAAATGATATCCAGCTGGTATTTATTGCCCTTTTCTGCAGATTTTATAGGCTCTCCCCCAGGAATATGCAATGATTCAGCAGGTATTTCAGAGGTGCAGAGTTAGGCAACAGAAATTGGTTAATTCAATCAGCTTTCCACTGATACATTTCTGGGGACTGAGTTATCCTGAATTGTGAAGCCTGAATGATGCAGTCCTGCAGTGTCCCTTGAGGCATTCAGGACACAGACAAACCACTGGGTTCATAAGACATCAGCTTTGGACTTGTTAAATGCACTGTAACATCAATGATCTCCTTGCTGGTGTTACCTTAAACACCTTCCCTGGATCTTACCAAGGCTGGCCTCAGCACAGAAGCCTCTTGATTCAAAGGAATGGAGGAAGGACAGCAGCTCTGCTAGTTTGGATCAAGCACCAGAGAAGCTCTGCTAGACCTGAAACTTGTCAAGGACAATTTCCCTTCTTTTCCCTTGACATAGTGCATGCTGGTTAGCACCTCTGCAACTGAAACATATGAATGTTCACAGAAAAATAGTGTGATCTCTCCAAAATTCACCACTCCAGACTGGCTCCAGGTAGAACTGAAAGCAGCATGTGGGACACTGCACGTTAGCTATTGTACCTATCTGAACCATGCTTGCTATACATTTGTAGAACAGTACACATAAACCAACCAGTGCTACATAAACCAACCACAAGGCAAGTACAAGTTGATCTTACAACTCTACCATAAAAATTGTTGATGTCCAGTAAGAACACTACAAGAAGTGCATGACTTTAGAAGTGCATAGCATAAGAAGCAGGGAAAAAATAAAATTGAATGCTCTCCAAGAGGCGTTATTTGAGTAGTCTCAACATTTAAAGTGAAGCGCAGAGAAAATAGAGAACTCACACTCCTCTACAATTGCGTAGTTAAATCTGTAGACTATATCTTTTCTCAGGATGCTAACTGAGCTAACTTTGTTCCATTCCAGGCCTTAAACCATTCATTGGTTTTTGTGTAAAGTCATGTGCTTCATGACTAGCAGTCCCCAAACCCCAGATTTTTTTATTATTATTTTTTTTAAATTAGATTAAAGTCAGTTTAGAAAATTAATATCCTGCGATATAATTATGAGGAGAAGCTGGACAGTCACAGACAAGCGACTTTTCACCCCTTTGACTACCTCAGCCCCCAAGATTCCTACTTGCCAGACATCCCATGTGTCTAAAGATCTGATCTCCTGCAACAGCAAAGCAGGGATTAAGGGCTTTATCTCAGCCAGTCTCCATGACATCCTATATATTTTGAAGAAAACCTTTTGTCATATCATCTGGAAAGGGAGAGCCACAAAGGTACTGTGAGAATCATGTGAGGCGCTCTGCCATTGGGATACCTTTTTGATTGATGCAAATCCCTTTTGGCCTTGTAATTGAAATTAGATTAATTTGCTTTCATACTTTCATTGTTTTACATGGTTAAGGCATGCTTACCCCTGTTGTACCACAAGCTGACAAGCTTTGCCAAATAATACTAGTCCCAAAAAATATTTAGTGTGCATAAACAGCTCCCAAACTGGTCTGTACAGAAGCGCGTTATGTTATGCTTTAAATAATCCCTGAAATATCATTTGAATGTAGGATATCCTGAGCCAGTCTATTACCCTAGTTTTAAGGATTTCCACTCTAAAGAATTAAATGCTTTAGAATTTTCCAATTATATTGAGATCACCTTTAGCAAAAGCTATGTTAAGATGAAAGAAAAATGAAGAATATATTTGCCAAATACAAATAACACAATTGCAGAAGCTTTAGAAACAGATGAGTGGAAGTGAAAACAGAAGCACACACATACCTACTGCTTAGATAAGCTCCAAAGGTTCCTCTTACCCTGCAGGATGCAGCTGACAAGCTGATTAGATGCTTCATGGCCTTGTCAGTCTTGTTCTATGCAAATCCTATGTCCTTAACTTGCCTCCCAGAAGGCTGGATTTGACAACTCCTGTTCCTTTTTAAGCTCCCAACTTTTTTGAGGGGATAAGGTGAAATGTGGCTCCAGCTCCATCTTCTCTCTTTTATCATTCCAGGATTTTCTATTGATAGCTTCCAATAAGATGTAGTTTCAAAATTCCTTCCCCAGAACTATTGGTTTCCTCATTCTGCTTTTGAAATACGTATGTTCTTTGGGCATGCCCAAACAAGGTCATCGCTTTCCCCAAAGTGAAATGGAATGTGTTCATGACCAAGCCCTGCAAAGAGCTCCATTATTATTCAAATGCTGGAGTGGAGCCTTTTAACAAAACCTTATATTTTCATACAAATATATAACTTGGTAATTATATCCTAACAGTTATATCACCAGAATTAAGTCAGGCAAATCATTCCTCAGATTCATTTGAAGGTAGCTAAAAAGGTAATTGTTTCAGAATATTGATGGGAATAATTAAATCCTAATTTTATTATTGAGGAGTTCAAAGACGTGTTTCTTTTCTTTGTATTACAACAAGGAAAGCCTGCATTTTCCCTCCTATCCCTTCTTTTCAGTAACCTCTGTCTATGATTATAAATTGTCAAGAAATAACTATTTATTGAGATCAATTTGATTATTTGTCTTCTAACTCTAAGAATTCCCATAAAAAATCTTCAAAAATATTTTGTCAGTTTACCCAATATTCCTAAATCCCTTATATGGGACACTCAGAGGATACCTCAGTCTAGGAATAAAATTGTTCACCTAACTGTGAGGTCAAAGGATTATGTGCTTTATAGATAGCTAAAAAGAAATGGCAACTAATATAGTTGTATCATCTGTTTATGGTCTTGCAGTTACACATAAGTGATAAAGAAAAAAATTAACATCAGCACAACCCACACAGCTGGATGAAGAAAACACAGCTACAGCCAACACTGGATCCAGCAGAGCTGTTGAAAGATAAGGTCAAGTTCATAATGAAGTCACCAGATTAATATCTCATTTAAATTTTGGATAAGATCAGATAAGATTTTTGGATAAGATATTTGGGTGAGGTCATAGGATGAAATGTAACACAAACTTTTAAAAAATATTGGGCTTTGAGTAACATAATGGAGGTAATGCTGACATTTAAAATTGATTAATATGCAGTGGAATTAACAGCAACAGAATGTGATGAGGATTGACTGGCTATAGCACCTGCTTGCTCTGTGTGGAAGAAATACAAAAGCAGTATGACTGATCAGCCTTCTGAATGAATAATGATGATTTTTCAGTGCTCTGCTTATGTATTTTATGAATTTGTTTCTGTCAATTATTATTAGATAGATAAAGAAGCATATAGTTTAATATAATATAATAATAAAAATAAATAAATAAATAAAATAATAAACACTAATAGCATTTTTTATCGAGTCTTGGATGTTTGAAAGTGAAAGTTGAATCTGAATACTTTTACTTTTAAAAACAATAACTACCCTCCAAGTTATTGTTTTTCACATGTAAAATGTTAAGTGAACATCAGTAGTTGCTTGTTCAGCACAAAGAGAGTCTTGAAATCCTGCAAAAATCTTATACTTTCTGTCCCTTCTCAATGCAGAAATACGCCTAGAAGATAAGCAAAAACATTTCCTTGTAACTGAAAAGATTTTGTCAGTAGTGAAAACACCCCAATTAATAATTATAGCAAAGTTTTGAAAGTCACACAGTAAAAAACAAAAACAAACAAACAAACAAAAAACATACAAGATGCCATGGAGTATTGTAGGGGTACCAAATCCACTTAAATAATAAATGAAAATGTAATTAGACCTAAAGATTTCTAAAACACAGTTAATTTCACACAAGGTCTGTTCACACAAATAGGCCTGTGTGGGGCTGGCCTTTTTGACACCATCTTTCAAGCAATTACAGTTCTGTGTACCTCAAATTCCTTGATTTTAGAGAAAGGCTGTAGGTAGCTGAGCAGACTCAGAGCCCTTCAGTGCTACCTACTGGAAATGCTTGACTGACTGCAAGAATTGACCATGGATGTTGAGGAGTAAAAATACGCTTTCCCCTTCTGCCAAAAAGTCATTAGGTTTACCCTTGTTTTTCGTGGGGCAAGGACTAAGCTCATTTTTGGAAATAATTGTTGATAAAGCATTTAGGAAATGTACAGCACAATGAAGTTACCACTATTCTGATGATCACTGTTCTTGCTTGCAGTAGTAGTGCACAAATATTTCCATATTACAACACTCTTCACAGGCATCTCTGATATTCACACACTTTCTGATTCAGGCAGCTAACAGACATCCATGTCAGCAGGTGGGGAAAGATTTGGAAATGAGATTAAAAAAAAAAAAGTCCTGAAATTCAGTAAGAAAATTCTATGTCTCAAGCTTACAACATCTGTCAGCTACTAAACAACGCCATCTTCTCTGTACTACTTCCCCAGTACTTTCTGCCCTCACTCAGTAGTAGTGTTGGTAGAAAGGGCACCAGGAGCACTTAATAGGGATATAAGTCCTATTTACCTAGCGGGCCTTTCCTAGAGACAACCTTTGCCATCTGAGTATTTGAAATTTTCTTAATTGCTATGTTGAAAGTCAGGTAATTGTACAAATAAAAAGGAATGCAAGATTTACAAATATGGAGTGAGAATGAGGAGGAGATATCCTGGATCCTCAACCTAGTGATAGATTAATACTCAGAATGGGACAAAAGAGGGGTCCTGGGTTCTGATTTCAAAGCTGGGATTCCATCCAGTGACTCTTCCACACGTGGCATAAGTGATTTCCAAAACTATACTGGAGCTTAATGTTTCCCCTGTAGTGTGTTAGAGTCATCAGGTCTAGGTCTAAATCTGCCTTCCTCCCATTAGGCATAAGATTTACAGCCTTCTACAAGGAGAGAGTCCAGGTTTCTACTTTGTACTCACATTTTCTTTACCCAATCCTTGTTTCACTATAGGCCATGATGCAGAATAGAGGGATGTAGAATGCAGTTCTGCTACTGAGATGTTTTTTTTTCGGAATAATTCAGGCTTGTAGCAGTATTTATGAGTCTTCCTATTCCAATTGACTTTGACAGGGCAATAGCAGAACTGTTTGCTTGAATGCATGCACACACACACACTTTGATTAAAAAAAAAAAAAAAAAAAAAAAAAAAAAGTTTGGTGATCAACAATTGCAAACTGCCTGGTGCTTTCTAACTTCCTTTTCACTTTGTACTGTAGTGACTGGTAGTGGCAGGACTCAGTTCATGTTGGCCATGAACTGAGGTCAAGAGTTCACCCATTTCCCAATCAGTATTTTCCATTCAATACTTTTGTTAAATATGCTGGCCTTTTGTGCCTCTTTTGCATGCCTCAAGGCTAGTGTATATATGGAAATCAGTGTTCAGGAAACAAGATGTGTATCTAGAGTTTACACTAAACTCCATAACAGGCTGATACAGGCTGATGAATGAGAAAATAGTTCCATCTCCTACCTGCAAAGCAGTTAGATCAACTTTGCAGCGGGGCAGCAACCTTACACAGAGATGCACTCCTCAGATCTGCTAGAAATAGCCACACAGGGAGGTGAAGTACCATAATACTCCACCATACAAGAACCCAAAGCTTACTACACACTTGCTCTGTTGATCAATTCTTATTTGATGTTTAGGGTCAAGACACAAAGGTGCACTGAATTTGTGCCAGGTAGGGCGAGTGTAATAACTTGCCATATCCAATGTAATAACTAGGCAAAAAGCAGCCAAATGTTTATAGTAAAATGAGTAATTTACTTCTTTGTGTTCAAAAAGTCAATGCAATCTTACTCTGTTCTTTACCGACAGTATTCTGGACCCAAACCTTTCATTATATTAAATAGCATGGAGCACTGTTTTGACTGAATGAATTTTCTGAGTATGTGAATTGAACTGAATCATTTTTTATAATTTCGAGGCCATTCACTGTGAACGCAGTTTAAGATTCCAAGGGAGCACTACAGCAACACATTCAGACTGAATTGCTTTGAAATTGGCTAAGGGCTACTTCATTTTCTTCAGCTACATTTTGAAAAGCATGTTTTCATGGGATAAATTTAATTTTAGGTTCAACTGCTGAATTGATTAAATGTCTTATTGTGTCTTACTATAACTTTATTTTAATTCCAAAACTCCTTTTCCCAAATAGTAAAAGCTAGAACAACCATGTTTTTTGTTTGTTTGTTTGTTTGTTTTACAATTAAAAACACCTACTTTACCTTCAGAATCTTCTTGTCAGATAATTTACTTTTTTTTTTTCCCCTGACTTTTTGGTTTCAATAACTTTGCACAGTATTTTTGCCCTCTTTGCCTTTTTTTTTTTTTTTTTTTTTTGACAGAACATGGTCTTACTATGATGGCCAAGAAGAATTCTTGATATGATTTGATTATTTTTTTATTTTTATTTTCATTAAATTATAATGACATATAATATCAATTGACAGGAATGTGACATCAGGATTTACTGACATATTAGGAAGAGGACAAGTGTAAAGAAGGGAAGGAAGACTCTTAAACATCAATTTGTTTAGGACTATGGGAAAGATCTAGACAGGGAGGAAAGCTCATAGGGGTAATTTGGAAAATGCAAATATAAAAGGTTAATTTGGTACATATGTAAAAAACAAAACAAAACAAAACAAAAAAAAAACACTGTGTCTAGAAGGAAAGAAAAAAAAGTGTTTTGTTTGATTACTTGTGGTTTTTTTTTAAGAATATAAAGTGAATTTTGTGATTCTAAATGTAAGGCACCATCAGCTATTCTCTTCCCCTTCATTTTATAGTTCTTCCCATAAAGTGAGTTTTTCAGACTATCTCCTAAAATCAGTCCTCTTAAGAATAATCTCTCTCACCATTTTCCATGGAAGATGTTCTCCAGAAACTCACCATGCAGCACTTCACTTCTGACAGGAGACAGGAGGCACTAGCAATACTTGCCACTGAATCTGTGTTGAGTATGGAACTTTTGTGAGCACAGAGCTGGACAAACTGCATTCCCCAGTCACTGTTATTTGCATGTGCAATTGGAGGTTAAAAATGTTTAGCTAGGACATTGCTGAATATGGTTTACCTGCATCTATGCACACAAAGGCACTTCACTGAGCAACAAATAATCTGGAATGCTGCTGTCACAGTTATCAATACTGTTTGCCATAACGTGAGAATGGAGTAATGCATAAACTCCTTTTATTTTATATACTTTCCCTTATGATAGACATTTAGGGATTCCCTTCTTCCTGTAACTTGAAGAAGAGTTTGCTTTTGAACCATCATGCTTAACACCAGTTGACTTCTGTAACTGTCCAACCTTCTTTAATTTTCTGCTGTTTACCTTAAAAGCAATATGTGGCAATAAATTTAACAACACATTTATGTAGTCTTGAAAACATATATATTTTTGTCTGTCTCAAATATTTTAAGTTGTAATTCAATTTTGTCCCTTAACACCTCTGTTATGAGAAGCTGTAAATATCATTTCCAGTTCATGATGTTATTTTTTTGGTGTTATCTTGCTACACTTGCCCTTTGGTAACTTCTTGTCCATACTGAGAAACACTAATGAGGATAGCCACAGCTCCATTTTGTGGCATAGAGTGTGCCACAACATATGATGGTACAACACCATTTTCATGTTTGATTTGTTTCCTTTTTCTTCACTAGCTGTTCCTACTTTTCTGTTAATCTCTTTGATTGCCACTGAACATGGAGCTGGCCTTTACACAGAGTTGTCTACAGTGACTTCTAACTCCTTCCTACTGGAAAAAGCCAGTCATTAAGTATGCAAAATTGTGGTGTTTTCTTCCCATGCACCTAACTCCAACTGCATCAATACTGATTTTCATCTCCTGATTTATTTTTCAGGCACCTAGTAATGAATTTTTTATCCAATTTTTGGTAGGATTTAGTTTAGTCCATTCTAAGACTTCCTTTGAGGAACACTTTTGCAGAAAGCTCAAAGACAGTTAAAAACAGTTTTAGAGGGATGAATTTGGCTGCCATTGACTTGGATCTAAGAGTAAACGTGGAACATTTCCGATGTTCCAGAATACAAATTGGGAAAGCAAAAGCAATAACTTCCGATTTTAAATGTTTCAGATCACAGCACTTCATCCCAAGGCTAATAAAGTCCTTTCTGGGCAGCATTGCAAGCAAGTTCCACACAATCTTTTTCAACAAAGATTTTCACCTGGAAATTTCTAGGCATTTCTTGTATGCAATACTCAGCTGCAGAAACTTCCACTGAGCAATGGTATTTCCTCTGAAGTCTCATGCCATCAGTCATTATCCATATAGTTTTGATTAAAATAGATTTACTGCACAGTGTCACACAATTTCACAGGGCATTATCTGAAAATTTACTCAGATAAAAAATTGTCAATGCTTATTTTTAATATTCTTATCCTTCAGCGTAGAGACAATGACCTGCAGCTCCCATGTCACCATGCAAAGTAGAGGAATGGCCACAGCTTCATTTCTGCAGAGCCTCTGATCACGTTGGCTATATCCACCCTACTTACTCAGGATAGCTGCATTTTAGTGTGTTCATTTAATTTCCAGATGTTTGTATGCAAATTCCATTCATGGGAGCATTCTGTGTCAAGTACGTACAAGAGTCAAAAAAAAGCATATCAAAGCTTATATAAATAAAACCTATAAATCTTACAATTTTATTCTGCCACAGCCGTTCAGTGAAGTACAGCAGTATTACCACTACATTTTGCAGATGTTCACTATGCCTGTATTTGACTACCTCCAACTGGACAATATGTTATCTCTGTATATGTGTTTCTGTGGATTGCATTGTTTTCAAGTCCATAAAGTTTGAAAATGTCACAATTACCCTAGTACCAGCATGCTGTTTGCACAGTACAATGTTGCACATGGACTATCACATCAGTAAACAAAACGATCTCAGCCCATCACACAGACAGGGGAAAATGTTGCGCTTCTTTCTGACGCATCACTTTGGATCAGAGAAGGTTTCAGAAAATAGCACAATTGTGGGAGAAATAAATACCTCCGAAGGTCTCTATCTCAACAGCCATGCTGTTGTACATATTAAGGCTAACCTTGATATGACTCTTCTTTTACTCCCGCTGCAAGTGATATACAGTGAGACTGAGTGGAGATAAGGGACAGTGAGGAGGCAGAACATTATTTCAATTTCATTTTAAAATAAAGATAAATATGATTTCCTACCAGTCTTTTGTGAACACACTGCAGAATGGTACCTTCAGATCCATAGGTTTATAAAAGGACAGAAAATTTCAGGCCCAGTCTCTGAAAGATGTCAGTGAATGATTTTCCATGTGGGAGCTGTTTCATGAGTCAGTGGAGCCACTTTAGTTCACACACACCCTAACATTTCATTTAAGACTGAGTCTTCTGTGGTTTCCAAAGAGTCTGTGCTTTGGTGGCTTGAATGTATTACTACTTGTTTTAAATCAGGATTTATCCCTTTTGTTTTCATTAGCCTGCTATCACAGAGATCCACACACCCTGCAGAATCCTAAATAGAGAAATGTCATTAATTACATATTTACTGGGACATAAATACTGACATATAACTTCACAGCACACAGGACCATGTTCAAGAGACAGTCAAGCAGGGCAGACAATTTTAAATGTTCCGGATCTGGCAAGGAAAGCATTATTGCTTTCCATATTAATATTTCATGCTTTGAGCGACTCCAGAGCAACCTCGGAGAGAGCCCAGCATGTCAGCTGGTTGTGCCTCAGCACTGACTCTGGAATATAGAACCAGGGGAGACTGCTGTCTGATCAAACCCCTCCTGATGCCACCCTGGCTTTGGTGAAATTTAAGCTGCCTCTTCCCTTCTCTGTCTTTGTGAGGAGCATGGCAAGGTGTGACACCCTGCCTCTTAATGATGGACGACCCCACTGACTCAGCCCTAGGGACCTGGCAGAAAGAGTCTGGCTGCTACGTGCAGGTCATGCTTCATGCCAGTTGGCCAGCAGGGACCCCTGAGCCATATCACCAATAAAGGCAGCCACCTTTCGTTCCCTCCTGTCCCTCAGCTTTTAATACTATGGTGCAGTGAAAATGCCTTTTAGTAATTCTTTGACCATGTTCCTTAATGTGGCTTTTCTGAGCCATTTGGGCTAGAGCAGGGGAGGTAGCGTGAGAGGGAAGGAGATGTGGTGGAAAAGGAGGAGCATCATGCCTCAACTGATGTTATCACCACAGGGTACTGCAATGAAAGGAAAGTGAAACAAATCTTTGGAGAAAACTATAACATCTCTGACAGCACTGAAAATCTTTTTTATCACAATGCACTTTGTATGACTCTGTCTCAGGGCACTTTTTCTCCATTTTCATAGCAGGCATGTTTTGTCCCAAAAAATGGCACAAAGAGCCTTTTCCCCCATATGTACAATGCACATAAACCTTAAGCTCATTTATTGTATCTCAGTGTCTGAACATGTGAGCTGCACCATATGCAGTCACAGAAGACCTCATCTCTGGTGTGAAGAATTTCTGTGATCATGACAGAGAAGGCATCTTGAAATGAAGAAGCGCTTGAGGCGGGAGATTTAAGAGCAATGCAGTGGAGGAAAGATACAGACTATATCTTCAGTGCATGGTTCTACCCCTTGAAGGTTAGTGAAGAGAGTGTTGGAGACTCTTATTAATGTAATAAAAGACAATGTATTTGCTGCAGGCATCATGGAAGACATGAGTCCTTGTATCAAAAAAAAATAAAAAAAAAAGAGAGAGAGAGTTGGTAGAGTTGGTATAACAGCCTGAAGCACAAATTCATTAAAAAACAGGAGCTGAGACAGGTGGCCACATTTACTTTAACCATCTGATGGTGAGGTCATATTCCCTCCTCCTGTCTTTCTAACACTGATACTCCATTAAAGAAAGGAGACCCCTGCAAGAAAGGAGCTTGACCAAAGCTCCTCTCCTTCTCCCAAAACTGTTCTGCAACAGCTGTTATTCAACTAGAATAACTTCTAAGAACATCGAGAAAAAAAAAAAGAAAAAAAAAGATAATAAAAAAAAAATAAAATCTCAAGATGAAGTCATTTCTTGGAATCACATGGACAGAAGACTTGAATTTTCCATCTGCTTGACAATCACAGTGGTCCAAAAATGGTAGAAAAATAATAACATAGTTCAACTTATTTGTGTTTTTTGTTTGTTTGTTTTGTTTGTTTTGGTGGCGGAGCTCAAGGAGGAGGTGGAGAGGTTGAGGGCCATCAGGGAGTGTGAGCGGGAGATAGACTTCTGGAGTAACTCCCTGCAGGGCCTCGAGGGGAGGTGCCGAGGTGAGACTCCTCAAATGGGGGCGGACCCCCTGCCCTGTCCCCGTCGGGCAGAGGGAGGGGATCTGGGAGCTGAGGAGGAATGGAAACAGGTCCCTGCTCGACATCGCAGGCAATGCCCTCCCCTTCCAGCCCCACCTTCCCAGGTGCCCTTACGCAACAGGTTTGAGGCCCTAGAGATTGAGAGGCTGGTGTGTGAGGAAGAGGTAGCAAATGTTCCCAGGAGGATGCCTGGGGCGAGGAGGTCAACTCCGCGCCTCAGGACTGCGTCCACCAAGAAAAACAGGAGGGTTATTGTTGTTGGTGACTCGATTCTTAGGGGAACAGAGGGCCCTATTTGTCGGCCTGACCCTACCCGTAGGGAAGTCTGCTGTCTCCCTGGGGCCAGGGTCAGGGACGTTGCCAGGAAGCTTCCTAACCTGGTACGCCCCTCTGACTATTACCCCCTTTTGATAGTCCAGGCGGGCAGTGATAACATCGAAGAGAGAAGCCTCAAGGCTATCAAAAGGGACTTTAGGGGACTGGGTCGGTTAGTGGATGGAGCGGGAGTGCAGGTGGTATTTTCGTCCATCCCTATGGTGGCAGGGAGGGGTTCAGAGAGGACACCGAAAGCCCACCTGTTAAACACGTGGCTCCGGGACTGGTGCCAACGCAGAAATCTTGGGTTTTTTGATCATGGGGCACTTTACTCAGCACCTGGCCTGATGGCCGCAGACGGCTCCCTATCTTTTAGGGGAAAAAGGATCTTGGGCCAGGAGCTGGCAGGGCTCATTGAGAGGGCTTTAAACTAGGTAGGAAGGGGGATGGGGCTGAGGCTAGGATTGTTGGAGCTGTGCCAGGGGGAACAATGGCAAGGCCGGAGGATAAGGCAATGGCCCAGCTGAAGTGCATCTACACCAATGCACGCAGCATGGGTAACAAACAGGAGGAGCTGGAAGCCATCGTGCAGCAGGCAGGCTACGACTTGGTTGCCATCACGGAGACGTGGTGGGACCAGTCTCATGACTGGAGTGCTGCAATGCCTGGCTATAAGCTCTATAGAAGGGACAGGCAGCATAGAAGGGGTGGTGGTGTGGCTCTCTATATTAGAGAGTCTTTCGAGGTTGTAGAACTCGAGGTTGGGAATGACAAGGTCGAGTCCCTTTGGGTTAGGATCGGCAGGGACAACAAGGCTAGTGTCCTGGTCGGGGTCTGCTATAGACCGCCGAACCAGGATGAGGAGACGGATGAGGAATTCTACAGGCAGCTGACAGAGGTTGCAAAATCATCAGCTCTTGTACTCGTGGGGGACTTCAACTTCCCTGACATATCCTGGAAGCACAACACAACCCTGAGAAAGCAGTCTAGGAGGTTTCTGGAGAGCGTGGAAGATAGCTTCCTGACGCAGCTGGTTAGTGAACCTACCAGGGGTGGTGCCCCGCTAGACCTTCTCTTCACAAACAGAGAAGGACTGGTGGAGGACGTGATCGTCGGGAGCTGTCTTGGGCAGAGTGACCACGCAATGGTGGAGTTCACTATTCTTGGCGAGGCCAGGAAGGGGACCAGTAAAACTGCCATATTGGACTTTCGGAGGGCTGACTTTGAGCTGCTCAAGACACTAGTTGGTGGAGTCCCTTGGGAGGTGGTTCTGAAGGGCAGAGGGGTCCAGGAAGGCTGGGCGCTCTTCAAGAGGGAAGTCTTAATGGCGCAGGAACGGTCTGTCCCCACGTGCCCAAAGACGAGCTGGCGGGGAAGAAGACCGGCCTGGCTCAACAGAGAATTGTGGCTTGATCTTAGGAGGAAAAAGAGGGTTTATAAGCTTTGGAAAAGTGGGCAGGCCACTAAGGAGGACTTTAAAGAAGTAGCGAGGCTGTGCAGGGACAAAATTAGGAAGGCCAAAGCTCATCTGGAGCTCAATCTGGCTACTGCCGTTAAAGATAACAAAAAACGTTTCTATAAATACATCAACACAAAAAGGAGGACTAAGGAGAATCTCCATCCTTTACTGGATGCAGGGGGAAACTTAGTTACAAGAGATGAGGAAAAGGTGGAGGTGCTCAATGCCTTCTTTGCCTCAGTCTTTAGCGGCAATACCGGATGTTCTCTGGATACTCAGTACCCTGAGCTGGTGGAAGGGGATGGGGAGCAGGATGTGGCCCTCATTATCCATGAAGAACTGGTTGGTGACCTGCTACGGCACTTAGATGTGCACAAGTCGATGGGGCCGGATGGGATCCACCCAAGGGTACTGAGGGAACTGGCAGAGGAGCTGGCCAAGCCACTATCCATCATTTATCAGCAGTCCTGGCTATCGGAGGAGGTCCCAATCGACTGGCGGCTAGCAAATGTGACGCCCATCCACAAGAAGGGCCGGAGGGCAGACCCGGGAAACTACAGGCCTGTCAGTTTGACCTCAGTGCCAGGAAAGCTCATGGAGCAGATCCTCCTGAGAGTCATCATGCAGCACTTGCAGGGGAAGCAGGCGATCAGGCCCAGTCAGCATGGCTTTATGAAAGGCAGGTCATGCCTGACGAACTTGATCTCCTTCTATGACAAAGTGACGCACTGGGTGGACGAGGAAAAGGCTGTGGATGTGGTCTACCTTGACTTCAGCAAGGCTTTTGACACCGTCTCCCACAGCATTCTCCTCAAGAAACTGGCTGCTCTTGGCTTGGACTGGTGCACGCTCCGTTGGGTTAGAAACTGGCTGGATAGCCGGGCCCAAAGAGTCGTGGTGAATGGAGTCAAGTCCAGTTGGAGGCCAGTCACTAGTGGCATCCCCCAGGGCTCGGTGCTGGGGCCGGTCCTCTTTAATATCTTCATCGATGATCTGGACGAGGGCATCGAGTGCACCCTCAGTAAGTTCGCAGATGACACCAAGTTAGGTGCGTGTGTCGATCTGCTTGAGGGTAGGAAAGCTCTGCAGGAGGATCTGGATAGGCTGCACTGATGGGCTGAGGTCAACTGCATGAAGTTCAACAAGGCCAAGTGCCGGGTCCTGCACCTGGGGCGCAATAACCCCAAGCAGAGCTACAGAATGGGAGAGGAATGGTTGGAGAGCTGCCAGGCAGAGAAGGACCTGGGAGTGATGGTGGATAGTCGGCTGAATATGAGCCAGCAGTGTGCTCAGGTGGCCAAGAAGGCCAACAGCATCCTGGCTTGTATCAGGAACAGTGTGACCAGCAGGGCTAGGGAGGTGATCGTCCCCCTGTACTCGGCTCTGGTGAGGCCGCACCTCGAGTACTGTGTTCAGTTTTGGGCCCCTCGCTACAAGAAGGACATCGAGGTGCTCGAGCGGGTGCAGAGAAGGGCGACAAAGCTGGTGAGGGGCCTGGAGAACAAGTCCTACGAGGAGCGGCTGAGGGAGCTGGGCTTATTCAGCCTGGAGAAGAGGAGGCTCAGGGGCGACCTTATCGCTCTCTATAGGTACCTCAAGGGAGGCTGTAGCGAGGTGGGGGTTGGCCTGTTCTCCCACGTGCCTGGTGACAGGACGAGGGGGAATGGGCTTAAGTTGAGCCAGGGGAGTTTTAGGTTAGATGTTAGGAAGAACTTCTTCACTGAAAGGGTTGTGAGGCACTGGAACAGGCTGCCCAGGGAAGTGGTGGAGTCACCATCCCTGGAAGTCTTCAAAAGACGTTTAGATGTAGAGCTTAGGGAAATGGTTTACTGGGGACTGTTAGCGTTAGGTCAGAGGTTGGACTCGATGACCTTGAGGTCTCTTCCAACCTAGAAAATTCTGTGATTCTGTTTGTTTTGTTCATTTGTTTTCTTTCCTTTCTTTCTGAGGGAGTGGGTATGGGATCCAACCTACCCGTATAGCTTCTGTATTTAAGTAGATGCCACCAAAATAAGAGAGCTCAGGATAATGACCTCACACTTGAACTATGTTTAACTGACGAGACTTGCAGAGGATGAAGTACAGATTATACAGCTCTGACTCTTGTTGAGAACAGGACATAAGCTATTGCCTCTGAGCATTAGCTGGAGTTATTTTGGTGGAATTGGATGTTTCTAACGTACAAATACATGTACCTTCAGATCACCTGGTTTAAATTCTTCACTGTAGCGAGAAATGAATCAGTACTGTATTAACAAAAAGAGTGTATTCATCAATAAATAAGAAGTGTTGGGAAAATTTCTAATGGAACAGAAAAAAAAATGTTATATGGAGCATTTCATTTTTGTAAAGTTTCATGAAATCACAGGCAGGTGAGTCACCTTGGTTCCTTTCTCAAGGTGGAAAAATGCTTCATAACATAAGATCAATAAGCTGACACTGAAATAAACTGCATAAGTTATCTGATTTCCTTTTAATAATAATAATAATAATAACTATAATAATTCTTACTCAGAACAAAAACTGATTTTAGAACCTCATCATTTGTCTAGAATTGGTACTACTCAACCTTAGGCAAGCACTACAAATTAAAATTAAACGCTAACAAACTTCCTTACCAAAGTTATTGTTTCATGTTGCTTCTGACAAATGTCTTTTCCACTAAAGGGAAAGCAATATAAATCCAACAAGCTCTGAGAGTTTCCTATTGCATCAGTACCTCTTTTTATTACCACCTCTTCATGAAACTTAGCAGTATACCTTGTTTCTACTTACCTGAAACATTAGCTACATTTTCATAAAATCATAGAATCATTAAGGACTGAAAAGACCTCCAAGGTCATCCAGTACAACCTACCACCAATACTACCCACTAAACCATGTCCCTAAGTACAACATCCAATCTTTCTTTAAACACCCCCAGGAATGGTGACTCCACAACCTCCCTGGGAAACCCATTCCAAAGCCTAACCACTCTTTCTGAAGGTAAGAAAGAGGCATTGAATGGAATAAAACCACTGTAAAATTTTGAGGTAAAGAAGGGAATAAAACCACCATAAAATGCATAGGCTTGTGTTTTGCTTTTCTTCCATCCACACAGTCAGTTGCTACCCTGCGAACTCATGCACAAGGGCTCATAACAGATTAGAAAAAGCTTTTGAACCTAAACTGAGCTTCATGCAGTTGGCACCGCCTATACATGACCTGTTCAGATCACCTGAATAGGACCCTGGACATACAACAAGGTGCTGGGCACCACTATGTTCTCCTTCCTGGGACAGTTCAGCAGTAGATGTACATTCCTTTCTGCTGAATTAGCAGTGACTGTAGAAATATGCAGCAAAGGGATGGAGTGAACCTCTGAGTGTGTTAACCACTTGTGCTGCTGCCTAAGTGTCTCTAGAGCTAGTCTGTTAGCATTGGTTTAGAAGACAAGGACTTTGTTTCCTTCTTCCTATAGAGAGAGAGAGGGGAGGGGGGGGGAACTCAGAAAGATTCTTTGCACAAAGAGGTCAGGCACAGTCCTAGTTTGTGAACACATGACTTAAAGACTCATGTGAAGCCATTGAAGTGCATTGATTTTTAAAGCTTGTACTTATGCAGAGCACCTACATGGTTTCATTAATTATTTAACACATTTGTTTGCTCTGTAGAAAACTTGCAATTTCCACTGCAACCAGATAAAGGAAACATTTTTTCACAGTCTACTGGGAAGGAGCTTTGTGTATGCAAATAAAAGCTACAATGAACTGTTAAGCATCCAGACCTCAAATTGGTGTTCTGTCCTAGTTATTAGCTGCAGATGTCCAGTAATGATTGTTATTTGTTTGCCAAATTGACTTTTTTTCCCTGTGGGAAGAAGGATGGAGAAATAGGCTAAAGAAAGTCTGTCCCTCCACTTCTTCTTGCCTTAATGAAAAAAAAATGAAATCTCTTGATGCATGGAGTAGGTTAATTGGAGCAACAAATGTCTTGTTCAGTTAATCAGCTCTGAATTCACCAATAGGTATCCCAGCTGGCACTGGAAGTAATCACTGGAAGTGTAGGAGTGTATATATAAGCAAGCCAAAGCTCAAACAAAACTGTGCCTGTGATAACTGAATAGACAGTACTATTCTGACAAAGGATTTCTCATAAAATTATTTCAGAGGAACAAAATAGGATATGCACAGTTAAAAAAAAAAAAAAAAAAAA
The DNA here is from genome assembly GCF_964035555.1 of Netta rufina. NCBI lineage: Eukaryota > Metazoa > Chordata > Aves > Anseriformes > Anatidae > Netta > Netta rufina. The sequence continues at coordinate 74,655,050 of NC_140125.1, read as the reverse complement.
AAAAAAAAAAAAAACAATATCAAAATGAAAAGGAGAAGATCATAAAAAGGGTACATTAAGACTTGAATCTACAAAGTCAATAAAGTCAATCGAATTCAGTTAAATAAAAAAGCTTTGCTTGGGAAAGGGATTTCATTTTAGTCTGAATTGACAAGATGAAAGGAAATCTGACTAAAAATTTACTAGGATTGTGATAGTCATTTCTAAAATAAGAAGAAGACGATAATATAATCTCAAAACAAAACAAAACCTACCACAAAGGATCTAAAGATATAAAGATATTCCCTGGGATATTCCCTGGGAGCTCACCAAAACTGTCAAAACTCCAAAACTCTTTCTGCAACAATGGCACATCACTTGCTTTCTGCCTCACCCAAGGCATACTACTTTTCCTCAGAACATTCAGTTAGATGATAGAGAACTGTCCTGAGTCAGTATCACAATGTTATCTCATTATCTAAGCGATATGTCTTTTTATTTTTCCAGCAAGAAAGGGCTGAGTCGCACTCTTTACTGTACCATAGTGTTTGTTTGTGTGTGTGTGTGTGTGTGTGTGTGTGTGTGTTATTGTTTTCTTTGTTGTTGTTGTCCTTGTTGTTTTGTCAGTGTAATTTTAGAGGGATCAATAGCACAGAGCAAAGCTGAGTACCAGTGAGAGTAGTCTCCGGGCATGGATAGGATGCCATGTCCTGGATCAGCATGGAAGAGGTATGACTCCATTTTTATCTTGACACCTTTTGATTATGTTACTCAACCCATGGAATCCAGGGCTACACTAACAAAAGGACTTGTGTTTTATTAGACACTAAATTCTATGTCTAGACCTCTGATAGAACCTCTGATATGAACATTCCCCAGACACCAAGTATTTCCCTTCCACACATGTGCAGAAAAACCTCATTCTTGACACCACTGAATATCTGTAGCCCTGCTCATGTCCAGCTCCCACCTCAACCCCCAACCAGCTCACATCAGCTTCTCTCACCTAAAGAACCCTGGTGGTGATTGCTATTGAAGGAGGTCTGCCTGGCCAGGTTTCTATTAAATGGTGCCAGAGATCATGCTGGCAACAATTGCCATGTAGCCATAAACATACTCCAGCATAAACAGAAGTACTTAACTTAGGTATCACGAATGCTTCCAGCAGCCGTAACACTTAAATCCTTTTTTGTGTAGCCAGTACTGGGGTACAACACTGGAAGTAATCTTATAAATCCTGGTGATAATCTTATTTTATATAAGATAGCAGTCTTATTTGTTAATAATTAAAACTTAAGAATAATATATTTTTTTAAATAGATACAATTTTATAACAAGAAAGAAATAACAACACAAAGCTCATTATATTCCTCCCTCCCACCCTACCCCACCTTCCCCCCCCTCCCCCCCCCAAAAAAAAGTGCTTTTTTTGTTGTTTGTTTTGTTTTAAGAATGAAGCTTGGCTAACCTTTTTGCACTGCCAGAGTATTTCATGGCAACTGCATATAACCCGTTTTCTGTTCTTGTCAGGGAATAAGCTCTTTTCTATCAAGGTCAAGTCAGAGAGTGCTCAGTATCAGTTGTTGGCATGCAAAGATATAATAATGGTACTTAAACGTATACAAAGACATAGTAATGGTACCTGTTAAATCAAAGTGTACCATTCAAATAGCATACAGAATCACTCAGGTTAAGAGAAATGTAGTACCAGGAATAAAGAAAAAGGAAAATCCTCTAAATATTCAAGAACTAAAGCAAAATCATTATTATAAGCCAGTAAATTTGAACCAGAAACCTAAACTGCTCTATTAGAGGGTCATCAGTGCTAATTCTTGGGCCATACGAAGTAGGTTATCAATGATTAAGACTATCAGTGCTGAGATAAAAATAAACTATCAGACATATAATCACATCACAGATAATATTTGAAGCAGGCTTCTGTTTGCTGTTACAGTTTACAGAGGGGATGTGTCCCAAAAAGAAGTCATGCTTAGTACTGAACAACTTCCCTGTTACCATGATGTCCAACTCTGCTCAGCTGTGTGACGACCAAAACTGTCCGCAAAGAACAATTCCTAGCTGATGAAATCACAGTTGTATTTGGCACTTTTCTGAATGATATCTTTGTGAATAAAAGTCAGATATCAATTAAACAGGTGTTTCAGGGAAAGAACAGTATAGTTGCATCCTATTTACAACAATTTGACCAAGATCAGAGTCCGGCTCGACATACCTAAAATAGGAGCTTAAATAATTTGGATGCAAATGATCTAAGAGCTTGACAGAAAACAATAAATACATTTAAGCAACACCCTACTTTTCGTCTTCATTATTGTGGTCAACCAAATAAACCTCTTTAATACTACAATAAATTTAGCAACAGAAATTTTTTCATCCCCCAAATCTGAATCTTCTTTGTGGTTTGGGACCACTGACTTCTCAACTTCTCTCCCGAGAATTCTTTGTCTGGATAGAGCCTTACTTAACTTTTTTTCTTTTCTTTTTTTTTTTTTTTTCCCCACAGAAGTAAGGATAAAACTCAAAGATCTTTTCTATATTGTACTGTCTTTGTGTCATGGTGATTCTGTTGGTTTCTACAGAGGAAGATCAACATGATCTTAATACATCCGATTCAAGAGTGATGTCCATACTGCTCTTCTAGACATGGCCAAGCACAATATGGTCTGCATCTATAGTTATCTGAAGAGTGTCATGTTCATAGCAGAAGAAATCCTGTGTTGGAAAGATTCACAACTTACAGTAATAAGATTAAAAGGGAAAGAAGGATTAAATAAAAATGACTGCTTTCTTATTGATCTGTCACATTATGTCTGTGTAGTTTCATTCATAAGCCTTGTCAGAAGGATATAGTAAATTGTATTTCATTAGTTAGAAAGACCTGTCTTCCAAAGTATAAAGAAGTATATGACTTTCTACGATCTTTAAAACCTAAACACTTCTTACCTTCTTTGAGCAATAGTTCTATTACAAACAAGCCATAACAAAAGAGTAGTGACAGATGCATTACTAATTAACAAGGGCAGTTCTTAAAACGTGAGCACAGTATTGTTTGTTTGTTTACATGCTTTTTATTGAATCAGTTACACTTGATGTTTCTCTTCCATTTTTCCACAGAAGGTAAAGATTTACTGTGAGATCCTAGCTCAGGTTGCAATGTGTGTTGTACTTGCAACACAGAACGTAAGGGCTGTTAACCTAATTCAGATTGAAGTATATAAGGCCTTATTGCTTCTTTCATCCAAGAGTTGCTTCAGCTGCAGAACATCTTCAAGAAAAGCTACAGGAAGACAATATCTGTGTAAATGTGCCCAGACAAAAGCACTTAGGACTTCTTGTTTATTATCCCTGTAACTCAACTCCACATCATTTCTGCAGAAGGCCAAGAAGAACATAACTGAGGGGGACAAAAAGCCTCAGGAATCTGTACTGAAATTTTCATTAAACACACCAAGCCAAAATAAATGAGGCACATAACTTTTTTATCTGAATAGGTACTGACATGTACCTATCGCATCTCATCTGCCAGAAGTTGGAGACAGACAGGTGTGAGTTGGTTCAGGAACCACACAGTCCTAGTAGCAACACATGGACTGTGTTCAATGGCTCAGATGGGGTTCCCATTTAAGGGCATGTGACTTCTCAACAAATCTTCATCTATATGTAGCCTGTTCATAGTGTGAAGGGAAGGGACCTTCTCTGTGACTCTCAGCACCTGGCCATTTTTTCCTTTGAGAAAATAACCCACTTAACAGATTGGAGGATACTCACTGTGAAAAATCATGAGTAGCTCTGCATAATTTCTATGCACTTTTAAAGTGGTATTAATAATCAATAGTTGTCTGTGTCTAGTGTTGTTAATAAGACATTCTCTATCATAAAAACAGGAAATATAAGACTTTATGAGATGACAATACCGAGTAGAAATCTTAAGTAGTAACTTGTATCAAGTGAGCAATTACAGTGATCATTAGGAATAAAGAAAGAAGGAAGGAAGGAAGGAAGGAAGGAAGGAAGGAAGGAAGGAAGGAAGGAAGGAAGGAAGGAAGGAAGGAAGGAAGGAAGGAAGGAAGGAAGGAAGGAAGGAAGGAAGGAAGGAAGGAAGGAAGGAAGGAAGGAAGGAAGGAAGGAAGGAAGGAAAAGAAATGAATGTGTCATTTACTAAAAGACACTTTAGCCATGTGCACTTATTTTGTGGAGATCTTAATTCTGTTGAATAATATTTTGCATTTCATTGTGATTCAATACTGGGGACTAGCTGCTGATAGTTCATGCCATTACTTTTAATTGGATAAGGTCCATTTGCAGAAGTAAATTTTCCTGTGAACATACAGGGATTCTTGATTTTTCACAAACATTACTCACACAAGGTAAAAACTGCTCCATGATAGGCATAACATGATGGTGAAACCAGTGGTCTGTGCAGCCCCTGTTCATTTTAATTATTTAAAGAAAAGAAACATGTTTATTAGCTGGGACATCAGTGCTTTCCACCTGATGAACTGTAAAATTTTCATCTCAGGCTGAGTCTGTGACTGCTTTATAGCTGCCTGGAAGTCTATGAACTAGCATGTATGTTACTTCAGAAGTACTTATGTTTGAAAGCCTCAAGCTATTCTTCAAAATAAAATTAAGGACAGAAGGAACATTTTTAACTAGACCAGCTTTCACAGACAGCATATGAAATGTCAGCACACCATGCAGCATCAGTGCATGACTTTTTAAGTAAGCATGAAACATTTTATATTCATTTGAGTAATAACTAGGGAAATAAAGATATATGATTCTTCTATAACTGACATCAGAAAGGGAAGTTTGAGATGACTAACTATTGATTTTTTTTGCTGGTAATCAAAAATTACTAAAAAATTATTAAAAATCGCTAAGACCAAACATTGGGTTGGTACAAGGAAAGTTATCCTGTGTGTGCAGCCAGTGCCTGCACTGGCTGTGGCATACATGTATATGGACACCAACAACACTACATTGTATATAACAGGTTCGCAGACCCTAAGGACTCTGTGTCACTGGAAGATCTGCACAGATTTCTGCTTTCTCTTGTTCCTGACAAAAGCTAGCAGATGCTAGTGAAGAGAGCTAGCAAACACCTTTATGTTTTTCTTCCCTGCAGAAGTGAAACTGGCATTGTTCCCAGGAGGCAGGTAGACAGAAGAAAAATAAAAGCCTAAATATTAAACAGGAATATAAGCCCCAGAGAGTAAAGATTTCTATCTAGAAGGAAAAGCATGAGAATATCATGAGGGTCATATAACCTGGCATCCACAGGTGGTATTCATTGGTTTGTTCAGAGAAAGGCACAAAATGTTCAGTAATGCACATAAAGCGCAGGACTACAAGCTTTGGGTAGGAGAGATTCCCCAAAGACCTCATCTATTGTTCAGTTTTTGCTGTGGAGTGCTGGGAATGATTATCCATATAATTTCTACACAGATAATATTTTGCTTCAGTGGCTTCTATGAATTAATTCAGCACAGTTTAAAAACATTCTTTCTCATTTCTTACCATTTACATTCACAAGCATTGTCTCTTTCTTCCACAACATCATTACCTCCAATGGCTACTCTTCAGTTCATGACTATATTGATCACGGGTTTGTTCCATCTTCATTTCCCATGTTTATTACTACATCAAATAATTGTGGCATTTCCTGAATTAATATTTTGCCAACAGGCAACCAGCAGCACACACATATCACTATGCCTTTTGTGCAGGGAGGTGTTGACTTCCCAGAAGCAGATGGATCGGGGGGTGAATAAATACAGACATCCAACTGAGCTCGTGGGTGACTGGAAAGTTAGGCTACATATTTAGTCTCTTACATTGATATTTAGTTCCCCAGATTTGGAAACTATTAAATGTGTGTGCGTGAGTGTTTCCCTAAAGCTTTTGCAAAAAGGGTGCACAAGAGGTAACATCACATAATGTTTCTTATACTTCTTCCTCATGCTTCCTCATCTGATGAACAACCACAATCCCCAGCTGCCAAGTCAAAGAATTTATCTTCCTTTCACACAGCATCTGCCTGTCTGACATGTTCTTGGGAGCTGCCATATGTACTTATCTCCTGATATTTTGTCTTGGATACTAAACTCTGCTATGGATTGCTCATCCAATTTTAGTACTGCAGTTTTCAAACCAACAATCTCTGGATGCCTCTGAATAAGTCTCTTAACTGAGTGGGACATCATCTTCAATTGAAAACAGAGAGTGCCTCAATGTGCAGACATATTTGCCCATGCATTCTGGCTGCTTCCAAGGCTGAAACGTACTTGAAACACATTTCTGACAACTCCAGCCTCAGAAACTTCTTGGGCTAGTGGGACTACACTGGCTGCAGTGATGCTTTTGTTTTCAGTTGAACGATCTTCCAAAACAACATGAATAAAACACAACAGCAGAAATTCTGTCATAGGGTATTTGTGAAGATGCCTGACAGGAATTTCAGATAATTCCTTCTCCTGGCCACTCTCTCCCTCACTCAGCTTGGTCAGTAACATTTCCACATCAAAGTGAGAGAGCTGGATTGTCTGTAGGCAAGAAACAGCAGCTTCTCCCTTCTTCCTACCAAGCTTCATCAAGCAAACACTTGCAAGGCAAATTGCTTTTTCTTCCTTGGTCGTTATAAGATTTGGTAAAATGTTTGCTATGTGTATTGACTTTCCTGCATTGGCCCGGTGACTGTCCACATTTGGAAATGTGTAGATAAATAAAATATAATGTGGAGGGTTTGTGTGTGTTTGTTCGTTTGTTTGTTTTGTTTGTTTTCAATGCAAAATAATTACATTTCATGCAACTACATTAAATTATAGCTCTTCTCTGGAACAAAGAATCACAGAATGGCTGAGGTCAGAACTCATCATCTTTGTAGACCTCCTCTGAACTTGCTCCAGTAGTTCTTGTACAGGGAAGCTCGGAACAAGACACGGTGTGGCCTCACCAGGGCTGAGCAGAGGAGGAGGATCACCTCCCTTGACCTGTTGGCAACACTCAGCCCCCTTGCAGCCCCCTTGGCCACAAGGGCACGTTGCTGATTCCTGGTCAGCCTGCTGTCCACCAGGACTCCCAGGTCGCTCTTTGCAGAGGGATCATGCAGAGATCATACATGCAGAGATCATACATAATCTTCTAATTTGGTCTCATCATATTCTTTAATGTTGCAACAAGTGCAGATCTTCTAGGCCCAGCTAAACTATTTATTTGACTAAGATCTGCACTGAAAAAAAAAAAAAAAAAAAGGAAAACTAATTTCATAGCTGAAACTGCAGCATTTTCCACAGATGTTTTCTAAAATACTGTAAGTGTAAGAAGAAATAGTGTTTACTCCCAGAACTCACATAATGTTACACACCTGGGACCGTAAGAAGGTTGAAGAGAATTTAACCCACAGTCCAGAAGCAGTACACTATTAGCAGTTGTTTTTTTTCTTAGGTGTTGTAAAAAAAAGATGAAGAAAGTTGTTGTCAACATGATATGAGCACTATCTGCTTCTTAGAAGAGTGGGACAAGTATTCGTAGTTCACATACTCAGATTCATATATTTCACAGAATCACAGAATTTCTAGGTTGGAAGAGACCTCAAGATCATCGAGTCCAACCTCTGACCTAACACTAACAGTCCCCAATAAACCATATCCCTAAGCTCTACATCTAAACGTCTTTTGAAGACTTCCAGGGATGGCGACTCCACCACTTCCCTGGGCAGCCTGTTCCAGTGCCTCACAACCCTTTCAGTGAAGAAGTTCTTCCTAACATCTAACCTAAAACTCCCCTGGCTCAACTTAAGCCCATTCCCCCTCGTCCTGTCACCAGGCACGTGGGAGAACAGACCAACCCCCACCTCGCTACAGCCTCCCTTGAGGTACCTATAGAGAGCGATAAGGTCGCCCCTGAGCCTCCTCTTCTCCAGGCTGAACAAGCCCAGCTCCCTCAGCCGCTCCTCGTAGGACTTGTTCTCCAGGCCCCTCACCAGCTTCATCGCCCTTCTCTGCACCCGCTCAAGCACCTCGATGTCCTTCTTGTAGCGAGGGGCCCAAAACTGAACACAGTACTCGAGGTGTGGCCTCACCAGAGCCGAGTACAGGGGGACGATCACCTCCCTCGCCCTGCTGGTCACACTGTTCCTGATACAAGCCAGGATGCCGTTGGCCTTCTTGGCCACCTGAGCACACTGCTGGCTCATATTCAGCTGACTATCCACCATCACTCCCAGGTCCTTCTCTGCCTGGCAGCTTTCCAACCATTCCTCTCCCATTCTGTAGCTCTGCTTGGGGTTATTGCGCCCCAGGTGCAGGACCCGGCACTTGGCCTTGTTGAACTTCATGCAGTTGACCTCAGCCCATCGGTGCAGCCTATCCAGATCCTCCTGCAGAGCTTTCCTACCCTCGAGCAGATCGACACACGCGCATAGCTTGGTGTCATCTGCGAACTTACTGAGGGTGCACTCGATGCCCTCGTCCAGATCATCGATGAAGATATTAAAGAGGACCGGCCCCAGCACCGAGCCCTGGGGGACACCACTAGTGACTGGCCTCCAACTGGACTTGACTCCATTCACCATGACTCTTTGGGCCCGGCTATCCAGCCAGTTTCTAACCCAACGAAGCGTGCACCAGTCCAAGCCAAGAACAGCCAGTTTCTTGAGGAGAATGCTGTGGGAGACGGTGTCAAAAGCCCTGCTGAAGTCAAGGTAGACCACATCCACAGCCTTTTCCTCATCCACCCAGTGCGTCACTTTGTCATAGAAGGAGATCAGGTTCGTCAAGCAGGATCTGCCTTTCATAAAGCCATGCTGACTGGGCCTGATCGCCTGCTTGCCCTACAAGTGCTGCATGATGACTCTCAGGAGGATCTGCTCCATTAGCTTCCCTGGCACTGAGGTCAAACTGACAGGCCTATTATTTCCTATAATAAAACAATAGATTGAGACAGAGGATCCACATTCCTTAAAAAGATGAAAAGCATGTAGTCTGATGTAGGTCAAAATTAAGTTACAACCCTCTGGGGTCAAGAAAGAAGCTGTCAAGTAATTCAGACCTGAGAATGTGACTGAGGCACTGTTTCAGAGCACAGTAGCTGGAACAGTGCTGTTTAAACAAGACATCTACACAGCTCATTTTGAAACTGCTCAGAGAGGTTCTTTCTCATTATTACCATTTTCTTCCTGCTTCTTGTCATGTCCAGAAATTACTAATTATAGGAATGCTTGAAATCTTCTATCTCCAGCCTAACTAGAAATAAGAAATACATGTGCTTACCAGCTTTTCCACAATTATTTACTTTTTTTTTTTTTTTTTTTTTTAAGGAGACTGATTTTTAGATAAACATGGTTGCTTCCATTTTTGCAAGGCTGTTTGGAAATGAACCTGTTCCTGAACCTTCTAGTCATTTATATTCAGCTAAAAGAGATTTAACAAATTCTTCTGTAACCTCGAAGTGATATTGTTTACTGCTTTGAATTGCAGGAACTAAGCTTTCGGTACTTAGCTGAAGCATATCAAGGTCAAGTTTAAGCAGGCCTCTGAAAGTTCAGTACACTTTTAATAAGCATCAACCATTCATGCGTACTTCTCAGCCCTTTGCATCTGTTCTCAATTGGAAGTGAAGGTCACTTCTATTAGAGGCCAAGATTAGCTAGTGGAGATTAAGGGAAAAAGGATCTCCTACCTGTGCCCCAGCAGGAAAGTGGTTGTGCACATTTGCTGGAGTGTGGGATTCATTAGATGAATTGCTGTTGGCAACTTCTAAGAAACTGAATAAATCACTAAGCCCTCATTTTCTGTTTAGAAAGGTTTGGCTAAGATAAAAAGCACTAGCAATTTGTTTTTCAACAAATTAAACCAGAGCAGTTCAGGGACATCTAAAAAATGTAGCTGTGTATAACTGAAACTAAGGATGCTATCAAAATCTCCTCATATTTGTTTTCATTTGAAATTTTCTTAGATAGTACACTGGTCAATAAAATAAGAAAATAGAAAACTCATTGAAAGTCCTATAACTTTGCAAACTAAAGTGTCAGAAATGCAGAAAAGTACTATTTACTAAAGCAATTATTAACCATTTTTATTTTCCAGAACAGATTAAACCTCCATTCAGATCAAATTTCCATTAGATGGGCAATCTTCAGGCAAACACCTAAATACTAAGTCCTGTTCTAAAGATAAAAATGTTTACCAAAAGCAAGTAATATCTTGCGAATGCCATACTCTTCAATATTGTGAGTTCTTACCATTGTTTTACAAATCTTATGATATTTATTAATTTATAAAACTATTCTGTTCAACTAAGGACAGCATAGAATGATCTGTCATTTAGTTCAGTTCATTTTACCTTAATGCATCACAATTGCAGAAGACAGTTGTGAACATGAATATCACTTGAGAAAATAGCACTGTGCAGAATTTAGGATCCCAATGAGATCAAGGAAAGGAGTTTTGTCATTTTCAGCAAATGATGGATTCTGAATGAATTAACTGTATATAAATAACTTGATGTAGTAATAGGAAAGTGACTATATATTTTTTGAATTTGCTAATAGATTAAAGAAGAATTTAAGGATCGCAGCTATTGAAAAAATAATCCTTTAATGAACTTTCAAGGAGTCACATAGCTCTTTCTAGGGAAGAATTTAAAAATAAAGGCGTTTAATTTTTATTTTTTTCCCTAAAGACAAAAAAAGAACTGACATGAAAAAAGTAAAGATTCCTTGGAAAATGGTAAGGTAGTAAATGCTTTTTACAGAAAGTCAGGAAATACCAGAGGTCGACTGATGCATAACATTAATTTGGAAGCTTTGTGTACAAGTGCTATGCTATAGTCTTTAGTAACCACATATTTGCAAACTTTTACAACTGACTGCCTTACTGAGTCAATGTTTAGGTCAGAACTGTGTTGAATGAAGCAGATGCTTGATACTGCCTTTTAAGATTTTTTTCTGTGTTCTCTTTGTCTACATGGTACCCTTTGGCACATGCTTTGCCCAGTGAGAACTGTAACTCAGGTTCCTCAGGTTCCCTTCACTGCCCTATGAAGTGGGCACTTTCAATGGAGGTTAAATCACACAAAGTCGAAATTAGGTCTCCTCTGAATGATTAAGATGACACCTTCTGGGAGTCATGGGACTACCAGTGCATCACAGGATGCACAATCTGGCCTGACAAGTGGGCAAATCAAAACTTCGAAATCCTTGAAACAGTGTAGTTTCATAATTCATCATAACATTGTAATAATATAATGTTTGGCAATTCTATCTTTAGACTTTATGTCCTGCTTCAGGAATGAAAATATTTCAATGTGTTCACAATGCAAAAATTTTGATGTCTTTATTATCCTAAATCTAACTCATCTTTTATTCCAGTTCTCAGCATCACCACATATAAATTTATCACTAATTAATAGTCAGTGAGTTGACAGAGATGTCCATTGCTTCAAGGAGCTTTCAGACAGATAAAGTCAGAAAGGAAGAAAATATTGTTATCTTAGTACTGCAGATTGGTAACTAAGGAGAAAAAAAGATTAAGTGAATTGCAAAAGTTTATCCAGTAAGTTTTTAGCAGAGCCGTAAACTGAATGTGAAATACAAAACTGGTATTGCAACCATCTAAGTATTTAGAATGTTGTTAGTCTTGCAGCAATATTCTTTTTGTATCCTGTTAAAAGTTTTTAGAAATCTCCTTCCACTTTCTGATTTCTCTTCCCCAAATGTGTGTTTTGATTTTAATTTTGGGAACTGAAAGTAATGGAATTAATTGTATGAATAGAGCAGCAAAAAGGTATGGGATTTGCAGCATTTGTGTTTGCATGGCCAACATGGAGGTTACGAGGACAGTGTGTCTATGTTTTCTCACTTAATAGGGATAAAAACCAAGCTTTCATTTAACTGTCATGTTTACAAGTTACTTTGGATCAACTTATGCCCTATGTCTTGTTTGGTTGTTTCATTATCTTAAACAAATCTACATATCCTATAAAAAATAAATAAATAAATAAATAAAATTAAATTAAAAAAAAAAAAAAAAAAAAAAAAAAGAAGAAGCAATATTTTCAATCTGGCTCAGTGGTCTAAAACACCTGATGACCTGAACACATTTTTTCAAGAAATCTGTAGCACTGTGGTCTTGAAATGGTCTCTTCTTGAAAGTTAGAAGCTCCTTCAACAGTAGGAGCAAGTGATGTCCCATTTTTCCTCAAAAGGGACACCAGAGAAGAGGAGGCTGGGTGAAGGCCTAGTGGCAGCCTGCATCTTCCTCACAAGGGGAACAGAGGCACCGATCAGCAAGAACTGAGCTCTGCCTCTGGGGACAGCGACAGGAGCCAAGGGAACAGCATGGAGCTGGGACAGGGATGGGTCAGGCTGGGTGTTAGGAAAAGTTTCTTCACTGAGAGGGTGGTCGGGCACTGGGACAGGCTCCCCAGGGCAGTGGTCATGAGCCTGCCGGAGTTCAAGAAGCATAGGACAAAACTCTCAGGCAAATGGTCTGATTTGTGCGTGGTCCTGTGTGGAGCCAGGAGCTGGACTTGATGATCTTTGTGGGTCCCTTCCAACTCAGGATATTCTGTGATTCTGTGATTCTACAGCTTTCCATTTTTGTAGCATGCAAGGGAAACCTTTGTTTTAACAGCCTGTAAGGATTCTGCTTGTTTTTTGGAAAGGACAGATGGAAAATTCTGGAATAGTCCTATAACTATTTTGTTTTCCTTTTTATCTAAGCATCTTTCCTACAATGAAAAGCTTAGAAAGATTTATATATATATATATATATATATATTTAATCTTTCATATTTTCCAGAGATTGCATTGAGAAAATCAAAGCCTGATTTGCTGACTTGTGCTCTTTGTTAAAAAGATTGAATATGACTCAGGAATCTAAATTTAAATGTGACATAAAACTGTAAAACAGGTAGAAAATAAAGAAAAGCAGCATCTTTGTTCCAAATGAGTCTTTTATTCATTTTATGTATCAGCCTCCCACTAAGGATCAAAATGGAATAACTTCTGGTCATTTGTTCAATCCTATGTATAAAATTTAGCTTTGGTCCTAAGAAGTAATAGATTTTTCTACAAGCTATTAATTGTTAACATTGCATTTGGCTGCTTATATGTGCCTACAAAAGCATATTTATAGAAGACATTACTCTTGTCAGCTCTTCAGAAAGTGCAGTTAGTACACTGTAAATCCACCTTGGAGACACCAGGTCTAGGCCTCCTGAAAGCATCCTGTTGGATCTTTTATTCTCCCTGTGAGTCTGAGGCAGACATATGGTATGTACCAGCATGTTGTGAAGAAGAAACAAAGCCTTTTCTCTCATCAGATTTCACAACAAACTTGAGTGGAGTATACTTCCTGGAAAATGGGCTAAGCATAACACAAGCCCATTTATCTTCCATTTAATCTTCCTCTGCAGCTGGGATCTGTATCCATGTCTTAGTCACTTTGAGGCTCTGCTAATAGTGTAACTCCTGTCACCTTTCATGTAACATGGTGCTCTGAATAATTGTGGTGACATGTTGTAAAAGTCCTCCACATACACAGTACCAGAAATTGCCTAGTCCCACCTGTAAAAGGATTATTTCTACAGGGTTTCTAAGTTACATCCTATATTTTATCTGCAATCTTCATAGAATTGCTTGGGTTGGAAGGGACTTTAAAGATCATCCAGTTCCAACACCCCTGCCATGGTCAGGAATGACACCCACTAGATCAAGTTGCCCTGAAGAATCTTTCCATCTTAGTGTGTGCTTCTTCAACTCCTATGTAACACTCTCAGGAATTTACTTGGCTCCTGTTTTAATAATTTTTGCATTAGAAAGAAGAAAAGTGAGAAAGGAACAACAAGGTTTCACCTGGGGAACAGTAACACCACATACATCACCCTGACGTCTCAGTTTATTATTTTTTTTAATTTATAGAGTATAGACATAATTTTATATTTAAATAATGAACAACACAAACATTCATTCCCATATATATATATATATGCATATATATATATATATGGGAATGAATGTTTGTGTTGTTCATTATTTATATATATATATATATTTATTTATATATAAATAAATTTATATAAAATTTATTTAATTTATAAATAATATAAAATTTTATTTTATAAAAATAATTTATATAAAATTATTTATATATATATTTATATATATATATATATATATATATTGTCTTAAGACAAACTGTGAATGAAGTTTAGCTTAGGCAGCTGAACAACAACAAATCCAAAAACAAATAATTCACTTACAGGTTTTCCATATACTTGTACTGGACAACCAAGAATGATTCCCATAGCAATGGGAATGTGTTTGGACAGTGCTCTCAGACATACATCCTTATTTTTTGGGTGGTCCTTTAGGGACCCAGGAGTTGGACTCAAAGATCCTTGTGGGTCCCTTGCAACTTAAGATATTCTATGATTCTATGACTCTATGATTCTAAACTCCTGTCAAAACAGTACAAAGTTGTGTCTGTCATTCTCATCTGGTGAAAAAGGTTATGTAAGGTGTTGTGCCAAGGAGAGTTGAACTGAAAATTCTCAAAGCAGATAGCATATTGCCAACCATATAACCTGGACTCCCTGTGGACACCCTGCACAGACTTGTCTCCCAGGCTGGGTCAGACTTTAAGTAAAACTTCTGCACAGCTGTGTATCTGTCCCCACAACAATCCTAAATTCATTTGACAACATTTTGGCAACATAAAAGACTTTAAAAGTCAGGATCAGACATGATTTGAAGGTATAGTTGGAGCACTGTAAGAAATAATATTTCTGGTGTTTGATACTACATCTTACTTTCCTGCAGAAAGCTATTGTCTTCAGAACAGAGCCGTTCCTGCTCATTCATGTCAGTGCAAAGTCAACCAAGTAAATTTCAGTCACTTCTGGCCAATCTTGAGACTTTGCATAAGAAGCGCTGTTATGAACTTCTACCATGTTCAGTTGGAACAAGAGCCTACAGAAGAGAAGCTGGAAGAGCTATGACATTGGAAAATACTGCAGCTGCTTATGGACTGATTTTATATTCACTTATTTAAAGTAGGAATAAATTACTTTTTCACTCAAAGCCAGTTGTAGACTTCCTCTGTGAACCGAAAATCGAACTCAATGAGAAAAGGAAGCAAAACAGATGGAGCGCTGTTGGGAAATGTGGGGGCAACTCTGGCCAAACTCAAATGCACATATCCTTTCTATTTAAACAAGGAAAAAAAAATAATAAAAAATAAAGAAAAGTCCCTTCCAGGAATTCACTTTACAAAGTCTTTAGAGAGGTGGGGTGGAGCTACAAGGAGAATACAGTTGTATGGGTCATTTCCTAGTCTCAGAAAACCAGTGATCTCCTGAAATCTCCTGAAATTCTAGGGTAAATTCTACTCATCCAAATTATTTAAATTGCCATCTTCTATTTTGGTAGCCCCACAATGGCTTACACTGATGTTAAACAGTCAGAGATTTAGAATGGGACTTAGTAGTGTTTAAGGTCTTAAGATTTCCATTAATACTGGTCTGGAGAGCACAGGTCTCAGACGTGGTCGGTCAGCCATACTGATCTAGACTGGATTCCTGTTACACTGCTCTGTTGTCAATGACTACATGTACTCCAGTGCACAAATGATGTAAAAAAAAAGAAAGAGAAGAAAGAGAAGAAAGAGAAGAAAGAGAAGAAAGAGAAGAAAAAGAAGAAAGAGAAGAAAGAGAAGAAAGAGAAGAAGAAAGAGAGAGAGAGAGAGAGAAAGAAAGAGAGAAAGAGAGAAAGAGAGAAAGAGAAAGAAAGAGAGAAAGAGAGAAAGAGAGAAAGAGAGAGAGAAAGAAAGAGAGAAAGAGAGAAAGAGAAAGAGAGAAAGAAAGAAAGAAAGAAAGAAAGAAAGAAAGAAAGAAAGAAAGAAAGAAAGAAAGAAAGAAAGAAAGAAAGAAAGAATAGGAAAGAGAAGGCATGTGTCAACAACAACAACAAAAGAAAAAAGAAGCCCAAACAAATGAACAAACAAATAAAAAACAGAATCCCAAACAATCCATGCTATCTAGAAAAGCTTTTGACCTTGCCACTATCAACAAATAGAGCTCTGTCAAAATTATCATATAGTTGAACCTTGGCAGAGAGGTTTGCAAACAGTTGTTCCAGTGATACTGCATACCTGGGGACCCTCAAGATAACTGTTGTCAGACACCTCTAAGCTACTCTTCAAGATAGGCAGATATGAGACAGGCAGAAACACTTAAAGTCTTAAAAATACTGGGAGAGTAGAAAATGTCCATTTAGCTACTGGAGTCTTGATAATGCTTTCAAGTCATGTTTTAGCAACGTCACAAGCTACAATTTTAACAAAAGTGGGGTGGGTTTAGCATTCTTAATGTTCAGTGTTGCAGCAGCAAAGAAGTAGAAGACTGGTCCATGGAGTGGGATGCACAAAACTTGGCTGTGTGCCTGAGACAAACATATATAAAAATGCTCACACGCATGTACAGGAAACCAGGCAAAGTGCTGGGCAGCACAAGGCTCAGTGATATAGCACTTACTTGTGAATACAACACACACATGTAAGAGGTCTTTTACAAGAAAATGTAATGTGTCCCAGGCACGATTGACACCATATTGTAAGACAGTATGTGAGTCCTGCAGAAAAATTAAGTGCTTGGATACTATGTAAGTGTGTTAACATTTTTAAAGATAAGACTCCACATATACTCGTGCTTCCAGGATCTTGACCTTTAAGAAATACTTTTAGGTAAAAAAAAAAAAAAAAAAAAAAAAAAAAAGAGAGAGATTAAGAACACTGAGAAGAGTATGGAAGTTATACTATGAAATGTAACTGGTTTGGGGGTACATATCTTTGCTAAATGTCTTCTCTACATAAATTATCTAGAATTCTCCTGTAAATGTGTTTTTAAATCTATTGGAGGAAAACAAATGAAACGAATTATATGCAATTTTAGCATTCAATCTTAAAGGTTAATTTGTTAGAAATGTTATGAAAATGTTGCTCGTGTAACATGAATGCATGAGTCAGGTTCATATCCAGAGTGGGAATCATGTAACAGGTATTCATCAAAGATTTTCCCAAATACATAAACATTAAAATCTTTGTGTCAAGACCCTTGTTTAACTCTTAAGTGCCAAAACCGATATAAACAAAAAGAATATACTGACCTCAAGACTCAAACAATATTGATAAGTAGACTTTCAAATGCATTATTCACAAATGTTCTGTCATTAACCAGTAAAGATACTATAAACAACATGTATAAAAAATTACTTCAATTATGTAAACTATCTCATTTGTAATGAAATCTTGCAGTTCTGTATTGAAGGTCATATCAGATATAAGCTTTCCCAAATACACAGGATTTTTCTGAAAAGAGCAGATAGCAGATGCACTACTGCTGGAAATTCAGTTCCAACCTCCTTACTCCCTGATCCACAACAAGTGGAAAGCTCTCCTGGACACATGGCCATACTCAGCTTTCACAGAGAAAGGTCTGAATATGTCTCTCAAGTTATAGGCGAATTGGCTAATCATGAAGCTACTGCAGAGATGGTAGATGTTCTGAATGTAGATTTTTGTTTCTCTGTCATTTATTAGCACTTAGAAAAGAAAATATGTTTTTATTTTCATGGAAAAAATCCATATGATCAAATCAGCCAATATATTTTTATTTCAGTTAACTCTAAACATTTTTATTCTTTTTTTTTTTTTTTTAGCCACTGACCTATTAAATAAATAAATAAATAAATTATTCACTCATTCCTAGTTAATGGACTTTCTCTTAGTTGATTATGAAAATCACCAGCAAAATTAGCCATTTTTTTTAGTGTATGATGTAAACAGGATGTCATATAAACAAAAATATTTCTTCCTCCTCAAACTGAGGATTGAAGCACATCAGCAGATGATGTGTACAACTTCATACCATCACTGGGCATGCAATAATATTTTACCCTTTGAAAAAAGGAAAATTTTATGGCAGAGTTGTCAATCCAGCAACTTTCATGAACACTATATTTTTTTGTTTGTTTGTTTAAGTATGTAAACTAATAGATATTTCCACATTCTAAAACAACCATGATTTAATAGCATATAACTTTCAATTGGAGTACAGATCTGTTCTTATTTTATCTAAGGCAGTTCATGCCTGACTTCTCAGTTACCTAGTGGAAATAATACATAATAAGAAGGAATCAAATAAAAAGATAATGTCTTTAGATGTCTTAGAACAGAGTAGTTTTGATAGAATAGGAACTCTGTTTATTAGAGCTTGCTTCCACTGGCACAAATAAGATTTAAATTAACATTTAATTAGTTAGAAATCCATTAAGATACTTAAAATATTTGGCTTTTGAGTTTGTTTAAAGGGAAATAGAGTATGACTGTAAAATTAAATGAAGCAAAATCATAGTTTTACAAATAAATTATCCAGAACATCTTAAAATTCTTATCTAATGACTGTGATATACAGCCAGTAAAATTTTTTGGCTACCTAACCAGTGAATAGGACACACATATACAGAGGCAATATGTCTTTTCCATTTTTCTAAAAAGAGATTAAGTTCATGAAACATTAGTTTATAGATATATAAAAAATAAATAAATAAATAAATATATCGAAAGAATTCACACAATGTGAATTCCACTGTTCAGAAGTGCTGTTAGCCCACATTTAATGAGAACGTCAATACATAGAAGACATGACTAATTGTTGTAACTACTGGAATTCAGAGTAGACAAAACTGCTTTCTTTAATATTAAAAGCATACCAACATAGCATACTGTTGTGTTTTAACCAAGCAGGCAGCTAAGTACCACACAGCCACTCACTCACTCCCACACAGTGGGATGGGAGAAAGTATTGAAAAAGGTAAAAGTGGAAAAGTAAAGAAGCACATTGGTGTATTACCAACACTATTTTCATCATAAATCCAAAACACAGCACCATACCATCAGCTATGGAGAAAATTAACTCTATCCCAGCCAAAACCAGGAAACAGACATTTTAAATTTCTTCTAAGAATTAAAACCTTTGGAAACTCATGTCTTCTATAGCTACAGATCATGAATTTTTAACTAAATCTCTAGTCCCCTAAATGAAGATCTTGAACCTGAAAATGATTTAGCACCAGGATTATTCCCCTCTACCCGTTACTTTAGACCACATCTAGCACACTTCATAAAGTTCTGGGCCCTTTAATATAAAACAGACATTGATGAATTGGCATGAGTTCAGCAGAGCCCCAAGCAGCGTCCCAAGCTGCAGCAGTGTCTCTGTGAGGAGAGGCTGAGGAACAGGGTTGGCACAGTCTGGGATCAGACATCCCTGGGAGATATGACAGCAACCCTGTTATCTCCAGGGAGGTGGTCTAGAAGAGGTAGCCAGGCTCTTCAGTGAGCATGGCAGAAGGGTAAGAGATAACATGCATAAACTGAAATCAAAGAAACACAAAATCACCAAATCACAGAATGGTTTATGTTGGAAGGGACCTCTGAGGGTCTTCTTCGGAGAAAGAAAAAGACCTTCTCAAGCAGAGAAAGTTTCTAGACCACCACCAAGCATATGCAATTTAACAAGAGCAAGTGCTGTATTCTGCACCTGGAACAGGGCAACCCCATCTATACATACAGACAGGGGGACAAGAAGCTGAAAAGCTGCCCCACAGAAAGGGATCTGGGGTTCCGGTCGACAGCAAGTTGAATATGAGTCAGCGGTGTGCCCTGGCAGCCAAAAGAGACAACCATACACTGAGGTGCATCAGGTACAGCACTGCTAGTCAGTAGAGGGAAGGGATTGTCCTGCTCTTGTCCAACATCACCTCAGGCACTGTGTCCAGTTTTGGTCACCACAAGATAAGAAGAACATAAAACTGTTAGAGAGTGCCCAAAGGAGAACTACAAAGATGGTGAAGGCTCTAGGAAATATATGTAGATGTATGAGGATATATGAGGATGTATCTAGATGTACGAGGAGAAGCTGAGGTTTGTGAGCTTTGTGAAGATCTGATTCTGTTCAGACCAGAGAAGAGGAGATTGGGGGAAGGTCTCATGGCAGCCTGCAGCTTCCTCATGAGGGGAGCGGAGGCACTGGTCAGCAGATGCTGAGCTCTGACTCTGGGGACAGCAATAGGACCCAAGGGAATGGCAAGGAGCTGGCACAGTGGAGGGTTAGGCTGGGTGTTAGGAAAAGGTTCTGCACCCAGAGGGTGGTCAGGAACTGGGACAGACTCCCCAGGGCAGTGGTCATGGAACTGAACCTGCTGGAGTTCAAGAAGCATCAAGACAAAACTCAGACAAATGGTCTGATTTGTGCGTGGTCCTGTGTGGAGCCAGGAACTGGACTTGATGATCTGTGTGGGTCCCTTCCAGCTGAGGATATTCTGTGATTCTATGTTACTAAGTTAGGATGAAACAAAAGCACTAGCAGGTATGTAGGACATTCTAAACAAGAGATGCTGCCTTGTCATATGATGGGAAA
Organism: Netta rufina; assembly: GCF_964035555.1. Lineage (NCBI taxonomy): Eukaryota > Metazoa > Chordata > Aves > Anseriformes > Anatidae > Netta > Netta rufina. Next base: position 74,634,569 of record NC_140125.1, on the reverse strand, counting down.
TGTAAGGTCCTAAACACTCAGAAGGGATCGAGATCTCACATAGTGGAACACTTTCTGAAACCTTAAAATCATTAAATTCTGTGTTATAGGTAATTTGAATATAGGAAATTGAAAGTTGCTCCTGTAGAGTCAGTCTCATGCAGTTTTAGGCTGTTTTCTTGTCTACTCTTAAGGTACTAGCTAATGTTCCTTTATTCTCATATGCACCTCACGATTCTTTCTAACTATCCTTTGAACTAAGTTTCTACATATTTTGCATCTCTTCTGTCTCACTAAGAAACACGACCCCCCAAAAAATAAATAGAAAAAAACAACTTAATATTATAACTCACCTCTTACCAACTATGTATGTTTTTCTGACACATAAGAAACAATCAAATCCACAAAGCTTCTTACAGTAAATCAGTAAATGTACCTGCTTTTCTTTACTGTGAAAACATTAATCATTTTGGAACTAGCGTCTTGAAAACACAATATTTTCTACTAAGCTAAGTACAGAAACAAATCCATACAGAGGCAACTCCCAGCTGGTGTGAAAACAAAATGTGTTCTATATGTCAAGCTTATATTAAAAATGCATATGCTTATGCCATTTATCATCAAGATTATCGAATAAGAATGACCCAATTGCAGACAGCATGAAGATGTAATCTCATAATTAACAGAATCACTCAGACAAACACACTAGAGGAGACAACCTTTTCAAATGCACTCATGTCTGCTGCAGTCTTAGATGATCTGAGAGAGTACGCTCTGTATGCATAGCATCCCAGAAGAATGTGACCCATCCATCCCAGTCAGTAACACATCCATATGTTCCTACATATATACATAATGGGCAAACTAATTATGAAAATCAAGCCAAACCAAGGTCTTAATATGACTTGGAGCCATCCCTACTCTAGAAAATGAGCTGTTTTCCTCCACAACTACTTCTATATTCTCTTGCGTATGATATTTCTTTGTACAAGTTATGTGATCAGGAATTGGGGCAATTATTGCCTGACACACTGTACCAAACAAGCTGAAAAATGTTCCTCCTTTTCTGCAAGTAATTTGCAGGTTTTTGTGTTCAGCTGCAGAGATACATGTAAAAATTAAGATTTTTTTTTTTCCCATTCCCATAAGAAATATTAGCACAGAAACACACACACTAGATCTTAAGCAGAAAATGCTCTGATTGAAGATAAAAGAGTTCTGAGAGTCCTACAGAATTATCTGGTATCACTTTCTTTACACTCTTCCCCTCTTTCCCTACCCCTTCCCCCTTAAGGATGTACCTTCCCCATCCTTAAGGATGACCTCTTTTACCTAATCCCTGACTTCTGAGAAATCCCAGTCAAAATTGCTATCCATTTAGCTGAAGAGAGCTTTTAGGAATTGTCAGCATATCTCCTAAATTAGAAGGGGTTTCACTACCTGAACAAGAAAGGCTTCTGCCTTCCAAAGCATATTGTGTTGTCTTTAGAGTGCTTTCAAGACATGCTATTTACTACAAAGAACCCCTATGGACATGGTGAAAAGACCAAAAGGTATGCTCACCTTAGAAAGGTGTAGGAGGGAGAAGCAAGTCTTCTTGAATAGTTTTTTGTTAATTAAAAAAATAATAATAATAAAAAAAAAAGTTTGAAAATGAAGAAACAAAATTTTGTGGAAAAACAGTCATTTCAAAACTGTTTGCTTTCTAAGGGCTTAGAAATGTTTTATTGATTTTTGGAAAAGAATTATGATTTTTCATTTGCTGGGTTTTAGTCTAGCATCCAATGTCATTCCATTAACTTTTGTTTAGATAGCACTGACCCCATTGCTGTTATGAATGGACAAAAATGTCAGCTAAAAGTGACCAAAATCATATAATCTACTGGTTCCATACCACTGTTGTTTTTCTTTTCATAAAATGTTATTTTTACCTGGAAAACACTTCATGAGAGAAACAGAACATTCTGGCTTTTACGTGCAGGTCATATTTTTGAACCAGGCATTGAAAATAATAACTGTCAGCTTAAATCAATGCAGAAGCCATACTCCAATCTTTTGTAAACCTAGTAACAGTTGTAAAGACCCATATAATATGTTAATCCACACACTTTGCACAAATGACATGGAAAAAAAAAAAAAAAAAAGAAGCAGAAACAAGTAGAGACTTTACACAGGCAGAATCTCCACATCTCCACTCAGGATATTAAGGAGTTTTGGTAAACAGATCAGTCTTTTGCAAGCATTTTTTCAATAAAATACAGAATAACTGTAGGGCTTAGTGGCAAGGAGCTGTTGCTGTTTTTTCTAAGGCACTTTTTGTTGACTTTCCTTGCTCCCCATGAGCTTTCTTGGATTAGAAAATGATTCTCTTACTCAAACTGCATGACATTTCTAAGAAACAACATATGGCATCCATTATTTTATCAAAGCTGCGTGCCTGTGGCAGAGGCAAGGCCGTTGGGCTGAGGCCCCAAATTTTGCTTGTTTTAAAATACTGCTGCTATCTGCTCTGCACTGTTAAAAACATTAGCTTAGTAGCATTTCCAGGAAATATCTTTCCAAACCTGATAAGGCTCGTAAGAGGATGATGCAAAGTTTTTTAGGAACCAAAAAATATTAACTGTGCAGAAGGACATGACATTCCCTTCTCTCTGTGCTTTGCAACCTCCCATGACAGCCAGCACTGGGAATCCAGGAATGAACAAATCCCACTCCTCCATTCTCTCTTTCAGTTTTACTTGGCCATTCAGTAGAGCTTTCTGAACATCTGGCAATAGTTCTTACAAATGGCAATGACACATGTTGACTTCAGTGGCACAAGAAATAATCAGTGATAGTGCAACATTTGAGTAACTTTACAGACCTTTTATGCACCACTTTAGTCACCATGTAAAACTTCTGTATGTCTACACAGGAAATCCTGAACGAAAACATAGGCATGTGGTGCTATGCAGTGCACAAGGGTGCAGTACAGGCTGATGCATTCAGGATGAATCCAGGTGCCTCTCCATCCCAGTATTTCCCGTATTGCTCTTCTATTTTTACCTGGGTCTTCTCTCAGACATCAAAACCAGACTCCACAATGGGGCAGGTGCTCAGTTATACATGAGATGCAAGATAGTGACATCCCACAGCACAGACCTCCTCTAGAGAGAAGTAATTATGAAAGGGAAATTTTCTCTTGTAGGCAGGAATTTTCCTCCCAGGCTGCTCCCAGGAAGGGTGATAATATGTTTGGCTAGCCATGGGCAGAAGCAGAATTCCACAAACTAGCCCCAAAATCAAAGGCTTTTTTTAGAATTCACATACTGGATTACTGTAACAGTGTTAGAATAAATATTTTATGGGATTCAACTAATTGAACCCAGTGGAAAAGTCCTTCCCAGGGCTCTGTTCTCATTTCTCTCCAGCAGATACTTTTAGTTTCAGCCAAATGTGTTGGCAAACCATACAAGCCTCTGTCACATTATCTAAGTATTTTTAGATTAATGGGACAAAGGCAAACTTATAAATAACACATCATTTTGCATGTCAGTCCTGTGTTCCCATCCCAAGGATGCTGAAGCATTTGACAAAGCATTGGCAGAAAACTGTGTTCTGTCCCAACATGTTCAAAGTAGGATGCCTGGGGGAGGTGAGGGAGGCAAACAGCTGCAGTCCACGGTGGGATGTTGTTGCTTTTTCCAGCAGCAGCACCTGCTGATGAAAGAGCATCCCTCTGTCCTAGTGCCAAAACACAGGCATAAGTGTAGCTGAAAGGGGTTAGTATGGGCTGCCAGGAGACTGGAGGATTCAGTCAACCTATCCTCTCACTGCTGCAGGAATTTCCAGGTGAAAGATTTGCTTTACATCAAGCATTGGTCTGAGCTGGCATGAGCTGGAATGATGCTGGGCTTGTAAATGTAGCGAAAATAATTTTGCCTATTCATACTCACATTACATAGATGAAGGTCATTAATTAAATGTATAAAGATGAAATGTGTTTATCTCCAATCACATTCTTGAGTTGAACGAAAAACAGAACAACCTTTTTGCCCATTCACCTCAAAATACCTCCCCCTCACTGACCACTGCTCTGAACTTTCCTCTCAAAGGTCTCAAGTCAGATTTCAAAGAAGAGTGCAAGGAAATGCAAGCACCAAGTGAACTTCTGCTGCAGCAGATAAAGAATACCTAGGCACAGTCTATACGTGACCACAGCTAGGAATCACATCCACCTCTTGGAAAATGTATAGAAGCATATGGAAGTCACCTGAGTGAGACAAGGGTAGTCCTCTGCATTTCTGCCTTCAGCATTAGTCAGACATGAAAAGTGCCTTTCTAATATACACAATGGATGCTAAGATACACAGGTGGTTGTACTTTTTTTACAGGAAAGTATGTTCTTGTAAAGAAATATCCTGCTATGTTTGGAATATTCCTTTAAGCAAGTACCTTTTTCCTTTGCTGTGAAAACCTTTCACTGATCCAAGGACCTTAAGGCATGTGGAACCAAAACAGGTAGTTAATCGTATAGATGTGTGAGTGATACAGCCTCTTCAGGGCAGGCTAAAATTAGGAAGCAACAACTGATGATTTACTCTATATACGACTGAACCTTTTTTTCAACCCTGCAGAGAAGGCCTTTTCTTTTTCCATGTCATCTCTTTAGGAATTTTTTTCAGCCAGCATTCAACACAGCAAAATAAAAAAAAAGCATGTTCCCCATCAGAAGCCCGTTTTTTCAGAGCGGGTATGAAGGTTTTCAAATTTCGCGCAATCACAAGGAGCACAAACAGATGACAGCCAGCACTGCTGCAAAACTAGAAACAATACAGACCAATAAATCCACTCCTTTTAAGAGTCATTCATGACCTCCAGCAACCCAGACCAGGATAATCTATTCCATGTGTTCCCAGGTTGCTTCAAGACTGTCAGAAAAATTAGGAATGCAGGTCTTATTTGTTTGTTTGGTTGGTTTTTGTTTGTTTGTTTCCTTATGGATAGGACAAAACACAATTCAGGGGAATATTTATATCTGTGTGTCTCTGTATCACTCAAATTATGTGAGTGATTAAGGCTTAAGTTGACTAAGGTAGCCTTGACACATATTCATCTGCACAAGGATTCCTATGATGTACCAGTTGCTGACTTTTTATTTAGAAGACATAAAGCATATGTTTTGAAAGCCTTTGCGTTGATACAAGGGTGTCATATTCTGTGGAGATCAAATTTAAATTCAGTCAGTCAGGTTCATGCCCTCATATTATTACCTTGTTGTGATGTTTCAGATTAATATCTAAGCTTACATCATACTGTTGCTACAGCTCTGTGAGTGCATGGGGTTTCCTGACAAGATCTTCTATTTCATACCTCTTTGGTGTTTCCCGTGTCAGCAAGAATAGGACAAGTATCTTTCTCAGAAGCAAAAGCTCCTCCTACAGCTCTCAGCAGTGAATTGTCTGGAACACCCACTTTCCTATCAACAAATTGAGGCCCAGATGGTTAATTCACAACGCATACTAAATACCTGAAGTTCCCTGGCAAAGGTTTTCCAGGATACTGTTGGATATGTTTCCCATCTTTCCACAGTCCATTGTAATTAGGTAATAACAGTGTTGCAACTGTGGCTTGTTCCAATCCAGTACAAACATAGATTGTTCCAATTTTCTACATATATATTATTCCCTTTTATATGTAAGATACACAAGAATGGCTGACTTTACTTAGACACACAACCAAAGTATCTTTTTCAGACAGAGGCTGAAGCTCTTATATTTGAAACAAAACCAGTTAAACACACACAAGAAAAGCAAATTACTTTAAAAAATAAAATAAATAAATAAATAAATATGTTATTTCCATATTTGTGTTTCTTAGAAATTTTGGATTCTGGGTAGAACAATGTGAGAACTGCTTTTGTTATCTTTTAGTGTAGGAAGTATCAGAAATCTTTCAAGAAACCCTTTGAGTCATTGTAAAAGCATATATGAAGATAAAACATAAATGAAGTGTGTCAGATAAGTGTTCAAACTTCGCTTGATCTCTGAAACTTTGAGGTGCAAGTTAACACTAATATCTGTCCTGCTGCTATTTCATTGAGTCTCCTCAGCAACATGCCTCACGATTTTCTGCAGTATCAGCAACAACAACAACAACAACAAATTGGCAGCATTTTGGAAGTCCCAGCAGCCAGGGTCGTGCTGTTCAGTGGACTCCATCACTATTGGAAACTATAATAACCATCTGCCTCCAAAGAAAACAGTGACCCGCAGAGTGCCAGCAACCTCATATTGTTACAGTTCAGAGCACTCCACCCTTATGGGATGTGCAAGGTCTGAGGAGCAGAATGGTGGGAGAGAGCTTGCTGTGCACAAAGAGAGGCTGTAGTCAACAAGAGGCCAAAACTGGGCAGAATCTTAAACAGGAAAGCCAGCAATATATAAATGCTTTCCTTCTTTCCAGAGGTCAGCCTATGGCAGATTTTTCTCATGTGCACCACATTTCAGCCATTAACCAGGCAAGCCTCAGGGGTAAGGATCTCATGAGAAGGAGAAAAATCACAATTGTTCTGGAAGTAACATATTATGTCCTGATTAAATAAAAAGCTGTGCTTCAGCAATTTGGCCAATACAAATGGCAGCTTGAGTGATTAAATTGCAGCTTTGGAATTTGTTCCCAACTATCAATTATTTAATACTCACAGCTTGGAGGAAAAAATAAATAAATAAATAAATAAATAAATAAATAATTCAATAATGCTTCTAGCAAGAAATAAGCAGCTCACTAAAGCAGATATTTTAGAAATAGTGGAGTTCAAAGGAACTCTTCAGGGAAAGTGTTGTAATTTCTATCAAAATGGCAACTGCACGTGAAGGGTAAAAGGAGAAAGGTTTCCTTAACATGTAAGAACTCATTTGAAGACATGCAAAGCAGAGAGAAACAGATGGCTTCTATCAACACAAATGGAAATAAACTGGCAAAAATTATCACTTACAGAGACTGATGTACTCAAAATGAACTGATAGTTTTCATATATATTAACTGTAAGAGTGAACTGATAGTCTTTTCATGTTAAAATAAGCTTCACAGACAGCAAGGCTTGTTTTGTTAGCAGAATACTCCACAACATTTCAGATCTGTCCCTCAGAGTAACTGATTCTCTGTGCTCATCTTATGTGTCATGTACTAAAGTGTTGCATTATCAGAGCCACCAAGGAACAGAAAAACATTGACTTTAAGATCTGTAGTTGCTGAACCACAGGTCATAAGGCCAGAATGGAAATTGTTTTTGTTTTTGTTGTTGTTGTTGTTGTTGTTGTTGTTTTTTCTCAGATATGGGTCCTGGCATATTTTACATACATAAATGTTTATAGATATTTCACTGTGGTTGCATATCATTTAGCTGGATGGGTCATTAAATATAAGTGGACACAAAACCAGAACAATACTACTGGGATTTTTTGACAAGGATAATTTTCACTCAATGCAGGTGTATTAATATACAGTAGAGAACCATTTATTCCTCCAATTATTCAGAAAAAAAAAAAAAAAAAGGCAAAAAAAAAAAGCATAATGTTTGTGCTAAGCATCTAATATTGCTATCTATGCTATCTACAAATAGAAAAATTGACAACCTTAATCTATAACAATCACACAGTCCTGTAAATAAGTAAGAAATAGCTTCAAAATAACAAGTATTTTTATCATTATTTGAGTATTATTTTAGCATTAGTATTCAGCAGCAGTCTGAATAGTTTCAAAACAAAATATCCTTAGGGAGTGATTTGAGCCAGTCTCTACCCAAACCACCTGGATGATACAGCTATTGAACATCCAGACTTACAGTCATGTTCTTAAAATTGTCAATTTATTATTTTCTATATTGTAAACTTACATAATGGGCAATAAATAGCACACAATTTGGGAAATTTGTAGGAGGAAGTGGTTGCTATATGTTAAACTAGGGCTGCATGAACTCCCAATCTAAATGAGAGGAAAGTGGGCATAGGATAAAATGCTTTTGGCCCTTAATGATTGTCTTATTCTTCCACTGCAGAAATATGTGCAAGAGAAAATACCTGCAAGCTTATCTAGTTCAGTCCATGCCCATGGGAGCATAGTAAATGGAAAGGGGAATGATGGACCCCTGAAGTGACATATTGTTAAGTAGGGTTTGTATATTTTAATAAATAAACTCAGTCTCTGAAAAGTAACATCAGAACTTTCCCTAACCAGTCGTAGCATTATAGTAAATCCCTTTGTGTTCACTACAGTATCACATACAAACTTTCATATCGCACATGGCTTCCAAAAATTATAGAAAATAATAGCCATAAAGAGGGCTTGACTGCCAATGGTAGGAGGATTCTCTTTAATCCATATGGAGCACTAATTTTTCTATCTTATTAAAAAATCCCTACCAGGCTAAATCTTCACAGTAAATCCTTCCTCTCCTCACTGGAAATACATAACAAATGACTGCTCATGGAAACCTGTAAGCACTGAACATCAATATATATAGTTTCTAATGTGGATGTTACTGTCTCTCACTGCTAAGTGGATACAAGCATGCCATGGAAACAACAGAAAGGAACAACAGTCATTTCATCTAAATATTCAGTTTGCATTGAATCTCACATATTTCTATGCAATGAAAACACTGAAAGGTACTGACATTGACAGGGAGAAAAACCCCAGCCCCAAAAGCCTAGATTTTATATGAAAAGGACTGTAGAGAAGAGCAGGATGGAGCTCTGAAGAGCTTCCATGAGGAATTAAAAACTATGCCTATTTTAATCAACTCCCTGTGGATCTTGTCTGTATGCTTATAACAGGACTACTGCTCTAAATGGTCAATGCAACACTCTAGGCTCCAGTTTGTATTTTGGGTCACATCACATGTGGGCACCTCAGATCTCCAAGAAGACACTCTGGATCACACCGCTGCTGCAACTCCAGACCCAGTCCATCCTGCAGGCATTTCTGTGCAACCAAATTGTAAGTCACACACTTCTTGAATACATGATGCAACGTCTCTTTAACATGTTACACTGATTAGTCCAAGACAAGAGATATCATGAAAAACAATGCTTTCTTGTAAAATAATTTTGGCAACGAAGTGAAATTCATATCAAAAAAACACTACGTTAAAGAAAGAAAAAAGATCCACAAAATTCATTTTCTTTGTGTATTATCACACAAGAATTAAAGGCATTTCTGTCTCTCAGAGCTTCATGGCATCTAAAAGTATGAATGCTGGTATAAATGTGTCACTCTGCTCAGCAGTCTGCAGATTTTCTAGTAGGTTTGTTGTTCCCTGCTGAATATCAAGGTCAGTGAAGAAAGCCTTGTGTTTGCTGATGACTTATTCCTGTGAAGTATGTACCAGACAATTACTCTACCTCATCAGAGCTAGATTTATTTTTAATACAGACTTGAACCCTCAATTTAGCAGGAAAGAAAGTGGAAAGATAAGTTCCCTTTTCTATACTCTGTTATCAGACATGCAACAGCAGAGCTTTTCACAACATCAGGAAATACAAACCTTTTCCTTTAGAAAGTAACCTTTCCAGCCTCTTCTGCATTTGAGATATCCACATTCTTTTTATCAGAAGGTTATTAAAAACTAATTACAAAGGTCATAGTTTACAGATCAAGAAAGAGATTTATCTGAAACCTGCTGAGGTCCCACAATGAAGATAAACTTTTAAATATAGAAAAAAAAAAAAAAAAAGTCAGCTGGATTTTATTTGTATTGGTATCCACATCAAGGTTACATTGTAGGCCTAGTAAAATGATGAATCCAGTTCTTAGCATTAAACTGCACTTTAGTTAACACTCAAGTGTCAGACATCCATTTGTCGCTCTTCAAAATATTAGGCAAGAATGTTATTATTGTTGGAGAGCATAAAAGGCACACCATCGTAACTTTCAAATCGGTGTCATATCTCCGTTCACTTTCCTATGTAACTAAATGTGGTTTATTTTCTTTTTAATGAGGCAGAAAACTTGCATGTTTAACCAGAGAATCTCTGATCAGTGAGATGATGGTATCTACTGGCCCTGAAACACCAACTAGCAAATGCTTCAGACATTGACTTCCTGGATGGTTTCAGCCCACAGACTGAAAACCAAATCTTGGTGTTACGCCATGGCCTTTACATTGTCCATGCATCTTCAAAATACAGGTCATCGTCCTAGCATGCTGTTTTTACATTTAAACTTAGTGTCCCGATGGCTGTGCACAGAGACTCAATGACTGTGAGTGTAAAACATTTTTAACTAGCAGTCACCTATTCAAGTTCCACAGAGACTCTGAGTCATCGCCTTTTATAGGCCACACAAAGTTTTGTCTAAAGTTTCTTTATGGGGTGAAGAATAAATAGAGGTAGAGAAGGACAGTGGATGTTGGGAATACTGCTCTGCTTACAGCTGGGAAAGCATATTAAGCTGGAAGTACTCTGCACAGTTTTGCAGTCATGGTCAGGCACAGGCTTCCTCAGCTTCCTTGGGGACAGCACTCCACTACATCTCATCAGTTGGAATGCCTTTCTGCACTTCTCCAGCAACTATGTCGTTTCATTGTTTCAGAGACTGCAACAGCATTAGTTTTCCATTAACTGAGTTATGACCTCTGATAGACTTCATCCACTAATTGTTTTGGAGATTAGAACAAAAGCCCTAAGCTAACAGTAAAAACTGAGCACATGAGAGCTGTCAGAAAAGAACTGTCAGAACAGAGAAGAGGCTGGTAACCACATTTTTCATTAGCTGAAGCCAAGGCTTTGGCTTAGTGGTGCACCACAAATATAATGAAATACAGTAATTCAATTGGGAGTAGCCAAGGTGTTATTATACTGCTGTATTTCCCTGGGAGAGAGAGCTAGCAGTCTTGACACATATTAAGATATAGAGTCAGCTAATGGTCCGCTGATCATAGAGCAACTCTCTTAATTCATAGACTTTCATACCAGACAAAGCTAGTTTATTTTGTGTGTGTGTGTGAAAAATAGAGGGAATGTCACTGCAAATGAAAAAGTATGCTTCTGATAGCTTTGTATTGGCTAACCTTTGCAAACCTTGAGTTACAAAGAGTAGTAATGATCAACAAGTCATAAAATTCAATGATATGCATTTTATTGGAGAAGAAGCTTCTAGTTGTTCTTCAAAGGGGACATCATATGCTCTGAGAAGTATTTGTATCAGCATACACTGCATGTTCAGGTACAAAGTACCTGAACAGGTACACTGTGATATAAAAGATTTACCCAGCAGAGATGTTAAATGCAAGAAATTCTGCTAACGTCCATCTCTTGAGCTTATCCAAATACTTTATTTTTTTTCTCTGCTCTCTTCGGCACCTGTAGGTATAGAGAGCTGTACTTTCTATCTGGAAAATAAATCAATAAAATGTAATTGCATGTGGAGTATATCTAAATTAGAAAATCTTGTCTTAAAGGTAAATATAATTTGGTTTGACAGCTTAATGATCACAGGCCTCATTTTTTTTTTTTTCTCTGAAAACTTGATATAAGTCTAAGAAGACTTCAAAATTGCCCTCTAACAAAAAAGCTAGTCCATTCACAGATCTGGGCAAACACTAACTCTTTCCATGAAATTTTTGAAGAAGTAGGTTCCAGAAGAGGAAGAAATAAATTTACTTGCACTCAGACTTTCTCTGTGTTTTCCCTTTTTTATATTTTATTAACTTACATTTAGTATAGCATTTTAAAAGCAATAAGATTAAAATTATTTGTTTGAAATCACAATGTTTAATATTTAATATTACAATATATCAATTATTTATGTATAATATGTCATGACATATTTATGTATAATATGTCAAAGAAAAAAGTATACGAAGATTTTTTAAAATTCTAAAAGAAAAAAAAAAATAAAATTGGTACATCTGCCAGAAAGTTCCAAAAAGTTGTTTAGATACAAAATTGAAAATGTGCTTTAAAAATAAATGTGCATATTTCCTCCGTTCTGTTTTGTGAGGCAACATTTTTAATTTTCAGTATTCCACAATAGCAAGAATGTAATGAAATAAATGTTAGAATGTCAAGATTTTTTTTTCCTTTTCGTTAGTGTAAGTATACTGTTACTGTCTTCAGATGGGATTTCATTTGAAGAGTGACAGATTTACTTAAAGTACTTACATAACTATAAGTTCAACAGCAAAACCCAACAGCAACATATTCAGATACGTTCTTTTCATAGAGAAGGATCACTAAAGAAAACAATAGCTACTGTTCATGATCCAGTGTTTTGCCCAGTGTCTGGACAAAAGCTAAAGTTTTGAGAGCAGGGAATTTCCTTGGGGAGCAAAGGGCATTGCAGTTTGGAGCAATGTGTGTTTGCTTTTACAAAATGATAAAAACACCAGGCAGGAATGCAGCAAACATCTAGCACATTTTCCTCCAACATTAACGCCAGAAGAAAACAAAATTTGAGCCCTAAATGGACCCAATACTTGTCTGGAGAAAAGATGGATATTTGGACAATGAAAGTACTTGTTGATGATGTTTTTCTCTGTGCTGCGTGAAGCAGGCATGTGTGTACATTTCTGGTTTACAAGTACTAGAAATGTGGTACAGAAATTTTGTGGTACATTTCTAATACCTATATTTCACCCCAAAAATACCTGAGATATATCATAAATGTCATTTCCTAAAAGACAAAAACTATGGTGTCTAGAATGTTGACTGACTGGACTGAAGAAAACAATAATTGTACTTTTCTTTTGCTTTGCCTGCTTCATAAAAAGAATAGGAAGAAGGAATACAAAAGCAGAATTTTCCCTCTAAAACAAAATCAAAAAAACTTTTTTTTTTTTTTCATTTACAATAATTTTGTTAAACTTTCAATGAGTTTTTTGTTTCTGTGAAATATATACTTAAATTAAAGAAATTATACTATGAAATTTTATGTCAGTGAAGATAATGGAAATTATTCCAGGGCCCTATAGGTCATTTCTCTGTTTGGAAACTACATCTGACTTCATTTTCTTTGAGGAGATAACTTCTGGTGTTCTTCCTGTTTTTTATTGTCTTTCAGGTCTGTATGATACTTATGTCAGTGTCAAGAAGCATTGTTCACAGATACTTGTTATATTCTTGCAATAAATATGACCACTTCCACGCACAAATCTCTCAAAACATAATCTCACTTATCAAACAAAATTCAATTTTCCACTCACTTTCCAGTCACTGAGCTTTTTCTCACATTCTTGTTACTATGTCTTAGAAGTTGTCCAGCAATTGTAAGTATCACCAGATGAGAGTTAGAAACATCCAACAGATTTTCATACAACCTATAGTCAACAGCAATGCTCTCTCATGATTTGTTTTTATTAAATCTCCATGAAACATATTTCAGGATAAGTACTTCCCTGCTGATTTTACAGATATTAATTGATCTAGATGATCACATGGGTACTGTTTCAATGATGTGTTTAAGCAAGGCACCAAACTTCAAGATTAAATGCAAGCTTGTGCTTAGATACCTTGCTACCCTTGGGTCATAATGAAAGAACTTACTATGAAGTTACAATAGACTCTTAACTCTGAATTTCCTGTCTTTTATACTACAAAAGCTCACCCTTAACCTTTCCGTAACAGGGATTTTTCTTTTAATGCCCCATAGGGTTAAAAGACAGATGAGCTGGTGGTAAGAAGAGGTACATAATATGCTTTGCACATTGACAGCTCTTACCCTGGAATGTGGTTTACAGGAAAAAAATGTTGCCATATGTTGAAGAAAGTCTTCATATCTGTTTTTATTTCTTTAATACCTTCCAGACAACAGCACAGGACATGGCTCCTATCAGAATGGCAGTTTAAGTAGACATGCAATGTCTGATATTTGGGAGACGCCCTATAATACCTGCATCAAACTATTGCTGTAACTCAGATTCCAACAAGCAGGAAATTTGAGACCTCTTACCCTTCCTTGTTGCTTTTATTATTATAGTGCACTGCATGCAAACATTTCAATTAGTTTCCAGCATGTACAGAGCACTGGCATTTTCCCCTGGCAAAACAACTGCCAGGTTGAACCATGTAGACTGTAGAGCAGATGGACTGTTTTACTACTCAGGATTAAATACTGGCTACCTCTCCAATGTTCAGTGTTAAAAAGCAGACAGACTGGTAAAAATTCAAACAAATCATACAGAATCTATAAGCATTTGGACCTAGCTTTGCAATTAAACTGAACCTAACAGTGATGTCATAAAGACGCTGTTTTTCCTACCAAAAAAAAAGCCACCACCACCACCAACAGCAACAACAAACACTTGATTAATTTGGGTTCATTAACCAATAATTAGGAAAATGTAAAAATAAATAAATAAATAAATAAATAAAATTAATTAGGCTTATTTTATGGTGATCCTCTGGTTAAACAAAACTAAAATGCTGGAACATTCTCTAATCTCCAAAAGTGATGTGCTGAAATAAGTGTGAAAGGCCTACTCAAAGTCTGAAATTGAGATGACAGGACACAGTGTCCGAATATATTTAATCCTTCTTTGCAGGGGATATTATTTAGGGCTTGTGACCAGAATTGGTCATAGTGACACAGAATTGGGAACAGACTGGTTCATGAACAGATGTGAGCAGACTGATATTTTTATTGCTTCTATAAAGGTCTTAATGTATGTGGAGAAGTGTAGATAGTCTATGGTTTTCTCTACCAACTTTGTAGCACAGACGTACTTAAATCTGCTCCAGGACTGCAGCCTGTAAACCCAAACTGGAATGGAGGTTCAGCAAACAGTTCTCATCTCTAAGAAGAAAGCACAAAATATTAACTAGGTTGGACAAAATATCTGTCCTCTTTGCAGGTGGACCACCAGATGGCTAAGCTAAATGTCATGTGGTACCATAAGTACCTAACTGGACAGTAGCAGTTAGAGTAAACATCCTGGAGGAGGTGACAAAACTGGAAATTTTGGTCCTAAGTGAGTTTTAAAATCATTATTTACTGCAAAATTCATAGCTATTCTCTGCAATATAACCACAATTCATGTGTACCCACTAAAGTACTGTCACCTCTAACTGCTTTGAAATGTAAGTCTAACCTTGTCTGTGCTTAGTATACCATCCAGTGCTGCTAGTGCACTGCTGGCTGCTTCCTAAATGCTTATGCAGAATATAGGTATCTTTCACCATCCATTTGAGTGCCTAGAGAATGATATTGCCTTAAAATATTGGAAGTCAGTTACACTTAGGCTCCTTGAGGATCTAGAAATCAATGGCCCTCTTAGACTCTCAGGTCTTGTCCGAATCCCAAATATAGGTGTCGGTGGCTCTCTTTGTATCTTCTCACCAAGGCTTGCTTGTCCACCTCCACCATCATTGGGTGGTTACATACAATGGCTCCTTCTAGTATTGAAAAAATTCTATTGTCATGCTGTCACATAGAAAGAACTGAAATGTGAATAAAGACTCAGCTCAAGTGCCGGACTCCTAATGGTTCTCATATTACCATTTCAATGATGTGCTGAGGTGATTCTCTCATCAGACTGGCTTTTTGTCTTTCTGTTGGGAAGTTTATAAAACAAATAAATGAAGATGTCATAATTACAACTTCTGTTTCCTGAGATCAGTTAGCTTTAACCTAACAATAAATAAAAAAACACTCTTCACAAATATAGCTTTTTGATGTGTTCAGTATTTAGCGATCTACAGATAAGCTCAAAACCTTTCTGTTCTTGTGTAATTCTACTAGATTAAATTATGATGTTTCAACCTAAAATGCCTTGACTTCATCAGTATTTAGTATCCCTGTTAGAGATATTTTGCATTTTGTTAATGGTTACAAGTAATTTTGCCTGTATATATTTCATACTTTAATTATTTAATTACTATCCTGACTGTTAATGGCTGCAACACCAGGGCTAACTGGTATTCATAACCACTAGAAATGAAGTTTGTCAAATGCAACCAAGAACAGCATGGACTGTGTTAGACTTTTCTTTGCTGAATCTTGTGGGATAAGCAGATCACTTTCTGCCAGTTCTGTCAACGGTTTTCACAGAGACATTATGAAAACTAACATCTCTCAGGCCAAAAACAAACTTCACACATTTTGAAATAAATCATTCTTGGCAGCTTGTATCAAATGATTATGGAAAAAGTTGTGGGAGTTCAATCCTTCCTGCTTCTGTCTGGAACCCTGTTGTCCAATTAAATGTCCCACATGGCCCAATCAGAAGACTGCTCACTTTTCAAAACCAATGGACAAGACTGATATCTGGAGTCAGATTATATTTTTGGATACCAAACCAAAAATATTTCTTAACTGTCTGAAATTATGAGATTTTATTAAATCCATCTACTGATGTTAACTAAATAGTTTGATCCTCCCCCTCTTCGATAATCCACCTGGGCTCTGTTGTCATGGACAAAGACTTGTTATACACCATGTAAGGCTAAATATAGGGTCAATCTTCTCTGTCAAAGCACAACAGTGTTTAGAATTATGGAATTGTCTTAGACACAATTTTTCTAGTTGCTGCTGAATAATGGAAGGAGAGGGGGAGGAAAAGGGAGGGGAATTAAACATATTTAGAGCTCCATGAAGAAGGAATGAGCCTGCATTGCCTCTTTTGAAAAGGGGTCCATTTTGTTGGTAGATTAACTACTATTCCATATTGTTCTGTGATTTATATCATGAGGGCCTACAGGTCTGGATAGGAGCCATTTTTATTATTACAGGAATTTACAGAAATAATCTCAGGACTACAGATCCCTTTAGACAGGCACTTCAGACATTATTAAATGCCCTTGCTGGAAACAAAAATCAGTACTTAGTGCAATGGGTTTCACATGGGCCCTGGAGCCATTCTTCTGCTTCCTTTCCACTGGCAGAGAGATATCCCATCACCTTCAAACAGCTCCTCTAGTCTGCTGTTTTTCCCCAAAGCAGTGCAAGATCCACTTTTCCTTTATGGATCTTTAACTCTTTGGATCCCTAATGGAACACACAGGCACAGAAAGTGAGAGAAAATGCAGATTTTTATTCCACAGTGCTAATGCTTACCTAAGTACTACTTATGTTATGTGATAACTGTGCTACAGTATAACCATGCCCTCTGCTGCAACAGAGTGGGAGCAAGACCAGAGAGAAGATCAAGAGAAAGATATTTTCTTCCTTCACTAAAAAAGAGGGAAGGCTGTCTACATTGCTGCCAAAAATCCCTCGTGGTTGGACATTTTTAGTATGACAGCTGACAAACTACAGCACAACTCACTGAGGACTCACAAAGTATCTGAGAAAAACCTGGTGTTAAAACTTCACATCTGAATTTGCAGCTTATATCCATCTTGAAACTGCTTCTACTTGAAGTTCATCTCCAGACTGGAATTTTAGACCTTTTGTGTTTACGATCAGTATTAGGCTCCTTATAGATAGGGGTTACTCTGAGTTGATGTTTACATCTAAAAGGAAAAGAATTAGTTTCAGGGACATATGAAGGGCCCCTGCCAGCTGACAGACCACACTGAACCACCTAGGTAAGCTGCTGTGAGCAGGCAGCAAGCACTGGCTTGCAGTGATGAGCTACATGGTGAGTGTATGGCTGCACACCAACATATTTCCCTGCAAAGTTCCCTGAGGGAAAGGAAAATTTTTCAGCAGAATGCTAATCACTGCCACTACTTCTGTCTTCTTCCAGAAGCCAAGCTGCATGAGTTTAACTGATAGCAAAACAGAGCTCTCTGCACACAGCAGTTTTCATTTACAGTATGCAACCACACAATAGCCAAAAAAAAAATGTGAGGAAAAAAGCACAGCAAATAAAACAGTCAATATTAAACTTGAGAGGAACTGTTGATAAGTATAGAGAGATGGCTCTGGTGCTTTGTGACATGCAGCAGTGACAGATCTTCTTTCATCTTCCAGATGAGACAGATTAGCAAGGCCTGAGGTGCCAGTGGCCACAAAGGAGTGCTCAGTCAGAAAAACAGAAGTGGAAGGGAAGGCACTATACTCATCCCATTCCTGAGAGCAGGAAGAGTTCTGCATGTCTACAGCAACATGAACAGCCATGGGTACAAAGTTGAGATGATGCTAGTTCCCCACGCAAGACCCTTGCTCTGTAGAGATACGGCATTTCATTGTGTCACCTCCTCTGGCTGAGGCAGAAGCTCCAAGTTCCTGTTACATTCCTGCAGTAGTGCCCTTGAATGTATCAAGCCTCCATCGCAAGCTGAAGGATGCTATCAAAAAAAATGCAAGGAAAAAAAAAATCTGTCAGTCAGAAAGCAGCAATTTCTTCAAAGAAGTGGTGTTGTGATGGTTTTCCAAGCAAAACAAAAGGCACACTGCCTGCTCTGTCCCACTTGGAACTCTGCAGTCAGGTTGAAAGGGAAGGGATTTAAGGAGGGATTTTCGGTGAAATTAAGGAATGTTGGAGACTGGCCGGCAACATCTGGAGAGAGGGGCTGGGATTTGGCTTTGGGTTATTTAACCTTTCTGGTTTGATCTACATGAGTTTCTATTTTCAGTCAACAGTTGAGCAGTACTAAAATAATTTCAAGAAATTGAATTGAAAACTGTTGAAAAGCTTCTTCTAAGATGTGACAACATGAGTTCCATTATAAAACAGTTCAATTTTCATAAAAGCTCCAATTATTTGGAGCTGCTGTAACTATAAACATCCATCTCATCAGTAATCTGTAAACATCCATATCTATTCAGTAAAATACCTTATTGTAAAAATTGTCACCCAATTCTTTTTGCAGTCACATTGGCTGGGAAAGTGAATGGGACTAGAAGAACTTCTGGTTTAGGCAGTGTAAGAAAGGCTGGCACAGGAACCAGATCTCTTTATGCTTACAAAAGAACTCAAAAGAACTTAAGGCACTGGCACAATGGTGTGAAGGACCTGAAGGGCAAAAGTTCCTGGTAAAAGAACTGAAAAATAAAAAGCACTTAGAGATTATAGGTGGTACCCATTCTCAAAAGAAAAGGCAAAAAAATAAAACAAAATAAAAGAAACAAACAAACAAAAATAGGTTGGGGTGAGCAAAAGGAAAAAACTAACAGCTGTACTTAAGTTGTTAAATGAAATAGGGCTCCAGCATGGCAATTTCGCAGAGGGAAAGAGCAAAAGATCTTCAGAGCAACAAGTGGACTTGTATAGTGTAACTCACACAGTAGATTAATTACAGAATTTAACCTTTCCCAATTAAGGTGGGTTGAAGTCACGTTCTTAACCTAATCGTGTGTGATATAACCCTCAGGCCAGCAGGGACAATAACTGATGTCCAGCCATGACAAGAGCTTGCATGATGAAATAAAAATGATGGTAGTTTCCCAAAACTTAATATATGACAAATGTGATCTTTTCTGACAGAAATTTTAAATAAAATAAAATAAATAAAATAAAATAAAATAAAATAAAATAAAATAAAATAAAATAAAATAAAATAAAATAAAATATAAAAGCTTCAATGGTTCAGGAAAGAAAAAAAAAAAAGTAAAACAAAACATTAAAAAAATGTTTCAGGTACAACGAATTTCTTCGTAATGTATGACAAGACAGACTTGGGGCCAAATACTACAATTAAGTGGTGCATTTGGTTTAAAAATAAGAACTTCTTGCCACCTTCTGTTAGTTTCTCAGGCAGTTTCTCATCCATATAAGGTTGTTTCTATGCTTTATTTGCCATGAAATACCGAAATACACCACCCTGACATCTTCCCTTATAACACCCTAAAGGCTGTAGTCTCTATCCAGAGGCACAAAATGTCTCCCTCCTCATGGTAGACATCCGTTTTCTGAGCTGGTTTCTTGCCCATGTAACTGCACCCAAGCACTTGGTGCTAGCAGGGACAGGAGTAGAAACAATAATCAAGCAAAGCATGGGTGATCACTGTAGGTGGTTTGGTGAAGGGGACAGTTATTTGCTTGACTTCTGCATATTAGAGTACAAATCAGAGTAGAAGGGAATATGCCATTCAAGCTATAGTATCAGTATATACAAACCCCAATATAAAGGGAAAAAAGAAGGGAAGTCAAAGGTGAAAAAAAAAACATTTTCCCCAATGAAAATACAAATTAAAAATAGCTATATGAATTACTCCACTGGGTTTTCCAATTCTTATTTAATAGAAATCCAGAAAATTTAATATAAAGATAAAATATAAATACCTTGATCTTCAGTGCTTGCTTACTCACTCCAGTGAATATTAGCAATTCTTTTGGTGTCACTGATGCTCAACATTCTTACCTTAGACCACCAAAGGTTTGTTTGTTCATGTGAATACTGTTGCTCATTTTCCCATATATTTTCCCATATATTTTCTCTTGAATTTAATGAAGTACTTTTTGTTTTGTGATCTCAATCTGAATTACCTCTTAGGCCAAGTTGTTCGTGTATTCCTCCAGCTCCTGAAAGGTACTCTTCAATTGCTAATCTACTTACTGGTGATATCATTAGACAGCTGTTTCTTAGACTCATCTTACAGTGGAAGAAATATTGTTCATTGGTGTTACTATGGGCAAAAATAAGAACAAGGCACTGATGTCATACCAGACACACAGTTCCCTCTTCTTACCTTAGTGGACAGGGGTCAGGATGAATCACCAGTGAACATAAGAGTTGTCTCACCTGATTATCTACAACACCATTAAGTTGAAAAATACCTCAGATGTGACCTTTACAAAGGGAAACTTGCTCTTTTTCTTTCCCGCACTCCAACCTTTGCCCTCCAAGACTGCATAAAACACTGTTTTTTTCTCAAAGGCTTGTGTTAGTGTCCCAAATATGTCCTGACACTGGGGTAAATCTTCAGCATACACTGAGCAGAGATGGGGGCAGGACTTCTATTAACAGTGATCTAAGTTGTTTAATTCTCCTGCAAGCTGTGCTGAAAATGAGACCTACTGTGCCATGCCACATCAATTAGGACACAGTATGTGACCTGAAGCAACAGTTCTAATGCAAAAAATTCAGTGTCAGACTGTTTCAGTTTGTGGAAAAAAAAAAAAAAAAAAGGCACAGGAAAGTGATTATGATTTTTTTTTTTAAAGACACAGCATCATCTTGAAAACACAGCTCCTTCATAAATCTCATTACTTCTGTTATAATTTAATGTTTAGAGTTATTTAATGAAATAACATCTTATTTTACTCTTTTTCACTTTATTTACTGTTTCAGTGTGACTGTTTCTTACACAGTCAGTTTTATCATATCATTGTCCGTATTTTTTATATTACTCCAATGCATTTCATGTTATATATGATATCACGGTATTAATGTTTTCAAATAACCCCTGTAAACAATATCCTCTAGCATCTGTTCTTTTGGCTACAAGAACAGTTTTGATTTCTAGATATTCATTCAACCTTTTACAGTTCTCTTTCTCTACTTTTAAAATTGCAGTTCAAATATTTTTGTAACAAAGTACAGAGTAGTCAGATTTTCATCAAAGTTTTCGTGTTCCACTTTTTAGATTTTTTCTCTCCCCCAAGTAAAAAAAACAAAAGTCACAAGTATGTGAAAAAAATTCTTTCCATAATAAAGAATATATTAAAAAAAAAAAATGCATTGCCACTACCACCCACCCAGGGGGAAAACAACCAACCAAAAATAAATAAATAAATAAAAATATGCAGGGACCCATTGCTGTGGACACATATCAAAAAAGTATTTCAAACTGTCTGTCTGACAGCAATCAAGTGAGCAGGCTGCTTGGATTTGACTGGCCATCTGACATTTTGTTCTTTCGCAAACAACATGATGATAAAGACTTGTGCTTTTCACTTTCAGGTGGAACTATTTTTGCCTTGCCTGCAGGATACCAACTGGCAAGAAATATTAATGCTCTGGCTTGTGGCAGTTTTACCATTCTTGTCATTTTTACTGACATGTTATGCATGGGAGTGATCCATCCATCAATACACCTTCTATGCATGGCTGTGCTGAAGCTCAGCCCAACCTAAAACCATGCCTAGGGAAGACCCACAGTTTTCAAACAACCTCAGCATGCAGGATCACATCTTTCTCCTGTTCGTACTAACACCTTTTACAAGCTAGCAGAAAGGTTGAACTTCACTCTATCTAGACATTTAAAGGGGAAAGTTAACACCACCAGGAAATCCTGTTTACTAGGAAAATGCAAGTAGTAGAATATGTTTTGCCATTCCTTAATCCTTAGATAGAGAGAAACGAGAGTTAAAAACAAATAAAAGTGGATCATCAAAGACATTGTAGCCATAAATATCAAATCACACTTCACAAGACAACTAAATGAGATGAAGATCACAGAACAAACTATCCAATAAATAAAGACCACCCAGAAAAAGAAAAGTATAGCAAGACAAATGGAGACATAACGAACCACTCCACACAGAAGATGAACACAAATTAAATTAAGCGAGACTGAAAATCGAAGTAAATTACATTAAATCATTGGATCAGAAAAAGTCAGGTCCTAAAAGTATTACTGGCTTCTTTCCATCTCCCCGTTGTCCATCTGATAATAGACAATGCCATTAAACATCTCATAATCACTGAATTAAATTTATCTGATTATAGGAATTTCAGTATTTGGGAGGATGTAGCCTACATTTCCAGAAGTGCTGTGATTTAGTTTTAATAGTCACTGCAAATAAAATGCCCCTACCCATTTGCGACTGACAAATGACTTTTCATACCACAGATCTTTGTTGGGGGTAATTTCAGTAATTGTTTCGCTTTGCCTCTAACAGCCAGCAGCAAGAACATAAGAGAGAAAATGAACCTTTGCAAAGGCTAAGGCAACTCCATGGAAAGAGAAACACAGGAAAAACAAATAGTGGAATCTAATTATAAATATTAGACTAATACTACTTTAAGCCATGATTTCAAGTTTGATTTGACTAGTATAAATTCATACTTACTCCCAAATGGATACATTCAGAGTGAATAGCAAAAATTCTGTCCCTGAAAGCTTGTTCAGCAGAGTTCAGCAACAGAGATACCTATTTTTCTGAAATGGAACACATTCATACAGAATTGAAGCTGGGAATCTTTTTCATCTTTCTCCACTCTGTTGGCTTACACCAGATTTAACCTCAATCCAGGAAGTGCCAGTGACACATGCCTTTCCATGAGTGCCTTTCCATGGGTGAGTCAGAATGCTTCTGAATGCATGAATTAAATGATTTGATAAAATGAAGCAATTAGATGATGTAAAATGGGAGTGGGAGTCCAAAGTTGAGGAAGTGGAGGCTGAACAACTGCCGCAGGTTACCAGTTATGTGAGTACCATTTTCTCAGACCTTCTTTAGAATTTTCAGTAATTTATGGTCCTTGTTTCTCCAGCTTTGAGGATATTCCTTTTCCAATTCAATAGGTGAGTTTTCTGGGACAGGTACTCTCTACATGTGTGCTTAGCATGTTGACAACACATTTCTTCTGTGAATTCTGGGCCCTAAAAGGACTAGGAAGGGTGAGAATGAGTAGGAAGCACCATCTGCTTGATGGTTTGCTACTTTATTTACTTCTGTAATGCCCTATATCTGGATACTGCCAGCATGTGCTTCTTTTCTCAAATGATCTGAGAGCTGACAGATTCCTACCAGATGCAAAACATATCTGCTTCTGGCTGTTACAGGGGCAAGTACAATAATCCCTGTAATAAAATACTTATGGCCATGCACATCCATATTGTTCTCATCTTTCACTGTAGGATTCAGTTTAACAACGAGTTATGGTATGGGAGTCAAAGTATTTTCAGTGGAAGTTACGTTTCCATCAGAAAATGGAGTGCCACCAAAACTAAGAGTTTCTGAGTTAACAGATTTATATGGGAAAATGTTAGGACCTATTTTGCCTTAGACCATGGTGGCATTAATCTCTGTCTCGTCCTTATCTGTTACATCTGACACCCATTTGTTTAAACCACATGCCAATAGAAATTGAGTTTCAGCTTGAGGTAATATAAAAACCACTGTGTATTGTATCTGTCATTAAATTCCCATGGACAGACTCAGAAATTTATGTCATGCCCCAGTGATTGGTAATTTTGCTTCTTCTTATCAAAAGACCTTAAGAGAGGATCCAGGATCCGTCTGTGCAAACACAAAGGAAGGAATAGATCTGTAGGGCTGAATCCTGAATCACTGAATCACTGATAACTGAAACTTTTTAACGTGTTGTCACCTTCTCAGTGATTGTGAATTTAAGACCAGTGAAAACTTATGCTGAATTACATAGACATGATAAAGTTATACATTAGTCTTTTATTTCAATATTCCCCAATTTCTGAGGTTCCCTAAGTGAGAATGGTATGATGTTCCATATGTATTTTTCTACAATCATTGAAAATTCTACTTGGAAACCCATAGAAAAAGCTATTGAGAAAAAGTGCTAAATCATTGTAAAATATTTTTGGTATAAGTCAAAATCTGGTCCTCAAGCATTATTCTGCTGTTATACTAAGGTGTGTATGAATCCACAGAGAAGACTATTGCAGTGATGCTGGGTCTTGTTTTGTTGTTGTTGTTGTTGTTGTTGTTTTTATTAGTCATATCAGATCATTTTAGAGAGAGAGAGAGACTAGTTAGAGGGAAAAAAAAAAAAAAGATAAAGGAAAAAAGGAAAAGATATGTAGTCTTTATAGCACAGCTTAACTAGACATTAAAGCATGCAAGGTCTTTAAAAAGCCCAGGAGAGGGTTGGGTTGGGTTGGGTTGGGTTGGGTTTGGTTTGGTTTGGTTGTGTCACTCATGTTATGTCACTCATATTTATTTTTTTTTGTTTTTACCCTCACAAGAGGGTAAATCATTTTGGTAGCAATTCTGGCAAGGTAATATGGTCAAGGTAAAGAATATGGTCACACGGGCCTGTGTTTTTTTTGCTCTTAGTTTAAGATAGTAATACTCCAATTAATATAGCAAAACGTAGTTTGACTACCTTCTTGCACGTTTGATGAGCATATGATTTAGATTTGGTACAATACTATTTAAAACATATGCAAGACCAAAGTCAATGTCAATCTTAGATTAGTGTCACAATGCTTGAAAGACTGACTGCAAAATCTGTGAAATAAAGCATCTCATGACATCTTCATCCTGAGCAGCAGGATAAAACAGACAATTATTTCAGTATCACTTAATATTTCTATTAGTTAAAAAGTCAGCAAAAATAAACAAACAAATAAATAAATAAATAACCACCCTACATTATTTCATGTTCTATCCATGTATCCATGCAGATGTTTTTTGGCATTTATACTACTTTTGCTATAAATAAAATGTAAAGATATTTATACTGATTTGTTTCCATAGCAATGTAAAAGCTCCTCTTCAGTTTCCAAGGCAATGTGCAGCAGAGTAACAAATCAGAAAAGTATGGAAAATGCTTAGTAAGCAATGGGTTTAGGGAGCACCCCAAGCCTCCAAATAGAAATGTAATCTTCATTATAGCAATCTGAAAAAAAAAATGCTTGAAATTAAAATTAAATAAATAAATAAATAAATAAATCTCTTATAACAGGTTCATTTTCCCTTTGGTCATTGAACACATTCTGTAGAAATATACTTTTTTCATGACAATTCTTATTCAAGTTAGTTCCACTCACAGGAGCAATGGACGTTCAGTTGTTTGTTTTTTTGTTTGTTTGTTTGTTTCTTTGTTTTGTTTTGCTTTGCTTTGTTTTGCTTTGCTTTGTTTTGCATTGTTTTGTTTTTGTTTGTTTGTTTGTTCTAATGTGAAAATGTCTCAAAGGATTTTAGGAGCTCTGATACAAAACCTGCTGGAGGAGGGATGGCTCCAGGAGAAAAGTCTAAATAATGAAGTCAAGAGATTTGACTCTTCATTTTTGACTATATAGAGATGCTGTGAATGATTTGGCTGAAAAAAAAAAAAAAAAAAAAAAAAAAAAAAAAGACAGTATAGGTTTTTATTTTTGTCTGACCAGACTGTCTTGGAATATCTTTAAGACTCTTGTTCTGTTTATTGGAGTGACCTAACACAAGAGAATACTGTTTGTCCATGTACAAATGCTGAAAGGAAAAGTATATTAGTTATAATACCATTTTTATATATAAAATCTCTAAAAAAGCCTTTAAATTTTTTTTCTGTCCACATTTAATTTCAGGCTTTAAATCTAAGAAGACTCTATCTTTTCCTGATATCCATCCCAAGTACAAACCAGTCACTATAAATTAGTTTAACCTATATATATATATATATATATATATATATATATCATATATATATATATGATGTTTATTAGGTTTATTCAGACAAAATACATATTTTAAAGTAAAATTTATCACTTTTACCTTGATAAGCAGAAGAAAAAAAACAAAACAAAACAAAAAAAAACACTGTTTTGAAATAGATTCAGTCAGAGGAAATAGTAAGTATAGTAAAAGATGTTCTCTGTTGTCACACACCATCTCTGGAACTGAAGATGTTTAAGTACTTTGAGAAAAAAAAAAAAAAAAAAAAAAAAAAAAAAAACTTTTTAATTTTGGAGATGCACAAATGATGTTAGTGCCCAAGAATGATTTGATTTGTTTCACATGTGAGGTGACTGAAATGTCTAGATCTAATAAACACCTTCATGAGTCCTAACAGCTGCTGCCAGCCTTTTTTGGACTATCAAAATATGGTCACACGGGCCTGTATTAAAAAAAAAATTAAGAGTGTGTTATTGCCATAAACTCACAATATTGGCTGCTCTCCTCTTCCTCTTCCCCTAAAGTGTCTGGTATTCCTTCATTTTAAGAAAACTGTAACTTATTTCTTTGCTTTGTATGCAACAAGTGATCATTCATATTCTATTTTTGAGTATGCCTTTTTTTCATTAATTTCTCATATGAATGAGGGAAGTTGAAAGCAAGTGAAAAACCTTTTGATAAGTAACAATAAGCAGAGTAATTGTTGATTGAATTCAGCTTGAAGAAAACTATTCATTTAGAAAAATCTATCAAGTTCAAAGAGAAAAGTTGTCTTTTGTATTATCCAAAGATTGCTGTGAATTACACACCTGCAATGAATATCAGAAATGTGGCTTCCCATTTTTAGAGACTTTGCTAATTAAAACATGATCTAACCCCTGGTTTGTTTTTGCCCTCAGAAGTGACACGAAATAAAACTTCTGTAAATATTTCCTATAAGTATATTATAAACCTTGAAACACTTATATTGCTAAAAATTGTCATTTTAACATAAATGCGTATATATATATATGCATACACACATATACATATTCATATATGCATATATAGGTATATATATACACACGTGTGTGTATGTGTATATATATATATATACATATATTAGTATTTGCTCGAGGTCATCATTATCCAGGTGGAAATCTCAAGTTCACTAAAGGTGATGAAAAGATGAAGATTAGATGTTCAGAAGTTTTTTTGTGACAAAATACTACTCATTTTTCTTTCACAATTCAGCTAAATGATTTTCTGATACAATCATGTAAATGGAAAATCTGATCTGAACATGCTGAACTTCATTATAACATCAGTCTACCAATTGTTAAATTACAACAGTGTTCATGGCTGATTCTTTGGATAATTCAATATAAAAACACAGGCAAAATCACCTTAACAGTTTCAACACTATTTCTGGAAGAGAACAAAAGAGAAGCATGCATGTAACGGTTGGAAAGATGAAAATCAAGTAAATGTATATATTGCTTTTATACAAACATTCCATCAAGTGATTCTATAAGGCGTCTATGTATGCCATAGCAGTATTATTAGAACCCCATATTATTTTTAATGTTTATATTCTCTGTGTGATATTTTTAAATGTGTAGTTTATTCAGTTTAATTTAACCCTAATTAAATGCAGCAATTAAAATAACATTTTGTTAACAAAATTCTTTGTGTAAAAAGATTTGGACAGATTAAAATCAATATTAACAGATTTCTGTGTTAAAGCTAAAATTCAAATTATATGTTAATTTTATTTGCAAACATAAAGTGTGAAATTAATTAGTTTAGAAGCAAAGATGTGTTGAAATGTATTAAAGGTACCATTTAAAAAAAAAGAAATGGAACCTAGCAAAGATTCAGTTAGATGTCAAATGGCAGAAGAATTGTAGACTTCAAAGAAAAATGTATTATATAGTTTTCCCCTAAGTGGACCTTTTAAATAAATTTTGACCTATGTTTTAGGTAGTTTTGTTTGTTTGTTTGTTTATTTTTAGGTACCTATTTAGATAACATTTAGCTAGTTATCTCTTATTTTATTTCTATTTCCTCCTTCTCCACTTTGCAATATCCCACCTCCATATTCTCTCGTGACGCCCTATTACCAAACTACATTATGAGCACACTTGTTAACTGATCACATTCTGTTATTCAGCAGTTATTCACAGAAATCAGTCCAGTACTTTCTTTTTTACTCAAGCTATTGCCAGAAAACAGCAAGAGGCAATATCGCCTTACACTCATGTATGAGTCCAATCCAAATGAGTTCAGAGGCTGTATTTATTTATTATATTCTTTATGTTCTTAGAACCACAATTCCACTGTAAAAGAGCTACACACAGCTTTGGAAATGCTGGTTGAACTGACAGATAGTCAGAGATACAAATTATAACATAATTTTATAATGACAACATTTGTTCATTACTTAAATAGGAAAAATGCCCCTCCTCAGTGCAGATCCAAAATTCAGTGTTTGGGGTTATGCAAGTTTTCTGTCTTCACCACACTTCAATCTACACTTCAGTTGGATGTTTGCAAGTCTTCCTGTTTTAAAATATGCAGGCTACACTGGAGCATGAAACATGGAAAACTTTATTTGATTGTAGTCTTTTTCATTCTACAAAAATCATCATTTGAAAGCTGTGCACTGTTGAATTACTTGATCAAATTCTTTCAGAAGCTTTTGCAATTGCTAAGCAAAACAATTTAAAGCACCGTCTGCACATTCTATCAAGTGTGTTTGAAGAAATGACAAGTTTTTTAGTGCAGAAGAATCTCATTCTTCAGCAATCTGGGACAGCTATCTCATTATTTTTAAAAACTTTATTCTTTGTTGATATCCCAAACCACTGTTTTTAATTTGACAAATAAACAAGGAAAAGGTCTTCTCATCTTGGGAAGATGTATACCTATTTATGTTAATTAAAGAAAACAAAGTCTCATCTGGTACTTTCCACTTGAAACTGACAGAGAAACAACTCGAAGTTGCAGAGAAGTTGAAAGAGTTTTGCTAATGAATATGTATATATTTTCAAACAGTTGGAGATCACAAGTTAGTATAGTGGATGCTGGAAACTGCTGATTATAATAGACAGAAATGTTGATCTATGTGTGATCACAGGCTAAGATTTCTGAACATAGTCCTACCATACCCAGCAAAAAAAAAACATTCAATAAACTAGCTCACATAGATATATAGGCTACGTAGAGCTTTGGGGAGAAATTAACATTCTCATTCATTTCTGTATATTAATTTACAAGAACATGACTGGGTGCTGCCTGGCTAGTTTCTACTACAAGTGTGATTGAGGACCAAGCTTTTTTGCCTTCCACATAAGGTTCCTCTACAGAGCATAAGCCTACAGAGCATAAGCCTTTCAGGCAGCAGGCTACGGTAGGCAAGGATGTTAGCTCACATCTTCTGTCTGCACATTTTGAACACTAACTTCAAATGCTGTTAACTTCTTCCCTAATAATCATGTTCTTGGCTATTACTTTTAAATAATAGAAAGGATTACTTCCAACTTTGACTTGTAAATAACCTACACGTATGGTTCAATTGTTACTAAATTATCGTTATAAAAAAACTAGTCATGAGACTTGCTACATGATAAATAACTGTGTAGGATATCCTTTTGCATACCCATTGACTGCTTCTGATATCAGTACATATGATACATCCAAAAAGGTGTCTAAGACTTATTGATATACAAAGACTATCACTTATAGGATGTATCAATGCCCTGCAGCAAGGAAACAAATGTAGTATGTCAGAGTGAAGTTAAATTTATTTTGTATATGTGTCCTCCTGGTAGTGCTTACATAATTAATTTCTATACACACAGATACATGGGATTTGCTGCACCTGTACAGGTCAGGGCAGTAAATCCAACAGACTTAGCATATACCACATATATTAGGTATGTTCAAGTCTTCATGCAATAGATATATTGGAAAGTACACACAGACTTCTTTGAGGAAATCTCGAGCAGAAATATGTGAGCCCTTGCTTATTTACTGATGAGGTAGAACTTTGATTTTGAAAATGTCAGCTAGTGGTAAATAGCTAAAACCTCCTGTGAACAATAGCAAAATGTGCAAGATCCACTCCTGACATGCAAGTATATGCTTTTGAAAAGACAATCTGTATTTGCCTTTCCGAAGCTTGCAAGTAAATAAAGACTTACTTCAACTTAATGATAGCATTCACAACCTACAAGGAATGTTTTTATCGGTTGGGTGAGGATACCTTTTCCTTCTGTTCCAGGATCCTTCAATTTAAAACTATTTTTATTCCAGTTAATTAGAGTCATTCATTGAAACTTAGAAACAAACAACTCATATAAAGACCTAAGGGGAAAAAAAAAATAATAATGGTATCCACACTCTCTAGCATGTCACAGTCAAGATACAATGAATTAGCATCTTCTTAAAACTGCAGACAGTATTTTATGCAAGAAATAAAAGGTAAACTCTGTGTCTGCTCACAAAAATGACACTCTCTTAATACAACCTATATAGAAAGAAAGCTGACAGTTATTTATCCAGTGGCCAGGGCCTTCCACTGTTAGCCACGTCTGATGCAGTTAGGGGGCTGTTGCAATTTTCTGCATGTAATCTTCTACCTTTTCAGCAACATACATATGACATGGCATCTTAGGGATGTCAAAGAACAAACCCTGATGCACTGAAACAAGATCAAATACATGTCAAATAGCCATGACAAAAGATTGTTTAATCTGTTTTTCAACACTTCTAAGAAGGAGACTCCATAAGAAACAACTTTTTTGTTTGAAGACCCTTAGAGGTGTCAACTTAACTAACTGTCCTTGCCTACAGTTCCTATTGTTCTTCTACCAAGGGAGAAGAAATATGTCTACTACCATAATCATTATGACTTTTTGCACAATTGAAAACTGCTACCATATCTCCCCCATTCTATTCAGTCTTCTATTTCCTAGTTTTAAATAGGTCAAATTCTTTCAACCTTTCCATGTAAATTATGATTCCCAAAGTCCTTTTCAGTCTCACCACTGTTCTGTGTATCTTCTCCAATCTGCAGTGGTAACACTCAGGAAACAGTACTCAAGTGAGGCTTTCCAAGAACCACATGACTAATCAACTCTCTTTTCTTTATTAGATGTCCAGCAATATATGACAGAACAAGCTTTGCCTTTCTTCATTATACTGCTAATTTCTATTTGTTCCCTGACCCACTGTTGATTTCTGATTATTCTTCCCATTAGTCAAGATCATTTTTAATCATGATCCTGCCTTGTCAAACACTTGCTACATCTGCACTCACTGGTTGGTCAGCTGGTTGGTTAATTCATTTATTTATTGCCTCATTATTTTCTAAGTAGTTATAAAAATGTTCTGTATGGTTTGTTCTGGTGTCCTACGGGCTATTAAAGTGAGATTGTTTTAGTGTTCCTTGGGTTCTCTATCTTCTTTTTCATTTGAAAACATTGAATGTCCTCACAGCAAGAACACAGAAACTCTGGATTCTAGCATGAGTTCCAATGACCAGACTTTTGCATAAATAAAAAGGAGCTGTTTCTTTTCAGCCAGGTATTCATACCTTAAAATAAGCAATGTCTAGTCCGTTTTGAAGGGAGCATTTTCCTGTTGCTATTTGTTGATTTGTATGCAGGAGACGAATTCCAGAGCACAGAGAAGTAGTACTTGACAGGTACAAAAGGAGATCAGAAATATGTTCAGGTCTTCTGTCATGGTTCTGCTCGAGTGGGCAGCCGAGCTCCACCACAGCCTCTCTCTCACTCCCCCTCCTCAAAGAGGAATGGGGAGAAAATATGTAAAAAGGACTCAAGGGTTGAGATAAGGACGAGAAAATCACGCAATAATTATTGTAACGGGCAAAACAGACTCAGCATAAGAAGATAGTAAGATTTACTGCTCATTACTAACAAGCTAGAGAAGTGAGAAACAAAGGAAAGTAACCAAAAGCACCTTCCCCCCCATCCACCCTCTTCCACCTCCTCCCCCCGAGCGGCGCAGGGAAACGGGGGAATGGGAGTTATGGTCAGTCTATAGCGCTTCTTCTCTGCCGCTCCTTCTCGGTCACTCTCGTCCTCTGTGCTGTGGGGTCCCACCCACGGGATGCAGTCCTTGATGAACTGATCCGGCGTGGGCTTCCCACAGGCAGCAGCTCTTCCAGAACTGCTCCAGATATGGGTCCGTACCACGGGGTCCATCCCTCAGGAGCAAACTGCTCCAACCTGGCTCCCCCACTGGCAGCAGCTCCTGCCAGGTCACCTGCTCCTGTGTGGGCTCCTCTTCACGGGCTACAGGTCCGGCCTGGAATCTGTTCCGGCAGGGGTCTTCCACAGGCGGCAGCCTCCGTCGGTGCAGGGCCACCTGCTCCACTGTGGTCTCCTCCACGGGCTGCAGCGTGGAACCCTGCTCCACCATGGTACTCCATGGGCTGCAGGGGGACATCCTGCTTCACCATGGTCCTCACCACAGGCCACAGGGGACTTCTGCTCCGGTGCCTGGAGCACCTCTCCCCCTCCTTCTACACTGACCTTGGCACCTGCAAGGCTGTTCCTCACTCCTCTCACTCTCCCAGCTGCTGTGTGGCGCAGCGTTTTTTTTTCCCTGTCTTAAATATGCTCTCACAGAGGCGCAAAACAACCTCGCTTATTGGCTCAGCTCTGGAAAACAATGGGGCCCTTCCCAAACATGGGGCAGCTTCTAGATCTTTCTCAAAGAAACCACCCCTATGGGCCCCTGCTACCAAAACCTTGCCACGTAAACCCACTACACCTTCCCAAAGTGCAATGGATAAGTTAAGCATGCACAAAGTCTGAATGGAAGCTATGGAAGCATGGAAGCTATAAGACACAAAAAATCTAACTAAATAATAATAATAATTAATAAATAATTATAAAAATAAATAAATAAATAAATGCAAGGCATTAAAGCCTGAGATTTAATGACAAACAAGACAAGAAGCGTGTTAGGCACCTCCAGGTGTAGGCAGCAGCTGAATGTGAACCTTCAGTTTGGTATTCAGTTTTGTTCAGTCCTGTTGTCAGTGAATAAAGATAGGTAATTTATCACACAGAACACCTCCAGAGTCAAATAAATCATGTTTTCATAGAAGAACAAGCAACAGCACGGTTGGAGTATACTCTGAAGTTAACTTGCTTTTATCTGTTAATTGTACTACTCAAACATCTCTTGACATTGGAGGCACTAAAGTGCTGGAAACACTTGCATTCATTTTCCTTCCTTGAAATGACACCTTTAATATAATTAATTCATTTATTTAATTGATGAATTCATTTCTACAAAGTTAAACTTCAGTGGACATTTGGACATTCATGTTTTAAAATACAGTGTATGAAGAACATTTAAAAGCAGGAAAACTATTTAAAGATAACAAGGCTAAGATGCCAGTCAGCTCTGTAAAATCATTACAACTGCTTTCACGCTGTCCCTAGCATTTATACACAAATCATTCAAACAATTGGATTTTTGACAAAATTCAATTAGCACTTTTATTAGTGTTAAAAATGTGTTAATTTTAATATGTTGATAATTAAATGCTTGGCTTATTATTCTGTAACACCAAGATATCCATTCTTTCCTCACATACTCCTAATAATGATATTCAAGTTTTCAAAATACTCCAAGATCCATATATAACATTACCATGAATTACTATACAAATTAAAAAGAATAACAAAATAAGTGAACATTAAAGCTGTTCAATATGCCAAAAGTATAAAATGACAAGAAAAGCCAGTGCATTAGGTTTCCCAAAAAATGTTGGCACTCACTGATATCTAAAATACTCCCCCATCTTATACAGGTTAATAATGGTGACCATGGACAATATTGATCATTTGGTAAAAGTTAGGTCAGGACTCTGTATTGTTCCTCCAGCATGTCATGTTCTTTCATCTATAACTCTTCATTATAAATTTAGGTTAAAATCTGATCCCTTAAGAAACAAGATTTCTCTACCAAGGATATTTCTCTAATCTAAAATTAACTTTTAAAGATGGTTAGGTAGTCCAGCACAACCATAGATCATGAGGCAGGACTATCATGAGCAGTTAGTAATCTCCTTTTAATTGCAGTCTGCTGGCAACTGAAGTAATAACAGAGAAGCATAAAGGATCCCCTTGCTCACACAACATAAAAGGTCATCAAATGTAGTCCATACATTTTTGCACTTTTGGACATTTTCAAAGTATATATTTAAATAAGAAACAACTTGTGGAATTTTCCTTCATGAGATATTTTTTTTATCCATATATTAGAACATTCTTATTATGAATGCTTTTGTTGTTCTTTTGTTGATGTTTTTAACAGAAGGCTGCTTTGCTTCCTGTTTTAGCTTTTCTTTGTGTTTTGACTCCTTGGTATTGTTCCTAATTCCATCGCGAGTTAGACAGAAGAAGAGGTTAGTAGTACATCATCTATATTATGAAACATATTTAGATGAACAGGTTTTTCTGAATCACTAAGTAAAGAAAAACCACTTAGTAAAAATCACTTAGTAAAGAAAAAAGTAAGTTAACCAACCTGACTCAAAGTACATAATAGGAAGACT
Source organism: Netta rufina (assembly GCF_964035555.1). NCBI lineage: Eukaryota > Metazoa > Chordata > Aves > Anseriformes > Anatidae > Netta > Netta rufina. The sequence goes on along the minus strand of NC_140125.1, from coordinate 74,599,839 downwards.
GCATGCAAGAAACAGAGGTCAAATTTTTTCACCTTTTAATATTGTTCCAAGCCCTTGGTGCAATAAAAAGGACTAAATTAAATTCCTATTTATTACTATAGTGGGCATAAATAAAAGCATATAACTGAAAAATATGGGTGTAGAGACTGAACATATTAGAGTCAAGAAAGGTTTCTCTATTGAACCCAAAGAATGGTATAGAAAGATTCAAACTATGAACTTGCATTTTACCGTTTCTCTTAGACTGTTTATTATTTAATTATTTATTATTTATATTTATGTTTATTTATGTTTATTATTTATATTTATGTTTATTATTTAATTATTTATAATTGTTTTTATAATACAGAAACTTTATCTTCTCACTAGTTTAAATAAAAGCTAAAGTATTGAACGTCAGAGTGAGCAGGCAAACAGTGGAGGACATCATGTGAGTAAGCAGATGGATACTGAAAACTTGTGCAACATCACAGATGTCATACAGGCTCTATGGTTGCTGCTAAGATTTTGTAACTAATTAGATGCTTGAAAACAGTTAAAACCTAGGTTTCCTAGTTTTTACAATTGTATAGCTAAATCACGGGAGGCATGGATGCCACTCAATTTATCCTGTCTCTACCAAGACACTTGCACGGTGCTTAATGCACTTGTGTTTAAGTATCAACTTAAAGATATAATTGGGATTTATTTATTTATTTATTTATTTTTGTGAAAGACAAAAAAATGAGATCAAATGTGAGTTAATACAAGAACCACAAGGTTCTCAGTCATCGGGCAGCTCAAGGTCAGATGAAGAAAGCAGTTTTTCTTCATGACTGAGAGGAGTGACTTTTAGGTCCTTCTTACACTCTTACACTTCAGTCTCTCCTTGGAGATAACCACTTACCTATTGTAATCATGTGAAAAAAACCAGCAATGCTGTCACCATATAGTCTGACCAGGCTTCCTTGCACTTGGGGAAAGGTGCTAGCCCTGCCTTAGGCCACTTTCTTTCCCTCTCTGGTCCATTGGCTTGCTTTCTACGTTACCATGTTACTTGGATTACATGAACAGAGACTTCCTACAGCTTACTGGCTTTGTGTACTCCTTTTATGTATGTATAAACTAATGTAACTTGGATGTATTGGACTCCAAAATGCAGTTCTAAAAAATCTATAAGCTTTTCACAGTTTAAATCTTTTCTTAAGAGTCTGTGTACAGTTTGTTCAGATCACAGGTGTTGGAAATTGAGTTTGCCTAGAGAGGAAGTGAGAGTATAATGCATTTTTCATACCAGATGATAACATGGAATGTAGTCATGCAGAAATCACTCAGCTTCTTCTTAGAGACTTGATTTCAAAGCACCATTAAGTAAAGCTGATTGTTTTGCCCAAACACTAACTTCATTACTTAAAAGTAATCTGCAAGGGAAATGGATGCTTCCTTTAATTCACTAAATGATTCGCCTTGTCAAAGTGTCAGATAAGACAAAGAACCTTTAAATCGCAGAAGAGCTTGCTCACAGAATGAAAGACAAGCCAGTTTTTGTTTTACTGATTTATTTGATCAAGAATGCCTGAGTCATGAATAACTTGTGGTTGTTATAAACTTCAATATAAAGCTCAAATTAAACACTCAGTTCTAATTTCACTGAATATTAAAACATCAGCATCAATTCATCAAACATAACGAAAGATTAAAATGAACAGGCAGTGTAGGTCTATCAGAACAAAACAATTCCCCATGATGGTAGAGCTGGACCTATCTCCCAGAAGCTTGCAGCAGTGCCACATGGAATCTGGGAGGATCTGTACTTTCATACAGGCAAAACAGGCAAAGCCTAGCTGCATGTCTCTTTTTTATCTGTAAGTCAGATGAGAAATCTTAGCCAGTGAATTATGTGTGAAAATTCTTTCCTACTAACAGTAGCAGAAAACTTCATCATGGGAAAAAACTATTTTCCCACCCACCCAAAAAAACTCTTTTTTTTTTCTCCTTCACATGGGCTCCCATTAGCTTACCATTACTGAAATCATGAGAAACAAATCACCCATATTTTGTGCATCTCATGCTAATTTTACAGGTCTACATGATGTCAAATCAGGTTTCATCCTATATAGACCATGCTGAGACTGTTTAGTAATGACTGCTCTCTTATGTCATGTAATATAAAATATGAATGCACATAAATATATCTTGCCATTCCAGAATGTTTATAAATTCACCACAGTCCACAGCAAGCATAGCTACAGAAAGAGAAAGTGACTGTAATACTGTTTTCCTGTGGCTTCAGAGGCAACAAGACTGGTGAAACTTTTTACCCCTGCAAAACGCTTTGTCTTTTTCAGAGACCTTGATTGCTTTCAATATAGCATGGTTCTATGGATGAAGATGATGCCTTAGTAGTGTTGGCTTTTGGGTATTTTTTATCACAGCTCACTGACTTGTGCCACTGTATACGAGCTGCCAATCTCTCATCTTCAGCTTAAGTTCATACAGCCGTTCATAACCCAGCATGTCACTGCACAAATGCTGACATAGAGTAACAGCTTTCTGGGAGAAGCTGGTGATCAAAAAATCCACATCACTGCAGTAACCCTTTCAGGTCTTCAGCAGGATTCTCAGCCAGCTTTTATTGCTGGTGCCTACACTACTAATAATGTATCCTCTTACATGAATGTATGCAGAAATTATTCAGCCATAAATTTAAATTTGCATTTTTGAAAATAAATAAATAAATAAATTAAATAAATAAAATAAAATAAAATAAAATAAAATAAAATAAAATAAAATAAAATAAAGTAAATAAAATAATTAAATAAAATAAATAAAATAAAATAAAATGCTTAGACTCTAAAAATAGTTAAAACCTCAGATAGGTTGAGATCTTTTGGAACAGGCTAGAGAGACATCTTTCAGGAAAAACATACTTAGATGATCTTACCTTGAAACAAGGGATAGAGTGGATGATATCTTAAGGCCTCATCCAGCCTAATTTCCAACAATGCCATGAGTCTACTATCTTAACTCAGCATCTGGAAAATTCAGGATCAGGATCAGTCACTGCACGGAAATGGGGGTTGGAGTGGGAGGATGGGTGGTAGGTGGAAACATTCCATCTCACCATGAGCCACATGAACCACAAGTTATGAATGAAAAGATCCTACCTGCAGAAGGATCAGGTACACTTGCAAGTAGGATTAAGTAAACTTAAGTACTCCAGGTGCTCAGAGAGAGCCTATGTGTGCCATGGCAGTGGCCAGAGGCAACAGTCTCCCCAGGGCTGCTGGGGAGGTTTGCCTGGTGCAGCTCAACTTGTGGAGCTGCAAGTGCTGTAAAACTGAATTAACAAGAAAGTGGGCTGGTTGTAGAGGAGGTGTCACACTTGCTTCAGAGACAATGTGCTCCAATGCAACTGCCAGGTGTTTCAGTGATACTCTCTATGTTCCAGGGCTGGGATGTCCCAGGGCAGTCGTGTCCAAGGCATTGGAATCTTAATCCACTGAATTCAAAAACAAAATTAACCCTGACTTCAAAGTAACTTGCAACATTTTCATCATCCACTGGATATAAACATCCTTTATTTGCAGAAGTGTAAATAGAAGTACAGATCTTTATGTGTATAATGCCAAATATACTTAGCAAGACAGTGACAGTGATACATGTTGCTCTATTTTTAATATGTCCCATTACCACATGTCTAACAGCTTAAACACGCTTTCTTCCGTCAGGCACTAATTCTTAAGTCACCTGTTACGGAGGAAATAAATTTCTAGATTTTTTTTAACCTGCAAAGATCAATTCAATTATTGTTTTTCAGCTACATTATTATCAATTCAAACAACAGAGAGCTCTAGAAAGTGTTTAACCCAAATTGTTTCCCTTGAGGAAAAAAAAAAAAAAAAAAAAAAAGATCCTACAAATAGATACCACAATTGCTTTTTGAAATGGATGGTGCTCTGAAGGTGGAAATCAGGAGAAAATAATGTGGCAAATACATGTTTTAATTCATATTTTTTATTTTTATTTTAGCAGTTGAAGTTAGACAGAAGGTTACCCCACTGCTAAATGAACACTAAATAAACACTAAATACTGCATACGAGCATTGCTTAGGAAAACTGAAATTCTGATATACAGAAAACAATTTAATGATTAAAGATAAAAACTGCATGTTCCACAGACAGCAAGTGGACAGATGGATGGAAGGTTTGGACGAGCTGTTTGATGGCCTCCCACCATTTGTTCTGGTATGCCAACTGGTAATTATTCTGCAGAAAACTATGTAGAACCAGACTGTGTTTTGTCACATAAAATCTATACAATGACACGGATCATAAACAATTCTGTATGCACATCTACATTGGATTTCTGAAAGAAATGACGTAATGACATGTCATTGTAATTTTGAAGATAACAGAAGCATAATTGTATATAGTAATGTGGTTACATCTGGTACTGCCACATGTGCAAAATCAGAAGACATAACCATGCCAACTGAAAAAATAATGCTGAAATATATCAATAGGCTATATTACTTTGCCCAAATACACTTGCAGTTACAATTTCAGCTATGGCCCTTTTGTGTCACAGTGCTAAAATTCACAGTCCTGATACTGAACTATGTTTTCAGTCAGCTAGTAATTTTTTAGCTACATTTTCTTGTGACAGAAGAAAATTGTGTATGCCAGTTGGGTTTAGCTGAAGGTCAGCTACAGTTCAGTGCAATAGTCCTATCTATGCAATCTGTTGAATAATTATCATGATTTCCTTTGCTGATATTGATTCCAGCTCATCAGAAGTCATATGGAGGTAGTGAAGAGTGCTGATGACCAGTTTGGTTACCAACAAATGATCCAAACTGTCACTGAATTTGAGTATTTCTGATGAGACAAATAGGGCTCCACCATGCACATTTTAAAGCAATAGCTAAATTTATAGGGTAAATTAGGTAGAGCAATCCCTTTTTGACAATAACAAATTATTTTCTTGTGGCACAATGGCTCCCAGCTCCTCCTGTTTGTTGCCTTTGCTGTGTGCATTGGCATAGATGCACTTCAGCTGGGTTAGAGATCCTGTCACCTTTTGGTGGGGGAGAAGCCCTAATTGCTATGTGACTGTTCTCAGATAGTTCCATGATTTCTAACCCATCAATATCCCTTGTGCCTTAGCTGCTTCTCTCCTTCTGCTACCTCCACTGGTATGGCAGACTGAAGGACCTTGCTAGCACACTGTCCCACAAACACTGACATACCACCTTCAGGCTTAACTCCAGAAAGTCTGGTTTTATACCTTCCCCTTTCAAAACTAGTTTAAAGCTCTTTCAATGAGCCCTGCTAACTCCTACACAAAAATCCTTTTCCCCCTTTGAGACAGGTGCACCTTGTCTGTTGTCAGCAGGCCTGGTGTCATGTAAAATGACCCCTGATGAAAAAAATATCAAAGTCCTGCCTGCAACACCAGATATTGAACTGTTGGCTCTTTCTGTTTCTCCCCTCACCATTCCTTGCAACTGAAGGGATAGAAGAGAACATTACTTGTACTCTGGATCCCTCAATCAGTTGTTGCAAGGCCCTGAAGTCTCCCTTGATTGTTGTTGGACTTCTTTTCAAACTTCATTGCTGCCTGCCCGAAGTAAACATAATGGGTAATATTCTGAGGACTGCGCCAACGTAGGAAGATTTCTTTCTGTATCTCTAAACTGTGCCCCAGCAAGGCAGCTACCTTCCCTATGTAGTGGGTCCAGTCTGCATATTGGGCCTTCTGCTCCCTTCAGAAGGGAGTCTCCTATCACAGTAACACCTCCACCCCCCTTTTTTTTTTCATCTTTGTTGACACAGTTTTGATGCAGGCCATAGGCTGACTTAACCTCAGTAACACCTCCAAGCCAGATGAACCATCATCCTCCTCATCATTATTCTGTTTCACTTGCAGGGGCCACATAACTATTGTGTGAGGACACCTGGGAAGGTGGGGTATTCACTGAGGAGACACATCTGGTGTGCTGGGCAGTAACTTGTCGCCATTGCCCCTTATTCTTAGAGTCAGTGTGTTCAGTCAGGTGGAGAGATGACAGAGAATCCTCCATATTATGCATCCTGTCTGCCTGTTGGGCCTGTCTCAGGGAAGTCAGGGAGTGATTCCAGTACTCTGTCACCCTCTTGCCCTCCCTGATCCTCTTCATCCTAGTCACCTCCTTTCAGAGCTCTGCCACTAAGTGGAGGAGCACCTCCACCCGGGTGCACCTCCCACAGGTGTGCTCATTTCTGCCATCTGGTGCTGGCATAAGAGTAGGGCACACAATATACCCTAGCACCTGGGTGATAACATGTTTCTACTAGAGCTCTATCTGGGAAGCTGCAGTAGTTGTGGTGAATGCAGAGATCAGAGAGCCTGTGGTTTTCTGCTGGGTAGATACCCTCACTCCCTGGTCAAGCTATCAAAGCTTTAGCACCTTTGCTGTTGTGTGAAGGTTTCAAGATGGAAATAATGTTGATAACGCACTGATGTCATAGTTGTTGCTGAGCTGTGCTTACCCTAAGTCAAGGACTTTTCAGCTTATTGTGCTGCCCTGCCAGCAATGTGGCTGGGAGTGCACAAGAAGCTGGGATGGGGTTCAACCAGAACAGCTGACTCAAACAGATCTAGGGGATATCCCATATCATGTTCAGCAATAAAACTGGGGACAGTTGGCTGGACATCAGTTGGCTGATGGTGTGCAATTACATTGTGCATCGCTTGTTTTTTAAATATTTTTCTTTATTTTTTTTAATTAACTAGTCCTTATCTCAACTGCCAAGTTCTCACATTTTTTACCTCTGTCAGCTCTCTCCACTATCCTGCGTGGAGGGTGGTGGTGAGTCAATGGCTGTGTGATGCTTAGCTGCCTGCCAGGTTCAGACACAGCACATAGTTAAGTGCAAAACCATAACTATTAGTCTCATGTTAGTCTAAGAATTGTCTAAGTGCTTTTCTACTGGTCAGAACTACTTAGAGGATAAAACATTTTTTTTTCTTTAATTTAATATACCCATGTATTTTAAGAAGTAATTCTGCTTACTAGTCAGATGACTGTCTATATACACAGTGGAGGTGATCAGAAATTGCGGAATTGCACAGCTACTTTTTCCACATGGACGTTTGTCATATTGAACTGCATTCTGAATGCAGTACTTCATGATGGGTTTTAATATGAAAAACACATACCCAGAGACTTGCTGAAAAGTTAAGAGAAAAATAGGTTCCTGTAATTTTCTTAAAAAGTTTAGTTAGCTAGTCTGATTCTGGCTCTGTTAGAGAAGCAGCAATGTGAGTTGCAAGCATACATGAGTAATTTCAACCACAAAGCTGTATTCTTTTCACAAATTAAGAAAAGCTACAGGTTGAGCAATTCATAGTCTTTTGCTTATTGACTTTCACCTCCTCTTCGGTTTAGGAGCTATTTTCTATGTAGTCGGTTTAAAATATTTCCCTTACGGTTGTTTTTTTTTTTTTTTTTTTTCTGCTAAATATATTTTTTCTGAGTTTGGGATGCAGCTTTTCTGTCAACAGTCCATCATAAAAGCTACAAATTTTTAATGTAACCTGATGTAATTGGATAGATGGGTCATCTTGCAGATTTGCTTTCTTAACGGATAATCTAGATGTGCAATCGCACCTGTCCTGAATAACTGAGTTTTAAATTAAAAACTTTCCTGGTCAAATATTTTGCATGAGGTATATTAGCCATTACTTTCAACTGTTAAAGCCTGCTATTGTTCAGGCCATTTTCTATTTATTTTATTTTATTGGCAGAATTGAAAAAGATCGTAGAATGAGTCAACAGAAACTCATTCTTGAAACGATTGGCTGAAAAGGGAGACTTTCAATGAAAGTTCCTCTGTAATCTTATCTATAGTACTATAAAATTCAATCTTTGAATAAGGAGCTGGTAAAACAGCGGTCTCCAGGCAGTAAATTAAGTCACTAGAACCTTAAATATATTACTTATAGGAAACTAACTAAGGAAGCAAATGTCTTCAGGCACAAGATGGAAAGGCCTTACCCTGGATCAGACACATCTTACAGAAGCATTTGGTGCCAGAAGATAATTTAATCTATTAAAAAGCAGTACGTCAAAGCAGTTACAAGGTACAGGAAGGTATTGCATGATATAAATAATTGAAAATAAATTACTTCTGTAATATATATCAGACTTATCAGACTTCAAACATTTTTAACAGGTAAAACTGAAAAAGGTTATTTCTTTTCTGCCAAGAAGATTGAAAATGCATGATTTGATGGCAGGAATAATAATAAAAATGTGGTCCTGCAGAAAACAATGCCCATAGATACAGAGATGTGGGAATTACCGGCATCTCTGACTTTATAAAGAAGGAGCAGTGTGAGAGAGACCTGTGAATGCTGGACGTGGACAAAACTGTGGCTCTACGTTCTTTAATAAAGAGAGGGCAATTGGATGAAGCAGATGAATTATGAAATATAGAACTATTTCAAGTGATAAAAACCTTGTTTTAAACTTGTTTGGAGGGTTTAAAATAGACGTGCCCTGTAATATAAATGAAGTCATTCATGCATATTTGACATTTTAAACTCTAGCAGCACAAAACAGGGGTTATTGATACATCAATAAGAGTAGGTTCTTTGTTGCTTGCCCAATAATTGTGTTTTACATTGTTATTTCTTGGATTTATTATAAATTTTATAATTGTATTTGACTTATGACATCAGCACAATTAATCTTTCTAGGATCTTGAAAGATAATTATATATGTCTATCTGCCAAGAATAACATTAGAACATCAAAAGTAGTAAAGTTAACTGTTCTTTCAAAATGAGTTTTCCTTATTTCTTGAAAGTTGGGCAAAATTTTTGACTTATTACATTTCTAACTACTGTTGGACTGTGTTAAGCCACCGCATTCAACATACTGTCTGTATCTTCAGACATTCATTATTAGTCAGAGAAATGCTTGAAATGCCTCAAAAGATGTACAATGGTCAAGGGGGTCAGAAGTTCAGATAGTCACTCAGGCCTTTGTTCTCCTTCTTCCCATTTATATACTGAGTGTACTGGGGAGCTTTTGATTGCCTTCAAAAAGAACTGGCAGAAATGCCCTCACAAACCAGACAGACCTTCCCTGTTTTCCAGGGTATGTATTCCCCTCCACCCCTCCTGATCTGTCCTCGACTTTGCTGACCTCTACAAGGCACAGTTGTAGATGGCAACTGATGCTTATCCTCATGCTGCTTTTTTTCCCGTGCCTGAATCATTACTCTGAAGAAGCCTATGATGAGGTTTCAGCAGTTGTAGCAGCCTCAGGTGGACCAGGTCAGTACTAAAGCTTATGCTACAGAATATTTGCCCAGAACTGAATTCACCATTATACACATTTCCCCTCTATTGCTCCATGGGGAGCCACAACAAAGCTGCCTCAGGCCTTAAGAGAGCAGAGTTCTTTTTGGAGGTGAATGGGAGCTAGGTCAGGTCTGATTTGTAAATTAAATGAAGTCAGCAGACAGTTCAGCTGAAAGTCAGATGAAACCTGTAACAGGGTAAGTAGGATACCAACAAGAGTGTAACAATGTGAATGAGACACTTGTAGTGGCTTCACCTGATACCAGTTTCTAGTGCCTGCTGCCACCTGTCCCTCTCTTTGAGTGGGATTTGCAGTCCTTGCTGTAATGAAGGCTTTTAAAGAGTGAGCATTCTGTCTGCACTCATGAAATATCTTTCAGCAACTATTAATTAAACTTCATGGTAAATCCTTCATTGTTAGTCCTCGGAGATAAATAGTATGGGGAGCTGAAATGAAAGTCTGACTTGGGAGTAAAATTAAAAAATAAGAGGAGTAAACTTCAGTTTGAACATACAGGATTCCAGAATAAATTTATCGGTGTTTTAGGCTGCTTCTTCTCCATGTAAGAATGAATTAAACTTCATTCCTTAAAGTACAGTTTTATGTAATATTGGATCTATCTGAAAACATGGGAAAGACATGAAAGACTTTGTAAAATTGCTCTTCAATTTGTCTAAATTGCAACTAGTCTCAGAGCTGGTCAAATAATACAAATAGGAGGTAGGGGTTGTAAAAAGTGATATTTTCATTTATGTTTTCCTAAACCTACTAAATTTCAAAGCTTTTACCATGCACTGAAGTGTGATAGCCGTTTCTTTTTAATAGTTAAGACTCAGATGATGCCTGGACTTGCAGCAAACTTCTGTGTCATGCTCCCTTCTGTTGCTTTGCAGTTTTATTCTCCATAGCTTCACAGTCATTTCTGGTACTCAAAGTGTATGGTAAAGAAAACTTTTCCTTAGTTTCCATCTCATTATCCTCCTCTTCTCAGCATCCTTTCTGGCCTGGCCACACATCGAGGAAGACCGTGCTTTTATTTCACAGGGAACAACTTCAACAAGTTTAGGAGGAAGCTAGATATCAAACTGCTTAGCTCAGCCAAGGAAGAAAAAATTCACTTATATTATGTACATGCAGTTCAGTGGTTCTTGAGACAAGAGTCTGGGTACCAGTCAGAGACTTGCAGGCTAAGCAACTAGTTAAGATTGGTTCATATTAACGTTGCATGCTTAAGATCTACCTAAGAAGAAATGCAAGTGCAAACTTCTCCAGAAGAATGGACATCCCTCTTCTCACAGGGCCTCTGCTCCAGCCCTGACCAGCTCAGGACCCTGCTGAACTTGCATTTGTTTGTTCATGCCTTGTGTGAAGAGGGGCCCAAAACTGGACATTGTATTCAGATGTGGTCTCATGAGTAAAGGGTAAAGGGAGATGTTCCCATACCTTCATGGACAGGCCATGTTCCTACACCTGGGAGCTGCCAGTTCACACCTGGTTCATGGGACTCCAGGGCTCTAGCACAGGTAGGTATTTCCTTAGGGTTTTCAAAGGGAAGTAGTAATTTACTGCAAACATATGATTGCATATTTCCTCAAAAACTTATGAAAATCAGAGTGGGGTCTGGGAGGAAATGTTATTTGTCCACCACAGAAGGGATCACAGAAATAAACACGTTTTGTGCAACTTTTTAATGAAAAGATGCTGCCTCTTCATGGTGGGATTGATTCCCCGAGCAGTAAGCTCTTCCCAAACAGACCAGCTGAAGGATGGTATCCCCATAAGGCAGTGTTTGCAGTTCAGACTTCCCTATTTAACATACAGTTTATTTTCCACCCACTGTGTTTTCTATAAACACTAAACAGTTTGAGCAAGACTGAATTTCTTTTCATGGCTATTGACACCCTGCTGTATTGCAGTGGTTTAGAGGTAATTTTGCATTCAAGTGTGAGTCTATACTTGAGAGGAAGTTAGTTTTCCCTGATTGTCTTATAGAGGAAGAAGAATGCCAAATCATTTGGTCACAACTCAGTCCCTGCAGTGCATTTGGGACAGCAAATTACATACTGCTTCCTTGTCTAGAATTTATTTTGAGGATGTAAGTCCCAGTAGTAAGCAAATATGGGCAATGCCTATCACAGCTATTGGAAGGGCTAAGGACTGCAGAATCAAGTCTGAATTGAATGACACACTTGCAACAGATTCCCATTACAAGGAAAAATAAAATAAAAGACACAGCTAAAAAGAAAAAGGGGGGGGGAGGTGGTGAGACGGGGAGGAAGAAGGTAGTCATATCTGCTGTAATTCCAGATTTATCCTTGTGTTAATCAAATCTGATATTAAGGTGGCTGAAGAAGCATAAATTCACTAAAAGAAATTGGGAGAAAACAAACACACTCTGTGACATTTACTTTTCAATTGCTCATGATTTTGAGTTGAGATTATCACTGGAAAAACAAAATCAGTAATTTTTTGGATATAGCGCAAAATCCTGACACAGTGCTGGAACAGAAGATTGTAAAACTAACCAATTTTCTTGCCTTGTTAAAGAATAAACAATTATATAATGATTCTTCAAGCCAGTCCATAAATCAGATTTTAGAAAATTAAAACTGTAGTCAAGTATATAGTATAACTACAGTTACCATGGTAATCCACTAAGAAGCTCCCATTTGCCCTGAAAGTAATTCATTCATATGATATGTGTCTTAACATCAGCTTTCAGGAATACTTCATATTGGTCTACAGAATATATTGTATTGTTAATTGAAAATTCTCTTGTTACTAACATTAAATTTCTATTTTAAATTGTAATAAACCCATATAAAAAGGTACAATGCTAGGCTAGATTACTGCTATGAGAGAAGCTGATCTCTCATAGGTATCTCTATAGGTTGCTTTGCAAGCTGAAAAGCATTTATTAGTCTGCACCTTTGTGAGCTGGGAATGCACAACATGCTGCTTGCTAGCTGCTAGGTCAAGTATCACTGAGGTGATGTTCAATGCAGAAAAATAGAGATCATCAAGATTTTAATACTAAATTGGTGGTTGTGTGGTTTCCTACTGGTTATCTGTACAGTTTAATTTAAAAATGAAATGTTAGAACTCCTCACTCAACATCACACCACTGCTGTGCTACTTGAGGAAATTTTGTTTCTATGGTAACTGCTTAAGACTTTTTCACTAGCATTGATGTCATCAACAGACTAAATTTAATTACAGTATATGCAAACCATTGAACCGTTGATTTCTTTCATGATCTTATCTGGAACCATAATGTAACAGTTACAATCAAAGTGAGTATTTTAGTACACTAAATAAACATGTTCAGAGGGGCAGCTATAGGTATATTTCCCAAAATATACATAAATAGAAAATCTTTTGAGAGGAACATATTAATTGGCTCTCTCCACTGGCAGGTGACCAGTTCCATTTTAGGTACACTTCAGGAGTGCAGGAACAGAGCAATTCTGCCACCACCTCCGAGCCAGCAGTCAGATGACGATAGTGGAGAACTTCAGGGACTGGCAGACCCATTCTTCAGAGCAGTGTGTTTTATAACGGCTACACAGCCTGTCTCAGAAAAGAAACAAGTATTATGAGAAACATTTTGTCGATGAACTGGAAGACACTAATGTTTATAATCAGTAAAAGTCAGGCCATAGTACAGTGGGATTTGTCAAAGCTTTAGACTATTTTAGTCTGTTTGTCATAAGCAAAATTCCAGATCAACAACTGCATTCCTTCATCGAAATGAGAACCTGCAAACTATCAATCTTCATGTAAAACAAGGTTTCAAGAGAAGATAGAGACAAATGCTCTAAAGGCTTCACCTTTGATATATTTGCTTTGGTCTGGCCAGCCCTAGCCCATTAAGGATTTCCTTCTAATAAAGAGGCAGCATCTTAACACTTTCAGATTCTGATGACTGAACCTAGGATATAGGTTCAAAGTCTGGTGTACTGAGATAGGGTCTTTTAAAACTTTGACCACTGTCATAGCACCATGTTTTAATTCCATCTGCAGCTACACTAAAGCTATCATTTTTGAGGGAGTTTGCCAGAGCAGTTTCCCGAATGATATATATATATTTTATAATAGTAATCAATAACTCAACATTCTTTTTAATTTTCAGACCATGGTCTAGGAAAAGGAATGGTAGAAACTAGGTGAGTTTCCTGTGCCAGTACTTTCTGTTTCTTGTGGCTCCTCATCCTGATATTACAGGAAAAGATGGTGTGAATAGCTACCTATAGGGAATTCCCAGTATTAAGAGAAACTACACCTTGCCTAGCAAAAACTCTTCAGTTAAATTATTAGGTGAAGCTACATCATATGAGATGTTTAGAAATACATTCACCAAACATTAACTATGGCTTCTGTGATTCCCTTGTAAGAGAAATTTTTATGTAATTGTGAGAATATCTAGATACTATAAAATCATTTTGCATTTCCAGAAACAAATGCAACCATTCCTAAATATAGTCTATAATATAGTTACAAAATTGATTGGGGTAACTCTACAAATATGAATAGTACTTACCATTACCTGGAATCCTTATATTTAATTCATCTCACTTTTTCTTTTCTTTTGCATATTTACATTCCTTCTTGGAAATCTTTCCTCTTTGCTGAATTCTTGCCATACCTAACAATTTTTATAGTACTCAGGATACAACACAGGTTGCAACAGGGAACCATTTTTGAGAAGGATCCCTGAACTCAGGCTATAATGTTTGCTGAAACATATTTTAATAAAGAGCAAATATTTATAAATATGATGCTTTCTACTGTTGCCCATCTTGAAGTACCTGCAATATACCAAAAGTGATATAATTAGATAGACTAGGGTCATTTACAGCAAAGTGATTAAAAGATGTAAATATAGCAGAAGCAGATAATAAAAATATATATATATAATTGTAGAGACTGGTTCCTGTGTGTATATGAAACATATTGCAAAAGAAATGAAAGAAAGCCTTAATTTTGTACACAGAGCTGATCCTGAGAGATAATGATGAGATAATAAAGATGGAGCTATTTTGCTTCTGTTGCATTAGCTTGCAAAGGATTTATTTGCTTGCTTGGTTTTACTATCACATTGGAGGAAAAAGTGTGACAAGTACTTCCAAGAATATAGATAAAGTATTACAGGGAAGCTTTTGACAGGGAAACAACTAATAAAGAAATCATCTCAGGACAGTATTATAGAAAAAAAAAAAAAAAAAAAAAAAAAAGCTGTTGCTGATGCACTAAATTCTTGTGCATTCTGTTTTTAACAAGGTAAAATTTTCACAAGATAAAAGGAAGGAAATGGATACTTACACAGTACAGCTGGAAACTCTAGTACTATTATGTAACTTGGAAAATATATGAGACTCCTATTAAGATGCCAGGATATGTGATTTTAGCTTCTGTGAGAAATTAAGACACAGATCCCTGCAGAAACACCTCCAAATAACAAAGACAGCTGTATTGTCCATAGGACAGGTTAAATCTATAGCAGCCTGTAAAACAGAGAAAATACACAGGACTGTCCGCAGAGCAGGGCAGAAGCAATAACCAATAATGTCCAGTCTTTGGTGTGAGGAGACTCAGTTGCCACAAGCTGTCGTGCTGCTATCTTTGAGATAAAGGCAAAAACAGTAACAACAAGTTACAGTCAATTCAGTGTCTGAGAGTTTAAAGATGTACAGCAAAGGGGAGAATGTCCACAGAACAATATTATTAGGCACACAGGTTCTCAACATGCCCACAGCAAGGGGGGCTGCCTGCCATTTGTCCACCATTGCTGTAGCACTGACTTAGAACAATGACTCCTTTGATTTACACTGGGTTGTGGAGCCAGCTGCAAAGCGATGCTAGCCCTGTAGCCTGCCACAGTTTCAGGCTGAAGAAATGAAGCCAGGTGTTAATGGTGCACAAAAAGCTATTCTAAAGTACTTGATAAGAAACCCAATGAACCAGATATGTTGGGGTTTGGAGTTAGTATAGTTTTGTTACAACAGCTATGAAAAATAAAGCAAAAGGGTAGTAACTTCAGAAACTAGAGGAAAAAATCTAGGTCATAAGAAATAGACCTGGAGGAGGCATCAAAAATACACAGCTAGAAAGGTAAATATATTTGCAGCACCACTGCAAACATTTTTGTCAGGACAGCAGGTTAGCTTTTACAACATGGAATTGATCTTCAATTACTGCCCAGTTCACAATTGTCACAATATGTATATTGCAGACAGTTTTGTGTACAGCAAAAGAAACCTTACTGCAACACTGTGAATCATATCTGTATTCACAGCTACTTTGAAATAAATATGAAATAATTTGGCAAAAGTCATTGTAATTATTCAAAGCTTGTGCTGCTGTCAAACAATTCATGATGTATGAGGTTTAGATCAATTTCTCCTGTCATCAAGGACAAGCTCAAGCTTTTAGAGAGAATTCCTTTATCTTTTCTCCATTATGTATGTAAAATAAAGATTAATTATGTATGTAGATTCATTCTAGTCAGAGCTGGTTGAGTTATAATTTATTTTAATACACACAGAAAGAGTGGGTCAAATTCACCTGCACTTTGGTGGGGTCACATGGTTATAAACGAGAAAAGAAGCTGGCCCAGCAAGTAGCTTAGATCAGTATTTACGACATCCTAATTTACCCTGTTCACGCTAAGGCTGCATTGCAGCCTCTTGAAAGTTACACCCTTCAAGTAATTACAACCCCAGAAAGTCTCTTACCCATCTAATTTATACCCACTTTTTCCTATTGGCTTCAATAGTGCCAATAAAATCTTGTCTCCACTGTGCAAAACAGCACAGCTTTGAGCTTGGCCTGCTGCCAGCACAGGGAAGACTCATTAGCTGGGCTGCAGCATCAGCCCAATACAGCTCTGCTGCTCCTGGCCCAGCTTCGCAGCTCAGAAGAGCCTTGCCCTGCTCCCTGCAGACAGCTCAGCTTGGTTAGCAAATCCCAAGCCCACCACTGCTCCAGGGCTTGAAGAGAAGGCTTAAGCTTGTTGCAAAGTATCCAGATCCAAAGATTCAGCCAGGGTTGTTTCTGAATTGATTTATGCCTTGCATATATTTGTTTTCATGTAATGGCATCCGTGTATTTTCTGTCTTCGATTAAGCATAATTAGCAGATGAATTCATGTATGACAATATGATTGTTTAGCTTTGAAGCCTACAATTGTGGCAGTCCTCATATGCATTTAATCTTCCGCACTCTGTAAAGTACATTACTAATAGTCAGGAATGGTTCGTTTTGTCACAGAGGCCCGTCTTCAAGTGTCTGTTTTTATCTTAGTGTGGGACTGGAAGGAATCCAGGATGCTTCTTGTTAATTACTAAACTAACTTGTTTAAAGTTAGCACCAGTCTTTCTTCCATGCCTATTACTTTTGTGTATTTTATAAGCAAACCCAAACTTTGGTGGACCCTGAGGATGTTTTCTTTACTCTCTGAAAGCCAGGTTGTCCTCTTTGTGCAGAAGTGGTCTAATTATGATGTATTTATTAGAGGAAGGGTAACACCACTGCCACTTGCTAGATGTTCATTGAAAACAGTGAGTTTGTCACAGATACTTTATGTTCAGGGAATGGCTTCCAGTCCTAATCCCCATTTTGTCTCAAACAAAGATGGTGATCCCAGCTGTGTCCAAGTGATGGCTCTGTTTCATCCCACCAGAGGCATGAAAACCAGGACTACGTATTCCAGACCCCTGATCAGATGAATACCTTCTTTTGTGGGTGTGGGTCCTTGTGCTTCTCGGGGTAGTTTGCTGATACTATAGTCAAGTATCTCTTTACATCTGTCACTACAGAAAATACTGAAGTGTGATGGGATCATTTCTTAATCCTCTGCACAATTCAGCACTCCCCTGAAAGAGTATGTTTTCTTGATTTAGCTGTATAAGGCTATGATCCCTAGATGAGACAATAACACATCTTACTGCATAATAAATTCCAATGATTTGTTAAAATCAGAAATTTGTTAAAATGTGAAAAACTATTATATTTATGCAAGCACTTTGATTAGTTTCACATGTTTTTTTCAGGTTTCCTCCTTATATTGTCTAGAGAAACACAGAGAAAACAAGAAAATACTGTATTAGAGTACATTACATGCAAGAAATGAGTACCTACGGAAGTGATTATAAGAACAAAAGGAGGAGCAGCAGAGGTCTTCTACATATTGCCTGAAACACTACCCAGGGTGCAATTTGAATGGCAAAAAAAATGCATATCAAAGAATATGTTCTTTACTCACTATAAGCGTATTATTTCCTATCACTTAATTAGCTGAGTTTACCCACATGTTCTATTTTTACTGAGATTTCTTGTAATTGAAATTCATATCATCTATGTGATTTTTAAAGATGATGACTGCTATTGTAGTGAATGAGACATAATGGTATATTCTCAAGTTTTATACTGCAGTAATGCTACATTTCATTAATAAATGAATTACTTCATAGAAATAACCTCTGCAGTTACAATGAAAATGCAGGTAATGTGATTCCAGGACATTTGAATCATCAGCTATGCAACAGTTACTGTTATTCATTAGAGAGCATCTACAAGTAGTTACAGATGTAAACTGGCAAAATAAATAAATAAATTCTATGATATTAACTATCTGCTGTCATGCAGGCTGTGTCACTTACCACACACAAAGCAAAGTAGGATATACTTTTCTATAAAAGCCATTTTTGCCTTGTCTTGAAATAGTGGTTTCCCACATAAATGAGGTTAGCCTTGTGGCTAACAGGGAGCCCCATCCATGCAAGCTGCAGCAGAGCCCATGAGCAGTGTTGACACAAGGCTTGTTTGTGGGAGCCCAGAAAGTGCTGGCTAAAGCTGTATCTGTCATCCAGCTAGAGAACATTTCATTCCAGGATCCAAGAATGACTATAAACATAGCTATGAGTTTACTAAGAGTGCAACCAGTCTCTTAAGCATTTTCATTGTTTCTTTAGGCATATATCAGTGAGTGGATTATCAAAATGCTAAGTTGGTGGTTTTACAAACAAGTGATAAATCAACACTGAATATATTATTTTTTTAACAGTTAACTTTTCATCCAGTCCAAAGTCCAGCTGGAACTTCGGCTGCAGTCTCTCTAAATAATATGAAATAGCCCACACATTTGCATGTGGGCACTTTTGAGACACTACAGGGTACCCAAAACATCTGTACAAGGCCTACAAAGATGACAGGGAACTCATAGAAGACACACACCCTCCTGGGGTGGCAGATGGAGGTCAGGGTATGTATCTCAAACAGTGACCTTCAGTAACTATCGGGGAAGTGAGTGAGTAGGAAGCACCTTCCTGTTTAGAGGAGCATCCCCAGCAGTTAACAAGCAGAGCAGTAGAAATAAGATCAAAATCCCCACAGAGGGAATACAGTGTTTCTTGCTGATCTACACCAGTATGAAAGTGAACAGCTGTAGATCTACTCTTTCCTGAAGGTTCTTAGGAAAGGTTGAAGACTCCCTTCTCTGCCACTTCACTCTGTGAGGAATTCAATATCTTCTGCTAGCACCAGTTTTGAGTTATCCTAAGATGCAGCAATTTACAGGTAGGGGTTAAATAGCCTCCAGGTAGGCACTCCTTTAACCTGTCAGACCTCTGAGCTTCTCTGGGGTATGTACAGCTGTAGCCTGTGCTGTTCAGGATGTGCTTCATAGAGCTTCACTTACTTTTCCAGCAAATGAGTGAAAATCTTTCTCTTTCAGCAGCTCATCCTCTTCAGTCATGCTCAAGTTGCAGAGGCCAGAGATGGAAAGTGTTAATTTTCTGGGCATCTTATTTACAGATTCAGTGCAGAAATGCCATTCTACTGAAAATTGTTTCTGAGTTGTTTGTGGTTTTTAGGTGTTTTTTTGTTAACTATCACCCAAGTGCTGTGAGGTTGCAAGCTATCTATTAGAAGAGAAAAATGCTGACAGATATAATTAGCTCTAGTCTGTTTGGATGCTTTGGACAGAATTTGGAAAAAGAGCATCAAACAGCAGCATTTTACAGAGGTAATCCTCTGTGCTTATGAACTATTTCTTACTAGGTGTGAGTCTATTCCCCTTACATGTTTGCAGACAAAACTACTGCAATAATGAAGATTATTGGTTTTCTGTCTAACTAAAGAAGATTATTTTCTTTTTAAACCACTATAGTCAGCCTGACTGGCTTCAATTTTGCAGTTAATGTGGGTCACAGCGCTTGTCTTTCCCTTTCAACATTGTTGTCTTTATTTGCACAGTTAATCACTGTTTTAAAACTATTTCATTATTTTAGAAGGCTTACTCTCTACCATGCATATATTTCCTGTTTCTTTAGCTTTGAAGAGGGGAGAAGAGAGTCCTCAGGCCTGGCCTACCAGTGCCAATGACCAGTCATTCTCAAGAAATCCTCTGGCACATTCCCACTCCTTCTGCCATATCTCCAAGTACAGTGTTGAGATATCTAGAGAAAATAGGGATTCAACAGGTGGGATTCAGCTCCAGTTTCATCCTGTAGGTGTCTGCTCTGAACAAAGTGCCTAAGCCTCCATTACAGCTTGTGAAGACCTAGGATCCAATTCATGCCTAAACATCAGTTTACATTTGAGACACTAGGGGGTAGACACAGTGTTTTCGTGGTGTGACACTGGACCTATGGGCAACCTCTTGGAGAGGCATTTAGAAACCACATGGGATACCCCAGAACTCAAATGGCAATAGATGCTTTAGACCACCATTAACTCCTAAAGGAGACTTAGACATATTGTTCCAATACAGTCTCCAGGACTGTAAACACATTTAGATGAATCTGAAAGCCATTCAAACTTACTAAGGAAAAGACAGAAAAAAAAAAAAAAAAAAAAAAAGACATTTAAAAAAACTCAGTGCAGAAAAGACACACTACTTTACTGACGACAATTCTTTTCATTTTGTTACTGTTATCGTTAATGCTCTGTATTTTTAAAAAGCAGTGAAAGGAAGAAAGAAAGAGAGAAGAAAGAATGTGTCTACCAGACTCATGGTGAAATGGAAGAAAGTGAAGAGCTCACCAAGCCATCTTCAAAAAGCTTGGTATGTTTTCATGGCAAGTACGGAGCTACATAGATATATTAATTAGCGTTCCAGCATTGATACAAACACATCTTTCTAACAATAGTCGTGACCCTAACCTGTTACTAAACATTAATCTGAGGTTCTCTGCACCGTAGTAAATTGTTTTGTGTAGTCTAATCCTAAAATACAATCAAACAAAAAAAAACAAAACCTCCTCTGCACTAAGGTTTATGATTTCATAATGTAAAAGGAAATGAGAGGTACAACATTTTTTTATAGCTTATTTTGAACATTTGACTGAAAGTCCTTGTATACATTCTGCCCTTAAGCTCAATGAATTTGAATTGCAACTGTGAAAATTCAGACAGACCTTGATTGAATAAAAAATGAATAAAAATTCAGTACATACTTTCACTTATTAATGCTTTCCATGCACTTTCCATTAGTGTTCAAGTGCATGTTCAAAAAATCCTCTAGACTTTTAAATGATTTCTACATAAGTTGGTAGATAAGAGAAATAATTGTGAAGAATTTTACAAAGCTCTTAGGTTTTATTCATATGAATTTGAAGCCTGTGTTTATAACTGAGGAAGACAAATGACAAATCACAGACACGACACAGATTCTACATCCCTCATTTCTAGGCATGCATATTATGCATATTGACATCATGTAGCAAATCTTCATCATGTTTACTACTGTATAGCTTCAGATTAGTCCATTAACCTTATGCTTAGTGTGGAATGATTTATGATACACCCCCTTCCTTCACAAAATGAAAGACCGCATTTAAAAAATAATAAATAATAAATAAATAAAACAGATCCCACTGAGTCATGTTGATGTTGCAATCCTCTGTGCCCTAAGCACTAAGAACAGTCATTACAGCAAAATGTGTGGAACTCCTCTTGCAGTAAAGCCATGCAGGCTGTGGCCTTAGTGATTTGCATCCAATCTTTTAATACAGAGATACATGGATACATGGGAGGAACAACCCTATGCACCAGGATATCCTAGGGACCACCCAATTGGAAAGCAGTTCTGCAGGAAAGGACCCAAGAGTCCTGTTTGACACCAAGTTGAACATGAATCAGCAATGTGCCCTTGCTGCTAAGAAGGCTTAATGATATTCTTGGCTGCGTTAGGCAAAGTATCACCAGCATGTCAAGAAGGTGAGCCTTCCCCTCTACTTAGCATCAGTGTTCAGTTCTGCCACCCACCCACGCCTCTGTAAGACTGACAGTGACTGTTCTTTGATTTGAAAGACAGTTACTACAGTTCAACCCTGTGTTTGTACTCTAAAATATAGATGTCTCTGTGTAAGTGTATACTGTCTCTGAGATAGTCAGTGGAGACAGGAGAGCCAAGGCAGTACCCAGTAACTTAAACATATGTCCTAAGACATCTAGATGGCTAATGGCATTTCAGACATCCTAGAGTATCCAGAACAACAACACATGGGTGGCATATATTACAGTGGTAAAGAGACCTCTTCCCCTCAGCCAAAGGAGACAGGCTGAAAAGTTTCACGCATCATACTCAGCCCTGAGGCTGTCAGCTGACCAACAGATTCAATATGGTCCATATGTAAAAATTCCTTATAAGGAGGGTTTTTATCTTCTGAGAAGTTCAGCTTTGAGTTCCCAAACATAACTAACAGGCCCTGAAATACTGTAATATTTTTCTTCTGTTCTGTTTGTCTTTTTTTAGGTTCTACAGGGAAGCTCTGACTGATCACTTGGTCATTGTACCTGTAAATTAATGTCTGTTTTGGCCATGGTCCACAGAAGCACTTAAGCATGTGCTTAAGTTCTTACTTTCTTATGCAGAGATGGCAACATGCCATTAATGATATTCTGTGCTCTCTATATATGAAAGCTACCCTAAAGGAGTAAGGCACTTTAAACCCACAGTCCTGAGGTGCAGTCAGGAAGCAATCACCATGGATAGGGTAGGATTTAATCTTTTTATTCCCTTGATTCCAAAGGTGTGTGGATACCGCTGTGATCCTCAAACAATAAAGATACAAGAGTGGCACGGTTGTAAACCATCATAAAATATTGTTTTCTAACACTCTCTACGGTTATGAGTAATTGTTAAAGAACATGCATGTCTATGGAGAACAGAAATTTTCTGTTCAACTCAAGGATTCATCTGTATTGCAAATGCCTTCCACAGACCAGCTTCTTTAAGGCTCTAAGGCTGCTTTACAGCTACTTGACAGTCAATGCTTCTCTCTTCCATGAGATCACCTGCTGTTCTCCAGGGACCCAGACACACTTCAACACTCACGGTATCCTTTTATCAATGAGTTCCATGACAGTTGGCATGGAGTACCTTCCCCATTCAAACCTACCTCTGGTTTGATTTCTCTGTCTTTAGACATAGCTCTTCACCCCTTAGCAGCTGTATCCCTGAGTACAGAGTGGTCCCTATTGATTTCTAGTAAAGGAAGAATGATGTGGCAAGGCTAGCCACATATTAAACTAAAGCATACATGTACAGCAGACAAAAAATCCTCCCGTTTCTGTTCAGTCCTCATTTCAGTTGCAATGAAAAAATACAGAGTATTTTCACTGCTTCCCTATGAATCCCATCAACAATTTCATACAAGTACTGTCTGAGTCAAATGCCAACAGAAATAAAAAGGACTCTGTGCATGAAAGAAAAGGATCATTCTTTATTTAGTTTGAGGGGTGGGTACTATGTGATTGCAATTAATATTAGTTTTAATCAACGCAGGAATGCCTCATGGTTATATAGGCTGAAAAGCAATGTTTTCAACTTCTTTGATATTTTCCTAATAAGAAAGCAACCAGAGGAGGATAAAGAAACTTTACATTTCTGCTTAGTTTTCTTTTATTATTTTAAATAACTTTAAAGCAGGATGTTCATGGTGGCATGCTGATCAAATACTCAAACACTGAACAGTAGGGTAATTTTTATAACAGCACAAGTTTACAGGCCGATCACCTAATGAACAGTGGGAATTTTAGAACTAATGTAAGCAGTGCTGACAACCTGCAAAATGCTATTATAAATTTTCAAGATGGGCTGCATTTCAACACCAGAATCTTCAAGGTCTTATATCTACAAGATAAGAAGTCTGTAGAAGAGAAGGCTCCAGGGAGACCTCATTGAAACCTTTCAGTACTTAAAGGGGGCTTATAAAAAAAGATGTAGAGCTACTTTTTACTCAGGCAGATAATGATAGGACAAGGAGGGATGGTTTTAAAATAAAGAGGGGAGATTTACATTAGATATTAGGAGGAAATTCTTCACTCAGAGGGTGGTAGGGCACTGGAACAGGCTGACCAGAGAAGCTGTGGATGCCCCATCCCTGGAGGTGTTCAAGGCCAGGTCAGATGGGGCCTTGGCAGCCTGATCTAGTGGGTGGCATCCCTGCCCATAGCAGGAGGGTGAAACAGACAGGAACCTGTTAGAGAAGGTCCAGAGGAGGGCCACAAAAGTGATCAGAGGGCTGAAGCACCTCTCCTGTGAATAAAGGTGGAGAGAGTTTATGTTTGGCCTTGAGAAGAGAAGCTGGGAAGACCTCATTGCAGACTTTCAATATATATAGAGGGCTTATAAGAGGGGCAGAGACTATTTACCAGGGCCTGTAATGAGAGAATAAGGGATAATGGTTTTAAAATGAAAAAGGGTAGATTTAGACTGTTTATAAGGAAGAAATTCTTCACTCAGAGGGTGGTGAGGCACTGAAATGGGTTTCCCAGAGAATTTGTGGATACCCCTTCCCTAAAAGTGTTCAGAGTCAGGTTGGATAGGGTTTAGAACAATGTGACCTGAAAGATATCCCTTCCCAAGGCAGAATGGTTGGACAAGAATACCAGGTCCCTTCCTACCTGAATGATTCTATAATTCTATTACAAATCTAAAGAATACAAGAAGAAATTTAGTTCCAAAATGCTTTTGATATGTAATGAAGAACACCCCTTCCCCTCCCCCCCCAAAAAAAAAAAAAAAAAAGAGAGAGAAGAGAGATTTGTATTCAATGTGAAGAACATAGTGAAGAGACATCTTTAAGAGATTGAACTGAACTGAATTCCAAGATACTAAAATGGGAAGAGTAGATGTAGATAAGCCGTATCAGCTTTCATCGAAGCCTCTGACTTGGAAATAATAAAAAAATTAAATGACAGAGACACAAGTCAGATGAATGAAGCAGAGCATGGCCTCTTTTGTTACAGCTTAGTGCAGAGATAAAAGTAGAATTTGGTACACCCATCTTACCTAACAGGGAAAACTTTTAGAGCTATTTGCAGATAGAAGTGCTAATTAGGTAACCGGGCCAGACAGAATTATTCCCAAACCGCTATCTGTATTATTAATGTTTCTGTCTTGGTACTTCTTAGCTCTCTTTATGGAGACACTGTAAAGGGAAGCAGATGCTTTGCATGCTCTATGGCACATTAATGAGCATTGATAGACATACTTTCCAGTTCCTTTCCTTCTTCCGTTTTGCATTCTACACTGACAACATTTTTATTCAGCAGTATGAATGATTGATATTTGTATTAGTATCTTAATTCATAAAGACATTTCGGTAATGAAAATATATGTATGCTTTTCCTGACATGATAAAATGACAACTCAAAGGTTGTCAATTCTAGAAAATAAGGCAAGATAGGTACGATTGACCACCAAATTATTCTAGCAAAAAATATGTTCTTGTAAGTCTAACTACTGAAGAAAAGAGTAACTAAACCATGTGTGTATATGCAGGTGGAAAAAACGTGTGTAAATTACTTGATACTGTAGATAGTGTTTGATGCTTGACAGGAAATTAATTTCCACACAAGCACTTGCTGTGACAGCAAAGTGATATGACAGCCCCTGGAGAACACCCAGCTAATTACTGTATCTTCCTTTGCTCTGTATTTTTTCCCCTATTGTAAACCATGGACTGAAAGGTAGAAATCCATACTCCAACTGCTGCAAGAAATATCCATGCAAAACAAATGTAAAAACCTTTCATGCAGTCATGAAGGATGTTTGGACCCTGGCAAATGTGTCAAGTATTCAGATCAGAACAGGTTCAGAAAGACTTACTGAGTGTTAGCATCACAAATAAAAATTAGTTTTTCATGTTGGAATGTCTCTTTCTTTTGCACCTATGTTAAACTGTTAATGCTGGTAGGCCACTACACAGCTATGCACTTTTCAAATGCACAAAAAAGCACACTCAGAAGCTGGGCTTGTGAAAGCTGAGAAATTTCTGCCAGTGTGAGAAATTAACACTGAGCTAATTGAGAAGCATTGAGAAGAGAAAGAAATGGAGTGCAGGCAGGAACTTAAAAGTCTGCTGTGCTCCAAGAGGTATCCACCAACCCAGGAGCTACAGTGAGCAAAATGCTGGATGCATGCATTCCCATCACACATGTACAGAGGCACTCTGGGTGTACTCTGACAGATGTCAGAACAGCAGATGACTTTTCCAGAAAGAGGGGGAAGTCTTTTTTTTTTTTTTTTTTTTTTCAATTTGAAGCTTTAATTATTGCTTGGGTATTTACTAGAACCAGACTTTACATGCTGTGGCTTCAAGAAATCCATAACCATCATTGATTTGTGCTGGTTATTTTAAATCTCACAGCAGAAGTGCACATCAAGGTGCAGCACAGAGGGAAGACAAGGGCCTTACACCAGAAGTCTGATATAGATCACTGTGCTCCACATGGAAGAGGAAGTGTGAAAGGAGGTACTAAGACAGTTAAGGTAAGAGAAAAAGATAAAATATGAACCTGGATATACATTCATATTCTAATAAAGCTTCCTTCCTCCTGACCTGAGAAAGTAATTTCATCATCTGTAATTTTGTCTTTGGTTGCCTTTTATTTTCCCCTGTATTGATTTTGTTTTCTTTCAGTTTTCATTGTAGGATATAATAATTTGAGTTAAATTTGATTTATAAATACCTTCAAAGTTTTCTGACAAAATCTGGGATTTGGGGTGGAGGAGGAACAGTACAGGAAATTAATTACAAAAATCTCTGGTAGAAAAATGTTAAAATAAATAAATATGCTAAGTGAGGCATTTTCTGATGGAACACTTTTAAGATCTATGAAAGAAAATACAAAATAAACAGAAAAGAATAAGAAAATATAAAAAAATAAAAATAAAGGAAAGGGAATATAAAACAGATTACAGGAAATTTAACCTATAGTTTTCTGAATCAAGTGATGAGCATTCTATTTAAGTTTGTTATACTCTATCAACGTAAATTCATATGTAGTCTGCATAAGAGGTTAATCCTGACTCTGCTACACAGGTGCCTCAGCTGTCAACCCAACAAAATGGTGTGATCCACTGCCACCCCATGCACTCTCTCCTGTGATGCTCGGTGACACTGCCTGAGAGGATGGAGGATGCTCACAGTGTTGCCATAAACCAGGGCAGGCTGGCCCAGATGGTAAGGAGGTTCTCACCTGTGCAAGGAGCCTGAAATTCAGAGTTCTCCCTAGATGTGAGCTCAACACATGAAAACAAGCAAAGCAACATTTCTCTTTTATTTGGAGAGACTAAGCTTGGTGATGCCAAGTGTTCAGACTGAATCAATCTGTCTGCCAAAAGATCAGATTCAGTTCTTTGTTTGGGCTGATGCTACAACCAGTTAATGGTCATATGTGGGCAGAGCAGAGTCATACAACTTACACACGTGCTCTCAGATCTATTCATTCCCTCTTGATATCTACATCCTCTGCAGTTATCCCTCTCATTCACTTTTCTCCAGCTTAAATCACTTTGGCAGCTTCTTTTTATTTCCCACTGAGACAGATATTTAATGATTTTCTGCACAGGAGTGAGCTTTGCAGGGAAATCAGAATAGGAGATAGCCTCTGCTCCTCAGCTGTGGGCAGAGTTCACAGCTATTCTTGAAAATAGAAGATCACACAAATTTCCCAAGTTGGAAAGCCTGTTGGAAGTTAACAGGAAACCACAGACAGATCCATCTTGCTTTCTCCATTTGTAACCAAAGAAGCTGAAATTCAGACTCTGACACTGATTTCATCTGAACACTGCTAAGCTCCGAGCTTTTACATAAACAACAACACTGCAGCTCTTTGGAGGTATCATCTCAGCCATGACCTTTTCTAACATTGCTTGTGCATCCTGACAAATGGGAATGAGAAGTTCATTCAGCTTCCCTAGGCTTATAATCCAGAGTTCATTTCCATATCTCTCAACTCTATGATGTATTTACTCTAAAAAAAAAAAAAAAGAGAGAGAGAGAGAGAAAATAATATTTGCTCTTAGGTTGTTTAATTTGCTGATACAACTGGTTCAGCTGCTACCACTTACATTTACTGACAGAATATACTGTTTTCTAATCACTGAAGGATAACTGTAGCACATAAGGTTTGGTTATAGATATGAATGATTGTCTTTAAACCAAAAATAGAACACAACGAAAATCAAAGATGAGCAAATTAAATTAATCTTGAGACAAGAAGAATAGTTATCCTAAGAGGTACCCCAGCTGAACTGAAAGTCAGATTCCCATAGGGAAAATTCAGATACAAACAAAGTGCCCTCTCCAAAATTTTTCTCTGGAGGGTTTTTCAGCCATTAAACACATTGCCTCCTGCCATTTCTGTATCCTGCTTGACTAGAAATGCCCCAGGGTCAGCAGCTGTCAAGCACAGCTCCTGCTAAGCCCCTTTAGAAACCAGAAAGTAAACAAAGTGATACCTAAGCCCAGCAGAGGAAACCAATCCAATAAAGCTTGCTTAGCTCATGTGTAATACATAAAAGGATCAGACTCTTTACAAGCATGAGGAGTGAGAGCTGCTTTCATTTTTAAATATATTCTAAAGAGAAATCCTGATGATAACGGCCACCCTTACCCTTATTGTAGCATGTGAGCTGAATGGTCAGAGCACTTGCACACAGAGGGGAAGATTTGGTCTCTGGGTCTGCTTAGCCTGGGAAGTGAAACCCATCTTGCCTTTTCCAACCTTCTCACGACTGGTGAAGTCCCAGTTCAAATTCCCTGAAATTGTGGGGGAAAAAAAAGTAAATCTGATGTCCTCACTTCCTACATCCCTAAACAAAATCGGTGATGTGGTCACCAGGGGCTGTCCCTTCTCTTCACATGAACCAGTGAATACCAGGGGCACAGCTCTAGGGTACCTAACTCTCCATGCTCCCCCAGCCCATGAACTCCATGTCTGTTCTTACATCTAACACCTAAAAACTAAGTAGGGTACCACCTCAGAGACTGGGTGTATTTCTTGAACCAAAGAGGTGTTAACTGTTTTAATACTTTAGAAAACTTCCTCTCAAACATTTTCAATTATTATATCTAGTGTGACTTTACATGCTCACTATCTCATAGTCTAAATCAACATGTGAATTATCTTCTACAATGTCTTAACTTTTGATAAGCAAAAACCCTGCGGCTATAAGTGTCATCCAGGCAAGCTAAAAGTAAAACAAGCAAACACTTTTTCGTTTATTTATATATGGAAAGATTTATTTTAGTGTCTAAGGATTTCCAGAGTTTAAGTACTACCAAAAGATCTTTGTTATACAATTTTTCAGTAGGAGAAAAGTTTTTGAAGACCTGAAATATGTTAGACATAAAGAGACCTTGCTAGTCAGATAAAATGATAGTGCTGGTTTATTTATTTAACAACCTAAAATCAAAGTGATGAAGACAGATTTCAAGATTTCCTCAGCTGACAGCTAAGGTGAAAGCTAAGCAAAGATAAATTTCCATACAAAAATCTTTTTTTCCACTCAGGTGCCCATTTCTCTGTAATTCTCATAAACCTGTATAATCAATATATCTTGTTATACCAATATTATGATTGACTGTTTTTATAAAGCTACGTGCTTCTTTGCAAGCTGATTCTGATTACTATAAATGAAGTACAATCAGTTCTGAGCTGCATTTTTCAAATCTGTTGTGTGTTTTCAAAACAGAGTACCCATGGCTGGCACATCCACCCAATACTTCACTTACAGGCTTTCTATTCTGCTGCATTCTAAGTAGTATTTGATTATTATATATTTCATTAAAATGATGAGTAACATAATGTTGTTAGAACAAATTGTCCTTCATCAAAATTGTCATCTAATGAAAAGTGATGTTGCAGTCATATTTTTCATTACGGTTATTCCACTGTTATCTCTGTTTTTTTGAGTAGAGTGGAAGTTGTTCACTCGGTCAGTTCATGCCCTGTTAGTTAATTCTGTAAATCACATATCAACATGTGTTTGCCCTCCAAAAAATCCTCATTTTTTTATGTCTGTGTTCTCATATTACCACAAGGCCTCTGCTGTGAGTGGTGTCTCCTTGCCAAGGGCTGCACACAAACATAACACAAAAATCTGATCCAGCAGAAGCTGTGTCTGTTCCTGTGTTTGTTCTTGTGGAACAAAGGAACAGTTCAAAATGTGTGGGCTCTGAGAGCAAAGTAGGAGCACAGTAGCACCAACAGGGTCTCTCTATCCTTGTCTCTGACACTGGCCCATAAAAGGCTGGATGTTATCAGGGTTTCAGCGGGAGGAGTTCAGTTCATGAGGCAGTGTTTCAGGTGCCTGACTCCTTTCCTGGATACAACACAAAGTTTTTGCCTCAAAGGGTGTATGGTATAAAGCAAGTAAAAGACAGGTAGAGTGACTCACACAGGGTCACAGAGCAGGCTAGGCATCAAAACAATACTAAAGTCCTTATCATCTGACTCACAGACCAATTTATTGTGCTTGATATACATTTACCAGAGAGTTAGGATGCCTTTAGATCAGCCATAGCACCATACAATGAATTCAATAAACATAATTCTATTTAATATAATAGATATATAATATGATATTTTGGTCCTCACAGCCTCCTCCAGCCTCCTCATCCAGACAGAAAATCAGCCACCCTGTATGTCCCAGACTTCAGTAAGCAATCAATGCAGCACTCTTTGTAAGTGGACAGTTTGAAACCTACTTTCAATGAATTCTTGAAATCTGCTTTTCACAGGTGCTTCCTGTGCTTCCAGCAAATCAGATTAAAGCTTTAGTATGAGAACGTAATATAACATGTTGATGAATAAAACTAAATTGCATTTAGTTAAAATTGAATTATCTTTGAATAGATACTCACAAATTACTACTTTTGCTTGTTTGCCAATTGTCAATACTTCACATTAATATTTCTTACAGAAGTCAACGAAGTGCAGAAAAGGATATAAACAGACTGTCAGATTCAGTGTATACAGGCCAAAGGAGCATAAAAACTTTCTTTTTGTCATACACAGACAAATCTTTCCACTATTCTAAATGTCACTGGTGCTGTAGTAAGAGATGATTCAATACAGTGGAACATCCTATTTCATGCTGTTCGATTTCTGCTGTGTGATACTTTTTATTATAGATCAGTACCTTGGAAAAGTAACTGGAGTTGTGTGGTTTGTTAACTTAACAGACAAAGTACGTCCCCATCCAACACCATATGCTTAAAAAGGATCAGCTACTGCTTTATCCATCTATTCATTATTAGATAACAAATCAAACTACCTGTTCTATTTACATAACATTGACAGATAAGTATGTAACAGGCCACCAAGTAAGAGGCCCAATATCAACACAATGATCAAACAGAAATTGTTATTCAGCAGGAAAATTATTATTCAGCACTTCAGGTAAAGTGATGTCATAGTTGTACATCACTCTACATAGGCAGCAAGGAGCAGGTTAACAGCAGTGATGCTCAGGAATTCATTAAAACATCTTTTGCATCTGTTATTTGGCTGATGAAGTGTTTAGGGAGATCTGTAGTTTTCTAGGCATCCTTATTTTGAGCACGATTAATTTTTTCTCAAGGACCCATCACAGCTTTGGTTGAAACAAGTCAAGCCTACTTCTGTCTTTTCTGTAGTATTACATACCTATTGCAAGAATGAATTTGGATTCATTTTTTTCTGCACAACTTTGAATTCTATAGACACTCATCCAGCCCCTTAACAGAGGAACTGTTTTCCACCAAAACCAAACTGTCCCACAGTCCAAGTAAACCATACAGCACAATCCTCCATGAGCCTATGCTGTCAGTCTTCTCTCTCTCCTGTTTTACTGCCTGCTTGCCACTGTTGAGCTGTTAGATCTCTTCTGAGCACCTTCTTAGCTTAACCAGCTCCTTGATTTTGAAGGAGCCTGGCAATAGCTGACAGGAACTACTCCAGACAGGCAGTATAGATAGGGACTGTTTTTGGGTCCTTCGATACATGACAAACTCAAGGACTTTCATAGAGAGACTTTTGCCTCCTGACTCATCTTCTTGCTAGGTGCCTCAGGATATGAAAACCATATCCTGAAAAAAAAAAAAATAAATAAATAAAAATGGAGGGATTGAAACATATTTCATTGTTTTGGCTACTTTGAACTGAAAAGAAAAACATGCAAAGAGTTATTAAAGTTCATGGCCACTCTTTGGACCTGACCCTGAAGACAGATAATGTGATTGTAGCCAGTATGTACCAGAAGGGACCATAAGGATACGTGCAGCCCCCCTCCACTCCTACACACCTACAGAGGAGTTCTCAAATACAGCTATCTCAAAAATGCTGGTAAATGTAAGACATTAGAAGTTCAAGGAAGCTATGACGTATCCACTGTTAGTGCTTTCTATTAATGCTGCAACAAAACTGGCCCAACATTTTCTCTTCCATAATCTGCAAAGACAATGTAGATGAGCCTAAAAGCATAAATGAAGATACAGAAAGTATATCTGAGATACGGTAACTCTGGGGTTTCTTGGGGAATATCCAACTGGCATTTAAAGTATGGAAACTGTTGCATTTTTAGATGATAACAAACCATCACTGCTACTCTCTAACTATGGATGTAGAATAAAAATGGTCTTGACTGGCTAACCCACTGACAAGCAGATCCAGTAGACAAGCTCACTCTGTTTTATTCTGGGAACGTTTGCCTTGTTACCCACACTCTCCTTCATCTGTGATAAGCATAAGTTCACTGCAGATCAAAATCCAGTATCTTCACACAATGAATTCAGGTTTTCCTCATAGCCTACTCATTCTAAACCAAGCAGAACAGACCCACAGCAAAATAGTTCTGTGGGGGACTTTCAAAATTATTACAAAAATAGCTTAATGACTGGAAAGCCTGAGGAGTTCATGACAGTTACACAGCTGCTTCTACATGCTGTAAAATAGTTCCAGTATCATTCCCTGTACCTAATACAAAAAGCCACAGCAATAGTACTGTTCACAGTCCTCCCACACCCTCGTCTGATGCGTTTTCTCTGCAGGAAGGTTGTGATGCTCATTACAGTACAATGGATACTTGTGGAAGGCCCATCATGTTGTCATGCGCATCTGGCCAGACATAGGGAGAGGGATGCATTCTTGCTGCATGCGGACAGTGATGGGGGCAAGGTTACACTTCAAGTTTTTGGCACTGTTGTTGATGCTGTTGATAGCTTTTTCAATGGAAACACTGTTATTAAAATATTTTCTCCACCCTTCTTTATTTCTGGAGACTCAAGAGAGCTGGCAGCGAAATGTGGGAATTCCAATGTTCACATATTTTAAATGGTAAGAGAGATGATGTTTTCAAATGACCTTTTCATAACACATTTTGAGAAATTTGCCTTATGCTTCACTGCAGAGTCTGAATTTCTTACAGAATGTATCCATGAACTCTGGATTATTAAGGAAATTTCTTCCCAGTTTGTTTGTAAGTCTATGCAGCAGTATTGGTCAATATTTTCCTCCAGTAATGAGAAGTTCAAGCATGATTGTATCTATCAAATTAGTAAAAGAGAGTCAGGAGAGAATTTTGAAATGAGAGTAGTGCATGAAACAGACAGTTCCAGTTTCTGGACAATATATCATTCTAAATGAGGGACATGTGTAGCCCAAGTTACTTTGTCATTGAACTCCAAAGTAGAAAAATATAGCTTATATCAGGCCTTAAAATGCCATTCCAATTGAAGAAAAATACTAATGCATCTCTCCCTATATTGACTTATCTCAAATAACATCATTTATCTTTCAGAAGCTGTAAATAAATATTCTTTAAAAAATACACGCTTTAGTTTTTAAAAGACTATGATTACCACCTTTAAGATTCTCTTGTTGCCTGAGCTGACAAAACAGACAAAAGTTCAGAAAGCATCTAGCCATGTGTCATGTCCTTTTCTAACACAATAATCTCTGGCATTTCTCACTATTCTGGTGGTCTGCACAGTTTATAGACATCTGCAAGCTGGAATTGCAGGGAAGATGCCCTATTACTGTTATTCACAGACTTCATTTAACCCAACATATTGGTCATGCATCCAAAAAGGCATTCCAAAAATCTTTTAAGGGCTGTGCCAAATCTGTCACATTGCACATACAACCATCATTAGAACTTCCCCTCAGGCTCACTGCTAAATGAATACTGAAAAGTTTCTCTGGTTAACTGTACTTAGTCTGTTCATTTCAATAACATACTTCCCTGCAGATTCTTGTGACCTAATGCTGTATCAGGATGGGATACTACTGTGTGGCTGTAAACACTGAATAACCTTTCATAGCAAAATTAGAGGTGTATTAGAAGCACATTAGCAACTCACTTGTATGTATTTGTCTTAAATTCTGCCATCAACCCCTGCTGAAAAGAAGATTTGAAAGTGTTATCTGGTACCTGGTAATGAGTGGTGTTCCTCAGGAGTCTGTCCTAGGACTGGTACAGTCTAATATCTTTATCAATGACATAGACAGTTGGACCAAGAGCACCCTCAGCAAGTTTGCAGATGACAACAAGTCGAGTGGTATAGTTGATATGATAGAAAGAAAGGATGTCATCCAAAGGGATGTGGACAAGCTTGCACTTGGGTCGGGGCAATCACAGAAATAAATACAGACTGGGAGAAAAACTCACTGAGATTAGCACTGCAGAGAAGGACTTGGAGGTTCTGGTGGACAAAAAGCTCGACATGAGCCAACAGTGCACACTTGTAGCACAGAAGGACAACTGCATCCTGGGCTACATCAAAAGAGGAGTGGCCAGCAGGTTGAGGGAGGAGATTGTCCTCCTGTACTCCACCCTTGTGTGGCTCCACTTGGAGTGCTGCATCCAGGTCAGGGGCCCCCAGCACAAGAAGGATGTGGAGTTGTTAGAACAGGTCCAGAGGAGGGCCACAAAGATGATCAAGGGGCTTCAGCACTCGTCCTACGAAGAAGATAGGCTGAAAGAGCTGGGGATGTTCAGCCTAAAGAAGAGAAGGTTCTGGAGTGACCTCATCGCAGCTTTTCGATACTTAAAGAGGGCTTATAAAAGAGATGAAGAGCAACTTTTTACTCAGGCAGATAATGACAGGACAAGGGGAAATGGTTAAACTAAAAGATGGGAGATTTAGGTTCGAGGTTAGGAGGAAATTCTTCACTCAGAGAGCAGTGAGGCACTGGAACAGGTTGCCCAGAGAGGTTGTGGATGTCACATACCTGAAGGTGTTCAAGACCAGGGTGGATGAGGCCCTGAGCAACCTGATCTAGTCAGTGGTGTCCCTGTCCATGGCAGCAGGGTTGGAACTAGATGATTTTTAAGGTCCCTTCCAACCATCCTATGATTCTGTGATACTGAAAATGTTTAAAATTGCCCACACTCTGATAGATTGCAATGGTTTAGAAGAGATTACTTTACTAAAGTAACTGACTCCATACAACTGAAATTATTTTAACCCATCAGCAACGTAGCTTATTATTATCATGGTATTTTATCAGAAAATTATTTATAGATGTGCTATTCTATTAGACTTCTCTCATAAGAGAAGAATGTAGCAGTCTGTATTCTCTTTAATCAAATTTACACTTACATTTTAGTATGTGATAAGTACTAGCCAGAAAAGAAAAGAAAAGAAAAGAAAAGAAAAGAAAAGAAAAGAAAAGAAAAGAAAAGAAAAGAAAAGAAAAGAGAAGAAAAGAGAAGAAAAGAAAAGAAAAAAAAGGTAGACCCACACTTCCACACACAAACAAAGCTTCTAAAGTACTCTGATCAAGGTAGTAAACACTGTGCAAAGAGTACTGCTAATTGCATCTTTAAAGATTCTTGGCTCATCTCCCACATTGTAAACTTAGTTATACTAGTTTAAGCTACTAGTAACTGATCCTGAGAATGTGGTCTCATATAACAAATACCAATGCAAAGAAAAGAGGAGAATCTCTGGCATTTTGCTAGGCTCCAACTGCAGTTTTGCAAGAATCTGTAATGCAGTTATTCCCCAAGAATCATATTACCACACTTTCAGCTGTTTGTGAAAGCATTCTTTCTTTCCATTTGCCACTCTCGTGTTTAAATAAATGTGTGTAGATATATGTATATGTATGTGTGTTTATATAAAATAATTCACATCAATATAAATGGCAGATTTAGAAGTATCCTAACATTTATAATACTGCCAAGTTTTGCAGTTTGTCAAAATCACAGCCATTAGGACATCTAAGCATCCATCTCAAGTTCTCATTATTTGCAGAAAAATGTTGTGGCTTTTGCTACAGGGAGCTCTCTTCAGGGATAATGAAATATTTGGAATAAACAGATGAAAAACAAAGCTTTCAAACATAATCAAAATGCTGACCTACTTAGTAGAAACTAGGGAAGTTTGAACGCAGTCCCAGGACAGAGTACAGCTATTGCTTTTTGTCAGGGAGGAAAGTAGAGTTGTCCGAGTATTGTGAGCTAAAAAATAAATTTTAGTTCTGGATAATGCATGCTATGGGGCCAGAACAAAGTAGCAACTTTCTGATTCTGCTTTCAGAGGTGTAGGTTCCACCACATGCTCCCTGAAGGCAGCAACCCCAGGAAACCGGGGGATTTTCAGGTATCTGGTAAAGGCAGTACAGGCTTCAGGACAAAAGCAGCCTTCTCATCTCCTATAGCTTGATGCTCTAGGCAACAATCTACTTTGCTTATGCTCAGACTAGTTTTACAGTATAAACAGGAGAAACAAGGTAATGGATATCCAGACAAATTTATTAAATCTGATATGGTCATCAGGACCATTACCTGAAAGTAAATAAGTGTTTTCTGAGGCTTAGCAGTGAGTGGGAAACAGAACTGTTGATAGGTAGGATCATATATATATATATATGTGTGTGTGTATGTATGTATATATAAAAGGTTATATATATATAAAGTTATTCTAAACTTTGAAGTTTTTCATGGATACAGCTATTTTTAAGCGAACCATTCATGGCATAAGACTGCAATGTAATAATCCCACTTCTACTGAAAGTATCAAAAAGAAATATAGCAAGACACAGGTAGTCCAACCACATCTTGGAATGTGTTAGCTTTTTTTTTTTCAGACAGTAGGAAAAACAGTGTTACAGGAGATGTTTCTGTATTTGATTATTGATAAGAGAGATAAATGAGTTGAAAATATAATTGGCAGGAGACAATATGTGTTCTAAAAGCCTCTCACTTCCCCTGGGAAGAGAAAAGATCCCAAGTTAGCACCAAAGACTTCAAGCAAAGGGACTGTCCAGCAATAATATATGTTCCCACTTGCTTAGAAGGAAGAGAAAGCAAGTCAGAGAGAAAGGAACTCTGATTTTCTGCCAGCTGCAAAGCAGGCAAGCAACCCAATTGATGAAATCATCATCACTATCCTCTGCCTGCTGGGCACAGGCTGCTGGGATCAAGCAATGAAGGTGGAGTCTTTCAAGTGGAAACTGAGGTGCCTCATGCCATGTGACCCAGAAGACAGCCAAAAGCTGCCTCATATTCATGGGCTCATCTGTAATTGCAAATCAGAGCAAATCTGGTTTGTAATCTAAGAAAATAAGCACATTTTCTCCTGTCCTGGAGAGCAAGTTTTATTCAAGAAAACTTTACAATATTGTTTGAAGCTGAAGGGGTCTTTCATTTGCAATAACAGTAATTGAGTAGAAGAAACAGAGGCATCGATTTATTCTTATGCCTCCTGCTAGCTTTTTTTCTTTGATTAGTCAGATGTCTAAGTGATAATGACATAGATGGTTCATGATTACTGCCAAGAATGTTCTAAATATTGTTGACAAGCTGAAGGACAACATGTTGTGTGGATAGCAGGTCAGACTAGAGAAATCTCAATTTCAAATTTCTAATATGTAACAGTTATCTGGTCACATCTACCAAGCTAGTTATTCAAATTTGCTGTTTAAAAGCAACAAAATCATATCCATGATTTATCAAGTAAATGATAAATGGAATCATTTACACCTTGAAAAATGATGATTATGAAATGATGGAAATTAGACTCCAAGAACAAAAATCAACCACTGTTTTTTGCAAAGATAAAAAATAAAGCCTTTCTTTCTGTTTTAATAGACAGGAGGTACATGCAGTGTGAGAAATATAAACATTTCAATTTATTCCAATCAAAACATGCAACGGTAAATCGGTAAAGTTGTAGATACAGAGAAAGATGGAGTATTCGTGGTTTATGTATACTGTAAGAAATAAAGAGTACAGGTTCATATATCACTATCAAAACCTGATTGTATTTAGCCAAGACCAGTGAAGGTTCAGGTTGGTTACAAAACCAGTTTGTCAAAACTTTACACCAGAACCGTAAAATATAAGGCATTGCAGATAACTCTCATTTACCTTTACACAGTATTGAGTGCAATCCATAGAGTTGCAAATAAACATATTGTGAGTGGATGAAGGCCATTCCTCATTTGGCAAAGATGCTCTGTGTGCCCCCTGACAGACGCTCAACCTCTCGTGGTTTTTAGAGCATAATTTTCAGCTTTTTGAAGCTGTTTGATATGTGATCAGTTCTAGCAGAACCAAGTCTTGATGTCACGCTAGGAAAATAAAGCAGACAGGAGTAGACAAATGCATCTTTTAAAACTACATTAACAGAAACATAGTAATGGATTCCTTCTATTGTTCAACATAGAAACATAATAATGAGTTCCTTCTACTACTCATATCTTACCAAAGACATCATTCTTTTTCCAGAGGAAAAAAAAAATAAAAAAATCTGTACAATTCCTCTGTCAACATCAGCATTGTACCATTTTACTATTGCTTTAGGAATAGAAGAGTTGGTCAAATAATAAAATGTTTGAACATCAGTGTAGTTATTTGTAGTGCTCATCCACTAAAACAAAACTTCGCAATTGAAAAATTTATTAAAAAATATTTTAACCATGAAAAATAGTGACGGCATTATGCCGGCCTATTTGAAGGAATGAAACATAAAACTGAAAATCCTTTGAAGTCCATGCTTACAAAATAAGTATGAACAGAAAACATGATATTATTGCCTCAAAAACAATCTTGTGAACAAGGCTAAGGCTGTCTTTGTTGGGGGTTATCAACATCTTTTTGTTGACGTTTTTTTGTTTGTTTTTATACGTGTGCTTACATTTCCTACTCTCTAGTGTCCCTCTGAGTGCTCAGTGTTGTTACCCAGAAAAATGTGAAAGAGGATTGGTAACTCTCTACATCTCAAATGCACAGCAGCCACAGTTTATTTGAAATGGACCGATTGGATTTTTCATACTTGGGCTAATCTACTAAAGATTAGCTTTCATCAATGGTCATGACAAGCATCTTCCAGATGTTTCTGTGTTACTGATCTGCCTAGCACTGGTGCCAGGCTGATGACTTGAGGTGTCCCCAAAACCACTAAACTCCTGCTGTTTTCTGAGACCTATCCCCTAGAGTTCATAAACTGTCATCATCTAGTCTAAATACTTATCCCAGTTGAAAATACTGAATACATATTCTTCCAGAGGTGGATGCAGGGAGGTAGCCCTCCTGAAAGGACTCTGGTCACTGAAGGTAAGCAAATTAATAAATCAATGCAGAACTCATTACTGTACTCCCCAAAGCTGTGGGGCCCACAGAGAGCTCTCTCCCTCCAAGGAATCCCACTGAAGCCAGACAAAGTGAGAGTGTGAAAAGCTTTTGGCAGAAGGAAGGCAGCTTTTGCATGTCTTTTGTGAATCCATCTGCTCTTTGCTGATATCTATCAGAGCATTTATACACCTAAAATGAAAGATATCCTTGCAAATAAATCAACAGGGTTCAGACTACTGTACAATAGTGATGTAATTAGACATGTCTTGGGAAAAAAATATAAATGCATTTTATATATTACATATATTCACAAGGAAAAACAAAATTACAAAGTGACTCAAATAAATAAAAAATAATAATAATAAAAAATGTCCATCCAGTAGTTTTAAGCCCAGTCCACTTGTACTTCAATAAAGGAACAAGTCTCCTCTGCAGCCAAGCATGATGAGAAGAACTTAGAATACCAACCACAAGCTTTCAAAGAAAAGTATAGATTTATCTTGAAAGTTAAGAGATATTAATCCTTAATATGTATTTCTACTTGTTACTTGCTTCATGGATTCAAGGTCTTTAAGTTTCATATTTTCAAACAAAAAAATCTTTAATGCTTCTTTAAAAAAAAAAAATAAAGCAAGTATTTTCAAACAATTATGGTTCCAGTAGACCAAGTTTCAAAACTGTATCAAGAATCACAAGATTCAGATGAAAATATCACACTTAACATTAAATATATAAAATTTTGACATTTTATAGAGGAATCACAGAATCACAGAATTTCTAGGTTGGAAGAGACCTCAAGATCATCGAGTCCAACCTCTACCTAACGCTAACAATCCCCACTAAACCATATCCCTAAGCTCTACATCTAAACGTCTTTTAAAGACTTCCAGGAATGGTGACTCCACCACTTCCCTGGGCAGCCTGTTCCAGTGTCTAATAACCCTTTCGGTAAAGAAGTTCTTCCTAACATCTAACCTAAAACTCCCCTGGCGCAACTTAAGCCCATTCCCCCTCGTCCTGTCACCAGGCACGTGGGAGAACAGGCCAACGCCCACCTCACTACAGCCTCCTTTAAGGTATCTGTAGAGAGCAATAAGGTCACCCCTGAGCCTCCTTTTCTCCAGGCTGAACAAGCCCAGCTCCCTCAGCCGCTCCTTGCAGGACTTGTTCTCCAGGCCCCTCACCAGCTTTGTCGCCCTTCTCTGGACCCGCTCAAGCACCTCGATGTCCTTCTTGTAGTGAGGGGCCCAAAACTGAACACAGTACTCGAGGTGTGGCCTCAGCAGAGCCGAGTACAGGGGGAAAATGGAATGGAATGGGAATCAATGCAATGGAACTCAGTGAGACCAGCACATGTAGGAAAAATCAGAATTTAAGGTCTACCTGTAAAATGACCTGGCAAAGGTGCTCTTATGGAGGTTCTTTCTACTGTGATATGAAGTCTTGGCTCAAAGACTTCATGAACCCTGTGGTTCAAACGAACCCTGTGGTTCAAATGATGGGAATACTAGGCAGTTCTGGACTTCTGTCTGAGTTTGGACAGATGTTTAACTGGAAGACTAAAATTAAAGCCTGGAAGGTGTTTTAAGTATCTCTTTTTTTTTCTTTCTTTCTTTCCTTCCTTTTTTTTTTTTTTTTTTTTTTTTTTTTTTTTTTAATGTGTGGAAAGGGATGATTTCTCACAAACTGATAAATAAATCCTAAAAATACTTTTCTTAAAAGAAGATAATCTTCCCCTAAATCATTCAGGAATTAAGGTTTTCATGAATTCTATATACAATATATTCTTGATTTTTTTCATAAAGAACTTTGATATATATGTTTATTACTACCCACTTTTGTCACAGTAGCACCTCAAAGCCTCAGGATTAAGGCCCTGCTTGTATGGAGGGCAGTAATAAATCAAAAGGCAGTCCAAGAAGTCTTACAGTCCAAATATATGCACGTCTCCTTGGAATGTGTTATTGTCAAAGGAATTGTCTAAAAGACCAAAAGGAGCTTTGTTTGTATTTAGATTTCTCTCTTTTCTTAAGCTGTTTGTTTAGAAATGGGTCACTTAGCATAGCAGATGTTTCTTCAACACAACAAATTTGTGTCACAGATGAAGAAAACTTTCCAACCAACTCTCTTGTTTTAGTCACTATAATTTAGCAGTCCATTTTATTTCTTTTTAGAGCAGATAGAGCAATTAACTAAACATTTCAGTTGTTCATCTGTGTTTTTCCACCACCTGTAATTTGTACAAATAATCTGATATGGGAATTTTTAGTACTGTCATAATAAAAAAATATAAACTCTATGCGAATGTGCAGTTTCAAGCCACCAGAAATTATTCAGGAAACATCACTTAGCTGGTTTATGCACCAGAATGTAAATGAGGCCTCCTTTTTTTCCCCCAGTTACCAGTAAAGCTTAGGCATTCACTGCTTTCATTTGACTTCGTTCCTTTTTTTTCTTCTGTTGCCATGGAAACCAGGGTGCCAGTCAGTCTGCAGAAGAAGCTGCCATTGCAGGTGGTTTGCAGATACTGTATTAATAAATAAAGAACTAAATAAATAACTGGGACCCATATTTTCCTCAAAAAGACAACAGTAAAAAGCACATCACTTAGCATTTATGCTGTTGGCTTGTGTAATTTGGCTATGGAGACTTTATAGAAAATGTTTATTGCCTTAGAAAATAAGCATGCATGTATTCTTGTACCCGGCAAGCCCATTGTGTATATTTACAGCCTTCTCTATATCAATCAGCTAAAATATTGAAACGACATAAACCAATTGAGTTGAAAAGAATGAATCTTAAAAAGAAAGGGAGAATGAAAGAGAGAGTGTGTGAACACGCATGCGCTACTGATTTATTCATGTGCACGTTCAGTTTATGTGCTTGGAGTTAATACCCATTTTGGATCTTAGCTGTACAGTGATTCTGTTGTTCTGAAGAGATTTAAATTAATGTAACCTTGATCTAAGAAATTAAAATCAACTTGAAAAAATATAGAAATAAAACTGTTTTAGCTTGGTTTTAAGCATCAGAAAAATAGTCTTAGGGGAACACATTACCAGTCTTCCTGAGAATCCTCCATATCCTTAGAACATTTTTGTCTAATTTCAGCCACGTCTTAAAAATTGGTAGAAATCCCGCAGGCAATTATTCATGTAAAATATTTTGTAGAAAATTAAAATTGGGTGAAGAGATCAATGCTTCTAAAAAGGAAAGACAGGGAGAACTCTTCTGTCATCTATTCCATTTGGTATGTTTTAACAAGTTGAACAGTCTCAGAAACAAAAATCAAGTACACAGAGAGGTGTTATTTCAATTCTCTCCATCCAAAATAGTATTTTATTAGATAGAAAAAGTGGAAGGACTGCATGGCTTACAGTTTTACCTGTGATGCATCTTAAGTCTTTCCCGTATAAAGCAAACTCTACAGTTATTACTTATTTAGGTGTTCATAACATCTTAGGAAAATGTATCCACCTTTTCTCTTCTTTTTTTTTTTTTTTTTCTCTTTTTTTAATGGTTTTGATTCCCCTCATATTTCTTAGACAAATTAATGTTAGCATTATTCTTCTAGGGAAAGAATAATCTGTTTGAGCTTTCCCAGTAGACTATTGTCTAATCCAATGACATTCCAGCAGAAAAATACACACATACACAAAAACAATGGACCTAAAGGGAAACATATATGAAATTTTAACATTGAAGTCCACATGAATTTTGAACATACACAAGGAAAGGAGGACAAGAAGGATGAGAGAAACAGAGGACGAGAAGGATGAGAGAAACAGAACAATTTTTGGAGATGAGAAGTTTCAGAATGAAAAGAAAGTTGAAGGAGAAGGGAGACCTGGAATAGCTCTGTATTAGGAATGAGGCCAGGAGAGATCAGGATATTGAAGAGGATTATAGATTTCATGGGGCTCTGTGCTGTTAGAGGAACTGTTCCTTTCTTTTTCTCTTTTTTTCTACCCCAGATACCCAGAGCAATAGGAAATCCCTTCAGCCAATGCTCTTCTAAGGTGTACACTCCTGAATTATAGGGTCACAACTCTAATTCTTCCCTTCACTATCCCATGTTTCTTAAGCAGCTTTTTCCTCCATTAGTCTGCTGCCACGAGCAACAACCTATTTGGCTTATTGTTTCATATTTTTTGATACTTTTTCACTAAGTACTTTATTGATAAATGCTAACATGGAAAAATGAGCTCAATGACCCTCAGTTCTGACTCAGTATGTTTTTTCTCACTTTAATAATATATTTACCAGGAAATAGATAGAATGAGAAGCATTGTTTGGGGCTTGCTTTTGCTTGTTCGTTGTTGTTGCTGTTTCATTGTTTTTTTTAATCAACAGAGCTCTAATACTACCTGACTAGCAAAAATAGAGCATAAAATAAAAGCATTGGAAACTGTGGATAACTCTTTCCCTGTATAGGAAAATTTCCCTTCATACAAAAACAGTGCCAAACAGTGCATTTTTTATCTTCTTATTCCAGAATTTATCCAAGTCTCACTTCTTATAAAGGCTTGTATGGACTCTAGTGTAATTGGAGGTAGCTCACTTGTCTACAGAGCTTGTTGACAAACCAAAAAAGAGAGCCCTTTATAGATACACTCTGGTCACTAGAGAAAAGATTTGATGCTGACAGTTAGTATAGTCAATAGAAGTCAATATATATGAGATAGTTAAATAGGTCATTCATGTTAACAAATTTCCAGAAGTAATATTTACGGTCGACTGAGAAAAAAGAAAGGAATTTTGTACAATGGATTAAATGACAGAAATCAAAATGTTGACCTTGCATTACTTTTACATGAGACTTTTTTTTTTTTTTAAAGCTCTGATTTGGAGCTGCCAGTGGAGGGCTTCTGGAAAACAGACTGTTGTTTCTGTTTTCATTATTTCTTTCTCATTTC
Source organism: Netta rufina (assembly GCF_964035555.1). Lineage (NCBI taxonomy): Eukaryota > Metazoa > Chordata > Aves > Anseriformes > Anatidae > Netta > Netta rufina. Next base: position 74,555,729 of record NC_140125.1, on the reverse strand, counting down.
AGTCTGGAATGTCACTTGGTTGCTGAGATCATTGCACAACATGAATTGTACAGAAAACCCCTCATTTCTGTAAGATAAATGTGCTGTTATATTTTAAGTTGAACAGGCAAGAGCCTTCAAAATTTGTACATGTAAATGGAAAAACGCTTATGTTGGTGGAGAAATCTAAACCACATCCTTTTGTACTCTAACCATCTACCCACTCATAGAGAAGAGTTGTCAGGGAAGTATTTTAACTCTGAGTGTGTCTGAAGTTTCAAAAAGGCTGTTCTTTTTCTCCTCTAGTCACAGAATCACAGAATTTCTAGGTTGGAAGAGACCTCAAGATCATCGAGTAAAACCTCTGACCTAATGCTAACAGTCCTCCACTAAACCATATCCCTAAGCTCTACATCTAAATGTCTTTTAAAGACTTCCAGGGATGGTGACTCCACCACTTCCCTGGGCAGCCTGTTCCAATGTCTAACAACCCTTTCAGTAAAGAAGTTCTTCCTAACATCTAACCTAAAACTCCCCTGGCGCAACTTAAGCCCATTCCCCCTCGTCCTGTCACCAGGCACGTGGGAGAATAGACCAACCCCCACCCTGCTACAGCCTCCTTTAAGGTACCTGTAGAGAGCAATAAGGTCTCCCCTGAGCCTCCTTTTCTCCAGGCTGAACAAGCCCAGCTCCCTCAGCCGCTCCTTGTAGGACTTGTTCTCCAGGCCCCTCACCAGCTTTGTCGCCCTTCTCTGGACCCGCTCAAGCACCTCGATGTCCTTCTTGTAGCGAGGGGCCCAAAACTGAACACAGTACTCGAGGTGTGGCCTCACTAGAGCCGAGTACAGGGGGACGATCACCTCCCTAGCCCTGCTGGTCATACTGTTTCTTATGCAAGCCAGGATGATGTTGGCCTCCTTGACCACCTGAGCACACTGCTGGCTCATATTCAGCCGACTATCCACCATCACTCCCAGGTCCTTCTCTGCCTGGCAGCTCTCCAACCACTCATCTCCCTGCCTGTAGCTCTGCTTGGGGTTATTGCATCCCAGGTGCAGGACCCGGCACTTGGCCTTGTTGAACTTCATGCAGTTGACCTCAGCCCATCGGTGCAGCCTATCCAGATCCTCCTGCAGAGCCTTTCTACCCTCAAGCAGATCAACACACGCACCTAGCTTGGTGTCATCTGCAAACTTACTGAGGGTGCACTCAATGCCCTTATCCAGTCACTACACATATAAGCAAAATCTTGGAAAGTTTTATTTTCTAGGCAACAAATAAAGAAATCTCTACTAAACACCCCCATTTAGGCACAAGTTGAATTTAAATAATGTCACCTTTACAAAAACAATGATTGCCAGCAACATGTAGTAAAAAAACTGAGACAACGCTGAGCATCTCTGAAACATACTCACCTAGAAATCCACTACTTTCTTCTTATATCCACAAGAATCATGAGCATTTGGAGACAGGTAATCCAAACTTTGATTTAATTTAAATTTGGATTCTGTTCAAGTCCATCTGTACTTAATGTAAATGTTAAAGTGTCCAGAAACAAATATGGATTAGAACTGGCAACCCTCATCTGTGCAAAGCTCCCTCAAAATCAGTGCAAATGTGCCTCAATTAAGTTTCTGGGCTGGACTTTACTTGGAATTAGAGATCATAAACATGTGTTGCATGTTTTATAATATTTGTCTGTAAAATTTTCTCAAGAGACGATCTGAAATACATAGTTCATGTCTTAATGAGAAGAGAGGAGAATTTGGTTTTGATTTTGTTTTATGATTGTAAGAATATTGATGTCATAGCCTAAAATGGAAAAAGTACACTATTGTGTTATATAGCATTATATCACATAATTTAACCTCTTGCTGAGATGGAACAGAAGACAGCAGGGGGCCCTGATAGTTGTTAACACACTATTATATTTTCATGGCTTATTTTCTATGCTTGGTAGAACTCTGGAAAGCAGATGGAAGGCGACCATGTAGTCCTACAAATTTCCAGGAAACTCTGGTTATATAACTTATACTAGTCCTTTCACCAAAAGTCCAATTGCTACTGAAGTCCAAAATAATACTGAAGAATCTTCTGAGCAGAAGAAAGCAGAGCAAATGCTCAAAGGTTGCTCTTCAAGGTAAATGATAGCTACTCAGAAGTGGGGAGAGATATGGAGAAATGAGATAACAAAGCAGCAGTTGCTGTGGCCAAAAGGCTGCCTACTTTCACTGCCTCTATGTATGAAAGTTTTAAAAATTAGCTCCATCAGAGTCTGCAGTTTTGGAAATACTTATACTTGATTTAGCAAGTGGAAAACATATCTTGGTCCCTGTGACTACCAGTAGGAGGACCTGTGCCCACCAAGCAGGACCAGTTCAAGAGGAGCAGCCAAGAGTACTAGGCTTCTCAGGTAGTTTTGGGTGCATTATCATGGCTCAGAGGAGGTGTCCTGTGGTTTGATTTCTCTTCACAGCTAGTGTTTTGAAACTGTTGGACTTGTTGGACTCCTTGTGGAGTCTTTCAGTGGGCATTTCCAGAGGCTGCTTTGGGGCCAGTGAGATAACTCCATGCTCCCTTCCTATAGTCACTGGAAGAAAGAGAATTCTCTAGAGGAACAGCCAGATCCTGCTGTACCCACTCTGAATCATCCTCTGGAGAAGCGTTGCTTGGACTATCAAAAGTCACCTGGGACATTTATCTCGTTAGTAGGCTACAGCCTTTCTCAGAATTTTCTTTGTGTATTTCCATATTTCTCTCCTGGCTTTGTAAGGTAAACAGAAATGGTGGCATAGATTCATTCCTTCTCCAAGCTGACTGATGCCAGCAGAGTTCTATTCCAGGAGAAACTCAATCCCATCACTTGTATTTATTCTAACTCTGGATTAACTTTTATTTCTTTGTTTTCATTACTGTGCTATTTAATTAGATGTATTCTTACAAAACTCGCCTGGGGCTTTTTCCTTTCCAAAAGAAAGATGGTGTGTGATTTTTTTCAGAAACATCCAAGTGACTTGGGAGTTGAAGTCTCCCCAAACGTTAGTGGGTGGTTTCTGAAATTCAGAATAATGACCCCTTGTCCAGTAGTTAAAAACGATGTCAAATACCCACAGCCTCTGCATTTGATAGGCAGAATGATGTCTGTCAGCACATCACTGAAGCTATTCCTAGGCAAGTAGTAAATCAAGGACAAGATTGGATCTGATATTTTAAATACAGATCATTTTCAGTTATTGAAGCTTAATGTCGGTTTCCATGAAGAGGCAAGGGAAGATTGCAACAAAGAAAACCTGGAACACAGTAATCCTATTTCCTGTGCCTGCCACCTACTTTTACAGCCAGCCATGTAATATATTTTTGGCAACCTAGCTACACCATTCCACTTATATTTGATGTTTTTTAATGTAAGTGCTAAGTGACTTCAGTATTCCCTGGACAAGCTGCAGCATTCCTCACTAAGCATTGAGCACGGATGGCTTCTCAGTTGCAATAGATGGCACAGGGCCCACACTGAATATCAGCAGGAGTATCTGCACTGCTTTCCATAGGCTTTTGATCATATCTGTGAGGAGAGTATGCATTTGGAAAAACCTTTCCATGGCTGCCTGGGAGTCAAGTGAAACACAACATGAACAGAAAAGAAGGCAAGTCTCTTGAGTACACATTTAGGGGCAACGGGAGCAGCAGACCTCTGCTTTGTGGTGACCTGGGAACTCCACCACATTTCCTTTGGGAATCCACCTGAAAGAAAACAGAGTGCAGAACCTGATGGTCTATCTGGACCAGGTAAACTGAATGAGAGGCAGAAATAATATGGCACCATTTTGATGATTTAGGGGTACATAACAGGAGTCAGTGTGTTTTGGCTTTCATGAGCTCAAGTATGAATGTATTTTGCAATGCCTGTCTAGCATAAGATAAGCAAAAGGGATGGGGAAGAGACCTATAAAAGTAAGACATACACGGGGGCATACATGGAAGCAAGATATTTCTGCAGGCCTTGACACTTTTTCCCAGAAATATGTTTTTCCCTTAGTAGTAAATGGGCAACTACAGCCTTAATGACCTTGACTTTCATTTATGTATTCTTTCCAGTGGTTTAACAACAACTTTGTTTCATTTTTTCCTGGCTTCAAAACTGATATAATGATTTCTTTAATTTCTTTTTCCCATAGAAGCAATTCTTATTCAGCTTTTACAGCTAGAAGCAGAAAAGAAAAAAAAAAAAAACACCACCAACAAAAAAAAAAAACACACGAGCCCCAGTGCTACACATAAAAATGTTAAAAAACAACTTTGCAACAACAACAACAACAAAAAAAAAAAACTATATGGAAAAAAATATCATAAACCAATATAAACAAACAAACAAAAAAAAGGCCACTGAAGTGTTCTGGTAGTGGAATCAACCTCTAACCTCTAAATAAAATTCATCAGTTAGGATCACAACAAATAATCTCAGCCTTACTTATTGCTTATATTTTGTCAGAGTTAACAAGGTTATTTATCTCCTGGATGTTTTTTTATGCAATATGAAGTCCCCCCAAACACAAAATAGCGTGTGCTGCAGAAAAAAAAAAAAAATATATATATATATATATATTATTTATATATATATATATATTCTTTATATATATATATATGTATATATATATATATTATTTATATATATATATATATATTATTTATATATATATATATATATATATATGTATATATATATATACATAGTGAGAGAGAGAGAGAGAGTTTTCTGGCCACAGGGGACATGTGTGTTACAGAATTTTAGAGAAGTTTTTTCAGTGAACCCAACTGGCTGAGATGGACATCTGCTTGAGTTAAAGACATTGTGTGCTTGTACAGACACAAGTGCTTCAAAAGGAAGAGATAAAAGGGCTTCAGCAGCCTGCTTAGCCACATCCAACAAAACCTCATAGATAAGACAGCTTCAGATAGTCAGAGAACCACAGAGAATGTGCATATTCTGCATAAGCGATCATACCTGCATTTTAAGTGAAACAGGAACACTTTCTATAGCAGCTTTGCAACACCTCTAAGCAAGAACTACTATGTTTGCATTGTGAGTAAGATTTGAAAAGCTAGTGAACTGCCTTCCATTTTGGGAGAAAACCTAACAATACATAAATGAAATCAAGAAAGGAAAATTTCTTGCAAATGCTTCATGTACCACTGATTGTCACACTCGGAAAGGCATGAAAGACAGGGAAACTGTGCAACTGCTATTGTCATTTATTGCATAATATTTGTGTGAATTGTGAATGGTTACATGATTTGTTTCACCTCCAATTAATGTTAAAAGGCTTCACTTCTTATTTAAACATTTCAAAATTAAGAAATTTGTCAAGGATCTAGATTCCCTTTGACATTCCTGATACAAGACTGTGCTAGTTGCAGATGCTTAAAGATGCTTTTACAATGCTATTTGCTCATGATGCTGCATATGAAAAAATGAAGAGTAACATTTTCTGTAAAATTATATATATATATTTATTCCATTAAAGTTACTTATGTAAAATAGATTTCTATATAAAATGTTTATTCTTTAACATGACGTTATTACTGTTTTTAATCTCTTATTTGCATTTGTTGATCACAGATACACAGATAAGCAATGTATTACTTTGGACAATTAAATGTGAATTCTAGAATGCAAGGTGAATAGAGGTCAGAAAAGGCACAGAAAAGGCACTTCTACAGAAATTGATAAGTTAATCATACACAGGTTAATAACATAAGTAGGTACTAATTTTAGTTGCTTTTGGAGAACAATTGCCTGCCTTGAGGATAAAATACTTTCTTTTAAGTGTCAAACAGCTAAACACAAGCACTGTCAGAATATCTTTCCTTGCAAATATAAATTCAGTATCTTTACATTTCAGCACTTCTATCTCGTATCCCAGCAACTCTTCTGCAATGGACTCCTGAGTTTTAACCCTACTTGTCGTTAGACCACAAGATGGATAATTGCTGCAATGAAATATGTGTCTGCCTGCCTGCCTGCTAGTCACTCTTGAACATTTTAATTCCCTTCACATGTGAAAGTGGAGAAGTCTGCAAGCTCCTCAAAGTGTTGTGAAAGTGCCTAGCCAGGAGAAGGCAGAGCCCAAAAGAGGTCTGTCACCCTGACATGCAGTATGTGCATATTAGACAGCCAGGCAGGATGCGCATAGACGACTGCCTGCACTCACCCTGGCTTATGCTGAGAAGCAGTACCATCAGAGGCATTGGGAAGAGCTGGATTTATGCTGTGAGAAAGAGGCTTAAAGGCCCAGGGACTCTAAGCTGTAGGAAAGAGAATTTCTTCCACTCCAATGCTCAAAGAAGAAATTGCTTTCTATGGGCAGCTTAGTCTGTTCACTGAAATAGTTGAATATTGCAAAAAAAAACTGTGTCATTAGTGGCCTTGGAGGACCTGGTCCTGCAGGTAAAAAGTATCTTCATTTACCAGTGAACCCAGTCTGAGCCCAAGATCTGTAGGTGTTTTTATGAACATAAATTTTTCCAGGACAAAATTAATTTCTGTCAATGGAAGACAAGTTTGTCTAACATAAATATCTTTATTCCTCACAAAAGTGGAAGTGTTTCTCTTTTGCTCAACAGCCCAAAAGGAAACAATCATTTTTTCAAGAATTACTGTAAATGTTAATCAGGAAGGATCCGTCAAGTAACCATGCAGTGGACAGCTTTCCAAGCCTTGGGAAAGCAAGCAGACTTCGAGTCTTGGGAAATGATGCTGTTGTTCTTAGCTTTGATTTGTGCAGGAGTCAATGCAGGGGCAATTTTGACAGTTGAGCTGAAGGGAATGTTACTCCCATTAAAGTCAAATCTTGATGCAACCTTGCTCCCTCGGAACTAGGCAATGATAATGTGCTAAGATTGTTTATATGATCCCTGACCATCATATTTCAGAGTTTGAATTAACCGAGAAAATTACATGACCAGAGCTCCAATATCACTTATTTCATCTTTAGTAGAAACCAGGCAGAAGGATATTTGCAATAGCTCAGCTGAGAAGCAAGAAGGGTCTCCGAGTACAAGTTTGTTTCAGAAGTACCTGAAGTTATAAACTGGCTCACCTGTACCTTTCCAACTTACTGAAGTTTGGACGAAACAGTCAGGTGGACTGTAATCTGTGTCCTATTCCTTTTACTATTCAGGCCTCACTCTGTGGTAGTTGAACACTTTCCATATGCACAGAGTAGCATGACTAGGAGCTGTCAGATGCCATTTTTACCTTCTGTCATCCTCCTCTCCCTGATTATTGGCACTCAGCTTGCACAGGCAGGGTGAAGCTACCCCTATATTTATTCAGTGAAAAATTGTACCTTGCTTTCTTTCTTGCTTAGTGATTTTGTAAGAGCCTCAGATTTGTGCCTCTGGCCCAATGAATATTTATTTATTCAGAAAAGAGACTGAGAGAGGCAATCTTGACAATCAACATTCAATGGTTTCACATCATCAGGTGGGTGGGGTAGTTGTCCATGCTGTAGAAAAAAAATGGGAGAATTGGGAGAATTCTGGGTGACTCCAACCCAGAAGAGTCTTCCGCTGCCACATTATTGTCTACTTGGAACTGTCTTTCTGTTTCTTAAAAAAAAATTAAAATTAAAAAAAAAAAAAAATGTTTTGGCATTTTCCTCACTGGAGAGTGGGGTTGGTTTTTCGTTTGTTTGGTGCAGGTTTGTTTTTTTTTTTTGTAATCCCAGATTCTCATGAGACATGAAATCACTATGAAATCATTACCGGGGGCAATTAATAGGACAGAGTACTATTTTATTTTTTAATCTCTTAATCATTCAATCCATTTTTTTGTGGAGACAACTTGGTACTAGCATGCACTGATGGACTTTTCAGATGCTTCACTTGGAACAAGTAAGGCCAAAACAGAATTAAAGCAGCAATGATATTACTTTCCATTAAGGAAAGCTCACTGCTACATGCAGTGAAAAAGTCCAGAGGTCAAAAAGATGGAAGAGTTCAACAAAAACACTGCTCTTCTATGACACAATCAGATTTAAAGAGCCTTTTAACTAAAAAGTGTACGTATTTATTTATTCATCTGCTCATTCTGTCTTTAGGACAACAAAGCTTTCAAGAACAGGCATCCGATGACCTCCACGGGAGCCACTGAGGACCTCAGGCCAGCAGTAACAGTTCATCCTCTTTGCTAACAGCATCTCCATGCAGATTTAGTAGAGACATTCAGTCTGTAATAAACACAGTCTAGGCAAATACAGACCTAGAATTGTCTGCTGGCTCATTATTAATATATTAGAATAGTCTGGACCTCTGACCTCTTTACCGAATCTTCCACTCTTACCCCCAATTTCTTTTCCTGCCCACGCATGCAGCAGGAACCCTCCTGGATTTTGCACATACAAGATCACAGCTGCAGCATTTTGCCCCATACTCTGTACCCCAGAGTCCCTCTCCAACAGGGATGGCACCCTTTGACAAGACAGAGCATGAAAGAGAAAGCAGTGTGTGTGTGCCCAGCATGCAAATGCTCCCTCCCAAGCACAAGGGGTGCGATTTCATCTGGTAGCCTGTAGTGTGCACAGCTTAAAAACAAAATGAAAATGCAGAAATGCAGGAAGACTGTATCAGTCATGCAGATGCAGTGGGAAAAAAAAAAATAATAAAGTTAAAAGGAAGAAGAAAAAAAGAGAGAGAGAGAGAGAGAGATTGGAGTACACTGTTAGGGTTATTTTTGCTTTTTTTTTTGTATATTTTTTGACACTAAGCACAAGTCTAGCAGATTTAAGTACTACATAAAAATGAGTAGCAAGACAAGTCCAGGGAACAATAGATCTGAAGGAAAAGGACTTCCAGAAGCAGACTTGTTTTTTGTGTTTTTTTTTTTTCTTTTTTTTTTCTTTTGCGTGAGGCCTGGAAGCAGCTAATCTCTGCTGAGTAAAGATAGCCATTCAGATCAGATCAGTCGACAAGGCTGCTGGAGAAGGAAAACCAGGATATCATTTCATTGTCACTATTGGGGAGCCACCAGATGCTTGGGATTCCATATATTTGGGGGATAAATCTTTCAAAAGCTCCATTGACACTGGGGTATGTCAATAATTCAACATATTAGTTGGATGCAAATACTGCACAATAAGGTATGGAAAGAAAACTGTAATTGGGAATGCCAGGGCGAAGGGGGCTCTATCTTCTGACTGAGTCCATTGTTGAACTCCAGGCTGAACCTCCGACCCTTTACTTTGGAAGGACACAATAGGCTTTGATATGAGATGGTGGGAAACGGTCTTGGAGGCTCATTTCACATTCAGCTGCAATTCATCAGCTTGGCTGGGACTTCTAGCAGCTTTAATGACCACTGCAATTGATGGTTAAATCAATTTGTGACGGTGACAGCATGGCTGGCCCCTAGACTGTAACAATCCGGGATTACAACAGGCAGAAAGGGCTCTGTTATTCAGACGTGCGTGGTTTCTACTCAGCTTTGAGTGGGAACAACAGCGGGACAAAGTCTCACAAGACCAGGCCCAGAGAATGTACACATTCACTCCAGTTGACTACACACCATGGCTGCTTCTTTTAGTGTGATAAGGCGGGTTAAAAAAAAAAAAAAAAAAAGCTTTGTTATAAATAAAAATATACAGTAGAGCACAAAGGACCCTGATATTTGACTATATCCTTAGGGAAAGTGGCAACCCAGAAAGAATTTCACCTTTGTTCCTCCAGGGACGAAGTGGGTGGTCTGTCCCCCTCCACCCACTGCCCCAAACGGTGGTGCAGCTTGCCCCCACAGTAAAACCCGTACACGTCCGGATTATGGTAGAGCAGGTTTGCATTTGGCAAGAGGGGCATAGGCAGGGGGGATGGGGGCCAAATATAACGTTCAGACAGTGAGAAGGAAGGACTGCTCCCTCTTCTGTCACTGAAGAAAAAATGCATGCAAAACACACTAAAGCATGCTATAATTCATTTTCATCTCTCCATAATTATAATTACCTCTCACACTGAACAGATATTGCAGGGAAAGAAGAAGACCAAAGCTCACTCTGGTGGCGTTGCTGCTAATAATTATGTTACAGGACAGTCAGTTGTTTTGGACATGTGTCTGCAAGGCCAGTGCTTGCCTATCAAGAAAAATTACAATTTCCAATCATCTCAGGTCTCTCTCCTGCCACATTTTGCTGGTACAATATGATATTTTCACCCAAAATATGCAGTGTATGTTATCAGCAGACAGAATTTCTGGGAAATATGTTATTTCAGTATAATACTGCACATCAACTAATGCAGGCAGTGGCTAAAAGCTATGAGACATTTGAATTGTAGCATAGATATGATATAATGTGTATGTGTGTTTTGTTTATATTAAATTACACTTAAAATATTTCAAATGGTTCACTGAAAAGCTATGTTTTCTATGTCATATTAATTGAAATAATTTATTCAGCCCAAATAGAACAGTTATAATGTTGTGTATCTAACCAAGCGTAGACTCATTTAAAAAATCAATATGATATGTAGTCAGAGAATCAAAGTACTTAGAAATTTATATGAGGAAGCTGTTACACTACACATTATGCCAATCAATAAGTTGTAAATTATATAGTAATTAATTACACATCTCTCTTTGTCGATTAGGCATGATCAAGCTATTTCTGTGTATACTAAAGAAACATGTTGAAAATGAGTACTAAAAAAAATTTAAAATGTGAGCCACAGTCCACTGACCTGCTAAATAAATCACTTCATCATGTTCTGAGTTGAATCCTACAATTAATAACTAATTCTGGCATCTTCCTTACAAAATGTCATGGTCTAAATGTTGCAAAAGAAAGAGCTGACTAGTTCCTAGAAATATGTAAATCAATTGGTTGATGTTAATACCTGCAAATTTGTAACCCAAAATAAAATACCATATTTTGAAAATGTAAACACATTTTATTTTTTCTAAAGGATCTGTCCAAATATTGAAAAAATATTATTGCTAACAGTAAAAAGGTCTGGCACTGGGTCCAAACCCTGACAGTGGAGGAGGGGAAATAAAAGAAATCACTTGGTTTCTATGGTAACAGTGCTGGTAGAAATAGTTGTGTGAGCATACTGAACATGCATAAAAGCCTTCCCAAGGGAGGTCAGAGGATTTGAAGAAAGAAAGGAGGGGGGGGGGGAGAAGAAGAAGGAAAAAAAAAAAAAAGATGGCAGCTTCTGCAGAAAGCAGATATTTTATGCTGAATAAGTGTTTCAGATGTGTGATGTGATCAATAACAAAACAATGTTGCTAATAGAATAGTCAAAAATCTTTGACTATGTATCCATTCATACTTAAATCACATTGGTGTATACTCATTTCTATGTGAGACATATATGATACATTCACATTTGCTTTTGCACACGTGTTTAGATATTGGTGTGTGAATAAATTATACGTCTTCATACAGAATGGAAGTATAATGTGAGACTATAACAAACCCCTTACTATATATATTACCATATATAGTGTATCACATATGGACAGTGTCACTATATCAGATATATTTAAATCATCTTTATATCTATGAACTATAAAGTATAATATGTATGAAATATATCTGAGCCACATTATCATTAAGAACATTGGAATAACTCAAAAGGAGCAGCAAGAAGCACCTAGCATTATTTGTAGATGAAGTTATTAGTTTTGGCAATTAAATCATGTTAATTAATTTTAATGTTATTAGTGATGGTCAAGAAGACAGGAATTAGTCAGAATCTGTTGCACAATGAGCAAGCTGTATATACCAACTAGACTCTGCAATTCAGCCTGCTTAGAAACCCTGTGAACACGGTTCATTCTTTTGAGCTAAAAATGTTCACTAGCCCTTTATTTGCATCTGCTTCAATCCTCTGTTCATTGTTGGTTGAACAGAAACTCTCTCCATGGGGGATGGATTGGCACAGAGAGGAAACGTGACAGAGGCTCCCATGCAGAGGATGAGCCGTTCCTGCAAGTGAAATCCCACATCCATAAAGCCAGGGGGAGGGGCAGGATTCCTGGGTACACTCAAAAGCTCGATTTGTGCAAGCAGGAAGGCAAAAACATTTTTGACAGTGCTTGGTGTGCAGAGCGGGTTTGGAAAACGTGCATCATTCTCACAGATTTCTGGAGCGGCACAATGCACTATAATTTCAAAAGCTTGCTAGATTACCTTCTGAGGCACGGTGAGAGAGGATTTTCGTCCAGAAGAGGTGGCTATAGAAAGCAAGGAGGATCTATAGCCACTGCTGGTTCTTTACAATTCAAGAGGAGGCACATTATCTGGGACTGACACTTGCAGAGACAAAAGTGGCACAGAAATCTTCCCTGACCCTCTCTCCCCCCTTCCCTCTCTCTTCTCCCCCCCTTTTCCCCTTCTCCCCCCTCCCACTCCTACTTCCCCCTATTCAGCCACCAAATGAGGCCCAAGAGCAGAATGAGGCTCCCTTTTGGGCCAGTCACACAACCGTCCTTCCTCACTCCTTACATGTAGAAAAAACACTATTATTTACTTGCAGCATGTAGGGTGTGGTGTGGGCACACAGCCAGCAAGGATCTTGCATCAGGCACCTCCCTGGGGAATATGGAAGTGAGATACACAAAGGATGCACTTGACTGTAATGTCCCTAGCTTCATAGCTGGTTCAGAAAATCATGCTACTGACCACACCGGCCTTTTTGAAAACGTACCACCACCATCGGTTTCAGTGAGAAAGTGTGTTTTAAGGAAGGCATTTTTAATTTCCCCTCTATGAGGGTTGCTCTGTTCACATTAGAGAAAAAGGGAAAATTAATCATACATTGATCATACTTCACCCAGTTTTGTAAACTTCTCCTGCAAGACCAAAGCACCACTGTTAGTCATTAATTTTCCTTAATTAGACCTCAGGTTAACATTTTCCTGAAATGAACAATGTCTCTCTGCACTTCTCAAATCTACTATTCCTGTGTGTCTTTGGACACTCATTTAGATCACAACTAGCTATCTTCTAATTAGAAGATACTCCTATAATTGCTAGAGAAAGGAAAAAGAAAAAGAAAAACAAACAAACAACAAACAAAAAAGAGAAAACCAAACTACGATCTAGGCTAAACAGACAGAGCTTGTCAGTGTCATTACTGAGGACCTTGCTGCTGGGTTCTCCAGCATCTTTGCTCTGCGCTCTATAAATATTAATCTGTTGTAATACTACAAATAATTCAGAAATATCACCAAGTCAGCAGAACAAAGTTGAACTCCAGATTCCCCATGCACTTATTTTCCTCCTGCTCTCGGGTGGTAGTGTTTTGAGAACTTGAATGGTTGTAACATGCCATGAGTTTTAACGATGACTCTGACTTTTTCATATGATCTCCATTTCTTTCCAAAAGCCCCAGTGGGCCTGACTCCATGTGATATATGCTCCAGGACTGGAGTGTCATGCTATCTAAATATACATTTCACTTGACATCTGGAAATGGATGGTCACTGATCCAACATTTTTTCCATGTCTTCAAAGACTTAGGCCCAGATGCTGAATCATAATCCACATTCATGAGTGCATATTCTGCCCCTTCTTCACTGTCCAGCAAACCTGTTTTGTTTTTTTTTATTCTGTTATTTGAGTGCTTTCATTTGCAATCCATGAACTTTTAAATCAAAACTCTTGTCCTCATTCTGCATGTTAGTTTTTCCTCTTGCTTGAATTTGCTATGTAACAACTCTGCTTTACTATTCAGCAACCTGTGTTATGGAGAAAAAGTTCCATTAGCCTATTAAGAGTATAAGAGTATTATAAGTATTATAAGAGTATTATAAGTATTATAAGAGTATTTAACAGTATAAATATGGTCGTTTATTCTACTCACAGTGTGCCCTCCCAACAGCAGCATTTCGTGGAAATTTTGAACCTTTCCATGATAAACTTAGAGGGAATTCCCAGCTTCCTGTCTTAGATTCCAGGTCTCCTTAACATGGAGGCTGTACTAATGCTCTTTTGTACTAATGGACAAATGTGGATGATTTTAGTGTAAATGATGGCCAACCTATTAAGGCAGTGACTACAGAGCAATCAAAGACATGACTACTGTATTAAGTCCAGGTACACAACATACTCTTCAATCAACTTCTTGTCTGAGCTCCATGATATGGGGGTTGACTGATTGTACATGTAAAGCCTGTGTGGAAATCATTGCACTACACTGTAGTGAATTCTGTGACTGTAAATCAAATACGCCTCAAATCAGTCCTGAGTGAATATTTTGGACAGAGTGTATTTTTCAATATTTGTATAAATTACAATTGGACAACAGCTGCCTAAAGTAGTTTTATTAGTTTTGTTTGCTTATTTGTTATTAGCTTCATGAACTACTACTCTAAATTTCACTCATTGTATAACCCTTCTACAAACAAGCTGTCTTCTCAACATCAATGAGCAAACATTTGTCTTTGTTAGAAGAAGCTGTTGAATTAGATTGTAGAAAGACATAAACACACAAATCCAGATGTAGCACAAAGTATGTCCTATTTTTATACATTTTGATGAGCTTACTTTTGTTATTGTTTTTTTATTTCTCTAAAGAATGACCAGCAGAATATCTAGTAGTTCCAATATTTGCATCACTCCTTTGTGCTTCTTCTGTGGCTCCAATTTGCTGGACACAAACTTTTGTCTTATTCTCCCTTGTAGAAGTTCAGAGAATTCTGTTGCTGTCCCTTTAGGGTCTTAAAAAAACAACCCAGCCAATCAGAAAATGCAACACACAACTGTGATGAACTTGTACATGTCCACCCGACTGTTCTATGCACATAAAAAAAACCTGGCCACCTACACACTGTACCTGGTAGGGGTCCTCTTCCCTTGGTTCGAGTGGCTGCAGTTGTTTAGGATATGCCCAAATCCAAACAATGGTCTTTCAAAAACATAACATAAATAAAAACTATAAATAAATAAACAACAAAATAAAGGGCTCTTCTTAATCCTCATTATATGTATTTACATTAAGGATAGTGTGATAGCATTGTAAGTCAAAATGCAGTAGTGGCAGAAGATACAGGTCCAGAAAATTACTTTATTCCTACACACAATTCACAAGAATGGAAAACCACAAGTACTGTAGATATGCTTAGGTCAATCTAAAGACACAAAAGACTATGAGGCTTGAACTTTGGGATAAAAATATTCATGTCTGTATTGGTGTAGCTACAATCATGTAGCACAAATTATTGCACTGATGGCACTGATGATACAGTGTTATTATCCTGGATATTAATATATTATGACTGTATCAATCTGGTGTCAGAAAAACTCTGTCTGAGAGAGGATTTGTGTCCCTTTCTTATTGTTTGGTCTGCTTGAAGAGACATGCAAAACAACTAAGCATGTATCTTAGAGTGGAGACCACAAGAAAAAACAGATGAAGACTGCAGAAATCAAGAGTTCAATCTATTAATAAATAATAATAATAATAATAACAATAATCTGTTTCATTTCAGCTTAAGCAGGTTAAGAAGTTTACTGAAATATTATGCGTTCACTCATGCCAAACCTTGTCAAAATAATAATATAACAAGCATCACATCTTAAATATATGTGACCTGAAATCATTGCATAAAATTCTGAACAGCAAGCCACGGACATACTGACAGATACAAATGTAACGTAAAAGGAAGTTAAGTCCCAGAATTATCATTGAACATCATAAACAACATTAAGTCTTTCTCTGAACAACCAAAGACTTCAGAGTTACTGTAAATTGTTCAAATTTGGGCATATTATGGAGTTTTTATGGCTTTGCCATGAAAAAGTTTGTTTACTCTGGGCCAGATTCTGATAACCAAAATTTGAATAGTAATTCTCTCTTTGAGTAACCAGAACGAGTTCCACATACCTGAACAGAAAAGACCAATTTGCTCCTTGGCACTGAGAATGTTGTTCATTCCACTTTTTTCAGTTTTCAGAGTTCTTTTCCACCAAAGTCTCAGAAAATTATTCATGAAACTGAAAAATCATCTCTACAGGACTGCTTGCAAAGATTCCACTCAGCATAAGCAAAGGTGACAAGATTTGGTTCTTTGTATAAGTCTAAAAAAATCACAGTGGCTATAAAGCAGCTATGTTTCTGCAGCAAGAATTATATGATGATTTTGTTACATGCAGTTTTTCATGGTGGTTAAGTAAATAAAAGGTTTACTTTGCATGTGATCGCTAGAAACTGTAAATCTTAGCTCATAAAAACAACCCTTAACAAATACAGTTTTGCACTAGCCAGGCAGTGCAGAAAATAGCATCTCATTAGCTGTAAATCTTGGCAGAAAGGAGAAACAGAGCCTGGGAGTCTTAACAACAGCTTCTGTGCACCAGCCATTAGATCATACTGAAAAGCCCAACAGGTCTAAAATTTGGTTGCGAAAGCCCACATAAACATTTTATTATTATATGATCATTTAATTACTCCAAAACCTATGGTTAGGGCTCATGCCAGCCTTGAAAAGATTAAAGGCTACATTTTAGGGTAATGAATTCTACTTATTTTTATTTTTGAAAACTTTATTAATGGGTTTTAAAAGGTGATATTCTCCTATTCAGACTTTCATTGCTTCCATGTTTGACATGTTTTTCATGTGATATGTGCTAAGTAGGCATGGCATGCATTTTGATATGTGACTGAAAACAAGGTCCAGGCTGGTTTATGAAATTCCCTACATACCTCAACTTAGACACCTGCGAATGCATAAAGGCAGCCTTGTACAAGCCATTTAATGCCTTGCTCCTGCCAAAGTTCTCTCATGACACAGTGATGTGGCATGGAGGGACCTTGTGCTTTTTCCATAAGAAAAGAAAAAGGAAAACAAAACATAAGTTCAACAAGCAAATGCCTACGCTTCCCCAAAACACAGCATCCCACATTATGGGAATCACACAATGCACAGCACTGGTTCAACCTCATGAGCTCCATCCAGAGAGATACTGGTGACAGGCCAAGAGTACCCCCATGGGCTGCACTCTAACAGATATTTTGGGGCTACACTTCTGAACCCACTCTGTCTATCCCTCTAATGAGCTCGTGCATCAATCTGGAGTATCCTGAACCATCAGTCAAGGCTGCATGCCTCCTTTTTAAGGTGTTATGACATCAGAACTGAGCAGCTCAAATAAGCTGCCGGAACCTTATACTAAAACTCTAAAACTGTGATGAAAAAAAAAAAAAAAAGGGTCTCTTTCTTGCTTCTATATTTTTTCAAGTCTTCTGAAACAGTTCCTCCTCATTCCAGATATATATGAGAAAATTAAAAACAGACAGGTAAAAAAAAAAAAAAAAAAAAAAAAAAAAAAAAAAAAAGACATATACTTTATTTTAATAAAATGGTAAAAGTTGAAAATAGCAGACATTAAATCCATAGTATGAGGTAACAGACATTTGTTTTGCATAAAAATAAAAATACTCTGGCATTTATAGCTCCAGAAGGCTCTCACCATGAGCTTTCCTGCTCTTTGCTTACGTGGCACCAAGGCCTCCTTCAGCTGTTGAAGATGTGCTGAATAGCAGACAAGGGGAAGATCTGTATCTTCTTTATGAAGTGGTCTGGGCAGCAAAAGAAGGATTTCTTTCCTATATTAAAAAAAAAAAAAAAAAAAAAAAAAAAAAAAAAAAAGCAATGAACTAAATCTTAGAGAAAAACACCAGAAAAAAAGATGTTAACAATTCTCTAATCCCCATGTTAGTGGTCTACATTTGCCATATGCCTTCATCTTAACCTATGGAATAATGTCAGGTGTTGTCAGCTGGGGTGTTAACATACTGCTTTTTCTCCTGTCTGGTTTCTACCAGGTCTGCCTGCTTGGAAAGGCCTGTCAGTAGAATCAGCTGGAAAATGAGCAAACAAATAAGAGAGAACAACATGAGGAAACAATACCATCTGGGTCATATTTCCTGAAGAAAATCTTAATAAATTCTGACTAAGTCAATTGCACCACACAGCTTCACTTCAGATTGGGAACTAGCTCAAGTTTTTAAACTTTTATATAGGTTCTTCCATATATATGGATCTCACAAAATAGTTCAGAATAATCTGTTACTTCCTTGTTACTGTCGCCCTATATGCGATCTTTCCTTCTAAAGTAACTAAAGGTCTTTTCTTATGTAGGGGATACCAAAGCAGGGTCATGAACCTTAACATTCATTCACCAAGCTCTCACACATATCAGTATGATACTCAAAGTAGCTGTTAATTATTTATTTTTGCCAATATATATATATATATATATGTTTTTAAGTCCATTTGCCTTGAAGAGAAATACTATCTGCACTATAATTAGCTCTTAAACGGCAACATTCAATAAACATGCACTAAGCAAGATACTTTGCCATCAAAAAAAATATATATATATTAAAACACCTGGAAAAAAAATTCTTATCAAGATAGAAAAAGCAAGAAAGCAAGAAAGATAATTAAAACTAATCAGGAATATGGTAGATGTCATTCTCAAGAAGCAATAACCTAAAGACAGAAACAGATTTAATCTAACTAGGGAAATCAAACATGTCTGGTGTCTTTATAACAAATGACAAATAACAGCAATAGCCAAGGTTTGAACTGGGTCATATATTTTATTAAAAACCCATATGGCATGATGATCCACTATGAAAAATGTGTATAGTAGTGGTTTATGGCTGTGGTTCATACACTAACAAGATTTTCATTTACTTGAACATCTTCCATCATGTTCAGGACAAGAAAGTGTTTCTAACAGTCTCCTATTAGCAATTATTTTGGCATTATGATTAAAAAAGCAGCTCAATACAGCTCAAGCAATGTAATTTAATAAGATGAGCTACTTGTTTTTTGGTTTGGGATGGGTGGTTGTGACTGCCTGTTAAACATCAACATACCTCATACTGGACATTTGGAAAATTTGACTGATTGGCTGATGTCAAGTCCAAACTCAAAGCAATATCAGATGTGTTACTGTTCTGGGGCAATGTGGGAGCAAATATGCTGATTAAGTCTGGGAAAAAAAAAAAAAAAGTAAAAAAAAAAAAAAAAAAGTAATTTTCTACTTTCATGGGTGCCAGACAGCTCTGCATCAGATGATTGGACAAAAAAATCCACATTCCCACATCGTGTCATGAGGAAGGTGCCTGCAGCATGGGTATTTATGAGTATGCACCAGTCCTCCATACAGAAAGTTCATGGTGCTCTGGGGATGAAACCAAGCAAAGTTTACAGATCAGCAACTTGTCAGCCCTATCCTCCTGCTGAAATTAAATGCAGATAAAATAAATAGAATGTTTTAAGGAAATGGAAATACCAAGTGCTGGAATTTCCTGGCTATATACAGCTGGATTTATTTCAGGCTCTGTGGACATGGAAAAAAACATGAGCTCATACTCCCCATATGGGAAATGTGATGTTGGTAAGGGAGGAAAACAGAGTTATAGTCCCTGTTCTATGGAAACTGCATGATTAACCAGGCCAAAGATGATAAAATAGTCCTATCAAGAGTAGCTGCCCAGTTAGAGCTTGGAGAATAGCATGGGCACAGGTATGTACCCAGTAAGTAGAATGGATGAGGCTTTCTGGGGATGGTAGGAGGGGGGGGGGAGAAAATTAAGCCATGTGGAAGCAAGCTGTGCTGTGACCCTTGCCCTGGCTCTGTGTAGTTTTCTAATATAGAAGCAGATTATCTGACTTACTGACTCCAGTGTGCATTGAGGGGTCGACTTGAATTACAACAGGGATGAAATGTTCAAACAGGAGAATATCAGTGTCTGTGAGTGTAACAAGGAGTTGTCAGAAAGGGGATTTGAACAAGGAATGCTGGAAGTGGGAAGTCAGAAGATTCTACACCCGTGGTATCTCACATTCAGCACCCAAAATTAGTGGATGGTTTTTGTTTTAACCTCCATGTGTGTGGTTTCTCCATCTGTCAAACAGATGCTCTTCTTGCAGGATGTGCCTACCATAACCTTGTAAGTCCAATCTGTGGTGTGTTTTTGAAGCTAACCTTCCTGTTGCCCCCACTCACCATACTCCAGTTTGCATTCCTGAGCCCTGATGGGGCACAGATAAGATTTCTTTGGGTGCAATCAAGCTGGGAATTGTTCTGCTGGCATCCCCACCTAATGCCCTCCAACTATTCATGGGTGTTCAAAATATGCTGCTGGGATACAGCAAACCACTGCAATGTGAGCCTTAGGCCCCCAGCATCGACTCTTTCATGTGGTACTTCACACTCGCTAACACAAGCACTGATTTCTGTAAAAATGATGCTACAAAGTGCTTGGCTGCAGCAGTGATGAGCAAGAGGAACCACTGGGCAGGAAGCTAATAGTCATTTCTTCAGTGCTAGGATTGTAAAGTGCAGAGTAAAAGCATCACATGCCAGACACGGGAAGAAAAATAAGTATTGCATAGCAGTGCTCGAATGGGCCACTTACACTTTCTGTGCACTGACTGAGGTGGGTGTCTTGGTGAGAAATCACATACAATCATGTAACTAAAGACTGTCTTGAGGAATACATTCACGAGGTCAAATTAATGTTGCACAGACTACCTTAATTCTGGCATTTCCTAAGTCTCAAGTGTTTGACTTTACAACCTTAATAATGTTCTTTTAACATAGTTTTTGTATGTGTAATAAATTATATTCCCTTCTCAATTTCAGTGCTCTTCTCACCAGTAATGTTGTTGGACTCTGGTCCTTCAGTATGAAAACAAATATTGGAAATTATTGCTGTTATTATTGAAAACAGATGTACATCTCTCTGTGGCATTTATTTGTATAGTGTCAAACTCTAGCACATTCAATTTCAGTGTAGTTATTGAATAAAAATGAGCAATAGAACTGATAGTGAAATGCCAGTGCTGGAAAGGCCTGGATGGCGGCTCTTTTCAGGAAACTTTGTAGTTTTCATTTCTTATGCACACAGTCACAACAATGAGTATGAGCAAAAATGACAAAATCACATAATCTCATCAATATAGAGTAATGGAAAGTAATGGTGGGCCAAGATGAAAGAATCTGGGCCCAAATGTGTTAGGCACTAAACCCACCCTGAAGCAGGCAGTGTCTTGTGCCTTATGGGTAAAAAAGTGATGTCTTTAGCAAACTGAAAACAGCAGAAGTGAATCACAGGCCTCACCCTCCTTTTATTTTATCTCAAAACTCAGACACATCCACCCTGAAGGACAGTATTTCTCACTATCTACTGCCAAATGATCCTTCAGTTTATGCTTCAGTTTTAGAGGTCTAAATTTTAGACATCAAGCATTAAGTTAGAAAAATCCCATCATGCCTTTTCTATGTTCTCACTGCTCATCCTGACTTCACCACAAGGAATAAGCTGCTTGACTGTATTAGAAAGCACTGAGTGGAGGATATATGCAGAGAACAAGCCCAGTGATTGTCTAAGAGGGTATAGGGTTGTGGGGTGACAAAAGACTTCCTTAGTTCTTCCTTGGAAAAAGAATACCAAAACATAGGCTACAGTTCTCCTTCTCTTGAGATATTTAAGGCCCATCTGGATGCCTACCTGGGCAGCCTGCTCTAAGGAACCTGCTTTGACAGGGGGGTTGGACCTGATGATCTTTCAGGGTCCCTTCCAACCCCTTCAATTCTGTGATTCTGTGATCTCTACAAAAAGAACAAAATACAAAACTAGCATACCTATTTACATGTGAATGGTCAGCAATGCTGGGTAAGACAAAATAAAAACAATTCTTAAAAATAAAAAAAAAAATTATTGGAAGTAATAATTTACAAAGCCTTAAATTAATATTACAGCTCCATTTTAAGTACACAAAAATTAGGTAATCCCAAAACTAGACAAAACATGCATTGATTTGATCATTGTATATGCATTTTAATATGAACTTTGATTGTGTGTTCACCTTCATAATTTCATACAGGATTCCTACCTTGGTTAATACACATGGTGGAGGCTATGCTCAGGGCTATGCTGGCAATGAGGTTTGTGGAAGGGTTAGGTCTGTAGAATTACTGAGCACTCAGAGCTGTAACTGCAGCCTAGGATTGTCTGTGTCCTGGATGTGCATCATGAAAGATAAAGACTGTAAATTAGTCTGTGGGTTTCTTGGGCTGGATAACTAGTCTTATACATTTGGGGCTTTAACTGTTATGTCACTTAGGTGTCTTCTCACAAACCTGAGTGCCAGTACACTTTCGTCTCAGAGAGCTATCATGAAAATCAATTTATTAGTGGCTGTATCTCCCTTATGCATTGTAGTAGAATGGTGCAGTAAAACCAGCTGAAAGATTAAACACACATAGAAAGCATGTGGTTAGAGAGATGCAGAGTAATATATTCCCATTCTCTGTGACAAGAGCAAAAATAATTATGGCTCCTGTTTACCAAGAGTTTTTGCAACTTTAACACATCTCCTACATACACTTATTACAGTGTAAGCATCTGTACAATTTCCAGGGTCATGCAAAGCACTCTCTGGTGTCAAAAATCTTTCAATCTAAATAAACAATATGTATAGCGATGGCTGAACAAAGCTCTATATGTATGTAAAAGCATCCTTTCAATTAATGTATGTTAACCACTGCTACAAATAAATTACTCCCAACTTCATCATTCTTGAATACCTACGGAACATTTTTAAAAACCCTAATGTTTCTGGACAAGGCACTGCCAACCAGTTTAACCAGAAAATTCTCATCTTCTTCTCTTTCATCTACTGACCAGCCTTCCATGTTGTGCCACACCAGTGGTGTTCACTGGCAGCCTCACAGAACTTGTATTTGGGAGGGACCAAGACTTGCTTTGTCAGTCTTATGTCTCATTCAGGAGAGCAAGGGCAACCTATTGATTGACTGATTTCATTTCCATCCTCCTGACATTCCTTGGATTTCTTGCAGCAGAGATCAGACACCCCTCTCAGAAACCAATTTGGAATTTTAACAAGACTTCAGAGAGAAATTAGCTTAAAACAACATGGACTTTCATTGGCAAGCTACTCCCTGAGTATATCTGACAACTCTAAGTGGAGGCAACATCTGAAACAAAGAAGAATGACCAGTTATTTATTGACAAAAAAATGCAATCTTCATGGCCACTTCAAAAGCATTTTACTGTAACCTAAAATGTCCATCTGTGGAGAGGTTTGAAAGAAGAAAATAAAATTCTTTTTGAGTACAGCTATAAGGAAAATGTGCCCTGTTAGTTTATAAAGCTTTTGATTTTACAGTGATTAATCAGATTTATGCTGTATATATAATATATGACCTTAATGCACAGTATAGGGGGAACCCTTGTAATAAAACACAATTATTATTTTTTTTTAATATTGCAAAAGGATACTATTTTTACTGCAATATGCATCTTTGCCAATGGAAAATAGTGGGAAGGAAAAAATATATTGTCTGGCACTGGTTGCCATAGCAGCAAGCTGAAGTTCAAGGAGAAGTGGAGAATCTGAATTCTGTGGCAAGGTAATGAATTTAGCATCTACAGGAACAGAAATGGATTTTCTGTCACAGCCTGTAAATCAACGGCAGGAAACTAACATGCTGGAGATATTTTGGAATGCTTTCTATCTGCTTCTGATGTATGAAAAGTGTATCAAAATTATTTCTCAGGGCTTTGTCTTCCAGGGCCTTCCCTTTCTTTCTGTTCAGACCAGTGCACTTAAAAACATACTCAGTGAAGCTGATGATTGTTACTGAGACAAAGGAAAAAGCCTTGCAGTTTTCTCAGCAGCCCTCTGAAGCCAGGAGGCATTGCCCTCCTCCAAGAACACTGCTTTCACACTCTGACTTTTCACAATGCACCAACGTTTCAAAGGTCAGCAATGAGTTACATGCATCCAGTTGTCCAAGTCTTTTTTTTGAGAAATTTAGTTTCCTTACATAAATACATGATGCAGGCTTTCAAAGGGAGTGGACACGAAAATATCTGATATAACCAGCTCAGCAATAGGAACAAGCATGATGGCTTTTCAACATGTCTCTTGAAAGGAAAGAGGAGATGGAGTTCAGATGCTGAACTGGTGTTCCTTGATCAGTGCCTGCAAATAGCCAGTCTGTAGTCTCGATAAGGATTTGGGGGAACAATGCCCATGCCTCAATTAAATCTCTAGTCAGTTGCCTCTTGATCTCTTTCAAATATCTTCTTGACGTCCAGAATAGCTTTGTCCTTGGACTCAATAATTTTGGCCCAGCAATACAGACAGTATCAGTGAGAAATGTACAGGGCAAAAAAAAAAAAAAAAAAAAAAAAGGCTTGCAACAGTGGAACTCAGCTAGCATTCTTCATGCTCTACATGCCATTAAAAAGTGAAAAAATAAATAGCTTTCCTTTCTACTTCTGTTCCTGGAGCAGATGGAAAACACTCTGGGGAAAGGTAGGAAAAAAATTATCTTAAATAAAAAGAAGAATTATAACAATACACTACAGTTAATTATGTATAATGGGCTTCATTCCCAGTAAATCACACCCATGTAGCTCTGATATAATTCTTCCAAAGTCAGTGAAGATGAAGCAGTGTAAAATCAATGTGAGCAGAAAATATAAAATGCAGTGGAAAAAAAAATAAGAGAAGTAGGTATTAAATATATATATATACGTTTCTCATACGGATGTCTTCTGAATAAGACACAGGAACGCACTCTGACCCTGTTACTTCAGAGGGTGCATATGGAAGATCCGTTATTTCTGTATATGCATTTTGCCTACCAGCAATGAAACTGAATACTAACTAAACATGAAATAACAGTTCAGGAGTTAAAACATTTCAAAGAATTAATATAAAAATAAAATAAAATAAAATAAAATAAAATAAAATAAAATAAAATAAAATAAAATAAAATAAAATAAAATAAAATAAAATAAAATAAAATAAAATAAAATAAGCGAAATATAATTTGCTGATTGTGACTAATTCTTGTTCAAATCCTTTTTTTCTTCTAGAGTAAAAGCATGACCATAGGCAGCATAAATTTCCCTGGATTTGCATTTGTAACCTTCTCTGAATAAAAATAAAAATCTGTTAAATAAAATATCTAATATCAAAGCCATGTACAAAGATGTTCATTAGTTTTCCACAAATTCCAGAAGATAATCCCATCTTAGCCCATCTGAAAGAAAATAAACAGTATTTCCATCATGATGGTGCTGGTCATCAGCTGAATTTAAGAGTGGTTATCAATTCATATCAAAACAACCAATGAAATTTTTAAGCTCACACAATTATTGGGTCCTGAGATTTTTGTTGATCTGTTGCCATTCAGAAAAGAAGAGAGGAAAGGCAAATACAAAATTCAAAAGCACTTCAGTTCCATTTTGGACATCTGTAGAATTGAAGATGTGTTAAATCTAATAGCTACAGCTCTTATCCTTTCTTACTCCTCTAACAGAAATCTCTCAAAAACTTTGGTCCCCTTGTGCTGTTATAAATACATTAATAGCTGATAGCTTAAGTTTCAGATCTGACATCTTTCATTTAAGATAGGAGTCCTTCCAGGACACAGAACAGGATGGTGTTGCTCAGCATGGGTTTTGGTACAGCAAGCAGGTTTCTGCTTACGAGTCCTTAGAAAGCAAGTCACTTTCCTGTTGAGATAAACCACTGCAACAGCAGCTTGAAGACTGTGGGGTTTCCTTACAAAGACCAGGCATTTGTTTTCCTTTAAAGAAAGGTGGCTCCCGACTCAGGCAACAGCTTTTCTGCAATAATGGCCTACCGTGTTTCTGCTGATTTTGTCTGTAACTGTAAGTAAGCACGAGGATAGTAGGAAATCATTATTTCAATTACTACTCCTGCCGTGAATGTAGGGCTCTCTCTGTCTGACAAATAGTGCATGATTTTCATTTACATAAGCTCCTTTTGGAGCAGAAAATAATAAATATCTTTTTTTTCTTTTTCTTTTTCTTTCCCACTCTTGACTGTACAGAGTATTGAAGCCACTGGAGTAAATGAAGCCACATACAACAGCGTTCAGAACAGACCCTTTCTTTCCGACTCCACAGTACTTCTCAATCCTCTTCCACTTGCTGGACAGGCAGGTACATAGGATGATGAGAAGGACAGAATAATCAGATAACATAGGCACATATGTCTTACTTCTCTAAAGAAAGGGAATGAACATTTAGAAAGGGAGTATCTTGCCTTATACTCTGGCCAAGCACTGTCTGCTCTGTTAAAGCTGAGGTGAGGAAGTTCAGTTTATAAAAAACATCCAGCTGCAATGACAGAAGGCAATTTCAGTCCCCTTCCCTGTAGTCAGCAATGGTGGGATCACATACGTGTTGTCCACGTGCTGGATCATGACCATAGTCCATTCACATCTGAGCTGATGTGTTCTCTCATTTAAGTTAAATGAAGAGCAAAAGTCTTCTCCCATGTTCTGGGTCACTTCAGGACCAGGAAGAATCCATCCTCCACTGATGGATTAGTTCATTGCCCTAACCAGTGGGAAACAGAACACCAGTCACTCAGAAAAACAGTTAACTGTAGTAGTGACACTGTGATCTGACCAGGATATGGGTCAGCAGCCTGCTCTTGCAGGGATCTGCTGTTAACAACTGGAGAGCTACAGCTAGAAATATTTCTCCGGTCTGATAGATGTGTTAAGTAGTTTCTGGGTGCACTTTTATTTGAATCAGTCCCTTCTAGACAAATAGTGGTTTTATGCAAAGTTACCAATATCCAGCAGGTGCATTCCATTTGGGGTTTTAAAGAAAATCTTAAAGATTATGTCACATCTTTCAGAGTTATCACTACAGTAACTTTTGGTTGGGATTTAAGCTGTGAATTGTTAAGTGCCTTGTTAAATTGTTAAAATCTGTCATTCATTTACTCTTGCCCTCTCTTCACCTAGATGTGCTGTGAACCACTGAGATAAACCAATACATATAAGGGAAAAAAGGCAACCACTCACTTTTCTGCAAGATCCATCCATGTTTCACATCATAGTGTGACTGCACAAACTGACATGGATCAACTGCTGGAGCAATTGAAAGGGTGGGAGCTTGTGGTATTGTCACCAAACACACTGTCATGTCAAACCACAGCCTCAGGCAAAGGACTGAAGGATGTGATTGGGACCCAGATCTCTCTCATCGTGACTGAGATTTCCAAGAAGTGTGGAGGAGGCTACATGCCTTCCTCCAAAAGCTCTGTGAATCAACCCCAGGACATTCTTTTCATATCTTAACAATAAAAAATAAAATAAAATAAAATAAAATAAAATAAAATAAAATAAAATAAAATAAAATAAAATAAAATAAAATAAAAAATAAAAAATAAATTTAAAAAAAAAAAAAGATCATTTTCTGCTGGTTTGGGGTTTTGTTTTGTTTTTATTTTGGATGTTCTGTTTTGTTCTGTTGAATTTATATGTATCTTTCCACTTTTTTTTTTTTTCTTGGCTTCATTTATCAAGGAAAAAGCCTTGCTTATGTGACCCCTCCTTTGAAATATCTGTCTTTGACTAGCTCTGTAACAGTTTCACAGCTCATTAATTCTTCTATGCAAACTTATTTATGAGCACAAATTATTCCCCCTTCCTATCAGTTCTCTACAGAAAGTAGGGGAGGAGAGAGCTGGCACTGGAACGAGTCATTGCAAGAATGTTTGGGCTCCATTTGCAGCTTTCAGGAAAATAACTTGCATGTTTGTTCTGTCCTCATTCACCTGAGAAATATACATTTGTGCTGGTAATTCCACTGAAATAATTACTGTCTGAGGAGCCAAAGCCTGTTATCTAGCCAATTCCCCTCACAAGCCATAATGCACAGCTGCAAAGCTCCAGGAGGGCATTGAAAGGCATCCTGAAACTTCATGGTAGTGACAGGAGAGAAAGCGAGGACACCTGGCCCTTCTGGCATCCGCCAGGGAACAAACTTCTTATGTGCAGGGAGTGGGGAAGGGTGAGGAGAGACAGGGTTACAGTGGGCTTGTTTGTACTTCCATCTAATCTTTAATCACCTCAAAGGCATCCTTGTGATCTGTTGATTTTTTGAACTGTTGGAGATGGCAGAGAAACCGGGAGTTAATAGCCTTCTGGGTTCCTACTGGATTCTGGATGCTGAAGCAAAAGTCTGTTTTCTTTCCTTTTGCTCCTTGCTCCTTCCTAGGGCAAATTCCTGTCTTCTTCCTCCTGAAAGGAGCTTTCTTTACAGGAGGATCAGTTTATCTCACTTTCCAGGATGACTGTTCCCACTGCCCAGAGTACCTCAAAGGTCACTCAGCTGCACAGAGTGCTGTGGTGCACTGCATGAGTCAGTGCTACTCCTGGAGGTCTCAAAGCTGTGCACGTATCCTCTTGCCATTCCCGGAAGGACAGAAGCAGACTCAGAAAGCTCAGTGGAATTTTATCTCAGAAATCTCTTCTAAACATTCTGCCCACACCAAGCATGCCCTGCACGTATGCAGAACCAGGGTAGCAGAGCAGAGCAAGCAACATCCCCGCAGAGCTCATTATCAGCACTCCCAGCTTGTCACTATGTAGGACTGCTTCACTATCATTCTCTTCGTTGGCAAGGACAGTCTAGGAGCAAGGCATGAGAGCAGTGGGTAGGGATGCTCGCACTGCTCCTGTGAGCTCAGAGGTTCCCAGACATGCTGATGATGATCCAAGAGACATGGTTCATGTTTTAGAAGACCATCCATCAGAGAAGGCACACACAGACCCTCGGACTAGAGAATAAGAGTAGAGGCATGTCACCAGAGGCACAAAGCTGAAAAAGAGGTTTCAGCTCTGTCATCTGCTAACAAATGATTGATTGGCTTTGAAACTTAATCTTCTTTTTATCTAGTTCATACACATGTGGAAGATGGTTGCAAATAACATCTTTTTACCAAGAAGACTTTTACCACCTTCTGTCATAATTTCAAATGGCATCTTTAAGAACACAACAAAGCTACATCTTTCAATGAGCTTCAACATTTTAACTCCTGAAATATGGACAACCACGTATAATTTAACAGGAATACAGATTTCCCACTGGGTTCTTTCTGTAGCACTCACTTTATGGGGCAACCACTTGAAGGAAGGCAGTTTGACATGCTCTGTGCAAAAGCATCAACATTAGACCTCTGCTCAGAAAGCAACGTTGCCAGAGCCTCTCAAACCAACCCAGAATGCATCAGATTGTGAGAAGACTGCTTACACTGAAAGATTAAACCTTTACATTAGGTGAGAACAAGACAAAATCTTGGATGTCTTAGTCTCTGCTTGACACAAAAGGCAAGAACTACTGATTTAAATCTAATGGTGTAAATCTGAAGGATGTCTGCTTGCCTACTGTTTTATAGACTAATGGACTACAGCTGTTATCATGTTCTAGAGGAGCCCTGGGCAGAGATCAGAGGGTATATGTATGGTCCTACCAGCGCAGATGTCATGTGCAGTCAGTGGAAACTTAGTCAAATACATTGTAATTGCTAAAGTAATTAAAGCTCATTACTGAAAGTAAACATTATCGCCAAAGTTAGCACTCCTGAAGGAGTAAGTGACATTTCTCATTTATTCACACTGGAACCAAAAGAGTTCATTAGGGCACAGATGAACTCTGGGCTGGCAGATGTGGAGTATTTTAATGAGAAACTAGTTACAAGAGGTGGTTAATATGTTTATATGTGTAAATTGAGAAAATAAAAATAAATAAATAAATAACAAAAAATACAAAAAATAACAACAACAAAAGAATACAGTACAGGAAATGAAATGTCTTGAGGAGAGGAGAGGAGAGGAGAGGAGAGGAGAGGAGAGGAGAGGAGAGGAGAGGAGAGGAGAGGAGAGGAGAGGAGAGGAGAGGAGAGGAGAGGAGAGGAGAGGAGAGGAGAGGAGAGGAGAGGAGAGGAGAGGAGAGGAGAGGAGAGGAGAGGAGAGGAGAGGAGAGGAGAGGAGAGGAGAGGAGAGGAGAGGAGAGGAGACTTCATCCATAGGAAGACACCAAAACTTTGCAGTCTCCACCTAAAGTTGTAGAATCAGAGGATTAGAGGAATAGGACAATAAAGCTGTAGAATCAAAGGAAGGGAACCACAAGAATCCTCAACTCGAATTCATGGTTCTACGCAGGACCACCCAAAAATCAGACCATATGTCTGAGAACACCGTCCAAACACTTATTGAAATCTGGCAGACTTGGTGCTGGGGAGGCTTCCCTGAGGAGACTGTTCCAGTGCCTGACCACCTTTTCAGTGAAGAACCTTTTCCTAATACCTAATCTGAACTTCCTCTGATGCAGCTTCAGGCCATTTCCTTACATTCAAGTTTACACAACCAAGGGAATTAAAAGCACACAGTAGAAGTGGAGACTATTTTAGCTCCACAAAAACTATGCCTGCAACAGCCCTAAGTGGCAAAACAATTTCAGGTTTATTAGAAGAATATTTTTCAGTGATTGACCAGTTGCATATCTTGAGTGATTTATGTTTACCTATTACAACACACAGGCAAAAGGCGATCATATCGTCATATGCAAATTTATCCTCCCATTGTCCCATTCTGGATTCCTAGTTCTTTCAAATCTGAGTATTGTGACTATACTTCAGAGAAAAGAACCTTTTTCATCTTTGACAGAAAATGAAGTGTGTTTCTGAACCCTTTCTTTACAGTATTCTATAAGGTTGTAGATATTTTTATATTGAATATATTCTTATATAATTAGATTCCCTCTAAACCCCAGAAAGCTCTCTTTAGAAACAAGAAAAAAAATAATCATCTGAAATCAGTCCATTCAAACTCTTTGTTAAATTAACCATTTATCAAATATACCATATGGCATTTAGTGCAATTAATGCACTAACAGAGGTCAGAGACACACTGCCCTGGAAATGAAGGGCTTGCTTTGACAGCATTTCCTCATGGAAGGAATCCTCAAAGTAGTACAGGCAAGGCTGACCATGGGGCTGTGTAGTACATGAATGTATGGATTTGTGTTGATGTAATCTTACTGTTGCAACTGGAATATGTCACTGATGCCTGGGTTCAGGAAACGAGACTTTTGCTTTCCATACACTGTCATTTTGCTACTTGTGCCCTAAAAGAGGTACTGTCAGTGCAGATAGTTCTTTATTCAAAAAGCAAACTTAGAAAATCATGTACTCTCCAAGAGAGTAAGTCGAATCTGATCTCATGTTTTGATTATGTATTCTTCATACTGTCTAGTTAAGTTGTGTGTCTGAGTCAGAACATTGTCACAGGTCCAAATTTTCTTGTTATATGTTGTCTTTCACTTTATCCTAAGAACAGTATGGTTGGTCAGTTTTGATATTGATTTTGATGGATTTGCATCTACTGATGTTCTCAAAATGTACTTTTAAGAATGTAGACACAAAGATGTGTTAATATATATTTTTTGCAGGTGGAAAAATAAGAGCACTACTATGCCATATTCTGCAAGACTAAATGTTGAAGAGAGATAGTGTGTGCCTGTTGACAGCTTAGAAAGGCTGTGGAGCAGTGGAGTCACAGCTGGAAGCCTGCCCAGATTTCCCACCAGGAGAAGAGTCACAAGCTCAGTGGCACCTGTGGATCAGCAACACATGAAGTCCTAAGTGAGCCATTAATTTAGCAAAGAAGGATGTTTTCACCTATTTTGTCAGCTCTGTAGTTTGGCTTTGCAGAGATGAGAACTAGGGATGTTTGCAGAGAGTGTCTACCCAAACCAGCCCCTAAATTGCCTGCTCTAAGATGAGGGAGATTTTTTTTCAGACTGAAATAGAACAAATTGGTAATTTTTGTTTCCCAGACACTCTTTTTCCCACATGCAGAATTATTTTCTGTTCCATTAATTGCAAACTCAAGGCATTTTTATACTATAAAAGCAGTACTGGAAATAGATAGTTTGGCTGAATCACTGGATCACCACAATGGCTAAGCAATAAAGAGAAGATTAAATAAATTCATGAATAATGCATTATACCTTTCTTTGGTTGGCATTTCAGCTTTTTTATTATTAACCAAAACAAGTAATTTGTTATCCATCTTTGCTTGAGTGAGGGAAATAAGTGGTCACCAAAGCACAAGGGAAAAGAGATTGTAAGCCATTTAATGATTCCTTTCAGCATTTTTTCTAAGTACATAGTTCCTCAGAAAACCACAGTTTTGGAATTGAATCACACTGAATTGAGAAGAACAAGAAGAACAGCAGATGTGAGGGAGGGTGACATAATTTTGTTTTACCACATAGCTTGGGCCTTGGTGCCGAGCACTGCAAACAGGGACTATTTGCATCCCAGGTTAGCAAGAGGGCTGGGACTGTGAAGTATAAAACTGCAAAATGCACTGTGTTCACAGATTCTATAAAAACACATAATGGATTGCTCCCTGCCTGTCAGTCTACCTATTTGGTCACTTTTAATTAAAGTATGGGTTTATGATCCAGTAGAGTCAGGTCACAACTCATAACAAAGACTTTAAAGCAGTTATGCTCAAAAATGAGATTTGGTTTTAGAAGAAAAATATAGTAATGGAGTATGACAGGGTCTCATTGTTTATTTGGTCTTTGCCTTCTATGCTGAGAGGGCTGGTAAGAACCTCTCCTGTGAACATGGTGGCTCTTGACATGAAGGCATCAGTACCTGCCCTTGCCAAGCCCTGGGCTGATCCTTTCTGGTGAGTAGAAATATATTTACTGCCTATTCTTACAAGGGTTCACATTTTCTCTGCACCCACTGAGAAGCCTTAAAGTCTGAAGGTCACTCCAAATTATCTTTAAATATTTGTTCTTCTCTCCATCTTTCAAAACAGTTATGAAAGCTTTCTGTTTTGTTTTGGGTTCTACTTCAACTCATATAGCAATCCTTCAGTGTAGAAATCCTCATGCCCAAATCATCAAAGATGTAAATGCTTGAATCTCACTGACTTCAGCAGGAGTTCAGAGACTAAATAGCTCCAAGGGTTCAGGGCTTTTTATGCGCACCCTATTTATATCTACGTGTCTCTACCCTAAACCTGCTCTGTTGATAGGAACATTGGCACATCAGCACAAAGCCTTGGAGCACATTCAAGAGGTGGGAAGCACACGCATCTGGGAGAGTGCACCATGTCCTCAAATCTCAGAGCCTCAGCACTGTCCCTGGCCCATCTGCACGTCCCTCCTCACTGTCTTTTTCCCAAGAACCTCCTCTGGGAACCATATTCCTGCTGGCTGCCTTGGTTTGCAGCTGCAAAAAAAACAGCCCTGGGAAGGGGTTTTGGCAATTTACAAGCTGCTTGGCCTTCCTGTTGTTAATTCCCAGTGTAGCAAAGAGACCATCCACAAGGACAGGAGTTAAACAGTCCATGAGTAGCATCTGCTCTCCATATCAGTGTCCTTCCCCAACCTGGAATACCCATGGAAGAACAGATCGAATGGAGCCATGAGTGGGGAGGCTCAGGGAAACAAAGTTCAGCCAATAACCTCAGGCTTGGGTAGTGCCTGTAAAACTCATGTCATTGAGTCCCATCCTACGTGCCCTGCATATCTGTAGGTCCCTGTATCTCCTGCATATGCAGCTTCTCTCCACAACTACAGACATGAACTGCGATCACCTAACCTGCTGCGTTTTGGAGCTTGGGCTCATAAAGCAGAGTGGGGTCTGGATTCTCAGAGCTGCTTAGGGAGCATGTCTCCCCAGAGGTCACTTCCTGAGGTGTCATGCTTCCCTTGCACCCCTTTCACTCCCCTCTGCTCAGACCTGCCTGCCAGCACTGTACTAGGCATTGGAAAAAAAAAAAAAAATTCTTTGAGAGACCTGCTCAGGAAGGCTGATTTCTTATTTTTCAAGGAAAGAGAGTACAATGAGAATAGTAAATGCAGGGGAGTTCTCACTGGTGGTTGCAATGTACTTAAGATATTTTTAGATGAAACATAGGCCTCAATCTTCCTAAAGATAAGCAAAATTTTCAATCGGTGTATTAATTCAAAAGTTAACAACAAAATAGCATCTGAGGAAAGCGATTTGGTATCCAAAAAATAACTGAAAGAGATGGAAGAAAGTGCACCAGAATACTTGTTTTATTTTTCTCCACAGACTTTAGTGATTATAATAACAATATCTGATTCTGATGGAAAACTTTTTATGCACATAGCTAAAGCATTTTATGAGAACGGGCCCATACAGAAGAGGAAATGGCTTTTTTTTTTCTGGTGGTATATGGCTTAAAATGCAGTTCACTCCCATCCTAAGACTGTATTATCTGAGACTCAGTCTAAAAGAAGTAAGTCTTGCCCAAATCTCCATAAAGCTGAAAAAGACTTTGAGAACTCTAGCAGAGAGATTGCCTAGACAATCCATGCTTGGTTTTGTGCAAAGCCTGATTCACCCTGCCCCAAGTCTTCAGTTGCAGATCGTTGTCTGGCAAGGCAGGATGTGCTCGGCTATGCATTTGGAGCTCTGTGCGGATCTGAACTTTTCTGCATTAAAAACAGACTTTCTCGTGATCTGAGGGGCGGAGTGACCCTGGAAAAGTTGGATGATCTCCTTTATTTATATAGAAATATCGTAAGCTGCTTACCAGATGGACTTGTTTGCAAGCTTGCCCACTTCTGACATGAATCAATTAATTTACAGGGAGATTTTCTGGAAACCAGTAACCCAAGAAACAGAACCGATGGGATACTAGTACTGCCACCTGGTGTAGGCTCTGACCATTGCAGGTGGTTCCTACAGAAGCTTCATATTTTAGTAGCACTAATGAGGAACATGGAAGTTATTAACAGAGTAAATACTTCAAATGGCTGAATGCTAACATGATGCAAAGGAAATGGTTATCCTGTTACCCTTCTAGCCTGTCCTTCAAACTAACATCTGCAGGAACAGAAATACCCTTGCATCTAATTTATAAGTGGACTTTCATATCACACAGTCACTATTTCAGTGCTAAATCATAACCCCTTATAGGAAATTTTGGGAAAGAAAGGAAACATTGAAGGAAAAATGTGGAAGACAAGAAGATTTAGTGAGTCAATGGTTCCCCTGGAGGAGAATGACCCAGGAAAAATGAGCAGAAACCTAAAGCATCAGGCAAGGTGACCAGGCAGATGTGCAAGAAAGATCAGCAAGCCTAAAGGGAAACAGCAAAAAGCTTGAAAATTGCTTCATGTTTTTTCACCTTTAAGGTTCACCTAGGTATTTTTTTCTACTCTTAAGCAACACCCTAAAGCTCTCATTGGAAAATTCTGTTAAAAGCAGAGATGGTGATCTCTGATTACTCTGACTACTGATCTTCCAAACAAATGTCTGAAAAATTGTTTGCAGGAATGAGCACTGCCAAGGAAAACAAGAGGGCTGTATCATTATGGGGCCAGGGACACAAAATACACCTCAGTGTAAAAGTTTGCAACCCTTCCACCTGCTCTCCCTGTCCTGTTTGTCCATTCCACACATGCACAGGGGTGGAGATAACCATGAGCTCACTTGAAGCAAGGCTCACTGCCAGTGTGGAGCTCTCTGGAGTACTGCTAGAAGAGCGTAATCCTCTGTTTTGGACATTTCACACCAAAATTCAAGCAAGCATAACCAATTCAAGAACTAGGGAACATCTGACTGCATTAGTAGGACCAGTGAAAAATAAAAACAGAGGAACAGCAGAGCAACGAATCACCCTGTCCAAGGATGCTCAAAGTTAACAGGAGTTCAAGAGAAGACTGCACAAATACTCCCTACAAATTGCCAGAGACTTGTCCAGTCCAGCAAAGCAAATTACCACACATTCTGTGCTACCTAGTCTAACATCTCAACTCCAGCATTGTATAGGTGCTTTAAAAAAAAAAAAAAAAATCCAGAAAACGTATCAGAAACTATCATGCAGTCCTCCAGAAAAAATAGAATTAAACTTGTTTGACTTAATAGAGGCACAATTTAATCCCACTCTAATCTTGGCCATAAAACTCAGCATACCCATCATGTCAGAATATTAGAAGATATGTTTGTTTTTTTGTTTGTTTTTTTGTTTGTTTTTCTATGCTGATAAATATTAGGTTTGAATAGAAATAATATTGTTTCAGAAAACTGACCACTATACCATAATTTTGCAAAATCTGGTTACAGCCAGGTTTCCCAAAACTTTATGTGGGCCTGGAAACATCCTCCTGCCATCCCTCCCTCCCTCCATCTCAGGATCATTACACACAGACAGCTGTACTTCTCCCCTTTTACTTCCACCAGCCAAACCAGACTGACAGAGTCTGAGCAGAAACTCCCTTTCACTGTAACTGCAAATGGATTTCCATGCTCCTGCTGCCTATGAGAATGATTACATAGAAAGAAAGAGTGAGAACCGTGACACCTGCAGTCATACACAATGCCTAGACAACCAACAGTCACTATTCTGCATCTCCTTGGATAGCAGAAAGGAAAGGAAAGGAAAAAAAAAAAAAAAAAAAAAAAAAAAACACTAGGGAGAGCTCTCCATTATCACAGGTTTAGCTTTCAAACCTTCTTTTTATTCTGTCATTGTGGAATGAATCTTTTCTTTCACATCAGGTCTTTTCTTTTTTCCTTGCTACTTCCACTGTAGTAATGATCTCCATCACTTCAGTTTTGATTGATTCATGTTTTTATATCACAGTGCATAACTTAATTTAAGTAAAGTTGTTACACTATTTTTTTCAGTACGTTACATGGGAGCAAAGCTAATCACCTGACAAGCCTTAAAGCAGACTTTTTCAAAAATTTTATTTTACCATACTTTCCTTTGAAAACTTTTATCAGATAATGCATGGAAAATAGAAACTTGGTTAGAAAGAGAGACATCTAATAAGTACCTGTGATTTTGACCACAGTATTTTAATTATGTTTATTTTTATTGTCTCTATTTTTTTCCATTTTTGCTTAAGAGTACCAGAAAAAAAACTTTTCTGTAAATATATGGAAAATCATGCTTCAAGTATAAACAAGTGTACTTGATAAAACATGAAAGTACTGTCCAGGGAAATGTGTTTGAATGACTCTTTAGAATTATAAAATTATGGAAATTGGCATATTTATAGCAAATGCTTATTTGTTGAGTGCTATTTGACATGTAGAGTTATAGTTCACATCAATTTGTTCTGTGTCACTAATGTGTCCTGTGTGTACGTTACCTCGATCCATATAATGTGGTTGTGTCAATGGGCAGTGGATTAAGAAAACGAGATTAGCTCAATGTTAATTCCCAGTGTCTAAATAAATGACTTCAGCTTCAAGACGTCAGATGAGATAACATCCCAGCTAAATTACATCACACTACAGTGTCTGGCAGGCTTTTTATTTTTGGTTATAAAAGGAAACAGATGAATATAGTAATGCACTCTAAAAGTCTCTGAACATCTCCAATTCCTTAAAAATTAAATTAACATCTTGTTTTGACATTAATCAATAAATTAAAGGTGAATCAGATATGCCAAATCTCTTTCTGATTGTATAAATCAAGTATATGGTGAACCACACTTCCAGATGTCTTTTGTGCAAACACCTTTGTCTGTGGGAAGTGCAGAAATGTTTTTCTCTCCATCACATTCCCACTTTAGAAATATGCTGGCACCATGTGGAATTACTTTTGTTTAAATTAGACATGCCAGTGCAGGGAAATACAAAAACTACAAGCATCCATTGTTTAGCAGATAAATCTGATTGAATCATCCTGATAAAAAAGAAAAAGACATCCCATACAGGTTTCCATGATATAAATCAAAAACATCTTTTGAGACATATCTTAAAGTAAGATCCCAAACATCCCAAAACCACTACAGACTGAAATAAAGAATTGCTCCCATTCTTTGTTGTTCCATCCAAGGAGCTAAGACCACTGCAAGAAGAAGTAAAATTCAATCATTAATTTTTAGAGTACTATATTTGCATTATTCTTTCATTTCTGTATCTCCAGCTCCCAGACACCTTTTGTACCTCCTCACGCAATTTAAAACCCTATTAATACAAACAATTGCTGCAGCTTTATCCTAGGAGAACAGCATACTGCACCTGTATTATAATGAGCAAGTCAGTGGGCTGTGACTTAAGCCAGTCTCTTGAGAAAAGGGTTTGAGTGTGTGTCTGTAGCCCACAACATCCAGCAGGAGCAACTGGAGCAGTTATCCCAGGTGGGAGAACGCTCTGAGTCCTCTTCCTCTTGACTAATTTAGGCTGTCTAAAGGGAGACACCTAACTTGAAGTTACTTTCCTAGTGTTTTTTGGTTTTTTGTTTGTTTGTTTTTTAGTTTTGTTTTTTATTTTGTTTTTCTATAACCAGTGGAGGACAGCTACCATGAGACGATGCCTCACCTTACTCTCAAGTAGAGGTCTGCTGTAGATGGCATCAACATAGTTTGCTAGTCTGACTATGGAGGAAGCTGCAATATCTCTGATTAAATCTATAACCTTTAAAACTAGGTGAGATACAACTTCTAACCCCTGCACTATTGCCTATTGCCCCCTGCAGCACCTGCTCATCTTGAATAGAAGAAAAAGTTATATACAATGCAGCAAATTTAAAAAAAAAAAAAAGGCAACAAAACTGCTAGAAGTGCAGAGACCCATAACTTCCATTAGTAAATTTGTATTGATTTATTCTGGCTAAAGCTTGCTGATACATGTCTAACTGAGAAATTAGAAATGACATTGCATCAGGTTACTGCTTAAAAATTACTGCATGAACATTATCTATCAGTCAATCTACCTTTTTGTTCCCTTCAGGATTACTTATTTATTTATTTATGCACTGTACAACCCTGCACAAAAAAATATAAAATAAAATAAAATAAAATAAAATAAAATAAAATAAAATAAAATAAAATAAAATAAAATAAAATAAAATAAAATAAAAGTACAGACTCCCAAATCCAAGGCTACAAAACATCCCAAGACATGTCAGCAGTTTCTTAAGTATTTTAGCCACATCAGTGCAGTTCTGCCCCTGAGTTTTCTCCACAGACAAACATGGCTTATTAGCTGAGGCACAGTCGTAGACTGAAACAGCTATTTTATATTTTAAACTGAGATAACATCTCTCTGTGTTGCACTGAATAGTTTTTACACATATGGTTCATGTTAGCTCTGGTATGAGTACATTCTGCTTTCTTATAATGTATAGAATTGTCTTTTGAAAGACAGAGAGTTTCCTGAGAAAAGAACCAAATGAAGACTTTAGTCTAAGCACCGCCCTATTTAAAGTCCTGCATGTCTCTATATACATACTTCATTAGGAACACAGATATAAAAATCACCAAATTGCAAAAATCTGAATTCTTAAGGGGCTGAGTTCTTTTGTAACTCATAAAAAAAAAATCTTTTGGGGTACAATTTTCTTTAATTTTTAAATTGTTATGCAAAACTAAATGTAAATTCAAGGCAGGGAAACCAGATTAACGTTGCTACAAGAGGACAGGGAGGTGAAGGAGAGGACAGGAAGCAATGTATGATGGCAAGCCATGAGCGCTACTGTGGAAGCTAGCTGCCAAACCCAACAGGGGAGAAACAAAAGGGAGAGGCTGCTTTTTACCCATCAAGTCACCAAAAAGAGCATGCTTGTGTAGCAAAAGTGCAACAAAAGCTGATGCTATAGGCAAGCTGTCAGGGGGTTATTAACTATTACGGCAACTGTTAGGTCCATGTGGTCTGAAAAGGAGAATGAAAGCTCTGTTTTGTCTCCTGTGAAGATAATTAGTGACAAGTACAGAATTCATCGCTTTCCTTTTTCAGCCCCATGCCAGGCAACACTGGATACATTGCTGTGACTGAGCAGATACAGGAACAGTAAAGAGCAAAGTTAAAGTGAAGTTAATAGATGAAATCTTCATGTAATCCTCTTCTGGAGCTGACATTTGGAGTTGGAGCCTGTGACAGTAATGTCTATAGTTTAACTTGTAGTACTCAGCCCAGATCTCCTAAGGTATTTAAGTATCTAAATCCTATCATTCCAGACTTCTTTCCTCTACCTGTCTTCTGTTACAAACACAACACCCTGCACAGACCTTCCATTACAAGAGAGCAAAGACTAATGCTCTCTTTGTATAACATTCATGGAACAGCATATGAGAGCAAAGGATTTGAAAAACACCAGAGGAGAGCTCCAAGTGGTTAAGTTGCTCATATAGCAAATCTGTCTGGCTTCTGGACCCCACGTATCAGAAATTTATTATCCTGCCCATTTCGTTTGAAAAAACAACTTTTAATTTTTTACACTGCTCCTCATGTTTGCAAAAATATTGGCAGACCTTTTCAAAACATTAGGCATCATATGCTTATGCCAAAGGAGCGGTATCTAAATGACCTCATCTGCTCTCACTAAATCTCTTGTTTCACTGAAGTAAACAGTTGTGCCATGGATAGTGTCTATACATTGACCCACTGAAGCAGGTCTTCCTGTTTGAGACTGAAGCAGAAGATAACACATATTTACACATATTGCACTTTAGCTGAAGGTTACCAAACATATGGCAGCATAAATATTTGTATGACTTACTAATATTATTAATTAATCAGTGATAAGGTAATAGTAACACGTGGTATCAGAGCAGATTCAAAGTTTACAGAATTACCTGAGCTCTTGGCACAGAAATTTTAAATTTATAATTACATCAGCAGAACATCATGCATGATGTTGGTGCATGAAAAACTAATAGATAAAAAGTTAAGCTATTAAACTGTTGTGATGGGATTAGTTACATGGAAAACAAAACCAAACCAAACCAAAAACCAACCAAACAAAAACCCTTATAATTATTGCTTCCTCTTTCAAGTACATGGGAGACAAAATGACAAATTCAAATTAAAAAATCAGCAGGCATGTACATTATGCATGTCTGGGAAGGATAGAATGAATTCCCCTTCAGGCAGTGCTAATGCTGCAAAGGTTCTGTTATTCAGATTGTGTTGTCTCTTAATGTTAGCAGCACAATCCTTCTGTGTTGGATTATAATATTTTTAACTTCTTTTGACTCTTTACCCTCCCCTTCACCTTCATTTCCATCTGTTGTTGAACAAATATTTTTGAGTTAGAATAGCCCTGGAGATGACAGGGGGAGAAACACAGCAGACTGGAGAGATGCTTCCCTGGTGGGAGCTGTGCTGCGCCAGCCCTGAGCCTGTCAAGCATAGTTCTGGTTCTGCCTCCAGTTGACAGGCGTTACATAGCAAGTATGATTGCTGAAGTAGTTTTGGTGTCCAATCCATGGGCTAAAATAAAATCATCTAGTCAACAGTGCTCAGAAAGCAAAGAAGACTTGCTTCTGGGTGTTTCTTCTCAGTGTCTGCATGAATTTATGGTAGATTTTAGCTACAGACAAAATTCACTGCTTAGGAAATAGAGTTGTCTGCATGAGAGGTTTAAAGTTTAAGCTTCTGCAAAATGTAGCATTTGAATTAAGTTCTAGATTAATCTTCTCAGGGAAATCTCCATTCACCTGACCAAAATAAATAAAACTATTTTGCTACCTTAATTCTTCACTGGGACAGTGTTTTGGAAAGTGCTGAGAGAATTAGAATTCCAGTAGACAGGTTAGAATCATAACTGAAGTAAGAAATAACATGAAGGGATGAGGTTGTTCATTGCACCAAGAATATATATGAAACCATTGCCTCAGTATATCACAGAGAAAAAGAGGATGAAGCTCAACTGTTTTTGAATGATCACTTTAATTTTTTTGGAGCATTTCTGTTTTATGTTAGTAAAAACATTCAGACAGTTATGCATTAAACTAACTTCAAGCTTGCTCTTGTTCATCTGCCCATCTTCAGCAGGACATAAGCTCTTCGATTTCCCAGTTGTTTCTAAATCCTATGAGGTGCTGAAATGGGAGAACTGAAGTCAAAAAGGTAAAGGTGAGGCTAGTATATTGGCAAATAAAGGTAAAGGTGAGGCTAGTATATTGGCAAATAAGGCAGATAAACCTGCTGCTCTGGGCCAGTTCAAGGAAAGCAAAATTTCATAGCATCCCTCTGGAATAATCAAGGGGACGGAAGCAAGAATGATTCCCCTAAACAGCAATACTGACCTGTCTGTGACCAAAACACCCAAATTAAGATCCATGAGGTGTCTGAAGAACTGAAATGTGCCAAAACTGACCAGTAGTCAGTGATTAGAGACCTAAATGAATTTCCAAATTTCATTTCTATATTGATCTATAATTTTTATTGTCCTTTGTATGTTTTGATTGATAGATCTCTAGAAAATGCTATACTAATGTTCCCTGTGATTGTTTTCTTAGTACTTAGTTTAGCTGAGGATTCTTCATTCCCTTCAAATTTCCTCATCATTAATCAGAAATACTTTCAAAAATGTACAGAATGGATTACTGCACACAACTGCAGTGATTTTATCCATTCTGAAATGTCAATGATAATTTTATACTGCAGGTTTACAGCTATATTGCTTCCCTTCCAAATTCATGCCTATGTCCTTCACACTATTTGATCATCTTTTTAAAGATGATACATATAAATCTCCCTCTTTTTTTTTTTTTTTTCACTCTGATCATACAGTGAGAACACATGCCCTTGGAAGAGGTATAATTCAAGAATCATTTAGTTTGCATTCCTAAAGAGCTAGAAATGCATGCACAGACATCCTATAATTATTAATTAGAAATAGAAACTAAACTGAGTTATTTATTACCAGGAATACAACCTACATTCACAAAGAAATGCCTTATCTCTACATCTAAATATACAATATGTCCAACCACAATCCAACAAAATATCTGTTCTTTGTCTGGATATCAGCACTACATAAGTAATGAAAGGCTCTTACATAGCCTGCAGCATGCTGAATCTGAGTAAATCTTTCTTTTTTCCTAAGAGGAATATATCTTGACTTGGCATGAACAGGTGTCTTTCACACCTGCTCTGAAACAAAGACCACACACTGAAAAATTAAAGTCATTTCTCAGCTAAGTTAGCAGAGGCATTTTGGAATACTTGCAGAAGGTCTATGCAAGCCTTTTTTCCAGAGTTTATCAGCTTCTAAGTTTACTACCAAGTCTATTCCAAAATTCAAAATCCTTTTTACCCCATCTTTGTAAAGCCATATTCGTTGAAGATTTGACTAAATTTGACTAAATGCCTTTAACTTGTTGTCCAAACTTCCCAGTGAGAGCCCACACTACTGCACACTTTGGGGTAGAATTATACTCTGTTTGCATCCTAGAAAATGGAAAGACTTGTTATTACCTCTTTGTCTGCCTCAAACCATCATGTCTTTTCAAATGTACATTGGTTTTGTTCTTCAGGGTGTGGAGGCATCTCAATTTAAGGTGGGCAACAAGTTGAAGCAAGTATTCCCAGAGGGTATTTTAGGGTAATTTCTGAATTTCTGAAGGTATTTTAGGGTAAGCAGTAAGATGAGGGAGAATTCAGAGGAGTTACAGAGTTTTCTGGGGCCATATGCAAGTAGATGGAACTGTATTTTACTTCATCTGAGTGAAGCAGCTCTTCCTCACTATGTGATGAATTTCAGGCTGTCAAACTGTACAGAAATGGCTTGCACAAGAGAGGGGGGAAACAACTAACTTCTCGGCTGAAAGAAACTCCCTTTAAACTGCCCTAGACCTGCACAATTGTGAGTTGCATGGTGGTGTTTATGCATGTTTTCTTTGTCTGACATCACACTGTAAATTACAGAGAGCTGATGGGCAGCTCAGTCAGGAAGAAATGAAACACCATCAGAAAAGGATAATAAATTTTCAGGCAGTGAGCACAGACTTTCCAACTCTGGATGTTAGTGGTATTTCTCAGGTTCATATTATGTTTGGAAT
Source organism: Netta rufina (assembly GCF_964035555.1). NCBI lineage: Eukaryota > Metazoa > Chordata > Aves > Anseriformes > Anatidae > Netta > Netta rufina. The sequence goes on along the minus strand of NC_140125.1, from coordinate 74,512,070 downwards.
ATATTGTTCAAACTTACTTATATCACCCTTTTTTAGTGGTAATGGGAGAAAGATTCAATGGGTTTTGGATTAATATCTCTGTGTTAATTGCCAAATGAGTCAGGCTTCTAGTTTTTCCTAGTTATAACATTTTTTATGGTTGAGAGGACAGACTGATTATTTTCTTTTTGTTGTTTAGCTGACTAAAATGGAGTGGACACATAGCATTTTTTCTTGTATTTTTAAAATTATAAAGAAACACTGATGTCTCTTTTGTCAGGTTTGTTTCTTTTAATGATTTCAATCATTAATATTCAGAGATAGTTAAATTCTGTGACCTCATATTGTGTCTGAAGTACCTTTTCACTGCTGTTAATAAAGAAATCATAAAGAAAGAAAAAAGCAGTACTAGTCACATCTATTGTTATCAAGCAATAAGAGGGAGAATAATGACAAACCAAAAATCAAATACTATCAATAAGAGATTTTACTTTCCATGGATACAGTTGAGTCTGCATGATCTTAGGAGTGTCTGTCTATGATTCTGCCCCCTATCACTAGGAAATAGGGATTAAAAACTAAAATCACAGAACCTGATTCAACAAAACAAATGAATCTTCTTGCAAATTGGAGTGAGTCTTAAAGACAGTCCTTTGTCGAACTTAAGGCATCTGGTAAGCAATGGGGCTGCAAGCTCAAAATCAGATATTTTCAACAAAGTAAAACTAAACTGAAAAGCTAACACCAAAGATTAGAGCCCTCCATAGACTCTCCCAGGTGTCACTGGCACAAGGAATTTAGTGTCCTAAATGACAGGGAAAGATTAAAGCTTACCTAACAACTGAACAGTTGCTCCAATCCATTAAAAACAAATAAATGTCAGAATGTCAGTGACATTTATCAAACACAACTCACAACTTATATTCATGTTCTCAAATGAATGCAACATTGAAAGAATTCAACAGAGAGCTGAGGTGTTATCTGACACATTTTTATTTCTTCCACCCCCAAAAAATTTGCTATGAAGAAAACTGTAGAAAAAGAAAAAGGATAGAAAGGATACTTTTGAAAAAGTTTAGTCCCACCAACTTTTTCAGGTGCAGGTAATGACTCTGTTCTGAGGTGATGTCTCCTTTTTTGATTCCTCTGAAGTCCTGTTCCTGAATATGCTTTTCAAGCTTAAAGATGTCACACATTTTTTATAAAGAGTAAGAGTAGTTGAAAGTCAATTTACTGAATGGAGTAGTGTTTATAAAAAATGCACTCATCTTTTATCATAAAAGTATTGTCATATGTGTTTCTACCTGCTATGACTCATTCCAAGTCATAGATGTGCTAAATATTGTTGATATACTAAAAGAGTATGTGTGAGTTTTATTTTAGGAAATATAAATTGGAAATAGAATACATATGTTAGGCTAAAATTACTAAGCTTCAAAATATTCATAAAAGGAAGTGTGATGCCAATAGTGGGGGGAAATGAAAAGTCAATGAATTGAGACTCTTCCCAGTTCATGAATCATTCACAGATTATTTCTAACCAAGACATATGGAGCCATACACTGGGAAGACACCTATTCACCAAGTTGCCTGGATGGGTGTTTGTCAGCCAACAAAGCGGTAGTGGTGCCTATCTGGTCATGGGACATGCTCTCTGTTCATCATCTGGAAAACTGATGCTGTAATGGGAGTGAGGAATGGCAGTAAGGAAAAAAGGAATAGTCATAAATTTTGCCATCAAGCTTCAGTGGATCAGATGGGGACCCCTTATAAGGTTCAGTGCTGTTGGGCCCAGCTCATTTGTGACCTTTCCAGTCTCACCTCTCTTGAGCATCTATCATTCAGTTGGTTCTGATCTCATCAAATTATCTGAGGTAGGAAATAGCACAGAGAGAAAAATAAATCCTCATGCTGGATTCCACAAGATTAACGCACTGCAGGCTAGAGATGAAAAATAGATACATCTCACTCACATCCTAGGAAAACTTCTTTGTCAGTAAAGTTGGTGGAACATTTTGACTAATGAGGTAGTTATGGCGCAGTCACTAGGTAGCTTTAAGAAAAGGTCAGAGGCACACAATGAACTGAGTACTACAGGGTCCTCCCCTCCTCAATGCAAGGGGCTGGATCCACGTAGTGCCTTGATCCTTTCAATCCCATTATTTGTGATTTATCATTAAAAAGGCTTCCTCCCAGAGAACTGAGAAAACAGGAGTTCAGTTTTGTGTGGAGGGGGAGGTATAGTGACCAAGCTGTTATTTTTCTGTTATTGTCTAAAAAGCCTCTGTGCACCAGTAGATATTTATAATCTGGTATGTTTTAGAATCAGTGTGTTATCTCCCAGAGAACAGCGTGTTTGATGTAATTCTATTGGGACACATGAAACAGAAGTTTCATGTGACTGGCAGAGCCGCCAGGGAGGTGCGTGACAAGCCACGGCTGCCGTGCTTAGCCTGCTTGGGAATACACCAGAAAAGATAACCAAACTTCCATTGTGATTGGATCTCTTTCTGCTACCAAATTAAACAAATAAAAATGAGAACTTTAAATAAAGCTTTCTGGATGCCATGAATTGTGAGAGCACTAGTGTGCCTGAACATGCTCACACATGTTTTCAGTAGCAAAATCAAGGCAGTTTATTCAAGAAGTGCCAGTTGTCCTATATAAATTTAATTTCGTCAGGATCACATAACACTCCAAGCTATCAAAAGGGCATAAAAAGGATCCCTTTGAGGTCATTTTCCTACAACACAGCATTTGCTTTGCCTTTGCACATCCAATACTACCATCTCACTAAATGTAGAATGTCACACAATGCACGGGAGAAAATTGACTGTTTGCAGCATAATCTAGGGAACTATAAACATTGTAAAAAGGGAATCTTCCTCTTTTTCTTCCTCACTCCTTCTCCTGTATCCCTTGTTAATTCATACCACAGCATATATGTAAGGATCTTGTTTTGAAAACCATACTTATATTTCCTCCAAGTAAATAAATGTGAGATCATGCTGTGTTGCTGGGAACATGATAATTAGCTTTGCTGCATTATGAGAGCCTGAGGTGACACAGTGATAGATTAGGGCACACACAACACCTCCCTGAGCATTTTTCAGTCATCATATGAGGAAATTATGGGATTTACGATTGGAACAGCTACAGAAATAAAATACCTCCTCATAGCTCTCTCATTGCAGCTGATGTTCATCGCATTTTACTGTAGAGTGATGTTATATTTCCATGTTTCTGCTGTTGAAATAAGTAGCTCACTGATGCTGCGTTTGGAGATCCCTCTTGGATTGTTTCTGTTTCAGTTAAATCACATAAACACTTTCAGATAAAGAGAGATAGACATGGCAGTAAGCAACAGACAAATGGTCATTAGATATTTGAGCTGAATGTCGAAGCAACAGACCTAAATCAGTATCAGTTTTCTTGCAGGTCAGCAGAAAGAACCAAAGACAAAGACAGCACTGAATTGAACAATATGGTTCAGACCGGTTGGAAGCTCAAAAAAAATAAATGAAATGAAATGAAATGAAATGAAATAATAAAATAAAATAAAATAAAATAAAATAAAATAAAATAAAATAAAATAAAATAAAATAAAATAAAATAAAATAAAATAAAATAAAATAAAATAAATAAAGAAATCATCAGGGTAAGAAGGGTGAGACATTTAAGGGAATTTCTCTGTTTAGCTTTGATAGTGAAAGGAAACATTTTCTTTGCCATAGTTTTCCAGCAACTGCAAAGCTAATTTATTAAAACACACATCAATGGTGACTGATGGGATAGTATTTCTTTTCTTTAAAGGTCTTGTTAGATATAGACTTGAGATATAATTTAACATGATGTCTATTTGGGATCCATAAAGGCCTTTTAAATGAGGAGATGGATGTGGGTCAACTTTTGGCTAAGAAAATCAGCAGCATTATACTAGAGATCAGAGCAGGGAATTGCATAGGTACAGGGCCATAATTTCATTATAAAATATCAATATTTCCTAGTAAGCCTACAAGAAGACGTACTAAATTACCTTCAGTAAATATGGAGCCTCATAGAATCTTCCCACCTGCTACCCAGGTATCAGCAGATATAACAGTCAGGGAACAGCTTTGAAGGAGACATACAAAGTGTTGTCTAATACAGGAGAGTTAAGGATTTCAGAGCACATTCACAGGATAAATTATTCAGCTCCTAAGAACAAGTCTTGACCCTTTACTGAAGCAAACAGCTTTTGTGCAGTGAAACGCAAGCAAAATATAAACTGACTGAGATAAAACTAGAGATATAGTCATTATTATTCACTGGCTTCTTAAAAGGAAACATTGTATGGGACTTCCTTTATACACATATATTCCACACACATGTATGTGTGTATATATATATATGTGTGGAAGTTTTAAAATGTTTTCTCATTGAGGAATAATTAACCCCATTGTTCCATTTGCTTCTTGCATCTCTCACAAATTTAGTCTAGTCAATTTTGAAAAACAATTAAGTTTTAACCATTTTATTGCATTTTATCTGCTATAGAGTACACATGATTTAACATCAGTAGTGATCTTCAAATTGCTGTCCTTGGACCCTTCAGAATTGTTAGATTATTTCTGTGAGGTTCATGAAAAACAATTTAAAAAAATAACCCTGCTCTGATTTACAAATTTCAATGAATATATGTACATTTGATATACATATATATATATATATATATACACTTATATACTACAGGCTCATATAAGCCTATAATAAAATATATTTTGGAGGTATGCAGTGAAAATAACTGTTCTTTACTTCTTGCAAGAGACCACCTGCTTTCACCTAACTGAGTATTTCTACTCATGGCTGGCCAGTGGTAAGTTTTCTAGCAAATACATCTTTTTCAGAATGCATCCAGTCTAGTCTCAGGATACTTTTTCATCCCAGTGAACACAGAAATATGATCAAGCACTTTTTCTGCATTATTTATTCTTTTACACATACATCTCTCAATTTTTTCCAGGATTGGTGAGACTTAGGATGACAGAAAAGAGAAAACCATGAAAGGGTATCCCTTGATTTTAAATTATCTTATGAAATCTTGTTTTTCTTGAAATTCTCTGTCCTTCCTCATTTTTTTGTCACAAACACGAGAATGTGAAAGAAATGCAGACCTAACCCAGCATTCACTTGCTGTAGGCAACACCCACCACCAAGTCTGTCTCCCACTAGCTCAGCCTCTATCTGTGTCAGTCTTTGCAACAATAATTTAGAAGCTAATTTGTTGTTGCATATATTTCAGTTTCCATACAATGATATTCATCAACAGGAAATTTATTTTTATATATATATAAAATTTTTGAGCATCCCTACATTTCTTGTCCTTCTCTAAGCCATTCTGGATAAGTTGGCTTCTTTCTCGGAGAAAGCTGCTACGATGCAGTTTCATTTGTGCATGAAGAAAGCTTTCTGGAGCTAGTAGCCTCAATTTATTCTTTTAAGCCCAGGAGCTGTATTCATAACACTATTAATGTATGAAGTGACTGGTAACTCTGGCCTTGCTGCACCTCTGTCTATGTACACCAAAGGTTTTCTGCACAATCCAAACACCCGGATTATTTACAAATCTAGACACTTTCAAAAAAGTTTTAACATCTTCTGTTTTGAGCTTTGCTATATTTTCTGGGTTTAGTGACAGCCCAGTGGATGTCAAGACGAGTCTCATGAATGGCACTTTATAAAAATTTTCTCTTATTTCTATTCAAATTTATTTCCCTAAGTCTTTAAGCTGACAGGAAAGGATATGTCTGCAACCCATCTGTCAGACCATCTATGTGTCCCTACAACTAAAGTCATTCATTTTGATACAGCTTTTTGCAAAACTGAGCACTTCTTTCTGGCAGTCTTAATACTATCCCACAACGGGTATGAGCCCCAGAATTTTGTTCCAATGGCTCTACTTTCCAGAGATCCCAAATGTGTCCAGATAAAACTTATTTATGCAGTGGCACTTACCCAGATCAGCAGCATAAGATCCTATTTTTGCCAAGCCAAATAATAACAAGCGATGGGCAAGGATTTATCTTCACTGCTTTGCTTAAGTTGCTTGCAATCACACAAATGAATAGGTGCTCTCATGTTTTTTTCTATTGTGCTCAGAGATCTTTTTCTGTATTGTGATGGTTTCTTCTCCTTTGTTGTTTTGCTTTTACTTTTGCATAATACTGCTACTGGGGAGTCTGTGCTGTCATTATTACTAGTGGATTATCTCTGAGACTGCTCCCTTTCTGCTCTGTGTTTAGATATGAACTTTCAATTTGCTTTATCTGCCAACAACTTTTGACAGAGTTAGCGTGGGATGTCAAAGTATTTCTCATTCAAACACCTGCATTTTGCATTCCAGTTACCAACCTATTATGAATCAGATTCAAAACGTGTTAACTGCATGAGTCAGGTCACCAAAACACTAAGTCATTGTTTCTCCAATTCTTGCTTAAACTCACTAAATAAATGCTTCTCTGACTACTGGTTGAAAGTGTATTTGGACTAGTTTTAGCAGCTTATATACAGCTCCCTTAACCTCTGCACCCTTGACCAAACACTCTTGAAAGAGGGTATGTATTGAATTGGAAACCTGAAAGATGGAATGTATTGAATTGAAAAATATAAGAATCTGGCTCATTTCTTCTTTCTTTCTTTCTTTCTTTCTTTCTTTCTTTCTTTCTTTCTTTCTTTCTTTCTTTCTTTCTTTCTTTCTTTCTTTCTTTCTTTCTTTCTTTCTTTCTTTCCTTCTTTCTTTCTTTCTTTCTTTCTTTCTTTCTTTCTTTCTTTCTTTCTTTCTTTCTTTCTTTCTTTCTTTCTTTCTTTCTTCATTCTACTTACCCCATTAGAATAGCATCCTTTATCCAGAGTGACCTACAGGAAGGCCAGTCCACAGGCAGCTTCTGCTTCCCTGTTTTCCCCCAGGGAGATGTGGACTCCAGGAACTGCCTAACCTGCCTCTCAGCAGGAGTCCCCTCTCTCCAGTGAGCAGCTCCAGCCATGGGATTACGTGAGGAGGATATAGGATGAAGCTAGGCAGAGCTCTCCAAAACTGGGCAACATAAGAACAGACTCTGCTATGTCTGTCCATGGTGGTTAAAGGGGTCAAGAAAGACACCTCTTATACTCTCAGCCACCACTACAGAGTGACAGGGACACTAGCATCCAGCTCCATGTGCTGTTGACTTCTCCCCACCATGAACTAGAGTACATCTACTCACTGAACACATCAGTGCCATCTGCTCAGGGATAGTAATGTGATATGTTGTTCAAACAATCTGCTTTGATGAGGTATTTTTTGTTTTCTTGCTCACTTTGTTTTTAAAAGGGCTTTTTGCTGGAGAGGATTAGAAATGCTCATTGTTTCTGATTTTGAAACCTGCAAGAGCCAACTCACTTCTGATACCATATTCAGTGTTTGACAGACAGAGCAAGAAGGCTTCAAGACAGCACAACATCCCAGCTTCCTAGTCTTTTCTCCAAATCAAATATTCCCTCCCATCAAAGTCTGTCAAAGGCCCCATGGAGAGTTCTCTGTGCAGGTCAGCTGGAAGGTGGGTTTCAAAGCATTCTCCTTCCCTGCAGAGAAATCTCCCTGGGCATGGGATTGAAGAAAGGAGGTGGAGCTGTCAAACAAGGCAGAAATAACCCAGCTGCTCTTCCGTGGCCTGCAAAAAATAAATCCTTCCCTTGTCCCACAGACCCCTGCCTGGGACAGGTGAGGATTTATGGAGGAAGACAGACAGACAGACCCCAAAGAGGACACTGACCCAGTCACTGCTCAGCTGCCAAGATCTGCATCACATGTAGTAAAAGGCCTAGGAAAGTGCCAATACTGACAATGTAATTGAAAAGCTATTTCACAACTTTAGTTGTCAGCAAAAAGTGTTTACATGCAGTTCCTGTCTACATATGCAAAAAGAAACTTCAATAAAGCTTTGACAAATGCCTGGGAACCTCAGGCACAGGCAGTCTGCAGGAAGGAATTAGCTAAAGCACCAGGATAGGAAAAGGGTTACCATGGCTAGGATCCAAGCTTAGTCACAGGCACCTTCCTTGGCTTGCAGCTTACACTGAACTGAGTTTGGCCTGAGACCCTGAAGAGCTGAGGAAATCAGGGCACAGTTTATCAGTTCCTAAATGTGAAAAAAAAAAAAAAAAGAGAGAGAGAGAGAGAGAGAGAGAGAGATGGAGAGAGAGATGGCCACAGCAAATATTTTGAATTTTGTGAATCTGTAGGAAATCTGCCTTTTTCTTCTTAAACAGAGGGAATATTATTAAATTCCTTTCCAGTCTCAGCTGTGAGGGGCAGCTAGGACAGCAGCTGTGTCTGCATGATCACACCACCACGTCTCAGGCTCACAGGAAGAGGGACGGCCCCTTGTACATGCTTGTACGTGAAGGCACACAGATCCTTTTTCACTCTTTCCTCCTTTCAGAACTATTCCAGGACAGAACACATATCCATCCCCACCAGCAGCACACAAAGACCTGCTACCAGGAGGAGAAAGACTGAAAGGTGCATTTTCTTTTCTTTATCAAGGAGCCCAGATCCTGGCCCAGCTTCTTCCATCCACTCCCTCCCTCTCACAGACATGCATTTGCTCCCATTTCCCTCCCATTCCACTCCCCACTGGAAAAGCACTGAACTCCTTCTTTCCCAAAGGGGATCGCATAACATCACCCTGGCAACAACACCAATTAAGTGTGAAGGAAAGTAATATTAGGAAAATGTTAATGGAGTTTGACTTCTTCGAATGCAATTTAGAGCTGGAAACAATGAAGCAAGGCTGAATGAAGCAAGCTGCCAGCTCCCTGCGAACCAGCAGCAAGGGCTCCCGGGAGCCCTGTTTTGGAGCCAATGTCGCAGGGATGAGTGGAGGAAGGAGGGCGACCGCCAGGACTTCGGAAAAGATTACAGTGTGCACAGGAACCGCTCGTTGGCTTTCCAGACTGAGAGCAGCACTGGCTGGTGCCAAAGGGAGAAGCAATGAAAGGGATTTTCACAGACACAAAGAGGAAGGAGCCGGCAAAATGACATTCTGAGTCTAACCCTGAGGAAAGCATTTGCTGAAAAGAACAAAGGTATGTGCTGAGAGGCCAAAAGACCAGGAAGCCAAACTGGGAGTACTGAATGGGTCAATCACGTCCAAAACCTTAATGCTCCCACAGACTTTGGTAACATTATTTACAGAAACAGGAAACATCCTTAACTGACATAAGATCTCAACGAACATAAATGGAGCACATTTGGCTCTCCACAGTGACAAGAACACAGCTGGAATTCAGATTCATAAAAAATGTCAGATCGGAAATACCCTTATAAATATTGCCACCATTAGCAGCAGGAGGTACAAATGGAAAGAGAGACAGTGCTCAAGGCTCAGTACCAGATAACACACCATGTCAGTCACTGATAATTAAAATACTAAGGGCATCTGGCCTTCCTCATGGAAAGCATGAGATCTCAGGTGAAACAAGATGGGCCTGGGGGAACTCAGCTTTGGAAAGGGTTCTATTTTTGATGCTTTTTTTTCAGGGTGTTATTAGATCTTGAAGAGAATGTACTGAACAACAGAAAAAAAAATGTTTTGGTAAACCTTTTTTTTTTTTTTTTCCAGTTTCTAGAGTCATCTGAAAATAGTCAGAAGTCATGGGCACATGTTTTCTCCGATCTTCATTAGAAGAAAACTGCTCTGTAATGGCAGTGCACCTCTTCAGTCAGTAACTGAAGGCACTTGTAAAATCAGGCAATTTCCTCCTACAAGATTTTAATATCAGCCAGCTACCAAAAGGTCATAACCATAAGTGCAGCTACACTCATAACTGCTGCAGCCCTGACAAAAGCAATGGATCATATACACCAGGCCATCCTTTTCTGTTGCAAGCTGTTGCAAGAGTAAAGGATGGAGTGATTTCCCATGAAACACCACTCCTTTCTGTGATAGATAGCCTACATTTCTTAGCTGGGTCTTGTATTTCCAATGGTGAGTTGAAACATCAGAAGTAAAACTCTGAAAACATAGTTGAAATACAGTCTTTGATTAATTTTGCTTTGCTTTTTTGATACGAGGGAGGGAGAGGAGATGAAGATATTGATTTCTACCCCAAATATGTAACTTGAGCACATGACAAGGCTAATCCCTGAGCTTTTACTGAGATGAAATCAGATTTACAGCAGCATATTTTGAACAGGAAAAGCTGGGACAATTCTCCAAGTTCATCAATATGTTTTATTTAGAATTTTATTAGAAACCACACTGACACAGGGGACATGTAACGCGGTGACAAGAAAGTCAGCTTTAAGAGGTGTTCCTAGCTACAAAAGCCACCTTTCTTTGCCTCCCTTGGAACTACATGGAAACTGCTGCACTGGGGCCAGCTTCAGGCAACCTGTCCTCTAAAACGACAGTAGGGGGAATGTTGTAGGGAAAATCTGTGCTGTTTTGCTGTTGAAGATTTCGCTCAATGTTTCTCTGTTTTTTCAAGGATTCCAGTCTTCAGTTCACAGTTTTCTGTAAATACACAGGTAAGTGGTACTAATTTGGATGACCTTTTTGGGCAGAGAATTCAGAGACAGAAATGCACTATATGCAAAGCTAGTATATGAATATGTAAATAAATAAGGTTGGCATTAACATTGATACAGCTCAGGAACCACACCAAATGACAAAATTATTTATCCTTTTTTTTTTTTAATTCCTTTTCAAAATCAATTCAAATCACATCTCTGTCATGATTTCAGGCCCGATGTAATTCAGTTCCACAAATTCTTTGCAGCAGGAACAACATTTTTTTGACATTCATAAAAATTGCAAGCATGCAATGAACACTCATTTATCACACTGAAGTAGAACAAATGTATGATTGGAAGCAGGATGGGCTGTAATAACTTCTGAATATGTCCCACATTTTTACACTCTGTCTAGTCCATGTTTGTCAATTTACATTTGCTGTGATGGAACTGGAATTTATTAAGGTAAATCAGAAGCAAGATGGAGATTCATATTTCAGATTTTTGTGCTATTCTCCCACATGAAATCAGAATATAAGTGTCTCGTTGATGCTGATTATTCCCACCACTGCTTTCTGCAGTTTCCCTGATTTCCCATACAGCTGAGAAAATATTTTCCTGTGAAACATCTGGTTAAGGAATGCTGGGAGTTCTGAAATGGCTGGTGCATCCTCTGAAGTAGATGGCTTTGAAGCAAAGTAACATAGCTTTAAACAATTCCAATAGACTGAAAAATATTTGACAAAAACTCACCAGAGACTACCAAAGACCCTGTAGTTGTTGTCATAGATTTCTCTGAGTATGTTGCCCTAGCACATGCAGACATAACTAAGACTGTGTAGATATTATGAATGTAAAAGCACAACCCCAGCAGAAAACCTGTGAGGGGGTGCACAGGAGGGCAAAGAAGGAGCTGTAAAAATGGAGTAGGAGAAAATCAAAAGAAAATAAAATCTGTTTTGTACAGCTTGCAGTTTTTCTTCCATGAATATTCCTCAGAGAAGGTGAGAGACTACCCAACTCTACTGCATTTACCCCAGGAAGAATATAAAGTTGACAGAGATGCAGAAAGAAATGATCTCTTTGCCACCTTTGTGATTAATTAAAATAAATAATAAGTGAAAACAGTAAGTCCTGAACTTATTTCTTTCATGACAGAAAGAAATTAAATTAAAGAAAGAAATTTATTTGGCCAAAGTTTCGTCCAGAAGTCAGCCCAGCACTTGCCCAACATAGCACTGTCAGCAAGGGACACAACTGCCTACTGAACTTCAGGCACTTTATCAGACTCTGTTGGTCCTGTGCAGTTAGTTAGGCCTGGCTGAATAGCGACATTTCTTCTTTTCTGAACTCAAGATTGTCTTCCAGGTCATTTATTATTTCTCTGTCTTTGTTCCAAAATGGATCCCACTAATAGGAAAAAACAGTCACTGCAGCAACCGATCACAAGTAACACTTGTGGTACAGTGCTTCTCCAGGTCACAAATAAAGTCCAAAGCCAATGAAGAAAGCCAAGACAGAATTCATGAGAGATCAGTTTAATAAGAAAAGGGGTTAAAAAGCAGACGATTTCTGGGGGGAAAAAATATCACTGGCATAAATTATGTCACTGTGGGAGAAAGACATAAAACGTTGCAAAGAATTAATTTGGTTAAGTGAGGAATTCTCCATACATATTATACAACAAAGTATGAAGGCAGTGGAAATAGGGTCAGATTATTGAAGACAAGCTTAAAATTAAAACGTGTCAAGACAAGAGTAACAGGTAGAGACATGTGAAATGTTTTATTTATGTTCAAGTTTATGAATATGTTCACAGATAAGAGAAAAAGCAAAGAAAAGATTTAACACTAAGCAGGTGAGATGAAAAGTCATTGAGACATATCTCTAAGAAAATATAAAAATCAGCTGCAATCAGAGAGTATAATTAGCCCTAGCAACAGACAAGCAACACATCCACCTTCAGTAGGGAAAGAATAGGTTAAAAAGTACTTCAAGAAGTCAGATATTTTAAAATTGACAAATCTTGACATAATGTCATCACAGAGAATTTTAAAGAGCTGGTTGATTAACTCGCCAATCCATTAACAGTTACCTTTGACAAATCATGGAAAAACGTGAGATGTCTGAAACCAAGTAGAGGGCAGACATGGCTTCTATCTTCAAGTGAGGAAGAAAAAAAAAAAAAAAAAAGAGAGCGAGAGAGAGAGAGAGAGCAAGAGAGAGAGATCAAGGAAATGCAGACATATCAACTTAGTTCCACTTTCTGGAAAAATACTGGAACAACTAAATTAATACATGATTACAAGCATGTAAGTGGAAACAAAGTGTTGAATAACAACCCATATGGAATCATCAGGAGCAAAGTCTGTCAGGCCAATCTCATTTATTTTTCTGACGTGGCAACAGGTCTGGCAAAGAAGGGTAAACAATAGACACCACATCCCTGATATTAGTTCATATTTTGACTATTTTGCACATTTTCCTAAGCAAACTAGGGAAATACAGATGGAAGGATGCATTCTGACAGTACTTTTATGCACTGAAGATACAAAAATACAGCCAGCCATTGACATGATGATACCAGCAGTTCAATGGACCAGTGGTTCAATCTCATCTATAAAGGTGGCTAAAAGTGGCTCCCCAGGGAAGAAGAGAAGAAGAAGCAAAAAATAGAGCAGTGCTTTCTCAGAATACTCTCCTGGATTCAAACAGCTTTTGGCTCAGGGTCTGTCTGAGCACAGGTTGATCTCTTTATGCTCTTTCCTTATAAATTGTTTAGTTGCTTTTTTGAACCAGCATATTTTTCTGGCATCCAAAACATCCTGTGGCAAGAACTAAAAACGTCTTAAATTTGCATTATGAGATGAACCTTGTCCAGTTGTTTTGAATCTGACTCTTGTTATATAATTTGACTTCCCTTAGATCATCTGTGAAAAGGAGAAAAAATAAGTCTTTCCCTTTTCCCCTAATCTATGATATAGTTATATGACAGACCTCTAGTATAAGTCCACTTACCCTGAAGCTTCTTAATTGTATTAGCTGATTTCCATGCAGAAGCTGATTTTGATCAACCTCTTTCAAAATTCTCTATAGACTGGTGATGTACCTTCACTGGGATGGGAGATGAAATCTTCTTTCTGTGCTTAGAAGTAGTATCAGAGCATGTGCTGCTGTGAGGAAAAGGATTTGTGTCATTGTTAATCAGAAACTGAAAATGACCTGCTATTGAAAAAAAAAAAAAGAAAAAGCCAAACCAATATGTACAATACGTATAAACAAATGTAGTCTATAAAGCACCTGAAGTCATCTGTCCTTTCTACCCCATCCTGGTCAAGACATATCAGCAGTATTCCACACAGCATTGGTTAGTGATGTCAGTGATGGAAGTAACCAAGGAAAAAATATCACAATCACAGAATTGTCTAAGTTGGAAGAGATCTCCAAGATCACCTAGTCCAAACTCTGACCTAACACTAACCAGTCCTCCACTAAACCATATCACTAAGCTCTACATCTAAACATCTCTTAAAGACCTCCAGGGATGGTGACTCCACCACTTCCCTGGGCAGCCCATTCCAATGCCTAAATATATGAACCAATTGGGCAAGACTGAGAATAGTTCAGTAAGAATTATTAGGATTTACTTGAGTAAATAAGCTGGGAGGAAACACTAAGAAAACTGGAGCTGGTTATACTACAACATATAATCCAGTAGGCAGACAAGACAAAAGTCTTCAAATATATGTTGGAGCAACAAGTATTCAGGTCCATTTGTGTGGGAGGTAAGACAAGAGGAAACCACCTTGCCTTATGGAAAGGAGGAGCCCCTCAAGACTCTAAGAAAAGCTGGCGGATGAAAAAGGAGAAGGTGCCTGGAGGGGCTGGGGGACTCCATGAATAAACGCTATAAGGAAAAATTAGGTTTAATCAGATGGGAAGAAGAAAAGCACACCTGATCCTGTCCTGGGATAAATGGATGAAGAAGGCAACATATTCAAATTCCTCCCATTTCTGGAGTTTTGTAAAGCACTGCAAAGTAGGGAATAAGAGGATGGACATTGCTCAAAAGTCCTCTTCTGTAAAGGATTGCTAAATTACCATATGAAAAATTTGTATTTTTTGCATATGCTGTATTTAGCATACTGATCGAGGTTTTGTTTACAGTTCACTAAAAATAACTGAAAAACTCGCTGACCTAACTGGACACTTCCCATATTCTAGGCAGCAATATCAAATATAATCTTACAAAATAAGCATTATTGCTCCACTTACCTTTTTCCCTCTTGGTAGTCATTAATCTGGGTTAGATTATATGCACTGTTAAACGTGATTTTTTTTTTTTTTCTGTTTTGATTTATGCGTATAACAATTTGGAATGATCTCACGCTGATATCATGGCTAGCAAAGCCATCAGGTTTGGGGAAGAAGGCTCAGAGTCTCATTCGCAGGTTTTCAACTCATATCTGTCTTTATTAATGCAAAATTGCTTTTGTTGTTTAGCCACTGAAGAGATAAAACAGTTTTGACATGTTTAGTAAATCTGTTTATATTTTTATTTCTAACTTCCTCTCCTGAATCTAATTTTCTCTGAGGAAATCTGGTACCAAATATGCTTAAACTTTCTTTTCACTCTTCAGACTGCTCCACAAATTAATGTGTTGTTTGTTTTTTTTTCTGTTCTACAGGATTTCGGGAAGTGGTGGAGTCACCATCCCTGGAAGTCTGCAAAAGACGTTTAGATGTAGAGCTTAGGGAAATGGTTTAGTGGGGACTGTTAGCGTTAGGTCAGAGGTTGGACTCGATGATCTTGAGGTCTCTTCCAACCTAGAAAATTCTGTGATTCTGTGATTCTGTGTGATTTCCCACCCAGTGTATAATCCATTAAGAAAGTTTTGCAAGAAGCAGGGAAAATAATAGCAATTTGTCATACTTAAATCCAGCAGCTTCTACAGAGAAAGGGTTAATAATACATCCTGTCTTAACATTTACTTTTTCACACTTGCAGGTCCTTGACTGCAGAACATTATTGCTTTATCCAGCAAATAAACACCCTCAGTGTTTATATAATATTTTATATTTTCCAGTGTGGAATGATACTAAAAGGAAACACTCGGCAAGGGCATGAAGGGGTTAATGGCCTTTCTGGAGGAAAGCACTGTTTTGGCCTTTTCCCACAGTGTTTGCCAGGAGTGACAAATCTGAGGGAAGGGGCCTTCCGCTGGTCCTCAGGGTGAAGGAGGGGAAGGAGCAGAGACCAGGATACAAGGGGGCCTCGGAGAAGAATCTGAGATTTCTCTGATTTAAGTGGTTGCACATAAGAAAACCTGATAATATGCCCACATAGCCTTATCACTGATCTACATTGATACATGTCTGTGTTCTATCTATCAAACCTGATGGATTAAGTGATACGTGGGAAGTCTCCGTGTTTCTCTCCTCTTTATCTGGTTCAACATCTACTTCTAAAAATGTGTATTTGTGCAGTCTACACATTTTTACTTTTATTTACTTTTATTTTATTTTATTTTATTCTTATTCTTATTTTTGTTCTTATTTTTATTCTTCTTTTTATTCTTATTTTTTATTTGAGATGGAAAACATCTCAGCAATTTATTTGCCCCAGTGAATGCTGACCTCTGCATCTTCCCTAACACACAGATCAGATGTGCAAGTAACTTGCAGTGTCTGAGGGGACATCTGAATTTTCTGTCTGCCCTGGAGGGTTGTTGTTGCACCGTCAGAAAACTGTGTAGTAAGTGGCTGATGCAGTAGCTGATGTTTCTTTTCTGTCCAGTGTCACTGACAAAGCATTTGCACATACAAGCTTAAATCTACATGTAGGGGCAAATTGTAATGTCTGTGCAGATAGATCCTTAATGAGATTTTCCAGAGTACCTTCTCATGACAACTATTGTGCTTTATGAGATAGGCTTACCAAGTTCCACGCCTTGTAAGGTAGGACCTTGAGGAGGTATGTGTGTACAGCTCTCACCCTGGAGTGAGGAAGTTACACGATGAATTACTTACCTACTATTCAATTACACTGGCATTATTGTGAAATTCACACATTACAGAGGATCCATTCATAGCATCTTCGATTTTCATCAGATACTCTCTGACCTTCATATATGTTTGAGCAATAAAACAGTCCTTAAGGGGAGTGGGGGGAATCCTATGAAACTAATACCCAGACTTTAAAATCAGCTTGCTATAGAGTGTTTTTGCAAATAGTAAAGGAAATGAAAAAGAGTCTTTCTATACTAGGAGATTATATTTCTGCTTTTCATGGTTAAATCTGAAATGACCGGCTCCGAGAAAACATCTGAACTTCATCTGGTTTTGTAATGAAAAAAAAAAAAAAAAAAGAGAGAGAGAGAGAGAGAAGTGAATTCATTTAGGCAATAAGGAGCAAGTATATAGTGCTCTTGCTAGAGGTTATAAAGGTTACAGGTTCAGATTAATGTCTGAATTTGAAAGGATCAGTTTTCACACTGCAAATAATCTCTTTTGAAAAATTAGCAGTATTTTTCTCTTTATTCTTTCAAATCAATTTAGTTCTAGTGAAAGCAGATCAACCAACAGCCCTAGAAACCAGCATTCTGTGCTTGTAAGCAGTCTGGGCAGAGGGATGTAACAAGAACAGCAGCAGCACAAATTTGCACAAATTGTTTGTACATCTCAGAACGGACTTCAAGCATCTGGCTCCATGGGACACAGCCAAACTTCCGAGGCAGACGCTGGCTTTTCAGACCTGGAAGCAACAGTGCCAGTCAAAGAATTCCCATTTTGAAGGACTTCTGCAAGAAGTCACACTGAAATATTGCTGAGAGATTGGTCCTTCCAGGGTGCAGAGAAGGACAAGAAGCAAAAATAGATGAAAAATTTTCCACAAGACCTCTAAATTCCACTTTGTGCAAACTAATGATGACTTTCAACTCTGTCCACCCACCGGTAATTCCTGTTTTGCAGAACAGTGGAGGGAAGGCTAAGAGAGGCAAGGTTCATTTCCCATTTGCATCACACATGAAAAAAATATTCCTGCAGTTTTTATTATCATCTATTATCATCTGTCAGCATTAAAACACGTGGTGTACAACTCAAAGACAGATTCATCTCTTCTGAATAAATTTAATTTTCTAAGCTGCACTACAACAACACACAAATAGAAGTAGGAGTGGGTGGTCAACAACTCCCACTCTAAGGTATTATTAACCTTACTGAAGAAACAGTGCTGGCCAAAACAGTGCAAGAAGGAGGTTCTTTACATGTCCAAATTTCTATTGCTGTCCCAAAAGTGAAGCAATTTGCACCACGGGCACTGCCAGTAGACAGAGCAAAATTAACCAACATGAACCATGTGAGCTGGCTTTTATGACTATGCAGGGCCTTTCAAGAAACACCAGACTGACAGGATTGTGGGAAAGGGCATATGAGGTAGGCAAATAATCTAAAAGTGCCCCTCTCTTACTGTAGTCATAACATCTCATCCTATCAAACATCCATTGATCACAGTCAGAATGGGTTGTTGCAATAGAGTCCAAACCCTTTAAATGTTTCATTCTTAAAACACTGCTCAGAAAACAGGTAAAGCCATCCTACCCACCAGGTTTGGAAGGTAAGTGAAAAAGCTAGGGCAGAGCCAAGCTCTGAATTCTCACTTATCCGCTCTTAACATCCAGGTGTCCTCTCTCCAGGAATGACGTTTTGATGTGACCAGCTCCTGTAATGCCCTATGCCCTAAGTCCCAAGACAATTATTCACGATTTAGGGCAGGTTTTATAGCTGATCTAAACTTCCTGCCTGCCTCAAGTCTATGAATATGTGATTACAGTAACAATGAAACTAAGCATATATATTTGAAAATTGGATGTATACTCATATATATGTACACACATATATCCAAACACATATTATAAATATGTGGTTGCATTACAACCAAATTCTCTGTAATTCTCAGCTCCACTCTCACTTGCTATACTTTTGAAAAAGCAATCAAATTACTGCATTGTGAATCAGACTGTCGTCACTAGGTTTTAAAATTAGAATAGTACCTCCCACTCTCATGCTTTTTTATGCATGCTCATATACTTTTATACTCCACAATATTCTATTGTGCCACCCTTCCCCCAATCCTTCACTGATGTTCACAGTTGTATAAAAGAGAATTTGTTTCATTACAATAGGCCACCTAATAAAATGGAAAGAAAAATCATTCCAAGGCAAATGAGATGTTTTGTTGCCCATAGAGCTAAATATACCATTTTGTTCTCATATTATTTCACATTCAAAAACAATAAATGGTAGAAAATCTTCAAAACAGGATTATTAATTCAAAATGGAAATGTTTTCTTTGAAAATTTTCAAAATCAATCTTTTCAAGCACTTTTCTCTTCCAAATTAATCACTAAGTTCTAGCCAAATAAATACACTTTGAGAAGTCTTGAGTTCTATTGCCTCTTTGTCCACTCATATAATAATTATCTTACATTTTTTTTCTGTGTTGCCTTCAATAGATAAAAGCACATTCTTCAAAAAAAAAAGATCTGTACTCTGGCCCCATCGATATCCACTTTTATACTGATGCTTTTAAGAAAATGCTATTCAAGAATAACAAGATTCTCTGGTAAGTAAAGTGGAAACTGGTGAAATTCTGTCCTAATTAAGTCAGTGTCAATGCTTTCATTAACTTCAACGGAGTTAGAATTTCACCCATGACATTTCTCTCATTTCTCATGCATCAATATATGCTTTTATCATTGGCTCCCTTTTCATCTGTTTTTTATTTAAGTCATTTACTACCCTTATTTTTCAGCTTTTTGCTTAGAGATGGGTTGTGTGCCAGCAGTCTCTTGAGTCCTATCTGAACCCTGAAGACATTGGGACAGATGCATTTGCAGGATGAGTCCTTAGCTTAAAATGGGAAACTCACTTAGTCTGTTCCTGTACAGCACCCAGCATGAAGGGTGCCAGCCTTGATCAAGACTTGGTTACCACACAAGATGTCATTTGTAATAATAACTCTGAACAGAAGAAACTAAAATAGCACAACATGTTATGTTTCATTTCATCTAAATGCCCTACAAATTAGACTCCTTGCAGTCTAGTGCAAGACTTGTTACTATGAATGACCTGAGTGTTTCACAATGATGCGTCATCACTAGAATTTTCCTATGTTAAAACAGTTCCGTGATAAAATTAACAATTTTAATTGTCAGATCAGGCAAACAAAAGGAAATAACACTTCTAAATCACCTAATGCTTATACCTCATGCATTTGCTTTACTTGCTATTCCTTTACTTGCTTCTCTTTGCAATGCTTGTAGCTGTCAGCCCTCATTCTTCACTAGAAGCCTAGTTAATAGATTTGTTTTCTTCTGTAATATTGAACTTCAGTGTAAAATAGCTTCCAATTCACTTGTGATCTCCACCTGACACCTCAGCTCTGGCAGCTAGCTAGGCTCAGATGGCAGGCTGTGTACCACAATGTATTCCAGTGGGGGCAGATAGGAGAGCAAGGGATCATCAAGTCTGATTTCAGAAATTATCCTCTATTCCTTTTAAAGCAAACTAAATCAATAGGTTCAGCTATCGTTTTGGGCCTGCCCATGTGAGACTTAAATTGTTCTCCAATGAGCAGGGTGATTTTACCACTTAGCAAGAAGACAGATTCATGTCTCGTGAACTTTGCTGTGGTTCAGTAGAAAGAAGCTTAATTAGTAGCACTATCAGGTCACTTTACTTTGATCAAGAGCAAATCTTACAGGATTACTTCACTGGTTTCAGTGGGAAGACTTGCTTCAATGAGGTGAAAAGGATTTGGCCCTGGAATTGTAAAATAGACTTAGATTGACAGTCCTTTCTGTATTTGCTTTCTGCCTTAATGAAAGCTAAATGATACTTTAATGAGATCACAACAGGGCAGGTCCAGGGGGACTGGAATGTAGACAGTCAGCACAGTTTATCCATAAGGTTACTTGCCTTCGGATATCTAAATATCCTACATGCATTATGCAAGCAACAATGAATCTTGGTTCCACATCCATTTCTATAAGAGATACTCTTAGTTTTCAAAATCCAGAAGGGAAAACACATATCTATGGTCACCGAATAACCATCCTTGTGACCACTTCTTTGTAAAAGAACTCAGACCTGATCTGAGATGCTTAGTTTCCATGGCCAGAGCATAATGCTTTAGGCAGACTTAAACTATGAGATGGGAAGGTCAGGCATATGCAGTGAAACACTGAGCAAGCAGAGGCCTGCCTCAGGACAGGACAGACTGCGACTACTCAGAGTAGCGCATGAAAACTGAAATGCAGCTGGATTCTGCACTCATCATGCAGTGAAATGGGGTAATTTGCTGATGATCTCCTTTGGACAATCTCCTAAAAGATAACATATCTGAAAATCAGATATCATCAGAAAAAAGGCATTTGGAAGCCATCTGCCTCAGTGCAGCGATGATCCATGTAAAAAGCTGTGCACATAGTAAATTAACTGCTTCTTACTGAACTTGGCTTTACTATGTGCAGTTCCTTAGGTCCTGTCACAGAAAAGAGGATTTGCTATCACAGCTTCACATCTCTTCTGACAAGATAGTAGTACCCTGAAATGTGTCAGGAAAGCAAGCCACACCTAGATTGCACTTCCGCCCTGGCATGTGCTTCCAGTATTCATTTTCTCACTCATACAAGTGAATTAACAAGATAGGACCTGTGACTCAGCAGAAAAAAGGTCCTAAAGACCAATAATGAACTAAATTTGAAGCCAAGGAAAGGCACAGCATGCTGGATTTGTGGTTAACCAATGCATATTTCCACCACAGTCCCTTTTTTCCTCTACCAAGTCATGCCAGTGCAAGTTTTGTATGAAATGGCAAGCACTTTACACAGTCACGCACATTTGGGATATGGAAACTCTTTCTGTCTTTTCTGTCTGAGATCCAAACCTAAGCTGTAATTTCCCTTGCCTTTGTACTTGGATGTATTCTTTAGGTCCTCTGTTCCACATCAAGCACAAGCTCAGAAAACATCTCTTTCCAGTCCCCTAGTAATATCAAGTTCACCACTACTGGTTTCTTTCCATACCTAACAAAGAAAGCTATTTCTCTGCCTACTCATTTTTCTATCAATCTACTCCCTCTTCCTTTCCATTATACTACTCACTTCAAATCTCTATTTTGTCTCCATACATTTCTTATTGGTAGGTGCTTTCTGACACAGTTTTGTGTGCAATGATTTTCCTGTAGCTACAATAATTATTTTTCTCTTCCTACTGAATCTTTTTCAGCCCTTCCACTCAAAATATAAAACAATTTCTCATTTTAACCAATTTTTTCATTAGCCAAAAATAAATTTTGAAGTGAAAGTGCCTATTAAAAGGAGTTGCATGCCAGCAGGATAATATGTCTCATCATTCAAAACTCCAGAGAGAGAGGAAAAAATAGTTTAAAACAAGAGAAAAAGTGAAGGAAAAATACTTACATGGTATTCATCCCTCCCTCACAGTCTTTTTTTTTTTTGTGTGTGTGTGTGGTGGAAAAAGATTTTTGGTATGAGTGTATCATTGGCAAAAGGAAGTAAATTTTCTAATACCATCTTGAATGTTAGAAATGGTTAAGAAATTAACCATTGTGTTGGGTGAAGTCTCAGGTCTAGTATTACTCCATGTATTTTTAATAAAGGAAAAGACATCTGGGATTGTGAAGACAGCCATCCCTAACTTTCTGTTTAAATTTGCTGTGGCAGGCAATGGAGTGATAGCCCCCATGTTTGTACCTGCAAGTACAGTTTATTTCTTCACAGTCATAACTGGCTCGTGACTGCACAGACCTTTCTATTTACTTGTGTATTTTGCTCTTCTGTCCTGAAGCACCTGAACTCTTTATGACAGAGGTTGTGCTTCTTCCATGTGTTTGAACAATGTTTAACAGCACCAATGAAAGACACAGCTTGTTACATTTCAGCAGATGATAGGTTAACCTGACTTTTTTTGCACTATGTATTTCACTGTCAAGAACCCAGCAAACTGTTCTGTTTTTCCAGATTGCTTTTGTCTAACTCCCGTACTACTGGAGGCAAGCACAGACAAATGGTGCTCCTTGCCTCACATTTCACTTCATCTCTCTCCTATCCTTATCACATTGAAATAATAATGTAATTTTCCCTGCTCGGTAGCCTTTCAAATTTGTACTTTTCTTACAAATAGAAGGGGGAAGTTCGCAGAACTACATCTCAATCTTTATAGAAATTGCCCTGCTAGGGCTCAGGAAATACCACACATTGGCAACAGGTAGAGCCCTCTCTGAACCACAGATCTCACCAACCCAAAGGCTTAAACTGACACTCATTGAGAAGATGGTTGGAGGAAGCTTAGCTGCAAGCATCAGTTTGCCCCACAGTTCATTGTCCCACCACTGAAATCTTGGAGCTGCATTGCCCTATATTCTGTGGGGAAAACAGAAAGGAACAAAAAATGCAGAATGTACACATTCACTCTTCACTCTTCTCCATATGTCTCCTCATATTTATTTTCATTGTGAAAGCAAATAATAAGGACCTGTAAACTAAAGTGTTGATGAAAACATGGATTTCTATCACTCCTCTGAAAAGACCATATTGTTCCAACTCTATTTTCAGCTGTAAAGAGACACTTCAGTCTGTAGTACACCCTAGAGTTAGCAGGACACAGAAACTGATTAAAAAAAATAAATAAATAATAATAATAAGGTTTCCATGGAAAATTCAAGCATAGCCCCTCTGAAATAGGAGAAAATTCCAGTTGCAATGCATTTGCTATTAGCAGGCAGAGCTAGACAAGAACTAGACAACGTACCTCTAATTGGCTTCAACTCTCCACTGAAACACTCTAATCCAGGAGAAACCATATCCTTCCAAGTCTACAGTACTATTTTCACTTAAGCAAGCTCTTTAAGAAGCTGAGTTTACTTCTGAGATTTCTGCATGCTGAATGGCTGGAACAGTTTTTATGATGAGATCTGGATACAGCTGCAGTGTGGTTGGGGATGGACAGTGGTTAGTCAGCCTGTGCCCACTAAGTATCACCTTATATGAAATTAAAACATCTGGGTTTTGCTTATGCATTCGCTGTTCACAGAGATACTGCAAAATGACTAGCCTGCTTATATTTCAGACATTTTGGTGTGACCATTATTAATAAAATAAGCGACCGCATGTCCTTTACAACCCACAGCTGCACAAAATATCGATGTGCAGATAACAAAGTTTAAGTCTGGATCAAAAATACCAAGCCCTTTTTGCCATCCTCTTTCTGTCTGTGTATTTTACTTTGATTACATTTGCTCTGACATATTCCAGCTAATCTTTGTGCTCATGCCTGAATGGAATATAAAGTTACAAATACCATTATAGGATTTTTACAAGTTCCATGAGATAAACACTGCTTATTTTGTTTTAGCAACTATTTCAAAGAATTCTAGCAACAATTTCAAATAATTCTGCATCTACCTAATTCACTACTAATGATACCACTCTAAAATCAAGTATAAAAAAATAAATAAATCTAAAATTATGTACAAATTGCACACACAATTGACAAAGTATGTATTTCACTGACAGATATCCATAATCGTATAGCCATACATATCCATATGTCCATAACCAATAAATAAATAAATAAATCTCTAGTTAAAATGTAACTATCATGATGCAGGCTAGGAAATCCAGCTCACAAATGTATCAGATAAAATTTGAAATGTTTCCATGAATAAATCTATATAGTCTGTCTCCACAATCTAGCTGCCTTTAAAAGACACTTCAGGGAGATGAACACCTCTCCTTAAGATCAACTTGCTGAGGTGGTAAAGGCTTTGGCCACTGCCTTGCACACACTGAAAAAAAAAAAAAAAAAAAAAAAAAAAAAAAAAAAAAAAAACAAGGTATCACATGCATTCATGAGCTGTCAATGAATTCAGGGGGGCACTTACTGAAAACACAAACTTGGAAAGTTTTCTTTACACATGCCACCTTTTTGTCCATCTAATCTAGACAGAATCAGAGATCTGGGAAAAGAGTGTTGATGGAGGCTTCAAGATGCAGGTTTCTGCTTTGTTCCCTTGTAAAGCTACATCCTGTCAAAGTGTTTAGCTTAGTATAAAAACTTTTACTAAGGTCAAAAGTTTCCACACAGCAGAAGCTGAGTTTGGCTGATAAAGGCTTTTTGTTTCTTTCTGGTTTCTTAATCCTATTAATAAGTTACAGATCCAAGTACCTTGAAAAATACATAAAGTAAGTGCTCGCTGGCATGCTGAAACAAATGATGGTAGGGGATCGTCACTGCATCTGGATCACAAATGTAGTTTTCACAGTAAAGGTATGATTCTGCTAAAAGTGAAGCAGGAAGACAGTTGATTTAGTCTTGCAAACAGAGGGATTTTTCCTTCAAGGGCCAAGTTCAAGCATGGCAGCAATCTTCTGAGGGCAGTGAAACAGCCACTGCTCATTTCCACCACTGTACAAGCCCTGCACTGCACCACGAGTGGTAAGGCAGCATGGAGCAAGAGGGAAGGGCTGAGGAAGCCCTGATGCCCCAAATATTGTAAATCTGCATCCATTCCCCACATGACTTTCATGTCAAGTCAGATCAGCTTTCCAATGGGAATAAATAACCTGTATCAGTTCTCAGCCACAACCAACCAGCATCTGTCTTGGGAAATGTCAGATGTCTTTGAGGTTTCATATCCTATCAGGCACTCAGGTTGGAAACAGTTATTAGCAGTAGGGTGACAACAGTAAATATAGCTTTGTTAATTAAAGGGATTTGGAGAAAGACTGCACAGAAACTGCTGGGATGTTTCTTCAAGGTTGAAATAGGTTATTTTGAGTACAGATCCATTAATACAGACACAGTGGCATAAGACTTAGGAATTGCTTTTGTGATGTCTTTTGTTAGTGAGACATATGCTCTGATGCCCCAAAAACCAGATGTAGTCCTGGCTCCTACTGCCATGGTTTCTGGGACTGTACTTATGCAGGGGTCTCTGCTATGGTCCTCACCATATACAGGTCCAATGTGGCCTTAACCACAAGGTTGTATAACCTCTGCTATCAGGCATGAAAAGAGGAGAGGTGCTTGAACTATCTGAAAACTCTGTCCCTTAGCACTGTCCCAAAACAAAGCAATCCAAATTATTAGTCATTTAGGGAAATGACATCTCATGGAGCTTATATGACAGATTCTTGAGCAAATCTAATTGCAAATGCTCAAGGAGTGAATGAGAATATATGCAAATGTGTAAAAGTTGTCATAAATAAATAAGCATTAAGAAAGATCTATACATGAGGCATCATCTTCACTTTAAATTCTGTAATAGTAAAGAATTTAGAAACTCAGTGTTGCAGCTCAGTGAGATCCACAGTGAATCATGTCTGACATTTTATTTCTCTTTTCACGTAGCTTCTCCACACAGATCTCCATTTTCTATAGTGTTTTCTTATTTGAATATGAATTATACCTGATGTTATAGAGGAGAAAATCTCTGCTTCATTGTCTTGCTATGATTGTCTGTTCTCTAGTTCTATGAAAAAAGCCTTTATTCTTGGCTTTGGGGAAACACTATACTTAGTACGTAAACTCATTTTCTTTGTCACATTATCCCTGTAATCACAGAATCATAAAATTTGCTTTCTAAGATCATTCATGCTCATTAAATTCAGTCACAAAATGCTTGAAAGGGATGGGTACTAAAAACGTCCCTAAAAGCTCTCATTTACTTTCAAATAAAGACTGACAGAAATGCTTTATGCTACAATTTCCATCCTATGTATGAATATAAATTAATAAAATTTAACATGTTTTAATTGAATTTACTTACTACTACTCTACTCTGCCTTATTTTGTTTCTCTGAACCTATAAAATAAGAATTTGGGTGAGCATATATCCCCTGTGAGTACAAAAAAGAAAGCATTACCATGTGTGGTAATGAACATAAAAAAAATCAAGTCTTCTTACTGTCTTTTTTGACTATTAAATCTTCATATAGATACCATCCTCTCCAAGACATTATGCTGCATGTTACATTGTCACTCATTAGATTGAAAATCTTTAGGCTCCAGAGCCCTCTTCCCCCCCTTTTTTTTGGGGGGTGGGGGGAGGAGTAGGTGGTGGGGTGAAATTACTATATTTGATTGTACAACGCATTGCTAATTCTTAAATGTAAGTGTCAGAAATTTGCTGCCATTCTGCACTTGTTGTTCATTCATTACTGGGGAAAAAAATTAAATATGCCTCTCCAGCAAAGCACTGCAATGAAAAAAAAAAAATACTTGGCTTACATTATCACTTATTGATTCCTTTCTGAATTGTCTTGATCTTATTTACTGCTCTGTATTCAGGCCTAACCTCCTACATACATTAAAAATGCTTATAATAAGGGAAGGCTATAGATTTGTCTTGTCACTTGATTGCATTAACTGCACATTAATAGATGAAAAGCAAATTTTCCCCCATCCTGCATACATGTGAAGCAACAAATAATTGTGAGCTGCCTCTGGGCTTGGTGACCTAGAAAGCAGGAATAAGGCTGATAAAAAACAGATGCTGAAGAACAGCATCAGGGACAGCCTCAGAAAGAGGATGATAAATCATTTGACAAGGCTATAAGATGTAAGTGCTTCTGGAAGAAAAAAAAAAAAAAAAGTTAACTCTTAAAATATTTTCCAGCTTTCTTTTTTTCCTGTCATTTATGCCTCTTTGAAGTTTTGTAGAGACCCCATTCTGAGCACAACAGCACACTGAATGTCACATTTTCATTATGGAATTAAGTATTTTACACCCATTCTCCTATCTCTTCTTTCATTCACAGTACTAGAAATAGCAGTTGTTATGCCCCAAATCCATGAGAAAATCAAGACTGTGGAAGTAGACGGAAGACCTAGCTGCTTTGATTCAAAACACCATAAATGGTTCACAAGGCAGTGTTTAATCAATGAGAGTTTCAACTATGGAAATAGACATACTCCTATCAAAGTCAGACCCTGAAAACAGAAAAACATTTGGATATGAGCAACTGGAGTTTAGCTCTAACATAAAATACTGCTCTTCCCAACCAATTTCATTCTCTGAGCTGGATCAATTAGAAATATGATATTCATACCACATGATCTATAGCAGCCCAATAATCATGAACTTCAACTTAAAATAAAACAGAAAAAGAAATAGCGTTTCTCATCATAATTCAGAAAGACAGATCTCTGCAAATACACGTGAAAATTGAGGAGACTGATTTGGAGTTATGGGATGGTTAAATCCCTGACAAAGGTTAATTTCAAGGTTGATCTGGCATTTTTGCCAGTGCAAGGTGTTTTGTGATTCCAAAATTTTACACAATTTAAGAAGATGGGCCAAGAAAGAATGAGGTAAAGGTATTAAGTCAATACATTGTGTGGGTACTTAATACTAATAGATTGCCTCTTTATAGGGAATTGTTTAGCCTTTTTATGCACAGATTATTGCTAGCACTCTCATATTCTGAAAAAAATAACAGCTAAACGTCAGTAAAAAGAATTGATGTGGTATTGAGAACAGCATTACTTCCCAAAGAGAAAAGCCAACTGGGCACAATTCATACTGTTTTAGATGTTCCACACATGGTGGTAGCAATGACGCTTGTTACAAGAAACACGAGGCACAATTTGAGACCCTGTTGCACTGAGTTCTGCTCAAGCACAGAATAAAACTAACTCATAAAAATAACTCCTTCACGCACAGGAGGTGAAACACAGCAAAGCCAGTTTCTTATCAGATATTAGCCATGCACATGTGTCTTCACATCTGTGCATAAAGAAAAAAAAAAAAAAAAAAAAAAAAAAGGAAAAACAATACAAACATTCCCTGATTTCAGATTTAACAGCTTAACAAGCCAATTAGGTAGGAGCAAACCTCAGGCTTCTGGCACTTTCTCAGTGTGATTCACATTTCTCACCAGCATGTGCTGCCCTTAGCCTGAAAGAATTGAGCACTTTAGACTATTTTTTAAATGCCTTCTTTCATGCCTTTTTCCTGTATGCTTTGTTTCCACACTGCACAGAACAACCTTTGCGCCGCAGGAGGTAAGCAGATAAAGGCTCCAGCAAGGTACTGGATAAAGGCTCCAGCTGTCCCAGGAGATTTGTTTTTCCTCCTCTCACACCACCATCATCTGGGAAGGTCTCAACAATAGAAACACAACCAGCCCTTGCCACCATCCCCTGCCATCCTTGTGATTCACACTTTCATTGGATTAATGGTTAGATTTCCACTTCCTGGAGTTTTTTTAATGTAGGCATTGCTTTCTGGAAACAGGACAGGGTGGGATGGCACAATACAAGCTGAACATATGTTTTGCCTTGCCTTGGCCACCTCAAAATTAAAATAAAGGAATAAATACAACAAAGAGAAAATGCATGACATGTGTGAGTATCTTCTCTTGTTTAATGTAACCGTTTTTATTTATTTTTTCTGCAGCACAGCTTTCAGTGTGACTGAAAAGGATAACAATAAAGATCAGGTCTGTCCTTCCCACCCAGTACAGACAAGACGTAGGGCTCTGGAAAGAAACCCAACACTTCTCAGCTGATGTATTGACTTTGTAATGATGCAGGTGAGAGGGGTGAAAGCAAGAGGCAGGGCTGGGAGAAGTTCCCCTTCTTCATCTCTTCCTTCTACATCTTCTGGTTCTGCATCACTGCCACATACAGAAATGTTGGCATTCTATGGCAGGGTTTGCCATATGTTATTTGTGGCTTGACCAAAATCAGCAAGTGTTTAGTCTTCAAAAGCAGATTGTTTTAGATTTTTCAGCTTGCTTTGCAGACAAAAGAATCAAAACCATTTGAAAGGAGGTCAACAGGAGTTAAGTATATAATCCGTTTAGGATTTAGCAAATCCTACAAAGACCTTTTCACATTTCTAGGCACCTAAGTACCTCCGCAAACTGGTCCCTGTATGAATTTCTGAAGTTTGGGTGCTGAAAGCAATCAAACCAATGATTCATCTAGATTCGTTTCACTGTTCCTGAAACTGTGGAAAGTGTCCCAGCAGGCTAGAGTGTCTGGGAGGTTGTTGTGGGGAAAAGTCAGGGAGAAGGAAAGGGCACAGAGATTAAGATGTTTCCAAAGAAAAGCTAAAGTGTCTGCTCAGTTCCATACATGTAAGATAGTACTGGCTAGACCAGCATATCACTAATGCAAATGAAAGGATTTTTTTCAGAGATACTTGAGAAGTAAGATGTTGTCACCAGTTTTACTGATCTGATAGTGCCCTCAAATCTTTTTATAAGTAAGATATTGTATTTGATCAATGTATTTCAAGAAAATAAACGTCTGGTCAGAATAATAGCAGTTTGCTATAAAAGAATTACCAATGCACACTGCTGGCAGCTGTTAAATACAGATGGCACTATCGTAATAGTTATAACAGTATGACAGTAAGTTATGACAGTAGCTTAGCAGTTGTGACAGCACAACTAGGCAAGCATTTAATCAGATTAAAGGAAATACAAGATGAAAAATGTAGTGATTCCAGGCCAAACTTAAAATATTATTAAATGTTTTCTAAAGTGTTTTCTAAAAATTGAAGATGCTTGTACCCAAAAAGTTAGTATAGAGAGATTAGTTCTCAGATGGCAGCACTCCTCAAGTGCACTGGTGAAATAATCCCCATGAACCAAAGCAGAGGACTGTTGGGATCTCTGAATCTCTTCTTTAAGCATTCAGCACCTCTTTCATTTAGGTCAAAAAAAAAAAAAAAAAAAAAAAAAAAAAAAAAAAAAAAGATTAGTTCCAAACCTCTGGTTCTGTGCATCCAAATTTCAAGCAGGAAGAGGAACTCTTCAGGTGGGTGTACAGAAAGCACTTTCTTTTCTCTTCGAGTCATACCAACGCACACACTGAGCAGCCACAAGCAGCTCCAAAATGAGAGACAGGCCCCTTCCAGCAAAAGGAGCTGAAGCAGAGGTGGAAATGATCTTTGGTTCCTTCCATTATGCAACTTCTGCTGGCCAAGAGCACTGTCTTTATGCTTGCCAGATACTTTCAGTCACCCCAGGACATCGTGCTTTATCAGAGAATAGCAAACAAAATCTCTGTAAAGGCCTTCTAGGATGGAGGCTGAGCAAAGCCACAAAGTTTGGTCTGATGAAGACCCACTCACAGTAAGCTAGTGATTTGAGATGTCAGGACTGCCTGACCACAGTCCTTGTCTCTGAGGAGCTATTGCTCAGCACACGCAAGCAAAATGAGTTGGTTGGTGCCTTCAGCTGTGGGTTACAAAATGATAGACTGTAATGTTTTTTTCTTGGGTGGGATGAAAAATGTATAAATTCTGCCATCCCTCCCACAAAGACAGTGGAATGTCAATCGGAAGATGAAAATATTGATTAAGTGTGTATTTTCACTGTACATTTTAGACCCTGAAAAGTGATTTGTTTTCTTTCAGCCTCCCCTACCCCCCCAAAAGATCAAGTTTCTGTTATTAAAAACTGCTTTCAATGTTATGTATTTAATGTACACATTAAAAATTCACTCTATTTGTTGCTTGCACACCAATAAAGGGATATAATTCAACTTACAATTGACATTTTTGAATAATGAAAGACAACCCAGACATCTATAACAGGTCAGAGAGGAATCACAATTAGTTTCAGCAGCACCTCCATGATATTTGACCAAATCAGCAAAGCTACCCTTAACAGTACTTCTTTCTTTCCAATATTCTACCCTTAAAAACAATCCTAGCTTTTAGCTGGTCCCATAATACTCAGTAATTGACCTGAGAAGCACTTGGATCAAAGAGCAATGTTTAAGGCGAATGCAATATAAACAGTAGCCAGTAATTTCTTTGGTTCATTATTTTCTTTTTTGCATGCAAACACTGAGTAAAACTATGCTGCCTGTCAGACCTTCCTTGAAAAACTGTCATCTATCCTCAATTACTGTGGTGAAATAAAAACAGGATCCACAGTGGGGGCACATATAAATGACCACTCATGCCAGGGAAAACAACTCATGTCCCCTGGTAGTGCTGGGGGCTCCAGGCTTTGCTATGGAGCCAGGAGCTTCACTGCTTGCCAGCTAAGAGACCAGGATTTTCTCCTTGATGACAATCAGCTCCTAATTTGGTCCAAACATCTTCTATTTCCGACTCTTTCTCATAGGTTTGTGTTGACCTGTGGATAACCACCGTCCAGTGACATAGAGGTCTGAAATTTTTACAGCGGCAGCCTAGCACTTTGACTTCAGGCTGCTGCTGATTGTACTTTTCTTGAATAGCAGCAAAGCAGATAAAAGCTGCTTGTGCTTTGAAAATGGCATCCCTTGAAAAAGCACTTTATGTGTGGATAAAGGAAATACACGTCCCAACATTGGTGAAATTTTGCTTTTTCCATGTGTATTATATTTACAGCCTAGTCAAAATACTACTTTCAAGCCATACTTTGTCAACACTTTCCTTCAGAAATAAGATCACCACAATAATAAAGAGTTATGGCTCACATGTAATATTGGGAAAGGTCCCAGTAGAGTGCAAAGGCTTTATCTTCAACAAAAGAAACAGAGAGATAAACATTTCTTTCACCACCAGCAACTATTAAACTTTCTAGTAGAAAGTTTTGAAAAGAAATGATCCTATTTTACAAGTTTTCCAAAAAAGCAAGGGCAAGCCCTCCAGCTAAACTAACTATCTACCTGTGTCTTTATCAAAATTTCTACTTAACTTGAACATTAGAGCTTAGAGATATGGTTTAGCTTAGTGATATGGTTTAGTGGAGGACTTGTTAGTGGTAGGTCAGAGGTTGGACTTGATGATCTTGAGGTCTCTTCCAACCTAGATGATTCTGTGATTCTGTGATTATTCAGTGTTCATGTCATTGATAGCTTCTGTGTGATGTGCTTGCATTTTTCCTACTGTACCAATAAACAGATAAATTAATGCTCATAAAAATGTTAGTATGGGAAGACAGAAACAGTTTACACTGCATTTCTAATCCAGCTAAACTAAATTCCAGATGTCTTTCAAACATAAAAGTAATCCACACCTTTTAGTCCCCAGAATTTTATAAATGCTTTGGGTGATACATTTATAAATGCATTGTGTGATCTTAAGCATAACAGTCATAAAGCTACCTAAATGTTTTTTGAAATCTTTGAAAAATATATATATATATTTATTTATTTTTACTTAGAAATCCAGAAATAAATTTTGTCAACATTATAAATACTTGTAAAAGTTTAATCAATGCTTTTAAGGCCACCGTAGTATGAAGAGAAGAGTACTTGTCCAATAGTTTCAAAAGTTCTATATTCTTCTTCTTTAAAAATAATAAAAAAGTATATTCTGTAGTATGAAAAACATTACTTTTTATACGATATCAAAATTTTAAAGCACATAAGTGGTTTAGGAACCCATACCCAGATTTCAGAATTGACATGGGGAATTTATGTGTCTTTAATTTTATTTATTTTTTTTCAGAAACCCTAATATATAGGTAATCTGCTTTAACTTGAGCCTATGCAGAGATATTACCACTTAATAACCACTAATTGTTTTCCTTCTGCATTCTGATAACAGAATGCATTTTCCATAAGTCACCCTATGTAGCTCACACTGTAACATGAGCTAAAAAGGCAGAGTGCTCTGCTGTCTATAATGGAAAAAATTATTGAAGTTTTAATAAAAGTTAAAAGTAATATTTCATTAAATCTCATTAGAAGCATTTGTATCATATCTGAAAGAAATAATTGCACTGATGGTTTAGTTGAAAGGAAGATATGACATTTTAATTTATTCATTAAGAAGCTATTCAATATGTTTAAAGTATAAAAATGTTAATTTTATACTAAATATTAAGTTAGTGTCCCCAGCATCTGGTCCTGGTGTATCACGTTTGAAGGCCACAATGAGGCTAACTAAGTGAATGATCTAATTCTTCTTCTGATATATTCAATTTGATTACGAATTTAAGCAGCAATAAATATACAGTTCACATCTACCTCCATAAAGCTGATCTTTTCAGTTAGAGAAGAAAGTAATAAAGTTCAGTTATTCAGTTTAATACTATCAAGTAAACATTTATGCCCATATAAGATGATGAAAAAGAAAATTGAAATTTTTTTCATCATTCCCCAAAATGGACAAGATAATTGCTTGAAACCATTTCTGTTTTAACTTGAGATGCACCTATTACCTGTGAAAGCATGCATATTAGATGCAAGCACTGTTAGTGTTATTAACTGTTTTCACAGAACCTATTAGCATTGTTATTTTGTTTTTTCTCCAGTGCTATTATAAAAAGTACTTGGGTTGTTGTTGTTGTTGTTGTTGTTGTTGTTGTTGTTGTTGTTGTTGTTGTTGTTGTTGTTTTGCTTTACTTGTTGTGTTTTTGTTTTGGTTTGTTTGTTTGTTTTTTGGGTTGGGTTGGGTTGGGTTTTTTTGCATATATAGGTAGAGGAGTATTGTTTAATGAAAGGCTGTTAAGGCAATGACATAAGTACTATGCATTAGCACTACACACAAGACATCACTAGGCAACAATTGGAGATAGTTTAGGAAAAGCTTTCAACCTACTCTTGTGCCTTATCTCACCTGGTAAATACAGCAGAACACTAAGCCTGAAAACACACTAGAGGAAATAATGCAGAAGAGACTGTAGTCATTTCCAAGCCTGCACCCTGGGTGGCCACAGCTGGGCACAGGATCTCCTCCTGCACCCCATACCAGAGACAGAATGGGAGCCCCCTACACAGCTCTACCATGAACCAACACAACATTCAGCTGAAGTATTATGCAGGTTTGATATCTTTTCCATAACTTTAGTGCTCTCAGTTGGTATCCAGACCAAAGGCACCATTTAGGCTCTTTCTGTCATCAACAGCAAGAGAGAAGCACTCTTATCAAAGAGAAAAATCAGTTACGATGTCAAGCAGCTGCTTTTGCCTGGATGAGCAAGACTGTCAAGGTACCTATAATGCATCCTGACAACCCATGTAGGGTGGAGAGTCATGTTTTGGACTGCTGGAGCTGTCTGCAGCATTTGATGGGGCTGTTCCTTACTCAGCCTCAGCTGCTAGTCCCTGCCTAAAAGGAACAGTGGGATAATCAGGTCATGTGCAGGTAAATGGCATTAGCCCGATTCTACATAAGGGAGCAAAATATTTATCTGTTTCTCTAACTTGCCAGCTGGTGGGTTTATTTGCTGCTCTACAAGTGAGTATAATTAAAAGGAGATAAAGCAATATCTTGATATTCTATCATTTTGAAATTCAGCACTGCATCACTGGCAAAAATAATGATGTTCTGTCACTTCTAGTCACGTCAGCTCTGTCAGATCACCATGTGTGGCCACTCCATAGTTCTCTCATTTAATCAAAGCTTCTTACTTTGTCAGAAAAGAAGATGCTGGAGCAGAAGATGCACTGTGGAGCCCCTCCTGGTCTACTGACATCTCAGGAGTAGTTAACCAGCTCCTGTCCTGCCTACACATTTCAATATATATATTTTTATAGACCGATAGTCAAGTATATAACAATAAAAGTGGTTCCATAAGCAAACCTTTCTGCATTGGATGTTAACCAGTATATATCCAAGCAATAGGATATCCAGTATATATCCAAGCAACAGCCTAGCCAATGATCTAGAAAGATGTCCTCTGTGAAGCCATATCAAAACCTGCAGACTCAGGAGTGGATCCAGACCAAGGTGGACACCTGCTGACTGTATGCATGGGAATGACCCAAACAGAGACCAATCCTCTTCCCACCTGCACTGTCACCAGTAAATTGTTTCCATATGCAGGAGGTCGGGACACATGGGTCAGAAGCAAGCTATGCTCCCAGCTATACCTCAATCCAGAGCACCAAGAGAGCAGGGTGAGCAGAAACATGTTGTTACCATGCAGACTAGATGTAATCTCTCCTGGGCTACCTCTGGAGCAGCAAAAGAAGAGTGTTAATCTCTCAGATGTCCCAGATAAAGGAGCCATCATTCCTGTCCTCAAAATGAAAGCAAGCAAAACAGTATATCGTGCTTTGTGAACGCTGATAGTAATGCCAACAAACTGCTTTAACTACCTTGAAAAGAAAGTGATCTAATTTCAAGTTCTTCAAATCCTTAGTTCAATAACGTGTGCCTTTCTGAAGGGGCAACTCTTGCTCTTCTTTTAAAATCTGTTCCTAGGTAACATTTTGAGTGGGAATGTATGATCTGCACACTGCTAAAAGTCAGGTCCTGTCTAGTCTGACAGTCATAAACAAATACTTAATTCTCATGGCTAATGCTTATCCTGAGGAGAAAAAACTTGCAGATTTTTAAGGATAAAATATCATTTTAAATGTGTTGATTTTTTTAACTGCTGTTTCCACTCCACCTCCTAAAGTATTCCACAGAGCAATATGTGGTTCAAGCAGATGATATATTTTGTCAGGAAAGGTGACAGAAATAAAAAAGATACCTACAGACTTCAGAGCTGCAGAAAAAATAAATCAGGTTCATTCCATAAATTTCTCTTCTAGAAG
The DNA here is from genome assembly GCF_964035555.1 of Netta rufina. Taxonomy (NCBI): domain Eukaryota; kingdom Metazoa; phylum Chordata; class Aves; order Anseriformes; family Anatidae; genus Netta; species Netta rufina. The sequence continues at coordinate 74,476,027 of NC_140125.1, read as the reverse complement.
ACACCTCTATCAAAATGCAGAAGTGAAGCTGTGAAACATTTATGAAAAGGCAATGAAATGTGAAAGTTGTCATAAACAGAGAGACATAAAAATCTTGGAAGTGCATAATGACAACAAAGTTCAAAATTTACTATGGTTTTCTATACATTACAAAGTCTGATATCCAAAATGTACAGCTCTAAGCCTATTTCTATGAGGTCTGAAAGAATGTCCTGGTAAATAAGATTCTGAGCAATTATGCAAAATGTTTTATACAGTAACAAATTTTTGTGAGTATTTAGTCAAACCCCTGCATAGATATAAAGATAATAGAAATATAATCATTTTTTTAGGCTGAATTTCTTAGGCATGGAAATAAATAACTAATTCAAAATAACTATTATTGTTTTGAGTAAAGCAAAATAATTTCTCCTTTTTAACATTTCAACAAATTATAAATATGTTATGGATGAGAGAACTCGATGCTTCAGAAAACACAGGTAGTGATGGGAACACATGCTATTTTCCTTAAATTGTAAGACATTACTAGAAAAGGTAAAAATAAATAAATAAAAATAAAAATAAAAATAAAAATAAAAATAAAAATAAAAATAAAAATATTATGTTTGTTATGTTCTCTTTTCAGGCAATTCTCATTCCCTCATCATAATTACCACTTTCCAAGTAGCCATTAGGGCTGGTTGGGTGAAAACTTAGCACATGAGAAGCTTATTCCTTGAAACATTTGCTTTTTCCATGAAGCATTATCTTCCAGCTCCTTAAGTATTCTGCAGCACCATCTTCAACCAATTTTCATAACAAAATGCTATTGGACCCATTCATTCATCTTCTATGTGACAGTATTAAATAGAGTAATTCTCAGGTGGACTCTGGATTAGTTCTACTTCAATATGTTCATAACTGAGGAAAAATTACCATATTTTTATTAAATAGATTTACCCTGTAGTTATTAGATTTACCCTGTAGTTTCTGAAACTGTGTTTTAATTGAGAAGGTGTCAATGAGTCCCTCAGGGAGCAATAGTATTCACCCCCAGACTGGTGGCAATACATTTGCTCCTGCTTGACACTTTGGTATCTTTGCCTGAGAAGCACAAGAGAAGAACACTGAAGACCAGAAGAAGAAAAGACTTTGTTTTACCCTTTCTATGGCTTGCGGACTTGAGGGAACACAAGCTTGCTTTTTAAAAAATATCTAGTCTTCTAATAAAAGTTCATGTTGATCTTCAGGCTATGCTATAAGAGGCTCCTGTGTAATTTTTCTGTATGCTGTGTGCCAAGAGGAAGTATTGGAGTCCAGTTTCAGTTGTACAAAAGGTTTATTTTCTTACTTGTTTTGCAGCAATAATATATTCATATAAGAAAAATGTCCTTTTCTTTCCCCTTTACCACACCCAGTGGTTGAGATAAGGGATGAGGAAAAAGAGTCCTCAGTCTTAATGAAAGTGAGATTGGAGAAAATGGTGAAAAAAATCTTGTGCCTCATAGCTCAGCTGATCTGTTACAGCTGTTGCCCTAGAGCTTCACAACCCCATTGAGGAAACATAGTATGCAAACGCACATTGGGAAGTGACAGCAAAAGCATTGCCTCAACTTCAAGGTTTTGGGAACACTTAGCTGTGTCTCTCCCCTCACCATGTTGTCCAGTGAACCCACATGTTTACCACAAATTATCTACCAAGCTTTGCAATGGCATCCCCTTGCCCCAGATGTAAGTCCATTATTGTCACACTGCCTTTCTTAGGCCTGAAGGTAGAGAGACACTCCTGCCACATGTATGCCTCATGAGTATATAATAAATAAAAATCCAGGGTTTTGCCAACAATTGACTATGTGATCACACAGAGGCAGACCAGAGTAAATCTATGAACCATGAGCCAGACAGCCCAGGGATCACTCTGTGAGAGTATGGAGGGCATTTCTGCCCCATCACTGATACCTTCTTCCTCCTCACCCAGCTGAAGCCCACTACAGCTGCTGCAGTGATGGGGGGCCCTTGCTGCTGATCATCCTTTCCCTCATACCAGCTGCATGCTCCTTTGCTGATTCCTTTTCTGCTCTAGGGAATCCCAAAAGGAACAAGCCCCACAAGGCCCCCTGTGGAATGAAGAGAGAAACTCCAGGAGCTAAAACAGGTAGCAGGGGCCCCACCACATTTATTGGCATCCCTATGTGCTGTCCAACAAACTCACGTGGCAATTAAAGAGATTGATACCAAGTACTATTACCAGGATGACAGCTAACCTTTCCTTTTATAATTACCTTTCATTTTCTTTTTGCATTACTTCTTCCCTTACATGATCTTACATGATTTCCCCGATAAAAACATGACAAGCTATTGTTCTGAATTAGCCAGCGTGCTATAACTCACAGGTTTTATCATTTATGATATTTTGACTACCTGAGCCCCTCCCTAAATACATTTAAGACATCTCATCTCTGGGTGACACATGCTTATGAAATGTCAGTATTTCCAGCATTTGATCACATTGTGAGAGAGATTGTCTTGATAAGCATTAGAACTCATCAGTCGCCAAGGGTGTCAGCTAACGTCTCTCGGCATTGTTATTTCTATTTCATCTGAAATTCCATGGTAACAAGTCTTTAAACACTGGCAGTAGGGAGGTAGAATAATGTAATTTGTAATTTTAAAACTATGCAAAATGGGACAAGTTGTAGATTATTTGAGGGGATATTCTCTTCTCAGCACTGGGCTAAAACAGCTCCTTTATTAGCATGGGGAAACACAGACCATGCAGGGCTGACAATGAAACATTTACATAAGGCAGATATCCTCATCTGAAAGACACAGGACATAGGAAAAACTTGAAAGCATGAGACTTCACCAGTACTTCACAACATCTTCACCAGTGGCACTGCTCAGTGTTATAGCAGTGCCAACCTGTGGTGACAACAGAGCAAAGGTAAAGGTCTATGGAGATCCCAGAAAGCAAGTGGTGGTGGCTGATGGGTTGGGCTCTGTTAGGTTCCTCCATCCAAGCTCAACTCACTGCACTCCACTTCTGGTTCTTGCACACTACATGTGACAATGGACTGCAAATCTGAAGCTATTTTAACAGCAATCACAGAATCATAAAATCACAGAATCATAGATTCATAGAAACACAGAATGGTTTGTGTTGGAAGGGACCTTATAGACCATCTAATTTCACCACCACCACCACCACCACCCCCTGCCCCGCCATAGGCAAAGATGCCACATACTAGATCAGGTTGTTCAAAGCCCCATCCAACCTGGTCTTAAAAACTTCCAGGGGCATCCAGAACTTCTCTGGGCAACCTGTGCCAGTGCTTCACCACCCTCTAAGTATTTCTTTCGAACATCTAATCTAAATATACCCTCTTTCAATTTAAAGCTATTCCCCCTTGTCCTCTCTCTACAATCCCTGACAAAGAGACCCTCCCCATCTTGTAGGCTACCTTTAAGTATTGAAGGGTATGAATGAGGTCTCCCCTGGGGCTTCTCTTGTCCAGACTGAACAACCACAACTCTCTTAGCCTGTCTTCATAGGAGAGGTGCTCCAGCCCTTCAGTCATCCTTATGACCCTCTTCTGGACTCATTCTAGTAGGTCCAACTACAACCCACCAGCCAGCTTCAAAGACAGCAAAACCTGAGCCTAGCACAAATCTACAGTTTGTATTTTCCGTTTGTGCTTTGACATTCAGAATCTTGCCAGGTGAGATGGTCTAAATATTCATAATTTTTTTGACAGCGAGGGGAAAATGCTATCAAAATTGTGTTTTTTAATAAAAATGGTGAAACTGAAAAATTAGTTGAACTGTGAATACTGTAGCAATACATGTGAAGTCTTCACCTAAGACTGTGTATGTTTGTGTGTTGTTTTAACTTGGACTTGCCTTATTGTGTCATTCTTCTAAAGTACCATATAGCTTACTATTCATTAGTATTCATGCACTACAGTCTCTTAAAGGTTATTAATATTTCAGCAATACTCTCTGAATGCCAGTTATGAACAAAGGTGATTGTGGGAGAAACATCTGTTCAGTTTTAGGTGTCCTTGCACAAGAAAGATACAGTCAAGATTGAAAAACTCTAGAAAGACACAATTAAAAGAGAGATTTAAGTTAAGAGAAAAAGAAAAAAAGGAAAAGGAAAAGGAAAAGGAAAAGGAAAAGGAAAAGGAAAAGAAAAAGAAAAAGAAAAAGAAAAAGAAAAAGAAAAAGAAAAAGAAAAAGAAAAAGAAAAAGAAAAAGAAAAAGAAAAAGAAAAAGAAAAAGAAAAAGAAAAAGAAAAAAAAAGAAAAGAAATAGTCAAATCTGATCTGATCTATTCAGTGCAGATGGGTGAATAGCTGACACTCCGCTTCTTTTCTGAGTGTAGTCTCAAAACTCATATCAAAAAGACAGGCAAAAGCAATGTGGGGGGAAAAAAAAAAGTGTACTGCGTGAAAATAGTCTAATGCAAGAAGGAATTGTACAGAATACTGATGCAAACCTGCCAATCCAGGCCCCTTTTGATACATACTTACCCCCTCCCTTATTTTACTAACTTTAACTTACTTTACTAAGTCATATTCTAGGCAGTAGAACCAGGCAAGGGTTTCTTGGAGAGATACACAGGCTATTCCAGATCTTCTATTCTGTCTTTATAGTAAATCAATTGAGATGGGAGCTTTTTCCTTTTTATTTAGCTTGTCTCCAGAGTGACTATTTGTCATAATAATTAACTAGTGCCCAGAGTGCTGGAGCAAACCAATAGTAGACCAATAGCAGCATGTTCCAGGAAAACCAGGGGAATTTCACATGTTCCTTGGCTCAGCCTGGAAGGAAAATCACAGCTTTCTGTCAAGGTTGCAGTGGAAAACCAGGACTCTGAAAGAATTTATCTGGCCTGAAGGATCACAAAGCAGCATACACAAAGCAGAATGAATCTGAAGAGAAGAGAGGCAGGGAAGGAAAGAAAGAGTAGCATCTCAATGAAATGGGAGGAAAAAAATGCATTTCCTAACATATCTCAGCTGTACTGCAAGATTTCAGTCTTGCAGGAATTCATTTTCTGTCACTACAAGATGTCCTGTTTTTGGTACTTGTCAATTCATGTCTTTTCTTCTGGTTACCCTATTTCCAAACGAACTTAAGGAAGCAGCCTTTCTTACTGGCAAAGGAATCACACTCCATTTCAAAGCTTGCAGAAACGATGTCAGGGGCATTGAACTGTGTCAGACAAGTTAGACTTTGTTGAAAGCTAAGAACACCGTGTGGGATACTCTTGTGACTTTGTAAAGGTTTCTATTGTTTTCTTTCTTAAGCATGAGAAGTAGTGATTGTCTGCTCTGGAGTATTCACGGGGATAACAACTATGTGATATGAGGACTGAAGAAAATTAGCTGTTGTTTAATAGCTGTTCTTCTTCTGAGACAAACAGTAGAAAGTTTACAGTCAAAATTTGATCTTTGTTTCTAAAAAAAAGATGAGGGTCTCTGAAGTGCTAATCTTACATATTATAAAACCCTAAGCTAACTCTATAAAGAGAATTTGAAATCGGCATTTACTGCAGTGTTCTTGCTTCCCAAATCAGCTATTCTGACTGATGAGCTTCATCACAAGTTTGTAACTGTGCAAATGTCCCCACAGTGCTTTTGACATTTCAGTCCATTTAGACCTCTCCTGGAAGAATGGCATCCAGAGAAAAAGAAGAAAAATCTCATCCTTTGCTTATTAATATTTTTGTCCTTTATGAGGTGAAAGTAAGAGTCACCCTCTAAGATGGTTATGACATGGGAAAGATGCTCCCCAGGAGCATCATCTGTACACTATGAGGAGCACAGGACAAGCTTTACTGCATGCATCATTTCTTGGGGGGATTCCTGACCTCCATTCCAGCAAACTCTCCCAGCATAGATCTGTTTGAAAACAGTCCTTTCCCCAGTTTACTAATGCCAGAAAGAGCATCCACTTTAAGAAGCAGAATTTAACTAAATCTTCTTGTCTTTTAATAGAAAGAATCAATAAAAATTCTTCCTACACCTTCTGACCCAAAAAAGATACAGGCTGGAGTGTAAAGAGTCCATGCTGAATAAGAAGACTGAGGGAAATAATTGCAATTACTAATTGGTTTCCCACACAACTTTGTACAATTTGATCATGTCTTTGCTTAAATGAAATAGCGACTCTTTCAGGATGACCAACAAGACACTTGCAGATTTTTTTAATATTCATAAACAGATTCTGTCAATATCTTAGTTTATTAAAACTAATTTTCTTTTTCCCATTTGTTATTCTAAGTAGCACTTTTGTTATTCAGAATTTCTTCCATATTTTGAAATCTTCCAGTTTTTGTAATTAAACTATTTGCCATATTATGAGATGTGTCTTTACACTCTTCACAATCATATAGCAGATAAAAAATAAAAATAAAAAGTAATAATTAAAAGAAACTTATTTTCTGGCTGAAGAGAAGGAGAATCCAATCAAAATGAAAAAAAGATCTTTCCTTCCTGTGAATCTCAAGAGATGCAAATATGATGTTACCTGGCTGCTTCTTTCCCAGGCAGAGAATACACAGTCAACCTTCTGGACTATCCCATGTTTCTGTCACTTCGTGATCCACCTGAAAAATATAATTCTGAAATCATCTTCAGAATGATAACCTTCAATGCATTCTCCTTTGTATGACTCTATAAAACTCTGATAAAAATGCTTTCCACTTAAAACTTTCTAATTCAGAGGTTTTCCTCCTTGTTTTGCCAGTCCTTGGCACCATAGCAGTATTGTGTTAGTTTCCTATGCATTCAGGAAAGTCCTGTTTCCTTCCTTTCCCCTCCATCCTCCTTTTTCTCCTATTTCAGATTGACCCTTGCACTAGATCAAATTGATGAAGAATATTTCAGGAACTGGGAACTTTCAAATAATGCTATTATTATTTCAGTATGAGATATAAGTTCATAAGTCACAAGGCACCAAGAATGAGAGTTCTGATATCCACATAAAAAAAAAAAAAAAAAAAAAAAAAAAAAAAAAAAGCTATAAAGAGCTATGAGTATGAATGGGAAGAAATGAGTCCAATGGGCAAGTTGCCTAGATTTTGAAGCATTGAACACATTAAGAATGTGAATCAAGGGGGTTATTTAAATTTGTTAATGATCTTCTATGTGGAAGAAAAAAGCACGGGTGAAAACAAAAATACACTGGCATCTGCTGAAAACCCCACTCTGTAAGAAGGTAGGAGGCCTTCATAGACTCCTACCAGTGATTAAGCTGGTTAGATCAGTGGCAGTTGCCTTTGCTTATTCAGCAGTCTGGATCCACCAAGCAAAAGTGATGTTTCTAAATAAATTGCTTTGCAGAAGCCTTCTCCTTTCCTCCTCACGGAGCCAAGGAGCAGGGGGTAATCTCACTGGCTCTGGACAGCTACTGCTGGGAACAGGAATGTGCAGAAGAGGTAATTTATGTTAAGCACTGCCATCTACTGTGTCTGTGCTCACACATGAAGCTCAAGCCTAGAAAACATAGAACTTCAAAGAAAATTATCACTGTATGTCAATCCTGTTGTGCTTCAAGAGGGGATTCTACAAGGATATGGAGAACAAATCCACATTGATGTAAAAATAAATACAAATGGCATACACATTTCTAAAGATCCCAAATTTTGTATGGTGAAGGAGTTTGTCCATATTCTTTCATCTGGAAAGTAAGGATTCAATGTATTATCGCATTAACAAACTATAGCCTATACATATAAACTAGAACTATCTTCTGCGTCTTAAGATGCTTGTAAGACAATATAAAGACATCTTCCTGACTTTTATCCTATATGAAAATTTATCCTATATGAGCATTTAGTTAAATTCCAGCCCAGAATCTCCCCAGGGATGTAGCCATTCCCCATTTATAGATAACCAGCTAACTGATAATCTGAAGGAACAGCTGGCCTTTTAAAGTGCTAAGAGTGGACCACAAAGTGTTACATGGAAATCACAGAGTGAGAAAATACATAGACTCAGTGCAGTGCAGGACTTTGTGAAGGAAGCATTTGATTTTTCCAGGAAACCTTGGGGATATTGGCAGCCCTGAAAAAGTTCTGCCAGTTTCAGTAGGACAAGTCATGGCATCACATTCTTCTCTCTGTAGAACAGGTATAATCTAGCGGTGCATTGGTGCCCTGCATTGTAGATCTCGCAGAATCATAGAATCACAGTATTTTAGAATAACCCAAGTTTGAAGGGACTCACAGGCGTCATCAAGTCCAGCTCTCAGATCCACACAGACTGGCCAAAAATCAGACCATTTTTCTGAGAGTGTTGTCCAAATGCTTCTTGAACTCCAGCAGGTGCCGTGACCACTGCCCTGGAGAGCTTGTTGTTCCCAACCACCCTCTTGGTGAAGAATCTTTTCCTAACATCTAGCCTGAACCTCACCTGTTGCAGCTCCATGCTGGTTCCTTGGGTCCTGTTGCTGTCCCCAGAGAGCAGAGCTCAGCGCCTGCCCCTCCGTTCCCCTCGTGAGGGAGCTGCAGGCCGCCATGAGGCATCCCCTCAGCCTGCTATGCTCTGGGCTGAGAAATCCAAGTGACTTCAGCCACTTCTCATACATCCAGACCCTTCACCATCTCTGTAGCCCTCTTTTGGACACTTTCTGATAATTTTATGTCCTTTTTATATTGTGACACCCAAAACACAGTGCTCAAGGTGAGGCTGCACCAGCACCAGAGCGGGACAATCCTGTCCCTTGACCGACTAGCAGTTACATGCCTGATGCATCCCAGGGTATGGCTGGCCATTTTGGCTGCCAGGGCATGCTTCTCTCTCTTATTCAACTTGCCATGAACCAGAACCCCCAGATCCCTTTCTGCGGAGCACCTCTTAAAACTCTCATCCCCCAGTCTGTACATACAGCCAGGGTTTCTCTGTCCCAGGTTCAGACTCCAGCACTTGCTCCTCTTCAATTTCATGCAGTTGGTGATTGCCCATCCCTCTAATCTGTCAAGATCCCTCTGAAAGGCCTCTCTGCCCTTGAGGGAGACAACAGCTCCTCCCAGTTTAGTATCATCTGCAAACTTACTTAGTATGCATTTGAGCCCTGCATCCAGATCATTTATGAAAACATTAAAGAGAACTGGCCCCAGAATGAAGACTTTGGAAAAAAATGTAAGATTTACAAACATGGGCCTGTTTTCCATCCAGATGCTATATCCTCTCCATGCATGAAATCATGCATCTATTCCATAACATCATTTGTAGCTTCACCTGTTTTTGTTAAACAAATGGTTTGTTTGTTTGTTTGTTTTTCATGATATTTTTCTCCACTTGAGCATTGTAATAATATACAAAGTGGAAGAACTGTTACTGGGGAAAAAAAATTTAAAAATCTCTTTACCCACACTACCCACTCTGCCTGATTCTACCAGCCCTCAATCATTATTTTGCTTCAAGGCAGGAAAGATTAAGTGATGCAAGTAGTTTCAGCATGTGTCCAGGTTAGAGATGAATAACCACACATTTAGCAATGTATGAAGTCAGACTGAATGACAATTTTAAGACTATTTTAGTTTCATGCTTCTTTCTAATATTTCTTCATTTCATTTTGGTACGTCACTGCCTGAAGCCATGTACTATTTTAAATTACTTGCCATTCTTACTAGGATTAACCTAAATTAGTAGAGGAGCTTTTTTCCTTCATTGCAACTCTAACCGTGTGTGGGACTATAGCTCCCATTACATTGATAGACATTATTTTCAGACTGTGGTACCTGGCATTTTCACAATTAAACTACTGGAACATGAACTACGTGAAAGTACAAACCAAGGGTATAAAATGGGTTGGTGAAGCATACCAGAGTAGTTACATGCAATCTACTATCAGTATGGAGCTATGCATTGTACAAAGTCCCATAAGGCATACCTAGAGTCCCATGCAACATGGTATTTTCATTATTGTTGTGGCTTACCATATTTACAGATATGGGAATATATTGAAAGATTGATATAGAATTCGAAGGGATCATAACAAATCAGAGACACAATCCACTGAAGTACTGGACTGCACAGAAATATTATTCAAAAGGGGTGTGCACAATTTACAGTAGCTAGACAAGGACAATCAACTACACAGGTACTGGAAGGCAGATGGCTAAACAGCAACTCTGAAAGAAAAGAAATTGGCAATTACTGTAGATCTACAAGCTAACCAGGAGTCAACAATATAACACTACTTAAAAAAAAAAAAAAAAAAAAAAAAAAAAAAAGTTGATTTAAATAATTAGAAATGTAATCTGTAAGACTGGCAGGATCATCTCTCCATCCTACATAACACTGTTCAAACTTCAGCTGGAGTTTTCTTTTCTTAAATGTTAAACTTGCTGGAAAGGGTACTGAAGAGACTGATGATTGATTGAGGTCTGGAAAAAAAAAAAAAAACTCTAGGAGGAAAGAATGAGGGTATTTGACCTCTTTAACCTATAGCAGAAAAGACGGAGAAGGATCATGAGAACAGCCTTCACGTGTAAAAGGCTGTTGTTAAGGAGGGATAAATTTGTTCCTTGTACTCATTGTGAAGGAAACAGAAGGTAATGGGAGAAAATTTTAGTTAGAAAGTTTCATAATACACACTGTAATATTCTTCCTGACAGTAAAAAAGAACTGGAGGATCCTGGAGCCTTCATCCTTGGAAAGCTTTAAAAACAGATGAGGCAAATCTTGGTTAGAGAGATGACACTGGTGGGTGCTGTTTTATTATGTCAGCAGACTGTATGACATGGACCTTGAAGTTTCTTTGAGCATTTCTCCTCAGCAGTAGTTCACGATAAAAGATCAGTGCAAGAAGATGGTTGAGTCTTCAGCCATCTTCAGTCTCTGACTATCCATTAGCAGAAAAAGAAAATGAGAAAAAAAGTAAACATTTACTTCTATCTGAAGCCCCATCATAGAATCATAGAATGGCTTCAGTTGGAAGGGACCTTAAAGATCATCTAGTTACAGGCAGGGGCACCACCCACCAGATCAGGTTGGCCAAGGCCCCATTCAGCCTGGCCTTGAACATCTCCAGGGATGGGGCATCCACCGCTTCTCTGGGCAACCTGTTCCTGTGCCTCACCACCTTTACTGTGAAGAATTTCTTCCTAATGTCTAATCTAAATCTATTCTCTTTTAGTTTAAGACTGGTCCTATCTACCTGAGTAAAGAGTACTTCTCCATTGTTTTTGTAAGATCCCTTTAAGTATTGAAAGGCCACAATGAAGCCTCCCTGAAGCCTTCTCTTCTCCAGGCTGAACATCCCCAGCTCTCCCAGACTTTCTTCATAGGAGAGGTGCTACAGTTCTCTGATCATCTTTGTGGCCCTCCTCTGGTCTTGCTCTAACAGGTCCACATCTTTTTTGTACTGGGGGCCCATCTTTTCACATATTATGGAGGAGCAAACACTAATGACCTTAGAAAATGTTGCCTGTAAGCAACAATGTGCAAAGTGGTCTTTTTTATTATTTATTTATTATTCAGGAAGAGACAAGTTGCTACTAAGGTAGTTAGAGGGCTAGAGCATATGACATACAAGCAGGTGCTGAGGAACCTGCGTCTGCTTAAGCCTGGAGAGAAGGGAGCTCGTGGGTGATCTAACTGCAGCCTTTGTACAGCTTAAATAGGGTTGGAGAGAAGATGAAGTCAGATATTTTAAAAGGGCCCAACAACAGCCAAAAAGCAACAAACACGAACTGCAACAAGGGAAATTCCAGTAAGATAAATATAAGGAAAAAAATGTTTTACAATGATACCAGTTAAATACTGCACAGACTCTCAGGGAGGCTGTGAAATCCCCATCCTTGAATATTTTCAGCACTTGACCAAAAAAAGCTATGTGTCAGCTGTCAATTCAAGTAGGTTTAAAAAGGTGTTGAATGCTGTAATGAAGGCTTTTTTCTCTGAATATTAGGTTGGAGCAAGGGAAGGAAGGTTGCTTATCTGGGGGTTTGCTTTTTTGTTGGTTTGTGTTTATTTATGGATTTTTGGTTTGGTTTAGTTTCGGTGCAAGGTAGGTAGTTGTTTGCTTTTGATCACTAAAATAAAATCTCTGGGGGCAAAATTAACTCTTGTAATACAGCAGTGTTTGCAAGAGGTTTGTACCAAATTACCAGGTGTGGTATGTGCAAGCACTAGCTGCAGCCACAGGCCAGTTAAGGAGTTTATTGAAAGTACTGACTACAATGCACATTAAATACTCCCTTATTTCTACCTCAGGTAGCAACCAGCCTGAGCAAGGATGGCATCTCTGTCTTGATCTGTAGGACTTAACATTGGAAGAAATTCATCTTCTTGGATTTTTTTATTCCCTTCAAGTTTTTTTTTTCCATGATAAAAGCTTTATTTTGTTGTATTTACTGTTGATCACAATCTTTATTTTAAAACAAATCTGTTTCTTGTACCCAGGGTATTTAATTCCATTGTGCACGCTGAGTTCTTTGTTGTTAAAAGTTTCTTCTAAGAAACTCAACAGCTGGCATTGATTTCTTTTTTTTTTTTTTTTTTTTTTTAAGAGCATTGCAAAACTATTTCTTTGGGGGGCTGGGGAAAGAACATATGTGAAGAATTAAATCAACTTTCAAAAAATATCCAAAAGCAGTGTTTGCCCAGTACTGGCATCATGCCAACTTCGACACTATCTCTTTAATTCTATGGCAAGCTGTTTGCAGAGATATTTCTGATATCATTTCCTTACCTCCATTGCAAAATCCTTTTTTATAAGGTGTAAGGTTCTATACTACAGATCTGGGAACTATATTAAAGGATCTTGTTATAGGACAAAAACAAGAAGGTAGCTAGAAAGCTAGAAAGGAAGCTAAATGTTCACAGCTTCAAAAAAATTCCAAGGGGATTCCACAGAGATTGCATTTCAGTGTTTTAATGTGTTGTGCATGTTAAAAAAGAAAAAAAATAGTAAAGAATTCTAACAACCATACCAAATACTATACCATAGGACAACTAAAGAAAAAAAAAAAAAAAAAAAAAAAAGAATGAAAAACCAGTAGAATTCTTCCCTCATATATGGTACAATTCAACATCATATATTATCCTTACACTCACTGTTCATACCCAGATTCATCTCTTCTACCTGACAGATTTACAGTACATGGTCACTGTAGACTAACTTTATATGAATGGAAAGAGAAAGGCAACATCACAGTGGTGTTTACCACTTGAGTAAGATGAAGATGCACATTGTCTAAGGTCAAGTATAGAAAGATCCAAAGCAGACTCCAAGCTCCTGCTCTAATGGTTGAGTTAGATACTTACAAATGTGAGAATAAATGCATCCAACAGACCCACCTACAACATAAGGTACACCCTTTAAGGAGAAGTACACGTGCCAGTAAATAGAGTAAAACTCTTAAAGAGGTTTTAACAGAGACTGAAGGAAAGAGGTCTTTAAGACAAAACTGTAAATTATTGACAGAAAATGAGACACACTGATACTTTGGTTAAAACAGAAAAATAACTTCCTACCCAAAGCCACCAAAAAAAAAAAAAAAATGATGCAGGCTTTACTATGCATTCAAAACAAAGTGCAAAGCAAAATAACTGTTTTCCTCTTTCCATCAGCATCCTTCAACTGAGAAAGTTCATATCTGAGGAAGAAAATATTTCTTCATTTATTTATGTAGTCACTCTGATGCCAGGACTTTCTTTAACAAAAAAAAAATAATAATAATTTTTACTTTCCAGCTATAACCTCTTCATTCCACCTGGGTCTTCTTAAGCTGATTAGTTAGGAATGATACCCTAAGGGCTCTTTCCTTACATAGGAGATCCAGCTGCACTTCTGCATCCTTACTACATCAGGGCATGTTACTTTGAGGTGATATTGTGTTGAACTGTGGCAAAATACAGTAACCACAGCTCACAGTTTTGTCACTGGCCTTATTTAAAATGTCCTCAGCATGGAAGCAATACCCTACCTCTTTCTGAGGTAGAATAGTTGCTGCCAACTCATAATACTCATGTGGTTATTTTAAACTAACAGACTGAGCAGACTTATGATGAATAGCTTACTTTTTAGAAGCGTTCATGTCTCTTTACATAATAATTACTGTGATGTATACCACAGAGCAATTGAAATTATGGAGACACCATCAGAGGAAAGGAATGGAAAATATCAAAGCATGCATAAAAAGACTACTTGACATATTTGCAAATAAATTTCAAAACTATAACATTGTTGATATTATGGTTGATCATTATTATTAGCCAACATGTGTTTATCATAACCAATACAATCAGGAGGAAAAAAAAAAAATGTATCTAGAAGGGAAAATAAAATGTGACTGCAAAATTCACCAGAAAAGACTAATCCTGTTTTCAGTGGATGGCTTCAAAAAGAAAGGGCACCAACTTGCAATTGATTTTCCTTGTACATGTTCATAACAGGTGGGAAACACAGTTATTTGATGTATCACAGCCTGCAATGGAAGAAAACAATTTTAAGCCACATATAAGTCACACAGCAGGACAGACATCTTAATCAAGTCAAAACACGATGCCTTGTAGATCAGGGTCAACAAGGTGCAAGGCCAGAAACAGCCATAGTCATAATACAGCTCAGGCAAGGACCAGGTTAAACACAGCTCCCAAAGCAAGGTAAGGGAGCTACCAACAAGTCTCCTCTCGTACGAAGTTGGACCACATCTTCTGCACTGCCAGGCACAATGCACACAGTAGGCAAGAGCCTACTGCAATGCCTGAAACCTCTGTTGTCACAGTACATAGGAACAGACTGTAGGTATGAGCATAGCATATTGTAGTGATAGATGAAGCGCCTTGAGTTACAGAGCAAAGGTTTTATAAAAGCCAGATCTTCTCAACACAAAGCTATTTGGCGCTTGTTTGAGTTAGCATTATTTTTTTCCTCTCTAGTGTCTTGTGCTTCTCAAGAAATTCAAAAATTCTAAAATACTGAACAAAGACTTCTCTAATGGTTTGATAAGTGTGAAATACCAGTCTGTTTTCAGAAATGGCTTGTCATGGCCTTTGCTCACCTTAAATTTAGGTGGGAGAGCTTCCCACCTAAATTTTGCAAACTCATAGGTCTGTGATAAGTATCAAATCTCAATAAGAGATAAGTATCTCACGTGACCAGACAGGCCCTTCCATATCAACCAGTTTATTACCTGATGTAGGATTTATTGAGTGCCTCTGGAAGGATTCCCCAACCCTCCTTACTCTCAGTGTGTTTATATACTTCTTAATATATAAAAGGTGAGACATACTGCATAGGAAGTATTTGGCTGCTCCATCTTAACAGAAAAAATTGCAGTTTCCCAAGAACCATTCTGCCAGTCCTCCACTTCTATCAAAAGCACACAGGCTTTCACAATGACTTCTGCCCACCAGGAATCAAATAGTTACTACCTTACACAAGTAAACAATAGTCAATGTTAATCAGCCTTTAATCCGTCAATTGCCCTTCATGGTTTCAACTGAGCAGACCAGGGTCTGCTAGTTCTGTAAATAGGAATGTTTTTATTTTTGTTTTGTTTTTCAAAGGAAAAAAAAAAAAAAAAAGAGGGAAAATATCACACTTTATACTTTCAAAAAGCCTCAAGACCCAGGAACTGGAAAAAAAATAGAAAAGCTTAAAAACAAGTTTTTAAAACTTGTTTTCTGTTCTTGTAACTGTTCAATTCACACTTCTACCTGGTTTCAGAAGACCTCAGCAATTTAGGGGGAAAAAAAGGCCCCAAAGGCAATATTAGTTACTCCAAAAGACAGTATATATTATTAGACAGAAATAAGTTAAAACTCTTAATTAAGTGATTAGGTGCAGTTTTTAGAGCTGACCTGATCCATCTCAAAGTTTGCACAGCTACACGTAAAAAAGAAGCCTAATCTAATGGATACGCTCGTAGTCACATCACATCATCACCACAAAGCTGCCAGAAATGTCACAAGTCTGTGTAATAACAAACTAGAAGGACCAGCAAATGACCCAGTAAATCAGTTATGAAAAACAAAAAACTGCTGAAAGTTTATAAAAACAAACAAAATCAGTGATTTCCTTTCTGCACTTTTATGTTCCAGAGATTCCATGATGGCCAATGGAGACGTAAGAACTGCTTTAGGTGAACTTTGATTTCTGGAAATGCATGAAACTGCTCCCCATGTATTTAGTTTGGTTCTGTCAGATTCACAGCTGAACCTTTACCAAAACATCACTTTTATTTTGCTCATGAAGAAAGTGCCACACATCTCAGTGTTCTTGTCTATCTCCTTGTTTTTTGACATAATGTGCTCGCAGACTGGATCAAATGCAACAACCTCAAGGTTACTCAAAAGGGATATCTGAGTAGAAAATTCTTGATTCTCAAACCTGTTATTGCTTTTGGGGAAGTTGCCATTCAGATGCAACTCTTGCAATTTACCTGAGCCTTTAGTTCATCACAATCTCTTAATATTATTTGGTATTATTTCAGTAAATTATTTTCTTTCTGACTTTAGATTTACATTGCTATCTGGAGAAGCCTCATCTCTCAGTAAATCTCATTTAAAGGCCAAACTAGACTGTAAGGATGTAAACAAGTTATACACACACACACACACACACATACACACACACATATATACACATACATTAAATCAAGAAAAAAAAAGAAAAAAAAAGTTTAACAAGTACAATCACTGCTTTAGTTTACAGTAAACACAAAGAAAGCTTTTTGAGCTGCTGAGAAGTATCACTTTGGTGCCTGTGTGTGATGAGCCACAGAGCTGGAATCAGAGGATAAAATTTCATAAGAGAGTAATACATTTCAACAGCATATCTGATATGGCAGCAAGATACAAATAGACCCAACAAGTCACTTCCACAGGGTGCTGCTGGGGCAGGGTGAGCTCCCCTAGCTCTGAATACACACATTACCAACATTTATATCTGAGGAAGCTATTTAGACTCACACCCTGAAAAATAGCTGGGTGCCTCCAGAGAGTAATTAACCAGAACTAGCTTACATGTTGGCTTTATGATGAGATGGGTTGCTGCAGTTGTGTTAGATAAATCCAACTCTGTGTATCTAAAACCTTATGGCCTTTTTCTTGCTGTACCTTGTTAGCTGGTATCAGATCCCAGTGCTTCCAGCTACACTTGAGTCTCCCCAGCTAGGGCACACAAACAGCATTGCACAAAACAGACACCTTCCCCCAGTTTTCTCACTGCTAGACTCCAGATAAGGTTGACAAAGTGATATAATAGCAGGATCATCTCTTTCCACAACAACCCTCAAAGCTGTCAAAGGCATACCCATCCCCTCTGCCCAGCAGCAAACCCTCCAAAACAAAGGCCCACTCACAGCATACCCAGTAGGCGGTCCATTAAACAGCAGGAGCCTTCAAAATCTCTTCTTTCCAGAGCTTGGCTCTCCGTGCTAGCTCCCCCCAGGGTCTGGTTCAGAGACGTCTGGGTCATCCCCACAGACATCCCTGCCAGCCCCTGGCTGCCCAGCCCAGCCTCAATCAGTCCTCAGGGAGATGAGGGACAGCAAGATGGATGGCTGCACTGAGTAGCGCAGCCTGTGCATGGGATGTCAATCTCTCATCCCCACTGCCCTTTGTACTTTTTCCTTTCTAAATGCTCACATCTTCACCCCAAAGAATAAGAAAACATTAGTGCTCAGGAATCAGCAGTCACAGACATTTTCTTAGCTGATGGTTAAATAAGGCTGTTCCAGCAGGCTCCTTCTTCCTCCCTCAGGCCTCCTGCCCTGCCACCAGCTCAGAGGACAATGCTGACCCCTTCTTCTCCCCCAGGAAGGAAGGATTGGGCCCCAAGGCCCTCCATCTGCCCCAGCACTCCATCCCAAATTTGGGCCCTCACAGCACCCACAGCCCCAGCCACCTTTCTTGCACTGATGGAGCTATTTCATGGTGGAGGTGTGGCTCATATACCTACAGATTACCAGAGTCTATCCATATGCCTTGGCAATGGCCCATCAGACCATTCAAGTCCAGCAGTATCTGGTAGTGCTGGTAGCAGTATCTGGTAGTTTCATTTTCAGGCATCACTTCACACCAATTACTATTCTCTTATTTCATTAACATCAGTAAAACACTTTGATAAAGTCACTTCACACAGTGCCTGTTTTGGCAAAGTCCTGATGAACCCAAAGTCACTGAAGGTTGTTAAGCATGAGCAAGCCACACCAGGGAAAAATCATAAATCCTCACCTCCCAGTGACTGTCGTTCCCTTTCTGCTGACATCTCTTGCTGTTATAGCAGACCAATATGGCACTACACCTCAAGGCATCACTGTTCACAGACCAGTATATCTCCAGTTGCAGTAAAAGCTAATAGCCCAAGAAGTGAACTACACAAGTAGAGCAGCTGGCATCTAGCAGGATAGCTGCCTGTCCTACTACACAGGCAGTAACTTCCAGCAGAGAGGCAGAGAAACATTTGGGGATGACCATGCTTTTAATCGTCTCAGCTGGATTTAGCAGAGCTGCCCTGGAAGCCAACAATTTGGGAAACTACAATGTCATTTAAGGAGACACTCAGGAACCACACCTGTTACTGCAACAGCTTATAGTCCTTCTCCTGAAAATAACAACTAATTCTAAACTTCCCTCGAGCAAGCTACATAAGTGTTTTAATATTTTGTAGGATCTAGGTCAAAACTCATGTGAAGAGACATTTAAGTTCACTGGCAATATTTCTATGAAGATGAACAGCTCTACACAATTTAGGGCTGGTGGCAATGGCACAGTTGAGTGCAACAGATACATGGACAATCACATACTAATTTTGCATTATGGGAGACAGTGAAAAAGTTCTGACATTTGCTACTACATAATCTAAGGAAAAAAAAAAAAAAAAAAAAGTAGACTGATAGAAAGCCAAAGGAAACCCAGATGGCTTTTGTTTAATACGAAGCCATATTGCAATTCATAAAGGTCTTGTGCTGTGCTGTGTGACTTGTTTCACTTGGAAATGAAAACTTCTGGATTCCTCTAATTTCCTCTCCCTTAAGCTAATAACAGCAAATATTTGAAAGAAATCAGTTTGGGGCCCTTCAGTACAAGAAGGACACTGAGGCCCTCGAGCATGTCCAGAGAACAACTACAAAGCTGGGGAAGGACTTGGAACACAAGTCCTATGAAGAGTGGCTGAGGGAACTGGGGTTGTTTAGACTGGAGAAGAGGAGGCTCAGGGGAGACCTTATTGCTCTCTACAACTACCTGAAAGGAAGGTATCGGGAGCTGGGGGGTCGGCCCCTTCTCACAGGTAACTAGTGATAGGACTAGAGGGAATGGCTTCAAGTTGCACCAAGGGAGGTTTAGGTTGGAAATTAGGAGATATTTCTTCTCAGAAAGAGTGGTCAGGCACTGGAATGGGTTTCCCAGGGAAGTGCTGGCATCACCGTCCCTGGAGGTGTTTAAGGAAAGGTTGGACCTGGCGCTTAGGGACATGGTTTAGTGTGTGACATTGATAATAGGGGGATGGTTAGTCCAGATGATCCTGAAGATTTCTTCAAACCTTAATGATTCTAAGGCATTTTCTGAGCACAACCAGTCACAGGGACATGCCCACAATTCACAGTAGGCACTGTTGACCATTCTTTCCACTGAACAAGCCTGTTAATAAAGAACTACATAAGTTAAAGAAAACTCTAATGCTTCTTTCAGAGTAGGGTTTTTAATAAAAATCTCTGTTTCCTTATATTTTCCTTCCCTAACTGCTAGTTATCTACTAGTTCCTCATAGTGCTACTCAATCTTGCTTATTGAATACTCACTGGACTACCTGTGTGGAAACCAGTGGCGAATATGTTTACTAGAGTGAACATTTAGTAAGGATGGAACATCCCCAGCTGAAGACAGTGAAGGAGGTCACCTTGAGATGTTCAACCAACTCCACCTCAGAAACGTCTCCTGTGAGACAATAAATCTTAGTTTATATGACGGTGTTACCATTTCCATTGCAGTACTTTGTAAGAGTAAACCAGGTTAGCTAGGGTTGAGATAGCTAAGAGGTTTAACCTAATACTCATTTTGAGCTAGGTTAACAATGACATTGACTGTCCAGATTTCCTGATAGCTGCAGCATTGAGATATGTGCTGAAATTGTAAAGTTGACTTTGAGTAAGAGAACACTTCCTAGCAAATATTATTTAGACTCTGAAGTCTCTCTGAAAGGCAACAACTACATTTGTGAATTTGTGTAAATTTTGCAGTAAAAGAAAAAAAAAAAAGAAAAAAAAAAAGGGGGGTGGGGGGGGGGGGGAGGGGGACATTTGTCCATTCCTAATGACCAAAAAGTCATTAGGAATTTCAATTAGTGAGGAGGTAATTTCATTGTAAAATTTTGAGATCATTTCATCAGAGGCAAATAAAGGAAGAAGATTCAATATCAGATTCAAATCACAAAAGACCATTTTGAACTATATGAGTGACATTTGGCTGTACATAAAGCACTACCTAAGGCTTAGTTCTACGAAGGTCACCTAAGAGGAAAGGTCATAAGCCATAACTCACTGAACTGCACTGCAATGAGAAAATGCTTTTTCATCCAGAAACGGGAATCGTTTGAGAGGCTCCTGACAGTGAGGGAAAGATGGTCCAACACAGAGGGAACAATATTCTGAAAACAGCACATTTGGAAAACATTTGCTGATTTGAGGCACAGAAAGGAAGGGTTACAGTGGGTTAACTATGATAAATCAGACCAAAGTGGATGACCTGGTCCTCTGCTGAATGAAAGAGAAAGCTGGTAGCAGATGGCTTTGGGAAGGGCAATTCATTTAGTGGCTTTTTTTGCTTCAGTCTTTCAGCTTCTGTCTTCATTAGGAAAGTACACCGGGCTCAGATGGCTGACACAATTAACATCAGTGATAAAGTGCTAATGGCTCAGTCTAGAACAAAGACAAGTCAGAGATTACTTACTTACATTAGACAAGCACCTGGTCTCACTCCCATCCACTCTAGTGTACTTAGGGACCTGAATGAACCAATCTTTACACCATTCAAAAGTAGTGGAAAGCAAGAGATGTTCCAGAACAATGGAAAAAGCCCATTATTTTTTCCGTCTTTGAGTACAGGAGAAAGACACCATCCTGTCCCCCCACCCCACCAGAATTGCAGACTTGCTATCTTACATATTGTGCAAGGATAAATACTGGAAAATATAAACAATCTTTCTGAGGCAATAGGGGGATAACAATATCGAGCTGACATAAATTTTTCAAGACAAAAATGTCAAAGTGACAGAACATGAGCTCTCAGTATGAGACTGCTAAATGGATGGATTTGATTCTTGTGATCCTTTTGTGTAAAGACAGCAGTGAATAGAGTAATAAAGTATTTACAGCATGTACAGAAATATTGCACATAATGCTGGTATCCATATTTTACAAATTATGGAGGAAAAATGAAATGGCTAAAAATGAAAAATTAATAGAATGATATAATAACCAAAAAATTATTTCTAGTAAGAAACCTAAGAAGTTGAATATATGGAGCTAATAAAAATTCCTTAGAAGACTGAGTTGGCTTGAAGATAGTAAGCACTTTCATGATGACAAATAGCATATTGAAGGGCCCCATAATCCAACAGAAAGGAAGGAATGTCAAGAATTAATAACTGGAAGTTAGATGATAAAAATTCCAATTAGATACTTTTTTCTTTTTTTTTTTTTTTTTTATGAAAGGCCCTCCATCCATTCACATCTTCAAGTCAATACTGCCTATCTTCTGGAACTGTTGCAATTTAAAAAAATATAAAAGTATGTTGAAGCAAACTGGTAAGAGAAATGAATTTCATGGTCTAATTTTCTCTTCCTTTAACAGAGGCTCCAAATAAGTTAAAACTCTTTAGACAGGAACTTCATTCATATGTGCAAACAAAAGCTTAATTAACTTAGCAAGTACTTAAGGTAACATTTACTTGGAGACAGAAAATTCAACAATTAGAAGATTAAACAATAGGGTTTCCAAGGCATAAGACAAAACATAATTTACTTGTAAAATAATTTTTTCATACATCTTTCTCATATTCCTCAAAAGTTACACCAGATAAAGTTTTATGCCCCAAGAGCAGCATCGTAGAAGGCTCATGAAAGATTATAGGCTTAAGCTGACATTGTTGCCAATTGGTTTGGATAATGCTGCATTTGATTTTTAATACACTGGTACCAGCTCAAGGTTTGGGGAAGTATATAATTTCACAGAGTCAAAGATGATATTGTAATTCCTCTACTGTTAATGAGTACATGAAGGCACAACAAAAGGTAAAACCATAATATAAACTAATCAGTGAACATAAAACAATGCTCATGCAGAGTGGATGGGTTGGAAGGCATAATGGCATGGTAACATTTGACATCCTCTGAGAAAAGGCAATAAAGATACACCATTTGGTTGTACATGGACCTCACATGTCTGGTGAGAACATGCCAGAAAGAATGAGCTTCCCCATTACTATAAACTGTATGTATGTAATGGGGGGCTGAACCCAAAATGTGCACTTTTGAAACAGAGGGTATTCTTTGGGTCCGAGCTGCACCAACAGTACAGAGGTGAGCACCATGCCAGGGTGCCTATGAGATGAAAGAAGAGGCTCTTCTCCCGCCTACAAACCCACACAATACCAGTGCTGCAGACATTTAAGGTACTGGATGCTAATGTGCAATATAAAGTAGAGCAGGGTTCTTGACTAAAGCTAGGAAACTGATGTTTGTGCTTTGTCCACAAGACAAACACAGAAAGGGCTGCTCTCACTGCTCTGCCTTCCCTGCCTTAGCAGGAAACAGAGCAACCATGGAAAGAGGTGAAAAAATAGTCCAGCCATCACCCAGATAAATCCCTCTATGAGCCATATACAAACTTTTCAGCCATTATCAGCCTCAATTTTCTTTAGATGATAATCTGAACGTAAAAGGCTTCATAGCTTAATACCAGCCTTCTGAGTGTGCATCACCCCTAAAAATGGCATGGAGTCTGAGGGTCGTAGAGACACCAAGAACACCTACATGGAGTCTCTAGGTTTAGGAGGCCCATGTCTTATTCCCAGTTCACACTTCAGTGTGTGCAGACAACAGGGAAAACATGGAGAAACAGCAGCAAATTCTGAATCATATTAGTGATTTCCACAGTGTTAATTAATGCTAATAAGTTAATTAAGCGCATTCCAATGGAACTAAGCAATTTGCTTTAGGTATTATGTAACATGTATATTTTAAAGTCTGAAAAGATATGTGACTGGTGTAAAATACAGTCAGCTAAATAATCAAAAGAGTTCCATGTGGAACAGAATTTGTTTTGTGTGAATGTAGTTGGTTAGCTTGAGTAGCTACACAACTTCTTCTCCCTGACTTGCTAGTACTTCTGCATGGTGATGGGGATTCTTTTCCTAAATTCAAATTCCAGTTATAAACACTGAGTGGGTTTCTTTCCCTCACTTTTCACGGGAGCCCCATTTCTTGGTCCTTTGTGCAGTTGGGACATACATGTGTAGGTCAGCAGGGGGAGTTCAGGCTCATTGACAGCCCGCTCAGAGTCCACCAACACCCCCAGAGCATACTGGCACCACTGGTAAGGGGCACAACTGCTAGGAAACAGGCAGTGTTTAGTTGTACTGTAT
This sequence comes from Netta rufina, assembly GCF_964035555.1. NCBI lineage: Eukaryota > Metazoa > Chordata > Aves > Anseriformes > Anatidae > Netta > Netta rufina. The sequence goes on along the minus strand of NC_140125.1, from coordinate 74,452,439 downwards.
AAAGCAAGTGAAAGAAGCTGTTAATTTACAGCAAGTATATATTGATATTTCCGTAAGAACTACAATATTTGCAGGCAACAGTGTATTTCCTTTGGAGTTTGTGGAAGGGGAGATAACCTAAACCAGCTCACAGGACAACACCTTTGCTCTGAACTAGGGTTATTGCACTGTATTGTAATTATGGGAGAATATGCCTGGCCTCAGTAGAAATTCCCATGTGTCCATATTTCCTTCAGCAAGGTCTCAGGAGATGGCATACCTAAGCCTGGGATTTCTTAACAACCTGCAGCTTCAGGCATACACACTGGAGAGTCAGTCACAGAAATATCTGGTGTTTTAGAGTATGTGTATAGCAGGGAGCACTTTCACGAAACACTGAATTTTCTGGACAGTGCTGCAAAGCTGTGCTTTGGTGTAAGTTACACTGCAGAAGGTAAATCACACACATCCAAAAATCACGCACATCCATTCTGCCCAGAGGTGATGTTTCCAAGAAGCTGAGCGTCTCTTCAGCTGCCAGATCGCCCTCGAGTCACAGCTTCAGGCTGGATCTTTCACAGAGCTAACCCCTCACTTATTCTCGGTAGGTCTCCCAGTCTGCACAGAGTAACAGCTGCTTTACTGACACTTTCCAGCATGTACATGAGACCTATCGCTTTGTTACTTTATAAGCTTATTTGGAGCCATATCTATTCTTAGCAAGGACTTCCAGTGACTCCCCCCAGCAAAATGATTTCTTTTCATATTAATACCATTATAGCTATCTAGCCAAGAGAGAAGAATACATGACACACTTCAAATGTGAACTGGTGTGCAGACCAATAACCTTGAACCAAGGAGAAAAAATGGTGACAGAAAGAGGCCCCAGCTGAGTATCACTGTTTTGTTTTCCTCTTCCCTCCACAGCTCATCATTCATCCTTTTCATGAAAGCAGTAACATCCTTTAGCCCGTCTTTTCAAAGCTTTTTTTTCCACACAGCTGAGGGAATGCTGTGGAAGCATTGTTAATGGTATGGTTTGTCTAAAAGTGCCTACACAGATCATATATCATTTGGGGTAGTCTCAGATGAGCTAATATGGAAGACACGAATGATCCATTAAATTCCAGTGAGAGAAGAAAGTATTAACCCTTTGACACTCTCCAGCAAACCTTCCTCAGCAAGGCTACTGCCTTTTGTTTAACAAAACAAGGAAGCAGGTGGAGGCTGAGAGAGAAGGTGTGAGGGCAGGAGTGTGAGACCAAAAGCAATACAAGCAAAGCCTTGGGAGGTTTTATTCTGACCTATGTCCAGCCCAGTACAAATGGTATGAAACACATTCTGAGATCCAATGATACTAAGGACAGCACTGTTGAGTAGCAAAGGCCATAAACTCAGAGTTATTAAACAATATTAAGAATATGAATGCTACAAAAATCTCACATGACAGAGAAGAAATGAGAGAAAACTGTATGCCTAACCTAACCACCCTCACTTACACATACCCTGTTCATGTTTGCCACTCTCCTGATCCAAGCAGAGGGCATAGGTACAGAGTCAGGCAGGAAGATCAGCTCATCAGGGAGCAATGGCAATCCATTATTTATTTGGCTGGGCTACTCACTAGATCAGAAAACAAGACAAAAATAAAAAAAAAATAAAATAACCTTAACACAAATGAAACATAAAAAAGCCATAAATATTTAACAGTTGCCATTTGAAAGTCTTCAGACTTACAGACACAGTTTAAGAAGACTAAAGAAGGTACAGTGCAAAGAAAGTCTTGACAGGCCTATATCTGGGAGCTCTTAAATGAAAATTCAGCCCCCGATAGAACAGAAATTAAAACATGCCAGATGTTACAGGGATTTGACACAGTTCAACAAGGGTAAAGTTACAAGTTTATTAACTACACCAGCTGGTATTGGGGGATTTACGATTTTTATGTGACACATAATTGGTACATGCAAGCACACAAGGGGCATGAAAAAATGTTGTGAAAGACCAACAAAACGAGAACTCATAAAATGAGAACTTAGAGGAATGTAAAGCATAAGGTGGTGTAATAAATTAAATGAACAGCAGAGGTCCTTGTAAAACTCCCTGCAGCCATGCAAAGATGAAGAAATGCAATAAAGGGTCATTTATTTAGTCAGCCTGAAAGGATTTTTAAAAGCTTTTCTGAATTACAAAATCTTTGCAAATTATAGCTCCTGTAATTAAATCCATCTCCTTTGAACTGAACAGAATACAAGCACTTTAAAGCTGTCCCCAGCCCACACATCTCCACAGCAAAGGTCAGGAAGCGAGTCTGAGATGGAGCCAGTGTGTGGGGATGACTGCTGTCTGGTCATGCTCTTGGGACCATGATAAAACTTCTTAGGAAAATGTTTACAACTACGCCTAGCATATATTTAAGCAGTTTTATCAATTAACAAAAGCATATATAAGGAATTTACGGCTCTAGATTTGGCATCTATTCTTATCCAAAACTACACGTAAATACCTTATGACACCTATTAGTTCCCTTTTTTTTTTTTTTCTTCAGGCTCTTTAAAATATCAGTAAATTGAAAGGATTTGCTTCAGTGTTCATGTACAAGGAAAGCTACATAGAATGGAATACATTCCAATAGTCTCCATTGTATGTATACCCAGATAGATCAGATTCTTAATGGAAAGGCGTAGATCAGTAACTGCATTCCTGGCAAAAAAAAGCATAAGCATAGTAAAATACAGCAAATACAGGACACTAACTTTGTAGAAACATGTAATAAAATCGTCAGAGAGCTGGAAGGCTATTGCCAACCACAGCATTTCACATTCTGCAGCCTGAATTTCAGTGTACAACTTTGCCAAACTATCACTGGTTGTGGTTCAGATTTCACAGGCTGGGTGATATTGCTTTAGGATTTAACTCTCTCTGTCTTTACTGGGCCAAGGAGAGAAACAAGTAACACATAAATCCTGGTTCCTCAAAACACTAAATTTCAGAACACAAACTGGAGTTGGCACTTACGATGGCTAACTAGTCTGTCTGTAACTGCTTTTTCTACCCAGTATAAAACTAAACAAATTTAACCAAGTTACAGACCCTTCAAAAATCATGTTCACCTTTGCAGATAAGACTTCCGAAGACTCAATGGGGCACAAAACTGCAATTGTGGTCTGCTCTATGGTTGATTGATCCAGGCACCTCATCTGAGAGCCAGGACATTTCCATATACTTTCATTGGTCCCCTCAATGGGTCTTAGCAGAACAGAAGAAAAAGCTAACTTCATGATGTAAACACAACTTGAGGAAAATGTTTGCTGTGAAAGGATCAGAGATCAATATTTACAAGCAAGGTCACTGGAAAATCAAGCAGAGAGATTGGTGTTATCCATCTCTTACTGGTCACTAAAAATCACAGATGTCCAGCTTAACCTCTCTACCTACTTCCCACTTTTAGATGATTTATTTCATTTAGACAGCTTGTTATAAAAATAAAGCCATAAACTCTGAAAAAAAATAGCTTTGTGAGTGATGAGCTCCAGAAAGCCCTGGAGAAATCAAATGCTTAATAAATATACAGAATACATTTAATGTTGTGACTTGGCTTGCACTGATTTCTATTACTCTGGTGTTCCAAAGGGCTAACAAGGAGCAGAGCTGCATTGTGTTGAGCGCTGTGGGTGGGATTCCTGCTCCCAGCTGGGGTTATCCTTCTGTGGGTTAGACATCCAGTCCACAGATAGGCCAGACTCCCTCTAGAGTCAATGGAAAGGAACAGGCACTTCCAGAAGGTGATTCATCTGCTCTCCCTCAGACAGGAACAATCACTCTCTGGAGGTGCCCACCTCACTCCAGTGCCTATGAAACTAGCTTGAGGAACTAGCTTAAATCGGACACTACCTCTTCGACACCTAGCAGAGGTGAGGTGAATCCTGATGTGGAGAAGCACTTTGACAAGCCTTTTGTCACCTTGCATAACTCAGCAGATACACAGTGCAGCAGGCAGACTGAACTAAGCAGCTTTTCCCAGCTGCAGCCAACAGAGGTGCACCCAGGGGCTGCTTCCTCCCATCTGGGACACTTGGTTTAAACTCTGTGTTGTGATCCCTCGTGTTAGATGAAGCAGCTTCCTCCCTTCATGTTTTTCTAGACAATACTGGACAAAAAAATAATTTACTATCATAACCACCTTTAAAAGTTGCAAACAGGTATCATATGTACTCCTACTGCTATTGCAACTGCCGTGTAGTGCAGAAATGCGTTAGGCATATTCACACCACCCAGGCAGGTTCATCTCACAGTGAGCGAGGTTAGACAGCAATTCAGCACACACGGCAAGACCCTACTAACAACTTGGTCCATGTATGGCACTGGGGAGCTGGATACACGTGCTGTATGCTGAAGGAAGTCGTGGCCCTTGTGTGACCTTGAAAGGCAGCTACTTTGGCAAGTGGTAATGGCACATTACAAAAAGATGCATCTCTCTCAGTCTCTTTTACTACATCTAATCTTGGTGATAGACTTTCATTAAACCTACCACCAAAGCTACTTGCTTCAAAACCCAATTAATCTTTGAATACATCACCAGATATCCTTTACTGCTGTAAACCTTATGACAACCAGAGGTCAGACTGGAAAACTGGAGCAATACTCTGTTTCTCAAGGCCACATCTCCTTTTGGATTCAAATGTGTTTTAGGCTAAGTTCAGCCATACAGAAAATTCTTGGTATTTTTAACATTCTTTCTTCTCTCATCCTAGCTAGCAAAAAAATAGCAGGCCATATCTGACAGCCTGAGAAAGGAAATGGTTTTATCCAATTTTGCAGCACCTTTCAACAGAGACAAGCTGAGATTATCTTTATGCAGGGCACTGCTGTGTACTCGATCATGAAACAGTAACAAATTCATTTAAGTTTATTTATTTTTTCATATCATTGGAGAGAGAGAGAGAGAAGAAACATGTAGAGAGTTGGACTGATGTGCCATACAGTGTAGAATATGTGACAGTGAGACCATCAATACTCATATTTATAATGCATAAGTCAGGAGAGTGGTTTATATTCATCCTCATAGTATACTTTCCAGCTTACCTTATGGTGAGCTGTCTTTCTGAAGTATCTGCCTCACTGATTTCCAGTAAAAGGAAATGCAATTCAGTGCATTTCAAGTATAACTGCATCTCTAATTAAAAAAAAAAAAAAAAAAAATGTAATGAAAGGGCAATTGTACTCCTCTTTCCTCTGTTTGGACATCCTAACAGTTGGCATTTTTTTGTTATTGATGCTTTCTATTTCCAAAAATTATATCAATGTGCTCTTATATTAAATTGTCACTTAGTAGATTTCTCAGGTTTCAGAGCTTTCCCCTGACAATATGCAAATACAGTACTACCATTTGAAAACACTGCCAATAAGCTTGGTTAGGAACATTTTCAAATCAAACAGAGTGCAGAGCAAATACATGAAAACAATTTCCCACGTATGAGAGTTTTATATAGCCAACAATCCATCGATTTTCAAGTGAGAAACTAGACCAGTGAGTGAACTGACATGCTTTGTCCTGCATACTGCGCATTTTGTCCTGATTTATCATGCCTACAGTAGTATGTGTCCTGCTAACTGGTCACACACTGATTTATGGTTGGTACACTTAAATGTCAGCAACTTACTACATATGGTATGTAAAGTAGAAAATTACAAAAATCTTCCCATATAGGTTTTGGCTATTCTTCAAAATACTTGGGGATTCTTGAGTTTGGGGAAAGATGAAAATTCCATTTATCTCCCACACTAAGCATTTTCAGAAAAGTTTCACTGTAATGAATAGCTTTCCTTTTGGATTTGGATTCTTGTCTTTCAGAGATAGACTCATTTTTATAGGTACCATTTTCCACATCCTCATTTATCCTTGAATGATGTGCATCCCTTTACCTTACACTTAAGGATGCATGGTGTCATTTTTCCTGTTTCCATGATGATGGCAGGAGCTTTCCCTGGCTGGACCAATGGGAGGGGACACATCCGGCCCTTCCGGCAATTGAATTCCATCTTCTGAAACAGTCAGTGCTCTTTTCCTCATATGTACAGCATCCTCCAGCCAGGGCTCTCTCCTGTTGCTATATGCTTGCCATCTAGTAAGTCAAGGCAAGAAGGGTCTTCAAATAAGAGGCTGCATTTATGGTCATAGACAACACTCACAAAGTTAGAAAATTTAATTTGGTTTGTGGTGGTTTGTTTGTTTGTTTGTTTTGTGTTGTGTTTTTTTTTTCAAACACTTTGCACTATGATAAATATCAACAGCAAGTGCTGGATCTGAATTCTCTTCACTGTGTCTTTATTCACCCTTAAAAATAAACTAATATGTTTGCAAAGAGAACACAATTTGGTTATGCCACATTGCCTGGGAAATGATAGGGAACTATAATGTTAACTACATATCAGATGATTAAGGGGAAAGCTTTATTTTAACAAATGGCATCTCTCTCTTTCAAGCAACTACACATTTATGGGTATAGCTACTTTTTCTGAACTTAATGAAATCAACAAGTCTCCATATAAGCTTGCACAGCTGTATTGCCTTCCTGCAGTTTCAAATATTTTTATAATCTTGGGTGGAGCGTGGGATACCAGGTGCTTCAGTAACTAATGCTGGAAACAGCTGAATTTTTTTAGAAGTATGTTATACTCCCAAAGTGGAAATAAACATATCTGCATTCCCATGACTAAAGAATCTTCTTTTATTCCTTACCAAGCTGCAATCAGAATACAGACTATAAAAAATAAAAATAAAACACACTGCAGGGTAGGGTAGGGAAGGGAAATTTTAATGTTTCCAGGAAATAAATAAGCTAACATTTCTTCCTTTCTATCCCCTATGTGAATAAAAAGAATGCTAGATTTGAAGTTTTTAACATACATCAACCTCTCCCTTGGTGTTAGAAGTAACACAGGCATTTTAAAACAAGTAAATACTCTTTCATTTTTAATTAGATCACTCTTTGAAATGCTTGGTATTTTGGGAGGGGAGAGGAGGAGAAATAAATGAAAGATGGAGAAATGTTAAATGATTTTCAAGCAATTTGAATATAACTTGTTAACTACATATACCCAGATGGGTTGAAATACCAAGTAATACACTGGTAAAGCACCAGTGAACTTGCTTTTCATTTCTTGTTATTTTCTCAGGGATCTCACGTTTAATATAAACAAGGAACCAAAAACAAATGAAAAGGAATTGTTAGATACCAAATAGCCTTTTGCACAGTGTGTGGAAGACGGGATTATTGTGATGATGGAAGAGAAGATGACACCCTTGGTAACTGCAACAAACGTAAGAATTTGAGAAACTCTGCAAATGTTGGGAGTTGTCTGGTGGTTTAATTCCCTTCCTATAAGGTCTGTGGAATACTGCCAGTGACTCCCAGAGCACACCATGTAGACCTTGGTGCCCATGAATCATCTCTTCTCAGCAACTTTTAGTAACTCCATTATGACCAAAGCTCAGTTGCCAAGGGATGATCCTTCAGTATCACGCACGTGAAGTTGCTGAGAGATCCATCCGTTCTCTGGCAATTCCAAACCTCAGCAACTGCTGCCTGACTTCAGCCTTCCTTAACCTCAGGAGACCCACAGTAAAATTAGGGCTAACTGGTAGCCAAAACCAAAGCTTTACTGACTGCTGCAATCAACTTCTGAGGTAGGGAATGTTTTGCATGCTTTGATGCCAAAGTTTGGGTGCCTAATGTCTAGGATTGGGAACATAGGCACCATTTACTGCCAGCTTGCAGAATTAAGCTCTTCAGAAGGGCAACCCCCAAAATCCATGTACCCCTGCCTAGATGTGCTGGGTGCCCAGGTCTGGGGAGACCTCAGCTCCTGGGTGCCCTTGGCTGGGCACAAGTCAGAGCCACCTGCCCTGAGGGGTGGTCAAATCCCAGAGCTGTCAAGCAGATTGGGGCAGAGCCCCTTCTGCCTGTGCTGGTGTTGTTGGGGTACTGCAAGGAGCAGGCAGGGATGGACGCCACTGCCATGGTTTGCTGCTACTCCCTTACATGAGGACTGTGCATGTGGTTTCCATGCAACCACAACCATCCTACGGTAAGCAAGCAAACAGGTGAGAGGAAGCAGAGCCACCACACAGCTCATGACCACCTAAGCCATACACTGTCAGCGATCTCCTTTTGGCTTCATGCATCCTCCTTTGCCTTCTCTATAATGACACAACACGTGGGTGTACAGCACGGCACTGCAGCTTCATGCACCAGTAATGATGCAGCATGAATATATGACCTTACCAGTTACGCTACACCTCACTTCTGTCTCCTCTAGCAGATGCAAGAAAGAAGTTATGTTGTAGTGGCTATTTGTATTACCAGCAAACAAAGTTGGAAGACTTTGCTTTGGCTAACATCAGGTTTTTGTCAGTATATTCCCTGCTGTAGAGAAGGCCAGCTTCTGTCAATAAGAAATTAGCTGTGCCATATCCTCAGCTCTTGGCTGTGGTCTAAGAGTAACTACTGTAATTACTTTGGCTGTGGTGCAAAGTTAATGTCAAAAAGTCACCCCAGTACCACCTGTTCCTTACTTTTGCCATTCTAGACATAAAGCTGGAAGATATTTTTATGCTCATGCTGTGCAGAATGTCCAGAGAATGCTTTATATCCTTAAAACATGAATTTCTACAAGTTTATATTCACTTAAGTTTGTTTCGTTCATTTATGTTTTAATTTTATATTCCCTTAATTTAAATTTGAAACTCAGAAGTGTTTATTTCCTGTTTTTTTTTTTTGGTGTGATCATGCCAGATTACAGTGGAATCCTGCCCCACATAGCTGCCACAAGGTACATACCATAGAACACAGTGGGAATTGAATTTTCATCTATTTATGCATTTGGCTTCCACCTTCACTAATACCAGCTTCCACTACTGCTTCTCTTCTGTGAATTCCCATGTTCTTTAAAGGTACTGAACTGACAGCTGTGAAACGGTAATACCTCATTTTACCTGTACAAGAGTGAGATTTTGGGATCAAGAAGGCAAGCTTTCAAACATTGCCAGGAACCTTATGTCAGCTCTAACCCAGAGGTAAAACAACCGTATAAATATACACAGATCTCTTCTGAATCAGTTCACTCCTGGCTCTTTCCTAGTACAACTGGGCAGTTGGCCTCAGTATTCAACCCTTTCTTCAATAGTTACAAAAACATTTCTTGATTATAAATATCACAGGATACCACTTTCAAAGATAATTCTAAACCTATCCCTTTTGTATTTACCAGCCCAGGACATCTTGCAAACACTTCTCCCTATAGAATTTAATTTTATATGGAAACTGCTAACTATGAACATCTTGGTGTGAGTGAAAAGCATCTGGTTTTCATTATCAACAGGAGCCTGATAAACACTCCAATTAACCTTAGCACATGTGATCTATGCAGGTCACAGTAATTAACAGTGGTCTTTTTCATTTACAGAAATAATATTTGCACTAGTGTATCCATAATGCAATCAGTAGGTTGTGAAATGAAATTCTCAGCAAAAACAATTCAGCTGTTCTGAAAGCTGAATCTCTTGTGTATTTTAGAATTTAGAAAGAAAAAAAAATACAATACTGATATTTAATAAGCAGCTGTCTCACTTTAAATGAGAGGCATTATCCCTGACATGGGACATGCATGTGCACAAACAGCATTAAAACAAATTTTTGAGACTGCAAAGTCACACAAGAGTCACCTGAATTCAATGCTTTTCTGCATACCTATTAGGACACTGCTTCTAATTACAGAAATGGATAACAAGCTTGTCTATGCTTGTCCAGTACACTAGAGGATGGTGTTCACTTAATGAGCATCCCACTGATAATTTGTTTTCTCCTCATTATTCACTATCTGGGCCTCAGCTTCATGTACAGCATGCTGTTCAGCTGTTCATTTTCCCCATGGACTTTTCCACAGGCTTGGCACTGTGTCCATAACATCTCAGTGATTCACAAACAGCATCCTTTCATGTTGTGGGAACATGGCTGTATTTTACAGAGAGGAAACTAAAACAAAGATGCATCCACAGGAAAAGTACACACTGATTTTGCAATTCTTTTGATTGGTAGCTGTGTAAGTAACTTTTTTAATAAATCCCCTAAGAACCAGGAGGAATCAAATGTCATTGGCCAGTTGCAGCAGCTCTTTGGCACAGGGCACTGTGGAAGCAAAAAATTAAGATGAGATCAAAATGTGACCAGAAAAACTTGAGGAAGAAATATCCATTGAGGACCATTTGATACTAAGATGACACCACTGGCTCAGAAGATTGTTGAGGACTCATTAGAGAAGACTGGGAAAATACCACAGAGAAGTATTACTACATGATAGTCTTACTCCTACACACTTTCCATCAAGCCTGCTATTGGCCCCTCTCAGAGACAGGATGCAGGGAGATGGATTATGTATTAGTCCTGGTCTGGAATGGCACAACCATTCCTATTTTGTCTATTAAATATAACCTAGCATAGCAGCAGTTCTTAGTTTGGCAGAAGACTCCACGTGGCTCCATAGAGCAATATGAATATTTAGGAGGTTTTTAGCATATCCAGTAGCCACAGGTTTGGCAGAAGGTAGATAGTGTATTTTAAGATGTCACTTCAATTCAAGGAGACAGCCAAAAACTTCTACTTGTTAAGGTCTTGACCTAAACAGTGTAGGTGATTAACTGACCTTGACTTTCAGTTGATCCATTTCTTCAGTGACGCCTCTGCTTTTCAAAATGTTAGCCTTTAGATTCCTGTATAACTCCATAAAAATGCATTAACTTTCAGCCGCATAACTGGAAAATGAAAACAAAAAAAAGGTATAAATGATTCTGTCAGCAACTGTTATGCTGCCTAATGAATCTTTGCAGTGCTCCTAAAAAAAAAAAATAAAGTGAATAGATCCAACATACGTAGCTTCTCTTAGGTTTATCTCAGATTTTTCCCATCACAGGTGGCTAGGCTTTATTTATTTATTTTTTTTATCTCTTCATTTGAGTGCAGCAAAGACTTGACATCAAGCTATCAGCATGAATTATGCACAGAACAGAGATTCCATAGCCATGTACAAGCAGAGTGATCTGTTGCCGTTCTCTTTGAAATTCATTGTGTTACCTTGTGTTTAGGGAGAGATAATTCTGATGTTAAATCCAGTTTGACACAGATACATCTAGGAAAAGCATCTGTGTATTTCTTCATTATACACCCTTAGAGCCTCCGAAAAACAAGGGCATCAAGGAAATCTCCCACAAATAGCCCTCTGCTTGCTGCAGATTTATAAGTGTAGTATACTAAAAATCTGACTTTAAGTGAGAGGGGATATTTAATGACTCAATGCTGTTTCTGTCATTGCTGGGAAACATCACTGTCAAGAGCACATTCATATGAGGGTTTGCTGGCTTTGAAAAAAAAAGCTAGTCAGAAAAGATTTATGAGTTTTAGGATGGGATTTCAGGTCTGAGAAGTATCCATCCCAGAATAACACTCTTCTGGGAGTGAGGAAAGGAGAGTAAGGAGACTTTAAGAACAGTAAGGAGTAAGAACAGAAAGGGTCCCATATCCTGGATAAGAATTTGGTTGTGATTACTGCTGATTGGAGTCTCCTCTCCTTTGAGCAGCTCCATACTGGAGAAATCATTAAATAATGAGGCAATTATGAGGCAAATAGAGTTTACGTCTCACTTGGAGAACCCATAGCAGGTCCCAATTCCAGGTCACAAAAGGGAAATCCAAAACAAAGGCCTGAACCCTTGGGGGCTCAGGAGGTTGGGACGTGTTGCTTTCTTTTAACTTTTGAAAGACCCGGAAATGTTTCTCTTTCATTTTTCTTCTGAACAACAAAGTTTCAGAAACTATAGGAGGTCCTGCAATACAAGAGAAACTTCCCCCATTCCACTGCCTTCTCTTCTGCCAGCTTTCCTATTCCCTCTTAGCATCCAGTAGGACATGGCAGCTCCCCACAGGTTTGTATGTACAGAGACCTTTTTTCTCAGCTGGAGTTCAGATGTGCAAGTATCCCACCCTAGTATGTTTCACATCATTTCCAGATGAAAGAACTGATTGAAACATGTTTTTTGCACCTGTAAGTAGAGTCTCACCTTCCCACACTTTAACCAGTAATTGTTTCAGGTAAGCAGTTTTGGGACAAAGGCAAGACACAAGGTCTCCTCATCTGGACACACTAATCCTTAAGGACTCATCTGTACCAGTAAAGCAAACAGGGAATGGACCCAGGTTCCGAAGACAAATCATTCATTCTCTTCTACTGTTATAATGATTCCTGGTCCAATTTTGGCTCACTTGACATAATTTGGAGGATAGTACAAGGTAAAAACAGTTTTAAGTAAGCAGTTTTTATGTAGTCTGCTTACTCAGAGTGAAAAGGCAGACCTGTGAATGCAAACTCTTTATTGTGCTGCTTTGCTTTATGGACAAAGACTAAACCCAGGACTGTTCTTTTTTTGTCTACAGATAGCCCATGATCCACATGATTTAGAGTAAGGGTAATGGCTGCTCTTGTAAATACTAAAATATTTGCACTATCAGATAGGGCATTTTTCTGTAAGGTGGGACCTTCAAATAGGAGTCTCATCAGACACAAGAAAGATTTAAACTTGACTCTTCTGTGAAGGTAAATTCCCTGAGTAAGACAAGAAGCCTGTGCACATACGGCCCATTGCTTGGTCTCAGATGTCCTGAAGTCACAGCATTTGCATTGGATCTCACATGTTGAGCCTGAATGTGAAGGGTTTGACAAGTGTTTGCTCCCAGGACAGGCAGCATGAGGTTAGTGCACACAGAGCTGCCATGAAGTCTAAGTCAGAGACACACAAGCATATGTATGTCTAACTTTTACTGTCTACAACTCCAAATCTTTATTGATGCTGGAGCACAATGCTGTGACATTATGGCTGGACACCCTCAGGCAATCATTTAATTTTCTGCCCACATTAGAGACTAGAGACCAGAGTGAATTGCTAAGCTGGAGTATGTTACAGCTCTGCTTATGAATCATATGGTCATTCTTCCTCAGATTATTTTAATACTTCATCACAGTCTGAATTTCATAATACTACTAAAATATGACGTTCACAAGTTCTGAAAAGCCAAACTGTGAGCATAATTCCCCCACCTATTATACTCTCACATACATGTTGGAGAATGTTCGCTGTGTTGGTACAATAATCCACTTTGTAATTATCAGGAGCACAGTGGGCTTGACTAATTGAAAAGATAATGACGGTGGAATAGCTTCCTCCTGTAAAATGTTGTAAATAAATTTAAATAGTCACCCTGACATTTTTTTTAGTGACAGCATTCTATTGCTAGTAACAGTGCCACCAGTACATTAAAGTATTAACACAGAGGAACAAAAAGTAGATGATACTGATTTGTTTTACAAAATGACAATTTATTGAGATGCTGAATTGCTAATAAACTAATTCAAATTATTTTTGACAGTGGTATTCCTATGGCCAATAAATTTATTTGGGAGCAAGAAGAAAATTTGGCAGAAAAAAAGAAAAAAAAAAAAAAGATTTTGATTCTGCAGAGCATGTGACTTCTTATCACTTTATTATCAATAGTGTCATTGAAATCAATAGCAATCAAGCTGAGCTTTTGCAGGACTGAGAATAAGGTACAATTTAAAGTAGCTAACAGTATCAGTCTGCCTGAAAGAGCAGATGTCATCTGTTTTTATTAAACTGTGGAAAATTGTTTCTTTCATTTTTGGAAGACATTTTGACAAGCAGACAATCTTCTCCTTAATTTCTGAGGGATATCAAGCTTGTGCAAATGCACAGTAATGCTGCTACTTGAAATCTTGTCTTCTAGGAAGTCCCTTGTAATCCCATTTTTACAAAACTTTACCTACAGCATTTCAAAAATAAACCAAGGTAATTCTGCACCACACAGGGGTAAATATAAGCATCTGACAAAAATTCGGTCTTGGTGATTACTCAAAAACATGTTTACTTTATTGCTCCTTATTTGTCCTTTTGCCATCTGCTTTCCCATCTATGCATTTGTCTGTCTTTATCAAATATCTCAACTGCAGGTTCTCTGGGGTAAGCTGCCGCAGATATTGGGCCCACAAGAAAAACACTATTTAGTATTATATAAGCTTAAATTTAAGATCTGATCTATAGGGCTTTGTTCCTTTTCCTAGTATTGTAACAGATCAGTGAAGAGACTCTTGCTTATTGCAAAATAAATGCATGTACTGCAGCTGATGACAAATAAGAACCAATTCATTATTTCTGAATAAACAATTTTCAGAATGAAGAGGGTCTTTTTATTCAGAAGAGAGGAAGACTAGATGTTGCCCAGCTACAGGAAAGAAACATTTCCTTTAGTGTCTGTAGCTCTTTCTTGCCATTCTGCACCAGCTACAGTCACTGACCTGCTGGGGTGAATTACTATTTACGTTTCCTAAAATAAAGGCCAGACCCTACCCAAACCTTTGCTTTTTGTGTGTATTAAGGTACATATGTTCACAACAACACTGTAGAATCACACAATCACAGAACGACTTAGTTTTTAAGGGACCTCTGGAGGTCATCTAGGCCAGCCTCTGCTCAAAGCAGGATTACCCCCAAAGTTAGATCAGGCAATTAAGGCCATGCCCAGCTGAGTTTCTGAATCAGCTGAGTTTCCATCCTCAGGGATGGGAACATCAGGGATGAGTTTCCATCCTCAGGGATGGAAACTCTACAACTTAACATGGCAATGCATCACCATCTCATTGATTTCTTTTTTTTCTTTTGCACAAAGGAATTTCCCTCACGGCATCTGGTGGTCACTGCCTCCCACTTCTTTCCAGACGGTCTACTGCAGACCCATCTCCTTGCAGCTCCATGAAGATCTCAGCATTGCTTGGTGTCACTGGAGGCTTGAATGACAGAGCTAGGGAGTAGGACAGGGTGAAAGACATGTTTTATTTCTACCTGCACCATAAACAGTGTCATGGGAGAAGACAGATAAAATGTTTATTTCCGCAGAAGATCACACTGCATTATAGTGGAAGTTGGAAGACCATGGGACAAACAGGTAACAGGATTTCTGTACCACTGAGATAGGAGGTCCTCGTCCTCAGGTCACCAGAAGAGGACCTTGCTTCCCAGAATCCAGAGGACTTGGGGCTGTGAGCTGATCAAATCCATATGAAGAAGCTGACATTTTTCAGCATGGTTGTCTCTGATACATTTAAGCATAAAAAAGTCAACAGATCATTTCGTAGAAGGTGCATGCATGTCTGACCTGTGTCTTTCTGTATGAGCACATACTAGTAATGCTAAAATAAAATAAAAATAATAATTAAGAAAACAGTATCAAACAAAACAAGAACAACATAGGTTATTATCAAGATAATAGCACGTTAATTGTTATACGTTGGCAAACAGCAAAAAAGGCCATTGCCATCTATACGACTTCTAACTCTTACTCTAAGTCACACTTTTTTGTGCTCAGCTCAGCTTGTCAAATGCCCATCTCTGCGAGCCTGTGAATTAACCAGGAATATACCCACACTGTAAACTTCCATTTCTAACATAGGGTGCAGTTGGACTTGGTGCTGGCATGTGCACTATCCCTACTAAGCACAAGAAGGAATTAAGACTGAGAAAAATTTTACTGAGGATTGTAATTTCTCCTAGGGAAGGATCCTGGTACCCCCAAGGTAAGAGCCATATAGGTTTTCCATCTTAAAGCATGATTACTTTCAATCTGCATGTATGTGCAATAAACATAGAAATTCTATTACCCTGAAAGGGACTGAAGACAGAGCTGAAGTAACTCATCTGAAGACACACAGGACAAGAAAGGATGAAGAATTGAACCAGTGCAAGCCCATGATGTAGTGGCTCAGACCACCACATCATCCTTCCTTCCAAATCTTTTTGCTTCTCTTCTACCAGGTTTCCTCTTTTATGTTTTCATTATTTGTTCTGTTCCTCAGGAAAAACAATTGCATATGTTGACAGAAATATCAAGGGAATGCATATTTTTCTTATCTTTCCTTCTTATTGACATTCTTTGATTTTCCACTAAATACAATAAAACTGAAAATCTTCTCTCACCTCTGCTTTCAAACACAGAGATTAACAGAAACTGCAGCTTGTAACACTCATAGCTGACTGCAGATTCTCTTTCCATTTCTCTTTTCCTATCTCAAATCAATCTCTTTTTATAGCTTCTGACTGTGCCACTTGAATTATCAGTGCCAACCAATCACTGAAGATTTTCAAGTTGAAACGTTGGACGCTTCACAATGTTTATTTCACTGCAGCGTTAATATTGCCTGGTCCATTGAGCGTTCACTTTGCTCATTGGAATATTAATGTAGTAGGTCCCCCCTAAGACCCTTTCCAGATTTTCTAGCAAACTAAATAATGAAAGAAAAAAGGGTGAAGAGTGACAAAGTTGGCTACAGTACTGCTTAGAACTTTTTCCTCTATGTCTTGAATTTTACTTGCTGACTAGGAGACCAGGGTTGTTGACCAGTTATGACAATAATCTCATTGGTTCAAAGTCAGACCCATTGTTCCAAGATGCTGCATTTCTAGAGTGAGAGCTATAAATGATAGCCAGCTGCAAAGTGGTGTGAACTGCCCAGCAGCATCCTTTGGTGGGCAGTCACTGTACCTGTTGCACTAGCAAATGGCCTTTGATGCACAAACACATCAGGTGAGCACAGGCACCTTGGGGACTGCACAGCAATCCCTGCAAACACCATTTGTGAGAAAAGTGCAATCCTTTGATATTATTATATGTACCCTGGGAGTCAGAGCCACAAAGTGACATCTTTCAGTCCATTGGGAAGTGTTTGCCCTTTGAGTAGGAACATGTCACATCCACAAAAGGAATTTAGCCTTTGGCTGTTTGGATCTGACCTCTGCCCATGGCTCTTCTCCAGGCCCCACAGTTGCAGGCAGCCCTTCCTCCAGGAGCTGAAAGCTGTCTGAACGTCAAAGTCTCCTTTTTGCATGAAGCTAAGGGAGTCTTTGTGCACATAACCCTCGGGGTCTGAACATCTACCTACAGAGTAAGAAGCTCTCCAGCAACAAGGGAAAGAGAAGTGAAAAACTAATTCAAAGCCTGCTAGCTTAGAACAGGGAGACTTAAGTTTAGTGTGAGAATACCTTTGTCACTGCCTTTGGGTGAGCAGGAGAAAGTAAAGATACTGGAGTTCATCTGCATACATTTCTCCAGTTGGCATGTTATATTTTCATGTCACTCATCAGAGCACTATGCATGAATTTGGAATTGCTCAAATTGTGAAGCTGACCTAGGAAAGCAAGGGGATTGATGTAAAAAAGTGGAGATCTCTGCAAATGAAAAAGATAGCCTTTCAATCATTTTCAGTAAAAACAGCTTCACTTCACCCCAACCATCCCGTCTTAGTGTATCACCCCTCAGCTGAGCCAAAGGGACTGGCCGTGGGTCTGTGCTATAAATTAGCTTGGAACAGCTCTCAGCTCTTTTCAAAAATTGGCCCAGGGCACGCACTGGCATCCCTCAGGGGCAGCCATTGCCACCAACCATTGCCATTATCCAAGTATCAATTACAAAACAACTTTTTTTTTTTGTTTGATTGATTGTTTTTAACTTAGTTCACTTTGGTGATCCAGTTTCCACCAATGCTTCTGTAAAGTGTTATAGAGGTGTTCTGTGCACTGGTTAAATGGGATTCACCCTACAGAAATTTTGCAAGCAAATAGATAAAAAGACCTTAACCAAAAATACTGTAGGGAGAGCACTTTTGTATGAAAAAAAGTTCATTTATACCAGCAGAGTTTCTTTCCAAATGTGATGCTGTGCTTCTTTTGCCTCCAAATAAAAGTCTTTTATTTCATATAGACCATTTCTGTGTTTTAGGGAGACTTAGTACACAAATTCAGGGAACCTTTCTATTAAAAGTAACCAGTTGTCTTCAGTTCATTCTGGGTAAAGTCTAAAGGTGATATGCTTCTTAATTTTAAGAGTAAACACAAGATTTCTAAACCAAATTCCTGATGCTGCCAGCACTTTCTTCTGTCTCAGAAAAGGTGATAACTGCATTACACAAAGAAATAAACTAAGTACATACTATCTTTGTATGTCTGTGAGCTTCTTTCCTTCCCATAATGCCTACCTCAGGCACAAAATACAGTATTTTAGCAAAAATTTAGATGTCTACCATCAATATCTTTGAGTCAAAACTTTCTAGACTTGGCTTCTTACATGGCAAAGAATATCATTTTTATCCTTTACTAGCATATAAAAACCAATATATTAGGGATGATCCTATAAGTTTGTGTTGGTTTTCCTCTCCCTCACAATGCAAAGCAAATACTTCAGAAAATACTTGTATAGATCATTGCAAATCTGGATCTGGATCTTGTAAAGGATGATATTAGAAGACCTTTGCCAAGCAGAGGCACAAAAAAAAAAAAAAAAAAAAAAAAAAAAAAAAAAAAACAAGCCAAACTACACTTAGTATATAAAAGTCAGTCTGGAATTGCATCATCTTGGAGCTTGAAAATATTTATACTACCTAGGATACAGTCCAGTCGCTTCCAGATTATTTTAACATTCTGGGTGTCTCTGTGAACAGGTCATCATTCCCCTTCCACATCACCATTCAACAGAGGGGAACAAATTCAGAAATATGCAGAAGGTGTGTGGTTTAGGAGGAATAATCTCTGTATTTTCTATGATTTAGGGGATGTGATAGATCTTTTCTGCCTGAGAGACATAGGAAAGATGTTTCCAACCAGTTATTGCAATTCATTGCTGATATAAAGGAACACAGCTCCACGGACAGCACCAAAGCACACCATCCCATATCCAAACATCTCACATACATTTATTGATGTCCATTGAGGAGAAGACCTTCACTGAATGTCAGCATTTCTAGTTTTTTTTAGATCTACTTTCTATGAATTGCTCTGGGACCAGAGAGGATTAACAGAAAAAGTGGTAACAATGGAGCTATCACTGCATTTGAAATTGCATCTAAATTCCAAGGCATGATGTGATCCCTCTTAAAAACTTTAGAGAATGTTTCAAAGGTCATCACGTGGGGATAATTTGGGCCTTGAAAGAGCCATTGTGCTTCCAGACATGGGAAGTTTCTTTCTAGTCCAAATTAAATCCATAGCATTTTTATGTACTGAGTTTTTGCTCTTCTTTCTCTTTACCCTTTCCCCCCTCCCCTTTCTGGAGGAATTAAGTCGCAATACTTTGAAAGGAAGTGAACTCACTCGGGTGGAGGGCAGTAAAAGATATAATCCTGGATCTCAATGTTTCTGTTCATGAAGCCTACCGTGTAAGAAAAACGGCTGCCAAAGTCTAAGCTTTTTAAAACAGTGTTGTGTCTCTGGAGTGGCTTAATAAGGGTGGAGACCAACAATACACTCTGCTAAGTAAAGCCAGTGAAAAATACAGCAAATCACTTGGTAAAGACTCTCACCAAAACAGATATACTTGATTTAGCATGTAAAGAAGAACACTGGATGTTTCACAGTGTCACAGCTGTAGATATCCCACTATAGCTTATGGTGTCAAGCTCGTACATTCTGAAAATTTAGGAGAAAGGCTTGCTAAGGAATCCTTTTCTCCTAAACATCAATTGTTTTTTTGGACTTTATATTGCAACAATAAATATATATGGACAGTTTGAGGGTTTCTGCTTTGATCCTAAAGATTTATTCCCTCTTTTCTGATTTAAATCTACATTGTGTTTCTTCATCTGTAAGCTTCTTTTTATACAAATAAATCTATTTACATATGCAAATATGAGGCCACTGCAGTTTCAGAGAGAATAAATTCTGATTTTATCCTTTTTGATGTAAGAAAAATCTTCTGGGTCAAATCTGATTCAAGTCAATGACAAAACACCTATCAATTACAGTGGAGTCAAGACTTTACCTTATCTGCTCATTTAGAAAAATTATGAAATGTTGCAAATGACTTGGTCAGCAAATTGCAATCTTGTTATATTTTGAAATGTTCTACTTACATTTTTACTGGTATGTGGGTAACTCCTAGTTACACTAAGTCAGTTCAATTATTTGTTTTGCTTTTGACTTCATCAAGGTGTGTCTTAATAAGTCATGACAAACTAAAAATGTAGAAATATAGGGCATAGAGAAAATAGAGATAAGCAAGTTATCCTAGTAAGAAAACTGATTAATCCTGATTTATGTTGGCAAACTCCATTCAGGTAAGTCTTAGGATACCCAGCTTCTGAAATATATTTTTTCCCTAGAGCATTCATTAAACTTGCAGTAGCACTAGTGCTTATTGATCTTTTAGCAAGCAAGTTCAGAAGCCAAAGTGGCTGAAAGCAATTTGCTTTGTTTTGTAAGGTTATTTTTCTGCTTCTTTAGTTCTCTGAACAGGCTCATCATAATATCAGAAAAATACCAGTCCTAACACATGGGCTTAGATCAGCGTAAAATGCCAGGGAGCTGAAAAATAAGGTTTAAAGGCAGTTAGGTAGAAGAGTGGGAATAACACAGTAAGAGCTTAATCAGTCTAAATAAATTCACGTTATGAATGTGGTCAATGTTTCCTACTTTACTTATCATATTAATGGTTTTGGACAGCACTATTGGAGTAAAAGAGCATGAAATTGTCAATAGGCCTATGTAAATATGTAGTAGGATTGTCCAGAAATTACTCTTGAAAAGACCTGCCAGAGAAATTCCCTTTTTTAGAAACAGTTCTTGGGCTTTTTACAATTCCATATAACTCCATAAATAGGTACACTTCTATACTTACTTATTTAAGAGATTCTAAGGACGCCTATGGAAAAATTCTGTTTTGCTTTCATGGTACCATTGTCTATTCCTAATGACAGCATTAAAACTAAATTCTACATGGCAAATTTGCATTGAAACTTTAACTTTAAAAGTTTGTTGGTCTGAGTTTGATCACTTTTTTTTTTTTTGCTGCTGGCTAGAGCAATAATGTCAGGCTCCTACAGCAAAGCGCAGGATTGCCTGTATTTATCATCAACCAACAACAGATTTACCAACAACAGATGTGTCAGAAGCATGAGGTTCCAGAACTGACCTCCCAAGAAGTCCAAAAACTGTGAAATCTAACCTAAAAATAGAAATAAAATAATAATAATAATAATAAACTAGCCTTAAAAAATCTGATGTTAAAAAAGTGGGCAACTCATAGCAGACAATGACATTCCCAACGCCATGAGCTTAAAATCTTAAAATGTTTAAACTTTCTGTTTTTTCTACAAGAAATAAAAAGAGTTAATGAAGCTTCTTAGCACAAAGTAATATCCTCAGATCAAAGCAGTCACCTGCTGGTATCTGAGGAGGTAACACTGGCATTACAGGAAGGCAAACAATCAGAAATGAAAGGATTTCTTATAGGACGAACAATGTTAAAATCAGCTGCTCTGAGAGAGGAGAGACACTGGAGTGTCAGCTCAGAAATGTGGCAAGAAGATTTTTAGATACCTTGATTTGATCCACAAGGAAAGCCTGCTGCCAGCAAGTGCTGAGGACGCACAGCATGAGGCCCACTACAACTATATTTGTCTTTCTGCAAACTCAACCGAAAAGGGAAATTCCTTTGTTTAATTTGGTGGTCTGTATGAACAATTGAGCCTTTCATGCAAATCCAGTGTTCATCGAGGACTGTTTCCAAAGCAGCTGAGTGTGATGTTGGCTGCTATGGATACAATAAGTGTACTCATTGCAGCAGCCATGAATTTTCCCATCACAGAAATAAAATATAAGAGACCACTGTATCATCTGATTCAAGCATTTTGCCAGCCCCCAAAAGGTCTGGAGCTTGGCAAAGAATTATGTGAAAGATTGTCACAACAGAAAGCAATGAATATCCACCTCTTCCTGTGCTTGTCAACTAAGGAACAGAGAGAATAGAAAATAAGAGATTAAAGTAAGATTTTGCAGCTGTAAGTAAGAGTAAAACCTAGCTGGGAAGCGAAGAAAACTTTCTGGCATCTAGCAGTAATTTCTCATTTATGGAAACTAGTGATAGTCACTAGAGAAAGTGGTTGGTTTTCTTGGAAACCACAATGGGAATGGTGTCAAAGTGTTAGTGGGTTTAATGTTGTCTCAGTACCAGGAATTTTGACAGGGTACTATTTTTTGCCATTAGATTAGTGGTAAGCAAAAATACACAAAGTGCTTTGTGTCTTGCAGCTTTGGCAGAAGTTATCAGAATGATGCTAGCTATGTAAGCCTCATTTGGACTTTCCATCAATTACCAGGGTAAGCAGTGATGCTATGGAGTCTTGGTATATGTGCTGGGAAGATATAGCAGACACTCAGTCGAGGAGGACTTTTAAAACACTCATTGGCAAATTTTTCAAAGCAAATATGGATCCTGAAAAGTCTGATCATGCTTCACCGTGAGAATTAAATGACTAGTGAAATGACTGTTTTGTCATTTTCTTGCCTTTTTATGGGCCACTCAATTGGTCCTGACTGCACGTATACTACAGATGTTAGCTTGACCGGCTTGCTCTGTTCATAAAGCACACGGCAAAGAGCTCTGTGGAAACAGAATGGAGCACTGAGGCTGGAGCCCACATAGCATCCACCCACAGTAATCATAGATCGTAAGGCTGTTATGACAGCTGGCCAGGTAGCCTGCAGTTATAGTCCAACAAGGGTGACCTATTATTAAGGTTGTTAAACACTTTCAGTTCAGAAACCAAGTCTTGCTACATGCATCACCCTAATTATGAAGAGTAGTTTCTCAAAAAGGTATTCTCAGCCAAAAGAATCACCCGAGCAAAGTCTGAATAAAACAAAAGAAACATTCTCTAAGCAGTCCACTCATCCTCCATGTCAGGTATCTAACAGCAAGGTCTTCCCAAGGTGTCTGAACTTCAAAATCAGAATTGAGGAGTTCAGACAGGAACAGTTTTGCCCCAGAGAAGTAGCTTGTACCACAGCCTACAGAAATGTGCAGCAGATCTGCCTTTGGTACTCCACAATGATTGTCAATATCCCATTTGAAGTTAATACCTTTCTATTACTTAGAAAAGGCCACCAAAGTTTCTGATTCTTGTTAATGGTAGAAGACTTTTCATGTCTGAGATAAAATCTGCCAAAGACACCAGAGAAGAAACAGCTGCCTCTGGTCATCCATGCAGTATGTGTCCCTAGGGGCAGTTGCCTCACAGCACGAATCTGCTTGGAGTTTTACACAATGCCTGTCCACATGCTTGCAGACACATTCAGATCTCTGATAGCTTAATAAAAATGGACAAAGCCACATGGATTCTCTCACAGCTATGAAAGCAAATGTCTAAAATTGAGGGGACTGGCTTAATCTGGAGCTGTCTGACTGCACAGCTAACAGATTGGCAATTAGGGAGCTACCAGGATTCATTTGTATGTGTGGATAGGCAACTAAATCAGCCAATTTTCAACATGCATGCACACTGCTCTGTCTGTTGGCTCCGTCGTGGCTGGCTGCTGTCATAGCAAAACACTTTGTGCCAGCTCAAAGATACTGATGTCTCCTGAACTCCTGATCATTATGCTTTACGTGAAAAAACACCATCTTTCATGTGTGTAACTACACTAGGGAACGTCACTGCATACAGAACATGACCCTCACATTTGTAATGAAACTTTCTGTAGTGCAGGGTCTCTCTCAAAGCAGCTGATGTCCCAAATCTGCTGTTCTTTTTCATCAGTTCTGGACAGATTGGGGTAGCACTTACGCAATTCATTAGCCATCAAGACTTGCTATGGAGCAGGTTAACAGCTGAGATTTTGTAGCTGTTGCTGTCAGCATTTTCTGGCAGCAGGACAAGGGCCAGCTGCTCAGCCAGCCTTGTTGCTAACAGACAGGCTGGGTTAGCTGGTATTGTGCCTCCTGTCAGAGGGAATTGCTTTGTTATTCTACTGAACCCATCAGTTGTCCATGGTGAAAATCACAAAAATTATATAAATGGGAAAAAAAAAAAAATCTAAAAACAATGTTAACTGTGTAAGTGACTTTCAAACACCCTTGCTGATAAGACAGGCCCAAGAAAATCATGTAAAACATTGTGAGTGAAACTTTACTTTTTCATCTCTTTACAGGCCTTAGTTTTACACAAATACTCTCAGTTTATCATACAAATTAAAACTATTTTGATCCAAGTGAAATCAACAGTACAGTTATGTTTATTTGTGGTCAAGACTAAAATGTCAAGAACAAATGGAAATAAAGACAATTTTAAAAAAAAAAAAAAGTCTGATTAACTGTCCTAGTTCACTTCCTTTCTCATTTAGAGAGCTACTATTATTCTGGTGCCTTTGATTAACCTGTTTTGGAAAAACCCAGAGAGCTCCAGCTGTTCATCATAATTGGTGAGCTCAGCTAATTGCATCATACTAGCCAGTGTCCTTCATCAGATAGTCAGTACTACATGGCCATTCATTTAGTGCCTGCAGACCTGACATTAACCAATCCAGCTGTCAGGAATACAGGTAGCATAGTGCAATCAACATTTATGTCTCTGTCTTGCTTACTGAGCCATTCAGAAGAAGCAGTTTTAACATTCAAAGCCAATAAGATAAGAGAGAGCATGTTCACAGCTCCCTCTTCTTAAACAAATGCAGAGCAGTACTATAGAAACCAAGAATTTGGAAAAAAAAAAAAAAAAAAAAAAAATCTCATCAGATTATACAGCAATAGGTGTGGCACAAAAATCTGTGTAGTTATAAATGTTCTAAACTTGCCTTGCTGAAGTGTTCATGTCACTGGGCATTATTTCTCTTTTTCATCACCGTGCAGAAGTTTTTGCCTACATTTTAGGCTTGTTCTGCAAGCCAGCTAAGGCTGTTTTTAAGCACTGCTGGCACAGAACAGTTTTAAAACTGGTGCAATGCTTAAAAAGGGAATGACTGAGCAGAGAGAGGAGGCCCTTGTTAGGATGCCCTACTATGGGACATGTAGAGTTAGAAAAGATTACTCTTGCAAGTCCAAATGCTATTTACCTTCTACATCCAGCACAATGGGATATATCTGGGTAAACTCAGAGCTCAATGGAAGTTTTAAAACCCACTCAACTTTCAGGAAAACAAACTGCACCAAGTTGTTTGCTGCTCTGGTTAAACTGCTTGTGTTTTCAGTATTACTTCAGTTAGCTCTGTTAGACTACGTTTTTGCTATCAGCTGTAGGTGACATGCTCCTTTCTAGCCACCCGCACACCTTCAGAGTGTGTAGGATCAACATGAAGAAGTCAGAGACAATTTCTTCTTTGTGCTGACAGCACAGGATCCAGGGGAAGTATTTTTACAGTGTGCTGGAACATCTATTTCTGTGTCTTTATACCCAAGTCTACATTAAGCACTGTCAGATTGTGAGGACTTTTGGACAGTTTTCTGGGGTTCAAGATGTTTTTTTGGGGGGGAGGTTGTTTTTTGTTTGATTTTTGTTGTCATTTTTGTTTCTGTTTTCAGTTTTGGCAAGCAGTTTTATGGGGAGTTCCAGAGGGGATGTTCAGTGTGGATTTTTATGCAACTCATTTTCTTTAGCCAAAGTTCCATTATTATGATCAACCAACTACTAATGAGGAAGGGTGGGGAGATTTTCCTGAAGAAAGAATGGATATTTTTTATTAAAAAGAAAAAAGAAAAGAGAAGTTATGCGTAATTTGAATTAGACAAAAAAAAGTTTGGAGAGGAAGAGAAATTTCTGAAAACTCCAGGCAGAGAGGAAAATGGTCAGTGTGGGTCAAAGCATAAAACAATGGGAAATATAAAAGGAAATGCCGCACTGGGTAGGAATGCACTAGTGAAATATGCCAGATTATCAGGGTGTGAGTACAAAAACCAGGTTGAGGATGAGTCATAACAAATAAAGCAATTAGGCATTTTGCTTTAACCTTTTTTTGTTGTTAAACTCTTCCTGACTTGGCCTAAAAGTACAATTAGTTCCATGTGCCCAGTATTTCTGTGAAGGATGCAAACTAAAGTCAGGGAGAGGAATTATTAAATGAAGAGGGTAGTCTCAAGAAGGAATTGTAGCTTTGAGAACTCTTCCTGGAGACATAGAGAAAATTTGCAATGACAACATCAAAAGAAAGGAAAATATAAGGAACTTTGGTGTTGATAGGCCTCCACGTGTAGGGAAGAATTTGTCTGAAGTAGATCAGTATTGACTTATTGTTACTCTGAACACGGCTAAAACATTGAAAATGATTTATCTTTCATTAAGCAATCTTTTTCAGAAGTAAATGTGTACACAATTAACAGCAGGGAAAA
Source organism: Netta rufina (assembly GCF_964035555.1). Lineage (NCBI taxonomy): Eukaryota > Metazoa > Chordata > Aves > Anseriformes > Anatidae > Netta > Netta rufina. The sequence continues at coordinate 74,426,196 of NC_140125.1, read as the reverse complement.
TTCCATCATTCACAGCCTAGACTTGTTGCATTATGCTGAAGCACTCTGTGGTAATTTCTGTCTTCACTATATCCAGTGCAACATTGCCAATTACAATAAGACAGCAGTTTCCTAGTCTGCCTATAAATAGGGTCAAAATATGTGCCTGTCTAATGATTAATCTATCTTTTGGCTCAGACTTTGAAGCCTATCCCAACTGATTTTGAAAGAAACTGTTGACATTTTCTCAGGGGTCTTCCACTCCCTTCTGTATAACGTGTTGGTGTTATAAATAAGATAATAAAATATCAATAACCCCAGTAAACAAATTCTTGCTTGGCTATAATATCATGTCTTTCTCCATAAGTGTATCTACTGATACTAAGAATTATCATATATGAGTAAAATATAGCTGTCCTATTCCCTGCTAATCATATTCCCTCCTTAATCACACAAACTTACGAATATATTTGATAAAATTAAGGACATTTCCATTGCAGAAATAATGTCTTATTTTTTTGCATTTTTATACTTAATGCTTATTTTGTATCATTTGTTGTCTCTAACAGACTGAATTGATTTGTCTTGGCTTATTTGATCTAAAAAGATTAGTAGTCACAGACATGACCAGAACCTATATGAAAATATCAAGTGTTAGAGGTGTACACCAAGGTGTCAAAGCCAGATATTGGGTCACAAGAAGTTGAACAAATCAAATTGGAATATTACTTTGATCTGCTTGTCACAGCTGAGATGGCATGAGAATTTAAAAAAATAAAAAATAAAAAGTTTCAACAGTTCATCCAAAGAAGACAGGAAGCACAGTCTCCATCCCTGCAAACACCCCTTCACTCTCATCTCTAGCTCTGTCTCTCTTGTTCACTCTAATTTACTTACAAAGACAACTTGAAACTTTGGTATTTATGTAACACAATGAACACTATGTGTGATGGTGCTTTTTTTTTCTCATGAACCTTTCTACAATGGTAGTTGAGCTACCACCTCCTACCCCTTCTCAGTAATTTGTATAAAGAGGTTGATCCTGAAGCAGACAGAATCTTAAGATCATCAGGGAATGAAGGAGATAGTACCATTAATGGTACTATAGCACCTCTATAATTCAGGCCATTTCAAAGAAAGTTTATGTACTAGGAGTACCAGAAGGTTCAGATAAGGTTGGCAAAAATGACCAGAAGTTCTGAAAAACTCCAATATTAAAACTGTAGAAATATATTTTTTATTGGGTACCACTGAGAGAGCATAGTGGAATGGGAAAACCACTATTCTGAATTTGACTGACTTTAGAAACAAGAATAGGTTGGATTTCTCAGGTGCTCTTGACTACTACATGATGCTATGGTTCGTTTCTAGTCTTACAAGGTTCTTATTGTTCCCAAGGACAATGCTTTTAGCATGGCAGACAAACAGCTGTTTCCCATCCAGTTGCACTCTAGAGGTGGAAAACTTGAGAAATCTTTCTCAGCGAGCAAGCTTGTTTTTAATAGTGTAGTACTAAAGAATTATGGCATTTTCATCAGTCTTACAAGACTTTGGCATGCTTAATTGAATTTGAAGAGTTTTACAGAGGGGAAAGAAAAAAAAAAAAAAAAAAAAAAAGCAGTAATTATGTATCAAGGATGAACAGAAATTCTATGAAGGTAGTTGAAAGCAGTTTGGATATAGCCAACACTAGGATACAGCCATACCCTTGTGTTGCCAGTAACTAATAATACAAAGAACAAGAGCTGTTGGCTTTAAAGTGTTGTGGAAAATTCATTAGATAATGCCCTTAACTAGTACAGCAAAGAAGCAAAGGACATGCATGTGTTTCCTTGCACCAGATCTACAACTTGAAGCCTTTAAAGGTACACTCCCCTTGAGCCCTACAATATAAACTCTATGTTCTACCTGAGAACTTTGACTTTTCATAATATGACATAATCCAAAACATGTGAAATAACTTAACAAATGTGCAGTTTTGTTTGCATAACTGAGATTTTATTAGCATTTCTCTGACACAAGCTATGGCTGACAAATTATTCTTCATTGCCCCATAGTTGACATAGGTTTCTAATGCAGATTGTAGATTGCTTATTCATTTGACAGTATATATACTACCCATGTCTTCTAACCTTTACATAGGTCCTTTGAAAACTGTTCTCAAAACTGTTTTAGATTGCAAACACCAATCATCTGTCAACATTTCCATTGGACCACCATGAACCATTATCGAATGTTTAACTAGTAACATTTGCACTAGAGCTTGACAGACAGCATGCAGATTTCCCACTGGGACCTGACAAACCACCAGTGGCCCCCACACAAAAGCTTTGAGATTGGTTAATTTAGAACATGTTATTTGTTATAAGTCTTCCAATGAATTCTTCCTTTCTGTCTCACTAATCCTAGCATCTATCACGGTGGATCAAAACCAACTGCTGGGGGGGGGAGGGGAAGGGGTCTAAAAAGAACAGAATATGATACTGTGAAAGCCCAAGAAATTGCTTTTTCTATACCCTGCCATATTGAAGAATTCCCCTTCCAAATCTCAGACTGCTCGTGTAACATACCTGCATCACCTCTGTAAAGGTTAAAGGAACAGGAAGTCCATCACAGCAGAAATTTACATTCAGAAACATATTTTTTATAAGCATCCTATGCACCATTTATGTTTTTCTTTATTTCTACAGAATCTGAATTTTTTAAAAGGAATATAATATTTTAAAAGTTTGAAAATTAAATGCTAGAAACAGCTTTTGTATGCAAATGACATTTATACGTAGTTGTTCGGCAAGCTATTCTACTTATGCACAGTATAGAAATACTGGTGATTATCACATTTTATGCTCAGAATTTTGGTTATAATCATACTGGTATGGGAAGAATATATACTTGTGAAGAGGTTCAGATCTTGTGAGCTGTGATGAACTGTATAGCCCTTGATTTCTTGTATTTCATTAATAACAAATTATTTATTATTTAATATTTTTTCCACATTAAGTTGTCTGTATTTTCTTCCATATAGAGATTCATAACATGAGATTTTTTCAGATTTTGAATGCCTGGAGCCAGTCTGAGATTTTTTAAAGGGTCTAATTTTCTGAAGATGTTAGGCAAACATCTTCCTTTTAAGACTTTGATCTTGAGAATAATTATGTTACCTCTCTCTATTGAAGTGTTGTAAATTAACATTGTGAATTCTTTTACAAGGGATATGAATATCTTTATTTTGATTTTACATAAAAATGGCATGATGGGTAAGAATACTGTTTTCACTTGGTAAGTTTTAATTTCACTAATCCTGCATGGATAACCAACTGGCTGCTCTGCCTTGGAGGGGTCCACACCCTTGCATGGGTCCCCCACAGCTGCAGTCCTTCATATGCACACCTTAAGGAGCATTGAGTGTGTCTTTCTGCATCTCCAACCAGCTCCTCAGCAACGTCCCCTAACGTGCATCTCCTCCATTTCATTTCTCCAAATGCATCTCTTCATGTTGTTCCTCATGAAGTCCCTTTTAGCATAAGCACACCTTTAGTTTTGGGTGTCCTCTGTGTGCCTGCATGTCTCCTCCAATCTCTGCTGCCGCAGCTGCTACTGCCCTTTCTTGCATGAGTCTGAGCAGAGGAGCCATGTCTTGGGACATTGTTTCCATCTGTGGCTGAGCTGGCCCAACGCCATTCATGGCTGCCTCTTCCACAGGGCACCCTGCAGTCCATACTCCCAATTTCTGCCTTTTATTCCAAATCTAACTAATTTGGAATTGAAAAGCCAAATTTTTGAACACATAAGCATTATGTGACCTAAATACATGACTGCAGGATTTCAGCCTAAACTGAGTATGCATGCATACCCTGTTCAACTTCCTTTCACCATCTCTGCAAACAAAAGGCTTTAAAAATCAATTAAGCTGTCAAAGTGTAATAATTCATTTAATTTTAATTCCTTGAATTAATTAATTTGTCAAAACTGAATCGCTTAGCATGGTTGATACTTAGCATTGGCCACCAATACCTCTTAAAACCTGATACTTTAGTGACATACTCACATTCCTAAATTGTACCATACTCCCACTCCTAAACTGTACCAAATCCACTTCATTAGGTAGATGAAAAGACACAAAGAAACCTTATAGATACTGCAAATCACCTTTTTCTTTTTCTCCTTTTCTTCTTTTTTTAAATAGGAACTCCTTTAAAGTCTTCTATTCTGAAATTTCATTTATTGAAATTATCCGAAAATGTTCTTGTTATCAGTGAAGCATAACTTCAAAATTGTGAAAACTGGGAGGAATCTTTTTTTTCATTGCTGCAATCTAGGGAAAAAGAAAAAAAAAAAAAAAAGAAAGAAAAGAAAAGTAGCCAAAAGCAATTGTACAAAAACAGTGCTACACCTTATTTTTTTGTTCTGCTGGAATTAGAAATCTTGTTGTCTAGAGCCAAAACCTTAAGAGCTAATGACTTCCTAGGAAATCTAAAGGTCATAGAGTTTGGATAACCCTCAAGAAACCATTTAATTCATTCTTCCACCTTTAACACTTTAATTTGTCAGATTTCTCTATTGATAACTTTCCCTCTTTGCTGGACGCTGACTAAGAATGTCCTACATCTTCTTCTCATACCTATTGTCTTTAAAATTACAACTCATTTTCTGCCTTTAGCTTTCAGCTTTTGTCCCAGTATGTTTCTCCTGTGCTCAGATGTAGTGTCAATTTCCCCCATTTCTTTCTAGAGCTCCAGGTCTTGAAAGAGCTCACAGTTTGACCAAGTCTTGTATTCTCCATCTTTCTAATTCATGTCTTTTTTTTTTCTTTTTTTTTTTTTAACAGGCCACCTACTTTTTTCAATTCTTTTTTCTATTAGGTAAAACAAATTTCTTCTGAAGTATCTAAACTTGCTGAAGATTGCCTGCCAGAAATATGGAGATATGGCTTTCCTGTTTTTCCCATCCACCTGTTTATGAACCTTAAGTAACTATTCCCCAAGCTACCGTTCACTGTTGTTTTCTCAACAGTTCCTCCCTAACACATATTCTAGTCATTTGCTGCACAATTCACTGGGCAGTTTTAAATTTTCGTTGCCACCACATTAGTAGTGATTCTGCTTTTTGCCATCAAGATGTTTTATTCTCCCTCTTTCTCCTGCTTTAAGTGTTATCTTTACACATGGAACTTGCTCCTACAGCAGGATGCTTAAGGGGAGCCACACAGGGTCACTGCCTGGAGCCTCCCTTGTCTTTTTCTCCATGAACCTTTGGACCAGCTCCAGGCCATTCCCAGAGCTGCCATTAGAAGGAAGAGATAGAAAACTCCTGGCAGCCTCCAATAACATCTCAACATCAGGATCCTGGGAGGCAGCATACTTGCTGCTATATCAGATCCAGACTACGGAGGGATGTCTCCCATATGCTCAGGATGGAATTACCTGCAACCACCTTGGCCATGTTTTGCTTCCTCCTACAAACCTTGGTGCTGAACCTCACAGCCTTGGGTTGCACAGCTTTGTCTTCTTGCTCACATTTCTGAAATATAGAAAGCTTCTTGGTTGTTAACTTATTTGTTGTCTCTGTGACACATGTACAGCATTTATGGGCCCAATTCTTTGCCTACAGGTATGCAGAAACTCATAGATAACCAAAGAAATTTTATCCTTAATCTCAATTGGCAGCTTAATCTTGTTTAATAATGTCTTCAACCAGATACAAAAAGTGAGAGGAAGGGAGAAAGAGGGAACCCACTCCTAGAAGGAAGCATGATAAGCCAATCTCTAGTACAGTGGTGTTACAAATCCCTTAAAACAGGACCTCTAAAGAATGTGATGCTGACAGGCATGGTGCACTTTAGTATAATTACATCCTCTCTTTGTCCCAAAACCTAGGAAGATTTTCACGTTGTCTTTTTGAGATTGGAATCATAAAATTAGGTCAGCTGTGGGCAATATATTCAGCTTGCTTTCATACACTGCAAGCCTTGTTAGCAGGGCCTCACAAAGCATCTCTTGAAAAAGGAATACAAGATGCTCTTTGTAAATAAAAGTTCATGAGTCTGAGTAATGAAGTCATTTTCCAAAATTGCAGTGAACGATATTCTTTTTCACAAGCCGAGAAGCTGAGAGGTGGGCTTGAGGAAAAGGATTTCAATGAAGCATGTTAGAGCAACCACTTCGCCCTATTAGCCCATGGCACAGCCAGGCTGCCTCCCTCCTCCTCCTCCTCCTCCCGCCCACAGCCTCCCCTCCCCCAAGCCAAAAGAAAAGGTTGGTCGAGAGGCTTTTTAATAAATTTGGCACCTTCCTGCGTTCCACTGAATAAACTGGAGATGTTAAAAAATAAAAATTAAAAAAAATAGCTGTCACAAGAGCCCCTGCTTGGTGCAGAGGGGTCGATGGTGCCCAGGCAGGGTTGTGGGGGTGGCGCAGGGGGAGGAAAGGCTGACCTCACTTTCTGAACAGCAAAGTTTGAGTGGGAGGGTCTGGGCACGAAAGGTAAAAAGAGAACGATGTGAACATGTGAAGGAAGCCAGAGCACTGAGCACAGCGTCAGTCTGTATCCTGACAGGGGGAGATAAGGTGGCTGGGGAGCCAGCGGTGCTTTCCTGGAATACAATCTCCGTTTGACACTCTCTGCTTAAGCACTGCCCATCTGTATGTTATTGAGCTGGAGCCTCTGGGGAAAAAGAGGAGCCACAGGCACAGAGAGTGAACGAGGGAGGCAGCAAAAGCGCTTTTCTTCCCTTCCTTTTTTTTTTTTTTTCCCTTTTAAATAAGGATCTGGTTAGACTGCCTTGAAGTGCCACATCTGGAAACTGAACACTGAAAGTTAAAATAACTGAGGCACCACTAAGCCAAGGGGGGCTGATTGCAGAAGAGGGTAAACAATTACTAAGACGCTAGAAGACCACTTCTGGATGTGAGGGGAGGAAATGGCTTTGATCTCCGCCTGGCCCCTGTTTTTTCCAATATTATTCTTTTTGAGATGCTTCTCCTCCAGCACAGCCTCGAGCTCGGGAGGCGCCTTTCAGTTTGACATTGAAGGTAGCTCAGCGGTCAGCGTGCACGAAGCCACTGTTATCAGAGGGCAGCAGCAGGCAGTAGCTACTGGAAGCTGGGTGCCTTTTGCTGAGGTACAGTAACTGCGTTCTCTCTCTGGTGTCTGCGCTTTCCTGCTTTCATCTGTCTGTGTTGAAGTTCCCATCTGGTTAACATTAGCTTAATCATTCGATCCTTAAAGCGATACCGGAGATTTTTTTTTTTTGCGGGGGGTCTGAGACACTGCATTTGGAGACTAGAGAGATACAGCTCAGGACTTCAAAATGTACACATGCCATGCCTGCTGCGAGCAGACAGCTGCTGTACTCTGCAGTGAGACCAGCTTAGCACGTCTCTGACTTTCCTGCCAACATAACTAAGCAGGCCTGTCCAAACAGAGCTGTTTTACAAGGGTTAATTGTCGCAACACTTTTCTGCTTGCTCCGTGTATTGCCTGGGATTTTAGCTCACTTAAATTTCCAGAGTCTCTCTTCTGGGGGCAAACACCATACTCAAGAGTTTTGTACTTCTGTCTCTGAATACCATCCACCTCCAAAATCTGAAGTTCTTTCTGGTGATGAGAGCAAGGATAATAAATCAAGTGTGTGTAGGAAACTGCCTGCAGAGAAAACACCTGCAGAGATTTTAAGCTTTCCAAAAAATACGAGGTTGGGATTAGTGACAAATGAAATTAGAGAGATCTGAAAAGTAATTTGACTGTGGAAAATTTTCCTGCAGTCCCTGTATGTGGGGATTGGTTGATACTTCTCATTCTATCATCTGGAATGAACTATTCAAAAATAAAGCTTGAGAAAACAATAAATTACTCCAGCATACTCTGAGAGGGGGATACAGTAATGTCTCATGCGTGGGAGATGCAAAGTAGGAGGCAAATTGAGTTACATAAGGTCATGGGAAGAGAAGGAGTAGTTCTTATAGCATAACATCCAAAAATGAGGTGCGATTAGCACAGACATGTCAGCATGACAATATCAAGATCACAATCTCTTATACCAGAAGGCTAATCTCCCCTCCCTTCCATCCCCCCATACTCCAATTACCAGAACTAATAGCCATGGAAATAAATGTACAAGCCTTTCAGAGGGTCGAGGTTACCACAGCGCTGGGCAGAGCTCATCCCCACGCTGCTGTGCCTCCAAGCAGCTGCACAGCCTCCCAGAACGCCTGCTCACCCTGCGAGGGACCCACTGAGAAACATGACCTGTGTGAGAAAATTGGAGGCTAAACTCTGCTCTGCTCGGTGTAAGGGCTCTAAGGAGCCGTTGGGGACTTGGACAGGCTCCATGCTGTGGGATGTACATCCCTTCTCCACCGGCCTGGGATCAGCCCCTGGGAGGCCGTGTTGCCACCTGTTGCTTACAAAATGGAAACTGCCTGAATGAAAAGCCAGATTTAGGAGCCGAAGGGGTTTTGTAGCTAGATTCCATGGGATAATGGACATAAGCGATTAACAGCCTTTCTCAATATGATTATGTGGTACATTGTTCCCATAAGTCATGTCAATAGGCTTTACCTTAGGAAAGTGTTGTGGGATATATTGAACATTATAAAGGAATACCAGTTCCCATCACCCATCCCAATTACCCTTAAAGTTTCATTTGTACAGTCTGATCTTATAGGCCTACTAACTGGTGTTCCTTTCAGCAGTTTATTTCAGCCCCATGCAATGGTAACTTTTACACTGTTCAGATCCCATGTTACAAATGGATGCTGCTGCCTGCAGTAGTCATGCCAAGGTCCTTGAGTGCAAGAAGTTATGGTTTCATGAGGAAGGAGCTCAGGGTCCCTTGCTGCCTGCAGATGCACCCCATAATTTCATTTCAGGACCCACCTCCATGGCAACTTCCTCTGAAGTCCAGTAGGATTCCCTCCGGGGTCAAGGCTGATGTCTCTCTAGCAGTAAGAACCCCCTGCCCATCAATCCACAAGTTGGTAACGGCAGCTGGGGAACCTACCCTAAGCCCAGAGATTGACATGGTGGCCAGAGAATTAATTTGGTAGTCTCTTGCCAGGAAGGAGCATTTTCTCCAGCCATCAGAGACTTTCCCCCTCCTGCGTCCCACTATCCCTCATCCAGCCCTGGGAACAGGACTTATCACAGCAGTTCTGAGTTAGCCTTCTCCAAGCCCAAGTTCTTAACCCACAGCTCACAGTGAACCGCAGTATAAACTCCCTTACACAGCACGGCTTGATTCAGCTCTGTCGTCTAAATATTGACTCAGGCCCATAGCTCTCCCAAGCACACAGAGGCTGTTAGTCATGTTGAATAGTGCCAAGTTATACAAGGGGGCTGGTTACTGAGGCAGAGCTCAAGAACTACACAGACCTTTATGGTAGGCTGTGGTGCCACTCAACCGCAAAGCCAAATGTGCTGCTGTAAAGGCAGAGCGTAGACTATGGCAGACAAAAAGTACGGTATTTCAGCATGTGGAGCAGGTGATGGACAGAATTGGACCCACACATTATTCTGCTCTTCATATCATCTTCAGAAATCTGTGAGGTCTGTAATAGTACTGGTGAGAGTTTGCAAGCTGTAACTGGTGTGATGTTCTTAACTTCTGGTAAGAGTTCATAATTATGAACCTACTGAAGAACATGCAACCCCAGTTAATGTAAACAAGCATTTTAGTGTATATTTTTTAGTTTTCCACTTCTCTTCCTTTTCCATGTTTGGCAATCTTGAAGTTAGAGAAGTGGTTTAAAATATTCAGAATTAATGCTAATATGGAGCTTTCCTGTGCCTTGGATTTGAATGAAAGCCTCTTTATGGCAAAAAAGAGACTGACTACATTTTCAATGCCATGCTAATATACTGTACCCCATCACAAAGTGGACTGTGAGTTTGAGTAGAACCTCAGGCAATATCTAATACGTTGGTGCCCTGGCTGTAAATCAATATGTAACTGGGATCCAGTGCACATAATTTAGGCGCATAACCTGTGCTTAGACTTTTTCAGTTTGAATGAGGTATCGTATTCAAATACAAGACCAAATTTCCCATATGGTAATGGAGACACTATGTTTTTTTAAATCCTATAATTCTTAGTGGTCTTCTCTGGAAGCTTTCAAAGGAGCCTCTTCACCTGCAAGGGCTATGTTGGTTCTTCCTTCAGGACTGTTTAAATTAACTTGACTAGATTCCACCCAATGAAACGTAATGTTTCCTGCATAATAAGCACTAGTAACTGTCATCATGGAATAATGTCTCTAGCTCTGTGCCTCTGTTTCAAGAAGAACGCTTATGGATTGATGAACATTATTCCAAAAAGTATCATGAGAAGGATCAAATTGCTAGGAATTTAAAGGTAACTGAGAGATTCTAGAATTCAACCTGCTTAGCTCAGAGGAAGATTAAGAAAAAAAAAAAAAAAAAGTGAATTAATTGTGTAAGCACATACATAAGCAACAAATGTTTAATGATAGGCTGGTTCATTTAATGTATGAAGATGCAATCATATGCAGCAAGTGGAAATTGAAAGTGACTGTGTTCAGACTAAAGGTTAGTGGTAAATTTTAATTTTAGAGGTAATTAAGCAGTGGAAAATTTATCCAGTTGTGTTGGATTGTCTATCAAGAGGCAGAACAAGATGCAAAGCACTCTGTCAAGTACTTACATTGCCCAGGTGCTATTTAGGAGGATTAAGGTCCTTGGCTTAGGAACACAACAAGGCAGGGGAGATGTTAGAGTGCTGCAATCCTAGTGTATATGGCGAGAAAATGAGAGACAGTGAGCCCAAAGTGCTGGACCCAGTTCACCAGTGTAACCCAGCTACGATTGCTGGTATTAAGTTAAAGACTGATTTTTCCAAATATGGACAGATTAAAATAATTTATAAGGAAATTTCATCAGAGGTGGAAGACAAAGATTTCAAACTGACAGTCCAACCACAAATGAAAGCAAACAACTGAGTGGCAAACATCTTTGTTTTGAAGTTCCACATGTCAGCCTGGATAGGACAGAGGGAAATGGGGCAGTGGGACACATCTAGTTTTGTTGAGGCACAGGGACAAGACTGAAAATCAGAGCTAACTTTTGAGAACATTTACATCCCACTGTCAAACACATGCCTTTAAAATAAGAGATAGGTAATACATTACTGTTTGGATCTGAAGCCTGCCACTGTCAACATTTATGCTTGCAAATTCCACTGACATGATGATTTTAATTGTATAGATGCAGATTTTGTTCCCCGGTAGGAGCAAAGGTGCTCATAAACAGTGGAGGAGTACAAAGTCTAAGGTGAGAGTAAACAATGGGGCAATACTTCAAATACTGGAGAACAAGGCAAAAGTTTCCCTTTGATTCACATTGTGTAGTCACTCACTTTAATGTAAAATGAATGTAAGGTGATATCCAGATGAAGATTCATCTAATTCTGATGTAAATGACTACAGGAGGTCCAAGACCATAGTGAAGAGAGACCAGTATAGGAGATCAGTTTGGGAAGGATTAATGGAATAATGGAAGAGAGAGAAAACACTCTGTAGAGACATTTGCCAAGCAAAATAAAAAGATGAACTGAAACTTCCTCTGTGGAAAGAAGGGAAGCAATTAGAGGGAAAGGAAGAAAACTAAAGCAAGAAGATGCAGGAGAGGAAAAAAAAAATAGAGTAAGAATGAGATAATCTAAAGTCTTAAGGCTAAAGAATATCTGAAGTAGTTGGAACAAGGCAGGAAGCCAATTCCTATAGTGAAGGAAGGCATGATATTGTTGGATGGATGGAAGAGGAAAACTTTCCAGCATCAGTGTTTTTGGCTCAGGGGAAGGGTAGAGAGGCAGAAGAAGAGAAGTCCTTTAAAGGAAATGATTGTCACAGTCAAGGCAAAAAATAGTTATTTACCATAAGAGACATAAGTAAAGTTAACTGTTATGGGGCTTGCACAATAAAATGACATGTTCAACAATCTTTTTTTTTTTCCATCTGCCTTCTACAGCAGCTGCTGATCTAAATTTTCAAAAGCTAGAAACTATATTTGAGGTGCTTTCTTTCTGGATTTCTAAAGCAATAAGCAATAGCCCAGGAACTGTAAAAATCTCATCTCTCTAAAATGGCTTACATTAAATATCTGAAACAGGGTGATCAAAAGTCTTAGCCTCTTGTTAACAAATGCTCAAGCTATCACCAAATTGCCTTCACCCCTTCCCCCATAAGGGCTGGAACAGGAGGTCCTGCAGACTGTTTAGAGAAAGAACAATTTGATCCTTACTTGTGGCATTAATCTCTTCAAAACAAACTAGTACTAAAAGAAGCAGCAGAAAACCTAAAGCTGAGGTCTGAGCCAAAAAGGGTTTTAGCTTGACAGAAATCTTTGTATTCTTTTAAGCTAATAGGAACTGCATCTACCTTTAAAAAAGCAGATCTTTAAATGAATTCATTTCAGACCCGTAGGGTTATGTTAGGTTAACTCCCATAACGGGCACTTTGGATTTCTAACTGCTGTTTTTTTCTGATACAACAAGGTTATGTTCTGAGAAACATCTATTAGCAGGGAGGAAGTTTTACTGCAGATGTTTGTGATTCCAGCTTAAGTTTCTCATCAAAGCTTTAATGAAAATCAGCTGCTAGGAGGAGAGCCGCCAGACCCCAAACCTTTTAAATCATAGGAAGCACAAGTGAATGGATCCAAAGGACAGGGTAGATGGATAGTGGGAAATGTTCTCCATTTCAAGAAGGTGCATAAAGCACCCACCAGAACAATGCTATTTAAACCCTGCTGTGGCAAGTTCCCACAAAGTTTTGGGCAAGTACCAGCAAAGTGCCCTAAAGCTCTTTCAGAGCTGTGAAAACCAATAAAAGGCATTTCATGCCTACTCTTATTCATGACATGGGAAGGAAGCAAAGAATTAAAAGCCCAGTTTTTCCAAGGGGCACAAGAATGAGAAGCAATAAAATAATTAGTTTCTGAAGGAGAACATGTCCTGATTTAATCTGATAATAAATATCTACAATTTTAATTGCAGCTCTTAATGTTTAAAAACTGTTCACAAGGAAACAGGTCTAGTTTCTGAGTAATGTATTACCAGCCACTGATAATTTACAGTTTGCTTCTGGACTTAGATTTTCAAACACCCAAATATAGACACGTTTGGTTGTTATATATTTTAGTTGGTTCTCCTGAACATTTGGATCTGATCCCAGCTCATTTTCAGACACTGACATGAGCTGGAGATGTTTGGGTTGTGCATCCTAATGCAAGATTCAACAATTGCTGAATAGTACTGTATACAAAGCTGTTAGAGCTCCACAGTTTTTGAAATCTAATTCTTTGTCATTAAATGATCTCAGAGAGGTTTTCCTATCAGTCAGGAGACATACAATGTATACTTGGCAATGCAAGCAGATATTGACTAAATTGCAGTAGATGAGATCTGGTTTGTCATTCCTCTTTAGATTCATTATGCAATTCTTTAGATGGTTATTTCCTTAAAAAAAAAAAAAAAAAAAAAAAAAAAAAGACTTTTTTTTTTTAAAGACAAATCAACAAGAAACAGAGCCAAAAAATCAACATCCAAGAGCCAATAAGATACTAAATATGAGCCAAAGAATAACAGATGCTAGTGAAAAAATGTTGTAGAAATTTCATTTCTGAGTTTACAAGATTCTAAAAAGAACTGAAATATTATTTATTAAGTTCTGACATAAGACAGCATGGGAAGAACTGGCACACCTGAATGCTAAATTGAAACACAATTTAATAATTAGTGAATAAAAAGAACCTACCTGCATGGACAACTTGCAAAATGATCTGTAAATATAGCCACTTTAGCTAAGACTATAAGGCTCTGAATGATTATTAAACTCTATCTTCCCAACGAAAAATGAATTAGAATGAATTTATTCAGCCTTTCATCATTGGCATCAGGTGTAAGAAAATGTATAGGGAACTAGTATCTAAACTGAGTCATTTCTGGGCTGTGTTGTACCCTGTTACCACCCTATGATGCACCTGCCCCAGCATACAGAAAAAATAAAAAATAAAAAAATTTAAAAAAAAGGCCAGCAGGGTAAAAACACAGCATCACCTTCCCCCTCTCCCCAGCTATTAAATGCCTACAGTCTTGGGTGCCCTAGGAAAGCTATCCCTGAGTGTCGGCAAGAATTGGGGAGCACCAGTGCCTGGCAAAGGTGCTCCTGGGAGAACTGGGCAGGTGCTGAAGGTCCAGACAAATCCCTCAGAAGGGATTTGTGCACTTCAGTCACCCATGACTACCTCCCTCGGGTTTACCATCACAGATTTAACATTGTTCCACAAGTGCAGTAATACATGCTTTAAGGACCATTTTTATTATTTTACCCCTTCAAAAATTTTGTGTTTATCTGGAAATATCTCTGGGGCTACTGTCATTTGACAACTGATTTTGTCCACTTTATTTGGGGGACTCAGGTGAACAAAGCAGGACTCATAAAGCACATTTATGTGAGTGTTTTATGGGGACAGGGTGGACGGTGGTTAATGGGGAAACAAAGCAAAATTATTTATCTCTTTTCTTGTAAATCATTTTCCTTGTATAACTAGGCATTTTGTTTGCAAGAAGAAAATCAAATAACAACATTTCCAGCCACAGACTTTCTATTTGCAAGAATAAGTATGTTTAACAGCAATATTTTTACTTAGGGGCCGTTGTAATAATTACATTAGAGTGGAGTATGGTGTTAATCTCCAATCCTTAGCCAGCCTGCAGGCAGCTGAAACATTTTAGCCCTTCCCCTTTTTGAAGAAGAATGCCTTTTAAGCAGAGGCTTTGTCTTTCCCACTGTATATGGAAAAAAATGACTACGTACTTCTATGGAGAATGCCTAGCTGAGAAATGTTTATGTTGGATCCAACCCCATCTATGTTGCTGAATGGCATTTTGTTTTCCATTCGGACTGGGGAAGGGGTAACAGCCTGGAAAGATTTTCAGCACAGGAAATTTTTTAAAGTTAAATACTTAGTTAAGGTAATAGATAATGCTGTTGCTCTGCATAAAGCCATCTGGCTTTCAGCTTTTGCTTGTTTTGGGGGAGTCACAGTTGCTCTGTCACAGTTACAACAGAGGCATGCACAAGCCCACTCAAGAAACATGAATATAGTGATAGTGGGCACGGAGAGAGTCTCCCTCTAATTTTTGCCTGTTACCTATGCTCTTCTTTGCTTATTGGTTTGGGCATTACCAATGGGCAATGACCCATATTCCCACGAACCAGGGAGAAATAGAAGTAACTTTGTTCTGTATCCCCTCTGTCAACAGGATCCCCTCTACCTACAGTCAGGACAACTGCTTTCAATCTTGTTAGTTTTAATTTTAGCCATCACTGAGCTTTTTGTCTAAAATTCTGGGAAGACAGTTTCTGTCAGCACCATAATCTGGTCTTTATTACCATCAAAAACTATTACTATCTACTTTAGAAGCTCATCAGCTGATAACTCTTCAGGTGACACATAAATATTCCCATTTATACCCTTCTGCTCTGCACATGAACATTAGACTGTTCACAAGATAACAGGGATAAGCCAACAAGCAAAGTTTTCAGATTGTTATTAAGTTAGAGACTTGTCCTGTCTTCCTTAAAGAAAACATATTATTTTCTGTAAATTTTGAGGAAATCTAAACTCTTCTATATATAAATGATGGAGATTTTATAGTCTTTCTTGTTTAGCTTGAAAATCAGACTAAATTCATTTATTAGATGTTTTCTTTAGCAGCTGCAGACTGGCCAGATATGGCATGCATGTCTGCAGATGAGCCACTACACTGTGTTCTCAGGTGAGGACGCAGTGAGGACACAGACAAAATGAATGATGCTGAGATCCATGCAAAAGGGACAAGAGAAAGGACAGTAGTAATAGAAAATAAGGCTTCATTTCTTTCATCATTCACTGAACAGTTCATTTACTGAAAAAGCTTATGGATTCAAAATTCGTGTCACTGCTTTTTCTTTTCTTTT
The DNA here is from genome assembly GCF_964035555.1 of Netta rufina. NCBI lineage: Eukaryota > Metazoa > Chordata > Aves > Anseriformes > Anatidae > Netta > Netta rufina. Next base: position 74,410,240 of record NC_140125.1, on the reverse strand, counting down.
TTTTTAATGTTTGAAGATTCAAATTGCTGAGGTTCATAAAAAGACACCACTTCAGTTTTAATGAGAATTTCATATCACTTACCTAGAAAACCCCATTATTAGATTCATTTGCCCAGTGAGGCCTTAATTTTCATTGAATTTATCATATCTTGGAATTTAATTTAAGATATATGAATAAGAATACCAAAAATGTTGGGGTTTTACATTGGCTTTCAGCAAGAAATAATTTGCTTTTACATTTGCAAGCTAAATAAAATGGAAAGCTTGTTATTTTGTAATTCACGTAATTGCTTTAGTTTGTAATCTCATTAAATGTAATTAGAATTTAGGTACCTGTCAAGATAAGTGGATAAAAAAAGATTACCAGCATTATGCCCAAAACTCTTCATCAACTTCTGGTTAATTTCTGATTTTCAGAATCAATGGAGCACTGGAATAACTTCTTTCATTGCTAACTATGTCAGAAATTGAAGAGAATGCAGGAATTCACTGTACTACACCAGAGCGGTCATTATAAAATCTATCATGAATATTGTTTTGGAGACTAAGCTCAAAAATGGGTTCCTCTCAGAAATGTTTATAATTTTCAAAATAAATGTGAAAGTTCAAAGAACTAATTTGTATGAGGTTTTTGCCCTTGAAATGGCAAATACAATAGAGTGGGTTTTTGCATTAAGTTATCTAACAGCTGTAGTGTCCTATTAAATGGGGCAATTAACTGCTAGGCTATGATGTCACACACCAAATTAATTTCTCCAATAATAATAGTTAGAATGTGACCTTTCTAGTTCAGAAGAATTTGATACTGTGGACCAGAGGTAATGAAAGCTTATAGAAATTATAAATAGTGCCTGGAGGCCTCAGGGGAACCTGGTAAGCAATCTTGTTTGTTTTTAATTCTCTAGAATTGTAAGGCTTCAAAGCTCAGATAAATTTAGCAAAAGTCAACAGGGAAGAAATAAAATTGCAGAGCAGATGTCTGCTTTTGTCTACACATTGGATAGCTATGCAGTGTAGAGCAGGATTTCTGTACATCTCTCTTTACTCTGAGTTTGATGATAAAATATATCTGGCCAATGGGTTTGGCTAATTGGTTGGTTACTAACTTCTGAGAGCCTCATTCTGCAGAGAAAGACCAAGATCCCTCTGAAATGTCACTACATAGGGATTTATAGGTTCAAGCACAAAGACAGTGAAGTGAAGAATACAGAAATTCCTTAAATGTCTTAAAAGATCTCCTACAAAGTTAATTGCACTTTTTCTTGTGAAATTTTAATACATATAATTTCTCTTTCTCCCTACCCCATTTGACTAATCCTTTTCATATATCTGGTATGCTCTGGCAGTAAATCCTTGCAGATCACTCATAAAAGTTGCCCTCAAATACCAGAGTGTGGTCAATCCCTTGGAAAGGATGGAAGCAAAAACTGGGAAAGAAAGACAGCACAATGCCAAGCAGTGCCGTCTAAGTAAGCAAATAATTTTGAAGCATGATTGTTTAGTTGGAAGCCAAAAACGGTCTTTCATTGCTGGATTAAAAAGACTGGAAGCCTTTGGACTGGCAACAGCTTTATATTCACTGCAGGTATTGGAAACAAGTCATCACCTGTCTGCCCATGAGGGGATATTCGTTATTCCTAGTGGTTCTGACCAGTTTTCTTAAAAGAAGTGACTTGTTTTACTATTGTGGATTACATTGGGTAAACAGAGGTTCTTCATGTTGTGAAAACTAGAGCTAATAGAAGTTCTACAAACCGTTTTATTTGGTTTTGCCATCCTGGGTTTGACACCAACTCAAGGAAGCATGAAACTCTGTAATACATTTACCAGTTGTACATATTGTGCAAAAGCAAAAAAGCTTACCTTGAGCCAACAAATGAGGTGTACCCATGAAGAGAATTAAAAAACATCCTAAAACCATAAGTGCAAATAGTAATAATTCATATTATTGAAATATAGCTATTATGTAGTTCTTTCATCAGAATACAACAAAGCCCTCTCCAAAGAGGACTATTGTCATTGTTCCATTTCACAGACGGAAAAAATGAAAAAAAGACTAATGTGAATGATCACACAAGAGATGAGCAGAATAATGTGTATTCCTGGGTCTCAATGTCTTTATGAACATAGTAAGGAACAATGGAGTCCATGCACCAAAACAAGATAACAAGTTTCTCAACGGTTCAGAGAGAAGCAGTATTTTTTCCTTATGTTAATTTCAGACTTAATATAATGAAACTATCACTGTCAAGGTATTAGTAGACTGGAGGTGGAGGGCATGTCATGAAGTGGATGAGTGACTAGAACCAGGTGCAGGGAAATGCCAAGTGGGGAAGAGGAATAAGAGGATGAATGGAAATCCGGACCAGTAGGACATAAGCAGAGAACAAGGTAGCAGCAGAAGGGCTGTGGGAACTGATGGGGGCCAAATGGAGATCCACAACCCATCAGCGTAATGTTCTGATGTGCCATGAATAGAAACAGCCCAAGAAAAGTAAAGAGGCCTCCCCCAAGAAGGGCCAATGAGAGACCATCTCATCTGGTTGGCATTTACTGTAAGACTGTTTAAGTGACATTGAAGCCTCATTGCCAACAAGAGAGACACATAATACAGACAGAACTAAAAGGTATCCTATAAATACAAACTAGAGTGAATGTGTGCTATAAATATAAACTAAGGAGCCATGGATTTAATGAATGTTTCACTATAAATAAACAGACCTACTGGAAAAAGCTGTCTGCAGCAAGCCTCTCAAAGCTACAAGTAATCACCAAGCTTTTGAGGAAACTTGAAGCTACACAAGTCCCTATCCATAAGAATACATGTATTCTTTCTCCTTTTGCAAGTTGAAATCCATCCAAATCTGGGGGACCTGAGAACTAGCAGAAATTAACAATCAGATAATTTGTTGCTATGTAGATATGAATGTAAAAAAGCTGCAGGACAATAAATGATGGTTAGGAAAATACTATAACCACCATCAAATACTTTTATATAAAAAGCCCAAAGATATCTTCTAGAAATATTTTCTCTGTCCTGCCCCCAAAAATATGAACAAAATAAAGCAAAGAAAATTTAGACAAATTTTACCCCAAGTCATACAGTTCACATAGGATTTGATACCATCAGATCCATTGTCTACATGGCCTACACATAGTTACATCAAATGTAGTTGTAAAGATGGATCATCTCAGTAGGCTGGAGGAGTAACAAAAATGAAAGTGTTTAAATACAATTATCTGATACCTCAACAATTTTCACTTATTGAGAGGTAGAGACGACCCTCTAGAGCTTCTCATGTAGAAGTTGTTACAGGAGAAAGTCTATCACTTTTGTTCTGCATTTCTTGATTGCACACTGCCAGTTATCTTGTGAACAGTCTAATGTTCATGTGCAAAGCAGAAGGGTATAAAAGCTGTGAGGAAGAGGAACGGTGACATAATAACAAATAATGTTAAAAGTACCAAATAATATTAAAAGCACTGTTTTCATGAACCTATCACTGACTGCCATGCCCTTTTGGAAAACAGGAATCAAGAGTCCGATCATACAGAGGTATTTGGCACATCTGTTGCTGGGTTCAGTGATTATATATATATATATATATATATATATATATATATATATATATATATATATAACTAATGAAGTCCATCAAGACAGTCTTTCATGGTTAACTAGGCAAAACAGGAAAGACAGATTACCTGATGATACACACTGTTCAGATAACTTCCACAATTTACTTACCTGTAAAATGTGTATAGTTTCCTGGTGACAGAAAAAGACAGCATAGTTCTATCTTGTACCAGTCAAACTCATCCCAAATCTTAGTTAACAGTATTTTCAGCTCAAAGGGATATCTGGTAGAAAAGCGTTTCCAGTATCCGAAGCAAGAGCTCGTAAGCTAGAGCTAGTGAATTCCTCACCCTCAAGAGTGGAAAAGTCTGAGTTGAGATACTGGAGTATCACACATCTGCTTGGGTGGGCAGAACATCAGCTGAGTAAGATATAAGATGGGGATAAAAGCTTTTGGCAGTTAATGCCCTGCAAGAAACAGGGCTCCATCTCAATAACTTAAAGGATTGTTCACGTAGACCATTCAAAACAGTGTTAACATCCTATTAATCCAGTAAACACAGCCTCAGATGGGCCCAGCACAGGTGCCTATTTAGAAAACAAGAAAATGCATGCTGACTTTTCTATCTGCTAATCCTACACAGCAAGAGTAGCCTGTAGGTTTTCTAGTGACCTTGCAAGTCCATCCAGTGCCTCTGAGACCAAGGCAGCAATGAGCATGGCTGAGTCAACACCAGGATCCTGCAGAGCAAATATAGCTGTACCTTTTCCCAACAGTTAACCCTTGCCCATCCTCGTGTACTCACACACCGTTGAAATCCTCTCCAGTCATAAGAAACTCCTAATAACCATGCATGCAGAATGCTTGAGCCAAAATATAGCATTCAGTGGCTAAGCACCTTGCCTGAGATCTGTAAAAGTGAATGGTAGCTGTGTAAGAGGGCAAAAAGCCCAGGGCTCCTGAGGACTTTGCTCACCAATAGCTTGCTTTGGCACTGAGCTGCAGTAGCACATAGTGTATACCGTACAACTGTTAAATTTTGGATTTTGGCAACAAATGGAAAGGGATTTCTCCTGCAGGTCACTAAAGGCAGGAAGGTCAGGACAGTGGGGCACAGTGTTATTGCGGCTCTTTTTGTTTGCATGAAGTTTCCCAGCAGACTGAAGAAGAACTAAATCTTTGTGTCTACACTCATGAATAACATGTCTTTGACCTAAGGAATTTGAAACGTCTGTTATTCTGCTCCCAGGGAGCAAGGAATGGTCAAATGTCCATCAGCCTGCAATTTGCAGTCTGGATTTTTAAAAGTACTGGACGTCAATTATGCTTTGATCTGAGAAGCAGATGTAGAAGTCATGTTGATGCCCTCAGTACTTTCTTGCTGAATGAAACACCATAAGTAGACTCTCATATCTGTATGAGGTAAAAAAGAAAGCTTTGTAGTTAATGCTTTCCAAACATGATAAGCTGTACAATTTGTGCCTACCCAGAGTGGTTTAGAGCTAGGATCTCTAGGGAACAAACCCTTTGTTTACCTACATCCCAGTTTGGCCAAGCAGTATTTTTATTGCAGTAAGAAGTGTGCCTTTTGGAGGGAGCCAAATGATGTCCTTAGAATGGGGTCATGCTTCAAGGAGCTGCCAATCACAAGCTCCGCAGATTGTCCGAGTCACTCACAACAATTCAGAACTCTCCTTCCAAGATGCATCCAAAATTGAGGATTGAGCTGGTAATGAATGTGACAGCCTTCACATGATGCCAGGGATCAGTTTTGTTCTTTGTAAAATGGGATGATCTTGTATCTCACAGCCATGTCTTAGAACAAAAGTCCCTGTTTGCAGTGAGCACAGAGTATCTCAGGTGACAAGACAAACTCTTAATAATAATTGCTTACAGATTTCTTTCTTAAATATGTTCAGTGCTCTCCAAACCCATCCAGTTGAGATGGGACTGAGTTACTAGCAGCAATAAGAACAATTCCCAGATACCAAATGTCTGGAGGTATTATAAAGCTCTTCCTAAAAATTATAGATTTCCAAAGGTGTTAACATATATTATGCTTTCTGCTTCTACTCCCAAGGAGGAAAACATGTCTCAGAGACAGGCTGAAAATATTTTATTTGCAGATTTTTGAATGCACAAGTATTCAATGGAGAAAGTAGCACCAGGGCAGGGTAATATAACAGAGCTCCCTTTGAAAGCTAGTAGTAAATATCAGGAGAGACAACCTTGATGAAGGGAAACATCCCAAGATCACACTCTGAACTGCCTAGAATCAAGCAAACTCAAATGTAGTGACAGAATTGCTTGGGTGATTCAGTCTATACACCTGAGCTAGCTTTGAAGTCTCCCTTCGCAGTCAGCAGCAATCAACAGGCACAGCTGACCTACTTTAGACACATTTTCATGTAAAAGAAATTAAAACACACAAAGGAAGTCTAGCTGGCTTCTTCCCATGTGGACATCTCCAAATTGCTGACTCCTGGCCTGCTGTGGTTTGGGTTTCCTAAACACACAGTCCTGCTGCTCAGCTGTGAAGGTTGCTGGCCAGGACGGCCCTACACTCACACAGCCACAGCTGTGCTAGCACAGAGCTGCATCTGGGGCAAGGAGGTCTTCTGAGGATCAGTCTGGGCCTGTCTTCATTGCTGACATAGACAAGCCAGGGACCTGCTGAATGCTAAAAATTTGGCTTAGCTAGGGATTGACCATTTCTGAGCAGGAAAATTCTATTGTAGGTGGCAAAAACTAGGAATCTCTTTAGAAGAGAGTTCTACCTATTCTGAAGGAACCAGAGAAACTTGGAAAAGCATCAAATCAAATATACAGTAGAGGACTACTTTCTCAGAGCTGTTTGTGTAATTCTCTAATTTAAAAAAAATAATAAAGAAAGAAATAAAAGTACCAGAAGATATTCAAACAGGAAAACGTTTTTATTTTTAGGAAGGGCAGTAGGCTATTTATCTCAAGTTGGCCTAAGCAAACAATCTTCAAAAAGGCTCCAGTACTGTGGCTGCCAATTCTAAATACACGCTTGCTCTCTCTCTCTCTCTCTCTCTCACACACACACACACACACACACAAAGATATATAAAATAAACAAAAACAAGCATGTTTGGGTTGGGTTGAGAAATGTCCCCAGAGAGCAGTATTGTTTCCATGGCAATGCCATGTACTTTTTGTACAGCAGTTTGATCTCTATTACATACAGACCCACAAATTTTAAAATGGGTGAAGTATATTTAGAGTATTCATTCACCCCTGTATAGCCAAAGATTTCACGGAATCAGTGTTATGTTGAATCCTAAACTTCTGTTTAGCTAAACCCTACTATCCAGAAAAAAACATTACATCTTGATGTGACGCTGTCAGAAAGGGAAGAATACATCACTTTGCTCAATTTGTCTTATTCTTTTCATCAATGCAATGAAAATGTGCTTTATTTACTCACATCTCTGATTCTGACAGGTTTCAATAGATGATATTATGTCTGTATCTCCTTATATCAGGAGTAACATTTTTCTCTTTTCCCTAGGCTCTGGGGCAAATCTTGATATTGTTGAAGTAGCTTCCCTTCCCTTCCCTTCCCTTCCCTTCCCTTCCCTTCCCTTCCCTTCCCTTCCCTTCCCTTCCCTTCCCTTCCCTTCCCTTCCCTTCCCTTCCCTTCCCTTCCCTTCCCTTCCCTTCCCATGCTACAAACATTTATGTAGCCTCTTGACATATGAAGAAGTAATGTGAGGGGTTGTGAGAAACAAAAAAAAAAAAAAAAAAAAAAAAGAGCATTTTTGCCTCATGGAATTAAAAAAAAAAAAAAAAAAAAAAAAAAACACTGTTGTACATAAAATACAAGTGCTTATGACAAAGGATAGAAATTCTTTGTATTTTAATAGGTCTAGGAAATTAGTTAATTAAGGTAATTTTAATTTCATCACAGACCTGTGAGTTTATACAATTTAAATGTGACCAGGTTGCATTCACTTTCACTGCCCTGAACTGATTTTAAAGTGAAAATCTACTAAGTAACACTATAGTGTTTTATCCTTGCCTTCAGGTCTGAACATTCATAGCCCACAGAGGATCCTTCTCAGACCTGAAAAGCAGTTTGCCTTTTGACTCTATCTCTAGTAGCAAAGCGAGTAACACTCCTAGCCAGCTACAACCAAGTCTTGGGCAACACTAAACTTAGTAGTGACTTGGCAGTTGATGTGAAAACATGTGACTGCTACTTGGAGTGCTGTTCTTCAGCTTCAGTGTCCCCAGTGAACCATCTGTATCCTCTTTTACAATGATCCTGGAGGCATGCACCATCTTCTGCTTCTGGTTTTGTTCTGGGTCAAATGCAGTGGGGCCCCTGGCCCAAGACTGGAAGTCATGAGTATCAGGAATATAACAAAGGCTGAATTTGCTTAATGTAGATCATTTAACCCTGAATCCACCTCTCTGTGTGTACCCCAGCACTCAAGAAAGAGTTCAGGAATTAACTAACATTGGTGAGGATCCAAGGTGCCTTTTATTGCAGAAGAAAGAAACCCTTTGTGTTTTTATATGTTCACAGGAAAGTCACAAGTTCCAGTACTAACTAAAGAAATATGCCATGTTTTCTTACCATTGATGCAGAGTCAACAGCTACATCTAAATTACTGAATAAAACAGTCTGGGGACTGCCTAGTCAAGTAGCATAACGCAGCACATGTCCACATGCTTAAATTCTCTCTGTGTTTGCCCAAAAAGAGCAGTCCCAGACATGCTGCCTCATAGGAACATGTCCTAAGAGATGCTATGTTGTAAGCTGTGCCTGGACATTGTCAGGAAAAGAGCAGTCTGTCAAAGAGGAAGATCAAGGCAGAAAATGAACCACCAGTCAGCATGGATGTTCATAAGCCACTGTCTGAAGCCATGCCTTGCCCTTTTTCTAGTTGGCTAAGGCAGATGTAACCACAGAGAACACTCTGTGCATATTTACCAGCACAGCACTCTTTTAGGAAAAGCAAATAGGAAGAAGCAGCGTCACAAGAAGCATGCCTTCCCCAGTGTGGCTGCACCGGTGTTGCTAGCTGGCGGTGTGGAAGGAATGGGGACCTGGTTCTGCCCTCAGCTGCTCAGGTGCAGATCAAGAGCAGCTGCAACCAACCAAATCGGTGGAGCTGCCTGAATATAAATGGGAGCAAACTCATAACCTTGTATACCTAGAATGCCTGCTATCTTTAGTTCCACCTTGAACCCATACCATCAGAAGGGTCTAAAGCAACAGAGCATGACTAGGGACTCCACAGCACTTGCAACACTGCAGCTGGTTCTCATTTTTAAGAAATGCAATAATGAAATCCAGATGCAAGGGGGGGGAGAAGAAAATTAAATGCACTATGGGTATAAAAGATTTTCAAGAGCTCAGAAACTTCCACATTAGATTGGACTTTTTGAGCTTCAGCTGGAATAAGCATTGTCCCTTTGGGGAAAAAATAATATATATATATGTACATGATAATTATAAAGATGTAATTGCTAATGCAGACCTAGCATTTTGGCCTACTGATTGTCTTCAGCATTCAGAAGCAGACAGTAGATGGATATGTTCCTCACTCAATTGTCTACATAACAATTTTTTGGGGAGGATATTTCTATTTTGTTCCAGACCTGTTTGTGCTTTGTATGCAATTATTTTGTGCTCCCAGAACATTCAGCCATTTGAATCCCTCAATTAGCTCAACAATCTAACACTTCTTTTTATAAATACGATGTTGGCTCACGCCCTGGAACAACTAACAGATCACTCCATTATCACTAGTAGGGCAAGGGGCAACAAAAATATATCAGAATAATTGAGAATGCCTGAGAAAATTTCTGAACCCCAAGCAAACAATCTGTATCCAATTTTCCTCCCATTCCCATCTCCCTCATAGCATTGATTGTTAATACCTCATTTCTGGTTTATATTGATGCAACCCAGGGTTTAAAACAGTGCATTAAAATAGTGAGCATCAACACCTTCCAAGCTGTTGTGGTGAATTGAGAAATTATGGGGAGATAATGTTGCCAGAAGTTACCCAGGTGACTTAGGAGCCTACATCTCATTCTCAAGAGGGGGTCTGACAACCACAACAGCAGATACACCCCAGAATAAGGTAGATGTCTCAAGGGGCTGAGAAGTATGTCCCCTGAGAGTAGGGGGTAAGCTGGTTCCCAGCAGGCTCCAGAAACAGCCATGCAAACCTGGCCATATAGCTGGAATCACTGATGCTAGGCTGAACTACACCTGACTTGCTGCTGTTGTTTGAATGAACTAGATGAAAGCCCACTCTTGGCTGCAGTACAGAGGTACAAGGGGTATCCCTTGCTGAAGTTTAAAGGATATTAGATTTATGGCCACCTGAAGCATTTGCACAGGCACTTTTGCATATACTCATACATTTCCGTTGTCCATATTCATCATCATATGTGAAAAAGGATTCTGCTTAGACCTGCAAAACCAAGAAAGCTTTTGGACAGACACTAGTGGACCAGCTAGGACCACCCACCAGTTGAAGAGCATAGGAGAGCATAACATGCCTTAGAACTGTATGGGTGGAGAAAAATATTGCCAAAAAAGACACTGGGAAATGAATCTGTTTTCAATTTAGAAAATAATTGTCTGCCTTCCACAGTGTGTGGCGTAATCATTCAGCTGAAATCTTTAGTCTGGTGGGAGCCAGTCCTACAGCTCTGTGTTAAGACTAAACAACTGAAACAAGCAGTGCAAACAGATAGTATTTCTGCTGTCCCAAAGTGGATATGGATGAAGGCTTTTCCTCCAAGGAGCTATTATCTAAGAAAGTGTTTCCAAAGTAAACCAGATAAAAAATGGTGTGTAAGAATGGTAAAGGCAACTGAGTTTTCCATTTATGTTCATCTCAGCTCCTCAGAGCTCTCTGGGATAAGATTGGATTAGTGATTCATTTGTAAGCCTGTTTTGTAAAGCTTGTTGTTAGTCATCTCATAAGATATGTTATTTCCTAAATGAGCTGCTCATCCAACTGGATAAAAGCATCTATCCACCCTTGAGAGTGGAAAATCTCACAGAGATGAACCTCGGGATTGCTGGCTTTTGCTGTCCAGAGTCCCACAACTGTATCTGCAGCACACCGCAGGCATACGAGCTCAGGTCCCAGAAGCAATGCAGCTAAGTTCACTAGCCCCAGCCACCAGCAGGCCAGCGAGCAGTGCCACTCACAGCCTAGCTTTTGGAGACAGTGGACATAACACTGTGCAGCACTGCATGAATATTGTAGTCTTGTTGTTCGTGTCATAGCTCAGAGTGGGCAGGCAAAGGCCCAGTGCAGAAAAGAAATCATCCTTTATTTCATGGCAACCTAGGAAGATGAGAACGAAGAAGATTCAGAGGAAATCTAAGCCTAATTAGAGTAGCATAACATAATAAGTGCCAAACCTCGTGCAAATGCAAATTATGTAAGATCATGACCTTCTGATTTGCTTGAATTTCCTACTTTTTTCAAGAGCAAGTGACCTCAGAACATAGAAAGCATTGTGTACTCAGCTACAAAAGATATTCCAGGAGAGCTAAGTGTACCTCAGGCTCTGACTATTATATCTTTTTAAGTGCTAGCAAAAAGAGGGTGTGGTAAATAATTTATGGAGATCTGAATGATATGCTAGGGCCTTCGCAGAAACTCTGCAACAACACTGCAAGAGTTATGCAAGAGTAAGAGCTTTAAGATCCAAAAGTTCATGAGTCTGCGTGGATCTAACATCATCTGTGTGATGCAGGGAGACTGCTACATGGGGTGAACAGGCACTGCCTGAGCAACAGAGGTTGCTCCTGAGATCAGCTTCTTCATGTCTTTGTACTAAGGTGGAAGTTCCTCAGTGGAGAACAAGATGTTACACATAATAGATATGAAAGCAATCCTCTTTCATTTTATTTTTATCTCTAAGTAAAAGCAATTCTTTTCCTATGAATATACCTTCTCTATCGAATAATGATCAGTAACTTCTTGTTAACCCATCCTCTAACACAAAATGCAGTAGGAACCTGGCAGCCCAACCCCACACTGCAGGGGGTTGACTACATCAGGGGCATGACACAGGTGGGGATGCTGGAAGCTTAAACATCATGAGGCAAAAAGCAAGCACCAGGGCAGGGAATATGTGAACAGACTGGAGTTCAGTAGTGTGTGTGTGGTCTGCTGTGATAGGGTTGTGGAGTGTGCTCATGGGAGACCTGATGATTGTAGTTCTCACTTTCCCCTGCCTCGTGCTTTCTCCTGCCAAACCTAACTCTCAGGATACACATGCATAGGAAATACTTTATTTTTATTTTCTTGTTGCAGGGATGCCAAGAAGGATTTTACCGTACCACCTTTGGAAAATGCTCTCCTTGCAACTGTAATGGCAATGCAAACAGATGCCTTGATGGATCGGGAATCTGTGTGGTAAGGAATTCCTCAGCCACTCCCTCAGAATGACTGCACTAGTTTTTGTATTTTCTTCTGATAAGATGAACCTTTTCATCTTCTTTTGCTCTTGCATAAGGTTTCGCACGAAAGAAATATTTCCCAGGCAAACCCAAGAAACTGTGGGCCATGGTCTAACTCCTATTAACACCAATGCCACCAATGCTCAGTTTCAATATAGAGCAAAAACCGTCTGTCCCACAGGAGCTTTCTGCTGAAAGTCAGGGCCAAGATCAAAACAATAATGAGATTATCATAGCCAAACTTCATTCTCACTTAAATGATCTCTGCAGAGTCAAAACACTTTTTAGTATGCAGTATTAGAGAGAGTCAGTATGCTGGGGAAAATTTTTAGTCCATCAGAAGTGTGGAAAGAGTTTTGTATCCCCCCAGAGAAAAATGCATAAATTCAAACACATTTCATTCTCCCTCTTATGAATACAGTGCTGTATATCATATAAACAATTTACGATGCTGAGTGACCCCTGTGAGTGTATACACATGTGTTACCGATAGCAATTCTGCTGCATGGCAGCCTCCTGCTGTGAAGGAACAACACAAGGAGGTTGAAATAATATACCAAGGGAAGAGCATGTTGAACTCCAAGGTAGTATTACAATTTCCCATATGTTCGGTCTCACTCATTATCAGCTCAGACGAAAAGCTGTGAGTTGCATTAGTAGTTGATCGCTTGTAGCTCCAGAGCAAAATTCAGGGCAGTAAAACCAACTCCAATTACTAATGGGTAATCAGAGCAGTAATATGGTAAAGAAAGGATGGAAGTTAATACTGTAATGTATCTGAACCACATAGCAAGAGCTAGGCATTAGTGTATTCTTTACAGGTTTGTATAGATCCCAGAGCTCCAGTCTTTGCCATGGATTTATTGTGTTACTTTTGACAAGTCATAAACCTTTGCCCTCAGTTTGTCTCTTTGTAAAATGGCCTTATAATACTCACATACCTTGCATTGCTGAAGCTTCTACCAAGTTTTCAGTTATAGCTATACACAGTGCCATGCTCCGTGGAATATTTCCATTTCCATTCCCATGGGAGGAAGACAGTGTAGCTGTTCAGCCCAGGAATAATTATTATGGTTTGGCCACTGTAGTGTGCATAGGATCAGCTAGTTTCTGCAGAACACATATTGGCCTAATTGGTTAACATTAAATTTTTAAATGGTTTTACATTGTGAGGCATTCCCAGCTATTCTCTTTCACATGCACATGACTTCTGTGCATGGGAAAATAACAAGAGGAAGTTTCTGATGGAATACTTCAGAACAAGAGGGACAGTTTAGCAAACGTCTGCTTCTCATGACTCTGGTAACCAAAGAGATTCTGAAGCAGAATATATGAGGTAGGAAAGTGATTATATCCTCAGTTTACAAACACAACAGAAGACTTGCTTCCTGTCTTCTACACAAAATGAGACTGATGTCAAGAGCTGGAGAGAAAGAAAAAGAAAAAAAAAAGAAAAAAAAAGTTGCTGTATCATCAGGAAATAATCTCAAAGGATCTATATATTCCTGACTGATGTTTCTCTGGGATACTAAACTCCCTGACGTGATCAGGTAGTAAAGAAGAAACTAAGAGCTAAAGCCCAGTTTACTGCTTGAGTTCAAATAAGCCATTGGATGGCTAGTCTGAATGGTTTAATAAGCCATTAAGCTCAGGCTACTTACTTCTGAATAAAGATGGACAGGGGAAAAATAAAATAAAATAAAATAAAATAAAATAAAATAAAATAAAATAAAATAAAATAAAATAAAATAAAATAAAATAAAATAAAATAAAATAAAATAAAATAAAATAAAATAAAAACAATGGCAAAATAAGAGTAAAAGGGAGAGGGAAACAGAGGGAGTGGTGCAAGGAAAGAGAAGCATGAAAAAGGGTTTTGAATGCATGATAATAAAACAGAATGAGAGATACCCATGGGGACTACAACAACAGGACTTCCCTGAGGATGTGGAGATCTCCAGGGAAGATCTTTCAATCTTTCAACTGGTGAAACTGGTAAACCACAAAGTGTGACTGAGATAGCCTGGGAGAATAAATGCTTAAAGAAAGAAAAATGTAATTTGGATTAAAACAGGCAGAAGCATGTTAGATGAATGAATGTGAATAATTTGGGGAAAAGAGAGTTGATGGTTAAGAACATGATTGGTGGTAGTATAAGTGGTCAAAGCAGCCACCCTTATGGACCATTTTCAAGAAGCACGGGAATGGATCTGACCAAAGTGTTCTGTGGGCTGAGTTTGGGTCAGAGAGCAGTAGGCACCTGTATGGCTGGGAATTTCAGGGAATAGGTAGGATTACATGGTAATAAGAGTTCACTGGTTTCTCCCTCCTTAATTTTTAGGCAAATTATTCCAATGAATGTTGCAGTGGCAACCACTACAACTGATAGTTAGACATATGACTTTCTGCATTCTGTTAGTTTTTGAAATGCTGTGGAAGGAAGGGAGGAAAGGAGGAAGGGAGGAAGCAAATAGAGAGGAGAGAGAGAGAGATTCTGTTCATATCTTTCATTATTGTTGTTGTTGACTTGCATTTATATCCGTATAAACCTGTTATCTCCCTGTTTCTAACATGCAACTGTGTTCTGAAGTTTTATCACAGGCTTCCCAGTGGCAACCCAGGTTACCCTAACCATGTGTTATAGATGTTCATGAACAGCCTTAAGGGAAGATTTTTAGATGAACTGATGTTCAGCAAAGTTAAAAAGTTTTATGTTTGCATGTTTATTCACACAAATGAATTATTTAAATGTTAATATATATATATTTAAGTTAATTCTGCTAACAATGATGGGAGACAATGTGAAAACAATAACAATATTGTATTCTGTGGGTGGATAATTATTTTTTGTTGTTGCTTAAATAATAACTAAGCTGTAAGACCTGAATAAATGAACAAGCTTCAGGCATTATGAAAATGAAAAAGTACCCTACTTCAAAAGGGATGAAATGTAAGGGTCAGATCCCATACAATGCTCTAAGACCTTCATATTATGCAAATCCCCCAAATCAGTTCAGTGAATGTAGTTCCCACTGCATACAAATTAATGAAATTTTCATTGGCCTTTGCCCTCAATTTGAAATCAAATAAAATTAAACTGCTATCAACGAAGCCTTAGGGTAAAGTACTCACATCCTTAATTCCTGCTGACATAAGTATCTATCATCTGGTCCTGTTTTAAAATTTCTCTCAGCTTATTCATAGAGAGTAAATCCAACCCATTTGTCTCTAAAAGCTTATCAAATGATACAATCAATGAATGAACAATCTCATTGGGTAACCAGACAGAATAAATTATTGCAGAGAGTCTTTCTTGGATAAATGTCCACATAAAACTGGTGCAGAAATCAATCACGTCATCCTGTGATTATAACTGAAGAGCCACTCAGCCCAGCTTTTAATGTGCCCATGTTAGAAGAGCAGTCAACACAGTGCAAACTCCATTTATGATATAATATAATACAGATGTCAAATAATACTTCATTTCAAATACATTATCTGGTAATGCATGTAAGGCTGATAGGGGAAGAAACAGTAATTTTTAATATAGATTTTAGACTTTGATATTTTAATAGTATTTTAACCTTCTCAACCCTAGCTAAAATAGGAAAAGGAAGTCACTTGTAGGACCACGTAGCTTTTGATTTTGGAAAGATTCATACATGTAATAACTGGGTCAAACTGTAACAACTACAAGTTGCAGTCTGCTGACAGAGTGATGTGCATTTCTCCTGCATAAAGCCCAAGCAATGAGGTTTACTGTCAGTAAGATCTGAAGATACGAGGGGAACATTTTGCCTCTTTCACCACCTCCAGACCCTACCCCACCAACAATCCACAGCTGAGCTATTTCTTTAGAGTGTCTTTGTTGAGGGATCAGCTATTGAAAATTCAGCCATGGCTGCAGGCTTCAAATGACTTGAAAACTGAGCAGAACTTCACAGCAGCCATGATGATCATCTCTGATATGAGTGGCATACAGAGGTGAAAAAGCTTGCCTAAAGCAATGAGCTCTAATACCATATGCCATTAGCAACATAGTCAGGTTTTACGACATTAAAAATTTTGCTTTACATTAGGAAGGAAGTCACTTGAGGTGGCTGCACAGTACTATGACAGTAACTTCAGAAGAACACAGCAAAATGAATTGGCAGCCTGAAAGGATTAAAAAACTGCAAAGTTGGATGCCCTCACAAAATTTTTGTTGGACTGAGCTATCAGTGTGCAATAACCACAGAAAGTGGTTACTGCTATTAATGGAGGGTAAATATTATTCTGTGGTTAGGTCTTCATAAAGGCACACAGAGCAGGAACAGTAAGTCTGGAGAGAACATTACAGCTTGTGTGTGCCTACCTACAAAACTTCAAGTGCTATGTTATCCTCTGCTACATATATTTGATCGGTATGTATATAAGGCATCCAAAGAGTACACAAAAAAAAAATAGATGCATCAATAGATAGATAAGTAGATAAAGACCATTTTCATAACAAGAAAGGCCAAAGAATCATAATGATGGAGAGGATAAATTCTCTTCTTTCCAGCCTTTTATGGAATTTTCAACAATAGAATGTATTGTCATGTAAGTGATTTGTGTTTTAGTGTTTGGGTTTACATCTGAGTGGAAAGGTTGGAACCAATTTGGCAGTTCTGCCTGAGAGGATAATATGTTCCACATGATTGCCAAGGCAGGTCTGGAGAACCGCCAGTGGATCTACAAGCATCCATCAAGCATGAGCACAAAACCACAGGGAGCTAGTAAAACTCTCCAGCTTATTAGGTACTACTGGCTTCATGAAGAGCCTTGCAGCTTACAGCTCACTCTTTCCTTCTTTAAAGATGGACTGCATCTATCTATAGTGCCCAAGGTGATACACCTTTGGAAAGTTAACAAGAACTACAACAGTCTGATGTTGAAATGCAGCCTTTGTCCAGAGGGTTTTTATACACACTTGTTGTCAGAAGTGCCACTGTTTAATAGTGTCAGTGCCTCAGATGGAGAAATTTCCCTCCCTCTTGGCTCTGTTTTAACATAGAATATTTGCTGTCCTAATGGTTTTACTATTGAAACTTTGCAACAACGACACTAACGTGATGAGTTTCCCTGCACCGCCTCTTCAAGAGGCTTGTAGGAAGCCAGACCAAGACTTCAAGGAAGTGTTGCCCTTTCTTTTACACTAATCTAAGGCAAGAGATGGATGGAGAAGGCAGAGAGCCAAGTGTTTTTGGCAAGACATGAGCTTCTACTTTCCTCAGTTCAGGACAAATTCTACAAACCAAAACTTTGAAATAGATGGGCCGCACTGACCCAAACCAGACAAGTTTCAGAACTGAGTTGGGTTGCTATTCTCATTATTTTAGGTGGTCAGCTGTCTTCACTTTAGTAAAGGTTGCACAACATTTAGTGTTTCTTCTTAGCGCCTCATCTCTTCCATGAAATTTTGAAAGCTAACACTGCAGCTCACCCACAGTGGCTGGAGAGAGAAGGATAGGATCATAAACCTTAAAGATGAAAAATATAAAGCATGTAAATCTCATGGCTTTCAAGACATTATGCTGAAGCCCTTTTTTTACTATTATTATTTTGGGACAGCAATGAGCTTTGGCATGCTGGCATGTGCAACACTATGCAGCTCTGTAGGACATCTCCCAAATTTGGAGAAGTTTAAATCTACATCCAGATAACTATACCTCAGGCCAATCTCTACTGGCTTAGCAATAAATACAGACAGACTGGACAGTAATATAAACCAATTTCATCACTCTACACATATAATTTATTTATTCCCATTCAATCTTTCTGCATTAACAATTGCTACAAAACTGCCTCTAAGAAGAACAAGAAATAAGGGAGTAAAGAATGAATCAGTTCTTGCTATCTTGTAACAATGACTGCTTTCGTTTGCAAAGTAATATTCAGAATTCCTAACTGAGGCTTGAGGGTACTTCCAGATTTCACAGACAATATTTTTAGGGTTTATTTTTGTTAGTAGCAGTATTTTGTTCACTTTACTAGCCTCACTAGAAGCAGGGCTGGGTATTAACTTTTGTTGACCTGGAAAGCCTCCATACCATCCCACATTAGATGCCTAAAACAGGTGCCCTGCATCACTCTGTGCCGGGTCCTGTCTTCCTCCTTTAACTCTAGAGGGTACACAGAAAATTTGTCATCTGTCTCAGTTACCTGTGGAAGAGGTACAGCCTGCCTAAATTGCACTGTGTTAGCCTTTCAAGGAAATAACCTTCCTAAAGGAATTGCCTAAATGGCACATTTAACGAAGCCGGTGCCTTTGAAGACCATTAAAATGAGCTATTCTCTCTTCAGGATCCTAAGTTAAGGTGGGACAGATTCATACATCTTAGATTTTTAGTAATATTCATTTGCAGAAAAGCATGTTTGCCTTTTGGAGGGACAAATTATAATTTTACTTGTCCTGCCTGACGAGAAGCAACAAACTCTTCAATATTATTTCTGCACAAGCATATTTACAGAGCAGAACTGCATCACACTAAGTGATCCGTGATCTCAGAACAGCAATTCTGGTTCTGCAGGGAAGTGCAGGAGCTCAGTGATGACAGTCACACACACACACACACACACACACACACACCAGCACCTTTTCATGTGCGAATATGTGGAATACAGATGGTTACAGTAAGGGCAAGGTAGAAATGCTCACCCTGACTGATGACAGTCCATGAGACTAGAGCAGTTTGACCAGCAAAGGTCAAACAAAGGCATTTTTTAACACAGGAAAATACAATCCAGCCACTCTGTCATATGACAAGTTGCTGCTGGTGTAATGAGGGATGAGTGATGGTGTGCTATATCCTCATATAGAAGCTTTCAGAAACCAGGCTGTTATCACATCAGATTACTTCCTCTGAAACTGGATTGTCCAAGGAGAAAGGATGCCTCTGCCTATTTTTGCTTTATGAAAATAAAGGCTGTATTAACATGGGCATATGGAAAGAATTAAGCATATAATTTTAGCTTAATGTAAATTCCAAACATAGTTTACAAAAAAAAAAAAAAAAAAAAAGAGTATTTTATAGCTTTGTTGCAATACTTTTCACTGCATAGCTGTATCTGTTTTTGTGAGCTGTATAACTGTATCATGTCTCACTCTGTTCTGTGCAAAGACAAGCAACAATTTTCTGCTAGCTTCAGTGTTTGATGTCCTTAAAGACATATCAAATGGCTACTTTCTAGAGATCTTTACTTCCATTTTCCTTGTCTGTCAAAGGAAACAAACAAAAAAATGTATACTGAGTTGCTTTATTTGGAAAAAAAAGGGGGGGGGGCATGAATATTACTAAACATTTCACAGTTTTGTGAATTCATTTGAACAAATCACTGAGACAGAGAAGGCTGTGAACAATCACACACACAGTCAGGTTTATGACACCTACTGTAAATGATGCCTTTCATTCTAAAACAGGTATGAATACTTGCACCAAGAATACTCCTTGTAATCCTTACAGCAAAGCACTTCCTTAAAATCCAGTTTCTCAAAGAATGCTAAAAAAGGAATTCCATTTTTTTATCCCATGATTATTTCTCAGTCAAAAGTGGCCAGTTCAGAAGCAAAACATTTATCTCAAACTACTAAACCAGCCCCACTCGGCTCTGAGGATCCCTCATGAGCTGCAGGGATTGTATCCTCCCTCCTTCAGAGATGTCTCATAGGCTTACTGTAGTTAGTAGCTTTGTTGGAGATGCCAAGCTAACACAAAATAAAACATAAAAGGACACCTTTTATCACCATAAAACTGTAATTCTAAATATCCACAGGAAAGCTGATTTGTTAAATAAGATAATGCCATTTCGCCATAATCACTAACTAGAGAAAAACCTCAAAAGTGCCTCCAGCACTCATCTACAATGTTCTTTGGGGTAAAAGGGCCTTTTAGGACTTCCCTTCAGTTTAGAAGATGAAAAGCATTGCAGATTTAAGGAGCAGCATCAGCTACCTTGATGCCCTGCTGTTATCATCACATTAGTGTCTGAGCTCTGGGAACCAATAACAGATTTATTCTGCTAGTACCCACACACTGTTTTGGGGAGCTGAGGCCAAGAAAGGTGATGTGAATTGCTCAGAGGGAGAACAACGAGCATGATAAAGGCTGCAATTGAATGCAGCCCACCTGAGGCCTCCACCAGCACATTAGATACAGGTTTCTTCTTTCTCTTTGAGCTCTCAATCCCCACACTCTCATCTCTTTCTTGCAGTGCATTAAAATTGCATGTGCATTGAATAATGACAAACACGAGCTATTTTTTTAATGGCGTTTATGTTTATGCTCTGCAACTATTGGTTTCTAATTCATTTACAGATCCATGGAAAAAGAGACTGACCTTTATTTTCTTTTTTCCTTGTCTTATTCTACCTGATATAGAGTTCTCTGGCCAAATCATAGCTTTGTAGAAATAAATAATTGCTGTGCAATGGATTTTGTATAACTAGAAAAATGCAACAACACAAAGTCTCCTTGAATCAAAAGAGGTTTAACTAAATTAATAAGTCCTAACTGGGGGACTTTAATGAGATTCAAATAAAGAAGATTGGCTAAAAAACATCAGATGTGCTCTGGCAAGAGTGATTGTCCTTTACTAAAATGATGCTTTTCAATTGAGATTGATGATATTGGCACATAGGTTTATGAAAACAAACCATCAGTGTTGCCAGGGCAAAATTCTGCCACTAAACCAAACTTTTAATATTGGGATACAAAACTCATTTAGCAATGCATGCATGGGCGAGTGAAACACAACTATTTGTTTTCATTAAACATCTTCCTGAATCTCATTCCTCTTTCCTCATACTATTTTATTCAAAGAACACGCCATGTTTGGAGTAGAAAGCGAGTTTCAAATCTGTAGGGTCTTGGCTCGGCAGGACAGCAGCAAGCTAAGCTCAGCCACCCCCAGCCTGGTGGTACTGAAGAAGCTCTGCCCACAGAACCCAGTGTGAAACACCACCAGTGCTCCCAAAATCTGACACACAACTTCCGAGTTCTTCCAGACACCACCAGCAGCTGACAGCTTGGAGACTTCTGTGATGGGATTAAGTGACTGCTGGAGGAGAAACCGGGGCACCACAGCCATTTCCTAGCACCTGCATCAACTTGGAACACCACATAAGAGGTCCCCTTGCAGGGCCTTAACCAAAGGTCTCTGCAGTCAACATTGTGTCTCCCGTGGTGGCAATAGGACATGTTGTTTGGGGATAACATCTAGCCTGGCCTGTTTCTCAGGTCTCTTGGCTTCATACTCCACCAGCACTCACAGCTGCTCTATTAAGGAACATTAATACATATAAATACGTAGCATACAGACATCCTGAATCCTCTTAGTGTTAATTTATGAACACATTCTCCATGAATCTCTCTTGGAAATTTTCACCCTTGCAAAAATTGTTGCCTCCTGGCAGCAAGTTGCAGAAGTTTCTTATCTTCTGGATAAAGAAGTACCTTTTAAAGTCAAACCTCCTAAAAGTGAAGTCTCCTAATAATTTTACTGAGTGTTCCTCTTCTCCTGTACTACAGATTTTGAATGAACAATTGTCCTGCATTCAGTTTATTCAGTTTATTTATTTTAAAGATAAATAAATATATTTATTTATCTTTATTTTACATATCTCAAATACCCTCTCCTGTCAGCCTTTCTCTCCTACCTGAACAGCCCTAGCATTTTTGGTCTCTATTCATAAGACACTGGTGAATACTGAACAAATCTGTTCTCAGGACCAAAGCTTAGGTGATCTAAATAGTGACTTCCCCATTCTGAAAAGTGACCATTACACCTGACCCTTTGCTTCCTAGCCTTTACCAGATTTCAATTTGCAAAAGAAACATTCTTCAAGTCCTCTGACAATTTAGTTGACCTTTTTGAAAGTCCGGAAATGTCCTCTGGATCCCCTTCATACACTTGCTTATTTGCACCATTATACAGCAGGTTAGTGAAGCAGGACTCCCTGACTCAGATGGTGCTTAGCCGCATACGCTGAGACCTTCTTCTTCATTACAGATGCTGTCATCTCACCAGGGATGGAAATTACATTCATCAGTCTATAGCTTCCATGATCTGCTGTTTGTAGGTCTGAAGAGGAGAATCAAGGACATGAACCCAAAACCACAGCAAATATGCACTGCACAGTGCTCTGCACACTTCTGCCATGGACCTGGCTCTTTGCTTGCTTTTCATTGCTGTTTGCATCCATACTGTATCAGTAAGAAGTAGTGTCATTGCAGAGTTCTCGTTCAGGGATATTGCAAAACCCATTGCACAGTTGCAAGAAAGAAAAGTGCTTCTGCACCATTCCTACTCTTTGAAAAGCAATTCAACAAGACAGTTAGAATTTGGAGGGTTGTGTGTTTTCAATGGCAGCTTCTGGGTATTTTACTGAAATGAAGGTGGGAGCATTGCCATGTGCACAGGGGAAAGCCCACGTAATCTGTCACATCTGTGTGTATCCATTTTTAAATTAAATGATGTAAAAATGCTTATTTGGGCCTGCAGAACCTCTGAATTCAATTTAGTGTCATTTACAGAGAAATTTGACTTTTGTATGTATGTTATCTGAGAGGCACAATTTTGTACCCAGCATCATGAAATATTTTCAAATAAATATTCTGTATAAGTTACCATAGCTTGATTTATTGTCATGGAACTCCAGTGGCTGATTTTCCTCTACATGGGGAATTATATTTCCTCAGAAATATCAGACTGCAGAGATAAAATTTGCTTAGAAAGTGAGCGACATTTTGTGCAGTTGCTCTGTATTTTATAGAAAAGCCACTGCAAATATAGTTTGGCATGAGAAAGAAATATGTTAGGCTCCCACTTCTTCCCACCATTAAGCAGACCTCCTTTAAGATGAGAACATGGCATAATGATAAAGCATCCCTTGATACTGTAACACATTTCATCTCAGGAGAAAAGCATCAGAGCCACATGGTGTATTAGCCACCATTTGCCTGCAGATTCCCCTGATGCTCTTTTCCAATCATCAAGACCAAGGAGAAGCCTCACTGAAACCTGCCTAGACTGAAATATGTTGACAGCATTTACCATCAGACATTTTTCATGTTGTTTTGATAGCAGCAAAAGGGATCTTTCCTGCTGGCACTTACAACTCAGAGCAAAGCTGACCGCTACACCTGAGTACCCACGGCGTCTCTGACAGCAGCCGGTGCTGTTTCTGCTCCAGCACCCAGCACGCACATATGTCTGTTTTGTCCTCTCCTGCACCTTGACAACATTTGCTGGCTGGCCAGTGTGATCATTTAGAGCATTTTTATTTGTAGCTGTGCTAGCTAATAATGGGTCTGGTTTCATCCTTTGATTCCTTGAAGGATTGGGGTCTGGCATAAACCCCTATTCTGCTTGGCCAGGTGTTTAGCTAAATGATTTCTTTCTGAACGAGGCAGTACTTTCATCTGACTTTCATTACTCTCTCTCTTTTCACTGAAGGGCTGCCAAAGAAACACAACAGGGGAGCACTGTGATCAGTGTCCGGACGGCTTCATCGGTGACGTTGTCAGAGGAGTGCCCACCTTCTGCCAGCCTTGCCCTTGTCCCCTGCCAGGAGCTGCCAAGTACGTAGAGTCTTTGTTTGTCTTTGGTTTGGGCTGCTTTGGGCCCTTTGTAAGGTGGGGGCAGCATCCCTGCCTGGGTGCATGAGACAAAGCTGCTGCCCTTCCCAGCAGAGGAAAATAGGAAGGCACTTATAATCACAATATTTGATATATGAACAAATTCAGGTTCTCCCTCTCTTATGTAGGAGAGATTACTCAGCTGAAAGATAAAAGGAAGGAGTGGGAGAGCTCTGTGACAGGCATGCTGCCACTTCAGCTGACACACAGCCACCTTCAGGAAAGAAGCTCTGAGGCCTAGTAGAAAACCAAAGATGAGCCAACGGGATCCAGGTGTCACCCACTTTTTGCCTTCTGAAGAAGCAAAAAGCTACAAACTGTAACCACTTGTTGGAGACCTAGTGGCACATCAGTAGTGCAGATGAACGGTATATTATCAGCTTCCTCTTTCTTGAGTTCCACACTCCACAAGAAAGGCATCCAGGCAAATTGCAATGCAGGGCCCAGAAGAAATGCTATTAAACACTTGCCAATAGGTTGAGGCTATTTTTAATTGAGCTACCTACTCCCCTTGTGTGTTTTTCTGTTGTTGTTTTTTTTTTTCTTTTTTTTTCTTTCCCATTCCACTTCCAAGCGGGGCTTGTCACAAAGGGGGAATTTTCTTATTGTGTTTGTTTGTGGTTGCTATAGCATTACTCATCCAGTCCTAAGGTGGGATGAGCCTGCTCGGTGGCACAAGCCCAAACTGGCAACAGGACAAAATCTCTCTGGCCAAAGTCCTACAGGTCACCTCCTGGCTTTCGTGGCAAGGTGCAGACATGAGGAGAGCCGTGGGGTGAAGAACAGCTGTTGTTGAAAACCCGCAGCTCTGACTAGGTTAGAGAGAAAACCCTCAAGAGACAGGGGGAGAACCTATTTTTGCTTACATTTATAAAAGCTTAGGAGGGGGGGTGCTCACAGACAAGGCTTCCTGCTTCCTCCAGTTTCAGTAGCAGAGGTAATGCCAGAAATAGTAGAAGTACAACAGTCGGAAGCTGTGCTTTCTCCTTAGCAAAAGGGATTTTTTTTAACCTGTTGGGCACAAAGCAGCCACATGGGTGTAAGGAGCAGCACTGCCAACCACACACAGCCTGGGTTGCCTGCTCCCAAAACCCAACCAGGACACAGCAGGGTGGCTCAGGCACACCTCCAGGCCTTCCTCCCTGCAGTGCCACTTGGCAGAGCATGGCCGCTTCTGCCTGAGCCCAGACCCTGCCTGAGCCCACAGACCACCAGGCTTTGTGGCAGTGCCCCCAGCCACAAGCAGCCCTACAGATAAGGAGCTCCTAGAGATAAGGAAGCCCTGAACCCAAAAGGTCAGAAGTGTGGGATAGGGAACAGGACTTGCTAGGAGCCTTCATGAGGAAGCTTCAACATCTGCATGCAACCCCTTTAGAATTATCCATGTAAAAATACACTTCAGTTTTTCAGAGTTTTCCTTGGAATCAAGTCCTGAAGGCAACATCTAAAATAGTGTCCTGACACAACTTGCCTTATGCCTGTATTTCAATAACACGCAGAAATTTCCTGTGCAGCTTCTTGCATGACAGAGACCTGACCACAGCAATAGCCTTCAGCTGGGTCTGGAACACAAATAATAAAGACTGAGCAACATTCAGCCTTGCATAACTAAATTCAAAGGCCAGCCATTCTTTCTTATTCTTGTATTTTTCCTCCATTAGTCCTACTCCATGTATAGTAAGGCAAAACAGTAATTCTAGTAGACAGCAGAGAAGCATTAAATGCCTTAAATAAAGAATACGTAAAGGTTATTGTTTTGAACTCTGTTTCTCTTTAGAAATAACCAGTGAATCTGTAATAGACAAAGTGACCAAATCTGTAAACTGACAGACTCATCAGATACATATTTGTTCTTGGGATTCATCTGCGTGTCATCAGCTTTTCTGGCCAGACCATCTTCATGTCTACTGTCCAGGGAACTTTTGGAGTAAACCACATGAAGTGTAATGTCATCTCTTCGGAATAAAAAAGGGGGATGGGCATTACTTCACAGTCCGGCAGATGTTACTTCTTTTTAAACCTTTGGGAATTGTATGACCTTTTCTTCCCCTAAGAGGTCACAAAAAATACAAAATCTCAGGAAGGCTTCAGTCTTATTTCATAACTTAAATCCACAATGCGGTTTGTATAACTACGTGAAGGAATTAGGCTTTGTAAAAAAAGAGGAAGGCTGCCAAACTCTCATGATTTTCTTGACATGTTCTCATAAAAGCTTTACTGAAGTCAATTTGTGAATTCTGCGAGAAGGATCTCATTTTGTGTTCTCTCTGGTTATATGAAATGTTTTGAGACAACACAGACCCAGACACAGTTTTATTTGACCCTGGGTGTCCCAGTAGCTGAGAAATGCTGATGGAAAATTAAATTTTGCAGGAATTCTTGTCACCATTCAATGCAGCTCTTTCCTGGAACAAGCAGCGTGTAGATCATGCTCTTTCCCATTGCTCTGAGTCTTTTGAAATCCTGTGCAAAAGGGATGCAAACTGCTACAGCTGCCCAGCACAGCTCAGCATCATACTGGAACAGGAGACAGAGAGGAGGATACAGACTTACAGTCTTGATGCTGTCATTTCTCAAGGGGCACACTACCCTTTAGGAACCAGAGGTGGTACCACTCAGGATGTTAGCTGCAGGTCTCAGGGCCTCCATTTTAGAAATCGTGGGCCTGCAGCTGACATCTACTGCCACTTAGTGTGCCAGTTGCTTCCCAGTACTGGGAACAGATCTTGAACAGATTGCAATCTAACTGGAAACACCTCTAGGACGTATGTCTTCTAACAGCAGATGTATTTAAGTCATATATATCACTGTATTTGAAGTGTATGGAATTTGCACTTTCCAAATTTGGCTGCTGCTCTTTCTTGTCTCCTATTTTGTTGCACAGTTGTTAAATCCTGAAAACATCAGAAAGCAAGGAATCAATGGTTTAGAATCATGACAATGCAAATTACAGTACAAGACATTACTGCAATCAGTATCACTAAAGGGCAAGTTGATCTCACAAGGGGCCCCAGGGTCTTTCCAGATTTCTCAGAGAGACCATGGAGAATCCTCAATTACTGTAGATGAGGACAGCACCAATTAGTTCAGTTTTCCACTTGCTACTTCCAGATCAGATTTAAGGAAAATTGTGGGATTTGCACAGGAAATTACTGTACCCATTCCAGAGTCTAAATTCCTGAAGGGCGCTCTGCAGTGCCTTTTAAAAGCAATATCATGTCCATTAAAGTACAAGAGAGAAAGCAATTAGGTTTGCATGACATACATATTTATCCAAGTCCCTGGTCTAAAAGACGTGAAATAAAACCTGAAGGTGTCTCCGATCTACACTGCAATACAGAAATGTACATATATCTGGGAATTATATAGCTCCATAGTGTCATACACTAATTAGTGCTTTCTATACTCATTAAAAAGACTAGACAAGGAGTATAGTGTACATCACATATGAAGTTTAAGGATACCTGTGAAAAAATATTTAGCCATGAGGAACCAAGAGCCAGAGTTTGCACTGACAGCACATGTCCATCATTTATAAAGATAAACTCCCAAGTGTTTGCCATTGCCTGCTATTCTAATGATTTACTCTAATGAAATTCCAGCTTTGCAGACTCCTGTTACCGAAAAAACGGAAGCGTGCGCTGTGTGTGTAAGGAAAACTATGCAGGACCTAACTGTGAAAGGTAAGAAACTAACAGGATGACTTACTGGTCAAAATGCCGAAGTCCATGAGCCTTCAAAGGAATCTTTGCACACTGGGGAGAAACATTGTGGATGTGTATTCATTTGACTGAATCATGTTTGTCAAAGGATTTCATTCAGTTCATAATAAAATCTGTAAGGATTCGCTGTGGAGACATCTCAGGGTAGGACAGACTTCTACATCTGATGTATTTTGATCCAGTTCTTGCACTTTGTATACCCTCATGTGGTGATCTTTGTAAAAGGAATACAACTTACAAATCAAAATACAAATCAGAAACAGCAGCTGAAGTGAAAAATTGCTACCACAAAAATGCCTCTTGCAATTCCCTGCTCTGAAAAGATATCAGGCTTCTGCCAATTAAATGCTTCAAAAGCAAAGGAGAAAATGCCTTATCTGCTCACATTCTTAATGAGCAGATTCCTTCTTGGTTAAATTTTAAATGTACTTCACAGACATAATTAAAGCAAACAACCACAGGTCAGTGCTGCTTTTCAACTTTCCTTATACCCACAAGCAATTTCCAGTAAATATCTTCTAAATTACAAAGTACACAAATAAATGGAGCTATGCAGAGAAATATAGCTCTCCTGTCTCGTAAAGGCCTATCTTACTCACCATGGACACACATGGACAGTGTTTCAGTGAAGAAACGTGATTATAATTCAAAAATTCTCCTTGAGCATCCAATAAATTAAAAGTCATCGAACACAAAGACTGAGGGGTATAGGATAGTTCAGACCCTGAATTTCTCAATGCTTCATTTTCATTTTCCTTTAAGCCCCTGAAGTATTTAAAAATTCAATCCACTGTCATTAATGGGCAAGGTCTGAATTCAGACAATACTTTTCTAGAGAACAGAGAAAGGGTATTTTCTCCCGATGCAAAGAGAAGTCAATGTGAAAAGGGTAAGATGGAAATAGATAGATAGATAGATAGATAGATAGATAGATAGATAGGTAGGTAGGTAGGTAGGTAGGTAGGTAGGTAGGTAGGTAGGTAAGTGAAGACTTTTGCCCTTATAGAGGGTGTAAAAATGTCAGCCTATTACCTCCACAGCACTAGCACAATGACAGCAATAGTGAAAGCCCTCTTGACAGATGGCACAAAAATGTGAGGGGGGAAAAAAAAAAAAAGAAAGCCTTCTTTCCAGGCCTGTGGCTGTATGCTTTTGTTCTTAAGAAATGTCAGATGTATGCACAAAGGATAACACAGACAATTAAAAGGTCAGTGAGGTTTCCTAATAGTTATTAAAATGTCATCCTAAACTACAAGCAAATCAAATTGTATGAAATGAGCAGCATATTTATTGCAGCAGCAGAGAATGGCAGCAGCTTTCTTTTCTAACAGCCACTACTCAGCCTTACACGCTGCAGCTGTCTCAAGGAAGGCAAAGCTGCATAGATGGGTTAGGAAAAGCTACAGAAAGAAATCAACCTGCCCTGGTCACTGGGTTAAGTCCTTGACAAGCTGCTAGGGTAAGTGTCAAGCAGTGACAAAGGGCACTTCCCTCCTCCTGGATTGCTGGTCCTGCTCCCATCTGTGACAAATAGGACAAAAAGCATTTCAAAGACTAATGAGAGATGCCTTGCTCATCCCTGTCCCCTCGCCAAAGAGCAAGCCCCTGCCCTGTTCACACTGCTGCTGGGCATCGCCACCACTGCCTGCTGGTGCTGGCAGCAGTCGCAGTGTAGGAGCACCAGATGAGAGGGGACATTGCCCCTGCCCTTCCTGCATCCCATAGAGCAGCTCATGTCCCCAGGGCAGAGGAAGGCAAGGTCCCACTGCCCTTCATCCCTCCCTCCCCTCCCTCGGGGCAGCGAGCTGCGGATACGCTCCTTGGGCAGTGCCTGGCAGACAGCCCGCTCCGTTTCCCCTGGTGCTTGAGTAGGAGGTTCCTTTGTGCTGCTCCAAGGACTTGGCACAAGTCTAGCTGGTTTCTTTAATGTGTGCCAGTGGACAGTGTGGTGGAAAGCCTGTGCTAAGAACTGGGAAAACACACCTCCCAGTTCAACATTTGCTCCTGGACTCCAGCAATAAAGCACTGAGGTGGTAGCAGCTGAAATCCAGGTTTTCTTAGTGCCCAAAAGTTAAAAAAGATAATTGAGAGAATGATGCTTTAATGTCCAAAGTGAATAGATGAGAAAGGTCCTTTTGGCATTGCCAGTGAAGAGGAAGTTAATTTTTTACTCACAAATAATTGCAGGAAGCAAACACGGCTGTAAGATGAAACAACGTTTAACTTAGCAGCTTTAGTATTTCCACAATGCTGATAAATCACAAGGGAGAGGAAATGTTCTTAGCAACAAAGAGCCCCTTATTGATACAACAGAGGAAAAAGACATTTACCACAGGCCTCTACTTTTTCAGACCATAAAGTGCAGAGATGGAGCAATGCTTCCATCCATCCATCCCTGCTCTTCCCAAGTGCTACCAACCATTCAAAAGAGGCCAGACACAATCCAAGCCTGTGACATGCCCTCAGTGGCAAAGGGAAGGAGAAAGTGAAGTTGACACATTTATTCACACTCTAAAATTTCCTATTTATTTTAGACAGCTATTCCAGATGAGGAGATATGGCTAATAAAAGTGAGTCAGATGGTCATAAAAAGCAGCATTCACTTCCAGGCCCACAAGTGTATCTGTGAGGATGTGAGCAACTGCCACTGCATTTCTGGCAAGTGAACTCAATGTCATATTTCAGAAAATTAAAAAAAAAAAAAATCATCTTGCCTTCATAAGAGGGCAGAAACTGTAGGCCTGATGGGAATCTTTGCAGTCGTTGCTCGTCAGTCTGAAAGCCAAAGCTTTGCAGTAAGCAAAGCACCCTTCTCACCCAAGCATTGCTGAGTGGCTTCTGTGAGTTGGTGGACATGTGAAACAGACAGGCATTTGGAAAATGCCTAAGCACAGAAAATTAAAGGGAAATGCTGCAAGATTTTGAGAGTTCAGAATAAATCATATAGTACAACCTTTTTTTTTTTTTTTAAATCAGAGGGGCATGTTTTTCTTTTTTAAACTTCATAAACATTTTGAAATTTGGAAAATATTACTGGGTCACCCAAGTGATAAGATCTGCACCGAAAGTTCTGGCAGTGCTGCAAAGAGACAAATAGACTCTTTGCCATTGGTAAAGGCAGTATTTGAGGCAGCCAAGTGGTTTGTATTAGGATGCTTAATATTTTATATGTGTTTTTACTGTGGGGGTTCAGGCCTGGAACATGAACAAAGCAGCACTGAGGAAATTACTTTCTTTATTAAAAAAAAAAAAAAAAAAAAAAAAAAACCTTCAGCAAATGTAGGAACAGATCAAAACTGGAAGCTCTTATCAGATCTCCCACATTTTCATTGCTCAGACACAGCAGAACCCAGACTTGTCTATGTTCACATTTTAGGAGACAACAGGCCTCAGCCCAGGTCCCCAGCCAGAAACTTGGAGAAATTAAACCAAACTGCCTGAGAGCTCACCCTCCCCACACACAAAGAGCAGAACAAACAGCGTCTGAAAACAGGGCTTTATGGACAGGAGAAAAGACAAGGACAACAGGGTGATAAAACAGGATGACACAGAGTACTCCTTACCTAAATCACACTGACAGCCATTCAACCCTCTGATATCTTCAGTGAACAGTCGCTGTGCCAACTAGTTACCCCATGGTCATTCTTCATCCCCAGTTTGGGGCATGAGTCCTCAGCCTCTGTAGCGCAGGCTACGAGGTCACTCATGCTCCTGCAGTGACACCATGGGTGGCATGGGCTGTCCCCATCCTGCCAGCTGAACCCCCCAGTCTCTCTCTTTCTCTTTCTCTTTCTCTTTCTCTTTCTCTTTCTCTTTCTCTTTCTCTTTCTCTTTCTCTTTCTCTTTCTCTTTCTCTTTCTCTTTCTCTTTCTCTTTCTCCTTCTCCTTCTCCTTCTCTTTCTCTCTTTCTCCCTCTCCAAACCTCCAAAGGCATCCTCCACTCCTCCTGGGCTCTTACACTTCTGGCCTCAGCCACCAGGCTAACATAGAACAAATCTGAAACACAGTGGGGATGTAAAGGGAGGCTGTTTTCGTGCCTGTTTGATTTTGCAAAAGCCAGGCGCCATCCCAATACCATGTCATAAATGTATTTATTCAGCCCCCTTCCGGTCAGAGCTCTGGTATCTGCATTATAACGAAAATGTCTGAACTTCCTCTGAGTTTCCACATCATGAAAGGCAGTCTCTTGCCCCAGTTTCCTATATAACACAATATAGTTGGAGAGATCCAAAGCTGAAAAGACGAAAATAAACACTGGGACTGCATCTCTGCCAAGGTCATGCTGTCATATATTTTAAAACAATGGGAACAAATCATTGCACTGCTAAGGATACAAAAAAAAATAATGCAGACTGAAGTGATTGAGATACCAGGAGTGTTCAAGAAGGGGAAAATAAATAACTGTACAGATTGAGACTAGAGCACAAAACAGCCTCTGCAGAAATACAGCTCCTAATTTGCCTTCTGTCCTTTTTTCGTTGCTGACCGTCATCAATTCATGGGGACATAAATAAGGTCAGAGAAAAAATGCTACCACAGATGGCAATGTCATTGCAAGTCGTCTCTGGGCTCTCTTTTCCTTTCAGGTGTGCCCCTGGTTACTATGGGAACCCTTTGCTAATTGGAAGCACTTGTAAGAAATGTGACTGCAGTGGCAACTCAGACCCAAACCTGATTTTTGAAGACTGTGATGAAGTGACTGGCCAGTGCCGCAACTGCCTGCGCAACACCACGGGTTTCAAGTGTGAACGATGCGCCCCGGGGTACTATGGGGATGCCAGATTTGCTAAAAACTGTACAGGTATTGTCTGAATCATTTCATAAAACATCTGGGAGTGGGTCTGGGAGGCAGAGGGTGCTCCTGGCCACCTGGTGGGATGATTTGGGTGCTCCATTGGATCAGCCCTGGCACTAGCCCCCTGTCATTGCCCATGAGCAAGTCTCAGAGTACAGACCCCAACATCCCAGCTAAATGCCTGGGCACAACACTGCCTACATCTTGTTTTAAACAAGGTTCCTTGAGCTTCTTTTGTGTAGACACATCACCTTTGTGTTTGTTGATAACATTCACAACACAGCCAAAGCATGCAACCACCATGAACATCTGAAGTCCCCCTGGGTTCAAGGTATAGGGCTATAGGCCTTGGGGCATTTGTGATGTCTTGATCAAACTTACACCCTTCTTGAAATTCACTGTACATCTGGACTTCTTACTAGCTTATTACAAAGTGCTAAGGTGTGTTTGGAGACATGGAGATTGGAGGCCAGGAGGATATTCTGGACTCAAGCATCTTATGTGCTGCAGTCGTCATTTATGGGCATATTATGCCACTAGCAGTCCCTTCTAGTTTTGTTCCTGTCTCTAGGATTAATTCACATCTTTAAGTCACACACTTAAATTCCATTTACACTGAATGAAAGAGATGGTGCCCACACACAGCAACACAAAAAAACAATCCCAGGTATCCAATCCAGCCAAAAAGACAATGGCTGTAGGGAGCAGTGTGTCTCAAAGCTCAGCTCATGCTTGGATCTGGCCACCCAACCCAGGCCTGCAGCTCAATCTCTTGAGGTTGCAAAAGCAAACCCTATTTATGTGCTTCACTGCCTAACTCAGCTCACCAGAGATGATTTAACAGCAGTTCTCCCATATAGAATAACAGGATGTAGCTACAGATAGCAGTTTTCAGCCTCTTTTCAATAAATTTCTTAGCCATTTGTCCTTCAGCCACACTTCCAAGCTTTCTACAAATGTTACTCAGAAATAAAGGTAAATTTAGAACCTTTCTCCACCAATAAACCACAACAGTGTTCAAAGCCTTAATTCCATATTAAAAGCTTGGTACCTCACAAAGATGAAATATTATCAGAAGTGCTTTTGAAATGAATTCACTCTAAACATTTCTGTAAAAAGCTAAGAATTATCAAGTTAAATAAGAAGACAATTTGGTTTTCTTGAGCAGCAACCTAATCCAAATTTTAATCTTAGAACCGTAATCTTGCCAACTGTTTTGGGGGCTAGATTAGATCCTGTCATACAGGTGAGACTTTTCTTTCACTTCTTGATAAAAGAACTAACAAATGAAAGCATTGTAGATGCAGGAGCTGGGAGACACCAATTCATACTTGTGGAGAGATCAAAAGGTTGATTACCCTACAAAATTCATAACCAAATTGTGTTCTCACATTAGTACAAAAAATGAGTAGTTCCACTAACTGTGGTTCAGTTTCAGAGAAATACTCCAATGTTAGCACATCATGTTTAACTTTGAGGCTGTCTTACACATTTTCATTGAAAATACCATGGATGTTCCATGTGGAATGTAAATACGAAGACAATTCATAGAGAACAATGAATGGGCTGCAATAAAATAGCAGTAAACAATTTGGTTATATGAGATTCTGCTGAAACCATGAATCACAAAAGCAAAATGAATGCCAGATAAGTCACTACTGTTTTTCTGTTCTGCTAGAGATTTTGTTATTCTATCAAAGTGTTCCAAGAATATTTTAATCTTTAAAATAATATATTTTAGAAGGTCAATTAAATTCTGAGAGAGACACTTTAGAGTAAAAATAATACTTTTTGAAAAGCCACTTGTGCTGGCAGGAGAAATGCAGCTTACTCAAGTTAAAAAAATGTAAAACCCCACTTACTCTTCATTGTAAGTGGTAGGAGATATTTACTTTTTGATATGCTCAAGCTGATGATGGAATTGGAGTCTACCATCAATCCCCCATAGCTGGAAACCTTAATTTAGTGGGAGCCTGACACAGCATTGAGAAATTCCACAGGCTTGCAGAGAGATATGTAACTAATAATTAATTTCAGCTGTACTGCTTTCCTTAGCCCATTTCCCAGACATCACCCTCTCTAGAAGGTGATGTTTTGGGACTACTTTTTTTCGCCAGCTCTGAAGCTTTGAATAAGTCTCTTCAGCACAGGCTTTCTGCTTTTTTTCCTCATATTCAATCTTTTTTTATCATATTTAACATTTTTTCTCATATTTTTTTCTCATTTTTAACCTGAGAAGCCCTTGATTTTGGTTTGACTATCTGTGCAGAATCCTATGTATAATTATTACATCGGTCTTGGGATGGGAAAAGTGGGTTGGACGTTTTGAAGACTATTAATTTTAAGACCCTTTCTTTTTCCCCCAGAATGTAACTGTGGAGGGAGAATGTGTGACAGCCAGACCGGAGAATGCCTTGCAGACAGTCCCGCAGTTTCTACTGGCACAGACTGCCCCACCATTAGTAAGAATAATACTATGAGAACACCAAAAGTGACTGCTGTTCTTGTATTTCAATGCTTGCAGATACTAACTTAAGAGCTTGGCTCTCCAGTGGGCTTGGCACTTATACCTTGATCCTGCAGTGCACTTAAACATGTAAAGATGCGCAATGTCCTGCTGACTGTGTATTTAAAATATATGCTCAAGTGCATGTGAGCGCACAAGTACGTTTTGCAATACAGACTGAATATTTAGCTACCAACTGTGGAGCAGTAGAGATGTATCACCAAAGCCACTTCTCTAGACATAGTGACTGCAAAAAAATATTCCATCCCTAAAAATTGCCATGACTACTTTATTGCCACAACTACTGTCTTGCATTTCACTTCTGTTTTTTCTAGTTGTACATCTAGTATAAATTGTTACTGTTGAGAATTTGACATATACACATCAGTCAGTTGCTTTTCTGCTCTCTCTTATTCTAACTATAGGAAGCTTGTGGAGTTTCCAAAAGTACTATGTTGTAACTACTAGTAAGCATTGATTATTATATTTTTTTAATGCTAGTATTATTACATCTGCGGTTTAATGCAGAACACATAGGACATACAGGCTCCTAACCAGTTCCCAAGAAGAAGGGGGTCCCAAAATGCAACCAGAATGAGAACATTTGGCAGCTTCTGCCAACAAGAATACAGAATAGGTGATACAAGCAAAAGTTCCTGTAGGAATCTGTTTCACGTTCATCTAAATCTCTAATTTTACTAGTGGCACAAATATCGCTAAAAACAAGGTGGCACTGGAGGCATTCAGCCAGAACAAGGATGTAGTGCTGTGCAAGCATAATTCAAATGTGTTGCAATTGTGCTTTTAGAAGTTGTCTTCCTAATCAAATATGCATCCAAGTGTCCAGCTGTTGGACATCCTTACTTCTCATACCACCAGATTTTAAATACAGAATTCTGGCTTCTGGCAAAATGAACTTGTTTCTCCCCCCCCCCCCCCCCCCCATCTGTTGTTCTTTGGGACACAAACAGGAGGAGCCTCTAGGGAATAGCCAGGAAATGCCTCATCTCTCTCTCCCTACTGATTACAGAGCCGCCTCGACAGCCCCTCAGAGCAGTCCCATCTGGTGCTGCTCAGCTGGAAGCACTGTGACTGTGTTGTGGGACCTTTGGAAGTGGTATATGAAAGTGAAAAAAAAAAAATGGTATCCATCAGGACCCATCAATGACAAAGAGCGGGAACCCAATGGGGCAAGGGCACTCAAAAGTAAATTCAGGATGTCTGTTGTTAACTGATACAAACACTAAAAGAAAAAAAAAATGACGCTTTTATTTTCTTATCAGGCTGCGATAAATGTATTTGGGATTTGACAGATGACATCCAATTAGCAGTCCTGGCTATCGATGAAAGCAAAACAATTTTACTGAGCATTTCTACAGGTGTTGCAGCTCAAAAACGCTTGAATGACCTGAACCTCACTGCTACCTATCTCCAGGTACAAACAGTGGTGATGTTTCACTTTTTTAATTTAATTTCATTATATGAATTTCCACTCCATTTGCTTAAATTTCAATTCCTGCCCTCACTAAAGAAACTTTCTTCGCGGGTGCACTGACTTCTTTTCCCCCACACACAGGCAGCGATGTCTGAAAAAAAGAACCACTCTGTGATTTGGACCATCCAAGTTGATGATGCTGCAGATGAAATGAATGATCTCCTCAGAGAGGCAGAGACCCTTGAAGACCAGGTTTGTTCACAGCCTCCTGCCAGAGCACAGAGGCTTTGCAGCTTGTCATATTCACATGCTGGCATAGGAGGCTCACCAAACAAGGGTAGCTGAGAAAGCTTTCCATTTTTAAACCTTCTACTTTACTTAGGCTCAGAATTAGAAGTATAAAATCAAGTCATCAAACTTGATGACTTGATCTTCTTGAAGATGACTTCAAGATTGAATCAAGAAGATGAATCAAGTCATCTTCTCAGAAAAGGAAGGGAGCAGGGCCAAAGTCTGCTGAGCATGGTCAGAGGTTTGTCAGCTCCCCTCAGGACCCAAGTTCCCACTTCAGTCCCTACACCCCAGGCACAACATTTGATCTGAGGTAGACACACTGCCTTAGTGTTTCAGAGCAAAGTAACCAACATTAAAGTAATTTGGACTGACTTTGGGAGCCCTTGTACTATATTTATTTTACATGTACGCCCTTGTAAAAATCCATTTAGCCTGATTAGACACTTCACAATACGCTATGAAGCTGCCAGTGTAAAAGCCTTTTGAGGTACCCACTAAGACAGAAGCTGATCAGTACTCAAGATATGTTTTAACACAATTATAATCGTAAATGTTATATCCTCATTCAATTGACAAGCTATAAAATTAAGGTTATCTACTCTCAGCTCACATAACACTTCTACTGCACCCTAAAAGAATACTGATATATGTTAAGAGAAGAAATAAGGTTCGAAAATTGTTTCTCCTCTATTTTAAACAGGTATTATTATCCAGTTTTCTGTTGCTGATATATATATATATATATATACATACATATAGTGAAATACATCATGTGATGTTATTCCCAAGCAGAGATAACCACAGCTGCAGTATGACTAGAGTATATTTCATGCTTATTGCAAAAAGCCAGACCTTGTATTCACTTACAATTCCTTCACGAGACAAATTTATACCTTAGGCTAAAACTGAGATACAGGAGCAAGAAGAAGAAACACAAAGGAAGAGAAAAAAGGGTTGTATGGAGATGTGGAAGAGAAAATGTGAGGGTTAGTATTTTTTAATCGTCACTTAACAGAAAGGGCACTGCAGAATTACAGACTGTGTGTTCAAAAGACAGGTTTGAATAAGAATAATAAATGGGATCTGAAACTCCCAGAGTCTGCTGGGGATGAGCTTAGAGTAAAATCACACAAAGCTCAATCCTAAATGTTTGGCAGAGCCCTGGGGGAGCCATGCACCTCTCCTTCCCAGGCTCTGGGCAGATTCCAGGACAAGTCTCCCTGTGCCAGTGGAAATTTGAGGATAACTGAGAGCACCCCTCACTCATGCTGCTATGCTTCCCATCAAATTTGTGGCAATTGGGAAACCTGTCTCAGTAATTGCCCATGCAATTAATAGTTAATAAAATGTTTGGTGAGGAAAGAGCATTATGCAAATGTGTTCTGCAAAAGGCACCTCCATCGCTGCCTTCCAACTCACCCTGGTGCCACTGCAGGCTGCGTGGCAGGAGGGAGGCTGCAGCCCCTGGCCTGGTGGGATTAAACAGGCATGAAGCCAGCACAGCAGCAGCCTAAAATCTTCCTGGCTTATCTCCCAAACTCAAACTGGTTTTACAGTGGGGATTCTTGGTGCTGCAGCCCCACCAGGGGCTTTAAACCAAAAACCTTGCTACTGGCATGCTTGTGGTGCTGTCTTACATGTGCACACATACACTCCAAGCCCAGGAAATGTTGAGAGTAGCCATATTTCCTCCTCCTTCCTGAGACATAGTAGTGAAAATTAAATCCAAGGGCTCCCAAAGTTAATGGCTGTTTAGGAAACACGATAACTGTGTCATGGTTCACTTCCCTTACATCCTCACCTAGTGCCTCACCATCACCGTTTGGGGGCCATGTCACCTCGTGCCTATATAGGGGAACACAGTATGGTGTACAGCCTCCACCATAATATAGGATAGGAGTGTGGCTATGCTCATTTTGAACCCTGACTCTCATTTTCTTAATTTAACAAGTTGCATAACTGGCAGCCTCGCATGAGGGAGACAGTGATCTAAAAATGGTGGGGAGCTTCGCACCTTGTTCTTCAGTCTATATGTTTACTCAGGAAACATGATACACAGCAAAATGAGCCAGCCCTGCTGAATGCCTAGGAGACTCAGCAGATGGGAGTTTTACAACTGTACATAATTTATGGCAATTTGATTGCAGCAAATGATGGATAAATATGGGACAGATTTTAATCTCTCACTCTGCAATTCTGAAAATACCGACAAGACAGCCCTTCACTTCAGACTGTAAATGCTACTTTATATGATAAATGGACTTTCACATACTCATCAGGAGAAAGAAAAATGTGTGTTTACACTGCTCATCACCACACACACATATGGATCTGAAAAAAAATCTAATATCTTGCTCACATGGTTTATTCATAGGGAAATCAAGCATCCAGCAAAGGCCTACTGATACAGAAGGAAACCACGAAGACCAACAATCGTGCTACACAGCTCATACAGCAGCTCCATAATATGAAGGATAACATTCAAGGTAAATAGATTTCTTTCTGTTTCAGCTCAATGTGAAGCATGTGTTAATGAAACCTCCAGCAAAAAAATGTCATTGCACCTGGGCACTCTCACAAAGCAACCCATAGGCTTTAAACATAAGGCTCTTAGAACCTGCAATGCCATGATGAAAAGTTGTCTCTCTTCAAAGGCAACTGACACTATGGGTTGATTTGGTCTGACAACCAGAATAAGAGCTTCTCTTTTTTTCTCTCTCTGAAAGAGAAAAATAATTATAAATAGGTTTACATGGAATACTTCAAAGTAATTCAATTTGTAGTCTCTGATTGAATAGCTGCTGAAGGTATTTATATAAACATGTGGAGAAAAGAAAAAAAAAAAGAGCTGGTATCAGACTAGGGTTGAGTGCAGCCACAAACACAAGCACAGGATGGGAAGTGAAAGTGCTTAATGGCTTCCCTGTTAGAAGATTCATGCAAATGCACTTTTCTGATCATGCTGGTAAATAATTGAGGGCATGTGAACAGCTAGACAGATTTTTTCAAAAAAAAGACTTTTCCTTTTGAACCCACGGTAGTCAGTTAGATCTGACTAACTCTGGTGATCTCTCTGTTGAGTTTTACTTCCGTTCAATTTTTTGCATTTTAGGAAATTGTTCCTGTGTAGGATTTCTCTGATTCATATAACTTCATGCAAATGCTTCTTAAAAGCAAAAGATGCTGAATAGTACATCATTTCGTGAATTTGCCATTTCTCCAAGCTCAGTGTGGAAGGTGAAAGATAAACTTGATGACGAAAAACTCCCAAAATTAGAAGAATGTATCCAAGTGCATTTTTATGTTACAATGGGACAAACTGTCACCATGTTCTGCTCATCTGTGTGTATGATGTGAGGGAATGCAGATAAAACTTTTATCCATCTTTGGACAACATGATAGAGCAAAAACTGCATCTCTAGAACTAACATAAATTTCAGAACATTACTTCTCTTCTGACTGTAAATGTAGGTATTTTAGACCTTTGCAGATGAAGATTTTTGATTTACAGCCTCAGAGACTGCTTGGATCTTCAAGAATTTTTACTGTACCATACCTCTAAGGATAAATGGCAACAGTGAACACTTTCCCAAGCACAATTGCACTTTAAAAAGTTTTCCTAGTCAGAGAAGATCATCTTTATCTGGAGTATCTCTGACATAATGTTATTTGTGTTCATATAT
Organism: Netta rufina; assembly: GCF_964035555.1. Classification (NCBI taxonomy): domain Eukaryota; kingdom Metazoa; phylum Chordata; class Aves; order Anseriformes; family Anatidae; genus Netta; species Netta rufina. Next base: position 74,370,100 of record NC_140125.1, on the reverse strand, counting down.
ATAACTAAATACGTGTTCATATATAAAACTAAGATTAAACCAGTTGTAGCCTCTTCTTCTGTAACTTCAGAAAGCAATAAAACCCCAGGTGAGCGTACACAGAAGCATCCCTGTCCCCTGTAAACCCGCATCATGAAAGTATCCATCCTGCAGTAGAGAACACTAATTTCTCCCAGTCCTTTGCAAAGCCAACAGTGTAAAAAGCTGTTTATGGCACCAGAATAGAAAGGCTGATGGGCAGATGAAGTTAACTAGCCCTTTTTCAGTTAATAGAAATCCTTGATTAACAGACCCGAGTAGTTCTGATTTAACACAATTATTGCAAGTTCTGTGGCAACTTTTGTAAGGAAGATCTGTAATACCCCAAACATTATCCTTGCTGATCATTACCTCCATGGGTGCTTCAACCAATATTTCAATTTCAGTAAACATAGTTAGCAATCCTGTCACAAAGATGAGGCAAGCTAAGACCATGCACACAGCATGTTACAAATGTTCTACTTTCTTATACCTACAGTGGTAGATCACTTCTGATTACTGCTGCATCTCTCACTTTTTATTTCTATAGTTACTGAGTACAGGTGTCAGCCTAAACCTTGTTGTATGTCACCAGCATTCACTGGCTGACTTGTGTGGATAGTTCTTTCGTATCATTAGTTGTCTGGGGGAGGACAGGAATTACAGAAGGCAGAAATGTGTCTAGTTTGGGGCACAAATAGCAGAAGTCATGTTGGCCTGTCATAGAAGAAGCAGCGCCTATGTCTGTGATGAAAAAGAGTGTTTGTTCAACCCAAAAAAAAGTTGCAAGCAAGTGGGTGAAAGTTATTTTCACCGTGCATAAAAATATTCTCCAGCATCACTACTGCAGAAGGCAAGCCAGGCTCTACTGAAGGTAAGCTGCATGTGTATGCACATATCTGTATGTGTATACATGTGTGCCAGTATGAGAAGGAAAAAGAAAGCCACGGAGGCACTTGTGGTCATCAATTGCTGCTGAGACTGAGCATTTAAAGCTTCACTAATGAGTTCAGGAGCCATCCAGAAACTGCATGAAAGGACATTCTGCCAGAGAATCAGTTGTGCCACAAGTACACATAGATATTTTATTAAAAAATTATAAGATCCGTAGAGCTGCCTTGCCAGATCTGGCTATCCACAAATCCAGTAATGAATGCAAGCCAAAGCTACTCGCAGGGTATGAAAGAGGAGGTGGTTGGTGTTCAAGGCCAAGGATTGAAAAGTGAGAAAACTTTGTAATGCTTGTTCAGGGAATGGGTAAACTCAATTTCAGCTGCAAGGATTCAACAGCATTTTTTGAACTGAGACCAAAACCTTGAAATAATATCCATCTCCAAACCAGCTAGGCAGCATTGTGCCAGAAGCCTTATGTTACGTCTTTAGGGTGCCTCAAACTTCTTCAGAGGGACAAAGAGATTATTTCAGTCTCTTTGCTGATGTTGTTGTTTAATAAGCATCACATTTTTGCAGTAGCTCTTAAAAACCACGATCTTGGAGGAAAGCCCTGGTCTGCTACATGCCACAGAGCTCAGAATAAAAAGACGATCCCAGCCTGTGAGAACTGCCAAGCCAAATAATGCAAACTACCCATGCCTATTTAATCTCATCCTCTTCTGATGAGACCCCCACATATGCCATGAAGTGTGATTTATTTACAGCTTTAATTTTAAGACTGTATTAAAGATACTAATTATCCATCATAGAGTGGTAGCGTAATTAAAATTTTCTTTCGCCAGCAGCAAGAGATGGATTCACAAAAGTAAGAGTACTCCACAGAAGAGCGCTTACTTCTCTATAGCATGCTGGATTGACCATCTGTTCCTTTTTTCCCACAGAAATCAGCAGCAAGATGAAATACTATGCAATTCAACAAGAGCTGAGCCCTGAGGAAATTGCCCAGAAGCTGAGTGTGGCTGAGGAGATGCTGAAGGAGATCAAACGCCGTAAGCCTTTCACTAATGAGAGGCAACTTGCAGCTGAGGAGGAAGATGCAGCAGAGGACTGTAAGTTTTGCATCTGTTTTCAATTCATCCAGATGTTGATGCACAGCTGGCAGGAGCTGGGCAGCTTGGGACATAATGCTGTGCCCCTGGGGAGGACCAGGAGGTGCTGGTGGGCTGGGCGGCTGCAGACATCACAGTTTAGGAGAATATAAGACCAAGTATATGAGACCTGTGTGCCCATTAGCAGACTTCTATCCGTAATTATTTACACAGGAAGTGAAAGAGATTAAATAATAATTCCTGCTCCTGATGGTTGGAAGAAAAAAAAAGCGCACAAGATCAAATCTGGGAAAGAAAAGAATAGGAAAAGTGTTATCTGCCAACATGAAAGGAATCCTGGTTTCAGTCCCTGAGTGTGGTTCATCACAGCCTGTCTCCTAACCCAAGCCAGTACAACTCTGCTGACTTCAGGAGACTGTCAAGCATTAAACAAACATAAGGACTACAGCTTTTCCTTTCCCTGCCTTTCTCCACACCGCTAACAGAGCAGTGGAAAAGGGGCCAGCAGAGGCATAGCTCTGATGGACACGCTCACTGAGCCCATCACAGCAGCCAGAGGTGACACTGTTTCCAAATGCCTACCCCAGGTCTCTCCTTGCTGCTCCCATGGCAGAACAAGCAGCAAAATGTGTTTGTGTTGCACATGTTTCTGTGTGTGTGTACGTTTGTCTGTGCCTGCTATGGATTAATCAGTGACATCTGATTTTTTTCCCAGTGCTACAGAGAGTTGAAGAGTTTCATGAGAGGTACAATGACACCAGATCTCTAGTTTCTGATGTGAAGGAGCAGTTCCGTGAATATGATATGAAGCTGTCAGACTTGGAGGAGACAGTAAACCAGGCATTTGACTATGTTATACAAACAGAGGATATGAATCAGGAAAACACAGCCAATCTTCAAGAACATGAGGTATTATGCAGTATATTTATCATAAGTATCTGTGAATAGTTCATGTTTGCCAGTGCTTAAAAGAGTGGATTGCAAACAATTGAGATTCAGGAATTACCACACACACACACACACACACACACAAAAAAAAAAAAAAAAAGGAAATCCTTGGGCTACTCAGCAGGATGAGCTTGACACTCCAGTTCTACACAATAAGTTGAGAAGTACAAGGTGTATTACTTATTCATGAAGTCACAATAAATGCCAGATTTTGGCACAGCATGTCGCAGCTGGCCGAGGAAAAGATGGTTACTAATGCCTAAACATAGGAAGTTGTATTACAGCAAAACCCAAGAAGCTTAAGATTCCAACTAGCATGGCTGCTATAAATACTGTGGTGGAAATGTTTCACCTGTTATGTACTGATTTATAATGTGACACTGGAACATGTTGCCCAGAGAGGCTGTGGAGATGTTGAAGGTCAGGTTGGATGAGGCCCTGAGCAACCTGGTCTGGTGGGAGGTGTCCCTGCCTATGGTAGAAGGGTTGAACTGGATAATTTTTGAGGTCCCTTCAAACCCAAACCATTCTATGATTCTATCATGACGAAGGACTTCATGCTCTCAGAAGTAATTACATTCTCTTGAAACAAATATTTATAAAGACAGTGCCGAATTCATGCCCTGGTGACTGGTTTCATACTGTCCCATCCAAACTTTCTCCCTGGTCCTCTTTAAACGAAATGCCTCAGTTTTTCATGAAGAGCAGATGACTATCTTTATATCAGGAAGCACAAAGCCATTCTCTAATTGCTCCACAACAGATATCTTAAAACTGTGTTTCCTACTTGGTGGGTGAACTGCCTTGCTATGAGGCTACAGCAGTTTTCCCTTATGCTCTGTCCAGATGAATAGTTCTAGTATTTTGAACAAAGCAATTGGTCCAGAGGAGAGCTCAGATATCTTCCTCCTAGAACCCCTGTGGAAGGGGGAACATTTGCATGTCAGTGGTGGTGTTAGGTTCAGATAACATCTGGAAATTGAACTTTCAAGTCCTTCATCCCAGAAAGATACTTAATTCATCAGTCATATAGAGAGATTGTGGTGGGGTTTTTTTGTTTGTTTGTTTTGTTGTTGTTTTTTTTTTTCCTTCCAGAAGTTTTGTGACTCTTCTTTGTTTTCTTAAGAGATGCAAAACCAGAATGTCCCACCTAAATATGTTTTCCTCAGTTACTTTTTCATCGGGGAAAAAAATGACAAAGATAACAATTCGGGACCATTTGATCCTAACTGCTTTCATTTCAATGGCTGAAATTGTTTGGAGTCTGGAAGAGAGCAGTTTGTGATCTTGTGTGATCACAAGAATGATCTTCTGAATTCAGGCTAATCTCTGGGTTTCATAGCACCAGTGGCTGCACTTTGAGCTCTTGAAATCTGCCATGCTCAAAGTTCATGCTGATGTGGAAGGTTTACTAATTCAAAAGATAAAACAGGCACATTAAAGGTTCTTGTGAATCCTTCTATGAGGACCTTGGGATCTTTATTTATAAAGAGTCTTCTGCTTTTTCATTTTTAATTATTATAATGCCAAACTGCAGATTATCTCACATTTATGAATTGAAGCCTTAATTATGCTGGTTGTAGTCATAATTTTTCTGGTTTTAACCATTTGGATTTTCACTATTCCTCGCAGTGAAGGCACATGCTGTATAACAATATTGTTCACATTAGCTTCATTATTGACATGAAAAAGAATTCTCAAGACTGTAAGAATTCTCAAGACTACAGACAAAAAAAAAAAGTTTCCAGGCCACAATGAAAAGTCCATGTTTAATTTGTTTCTGCTGGCAATGCACTGAATAATGCTTCATCCCAGTAACTGCTCAGGCTGTAATATGAAAAGAAATTAATTCATACAAATAAAAATATTTCACAAGGACAAGAAAATGTAAGAAACAACATTATAGTATGCAGCTATTAGGGTTATCTATTAAAAACAGACTTAATTTACCTGAAATCTACTTTATCACTTTATCTTTTGAATTAACTTTAGTAACATGACAAAAACAGTAATACTGTTCTAGCAGTTCACAAACATTTTTGGATGTTTTGTTTTGTTGTTTTTTTTTTTGTAGAAACAATATGAGAAAATAAAAGAGCAGGTAGATGAAGTGAATGGCATTCTGCTAAGTGCCACAACTACTTTGGCAGGACCACAAAAGATCAACTCAGAGTTAAGTGAGGTAATAAAGGTAGGTGCCATAGTGACTTGTTTAAATGGTATGTCCTGAATTTCTGAACTTTTGAAAAGTCATGTGCTTAGATCACTGAGTGAAAACCTCTAGTTTTTTTTACTGCTTCAAAGAAATACTGATGAATATTTCCCAAAAAATGTGTAAATCTTCCTGAATGGAAAGCCTTGTAATTACATTTTGCTGTCTTGGAAAAATAATATATTAGAAGTATACCTTACTGCAGGCACATCTACTGAAGGATTTTGCTGTAGGGTTCTCATTTCATAATGAGCAGCTGCCAAAAGGCCCAAAGGTACTCCGTTGGCAGATTGCACTTTGCTAATTCCACCAAGTGAGCATGGGAGACAGCTTAAGATCCCACATCTCAGTATTAAAAGCAGTGATGGTCAGAATGTAAAATTTACATATAAACATATTGTCTTATTGAAATCCTCATCTGCAACTGTCAAATCCAGTGTTATGAATGAGACAAGGTGTTGTGGGAAATTTTTACTTTAAAATTCCACATGGTTTTTGTTTTTTCTATATTTTTTTTTTAAATAAAAGTGGGATTTTGCTAACTAAAACTTTTGCCATTTTACAAAAACTTTTATTTCCATGTCTTACATTAAGATTTTGAGATAGTTTAAGACAAATTAAAATTCTCCAAAAGCGATCATTTTAGTCATAGGTGCCCAAAGCAACACAAAAGCAAATACCAAACCCGTTCATTTTTCTTTGGAAAAGTAATTTGTGAAAGAAGACAGCTTTCTTTAACTATAGCAATCCCAGGGTGATCAAGCAGTATGATTTTTTTTTTCTCCTGTGTTTTCTGTAAAATAAATTGCTGCAGCTTATCGTTCAGTATCCCCCACTCCTGTGTGTAAGTCTGCACATACAGATGTTTACTCTGCAGGGAAGTAGTATGAGAACATCATGTATCTTCCATCCTCACCAGCGATGAGTATCTTCATGCTCCACTCATTCATTCTTTTTCACTCCCTCACTTTCATCCTTTTTTTTCTGGTATTTTGAGGCCACAATGATGATCACCAAATTTACCAGCAAGGTTGTATATTGGAGACATGAATGCAGGTCCAACAGATCTTCCCCACAAATACTTCACATAAGGAAGGCATATGGCTAAGGCAAAGCGATGCTACTTCTCCTTGCCTATACATACACAGAGTTAGCAGTCTGAAGGAGTCCTGTAAGTCAGACTAGCCCAAGATGTCCTCCTTCCATGAGGGCTATCTCTATGCAAAGAGAGAGAATGTGATGAGGGCCTGTTCTCACAGCTGTGTGTGGCACAGCTTACAGCTGTATTGCTAAACTCCCTGTTCCTCTCCAGCATCACCTCCCCTACAGATTGCCCCTGAGGCACAGGCACTTCTCCATGTTATTCTCCAAAGAAGCAGGTCTGGGAGGGCGGCAGCTGGCCAGGGCCAAAACAGTGCCAAGGATCAAGCAATAATAGGATGTTGTGAAAGCCAGCCCACCCCAGCACTATTTCGTTTGCTTGTATAGATAGAGTTTAAAAGTCCCAAATGCTAATGTCTGTCCTGCAGTCTTACAGAGAAGAGTTTTTTAAAAAAATGGTTTCCATCTCCTAATTTAGTAAAAACCACAATGAGTGGATCTTGCAAAGTTTTGGTTTAATTATTCCACCTATTAGCAATTCACACCAAAAAGCTTCACATTGGCACCATTCTGGAGCAAATATAAAGGGTGGTAAGATATTGTTCAGCTGTCTCTCTTTTATATTTCATGAATGTTTCTCCAATATCTTTTAAAGGGATTTCTGGAATTTTTGCTGATTTTTATTTACCTGTGTTTGCCTTGATCCACCAACATTCATGACAGACTCTTTCCTGACCTTTACTCTCCATTTTATGCTAAGTGTATAACATAAAACAAAATAAAAGCATTATAATAATGTAGAAAGGTACAATAAAACATAATAATCAAAATATAGGTTTGATTTTTTTACAATATTCATCTTCTTTCCTTCCTTGTATATTTTGTTCAGAATGTGTCAGGGTTCTCCGCAGAAATAGATGGAGCGAAAAAGGAACTGCAAGAAAAAATAGCCAATCTGTCTCTGTTTGATGATGATTTGGTAGAAAAGGCTATGCATCATGCACACAACCTACAAGGACTTGCTGATGAGCTGGACCGGTAAAATTTAACTTCAGCAGACTCTGTTCATAGAAATGCTACTGATTGAACAGCTGAGTGAACTTAGAGACAGGCAGAAACACCGTAACATTAGATATGCTGTCTGTAAATAGGTATTAAACAAATTGCTGGGAACTCATGTATGGGAGGAAACGTCATGGTCCGGAGGCAACAGCTGAAATTGAGCAAAGCAAAATCTATTCATCTTGTCAAAGAATAAACAAACATATATCTCATGTGGTATTATTCTCTTTCTAATTTGGCACATTCTCTTCTTCCCATAGCAAGAGAATAGGAAAGGTAGATTACTAAAAGTAATACAATACAGGCAAATTAAACGGGGTTTACAGAAACAGCTTATGTCAATAAGTTATGTCACATTACTGTTTAGCAGTGTGGGCCAAAACAAATGGGATTTGTGATAATTTTTGTTTGAGAACTGGTTTACACATGTAGTTCTGAAAGAGTGGATTGTACACCAATGAAACTAGCCCCCTGCAACACCAAACATTTACTGCAAGGCTATTTTGCTATTTTGCTGAAAAATAGCAAATACATAAACTTTCCTTCAGTTTACTAAAAAGTCACCTCTAGGCAGATTTGAAAGTTGACTTTATCTCCAATTGGTACTAGACGTGAAAAAATCACTGCTGCAAATGATTTGTTATAGAAAATGCCTCACCAAATTCTACCTTAAGTAACATCATAGACATATGTTTTTGGAAGATAAACTAATAACTACTAATCAAGTGTATTATCTAAATACCAGTTGTTTCTTAATATTAGTATGCACTAGATGGGAGATTAAAACAGAGAAAAAATAACAGATGGTTTTCTTTTAAAAAACTGCATAAAGCTGCCATCTGAAACTGTTGTTCTATAATGCTACACAAACTACAGACAACCTAAAAAACAAACAATATGTTCAGTCTGAGATCGGCTATCTGGGGGTAGCAGAATTGCTTGAAAGAAAATACCCCATATGGCTAGCCTTCATCCCTCACTACAATAATTTAAACATGATTACCAACTCCAACACATTCAGAATTTAATAGAAAGCAAGCAGAAATAATTACAAAATATCCAGATGGAAATGTGCTGACTCTTTTATTTGTTGAGAAGATTGTCCTGCAGTAAAACTTTAATCCTTTAAAACTTTTAGCCTGTCTTCAAATCTTTTTTTTTTTTTTTTTTTTTTTTTTTTTATGGGTTTGCTTTATAAGCCCATTAGGCTTTTATTTGGTAGAGGTTCTTCTTTTGTCTTGGGGGAATATAGCAGGAAATTCTTGCAACAGTTCTGGAAACTGGAAAATTTATAAGTCCTCAGTGCAATTATTTTGAAGTGAATACACATACATACATATAAGTATATATTATATATATAGTGTGTATATATAATATAATATATATAATAATGTATATTATATAACAATATAATCTATCTAATATGTATATAGGTTATAATATATATATCTAATATATACTCTAAATTCTGTTTATCAGAAGAATATTAAAAATAATACTTGAAGTTACTAACAGTTGAAGGTTGAGCTCTAAACCAGCTGCTGTTTTAATGTCCCCTGAAGACCAGTTGCAACCTAAAATACAAATCAAGCTCTACCATGCCAGCAACGCTATAATGCATTTCTTAATTTTAACTTTTTGCAAAATTTCATGACCAATAGACAGTTCTATATCTGATCTTCCCCCTTTTCCCACTTACATTTGGAAAATACAAACAGCCTGGTGTTACAGCTCTTCTGATCACTGGTACGCATAGATCTTTCTATTCATAGCCAGAAGTTATCCCTGTAGAAGGCAATGGATCTATTATTCTTTCAATTTATGGAATATGTAATCTAGAATTTAAAAAAAATAATAATAATGATAAAAGCTTAGATGTTACTTGTTGTCTCTCACAAAGATATTAAAGGCAACATTCCCGACATTAAACATCTGGGAAGTACCTTATATCCACATAGTTTTCTCCTGCTTTAGTTTGGCACAGATGGTCATACCCAATGAAGAGAACATGGCTCAGGCTAAGTGTATTTGTATGCAATTATTTAGTCAGAATTCACAGAATATTAAGAAAGCTACTAAATTTGAAGCTAGTTTGATTTACTTTGTTTTCTTCCTCCTTTTACTGTCTCTTTAACAGGAATTTACATGGTGTTGATACAAATGGGTTGGTACAAAGGGCAATAAATGCTTCAAATGTGTATGAAAACATTGCCAGTTACATTGAAGAAGCTAATAAAGCCGCACTGCTAGCACTGAACACAACAAACCGGGTCAATGATGTAAGTAGTTTTCATAATATCAGCTTTTACTTTGCAATGCTGCAGGGGCTTTGGATACCTAAGTATGAAGAAAAAACAAGATCTGGCTTCACAGTCAGCATCAAAGTTCTCACTGCACATTTTGCTTCATGTACTATTTCCTCAATTAAATACTAGGTCATTAATTACTCTGCCAACCTAAATTTCCCTGTTATATGAAAAGATACAATAGGTCCTTCCTGTCCTTAAGTAAAGAAGCATCATAGGGAGATGCTTCTTTGTGCTGTTCACACAAACTGAAGCACTCCTGTAAAAGTCCAGACAACTCCCTGGCCATGTAGGAACCCAGAGCTGACATTCAGTGTTTGAGTCCTCCTACTCCACACAGCACCGTGTGGTAGGAAAGGTGGTCAACACACCTAAGAGGAGCATCGATATTTCTCATTAAAAGTTAAAATGAGGCAAGTAGCCCACTTGCATACTCACTGCTGTGATGAGGATGCTAATTTTGTCTAGGGCAAATATTTTATGTGAATTTCTGTATGTGTAGAGTTTTAAAAGTCTTTAAAAGTAGCAATTTGTTAGTGGAAGAGAAAGAGGAATCAGCTGTATTGACCCCTAAGGATCACTGGGCTGCCAAGCGCTCTGCTTACAGCATGCTACTAGGGACCATAAACAGCCCCCCATGCAGCACGTGCGTTCATTACCCATCAGAGGTGACAGTCAAAACAAACACAGTGCCCAAATAATGTGCATCATGAATACCAAGTTGGTCAGATTGAAGTTGATAAACTAAGAGGACTTCTGTGCTTTCTGCATCTTTGTTATTCAGTATTGCTCTCCAGAAAGTATGCATTTCTCTGAACTTTTATTGCGGTCCACAGAAAAATTGCTTTTAGACTTCTTTTTCTATTCCAGCTGCTAATCTTAAAATGTCAACAAGGAAAATGAAACCACTGTGATTTTGCAATTGCATTTATATCAAGTAATACGTTACCTACAATTAAACACAATAAAAAGTAAACATTTGGTAAGCATTATTATGACTTTATTTTTTGGAACATACTTGCAGGCTGCAGTTGGAATTGATACTCAGGTCATCTACCATAGAGGTAAAAGCGAAGAACTTCTCAACCGAGCCATGCAGCTGCAACAGACAGCAGATTACAGTAAATATATATCCTTTCTACTTTCCCTGTAAGTTTATAAACGTGTACACTAAAAGACATTTCAGAAGTACATCACTAAGGCAGAACTATTGCTGTAACAGAAGAGTGTATTGATCGAAGTGATAATACAAAGTATTGAAAAGGCTACGGGCACAATTTGAGTAGTGCATGTGTCGTCATCCTGCCAGGTATTGAATGTTTATTTCATTTACAAAAGGACCGTTTAAGATATAACCACTATTTAAATATTTGATCCCACAAACAGGTTTTCACATGTAAATATAATCAAAGTAGTTGACTGAAATCAATTCTTAATAGTTTAAGTGCTCAGAAAGCTGAATTTAACCAGTGAAGGATAATAATAAATGTTAAAGGATTTTGACCTCTTTTTCACTGAAAACGAAGGAAAGTACTAAGATTACAGAAATGGCCTCTTCAGTTTTTCTGGACCTTCTGAATTCCTTAAAACTTCTCCTTTTGGAGCTATTCCAGCAGTCCAAGTTAATCAAAGAGAGATGGTGCTGACTGAAATACAGTTTTCCAGATTTTTCTAAGGAGCCCTGGGGAAAGAAAATAATGGCAATGAGTTTCAAGGTTGCTCTTGACATTGGATTATGTGAAGTTAAGAGTGCTACTGTGCCATGTAGTAAAAGATGTCCTAGCATATTGCCAATGGTGTATTAAAGGCTAAACATACCTCTACGGGAGAAAACATACCTTTTTCAAATGTGACTTTGATGCCATTCATCTATACCTCCTGTTTTTCCCCCGCAGGTAATGATTTAACTGTTGCAGACACCAGCCGGCATGTTAATGGCACTCTGGCCAGAATGAATGCTCTGCGAGGCCAGCTGATGAGAGCCATCACAAAAATGCAGTCAGCAGAGCCAGGTTGTACAAGACTTCTTTATGATGCATTATCTTCAAATGCTTAAGAATGTATTTTATCTTTGCATATGGCCTATGAAGATGGTATTAAGATTTCAGTCCCAGGAAGACCCAAAGGAATTTGGCTGAAACAAGAGCTAGTCAGTAAAGATAAAAATTTAACATACTCATGGTGAAACATTTTTCCATCTGAAATTATTAACATACTTTTTGATCCTCCTTGCTACAATTACCCTCCCCCACGTAACTCTAGATCATTTCAGGGCTTAGAGATCATACAACTCCATGGACAAAAGCAATTTTGTCAACTTTCGTTGTCAATTCACATATACATCATGTCTGCCATATAGTGTATCTGGGAGGTAATTACTGACAGTCTTGACTGACAAAATCTCACCTTCATTTTTCAGTAAACAGACATCATAGAGCATACAGCAAGTATACTCAAAGATGTTCAAAGTTTCTTTCACTAACTCTAACTAAAAATATTTTTTACTGCTAAGATGTCGCATTATGTAAAATAACACAATTTTACAAATTAATTTAAAAAGAAAAAAAAAGTCAGATATGGAATAACAAAAACACCTCAGTGTTTTTGGATTTCTCCCCTTGAAAAATAATTTTGATGAAAAATATTCAACATTTACATGCATTATTAAAAAATAAATAAAATGAAAAACAATGCACTTTTTCACCTCTGTTCCAACATCCTTGGGTATACAATATCCATCAAAATCCAGGGATAATGAAAATTTTGAACAATCCAGAATGATGACGAAATGAAATTTATTAAAATTAAGAACTAATGTAACTGTGGACCAACTGCAATGAGTTTTGACTATTCCTTGTGGAAATCAAGAGAAAAACAAACAACTGAGGTTCGGTACCCATTCTGCAGAAGGTAAAATCCTCTTAGTCTCATCATTTTCAAAGTGCTGGCAACAGATGGTTTGAATCTTTGGCAAAGTTCATTTCTTTTCATTCCCTATTATTATGTAGTAGAGGCCAGACAGCGCTTGGAGCAAGCTAAGCAGAAGACTGCACAGGCTGAGAGCACTACCATGACAGTAAATCAGGCTACAACTCCCATGGATGAGAACGTGAGGTTGTGGTCTCAGAACATGCAAGACTTCCAGCACAGCTCAGCTGCATACAAGAGTGCCGTGCATTCAGCTGGGGATGCAGGTATGGTGGCCTGAGTTTTGCTATTCCATAGTGTTAAAAACGAAGGGAACCATAGATTCATAGAATCACAGAATGGTTTGGGTTGGAAGGGACGTCCGAGACCGCCTAATTCCACCCCCCTGCCATGGGCAGGGACACCTCCCACCGGCCAGGTTGCCCAGGGCCCACCCAGCCTGGCCTTGGACACCTCCAGGGATGGGGCATCCACAGCTTCTCTGGGCAGCCTGTGCCAGGGCCTCACCACCCTCTGAGTGAAGAATTTCTTCCTAACATCTAATATAACCCTACCCTCTTTTAATTTAAAGCCATTACCCCTTGTCCTATCACTGCACTCCCTGACAAAGAGTCCTTCTCCAGCTTTCCTGTAGGCCTCCTTTAGGCACTGGAAGGCTGCTATAAGGTCTCCCTCTCTTCTCCAGGCTGAAAAAAAACAAATCCTTCAGCCTGTCTTCACAGGAGATCTTCATATGAAGATTCATAGGAAGATTTACACTGTACTTTCATTTCTTATAATCTTACAGAATTTTATCTATAGGAAAAAAAATAAATAAATAAAAAAAAATAAAAAATAAAAATTGCAGTTGCTAGAGATTCATTCTCCTTTAAAACTTTTGGATACATGGGCATTTCCAAAAATGACTTAAACACTTAAGGGCTGAAGTCTTGCTGGTTTCTCAATCAGTTTTACCAGGGTGCCAAGGCCACATTGAAAGGTAGGCAGATTGTTTAAATAATGCTCGCTATTATCATTGGCAGCTCAGCTATTATTTTTGTAACATTGGGAGGCATTTGGAAACAGGGCCCTTTTGTCCTCAGTAGTACAAACATGGAGTTGAAACTGCCCCTGATTTGAGGAGCCTGTAGTCTAAATAAAGGGGACAAAGAGGATTAGGGAGGAAATATAATACTTAAGCGGGAAGATTGCTGAAGAAGCTTGTAAACATCATATTAATTCCACTTTTATTATGAGGGGGGCGGAGAAAGAATAGTAAAAAAATAAAAAAAAAAGTGAGGGTTTGTTATGAAAAGCACAGGGTACTGCTACAAAGGGGGCTGGCATGGGAAGTGCTCCAGTTAGATGTGGCTGTGATTCACGGCCTGGGGAGACAGATGCTGACATGCCTGGGGACCACAGAGGGCTCTCAGATCAGCTCTGTGCATTGCCAGGAGGGGATGACCTGGCAAGAGGAACGTCCATCAAGGCCCAAGAGAAAGTTACAAAATATGTTCAGCCAGGTGCCTGCACCATCATGCCAATAACACTGCTATGGCAGAGGAAGTCTGTAAGCTGACATGCTCAAACTGTCTTTGAATAAAGCTTTCATTTCATTTTTGGAAGGGTAAGAACATGTCTTGGCTGTACAATTTGAGAAGCTTCCCTGTGTTGCCATTGCACAGGGAATTGATGGGCTTCAGCAGAGAGGTTGAAAGACAGTTTGGGAAGGAATGCACAAAAGGAGAAAGTGTCTGGAAGGTTATAGTCAAGGTTATTTCCTCCTTGACAGTTTGCCTTCTATTATTTTTTGTATTTTAGTACTGGGTAAGAGTAGCTTTCACCTTCATCCTAAAGACTAAAATAAATAAATAAATAAAAATCAATATTCTTCTATGTTGAAGAATGCCATTATAAAGGGCAAAAGGAAGAGATTTATGGTGATGTTTTATAATAGTACTAGGAGTAATAGATGCTAGTTTGGTGCTTCCATGTCACAGTTGTGTTTCAATTTTCATACCTCCAGTTTCAAATAGATTAAAAGCCAGCTTTTCAATATATCAGATCAGATACAGTTCCAATTCATTTGCTGATTATTGTTTTAAAGGGACATTTGAAATTTTCTATATCACTTTCTGAGCTTGCAATTTCTTACTTTAAGACTAAAGTTGCTTTGTTTTGTTTTGTTTTTCCAAATGATCATTGTAACATGGTTCATTTCAAAAGGCAGAGCAAAATTCTGTAAGTTGATTATTTTACTATGGTGTTGTGATGTGTGGTTTTTTTTAATGTAGAATGTTTAATGAATACTAGAATTAGTATGTTACATTAATTCACTTTGCTTCTTTCACGATTTGTTGAAATAATGGCACTTTAATATACAGTAAGGTTTATATGGAATATCTGAGTACTGATCCCCTACATATAAGGACTTTGAGGTCTTAAGGGGAATAACTGGAGGATTGGGTCCTCTACCTGCCTTTCTACTATCTTAAGAGACAATAGGAAAAATACAAGTGGAGAAAAATAAGAACAGGTAGGAGCAAGTTGAAAACCCCTAAAATATAACTGAAAACCCTACAAATCTGTTCTTAACCTTTGTAGTGAATCCATGTCATTAAAAATTAACTATGAATACCAGATCTTTCTTACATGCATGCAGCTTGTGGCTAAAATCGCATTTAATTATACTCAGCTAGTTATACCTACACTTAATTAAAAATGAAGAATTATATGATGTGTAAATATCCTTCAAAGGGCACCACGTCAGTGCAATCTGATGTGACGAAATTGGATTATAATTAGGGGCAGTCATTTTATCTTCTCTTTATTTTTTGAACACAATAAAGCAACCGATTTCCCCTTGACCACGATCCTTCTCCCACATGTACCAGGAGACACAGCATTGAAAGACTGGAGGTCCAGGATTCTGATTCATGACCCTGGCAGAAGTAGGCAGGAAAGCTGAAGAGTCGGGTAGTAAGTACAGTTTAGGTGCACTGCGTCGTTCACTAAGGCTCTCTACCACTGTACAGCATGGAGCTGTTATCACAGCCTGAAAGCATCAGTGTTACGGTTAGCATGCTGAGCTAACAACCATCACCTCTGCAGCTGTTGCTGCTATCTGGGTGATAACCTCAGGGAAAGACACACAGCTGAGAGCAGAGGGAAGCAACCTCTCCAGCTCCCCTAAATTGAATATGAAAAGCTCATGAGCCACAGTTTCTCTGTGCAGTTCCCAGGTCAGATGCAGATCTCCAGTGCGATGGTGAACAAATAGTCCTTCTGCTCCAGTTGCCCTGTCTGTAAGATTAGGTTTAACATTTATCTGCCTTGAAGGAAGATGAAAAGGTTAAAATGATTAACATTTGCAAAGCTCCTTGAGGAAAGTGTTACAGAGGTACAACATCACAGCAGTAACTAGAAGTCCCATAAACAAGTAGCCACCTTTGTGCAAAGAAGACATCTTTCCAAAAACCTTTGCAATACTAAATTGTGATAAATCACTACCCTTCTGAAATCTCACACACCACAGCTAGGACTTGTTCTGAAAGTATAAGGAGATAGGCTGGCTAAAGTAAGAGTACAAGGAACAATTTTCCTGGTGTAAACCCAGTGTTACAAAGAGGAAAAAATTAAAGCCATCACTTCTTTTCTAACTGCAGTGCAGAAACTTGAAGAAGTCTTCCCTCAACTCCTGAACAAACTGCACACAGTAGAACAGAAGGCACCAGCAAACAACATTTCTTCCAGCATTCGGAGGATCAGAGAGTTAATTGCCCAAACCAGGAGTGTAGCAAGCAAGGTAAAACTTTTGGATGGGACATTGGGATACTAGTGCTAATCATCATATGCATCTTCCCAGGGGCTCCATTTTCTTGGGCTATGTTAGAAGCCTGAACCTTGACATCTCCTCCCAACAACTGGATAAACAAAGCACTGTGAAAGTCATTAAAATCTTTGCAGTTGCTATTTGCAAGCAATTAATATTACCATTGTATTCACCATGGATTATTTCTAGTGCCAGCAACTTTATTTAAGTAATTGGCATAGCGTTAATGATCGCCACAGTAAAAGAACCATTTACAGGTAAAACTAATAGTTCATTACTCAACTGGCAATATTAGTTACAAGCAATAGTAATTATGGCAACTTAATACGAACTCTTCTGAGTTGACAGCATTCCTTTTTTTTTCTTTAAATTAATTTTCTGCAGAGTAGGAGAATCTTTGGCTCATACATATTTAATAGAGAAAAATACTTTCATTTTCATACATAAATTATGAGGGATTTTTCTGTAACGAGAACACTGAGGTCAAAAATTAAAACAATATATTTGAGTTAATTCACGTAAATCAAAAAAAAAAATCAGTCCATTATTATACATTCACAATGCTGGAATATGCTGCCCGTATAAATTTTAAAAAAAAAAAGGGGGGGGGGGGGGCAGAATTCATTTAGTACATGAGTGCATGTGCAGAGTTTGTTCTTCAAATATATTCCATTATCCAGGCCTATTGTGCTTACACTTGAAAACATTATTTCAGTTGTGTTGAAGTTCATTTTGAACTAAAATCCTTTTAAATTTGAATAGTATTTCATATATATCTCTACAGATTCAGCAGTAAACCAGGATTACGTGTGAAATCCTGGCCATACTATTCTGAGAGCAAAGAAACAAATTATGGGCAGAAGTTTTAAAGTCCTGTAAGAACTGCACTATGGGTATACACAGTGATGTTGCCCTGATTCAGCTAAGCACACACCCATGTCCCATTGAAATTTAATTTACATTAACAATATATTTAAGCATAGTTAATGAGGAGCTTCAATCATTTTTAAAATTAATTTTCTACATCCTCTTTACAGTGTCTTCCACAAGTTATTGTTATAAACATACAATTTTGAATGGCACATGCATAAGTGCCAATTCCATTCCAGCAGTAAGGGAGGCCGCTGGCTAAATGTTCTTGCACGCTTACCTTAAGTAAGGTCCCCAGGCAGCAATAGTGTGTCTCACTTAGAATATTTGCAACCTCAGGTCCAAGTTTCTATGACGTTTGGAGGCCAATCAGCAGTTGAAGTCAATCCAAAGATCAACGTGGAGGAACTGAAGTCTTTCACTTCCATGAGCTTGTACGTAAAGCTTCAGAAAGACAACCCACAACTGGCAGCATCTCCAGACAGATTCATCCTTTACCTTGGAAGCAAAAATGTAAGAGAATCACCCATTTCATTTATATATATATATATACACATATATATATATATATATATTTATATTTAAAAAATAATAATAAGTTGTGATAGGTTTGAAATTTATTTACCCTTGTTTTCTTCTCTCACCTTTTCTCTGTGTCTCAAAATAAGACGTGTCTACTAAAAAACTGCCATTGATTAAGTGCCAAGCTTAGAACAAGTGTTCCCAACATCCCTGTCCTTGAAAGTTCTCACCCCAAGAGCAGTGAAGGGTTCTCTCTAAGAGGCAAATTAAGCTGCCTATGCAGAATGCCACTGTGATTGTCACTACTCCAAGCCACAGTTGCCATCTTCACTGCCAGTACTGAGTTGTTCTGAAGCAGCTACTGTTATCCATCTGGCTTTCATGGGCCACATTTTAGCCAGTTTTATGCTGCTGAGAGCACCAGTTCCAGGCCTCCAAGGCCAGAAGTCCACAAGATAAGAAGGTTGCCTTACCTGTGACTTACGCTGCTGTTGTACATCCGTACATCTCTACTTTGAAACACCTGGAAAGGGCATATGCTTTCATGATCTGCAAGTGTTGTGAAACAACAGCTCATTAAATTCTGGTTCCTGAAAGAAAAAGAATCGTATCTCACAAGCCAGGTATAATCCTGGCAAGCTGTTAGTTGAGAAAGGTAAAGCAGCATGCTTTTCTTTTTAAGCTTTTCTAAAAAGAACATCTACTGAATATAAATTAAGAGAAACCCCTCTTGGCAGAAGATTTAATTGCAGCATAGTACCTGGGCTTCAGACAACCACTTCTTCCTATTTTCTACATATGACACTGCACTGTAAATAGCGATGAACAGCTTCCCATTAAACATGACCAATTTACAGTCAGTAAACATCTTATCAGCTTGTATTTACCTGATTAAAAATGGGGAAAATATCAGAGATTCTTTTTCTGTTCAGCTCTTTTGGTGAAGGAAACTAATTAGAGAATTAAGCTTTTGTTTGTTATATTTATAGGATATATATGACACCTTATATTTAAAGGAGTCATTTTGTCATATATAGCCCATGCCTTACTAACATTCTGCAATAAATTTGTTTTGACGTAGTAGCTCTGACATCCTTCTCCATTGTTTTTTTAGGTTAAAAATTACATGGGCCTTGCAATTAAAAATGACAACCTTGTCTACATTTATAATCTGGGGGGCCAAGATGTGGAGATACCTCTGGACTCCAAGCCAGTCAGCACCTGGCCTTCTTACTTCAGCATCATCAAAATCGAAAGGTAAATTGATAATGTACATTTCACCAGAATCAAAAAGCTAATAGAAGAAAATCAAGAAGAAAAAGCTGGGTCAGAATTGCCCATCAGTAGTCTTACGTGTCTGGTTCTATCCCTGCTGAAATAAAAGGAAATTCTCTTCCCTTTCAGACAGACAGGACCCATGGGGCCTTGAGGGGGAAGGGAAAGTGTCATTTTTCTCTTTCTTTTCCTGCAGAATACCAGTCTTCTAATGAGGAAATAAAAACTCTTCCTGGAGCTAGAGACTTGCTTGTTGATTTATTATTTTTTTAAGTCTAGCAAACACAAAACTCTCTTCTCTTGCAATTCCCTTCTGCAGGATTGGAAGACATGGCAAAATACTTTTAACTGTGCCCAGTCTTAGCAGCACAGCTGAAGAAAAATTCATCAAAACAGGAGAGACCCTTGGGCCTGGCTCTCTCCTGAATTTGGAACCTGAAAATACTGTTTTCTTTGTTGGTGGAGTGCCTTCAGACTTCAAGGTTGGTCAGATAAATGCTCTACACTCAAATAATACAAGCTTATCTTGCTGGGCTTCCCTTTTAACACAGAAATGGTTAATAAATGAAATGTCCTTATTTAGTCTCTTATCATCCTAGGACTCTTATCTTCTAGCTCTAGCAAAAACTATTACTTTCTCTGTAGTGGTTGTATCTTATCACCATATTGTATCATGTCATAAAGTACAATGATGAGATTCCTACTAGCTGTCAGTAAGGTTTTCTGAAAAGTAATAATAAGGAAAAAAAAAAAAGCTTGTTGACTTTTTAAATTAAATTAGATTATTAAATTAAGGCCTAGTAGCCCAGCTCAGTAGTGCAATAAAGTTTTCAAGCTACCAGTTTATTTCAATGCTATGGGTTCTTGGTACTTACAATTTTTCTTTTCCAACAGTCACAAAAATGAAAGGTAGCACACTCTTAACATTAACATGGTGTAGCAGAATACAGTGATTTGTTTGAACTTAATTTATCACTGGTTTAAATCCAGCCTTACAATGGCATGAATACTTGCCCATGCAAAACACACCTGAGGACTTGCATGAGGCTGGTGCTTCAGCCTGGTTCCTAGTGGACAGCACCCACCCCATCACAGTCAGCATGAGTTAACACCTACCTCACTTACCCACCTCATATCAGGCCATCTTTTTGGATTTAGAAAATGTTATGAATGATCTTTGCTATGAAAATTGACCTGTCTGACTGAAAACAAACTTTAGGAAGACTTTGAGAATGCTACCTTCTTGAAACTGACTGTAGTAGGTGCTAAAATGTCCAGCTGTTCCACAAGCAGCCCTCCTAACTACATCAAAACAAAGATTAATTCAATTCACTTACATACTCCTGAGCTTTCACATTGTTGTGACTACCAGATATATACCATGATTTGAATTTTAGATTACTAAACCCTGGAAATACAGTGCAAATTACCTGGGAATAGGACTAAGGAATAAGTAACAGTTGCACAGGAAAAAAAAAAAAAAGAAAAAAGTAAAAGTAATATGGCAAATGATCCCTCCAGGTTTGGTCCAGTGCAGATGAAAAGAGAAAAAGAGAAAAATGAAGAACAGGAAGGAGAATGGAAAGCAAAGGATTCATGGCTTCATTTGTTAAGCATATGTGTCTCTTGCCCGTTTAGGAATAGGCACCTCACATTTTTGTTTATTAACATACAATCTGTTTTGCCAAAAGCTAAATGCCATAGCATCCCTATGGTAAATGTTAAAATACAAAATGTGCCACTTAACCATTAGACATCACATGCTTAAAATAATTTAACAGAATAGTAGAAAAAAAAAATGGAAAAAGAAAAAAAAAGATCATTTGCCAAATCACAGGTTCTGTGCTGCAGATGAGAATCTCATTTTCTCTTACAGCTCCGTATATTCTGTATTGCTGCATTACCGTTATTATTATATTGTAAGCAAAATGGAAATAATGAGAAGCCAAAGAAAAGTTACTGGCAGTGATCAGACTCTGAAGTACAAGAGGTGTTATTAATATCACACCTGTTCCACAGGGCAGAGTATTTTAATATTAAAAGAATGATTCACTAGCTCTGTCAGCTTTATTCTATTGTATTTTTCCCTACACCAGTGTGGCTATTTAAATTCCATTTGCAGTGACCTTTGTTAAAAAAAGGAGTTTCTATATCCTGCTAACTGTTTAAAATAATACCTACTGAGACTTAGACACTGGTACAGTCTTTGAATCCAAGTACCCTGGGTTTAAAGTGTTCTTTCATTTCTTTCTCTTTCATCATGGTATGAAATTATTTTTCAGGCAGCAAAGGACATCTATACGTTAGACATTAAATGTCTGCTGAGAGGGTGAAATACATCCAGCAAGGTCTGTGATTAGTCAAATCCTAACTCTTTTTCTTTTTTCCAGGTGCACTTCCTTCAAAACTGCAAGAAAGGTTCTTGCTGGCAGTCGCCTCACCTGCCCTGACATTCTCTGTGAGGGCATTTACAAGCTCCGTTTTCACTTACAGGGCATTATCACGATAAGTACTGCAGGGACTATTCCAAGTCAGCAGCACCCCATTTGTCTCAAAATATGAAGAGCACACAGAGAAAACTGAGGCTTTCCTGATATCCGGATAAAGCAAGTGTCTTTTTACTTTTCCTCTCCCTCTGCACAGCTCCCTCCTAGCTTAGACCTCCCTGGCTTCATCGGCTGCCTGGAGCTGGCTACCCTGAACGACGATGTGATCAGCCTGTACAACTTCAGGAACGTCTACAACATTGACACCACCACATCGCCACCTTGTGCTAGGTAGGGGACAGTCACTGATTTGTACGAAGTGCCACTCCTGGTAGTTTAAACCTGATTCAGAGTGCAGATGGGAAGGGGATGCTGCGGTGCCCAGGAGGAACTTTGTCGCCTTTAATTTCTAGCCACTCCTGGGCAGCAGAGCCCATCCTCGGTTAAAGGCCACAGAGAATTCAAGTGAATTTTGGCACAAACCAGACAAGCTTTTAATAGGAATATATATATATTCTTATAATGAGGAGGTGTCTTTACCCTGCCACTTAACAAAGATGAGCAAAGAATTTTCCCATCCTCTACATACAGCACAGGATAAAAGCATGATCTAACGACAAGGGAGGTAGATACACCTTTAAAGTTATACATTAATTTTCAGGAAAAAAAAAAAAAAAAATCCCAGAAAGAATTTGAAAGAAAAATTCATCAGTCTCACCACTTCCAGAAGCAAGCATCAGTTCAGAACAATAATTTCAAAAAAATACTTTTATTGTAAAGGCCTTTAAATTTCCCAAAAGGAAAATGGTGCTGACACTGCCAAAATTTGCTCCCCTGTATGGTTTTGTTTTGTTTTGTTGTTTTTTTCATAGAAATAAGTTGGCTTTCACCCAGAGCCGAGCTGTGAGCTATTTCTTTGATGGTTCTGGCTATGCTGTGGCAAGAAACATTGAGAGAAGGGGAAGATTCAGCCAGGTGACTCGGTTTGACATTGAAGTTCGAACACCTACAGACAACGGATTGATCCTGCTGATGGTTAACGGGGTGAGTACCAAATTCTGCTGGTAGCCTTTAGCCATGAGCACCACAAGTTCTCCAGTAGTTACGTCATGTGAAATCCCAAATATTTATGTCCTTATATTTAACTTCTGGAAAGAGAAAATATGTTGTGTCCATCTGGCGCATATACGCATTAGGAGAAGAGCTGGATTCTGCTGTAATCCAGAGACATCTAGGACTTCAGGGTGTTTATACTGCTGTGGCAACACTCTGAGAGAAACTCCCATTAAGACCAGTATTGCAACTTTGTTTAAATGTGAATGCACAGCCAAATCTATAGGAAATTTCTGTGAAATAGCTCCTATAAAGCAGTGACTTCATGATAGCTGCCACTTTATAGCTGTATCTCAGGGAGTACTGCAGCTAAACAGTTATTTAAGTTACTGAAAATAGAAAGAAACCCAAATAAAAAGGCTAGATCCAAATGTCACCAGCTTTTCAGACATTTGATGGTGATGCAAACTCAGAAATGGTTTAGAGAAAGAAGATGCCATATGCAAATATCCTCTGAAGACAACTCAGATTACTTTTTTTTATCTTTGGGTGTCTCCACATCAAACTCCTGTCTTGTGTGGATTACAGCTTGGTAAAGCCACAGAAAACAATTTACTATGTAGATTCAGACCACAGACATACACTTGTCTACATACTACAAAGGAACAAATCTATTCTCAGTACAGAGCTAACCTCTAGTTTGTACCTTAAGGATAACTTCCCGAGGAGAGTTATGGTGAGCAATTTGCTCTGCAGCATAGCATGCCACCACTAACCTTTGTTCTTAGGAGGTTCTGGTCTAAGCAACTGCTTTTAAAAGTTTAACAGCCTCCACTGTGGATCAGTCATGTCTCTTCTAAGCAAAAGTGCCTGGAGGTTTGTTGGATATGTATGCTCTTTGTATGTAACGATGAAAATTGTGATCAAGTTGGATGTTAGTTGTAGAAGCCCATGCCTGTGCACAGACACTTTAGAAAGACTGCGTAAGATGCTCCATTATTCAGTTCTGCAAGGACAGCTCATAAATATTCCAAGTTCCATTTTCAAGTTTTGCTTTTCAAGACAAACCCAAGCTGCAGTTTCATAGAAAAGCACTAGATTAAAACCTACTTTTACTATTCTAAGTAATGACTCTTGAGGGTGGAACCACTTGTGTCACAGGCAGCAGTTCCTGGCCTGCAGTTGTTTTTTGAGAGTTATTGTTCCCATGTCTCCATTAGGCATGGGAACAACAGCATGAGCACTAGAAGAGAACACAAATATTAACGTTAAAAGCATTAACCCAGATCCACAGCTGCTGTAAACGTTCCTTTCTGCTTCTTTATGTTCAGATTTGGAATAAGTCTGTGCTACAGGTCTTCATTTCAAACACTCCCTAAAGGTTTCCTGGAGTAGAGCTTCCATTTATAAAGTCTAGGACTGAACCACAGAAAAGAAGCCAAACCAAGAAGCAGGAATGGTCAGAAAATCCAGAAATCAAATACACAGTAACTATTGCTCAGCCTTCACTACCTACATGTATATACCTATTCACCACTATATACCTATTCTACCTATTGCTCAGCCTTCAACAAATGCAATGGTGCTGATCAGGGCTGTGAAAAGATATAATGCTGTGCTATTATAGGCATCCTCACAGAAGCTGCTAATGCAGACACAGCCGTTCTAGCACAACATTGCTTTTACCAGTATAACATCTTGCCTTGGAGCATGAGTTATTACTTTATAAGAAAATGGATGTGTTCACATTAGGAATACTTCACCGGTGAAGAATATTGACATACCTGTGCTACCAAACACTATTTCCATAGACAAGCAGTTCATTGAGCCTTCAGAGAAGTGGTATTCATCAAACAATTATCTGTGCCTCTCTCTGTATATATATATACACATATAATATACATAAATCCAGAAACTGTTCTACTTCTGCAAACAAAAAGACCTTTTCCCAGTACCACACTGTTCACAATGTCAGACACTCTCATTGCACTGCTTTTTGTGTTTGTTTGTTTTTAATTGCTGTCACAACGATAGTGCGTTTCTGATTGCTGTTTCTATTTTATGCAGAGTATGTTCTTCAGTCTTGAGATGCACAACGGGTTCTTGTACCTCCGCTATGACTTTGGCTTCAGCACTGGCCCCATGCTGCTAGAGGACTCTATGAAGAAGGCTCAGATTAACGATGCCAAATTTCATGAGGTAGAGATGGGGATACAATCACAGCTATTTGACTAATTATCCCAGCAGCTCCAAAACAGCAAGGATTTGATGTAACACCATTTTAAAGAGCAAAAGGATGAGGAGCCAGGTGGTGATGCAGTAGAGGGGGTAGATGAGTAGAGCGTACACATACCCTGCATGTGAAAGAGCACATCAGTCCCACCAGCGCTGAGCCATGGAGGGCTCTCCCTGCCTCCTGGTAAATCAGTGCTTGTGGACAGATTCTGCACACTGCTAGACAAGGACAGGACTGTTCATGTGGGACAAAAAGTGTTAGAATTCATAATGAAATTATAGCAGTGACAATTATATTCTTCAAATATACAGTTCTCCTGAACTAAAAACATGTCATGATATTAACTTGACCACCTTAGTTGTTATACATTGTATTACAAGAAGGAATGCATTTCCTGTTTCATTCAAAGTAAGAATTATTCAGGTAGCAGTCTTTTATATATGGATAGCATTTTATGGACTTTTGAAGATCATAAACACCAAGTTGTACTTGTTTTAAGATAATTTACCTTAAGCCAGTGTAACTGTGGCAGTGGCAATAGCAAATCCCCCTTAGTGGCTTGCTTATCCTGCTATTTATTTGATGTAAATTCAAAGGCTGATTCCTGATCCACTACTACAGCTACAGCTTCAGTTCTGCTCAAACAGTTTAAGCAGGGCAAAATTATGCTTTTTATGCTTTGACGATGAAACAAGTTTTTTTTAGAAGTATGCCCTAATTTCCTGGATAAATCAATGAAGCACTCCAACATTAATGGAGTTTGTCAGCTTGCTGAAGTGTAGAATTTGGCATGGGGTAATTTTGTGTGGTTCTAATCATAAATGAAATAACCTGTTTTTTCAGGCAGCAGATAAATTGTGGCATCAACATAAGTTCCCTACTAGTAATTGTTGTCAACCTCTCCTGATTCACAAACAACTTTTTCAATAAATGGGAGTAGCTGTTCAAACAAAAAGACATAAAGATACAATCGATCTTGCAAAATCACCATGACAACTTACAAAAGATGACATTTTGGACACTTTTAAAAACATGTTTTTCTTTTCAGATTTCTATTATATATCACAATTCTAAGAAGATGATCTTGGTAGTAGACCGACGACATATAAAAAGCGTTGACAATGAAAGAACAGCAATGCCGTTC
Organism: Netta rufina; assembly: GCF_964035555.1. Taxonomy (NCBI): domain Eukaryota; kingdom Metazoa; phylum Chordata; class Aves; order Anseriformes; family Anatidae; genus Netta; species Netta rufina. Next base: position 74,344,125 of record NC_140125.1, on the reverse strand, counting down.
ACAGACATCTACATTGGAGGAGCACCTGCTGAGATCTTACAGTCCAGGTTGGTTTACAACTGGCATTCAATCATTATCTTCAAGTAATTTAAGTTGCATTTTGTGACTTGCACTTACAGTAAAACATTTTTATTTCTCAGGAAGCATTTGTTTCTTTATTCAGGAAACACTTCTTTACTGTGCAGGTGACTGGGCACTGGCACAAGTTTTCCAGAGCGGTTATGGAATCTCCCCCCTTGGAGAGACTTGAAAGTTGTCCAGGCATGGTCTTGGGCAATCTACTCTAGATGTTCCATCTTGAGCAGGGGAGTTGGATCAGATGACCTGCAGAGGTCCCTTCAAACCTCATCCGTTCTGTGATTGTGTTTTGTTTTTTTTTCTCAGTTTCAACACCTTTACATGAAACAACCCCTAAGACAAACTCCTAAGGTTTTGTATATAGCTCAACAGTAGTAAGGATTAGGCTGGATCCAGCACAGCAAAGTTCTGCTGAAACCAGTTCCATTTTAGTAATGTTAACTGAAACTGTTATCTTTATAAAAAAAAAAAAAAAAGGCAATTTCAAACACATGAAAATATAGAATCACTATTTCTTCTCACTCTGCAGAAAAATGATCTTTGTAAAGTAAAAAATGCATTAGCTGAAGAATCAAAACCCTTTACCAAGTGTATTTTGAAATCTAAAGGTGATATCTTTCCTATGTATTTCAATTCTGATAAGTCTCAGTTTCTCTCTAGACTTAAGTCAGTTGTCTCTGTGTAGGTGTGAGAAGAAAAGAAAAAGTCTAATTTTCCCATTGTACCATTTGACAGAAGCCAAACTTAATCCCAGTAGACCATACAGCTCCCAGTTCCTGTAACGATAATGCAGTGAAGCTGGGTCACACTCTGGGAAAGCAGGACAGACGCTTGAAGAAGCACATGATAGGCACCATGCGTTCTCTTGATCAGACAGCTCAGCTAGCATTTTCAAAAGGTCTCCAGCTGCTAACTGAAAACTCACAACTACTGACAGAAATACAGGCTCTCTTTAAAATAACCTCTATGTATAAAAAGGGGAAGACAGCAAATGCTGCAGAATAATTTCTAGGAATTACAGGTAAATCCTGAAACCTTATTTCGTTGTCAGGAGATCCTTTTGTAGAATTGATATATAATGAGATATAATGATAATATTGTCTGTGATGTATACCACGGATTAAGCTTTTATGATAGTGACAAACCTCCTGTAAAGGAAAATTATGCTTTTTGATCCCATGCAATTACCCAAACATGCAAACAAAATGTTGGGCAAGGGAGAAATAGCCTATGCAATTTATTGGGCCTTTCAAATAGTTCTTCATAAAGGTCTGCCATAAAGGGCTACTGAGAAAACTAGTGACACCAAGAGAGGAAAGAGTGTGGTGGATTAGAAAGTAGCTGGGAAAGAGAAAATAAGACATAGTTACCATTCAGTTTTCACGGTATAAAAGGTCTACACCACATGCCCAGAGGATCTCTCTTAGGATTGATATTGAACACATTAATGATCCAGAAACAAGGCAAAAGAATGGTGAAAAATACTTTGGTTAATCAAGCCTAGAGAAAACTTAAAAAGCCCAGAAGGCCTAGAAATCTAGGCAATTGAGCAGCCCCATGGCAAATGAAACTTGCTCGCTAATGTAGAATACAGGATGAATCACATGAATTATGCCTGCAGTTTTCTGAGTGCATTGTGGTCATTATACAAAACACTGTCAAAGATACTGTCACTGGAAGATACTGTCAAAGCAAAAAAATAAAAATAAAAATAAAAATAAAAATAAAAATAAAAATAAAAATAAAAATAAAAATAAAAATGCAACTAAGTGAGCAAGCGGTAACAGAGAAAAAATATGGACATTGTAAGAATATGATCAACATTGAAAAATGTGTACTGAAATGATTTAAGTAGAGCTACATCTTTGCCTTGTATATTGTACCCAGTTCTGGTTCTCCTGAAAAGGGTACACAGCAAAAAGCATGGTCTAAATGTGGTGACATCTTTCCATTTCCAAAAGGTGTATAAGTTGTTGTTAGAGTTATATCATCAATGAACTAAGACTTTCTGTCTATCTTTCTACTGCTAGTATCTACTATTTATATTTCTGCATCCTTTTTTTAGACAGATTTACATTTGACTGACATTGGGCTGCAGCAGTGGTGGGAAAAGTAGCTGTAGTCTTAGCGGAAAGTGTAATTTTCTTTCAAAGCAGTATATTTTCCTTCACCTCAACAGCAATTTCCTCTGTCAATTGTCTTTTAAATGAATCTGGAAGTAACATTATATGTTATTTTCCTACCACTTCACTCCCTGCATAAAGCAAAGGGGGATATAAGGGGAGCTAGGAGCTCTTGGGACTGGGAACTATAAGAACAAATTCAGAAGAAAAAGTTCTTTAGTTTTAAGCCTATCTTCTTTAGTTCCAGTTGCTCCTGGAAATTGTTGTTAATGGCGTGTTTGTAGCATCCAGCCATAGTCAATCAGAGTGGAGATAAAACCGATTGACTGATACCCTGCACTTTGAGCCAGGTCTTAGTGAGAATGACTGAAGCCTTTCTGTTGATTTAGCCTTCCCACTCATTTCACTGAGGGGCAGATGATGCCCCTACAGTGTTCTTCTCACCTTATTTCAGACATGTGCATCTGCACTCTTTCACATGATGGTCCACTTTAGCCAACATAGAAAAACAAATGTTTCCAGAACTTGATTCATTTTCATGTGTCCAATGTTTACCTTACAATGAGATAAATCAAAACTCTTTATTTCACATTCATTCTTTCAGTGTATTTGTTCCTTGGTTATCTCCTGGACTGGTACCCAGTAGGTAGCATGTCATTTCCTTGCTCTGTCAAAAACCCTCTGTGATTTTAGGCAAATTTCTCCTTTGTGCCACATAAGTATTCAGTGATATGTCCCGTGCTGTGATGCTGTGATATCTTGATAAGGGTGGAGTCGAAAATGTAGAGCAGTGAGCAGGAGCAGCTGGGATGCACTGCTGTGCAATGGACCTCAAATCTGACACAGAAAGGAACCTGGAAGCCCACCTGCTGCTCTCATTTACAGCTATGTAAACCCACTCATCAGCAATCAGAATTTACTCTTAATTCCTTGACCTCTGTTACTAATACATGTTAAGGAACATGAATGCATTTGCTCCCCAATGCAATAATAGAGCTTGCCTGTAATACCAAGAAAGGAAAAGTAACACAGAGGTTTTCTGAAATGTCAGGTGGAGATAAAAATCCAATGATTTTCACTGTAAGTGGGTACAAACCCATTTTAAAATGTTCTTTTATTTCAGCTGATATTTTTATTTTCTTAAAGTTACTCTGTATGTGCCTTCCCTTTGAACTGTCATATATTCCTCCCTGTAACGTTTATTACAGCTGGCGCATCTTGACTTTTCAAATCACCCAATGTGGTTAAATAGTTGTTTTACATAAAGACGTAGAAATTGGGCACTAGTGGTGCAAGTGACTGAGGCTCTTCAAAGTTTTTTTAACACCTTTGCAAAAAAAGTATATTCAAAAAGGCAAGGAATATGTAATTGCACTTTGACATTGTTTTCCAACAGCATTAGCTCACATCTGGCAGGAAGTATTGGCTTTAAAGGCTGCATGAAGGGTTTCCAGTTCCAAAAGAAGGATTTCAACTTGTTAGAAGAACCAGGAACCCTGGGAATTAGCTATGGATGCCCAGAGGATTCACTGGTAAGCATAATATCATTTGTGAGATAAAAACAAAATTTTGGCAGTGGATACGCCCATGAGATAGACTTTTAACTCCAAAAAAATAGAAAGGAAGTTTTCAACAAAGGAAATGACAACAAGCTCATTGACTGGTGTGTGTATGTACACGCGTGTGTGTAAGTTTGCTGGTATACTATCCAATTTTCACTATGAATTGCAGCACAAGGTATTTTGCTATTTTTATCATATGTGAGGTTGCAATGTGAAGGTTGAATTTGAAATAAGTTGTGTGCTGTATTCTGGAAGGAAATATTCCCTTGTAATTCAGTTTTTATTAAAGAGACAAGGAGAATTCTTCTCAAATGTGTCCTAATATAGATATATGGAATGAAAAAGACAGCAAGATCCCCTTCAGATGAGTTGTCAGACCCCTCAAGTCAATCCAATTCTACCTCTGTGACACACAAATCAACTGCACCAACTTCAACACTGAGGAAATTGCCATTTCTTTTCTGATCCTTTCCATCATTTATCAGTTGTTCATTACAGTGCAAAACTGGTAAATCTAAACAGTGTTTGTGGTCTGCATCCTATGGCCATATCTATTCAATATACCCATGAGAATCCATGAAGGGGAAAGAGCTCACCACTTGTAGAGTTCATCACTCAATCTCAGTCTCTGCAAAGGAGGAAGCCAGATGCAATTTGTTCTACTCCAGACCCAGTTTTCCTTCCGAGCCTCAGAGGGCTATAGACATTCAACCCCCCTCACCAGCATTCAGTCCAACAAGCAAATTCATACATCACATGCTGGGGAGGTGACTCAGTGCCACACAGTTCAAACAGGGCCTTGAGCCCCCTCTGCTTCTAGCCTGCATGTTCATTAACATCAGCAGACTCATCATGGGGCCAGAAATCCCAGGAAACTGAGAACAATTTGGCTTATGCTGTCTAAAATGACTACACTTTCTTAAGATTTTCATAGCCTGCAAGGGACAGCCTGTATAAATTAGGTTAAGACATGCAGAAAAAAAAAAAAAAAAAAAAAAAAAAAAAAAGAGGAGTTTTTATAGAACTGAATTGCCTGCATCTTTAAATGAAAGACATAGATTCATTCTTTCAATGATTTGAATGTTGTCTGCAGTTTACATGTAAATTTGTTTTATTTAATACACAGATGTCCCGCAAAGCATACTTCAATGGAGAGAGCTTCATTGCATCAAGCCAAAAAGTGTCCCTCTTAAGTGAATTTGAAGGAGGCTTTAATTTCCGCACATTGCAGCCCAATGGGCTGCTGTTCTACTATTCTGAAGGAGTGAGTATATTTTTCTTTACAGTTTGTTTTATTTTAGCTTTGGATTGTTTCTCAGGAGAATACTAAGGGCATAAAAGAATTTCTCGCTTCATCTTTTAATAAAAGAGAAAGCAGTCCACAATACAGAAGCATTCATTGATGGCCTCATTTTCACAGTTCATGTTTGATCTACAGATGAACCCAGCAATGCCTAGACATTATTTTGATGTTGTGAAGAGCATGTGATCATATGCCTAGAATTGAAGTCCTGAGGGTAGAAATACACAGTGGATCTCACTGTACTCAGCAGCACTGCAATCCCTATTTGGACCTGTAGATGCTACCAAAGTACAAACAATACTGAGGGCCTGACATTTTCCTCCCAGAGGCAATATCCAACAAGCAAAGGCAGAAAGTTTGTTTGGATTAGTGGGATGTTATTCTGAGCATTGCAGAGTTTACAGAAATTAGTTGGGAAATTGTCTGTATTCCCCAATGGTACTTAGACCTCCATGTGTGACCAGGAAAAGCAGCAATTGAGAATGACTCCTTGCAGTTATGGAAAGCCAAGCTGCTCCAAATGCCCCCTCAGAGGTGTGCCATGGGCAGAAATAGGGACTTGCACTCCAATGTTGAGTGAGACAAAGTGATTCTAGGATTCTGCAGTCTCAAACTTAAACCAGCAGCACCCATGAGCTCAAATGCCAGAACATTTGCAACCACCCCAAATGTCTGCTCTGCCATATTTGCAGAAGATCACGAGCAATGCAGCAGGGAAGGCTGTATGACACCTATAACCACTCCTGAACTTTTCCATTTTACAGTGTGGAGTATTGCCTTAAATTGAAATCAGTAACCATGTCAGCTATCCATGCTGCTTGCATAAATGAGACCCCACACACCACTTCTGGTTTTAACTCAGAATCGCTAATCCTATGAGATGCCAAGTGCCCTATTTAACAAATAGAGGTGCAGCAATTTAGCACTTGACGGAATTAGACAGCGTGATTCCTCTGAGTGCACAGTGCCCGTGCTTGCACTAATGGAACAGATAATATTCCTGCTACATGGCGCTGTGATCCCGTATGCCTGACCCAGATAGAGGATCGTATCTCTAAGATAATTTTGAGTGACTGAACAGCTCTGATCAGAGGGAATTAGGAAAAGAAAAAAAAATGTGTTGTTTTTATGACAGTGGTAGTCTTGCAGTACAGCTGGGGTACCATAGCTGGGGTACCAGAAGCACAAATGAAATGTAAGCATCATACATCTATGCTAGAGGTAAGGAGTTCATGTGACAGAAACATGAGACATAATCAGTAGCAGAATTCTCAGAATTCGATCTTAAAAAACAGCAAGAATATCACGTCTCCTGTTTTGCTTCTCAATTTATCTTCCTGGAAAACAAAACAAAACAAAACAAAACAAAAAAAACTCTTTGGTTGTAGAAAACAAATACAACAGGAAAATAAACAGAACTGTTAACTTTCCTGTGTTACACTTGCTTATGAAGATGATTTTGTCTGTATTTCAGTCAGACGTGTTATCCATCTCTATGGACAGAGGTGCTGTTGTTTTAAATGCAAGTGGAATCAAAATCCAATCACCAGACAGAAATTACAACGATGGAAAAACCCACTTCATCATTACTTCCGTCACACCAGAAAGGTAAAACTGTCCAGCAAGTTTTATTCCCTACCTTCAGAATAAAATATTTCTTGTAAAGAGCATATTAGCATTCAATATTTGCTCTCAAAGTGATTTTAGGAGTTTTTTTTTTTTTTTTTTTTTCCATTGATATGTTAAACTAATTAATTCAGTTTAAAAGAAAATAAATCAAAGCCAAAATCTCGGATTGAAATTTGGCCTGTGTTGCCTGAGCATGAGATGTTGGGAAATGTTATTAAAACTAAAAGAAAAGAATAGTGTTTCTAAAAGCTTAGTTCTTTTTTTTTTTTTTTTTTTTTTTTTTTTTTTTTTGTCCTTAGGTATGAAAGCAGTTTAATATAATTAAAAGGTAGCATGAAATTCTTTCTTCATTGGGATTGACTCTTCTGATTTGCTAATGTAATCCCAAATTGACCCTGAAGTAATTGAGGCATCTTCAGAAAAAGCATTCATTTGGGATATACAGAGTGGAACATGTTTAAAATATTTTTAATACTGACAAACATAAATGTAAGATTAAATATGGCAGTGGGAAATAAATCTATATCTGCTTCTCAGAAAACTTGAAAGCGTTGTTTTGTTGGTACGTATTTTACTGTTGTTTCCTGTGTTTAGAATTTTCTTAGAAGGTAAATACTTGAACAATCTTTCTTCAAGAACCTTGCCTGATACAACCAGGTCATTCTCAGTTTTCTAACTGAAATGGAGGTTTGTAAACATGGTTTGAAAAGCTCCAAGTACATAAAGGTGTCCTGGAAAAGTGCTGAAGGCTGTCACACTTCCCTGAAAGTTTTGAATTCCAAACTCACCAAACAAAATCCCTGTTTGATGCTTTAGCTATATTCAGTTTCTTATTAAAGCTGTAGAATCCTTCCTGCCATCTGCAGCAATTAATGTGCTTGTTGCGAAATTATATTAGGTAAAGGACATTGTATAAGCCCAAACATCCATATACTGTGGTGAAAGAGAAGGAAAAAGGGATAGGGACATGAAAAAGAAGGAATAGCATGAGCTTAGATCCTATATTACACAAACAGTAGCTCCATCCATTTATTAGCAATTCCTTGGTTTATTTATCTTCACTGAGTGGACTGTATTTTTTTGGACTTTATGATTAATCTCAGGATATTATGACATCTGTGGGCCTCTGGACTGTAAGATGCCAGTGGGCTAATTTTACTGCTACTTGTGGCACAGATGTGAGAAGGTCTCATGACTTTGGGCACTATCATTCAGTGATTTAACACATTGAACTGAATATTTTAGGTGCATGTAATATGCTGTCTAACCACCATCATGGACTTTTCCAAAACCAGCCTACAAAATGGATGCTTTGTCTTTGCAGATACGAGCTGAGTGTTGATGACAAGAAACAAAGCAAGAAGAATCCAGCAAAGGACAGAGCAGGGAAAAGCCCTGACAGCATTAAGAAGTTCTATTTTGGTGGCTCACCCCTCAAAACACAGCAAGCCAACTTCACTGGCTGCATAAGCAATGCATACTTCACTAGGTGCGTAGCATCCTCCTAAACTCATTACTAGGCAATCGTTGCCTGACAGCTCGGGTAATAGCTCAAGAGAGCTGATTGATTTTCACAATAAAAATCCCTCTCTCATTTTGTGAGGCTAGGCAGTATGTGTGAATAAGCTTCTCGCCTTATTTTCTATGGAATCTGTTGGTGCAGACCTGCTAGGTTGAGATATTTTTAAAGTGGGAAGAACTTGATGCAAATCAGCTTTCATGCTAATGGTGTTGGTGCAATGCAGAATTTGAATAGCTGTAATTTACACTTATATTATGTAGCTGCATCTCTGCCTTTGAAACAAAATGATACTAAGGCATCTCACAGACATTGCTGAAGTCAGGAGTTTGGTCAAGTGAAAATGGTCCAAATTTGTTGCTCTTAATCACTTTATGAAATATTCTTATACAGATTTTAAAGCAAAGTTGGTGTTGGAGATTCAGACTCTCTGTTTATGAGAGCATGGGTACAACAGACAAAGGTAGTATAGGCTGCCTATAATACTCAAACGTTTACTGATTAATCTGTAATTTTTAATCCACAATCCAAGAATGAAAAAGACCAACAAAATATCATTTATAATTCAAATGTAAATACTGTGATCTTTGTAAGAATTCCAACACTTGGAAAAATGTTGTTTTTGTCATCCCCTCTTTTAAACACAGATTGGATCAGGAGGTTGAAGTGGAAGATTTCCAACGGTACTCGGAGAAAGTTCAGACTTCTTTTTACGGATGCCCTGTTGAATCCCCTCCTGTTGCTCTTCTCCATAAGAAAGGAAAGAACTCATCAAAAGCCAAAGGAAACCGTAATAAAAAGGTTTGCTACAAACTGTGTCAGTTCCACTTTAGAATTTTCCACAGTTGATACATACTCCATCGTGACTGTAAATCCTCCAAGTTATGGATACCAAAAATGTAACACTTGGACATAGAAAAGGAAAGGATTCCATTCCTTTATACATTATATCACTACAAATGACTGCCCTGACCCAGCGTATCTGGCCTACACTTGCATCACTCCTTCTTGGTAGAACTGTAAAACAGAATTTCTGTCATCTTTTATGAAGTCCTGCAGAAAAAGCCCATCTTGATTGCTAGCTTCTGTTTTCAGGTGCTTCCACGTGGCTCTCTCTCCTGGGTGCAGCTAACATACACCAACATAAATGGAAAAAAAAAACTCTTCCAGCATGCAGAACTTTTGGTCCAAGTGTGTTTTTTTATGTCTGTGCTATAGCTTATATCATCAAAAACAGAGAGGAAGAGTTGAACAGGAAAAGTGCAAAAGTATTGGATTATAATTATATACAAGTATTCTGATTATCCCTTCTCCTTCCCTACATGGGCATCTGTAGTATATAGGAAAATATAGTATATAGTATATAGGAAAATCTGACTTGGAACTATTCCTAGTACTTTTGTAAGTAAAAAGCATATTGTTGACTTGTATATAAATAATACTCATTTATTTATTTGTTTGTTTGTTATATGTCCAATCTTAGTTAAATATCTGATTAATGGTTCTCTTTCTGTGAAGGTGGGGAGAGATAAAGACAAGATCTCACAACCTTCAACTGGCCTCAAAAAAATGTATCAAGAAGTGAATATGCAAAAAGACCCTCAGTGCCAATTGCCAATGAACCCCAAAGCAACTGAAAATGCTTATCAGTTTGGAGGAACAGCAAACAGCCGGCAAGAATTTGATCACATACCAAAGGATTTAAGTGAAAGGTAAAAGGACTTCAGAAATAAACATAATACATACTGGGAAGGCAAAAGATGTATATGAAAGAAAAAAAAAAAAAAAAAAAAAAAAAAGACATATTTCTGTTGGCCTTTTTTGTTATATCTTAGGCAAATTTTTCAATAGAGTACATTGTTAGGATACATTAATAGGCATTTCAGCTGAGAAAAAGTAATAAATACATTATTACATTCCTTTTTTGGGGCCTTCATCTGTATTGTATATTTAAAAATAAATGTGTCTCCTTGCCTATTTGTATGAGGACTTTGAGAATGTAATCTCTAAACAAGCATTGTATCATCAGTCTCTTCATGCCAGAAGTAATGTCATTAGAGCAGAGCTGGAAAACATGATAGTTCACCAAGAAATTAAATATAGTTATGTGTTGAGTGGACATTGGCAGCTGTTTAATGTTTAGGAGTCTGTGGAGTGCAGTAGGACATAAAGCTATGAAAACCATGTCCAATTCAAGCCATTACGGAAATACAAGTAATTAATATCAAGTCGAGATATTGTGGACATTTATTTCTCAGGCTCCCAAAGAATACACCATATGGTGTGTTATGACCAGCAAAGGATTTTGGTTTAATACTTTCCATGAAAGACTATAAATTCAACAACACAGCACTTCCTGGAAGCATACCAGACCACTAACGCAGAAAAGAAGAGTGCTATTGCCTGACTTAAGTAACAAAAGCATTAGGTTTGTTTTAATTCAACAGTGTTTTGCTTAGGTAGTCCTGATGGTGCCCATATGAGATGGAAGAACAAAATCCCAAACTCTAACGTGTCCTTTCATCTTTACAAGACATATTTGTTTTACAACTGTTATTACAGAATTCTCATTGTTATGCACATTAAAAAAAAAAAAAAAAAAAAAAAAAAAGACTTGTGATGTTTTAAAACAACTGATACTGGCAAGGGCCTAAGTGTGTGTGGAATGTACACACACATGCAATGGCAAATATAACAAGCCCTTCTGAAAATATCAGGAATGGGAGCTAAGCTAGTCACCTGTTATGAGAAGCAGGACTAATCAGTTCTGTCTCTATGCTACACTAATGCAGCTTTGCCTTTTTTAGACCCAAAGTAATAATACCAATCACTCAAGAAATCTTCACTGCTTACCATGTTGAACAGAGCAGGTATAACTTTCCATGCTGTAGTGGACTTAATGAGGACCTATTGGGATGCAGAAGCTTAGCAGCAAGTCTGGAATAACAGAAAAGATTTGTGAACAGTGCCATCACAAGAAAATTTATCTCTGTTCAACAGGAATGGAAATATATAGACTATCATTTATTCATGGTCTATTCTGATTTTATTCACTTGAGAGATTTTGATTTTTGAAAACAAGTTTGGAAGGCGGCTTATTCTCCAACTTTGAGTTCTACTCCAAAACTAATGGGAAGTTTCTCAGAAACACCACTTCCATAAAGGAGATATATATTCCTTAGGATGAGAAAAAAATCTCAGGCTTCCTCTGCTGAAGTTTGATTTCAGTTACTTATATCTGTTTTAATACTGATACTGTTTTTGTTTGCCAGAGCTCAGTTCTCTATCAGTCTGAAAACTCTCTCATCTCATGGAATGATTTTCTACGTCTCAGACCAAAAAGAGACCAATTTCATGGCCCTTTTTGTTGCCCATGGCCGACTCATTTTTATGTTTAATGCTGGTCATCAGAAGATAAGGATTAAGAGCCAAGAGAAATACAACGATGGCCTTTGGCACAATGTAAGTAAAAAATATATATATATGTTATAATGCTACAATAAAAACACTGATGATCTGACAGATCAGTGAATTTCCATTCATGTTTTCACTACCACACCTATATGTTGAGAAGTTTCTGCCAAAACTTTCATGCAGCATTTTAATAAGTCGTTAACTATGGACAGGGAAGTGAATCAGTTATAAAAATCCAGCAACTCCCAACACTGAATAGAAATGACAGAAGCAAGTAGAGTAGTGAAACAAGCAAACAAATGAACAAAAAAGTTAGCTAGGAAAGGAAGGATTGATTGTTCAACAAATTTCTTGGAAGTGCCTAAGCAAGGAGTATAGCTCTCTTGGGCTCCCTCTGTAGTCCGTGAAAAGAAATAGCAGTATAAGGGCAAGGTGAATTTCCATCTGTACATACCCATTTCTCAGAAGTCTACAGTTACTAAGCTCCTAAATTTGGCACTTAAGTGTTTAAAACAGGTTGCATGAATCCAAGCCATAAAACTGGAGAAGTCCATGAAAATACTGTGATAGCACTGTAGCAACCAATCATATATGCAAATATAAGATGAGCAGATCTCAGTAGACCTTGTGACACCTGGGATATTTCTGCCTTGTATCCTAAAACGGTAAGAATGCAGTTCTACTATTTACATAAATGTGGAGAGAGTTGTCCAGCAAAAAGTATTGGCAGTCAGTAAAATAGGCTTGTAGATGATGACTCGCAAGCTTTTCTTCTCAAACTTTTTACCTTCCACTGAAGAGAAGCGTTCCCTCAACTGATGAAAGTAATCTTCCAAATACTTTTTCTCTGTTTCTAGGTAATATTTATTAGAGGAAAAAATATTGGCCGCTTGATCATTGATGGTCTCCGAGTACTGGAAGAACCTTTCAGTGGTAACACTAATACCTGGCAAGTGACTGAACCACTGTATATTGGGGGTGTGGCTCCAGGAAAAGCTGTGAAGAACATCCAGGTAAATCTGATACCCATTACATCATCTCATACCTCTGTGTACAGCTAATGCAAAAGTTGCCTGTAGGGATTAGTTCAAAGAAAAGCATGTTATGATCCCAATTCTCAGCATGCTGAGGAGCACACAGCTCAGTTTGAGTGGATAGCAAAGCTCCCGCAGGGCTGAGCTGGTGGAAATGGGGCTAGATATCAGTAAATTTGCAGCAGTAGCTGGAAAGCCAGTGGTCCCTGAGGAAGAAAGAAATCTTAGCAACATCCAAGTTTAGGTGAGTCAGCTGAAGTTAGATGAGATCAATTTCACCCTAAGGTCTGAGATACATGAGTTTCAGAGAGGCTTAGTGTTGGCTCAGTATCTCTGTTTTGAGACAGTACCAAGGAATCAGGAATCTGCTCTACATCCATGATATTGATGTATATAGAAAGGAGTGTTAAAGCAAATTCAAACACAACCAAGACCCCTTCGAGGTAATCTTTGGTGATACGTGCCTAACAAGATAGCTACACTACTTAGGAAAAGTAGGCCTCTGCCTTGCCTCGGGGTTGTGTGGTATGTATAAAACTGTCTTGCTCTAGTTGCACTTTGGTTCTACTAATCATGCTTTTTCCCCCACATTCAGATTAACTCAGTCTACAGTTTTAGTGGCTGTCTCAGCAATTTGCAGCTCAATGGAAGATCAATTACATCGGCTTCGCAGACCTTTAGTGTAACGCCTTGCTTTGAAGGCCCATCAGAAGTGGGAACATACTTTTCATCAGAAGGAGGATATGTTGTCCTTGGTAATACACTTCCAAAATGTATTTAATAAGACTGCCATTTTCACTGTACTTCAAAATGGTATATTTCACTAAAGGATGTGGTAATTTCCAAGGCTGGGAGCTGTAAGGATTATTAGATACAGACCATTATTGTGGTAAGCAGCTGATGTTGAAAGATAAGAATGTCTCCATGAAACTTAACAAGTTGCTAGATAAGTATATCTATATGTGTATGTACACATATTTAAAATAATTAGAATAATTGCAGCAGAGAACAGTTTATAATACAGTAAAAATTATAGACATACAAGACAATCCAGCTAAAACCAAGTACACTAGCAAGAGGTCATCTCTTAGTTTGTAATTAATAAAATAATATGTCATTCAAAAATCCTGAGGAAAAGCCTTCTGTACATCCTGACAATGAACAGCATGATAGACACATCTTTTCTGTCATGGAGGCCTGCTGTGTTCCAGGAATTGTTTTAAGAGGACGTTCTTTTGGTCACATAGGCTCAGATCTGAACAGGGAAGGAAACTGCACAACCCTATTTATATTTGGCAATGCCCAGAAGAGCCACACAGTGTTTCTAATTTGCTCCCTGGCCTGCCAGCAGATTGAAAAAGGGACTTTCTGCTATTGAATCATCAAAGCTCAAGTGAACTCCCACTCACTGCATAAAGACTGCTGAAAGTCTAGCAAATTGCACAATAAGAAACTGCCAAAAAATCTAAATGGAACCTATTTTCTGATGTTGCTATTTTTTTTAACTGAATACCTATTTTTTTGAATGAGAAACATACAGAAACCTTTATTATTACTTCAAGCAAATGTAATCAAAACAAAAGTTGAAGTGGGTCATTGATGGAACACCATGACATCTCTTCAATTATGTGTACTGGCACATGTTCTAATACTTTTGTGGACAAGGCAAATAGGTTCCACCCTGGGACTTTGAATTTCCATGTTGACTTTGAGTAGATGTCCGGTTTCACCATTAACTCAGTACTTAATGTTATTCTTCTTCCCTCACAGATGAATCCTTCAGTCTAGGCCTGAAATTTGAGGTTGTTTTTGAAATACGTCCCCGAAGCAGCTCAGGAATTCTACTGCATGGCCACAGCGTGAATGGGGAGTACTTGAATATGCACATGAGAAATGGACAGGTATAACTAAGATCACATTTCTTCCACTGCTCTGACGGTTTCTTCTGCTATGCGTTTGGGGTCTGTTATATGAAGCTTTTGTCTTACAAATTTGCCATTACTCAATTCTTATTCCTCTGCTAGATATGTTAACTGCTTAGATTAGGCAACCCAGATACTTCTTTTAACATACAAAAACATAACACCAAAGACAAAATCGGATTACTTTACTGATATCAACAATTAATATTTAATGAGCAGAGCACTGGTGCTTTGGTACTGTTCTTTCATCCATTCATTAAAAATGTATAACAAGTAAGGTGATTTGATTTCACTTGATTGATTTTTATTTCTTGTATGCTAAGAGTCTGAGTTGTGCTCACTCTCTTCTTGCTTTAATAGTTGTGTATGATGGGGAGTGTGGAGGAAAAGGCAAAGTTCTGATTGTCTGTCTACCCAGCCTCTAGACCCCTGGATTTTTCTAAGGCTGTTAATTGAAAGAGAGAAGTTTGAAATGAATTTATCAGATAGTTGTTGCTGTTGCTTTTTTTTTTATGTTCATCACTAGACTCTGGATCCCTCCATACTAGGCATTCTAAACATGCAGCAATAAGCTGCAGTCTAAATAGACAAAACAAGCAAAGGCTTAGAATATAAATAAATAAATAAATAAATATGTATATGTATATGTATATATTTTTTCCCTTTTTGTAAAAAAGAATCTCAGAGACTAGGCAGTGTGAATATTCTGTGGCCACTGCAATGCACTACCCAATACCAAACTGTCAGGCAAACAGAAGGATATTTAAGTGAGGCTGGCTGAATCTCAGGTAGAAATGCAACACCTGAGGAAACATGTTGCCACTTCTCTTACAAGAACAGAACTTTACAATGGAGAACCAGAGCGGACAGTTCAACATGGTCATTCAACCTATCCTAACGCAGGTGTCTAGCATAGGTGGGATGAGCTATCTTTCAGAGAATCTGTTTTTCTATAGAGAAGACAATAGGTGCTTCAGTAAGGCACCAAACTTTTGGCAGCCCATTCTTACAGATGTAGCTACTCATTGGTAAATTAACAAAGAAATTAACATAGCACATTTCATTGCTATGTATCGTGCCACTCTTAAAGGTTGCACCTCTGTACAAGTGCACCAGCCTAGTACTTCTGTAAAGATCTGAAGGAATACTGGCATGTCCAGAAGGTTGTCCATTTTTCTAGCTGTATCAGTTGGTCTTACAAAAGCTATCACCTCACTTTTTACTTCAGACCTCACTTCCTGCATAATGCATATGCAAAACCAAAATCCATTATGGAAAAGCAGTTCTTCCCTGCCTGTCACTGCAACAGGTATGCTAGTTACCCTCTTAGTAAGCATCTGTGTTTTTACCATCATCTATCTGCTCTCCTTGAATTCATTACCAAAGACCTATTTTGTGAAAACATTTCTGCTGGAGAAACAAGAATGATCAGTATGTTTAGTCCATTTTTCAAATGCCTGTATCTCTCCCTGTCAGTATAGCTTGTCTAAGTGATTTATTAAGGAGTCGCTTTCTCTAAAAAATCTTCATTTGCTTTAATCACTCCTATGTATTTTGTCCAAGGGTGGATGAAAGAGAAGATGAGGGTCATTGCATTTCTGTTTGCTGGTGCCCTTGTGAAGGAAAATAAAAACAAAGAAGAAAAAAAAGTTTAAAATTTTTCTTGGTTACAACTGCACTGAAACAGAGATCCTCAAAAATTAAATATACATTGGTTCCTTACAACATTTTTAGCCAACAATCTGTCAGTATTGTCAGGGACAACTTAGACATTTGCCAAGCCTGAGACACTTGTGTTTGGAGTTCTCTGGCAATCACCACTGGCAATCTTGTGCCCTGCAGCAGGGACATGGCACTGCCCTGCCACTGCTGTGGTGTTAGCATGCAGGAAGATATTCATCCACGTGATTAATGCAGAGGTGAAAAATTCAGAATTAGGTTCAGTTTCTAGCTCTGCCAAAGGCTTCCTGGTAAGCATGAAGAAATAGCTTAGAGGTTGTTCTTAGATATTTCTATCTATTCCTTTCTCACATATTGACTGCTTGTTTATACTTAGTTTTTTCATGAATGTTTTCCTTATTAAGTGGCTATAAAGATGCCAAAACATCATCTGATGCCTCTGAACACTAATTTAACACCCAGAAAATTATAGAGTAGAAGTACTAGAAAATTTGAGTGAAATTAGTTGTTAGTTTTGAATCTTTTTTTTTTTTTTTGAACTCTTCTCTGAGTTCAAATAAGAAATGTTTCAGAACTGTTAAATCCTAAAACTAAAAATCAAAATCTGTGAATTAGATGTGCTATTCTAAGAAATTTCATGAACTGTTATTCTATTACTGGTTTTGAGTGGGGAATACCGCATGATTACAACAGAGGGTAAAAAAAAAGAAAAAAGAAAAAGAGAGAGAGAGAGAAGACAGAAGAGGTTTTACAGTGACTGTTACATTGTTTTCCCCCAGGTTACTGTGAAACTGAATAATGGAATCAGGGATTTTTCAACTTCAGTGACGCTGAAACAGAGTCTCTGTGATGGCAGGTGGCACCGAATTGCAGGTCAGTAAAACTTGATCATCACCTTCAGAAATGTAACAAAGCCCAATTCTCCCTCCCCAGCTATCCATCTCCGTGGACCAGTGCACTGGAAATGGAGTCATATTTTCACTTCTTCTCTTTCACCTGTCAAGATGCAAGTTCATGTGAAAGTGGCAGTCCTTTTCCTTGATCAGACATAGGAACTGTAGAGCTTCATGGGAGGACAAGCACAAAGTTCCCGCTGAATACCAAAAAGATGGATGCTTATTGTTCAGGAAACACAAAGCAGCCTAGCTGAAACACTGGCAACCTTTTCCAAGTTCTATACCAGATGATATTCTTCTTTTGCCAAATTTTCCAATTAGAGGTTAAATATACTGATATTTAATCCAATACTGAGCACAGGTCAAATTGGGGACCTGGGGACCCCAACCTAACACAGAAAGAGGTCTACAGTCAATTTTTTTTTTCCCTGTGACAGACAGCCATCCTTCATTCCCAGGTTTGAAAGTCAAAAAGTACATCTAAACCTCAGGTACTCTGGACTCCCCTACCTTCCTGTCTGGGATGGTCATTTGGGATGCCTCCCATTGTCACATCCAGAAGAGATCTGAGTGTGTGCTCTTTCGCCATGCATTCTGGTTTCCTTCTGAAGGAAGCCAAGGCACAGAAGCAAGAAAGAATCCTCAGAGCATGCCAGTAGGTCCCCTATTGGGAACGGCTACCAGTTTTACTCAGCAGCCCACCATTGCGTGCTCATACCTTGCAGCCTAGACACAGCCACCAGCAGTCAAGACTCTCACTCAGAAGCACCCTTTTCCTGTGCTCTATCTTGCATTGGCCCTGCTCTGTACCAGAATCTGCTCAGGCGCTGGTGCTGGCACTGATAATGGTTCACACCTAGTCTAGTAAATACTAAATCAAACCACTTAGCTCAAACAGATACTCCTTTCTTTCATAAAATCTTCAAATGCTGTTTTTTTACCATCTTTTTCATCTCTGTTCCTTCTCCTTTCAGTTATTAGAGATGCCAATGTGGTGCAGCTGGATGTAGATTCTGAAGTCAACCATGTAGTAGGGCCACTAAACCCAAAGGCAATTGACCACAGGGAGCCAGTGTTTATTGGAGGTGTACCAGGTAAGTATTTGGCAGTTTTGTTCTCAAATTTCAACACGGTTTCCACAGGAAGCATAAAAGCTGAAGAGGGACTCTGTCAGGGAGTATAGTGATAGGACAAGGGGTAATGGTTTTAAACTAAAAGACGGTCAGTTTAGATTAAACGTTGGGAAGAAATTCTTTACTCAGAGGATGGTTAGGCACTGGCACAGGTTGCCCAGAGAAGCTGAGAATGCCCCATCCCTGGAGGTATTCAAGGACAGGTTGTGTGGCCCTGGGCAACCTGGTCTAGCACGAAGTTCCCTGCCCATGGCAGAGGGTTGGAATTAGGTGGTCTTTAAGGTCCCTTCCAACCCAAAGCATACTATGACTCTATGATTCTATGATTCTATGATTCTAAGCTTAGTTTTAATTAAAAAAAAAAAAAAAAAAAAAAAAAAAAAAAAAAAAAAAAAAGAATAACCTGGCAAAATTCAAAGGCTCAAGAGCTGATCAGAAATGTTCTGCCTCACATTCTGGAAGAAAAATGTCCTGCTTCATTGAAATCATTGAAATTAAAATGTTCATAGTTGCTAGAGAGTTGGGTATGGGCTCAGTTCTCTAGTCTGCTAGCTAGAAAAAATCACTGTTTTCCACTTTCCTTTCCAGTAAGGACTTACTGCTTCAAATAAGTTATTTATTTAGTTAGTTGTTTATTCATTTACGGGATTGGAAACTCACTGTAAATGGAATCACAAGGATTTGTTGCTGGTAGGCTGCTTTCCTCTTCTGCAAGGAATGGCGTCTTTGAACACAATACCAAACATGAGGATCCTTTTTTTGACTTGTGATTCCTATTGCACAGATGTCTGCTAATGTGAATTTGTGACTCACAGACCATCTGTGTAGCGTGGGCCAAGATTACTACATTTACTTCCCTTATTCAACAGACAGAGCTACTCTGTTGGGGTTCATATGCAAACTGTAATCAACACTACGTGATTCAATTTTTAAGTCATCTCCTGTACATTTCTCATTGAAAGCTTGCAGCATTATTTCTGTGTGCCTTGCATGTCAATCATGAGCAGCTCTAACTATACAATTTATTATATTGCTTATCTTGGATTAGTGGCTTGAGTGCATGATGTTCTCATCCAACCAACACTACCAGGAGAAAAAATGAGCCCAAAGGGAATCATAAAATCTATGCGCACATGCCTGTTCACTCTTTAAATCCAAATTGGAGTTTTATTAGGATAGAATTCTTCCCAGAGAGGTAATATAAAGTGGTAATTGCAAATGCTGTTCTGCGTCATAACAGAGCTTTCTATTTCTACATTAATTATAGAATACTAAAGCAATGCCATCCATTGGCTCTCTATATATTATTATCACCCTGGCACAAAAGAATCTTATAATGAACTTCACAACAACAAACAAAATACAACACTATTGCCAGGTAAATACAGGAAACTAAATGCAACCTAACAAATCACAGACAACAATTCATGTAATGTTAATAGAAAATGCAATCATGCAGCCTGGAATTCATCTACTCTGTTACTTAAAATGCAGTTACCCAAAAATGCAAGATTGAACCTCTATTGACTATGTACTATTAAGAGTTTTACCTACATGTAGATAACTCCCCATATTTACTCTAGTGGCCTCTGGACTAGACATTAGTGGACTGGTCCAGACATTAAATGACCCTTGGCAAAGATGCAGTTAGTAGCAAACAAAAAGGAAAGAATTCATGGAAGATTCTTGTCACACACATAGACTAGATTGCAGACACCAACCTTCCTTTCATCCATGCAAGCTATTCAGTGGAACAAAAATATTTTTAGTGTATTCTGACTCTTCCAAAAGCTGGTTACTCCAGTAGCTAAACTTTTCTATAAAGCTAAACCTTTCTATAGAATTCAGGCTTTGGTTTTCTGTGTGACCTCGTCACAAGTAGGATCTATTACAGCATGGGCTTTAGAATTGAACACTGAACTGCAATTGAGAAGACTCGGTTTCCAGTACAGATTATGCCACCAAACTGATTATTTTGGTCTTTCTAAACTCTAACTTCTTTTTCCTTAAAATCTGTTTCTTCCAGAGTCTCTGCTAACATCCAGCCTGACGACACGCAACTCCTTCATTGGCTGTATTCGTAATTTCATGATTGATGAAAAACCAGTGAGTTTTAGTAAAGCAGCTTTGGTTAGCGGTGCTGTAAGCATCAATTCATGTCCAGCAGCCTGATAGTGCACTGCATCAATCCTGTAAGTTTCTGTGGTCCTGTAAAGACCACAAGAAGGAAAAATAGAACAAAAGTGTTCTACCCATCACCAATGTTGAGAAGAAAAAAGAAAAAAGAAAATATCAAGGATCCATCTACAGAAAGGATTATGTTTAAGGGTCACTTCTAATGTTTATGTGCAAACAAAAATCACTGAAGAATAAAGAGCTATGGCTTCTGCAGTTCTCTTATTATACCACAAGAGTGAGCTTTACCATTTCTTTTAGTGTGTGTGGCCAATCTGTCACATGAAAATGTGGAATCATAAAAGAAATTTAAAATATATTAAATATGTTACTTCCAAGATAGATCCTGTACGTGATTTCGTATTTTAGGTCACCATTTGTGTCCCAGGAAAAGATCTGCTACTGTACATTAAAAAATAAAGCTCACACTGCAAATAACCATGGTCAAAGATTTAAAACAACAAAAAAAAAAAAATCAACTCATTTATATATTCCTCAATTAAACTGAGAGGCAGAAAGCATACCATGTCAGTCTTAACCAGTATCTTCCCCAGTCTCAGTAGGCAAAGGTTTAACAGACAGAAGTGGTCTTGGCTCATTCTAGATGAAAAACTGCAAGCTCTGGACAGACTGGCACAGGGACTCCCTGGCAGATAGGATGCCATCATTGCCTCTCCACTCATCTACACAGCCCAGTGTTGTGGCTCAATAGCCACAAGAGAATGGACAAGAGAAGAGAGCATGGCTCCAGGAGGAGAGAGGAAAGCATGCCTTTCCTTCCACCAACCTTGTCAGCTCTGCTTATGGCTTCAGCCCCATACCTGCTCTGCCTTCTGGACACACCTCCCATTCTTGTCGCTGCAACTCTAAGCCCCCAGGACTAATGGCCCCTTATTTCTGGGAGTGGTGCCCAGCCCTCTCCTTTCATCACTCCACAGCCCACTGTTTAGAAGTTTAGAAGCAAGCAGCGTGAGTATCCCTTATTACCAAGCACATCAGGGGGTCCCCAAACCCAGCTGCCTTCAAATGTTGTATTTTTCTCAGATATCAAAAGTAATATGCGTGCTCAACTCTTTCCTTTTTCCAGCCACTACTAAGACTGTGAGTAGAAAACTTTTAGGCCTTCTGGACTGGGATTTTTTTATTATTGATGCCAGGGTGATATCCTCAGGTCAGTGAGCTGGACTCCCAGTGGGTTCTGGAGACTGCATGGTGTCAGGGCTGTGTAGCTGGGACAAAGACTAAAAAGGGGAGCAGAAGTCTCTCTTGGTTCTGATGCAGCGATTTGTTAGATTGGCCTAATCTTTTGATGCCACAACTTCAGCTAAGCTTCCTCTGGCCCTGGGCTCCTGAACCCCATTGCTGGAGAGAAAAGAACAGCAGATTCACAGCTTAGATAGGTTCGTTACAAGGATTACCAAAATTCCTTTCAAGGCTGTCTGCAGCTGCTAAGCAGAGATAGCTGAGAATAGCATATGCTTGTGCCCTGTAAGAGCATCACAGTTTAGCGAATGCTGGTATTAAGTGGAGCATTATATGTTAACTGGTACACATATACTCACAATATTTTTCCATCTTACATTTACTTCAGACTAAAGCACATTTTCTCATATCCACATCCAAGCTCTGTCTGGTAAAAACAGTATTTTTCTTAGACATATTTGCTGCAATAAGAGTTGGGTTTGTTCAGTGGTTTTATATATAGAAATGACTTTTCTGATTAATCAGTCCTTTGCATACTATATATATATATGCAAAACAACAAAAAAAAATACAGTAAAATAGTACGTGAATAAAATGCACATTAAAATTTATAAATTGCTACCATTCCGTTTACTTCTCTTTAATACACCCCCAGCTAATCAAACACAGCAACAGTGGAGGACATCTTCCTCAAGTGTCCTGTCTAGGCCTCAGAGATGCAGGTTTTCCCCCTGCAGAATAGAGTTTCCAAAAAATAAAAAATAAAATTAAAAAAAAAAAAAAGCCTACAAACTGGACAATTCTTGTAGTCAGAGGAGAATAGAGAATAACTTGAGTTCCTCTGTTCCCAACACTCTCATGAACCTTGAAATTACCATTCCACATGCACCCAAAAACTCTGTCTGATGCATTACATCACACATACCTGCAATCATTTCAAAGCTCATTTCAAATCATTTCAAAGTGTTTAGGAAAAGGTAACTGCCTAAGCAGAAATCTTAACAGAATTAAATTCACCTTTCTGTCTTAAAACTCATAGCTATAGGGCAGAAAACACTTCATTTACAAAGATCTGGGGAAAAAACTCCATGTTCTCAGGTACAGTGTTAGATTGTTCATTTGCATTTTCAATATGAATATAAGTAACTCAATTCTGCATGAAGACAAAACACACACACACACACACAATAAATAAATAAATAAATAAATAAATAAATAAATAAATAAAAGACCTTAAGGAGCTTATACATTTCCTCTGACACCTTCAAGATTTTAATGTGTTGTTACATCATGGAGTATTCTGAAATTTGACATTTCGATGGCTATATAAGAAAGAATCCAACTTCAAGCTGAAACACTCAAAAAAATGCTTCAAAGTAGACTATTTAATTAGGATCTCTGCCCTCTCTCTTTTATTTCTGAAGATCTGTAGAGATCTCCCACAGTTCCTATCAACCTTCTTTCTCCTCAGGGATCAAGAGTATGGACAATAGCCTGAAAAGGAAAATGAAAGATGAAAGGTTAGAGATTTGACAATAATTCTCCAACAGCCAACAATTCCAAGTAAAACAACTTAGTATGTGAGCTAAGCAATGATAAAAATCCAGGAATAACATTGGTTCAAATTCCAGTGTATTCTCCCTCCAGCAACATGTGACCTAAATAGTCAAATTAAAAAGTTGCTGAAAGCATAGCACATACGTTCATGATGCACATTTGGCTCTTCTTCGGATTGGGATTTAAGGGTTAGGTTATTCACAGATTCACAGTGGGCCATGTCAACTCATTTCCTCTCAATAACATTGTAAGTTACTCCTACAATTCAACTCATGTTCCAAAGCTCTGCATGCTATTGTTGTACAACATCAACAATAAAAATTACTGAGAAAATAAGGGTAAGAAACATGCAGTAGCATAAGACTGGTGATTAAATAATTCATATAGGCAAGAAGTCTCTGACGGAACTAGATTCATCTGTTTATACTATGGTAACCAGGAGCTTGAACTGCAATGAAACAGGTCAGTGCGTGACTATTTCTTTTGCACAGTTGAACTGCCTTCATTAAGCCTCCAAGCGCATGCATCAAGCCAAACTGGTAATTATGTACCCACTTTCTGCCCTTCAGACCTCTTTTGGAAGCTAAAAAGTATTCCCATATGAACATGAAACTTAATGCAACCAGGATTCAGAATGTTTCCTACCTCAGGGAGAACAATCATTTGCCATCACAGACCTCTTAATAGTACATTGGAAGACAACGCCTGGGGTTTCTTGCTGCAGCCTGATGTGCAATGGAGCAAATCCCACTAAGATGAATTGTGATGGGACATAGACCACAAAAACTACAGCTAAATGAAACAAAAAGTAGAAAGTGTAACTAACTGGAAAACAAAACAAAACAAAACAAAACAAAACAAAACAAAAAAAAAAAAAAGCAAGCCAGAGACAGTAACAGAAGAGACTTCTGTAGACTTTAAATTAAGCTTTAAAATGTTTACAAGCACTGTGGCACTGTTTTTAGCCAAAGTTAGGCCAAAAAGACACATGAAGGGAAGACTTTAAGGACATGATCATACTCAAAATTATAGAAATAGCCTCACATCCAGCAGCTAGAAAAGACCACAGTTTTGGACCAGTCTTGGTAATCACAGGGAACAAAAGCTACAGATTACACTTAGTCTGTTCAGAGAGATGTGAAATTACTGTCTGCTTTCCTGATTAATATTCATGTAGTTTTACACTAGTGGTTGTTTATAAAAGAAGAGTTTGAGGCAGCATTATTCTATTCAGGCAGTATTACTCTATTCATACTGAGGTTTCCATCCATCTGTAACAATGAACCCACTGGTCCTTTGCAACTTCAAATGTGAGGCCTGTGTAAGCTTAAACTACTCTGTACTTTTCCTTAAGAACTTAAAACACTACAAATTTCCAGTAGACAGATTCTTTTCTTTCAACTCAGTTTTTAAAAATTAATTTGGATATGTATTTCTTATATTTATTTCTTATATATCAAGTATTACTATTATTGTTTGCAGCAATACATAGTCAATATTTTCAGGGAAGTTTTTTTTAGTCATTTGCTATAACTTTGTTTTACTGGGGACTTGTAATCTCTATGGGATCCTAGGTCATGTCCAGGAGTCAGCACTATGGTTGTGCCAGTCAATAAAGGTTTAGGGCATACTGACTGGGTCCCAAAGCTGCTATGTTCAACACTGAGGAGAAACCACCGTCTTAGCCCACTGTGGACAGTTATTTGCTGAAGAAATATTAAACTGAGCTTAAAAAAAAAATGTAATTTACGGGTTTGGTGGGAGGGCATGTCATTGGGCATTCCCAAGTGAGCCTGTTTTTATTTTATTTTTGATGTATAGTTTCATATCATTTAATATATTTTGCACCAGCGAGTGAATCATGTATTTGGGAAATATATTGGGGAAAAAAAATGTATCTTTTCATACAGTTTTTGACAAAAATAATAATATCGAGTTGAATTCCGTATTCCCCACAGAACGCGTTCTCCTCCCTCGGCAGCGGCGGCCGTTGGGCCGCGCGGGCACCATGCCCAGCCCCACCCTAGGCACCGCCCACCCTCCACACCGCACCCCCCTCCCCTGGAACGTTCCATTCCACGCGGCCCAGCCCCCTCGGCGAGCCCGGCGGGTGGAACATTCCACTGCGGGGAAGGCGGGGGGGGTGGGGGGGGATGTACAGAGCAGCGCCGAGCTGTGAGGCGGCCGTGAGGCGGCTGTGGCGGCCATGACGCAGTCGGTGGTGGTGCAGGGTAAGGGGCCTCAGCGCCGTCCCGCCGCCATTTGCCGTGCCCTGTCCTGCCTTTCCCTGCCTGACCTGTCCCCTGTCTCTCCCCTTTGCAGTGGGCCAGTGCGGGAACCAGGTGGGCTGCCGCTTCTGGGACCTGGCGCTGCGGGAGCACGCCGCCGTCAACAAGGTAACGGCGCCGCTTCCTGGGGCAGGCGGCCCTCACACGCTGCCTGCTTCGTTACATGAAAGGCCGCGCTGTCCCCCGAGGGCCGGCCCTGCTGTGTGTGAGGAAACGGGAGGGTTGGTCACTGCCGGCTCTGTCACCTTGGCCCTGGAGTCCTCGGCAATAAAGCTAAAAAACCGCCACCCCAAAGCCTTTCCATACCAGCACATGATGTGAGGTGACTTGCTCTGCAGGTGTACGGACCAAAATAGTGGGGTGAAGAGGGCACAGGGATGTGCTGAGCACCCTGTGCAAAGTGCGCTCTTCATGCTACTCTTCACAGAGATACCATTTGCTGACAAATACCTTGTGTTAGCAGAGGTAATGATCATCAGACCTTCACAATGCCTTTTGCTGAAGAAACTAGTAAGGCAATAGGTGAAGTTCATATGTATATGGAGCATCTCTTGGTTTTAGTGTCATAGGGAACGCTGACTTCCAAACTCTGCTTCATCAGGACTTGAAAACTGATAATCTGGAAAAGGTTAATAACGTTAAAGCACGTGAAGCTGACAAATATCTTTAGCTTTATGGTGGGAGAAGTGATTTACACGCCATCCCTCAGCAGGGAGCTTGGAAATCACTGATACGGCAGCGTATGGTGCTTTCATTTCCACAGAACATCTTGGGCATGGAACTGTCCCAGCATCACATCACTGATGAGCTGAACCAGCTAGACAGCAGCCATTTAGTAATTTCATTGAGATCTTCAGTAAAATCCTAAATCTTTAAAAATGAGGGAAAAGTACTTATTTAATCTTTGGCTGAAAAATTCATTTGCTAACTACATCCTCCTGTTGGTTTTTACTATCAACTGACACTTCAGTGAAATGTGTTTTAATGCTGACTGGAGCTGGTTGGATAGAACTCTGATGCGTACCCTGGTTTGAGTGGGGATGTTTGATAACCCTCAGAGGTTCACTCTAACGTAAATTATTCTGTGAAAAAGCACAGAGAAGTTCTGACATAACATCTTATCTCATTTTTTTTTTATTTTCAGAAAGGAATTTATGATGAAGCATTAAGCAGTTTCTTCAGGAATGTAGATACAAGGTAAGACTTCTTATCAAGAAACCTGTGAGTTTAACACAACAGAACAACAATTCTAGTCCCTCCTCTTAACCTTTAATTTAAAGTTTTTTAAAGTTTTCTTTTTTTTTCAGGTCATATTTATTATGTGCTAGAAAAAGATTTTTTTTGTCTTCTTTTTTGTCTTCTCCTTAAAACACTATCTTACCTTTCCATTCTAAGTATGTGTACTTCAGTAACTAAATTTGTTGAAAGTGTCTGGCTTTGCTTTTCTTTCCTCATATCCAAAAAATGGACAGTCAAGATCTGATAGCTTTTGCCCTTGCCAATCATGATCAGATTGAGAGCTCTCTGAATAATAACTTAGCAGCATGTATTGAAGAGTTGTAGGAGGAATTACATATAAGATAGAAAAGGTCCTGTCAGTTTTTAAATCCCCTTTACCTGATTTTTATCTGTAGGTTGCTGCACAGAGTGGTGGTTGTAATTTTTTTTTAAGTTATCCAATTCATACCTTAAAAATCATATCTGTCTGTCCAGGTACAGAAATCTTTGTAGTGGGCACCTGGATATTGTTGTTACGTTGTAATTCGTTAAAAAGCATTTGACCAGCCTCTGTTTACTTCCATCATACGGCAAAAATACAGCACTCAATTGTAGCTGGAATGGCATTGGAATCGTATTTTGTCACAATTCTTTATCTTAGAAATTCTTAGAATATCTTTTTTTTTTGTCAAGAACATCTAATTGTAAACAATGTCTGTGTTTTTATATGTGCCAGATGAAAGCACCAATTTTTCCGGAAATCAGAGATTACAGCGTTCAACAAAGGGAACATCTGAAAACCTCCTATATTGATGGCAGCAACGGCCAGAAGGCCAGCTTGCTCCTATAGACTGAGAAGCAAAATACTTTCCCCTACCTTTATCAAACTGGTTGTATAATGATAACTACTAAAAGCAACTTAGATCAGCCAAAATAATTACCCAGTTTTAAAGTGAACATATGTGTATGTGACCATGAAGGGTGCTAATGAGCTAATTGCATAACACAGTTTCCATATTTTAGTCTTCTTGTGGTAAATTTACGTACCCAAAACATCTGTTAAATATGGCTGGTGATGTCTTACCCCAAAGATCATGCATGTTGCATTCAGACTGGGCGGACTTAATAAAAAATGCATGGTTTTATATGCAGAAAAGCACGTCTTAAATAAGCCAAGGGGATTCATCAAAGTGAATGGAAGTACAAGCTGTCGTGAAAGACGGCAAAGACTAGCTAAAGAAAGATACAGGGTTTGTTTGTTCACTTGTTTATTTTCTCTTTGGATTTTGTTAGTCCCTGAAGAGAAATAGAACTTTTCTGGCTGGATTTTCTGGTGCTACAGCGGACTCATACAGGGAGCTGCATAGGCTAGAGTAATCAACATGAGTACTATAGGCTGTAGTTAGCTGCTCAGCAAATGAGAAGTGTTTAGAGAGCTGCTTTGAGCGAGACTGTAGAAGCTCCTTTAGCAGTCCAGTGCAGCCCCATCCTCTTTCTCCCACTTGATACCTGGTGGGACTGAGCATGGTCAGAACATTTGGTGCTTTCAGCTGACGTTTTGGATTATTATCGTGGCTGAATGTAGAATAGTCTAAGAGATATTTCATATAGTGTGATTTTAGGGTTGACTGGCCCCCAAACTAGGTAAGTTGAGGGAAAAATAAGTCATCTTCCACTATCTCCCTCCCCCTTTTTTTTTTTTAATTTTGTATTGAATACATTTGGTCCAGACCAGAATATCTCATCCTTTGAGTGCAGAAGCACCAGCATTTAAGTATGGAAAAAAGCACTTGTACAAAATGCACAGACCTCTGGACTGGCTCAGTACAACCAATCCTGGGAAAAAAAAAAAAAAGGATACTAAAGCTGTGTCAGCACAGCATGATTTCTGACCTAGTAAATCTTAATGGCAGAGTAAGCCAGGCACTAGTGCTGTTATGCTGCTTTCACACCTCAAGCAGTAAAACAGTGCTGTACTACCCCCACTGAAAATCTAGCAGTGTTATTTGGTGAACTATCTACCATTATACGATGCAGATGCATGACATCCTAGAGATAAAGAGGGTACTTTCAGATTTGGCAACGCTTGTAGAACTCAATTAGAGGCTGTAGTGGAGAGGAATGTTTCGATGCTTATCCTTTTCAGCCTCGTGAAGTACTGCTTAGAATATTCCTCAATGAGATTGTATCCCGTAATTGTATGCTTTTAGGAAATTACGAGGCATTTCTTAGGGTGCATTTCAGGGTGTTTCTGTTTGTATTGTAATAGCCCTCTGAACATTGAAAATTAAGGAGGGAATTGTATTCCAATACACATTGCCTTATTTTCTATTATGGTTCTGAGCTTGATTTTTTTTTTTCTTTTTTTCCAGAAGTGCTGGTGATGGTCCTGGTATTTACAAAGGAAAAATTTGCTCTTTAAAAGCACGAGTAAGGCAATCTGTAACAGCTGTTCTTTTCACATTACATACTTATGTTCAACTGTGTAAAGATTTTCCTAATATTCTTATAAATGTATATGTTTTGATTTACTATTTTGAATATCAAAATTTCCAGCAGTAACTTATGGTTCAGTGGAGTAATGCAGTTTGCAGCCAGGCTTGTTCCTTAATTTAAAGTATAATTTTTAATAAAACAATTGCAGATATTATCAAGCAAGGCTTTCTTTGTAAATTTTAAGGGGGGCAGGGGAGGTGAGCCACTTCTTTCTAAGTGATTGATAAGCAACAAAACATGAAACATAACTGCTTCAATTCCTTTACTTCTGAGTATTTGGGAAAAAGTATTATTAACGTTTTAACACGATTGCAGTATCGGAAATACCCTTCTAGTGAATGACTTCTGGCAAAGCAGGCAAGGTGAATGTTACAAGTTAGCCTCTTAGTTAACAAGTGGGGAAAAAAGTCTCTCTGGAGCACAGTAGAAACAACATACCTTTGATACTGTAAATAATTTTCTATTTCTTTTGTTATTGTTTCAAAGAGTGGCTTTCTTACTGCCTGAATTGTAACACATGCCTTTCTCACAGGCGCTGTTGATTGACATGGAGGAGGGTGTGGTAAATGAAATTCTGCAGGGACCATTGAGAGATGTGTTTGATAGCAAGCAGCTTATCACAGATGTTTCTGGTTCAGGAAACAACTGGTGAGATCCTCTTCAGAAAGTACTTCTTAGTAACTAATTAGATGGCATTTGAAAAGGGAAATGATAACAGTAGTTTTCTAGTTCATTCTGCTGCACCTGGGGAGCTGCAGCATACTACCAGTGAGCTTCAGAGTCACTGTTGCCTGGAGGAGGGCTTTGAAAAGCATTTTGCAGGAGGATAATTCTGCTGATAAATCATTTCTTCTGTGTTTTTTTTCTTTTATTTTTTCTTTCAAAATAACATGCTTTACGTTTTGCTTTTTGTTGGTTTTTTTTTGTTGTTTTTTTTGGCATTCAGCTGTTACCATTGCTCAGTCAAACCCCTAATCAATCTAGTTTGAGTCTGTGCAGCTAGTGTAGAAATGAGATATATGAACAAATGCATTTCAGATTTCTATGCATCATGGAGTCTGGCTTTGTGCATATAAACTACATTAGCAAAAAGATAAATTAAGAAAAAGTTTGATTAACGTAATGAATTCCAAATTTTCACTGCATCCAGCTCTGATCTCTTGAACTGTTAGTCAATATCTTACAAAATGTCAAATAGAAGGAGCTAAAAAACTGAAAGACTAATTGTTGGAGGTTGTTTTTCATTTGTTTGTTTGTTTTTCTTATATTTAGGGCAGTAGGTCAAAAGGTATATGGCTGTCAGTACCGGGAAAACATTGTGGAAAAGCTGAGGAAAACTGCGGAACATTGTGATTGTCTACAGTGTTTTTTTGTAATTCATTCTATGGGAGGTGGTAAGTATACTTTTCATAGTATGATCGCACATGCTGCAGGTGAAAAGAAAAAGAAAACCGTAGATCTTGAAGGTTGCTGTAATAATCTACATCATGCTGAATGCAGAAAAAAAAAGTACAGTCCAATTAGGCAGACTCATAATTATTTATTATTTGTTTTGTTAGGGTACTGAGGAGTCCTAATCATGAACTTACTGAAGTAAGTTAGAACAGAAATATGTTTTCAATCTGAAAGAGAAGAGAAGACAGCAGATACATTTAGACAATTTACATCAAATACAAGGAAACACTGAGATAATACTGATCAGAAGAAGGGCCAGTTGCCTCAGAATGTTGAAATAATTGCTGTAATCAAGTTGTTTTTAATTGTACAGAAAATGTTTTCAGGAAGGCTTTGAAGGAGACTCGGTTGCTTAACTCCATTGTTTTTCAATTTTCCTTCCACACAATTCTGTTGAATTCTGTTAATAAATCAGATGGGACAATCCATTGTGGTGACAATTTTGTCATTTCTGTATTGCTACTAAGTATTCCTCCCCCAGAAACACAGCAGGGAAGAGGGGTCAGGAGCATGTATTATGAACGGTTATGATACCAAAACAGACACTGAAAATAGCTCTAAATATGACACAGGAGCTTTGTCAAGGGCCTTTTTTGTGGTCATTTGCTTAATTTGAGACCCTAGTTATTTCCATTACGGCAGAAAATCACTGTGTTGTTTGTAGATAAAAATTGTCTGCTGCTGAGAATGTGAGCTGTCCAAGACAGGAAAAATAGTTTAATTCTCTGACATGAACTTAGTGCTACGTGCTTAGTGC
The DNA here is from genome assembly GCF_964035555.1 of Netta rufina. Lineage (NCBI taxonomy): Eukaryota > Metazoa > Chordata > Aves > Anseriformes > Anatidae > Netta > Netta rufina. Next base: position 74,312,683 of record NC_140125.1, on the reverse strand, counting down.
TAATAAGGAAAAAAGTGTGTGTGCTGGGATAAAGGAGTTACTCTTTTTTGACTGGAGATTGAAGGAGTTTCATAAATTCCCCAGGAGAAAAGTAAACTTAAATAATTGCTTGGATTAGTTGTGTTTTTTAAACAAATGTTTTGTTTCAAAATTCAAATTAAAGGCTTTATAGAAACAGAAGTCCTAGGTCAAAAAAAAAAAGAAACAGTTACGTATTATGACTTCTTGGTTTGCAGAAATTTTAGAGATTGTTTACTTGATCCTGTCTGGTACTGTTTGGGAAAAACTTCTATCATGTAATTATTTCTTGTCTTGGAAAAACTTTCCTTCCTTAAATTACATCCGAGTAGCTTCCACTGTCTTCCAAATGCTTCAGAAAATGCTCACTAATATAAATAATTGAAAAGTTGTATGTTTCCAACATATGAGACTAAGTGCTTATAAGAACATGGGGGACTTCCTCTCATTCTGGCTTCCTCCCTAATTATTTTTAGGGACCGGATCTGGTCTTGGAACTTTCGTACTAAATTTGCTTGAGGATGAATTCCCAGAAGTACATAGATTTGTTACTGCAGTTTATCCCTCTGGTGAAGATGATGTTATTACTTCTCCATATAACAGTGTTCTGGCTATGAAGGAGCTTAATGAACATGCGGACTGTGTGCTACCAATAGAGAATGAAGTAAGGAATAACATTCTGTTTCTATCAATTTCTTTTTTACTAGACTGAATATAGGAAATACTTCTTCCTCCTGAGTGTTGATAAGAGTGATAATTGAACTCCTGAGTAACTTGCAGGCTTTTGAAATGAATCACTTAAAAGATGCTCTGTACTTTGCTTCCACCTGCAAAGATATCTAGAGTGATATATGTATTTTTTTTCATGATTATTTCAAGGTAGGTAGTGAGAAACTCCTGTTTACTAAAGCTGAAATTCCTACATCTATTAGCATCAATTTGTATGTAGTATTAGTATACTGCTAATGTACTAATAGTCTTTTTTTAAGGGAAATGACTAACCCCACCAAATTCCAACAGGCGTGGCTTTAGTCACGAGTGGTTTGGGCATCATAGACATACGTGACTGCACAAACAGAAGCAAGAGAAAGTAAAATATATTTAAGGAGTATATTTTTGCTTTCACAGGAATTATGAGGATTTTGAGTAGTTAAATAAAATTCAAATTTCTGAGTCAAGCTATGTACGTTTGTGACATGTAAGGAACAGACGTTTAGAAACACTTCAGTCAATTGGAACTGGTCAAAAGTTGGGCATATGTGTATCAAAGGTATAATCTCTGAACAAGCACTAAAGTCTTATTTTTTTTCTTTAACTGAAATGGAAAAATCGGGGTACAGCATTTGAAAGCTCTGTATACAACGCTTCTTGCATGCTTTTTGTTGTGCTTTTTTTTTTTCTCTCTCTCAAAGTCTCTGTTTGATATAGTTAACAAAATTCATCAGATGATGAATTCTGGGAAGCTAGGGTCAACTGTGAAGCCAAACAGCTTGGTAACATCAAGTGCAGGCATCACAAAAGCCGTACAGGAGAAGCCATTTGATGCAATGAATAATATCGTAGCCAACTTGCTGCTGAACCTGACAAGGTAAGGTTATAGACTCTGTACAAGTAATATTGCTGGAGGCACAGTGTGTGCTGCAAATATGCAGGTCTGCATCAGCTCAAAGAAAATTGTTTTCAATTTGATACTAGTCTCCTCTTTTTCAGAATTGCTTATTAAATGTTGAAGTGCTTGGATGTATTTATATTGCAGAGGTTTTGTTGTAGCTGTAATAGTCTTAGATCTGAAGTACGAACAGGTTCATGGACAAAAGGATGTTGTCCTCTATCAATGCTTAATGGCACCCAGGGAGGTTAGCAGTTCTGGGCCAACTATATTATTTTATAAGTATCATATGCCCATTGTTGCTGGTAAACTGTCTATTCCTGCAGGAAATTTTTGGTGAAACAGAATTTCAAAGTATTAGTCTGTTTTTCTTTTAAACAGTTTGTCATGACTACTAGGTCACACATGTTTCATTACAGCACATTTATTAACACTGGCGTCAAGCAGCTATGTCCACACACTGAAAAACAGTGCTAAAGACCACAGTTGGGAAGGTTAAGGTCTCATTCTTGATGATTAATTGTTCTATAATGAGAAATATAAGGAAATAAGAAATTGCAGTGTTACTGCCAAATGTGAAAGTTTAGTAGTTATATATAAAGTGTTTCTTGAACAATGCATTGTTTGTTTTTTTTTGTAGGTAACTGTTGAAATACATATATATATATATATATATATGTCTGTATGTTTACATTATAAAAGTTATTTACTTTGCTTATGACTATTTTGTAACAAGTCTGTTAATTTCTCAGCTCTGCTAGGTTTGAAGGTTCCCTTAACATGGATCTTAATGAAATCAGCATGAATTTAGTTCCATTTCCTCGCCTTCATTACTTGGTTTCAAGCTTGACCCCTCTGTATACACTGGCTGATGTTAATGTACCTTCTAGAAGGTAAGAAGAAAGCGTTATTGTGGAGGTTTTACATTTGAAGCTTAATTTCTAATTCTTCCAGTTACCATTTAAAAATAAATGAATCCATTTTATAGCAAATCTAAGGGTAGATGTTTTAAAAAGTTTAAAAGCCTGCCATGTTTTCAAATTCATACTGCTGATCTTGGGAACTTCCTTTGTCCCTTTAATTGTTAAGCCAGCAAACTTAAAATGTGTTTTTGATATTTCTGTCAGAGAACTGTACTACTAAATGATACGTAGAATCCACACCACAAGTTCCTTTGAATAACACTTTGCAGTTGACTCACAAAATACTATAAAGAGAAACAAGAAATTAAACTAGACTTCTTGGGAAGTAATGGTATCTTACTTGAGCCTGGAGATGTAGTGAACCTATTTAACAGGTTATTTTAACAATAAGTAGTCGCTTGTGAAACTTTGTGAGAGGTTTAATCCCATTGACACATCAGAAAAATAACCACTAATAATAGATTTTGCTGGTTTTAATGAGTTAAATTGAGTCAGCAAAAGGTCCAAACAGATAGAGACAAATAGGTCCAAATGATAGAGACAGTCATGGAAGTACACAGAGTTGAGCAGAGGGCAGGACCATACAGGACCCCTCTTTCTGTGCTAGCAAGTTCTGACAGTTCAGTTTGTTGAAACCATACCCTGAGGAGACAATACAGCACTGGAGGGAAGGTAGCCAACTATAGGGCAACACTTAGTCATGTTTCAGAATAAGGTGGAAAGGGTAGTATTTTTTTTCCTCATTTTGTCTCTTTTTTTATTTTAATAGGTAGATTGTTGCAGAGGTGATTTTAAAAATAATTAAATAGAGACAGTAAGTGTAGAGTTTAGAACAAGTAGAAAGAATGACTTATATGTTATAGGTCCTTAGAGACCTCTTAAAAACATGACCATTGGTATCCCACGTTGCAGTAGAACTTGCTTAAGGAGATGAAGAGAGGAAGAATATGATCTGCTATATCAGCCTTTAAAGTAGACATACGTAATAAAATCAGAGTAAGTGGACAAATGTGTATACACTCTTCTTAAGTCATTAATTGAAATTAATACAATTATATGATTAATACTGATATGATATAATTAATACAATGATCTGATTGATGGATCCCTTTAAATAGTGAAGTGTAGCAGGCAGATAACCAGTCATGGTTGGCAGCACTTTGTAATTTCCTGTCAGATCCATCACAAGCAGTGAGATTGTCCGTTCAAATTGTCATATAACCAGAACCTCAAATAGTTAAATCGTCTTAAATATCTAACAGTTTGTAACTATTGACCTACATGTAAAAATTCTCAATAAATGTCTCTTAGTCCCTTCACTTCTCTTACTTCAGGATCAACAGTTGGTTGTAACAGAGAGAAGAGAGGGAAAATAGGTTTCATCTGTTTTTCAAAACTTTTACTGCCAACATAGAGATATATAAAGGTTTGAATCTTTTTGCTGTCATTCACAGTACCAGGTTAAATGTACCTTTATTTCATAGAATCATTCAAGTTGGAAAAGACCTCTAAGATTATCTAGTCCAACCTTTAGGTTTCTCGGACTTCACAAAATTTGAAACACTGAAGGTGGGTATTCTGAAGAATTTTTGTAGCCTTAGTTATTAAGAGAGAGAACTGTTTTCTCTTTACCTAGGTTGGATCAGATGTTTTCAGATGCTTTTAGTAGAGATCATCAACTAATTCAAGCAGATCCAAAGCATAGCCTCTATCTTGCTTGTGCACTTCTTGTTCGAGGAAATGTGCAAGTTTCAGACCTTCGCAGAAATATTGAAAGGTTTGTACTACCACAAGAAGTAGTCATGGTATTTGTTAGATGGTAATGATGGTTACATGGTAATTTGTGTTATTTCACTCTCAAAATGAACCAACTAGAAGTAGGGTTTTTTTGTTGTTATGGTGTTTTTCTTTCTGAATGAAAGTCAGCTATTTCATGGTTACTCTCATATACATGTAGCTAGGGAATCACGCTTACGTTAACAATTCTGTATTGTTAGCAATCATTTTCTACTTTTTACAGTTAGACTTATTGTCCCCATACAGTATTAATCTGCCCCTCTCATAAATCTAGGAGTAATTGCAGTCCCTTTTATAGAAATGAGTGCTTGTAACTTTACTTTTAAACACTGATGCATTAAATTAACAAAATAAAATTGATATTTGCATTGTGAATTTAAATACATACTGTTAAAGTCTGGAGTCTAAAATGCCTTATTCAAAATGCTAATTCTAACTGGTTTGCTTAGTCACTAAGTCTTTAATATTGACCTTTTCAGTCTGTTTTTGGTCTCTTTGTTAGCAAAGGAAACTCTGGCTTTGTGTTGTCTATGTTCTGTAGATAACTAAAGTTTTTTTTTCACAGGTTGAAGCCTTCCCTGCACTTTGTCTCATGGAATCAAGAGGGCTGGAAAACTGGTTTGTGTTCAGTACCTCCTGTGGGCCATTCCCATTCCCTTCTGGCTCTAGCAAACAACACCTGCATGAAACCCACTTTTATGGAACTCAGAGACAGATTCATGAGGCTCTACAAGAAAAAGGTTTGTCTCTGTTGTCATTATAACTTCTGTAGCCACTAGTCATTAGCATCTTGCAGTATTGGGAAACAAATCTTGGTATCACAGAGAAACTGCTTAAAAGTAACAGCCCAGGATTTATTTATTTATTTTGTGGTACCTATCAGAATCATTTTAACAGCTACTGCTTAAAAAGTGTAAATCCCTTATTAACTTGTACCTACCAGGTGGTATGTTTACTTTCTTCAACAATGAGGCAGTTATCTGACAGATCTGCCTACCTGTTTGTTGAAATGTACCAAAGAAGACAGAATGCAGAAAGATGAATGTATAAGAAAACAGTAATGCCAAATGTGGTTACATGGGGGTTTATTCCTAAAGTTGCTAAGTATGTAAGCAAGGGTTGTCATAAAGTAAATCTTTAAATCTACTTTCTACAGTGCTTGTACTCCCCTCTTCATTGCAGGCTAAACGATGCTTTTTGAGCCAAATGAATTATGTTAGATGCCAACAAAAAAGATAACACCAACTTTATTATTGTCATAGGCTCATCTTCACCATTATCTGCAAGTAGATGGGATGGAGCAAAGCTGTTTTTCTGAAGCTGTATTGTCTTTGTCTGACCTAATAGAAGAGTATAATGAACTGGATGCCACAAAAGGTGGACCTAGAGCAGATCCATCAAGACTGAAGATAGCTGTGTGAAGAAGAACTGTGACTTAAGAAAAAAAAAAAAAGCATCCAATCACTTCAGTTAACCAGAATGAATTGCAGAGTGCCTATCTATTTATTGTCATTCCAAAGTGAGACTGGGACAACTGCTTCCTCAGCTCCCTGAGAAGTGTCATGCTAAGTGACAGGTCCAGCCTGTAAGAAAGATTTGCAGGCACCTAATTATGGTGGATATCAGTAAGAACATTCTTTCTAACTGTAGAATAAATTCACATACCATATGTTGCAAAGAGAAGAAAGAAGTTGTAGCAGCCAAAGAGGTAATTCTTCTCTCAGGCTTTCACCTTACAGTAAACTAAAGGCAGGCCTTAGTTCAGAGAAGGATCACTGTTGCTAGGCTTTTTATTTTTTAAAACTGCAGTGATGAAGAGAAGAAAAGCCTGCATATTCTTTTTGTAGACTTTGCAGACTAGTAATCATTTCAGAATGCTCTAAGCTATGTTCATAGCTTCAACGTTTTCACTTCCTTCTCATAGCTCCATTAGAGCATTCTGGATTGATAACAAAATTGTGAATTACAGAAAATGCATTTTCTTTCAAGTTTTATACTTGGAATATTAATATGTTATTTTAATGGTTCATATTTATGAATGCTGATTTGCACTTGATAATCAGATAATAACAGTATACCTCTGAGTAAGTGAAACATGCATGTATAATAAAGGTTGTTTGGAGAAAAAAGTTTATATGTTTTAAAGAATGCAAGTAAAATGCTTTAATATTTATAATTACTGGGGTAAGTAGATTTGTATATTACAATGGGAACTTTTACAAAATAAAATGTACAGCTATTTCCAATTACTTGCCAACCTTGACTGTCTTAGAACATCAAGACGAATGAATTGTTACTGATCAGAGCGGGCCAATACATTGTTTTCCTAAAGCTTGAAGTCCTTCTAGCAGAGTTTGAGTGGGTGTGTAAGTTAGCACAATTTTCAGTGTATAAGTCCAGAAGTATTCAACAAATCATTGTGATAACATTTGTTTAGAGAGTATTTTTAAGAAAACACTCTATACAGTCATCTGCTTCAAATTTTGGAGCTCTATTAGCTGTAACGTCCACTTATTTTTTCCTTTACAAGTGCATTGTTTGCATTTACACTACTAGAGAAAGATTATCTGCTGCAAAGAGCAATCTGAGCTCAAAATTGATTTATGCTGTTTGAAGCAGCATTGTTGTGTTTTATCTTGGCAGATATAGTAGAAAATGTTAATATGAGAATACAAAACGATAGGTGAAGTATTACAGGGTAATTCATTTAGCTTTTTTTTTTTTGTAATCAGGCAGATTATCTGTGAATTTACATGCATTTCTCATTTTGGGCAGCTTCTTAAAGTAGGGTAAAGCTGTCTTGCTCTGCTTTCTTAAAATACCTTCTTTTCACAAAACTAGTTCTTTTGACAAAACTAGTGTTACATATGTAATTCTCGACAATGTCATTCCACATATAAAAACAATTAAGTTTAAAAGGATGCACTCTTGCATTTTCCAGGTGTTTTTTTTTTTTGTTGTTGTTTTATTACATACATTTATTACATATTCACATATGTAGTTTCAGTATAAAGATTGCTGGGGTGACAGGTAGCGCTAACTCTTCAGGATGGGACTGTGCAGTCTGTCACCCTTGAAGTATATTACAGTCGATGGTGTAACTCAAAAAATTTTGAGTTCAGAAAATATATCTCCTGGATCACTGCAAATCCGCTGACATACACAAGACGTTATCCACATCATCTTCCATTTAAAGAAGCCTTCATTGGGACACTCAAACTGTACAGTGATCATTTTGGACTTATTAGGTATGCAGCATCTCTTGTCCAAACACACACCACAGAAAGTTAGTTTGTAGGTTTGTGAAGATGAGCACCCAGAAAAAATGAGTTTCTCTGCTGTAGGAAGCTGGAATGTTGGTTGACAAGTTTTTCCTTTTGGAATCTGTAATAGTAAAACAAAGAAAAGCCTGTCTTTTGACACACAGAAAATGGAACACGTAAGATTCTGCAATGTTTACATATAAATATCTTGAAAATTACTTCCTCAAAAATACATGTTTTTAAGTTAAATAAATATTATGAGTAACTGAGCGATAGGACAGCCTTTTGAAATTATACATCTGTAGTTTACTATTGAAAGCTGACGATTGAAGGTAGAAATGGGAGAAGAGGCTTTTTTTATGACTTAAAGTATTTGCTATTAAATCCATTTTTCCATTACGTCTGGTATTTTTGTTTTCTATTAACAATTAATTTTACATACAAGGTACCTTTACTGTCTTCAGGATATTGGTCAGACAAGGCTGGATGAAGCATAATCTCTTTTCTTTTTTCATTTCACATTTATTGTTTTCATTGGTCACTCTGCTGGACATGCCTATGCCACAGGTCCTGGAACAGGGTGTCCAAGGAGTTGCCTGTACTAGGCACTTTTTCTTCATAACTAGTGGTAAGTTTCTGTAAACTGAGACAGCAATATGTTATCTATGCAGCATGAATAATTGAAAACAAAAGGCTAAGAATTTTGTTTCTGTTCATGTAGGTAAATGTAAAGATAAGGCATAAAAAAAAGTTATTCGTAAGTCTTAACTCTGAGCTGCTGTCCTTGTTTCAGATGGGATAAAGTTAATTTTCCTTCTAGTAGCTGGTATGGTGCTGTGTTTTGGATTTAGGATGAGGATAATGTTACAACAAACCAATGTTTTTAGTTCTTTTCTGATCAAATTAGTGACGTTCTCTAGAAACGTGCTTTGAAGTTGGTTGCCTTACTGAGTGTGGCTTTACACACTGCCTTAAATAAGTTTCTATAAAATGTCTTTGCACTAGGTATTGTTGTAACGTTGAAACAAAGGCAAGCTTCCTTCCTCATTTTTGCTAACTCGCATAACCATTGGTAACTTTTTGGAGTTGTCCAAACTGAACTTCAGATTTTATCTTCAGACTGCTTATCTTCAGATTGGCTCATGTGCTTCTACTTATTACTCTGCGGTCTTTTGGGAAGGTTTTCTGATCAGTTTTGGGTTCCCTTTTTATTGTATTGATCCATTATGACGATTCAAACCATGATTTCTCCATAATTTAGGTTGCCACCAAATAAATGGCTTAGCTTTCTGGTACCTGCGTTAGTTGTAATGAAGGTGCATTTCATCTTGTAAACATGCACAGGGATGAAGACCCAGGGAAGGGCCAGGATAGCTTTAACTGGCAGTGAAGCTTCCTTAAAGTAAGTGAGAGGACTACCGTGTTAGCAGCAGAGCAGGAATGAGGTTAAAAGGAGTATCAGCTGGCCCTGGCAGAACTGCATGGACAAATTGTTGTGGATTTTGATAAGACTGTGGAGAAGAAACTGGGGGGAGTGCTGCCCTTGCAGTGACCTGACGTTCTGTGAATTGAGGAAAGGTCAAAAGCAGCTTTGACCAATTCCCTGCTAACAGAAGCCAGAAGACTTTTTGCTTTTCATACTCCTCGGGTTTAGAGAATAGAATCTGTCACCTAAGAGTAAGAGGGTTAATTGGGACAGACCGGTCCCCTGGCAAAGGCCTTGAGCGAGAGCTGAGAAACTGCCAGGGCGCTGGCAGCCTGGCTGCTGGAGCCAGGGACGCTGAATAAAGCAAGACTCATGCACAGAAGCGTTTACCAGGGTAGCTGGGCACACCTGACATCAGTCTGTAGTTGGTTGATTGAAGCTGCTTCTGCTTTCCCGGGCCACAGACGGACTGTCCAGGCTTCTTCCTGCCCGCATGCCTGGTGCAGGGACTTTTTGCTAATTTGGGTGTGAATACAGGCGTACATCCAATGGCCCCACTGACACACAGGCACTTATAGAGCGGGTTAGGCTGGAAGGTCTGCCCGTTAAGATAGTAAACTCCATTGAGCTCGCATCCTACAGCTACCAGATCTGCAACGGTAAACAACAGTTAGTGGTCTTGCCTATGGAGTGCTTTGTGTGATCATCCTTTCCTGCATTCCCAGCTTCAAGTTCTCCCCAGCCCAAGCACATCTTTGTTATTTCTGCCTTTTATAGCTATTATAGCTACAGCTGCTTTGCTTGAAATCAGCCCTGAGCACACCTGCGAATAACAGGCATGTGCACTGTGAGCTGGTCTCACCGATGCCGAGGCAGTAAGTACAAAGACAGTCCCTGCCCTGGTCTCAGGGGCTCTGAACAGCAGGAAGCCTAAATTTACATCAGTTGCACCAGCAAGCCAAGTTTCCCTTCTCAACCCTTCACCTGCCTGCTCCCACCCTCCTGGATGTGCAGAAGAGAACGTGAAAGCACAACTTACATGCACACACGCCTGTTTCATACCTAGGCTCGTCTGCCGAGTAGTCACAGTAGAGGCCCTTGTGGGGATCGCAGATGTCTGCCTCGTTGCAGCTCTCTCCCGCCTGCTTGGCACAGACCTTGCAGCAGCCACAACCGTCCTTCACCAGGCTCACGCCGGGGCTGCAGGCAGGCACGGGCGGGCAGCGGCACGGCCAGTGGCACAGCTCCTGGCGCGGCTGGGCCTCGCTGCTTTCCGGAGGTTTTCCCCCAGGCTTCAGATGCGGGCCGTGGGCTTGCGCCCTGCAGAAAAACTTACAGACAGTGGGATGCTTTGAGCGGTGGGTATTTTATGTAGAGCTGGTATAGCATAAGATGAAGGTGGGAGGGAAAATACTGGGGAGTTTCATGAAGACACCTTTTCATAAGCTCACAGGATCAAAAAAAAAGTGAGACACTTCAAATCTTAAGTAGGAACCAGATGACCAGTTTCACAAGTGGGTATAACCTACTGCTTGTTGGAAACCCAACTCATCGGTCCCTCCTTTTCCTTCAGTAGAACAAAGCCTATAGCAGAGCTGAAGTAAGAAAAAATGTGTATTAATTAATTATTCCTTTTCACAAACCTTCTATCAAATTAATTAGCTTCTGACTCATCCCACTATTTGGTAGCCAACTTTTTGTGCCACTTCTGATGGCAAAAACCTTTCAAAATAGTAAACGTTTTGAATGTTACTTTGGCTCAAAAACCCACGTAGCTGTTTTGGAAGGAGTATTATATTATTTATAAATTCTCTTGCGCTAGCTGCACCAACTGGATCCTGTGATTAATAAGGGGAACTAGTAATTGCATGTATATACATATATACATGTGAAGCCCCAGCTATCCGTTTCTCTTTGTTCCTCGAAGCCACAGGGCAGGACTGTAGCAGAAAGCAGGCTCCTGCCCAGACAGCAAGCAGCAGCTGGGGAGGGGTCACTGCTGGTTTGCCTTTCAGTCAGGTCTCCGACTGGAAGCATCTGCAGAATTCAGCATTTCATCTGTCATATCGCGTGAAAGCTCTTGCAGCACAATTGAGCTGGCCTAATTGCATGCAGTGTTAAATGACCTTTTAAAAGGCTCTTTTTCTGCCATTAATTTCCATTTTTTATGGTTATTTGGAACTGTACTTACAATATCTTAATCCTCAGCTACTAATGAAGCTCCAAAGTAGTAGCTTTCAAGTTTCTTTGGCTGACTGATTTTTAAGATACCTATTCATTCACAAAAGCAATTCATGCAGTCCCATGCTATGAATATTAAACCTGTGTGATGAATATTAAGCCTTGTCATCTGGTATTCCTTATAGCAGGCAAAAGATAGTTTCATAAATGATTTTGCTAATCGTTAATCATTGGCTGATAAAGGATTTCTTCTAATGCTTTTTATTTAAATGCAGCAATGATACAGAAACAATTAACTTCAGTACCCCTTTTTCAAACTCCAAAGCGTGATGTTAATTTGATGAACACATGCTTTGGAGTGTTAGAGGCTTATTAAAGGCTTGTTCTAAAGCAGGTTACATGGCAAACAGGTGTTACTATATGTTTCACAGTATTCGAGAGTGTCTGGTTGCTTTAGAAAATTCACTTGCTGCTCAGTGTATTTTTTTTCTTCTTTTTAAGCAAAGTATTATTTTCACAAATTTGGGCCTGTGCCAACTACATGAGCTTATGTTTAAGTCAGGTATCTCACTTCAGAATGGATACATGCAGCAGGAAGCAATGTGTGCCTCAACCAGTAAGTTTAAACTGTATTACAAATTAAAATGTGCTTTAAACCTACAGAATGCTACCTAAACAAGCATTTGCTCTTTCCCTTTTTAGGGACAGATGTCAGCGGAGAGGTGTGAGACTTCAAAGTTTCTCTGGAAGAAAAACACCACCAGGCACGCATCCGATAATTTTCACTGTGGAATTAGTGAATACCTCAGTCTACCTGAAAAATCTTCAAAAACGTTATGTTACAATGAAAATTTAGAGTGCTTGTAAAGTTTACAGGCCAAATATTTTCTAATTCTTGTTTCCCCAAGTTTCTATACCAAAGCTATCCGCATCGCACAAAGCTATCCACATCACTCGAGACCACTGCATACTTTTCCTGATCCTGTGAGCAGATCAGAAAATGAGACCATTGTATGGCAGCCCTTCATGTGCTGTTATTTGTTTTCATGTGTTTCAAAGACTGAAGGTTTGTATGGCATAAATAAACAAACAGCAGAAGTAAGCAATGTATTATTAGTAATCTTCAGGCTTTAAATATTCAGAAAGTTAGCAGAGGTAGACAATCACTTGAAAAATTTCTATTTTCTATTTATCTTGATTGCAGATGAAAAATACACTGGGTATTTTTACATATGTGTTTATACACACAAGATGTACTTTCAAAATTAAGAAAATAAATAGTGAACTTGGCTCTTGACACAAATCCCTTCAGCAAAAGCTGTTGTTGAAACTTTTCTCATAAGAGACACACCAGAACCCAGCCCAGGTGCTTTCCTAATTTGCAAAACTAGCCTGACTTAAGATCACTGTGTGTATATATATACGTATATAAATATATGGAATATAAGCATGGACAAGATGTTTATTTCCTTACACTACATCAGATAACAATTTGTGCTTACATAAAAAAAAAAAAAAAGGAAAAAGAAAAGGGGGTGGGGGGAAGTCAGATCACTGACAATTTGAACTTCCCTAACGTTTTTTTTTTTTTTTCCACAGAATCCTGTTAATATACAGAATAGAGGAAAAAGTACGAAGATCAGGCCTGATGCCACAAATAAGCTACACATGAAATTTACTCAGGAGTAGGGAATGGCTCCTTATTCTTTACGAGGAATTTGCTTCTCTGAAATTTATTTTGTCATTAAGCAAATAAAAACTGTAAACCCGGACAGGGCGACGAAGGGAGAAATCTTTTTGTCCCATTTAATGAACTTACCTGTTGCGTACAAGGGATGATGAAGATGGTGGGAAAAAGGAGCCACCGCATGTTCCCGCACATTCAGAAGTGGAACTGAGAGATAGGGAGCAGGCTGAGCTGTGTCAGAGCAAGCACAGCACACAAAGCTCTCCTCTGTCTCCCTTGCCAACCCGACTTTCCTCAGCACATGCATGAACACATACACACATTCACACTTGGAATTCTCCACTTCACGCAGATCCAGCTTCACGCTGAAATTTCCAGCCAATCTTCTTTCCTCTACCCTGCACTGGGATCCAGATTTTCACACCCTGCTTGGTCCCATCCAGCTGCTTCAGCAGATTCTTCCCGACCTAATTGAGGTCGGGTGGGGTGACAGCTGATTCTTAAAATCTTCCTGCTGGAGATGCAGTGTTATTTTTAACTTGTATTCAAGTCTATATTACAGGAATCTCTGAAATCTGAAGGGCAGGGTGCAAATACCTGTATTTTTTGAGGCAGGGAAAGCAGCGTTTCTCAGAATTTCTAACATGTTGTGCCTAGCAGAATCATAATGTAAAAATTAACACCCTCCATGCAAGCTCTCTAAGCAGGGAGAGAGATGCCATGGTGTGCTGTTGTGCTAGTACATACTTTGCACTGCTGCTTGCTGTGGAATCCTAATGGGTTTTTGCTTGGAGCATGCAACCTGTCTCACTGCTATGCCACCCTGCTAAACCAGCAGGCTGGTAAAATCTCCAGCTTTCCTCCTCCCCAGTGCTATTGAGGGGGTGTGCCTGACTTTTAGGCTAACGAGGATAAAATAAAAGCTCCACCCCTGCAGCAGCAGTGGTGGTAGTGCCCTGGTGAATGCTCTTCCTTCCCATTTGCCCTCCCTGTCATCTCCCGTGGAGCTCCAGAGCTAGGCGAGGATGCTGCCAACCACCATGCTCACATAGTAGCTCTCTATGGACAGAGGCTATGGTGGCAGCATCGAATCAACCCCAGCCTGAGCAGTTCTGGTTTGCTCCCAGTCCTGGAGCACCACATCCCCTCTGCAGCTGCAAATGAATCCTGAACTGGGCATCTGAGCTCTTGATCACTGAGAACAGCTCTTCTTTTGCACATCCACTTTGTCACCCACATCAACACAGAGTCAAAACAATACCTTGGTACCAAGTGGAATCTGCAAATCAGTTTTTTCAGTGGTGTTACTATGAGTGTGCATCAGTTGTGTTTTCCATGAAATGCCTATGAACATAGCACCTAGGTTTCTTTTCCATTCGAAAATCTCATCTGTATAGTTTCACATCATCATCTGGGATGGAAAAGACCTTCAAGATCAAGTCAACCTGACCTACCAAGTTCCGTCACTAAACCATGTCCCTTAGTGCCACTGCATGCATTTCAAAGCACAGCTCGTGTTATAGGATCAGAGGTTAACTGAGGTTGGAGGGGATCCAGAAGGTCTCTGGTCCAGCCCCTGCTCAAGCAGGGACAGCTCCGAGGTCAGACTGGATTACTCAGGGCTCTCTATTTTGGGCTGGAAAACCTCCAAGAATGGTGACTGCACAGGCTCTCCAGGCAACCTGCTGGAGTGATAAAAGCAAGAAAGGCAGGTTGTCTGAGAAGATCCCAAGTGCAGCTCTTCCTCCCGCAGACCCAAAGAACACCCTTCTCAGTCTCCAACCTGGAAGAAATGAGGAAGGGGACTGGGTCATCCATCCTCCTTCTGCTAGGACCACAGGGAAGCACACAGCATTCATTTGAAATGTGTTCCTCCTCTTTGTACCCTGCAAATAAAGCACATGGCCAGTGCAGGGCTGGGAATGCTCTACATGAGCTGGCAATAACCCTGTAGGGTTATTCATTTGTTTTGTATGCTTTATTTTGTTGGAATTCACCTGGAGAGCACAGTATCTTCAGGATCAGAGAGCAAGACTGAGTCTGAAGTTTAAGATAAACTTTTTGCTTTATAAATATAATTAAGCTGACAGAAACTTCGGGGTTTGGGAGGGGTGAGAGGAAGGTTTCACCCTGCAGAAGACACTCAGGTGGTATGACACATTAAAACGCGGTTTAAAGTGGCTGGATGGCTGCCCCATGTGTGCAAAGCAACCTGCATGCTTCTTCAGTCCAGGCAGGGCTGGCTCCTAGGAGCAGTGTTGCTGCCAGGAGGACCTGGATCTCCAAAGCAGCAATGTGCCTTCCTTGTATCTCACCAGCACATGCATTAATTGAGCCTGGCTGCCTGAGCTTGCAGGACCTGCAGGATTAAGCCCTGAATGTATCTGATAAGGAGCCACAAGGTCCACAAGTACAGACAAACACCGACTCCCTTGCATCAATAACATGCCAATGCTTTGACGGCATCAGAGCCTGTGTCTCTGTTAGTACCAGCTTTGATTTAAATAAATGGAGGCTGTGTGCCCTTTTGGTATCCTGCAAATCTTCAGCAATCCCCCACAACTTAAGATTTAATGTTCTCAGTGCTATGTCCAGACTCAGCAATACTTTGTCTGTATGCATCTTTCTTGCCAAATCTCCCTTGCAGATTTGATTACATAAAGCATCATTCATTTTCTGAACTAAACCTGCTCTGTCGTCTGGTGCCATTCTAATACTATCCTGAAGGAAAATGTAATTTGGTTGTATATTCAGTGATCTCCACATACAGCACACATTTCTTTGGCGCTGAAAATCATCCTCCTTTCAGTGAAATATGCCATGTAAATCCATTGTTTCAAGAGACAGAGATGAAAATGTATGGGCTATAAAGCCATAAACGAATATAACCATTTATTCTAGCAAAATACCCTGTCTTAGATAAAATGCCAGAAGTGTTTACTATTGATATTTGTTATAAGCCAGGATTTTCAATACTCCTGCAGGGCTGGTGGAGTCACTGTGACAATATCCAGCAAAACCAGGGCTGGGTTCAGCCCCTCCCAATAACTGGGTGTCTGTCCCTAGGGCACAGCAGAGCCAGGGGCTCACCTCACCTTTGGCAGCAAGGTTTTAACATTTTGTCGCTATTTGTGCATTGACATTACAAAAAGACTCCTCTGTTTCTGTCAGTAAAACCTACTGTCTGTGTCACTGCTCAAAAAAAAAAAATAAACAGATGAGTAAAAAGAAACAGGCACATTATATGACAACATGTTGCCCTTGGCTCACGTTTAGTGTTTTCTTACAGGCCGTTTGCCCGCTCAGGCTTTGCAGAGAAGCTGTCTTCTTCAAAACAGCCACCTCTGTACCTCACTGAGAAGCGTGCTGGCTGTTGGCAGCAGCCTGGCTGCACAGGGACACGCACCCCACAGCATCCATGTAGATGTGGTGCTTAGGGACATGGCTTAGCATAGACTTGATAGTGCTGGGTTAAGGGTTGGGCTTGATGACCTGAGAGGTCTTTTCCAACCTAAATGACTCTAAATGACTCCTGGAAGTGGAAGAGCTTGCTCCTGAGCAGCACAGTGTGCCCCTGCCCCAGGCTTCACCAGGCCCAAAGGCAGGGTGAAGCCAGCCTGGGCAGGCCGGGAGCATGGCGGCCCTTGTGGAGGAACCCCCTGTCACTGAGGCACTGAGGTGCTGCCCTTCTCAGCTGGCCAGCTGTTTGGCCCTTGTAAATTTGGGCCCGTTTTTCTTCTCTTCAAATTGTGTTGCAGAAATGAGTTGTGCTTGAAAATGTAACTCTTCTCCTGGAGCTCCTCTGCTAACAGCACTTTCCATGGCGCAGGGGGATAGAAACACTTTTTACAAGAAGTAGCCATAAAATGATCCTCGCCATGTGTTCCAGCTGATGTCTACTTCCAAACTAATTTATAAAGCTTCTCAGATATGCAACCCAATTCATCAAGATATTTAGACATTGATTTAAGATGTCTAAATCCCATTTTTTAAAACTTATGCGGGTAGGTGTCAATTTCCTATTCTCTTCTAATGAGCCTTAGACTCAGAAAAGATGCCATAAAGTGCCTGTATTTCTAAGGATACATCTCTGAAATGCTTCATCTTTACACAACTGTCAACTCTATGAAAAAATAAATCCTCAAAAGTGCTTAAGCTGAATATTTGTCAGCAAATGCAGGCTTAAGTCTCCTGTTAGCTGATCTTTTAAAAATCCCATAGATGCTGAACAAAATTGTTCTGCACTCTGCCCAGCTCTAAGACAGACTCTTCAACCCATCCAGAGAGACACAGACTATAAAATATAGCTTAGGAAGAGTGAAGGCAGAGACAGGAATAAAAATGAAGATGAATTGGGGACCCACTAGGCAAGGCAAAGAAGGATAACCATGCCACACTAACCCAATACATGCTGAAACTGTGAAATTGGCCGGTTCTGCCTACAGAGCAGTGGCTCTGCTTTCTCTTTTTGATTTGATACTGAATTTTCCAATGAGAGAATAAAGTCAGATCAGCAGAACTACTATTTTCCAAGCAGCTTTTCCTGTCCTGACAGCTCCAGCCTCGGCCATAGGCACTTTGCAGAGCATGCACCAGGCTGTGTCCCAGTGACAAGCATCACCACGATGAGTATCTGAGCATAGCGGCTGGTCCTGCCATGCAAGCTGCTCAAGTCAGGGGACCAGATGACTCTCAAAGGGTTTCCATTGTTAATTTCACCAGGAAATAGTAAAGCGGCTTCCCAAACTCCTGTGCTGTTTACTCATGTAGTTTGCGTGCCAGCTAAAAAACATTCCCGATGGAAATGAAAATAAGGTCCCCGCCAATGTCCTACCCAAGCCTTCCATGAGGGGAGGGCATGGGAGACACACACAGAAAAAGTGTCTTGTGGTTTTTTTTCCCAAAGCACTGGTTGAGCAATTTTTCTGTTTTATTCCCAGTAGATACTTTACTAATGTTTTGAGAAACATCCCACCGAACTATTGGTGTATTCCCACTGCTATCCCCAGATTTATTTTGTCACCCAATCACCTGAAAAAGTAACTGAGCTTTTTGGTCTACAGGGTAAAGATCTGATGGTCTCTACAGAGACACCCATAAATTTTAGAGCACTGTCTGGACCAGGTGCCCATTTTTTCATGGCAAGTGTCTGAACCGAAAGGTGAGAACCCCCTGGCAAGGGGAAGGGAGGCTGTGCCCATCCCTCTCCTCTCAGATGGGGTGGTCACCTCCACCTCTCTCCTCTCCTGTACAAGAAAGCTGTTCTGTGTCTCAGAACTGATAGGATTTGCTTCTTCATTGTATGGTTCCTTTTAAAATAGTGGAAACAGAAGAATTGGTGGTTGAGAGCCCAAAGAGTACTGGGTGGGCACTTCCAATCCAAGCAAGGTCCAGGTTTCCCAGAAGTGGTGACAGCCTGTCTTCAAGCTCTCACAAAGAGGGTTTCCAATAGGGCATAAAACAGCTCTTGCCCCAGCCCTCAGGCTGTGTAGTTTAGGCACTAGAAAGCAGTAAACATCCAAAGGAAAAAAATAAAATAAAGATCCTTGCCTCTTTATTGCAAAGGTATGCAAAATAGTGAAATTTCTGTATTTTACTATTTAAGAGTCTCACTTCAGCATGTGTGTATGAAAGAATGCAAAAAAACATAGGAAACTCAGTTTAACCAGACACACTTGGTTTCTTTTCAGTTTCATATATATAAAAAGCATCAAACTAAATATGTCCAAGAAGAAACCCACATCAGCTTACACTCTCCAGAGGGCTTGCAAGCTTGTCTGGCTTGCAAGAAAATGTTGCCGAGCGGTGTTGGGTTGACCACCCCAGCAATTCAGCTGCATAGTTGCCCTTTCTTTTTCATGCCTACAGCAGAATTCCTTGTAAATCATCGGGGGAAATGAAAATAACCACCTCTGTTGCACAGCTGTGTCCATTTACTTCACCCCAGCGCTTCGTTCCAAATAACGCATCCGTCACCACCAGGCTGAAGTAAGGAGGAGAGGTGGCAGACAGGGGCTGGCTGGTGGGCTGCCCAAATCCTGTTTGCCACAGGGGATGAGGGGGTGAGGGAAAAAGAAGCAGGAGGGGGTGAAGGCAGAGGTCTCCTGGCGAACGCCTGCACCTCGGTGATCACAGATCCCATGGGAGAGCTCAAACAAACAAGTGATTAATGTGTCTGAGATCCAAGGCTCTCGCTCCTGTTTTGCAGAAAGGACTATTTAATTTGTATTCTCCACAAATGAGTCACAGCCTACCGATGGCTACAAAAGTCTCCATATTTTTTCTGTGTACACTTGGCCTCGGTGATGTTGCCTTGCTTCTTTTATTCAGCATTAAATTCCTGGATCCCTGTGCTCTGGGGAGCTCTTGTGTCAGCGGCTGGGGGAACACTGCAGCTGCAGAAAGCAAGAATAGAGGATAGATACCCTGCACATACCTGTGTAGATACAGAGGAGGCCTCTGAATAAACCAGGCACAGCCCCACATTGCAAAGCTAAGAAGAAATTAGGAAAATACATTTAATTTTCCAATGGAATTATAAGAAAAAAAAAAAAAAAAAGATATTAGAGGGTTTTTTTTAACATATATTTAGCAATGCATGGATCCCTGAATCCCTGTCCTTCAAAATCTCTTACAGACTACCTTAAATTCATGGGAGAAGTGCTCTATCTTGTATTAGGTACAGTCCTGCCATCTGTCGGATATTTTTAAAATTAAACCCTCATTTAATATAAGAAAGGGAAAAAAAAAAAAAAGCCACTGACAGCAGTTGTTTGTTTGCTTTTTTAATTATTATTATTTCAGTCAAGTGCCTGTTTGCTTTTCTAAAGGACTTCAGCAACCAGCAGCGACCCTGACATTTCCTTGGGGTCCAGCTAACCAGGGGCTCCACCCAGCCAGCCTCCAGACACAAATATTTACCGGAGGATGCAGTATAACACAACATATGGAGGGAAGCGGTAGGTCTCTGCCTTTTGGGTCAGGATTCTGCTAGATGCCCTCCAACACAGACAGCTACACGTGAACCAGGGACCTTCCCATCTCTGGGGAGCAGCAGGCATTTTCACCGTGCAGTTCATCTGTTCAGATGGACACTTCAATCTCAGGAGGAGATGAATCACATCCTCAGAATACCTCTATACCTTTTTTTTCTCTGGTGACTATAAAGAGAGCTCGGCATCTGGTCAGAGAATTGCACCTTTCATTGTCTGGGCATCTTTCTGGCAGAAGAACCTGAGCCAAAGACAAATACCGGTGCCCGCAGCTCAGGTGGCCAGGAGCAGTGTACAGCCTGACACTTGGATGCCCTCAGGTGATTTTGCAGCCCCTTCTGGCCTTGCTCTCTGTGCTTCTGGGGCTGGCGTCACAGCAGACCCATCGGCATGGCACTGCCTGCTTGGCATAGGTGGTCAGGGCCATCCCATCATCTGGATGATAGTGAAAATTGCTTTGGCTCCCTGGTCTATGTGAGAGGCAATCAGAGGGGATGCCCCTCAGCAGTGTTCAGGGTCCAGTCACAGGGGAAATCAGCAGCAGCAGCCCTGCAAACACTCACACTGCAGCTACATCTAGCTCACCAGCCACCAAATCCTTCCTTTTAACAAGAGCCGGGCTTCAGAAAAAAGAATCAAAGCAAAACAAAACAAAGCACTTTCCAGTGAGGCTCTGAACAGGGTGGATAGTTTCAGGCCTCAGAAACGTGCGAATTACCATCGCTCTGACTCAAGCCTCTGATGGTTATGGATGTGCTTACATTACTCATTGGCTCTGAACAGAAGAAACAAGCTCTCTGGTCTCTGCTTTCACATACTTAAGCTATGTTCAAGAGATAAGAAGCCCCAAGTGTTTTTTCGTTGTGGGAACCAGGCAAGGTTAGCTAAACTGACAACTGGATCTTTTTTCTGATGAAAATATGGAAGGCACGTTTCAGAAACTGCTTGCTGAAGAGGCTATTGCAGCTGCATACAATGGCAGAAAACATTTTAGAAAAGTTGGTGCATTCACAGGGGGGAGCTCGCACGGTTCTTGTCCAGTTTCACACTGCTGCTCTTACTACTGTGTCAAAACACGAGCAAATTTCCTCTCTGAAAGCCAGCAGGCAGCTAAGGAAGCCACTGCAGATAACGCCATGTGTTCTCTATGCTGTACCAAAAACATCAGGAAAAGCTCATATCTGGTCTGGGCTTGGGAGGTTTTCCTACCCCCAGTCCTTCTCCACAAAGAACTGATGCAAAATGTCCCAGGGAACTTGCTCCTGCCCTGACTGCAGCTGGAGCCTGACAAAAATAATGCGGAAACCGGGCAAAAACGCTTCCCTGAGTCATGTCTGTGATTTGAGGCAAGGTCACAGCGTGCTGGGAGACAGCCCGGGGCGAACACGCTTGGATGAGAGACGTTGGCTGATGCCCAGCTATGACAGCAGCGAGAAGGTGACATTAAGTGAGCCGCACAACATGCACTCCTGCCCTTTGCCACAGGCAAGCTGTAGTGGGTTTACGTGGCAAGGTTTTGGTAGCAGGGAGCCATAGGGGTGGTTTCTGTGAGAAAGATCTAGAAGCTGCCCCATGTTTGGGAAGGGCCCCATTGTTTTCCAGATCCGAGCCAATAAGCGATGTTGTTTTTCGCCTCTGTGAGAGCATATTTAAGACAGGGAAAAAACGCTGCGCCACACAGCAGCCGGGAGAGTGAGAGGAGTGAGGAACAGCCTTGCGCCAAGGTCAGTGTAGAAGGAGGGGGAGAGGTGCTCCAGGCGCCGGAGCAGAAGTCCCCTGCGGCCTGTGGTGAGGACCATGGTGAAGCAGGCTGTCCCCCTGCAGCCCATGGAGTACCACGGTGGAGCAGGGTTCCACGCTGCAGCCCGTGGAGGAGACCACGGTGGAGCAGGTGGCCCTGCACCGATGGAGGCTGCCGCCTGTGGAAGACCCCTGCCGGAGCAGATTCTGGGCCGGACCTGTAGCCCGTGGAGAGGAGCCCACGCAGGAGCAGGTGATCTGGCAGGAGCTGCTGCCCGTAGGGGAGCCAGGTTGGAGCAGTTTTCTCCTGAGGGATGGACCCCGTGGTACGGACCCATATCTGGAGCAGTTCTGGAAGAGCTGCTGCCTGTGGGAAGCCCACGCCGGATCAGTTCATCAAGGACTGCATCCCGTGGGTGGGACCTCACAGCACAGGGGACAAGAGTGACCGAGAAGGAGCAGCAGAGAAGAAGTGCTGTAGACTGACCATAACCCCCATTCCCCGTTCCCCTGCGCCGCTCGGGGGGAGGAGGTGGAAGAGGGTGAATGGGGGGGAAGGTGCTTTTGTTTTTTTTTCCTTTGTTTTCTCACTTCTCTCGCTTGTTAGTTGTAGGCAATAAATCTTACTATCTCCTTATGCCGAGTCTGTTTTGCCCGTTACAATAATTATTGCGTGATTTTCTCGTCCTTATCTCAATCCTTGAGCCCTTTTCACATATTTTCTCCCCATTCCTCTTTGAGGAGGGGGAGTGAGAGAGCGGCTGTGGTGGAGCTCGGCTGCCCACTCGAGCGGAACCACGACACAAGCACACATCTCGGACATATCCCAGGGGTTGCATCTACACTGGTGTGGAGGAATAAAGCTCAGCTGCCTATTAAAACCTCAGCAAAGCCTCGCTTATTGTCCATGCTGTTCATACTCATGAACGTGCAGCATGAACTTGGCCCAGGCATGGAGGATGCAGCAGTGGAGGAGGAAAAAACACACCAGTCAGGGTGCCCACACTGTTTAATCTTAGCTGGACATGTGTGGTTTGTAACACCTCAGCTCCATGTGGTCTCCAGGCACCTTCAAAGCACCTTTCCTCAGTGATGCTGGACCTCCAGCTGCTCATGCCCCAACAGAGAGCACCAGGCACAGCCCAGAGGTTAGCGTGGCTCTGGCACTCCCCACGGGAGTTGTGGTTGAGACACAGATGTGGTTTGGGGGATAAGTGGATGTGGCGGTACAGATAGGAGCTGGTTTGTGTGGGCTGGCCTTAGGGCCAGGTCTGTTTTATAGAGAGACAGCCTCTGGGTCTAAAACATACCTGATAATTTTCTTCGTGTACCTTCTCCTAACAGGATCTGGAGTAGAATCTCCTACTATGCATTAAACGGGGAAATTACTATCATTAAAAATCACTTTATTCAATCAGTTTTACAGTCATCGGGTGGTTAACAACTTTTGCCTTCAAGTGCACATTGAAAGTGTGCCTACGTGACTGTCAGTCCTCTGCAGGTCTGATGGAAATACCAGGCACACCTTTATAATGTCTGGCTGGGGTCCTGCAAACAGAGTTGCCATGGCAGTGCAGAGCTAAGCCCAGCAGGAGATGTTGACTTGTCTTCCAAAGGTGACAAACCCTTTGGAGCATCTAATGGATACTTGCTAAAAACAAACTCTAGAAGCACAGAAGCACAGAACCACAGAGTGGTTGGGGTTGGAAGGGACCTTAAAGATTTCAATTCCAACCCCCTGCCATGGGCAGGGACACCTCCCAGTAGACCAGGTTGCCCAAACCCCATGCAGCTGGGCTTTAAATGCTTAAACTGGCTTGCCCCACTCCCTTTGAGCATCAACCTGAAACCTAAAGACACTGGCCACCTCAGGAAAGGGGTAAGCCTGTGGTGAGCCTTCTCCCCTTCTGCAGACAGGTGTCAAGACAGCCACTACTGCCATCAAATCTACCTGGTTTTGTTCTCTTTCATTTCTTTTCTTCTGACAGGAGAAATTACTTCACTTGGAAAGTAAACAGCTTTCACTGCTGTTCTGAATGTCAATACTGCTCTAAAACGTCTAGGAAAAAAAAACACACACACACACAATGCAGGAAAATAAACAATGCTGAATACAGATTGTTAGTATTTTCGTCATGCCATGGGAGTGCCTAACGTTTGAATGAAATTAAAGGGCAAGCTGGGAGCATCTGCCCTCCAGGACCTCTGGCCTCACTTCTTTAAGGACTTCGGGATGTGGTCTCATCCACGCAGAGCAGCAGTGCAGAGGGGCTGTTTGATGTGTGTGAAGGTCTTGCCTCAGTATTTTCAGGGCTGGAGCCTGACCTGGCAAGCACAGAAAATTGAAGAAAACTGGTAAAAGTAGCAGAGGAATTAAATTTTGATTAGACAAAATTGAAGCTGAGGCACTCAGTGGCACAAAATCCATTTATGACTGGTAACTTCTGTCCCTGTGAGAAAGGGACACGGGAGCTGTTCCTAAATGCTCAGACTAATGAATCTGGTCAAGACGTGATGGTTTAGAGGGGTGCAAACATCCCCAGCTCCATCATGCTGCTCCCACCATATGTGTCCAGCTGCACAATGATGAACATGAGGAAGGAACAAAGGAATCTGGTCTGATCTATGCCATGAAGCATGACCCACAATTTAAAGCCTCTGAGACTCATACACAGTAACATCCAGCCTCACCCAGACCTTTATTTTGAGCCAGATAACTCCAGAGCTGAACACAAAAGCCTCCTGCTGGCCTACAGCATTCCCATCTGCACAGTACCCAGTCTGCAGCCGAGGAATCCCCTTTCCCTGGATAAACAAGTCCAACGCATCCAAATCTGGATGTTCAGACATTTGACTACATTTGTTCCTGTTCCGTATGGATATAGACCCCTCTCTGAACGTGCCCCAGACATTTACTTATAGGCTGTAAGCAACTCTCCCATTCACCTCTCTCACAGCCCACAAGATCTCTTGCATCTTCTTTCATATTTCCTTTCTCATTTTCCCGTGGTGAGCATTTCTTCATCGAGCCATCTCAGCTCCTTTTTGTGCTTCTGCCCCTTGGCAGAGCAGGCTCCCCCGCACTGCAAGCCCCAGGGAAGAGCCCTGCGCTGGGCAAGGGGCTCCCTCTGGCTCGGCCTCCCACAGCCACTGTCTCCTGCAAGGGACATCTTGTTCCCAGCAGGGACCATGCTCGTCAGCTGCCCAATAAAACACCAGACCGCCTATGCTGCTATTTCTTTATTCCTGGTTTTTATTCTCCCTCCTTCTACATGGGAGAGAGCAGAGAGACACTGCCCCATGTCCCACGGCAGGTGCAGCATGGCCAACTTTTCTCACTGCTTGGGTATTTCATTCCAGTTTGGGAACACCAAACAGAGCACTGCAGATGAGGCAGACTCTGATAATCAGGAAGAAACAACACAGCAAGCAGGAAGGTGGCTTTGCTGAGGTGTTCTTGGATGGCTGCAGCTCTGAGAGGCAGCCACTGAAGGTTTCTTTTTATAGCAACAACCGCTCCTAATGGCAACTGAGAATCTGGGTCATATTAAGGGGGGGCTCATGCAAGAGAGACATCTAGAAATGGCTCTGCTCTGCATGGTGCTGCAAAATGAGCACTGGCAGGTAGGAGAGGAAAATCAGAACTGGTGCATGGGCGTCTTCCTTGCCCTCCCCACCCCAAAGCACCACGACTCAGCAGTCAGGGCACACAGCGGGACATTTTTCCATTGTGCTGTGTTTCCTGGTCATTTGTCACAGGGGCAGCATCAGCACGGTTTGGGCTGGGAGGGTTGCAGCACGATTTATAGGCAGACAGCTTCTTGCCTTGCCTAATGAAGCAGGGCAGGGTGGCTGGGATGAACCGTGCTCCCAGCACCCAGGAGATGATGCTGATCTCCAACCCTGTGGCAGAGAAACCCTTTTCTGAGCTTTCTGACCTAGAGATAAGCTGCTTAGCTACTGCCTAAGCACCTGTGAGTAAAGAAGGCAGCGTAAGTTCTAAATTTGTTGGGAGAAATATTAATAATGAATGGATGGAAATAGGTTAGCAAAACAGGCTGTTCATTGGATCAGTGGCAGTCTGGGAAAAGTTACAGGCAATGATGTGCTGACTTTGCTAAGAATAGAAATACATCTAATTTAGCTTCAGCTGTACCATGCCACTGAGGCTACACAGGTGTCTCTACTGTGACCATTGCTATGGTTTCAAAAGGAAAAAGAAAAAAAATCTGCTGCAAGAGGTTTCAGTCTTAGGATGTAATTTGTGGTGTGTGTATAACACTTGTTCATGTTCTCCACCTTTCCTCCCTCAGCCCTTGCCCTCATATCAGATCTTACAAACACTGGAGAGGTCTGCAGGCACAACCTCCTTTATTGGGTGTATGTTCACACTGGGTGGTGCGGGTAAAGCCATGCTTTGGGTTCTTCATTTTTAAACAGCAGATGGTGTCACCTACTCATGCAGCAGGCAGAGGAGATGGGGCTGTACCCCATGTGTGCTCCCCCTGGCACAGCCCAGCACAGCCCCAGCAAATCCCAGAGCCCCAGTTTCTCTCAAATTGGAGGCATCTCTGGCATTTGATCCTTCTCTTCCCCATAGAATGTTTTTGAGAGCCCTTGAATGCCACAGGGCAACAAGTTTCAGTAAAAAAGCCAAATTGTAAAGTTTAGTCTTTCATTGGAAAATACAAAATTTGCTCTAAAACAGTTTTGGGCCAAGGCGGTGTGTTGTCTTCAAAACGAAGGCAGCAGCCAGGTCAGATGCCCCAACCCACGTTTTCATCCAGACTAGCAGGACACCAGCTCTCCTCCACCAAAGGACAATGGAGCATTGCAAGGTCCCTGGAAAAGTTACAGATTTGGGCTCCTCGGAGCAGAATCAGAGCCCCCATCACTTGTTCCTGACAAAGGAGTGGTCCCATGCCAGTGTGCAGGGGAGGAAGAACATTATCCTCCTGAACGTGAGTCGATGCTGCCAAGTTATCACACTCAGCAATCATGCCACAAACCTCAAAGCTCATATAAAGTTGTTTTGAAAAGCACATGATTAAAAAAATGAACTTTTAAGAATTATTTTTCTGTTTACTCAGTCTCTAGACTTCCATTCCCTGAAGTCAGTTCTGCAGCCAAAAGGCCACAGGCTTTTTCCAAAATTGAAAGCCAAGATTGTCAAGGAATTGTTTAGTCACAGAAAATGAGACTTTAAGGAAAAAAAGAAAAAAAAAAAGCACTGAAGATCACAAGACTTCTGATAATTTTCTGGACTTGTCATCAGATAGGATTTGTCATGCAAGCCTGTAGAGAAGGATGATTTCAAAATTCTCCAAAACAGGCCCTGGTTTTATGAAGACTCTTGAAGAACTGAATATTGGGGTTTTTATTTTTTTTATTTTTTATTTTTTATTTTTTCCTCTTTGTTTATTTTTATTTTGTTGTTTTGTTTCATTTTGTTTTGTTTTGGGTTAGCTTGGTACCTAGCACTTAGACTATTTATATACTGAGCATTTCAGACTTTCACTACATTGAGGAACATTCAGAAAGAGGCAGTTTCCCATATATCCAGCTGGATTTAGCTGGGAACCTCTGTCCCCTGCCTGCAGTGTATTTTCTAATACAGATTCTCAAATAACATTAAAGTAGTGTAAATAAACTGACTTCTCCCATTCTAAAGACATACCCACTAAACACTTGTGAAACCAGACAAATGCATAGTACAGGAAAAAAATGAATCCATAAAATAGGTAAAAATAGTTTTGTCAGATTTTCTCATTTAGAATCCTACATACAGTCCTGTTAACCTGCTGAAATAAATAATAAAATTACGTAGCTTACTACCGCGGCCTTACTAAGAAATGGGAGGCAGCAAAATGTTGCACTGGCACGCATTTTGTCTGCTTGCACTGTCAGTCAGATCATGGAGAGGAGCAGCTGGAAATCAGAATTCAGCACTTCCTTCTCTGGAGTATGAGCATGCATGGATATTTTGTGCCAGGCACTTCAGGAGACCCAGCACGTGCATTTTTGAAGCTGTGGAGTTTCTGTGTGTGCTGTCACAAGGCCTTTCATGCCAGAGAGTGCCGGGCACCCCCATCCCAGTGTCCTTACATCCCCTGAGGCCTCAGTCTGCAAACTGGTGCCATTTCCCTGTAACTTCAACACTGTCAGGATCACAGCAGGACTCTCCCTCCTGTTTCTCTCTGGTTTAATAAACAAACATCTTACAGCACTTGCTAAGCTACAGGAAAATTCGCTTTTCAGAAATGTGACTGTGACAGCCACGTTTCCTCTTCCACTCACCAGCATGTACACAAGGACCCTCCATTAAAGTGTCCAGCCTTAGCAATGAAATGAAATCCTGATGTTGTCATAATAGTCCAGCTTTTCACCCTCTTTCACTCAAAGAAAGGAAAAGTTGCACAAGACCTGTCTTCCCAACAACACACACTACTCCTTGAGGTTAAATATCTCACACTGCATGGCTGCCTTTGCTTCTTGCGTGTAATTATATTTTCTGTGTAAATCTGTGTGTTCCTCATCTCAGCAATTCATAGGGACATACTCTTGTGGCATACTCATGTGCCAGCCTTTGGAAATTGTCTGTTTTCTGTGAGATTAAGTTCTTCCCTCCTAATTAAAAGAATTGCTCAAATTTGGCAAAATTAATTGAATATAATATTAACTAATTTATTTTTAGTTAGACCTCAGGGAAAATCCGGTTTGAGATGATGAAGTCCGACAGCAAGTCTCCATTTCCCCCTTCCTCTCAAGAAGCCATTTCTGATGATCCAAAGCCTCCCAGCCTGTCCCACCTCCAGCACACCACTACCCCACCAGGCTGAGTGGACAGCCACGTGTGATTGTCCATGCTCGGCGACAAACTAAGCCACCCAGGGGACCTGAAGCCCAGTTGGTGGAGACTCCCTGTGGCTGCTGCTCCCTCCACCGCCTTGAATGTGTAGAAGTCATTAGGCATCTTCTTCAGGCAGTAAGGAAGCCTGGGTTGTAAGGATGTGGAGACAAGAGATGCACTTCATCTTGAGAGGTTTTTTTCTCTCGTGTGGATTTATTTGGATTATCAGCAATGCAGCTGTCTCTGCTGTTCGTCCTCTGGTAGAACTCACTGCGTGCAGGGGGGAGGAAGGAGTTTTCAGTGTCACAGCTAAAAACTAGCTGTTAGCAGTAAATGATGCACTTCAAAAGAAAGCTTACTGTGCCAGAAATAGAAGATTGCCATGTGAATACATATACACACCACTACTGCGGATGTGCCGCGTAGTACACCTAGCCCATTAGCAGCTATTATTCAGGTGAACAAAGAGGAGAAAAATGTTTGCAGGCAAAAATATATATACATATATATATATAGTTTATACACATATATAATTTATACATATATATATAATTTATATATATATATATATAAGAAGAAAATAGGAAGCTATCTGCTATCACAAATATACACAACAATTACATTGGCCTATTGCTGTGCCCCCTCTCCAGCCTCAAGGCTGTCCAAAGGCAGGAGGACATGCCAATGGCTCTCTGCAGGGTTGTCCCTCTGCTACGTGAAGTCTTCCTGTCCAGACTAAAAATCTTGTATTCAGCAGCCTGTTTGAAGTCTGGATGCTGTTGCTCCTGCCCATCCCTGCTCAGCACACAGCCGTAGGGCAACCAGGCTTTCCAGCATCCTCAGCAGGAAAGCGAGTGGCCTCAGGGCTGCTCAGCCACCCTGGGGCTGGTGGAAAGCAGAAAGCAGGGTCTGAGGAGGTCAAGAAACACCTACATCCATCCATCACCCAGACCTGCTGTCAGAGAGGTGCAGGCTCCCCTCCTGCTAGCACCCTCACGTAGGCCAGGTTGGGACAGCCATCTGAAATCTTAGGGGTTTTGAGTGTGAAAAACCTATGCTGCCTGATGGCTTTTTCCTAAACACGTGGATATCTGGGCTGTGGTCCCAGTGGAGTGCTAGAAGTTGAACCACAGCATTAACACCTCACCCAAAGACTTGGACAAAGCATAAAGCAGGATAATATATTTCCTTGTTTTATATTTCCTTG
Source organism: Netta rufina (assembly GCF_964035555.1). Lineage (NCBI taxonomy): Eukaryota > Metazoa > Chordata > Aves > Anseriformes > Anatidae > Netta > Netta rufina. The sequence goes on along the minus strand of NC_140125.1, from coordinate 74,282,990 downwards.
GTTTTACTGCTGCTGTTTCTCATCCTGTTGTAGTATCTTAGTCCAGCAGTGACCATCAAGATCGTAGGTTCCAGTGGGACAAACTGTGTTAATTACTAAATTGGTCAACTGGCCACTTGCCACGTCATGAAACCTGCCGGTAACCCCTTTTTACAGAGAACTGCAGATTTTCCTAGAAGACTGAGGTCATATTCTGGGAGGGTGACACACAAGGCCTGGCTTGTTTCATAGTGTCAGAAAGAAGCAGAAGTTAAATAGCTGCATTAGGGACTGGCAAATCATGTCTAACAGCTTCTCGTTGATCTCCTTTAGGTGAAGATGTCCAACAAGCCATCCACCGAATGAATGTAACACCTCTGGTGCTACAGCTCCCCCCACCTTTTGTTTTGAGACAACCACCAACTTAACTCTTACCGATGGATGGCTGATTAGATATATTAGCATACAGATTTCTACCTACCTATATAAAAACTGATTTAATTTCAGTCAACTCTATAGGTCTCTTAAGCTATGCTCTCCAAAAAAAAGACTAGAGAATGGAAAGCAGAGACACTGCACAGATATCACTAATTATGCAATTTAAATTTCTTGAAATAGAAGGTAGGAAAATGCATATGTTTAGATTGCTTATTCTCAGGTTGGTAGCAGAAGCAGGGAAATACAAAGCTAAATGTCATCGAGAGTTGGTGTAAAGAACCTGATGGTCTAGAGTCTTTCCTCTTTACCAGGTTGTAGAACAGGCCCTCTCCACACCAAGGAGGCTGAGCAAGTGAAATATTTCAAGAGACAGAGAAAATACAGCTTGCAAGGGGTGAAGCAGAGAGCCAGTAGGTATGGTGGTATCATTGCACTGTGTTAAGTTTCTGGCTACCATGAGTTTCACTCTTAGCTCCTGTCAAACTCCTCTCTCACGTTCATAATGCTTAACAGTAAATAGGTTTTCTCTTTTATTAAATTTTTCAGAGTAAAAAAACTCTAACTAAAGAGTAAGCACAGAGACTGTAGAAACAAAAATGTCTGTTTTCATGATAAATTTAGTGGATATAGTAAATAGATACATCACCTTCTATAAATTATGGAAGCTAAGGAGGTGATTGGTGACAGCCAACATGGCTTCACTAAGGGCAGCTCATGCTTGACAAATCTGGTGGCCTTCCACGATGGGGTCACAGCATTGTTGGATAGGGGGAGAGCAACTGACACCATCTACCTGGACTTGTGCAAAGCATTTGACACTGTCCCCCACGTTATCCTTGTCTCTAAATTGGAGAGACATGGATTTGATGGATGGACTTCTCGGTGGGTAATTCCTTATGGAATTGGCTGGATGGTCACAATCAATGAGTTGTAGTCAATGGCTCAATGTCAAGGCGGAGATCAGTAATGAGTGGTGTTCCTCAGGGGTCAGTACTGGGATCTGTGCTGTCTGACAGCTTTGTTGATGACATGCACAGTGGGATTGAGCGTACCCTCAGCAAGTTCGCCAATGACCCCAAGCTGTGTGGTCAACATGCTGGAGGGAAGGGATGCCATCCAGAGGGACCTGGACAGGGTTGAGAAGTGGGCCTGAGCGAACCTCACGAGGTTCAACAAGGCCAAGTGCAAGGTCCTGCATCTGGGCTGGAGCAATCCCAAGCACAAATACATGTTGGGCAGAGAGCAGCCCTGAGAAGAAGGATCTGGGGAAGATGGTTGACAAGAAGTTTGACACGAGCAGGCAACGTGCGCTTGCAGGCCACAAAGCCAACCTCTTCCTCCCCTGGCAGTTTTTCATCCAATACAATGTCTTCCTGGGGGAGATCTTGTCTCCCGTCTACTGCAGAGGGATGCATCTCTCTTCATGTGTGCTCTCACTACTCCTGGTTGCCCAGAAGATCACACATGGCTTGGAGAACAGCCAGGCATCTGTGCCGTGCTCAGGGTAGCGAGTGTCATCTGTTTTCTCCCCTAAGAACGATGAGGCTTTCTCCGGATAAACTCAGAAATAACAAACCTCTTGCTCTGCTCTCAAATGTTCTCCCTTATGGAAAATGCAAGCCCCAGGAAACAGTTATGGCTCTAAATCATTTCAGACAGGGCCTGGCCACAGCCAGATTTTCAAAGCCCTGTTAAAAATAGGTTTTCACTCCCCAGTTTCATTTTCTATCCAATTTTCTTTCTGTACTGCACCACACCCACACTATTTCTCCTTCAGCTGAAATGCTTCCCACCACTGCTTCCTTTCAACACCCCTCACAAGGTCTGTCATTTACTGTACATCTGCATTTTGCAAGCCACTGCCAGCAACCGAAAGGACTGAGCCCTTCATGTTTTGCTTAGCACCAGAGGGGAAAAAGCAACACATTAAAAGAACACCCCAGCAGCTGACAAGCCACTGCAGAAGAGGTGCCAGGCTGAAGGAGGGCTGTGGCAATACTCACACAGCACACATCTGCTCGCTGGAGTGGCTCTATAGGACTTATGCATAGAAGACACTTGGACAGCCTGACAGATGGAGGGTATTTAGGGATAAGAGCTTTTTGAAGTAAGGATTCCTCTGTAGTTGCCTACAGAGAGGACAATTTTAATAGTTAAGTCAGTATTGCAATGAGTGAAGGTGATGAGACGGGATAAATCTCATAAAAGCCTCAAGTTCTCCTCTACTTGATCCCTTCTTATGGTAGGAAAGTACCACATGAAAATGTATACAGGAGGACAGGAGGGTTTGTGGATGGCAGAAAATTGAGGAGCCATTTGGAGGAGAGACTTAAAATACAGCAGAGGCTAGATAAATTGTAGAAATAGAGTACAACCAAACTGAGATTTAAAAAAAAAAAAAAAAAAGTGAAATGCTTGCTATCTAAGGAAAAAGTCAGATGTATAAATATAGAGTAGAAATGGTGCTTGCCCAGCATGGTCCAACCTAGAAGGATTATAGATACCAGAACGGATAATGGATCCCAGGTTGCACAGGAGGCATCGTCACATGGGCAAGTGGATCCCAAGCTGGATTATTTCTCAAGCATAAAGCAGGTGGGGGTTTTTCGCCAGCTAGGCTGCTACAGGTAGGTCTTAGTTTGAACACAGCTTTTATCTGGGGGCATCCTCCTTTCAGAACTGACAAGAAAACTTCTGAGGAAGTTCAAAGAGACATGAGAGGGGAAAAAAAAAAAAAAAAAGGATAGGAAAAAAAAAAATCTGCCAGTGGAACAAAGTTAAAAAAACTGAGCATGTTCATGCAGGGGTAAGAGGATATCCAAGGGAGGTCAGTGAGCTGTAGAAGAGTATTTCCACAATTGCACAGACTACTGTCTTTTCATCTAGGACAGAATAAAAAGCAGGAGACAAGGAGGGAAAACGGGGATAAAATTATATGTGAAAATTGTGTGAATTCCCTCTGAGTGGAGACTCAAAGCATCATATCAGCCAGCACAGAGAGGTGCCGAGGGACCTTCCTGAGCCATGACAGCTTCAGCAGGCTCACTCCGCCCCATTTCTGAGCTGAGCATTGTCGCCAGTAGAAAAAATAGACTGCTCTTTAGAAATGCTCAGTATAATTTTTTAATCCTTTTCCTAATTTCAGGGCTTTTTTTCCCCACCCAAATATTGTAATCTGGACTTTCTGAAAGTTCTTTTTTTTTTTTTTTTTTTTTTTTTTTGCTATTGTTTTTTAATTATTCACTGGGAAGCATACGTCGCCCACTAGCCTCCTTCCAGGGGTCACTCCTGCCAAGGCTCAGGATCAGGTCCCAAGCCCCCTAGAGCCATGGGGCTGGCCAAATCTCATCTCTCCTTCTGCTTAGAGGGGGTCATGCTGCTCTTGTCTTTCACCAGGCCCTTTGCTGTTTAGTTTTTATATTTAGACAGCACCTTCCATATGAGAAACCATGTGTGTATGTGCGTGTGTAGGTTATGTCACTTGGAGGCAGAGGGTACTGCAGCAAGGCATGACAGATATGCCCATACATGTACATGTTAAATGTCTGGCTATACGATGCACAAAAGACCTTTCATCTATGTAAAGATAATGAAAGACTGCATGTACAGTCTGACAGCAGGAGGTGTCCCAGAATCCTAATAGATTCACTCCAACATCTGCACAATAATAGACTTTTTCTTTTCCTTTTTCAAAATTTTGTTCAGTTTGAAAAGAAGAAAACAAGCAAAACCACAGGGCACAGTAAACTGCACAGGAGGACAATGATCTGAAGTTGTAGAAATCATCACAGTGCTGTGTTAGGATGCTGGGAATTCAAAATGTTCATCAATAAAAAGAGAGCTGGCATTCAAAGGTGACATTCAAAAGCAATTCAAATGGCATAATAAAGCATATGTAATTAGGTACACAGTTTGTATCAAAGGTCCTCTTATTAAAGGGCTGCTGAGTGTGCTATGCAAAAGAGCTTCAAATAGACATTTCTGGTTAAACAACGTCTTGTTTCTAGCATATCTTCCTTTTCTACTTGTTCCTGCAGCCAGGGAGGTCATGTCATATGGCTAAATTTATGACGACATAACTGTTTCCATGGCAGCAAACTATTGTCATAAACACTGAGCTTTATGATTTCACAGCTGGATTAAGAGAGAAAGAGAGAGGGAGAGAGAGAATCAGGCTGGAGAGGGAGGAAGTTTTTTATTCCAATGAGAGTTAGGGGAATACACAAGATTGCAGGCAAAGAAAATTGCTTTTTGCGTAAATGTTCTTTTTTAAGTTTACCCCAGTGTGAAAGTCCCTTTTAAGGGATATAATCTGGGTAACGATCCCTCTCCTATTTAAATGTTCATAAGGCTAATGAGCCAGCTTGTCTATTTTTGGAGCAGTTCAGCAGTAAGGCTGGATGTTTTGCAGCAGGAAGCCAACCAGATTGAAATGTGTTTTCTCCACTTTCCTACCAGCTCTTGACCCCTTTCTCCATGAATTTCTGTAACTTCACAAACTAGAAATCAATGTAGGTGAGGCTAGGTTATTGATGACAATGCATAGGCCCTACTAGCTACCACTTATTTCCTCATTACATCATTATGTTTCATTTTTGTCAATTATGCTGTCAATTTTGTCAAGATGGACAGATTGAAAGATAATCACATGTTTTTAGGAAGAATGGTTTCCCTTACAAGGTCATTTGAGCCCTTACAGCTAAATTAATACTGGTAACTAACAATAGTCCTTGAACATGGAACTGCAATCAGAAAACCCGGTCATGGAAGGTTGGAGATGCCCCCTGCCAGTGCATCACCAGGAAATCCAATAAAAAATATCAGATGACGGGACTTATGGTGGAGGCAAAGCCCAGGCCAGCTTTGTGGTCATGAAAACCCAATAGCTGAATGCCCCATAGCCCTGGTCCCTGCCTATGGACCCCTCTGTGGCTAAGAGAGAGGCCCAGAGACTTCCCTAGTGTACATCTCTTGCCACTGGGGAGCTCCTGTCCCAGCACCATCCAGTTCTGCTTGCAAGCAAGATGAGGATGGAGTGGTTGTAAGTCATCTGGGTGATCTATAGGGGGACAAAGCTCCAGTTTTTTGTGAGCCCACCATGGTCCATGGAAAGGGACATGGGCATCTCAGGGCCACCTCAGTCCGGCCTTCCTACCCCTCTGCAATGACCAGAAAACTCGCCTGTGTGAGAGGTGTCCCTTCAGGCAGCTACCAGTGGGCAGGACAACCTCTATCCTTGCTGACAGGGAACGTGATGTCAAGAAAAAAACACCACATGACAAAGTGCTCAATATTCCCTCGGGGATACAAGTGCTGAAATGTCCAGCGTTGGCCTCCATCAAAGACGGAGCTCAGAGCTAAGGAAAGATTATTACTGCGTCTCCTGGTGATTCCCCTGGAATTTCTACAGCAGAAACAAATTAAACATAACTCATCTTTCAAGTAATTAGCATTTTTCATTTCAAGAAATCCCAGCTGACTTTACCTACCAGACAATAGATTACTATGTCCTGCACTAAAATGTGCCTGAGATTCAGCTTTCTAACAAAGCTTTATTTGTGTGCAGGTAATCTAGATTGTCAAAACATAAAATGACGGCACAGGCAGCACTACAGGCTGCAAAATTTCTCACAGAGCCACACCAAAATGAGGATGCTTTAGAGCATGAGGGCTGGGCAAAGGCAGATCTAACATTGTGCTGTCGGTCTTCTATCAATTATCAAGGTCTCAAGGGAGCGCTTTAATTTTCTTTGAGCAGAATCCAAAATAAACAGAAAGGTCACTTTGTGTGGCTGCTTCCTTCCCATGAGGTAGAAAATGGCCTTGCTCTGCAAGGGGAAGTGCCAGGCCTGGATACTGAGAGCTGTACACTAGAGGTCACTGCTATAATAAAAGAAAGAGCAAGCCAGAAGGTAAGGCAGGTTTCATTCTCCACCTTATTACAAGGTCACGCACAGCAAAAAGCAACAGCTAACTGAATGATACTGTACTTCATTATATGTGAAGAATTACTGAATAAGAACTATTCGGTTAGAGAGAGATCTTCAGATGTGTGGAGAAAGGGATAATGACAGAGGAATGGGGCCATTTATTTTGAAAAAGAAAAAAAAAAATGTTCATTTTCATCAGTTTCACTTGATAAACAGTGCTGGTAATAAATGTTCATAGGGCACTTTAATATGAATCACAGATGCAAACCAGTGGGTAATTAGCTGAGGATTACAGGTGGGATGCTAATGAAGTAGATGCCTGTAGAGAGAGAGTCACTGCCAACCATGTGCCAGTCAACTTATCCCAAGGCCTCCCAAGTCTCCAGGCAAGCTTACATTCTTACATCTTTTTGTTTCTATGTACTCTTAATTAGTGTCTGGGACTGTTTATTTAATGAGGCATCCCACATTCCGGCAGGGGTAATTTCTCTCTGTCACATGTTGCCAAGCAGACATGATCAGCCTGAATTTTCGGTCTGCCTTCTGTAGGCTTCTGTCATAATGTTAGGATGCTATTTAAACTCCTTCTTCCCAACTCCTGGCAGATTATTAATTTGACTGCAGATTGAGCCATGTAACCTGTCCAGGGCCTGCTTGCTGATGATTCATGACATGCTTCCTGTTTTCTTTCCTCTATAGGAACCATGGTTCCTGATGATTTTGCACATCTTCGCGTGGCACATCCTGTCCAGGGAATTTCTTATCACAGTGGCCAACAGTGTATTTCGTCAGCTGTTTCTCTTTATTCAGTCAGCTCCAGTGTTTCATGTCTGCGTGGCATTCCTTTATCCTACTCACTTCATTTTCACAAATGTGTTCTTTCCTTTTGTCAAATGACACAGGAAGCAGGAACATGGCAGGGAAAGGTATTTTTGTGGTGGGCAGCCCTGATAACAGAAAATCAGCTCATCTCACAGTCCTGGCCCGCCTCCATGATAGCTTCTTGTGTGTTTTGTCATGTTTCATCTTGATCAGATATCATACAGCAAGAGATGAACCCATCACCACTACAGAAACTCATCTAAGATCTAGCCAAGGGTCATCCCAGCCCTATACAGCCTTCTGCCAAAACACTCTTCATGACACCCAGTTTTAAATATTTCTATTGTAACTATCAGCTTTCCTTTCCCTATGTAGTCTTCCTGGCTTTGTCTGTTTTCCCAGCCTAGGGATAGCCAAAGAATATTTCTTCATCTCCTGTAGCAACACTGTTCAAATATTTGCTAATTATTTCTCTTTCTTCTGAAATTTCGTATATATTTAGGCCTTTTAGGCTTTATATCTACACATGAAACTTACATTCAGCTTTCTAAAGCCACTTCATATTATCGTTTCAGGTTCAGTTCATCCTTTGCCTGTGTCTGTTACTTCTCTTGTGCCTTTTTCAGCACAATAATTTCCCATGTTTTCTACCTGTCTTCGAGTATCCATCTCCAGTTTGTATACATCAGGCACTATAAGACTGGATTGTTTCCAACATTAATCTCATTGTTATAGGTCTCTCCCTGTCCAAGAAAGAATTAATTTGAAGACAAAAAAAAAATAAAAAAATTGCATTTTATTTCAGTCTAATAATTTTCATTTAAAGTAACATTTTCCATGTAAAGCATACAATGTGCTAGAGAAAATGTCAGGGAGGAACAATCTGGAACTATGAATCTGGGGAGTGTTTTCTGCATAGTGTAACATTACGTTCTGCCAAAATGTCTCTGGTCATGTTCATCACCTTTCTGACACCCATTTGTGACGGGGAAAAGAATAAAATTAAAAAAAAAAAAAAAAAAACTTGTGATACCATTGAAATGCAGAGAGGCTAAAAAGAAAAGCAGACCAATTCCCTTCCAGACTTTGCACATAGTTAACTGTAGTCTATTGATCACTTGGAGGAATTCATGTCACAGCACAGCTCCCATAACTGCAAAGATTTTCTATCAAAGACACAAATGCTTCCTGCTCTGCCATACTTCTACAGACAGAAGTCCCCACCAACAACCCCACCAGCAGCCCAGCATCACCCCCTCTCTGAAGCTCCCTCAAACATCCCTGTGCTGCACCGCCTGCCCCAAGCCTTGTGGCAGGGATCCAGCTGGCCTGCTGAGGCATCATCCCCTCCTCATCTTTGGCTGCTGGGACCTGGTCCTGAAGCATCTCTGCAGAGATGGACTTGCAACACAAGTAAATAACAAGCAAGGGGCCTGCCTCAGAGCTGCTGGCCAGCCAGCGTTTCTAGGTCAATGGTTCCCTCTCTTGGAGTGGTGAGCTTGGGAGCACTGATGTCACTGCCACTTGAGGCCACAAAAGAACAAGGTCATGAGAAGAAAAGTTTGAAAATCAGTGCATTAGATGATTGTAAGCTTTTTCTTTTTTTTTTTTTTTTTTTTTTTAAAGGGACTTTCCTTCAAATGCTTTTATAAAACATTACTCACACTGACCTTTCTAAAATGTCATATGAAATAGTGGAGACAGCGTTAAGATAAGGTGTATTTTGATGCTGTTGCATACAATAAATCCAGGCGCTGACTCCTTTTCTAAGCTGGGCTGCTGTACATGCTCTGAATCAATACATGGTCATCATTCTCCCCCATAGGGTCCAAACTTGGGTGCACACACATTTTTTCAGATTATATCTTTACTCCTTTATTTGCAAGTACTTGGGATCCTGAGCTCTGATCCAAATTTTGCATGATCATCACCATACTTTTCTCTGGAAAGCTTTTTATAAGGTATACGTAACAGCTGGGGAGGGCAGGTCACTCTTCAGAAGACCACAATAGGTATACATGTATTTCTCAATTTTAATCAAGCAAAAGCAGACTAGATAGTGTGGTAACTTCATTCAGGTTCCTATTCCTACAAATTCACCCTGTGAATGAATGGTTTGGGAGATTCTAGTAAGGCTAAAAGTCAGATAACATTATATTTCAGCTCCACATTTTATATAATGCTGTGCTGGGCATCCCATTTCCATTAAAACAAATTCTACATTTGCATGAAAAGAGAAAAATAAACTAATCATAACGTGTGTTGTTTCATCAAGAATTTACCCAGATTGCATGAACAGTCTTGGGTGCAAATGTGAGCAATAATTCTGATGTCAGATTTAAGTTTCTGAAATGAGTGGGGGAAGGACAGGCCCCTTGTTAGCTTTAGGATGGAGCTGGAAAGAGATTCATGACATGGCTTCCTGCAAGCACAGGACCTTTGCAACACCCGAGGTCCTTTCTGAGCTGGGTTTTCCACATCTGCTCTATCCCAGCTTCCCAGCAGATCAGTCTGATCGCGCTGCACTGCTCCCCAAGCGAGGTCATGCTCTCGCACAGTACTTGTGTGGATGAAGGTTTTCATTGTTTTCGAGTGATGTCAAGGAGTAGGATAGCAACTGTACACTCAAAATTTCATTGTGTCACTTGGCTGAATGCTCCTTGGGACTGGGATGGAGGCGTATGATGAATTTTTGGATGCTAAATGAATCACTATTAATGCTTAGCATGATGTACTGCTAAGTTGTGGAGATATCTATGCAGGATTTTGATTGATTTTGGCTTCTCCTTTTTTCCCAGGTGGACTTCCGAGAATGTTAAAGGCCTGAAACCAGCTTTCTTATAACCCCCTCCTTGTTTTTTGTAAACATGCTTTTGAAAAGTTCACAGAGACTAACACCAGGCTGCACAGGGAGACCTAGGAACCACAGAGTTAATTCTCAGTCATTTAGTCCTGCTTTTGTGACCGGAGGCTTTAAACCACTTTTGCATCTCCTGTAATCTGGGGCCATTTAGGACACTAGTCTGTCTCCATGGTATAAAAATAGCAAGGAAGTTTGTGTAGTCCTCAAGTGCTGTCCCTTTGAGCTGTGGCCACCATCCTAACTGGGCATATCTTAATGAGGCATCTTCACTGGAAACTGCAGGTATGCCTCTGTGGAGACCTTGGAAAGATCTTCAGTGACCAGAGAGGCCCTTTGGGCAGCAATTTTCCTTATTGTACAACTTGTTTTAAAATCTCTTTGTGTTCACTGACTGGTGTTTGTCACAGGCTTAGGCCGTGGAGATTCCTGAGCCTCTGTGAGTGTAACAGAAGATTCCCAAACCATTTCTTAAGGATCTGCAGTGTGCAGGCCTGGTGCCCCCCAGCAAAGCCATGCAGGTTCCCCCATGATCCAAAGGAAACAGCGTGCATCCTCATGGAGATCTCTCTTTGACTCTCACCTGCTTTTTCCTCCTTTCCCATTCCATCCCTCCCTGCCTAACAGAAGAGTGTACTGACTGCAAGCATATTGCTGTCTTTTGCATGTGGAAAAACATGTCAAAACAACAGCAAGCTATCTGCTAAGGGTAGCATTAACAAAGCCTCTCTGCCTCAGAGGATGGCGAAGTTCATTAATTTATTTGCAAGATGTTCTGACTGGAGTAATGAGCCTGTAATTACCTTCTACTTCTGCATCACCAATGTCTTTATTTACTCTTGGTGGGAAACAAAGGAAAATGTAAGGGAAGCGGTACTCAGATTAAAATAAAACAGGCAAGGGAGTCTTCTGCTGACATGATGTGATGCGAATGGAGCTGGCTCTTTTTCTAAGGCTTTCAGTGCCCAGATGAATGACCACTTCCCCCTCCAGATAATGGGAGTTTCATGAATGTTGGTGACCCTGTGGCCCCAGGGATGTAGGATTTATGGAGATGGGCACAAGGCTGCATTGTGTAATAAAACTTGCGTGAAACAGGGCCACCAACTCTTTCTTGATGGTTGCCTGATCCTCACCTGCCACCACACCATGCCAGCAGGACCTCATCTCACCTCCAGAGCTGTGGCCAGACACATCTTCCCCCCACCAACGCTGCCTGTCAGTGCAGTGAGACACTGCCAGCACCAGCAACTGGAGTTAATCTTTAAAAAGGGTGAGGAGAGGAATCAATGGTAAGCAAATCTTTGTTCCCGTGTAACACACTTCCATGCAAATGCATTTTGAATACATCCAGCCAGCACTAAGACCTGTTGTCACATATCAGATATGAAAAGTCCCCTTTTGTAAGGAAAGCAGGGCTGTAATAGTTGGTCATTGCTGCTTGTCAGGGTGTCACCAAGAAGCCTTGGTTTGCAGAGGCAAGAGCAAGGGAAGCACAGCCTCACCTCAACATTGGGAATAAACACGAGACAAGAAAGGGCATTGCATGGCCGGCCCAGTGCCATTGGCAGCGAGAGGGAGCCTAACAGCACAACCCACAAATATACATTACAAATTTACAAGAAAAAGGGAGGCAACGAGGATGCCATAATTAGTGCAAGGGGAAAAGGAAAGCAAAATGTACCAAGGCAGACATGTTTCCCAATAGGATGGCAGCAGCTAACCCAGTATCTCCAGAGTCTGTGTCTAATCTAACTGTATTGATATTCTTTCTCTCTGTTTGACTCATGTACAACCAGATGACTAATCCATCACATTATTTAACAGACACACAACATAGAAGGTGCCACGTCTTGGACACTAATCTGATACACTTCTATATTGGCTGAGCTGCGGAGGGCGAAGTGATTCGAAGTTTGTTAATGAAAACTCACTTTAAAAACCTGCCGTGTGTGAATCCGCAATTTTTCATATCAGAAGAGAGACATTTATTTACTACGTCTTTCACACAGAACAGTGCAGGAAATGTTACCTACATATTTCACAGGGAAGGCACTGTAGAGAAATTAACTGAACAGAAGGAGCTAATGGAGCTGATCTTTACAACATCTGAAGCAGATAAATAGCCTGCAATCTAAAACCAAACTCATCATTCAAAATGTTTTGGGTAAAAAGGCGAAGAAATCCATGACAGAGCACCATCTCTCATGACAAGTCCAGAGAAACATAGAGCATGAGCTATTTTCATTCTGCTATTCCCAAGAAAAACACCCTTACAAAAGTTTTCCCCAGCAATTGCATTATGCATATTACCATGCCCACTGCTGCAAATCAGGCTGGACAAAGAGTTGCTAGATGACCATTTTCAAGTTCAGTTTTAAAGACATCATCTCAAAAGAACATTCTTCGTCCTAGGATATGTGCAAGAAAAACTCCAGAAGAATGTATGTGCTAAAATAGAGCCTTGAAAGGAGAAAAAGTACAAAAGAGGAATAAAACTTGAAGAACTTAATGCAGTTGGTACTAACACGTCTACCGGTGGCTACAGCATTTGCTCAGAAAATGGCTGTATTTCTCTCTTCTTTCCCCACTGAGTTATAGCACACAAGAAGTAGATTTTGACTAACTCGGAGCATCTGTTCTAAAACTACAAGTCGTTCACTGCCAGTCAGGGAACTTGACCATTGGGAAATGAAGTAGGGCAATATGAGAAACAAATTAATCTTTTTAAAGTTGCAGGGAAGTCAAGTTCTCATGCTGTTGGTATGAGAAACTTTAACTAAAAACGATTAGGCTCCAAAGAGAGGTAATAATGCTGGAAGAAGAGAAACGAGTGTCCCAAAGGAAAAGAGCCCAGAGATTTCCAGCAAAGACTCATAAAGCACAGACAAATGTCCTTCCATGCCAGAACTTCCCTGGTTTCTCGTTCACATCCAAATGGAGGAAACAGCAGTAGCAGTTGTACACAGACAGAACTGCTGTGAATCAAAGATGATTCATGATGTCCCATAAAGGGTCTACGAGCAACAGGCACTGGATATGTTTCAACCCAGAGAATCGCCTACCTGCTGACATTAGGTCAAGCAAGGGAACAGCAGGGGACTTATCTCAAGACCATATTTGACTCTGTTGAGCAGATGAATAAGATTTTACTGAGCTTACCCTACCCAGTGTCAAAGACATGTAGCCAGTTCCTCACTGCATATGCAACGTTCCCCACTGAACACTACCTTACAGGTCATACACCTCCCTTCCAAACATAATATTGCCTCATAATAAAACTTAGGAAAATATACTGAAGGGTAAAAATAACAGTAATAAAGCTCTTTTACTTATTCAAGGTCTCTATTTCCAATAATCTGTCATTAATCTTCCACTTTGAATAGCTGCATAAACACTGGCATACTTTATTAGGCTGACATTTTGAGTTTGGGTGGATGGTGTTAAAGTGTTAATCCTTGCACGCACTTAAACACCCAAACCAGGCTGCGTAACTAAAATATTTGAGGCCTCCTGGGTTCCCTCTCTGCTTTCTTATGAGCAGTTTCCCCTAACCTAATCCTGAGCGCCCTGCAGGAGTTCACTTTACATTCCAGCTGTATGTTGTGGGGTGGGGGAGAGAACTGGGAAACAGCAAAACTCATGAGTTCAAATAAAGACAGCTTAATAGGACAGAAAAGGAAGGGGAAATAATAATAGTTGTTATTACTGCTATAAAATTATATACACTCAAAACAGTGGAGTTGCTCACCACTCACCAACCAATGCCCAGGCAGTCCCTGAGCAGTGGCAGCCCCCCAGCCAACTCCCACCACGTTTTTTTGTTCAGCACGGTGCCACACGGTGTGGGACATCCCTTTGGGCAGCCTGGGCCAGCTGTCCTGGCCGTGTCCCCTCCCAGCTCCTGGGGCACCCCCAGCCTCCTTGCTGGCCAGGCAGCACCAGGAGCAAGAAAGGCCACAGCTCTGTGCGAGCACTGCTCTGCAGCAACTGAAACATCCATCTGGTATCAACTTGTTTCTCTCCTAAATCCCAAATACTACGTCATACCAGCCACTATGAAGAAAATCAGCCAAAACCAGGAGATCGTGACATCCTCATCAGTAGGTATTTAGCCTCAGCACAGGGAAGCAAAGCTGAGGGTGGGCCAGATGATGGTGAGCTAAGTGGAGCAAGCTGCTTCCTCTTGCCCCAACATGAAGGTTTCCTTCTGGTGGAAACCAGATCATGGAGAGCAAAAAGGGAATTACCAGTGTCCAGGCATTGTCCTGACTGCATTGGGAAGCTCTCCCATGTCTCACCATCAAACTCAAAATACTTCTCACAGACCAGCATCCAGGATGGATGCAAGAGGAGCAGGATGTTGGTGGGCACGCATCATCCAGTGCACAGGCCTCTGCATGAGCTCACACCAGCCCCTGCTCCAGCCCAGGCTTCATCACTGGATCCACACAGGTCAGGATTGCCCCAAGGGTCCCTGCTGTGACACAGTGGTGGGGATGATTGCTCCCCACAAAGGGCTGATAGAACATGCCTTGGGTGACAATGCAGGAAGGAAATATGGAAAAATTTGGGGCAAGGGGGCTGGTTAAGCCCTTAGACTTGGGACTTGCACAAAGGCAAGGTAAAGATGATGGGTTAATTCAGCCTCACTGAAGCTTGGTACCTTCTGCTGGAAAAGGCTACAAGCACAGCAACAGGCAGGTATAAAATTAATTTGCCCTAACTTGATTATGTGTTGTTTGTACCTTCACACTTGAACAATGAGCTATTTATTTCCTACTGTATCATGTGAAACGATAGTTTTAATTGAAACCTAAGAGCTCTGCATCCATGATGGATCCTGAGTCTCCCATGACAATAAAATCAGGTAATGAATTTGATATGAATAAAAAATGTCAAATATTACAGTTCAACCTCTCATGCAGTTTCTCAGCTCTTATCCAGCACTCTTACACCAACGAGAGCTAAGTCCTGAAAGGAATGCAGAGCACCTCGCTTCAGTCTCCAAATTCATGTAGCTATTGTAAACCAAAGGTGGCAGAGGATAGGAAGCATTGCCTGTATGTACACCTAGCTCCAGAACAGCTGGTGCACAGGGTTGCACCTGGGCTGGAGTTTCCCTGTCGGTCGCTTTGGACGACACTCCCGCATCTGCAGCAGCACCATTTGCGCTTTCCATTACGCACACTCAGGAAGTGCACCCAGTAAATTCAGCACTCTCCTTTTGAACACAGGCTCAAGCCACAAGGCTGTTACAACAGGAAATTCAGCACCTCGGCGACCGGGACGTGACTTATCTACACAAATTAGGCGAGTCACAGTTTCCCTCGCACGTCCGCTACGCCTGCGTGCGCCCGATGGCTGCTGGCACACCAAGGCTGATGCCTCATTTTTGGCAAAGAAGAGCAGCAAGGCGGGGTGTATGGGTGGGAGAGGGCCTGGGGAGATGTCAGGGCCCTGCTACACGCAGGAGGAGGGTGGCCGAGGTTTGGGCACCGGAGAGGCACCAGGGGGAGCTCGGGGCGCACGGCGCGCCCAGCCGGGAGCACCCGGTGCCCTGTCCGCTGTGGAGCCCCACAAAACTATCCCAAAACTATCCCATGTCAATATTAACACGTTGGGGAGCCTCTCGCCTTTGTCTAGGAATCAAGGGAGGCCGATCGGACGGAGAGGGAGCCTGGGGGGCAGCTCCACAGCTTGCAGCACCAGCCTCGCCGCGGCCGGGCCGGGAGCGGTGCAGAGAGCGTGGTGAACAGAGGAAGCAGTGCTGGGCTGAGTGAATCATATTTTCCGTGGTCGGCTGCAATCCGTGTGCTTTCTGTATCTCAGGGCAAAACTCACTGAAGCCCAAGCTGCCGCCGGGTTTCAGTGCCCTGTGAGCTTCTGTCTGGTTCCCCTCTGCCATTGCCTCCACCGTTGGGAAGTGGTGCTCACCCCCGTGTGCTCACACAGCCCTCAGGGTGCTCACACCTTGGTGGTCTTCTTGGTGGTCTCAGAAGCCTTCCTTTTCTCCGTTTTGTCTGTGTCTGCCTTCCTGCAGCAGGGCACTGAGAAGGAAAACTCCTGCTCACCTACCCCTGAACTCCAGGAACAGGGATCTGCCTGTGGGAGAGGGCAGGGAGCATTTGGAAGGCACCCCTCACACCCCTGGCAAGCCTGTGAGGATTTTGGTCCCTCCATCCACATTGGGATGTGTCGGGGGGGGGGGGGGGGGGGCATGTCACAGGATCACGGGATGGCTGAGGTGGGAAGGGGCCTCTGGAGGCCAGCTGGTCCAACCCGCTGCTCGTTCAGGGACACCCAGAGCCCAGGAGGCCTTTTAACATTTTACATGTGCACTGCTCCTCTTGCTTTGGCTGAGGACACACATCTAACCTAAAAATCAAGCATCTGCCTCTGACTGTGCCATCAGAAAAGCAGCGGTCTGGCCATGGCTCTCAGCAGGCTGAGGAGAGCGATGCTCTCTGTGTTCTCCACATCTTCACCACCCACGTGGACTTGGCTTTTACATTGCACTGCAGCCCTTGCCCAAACTGCCCGAGTCAGGGCAGATGTCTTAGTCACTTCCCGACCTACCAGACAGTGTCACAACAGCCTCTCCATGTGACAGGGCACTGGTTTTTATACCCTGTCCCCCTCCCCCAGCAAACTGGGCCATGCGGCGCCGCAGCCGCCATCCTGGGGCTTTCCCATCGATCTGCACCTGCACCCCGCAGCTCTCCCAGACAGCACCCAGCTGCTGTCTAAGGCCACAGGCAGCGTGGGTGCAGGCACCTGGGTGGAGGTGAAGCACGTAGCTACATCAGCACAGCCCACGCTGCGTCGCAGGGGCAGCAAATGGACCCCAGCCCATTTTATGGACAGGGTAAGGGCTAACGAGCCATGCTGCTCTGTTTTGTGTGGTTATCCCCTTCTGCACTGCGCTGTGTGTACATCTTTGGGTAGGCTTTGCTTCACCAAAGGTGAAGAAGAGCTGCAGTCATTAGTCTGCCTTCCTAGTAAAGAAACAGAAACAGGAACCTCTAATGGGCATCCTAAAATAGATGGGGTGAGTCACCAACAGGAGACGTCTGTTACTATCCACTAATTAAAGATGGAGCCCAGAGGATTAACTCAGACATCCATCTTCACAAGGCTAAACTCGGGTGATGTCAATCATGCTTTATGTGGCTTTGCCTCTTAGCTACCTCGCGGAGCCCGAGGACAAAAGGCAGCAAGGCATGCACACCGTCGGTCACACTGCTGCATTACTGGTGCACAGGTACTAGTGCAAGCTATGCTTTCATGAACTGATGGTTCCTGACTCCTGAATTATTATTATTATTATATATTTTTTCAGAATTAATGTTCTGAACAGTTGCTTTCCAGAGGAATACATGTCATGCACAATCTGGATTCTGGCTTCATGTCATAAATGAATTTCAGACACATTTTTGACCAACATGCATGTTCCCTGAGTTATATAGCACACGGCTGAAGGAGGATATATACTTCTCTCCAGTTCACTGGATCCCTTTAAATTAGTCCTCCCGACTGCTCAAGCAGAAAAGGATCAGTAGCAGTGAGCCTCTCCAGCATATATAAGAATGAACATCAGCGGCAACTTAATTTTGTGCCCACCGATGGTGGCATTTCTGACAGCCTGGAATAAACTAGATGCTCTGTAGTGGCTCTGCCTGAGTCCTGTTCCTTTCACTGCTTGATGTACTCCATCATTGCAGCAAGGATGAGGAACAAGCGGTCAGAAGGATGCGTATTTCCTTCCTCACAGTTCATAAAACAGTGCTCTGACAACACCCTTTGAAATACCAATAAAAAACCATTTTCCTCTCGCCTCCATGTGCTCACGAGTGTGTGAGTAAATATAACCTGACATGTGATGTGTGTGTGTGTGTGCAACGCTCTGAGGCACCATTTTCCTTCGTGCTCCAGACCGCCGCGCAGCCTGTTTATTCCCCTTGTTCCCGTGGAGTTAGTCTTCCCCTCTCAAATTCCTCTGATTTTTCCCCTCGTTGAAGCACATGAGTTACTATGGAAACTGATTTGTGGGTACAGAGCTCAGTGGCATCCACTCGGAGGGATGCTTCCCGGGCACCCAAATATCAGCTGGGTGGTGATATGTGACCTCCATGTGTGGCTTACACTTGGTAAAAGCTCGCAGGAAGCCACTGAGGGAGAAGAGGTAGCAGCTGCGGTTATGATGGCTGAAACCCCAAATCCAGCCACTGGCATGTCCTGCAGCCCCGTGACTTCCAGGCCCTGTGACTCAGAGGGAAGCCAGCAGAGAGGAGCTGTGCCCCCATGCTTTTGGTGAAAGTGCACATCGCTTTCTGGCACAGAGGTGCATGTGAAGCCAGAGGGGTGGCTGGAGAGCAAGCAAAGCCCATGTCCAGAAGCCCACCCTGCTCCTGGCCCAGCACCGTGGTGTTACTGAGCCTTGCCCAGTTTGCGCCGCCAATTCAGTTTGCTTTTGGAGAGGGATGAAATCCTCTGATTAGAGGTGCTGTTTGACTTGGTTAGGTCTGTGCTGGCTTTGTGTCTTGTGGGATTTCAGTCCAGCTACACACAGGCCAGCTGGCTGCCTCGGGGTGCAGCAATCCCACTTTTTACCTGGATGCAGGGCGTGGGTTGGGCTGGCTCACCCCACAGGCCTGAGTGGGGCTGGCTCAGGCTGCCCTGCCCACCCCCGAGCAGAAATAGGCCAGGGAAGAGTTAGGGATTAAGGGCTGAGAATGAAATCGGATCCAATTGCAGGCTCCTCTTGACAGTTTTTTTCTTTTTCATTTTAAATTCAATCCTTTTTGGAGATTGGTCCTGTTGCACCCGTAGCCGAACCTATTACGGGCAGCAGGGTAAAAAGGTAGAGAGTGCACTTTGAAAGACAGTAAGTGGGACTCTCCTCCAAGACAAGCGAGTAATTTAACACCTTGCACTGTGCAGTCACATTTTCATTTAGCAGCTACGTGAAAAGTCATCATGTCCCATTTTTAGATGGCCACTTCCCTGTTTGCACTGGTCTTTATAACAAGCATGCAAATGCCTGTCTATATTTAAAGCGGGCTCTTTGCAGAACCCTGGGAATTTCAGACAGATAGACATCTGGGACTGAACAGGGATGAGCACACAAAAATACCAACTTTTGCCATTTGCCTAAACCTCAAGGGCTGGCTCCCCGTCCCCAGGTTCTCGCCCACCTTCCCTTTCCCTGCTTTCCCTGGGGACAAGCTGTGCCCAGGCTGCCCCAGCGAGGAGGGGCCTCCAGCACATTCCCTGCTCACTCCTCAGTGTGTCAGCCACTGGGATTTTCCAGAGAGCTTTTTTAGACCCACCTGTTGTTTGTTCGGTGAGCTCCACTGAACATATAAACCTGTTTTACTTGAAAAGGGAACGCAGGCCAGCCTCTCCACGCGGTCACATTGAGCTGTCTGCCTGCTTTCAGCCGAGGAAAAGATGCCAGCTTGAAGGAACAATTTACCTGAGTGACACCTGAAGAGGAACTGAGTGAATCCCCTAAATCAAGCTTTCTCTGCAGCTGCAGGGCAAAATCTCTGTCCCATTCACACGTTTTTTCTCCATTTCCCCTCCAAGTCTGCATGGGGAATGATGGCTCCAGTCTTTTCCTACTTGAAATTGGCTTGCCCACCCCTAACCAAAACAAGTGTTTCAGATCTGCCAGAAGAGCAGCTGTCCAAAAATCAACAATGAACTGATGACCCAGATGTAGACTGTAATTGCCAAAAACTCAGGCTCTAAAATATGTGTGTTCAAAATGAACATTACATAAATATTGCTAGATACCAATGAAGAAGCTGCAGGAATAGTCTGGAAAATCGTACTGATGGCTTTGCAGGAATCTTATGTGCTACATACACTCAGAAAAAAAAAGAAAAAAAAAAAAAGAAAAAAAAAAAGTGAGGCAACAGTACAAATTGCACAGGGTGGGAAATGAATGGTCTACAATCCATGTCCATGCTGGTTAGAGAATGATTGCACATCATAATGAGTTGTACTGAGCAATAACGGAGTGGAGAAATGGAAAGGAAATTGAGTAGCAGCATCTCTGCATCTTACCCAACAAGGTCCCAAAATCTAGCAACCCTTTAGAGATGGTAAAAAATAGTTTCAAAGCAATCAGCAGGAGCGGTGATGTCTGGGAGCTGCAGAGTCCGAGGGTGGAAAAAATGCTGCTGAATGTTGGCTAACATTGTCTGTCTGCACACAAGGGATGCTACAGGGAAAGGAAGCAGAAAGTCCTGAACCAAGGCTTGCAATAAGGTCAAAAATGAAAGCCAAGACAGGGAGAAGATTAACAGAAGGGCAGCACCATGCTAACCAACAGGACCTCTCCCCTGTTCACACTCGTTTTTGTATCCTGATGTGAAATCTGGACTTGGAGATGAGGGATTGTATTTTCATCAGGTGCAGGATGCAACAGCAGTGCAGCAAGGCCTGCGTGCCCTCTGTCTAGCTGCTCACTACAAGTCCACTGGGTGGGGGCAAGCATCAGGGAGAGGGAAGCACTGTTTCAGCTTGGAGAGATGTTGCAAGAAGAACAAGGGGTTGTGAAAGGGCAGGGACGTGCACAGGCAATGCCACAGCCTGCAGCGGGAGAGGCTGAGCCTCAGCTGCCTCCCCAGCCTCAGCCTCCCCATCCCTGGGAGCAGCACATGGGCTGGCACGTGCCATGAGCTGGGATGCGGGTGTGAGGATCGAGGGGTTTCAAAGCCCACAGGCACATTTGGGCAGCTGCATGGCCCCAGGAGGAGGAAGGCTGAGGATGATGGTGATGCCAGGGCTGCTGGCATGGGGGCACAGCGTGCCCTGGTGCCTTTGTCCTCTCCAGCAACACCAGCATCTCAGGCTTGGTGAAGCTGCCCTGAAGGCCTTGACTAGAAAGAGCAGGTTTCAACCTGAAAATGGAGCATCCCCACAAGAAAGCTGCCAGCAGCAGTCACTTTAGAATAAATGTGAAAAACAGAATAAATATCCAAAAAAATACCAAAAATTAAATACATGGTAAAAATAAAATAAATACTAGGAGTGGAGTGCTGCAGCTTACTTCTTCCCTTCTGGGGCTCAGAAGAACACAGCTGGACAAACTTTTCCCCATTGAGCAGCAGGGAGGCAGGAGGGGTCAGTGCTTGCTGACCATTCACCGTGCCATTCACCCACTCTGTCCCACGGGGGACCATTCACCCACTCTGTCCCACGGGTGTCCCTCACCCCCAGCCCCACAGAGTCCCTCTATGGGCTCCAGCCTACAGCAGCAGCTTCCCTCTCGCTAGAAAAGTACTTTCAGTAATTAGCTGGACCATTACCACCGTGTTTAAAAGGCTATTGTCATTTTACAGATGGCCCCTTTTCTTTTCTTTCTTTCCTTTTTTTCTTTTTTTATTGCCAGGACTTGAAGATAAATAGAAATGTTTTGAAAGAGTTGGTTTTGGGGGGGTCCGTTCCAGTAAAAACAGCTGGGTTTAGACAAATAAATATTATGTTACTATGTAATATCCACAGCACAAACAATGCAGGCCTAACAGTGAAACTGCCCACACACACAAGAAAAGCTGCATTTCAGTTACCCAGTCAAGAAAAAAGCACAAAATTTAAAGGGAGATTTTTTATCATATCTTAAATTTAATATTTTCAGGTATTGCTGGTAGTGGTAGTAAAGCAATACATGTACATGTTTTAAATATAAATTTTCAATGCTGAAAGCAAGAGTATGGACTACAGGGTATAATAGTTTCCCCAAAGTGAAACTATTCCTTTCCAAAACCAAAATATAGAGCAAGAAATCTGAAAAACACAGGACTTGGGAGGGTTGCACAGGCCTCGTCTGAAGTACATGCACCGAGCATGAAAGCAGTGCAGCCATGAGAATCAGTGATGTCTAAATTGAATCCTTTTGTTGGTTTCCATCCAAATTCATTTCATTCTTAGCTGGCAAGATCACATCAGCAGGAAGACCGTTGGCTTGTGGTCACGTCTTAGCAGCATCCTTGCTGCACGGTGTAAAAAAAGCTTTCACCAGACCTATGCTGTCCCCCATCGCAGTTACAGAGGGTTGCAATCAGTTAAGATAATGGCTTAATCTCATTCTTACTGCACAACTCTGATCATGAAGGGTTTGGGAGCCCCCTCGGAGGGTTATTTGTAGACTTGCAGTGCTGGAGTCATGCAAGCAAACATGGGAACGGTCCTTGCTGGGGATTTTTCCCCAAAGGGGGGCAGCCATCTGGGGGTTGCTGTTACCAGCCCAGGCTGCTGCAGTCCAGGCCTAGACAGGAGAGGTTGAAGGCTCAAAAGCTGAGTCCACTCTTTCCCTGTACGGGCACTCAAAGACGCAGACAGGTAGCCCCAAAACAAGCTTGGCAGCTCCTGATGGCTGCTTCCAGCTCCCCTCAATTCCCTAGGCCATAGGGAAGCACTGCTGGCCTCTTATCACCTCCCAGCCTGCATGGTTGTATGCAAACCTATGAAGGAGTTGCATGGAGGGGAGATTGTGCCCATACCAGGGTGTGAGGGAGTGGAAGAGCAAGACACACAACGCCGGGGAGGGAGGGGACACCACTGAGGACACCAGGCTCCATCTGCAAACCTGGGGGAGCCAGGCAGGCCTACAACAGGGTGTGGAAGCGACCTTATCTCGTCAGCTGCTTTTCTGCTTCATGTTTGCTGCCGGGCGGCTTTAAACCACATCCCAGGGGCTGGGAAGGGTGAGGGCAGAGCTGTATTGCCAGCTCCCTGCTGCCTCCATAGCAGGGGAATGCCTTTTGTACCCAAAATCACCACGGGGCTTAGCATGGAACTCGCGTTGATGCTCTCTCACTGTGAATTGTGCTGTTATGTTATCTGTTCACTTTTCTCTCTAAGTCCCCAGCTGCAGTAACTTTCCATCCCCAGGCCAAGCCACCACTGAGTCTGAACCAGAATTTCCATGAAGTTGCACACACCTATTTCTGGCCTTATTTTACTTTTTTTTTTTTTTTTTTTTTTTTTTTTTTTTTTTTCTTTTTCCCTTAGTGAGCTCAGGCAAGAGATGTGAAACTCTGACTAGAGAGAAAAATCTGCTCCAACATTTGGCTATCAGCTGGCAGAGCACAGACAGGCTCAGGGCGCGCAGGGACCGTGCCCAGATGTGTCTCTGCCAAACTGCCTGATGTTAGAGAGTATTGCTTGTCATACAGGGTGGTGTTTTTAACTTCAGATCGTAAGCCCTGTAGCCAAACTAATGTTGTTTGCCTGGAAAGCATTTCTGGCTGAGGAAAGAAGGGAGCACCTACTTGGAGATGGTGCTGCACAAAGCCACTGCAAACACAATAAAGGGGGCTGCGAACAAGCGTGCCTGCATCCTGAGAGGGGCAGCCGGAGTTAAAAGCTGCACCTTTCCCAAGCCATTTTTGTCTTTCTGTCCTTTTCAGCAGGGCATCCTTTGTCTCAGCCATTCCTGCATCTTCAGAGAGGGAGGAGGAAAGGTGGGGTTTTAGACCACTTGGTCCTGATGCTGAGAAGAATCCCAGCCATGTCCCCACCTCACAATCATCTGGAAGAGCCTCGTCTTACTCACCCTGACTTTGTACTGGCTCTCACTGCCAGTGGTCTTTCACGTTAAGGGTGTCATGGATGTCACACAAGGCTGCAAAGCCTGGCTGTCCATACAACTAGTGGGCTAAAACTGACCGAAGTCCAGCTGAGATCCCCATGAAAAGGTGATGTGAAACTCCCCTGGGGGCACTATCACAGGGTTAGGAGTCCCCAGCCTTTGCCAAAAAATGGTGAGACTGGTGGAAAACAGCAGGACTGGGACCAGTAGCACTGAGTACCTCAGCTTTCCTTGGGTGTGATCCAGCTACAGTATGGCCAGTGCTGATTCCCCCTAGGAAGCAGGGATCCCCCCGAGGCAGACTTTCCAAAAGAAGCTCGGTTTCTGCAGGCAGTTACTCCACAAAACTTGGCAACTTGCAGCACAAAGCCTTTTGAAGTCATTTATTTTCCCACTCTCCCTGCCCCTACCGCCACACACACATCATGCCTGGGACCCCAGAGAGGAATCAGAGCAGGAAAACAGTTTGACTAGGAAACCTTTCCAACGTCAACATCCTCCATCCTGGGGCCTGGCTTTCCGGAAAAAGATGTGCTTTGTGTACACGTTTGTGTGGACGGGGCTTAAAGGCAAAGATCTGTCTACCGTCAAAAATAAAATTAAAAAAAAAAAAAAAGTTAAAAGGTGTTCTGCAGACTAAACAGATAGAGCTCCCCGAGTACTCTAAGGATGTATGTAGCAATAGTTCCTGCTTCCGTCATTGGAGTAAAGATTGAGCAAAAATGAAGGCATTTCAAAGTGCAGGGAAGCCCTGGGGCCACTGGACCCCATCCTGTGCCAGGACCCATCTCCACCAACACAGTGGATTGCTGCTCCAGTCTTCAGAGAAACCTGTGGTCAGTGATATAGGGGCACGCACGCTTTTCAGACTCCAAGGACCTGGGCTGGGACACCCACAGCTACACAGATCCCTAAAGCTTTTATGTCCTCACCCATAATTTCTACAGGAGTGGCAGAGAGCTGGCTTAATCAGCTGCCATGACTTCTCCATGTAGCCAGTCCTACTAGGGCAGAGATAGGAAATTGAACCAGCGCCTGATGGCTGAAAGTCAAACCAGTAGGGGCTGGTCCCAAAGAGCAATCAGGCAGGCTCTGCTGAACTGCACAACTTGGTTCAACCAGTGGTTAGGACTTTCCGCAGCATCATTGTCTCTACCATGCCCTGTCCCTTCTCAACCCCAAGGCTGTTGAAAAGTAGTCCTTGAAGCCAAGTTACCCAAACTATGCTTCCCTTATGGACACATATCCTTGTCCAAAAGAGAACAAGGGCCTTTGTTACTACCATGTTGAAATACTGCTATTTCAATAGAAATATTACAATACTGAAAGACAGAAAGGCATGAGCATTTTGAGAGGGCACGTTACCAAGAAGCAGGTTAGTTCACAAGAATGAGATGCATATTATTTTGAAGGAAGCTTTGTCCGTGGCTAAAAATACACCTATGCTGTGTTTCCCTATTTGAACTTCCTGTAAATCTTCAAAGAACACAGAAACCCAAGCAAGCCATTCCCTTTGAAGGAAACATTTGAGATCATTAGCAACTTGCCTGCTGGGAGGATCTCAGATCCAGATGTCTTTGTGGTAAATTTGCACAGAGCATTTGCTATCCTATTTATCCCCTCATTTAAAAACCATGTGCTACTCGTAAAGTCAGCACTGCATTAAGAGAGGCATGACTGGTGGCAGCTCTGCTTACAATAGAGAGGCACTGGATTAAGATGAGGTTTCATTGTTAAGTGAAAAGTTAACTTCTTAATTTAAAACATCTGAAAAATTAACATTCTCTTTTGGGCATCTTTCCAGGTCAGATGGTAGCTCCTGAAAGTTCTCTGGACAAACTATCTCATCCACAGTAAGTGGCTAAATGCTTGGCTCACTTCTCTAATGTATGTAAGTGAAGAATGGTGTT
This sequence comes from Netta rufina, assembly GCF_964035555.1. Lineage (NCBI taxonomy): Eukaryota > Metazoa > Chordata > Aves > Anseriformes > Anatidae > Netta > Netta rufina. Next base: position 74,257,445 of record NC_140125.1, on the reverse strand, counting down.
GTTTTTATTAATCATTCCAGAATCAGCTCGGCATCCCACATCACAAGATTTTGTTCCATCGCTGCTGCTCACTTCCTAAAACCAGAGCGCTTGTGTCACAAGCTCTGACACTCCCCACACGCTTCAGCAGTTTCGGATGACTCGGATGACTCCAATTGCTTTCATCTTGGATAGCGTCTTGACTTCCTTCAACACTTGTCATATCTACATCTTAAATAGGTTATCAGCCTCTTTTGGTTTGTTTGTTTGTTCTCTAGAACAAGTTAAGATCTCTTAATTTGTTCTTATTCCAGAAATCCAAAGAGATTGAAAAATGGAGAGGGAGGGACTGTTTTCATAGTGCTTGCTACAGTTGGTCCCTGTTCTTTTGGTTTGGTTTCCAGGCTTTCTGTATCACATCTTCCAATGGCACCTGCTTGTTGTCACTGTGGTCTTTAGCAGTCCCTCAAAGGAAGTGACTTGCACATCAGCCTTCAGAGATGTTGGCTTGCAAGACTGATAAAAGTTACAATGGACTTCAGTAAGCCATGTAGAAGAACTCTTCTTAAAATATATAAAATAATCTTACTGTTCTATTGTCACGAATAATGCCTCTGCTAGAGAATAACAACCAGTAGAGGCACTAAGCTTCAAAAAAGATGTAGAATTATTGGACAGAAACAAAAACCTGAGGCTGTAGAAACATGACATACCAAGAAAGGTTGAAGTTAATCAGTTTAGCAAAAGATAATAATAAAAAGAAAATCAACACAGAAAAAAAATACAAACAAAGAAACAAACAACAACAAAAATACCTAAGGAGATCCTTGAGAGCCTTGAAGGGCAAGAGAGATGCAAAAAGGGAGAAAATAAATTACATTTACGTTCTTTGGAGATAGGACAAGAGTAATGCATTTTGATTGCACCAAGAGAGACAGAGGGTTGGTGCTAGAGACAACCTACTCTAGTGATAAAGGCAGTAAACAGTGGAAAAAGTTGCCTAGGGATGTTGAGGAATATCCATCACTCTTGGTTTCTAAGAATAAATGTGACAGAAGCAAGTTAGGACTCATTCTGGTAGAGCTGGACCTGCCTTTCGGCAAGGACTGTGGACGAGTTTATTCCTCGGGGTACCTTCCAGAGCTATTTATTTAATACTTGGTGATACTGTGCCTCATATATATATATATATATATATATATATATATATAAAGAGCAGTAAATATTGAATACTACAAACAAAACCATCTCAAGGAAAAAAAAAAAAAAAGAAAAAAAAAAAGAAAAAAAAAAAGTGGAAAAAGAGGCCTTAGCCTTTGCAAGGTTTGGAGAGAGAGTGTGTGGCTTGGTCTTCAAAGAATAGCCTGCTCTGTTTTGGTTTTGCATAAGGTTAATGTGAATGATCATTTTGTAGGCAGCCTGTTGACTTAAGAGAAGTCACTTATGGAAGATAAGCTGGGTGGGTGCTGGAGCCATTTGGGATACCCCATCAAGTTTTTCATATCTGCTCCAGTCACAGGCCTCATCACAGAAAGCGCATATACTGCTTGGCTGAGAGAAGGGTCGTGCTAAAAAATGTTCAGAATTTTTTTAAGGGAATCACAGTTTAAAGTAAAAGTGTTTTTTTTTTTTTTTTTTTAAACAACAACAACAACAACAAACAAACAAAAAAAAGGCCATGCACACCATGCAGACAAAAAGCCCCGCTCCAGGAAGATGAAGTAGAGCTTAAATACCACGTACTGAAAGGAAGAGAGAATTAAGCTGGCCATAAATGTTTATGCTAAAAATATTGGAGATGTGGTCACTGTTTATGTTGTGGAGTCTCAGTTTGTCATGCTTCATGCTATGCAGAAGGATTTCAGACTTCCAGGGTTTGGGAGGAGGTTGCTGGGTTATCTCCTCCTTCCCATGGAAGAATCGAGAGCATCTGTCTTGCGAGTCCAACAGAACCATCACAGGATTCCAGTTTATTTCCTTCCCTTCTTAAAATTATCCGGTACTTTTACATAAGCCTCCTAAATCTTCTTCACTGATACTTCAGTAAAATCCAGTACCATATCCATCTTCTTAAAATGTCTTCCCCAATAGTAACCCATTTTCCAAATTTTGACTTCACTGGCACACAGGACTTAATGAACTGCTGAGATTCAAAGCAAAATTCAGATGATGGGAAAATTGAGGTCTGAAACAGCAAAGGCATAAGATGACAAATTTCTAAGGGCTTCACAGCCTTTATTTCTGTGAATATTCTCATCTGTGCTAGTATAAACTGGGAGCAGTGACACTAAATATAGCAAGTGTAGTCCCACTGTGACAGCATAATCAGTCCTGAAAGTGTTCTCATCAATTGTCATTTAGATGCTACCTTTCTTGAAAGCCTCTAGCAATAATTGAGAAGAACAACAACTCTAAATAAAGGCACTTCACTGTTCTACTCACTGCAGAATGACACCTTATAAAAAGGGAATACCTGTATGTTTTCATTTAGCAAGCTGATTTGCTTTCCAAATGCATACAGCAAAGCCAAAGTACTTAAAACAATAAAACATTTCCAAGACAAATACTGTCAGTTTTGAGATAATATATGAAAAGTGGCTGAGTGGGTGTGAAAATATTTGACAGGTTATGGGTACACTGGAGATAAAGAAGCAAAGGACTGGCTGAAATGGTACACAGGCTGTTGTAACAGTCAGGGTTTTTAAGCCGTAGGAAGTAGATTTGTAATAGCAATTAATGTTTCCTTTTCCAATATACTCAAAACCATCACAAATAGCAAAGTTCTTTGAGAAACAAACAAAAGCCGTGGAGATATCTACCTGTATTTTGGTACTATTGTAAGCCTTAAACTCAGGTCTGATCAATTGGGATGGTTTGTACTTCTTTGGATAATTAGGTTAGAAAACTTTTCTTTTCGTCAGGCTTTATGGACAACTCAAATCTCTCTCAAACTGCATGCAACTTATTTTATCTGTTTTCAGCTGGAAAGCTGGACAGGCCTGAGTTTCCAACAGGTGTTTTCAGTTCTTTTTTTTTTTTTCTTCTTGAAATAGAAAACTAGGTTTTGAGTCCATGCAGTACGAAGCGAAAGCAAAAGCACCAAACATATCTTATCCACAGCCTAAATCTGCCAAGTTTGCATAACAAAAAGAGAGAGAGAGAGAGAGAGAGAGAGAGAGAGAAAGAGAGAGAGAGAGAGAGAAAGAGAAAGAGAATGGTTTCGTTGCTAAATGACAAGAGTAGTTGAAGATGAATGAAGAAAAGTGAATGCTGTGTGTTTGTATTGTGTGGAATAATTTATGGGGCATGAATGCCTTTGAACGCTTTCACCATTGATATATGAATACTTTTGATCAAGGAAAACACCCTCAGCGAAGAATAAAGAAATGACAAGATTTCAGTACTCTAGAATTGCATATGAAAAACCCATGCTGCATAACAATAAAAATCACAGATTCTTATAAATGAGTACAATTAGTCATAGTTATATGAATGTAAGTATACATCCAATCTGTATGTACATATTAAATACAATAAAATAAATATAATTTTTTTTTCTTCAGAATAAGGCATAACATGCTGAGCAAAATTACAGAACGGATAGGAAATGCTTTCTTTTGGAGGAGAAAGAGAGCCTGAGTGCTATTGCAATAAAGGACACGGGGGCTGCCAGCCCGCACTGTGTTGGAGCAGGGGCTCACCACAGAGCATATTTCTCCTTCTTGGCCCGCAGCGAGGATGATAACACCATCATCCCGTTCTCCAGTGACATGTCCATTTATGTACAAGTGCAGATGGCTAATTCCATACACACTAACTGTTGGAGTCAAACACTGTAATTTACTTTTTTTTACTGCATCTGGCTCAAGGAAGCAATCCCAACAGCCTGCTGCATAGCTCAGGTGGCCAGGCCAGATCACTCAGATGTTTCTAACACTGAACAGAGGCTGTTTAGGCAAAATACAAAGGACTTCTAAGTCCCCTATTTATTTTGCTAGTTATCTGTCAGGTGACCTGGAGTCTCCTAAATTTGTGCCTGAGCCAGATATTACTATTCTTGGACATGAGCTGGTCCGGCTCTTCACAGCTACTTACACCCTTACACCTCTCCATTTGCCCTTCTGTGAATTTTAAAATATAAAATGTAAACATTGCAGTTACTAGATGTATGATACATCCTAAGACGGTATTTATCACACAATTTTGAGCACATCTCCTGGCATTTCATTTCTAGCTTCATGCAGCTGCTATTTAGAAAAAAATACCCTTGCTACAATGCATTCACTTCCTTCCTTGCAAACTTGAAATTGGTCCCTAGTTGTCCTAGCACAGATTATTTCATGCCATTAACTGATCCTTAGATTTGATCTAATGTAACTCAAAAGCTGGAAAATGACAACTGTAGATAGCATAATGCTAGTTATTGTATTTGGTGACTGATTTAAAAAATCTTGCCAGGAATGGCATCTGCTGCAGGCTCCCTTTCATCTCAGGCCACAAGCTTGTTCATAATCCTTCCCAGTCAGTATAGGAAAGGGGGGGACCTTGTGTACTTTCTATAAGGAGGCAAAGGAAGGAGCAGCTCAGGCTCTCCTTTCTGCCCAGGGTGCAAGGCACAACACGCTCTGATGTTTTGCATATTCTCAGATGTTTACAACGTGCAGCATAGTTGGCCACCATGAAGAACTCCATCTAGCAAAGCTATCCCAGGACGTACATGGTGCCTCAGCTGCTTACTCCCAACAGATATCAAAGCGTATAGGAGTTAAATTCTGTTAAGGGTATGGATACAATAACTGTCATAAGCAAGTTGTAGTTTTTACCCAAGCAAAATTGTTAATATATATATATATGATACTGATGATACCTCTCTCCTGTTCCAGAATAGCTCATGTGATACCAACTGGTGGATCTCTGCAGTGCGCTGCATTGCACTGTGGTGAGTGGTAATGCCCTTCATTTCCTCCCGTCATTAATACTGATTAGAACTTGAGTCTCTGCACTTCAAGATGCAGGGCATGGGACAAATACTGTGCCAGCACCAGCTCGCGAGAAAAGCCCAGATTAGAACAAGGGGGAGAAGCAGTAGCTTGCTGATTCTCTGTGCATTTTGGGATTGCTTGTGGAGGGTTTCCAGATGTAGTCTTTTCAGTGATAGTATTTAGCAATGCACATTTTGAAAAGAACTGCTTCCATCAGAGATTCAGAGAAGACTGTGAGTAAAAAGCATACTACACATGGTATGTAAAAGAGTAGTTTTACCAAACTGAGCCTCTTTCTTTATGTCCATGAAACATCCCCATTGTGAAATCCCTTGTGTTTTTTGTTTTTTTTCAGTGTGCTGAACCTAAAGATTCCCTTTGTCCTAAGGGAACCAGCTCAGTGGCCAGATAACATGGCTTTTTGCACCATTTGACTCCAAGTATCTGTGAGGTGTTGAAACACAAACCTCTGCAAATTAGCTTGCTTTGTCAAAAAATCAGCTTTCACTTCAAATATTCCAGACCCAAGCAATGTCAATGTAAAATGTGCATGCCTCAAAGCAGAAAAAAAAAAAGTAAAAGACCCCAAAGAGAAAAGGGAGACTCTTGGCTTAAGATTTAAATGCAGGTGTCAGCCTCAATTTCCCTTTCCTTAAATTTAAATTACAAAAATATTTTTCAAAGTATGAATCTCTTGGGCACTGTCATATTACGTCGCCAAATAATTCATTAAAGAATGTTAGCTCTACTGCTGCCCTTTGAAGTGTCACTGTTTTCTTTGCTTGAAACTGCCTCTTATTCCCAGGGATGGAGGAAAGAAGAGGGTTCTCTTTGTATTTTCTTTCCAGTGCACAATGGATTAAAAAAAATAAATAAGGAATCAGTATTGAGATAACAATGAGAGATCTCTTTCTGAAGGATCCTAGCACGCTATAATGATATGTTGGCATACAGATGGGGGCAAGGCTCTTCTCCTTCCTTGTGCACAAACTGCTTGGTTGCACTCCCTGCCACAGTTTGTTTCCTAATATTCGGTGTGACATTTCCTGTTTCTGGCCTTGGGCTTGAACGAGTTTGATCCAGCCTGCCCTGAAATTAATGGAAAGACTGCTATTTACCTCAGTGTCCCCTTTTACCTCTTACTGCAGTCCATTGGCTGCTCCGACGATTTCTCTCGCTTTTGTTTTGGCTGGCCTTCAAGCCCTTCCCAAGCACCATGCCTTTCCTCTGCACACAAGCACAGGCAGAGGGAGAGAGATAATAAGCCCTTCAGCTCAAATGCCTTCCCTGCATGCCCTGGCCAAGGGGCAGGGAGCAGTTCACAGGCAGGGGCTCAGGTGCTGGAGCCTCCCCAGCTGCTGCCCCTTGGCTGCAGGTGCCAGCTCCAGCACAGCCAGCAGCCACGCTGCAGCTCTCTACGTTCACCAAGAACCATGTGCCGAGTTTTTGAGGTCCCTGGATGTGATCCCACAGCTGGTCATGGTATAAAGCCCCCTTCTTGGATAATTTTCATTGTACCATTTCTTTTAGCCCCAGCCTTACGAGATAGCACGAATCCTGCTCCTTGTTGTATCACAGCACTTAGCCTACTGTCTACAGAGATAATCTCTCTTTGGCTGATCTGCTTGCTTGGCTGCTTTCCCCTGGGTTTTTGAGGTATTGCAAGACATCAGGTGTACACTTTCCAGGTGCTTGATGCTGAAATATGGACAATATTTTCTCCCCCTGACAATCAATTGCCTTGCACTTCCAGCGCTGTGCTATTTAGTCATTACGTGCTGATACATTTTTGTCTGGATTTATCAATTTAGCACAGTTCTTGGAGGTCTGTGGCTTGCCCACAGCGGCAGGCTTTAGCCCATAGGTGTTTCTCTTTTGTCCTATTTCTTGCTCTCACTGCCAGTGCTGCTTACAGGAGCTAAGTACCGAGGTATATATTCATCTCGACAGCAAGCATTTTCACCAGACTGCTGTTAACACTTTCTGCAGGGAAGATTTCTCCATTCAGGAACAGTTTGACATGTGTTTTCTTTTTTAGCAGCTCCCTTTAATAGAACCATAGCAATTTGAAGCAGTGATTAAGCTTTGTCATTGTAACAGGAGAGCGATGTAGATCTCCCATCCCATGCTAAATCACCTACACAGAGTGGCCAAAAGCAGGGTCAAGGGGAGGGTCAGGGTGTGATCATTGGTCCCAATTTCCACATGGCACAGACTAGCTCGTTTCCACCTATCTCTGGGGTAGTCGCCTATAAAAAAGAAAAGTGTGACCCATCCAAGAGAAGAGGTATCTACAAGACAAGGGACTTGACAATTAAACGGAGCAGACAGCATCCTACCAATGCTCAAGTTCATTTCCACGCTGTCCCTTATTTAAAGCCCAGAGGAACCAAATGCTATATACATTTCATCAGCTTCAGGTTGTTTTTGCACATTCCCAGATGAACCCCCCAACTGTTTACCAGGTCTTTGATATCCCTGGTCACGTCTGCCAAGCAGTGACATCTCCAGGTTTTTGGAGAGACACTTCAGTTTCAGGAGGCGCTCTGAGAAAGCTTTCGGGATCCGAGCACTGTGAGCCAACTGCCTCTGACTATGGTGCTATCTCATATGCTCAGACTGTCCTGATAATTCAAGCACTCGGCGAATGTGGGTGGGAGCTCTCCTTTGGCATATGCCCAGCTCTACAGAATGATAGATATAAGTGCTTGTTTCATATGGTTTGTTCTCAGATTCCTTTCTGGCACTTCCTTGACAATTGTAAATAATTGGCTTGATTGCTTTCTGTGCCTTTCTGCCATCCATTTTTCTAGCAATTTGAGGATCTCATATTTTGGTTCATTTGCTGTACTTTCATGACAGGGATACAAAGTCATCTATGTATATCTAATTCCCTCTTTTCATTGCACGTCTCAAAATTGTAGCATTGCAGTTTCAGCATCATGGAGACTCACTAGCAGTAATTCCTTAAAAATGCTCCCTGGTGATTTAGTGTCATTTTCTACTTGAGTTGCTTTACATCCTCAAACATAATGATGAAACAACTCACAGCAAACACAATCACTGGATATTTTTACTCGGTTTGGGTGTCTCTTGGTTCTGGGGTAATAATGAACTCAGTCCAAAAGCTACCAGCTCTCTCTGCTGCAGGAATTAATACGCCAAACTACAACTCACTAACAACACACTGTGTGGCTGCCTTTTCAGTCACACTGCCATGTTTTTGGATGGCATAAACATTCATCTGTTCTCTGGTGGGATGCAATTGTTATATGTGGTAGTCAAGTTCATGTGTTTTTTTTTTTTTCCCCAGAAATCAGAGGCTGTCTGATGCTGGAAAATCAGTAGATATAATGACAACTAGTGTAAAAACAATAATATCAAAGGCCTTTAGAAATTGCCTTTAGACATGGCTGTATTGTTTTTAATGCTATGGTGCATAATCCTTGGGAGGTCAGCAAATGCTTGTGAATGACGTGGCAGAAATGTGCAACTTACTGTGCTCCCAGCCAGTTTTCAATCCACTTCCCAAACTCTCTCAGAGCTGATTGTGGCCGTGATAAGTGTCAGCTGCTGCCATGTGTTTCCTCGGTGCAGCAGGAAGTTACGAGATACGTGCTGCTGCCAGTAGATCCAATCAATCCCATTTCTATTGTTGATGATAATTATGCCCTTCTTCTGCAAATGGGATCCTAAATGCCATTCCCAACTTTCAGTGCCTACATGAGGCAAGAGTATTGCAGGGGAGCCACCTGACTTACCTGAGTGCTCTTCCCTGTTTGCCACACATGCAAGTGCTTCAGGAACATGTGAGAGGTGTTTTGGGGCAAAGGAAGCTTGATTACCAGCCAACTCCTCTAAGCTCTCAAATGAAAGAAGCACTGAAGCAAAGCAAAGGACAGGCATCTGAAAACAAGGAGCATCCTGTTTGGTAGGTAAGTGTGCAAGGGAAGGGTGCAGTGAAACATTCACGCACTCATGCAGTCACGATACGTAAGGAAAGATGCTTATCCTTCCTGAGTGGGTACAGTCATTCACATGGTGACACACACTACAGCACTCCTGACCTCACCCTTGAGGGACTCCAGGGAATAGTGACGGCAGCCTGCAAGTTATGACATCCTGCCACCATTACAGCACTCCAGTTGGCTTTGTCTGGCTGCATTGTATCCAGGCTACGCTGAGGAAGTCTTTGTAGCTTCACATATTTACTACCGCCTTAGTGTTTGTTTGGCACCCGATGTACTGAGGTTTTTTCTATGTTTGTTTTGTTTGTCAGTTTGTTTGTTTCCATTTGTACCACTGGGCTTGATCTGGGGTAGTTTCCGGTGTTGATTTGTTTGTTTGCTTATTTGTTTTTGATGCCATCTTGTATTTGCGTCACCAGTTATACAGGAGGATTTCATTTTCCATGACTTTGCACTGTGTTAATATTATAAGCCTGCAAAATCTCGGTCTGTTCCTGCCTCCTTGATAAGTCATTTCATAGGTTTTTTTTGTTTGTTTGTTTTTTATCAGTACATTTTAACTCAATGGATTCTTTTTCCACAATTATTGTATTCAAAATCTTCATGCAGGACACTCTTTATTATGCCTCAGATTATTCGTGTTTCCCTTTGCATTTTATTTTTCTCCCTTTTTTATGACTATCCATTTGTTTATTTGCATTCAGATTAGTACATTTTTATCTTTTAATTTCTTTGCTGGGTGGATGGATAATTCTAGTTCTGCTCCACCTTTAACCTCGCATTTACTTGGGAACCTGCACCTTTTCTTTATGCCTCTCCAGCTTTCGTAGGCTTGTTAAGCGTTCTTAAGTTTTAAAATTCTTGCAGTTAAGTCCTTTAAGATTTGATAATCACATGAATCTTGAACTGTTCAGCAAGATGCTCATCTGTTCCAGTCTTCCAACTGCATGCGCTGAGCAGATACTCTTTCTGGGTACAAGCACTCGTAGACTTTTTTAGGACTTCACCAGGGGACACATCGCTAAGTGCCAAAACCTCTGTTCATCTTACAGCTGCATGTCTGCTGCAGAGTGCTGTGTGGCTGGGTTTATTTTATTTTTTTTCCTCCTTCTGTCTGGCTTCGCTACATCCTGTATCTGTTTTCCATTGCAAGCCAGAGAATATCCACATTATGAGCGCAGTCTATCTGCGTAGAGGCAGCTGTGGCGTGGTGCCATGATTATGGCTGTTTCTTTAGTTGAAAGATCCAGAATTTATCCTTAATGATGGATGCAATTGCAAATTCCAAGGAAAAAAAAAAAAACAACGACCTAGTTAGAAATGAAGCCTATGAGGGCGCACATTCACTCTGATACTGTCAACAATATAGCCAACTCCAGACAGTACAGGAGGTGAGAACCAGGCAAAACGAGGGTGGTGGAACTCAAACCTGCAGCTCCACAAGAGCAGCCCACAGGGATGCAAACGTGACGACTGCCAAGGTGGTGGCTGTTCCATGGGAGAGTCGCACTGAATCACATCCGTTTGCAGGTGCCAGCAGCGTGGTGCGGGCAAAGAGTATGACGAGCACTCTGCTGGCTTCGATGAGTTCTCCTTGGAGATAACAGCAGCAGGAGAGGCTCCTATCAATAAGCTGAAAGCAAATGAGATTTATTAATCCTTACTTGGAACCCAGTCCACGGTGCATCATTAGAAATAGGGTTAGTGTGAGTAAAGCAGTGCTTCAAGGCCCTAGGCAGAGGACAGGCTCCACTGATGGGGCACTAGAGTGAAGACAGCCTCTGTGAGTGGGAGGAGAAAGGGGTGGATTTGGGAAAGAAGGTGAGCAAGAGGATCTGTGAGAAGGTGGACCTCTGCCCTAAACTGTGGCACAGTGCTCCACTGGCAGCAGAAAGCTGGAAACACGCCGGTGAAACGTGCACTTTGTACCTTCCTAATTGCTGACCTACACGGATGATGACAGCCCACTGCTTCTGGGTGGTAACAGCAGCACCCAGGAGGAGGAGTGCAGGCAGCCTAACAACTCTCCCAACCCTCTAATAGGCTCATTAGCATACGTCTCTGCTAATGATACATATGGAACCAGACTACTTCCATATGAAATATCTCTGGGTTACTTTACCATTAAAAAAAATAAAATAAAATAAAAATCTAAAACCAAAACACTGGGAAACTGCATCAAAAAATAGATTAAAAGAACATTAGAAGTGGAAGGTCAGGCATCCAACAGTTGGGTAATGCCAGAATTTGGGCTCCTTACATAAGTTTATTTAACTTCTTTGAGCGAATATAGTTGTTAGTCACAAGACGGTGGGGCTTTTTCCAAAGAATCATGACTAATTTGGTGATATAATAGCCAAAAGGATTAAAGAAAAGAAATATTGCTCTCCTCTAATTCAGGATGTGGCAGCCCATAATATTCCCTGTGCAGAAATTTTGTCCCACAGTGGAAGTGAAATTACTGAATTTCCTCATGAGCTTCAGCAATACACTCTTCCCAAAATATTTTATTTTTTTTTACAAATAGGAATTCATCCTCACACTACACAAGTAAGCAGATATTGTTATCCCCATTTTAGACGCAGGGAATAAAAGCATTAAAATCAGGGTAAAAGTTTTCCCTTGGGTAAAGGGAACCCATATGGGGTGAGCTATACTTAGAAATGTGCATTTCAGACATGAAGAATGCTGTTTTAGTTCCGTCATACGGTGTGGCTTGGAGACAGACGAGACAAGAAAGAGTTTGATTTTTTGGTATTTGGGGATAATTGACTGGAAAGTACATCCTCCTGGGAATCACAAGGTCCTGCATGGGCCTATTTTGGGGGAGACAGAGTATACGTGTGCAATTTATCTGCTATCGGATTAGTCTCTGAGCAAATTAAGAAATTTAAGAATAAACTTGGGCTTTTTGCCCCAGATTTACTCTACCACTGAAAGCCAACCTTCCCAGAGTTCCTCTGGTGCTCAGCACGGGGCTAATATTGATAGCAGAGAAACAATGACGCAACTTTAATTGTATTAACTGTTCTTCATTTCCACAAAATCATGTAATGCAATATACGTGTTGCCTCCTGTATCTTCCAAAAGATACTGTCCCCATAAAAGAATTAATATCTTTCTTGGCTGGATTATGGATGCACTGCTGCTCCCAGTGTTCTTCTCCCACGGGCTCTTCACTGTCATTAAAAATATATATATTTTTTTACTGAAAGTCAATACATTTTATGAACTAGCACAGAGAGTTTAAAATGTTTACTTGAGTAATTAAAATGAGACTTTTTTCTGACTTTTCATAAGTCTGAAAGTTATGAAAAGATGCAGTTAATATTTTAATGTTATTTCTGGATTTCCCTAGGAAACTCCACATCGTTTTTTTCCCCCCATGTCTGTGTAGCCACACAGGCTACAAACACATCCGAACCTCATAAACAGAAACTTAGCTTTCAAAAACTGCATGATCCCATTTGAAGATGTTATTTTTACAGTTTAGCACCTGGTTTGCTGGCTTGGGAAAACGTCTGTGAAGTGTCTGAGGAAACACCTCCTCCAACTTGTGCTTTACAGACATTGTAAGACAATAATACAAAAAGACTGGTATAAACATTCAAGATTAGACTATACAGCAGTAAGGAAGGCCTCTTCTGTTTATTTTTTAAAGATACAGTCGTGATCGAGTCTCCTTTGTCGACCTGCTCTCTATATTATGCAAAATGCAAAGCCCCTGCCAATTCCCTTCCTTCGGTTTGAGTGCATTATTTGCATTATTAGGATTCACGAGGAGGATGAAGAGCTCAGCTCAAACCCTTCCTTTCCACTTCGAGGCTGTTGTTCCTACATCGGAAACGGTGTCCCCAGGGAGCCAGATCTGCCACCTCAACATCCCCTTGCAGTAATCAGCAGTGAGTCAGCAGGACCCATTTAGCACTCCCCAGCCGAAGCAACTCTTGAAAACACAGTGGGATGTTTCAGGCAAATACTGTCAGCCTCTTAAAATACTGTAGGCAAGTTCTGATCATTTTTTTTCCCCGCTACTCTGTAATTATTATTATAATATGCTGTACATGGCAGTCTATAGCTGTCTATGGCTGGCAAAATACACACAACCAAAACCAAAACAAATGGTAGTGTTACCGAGTTAATAATGTAAAAAGGGAGGAAGCATAAGAGAATATATGAAATGGTGAAGCTGACTAGTGATCTCTTAGTCTATTTGTGATCAGTGCATTGTTCTGAATGAGGAATTTGAAGATAACATTTGGCTACCTTCTGAAAGGTAGCACCAATCAAAAAGTTCATGAAAAAAAAAAAAAAAAAAAAAAAAAAAAAAAGACACTGTAAAATTAAACACTCTTTGGAGATCTCTTTAAATTTCTTATATTCTCATTTTTTCAAATTACAGCTTGGAAGAATCCACAGAGTAATGCTGAAGTGTTTTGCTCTTGGTGCAGCCTGGCTTTACAAACAGGAGTTTGAAACATCCAAGAGAACTGAACTGATGTCCTGTGTAGTTCTTCAAAAGGGCTACCTTTACATCTCCCTGCTATTACAAATTTCAGCATGCTTTACTTCTCAGAATATTACATTTCAGACAATTTGGGGCTATCGTTCATTCAGCATAGATTCACACCTATTCCTGATTTCTTGTTCATTGAGAAGTCTGCCAGGCAGCAATGCAATAGTGTCTCATTTTGTGACTGTTGTACCACGCTCCCAGGAGCTAAATTAATAATACGAGTAAATCTTAATGAGGCTCCATGATTTTCATGTTGCTCAACTGCAAAAATGGCATGGGGTTTTGTTACTCTGCAAGAAGACAGGAGCACAGAATGGGAAGGAAAAGGGAAAATCCTGATACGTTATTTATTACAAATAACAATTTGCAGAATTAAGATCTTGACATTATTTTTCATGTTTTCTATACAGGCTGATGAAGAAGAAGCATTTTAGTGGACATTATTTGAAAATTTTACTGATCAAGTGTTTGAAGGTGAGTCTGGAGAAAGGAGAAAGTAGTTTGGAATGAGGAGAAAGGTCACTTGGAGGAAGGTGTCCCCAGGGAACCAGCAGCATTACAGGCTCTAAGCTAAGATGCTTATAAAATTTGAGGAAGAGAAGTGTAAAAAGCCTCTTCTGTACTTCTCTAAGTACATTTAATTATTTCTTTTGTTTAGCTGGGAGGCTGCCTGTCAGATTTTCCAGGTGATTCCTGAAGGCAGGCACTGACATCATCAGAACAGGGTGGTGAAGGCCAAAGAACATAACTTCTGGGAGGAAGAACTGCTGTGTGCAAGAGATGGCTTCACCCACTTAGGAGGCTACGCTCCAGCACATCTAACCTCTGCCACGGGTCCACGGGAACTCCCAGCAACTCTCCTAGTCTTTATGATCCTAAAGAAATTGCAGCTTCCCTAAAGGGGAAACCCAAGGCTTCCTCCCATGCTTCCAACTACCAGGACTTGCTTTCTGACTCCACACCTCATTCATTCCTCTTCAGCTGTACTAGCTCAGAGCGTCAGACTTTCTACTACGGCATGCTGCCAAGCCAGTTTATCTGCCCCGGCTTCCAGCGGCTCTGTGGCTGATGTATGATATTGTTTTGGTCTGCCTTCATTGATCAGTTGGTTACTGTCTGGTTTGGCTCAAAAAAGAGTGGCTGTTCTTTTTCTCTTTTTTCTCCTTTGTGCCATTCTGCTTTTCATTGGCAAGAGCACCCATAGTTTTGGACACATATTGTTTTTTCTCACTTGCTTGATTATAAATTAAGTACATTTTTTTTTTCCTGTATCTCTTGCAGGAAGAACATCTGGTTCTTTGATTAATTTCCCGGATGCCTATGATCACACAAATATAAACATCTATTGACTTGTGGGGAGTTAAGATTACTCATGACTTTGTTAAAAAGGATAAATTTGGGGCATGCGAAAATGCACCTTTTTGTAAAAACAGGCACTTTCATATATATATATATATATATATATTTTTTTTTTTTTTCAGAAGAGCCTGGGATATCGAAGCACCATTTGCAGTCCTGATAGTCTCCAAGCTGCAAGCCCGTAATTCTGCTCTCCCTTCATACTCTGCTGAGGCTGGTCTCTGGTCAGAGGCTGTGCATTTCCAGAGCTGCTGCTGCTGCTTCTGGCCTGGTGGATGAATCCCAAGCACTTCAGAGACGACGGGATCGGGATTCCAGGACAAGGTGAGCCAGACCACTCTACTCTACTCATGTCAGTACCCACCAGGATGCAAAGCAAAAACTGGTTTTTCAATTGACCTGTACATTTTTGCTCCTGTGCTGTTTGTACCTTCTATATGATAAAATATAAAAAGTATATCACTGTACATGGAAAGACTAAAAATTTTTAGGGAAACTGAAAATAAGCTGCCCAAGAGCCCGAAAATTATGCTTGCTTTTGCATCTATAATCAGATTTAAAATAAAATTACTTGAGTAACACTTTCTTTTGCAGTTCCCATCCTAATATGAATTAGTGGGATAAACTCTTTAGGGTCCTGAAACGTTATGGTCAAGAGTCACCTACACAACTTTCACTGTCACCTACACAGGCAAGTGGAATGTTTTTGCTGTGAACACACGGTTATGTGTGTACTGATAGAAAATAAGGTTACACTTGAACATATATACATATAAAACTGTAAGAAATCAAGAAACATCAAGAAATCAAGTCATCAGGATGAAATTATTCTCTGGGTTAATTATGAGGAGACAAAAATGAAATCTGGGGAAGAGAGAAAGGTAAACCTTATTTATTGGATATTTCCATTATAGATCTCTTTCCTAATTCAAGCTGTTTTATTAAGCTTCTGTTTGCATCCGTACTTTACATGTGTTCTTGCTGAAGGCTAAAATATGGTGTTTTTTTCAGTGCTAAGGCAAAAGAGTTCTCCAAACCCTGGGAGATGAGTGACAGAGAGATGTGCCAATCTGCCAACACCGGAGCATCCAAGGTCGTACGCAGGGCTGTGTTTAGAGAAGGCGCCTGAAGCTGGAGCACATGGCTCTCGGTGGACACAAACACCTTGAGCAACGCCGGGAGGAGTCACGGCATCGCCGAGGACAGGGAGGGAACAAAGTGTACGGACACCTTGCCCTGCTACCTGCCTGTGGAGCAAGGCGTACTGCGACTCGAGGGCAGCAAAGCCTGCGTGTGTTGGACACTGTGCAAGGCTCCGGCGACGGCTTCTGGCTGTGGTGAGGAGCCAGTGGTCGTATCTCCTTGAGGATGGCCATGGCGAGGTCGCAGCAATGCCCAGCGTGGCCACCTGAAACGCTCAGCGCCTAGCACAGAACCAGAGACCTTGAGAGCCTCCACACGCTTCGTTTCTCCGCTCCCTTCCCACCCGCTACCACCGATTCCAAGAATTATGGCTACCAGGTGGGATATTAGGAAGAACTTCTTTACTGAAAGGGTTGTTGGGCACTGGGAAGCGGTGGAGCCACCATCCCCGGGGGTCTTTAGGAGATGTGTAGATGCAGAGCTCGGTGACAGGGGTTAGTGGAGGGCTGGTTAGGGGTTGGACAGGGTGATCGTGGAGGTCTCCTCCAACTTAGGTGATTCTGTGACTAAACCCAGCCTCCCTGAGGCTGCTCTCCCCACCAGGGCAGGCTGCATCCCTCAGCCCCTCCATCCCCGGGCATCCCCCCCGACCCCCACCAGCCGGTGCGGAGATGGCGGCGCTGCGCGGCGCCCCCCCTCCCACACCCAGCGGGCGCTGAGGCGCGGCCTCGCTCTCCCCGCCCTCCCCTCCCTTTCGCCCAATGGGAGCAGCGGCAGCCGCGGGCCGCGCTCTCCCATAGGCCGGCGGCGCTGCCACTCTCGCTCCGCCCCCGCGGCGGGGCGCGGCGGGCGGGGGAGGCGGCGGGGCGGCTGCGCCATCTGTCAGCAGCCCCGGCGGGAGGGGAGCGCCCGGGCGGAGCCGGCAGCGGCAGCGGCACCGACACCGGCACCGACAGCGGAGCGGAGCGGGGACAGCGCGGCTCCCACCCCCCCCGCCCAGCCCCGAGAGCCCCGTCCCGGTGCTCGGTGGGCTCCGCCCGGCTGTGCACGGCTCTGCGCAGCGTTAGCGGGAGCCGCCGCCACCGCCCGCGGACAGGGGGCAGCGGGGAGCGGGGCGAGGAGGATGGGAGCGGAGCCGCCGCAGGTAAGAGAGGGAGGAGGAGGAGGAGGAGGAGGAGGAGGAGGAGGAGGTGGGGGTGATGCTGCGGCGCGGGGCTTCCTTTGTGCGCCCAGCCGCGGGGGGACCCCTGCCCGCAGCCCCCGGCATCGCCGCTTCGATCCCCCCCCCCCCCCCCCCCCCAGCACGAAATAAAAGGCTGCGGGGCCGGGAGGAGGGCGCTGGGGACGCCTCGGGGACCTTGTCGCTTTTCCTCGCTGTGTGCGAGCTCCGTGACTCCCACATCCTGCCGTCCAGCCTCCCCGCGGCTGGCAGCCAGCAGCCCCTCCGCACAGGCGCATCGCGGGCTCGGGGGGTTTTGTCCCCCCAGTGTCTGTGGCCGAAGCCCAGGACGATTGTAGGTGACAAACCCGTGTGTTGGTGGAAGCCCTTTTCATTCAGGTTGACTCGTCTGGTCTCCCCAAAGAGGAGCGGTGAGCAGGAGGGATGCCACCAGCTCGAAATGCAGAGGATGTGAGTCCCACCCGCGGGACCCCTGCGGCTCCCCTGAGCCCGTGGGCTCATCGCACCGCAAGGCAGTGGGAACACTGCAGCAGGCTTCAAACAAAGTTCTGCGAGCGAACAAAGGAAGCCCCAGGAAGAATATCAGAGTGGGAAGGGAAGGAAGCGCCTCCAACTATTCGGTTGTATCCATTTCAGCCACAGCTGGGCCCAGTGGGAAGCTCGGGGAGGGAGAGAAGCCACTCTTTGTTCGTTTCTCAAGTTGAGTGCTCGCTTCGTATCTCTAAAGAGGCAGATTGATACCGTGCCCCAGCGAGGCGGGAGGCAGGCAGCGTGTTGGTGTACGTGCTCAGCAAGCTGGTAGCACGCGGTGGATGTCAGTAGGTCCACGACTTCTCAAACTTCTTAATCAAAAAAAAAAAATTAAAAGGGAATTCGAAGGGAACAATGGGTTCCTTCTTGACTCCCTTTTCCTCACAAAGCTGTGATTTGATGAAGAAGAGAAAGCAATGTCAATTCATTCCTTCAAAATTCGTATTTCATTGGTAGTAGGTGACGGATTTCTCTTACTTTGTTGGAAGTTTCAGGTGACTCACGGGTTTGCCTGCAAGCCTGCTTCTTTTCCACCTCCAATAAATTAGTGCCTCATCTGAAAGGTTCATCTTTGGCAAAAATAAGAACTTCCCCTGCGAGGTTGTCTAATGGCAGGCTGCTGGCTTTGGTGTTTTGTGGTTTATGCTTCGGGCACATTGTTTCAGAAATTCCACATTACCTGCTGGGGGAAGGTGTAGTGGCATGAAATGTCAGTGAAGTATAAAGCCCTGAACTGGCTTCTCTGGGAGTTGTTTTGATGTTGCTTAAATACACGTCTTCAGTGAATGGTAAACAACTTTGGCGTGTGGATGTGGCCATCAGCGTAAGACAGAAGAGAGGAAGGTGGTTGCTTATCAACCCCTTTCATTCTAGGAGTCTCTGAAAGTCAGGACCCATTGACAAACTTCTGTTTCGTTTGAGTAAGAAAGCCAAAGCATTGCTGAGGAGTTGTTGTGAAATCTATGGTATGTCAAAAATAACTCTGCGTGAAACGCCTGAGTAGTGTTATCCAAAACGCATGGGTGGAGTTGGACATGGGAAGGACTTGGGAATTAGACTGAATATGCTAATCTGGCCGTGGTGTGGTCTGTGGCACGTTCATGGGGCAATACAGCTGTGGTGAGACACATGAGAGCTGTCCGGTGCCTCTGTGGGGATGTCGCGTTGTGATGTGATCCATCTGTGGCATCACGCATTTGGTTATGGTAACGAAGACGTGGAGTTGTTTGCTATCTTATGCCTCATTAGTGATACTTAGCCAGTAATCTTCCCGGCGCTGCCTTCCCGCGTCAGAGGGCTTTAACTGCAGGGAGGGAATGTGTTGCGTGCTTGTGTTTTCCCTTCCTCGCGCTCTCTCCAGTAGGCATTAATATTCGATCCAAACTTGTTTGGTACAGTTCTGCCCAAGTCGGCCTGGGTGATATTTGAATGGCTAATAATGGAATTTGTTTCTGTCATGGCCAGCGCTTTGTAATTTGCTTTATGGGCAGGTCCGCTCTGACAGCGTGTGTTGGCAAAGTGACCTTCAAGAGGAAGAAAATTAATAACTCTTTACCCTTTCCCACCCCTGCAGCTCCCACACAAGTGTCTTCACAAGTAATTTCGGCCCATTACTCCCCAAACAGGACTTGAACCAGACAAATCTAATTCACCCGAGCAGTCTCATTGAAATCTAGCAATTAAGGACTCCTTTGGTGACAAAAGGCCTGCAGATCTGTGTAGTGCGAGTCAGCGATTTGCTTTGAGTGAAAGCCACAAGAGGATTCGTGTGCTTCAGTGCGGAGCATCATGAGATGAGGCCTTGCTGCAAGGGTGTTTGCAAGCCCCGTGGATTTTGGCATCCCTGAGCGTGGGATGTGGATGCTCGCTACGTGCTGTTGGACATCATGCAAGCACCTCCGAGTCACCGGGGTGCCGAGGGAGATGCTGGCTGGGCCACCCCAACCAAAACACCTCAGGGAGAGGGGAAGCTTCAGTGCTGCATCTGCCTGCTGGGTTATCTCGCTTTGCACAGCAGCAGCTTGCCCTTAAAATTTAAAATCCCCAGTCTGCTTTTGATAAGATGGCTGAAAAGCCACCGGCAACGAAAAACCACTTGAAATGTCAATAGGTGGCAAACGTGCGGATGTAGGAGGAGGATTTTGAGCATTTGCATCCCCTCGCAGGTTTTGCCCTTAGTGCCTGACTTCCTCCTAGACCGAGAGTTGTCAGGATGAGAGGTGCAGGTTGTGCTGCCTCTGAGCCGTGTACCCCGCTCCTGGAGGATCAGAGCGTGGAGCCTGAGAGCTCAGCATCGCTCCTTAAGGGCCGGTTTGATTTCAGGCAGGTAAGCAGGCTGCTGGTGGTAAAGAGAGTGGTAAAAGCTACTGTGGGAGATGTCCTTGAGCTGTGAAACCAGAGACCAGCTTGACCTCACGGAAATTCGCAGCCAAGGAGAAGTGCCCCGTTGTTCTCCTTACAATCGGCTGCAGGAAAACAGTGACATTTTGTAAAGAGCTTTCAGAACTTTCCTTCACTTGGAACTGGGACAAAGCCCGACGATATCAACACTTCCACTGAAGGAAATGAAAAAATGAGATTAATTCAAGTCAACCAAAACATGCCACCTCATATCATGCCTCTGACTGCTTTGAGCTGTAACTCCTTCTGAAATAAAGGATTACAGCTCAAAATACGTGCAACTGTTTGGAGTAAAATAAAACCGTTGACACTATGACTTTTTATTGAAGATTCCAATTAAATAAAACATAAAATTACATAAAATTAGCAAAATGACTAGATGTGGCTAGAACTGAGTAGTCTTGCAGGGAATGACTGTCAGATTTTTCCTGACTAGTTCACCATGCACCTGAGTGAATATTTTTCACCTGAAAAAGCCATCCAAAAGCTAGCCTTCCACTATCAGCTGATGGGCATTAGATGGCTTGAGTGCAGTCAGCTCGTCACAGAAAGTCAATCTTACTTTGTTGCCCTTCCCAAAATGGCTCTACTGATGTGCTTGTGGCAATGTTAGACGGGGAGAGGTTACCCCAGGTTTTCCAGATGAGCTTCTGCCAGTTCAAGGAAGCCTTGCACCTCTGGAGGCTGTTTGTTTTTCTATGCTATAATTTTCCAGAGCATCTCTAAGTCGTAAATCCGACTTGATTAAGCCGGTGGCCTAAATTCTTAGTGCAAGTTAGTTGGTGCTCTTCATGTTGAGACATACAAGGGGCTATACAAGGCAGCTGTGATGTGTCAATGACTTGGTGGGATCAAAGAGGGTGGGTGGCAAGTGTTTCACACCACTTAAACTCACAGATAACTTTTGTTTTAACGATTTGGGGAGGAGGAGGGAGGAAACCTCAAATGGTTGGCTAGGCTTGGTTGAAATACTTCCTCTGTTTGCCATTGGCCTTTTCCTCTCGGTTCCAGTTTTCCCTCTTTAACAGATTTGACCGAAATAATCCTTAAGCTTTGGTGTACTTCAGGATGAAAGCATTATTGCCAATTAATTCGTACCTTGTCAGGCATCGCTTTGGTAGATGAAGCTATACAGAAAAGTTAAACAGGATATGATAGTGAAAAATAATATTAAATATCCATTCAGATTTTTTTTTAAAGAACTTCTCTGTTTTACAAGAGCTCTCTAATGAGTGTCTCTGGCTGTTCCTAGCATTGTTCTTCTTTAAACTTTGTGATTTTTTTTACTAGTTCACTTTTTTTTAAAACAAATAGATTTCGTCATTCATTTGAAGCACACTCATTGTGCTCATAAAGACCTTGCAACCCCCTTATCACAGAGCAGCCCGTGTGGGGAAGAACGCCTTGTGCAACTTGCATCTCTGACTTGCAGCTGTAGCAGTTAGGAAGGTTTTCCTGGCGTGACTTCGGGCCATCACACAGTTCCTATCGTGGCTCCTGATGTTGGTGTACAGTTGAGTATTGAGTTATATATATATTTTTACAAATATGTTGGTTTTTCTTCCATTTTGTGCCTGGTCTTTAAACTGCAAAACTGCCCTGGGAGTTATAATTGAAGGAGGAGATGCTCTCACTCAGAATAACTTGGAAGCCCTGCTGCTATCCAGCCTGAAAGCTCCCCCAGCCAGAAGCTTCGGGCTGTCACTGAGACACACAGTACCAGCACTCACAGGCTGCCTCTAGCTCTTTTTAGCCTGCACAAAACTTCACCACCCTGCTAAAAAGGACAGTAGCTATCTGTATCAACCAACATCCTGCTGCTGTCAGGGCTGGCTTGGCTGTGGCCTTCCCCTGAAACATACAGCAGCACTTGTCTGCTACTTTTTAACTCCTGGGTTTGTATCAGTTCCACACAGAAGTATTTTTCTCCTCCTGGGACAACTTCATTCCATACCTGGTCATCTCTTACTCCTGACCAGACGATTGCAGGGTGGAGCTGGTTGCATCCCATAGCCAGGTGCTGTTCCCCCAGGGGAGGAGAGCAGGGGTAGGAGAAAGCAGCTCTCACCCCACTGAAGGACAGAGTATTTGTTTGTTGCTCAGATTGGGTTTTTCTTTGTGGGCAGCCTCTTGCTAGGAAGCAACGATGCATTTTTCCAGGAAAAATGCAGCGCTGTGACTTGGAATGAAACCCTGTATTTTTCGGAGTTGGATCTTGGACTGTTTTGTGCCTTAAACTGTATGAGAGGCCTGTGTTTGTTTTTAGTGGTGAGGCTAATGGTGTTCTGTTGGTTTCTTTTTTTATGGTGAGGTTAATGACCTCTTGCATGTTTATAGACCTCCCTGTGGACAGATCCTTGTGCACGCTGTTGCTGTATGCTGAGTGTTTGGAAAGAGGCAGGTCTGAATCCTGTGCTCTTGGAGCTAATAACCATGTGTTGGCATCTGGGAGAAGATGACAGGAGCAGTATTTGGTCACTGCAAGCTTTTTTTTTCTTTCTACCCTCTCCCACTTTCTTGCAATGTCCTTTGCTTTCCCTATTGATCACTTATTTTCTCCTTCAGGAAACAAGTTAAGAGCTTGAAGTTGCTTGGGACGCTGTTTCCCAGTCGCATTTACTGTGCCCTTGCACAAGTGGTTAACAGCAGTCACTAACAAGATTTCAGAGGGAGCCACCTCCCCACCTCATGTTCAGTAAGATTGTTCTCTGAAGACCAGCAAAAATGCCTCTCTGCCTTCCTGGAAAGTAAATGAGAATTCCTAAACTTCTTTCTGGAGTTTGGATATAAGTAGCAATAGATGGCATTTCTGGTTGTTGTCACCCCAAGCAGCATTTGAATTGGTGATTCCTGTAAGAAAGGTCCCAGATCCCATTTTCAAATACACTGATAATGTTTTGCTGGTGTCACTCCTAAGGAAGGAATAAAACTATTTAAATAATCCTTTTAATAGCCCACTCTGATGCCTTTCATAACTATCATGTAAAGCATCCAGCTGAATATGCAGCCCTTTAATCGCAAATATCAAGTTTTCCAGGTGTCTGTGAATGGTCAGTGACCTTATATTCACAAGACCTGATACGTTGGACTGGTGAGGAGGAATAGCAACTGGATTTTGGATTTTCCTTGTAATTCACAGAAGGTTGGTGTACAACAGATGGCTAACTGAAGAATCAGATATAACTCTCAGTGTAAGAGTGTGCTCTCAAAAATGTGTGTAGTGTTGGCTCTAATTTATTTTGAGCACCGCTCTTGGAGTTTTCCTTCTGTAGGAAATGTAATGAACCCAAAGGTTTGGCTGAGAGGAGAGCCACCGAATGATGTAGCACTGTGGAGGAAATGTCTTTTAAATCCGAAGGTCACAAATTACCTCGTGTGCATTGGCGGAGGTAGGAGACAGGCACTGACTGTCTTTCTTGCTTAGGGCAGCATTACTGCCACGCTTCAAAACTGCAGAACTTGTTGTCCCAATGTTGAAGTGGGGCTGCCAAAAATGAACAAATACGGCTGGGGACACAGTGCATAAGGAGGCTGTGTGCCTCTTCCTCCTGCCCAGTCATTGCAGGCAGAACAGCAAGAGCATCGATGGCTTTGCACTGCCGGATGACTCGACATTCAGAGCGATTTGCTGCCACTCTTCTGAGAGGTTAAAAACCATTTTCCTTCTACAGGCTTTTTTTTTTTTTTTTTTTAAGTTATGGGCTTCCTTTAGCATCAGTGTGATTCAGTGACTTCAAGGGTGAGGTGACCTTGTCTTTGCTCTTGCTATGTTTTTAGCAAGCATTGATTTGAACTGTTGAAAGGTTAGGCTGGTTGGCTGCTTTTTTGTTTTGTTTTTCTCTCCCATGCTAAATAATTAGTTCTGCTTTATGAAGCTGACTGTATGGCTGTAGATGTTGAACAAGCTGGTGAAATTTTGCTTTTGTAGTCAACTCTCACTGTTTGCCTTGTAAGCTTGTGTCTTAGTAAGACCAGTTGCTGTCTGCTAGAGCTAGCGTGGCACAGCAGGACGTGCTGAGAATAATCTGGAGCTGGATGTGAAGGCTAGATCAAAAAAAAAGCACTGCTTTCTTTGTACTTCCCAGGGCAGGGTTGGATGCACATCCACATTGCTGCAGTTGTGAACAGAGGAGCTTGTGGGTGAGAATCAGGGTATCCCCAGCAGTCCAGGAGCAGAACCACACTGATGTGCCTGCACCATGTCCAGGGCCCCAGAGACTGGGTGCTAGGTACTGTGAGTGCACCTACACAGCATGGTCTGGTGCTGGAGAGGCTGCACTTGGCTTGGTTTTGACACAGAAAAGAAGAGGCATGAGAGAAGTGACCTGAAAGAGTGGATTAACTAAATAAATGTTCATTTTCACAGCACCAAAGACTATTCACACTAGTTTGTTTTAAAAAAATAGTGCTAAACTGTGGAGAAACTCCCTTTTTTTTTTTTTTTTTTTTAATAAGTTATCTGCCCCACTGAAGAAGAGTGATTATATTCCTGGGAAGCTCCATCTCTAACAGCTACCCACAGGTTATTTTCAGTCTTTTCTTTTTTTTCTTTTTTTAAGGATGGACTAGCCATTCAAATCATACTGCCACGAAAGTGGCAGAGTGGTATAAGAGTCCTTCTCTTGATGAGTCAAGGTGTTTGAAAGTAAACTGGCTTAGGATTGCTTGTCTCAGATTTAGTTTTGAAGTGTTAATACATTTCTATGGATATCTTGGTGTAACCAGACTATTGTTAACACCCTCTTCCTACAGAGAAATATCACAGATCTCGAGATAATGCAGGTATAAACAACTGGTTTATATAATAATAATTATATATAAAAGATAATGCAGGTATAAACAACTGTACAAACAAAATAAGGTCTGTATTTGGCAATAAGGTGGTCACCCCAAACTGCAACATGAGTTTCTTCCATAATCAGCGGTATGTTGTCACTCGAGCATAATTTCTGAGAAAATATCTTGAAAATGACAGTGAAACCGCACTGTGTAGATTTGCTTTGTGATTGTTGGTATGGGAACTTGCTCAGCTGCCTATCATGACAAGTGTGTAGCTTTGGACTCCGATATCATGCTTTGAACCTAGGGAAGAAAAAATAAAAATAAAAATAAAAACACCCAAAGTGTTGTTCCATTTTAAGGGAACTATCACCTGCAGTTGTTTTTTGTTCTTGTTTTTTCTTCCTGCAATCATATTGTAACAGCTTCTTTGTGACTGAGCTCTCTAGAGCTAACAGACTTGTCTGCTAAAATTACTTTTTAATAGTTCTTCTATTAAACTACTTCTTAATAGTCCTTCCAGCTCCTCTGAGAAGTGTTATTCTTCCGTTTAAAATTTAATCACTGAAGAGTTGAGGCTTTGGGAACCTCTGGAAAACATCTCCCTTCACAGAACAGGGCTGGCCTCAAGGCTGGCTCTGACGGAGGGGTTGGTGCCTCATCCTTCTGAGCATCTCCAGGGGCGGAGGTTACACGGCCTCTCTGGGCAGCACATTCAAGGGCACAATCCCTCTCATTGTGAACATCTTTCCTTACTCTCCAGCAGGAATTTCCCCCGGTGCCACTCAACTCTGTTGTTCCTTGTCACTTCATGTGTGCCTCTAAGAAGAATCCAGCCTCAGCTTCTCCTCCACCGCCTGCTGGGCGTTTGGACAGAGATGCTGCCTCCATCTCTCAGCCTGCTCTGTCTCAGACCGTGCAAACCCAGCTCCCCCCAGCTGTCCTCACCCACCAAGTGCTCCAGTATCCTGCTGGCCATCCACTGGACCTGCTTGAGTGTGGACCTGCTTGAGTGCATCCAGCTTTCTCTTCCCAGTGTTCCCCAACCCAGACCGAGCGCTCCAGATGTGGTCTCACAGGCACTGCACAGGGGGAATAATTACCTCCTTCCACCTGCCACCTAATTAAGAGGCTTATTTTGAGCCAGATCTTCAGCTGCTGCCTCCTTTCCCTTGCTGAGGAGCTGTATCAGCGGAGTGCTTGTAGGCTTCTTGTCACCTCAGAGCTGGAACTGAGACAGGGCCTTGCTCGAATGAAACGAAGCAGATAACCCAGCCAGTGTTTACGTACACAGACCTGTAACATTTTCCATTGCCCTGTAGTGAGTTCTTCACGCTGCATGCAGCAGTATAACCTGCAGCAATGAGATGTTATTGCCTTGATTATTTTAGTAAAACGGTGAGGAAAATGCATAGTAAACACCACACAACAAACTGAATTTACGCAGTGTGTCTGTTTTTCCTCGCAGCGCCTTAGCTACGAGACAAGTTACCTTCTTGAATGTTTGCTAACAAATATGAGGACTGAAGTAACAGATGTGCCACCCAGATGAGCCTCGTGGGAGCTGGGGCCCAACAACACCTGCTTATAGCTGTAGTAAATCCAGAAGGGGTTTCTTACCCACTGGGTTTCTGAGACCTAGGCATTGTGTGCTGCATTGTTATTGGTGCCTGAAGTACCTGTGACTAGCTAGAGTCTGTGCTTTTTAAATGTTTCATCATCTCTGTTTGATTTTTTTTTTAATGTATGTTTTTAAACACACACAAAATGAAAATGTTATGATGAACTGTTTAAGTACTTGCATGTATGTTTGCTTGGAGGGAGGGAAAAAAAAAGGCAAAGCAGTCGGAATAACAGAGAAACCCACAACCACCACCAAACCCGTGTGTGTGGGATTTGTCCTGCACTTGCTGTTGCTTTGAGGTGTGTGTGGCTCGCAGCACTTGGCTCTGAAGTTGTCTTGCTGTGGTGTGCATACGCATGCTTTAATGTAATGCAAGCTCTTAGTTCAGGAAATTCTGGCTCCCTAAAAGCTGTGGAAGCCTCTCTTTCTATTTTGGCTGTTGCTGCCACTGTGTTTACTTTTTTTTTTTTTTTTTTTTAAATATTCTTACTACCTCCATGGCACTGGCTGTGGCAGTCAGGCCTCCAGCACAAGAGAGAAATAGGCCTGTTGGAGCAAGCCTAGAGGAGGGCCACAGGGATGATCAAGAAGCTGGAGCACCTCTACTATGAGGACAGGCTGAGAGATTTGGTGTTGTTCAGCCTGGGAAGAGAAGGCTCCAAGGAGGCCTTGTAGTGGCCTGCCAGTACCTAAAGGGGGCCTACAGGGAAGCTGGGGAGGGACTCTTTGTCAGGGAGTGTGGTGATATGACAAGGGGAGATGGCTTAAAACTGAAAGAGGATAGGATTAGAAGAGATGTTAGGAGGAAATTCTTCACTCAGAGGGTGGTGAGTCCCTGGCACAGGCTGCCCAGAGAAGCTGTGGATGCCCCATCCCTGGAGGTGCTCAAGACCAGGCTGGATGGGGCCTTGGGCAGCCTGGGCTGGTGGGAGGTGTCCCTGCCATGGCAGGGGGGTGGAATTAGGTGGTCTCAAACCCAAACTATGGTCTTCCAACCCAAACCATTCAGTGATTCTGTCTCTTTTTTGCACATTTTTCCCATAGCCCTGCTTGCAGCGATCCTGCCCTCATGCCTGTTTACCTCAGCCTTCTCTGTCGCTTACCTCCCTTTCATTACCCTCGGATCACGCCACCGAGCTGTTTATCCTCAAACTAATAGATGCCTCGAATACTCCGATCACAATGCCGCAGAACTGCTTATATTCACGGCGATTAAAAAATAAAAAGTGGATTATTTTTTGCCCTACCCCAGAGAATTAGTTGTATATTTTTACTCCGTACAGTTGTCACTGTAGGTTACGTTGAATAGGACTCAGAGGTGACTAAGAAGCCCCTTTTAGTATGGCAATGAGCCTTACATACCGTAGCTTGTTCGGGTTATCCAGGCATTGTTGTGCAGCAGAAGAACAGCATGAGGTAGCTATATGCCAAGCTGAGGCTTATTACTGACCAGATCCTTGTATTCTGTGGTGAAATGGGGAGTTTTGCCTGTAGGCTGTAATAAATGGCCCCTCCTGGACCCTTCAGAAACCTGTGTCTTCCTCAGAGCCCGTGAGCAGTGCTGGAGAACATCTTTGTGGCTGCTCAGGTGTGGTCGGCTGTCTCAGGAGGGTGCGTGCTCCTTCAAGAACAGAAAAGCCTCTTCTATTTATTTGCTTTCCTTGAGCCAGAAATTAGGGCGGCTTTGTGCCATATGCAAGCTCCCGTGGGGGAAGATGCTGAGAGTTTAAAGTGTTTCAGATTTTTGTTCCAGATTTGACTGAATTCGCCTGAGAAGCTCACGAGCTTTCTGGTGTTCAGCGGCAGCTTGAGTAAAATAGTTTCAGTGGGAAGATGAGGGGGATGCATATCAGCTTGTAGTTAATATTTGTTTAAGCGGGTTATGCAAAACAATTTAGGTTATTGTTAGCAAACTAGAGAAGTTGCGAAAGATGTCCTTCTCTGATGAGTATAAAATACATTCTCTTGGTAGAAACCCTGGGAGATAAGGCACCAGCACCGAGCACAGGAGGTTAATACCCACTCCAGATAACGCCAGCGCCTACAGTCTCCCGCATCCCATCCCTGAACACTCATTTGAGTAAAATCTGGGTGGTGACGGGACTGGAACCAAGTGTTGCCAACCCCAAGCATTTAAATATTTTGGTGATTTTGGAGAGGAGGAAGAACAGGCTGGAGCTGGGAGCTTCCCAATGGTACAACCAACAGCACTGGACAGGAGGCTGTGCTCACATCCAGGCTGGGGGTGGCTGCCACTGAGCATCTCAAATGCTGCTGCTTCCTACAGAATACGTGTGTTTGTGCTCTCGTTAACACCTTCTAATTAAATCTAAGATATTCAAATTAGGCTGGAGTTGAGTTCCACCAGCGTGACTCAGGTATTTTTCATATGTGCCTGATACATACATTTTCACTCGGCTGTCTGGAGTTGTTAGTGTTGAGCTGGGGCTAACTCTTGCTATTAGGAAATTGCTGGTGCGTAGACTGGTGGAATAGAGGTTGATCCTTAAAATATTCTGTTTTTTTCTTCTGTTAATGTTGGCAGGTGTTTCCAAACAACACACTGACTTCTTTGTATATTGTGTTTAATCTCTCTGGAGAAAAAATAAAGAAGAAACATAGCAAAGGTCTCTATAAAAGGAATGGCGAGATCAGGGTGTTGCTCAGGATGAGGCACTTGAAGCCATCCCAACATGTGTTTAGAAGAAATAAGTAGTTTAAAAAAGCTTTCTCTCCTCCGTTTGCGCTTGTTAGAGCAATGTCAGCGTTGCCCTAAGCAGACAAGCTCACCACCCCACCTCCCTGCCAAAATACCCCATACCTTCCTCAGGATGCGTACGGCTCCCAGAAGAGCTGGCCTTGGGCTGGTCAAGTACACCCACTGTCCGCATGCAATCTGTGCACGAACAAAAAAGCCAGAAACGTTCCTCTAATACTATAAATATACTAATACTATAGATATGAGTCAGATTTCCCATCATCTCATGACTTTATTCTCTGACAAACTTGTGGTGGTTTACTGCTTGCAGTGAGGTTTCTTAGCTTTTGCCCCCAAGCACATCACGTTTTGGCTGCCGTTCCGAGTTGCCTCCTTGTTTCCTCTGATTCGTTTCTTGTCGAGGTTTCCAAGTGTCAGCCTTGTCAGGAATTGCTTCCTAGCACCTGGAAACCAATTATCACATCTGCTAAAGACCCAAAGCAGGGGATACAGTGTGTTTAAAGGAAAAAAAAAAAAAAACAGGGATGGAGGTTGCTAAAAAGTAATCTCTAAAACCTCACTTTGCAAATTAGCGTTGCTGGAGCATCTGCATATGTGTCACATGCTTGCACCAGAGGTAGTAGTTTATGCAATGGCCTGTGTATGTAGATAACTTGTTTTTGACAGTTTTTTCTCTTTGTTGTGGTTTTCTTTTGTGGGAGAAACATCTTTAAGAAGGAATCTGACTCCCTTTTTTGACTCAAGAAGAAAGAGATCTCACTGATGGTCTTTACTCGTTAGCAGTGGCTGAGTGCTGATAAAGCAGCGTAAGCCTTCTTGCCAGTAGTTCTTGATATTTTTATTTTTCAGCTTTATTTTTTCTTTATGTTTGGCGAGAAACTGCTGAACTAATTTTGGTATTCCTCTTAGAGCTCATTTATGTGGAGTTGCCAGAATTCCCCAAATGAATGTTAAGTGCCTCGTCGGCACCTGTGGGTTAGGGTTTTGCTGTTGTTGTTGTTGCTTGGGCTTTTTAATGCCATTTCACTTTTTCCGTTTGTACAACTTTGCTTTCTTTAGGAAGAATTTTTATCAAACTAAGCCTAAGAGTATGAAGTAGAGTAAGTTCTCCAGGTCTCCATGACGAGTCCTTTCAGTTTTTGTGCCACTTCTATGGCTTTCTTTTGGTCCCTCGGAGCAGATTTGGGGCTGGCTGTGAGTTGTCTTCATGGGCTCTGCTCTTATCCCTCCTCAAGGGACGGTCAGACTCGGTGCATTGGGCTGTCAGACCGCCGATGGCTGCCAAACCAAATCAGCATGTAGGTTTTGCTTGACCAGCCGTAGCTGTTTTCTCATCTCTTTAGGGTGTCAGGAGATGTGGAAGGAAAGAGTAGATGAAAGGGAAGGCCGAGGGATCCCAGGGCCAAGAAGGGAGGGCAGGGAAGGGACGCAGCTGTAGGAAGCAAAGCTTCATTGGCCCACAGCTTGCAGCTTGGTTTTTAAATTCAGTGACCTTTATTTCTAAATATATATAAGTTTTAAAGGCAGATCCATTGTCATTAGATCTATTTATCAGGTCTTTCATGAGCAGATGAAGGTTTATCTTTTTTTTTTTTTTTTTTTTGGTAGTAGAAACAAACAAAACCACAAGCCACTTCAACTAGCAGTGGTAAAATAAAAAAAGAAGAACGAAAATAAAGGATTTTAAAAACTGATAACCAGTTTGCCTTCTAGGCATACCCAGGAACCTCACCAGCTTGCTCTACCAGCCAGCCGCAGCGTTTCAGCAATGGGAATCGAAGGCATCTGTGTCTGAGGAATGTGCCTTCTGAAGTCTGCTGGAAAACTGGTCAACTTGTGTGCAACCAGAAATAATGCCTTACCAAGTTTACATGCATGAGGTTGACACGCA
This sequence comes from Netta rufina, assembly GCF_964035555.1. Classification (NCBI taxonomy): domain Eukaryota; kingdom Metazoa; phylum Chordata; class Aves; order Anseriformes; family Anatidae; genus Netta; species Netta rufina. The sequence continues at coordinate 74,226,374 of NC_140125.1, read as the reverse complement.
GAATGTGTCGAATTAATTTTCTATCCCTTCTTCCTAGGACCAGGGATTTTTGACATCCTTAAAAGTGAAGGTTTGTTTGCAACTTTTCATTTACCGTTCCAGGAGTTGTCTGCCAGGGCCCTTACAGGGTTTCCCTGCCTGATTTCAGTGACAATTATGGGGACCGCTTAGTGTAAGAGAGAGGAAAAGCAAAACTTTTCCATTCGGTCTCTAGGCTGAGGTTTCCCCTCTCTGCCTCTTAATCTAGCAGCTTTGACTCAGCCCTTTCCTCTGCAAGCCTTGGGCTTCTGACCCTTTGTGTTTGTGCTGGGTTTTCAACAGCAGCCCAGCTTTTTCTGCTTTTACTGGGCTTCAGGATAAACACAGCCTCTAGGGAAAAGGAAGGAGGAATGGAGGCAGCGGAAGAAAACTGTTGCTGCAGTTTTGGGGGGGTGAGGAACTTGGTTTCTCTGCTCATACAGGCTGACCGAGCTGCAGGGACTGATGGCATGGACACAGATAACCTGCCCTCGCTGCGAAGGAGACGATGGCACCCTGAGCTGTGGCTGCTCACGTCTGACAAAACCTGTTCCTTTCTTCCCAGTCTAAGAAAGCGAGCTGTGCACAGTCCTTTGTTTTTGTAATCTTCCCGGCGCTGTATGTTTGTGTGGGCTGCTAGTACATGTCCAGGACAGATCATTCCTACTTCAGAGGTAGGAACGTGTCGTTGCAGCAGCTCTGCTGCTTTTCAAGAAAGACCTGATACACTCGGAAGGAGAGCAGAGTGTTCAGGGGAGCACTGCTCCTCGTATCGCCGATACGTCTGTGCTAATAACCTACTGCTTCTGCAAGGGAAATTGTTTGTCCTAAGCACTGGTATGGCAAAGAGGAAAATAATAGTCTTCTGTTGCCAGCCCGCTTACAAACACGTGGCTGGAGCTCTCTGGCTGCAGCAGCAGCGCACAAGTGGGTGCTAGGTGGGAGGGGTGCTGCCCATAATCTCCACCAAATATCTCGCTTGGCTTTTTCGCGCTGTCTGTATCCAGTACTGCCATAACATGCGTGTATTTAAGTCTGCATTGACTCAGGCAAGGCCCTAAACCACAAAGCACACAGGCATGTTGAAATAAGGGCAGCTGGATGCAAAATGAATTTTTGCATCTTGCTTTTCTAAGAAAAGCCTTGGTAGGTGGCACAGAGTTGTGCGTGGTAGGAACTTGGGGCAGGGAAGGGGTCTTAAGTCACTGCAGCCTTCATGGTCAGAGTTAGGGCATGGTGAACTCAGGCTGTTGGTGACCTGTCTTAGCCTAACCCCTTCTTAGACAGCTTAAGACATGAGTATCTCCCACCTCTTCTCTTTTCTACATGGCAGTGGTTGGACAGCTTCTGCTAATATCCAGCTTAGTGCTCCGTACAGAGCATCTTTGCTAACTTCAGCATACATGGAGAAATGGGACGATTGAGAGGCCATCGGTCCCAAAAGCTTGTCCATACATCCCTGTGTGCATTACTTATGCTAGCAAAAAAACCCTGCCACTTTGTGCAAAGCCCGCGTCCTTGGAACACCCTTTTCCTTCTTTCAAGGCTGAGAGTATACACCCTTCCCATTTTCTCCCTTTTTTTTTTTTATTAACTTGGCTGATTTCTCTAGCCTTTCTGCGTAGGCCAAGGCATGGAAAAGACCTTCAGGCAGGTTGAGGAAGAAGTCTTGGTTTGTCTGATTTGGATTGCTTGGGCAAGGAGACCAGCAAAGGCTGAGAGAAACCTTTACCCACTGGACTTTTTTTTTTTTTTTTTTCCTTCTCCTTAGGCTGTGGAGGTAATTGAGCTGAGGATTTGAGGGCTTTTTTTCCATCTGCTGGTAACAACAACCCATGAAATCTGTCCATAAACGTAGCATTGTGTGCCCCACGACCACCGCCACCCCTCCTTTCTGGCTAGCACAGAGGCAGAAGCAGCATGAAGTTTTCAATTTCTTCCCTGAGCTTAAACAGGAGAGATTGTGCATCAGCCTGCTGATTAATCACAGGCGCTCATGTGATGAACATTCCTCTGGGGATGGGAAAGGTTAGTTTGCTTTTAACAGTCTTAAAATAGCCTCGTTTCAAAGAACATTTCCATGATTATTTTTTTTTTCCTGAAGCTAAGGACGCAGAAGCATTTGCAGCGTTAGGCTGTGTGCATGGTCTGTGGTTGTATGGTGTGCTCGTGGGCTTTTGGCTTGTCAGCATCCCTCGCTGGACCAGCAGATTGCTCCAGACAGCGACCAAACCTGGGAGATGGGTTTCTGCAGGACCACGGCGTAACTCGCTGCAGGAGCTGGGAGCTGCCACGAGAAGGAGGCGGCGAAGTTTGTGGGAGGGAAAGGGAGAGGATCTGCCAGGCATCTGGGGGACAAAATCTGCTTCAGCACACAGTTATGAAAAGTGACTGATTTTTCCCTGTGCACCCACGCTAATAGGCTACGGGGTGACTGGAGGAGTGTTGAGTACATGCAACTGCAAACGAAGTCAATGGGCTCATTGCTCTGAGCGTACTGAATAGTCAGGCCCCATTTGTCTCCGACTGGGCACCTAAATAAAGGGTACTTTTGAATTTATCTTCTCTCTGTCAGTTCCTGTCATAAAGTGCCAATAATGCTCCTGGTGTCTTAGGATGCTGTAAGGAAAAAAAATGCACGCTTTGTGGGGGAAAACTCGGGTGCTGAGCGCTGCGGGGACCCATGAGTAAACTTGTTTTGTGTTCAGAGCAGGCTGGGAATAGTAGTCTGTATATAAATTATATATATATTAAAAAAAAAAAAAAGTATTAAATGATGACACTGAATAAGTACCAGTCATTAGGCACTGAAGGAGACGGGACTCTTGCAGAAACCTCTCTGCGTGCTCGCGTACCAAAGAGCTGCATCGCCGCGAAGCCACAAGCTAGGAGAGAACAGGTGAATGAAGGCAGCGTGACCAGGAGCAGCTCTGGAGAGATGTAGGTTTGTGCCCACCGTTTGTACCTTTTGCATTTCTGTCGTGCAGGGTGGTGCAATTGGTCCTTGAATGCAAATCTGTGGTGAGGTGCGGGGCGCTGAGAGCTGGGGAGCGCGGCTTCGCAACGCGCCAGGTAAACAGAGGGCTCGCCGCTCGCCCGTGCTGCAAGTCAGCACATGTGAACCGTGCTCCTCTGCTGCTGCACGCAGTGCTTGTGGCAAAGATGACAAACCGGCCTTTGTGCGAGCACAAAACCAGGCAGACCGAGCGCAGGGTGGAAATTCGGTGCTGTCACAGAGGTGGGTGTTGGCAGGGCTTCTCCCCTGCGTTCCCTCCAGTGGGGCGGGTGAAATAGAAAGGGTCTGAGCCTCAGGTTGGCTTTGTGAGGCGCCTGGGTGGGTTAGAGGAGCTGTGCTGTGTAAGGAGAGGAAGGCTGGGACCCTAGGGGCTCTTAAAACTGTTTTTCTAATTGTCTGGCTCATAGCACGTGTTTTTTAGATGTCCAAAGTGGCTTTTTTTTTCTTTAAACACTAATAGTTAAGAACCCGTTCTGTATCATGCTAAGAACCCAGTAACTCTGCAGTTAAAAACAATGTAAAACAGCTCTCTAATTGTTATATATTAAAACTTGCTGTCCTTTCCAGGTAACACAAAGGAAATTCAGAGCATAAACAAGCAACCCCACGTATGTCAGCACAGTTCCTCTGCTTTATTTTCAGCCCAATTATATTTGGAAGGTGCAGGGGAAATTGAGAACTTGACTTTTGGCACTTATCAGCGCGATCTTAATTACCCATCACTTTTCATGCGTTTCTGTGAAGAGCTCTAGCTCTGTGATCTCATTTCCCTCCTCTCATTTGAGAGTTAATACTCGCAGGTAAATTTGTCTCAATTTCATAACCTAGCGTATCTCCTGCTTAAAAGTAAGTGGCAAAACACTTCTGAAAGCTGTTTGGAGGCCCCCCTGTGTGTCAGAGCAGGAGTCATCATCCTTTTCTGACTCTCAGCAGAAGACTTCAGGGAAATGTATAAATATCTGGAGTGCCTGCAGTGGGGGTAATAGAATATTATGAAATGCACTTGTGCTGTTAAGCAGGATTATAGGATGCACAGAAGACATGCGAGGAAGCAGCTAAATACAGCCTTTACTCGCTAAATGAGGTGTTTGTAAATGAACCCTTTTGTTAAACGTGAATTGAATTTTTTCATCGTTTCTACTGACAGAGCACAAAGAAATATAATGCATAAAGGCAACCGTTGAATAGCTGGCACTGTTGCAGCCAGCCAAATTTTATAAATAGCAATAGAAAGGAAAAGCTAAGTTTTTTGCCTTTTTAAAATTCTGGTTTTGAGTGTCATGATGATTTTTAAACTAAAGGCAACAGGCCTGATAAATTATCAGACAGAATTTTAAAAAGTTATTTTAGTTACTGCGAGAAGGAGGAGTTTATTTTCCTCTCTTGTTTTTTGCTACCACCTTGTTGTTTGAAAGCAAAGGGGATAGGATCATGAGAGGAAGGAAAGGGGTTAGGGGAGATGAGATCTTGTTTGGTGATTGACTTCTATTTGAAGTAAAGATATTTTTAAAGCCACAAAATAGCATTTGATTCACATAATCCCTGGTGTGCTTGTATAATCTGCTTATAATTTATAATACAAAAGCGAAATCCCCCCCAGGCCCTTGGTCAGAAGGATTTGGGCACTTGATACACTTCAAGGAGTCTAAAGAGAGGAAAATAAATAAATAGGTAAACAGAGCCTAGTGCTCGTTAACATTGTTGTATGAATAACAGCTGATTCACTGCCCGTGCTGCATGTCCCCAACATGCTGGTGATGACATTTTGAGAGAGGTGGGTAAACATTTATACTGGGCTCTGAGAAAAGGTTAGGTGAAAGCCTTTTGATGGGACTTGAATTTGCAGTTTTATTCTTGCTTCTTTAAACAACAACAACAAAAAATAAAAAAACAGCTGTGTCTGTGAGAGGTTTACTTCTTTTCACTAAGAGGAAAAGTAAACCAGGTCATAAGTGCTATATGCATGTCAAACAGGTTTTGTGTCAGGGCTTCCAGACAGAAATCTACGTATGTTTATCCAAGAATATCTTTATAATTTTTAAAATAGAAATAGCAAGAGCTTCTACACAACGTGATGTTGCTTGCGGTTGTAGCTTTAACAACAACCTGATTGTATTTCAGGACACAAACCAACAGAGCTTACACTTAACTTGCTCATTTTGAACGGGTACATCCTGTGACTGGTTTCCTGAGGACTCCCGAGGACAGTGGTCTTTTCCATTGTCATTCTGTTCGCCAGTAGAAAGTAGAGATTATCTGCTTTCTGCCATTTCCTCTCCTCTCTGTTTCTTTCTGGGGAGAGGGGGAAATAAATTCTCCCTCTGGCTAATGCAGCTGTTAGCACGGCGTGAAACTTCTGTCGCTCCAGCTCTGGGAAACCTTGCCCAAATGGACCATACGGGCTCGTTGGTCTTATTCTGTCTTTTTGCTTGTTTAAGATTGGTATTATGCTGGTTTTGCACTGAAAAAAAAAAAAAAAGCTTTACTGCAGCAGTGTTTGTTGTGGAGATGTGATCAATTTTTGGAGACTTGTCAGTTAAATGCCACATGAAAGGCAAATTATTTAACAAAAATGTAATGCAAGTGTGCTGGAGCTATATTTCATAAAGTCTAGGAAAGAAGCTCTTAAGCAAGATTACAATAGTACATAAGTGACCAAAGCATCTATGCCATGAAAAACACTGTGAAAAGATTATAGATGTCCATAGAATTGAGTTGTGTATTTTTTTTTTCCCTTCTTTAACAACTGAATTTCTCTGCCACCTGCCGTTTGGTTCAGACCTCTTCCATTCTACCTGTGGACTTTGATGCAGCCACTGCTTCGGTCTGGTTGGGTCTCGCTGCAATGAAAACCTCGCTTGGGAAGCTCCGCTGCAATCTACATAAGAAAATGCTGCATTTGTATTATTCCCAAGTACTGCTTAAGGATCAGGAAGAGAAATACAATATTAAAAATAAAAAATAAATAAAGGAAGGACTTAAATTTCTCTGCGTTTTTCTCCTTGCCCTCTGCCCCACCGATGCGCTGCCCTGTGATATCAGGGTTTCCACTCAGGGAAGTCACCGCAGCGTCCAATGGCTGTTGTGTTGGAGAGGTCAGGGGATGAAGAGGCACAAAAACCACGCCGACTCGGTCTGTGTTCAGGGGAAAAGTCGTGCTAGAAAAACAAGAGACGGTAGAAATTGTAGCTTTGCAACATTTCCCTTTCCGTACTGCTTTCCTCCTGTCCCCAGTGGAGGCTGGTCGTTTGGAAACTAAACCTGCTCCTCTGCTTGGGGTCAACTGACTCTGTCCTTTGTTGAGGGAAGGCACAGCTCTGCTGGAGGGCCTCCTGGGACCACCGCTGCTCCGTGAGGCACAGGAGGATGAAGAGCAGTGTCCAGGGGCTGTGTGCTGTCCCCTCAGGTGTTATGGGGTCTGGGGGAGGCAAAGCACAAGCAAGGCTGGGAGCCTGTGTGAGTATCAGAGTGTGGGTGTGGTGAGGAAGAAGATGGGGGCTTTTTAGTAAGCGTTGAGAAAAAAAGGTGTGGTGGTGGAGATGGAAAATACAGCCAGGACAGGAAAGAGCCTGCGGAAGGCACAAGTGTTGAAGCTAAAACAAAAAAAACACACTTGAAACAAGCAGAAACCCACAGCAGTGTGTAATACAGATGAGAATGGATCGAAGCCAAGAAGTCAAAAGACGTTTTTAACAAAACCACAGGAGATGCTGTGAGTTCATTGACAAGAAAGCTGTTTGGTTGCGTTATAATTAAATGCTGTAATAAGCGCTTTGGCGTTTCAGAGGGGGCCTGCTTGGGATGTGGCAGCGCAGAGCTTTCCTGCTTAATCTGAGCTATCCTTCAGGAGTGGGATAATGGTTTTCCTGTTGTCCCAGTTTGAGCACGAGGCTGGAGAGGAAGCACGTAGGTGTGCAGAGAGAATCTGTGAAGCTTCATCTGGGATGGAGGTGACGGTGCTGAGATGGGGGAGGCTGAGCCAGAACAGCTTAGCACGAGGGGCGGGGAGGCAGCTGTAGGAAGGAGACTCCTTGGAGAGGGATTGCCCCACGGGAGGAGAGAAGGGAAGAGATGCTGTAGCAGTGTTTCCAGAGCAGTTAGGGGCAGAGGAGGTGACAGGCTTGTGGAGTGTCACCTGCCAGAGCGGCTGGCTGTGCTTCTGGGGGGCCGGAGGCAGCCCCTACAACCCCATGGCTGCAGGGGCCTGGGCTAGGGAGGGCTGCTCCTAGCGCCTCACAGTATGGTTTTCATCATCCTTCTGTGGCTCATTGGGGCAGGGGGAGCTCAGGGGAAGGTAATAGGAAGCACAAGTTGGGAATCAGCTTCCCTCATCAGCACAGGTGCTATTTTTACAGCACCGGGCCTTGCTGCAGGAGGCAGAGCCATCTCTCACCGTGCCTGAAGCAGAGGGAGGCTTTGGCATCCAAGGAAATCCGTGCAGCCAAATTGGGTGAGGCTCAGCCTGCCGGTAGCCTGCGAGAGGGATGATGTTACATCGAGATAAAGAGCAGGTTATATGCTGCTGAACCAGGCCTGGGGGCCAGGTGCCAGGGTGATTTACATGGGAGTTACTGGGATAAGGAAACCCAGCAGCCTCTCAGCCTGCCAGTCCCTGCCTGCCTTCCCAGCAGAGCGAGCACGTGGTAAAATGTCAAAATACTTCTGCGTGTTTTTAGGTAGCTTAGAGTGGGAGATGCTAAGGTTTGGGGCTCTTATTTGCTCTTAGTTCCTTCGTGTTTCCTTCTTGGGTGAGCATTTGGGTTGTGTTTTTTTTGGTTTTGGAAGCCCTGCAAACACCTACCTGCCCATCTCTGTGAGCAAAGCAAGTGTAATGCCACTAACACACATTTTCTTTTGCTCCTTTTCTCTACTACTTCATCTCAAGATAAACTTCAAAATTCGAAGGACCAAATAAAAGAGTTACATATAGGGCAGCAAAATTGCCATGCCCCACAGCTTGGTGTGCAGCACAATAGGGAACTCTTTCAGAGAACCTAGAAATCACGGCAAAGAAATGAGACAAAAATGCATTCAAAAATGCTCTTAATTAACTTGCATTATCAGTAACTGCACTGAGTTGGTTTCTCATTTAAATTTTCAATCTAGAGCTCCTCTGACTAGAGTATTTCATCATTACTGCTACAATTTAGCCTTTGCAATCTGAACGTTTCAAACATGATGGACTTTCCTATCTGAGGAAAAGCTGCACCAAGTTCAGGCTTTTAAACCTTAAAACTCATTCTGATATAAATGAGAAAAGGGTAGTCTCACTATGAATCTTTCTTTCTGAGAAAGTTGAGAGGTTTTCATATTTATTTAGATAGTGGTGTTTTAAAATTTGCATACAGTTCTTTGAAATTCCACGTTTTGTTGCTGCAAATGTCATTTTTAGTTCTAAATGGAAAATGATAAATACTTCTCCAGGAGTCTGGAGCTCCAGGATTAATGTGGTTGAACTAGTTAAATGTTAAATCTATTCAAAGTAAAACTGCACAGAGACTGCAAATGTTCCTGCATGCAAGTAAATCCTTTTTATATTGAGCCTGGTTTGCTAAAGACGTAACTGCTCTGCCAGCTTGTTCTGTACAGATAAGTTATGTACGGTACAGGTACTTTATCTTAGGGTGTTATATTTGCTGTCCCCATTAATGCTAAGCTGAGCTCACAATTTAATTCTGCTTTGTACTAAAATGAGAACCAGCCTGTTTGAATGGAAGGAGAGGTGCTGTAGAACACGGTGAATTTCATACCAATGCTTCAAATGCTTGGTGGGTAGAAGTAAAAGTTTCTCAAGAAAATTGTGTGGACTCTGATAGCAGTTTAAATGTCTCTCTTACCTCTTTGAAATAAATCTCTCTTCAAACTTCATCTGATAAGAGTCCTCAATGGACATTAGCTACGGTTCATCTTGCAGACATACCCAACGTGTTGCGTATCCCAACACCATAGTGTGGTGTCCGTGAGTGCTGTTGGGGCTGCTGCCTACCAAGTGACTGAGAAGTCTTAATTCTGTCCTTTGATTTAGCAACCCAGCCACGTGTTCCCTTTTACCACATTTTAAATGGAAAGGTTTGCAAAACGGAGGTCAGGATGATGTTTTAATTTCACTTAGCTTACCAGAGCCCCTGGATAAAATGTCACGGAAGAGACCCATGCAGATTCCAAGCTCGAGTACTCAGAAGTTGGGGAGTGAAAAGCATTTGCACTGGGACGAGTTTCAATGCCCTGTGTTCTCTAAATAAAAGGTTCTTGTTTTTGCCCAGCTATTTTCTTGGAAGTGACCGGGTTGTTTTGGCTGCAGCTCCTCAGAAAACTCAGTCTGGACTTGATACATTGGGATTCAGCACAAAAGGTCTAAAGAGTCGCAAAGGTTTCCTAAGCAATGAACAGCAATGCGTTGGAAAGCTATAGATACCCCCAAATGTAAATCACTGCTTTTCTTTTCAGCATTTGGGGTTTTATATTTGCATGTCAGAATTCACTTTGGGCCATTTTTTGTCTCTTTTCTGCCATTGTTATCCCATAGCCTTTTCTTTTTGTCCATATGAAACAAAAGCCAGAGAATTGCTACACCTGTGCCATGCCTGTGGCACTACTAAATCCAGTAAATCGTCTCTGACTTAACCAGATCAGGGTGCTTTAGAAAAGGTTTTTAGCACCACAGGGAGGAAATAAGGAATCTTCTCTTAGCTCCTTTGTAATTAGACTGTAATAAAAGAATACACGTGATGTTTAATAGCCCTTCTAACGCCGTTACCAGCATTACAACAAAACTGGGCGCTGTTTCATGTATAACGGAGTACAGAGACTGACTTACACAGAATCATACATTCCAGGCCCGCAGATTTCTCATGATGGTGAGTTCAGCAGGCTCCCAGCTCAAATGAAAACATATTCCTTCTACTGTGGCTTAATTTCCATCATAGCTTTTTTTACCAAATTTCAGATGGGTATCATTAATTTCTGTTCTCCTGATATATTTGCCTTGTGATATATACATTTTCCCTGTTTGTTCTGCACCTCTCAGTTTATACAAACCTAATGTTCCATTCCCTCCTACTGGGTCATTGCCACTCTTTTCTGAACCTCATGGGTCCATTTTATCCTCAAAGCTGTCCCTCTGTTTAATGGGGTGATCATGATGGTGCCCGGTGTTCCAGATGGTGCCCAAGCCTCTGTAAATGTTCAGCTTTGAGTGCTCCATCTCCCTCCCAGCCCAACCACCCCCTGGGGGCTGTGATATCCTGAGCCAGGTCCCACGTTCACTGCACCAGCACCTCACCGCCCCAGCTGGTTCTGAGGAGGCCAGATGTTGTCACGCACCATCTCTTCATCTGGGCGTTTCAGAAGGTGACATTAATCTGGGCCTCAGTCTTTCTTCAGGATTGATGTGATCCTGAAGTAGTTTTTCCAAATAAAACACCAGGAACATCCGCAGTTAATGAAGCCTCTGCCAGAGATGGGTCTGAAGGTGTAAGTGTAGTGTTAGCTTTTCAGAGCTGGGGCTTGAGGACGATCCACAAGGCTTAAGGTGAGAGGACGTGTATACCTACATACCCACATACTTATGAAATCAGGAAGAGAGCAGTCGTGTCACTAGATGCTAATTCTAATTGCTTCTGCTATGCGATACCGAAAAGAAGAGAGTGACTTACCCTGCTTCTGGTTGCAAGATCACTACGCTGGAACCCACTCACCTATAAATGGAAACCTCTGCAACATCCTTTGTTTCCCTGAGTACTATAAGAGCTGTACAATTACTGTGATTGAATCAGACGGAAACCCATCCAAGAAGCAAGCAGGGTGTTTCCAAAAATGATCCTGGTTAGTGTATAATAAGTTTTGAGTCTGTGCTGTTATATATAAAATCTGTGGCCAAAAACTTGGTAAAAACTTTAAAAAAAAAATGTTTCTGCTTCAAAGAGAAGATTTATTTAGCCTTAAGTAATCACAAGGCAAACGCGGCTGTGGTCTGTAATTTTTATGGATGTAGTTAAAGAGTATTTTTGGAGGTTTGGGAGCTGTTGATAAGATGACAAACTACTTGCGGCTCATGAGCATTTCCCTCACTCTGGAAATGGTAAATGCACTAGAGAGTAGTGGGGATACGTTATGCATTGCATCCATAAATAATACATGCTTATGTTAATATATTTCATCATTATGTGGGATCCGTGCAGAAATTATTCTGTCTCCAACCTAATGTTACCTTTATTGTTTTCAGCGTGTGATTATTTGAGTGCTGAGGCAGGGCCTTTCTGCTGGGGGGGGAGATGGGTAGGGGGACAATGCCTGTCATACTTCTGTCAGCTCAGGCTGTGTGTGTGATGCTTGATGTCCACACCTAAATGTCCCCTTGCTAGGCTGTTACAGCTCATTTTAGCATCTATTGTGGATGCCTCCCAACCACCTGGGTGGGTTAGGGCAGCACTGCGCAGGGACTCCTTGCCCTGTCCCTGAAAGCCCTTTGGGGCTGATGTGAAGAAGCTTTAGGCAGTTTTAAGCCTCCAGCAGGAGGAGCTGCCCCTGCCTCCTGAAGTCATCTGCCTTTCTTCCCTTTCTCTTTTGCTTGATTAGTTTTGTTGTTGCTGTTTTTAGTTTTGCTTGATACAACCAGGAGCCTTCTGAACTGCTGCTGATAATGAGCAGCTGAAACAGTGGTTGTGAACTTCGTCCTGTCAAACAGAAACTTTCCTTCAGCAAACCTCAGTTGTATTCATTTTAATCGGGCATTGTCCCCACCACGATTTTTGAAAAGAATAGGATGACTTTCAGTTCGGGAAGCGTGTTGAAATGAAGCAATTCTGTGACAAAATGGATAAACTTTGCCCATGTTGCTTATATAAAATAATAAAATAAAAAGAGCCCCAGGGTTATTCTGTCAAATTAGCTTTGTAGCTAAGATAAACAAGTACCATGGAAAAAAAAAAAAAAAAAAAAGATCTGTTTAACGGACTTGAATGTGCAGGTATTGGTTTGTAGCAGATTTGTGCTGCTTCTGTCACGTTTTTCTTTCTTCTGTACTTCCTTTGTTGTACCTTGCCTTTAATTATTTTTGAAATCCTAAGAAGAAGCCGTGCTTGTGCTGGATTTCCTAGGGTAGAGACACGGGGATGCCTCGGCAGTCTCTGAAGTGCTGCAGAATAAGCTCTAAGAAGTAGAAATGATGGGACAGGCTGCAGCTGAAATTCCTTTTATCAGGCTATTTAGCACTGCAGCCTTCATGAAATGGCAAAATCAGGTCAAAATTGCCAGACCCCTACTTTCTGAAGAGAAATTGTGTGTCAACCTGCCACTTCAAGCTTCTGGAAGAGAGGCAGGAGTTTATAAGCAAGTATCATTATGGTTTATAAGACAGAAAACAGTATTAAAATAAATATGTTGTGGCTTATTTCAGAATTTTTCTCCACTCGATATCGTAGTATTTGTGGTTTCTGAATAAAGTCTATATTCGGACTCTCCAGTCCTTCACTGCTAGGAAGGTTCTGGCGAAGCGCTCCCTAAAGCAGCCGGTGGTGCCGCCAGGCCTTTGCCTTGGCTGAGCCCTAAACCAGCCAGGAGGAGGTGAGTGGTTACGACCGGTTCGGGTTGAGGCTGAGACATGGCCAGAAACACAGCTGAGGCCCCTTCCTGCATGGTCTCTGCAGAGGCTGTGACGAGCTGGAGGTGTGGGGAGCGTGTGGTCCTCCACCACATCGGCAGGGACCTGCAGAGGCCGTCTGCTCCAACCCCTGCTCAAGCAGGGACACCCAGAGCTGCTTGCCCAGGACCATCTCCAGGTGGCTTTTGAGGCCTCTCCAAGGAGGAGACCCCACAGCCTCTCTGGGCAACCTGTGCCAGTGACTCTTAAGTCCTGGGAAGTAAAGCAAAGGGCCTAATTCCAGCAAGCTTTCATCTCTTCAATCAGGATGTTTGATGGCAAGATGAAATGCTCAGCTTCCAGTTTTCCTCCCGGTCAGCACCTCCTTGTCAGTGCCAGCTTCTTCCTTCCCTCCTCCTGTGAATTTATTCTGACTAAACTTGTGTCAGTTTGATCGAAGTGAGTCGGTGTTTTTCACCAAACATAAGTATTTGCTGGAGATTTCTGCTTCCGCTACGTACGTCACTGGCAGCCGTAAGAAAACTGGAATCATCTTGGCTGCTGAAGTGGTTTGGTAATTTATTGTACTTGTTTCAGTAGCACTAATCAGAGCTAGATTTGGCCAAATTAAATTTAAAATCCTGTTTACTACTTCACCAGTCAATGGAAGTATTGAAATGTCTTTTGGGAGCTTGATGAGATCTCATTGCACAAGCCAGGAGGATTGGTCTTAATTGAACCTGACCTTTACCAGTTTGTTATCTGGAGCTGTGTTTCTGTTCTTCTCTTTAGTGCTTGCCAATGCAGTCTGTATCTTCTGCAACCTAAGCTGAGCCTTGCAGACTGCACGCATGCAAAACTCCACAGCTTCAGAGACATTTCCTTTGCCAAAATGACTGTGAGGTTGCCCCACTTTGGTGCGTTCATACATTTTTCATACACAAGAACAGTTGCATATACCAGTTGCTTAGTAGATGGATTTGAGTAAAAGTAAAAATACTTTTAAATGCTTGGTTTATGAATCTGAGTTACAATGAACTTCAGTTGTGTATTTGTATTTTTAAGTTTGACAGGCAAGATGTGGAGCGATCCAAAATTTTCTGTTAAGCATGTGAGCAGCCTTTGACTGCTCCTTTCTTTCCGTGTATTCTGGGGAGTACAGTTTCATCCTCTTGGTTGCTTCCAACTGGGAAATTAACTTCTAAGATGTTTGCCATCAGTAAATAGCTGGAAGAAAAAAAAAAAAAGATGCCTGCAAAATTTTTTTAGAGGTTATTTAATGTGAACTTTATTCTAGTAATAACTGCACTAAATGAGTGCTGGGAGCACTATCCACTTAAGAGAAATAAGACATTAAGAGGAAACAAGTCAGTATGGGACAAGTCGGGATCTAAGCTTGCAGCCAGTGTATTTCTGAGCAGCAACTGCTGTGCGAATGATCTGACTTTGTGTGTTCTGCCTTTACCTTAGGCTGCTTACTCCCTGCTCTTCTCCAGTTGCTACAAAAGGTGAAAATGTGCTTGTGGGCAGCCACCCCACCAGATGCATGTTCTAGCAGAAGTTCACGAGCTACAAGTTACCACGTAGCTGTTACCATCGCAAACCATGAAGTAGCACTTCTGGCCCATGGTTCATGAAATTTAGGCCACGCAGATCGTATTTCTGTTCACCGAGAAGTCTGTGTTAAATGTTTTCCTTGTAGCTGTGTTAGTGCAATCTGCATAGGAGGACAGAAGGTTTGAAGGCTGTGTTCCTCCCTTATAGTGAATGATGCTTCCTGATTTTAATCTGTGTAAGGACCTTAGTTATCTTTATCTGTGTGTTAAGTTCAGTTCCAGGTGGCCATGACATTAAACTCCTGTATAAATTGGCACCTATCCTCATTTAAAATATGCAGATTCAGGATCTAATCACTCAGCTCTCTTGAGCTGTCATTGTTTACTGGTCTCTGTGGCCATTCTGGACCTGTGACTTTAAGACTGACCTCACTTTAAAATAGCACAAGAGGAACTAGATACTTGGCTTGGGTTAGTTTTCACTGTTTCTTAATAACTGAGTATTCTAAAACCAAAACCTGATACATATATATATATATATATATATACAATCACCTTTCTGAATATAAATAGATAGTACAAGTTTCATTTCATGGTATTGTGACAAGCTGATGCTTATCTTGGTGAAAACGTAGTCTCAGCTTCGTTGTAGCAATAAAGCCAAAAACAGCTCTGGAGCAACAGGGAGGGAAATGAGAATTGAACATCCCTCTCCCCTCCTTTTTTTTTTTTTCTCCCTGGGGTATTCTGATGCCCTGTTAGGAGATTGTTAATGAAACATAATATTGCCAAGATATTTTAAGTTATTTTGCAGATTATTAATTTGGCCAAAATTTGTGCGTGATAGGTAAAGGACCTACATGACACTTGTGTATCAGAGGAGCATCATGCAGGAGCCAGAAAGCAGAGCAGCACCATTACTATCTCGTGCCCAGTTCAGATCCAGCAACACTCCAGTCGCACTTACAGCTTCCTTCACAGCACTGAGGGCTTACAGCTTCAATGACATTGCCAGTATTGGGGCAGGACGGGTGGTAAACCACCAGCCTCAGCTATAAGCCAAATCTTGCCTCTTTGCTGTCCTATTTTAAATCCTTTTTAACAACGAAAATCTGGCAGATTGATCAGGAGCTTACTGAAATTAATGGGAAGACCTTACTTTAACATCAGTGGAACTTGAATCACGCATTTATAGTGCCTTTGGAGAAAAGGCTCTTCTGTGATAGTCTTTCTGCAAGTATTTCTGTAAAAGCAGAGAAGATGTGACTGTCTGTAACCATTTTCAGTCCCTTTTAATGTGCCAGTTCCTAGTTATCACGAACAGTTAACAGCTCTTTGTGCTTACCATGTGCATGGCTGCATGTGCAGTGATATCACGGGCTGCTGAAGAACAGATTTCGGTGAAGCCATTGGGTGTGTACCGAGAGCTCAGCTGCAGATGGGAAGTGCCTTTCCTGTGGAATTTAGATTAAAATTGCCATATGTAAAATATCATTCTGCAGTTCGAAAATCTAGATTAGGTTGGAATTGATAAAGCAGATATTAAAATTCTGAGTATCTAATCTTGCTGGCTGAAGTCATTCTTCCCCCAAGATCAGTGGTGTCTGTTTATATAAAGCAACTTCATGAGATTTTTACAGGAAAAAATTAAGCTGTGTTTTGACTCTTAGGTGCGAGCCTAGAGATGAAATATTACTGGGTATTGTTTCCTGTAAATTCTCTGTTCATGTATGGGTGTGTGAGTGCGGATGTGTCTCTGCTTATCTCATTAATCATGCTATTAATCATGCTTAAAACGAATAAGCTTTTAAAACATACCTATAACACCATGTGGTTTTGTGTTTAATTAAACGTGTGTCTAATCCTACAGTTGTTCATTTGTCAAAGTCCCACTGGAACTTAGAGCCATCTGATCAAACAAAGGAGAGCTGGATAAAATCTCAGATAAGGTCTTCAGAAAGCGAGTGAATGTCTAAGAGAAATCTTTTTCCTAATTTAGAATAATACTGTAGTACCATGTAAGCTTTTGGTTATGTAGTGGTTAAAGTGTTTCCTATTTTGACACTGAATTGCTCTATCTGTTTAATTTTCCTTGGATCATTTCCTGTCCACAAAAGGCTATCGTAATTCTCAGCCTTTCTAGTAAACACTCAATAGATAGGAAGTTATAACTTCATAATAGACCACATCCACGCAGAAATCTGTAAACATCCTTTTTGCATCCATTTCTTTGGAGGTTTACTCATTAGTTATTCCTGCCACACTGCTTCTTTGTGTGACAGATTGGCTAGTCAATGGTTGTAAAACGGGACCCTTCCGACTGTGTCGGTGTACCAAGCTACAGTTATACCAAGAACATGTCCCAGTTTGAATGTTAAGATATTGTATGTAGCCTAAAATGTAAACAGAATAACCTGGTGTAGATTTTTTTCTTGTCCAAGGGAACATATCTATCTATATTTTTTTTTTTTTGCACAAATACAAAAATTGCCTAGTGCCCTTGGAAATATTTTTTTTTTCATTATTATCACTTTTTAAAAGGTTAATACCAGGATTGGAATAAGTTGGCGACTACAGATTAAATATCTTTACTGGGTAACGTGAAACACATTGGATTTTGTGCTGAGCTGGCAGTCCTGCCCATAGGGTTATCAGAGTATTTTTCCTCATTTCCAGCTTATTCTTTGCACATTGAAGAATGTCTTAACCAATTAGCGTCTGAGTCATGAAGTTTCATGCATGAGATTCCTATCACAGTGGGAATCCTACCCCGCGCTGTGTCACAGGCTCCAGGAGCATGGGCACAGCAGTGAGCGTCTCTGGCTCTGGGACCACGGCTGAGCCCCATGTGGCTGCTCAATCTGGCCTGCACCGTCCTGGTCCAGAGGGGAACCCCAGCACCACAAAATATCTGGAGGTCTTGCACTTCCCTTCAGCCACAGCTTCTTTTCCATCCTGCGCCATGATCCATCCCCAGGAGGGATACGGGAAATATAATTCTGTCAAGGGCATCTGTTCTATTCAATGTATCTCTCCATTCTATACGGATCAAGACAAACAGAAATTACCTCAGTCCAGCTGGACTTTTTCTGTACCTGTCAGCATGTTTCTCGTCCTTGTTTGGTTCAAAAGTTGAGATTTATTTCCAAGGAATTCACTTGCGTGCATATGTTGTGTGTGTACATAACACATTAGTGATTTCATCATCTGCTTTCTCATAGTTACTGACCTCATTATAACAGCTCCTAGGAGAGATGGACAAACAGTCCTGCTTGAAGTTGCTTGAATTAAGACTTTAAGTCCCGAGAACCAAGTGGGTCTTGCTTTCTAATTCCAGGTAACTCACTGTTGACGTTAGTGTTTCTAATTCCTTTTCCATCTAGTTTGGCAAAGTGATGATAAGGCTAAGAAACCTCCAAATCCTGACAGTTTGGAAGGGAAAGGTGTCTATTTCCTTTCCCCCTGTGACTTCTAATCTTACTTCAGAGCCCGTAAATTAGTGGCAACCTCAGAGGTGGCCAATGTAATTTCTTAGGAGCTCAACAGCTTTGTTCTCCAGGCAGCCACGTCCCTTTCTCTCAGCTCAGGGAGTGCATCTGCTGCTTCTACACTTCTCCTTTCTCAAGCTAGCCAAAGAATAGAGGAATGTCCTGCCTTCATGCTGACTGAACCAAGATTTCAAATTCTGTGTGTATGCTGAGGCTTTCTTCCTATGAAACAGTCCTGAGGAGTACTGCTTGCCTTAATCTGCTGAATTCATCTGAATTTTGGGGGTTTTAATTTTTAATTTCTGCATGGTGCCTGGGAAAACTGGCAGGGACACCATCTCGGACTGTGTTTTGTTCCTCTGCTGCAATGAAGACCAAAGTAGAGAACTTCTTAGGCCGATATGCCACAAAAATTAGCTTGCTTTCTCTCAAATCTCAGATCTGTCTGCTTTTCTTTATTGCTCATCCTGTTTCCTTTTCATGCTTGTATGCTGTACAAAATCTCTGTATTTCTGCATGTCTGCTTTATATTATTGAATGTCAAAGGAAATGCCAAATATCCCTTTCCCAAAACTTTTTGGACAACTAACTGGTAGAAGGAAGTGTACTTGTGTATTTGAATTACTGACACAGTCTCCAAATATCTCAGATTGCCAAGTCAGAAAAGTCTTTGCAATGAACACCATTTCAATGAAAACAACACTTCAAAGAGGTAATTCTTTCAAATAGACAAACTGTGCAGAATCATAACTATCTACTCTTTTTTGATGGATCTGGAGTTAATGATGAGTTAGGAGTTTGGTCTTTTGTGTGTGAATTCTGACTGTCCTGATCCTAAATGTAGTGCGATGCAGAGGATCATGTTGTTTGTGTTTATCAAGAATTAGCATTCTCTCATGTTTTGTGCTTTCCATGATCCAAGAGAAGCACAGATTTATTTATTTTTTCCCAGATATTGTTCCATTTTTATTTCTGCATGAATTAGCTGCCAAAGAAGATTCTGCAAGTCTCCCATCCTACCCTCATACTGAACCTAGGAAAAAGGAAGCAAATCTAAAGCTAGCTGGTCTTTGCCATCATTCTTTGCTCTGATATTAGCAGTCCTGCACATTCTGATTCATTCTTTCCTTAGAACAACCACTCATGAATGTCCTTTTCTATTTACTTGGATACTATTAAGTGTAATAAAAATTGCATAAAGACCCAGATCAGTATCCCATAATCAGAATAAGTTTAAAAAACAAATCACACTTGACTTAGAAGACTCCTTGTGTATCTTTCATCTTGAAAAGGAATGTTTCTGCAGCTTATATTACATGTGTTGATTTATAATCTGTCTGCTGATGAGCATGAGGTATCAGGATACTGAACAACTGTGCTAGCAAAAGCTGGACGTAGAGCTGTTATAGTAACCACGGTCTTGTCCTACCTGGAAACAATAATGTGATGAATAACGTCACATGGTTTGGTATGAGTGGTGGTGAACGTGGTTTGGCCTGTGCCTATATTAACTGTTAAGTTGACCTCAGCGTGTTTAGTCCTGTGAAGTCCAGCACACGTGTAGAAATGGCAATGTTCTGGGTCACAGGATGCTAATATCCACTGGTGCTTACAGATGCCCCTTCCTGTGTGGTCATGGTCACTGTGACCATGGCTCAAGTGGGAGACTTTGGTCTCGGAGGTGTCGCTCTGTCACTGGTGCAGATGACCAAAGCGTCTCCTTCCCCCGCAGCGCCATCACTTGAGTAGAGCTCCCTCTCAGCTCTCTGCTAGCACCACTGGGGCATTATTTCAGCTGTAGGCATATGACTGTCCAGAAGCAGATGACTTATCTTCTGTAGAAAATCCTCAAGCTGAGCGGTGTTGCAACGCGTACTGAGTAAACGGTGAAAAAAAGTTCAAAAGAAATCAATTATGTTTACTTTCCTGGCGAAAAAGAGAAGTGCTTCAGAGATCAGCTGTGTGGAGCTGCTATCCTACGCACAGCTCTGCTGTTGACTGTTGAGCAAGTCGTGGTAACCACGCTTAATGCTAGACGTGGAGAGGGCGGATGTGAAGAGGAAGCTCTAGCATAAAAAACCTCTGATCTCATGGCACACAGCATCTAAATTAATCATGTAACGCCATCATACTTCTCCTGGCAGGACAGCAGAGCAAGAGGTGGTGGAGCTGAGAGCAGCAGACTTAGGAAGGCCTTTGGACTGGAAGAAAGTTTAGCTATTGCACAGAAAGGTTACAGCTTTTAGGCACAGCCGTCTGAAGACCAATCTGCAGATAGGTGTCGATGCTGCCTACCGATTTTTACACCGTGAAAGGAACTGGTGGATAAAGGGTAAAGATTAGCTGTTTCTGTGAAACGGCTCTCACTGGTAAGCGAGAAGGGAGGTAGCTGCCATTAGCCTCCTGCCTAGGAGCTCGTAACTGATGGTGCAATAACAGTAGCTATCTTGACGATCGTGTGGCCTTGAGGAAAAAGAAGTAATTGCTTCTCGGGTCTTTGGTTTTCCTGCTGCGTCGTGGTGCCTTTTGTGGTGCTGCTCAAGACTCTTTTTGCTCAGGTGCAAAGGAAGAAGGTCGTTTCGCATGCAGTGCCTTGGCAGCAAGGATTTCTGTTCCATATTTGAGATTAGCTTTGCAAGGCAAGCAAATTTGGGCACTGGGAGGGAAACATTCAGTTGTGACTGATCTGAGAGCAAATTAGATTAATACTCTAACTGTACAAACCTGTCTCTCGTGGGGTGTTCAGATGGGCTTTTAAGATTTCATTCTTCTCCAGCTACCTTTCCCTGTACCAAGCTTTCTAAGAAAACAAGGGATCTGTTTTTTGATTTTCATCTGTAACAGTCTGCAGGGCACCCAAAGGTGGTATTGTCACTAAGGGACCTGTACTTCTTGGAGTTATCTAGGAAAACTGTCCAAAAAAAATCCAGTTCCATCCAAATGTCAAATCGTATGCCTAGGGTATCTAATCTTGTTGTTGTTGTTTTAATTAAAAATGATAATTTACATTTAGATGCCTACTCCTTTTAGTGTTTTGGAGCTGTTCTGTATAATGTTCAACTCCTTACTTGCATGGACCTCCAAGTGCTTCAAAGACTGAGCATGCTTGCTAGCATGGAATAGTCATTTCATACCAACTTTTTAACTGGGATTTTATTAGGAGTAGGTACAATTCATTGTTTTTCCATATGAGGCTCAGAGGGAGCTGTAGACCAGCAATTACAAGCCATCAAGTACTGCTTTCTCTGGGTATGTAAAATGAATAGGCTTTTTTGTTGTTGTTTTGTTATATTTTGCCATATAGTCAAAGCCTTGAGCTTTTACTGTCTCATGTGGCTGAGGAAATCTGCATGTGTGGAATCCCAATTTGTGTCCTTTTCCAGTACTGGTCTTGCGAGCTGGGGAAACGTATGGACTACAAGATTTTGTAGATAGTTAATGGAGCATTTTAATTTTTGAAATATCATTTTCTGCTAGGAACAAGTCGATGCTCAAAGTACTTTCAGAAGGATCTTGATGTCAACAGAAATCTCCAGTGAAACAGCACTCCAAAAAATGCTATGGAAACTGGAAGCTGTTTTCTTTCTGGAGGGATCTGGCTCAATGTACTATATTACAGAAGAGAGAGCATCATTAGTGCCCGTGTTGAACCCTGGGTTACTCTCTCTCTCCATCTACTTTCCTGCAAACACAACACAGGGGGTTGGAAGTGGGCATCTCAGATACCACATAGTGTCTGGGGGAGAATGGTTTGAACAGTTTGTTCTGCCCTCTCCCTTTTTTCTCCAATGAAATATTGGTCCTTAAGAGTTTGTCAAGGTGTATACATGTATACATATATATAGCAAGTTGTCATTCCCACTGGTTGCAGAGGCCAGCTGGAGTACTGCCTGAATTTGTCCTGTATACTCTCCTGAACGTGGTGAGCCCGAGGATGCTCTTCTTGGGTGCGCTGAGGAACCTTTATAGAGTGACCACAGCAACAAGTGGCATCCACACCCCCTGACCTTGCTGTGACCAAGTGATCTTCCTCTTCCAAGCACACGTGACTAATCAGAGCTACAGATGGCTACGAGGAAGGGAAAGAGAAAGCAGACCAACACAGATGTTTTGCAAGCCCAGAGTTGCATGGTCACCCATGTCAGTCAGGTTACAAATAACGAAAGCAGCCATGCTTTACACGCATGCATACATCCCATGGCTGCTTGCAGTTGTGTTTAGCTGTGTGGGGGGGGTGTTTCTAATGCAGATTACATTCAGAAATGTATGTGCCAGATATTTAAAACCCTTCTTTTTCAATCACTGGTGCATACCAGAGACTTCCTGATTTTCTTTTTCAATAAGAAGCATAATCTAGTTATTTTGTAGCATTATCTTCCATGAAAGAATGTGAAGTTGAGAGAACTTTGAAGTTGAAATCAAGCAATTATTCAAAATGTTGTTGGCTTCTCCCTTAAAGCTGTAGGGCTAAAGTCAAAGAGGTATTTAAGAATTTAAATTTACATTGAACAGGATTTAAGAACTGGATTCATAAATATATATTTTTTTGGATTTGTCCCTAAATCTTTAAACGGTAGTTGCCATGTTCATCTTTCTTGCCACAGCTGAGAAAGCTCCGTACCATCTTTCAGTGTGAAAGAAAAAGAGGGGAGAGCAGAAGAGTGCAGAAATGCATGAAGCCATGACCTTGTTAGGTTGCTGTTTACTACCAGCAGGCGAAGGTCTCCCTAGCTGCTGCCCGAAAATGTGGGTGATGGAAGAGGAGGTGAGGCCAGAAGCGGTGTCCCCAGCAACGCGGGCTTCCTCCAAAAGATGAGAGCCATCACTGGCACTGGCCAGCAGCCCTCGCAGAGGAGACCTGCAGCTGACACAGCCTGCATCAGCACCGGACCCGAAATTCAGATGTGCCAACGGGTCTGCTCCCTCCTCAGAAGCCATCCTCCAGGGAAGGCAGTGGCGGCTTTCTAGCAGGAGTGAGCGCTTACCTGGTGGGAAATGGTGGCATGCACCACCACAGCACGGCTGATACCATACATTCATCTTCAAGCTACAAAACCCTCATGCCAGCCCACGCAGGCTCTGCTGGGAATGCCCCCGCTCCTCGCCTGAGCAGAGTCGGGGTATTTCGGTCATTCAGGGCACGTGTGTGTGCACACACGTGAATCGTAAGTTACGGCTGCTTGAGTCTCAGCTGTGAGGCGTGCAGCGCTCGAGAGCTTCTTCAGCAAGTCTTGTGTCGTCACCAGAGGCTGCCCAGGACCCGCGCACATTTCTGATCTGCTGGGTTTGGTTTCACACCTCCTGCCACCGCTGCCTCCCTGCCCCCTTCCCCGCTGGGGGAGGATGGTGCAGAGCTGCGCTGAGCCCTGCACAGAGCAGAGGCTGCCAGTGGCGGGCTGCTGGGAGGAGCGTTGGTGGGGATTTTTGTGTGGCGGTACCTTCCCCCCCCCTCCCCACCCACAACCTTGTTCACTGCCCTTGCAATTCCCTCACAGGAAGCGGGCAATATGACCTGGCACTGACTTAAACCACTTCCATAAGCTTTTTTAAGGACTTCTTCCTGCCATTAGGTTTTTAGCCCATTCCTGTCCTTTCACAGTTTAAGATTTCTTCTGAGGCTTTTATGCAGCAAGGAACATTTGGTCCAGTATCAACCTGCTTTCCAGTGTTTCCTCTTTAGTTCCACTCCCACTGCTGGGGTTTTTATAACTGATGTTTCCCTGAAATGCTGGAGGAGCATCATCAGCCATGCTCTGAGCTCATGGGCAAGAAGTACTCCCCAGCCAGGCACAGACCATCTGCAGGTGCTGGCTGGCTGGCTTGAGAGCAGGAGATAACATCCCTGGCTGTCAAAGAGGTCACCTGGACCAGCTCCCCAATCTACTCTTTTAGTGTGTCCTGGGGTTTGCTGCTGTTTGGGGTCTTGGCTCATTTTCTGTCCCTTTCAAAAGTTTGCTTTGCCTTGGGGTTGAGATTTCTATAGTAGTGTTAAGGTGAAACAAAAGGTCGCGGTTCATTTCTGAGGTTTTCAGACAAAAAGGTTAAATGGTTTGCCTCTTTCATGGTCAACGGGTTTTATCTCTGAAGGCCTGCCACATATTTTCACCACGGTGTCACATTTTATTTCAGAAGAAAATGGTTACAACTTTCTAAACATGCTTTTTGTAGTTGACTCTGCTACTTTGTGGATAGGAACCTCCTGCATTTTTCCGGCAGAAAGAAGGCAGCTGTGCCTGCTTTGTGTTTTTTTCCCTGTCTGTGGGAGCCTGCGCCTAGAGAAACGAGTGGGAATTTTCCCTCTGATGTTGGCAGAGAGGGTGATCAGAGAAATGCGTAGCTTTGCAAAGTTTCCGTGCTCGGTGTCTCTGGCAGTCCCTAGTGGTGTTGGTCCTTTTGATGTAGAGCATCTGGTTTTCCCCTGGGAAGATGATGCTCCATAAAATCCTCGGTGATGAAAACGGTGATTTCTGGATGCATGGTGATATTAAAATCGCATTTCCCCTCCACAGCAGAAACTTTGAGATGCCGGCACAGAGAGGTTGCCATCAGAAACTCTGAAAGACAGAGGGTGTCAAAACCTGTGAGAGGGGGAAAACACACATAGCTGGTGACTATTTGTCTCATGTTCATTTAATGGCGTGAAGCTGGCTTAGCAGGAGCAAAAAACATCAGTAGCACTGAAGGTTTGGCTGAAAGTGGGCGTAGCACTGACAAAGGTTTAGTGCTTGTGATTTAACTTGGTCAGCTCACCCCTGTCTTGCAGCTTTTTAAAGCGATGCAGAAGAGCAGTTTCCAGGTTAAATATATATATATATATATATAGTATAAAAGCTATCCTTTTTTCCTGCCAGCATTCATTTAATGTCAGTTTACTTTGTGAGTATGGATGCGTTTAATAAAAATTCTCCATCTGCTCAAGGAAAAAAATAGAAGCTGTTAAAGTTCATCTGCAAAGACACTTTACTGTGGCTTAGCGAATGCAAAGGACTGGGAGATACATTCAGTCGTTTTGAGTCTGAAGAGATTCGTATTTCATTTTGCCCAGAGACCTCCTTCTTTTAAGTGGGAAGCTTTGAGGAAGGTTTACTCGCTGGGCTTTGTACAGGAGGGCTGATAGGACTGTGTGTGCGGGACGTGTCAGCTGCAGCGTCGCCGCATTCATCCCCAGTGCCAAGCAACTCCAATTACTCTTTGGTCAAACAAACTTCTTATTCATGGAGGTGCAGTTGTTTGCCAGAGCCGTTTGCAATCATGTGGCGGAGGGGGCACAATTAATGCATTGTAAAAATGAATTATTTTTTAATGGCATATGCTATGGAGATGTAATAGAGCCCCGCTGGTGTTCATCTGAGGGGTGGTGCAGGGCCAGGGTGAGGAGTTGCCAGCTCAGAGGAGAGCGCTAGAAAGTCTCCAACCAGCACGAAAAGAAAACGTGAGCACGAGAGCCCCCGTGGGAACTGCATTTTGGTTTCAGCACCGTCGGTTAACATTGTCAAACTGCCTGCCTCAAACTGTTAGGACTGATGAAGTGCCAGTAATTATCATTTAGAAAGCTGGTGGCTGCCAAGCCCATCGCACACTTCACATGTGTTGGTCAGGCTGGTTCGAAGTCACTTTGCTTTAAAAAAAATAATAATAATAAAGGAAGAAATTACTGAGCCCGCACTCTGATCCAAGAATAGCGTTGAGTTTTGACAAATGGCAGTCGGTGCTGACAGTAATTATTTTTGGTGCTCGGAGTAGGCTTGGGGGGTGCTTTCTTCGAGTGCATCACCGGTGCTGTTT
Organism: Netta rufina; assembly: GCF_964035555.1. Lineage (NCBI taxonomy): Eukaryota > Metazoa > Chordata > Aves > Anseriformes > Anatidae > Netta > Netta rufina. Next base: position 74,200,931 of record NC_140125.1, on the reverse strand, counting down.
GTCTTGTGGGTAACGGGGCTGCCGTTACCTCTGGATATTTACAGCAGATGAAAATAAGTAACAAGCTAGGGGGGGTCTCCCTTTCCTCTCCTGTGAAACTGGACGGAAAGAAAATTATAATTAGCCCTCTTTTGAAGGAAAAACGTCCTTATTTTGCAGTTAATTTCCAGCAACTGTAGAGAAACAGATTCAGAGTGGAAGGGCTGAGCAGGGCAGGGGAAGCTGTTAGAAGGAGCTCTGCCTGCACAGCACCATCGCTTCGTCTGCTCCCAGCCCTCTCAAGCAGCCCGTGTGTAAAAGCCATGGCTGGAGGCAGAGCAAATGTCGTCGATTTCCTTCTGAAGGAGTCTGAGTGTGGCTCGTACTGGGAGTTGAGGGTGATATGGACACAGCTGGATCACCCAGCCATTGCTGGGACAGGAGACGATGATGGAGGAAAGGCCGTGCAGAAGCTTGCACCATATTTTTCATATGGAGATTTGTGACTTCATCGGTCATCAGTGAAAAAGCTGGTGAGAAAATCTCCCGGTCACATTGCTTATCGGGTCTGTGAGTCTGAAGGGCTCCAAGGGCGAGCTGTCAGTCCGTCCAAGAACTTATCACTTGTGGGTGTTCTCTGCTTTTCCCTTAAGCATGTGGCTTGAGACTGGTCTTCTGGGGCTGCATAGCCAGCCTCCGAAGCTCCTGTTCTCCTGTGCCGCTCACCCGCTGCTGCCTCTGCATAGAAAACCAAATGTTTTGTCTCAGTGTGGTTGATTTTGAATGCCAGGCTCTCAAAATCCAGTGGTTGGTGTGTCTTAACCAACAGGTAAGGCGTTGAGCTGACGTAGGAAGGAACATCAGCACCTAAGGAATGGGAACAGATTGGGGCATTTTTCATCCACATCATCACACCTTTACAATAGCTAAAGTCATATGCCAGCTTAAGCTAAGTCTTCATGGGACACAGAAGGAGAAACTACTCCTTTCAAATATAATTTCAAGACCTGTGAATCAAGATGCTTGCTTATGGCCTAGAGAGCACCAAATATTGCATCATGAAAATTAACAAGCAAACATGCTCCATTTCATTATTTCATCTGCGTGAGCACTTCGCTGTGTCTAATTCTGTTCATCTAAAATTATAAACAAACTTACCCTGATATAATCTAATTTTCATCATAGACGCCAAATTCTGTTCTGCTGGGCAACAAATTGGCTTAAGATAATTCTGTCTTTAGAAAATATAGTTGTAATCAACAGATTTATAGTTTAATAAAGTCTCATGATATATCTGTGCCCAATAGCTTACAGAGCTTTATTTTCAGTTCAGTGCTCCCATTAGTCTAATTTAGGTTTATTGGTACAATCATTAGATGTAAGATATATGCTTTTATTTGTAACCAACAAGGAGTGTCAACGTGAGATATGGAAAGAAACAGAAACCAATTATGAGGCATTTGGCTGCAAAGCTGTTGATGGATGCTATCTAGGGACGATGAGAGCAATGAGATCCCGTGTTTTGTCTAGAATATGGAAGGGGCAGGGGACAGTGAGAATATATAGGGTCCCAACTAGAAAAAGTGAGATGATTTTAGTCTGAAAAAAAAAAAGAAAGTGTTTGCCCCAAAATCTTTTTACTTTCCTTTTTCCCTTCCAGCCAGGTCTAAACTGTAATTTCTGAACGCTGTGGTGTTCAGCAGCTCTCCCATACATATGGATGGGGAGAACTAATTGCATCTTATTTGTGGACATATTTAAGCAAGAGAGAAGAGGGAAGGCTAATTGGAAATCTTTCTCATGTGGTTTGTCTGTTTGCATGTGTGTGTTTTAGTTTCTTGTGCATTTGTTTACCTACCTGCTTGTACGCGAAAGAGTGAACCTGTTAGGTTTTGCTTTTTATGTTTTTCAGAAGAGCTTTTTGTTTTATTAAGGAAAGTCACATGCCCGCAGCTCACTCAGCTTCTTTCTTGTCTGGGTAAACCGGTAGAAATAATTTATTGGGCTCACATAGAAAAAATAAGCAGTAGGGAAAAACCATAAGAAAAATGAGATGAAAAGCAGTTATACAAAGAGAAAGAATGAAGAATAGTAATTTTTTCTCCCAAAAGTTTGATGGTGTGGGGGAGTGTGAGGGCATCCCCAGAAAAACTGAGAAGCTTTAGCCTCAGTTTAGATGAAAGGGAGGGGCAAATACATTTTTAGCTGTGACCCATTGCTCTTTTGTGTAGGAAATGAAGCCCGAAAACCTAAACTAAACTATTGTTTTCTACGCAAATTTGTTTATTTCTTCACAGCATTTTACTACTGCCTCCTTCTTTAAAATAGGTTGCTGGGTTTTGTTGGTGGTGAATGGCTAAGCACAACAAAAAGTGCCCCAGTTCTGGATTTCGGAGCGTGCGGCATGTGCTGGCGGTCGGTGCCAGCGTTCCCTGGGAGTGCTGCAAACAATCTCCACGCCACTGCTTTGATTTCGGAAGGGGAATGATTTATGTCCATGCCCAGAGCAGGGAGTGCGTTGGAGGAAATACCGGTGTGTGAGCAAACGGACACGTGGTAAGCGGCTGTGGAGCTGGGTCATTTATAACACGTAGGTGAGATTCGGTGTGAGAATTCTGCAGGCTGCTCAAAATCCTAAGCAGGTGTGCACATGGCTGGGAGTTTCTAGCTGGCTGACTGCGTGTGATCGGGATGAAAGTATGTGTACTTTTATTTTAAGAGTGTAGAAAGCGAGGATGTGTGGACGTGCTCTGCTGTAGGATCTTTGACTGGTGGTTTATCCCCGTTTCAAGGGGGATTGACAGGGGCTGTCGTCTTCCGTAGGTATATACATTTTAGCGCTGACTAAAAGCCCGTGACTAAAGGTGGGCGGCCTGAGAAGGAGCAATCCATCGTGTTACTGCGGCACGCATCAGCAGGACGGACATGGCTGAGCTGTGAGGGACGTGCAGCCGTACGGGCAGCTCTTGCGCTGCGGCCCTCTCACCAAGACACACTGAGGAAAAATGGTGTGTGGGCTCCAGCCGGGACCGAAGGCTTGTGCTGGCAGGACAGGAAGGCCTTATCTCTGGTATAATGGGAGGTAACGGGGGGTATGTCGGGCACCAGCTTCCCATTCTGCCCCCCCTGCCCCACCTCCCATGCTTTTGGATTGAAGAGAGGGTTTCTCCAGTTAGAAAGCTGCATTTCACAGGGACAGGAACCAAGAGACAGTTCATTTCTGTGGAGGGTTGCTATAAATAGCTTGCTCTGTTAACATACATTCTTTCACCAAATGAATCCTACAAACAGGGTTTTGTTCCAAGCCCACAGAATACTTTCTATGCCCTCGTTGCTTCGCGCGTGCTCATTCGGACACCAGCTCTTCCCCCTCTACACGAGAGGTAAACCTGCCCCTTGTGCAGTGAGGCTTGTGTAGCCTCCATAAATGTTCCTATTTCATTTTTTCCATCACTGATAGCAAAGGACCACTGGGCGTGTGTGTTGTTAAGGCAAATGGGGCGGAACTTGCTGGAGCCCATGCTTGCTGCTGGTTCAAATTTCGACCTCCTCGTCATGCTTCGTGCCGCCCCGATATCTCCGAATGCTGCAGCCTTGGTCAGAAGCTGCAGCTACTGCAGACCTTGAGAGCTGCGCTGGGCTTTTAGGAAGCTTGTAATTGCTCCGCTGTGGATACTTGAGTGAGAAAGAGCTTCCCCAGGAGAAAAATGTCTTCTGTTACTGCTAGAGCAACGCGAATGCTGCGGAGATAAGCAGTTCCAGCTGTATGGCACATCTATAAGTACCGAGAAACTACAGCTTTCATTTTCTTCCTCTTGTGTAGGCCTCGTGCTGGAAATCCTCTCCTTGGGAGAAGGCTTTCAACTTCCATTTAAATCTGTGGGTTTTTTTTGAGCTGGGCTGTCTGAAGCCCAGCCCATGGCCCTTCCCCACTGCTGAAATGTTATCAGAGCTGGGCAATGAGACCTCGAGGTGTCTGCCTGGAAAAGGGACGCAACTGGGAGTTCAGAGGGTTGATAAAACATCTGTGTTTATGAAGAAGCATACCCTTAGTCTGCCCTTTTTAAATCTATCTGTCTGCTTGTGGGGACCATACTGTTTCCACTCCACATGATGAGGTCGAACGCTTCCTTTTCTCGATGCGCTGTCATGTGTGCGGTGCTTCAAAGCACTTCCTACGGCCCTGTGTCTACGCAGGTGGGTTAAAAGTAGGGGCAAGCCATGGATGAGCATGTGTGTGACAAGGGGAGGGGAAGATGACACAATAAATTGGTTGTCATTGGTGGCCGCGGCTGCGGGGCACGGAGAAAAGGGTTTGTGGATGTGACAGGTAGAGGTTCCACATAGGCTTCCCAGCTGCAGTGCCAGTGGCATTGTAGGGCTGTGGTAGTCCCAAATTCTGTTGACACTCTGCCATGAGATGTAAGCATACATGTGAGAGAAGTGAACTTGACATTTTTGGCACGTGTCGGTTGTTTTTAAAACGTGGCTATCGATCTGTTGATTTAGTGGCTCCTGTAGCTGCTGCTGGTGATGTTTGCTGCTGAAATCCACACAGCTGACCCTTGCAGCTGCTCCCAGATTGTGCTAATGACTTTTGGAGGGGAAATTAATGAGCTTGCTTTCATACTCAAAAAAAAAAAAAAAAAAAAGTGTTGCCTCTTTGTGGTTCTTAGGCACATATCCCCCTTGTTTCCCAGGGGCTTGTTATGGATCTGTACTCGCAGGAACCGTACCATCAGCCTGTACCACGCATACATTTTCCAGAATTCATAACTCGGTGCCTTTGCGGCTGCGGCCGCACACGTGCTGCTCTGAATGCTCCTTCTCAGATGTCCCTGCTCCTGGTGGCCCCATGCCACAGCCGGTGAATGGCACGCCTTGTGCTCCGCGGGGCGGTTTCTAGGGCAAAATCGAACGTGACATTTCCAAAACGCGCAGGTCCAAACTAGTTTCAGCACTGAGAAGCGGAGCCCGCATGTGCTTTCTGTGTGTTGTTTCTTGCCTTATTCTCAGCAATTTACAGTCTCTCTTATGGCGGGGAGCACGGAGGCTGAATGTGCTTTTATAAATCCCGTTTACATCTGCAGAACTGTCCCAGGACGGGGTTCCCTGCTTTTTGGCTAGTGGACTTGGTGAAAGCTGCCAGCCCCATTCCTCATCCCACTCCCTGCCACACTCATCCCCAGGGTGGTCGCGGGCACATTGGGAGCAGGCAATGACCCAGATGTGCTGCTCCCAACGTGCCCTTTGTTTCCAGCGCTCACCTCGACGGTGGATTTGACACACGGTTAAGCATAGGTTTGTCACCAGGCCGAAATGCACGTCCCCAGTATTACACGGGCTGTTGTACCAGCAGGGTGACTGCTGACACGGGTAGCTGCTGGCCTGCCCTGCGAGGCACGTGGCCACGTGGGTGCTGCCCACGCAGCAGGGAGCGGGTTGTCATGCTGTGAGGTGCCGAAGCTGACGTAGCCCACTTCCTCAGAGAGGTTAAGCACTGTTGTAAAGGCTCTGAAATATATTGCAAATAGCAGTGTTGTGCTTTGACATCCATTTCTGTATTGCAACCTTTTTTTTTCTTTTTTTCTTTTTTTCTTTTAACTGCTTAAACTTTCCATGGGGTTAGCAGGCAAGCATTTTACTGCTGTGGGTTTCGCTAGCTGAAACGGTACAAAAAAGGAACAGTGGCAGAGCCCTTTTTCCACTTCTGTGTTTGGCAGGAGATACAGGGCAGCGCTTTTCCTCAAATCATAGTCTTCTGACTACAATTTCATTTTGGGTTCCTTCATCTACAGACAGATCTATTGCATTTATATACACAAAAATACAAATAATCTTTCATATATGTATGTATATATACACATATACATATAAAAAGTCATCACAGAGTCATAGCTGTATAGATGTACATCTATGTGATTCTTACAGCTGGAACAGAAAACTAGTCCTCTCTCTCCTTGTCCAAGCTATAATCTCAATTGGGCTTTCTTCACTTCTTTGTGGATCCCAACTCATGAAGAGTCATTCAGCATGGCTAAACAGTTATCCATTGATACAGCTCCACCTGCAGCTCTCCCCATTATCTCCCGTCTCTGTTGCCATGGACAACACCAGGGTCCCTCAGCGAGGCCAAAATCTGCATGCGTCCATCTCCAAGTTCCCTACATCTTCGATCAGAGATCAGTGGATTCTTCCCGTGTGATGTCTCTTCACAAATGCCCTCTGCTCTCCAGACCATGCTGATGAAATTCACATCCAAGTGCTCATTTCATGTCTTGAATTACTGCAGCATCCTTTTCTCTGCCCTCTACAGATTATAGTTCTGTCTGTCCAGAATGTCTTTGCTAAGGGAATTTGTCCAGCTCCCTCATTTCTTAACATTGTAGCATCCCTTGCTCGTTCCTCAGTTGACTCCTTTATGCACACCAGCTGCCTGTCTTCAATCCCAAAGCCTTCTTCTCCATCTCTGCTTTCCACCTGTCCTTCAGGTCTCCGAGGTCTCCTCCTGCCACCCATGCTGCCAGTCTCTCCAGTGGGTACAAGTTGCTTTCCAAATGGCATCTGTGGGTTTTCTGCAGACCTCACACGCCCCGTTAGCGTTGGCAAGACTACTTCATTGTTGTCCTCCAGGTCTTTCCGTCAAAGTGCTCTTTCCTTGGGATGCTTCCAAAGGCCCTGGGGCTGCCAGCATGCTGAGGCTGGCTGGCTCTTGCACTTGCCCTTTCTTGCGTTGTGCACGGGGGTTTATATCCACCAATTTTCAGCTGGTTTCGGGGCGATGCAGAGTCCCCGCTCCGGGCCCTTCACGATCCATGTTCACGTTGAGTGTGGCCCTTCCCTTGTGCAGCCGGCAGCTTGGGGGAGTGTTAGACCTTGCTGAGATTAAGCCCGTAGCCAACACCCCCTGCCATGGCAGGCTTGCAGAAATAGGCCAGGCGTGCGCGGCAGCAGCGGCGGCGTAGCCATGGCAATGCGAACAGGCCGCGGTGGTGGGCGGGCAGCGCTCCCCAGGCCAGCTGGGGCAGGCCGGCATGGCGAGGGGGTCAGGCTGGGGAGGGGGCTCGGCGCCCACAAACGTCTCTGCTTTCCCCCAGCTGCGTCGGTGGCCTAAGAAAAAGAAAAGCATTCATGCTGGAGATGCTGCGTGAGCAGGGATGCGACCTAGGTGGTCACTCACATTCCCTTTAATCCCACGGCTCTGTTTTAACACAGAAAGATGGTTTCTCCCTTTCTGTTTTACGGGCGCTCAGGCGTGTGCTGATCTTCTGCTGATACCGACAGAAGGTCTCTGAATATCAAGAAACCAGAATACCCTCATTAGGGATCCACTCTGAGGATGTGAGAGTAATATATTGCTGCTAGAGACGAGGCTGGCTTTGTGCAGCAGTAAAACAAGAATATTAAACAGGAAGCCAATGACACTCCTGAAACATGCATGAGACAGTCATCCAGATGCTGTTCTGGGAGACAGCACGGCTCTCCAGCCTTACATCTACGCTACTCCTTTCTTATTTTTTTCTACGCTGCATCTGCGGGGTTGGGGGCGGGGTGGGGGCGCAGCGAGGGGAAAGCCGGATTTTCAGCCTGGTTTCCTGAGGAAGCGGGGGCGAGGCTGTCAGCGGTGCGTCTGCGGCTCAGGCCTCATCTCTACAGCTTGCCAGGCTGTCACCATCCAGGGAGGGGGCTTCTGCCCCTGGCACCCTCCTGGCCGGCCGCCGGCGCTGCCCCGCTGATGCCGATGGGCACCGGGGCACGGAGGCTGCAGCCGGTGACGTGGGGGAGCTTCGTGCCGGAGGAGCTCACATTGTCCATCTGGAGTCACGATTTCCTTGGGTGTTGAACCCCCGGCTGCCCCAAGCAAGCTGGAAATCCAGGTTCGTTAGCTCCCCCCCCACAGGTTTTTGCTTAATCTTTAAAGCAAGGGAGTAGGGGGTGTTGCAGAGCAATACTGCTCAGCATAAAAATGCTCAGTGAAATCCATAGGATATTTCAGCAAAATACGGGCTTTTGTGTGGCTTTTGTGTTGCAGAGGGGTTTGTATTAATATAGCACGATCCTGGAATTACAAGAGCCCCGCGTTTGTTCTGGTTCATGCTGGGACACTTGCTTTCGAAGGAGGGACCTGATGGATTTGAGAACAGCGTGAAGGAATAAAGACTTGATCTGCACTCCAGGCTGAAGCATTATGTCACTGCAAAATCTTTTCATTTGTACTTCTGCTGTGTTGTCCTGAGGATTTAATTTCCTGTTTTTCATTATGTGGGAGTCTTTTTTGGAAGCTACAAGAGAGCAGGGGGTTTTTGTTGGAAAGTAAACTGTCAAAATACAGTGACTTTTTTTGTGTTGTTTTTCCACTTTCCTGAATCCAGAACTCGCCAACATGAAATTTAATTATGAAAATAAATAAATGGGTAAATAAGAAAATCAGTGAAGTAACATGGAGACAGCGCTCTTCTTTCCCTTTTTCCCCCCACAGCCCACCAGCAGCTTTACATAGGTTTTCACACCAGTGCTTCTCTAACTTAAAGCTCTTATTCCTTCCTTGCTTCATGCCACATGACAAGCAAGGACCTTCTTTATTTGCTTTATGATACTTGTCTGATTAGAAAATGTTGTGTTGTTTTATTTTTCATATTCCTCAAGTTTCAGTATTTTGAAACTTCCAGAAAGATAAGGAGTATTTATTTATTTTGAAATTTTCAGAAAGGTAAGAACAGATTAGGCAAAAAGGCTCTCCAGAGCAATCCTTTAAAAACACCAGACCCACACTGCAGCTGATGGGTTGTAACTGCTGGGCTTCCTTTTTGGGGACGGAAGGTGGGCAGAGAGGATGTTTTCTTCGTAGGTTTGCTCTACTCATCTGATCTTGGATTTGATAAGCTCCACAATTTTAAAACTCTGACCTCCTTTTTTTTTCCCCATCCTTGTGTCTTAAAAGGCTAACGTGAAGAGGGCGAGAAGGAAACAGTTTGTTTTCAGCTTGTCGTAGTTAATCATTAGTTTACAGTGCAGTGTTTTCATTGCTTGCCTTTTAATCCCATTGCTGTATTCTTTTCTTGCACTGTTTACTTTTTCCTTTACAGGCGTTCTTTGATACAGAAATAAGTTTACAAATAGCTTGTTCTCACAGAATTTCAGCACTTTTTCAACGTTTTCTCTTCAGCATCAGGCAGTGGGACCACGTGTAGGTGGCGGGGCGCCTGCTGAGATCGGGTGCTTGGGCTCCACCAGCCCCAGCCCGCCCAGCCTGCGGGTTCCTTGCAGAAAGTGCTGCTCCTTTGTGTTGCTCCAGGGTAATTTCTGAATTACAGTAGTTAGGAAAACCAAATGTGCAAACTATTTTTTTTCCACAGTCAAGGACATAGCACAGGAAGCCACAATAATCTGTGCACATGGATGGGGCCCTGCGCTGTGGGTTCAGTTTCCAGCTGTCTCGTGGCTTGCTCCGTGTAGCTCACACACTGCTCAACCTCTTCGCTTTGCTTTGCTTTACTGTACGGGATGAAGAACGGCACTAGCCACGTGCTGGCCTGGAGATGAGTCAATCCTGTGAGGCTGGGCTGCGCTCAGGAACGTCAGGTAGCTTGTTCTGGGGTGAATAATCCATTAAAGCATTGCACAGACATACCTAATCCTATCGACTGACTGAACTACAAGGAGTCCTTAGTTACATACAGGACCCCTTTCACCTCCAGTGTGTCCTAAGAATACAGGATAGATGCTCAATTCTGCATAAGTTTAAAGCCTTGAAGTAAATTGGCCATGACTTGAGACTGGTTCTTCCCATGGGTGTATTTTTTGTGATTTCTTGCACAGGGGGAATGGCTGACACTGGGGGCGCTGCAACCTTAGCATATTTCTTCTACATACAGCGTACATGCATGCGTTCATTTTTGTTGTACGGCATGGCTATAATGTACTAAACGTTCTAAAAGCCTGCATTATGCTGGCTGCTGTTTTTCTTGCTGTTCTTTTTTCCCCTTTCCTGGTCCCAGAAACAGTCCCCATGTGTCACAGGGACACGAGGCAGCGTGGGCTGGCAGGCCGGGGGTGCAGGGGAGGGATGCGTGCTGCCTGCAGTGGCCTCGCGCCCTCCCTCAGCTCCAGCCGTACCCAGCAGCATTCTTGAGAGCCAGCTAAGAGGGTCAGGGAGTGCGATCTATTCTTAGGACTATGGGACCCATTCATTTCTTAAAAATAAAAAATAAAATTGTTTGGTGCAGAGCAGTTCTCATTTTTCTGTAGAGAGAAATGCGAGCACTCTTCCCACAATTAATGAAGTCATTTTCCTACAGTTTTGAGAACTGAAGTACATCTCTGCCATCACATGCCCCTCGTATATTAATGGGATTTTCAGCCTCGGTGCCTGCCCCGTTTGGCTGGCTGGAGGTTCCCCCATGGATGGCTCTGTCCAGGTGGTTGTGGGTGCCTGACACAGAGGCTGACCAGTCCCATGGCTTGGGTGAGGTATGTGGCACACAAGTTGGCTTCCAGCTTAAAAAGGCAGCTAGAAGACATGATTGCTTCTCTTTTAGGCAGTGTGGATGCCAAAGCTTTGGGGATCTTCCCAGATTTTGAAAGGCAGAGTTCATGAGCAGTCTTGCATGCCTTTCAATCACCAGTACCCCTCCTCTTTCCTTCTCATGCTAGAGCCCTCTTCCGCTTGCTCATGACACCTCCTAGTTGTCCCATGATGTATTTCATAATGCTTTTGCATCTTTGTATTTGTGGTATCTGCCCTCAATATTTCTCTTTAAGGATTTGCACACTTCCACCTGTATTAGCCCTTCCCACACCATAGTGCTTAGTTAGGTGCCTCCTTTCTGCTTTCAGGTCCCAGCTCCGTTGTGTTTTCTGCTTTCTCGGTGGGCCTGTAGCTGTTGTGTTACAAAGCAAGTTGATGCCTAGGAAAGCAGCAGAAAGATTTGGTTTAGTTTAGCCTGCCTGAAAGTTGAGAGGGAAAAAGGAACTAGTGTCAGCAGTACGGAGCTGGCAACATCAACTGTGTCAGCGAGGGGCTGAAGCTCTCTTTGGTAGCGAAGCATCGCAGGGAAAAGGAAACCACGCAGCATGCTTGGGCAGGGCTGGTAGTAAAGGATGTGCAGGATATAGGGACCCGCTGACAGCAGCACATACACTAAGGATGAGTCAGTAGATCTGGTGCACGAGGAGATTTGAGTGGCACGGAGAAGAAGCAGTTTAGCTTATAATCTTTAACACAGTTTTGTGCTGTGGGTTTGGTTTGTTGGCTTTTTTTTTTTTTCTTTTCTTTTTTTTTTTTTTTTTTTCCTTTTCATAAACTAGAAGCTGAAGCAAAGCCTCTTTATTCTCCTGAAGTTTTTTTCCCCCTCTTTCCTGCTTCTCAGGACTTGCTGGCACTGCGAAAGTGACCTTGGATCTGTTCAGAGAGTTCCTCCTGCTCCAAACGGGAAGGGCAGCAGTTTGAGAGATGTGGTTTTTATAGAGCTGCAAGTTTGATGGTGGGGACAGATGGTTTTGTTTTGGTAGTACGAACTTTCTTTGGGACTCTAGGAGAGGGACCTGGTTATCCGTATTTATGTCCTGTAACTGCACAAAGCTTTCAGGTGGCTGTTTCAGATACCCAGTGAGGATCAGGAGGCAGATGCCTGCCCTGCTGTGTAGCCACCATCCTCTTTCAAATTCTGTCGCACAGGAGGAGGAATCAACAAGAATCGTAATGTTTGGTCTTAGCAGAGTCTTGTAATGGTGTTGCTGTCTCTTTTCCTCTGCAGATGCCCAGGGCCATGCCTGTCCTAGTTGCACAAGTTGCTTTTTGCAGGAGCTCCTGCCTCAGCTCCCCCCGATGCTGGCTGGGCTTCCTCGTGTCACGCGCAGCTCCCTGGGTCTCCCCCCCCAGCAAGGAAGAGGCTCGGGGTAACAGTGAGGCTACTGTCCCTGTCTAAGAGCAAGCCTATAAGCTTCCTTTAAACTTTAAACGTTTTATTGTTGGAAAGCTTTCAGATGTTCACTGGATAAGGGGTCTTTATATATAATCTGGCATCGCACAGTAAAAGATTGCTTTATGTAAGCTAAGTTTAAGATGTGCAGTCCCTTTATAAACTCGTCATATAAACTCAGCATGCAGAAATTTTTTTTCTTCTCGTGTTCAACATTGCTTTTTAAAAGGGTTTTCTAAGTGTTTTTTGATATTATTACTTCTTTTAAAAAATAAGATTATAAATCTTAAGGGGGAAATATCAGGAAAATGCTGCACCCCAGGCAAAATTGAGCATGCTTCTGTGAGTTTGTTCAAATGTGTCAGCAACCTCCTGTAGAGTCCTCGACCTGCTCTGAGGGGCTCCAGGCCTTGGTACTGTAAGGCCAGAGCAACCCACTACTGAAAAGTACTTCCTCGATTAATTCATGGCCCAAAACCTCCTTGGTATGGTGTGTAGCATAATGAACACAAATTATATTAGAACATGCATGTATGAAAAAAAGAAGACTATTGCTTGGCAGAGTAACCGACATTTCCTTTACAAAGTGGATCTAGATAATTTACAGATCACGCACCCTGGTCCAGGGACTTTCATTTGTAAAGTGTTCTCCACACAGAAAACTTTCTTCTTCCCAATTTTTACCAAGTAACATTGAAGCCCAAGAACTGGGGATGCGTGGTTCTGCTCAAGGTTTGAAAAGGCAGCAACAAAAGCATGTCACTAGTAGAAAACTGTCAGATGTTTATCATCATCTGGATTTCATTCTGTGCCTGAGTATCACAAAGTGAATTGCATGTACTGGGATCCATCTGAAAATTATTTATGACTTCAGCCAGTCGCTTCCTCCAGCTGGGCCAAGCCTGCGTGCAAACTGCAACACCTGCAGCGTGTACCAGACCAGAATCCTTCACGTAACTGCTTTAATGCCTTAAATCATGGCTTTATCTGTTTTATACAGTGGGTAAACTGTCACTGAAGGATTTTTGCTCTAATGGAAATCAGTTTTTGTTTGTGGGTTTTTGTCTAGGTTTGTTCACTGTGGACTTGTTCCAGAGATCCTGGAAGTTGGTGGGTGTTAATGGATTTTGGCATGGAGGCTTGGAAAAAGAAGTAGTTACTGTGTCTGCTGTCAGTGATTTCTCTTTTGCCAGTGGTAATAAACTTAATTCTGATCCCAGTATGAACTGACAAAAACATATCTGAAAAACTGATGAGGGTAAACAGGGGTTTGTCTCATAAAGCCCGCAAAGTAAGGAAACAAACGTGCTGGTGACGTGATTCTACTCACCGCATCGTATTTCACACAATACTTTCCTCTGCACAGAAAGAAGGCAACTTTTGCACAAAGCTACATAAAAGCACCAGTAGTATATGTGCAACGCTGCAGGGGGGGATGGCTTTTTGTTGTGTTTTTTTTTTTTCAGTAAAAAATTCCGATTTGTTGAAGCTGATGCTGCTTACAGGAAATGGCTGTTCTTGGCAGACAATAAGCCTGATTATCTCCCAAGACTACTTTTTTTTTTTTTTTTTTTTTTTTTTTAAGTTTCAAATAAAGTCTCTTCTTTGAGACTCAGAGCAATTTCTCCCATCTGGTGGTTTGCTAAGTGTTTTACCATGCCATGCCATTTAGGAGAAGATGCTTGGACAGCTTTGGTATGTGTGACACAGTTTGGGGTGACCCTGCTGTAAGCGTTTTGGGCTGGGATGGGAAGCAAATCACAGCAACTTGCGGGAAGCTGATGTTGCTTAAACCTAATCCCATTCATTTGATTGTACTTTAAACAGCCTCATTTTGTATTTGATTTTAGATGGCAAGTGGAAGGAGAGCTCAGCGTGATTTTGTCCAGCAAAGGTTTTCATTCTCAATGTTTTTCCTTCTGCACCACTTCTAATGTTCATTTATTTGCACCTCCTATGCTGTTTTCTCCAAAGGTCAGCAAAGCTTTCTGAGAAGTGCTGGTCAGAATCTGTAGCTAAGTAACATTATCCAAAGCCCTCAAGGAAGAGGCTCAATGTTCCTTCTATGTAGTTAGGTAGAAGGAAAATGGTTAAGGCTGAAGCTGAGGTCTGTACAGCCCCTAGACTGAATGCAAAGAAAGAGCGAGGAGTCTTTGGGTTTCTCTTACACAGTTTCTCCAAGGGCTTGAACAGGGCTCCTTCAGCATGTACTAAGGCGCCTGCATCCAGTTGGTCTTAATGCTGGCTGCTTCTCCATCCTCATGTGCACAGGCATTTGTGCAGGGGTGTGGGAGCAAGGCCGGGGCCGTGTCCAGAAGCTACAGACAAGCACAGGGGGGCTCTGCCCTCTTTGGCAGCAGTGCCAGCCTCTGCCTGTCAGGGATTCGTGGCTCCGACAGCGTGGAGTACAGAGTTTCCCCGTACGTGTCGCTTCTCTGGCTTGGTGCAAGAGAAAATAATGAGCTAAGCTAGAGCTGAGGTGCTGCTGGACTGACTCGAACTTGGCTCCTCTCTTAAGCTCCCAACTTTTCTCTATGCAGATGTTATCCAATTAGTTGGGAGGCAGGAGCAGTTTCTTGACTCAATTTTGCTTTCCAGGCCAAATGCCTGGAAGCTAAGGAGGGAAACGGATGGTACTGGAATAATAACCACCTTCCCCGAGCCTGAGCAGAGTGGTTAAGACCCATCTTTTTTTCAGTGTTATTACGAATTCTGCCAAGCTGTACAATAGATGTTGGGGGAGGAGGCTTTGCTGTGTTTTTTTTTTCTTTATTCCTTGATACATCCAGGATTTCTTTTTTTTTTTTCAACCACTAAGCTAAGAAAGCAAGCAGGGAAGAATACGCTGTGATTTGCAGTTGTGTGATTAAAAACGTTTATTCCTTAAACCTCTCACAAAAACGTCTTCTGATTTTTAATGTCTTTTTTTCCTTTCTCTCCCCACCCTGACTTCTCTAGCCAGAATGACATTTCAGCCTTATGAAATCAGAGGTCTGCTTTCTTACCGGGATTTAGAACAGCATAACCCAGTTGCCATGATTTTGAAGAATTACTTGCTTATTCCTTAAGAGCAGTTTTATTTTCCTAGCTTCTTTTCATGGAACAAGGACCAATGAAAGCAATTTGAGCGGAGAAGCCATGCCCCCTTCTCCAGCATCCCTCACAAAAGGCACTGCTGCAAAGATCTGCTGCTGCTTCTGCAGCTGGGGCGGGTTTTCTCCATCAATAATGCAGGCCCCGAAGTCAGCTGTGTGCAGTTGTAAAGTCACTCATTCAGCAGTAATTTCACAAATGCCTCTCTCGTGGAAAATTCAGCCATGTACTTGGGGGGGGGCGGAGGAGGAATGTGAGCGTTTCTGAAAGCAGGTCAAATTCAGTCTGACCTCACTGGTTTGGACAGCAGGACACTGAAATGTGTGCCCTCCTCTGCTGCACACTCACCGTTCCCAAACCTGAGCACCAGCAAAACCGTAGCTCCCCCATCTTCCAGGCGCTTCCAAAAGAAATGTTTTAACATCATTGTTAGCCCGTGCTCCGCGAGCTGCTCTTTCAAAGATTTCGCCTCGAGGGGAAATAAGGAGTTGCTGTCATTTGAAATTTACTCAGCATTGGCTAAACGATGGCATTTGTCACTTCTGCTCTGCGTGTTGTTCAAACCGGCCCTCGTGCGTGTCAGGCTGGATGCTGTGTTTGCTTACTTGCTCTCCGTCTTTGTTCCTTGGGAGAGCAGAGGGCAATTAATATCACCTAAAAACGTGGCGTGGCACAACCCTTTTTTTCTTTGTGTAGCTTTCACACACGGATGCCATCAAGAGCGTTACGTGCATCCCGTTTCAAAAGCACTTCGGTGAAGCAAAATCACTAGGAGACACTGACCGATTTTTTAGGAATGGATCTGAAATAATTGGCACGCTTGCTTTATGCCGCAGCTTGCTTTGTGCTGCTGACCTTGTATCCCTGACGTCTGAATCACTGTCATGTCGGTGACAGTGATGTGTCTGAGCAGTCCGAAGGAATCCTGCAATTACTTTAATATTTTGCATAATGCTGGTGGAATTTCATGATTTGTTGTGAGGGGATCACATCCAATTACCTCATTCATTAAAACAGGGAAAATAGTGGAAGTTTGGTGATACGTGCCAGGAGAGTGAGAAAGAAGTGTAATGTCATTTGTGATGTCCTAGTCACTAATTTTTTCTTTCCCTTTCTCTCTCACTTTACAGGTCATGTTTCTGAGCCAATTTTGAGGAAATGTGGTGAAGGTCAACTTGCTCTGTTTTGGGGGAAAATTCTGGTAAGTGGTACCGTCTTGATCACTTTTGGGTTTCAATGACAAATTCAGACAGATTGTTTTAACATTTATTTCAGTTTTATTTTATTTTTTCACTTGATGGGAAATGCAGCTCACAGAGATGTAGCTGATTACACGTATTTTTCTTCCTCTGGTATGGGGGCTCACAGTGGGAGAAGCACTGACAGAAAGCAGCCTGCTGGGCCTCAAGGCAAGGAATGCAGTTTCATTTGCTCCAGTGGCATCTGCTTATTGTGTTTGTAGCTGCTATACTCAGCTGAAGAGTGGTTGAGCTAAAATCTGTAGTAGAAGAAACACAAAGCCTAACTGAAAAACAAGAAAGAAAAAAAGAAAAAAAAAGGCGTGGTAGAGCTATAAACAATCAGGAGAAAAATAGTAATGTAGGGGGAGCACATACCTCCCAAAGCAGTGGGGGTGTGCAGTCAACTGGGAAATTTCCCTCTAGGGAACGTGCTTTGGCAGGGGGGTTGGACCTGGTGATCTCTTGAGGTCCCTTCTAACCCCTACAATTCTGTGATTGTGTGAAATCTGTCTGTTCCCAGAGCATCTGACCAGCATGCTTGCCTCTAGCTTCCATGTGGAGCCAGGACATTTTGCTTATTGCTGTGAGATAAGGAGGCAGTAGGTGCTCCTGTGTGATGTACCAGCCTTCATATTCCTCCTTTCCATCCCACATGGCAAACTTTGCTGCTTCTCTGGTTGGTCTCTGGACACCACACTTCCAGAGGCTTCTGGTCCTACAGGCGCTGTGGGATCGTGGCGTGTTGTGGGTGATGTGTCTGTGCTGCTCAGTCATGCCCCTGGGAGGAGAAGGAGGCAGAGAAGAATGGAAGATAATTAGTGATGTGCCCCCAGCTAGAAGGGAGTAGTCCTGAGAAAACTCTTCCTAGTTTTCACTTATCTCCAGCCCAACCTGAAAAAAAGCAAAACTGTTTTACATTAGTTTGTAGATTCACCTTGCTTTTTCCCCTTGGAGACTCAATGTATGCAGCTGTGGCTGGTGCCAATTGATCACCATCTCCCTTGGAAAAAAAAAATGCCTGCAGAAGATTGTGTCCTTTCTTTCCCTTGGCCAAGCAGGGTCTTGGACAGAAATTTTTTCTTCAACCAGCGTGTGCAGATTGCAGATGAAAACTGGCTTCTTCTCCACTGGCAGAAGACTTCAGAGTAAGATGGCCTGCAGGGGTAGAAAACTGAAAATCAAAGAGTGGCTCTGTGAGAACACTTATTCTTTTCTGTGATTTAAAACAAACAATAACCAAAAAAAAACCAACAACCAACACCACAAAACAGATGTTGTTACATCATACAGAAGGATCAGGATTAGCTAGCAGATGTTTAAGTGTAGATCATTTAGCCTTCTGCAGCGTGGATAGTCTTAAAGATCAGAAAAGATGACCAAGATCAGAATTTAAAAAAAAAAGTCAGCCAAAAGCATGAAACACCTTGTTCAACTGTACCTTGGTAAACCCTACCACAGACCTTTTAAGCATTTTTTTCTCTACAGTTTGGCTTTTTGGACAATTGTTCATGTTGTAAAGCTTCCACTTACATCCCTATACAGGAAAATATGACTACAATTAATTACCTGGAATTTAGTTGTAGGCCCAAAGGTGAGCTACAGACCAGCTGCATGAACTTGTTAATCCATGAGATTTTGTGCTGACTTCTGTTACTGCAAGAGAAGATAGGATGTATATCTAGTTTGCTCTTTGGTGATAAGAACTATACTTTGAGACTAAAGTTGTCCAGTGCCCTTACATATTGGCTGATCTCTGTGTGACAAAGCTATGGTGCTGTCAGGTCTAGAAGCAGCATCGTAGTGCAAAAATGGTGTTGCTGTGTAACACAAAGGAAAATAAGTTTATGGGCAGCCCTGGTAGTCAGATTGTTGTGTTTAAATTTCCCTTCAAAGTTGCATCAGCTGAGACTGGTCTAGGCTCCGTGGCTGTCCTTAATGAAGAAACATAGCTCAAGAGCAGCAAGGGGAAAGGGATGAAAGAAACATGTTTATCAGAATCATAGAATAAATTTGGTGGAAGAAACTGATCCATATGGGGCATCTTCTCTGCCAGTGAGAGGGGTTTTGGAGAAGACCCTCCCAACCCCACATCAGGGAAGCTGCTTCCTGTGGCTCCAAAGAAACGTGGTGTCACATAGATGCAGCAAACTTGTCAGTGAGGGGAAAAACAGTCTGGTTTACCGAGAGTCTACTTGCACAGTGTTTCTCACCCTTTAGTTCATGTCCAGACTTGGGGAGCATGGCTGCTGACTTGGCTGAATCTCAAACTCAGAAGAAGGTTAGCTGACAAACTGATGCTCCTGAAAATCACCTGTTTCCCTGAGTAGCTCAGACATAACCTAATAAACAGAGACACTTCTCACTGCTGGTTTTTGTACACACCCTGGAATTTCTTCAAGTCAGCCTGGAAATGAGTTTGTGGCACTCCATGCTCCAGGATTTTGCACCAAAATTTAGTATTGTTTTCCATTATGATATGTAAACAGCCTCTGCAACTTCTGCTTGTTTTCATAGCTGTTCCTTTCCCTCCTTCTACTTCAAACAGTTTGCAAAATCTCGTTTTGAGGTAGAACAGTCAGGAACCTTGAGTTTCTTGTCTGCAAGGATCTCTGAAACATCTCCCCGCCCACTGTAGATTTCTCTATGGCATTCCAAATTCACAGAGACGTTAAAAATAATTGCAAAAATGCAAGGGAAGGAAATAGTTTTGACCAGCCTCTGTCCCTAAACCACTGAATCCAAGAAGGACTGGGCACCAAGAGAACATTTTGAATTTATCCTGACATAGCATCTGAGCACAGAAGTCACTTATTCATCCTGGATCAAAGTCCTGGAAAAGATCATGCAGGCTCCAGATCAAAAATTCATAATGGATGTAGGAGCTGATTAGAGAAGTATACTTGAATGCTGCGAGGGGAATCTTGACTGAATTCAAAACTCACTCAGCTGAGCTGATGATATCTTCCTGAGCAGTGTGAGTAGAGACCTCTTTTGATGAGATTTCTGTAAAGCAGCCTCATGGATGTCAGAGCAGGTACTGTCAACACTTACACATTTGACCCTCGTGTTGAACACCCGTAGTGTTCGCTGGGCAGTCATGGAGCCACCACCTCTCCAGCACATGAAATACTTACACAACTGCAAGGAGCCCCAGGAGTGCTTCCTGCTGCAGGTGTGATGCTGTACATTCGTCCTGTCTTACAGATTTACTCTTTCCAGGAACTCTGTGAATGCTTGAAACACAGGTCTTGAAACTGAAAGTATACTTGGGAAATCCACTGCTCCTTTCAACCTGAATTTAGGCAGGGGCACCCTCCTAGGTGCTGGGCTTTTGGATGTTTCAGTTGAAATCAGAGATGCTGCGCTTCCATCTGAACACTTGTCAATACATTCGAAGCAACTGCACATCTTAAACAGTGGTTTCAGCTATTTTTAGTTGCTCAGTTATATCATGGAAAATTTGTATTTCAGCTGCTAAGACACACCTCTGGTGTTTTGATGGTGTGGTTGTTTGTTTTTTTTTCCCATTAAGGGCAGTCAGATTCCTCCCCTCTATTTTAAACAAATAAAAAAATTAGCAGGTAGTGCCTGCTTTGATTTTTAGAGATTATATGAAAACAACTTGTCAGTAACTTTATGCACACTAAGTTTGTTTGCCTGTAGAAGGATGGTGATGCTCTGTGCATTCCTGGGTGTCTGATTTCTGTGGCACAATTATTTACATCCAGGACACCTACCAAAAATGCTTTTGAATTTCTCGTGGTGATTCTTCTCACTTGTCAAGCTTCTGACATAAAGTATTACAGATCAACTATGTATTATCTGCAAAGAGCTTGGAATAAGTGCTCTTATTGCAAAAATAACCCAGCATAACTTGTGCATCATTACCTGTATTCTGCCATGCCCACAAGAGGCTTTGCCAGAATCATTAGCTGTTCTTTGTAATTATGGTTGACCTGGTGTATTTTGGTCCTGTTTCTAGTAGCTTTTAGTTTTCCAGAGTAATTAATTTGGGCACTGACACACCTCATGATGTGCTTCTGTTGTGTAACTTCATTACCCCTTCCTGCTGGCTGCAGATTATCGTGCCTATTTAGGAAGAAAAGTATGTGGAAATTCACGAGCATTTAAAATATCTTGGGTTTTACTGAGATTTGCTACACTATGCTAGTAATTCCTCCAGTTCTAGTCTGTTTCTTTTCTTCCAGTCTCCTCCATCCCAAAGATGTGCATTTAGTAATGCATTTAGTTTAGCTGTTGGGGTTCTGGGGGGCTGAAGTTGAGGTGATCCAAAGAGAGTCGGTCTGTGGGCCATCCGTCTGGAGAACCCTCCTGAATTAGCCACTGGATAAGAAATAAGGAAGGACTGGTAAGACAGCAAACAGTAGAGTACCACATGCTGCTGCATCCCCTGGCTTTCTTAGCTGGCTCAGCAGCAGAGACCTTTGAACCATGGTGTTACGGCAACTCGGAGATCCATCACAGAATGTTGTAAGTGATAAACTGTTTTTCTGTGGCTTTGGGTTTTTGTTTTTGTTAACAAGCTCTCCAAACACTCCACTGAAAGAAGAGCATTAAATTTGCAAATTCAGATGTTTGCTGCAGGGAGTGTTACATCAACTTTGCTCTTTTCTGCACGTGCTTCGGGGTGTTTTTGTCGCTGCTCAGTTGATACAAAAGCTCCTGTTCCCTCACACTTGCATGTTCTTGTACCTTCTGTTCCCCTTCCTCCCCTCTGGAGGACTGAATAAAAATGTTTGTGCAATATGCTGTAGGGGTCACTGCCATCAAACCTGTTGTGAGCTCAGATTTAGATGCAGAGCAAACTTGCACCTGGTTTCACATATTTAAGAGTAGGTCAGCTTGCAGCAGGCTGGTCCCGCCAACCTGGTAGCAGGATCCTGGGCATTGTAGCTGTAATCCCAAAGAATGGAGTCACTAGGAAATAATACTTCTTTAGTGAGCCCTTGCAAATGGATTTTTATTTTTTTTTCAGAGGTCAGTAATTTATTACTTGTTTTTTCAGAGGTCGGTAATTTGGTCGTCTTTGGGAGGAGTGTTTTGCAGAGGTCAAAATACAAAGATTTTGCCTTGCCACCTTACAGGCTTTTGGTCCAAATCACAAAACCTCTCAAGCTGCTCGAGGAGTGACCAGAGGCTTTTAACATGGACAAATCACTCTGATTTCCCATGCCTTGTTTCAGAATTAGCTTGAAAAAAAATCAGGCTGAAGTCATGCCAAAAATCCCAAACGGCAACAAAGTAAAGAAAAAAAACTCACAGCAAACATCCAGCCTGGAAAAGGTTGCCAGAGCTGGAAGCTGTGCCAAGTTTCTAATCAGGCAGCACCAGGGTCTCGGTAGGTAATGTTGCCACCCGGCAGCGACCCATGTGAGAGGCGAGGAAGCAGGATCCGTGTGACGTGCGGCGCCGTGCATGGACCAGACCCGAGATTACCAGGACTAGCGAACGTGATTTCTGAGCATCAGATAAGGCACTGACTGCAGATAAGACTCATGGTAACTGACTGCACGTTGCAGTACTAAATACATCTATAGATACAGACCAAGGTATGTGGACGGGTGTAAATTTCCCCTTCCTGACACGAGCACGCTATGTTTTGTAGTAGAGCCAAGGCACCGGCTTATTTCTAGAGTTTCTTTTATGAAATCTTGGGAGGAAGGGGGTGGTTAATGTAATTCTCTCGACATTAATTCTGCCTCATCAATACTTCATGGATTTAATAGATTTTAGACCTAAAATCATTTGGGAGATTGTTTTATCCGCCAAGCATAGCAGAGGCTGCTGAAGCTAAATGGAGGACAGAAGGCATCAGGGTGTGTTACAGGGTACTGCAGCACCCAGATGTAACTATTGTGGGGTTTGTTTCTGTCTGCCCTTTGTGAAACTTTACATTGGGCACTAAATACTTTGCATATAGGCAAGCTACCTCCTTGGTAAGAGCTTGTTAAAGGTCTCTAGACACAAGTGTGTTTCCACCTCACAGCATAAGCACATTGCTTTAGTTTTTCACCTCCCCTTCCATCTCCCTCCTGCTTAAATGCTCCTCTGGCATGGGCATAATGAAACTGCATAGAAAGGAGCACGAAGGAGAGGAGAGATCTCCCTGCAGATTAACAAAGCCGAGTATTTCTGGACATTGAGTTATTTATATCAATCAGTTTGCTAAGCTCAAAGATAAAAGCAAGCCTGGGAAGCAATCCAGAAAAAAATAAAATAAAATAAAAATAAAGAAGACAGTGTGAAGACGCAGCATTGGTGAGTGTTTTCGGGCGGCCTGCAGTGCTGTATGGCAATAGCCATTTCAAAATAAAAGTGAGATGGGCGGATCTGGAAGGCCGCTGCTCAGAGCTGGGGGAGATCCCTGCTGGATGTGTCAGGCTGGGTAAGCTCGGCGCTGCTGGAGCGCCCTGCGTCATCCTGCAGCATCCCTGCTGCCAGCAGCGAGCAGAGCTCCTCGGCTCCAAGGGGTCCCTCGCAGCCACCACCAGTGTGGGGAAGGCAGCTCTTCCCAAGGCACGTTATCAAGGGCACGTTATCAGGGAAATAAAGCACGGACGGTGCCGTTTAGAGAATAGCCATTTTTAGACAATATCCACCGGCGTAAGGCTGTGATTATGCTGTATCATCCTGAGAGCCTCGGAGCTAACAGAGGTTTGTACAGCCTTTAATAAATAGTGTTTTGTCCATACCTACACTGTGCCCACGGATAGGAATATATCTAGTGTAGTACATCATAATGCTTCCATTGTTTTTAGGGAAAATTGTAAAAGATTCAACTGTGTAAATGCCATTCCCGCCCAGCCCACTTAGTACTACGAGACAGGGAGAAGTCTGCTTTGAAATTCTCCCTCCAGCAAAAGCTTGAAAAGCCTTGAAGATTGCGTGCATCCTTGATCATGTCATGCAGCAGCAGCCCTGAGAAATACAGAATCTCGTAGCTCAGGCTGCTAGCGTTTTGAATGCCCTTCTGGGTGTGGAGAATCCTGCCTTTCTGCTGTTACGAGGTGGTATCTCATCCTGCAACAACTTCTCAGACCATATTGACTTCCTGGCACAGGTTTTGCATTTTTTAATCAAACTATTTCTTGTTGTATTTTACCTTGTGCAAAAATCGTGACAACCCAAAGCAAGTAGCTTTACAGATAAAATGATAAAAATATAAGTGGCATGAGAGTTTTTGCATTCTTTCTGTAATTACTAGATAAAAAGCCTGCATGTATCTTAGATGTGATTTGAAACATCAGCCTGCTTTGGTCCTTGGTTATTTTTTTTTCCAATTTGTACAGTTAAATGCTAGTTAGAAGGAAGATGGTATGGAAAGAAACACTGCACACTTTGTAAACATGAGTTCAGGTCATTTCTTGTCCTCTTTTGTTGCTCATCAAAAGTTAGAAGTTTTGTCATTTTTTCAGTGGGATCTTGCACCAGATTCTAGCACAACTTGCTTTAAAGCTAGTGGTTACATCAGTGCACCAGCACCCGTTGCTGCTAGGTGCTCATTCTGGTGAGCTGTAATTGCAGCAAATCATCAGTTTTGGAAAGTCCTCATTTAGCTGTTATGTCTGTTGGCTGTGTATGACAATTAGGAGTTGTCCATTCTTTCCCCACAGCTTGTTCCATGTTATTAGGGCACTAGTCTCTCTCTACATGCCATTTACTGTCAAAACACAATCCTTTTATCCCCCATTTCGTCTGGTTTACATCACTTGATGGGTTTGGACAATTGTGTGTCTTTATTCTTCTAAGATGGAGGCTGATAGAAGATTCAGTACACGAAGTTCTGCTCTACCTATAGAGCAGGATATCTGCAAATACATCTGTAGCCATATAGAAAATATAGAAGCTGACAGCTGAGAGATCCTGTAGACTTCTCATTGTTTTCTACCATGGTGCTCATCTGTCAAAACACAGAGAAACAAATCTGTATATGAATGAAGTGGCTTTTTTTACGTTGTCTAGGAAGACCAAGCAACATCCACAGTCCTATTTTTAAGATATCCTTTCTGCCCGTGTTGGTATGTGCTAAGTATCTTTGCAGGAGCCCGAGATCGTTGCATTTGCTTTTTAATAAGTTTCCCTCTTGAGTTTTGCCCTCTAAGTGACTGTAATTACACAGGGAGGCTTAGCTCGGGTCTAACCACCAGTTTTCCTGTATGTCATTAGACGTTGTTAGAGGATCAGCCTGCCCGGTTGTAAATGACAGCATACATCTTCCTCTAATCCTTTTCTGGATGAGGCTGGCTATAAGGCAGGCGCTTCGGAAGAGAGGGAGCACTATTCTAAGCTGACGAGGCAGAAGGAAGGCTTGTGTTGAATCAGGGGCTGCTTGCAACAACATTTTGATCGTGGTTCACGTTGAAGCACCTCGAAGATGCAAGCCCCATCGCTGTAGCCTAACAGAAGTCCTGTATGTTAGCACTGAAGTATTCATCATTTCTGGGCTATTAGCGTGGCATGTGCCCTCCACATGTCTGTCATCCTCTGCAAGCAGTGGAGATGTTATCCAGAAGCAGTTGTGTGCAGAAACTTGCCAGGTCACGCATGGGAAACGTGCTACTGACTTCTCAACGGGAGCGAGTCCTGCACAGCGCTGTGGCTTGCGGCTTCGTCCCACCACCTTCACGTGGCTGATGCTCAGAGGTAGCACCCTGCCTGTGATGACAGCAGCCTCCAGGAGGGCTGTATGTTGTGTAATACGCAGAAAACATCCCACCTGAAAGACATCTCAGCAGCCCAGCGCTGGGCAGGGCTCTGAGACCAGAGGTCTGGGTTTGAAGGCAGGGATCAAAGCCCTCGGCTGTGCACGGGTGGGAGTGCTTGGGAAGAGCTCGCACAAAGATGGGGTTTGTTACTTTGCCTTTCCCATCTGGTTTAGGTCCCTAGAATTGTAACTGCTTTTACCCAAGTAAGATTTGGGTGAATTTACGTGGGAATTCAGTTTTAAATTTTGGGGGGAAATGTGGATTGTTAATCTCCTGTTACCAGACCGCTTTTACAGCACCTTTCAGATTCCAGAAGTCAAAAGAAGAGTGTGCTTTCCCTCTGAGGCATATATTTGAGGCATCTTTGAAAGTCACATGTACCACAGGAGACTTAGCAAAAGCACAGTGTTTTTTTTTGCTGTATTAAATATTTCCCTAGCTGTACTTCTGATTAAAGAAATAAATTCCTAAGCCATGACTTTTAACCACCTCTTCTCTAGGAAAGCTCTTCATAACCGCAGTGAGAGACCAGCCCCAGCTCAGGCCACTGTCCTGCTTCAGCAGGAGCTGTAAGAGGGCTGCCATGTAGAGAATTTTTATCTCAAATTATCACTGCTGCTTCACTTCCACTGTAAAAAGCAATTCTCATGGTATTTTTTTTCCTAGAATATTCCTCTTCTTGCTTGTAGAGGATACCCATGAATATATTCAATGTCTTGCTCTCTTCTTTATTCTTTTGTATCTCTTATGTCTGGGAAAAATTCCAGGAGCTTTATGGTGTAGCTTTAGGCGCTTCTGGGTTGGAAATGCTTCTACGTGTCACGCAGACAAGAACTGTCCTTGTTTAAAAAAAAAAAAAAAAAAACACAGAAAACTCTTCAGTTCCGTGATGGAGGAGGAGGAAGGTGCCCTAGGCACAGCTGGCGATTAGTTGTATAGTTTCTTCAGGTTGATAACCAGCTCTGATAGAAATCTGTTCGTTGATGGACAGTTCCCTAATGATACTGGACAGGGAGAGCAGCAAATTTAATATGCTCCACAAGTCGGGGTTGGGTGAAACACCAGAAAACTCTTGGAAGTCTGAGATAAATCCCCTTGGAGCTTGCTTTGTCTGCTCACGACTTTCCCTTTCTGGTATTTAACCAAGTTTGAATCCAGGTCATCTCTCCTAGGCTAATCTATGTCAGTGGAGTGGTGGAGTGTGAAGGGAGCTTTTCCTTTCTTTCTCTCTCTCACTCACCTGGAACACATAAGCAAAAGAGCAGGCGGTACTGAAGCTGAAACTGTGGCAGTCCACACATGTCGAAGTAGCTGCTGGGAACCGCAGCAACAGAAATCTGGTCTTGGTCAGTTTGGCAAAGCATAAACTAGCAAGTGACTCATCAAATGTACTTCTGCAGTCATTCGGCAGGTAATGCTGTACATTTGCTAATGTTAATAAGCTTGACTGTAGCTTAAAAAGGTCCAGCAACCTCCAATTAAACTTTCTGTAATTTTCAGAAGTAATTGAAGTAATTCCTTCTCATGTTGCGTGCTGTTTCTCTGCAAGGATCCGGAAACATCCACGTCATCACAATCCATTTGTTACGTTTAATAGATGTTGCTCATCTTATACTTAAAAAAAGTTTGAAAAAATAGAATTCTTTAATGGAGCCCAGTTAAATCTTTTGCAAAGGCTTTTAAAGTGTCAGATAGGGCTTGCAAATAGCAGAGACTGGCGCTGCGGATTATTTAAATCTGTATGACATCACCAGTGGATAATTTAAAAAAAAAAAAAAACACACTTATTATGTAAATGTATTCAGTAACCAGTAAGGTTATGTATGTGAGAAATCATACTTTTGTGCGCTTTAAGTCAGCTCACCTGCGTTGTGTTTGTTCTCGGCGGAGCACAGCATCTGATTGTGACTTGGAACATCTCCAGGGAGCTCATCTCCAAATTGCTGCTGTGATTTACGGGAACTGAATCATGAAGCTTCTTGAACCTTTCAGAGCTTCCTGCTTCTTTGTTGGTCTTTTTAGATCTAACATAGTTTTAAATACTTCTCAGCGATTAGATTAGGCGCAGGCAATTTCCTTTTCAAATTGCCTGAGCAGGCCCTTTGGTAAACAGTAATAACCTTGTTGTGGCTCAATAGGGTTTGGCAGGCTAATTAAAATGGACTTCGGGGCTGCAAATAGGTATGCAGGAAAACTCTACAGGTCTGCTCAGAGGCTTGATTGGGTTTCCATGGACGTTGGTTCAGTTGTGACCATGCGTGTCTTCTGTTTATGGTTTCCACTGTAATCTGTACATTGTTTGCTTCAGAAAATCATAGTTTATAAGCAGGTTGATTGATAAAACACTTCTATTTCCTACCCCATAACTGCTTCAACCACCCAATCCATTAGATGGATGCATCTTGATTAATGCCATCTCTTCTGTAGGAGTTTATGCTAAAACTGCTTTAATCCCTGAATGTTCAGGATTTTTTAAGGCAGAGGAAATAGAGAGGAGTTAAAGATTTCACACAAGTCAAGAATTGCCGTACGAGGATCTTTCCAAATAAGTCCGAGATTTGTACAAAACTGACGACTGCGTTTTCATGCAGGGCCTGTATTGATTTTGTGCTGCATGACACATCCTGCTAGGTCTTTGTGCACAATAAACCACACTGACCTCCCGACCCTTCCCCTGACAACCTCATCGTTTTCCAGCTGAATGTGCCTGGTCACCCTGCAGCTATCGCCATAAACACATATGTAACTTTCAAAATCATTTCTTGAGCTTTTTTCATTTCAGAGAGCGCAGAGAAAGCAGTGTCCCTGTCCACACACGGGCATACCCACACATTTCCAACCAGTAGTCAGATTGCTAAAAAAAAAAAGCCCATGGGTAATTAGCACTGTGAGTATAGTTAATCGATTTCAAATTAAATGCCACCGGCACTGGCAAAAGGTCACACTAGGTTTTGTTATGGGTTTGAGAAACCCCCTGGTTTAGTGTGTGCTGTCTCTGGGAACGGTTATTGTCTTTGTGTGCTGCCTGTGACAATAAAGGAGCAAGGACTGCAGTTTTTGCAAATGATGCTGTACATTTTATTATTATTTTAATATACATCATGGTTTTCTATGTTGATTTTAAGAAAAAAACTCTTAAATGTAAGGAGGCAGTTGTATCTTCTTAAGCATGGAAAAAAGAGCTGGGGCGAGGATGGGGTAGGAACCTCATCTCTGGCTTCCTAGTCCACCATTCTCATTATTAGACGGTTTTGCCTCCTAGGCAGACAGATTACTTCATATTTTCATTCATTAATGATTTATCAGACAGCTCCTCCCCTACAGGCTCATCTCCTCTGTTATCCGCGCGGCCCACACGCAACCAGCAGCACGCAGCTGCCAGCTGGCACTCGCACGTGAAGCGTGTGCTTTACTACCTGTACTTAAAGCAAAACAAGTGAGAGAGATGAGGCGACCCCACACGTAAAGCAGAAGCTCTTGTGCCTTTGTTATGGGAATGCTTGGTGGCCTCTGAAAGCTCTGGGCGTTTTGGTGGGCAGGTGCGCTTGGTAGCAGTTTCCATTTTAGTCCCAGGTAGTATTAGTTCGAGAAGAGGGAGTGCTGGGGAGAAAATGAAAGAGCTTTGTCTGTGAACAGGAAGGTGTGGGTTGGCTTTAATTTCAGGTTTTGCTATCAGGTTCTTGGCACAACAGCTCTTTTGAAATCCTTTTCCAGTTGTCTGTATGAGAGAGTGATTTTTATCACACCACTAAAGATTAACGCTATTCTTGTTCTCCTTTCTGCTCTCAGAAATCAGTTGTGCTCCGAGGCCTGGGAAAGGGAGCCCAAATGAAATCCCATGATGAAAGGGAAGAAGGCCAGAGTTGCTTACCACTCTCCAGTTTGTCCACCCCAAAGAGGTTGTGACTGGGCACAACAGGGGAACAAGGGTTGTAGAACAGGAGGGAAGAGTATAACTTAGGAGAGGAGTAATAAATCTCATTATTTTAGCAGGTTACAATGGAAATTATGCACTAAAGGTGCAATGAGCACCTCAGCAGGGAGAAACCGACTGCCCCTAGGATACCTAAAATATCTTTTCACCCTCACTATTTTCAAGAACTTCCTCGGTTGTTCAGGCTGAGCTGGAGCTTTACACTGCTGTTGTGAGGGGAGAGCTAGCAGGAGAAGGGGATTCAGGCTGCCACACATAATGGGTTAGCTGTTCTGTTGTGTGCTGCAAGACTAATCGATTTGAATGCCTCTGGCTTCGGAGGGGAGAGAGGTGGGTGAGAACAGTAGGCGTCTGTGTGCTCTGGGCAGCCAGGTGTCTGCACAAGCGCTGTGAGCGCTGAGGGAGATGAGGCTCTTGCTGCTCCTCGCCGGCCTCCCCCAGGGCTGGGTGGGAGGCCCTGGTGGGGCTGTGCTCACACAGGCCGAGGAAAGAGGTCACTGTGTGGTGGCTCAGGATAGCATAGAGGGAAACCAAGACAAAACTACAACTAACTCATTTCAAGGGGTAGTTTGTGAGCAGAGCAGGGAGTTGGGACACAGATCTTACATGTCCCCGGGCCAAGGGCACAGCCCGTCGGTGTCAGCACAACTGGTTCATCCCAGCTGGATGGGGACAGCACTTGCCGTCAGTAAAGCCAAGTGTATGTTTACAGCACCCTGACTGCTTCACAGTAATTCCCTGCACACGGAGCACGTTGCCTCACACAGCATGCATGAAGTGTACAAGAGGTTGGTGCAGCATAAAGTCTGCACTGAATTTCCACCCAGTGCTAACTGCCTGTGGTAAACCACTGCTCGCCAAGCAGCTGTTTGGGTTTTTTTTCTGTGCATCTCATAGCTCCACCACTCGCATTAGAACACAGGTTCTGAAAAAAGCAGGAATTTGAACCATGCCATTTCCTCACAAAATGCGTGCTGTGTTTTTTGCTACGTTACTGAATTGCTGCATTTGTCTCTAGTTTCCTGGAAGGAAGGAGAGGAGGATGCTGTTAAGTGCAGCAGATCTGTCTGTGACCTGACAGAATCACAAAACTGCTGGGGTTAGACAGGACCTCTGGAGGTGATCCACCCCCTGTTCAAACCAGGGTCAGCTTGAAATTGGTATCTCAGAGCTGTGTCCCTTTGGGTTTTGAGTATCTCCGGCACTGGAGAAATCACAGCCTCTCTGGACAGCCAGTTCCAGTGCTCAACACCCTCGCAATAGAAAAGTTTCTTTTCCTGTATTTAAATGACATTTCCTGTATTTTACTCTGTGCCCATTGCTGCTTTCTCTGTCACCGGCACCACTGAGATGTCTTGCCTTGTCTTCTTTGCTGCCTCTCATCAGGCACACCTTGATCAGATCCACCTCACCCTTCTCTCCTCTAGGCTAAATGTTCCCAACTTTATCAGCTTTTCTTCACATGACAAAAGCTCCAATCTCTTACTATCTTTGTGGCTCTTTGCTGGCCTCACTCCAGTGCATCCATGTGTGTTGTGCACTGGGAAGCCCCAAACTGGACACAGCACTCCTTAAGAGCCTCAGCAGTGCTGAGTAAAGGGGAAGGATCACCTCCCTTTATGTACTGGCCGTGCACTTTCTAACACAATCCAGGTGCTGTTGGCCATCTTTGCCATAAGGAAACACGGCTGGTTTACGTTCAACTTAGCATCCATTGGGACACCCAGTTTTTTTCCTGCTTTCTAGCTGGTCGGCCCCCAATATGTTCTCCCTAGCATTGGGTTATTTCCCCCCAAGCACAGAACTTTGTATTTCACTTTGTTGAACTTTATGAGGTTGTTGGCCCATTTCTCCAGCCTGTCAAGGTACTTGTGAATGGCAGCACAACCATCTCATGTACCAGCTATTCCTCCCAAACTTTCTGAAGATGCACACTCTGGCATTAATGAAGAAATTAAACAGTATTGACACCAATGTCAACTTCTGGAGCACACCACTAGTGCCCCATTCAGCAGCAGGCCCACGTTTTCCCCAGTCTTCCTTTTGCTGCTGATATTCATACAGAAAAGCTTCTTGCTGCTTTTCACATCTCTTGAATTCAGCTCCTTTGGGTTTCCTAACCCTCTCTGACCCCATTTCCAGCTTTTGTGCATTTCCATTTTATGTTTGACTTCAGTCAGGAGCTTCTTGTTCATTCATGTGGGTCTCCTGCTACCACTGTTTAGCTTCCTACATATTGAGATGGAGCATTGTGGAGCATCCAGGAGGTGATCCCTGAAAATTAACCAGCTCTCCTGGACCCGTATTTTCTCTGGGGCTGTATCCCATGTGATTCTTGTAATCCTATGTAATTCTTGTAATTCCATGCAATGCAATGCACATTCCTGAAGAAGCCAAAACTGGCTTTTTGGAAAAAAGGCAACCACCATCTCCCGGTCATTGCAGCCATTACTGCTCCTGACCTTCACATCCCATGGTCTTTGTTTGTAAGCATGGTGTCCAGCACAGCGTTCCCCATTGTTGGCTCTTCGATCACCTCTGTTAGGAAGTTACCATCAGTGCTCTTCAGGAACCCCTCCTGGAACATTGATTCCCATTGCTGATTTCAGCCTTTTCCCATGTTAAACATGTCTGTGGCTGCTATTTCTTTGTGCAAGCTACTTGATCATTTTACACGGCCAAACTTTTGAACCCCATCCTGAAATGATGTCATGTGGAGAGCAGCTCGCAAAAGAAGGCTATGTGAGGCTTGTACCAAAGTGCAACCCGTAACCCACCTAACGTGTTGGGTTTTATTTCCACCTCTTTTCTCACGCTTAAATGTAAAATAAGCATTATGCTGTTGGAACCAGGCAAAGGCTAATTTGCCTCATTTGAATGTGAAAAGGAGCCCACATCCTTCCTGTGCCCTGCAAAGAATGCAAAAAGACTTTACAGAGAAAACAGATGTACTAATATGTATCACTTGTGGGGGGCAGGGGGAATCGGGGTGCTGCCACTAAAGCAGTGCTGAGCTTGCAAGGAAACAAAAGAGCCAGCGTACAAAATATTGTGCTGGGAAGCCGACAAAGTTGGGACTGTTCTCTTTCACTTACATTTATGCTCCTGGCATCTGAAAACCACTCTGAAAAATATATACAAAAGAAAACATGTAGCCTCCTTCTTCACGCTCAAGAAAACCTGCACTGAAGACGCTTAGAGTGCTCAGAGGCAAACAAAAAACAGAAGCTTTTGATCCTTAGAGAAATCTGAGTTTCAGGGACAATATTGCCTTGCCAGAAAAGTAAGCTACTCAAAACCATAAATGAAGTAAACATAACTTTTGGAAGTGTCCACTAATTTTATTTATATTTTGAATTCCCCTACATCTCTTACACACAAATATGAAAGAGTTAGTGCTGTCAGCTCTCCAAAAATACAGGATGTAGTGGGGATGGTTTTAATGGTTTAGAACAGCATGGAAGATAGACAACAAATGAACTCCGGAATTATTTCTACAGCTGTACAACCCACTTCAGAATACCGTCTTTTCCTGAGCGATCTGTTTATTCATCTTCAAGTACTTCAGTAACGAGCAGTCAGCACTGGTCGGTCAGCTTGTGAATCTGCTGATGCTCAAAACTCCCCAAATTCACCAGCCTGCTGCAGGTTTGGCCCAGAAGCATAACAGAGTCCCTTGCCAGTGATTAGCTTGTAGACAGGAGGCAGTTGTTTGTGGCCATTCATAATTTATAACATACGTGTATTGTAGGTCGCAGTAATAAATGGGATTCTACAGGAGAATGAATGCTTCTTCTTAAAAGGCTACCTCAGACTTCCTAAATTAAAAACTGGGTTTATGAAAGCAAAGATTTGAAACGTGTCAATTAGTCCTCTTCATTATTTTTTTTCAGCAGTAGCGTTTGGGGAACAGCCATGGAGGGTGCAATGCTTTATGAAGGCATTGTGCTGTTCTCCCTAAATGCAGCATGCAGTTGTCCTACAACCTGGAATACTAGAGCTCAGGACCATAAAAAGGACCCTTCAGAACTGATGCTTCCTCCTCAACATACTGTTTGCATCTTCAGGAAGTGTTCTTAATTCACGGGAGTTTGAAAACCACAGCACTGATGCAAAAACTAACTTGTAGATATAAGAGCTTCAATAATGCTGAAAAGAGAAATTTTAAGCCCACTTACACAAGTGTGAATGCAATACAACAGCTTGATGTGTTTGAATGTGGTTTACCTGCAGGCTTGTTTTGTAGGATCAGGCTAAATAAAATCTTGGCCTTGAACTACTATCTGTGTTTTGGAACAAACATCGCAATGCAGCACGCTGCAGAAGGAAGGAAGCAGAATAGAAGCTAGATCACTTTCCTTTCCTGCATTATTTCTTGTAAGTGTAGTCTTCGTACATATGGAATAAACATTTCCTGTTGTAAAAATACTGTCACAGCCTGCAGTAGCCAAATAACCGATAAACCACTGTCACCGAAAACTGGAAGTCAATTAGACTGGCACGTTTAAGGAGAAATGTTCAAAGCATGCAGATGGTCAGCAATCCACTGCTCTGGAAAGACGGTGAGCATGCACAACCTGATAACTGCTGTGGTTGTCAACAAATGCAGCCTTGTTGTATGGAAGGAATTATAAACCTTGACTCGTGCAAATGGCAGTGTAATGATATGGGCACATTTGGTTCCTGCTTTTTGCTTTGTGTCGTCTATGCAGCTAGACAAAATGGTGTAGGTATCTTATTCTCTCCGTTTCACGTGCTTTAATTCTACTGTGCAGATACTTTATTTATCTCTGTCTGGAGTAATACTGCTTTGTAACACTACTCCTCAAGCTGTCTGACAGCACTATTAAATCCTCGCTGTGCTAACCGCCCTGTCATTGCACTGTGATAGCAGCCCCAGAGCTGGGAATCCAATTTAACACTAATAAACTTCTATTTTGGTTAAAGCCCCCTCCTCATTCCTAGTACTAGGAAAACGTTTCAACTGTGTTGTTGCATCCTGTACAAATGCTTTAAAAATTTAACAAAACAGCATGAGAAAGACAGGGAACTCCTTTGGATGTCCAGTCTTATTTTTGACCAGCCTTTGTCCTCTGGCTCTCTGGAGCAGTGCCTACAAAGTTTTCTTTCTGTTAGGTTACACAAGGGGCAGAACACCATACACTACTGTGGCTGAAGTGTTTGATAATTCCTGATGATTGGAGATCTTAAAACCCGAGTTCCCTGGACATCAAAACACTCACGTAGGTCCCAAAATGTCTGACAAAGCCTGTCAAAGCGTGTCTGACTGCAATGATGATGCAAACGTGGGCCACACTTTGTGGCCGTATTGTGGGAGCAGGTCCCGTAAAGGGTAGGAGATGAAGGGCAGGAGTTTGTTTCTTCATTTGTGCACAGGTGGTTTAATATTCTGGATCAAGGAGTTTAGTGGCTGCAACATGTAATCACTCATCTCTCAGAGACCCTGCTTCTTATGGATGTTCAAGCAGTGATTTTTATCTGTCATGGTCAGACAGCAGATGCGGACTCTTACTGTGACAGAGTTACCCACACAAGTAGCTGCAGAAAAGGGAAGTGAGAATCAATTTCTTCATAAGACTTTCTCCTTGGAAGTATTCTAGGTACACAGAAAGGGGAAGCCTTGAGGATCTTGTCTGTTTTTTGCGTGATAGCATTACAGGCAGCCTGTCTGGATGGACTGATGGGGAGCTGGAGGAATGGGAGAAAAGGAAAATTGTGAGTTGCAAGGGTGGAAACCTTTCTTAGCAAGGAGGTAGAGGGAGGAGGGCATCAGCTTGGGATTTGCTTGTTTGGTCTGTGTTCATTGTACAAACCTGGGGGAAGAGCCATGTTCAACCCTGGTATTTTCCCATATGAGTTCTAAAAACTGTACCACCGCTGTATGTTCTTCTCTCTTTTCCTTTCATAGAGGAATTATTTCAGGAGCAACTGCAACTAGTCAGAAAGTTTTATTCTCAGGATCGTCATCGTGGCTTCCTTGATCTGGTTTCCTACCACAATTCATCCTTCTCTTGGAAAAAAGCATCCCCAGCTTTCGTTCTTACATTCCCTGAGCAGAAAAATAAGCGTCGCCGCGATGTTCTCTGACATCAAGCTCTGCAGCCACAAAGCTGCTAAAGCTTGGGCATTTAAATGAGTGGCAGGGCAGAAATGTGTCATCCTGACCATAGCATTGAGAGCAGCACCCTGAATTTTACAAGAAGGGGAGAAGGGGAAGAAGAGCAGTGCTGTAAGGGGAGGGGAGTGTGTTAGTAAGCTTTTTGAGTGCACAGTGGCCATAAAGGACTGAATTATGCTGCTCCTGGGGTTGTAGATGAATATCCTCTATGGAACAGATGTTTCGTGTGAGTTATATGCAAAGAGCAAGTTATATACACAAGTCGTGTAAATTTAAACTATAAATCAAACACCATCTATATATCTAAATGATACTTTGGAAGAGTTTGCCTCAGTTTGCTGTTTCTCAGCCAACATGCATGAGTTGTATTGCTGAGAGGTGAGCATGTGTTTGGCTGGGTTTTGGGTAGTGCTGTGTTCTCTTACTGTTTTTTTCAGTGAGCAGAGGAGACCTGGTGAAACCCTTTTCTAGACTCTGTTTACATCAGCACCTTCGATCTGCCTGCGTCCAAAAGAATTATGTCAAAGCAATTGCCTGCGTTTGTTTCTCAGTGTGTTCTCCGGCAGCACTGTCGCTTGAGGGTCAAACTGGAATACATTAAACTGGAATTGGGGCAGAAACTGCAGGCAGCCTCAGGTCAATGATGCCTCTTGAGATCTGTGAAAGTGACACTTCTGGGGTTCATTGCGTTCACGTCCATAGCATTGCTGTGTCTGGGCTGGCTGAGCTACAGAGGCGGATGGTTAGGCTCACAGTCTCCCATTTAATTCTCTCTCTGTGTGTCTGGAGTAAAAGGAAAAGCCTAGGATTGACTTATTTCTTAATATTTCAAAAAGTTAGGGTTTTCAAAATCCATATGCTAAGGCTATTTTTGTCTACGTAGTCTCTACACATTTATGGTTAGGAAATTACCACAATAAAGCCATCCTTTGAAATAAATCTGTGGATTCCAGTTATGTGATCTTTGTAATCTGAGTACTAAAATAGTACATCTTTTCTTATAAAAAAGCCTTTAGAAGGTTTAAAAACTTACTTGGACACGTGCTTAACAGAACACCCTAATGCTGTAGGTTGTAGGTGGGATTGTGCCAGAGGAAGGGGGAGAAAAACGCATCCAGGAGGACAGCAAGTATTTATACATAAAAATGCACTGTTCAAACTGTACTTTATCAGGCTCTGATTCACATTCTATTAGTAGCTCTGAAACCTTGCTCTTGATTAACTTTTCCAAAACCTTTGCTTCTTTAGTTAATAAAGAGTTGCTGATCGCATCCTTTTGAGCCTTGAGATAAAACAGAGAGGAATACCAGGTATAGCAGAGACCATTTGGTATTGGCAAGTGTGAATGCATGTGCACATATATACATATCTATTACACTTGGACAGGCCTTTTTACTCCCTAAAATTTTCACAAGCTTTCTTGCTTTAGTTCACTCTACAGAAGTTGTGTATTACGATCAATTTATCGAGGATGGGATGCCGCTTCTGGGTCTGTAACCTGCTAGCACAATTTTATTTACATAGTGTATGCTGTGTTTTGGCAGGCATTGCTCAGTGAAAGGGACCGAAAGTTTGGAAAACACACTCTTTTCCCACCTGTTGAACAGAAAATTATCTGTAGAATCATGAGTCATTAACTATAATGAGATGTTTGTATGAAATAAAGCCTTTTAAATCTTGGACAAAAACCTTGTACCGTGTCCTTAAAACCCACCAAGTGTAAATATTGTAGGACAAGGTAAATTCAGTGTCCCCTGCAGAGCACGTGGTCCTTATGAGCCCACCTGCCTGGGGACGCAGAGCCAGCAGCCTTCTTGGTGGCACCCAGGTCCCTTGGCAGGGCCATCCATACTGAGACAGCACCTCAGCCCTGGAAGGCTGAGGTTTCCTCCAGCATCACTTAGTATGCCATGAGCTGGTCCTGGCTGTCAGGATTACTGACAAGAAGAGGAAAAGGAGTGTGTTTTTTTAGTGGAAACAAGACACTGTCTGATGCTGTGATCACTCATCTGGCCTCCGACGTTTTGCAGGCAGTCGATCTTACCTGAAAGAGCTCCTAATAACCAAAGCTGAATGGGGATGCATCCTTTTTAAATCAACCATGATCATCTTCACAACTTGGCGGAGGTGGCCAGTACATCACAACACGTGGTGTGAAGTGGTTAATTACCCATAACTGATCATTACTTTAAAAAAAAAAAAAAAAAAAGCCTCTAAAAAAGCCTCTTTACATTCTGGATTGGATTAGTTTCCAGTTCCAGTGAGTTTTCCACCTTTGCTAGGCTGGAACCCACAGTTACCAGATTTATTTCCCATATGAATACTCCTATACTATGAACAAAATTAGAAAATTTCCTTTAAGCTTTTTGTTTATAACGAAGCCTTCTGCTCCTCAGTGTTTTCAGTTCTTCAGTCGCTCTCCCCTAGACATTCATCTTTTTTTTTTTCCACACTTCATTTAAAAAATGGAGCAGCAGAACCTGATACATTATTCAAGTAGCAGAGGAACAAGAGCCAAATGCAGAGTTACTATAACCTACCTACTCATCTTTTGATTTTCATTTGTTTGTACAGCTGAGGCTCGCGTTAGCCCTTTTGGCCACAGCCTTGCGTTGGGAATTCATGTTGAGCTGATTGCCTGCCAGGACGCCTGGTCTCGTATTCAGTCTCTGCTTCGGAGGATAGAGTCCTCTCTCTCCCTCTCATCCTGTAAGTATGGCCTGTATTCTTTATTGTAATACAACCGTTTTACACTTGGCCATATTAACACCCAAACTGGTGCTGCCTGCCTTCTCCAGTTCCCACTTGCTCTGTCTCAGACTTGTTCTTTTGTTGTTTGTTTTTTTGCTGTCCCCACTCTTGCTATCTAACCGTACTTAACTTTAATCCAGGTCGCTGATAGGGCTATTAAATAGCAAAGGGATGATCCTGTGGGAACCCAATAGGAACCCATCTGTTTGTTAATAGTTTCCCATTTAAAGTTACACTTGCACTTAATTTATCGACTTTTTAATACATTTAATATGATTGTGGACTCGGAACTGACTTCAGTATAAAATACATTTGATTTTTTTCCATGACCTCATGTAGTACTCTCCATATATAGAATCCTGCTGTCCATGAATGGATGAAGCACACTGCACGTGGACTTCAAAGCATTCTGTTTCTTGATAAAGATGTTCTACAGACAAGGATAGATGACTTAGGCTTGTCATGCTGTCAGCAACACTGCCTTTATCAAGTGAACTTGTAATATTTGCAAGAAGTTATATCAGATCACTTTGTACAACCTGTTTTTCTTAAAGCCAAGTTGACTTTAATTGTAGAGCTTTGAAAAAATATCTATTAATTTACTCCTGTGTTGGCTGTTCTAACCTATGCAAAATACTAAGATAAATAAATAAATAAGCCAACTAAAACTAAGCCAACTGGCCAGTAATTACTTTTTACGTTTCGCAAGCACTGACCAAACAAGAGCCATCTTTCTGCCCCTGGTACATCCCCAGCAGCCCAGAACTGTGTAGAAGTGGCAGCAGCAGCTCAGAGGCTAGCTATCTGAAAGCTTCTGAGACAAGTTTGTCTACCAACTAATTGGAAACACCTAGAATCTTGTACACATTGCTTAGCGTCCTCTCTAGTTTCTGCTGTGGTGGGAAATTATTTCATCATAATCCTAGACAGAACACCTGGCCTTTTACTTGTGTGCTAATCAGAAATATTTGCTAAGTAACTTCTGCCTCTGTTGTGTTGTTCTGAATTATTCTACCATGTTTATTGCTCAGAATCTGTCTTTCATAATCTGCTTAGAATAATAAAAAATCTCATATCTGATTTATCTGTCTTAATTTTTCCTAGTATCTTCTTGCCTCTTTGATATGATCTTTATCTTGTTATTATCTTTTCCTCTTTTTCTCTTCATATGTAGGTTTTATATATAACACATCGTATCTTTTTTCACTTCCCTGGTAAGCCCAGCTGTTGGTGTTGTGTTTTTTTTTTTTTTCATTGTGCGTTATTTTTATCTATCCTAGTCTTCTTTTCACAGTTGTAACATTGTAGGCATTTAGGAAATGTCTTAAACCATTCGCAGATGTCAGCAGCTTCAAGTTCTGTCTACAGCCTGATTTGACTCCCATTTGCTTTAGTTTTGTGAAATTCCCTCTCAGAAAGCATGCACTGTTTTTAATTTATGTATAGATGAAGAGTGTATGTTCATATAACACATAAAATTTTACTGGTCTGGATTTGATTGCAGACAGTGTTAGCTATTTGCACAGAAAGTGTCAGTGCTTTTCAGTCTAAACAATCAGTAACCTTCTAGGTTGTGATCATTTCCTTTCTACTGAGACAAAGTTTGCAGCAGGGATTGTCTGGCTCCTCTCTTAATCCAGCCACATCGTATGGCCAGCACTGTGCTGTGCTTGTGGCAGCACTGCAGCTCCTGCACGTTGCTGTCCCTGGGGCTGGGGCAAGGAGCACGGCACCCAGTCCGGCTTGCTTGACATGACAGGCTAACCACAGGGTTTGGCAGTAAGCTGTGCAGTTTAGCAACGTCCCATAAGCTGTTCACGTTGTGATCCGCATTCTGTGAACTCTTGAGTTCTCCATTCCCTTCAGTGCTGCAAGGTCTACACTACATATGACTCATTGGCAAGTGTCAACTTACTGGCAAGAGACACTGAAGAAGCCAGTTATCCTAATCCCTACTGTGGTGACAGCAGCTTGTGGCAGACACCAGCTAATACCTCAAATGGGTGCATCTTCATTCATAAATATCCAAGATTACTTAGATTACGTACTTCCAAGTTCTCAGTGACTCAGACATCGTTTCTGACATACAGGGACTGTCAATTCCCCTCTTCCGTTTGGACTTCTTGAGTTGATTACAACTATTTCTTTTAATATTCTAATAACCTACATCTAGACAGTAGTTTTCAGGAGTATTCATTGCATTGCTCCTCTGCAGACAAAAGGTTTGTCTGTTTTTACAGATGCTTATAATTAACATATAAGGAACTGAAAAGGGTCATCCTCTTACAATATCTGCTTTGGTTAGTGTTGTGCTCAGTACCATGGTTTTGTGCTGAATGTGCTTTTGGGTGCGTATTTAACCTAGCTTGTTTTGCCAGCCTGGTTTATGGAGTGTGTATTCTTTCCCCATCAAGAGGTCACTTTTTCTCTGCCACACTCTCTCCCCATGATCCACAAATCTGACATCTGTACTCTGCTATTCACCTAGTTGTTAACTTCAGCAGTCTTCAGGTTTTGTCTTTTTGTGCAAGGAAACAGGGAAGAAGTCCAGGCAGGATCTCCAGATCTCCTGAATTATCTGCAGTTGTGTAGTCTACCAGGTGTATCACAAAGCAGTCACTTCTAGTGAAGCCAAGCCTGTCTGCTCCAGGTCATCATCCCATTCTCCACTTCCCTTTTTTGTCTTAAATACAAAGAAACAGAAACCTCTGTTGTCCGCCTCTTCCTCACAGAGTGCTCTTTTCATTTTTTTTTCCAGTGAGGGTGGTTGGAGCTGTCCGCAGGAGCACTTTGGGTCAATGCTTTGTTAACCGTTCATACCCAGAGAACCAGTAAAACCGAGGAGGGCATGCAGGGAGTGTGAGGGGGAGATCAAGCACCATCTGCATAATGCTGCCAGAGTCCAGGGGATGTGTATGTGCTTGGTCATGCATGAGCTATGGGCTTGTGGACCACCTGATGGGTTTTGGGCCCCAGTGCTCCCTTGGATCACAGGTCAAGGAACACTGTTGTAGATAATCCTGCATGCCAGGTTGAGCAAATGTCCATTTGGGCAAACATCCACACTCTGTTCTGCATGACTAACAGAATTTTCAGGTGTGTTGTTAGACATTTGCAAATGTACCTTCATTCACAGGCCTGACTTAAAGCATAGTTTCTTTTCTTAAGCATATGGATCCTGGGAGAGAAAGAAAGAAAGAAAGTGGGAGAAAAAACAATAATAAATCATAGTTCTGGGTGGATACTTCTGGCTTGAGAGGAGGGAATACAAGAAGTATTGACGTTTGCTGTTTTTATCGCTCATTGAGTCATAGAAAAATAATCTGAAAGCGACTAGTCCGTGCTTCTGAGCAGAGGCAGTGCCGTGACTGATGGCTAACCTTCACATTGCCTTGGGCTGTTTTGCTGTCCTTGCCAGCAGAAAGGATTTTCATCCCTGACACCAATGTAAATATCCACAACTGCCATTCAGTCCTTTATTTCAATGTGACTTTCTGCTTAGGCTATGAAGGATTAAAGTAGGACCTCCTATAGCTGCAGTGAGCAGGTTGCAGGAGCTTTAACCTGAAGGACCAGGTTCTGACCTGTAGCTGAGGGTCGCTACACATGAGTAACCCTTGGAGATCATTCCCAGAGATCATTCCCAGAGCTGTATGTGCAATAACCTCAGGTTCATGATGAAATCAAATTAATGCATCCTTCTCCGTTCTACTTGCCCTCAGACATGGACATAAAGCTTTAAAACAGATCTGCCTGCCATGTGTTTAGCAATACTTAAATATTTTGATCCGTGTGGAAGGGTCTTGTAGGTGTTTGCTGGCTTTTGGAAAATGCACATTATCATAGCAGGATCTATTTTCGTGGCCCTTAGCCCTTGATGTCTTTTTAAGCTTCATCTTCACTGGCTAACAGAAGAGACCTGCAGTTTGTAGAGTACATAGCAAAACAGAGCTGGGAATCTTGAGTCTTAGTGGCCTCTATAGCTGGACAGCAGAGGACTGCATGCATTGGTACTGCCACTCTTCTGTATGAGAGAATGCAAGTGAGGACCTGTTTCCTTCTGTGTCCCACTGTCCAGAGTGTTTATCACTGTAATCTCAGCCTGCTATGCTCTCATTTTGAGATTTCAATATCTCTGCTAAAAAAGGAAGAGATGGTAATGTGTCATTTTATAATCCAAATTGATCTCCAGGCAGCATCTCAATTCTTGCCCATCAGGTGAACACAGTTTAACCTGTGTGCCTCTGAAGTTATTTTCCAGGCCAGGAACAGAAAGACTTACATATTGCTCACTGCGGTGTGCTGACCCCAGCTAGCAGCTAATCTCCCACCCAGCTGCTCATTCACTGTCCCCCATCAGCATGGGGGAGAGGATCAGAAGGGCAAAAGCAAAGGGAATTCATGGGCTGAGATATATAGGGTTTAATAAGTGAAGGAAATGAAAAGAAAACAAGTGATGTAAAGGCACTCCCTCACCAACTCCCACCAGCAGAGCAGTGCCCAGCCAGCCTCTGAGCTATGGCTGTTTTCAGAAAATCCCCCCCAGTTTCACTGCTGAGCATGATGCTATATGGTCTGGAATATGTCTGTGGTCAGTTTGTGCCAGCTGTCCCAGCTGTCTCCTCCCAGCCTGTTGCACATCCCTGTGGTGGTTTTACCCTGCTAGGCAGCTGAACTCCACCACAGCCCTCTCTCAGACCCCTTCTCAAAGGAAAAGGGGGAGAAAATAGGATGGAAAAGGGCTCAAAGATAAGGACAGAGGAATCACTCAACAATGATCATTATGGGCAAAACAGACTCAGCATAGAGAGATTAATATAATTTATTTTCTATCACTAGCAGACTAGAACAATGAGAAACTAAAAGCAAACTGAAAACCACCTTCCCCTCCATCCACCTTATTCTACATTCTCCCCCAAGTGGTGCAGGGGAACAGGGAATGGGGGCTGTGGTCAGTCCCTGAGGCTTCATCTCTGCCGCTCCCTCACGGTCCCTCTCTGCCCCTGCTCCCCATGGGGTCCCTCCCAGGGGATGCCGTCCTTCCCAAACTGAGCCTGAGGGGCTGCCCACAGGCAGCAGCTCTTCAAGAACTGCTCCCACACGGCTCCGTCCCACGAGGTCCATCCATCCCCCAGGAGCAAACGGCCCCACTATGTGTCCCCCATGGGCCACAGCCTCCTCCAGGCCACATCCACCTGCTCCACCGGGGGCTCCTCCACCCATGGGGGGGCTGCAGCGTGGAGATCTGCTCCATGTGGGACCCATGGGCTGCAGGGGGACAGCCTGCTCCACCAGGGGCCTCTCCACAGGCCGCAGGGGAACTGCTGCTGCCTGCCTGGAGCACCTCCTGCCCTCCTGCTGCACTCACCTTCATGTTCTCATTCCTCTCTCCCACTTGCTGTTGCACAGCAGTTTTCTTCCCCTTCCTTTAGTCTGCTCTCCCAGAGGCCCACCCAGCATTGCTCCCTGGCCTGGCTCTGGCCAGCAGCGGGTCCCTTTTGGAGCTGTCTGGAGCTGGCTCTGCTCTGACCTGGGGCAGCTGCTGGGCTCTGC
This sequence comes from Netta rufina, assembly GCF_964035555.1. Taxonomy (NCBI): domain Eukaryota; kingdom Metazoa; phylum Chordata; class Aves; order Anseriformes; family Anatidae; genus Netta; species Netta rufina. Next base: position 74,157,594 of record NC_140125.1, on the reverse strand, counting down.
TCACAGAGGCCACCCCTGGAGCCCTCCCGCTACCAAAACCTTGCCATGTAAACCCAATGCAACCCCTAGCCTCATCTCTGTGGGAGCAGAATAAGAAACAGAAAAATCCTTGAAGCTGTGCAAGCAGTGCACAGCAACGGCTAAAACACTGGTGTGCTCTCAACATGTGTTGGTCACAAATCTAAACCAGCACCTGACTGGCTACTATGAAGAAAATTAACTCCATCCCAGCCACCCAGTACACTCCACCTAGGGTAATTCGGCTGTTGTGCAGTAAAACCACAGTGGCAACACTGAGTTTGAGAAAATAGGTCTCACTTGTAGCACCTTTTTTTAATTTTCTGTGTCAGTGTAGGCAGAGTTTTAGTGTCTTCCTGCTACTGATGTAGTCTGACTTCAGTGCTTCAGTTGTTCACTGACCTTTGTCACCATGTGGTTGCCATCCTCCCTGGGGGTCTCTACCTGTGAGTATCTTTGCCCTTGTAGCTAAAGCCAGTTGCAGTTATGGTATGAAGACTGGAGATTGTTTTGTGACCTGGCCATAAGCTAATTTTTGCTCCTGTTAAGGAAGGAGAGATTTTTTTTTTCACCAACGTAACTTGACAAATAAGGAATCTAAGTAACACTTCTAAAATACGAGCAGTAGTAACCTAGATGAAATGCGAGCCCCTTTGGGAGGGAACAGATTCTTGAATGGTCTCAAAGTAAATTCTCAATGTTTCTGAGGCTCAGCTTGCTCCCATTTCCTTGCTGTCACATCCTCCCGAGTTCTTCAGTCACAAGCCAGAAATCAGACAAGGCAGAGATGTTAGTTTCATTTGTGCATAGGCAAAGGGAGGTGGGGAGACAGCAATGTTTGTGTTTTGTGGGGCTGTTTTTTTGAAAATCTTACTCTCTGCTTCTTACATGTTTGAAAGAAGCAAGCAGGATGAACTTCTTCATCCCTCCCTTTTTCCCCTCCCTTTTCTGCCCATCCTGATTCGCATTTTGCATTCTCCTCTGTGCGGCTCCCATACTGCGAATCAGATGAACACCCATTAATCCTGGGTGGATTCTAAAAATAAGAATTGAGAGAAAAAAAATCAGAAGTGTGCATCAACCTGCAATCATCTTTCTGTTCTCCTAGGGGAGAAAAGAAAGAGGAAATCAGCAGAGACACTGTTTCACTTCTTCTCTTTCCTAGATAAAATGATTCTGACATTTGCGGCAGTTGTTCTTTTGATACAGGATTTCTAATTTATATACTTAAAAGGCACTTTAAAATTTAGGCACATTAGCTCAAAATGCTTATGCAGACCATCCACCCACTTCTCTCGGCTAGTGAATAGAGCCACCACAAGCAACTTGATGAAGGAGGAACGTAGCTTGAAATCATGCTATTGAATTTACATTGTCTTCTTGTGTGTTACTCAGAACCGAGGACAGACTCATCCTCTCTGGGTTTTGCATTGCAGAGTAAGCAGTGTGTTCACTGTGTGTAGCTGCTGCCTTTAGCTGTTAATTTCAAACCTTCCCTTAACTCATTTTAAGAGCAAGAAAGAGAAAAGAAATCCTGACTGAAGGTTTGAGTCTGGCTCGCTCATCAGTGTGAATGTAAAACCTGCAGGCACTCCTTATCAACTTGGCTGTAAGTAAGCTTCTTTCTTTTAGATTACAACTGAAGTCTGGATGTTGGTGGCAAAAGAAAAAAATAAAAAAAAAAAAAAAGAAAACATGAGAGAACCTCTCCTCACAATTGATCTTTCTGTGCTGCATTTTTCCAGGGCATTTTTTTTAAAGAAACAAATACCCTAAGATAGTGCAAGGTGTAACTCAACTACTGCTACTTTAAGAGATTGCAGGGTGAGATGTTTTTAGAATTACTTTTTACGTTTTGTTCTGTTTTATTTTTTTTTTCTGAAAGGAGTATGTCACAGAGAATGGAAAAGAATTTGCTGTTGTTTTTTTTTTTAAAGATGAGGCCATGACATTCATAGACTTGGCTGACAAAGGAACTAGAAACAGAGAGGTGGCCAAGTGTCCTTTTGTTGGCAGGAGGGTTTTTCTCCTGCTCTTTCCTCTTTCCACTGGGAAAGCTTTTGCATTGGGAAATCAAAAGCACAAGCTTTTGATTTTGGCTGGGCAGACAGCTGCGTTGTGCTCGTGCATTTCCTCGTGGCCTTGCCAGGTGTCCCCTCCCCAGCCAGCTACCGGCTGGCCCCACCACCACGGTCCCTCCAGCCAGCACCACATGGGGAGGCTTTTACTGTCACTCCTGCCCAACGGGAACACCGACTTCCTTTTCCCTCTCTAGTCTGTAATAAATGTGACCTAGTTTTGAGTAGCTCTCTCACACTGAAGCAACACAGGGGCTGGAGAATGCCAGACCCACTGAGCAGCACCAGCAGGGCAATGGGGCTGTTTGTCAAGACATCATCACTTCTTGGCTTTCAGTGGTCCTGCCCTGGGGAAAGCTTTGTTCACAGCCTCGGAAAGAAACCAACAGTCTGGTTGTAGTTCAGTGAAATCCTTCAGCTTGCACCTTCCCTTCACTGGTCCTGGCCTCAGAGGCTGGCTGAAGCTGAGCAGGCAAGGAGCAGCACAAATCTTAGTCTTGCATAAGTGGCTTTTAGTTCAGGCCCCAGAGGGGGCAAGAAGGGAAGGCAAGCACAGCTGCGGACATGTGTTAGAACTTCAACATGGTCTGTGGTGTCAGGAGGCCGCCGTTTCCACAGCTGCATCCCCCGTCGGGCTGTCACTGGGGAGGAGCAGCGGGACGGACAGCGGCACTTCAAAGCTCCCTGCAAGCTCTGCTCATCTCATGGCCCACGGGAGCTGTTCATTCTCCTGAGTGGCTTCGGCCACCACTGCAGAAGACTTCCAAAGCAACTTTATGCCGACAAGAAACAAGAGTGAGGGTGCTCCAACACAGTAAAAGGCATTTGCTTTGAGCCAGAGCAGTATGGCAGCAGGAGCTCATCTGCGATGGCTCTTCCTGCTGTTCCTGCATGGAGGTTTGCTGTCACTGAGCACTGGCCTGCTCATGTTGTCAGACTTTGGGCTGCTGCAGGCAAACAAGCCTGCATTAAAATGCGGAGATTCTTCTGTTCAGCCCACTAAAGGAGAAACTGGGGGTGGAGCTTTAAAGGACTCCTTTCAAAAATCAAATGAATGCAGCCCAAGCATTTTTCAGTGTTGTTTTTCTCGTGAAAATGCAGTTTCAATGCATTCATTGTTCCTGAAACATACTTGACCTGATACATACAAAACTTGAAGTTTTGCCCTGTTGTGTCAGGCCTTTTGTTCAGGCATACCACATGGTGTATGTGCGATTTTGTACATATTCTTATGTACTTATGTACATAGTCACTGTACATCCAGGTGTAGGACAGGTGTAGTGCATGTGTAGATTTAGAGGAAGTCTATATAAATCCCCATTCTCTATCATCTTATAAGGCTGAACCAAATCTATCACATTGCAGTAAACTTCCCTTCTTTCCAGATTGGGACGTTAGTTACACTGGTTCTGCTGAGTATAAAAATGGTATGTATTTATACAGAAATCAGTAACCTACCAGCCTGAGAACTAATGAATAATGCTCAACAGTTCCAGTTACATTACAACATTTCTTGTATCTTCCTGCCCTGCTCCATGACTCCTGTAAGTTGTGGAATCACTGGTCAAGCTGGAGGCAGTCCTCTAACAGCTCTGCCAGGGTCCAGTACTCCCTGACCGGCTTCTTTGAGATATTCCACGTGTTGCTTTTGAAACAGGCCCAGACTGGATTCTGGAAATTCAGCGTGCTACTATCAGCGTACACGCAAGTCAACAAGAGGTCAGCTAGCAGACTGTGTGAGAATTCCCAGTCTGTGTAGCACTAGTTTTAAGTGCTCATTTGTTGCCCATCTTGGGCTGCCTTCCTATGGCTTGTAATAGTCAAAGTGGGTGAGCAAGAGTTTCCTGAAAATCGTATTTTTTAATGTGTCTCAGGCTTATGTTTCAAAATACTTACTCCATCAGTTTCTCTCCGGGGAGCTACTAATGGTGACGTGAAAAGTCAGACGTTTCAATTTCGGGATAAAGTTATGTGTTGATTATTCCCTCTATCTAGCCTGCAGGAGGCATTTCCACAGAAAGCTGAAATGTCTCTTAACAGTTCTTGTAGTTCTTATTCTTGGAAAGCTTTTTCTGTTCTTCATCTTCACGATAACCCAGAATGTGGCATTTTGAATATTAAATCCTACTGTAAGTCATGAAATTTGGCTCATTTGATGTCATAGACTGATAATTCTTTGCTGCTTTCAGCAAAACATAAAACACCAAGAAGATGTCCCTTAGAGGATGTTTTTCTTCACTGCCATGCTGGATGCAAGCCTTGGTTTGATTAGCAAACACATTCACCACAGAGGCGGAATAAAAGCCAAGGATTTTGTTCTTCTGATTCCCTTTCAACATGCCTGTTCTTTAATTTGGCTTTCCTGCTGGTGCTTTCCAGTCAAGATTTGTAAGGTTTGGTCAGAAAAAGAGTTACCGTTCACCCAGCCTTTCTCTTTCATCTCTCTCACTTACTTGAAAGAAGTTCTCCTGAAAATGCACAAGCAGATTTCCTTCCACAGAAAGCTGTGCAGAGGAAGAGGAACAAAGCACTATGGGCTCTGCACTCACTCCCCAGCTCTCCTGCCGATCGAAGCTCTCTCCCCTGGAGTGATCTCCATCCCCAGGCAAGGGATGCCAAGGAGACCATGGCATGGGTGGGAGTGCGTAGAACAGGTGGATGTCTCCCTTCATCTCCCTGTATATGTCCCTCAAGCATTTCAAGGACCTACTTTCTCCTAGAATACTCAAAAAAAAGCAGGTTCAGGAAAAGCAGGTTTGGGAAAATTCAGTATTTTCAGGCACTAGTTGCAAAATCTTATGGAAAAGCTTCTGATGCTGTGAAGCAACGAATTTACACCAGTTATCTTCCCATCCATCTCTTGATGGTTTACAGCTGCAGAAGCTAGAGTAGGCCGTGGCTCATCAATACTTTTTACTTTTCAAATATCACAAGTTGGAGCTTTTTCTTTTAAAGTCAAAGTATGAAAAACAGACTTTTGCTTTCTAGTACTCTTGGACTTTCCTTAGGCTTTGATTACCAAGCGGGCAACAGTGCTAAACATAATTAAGGAGCTATTATTATAAATTAATTAGTAGTGATAAAAATAATTTTATATCTTTGTCAAATAATGGCATGTCAAATAAATTTGTCAAATAAATCCATGTGGGTGGAAACTACTCTTCTGGGTGAACTGATGAGGGATTACTTGCAATGTAAATGTTCGAGTTGAAGAAATATAACAAGGTCAAGAAAGGAGACAAATAATGGGTATTTTCACTTGTCTCTGAGGAAGTCTCAAAAAAACGTACATGTTTTATATTTTAATGAAAACACATTTTATATCGCCCATAAAAATGCATCTTTAAAACAAACAAATGGAATACGTTTGCATAAGAAAAGTTAATTTTAATTAGGCTAGTTACATACCTCTTAGCAGTTCTAGTGGCAAATTATGATAATGCTGCATGACCCCATAACACATGCATCTGAGAAATGCTGCCTTTCCTAATGGAAATGGAATAAAATCTTGTTCCTTTACCGTAAGTTGCATAGCATGTTGGTTGAACAACACTGTGTGCTCGTCTCCAGAGAATTCAGTGTAAAACAGCTCCAGATTTTGTTTTTTTGGTGATCTCAGAGCTGGCTGAAGAACTCCAGCCTTCCAGAGCTCCAAGTGCTAACATGCAGGGTGAGCAGACTTTAGGATATGAAATGCCTGCTCTGTGATACTGAAGGAGATTGGGTTTTGGAATCCATTCATTGATACAAAGGCTGATGCTGAATGGAGGTTATATTTATTGTCTAGGAAAACCCTGAGTTAGCTGAAATTGCTTGAAGCGTGCGCATGCATCCATGTATTCTCTCACATTTAAACTCCCCCTGACACAACGCAGCTAGCTGGCTTCTTTCAGCCAGGAATAAACAACTTCCAAGGACTTGGCTCAAAAAGATGCATGCATGTAACACCCTCTGTCACATTTTACAAGAGACTACAATCAAGTAGTCTTCATGCTCGGATTGTCTGGACACTGTGACAGACTAGAAGGGGGCAACAGAAAGAAAAAACCCTTTCTGTCAGTCACCGACTTTGCATCAAATTTTCCTTCCTTGTGTGCTGCTGCTGCAGCAAAATATAAAAGGAGAAGAAAAAAAAAAATACCAAGGCACTGATAATTCAGTGGTTTTCTATTCATGTCATTCCTTATAAAAATAACCTCCCAAACCATTATTATTCTGAGACTGCTGGTACGTATGTGTACCATCTCCTGGTTTATTCACTTTCTTCAGAATTAATGCATTGAAGGATTTTATTTTTGCAGCAAATTTGTAGTTTTTGCTTTTTCCTTACCAATTGACTAAAATGAGTAAATGAAGTGTGTAGGGCTGTCCTGGGAGCCCTCATGGCGTGATATGTGAAATCTTCCCAGATTTCAGTGGACGGTTTTTCCCCTGCTCAGCTGAAAGTTTGCAAATGAGCAATAGGGCTGGCTGAACAATAATTCTCTCATACATATTTTTTCATGTCTGCAAAAGCAGCAGCCACAAGAAAATCTCTTTCTCCTGTACTATTCTAGACTTCGTGTTTCCCATCTCTTTCTTTTACTTTCATTCTTTTGCTTTCTTTTCTACTTTTCTTTTTCCAGTGAAAACACATGGGAACAAATAAGAGGAGAAACAGAGCTGGGAGAGGGAAGGGGAGGAGGCACTAGAGTTTCACAGGGAGGTAAGGTTTCAAGGCAACAAAAAGGCTGCTGAGATTCTGCATTAAATAGTAAAGCCTGCGTTATCACTTCACTAGTCTGGAGTGAATGAATGTGTGTGCCAGCACTTGCACCTATTAATCTGAGCACTACAATGGCTCACTCTTTCCCATCTGAGCCTCCTGATCAGGGATTCCCCCATGGTGTCACCCTGTGCAGCAGCATTTGCTCAGCTGCCCGGGCCTTGCTTTCTGTGCATGGATCTAAGCACCAAGTCCCTGACCCATCCCTCTGACCCAACGTGCTGCACTGGGCTCCCCCTCTCTCTTGCCCAGAGAAGCTGTGGGTGCCCCATCCCTGGAGGTGCTCAAGGCCAGGCTGGATGGGGCTTTGGGCAACCTGGGCTGGTGGGAGGTGTCCCTGCCCATGGCAGGGGCTGGAACTGGATGGGCTTTAAGGTCTCTTCCAACCCAAACCAGCCTGTGATTCTGTGCGAGCTGGCTTGGGCACCTCCACACAAAAGTTTTGATACGGGCACGCTGCTGAGTGAATGAAGAAATGGAGAAATGCAAAAAGAGCGCCTTCAAGTTGAGCTAAGAGCAGGAGATGGTGGATGTGTGCTGACTGCAGGCAGTATGGCTCAGGGAAATATATTAAAATGGAAATTGTTTTTCAGAATGGGCTTGCAGAATAGCTGATGGTATCTTCAAACTGTGGAAAACACCCTTCAACAGAAGGTTTTTCTAATTAGGCAGGTTAGACTTACGGAGCAGGTGTCTAGGTGTCTGTGAGCTGTCACAGACTAACAGGGAGCTGCCGCATGTTTTTCAGGCATTAGCAGCAGAGGAATATGCTTTTTCTGAATCCCAGGAGTTTGTCAAAGCTAATTTCCTGTGTTGATGTTGGGGTAAGGCATACAAAATAGGCAGCCTGGCAGCTAAAGAAAAACGAGGATATTTGAAAAAGGATATGCTTTTTATTTACTCTAAGTGACGGATATTGGCTGAAATGTGAGAAGAAATAAGGGGGGGAAATGTGCTTTGCTATCTTTTTTTTTTTTTTCCTGAGCTGTGCATTTTCTCGCTGCCTATTTATATATCCCGGAGAAAGTATGTCCTGCAATTCATTTTTTTTTTAAAGATTTTTCTGTTGTCACTGCTCTTTCTTGCAGCATGAGCATCTCGAGCCCAGTGCCTGTGTGCCGGGTTACATGTAGGATTCACCATAGCTGTTTGGATTAAGGGTCCATCCAGACAGGTATCTGATTCCCTACATACATCACGCATGACTTCAAAAACTTTGGTTTTGTGCCAAGATTCAGCTTGTGTCACAAGCAAAGAGTGTGGTAGCAGCAGCACACGGATCCTACAGTGTTGGAGCTCATAGAGGGAAAATAGCAGCAGGTAACAGAGCTGACCTGACAGAGGACTGTGCCTAAATGTGGTGGCTAACCCTCTGTCTCCCTCTACAGAGTGAGCTTCTTCACACAGAAGTAGGCTCCTAACTTGTCTGCAGATAAAATTACATGAGATCAACCCTCCAGGCCCTTGCAGTGCCCCTTGAGGATGGTGAATTTGAGGTTATGAGAATTAGAAAACTTAGAGAAAACTTCTCCAAAGTGAGCCTTCTCAGTCTCTACAAGTCAGGAACCTGGGCTTTGAGACCGCCTGCATTTAACATGTTAATTCCTCCACGACTTTCTCTGCTTTCTTAGATCATTTATACTTCTGGCTACCCCAGCATCCGGTATCAGGACGCCTTACCCTTCAGTTCGGCATAGCATAAAGGAGCACTTGCTTTTGTTTTACATCTGCTATCTGATGAGTTCCCTCCTACTTTCCTGTGCTGTGATAATTATCAGCTCATTATCTGCTTTTCTGTCTGTGGCACAGAGCTCCAGCAATGAAAAAAGGCCGCACTGCCTTTCCATGAAGTCAACAGGAGCTCTTGCATGGTTGGCAATGTTAGAAATGAATGAGTTAAGTGCCTCGTGTTTTGGGGCCAGACCTGAACACCTCCAGCAGTACTTTTTGGCTGTGTCTTTGCCTGGCAGTTGTGCTTTCCTAGTAAAGGATGAGCGAGGGAGATTTCTTCCTCCTACCCTCCTGCAAGCGAGCAATTTTCAGCCTTTGAGCTGAGGCTCCTACAAGAACAGGAGGGACCTCCTCAGCCCTGATGGGAAAGCACTGTGAGGTAGAATTTGATGTGAGCTTTTTCAACACGTTGCTGTTTATTTTCAAATGTGTTGTCAATGCTTTGATTTTTTTTTTTCCAAAATAAATAAATAAATAGGTTTTGAGCAGTGAACTTAGATTGATCCTCATCATACGTGAGTTTGAGGGAGGTCTGATGATCATAAATGTGTGAACGGTTCTCTTTTCCTTTCTCCTCTAGGATTTTAGATAATGGGCTGTGTGCAATGTAAGGACAAAGAAGCAACAAAACTGACTGATGAGAGGGATGGGAGTTTAACGCAAAGTTCAGGCTACCGCTATGGCACAGATCCCACGCCACAGCACTATCCCAGCTTCGGTGTGACTTCAATTCCAAACTACAACAACTTCCATGCCACAGGAGGCCAAGGACTGACGGTGTTCGGTGGAGTCAACTCCTCCTCTCATACAGGGACGCTGCGTACAAGAGGAGGAACAGGTGACTGTCAAAGTCTTGTTTCAGTGCACTCGTTGGGCATCAATCCCGTTATTACACTGGGGTCCCAGCTGTCTTGGCATGCTCTTTTGTGTAAATGTTACCTTATAAATTAACGCAAAGAATTGGGGTGGAGCTGGGTCCTCAGCCCTGCCTTTGCAAACTTGCAGATGTTAGTTTGCATGGGGGATGAGAAATTATATATACTGCATGGCCAACTGACCACCTCGTCCCTCTACCTGGGAATGGAAGGTGTTGTTTGAGGCACCTCAGGTGGTTAACGGGAGATATTTGGTGTAGGTACATCTCAACTCTTCCAAAACACCTTGCCTACTTGGTATCCCTGCATTGTGTGTGGGTGCCAAACCAAGACGACTGATGACTCTAAAATCTGAAGGAGGTGGCGTGCCCACTAGCTGCATGAAAGCACAAGGATTAGTGGGAGGCTAGAGCAGGAGACTTCAGTTTATTTTTCTCCCCAGCAACTGGAATGGCTTACATTAAGCTTAGCCACCTGCTCTCCTGAAGCTCATTTTTCTTCTGTTTTTGGTGATGGAGTGTAACTCACCTATCTTCTTCTTTAGGTGTAACTCTTTTTGTGGCGCTTTATGACTATGAAGCAAGAACAGAAGATGACTTAAGTTTTCACAAAGGAGAAAAATTTCAAATACTTAACAGCTCGTAAGTTTTAGGCTTGTGAATATGCTTTTTAATATTTTTAAACTTGTAACATTGACAATTATATTTGCTTATGTCATTAGTAAAATATAATGTTGGATATTCAATATATGTAGGGCTTTTACTCGTTTACTTGTCTTTGCCTTTCAAGTGTTTATTACAGAAAAACAACTCAACCACATGCAGCTTTACTTCAAAAGTAAGCATTAGATTGTGTGATTCACTGCTTACATTTCACAGTAAACTCACATTCAGACCTGAGAGTACCAGCCCTGTGCTTTACCAGAAGCCACAGAAGCTCTGCAAGATTTATACTAGCACTTTCTGCAATCTGCTGCAAGCATCTCTACACAAGAACAAGCTAAAAAACAATTTACAAAAGAGAACTTGCACAGACTTGCATGTCAACATACGCTTAGAAGTGACAATTCTTTTTGTTTTAAAGGTAGGTGATATAATCTGGACTTGCTAGTAAGTTAAGTGAAAACACATCACTGCACAGTTGCATTTCATATAAAAAACACACTTTCATCCTGGAAGCCATCAACTTAAAATTAATTTCATTAACTGTCCAGAGGAAAAAAAATTAGCAATTTAAAATAACATCTAAAATTACTGTGCTACTGACCTATATCAGAACATCTTTCAATTCCTGGCTCAAAACAGAAAGTTGAAAGCTACATAGCATGTACAAGTAAAAATGGGTTAACAAGCAAGTGTGTAGCTTTTAGAGGCTTTGTAATATTGCTCTCATCTTTTTTCTTATACTATGTGACAGTGAAGAAAATTCATCCCTGGTGCAGCTCCTGTTAATTTTAATTGAACAACTCCAGGCTTGGAGTTGGCTCAATGTGAATTAAAGTGGTAAAAAAAAATAATCAGGTAATTCTGGGGAATATTTCATGAAGCCATGGAGCTGAGGACCTTTGATGTAGATGAAAGCACAGAAACTTCAGTTACAACTAGTAGAGGGAGCAGCACTGTAAAGACCTCTCTACTTCTAAATTATCACTTGGAAAAAAAAAAAAAAGACACCTTTTTTAAAGTATTATCCTTTTTTTTTTTTTTCTTTTGTGTTGCGTGCTGCTTTCCCAACTTTACTATGTTGTAACCTGAAATAAATAGAAATTGCATGCATTGTGAATTCCTTACACGTGCCAGCTGATGGAATTAGGGGGTGCTCGCAGGGATGTGCAGAGCAATGATACTCAGAGTCAGTGGGACAGAGAGATTGTGGGTGGTTGTGGTAAAGGCATTTTAATGCAGGTAATTACTGCCAGGAGGAAAGCTTTTTAAGAGAAGAAAAAAAAAAATCATTCAGTGACTTTCCTGTAGGATTATAGATGCACAGTTCCCATCGAAGCCAGCTCTGCTTATAAACACAGGACCTAACCACGCTCCTGGAGGACTGACAGCCAGGCTGGGAATCTCCAGGGAGCAGCTTTTCTGTGAGAATGTTTCATCTCTCCACTTATATCAGAAATGACATGAAAGCAGACCATTTTTTGGAGTCTGCCACTGCTGCCCGCCCCAAGGAAGTACAAAAGTGCACTCGACCAGTTTTTCGGGATTTTTTTGAGAGGGTCGGGTTTGTCTTAACTCCAAATGAACGAAATTTGATTTGCACTTTGGGTGAACGGTTGAGGTCAGCACCACCTGAAATGGCACGCAGAGGGCATCCCTGCCATTTGATGTCAGAAGTGGTCCATTTCTGGGGCAGTTCAGAGCAGATTTCAGAGCTCAGAAACACCCCACCATCCCCACGGCCGCTCCTGCATGCCCTGGCTAGCTGCACTGACTGGCCTTCTCCTAACTTAGGCTCATCAGGTGGGTGTCTGCTGTATTCCTCCTCCTTCCTGGCAGCGCTTTGAGAGATTCAGGCTCCTCTCTTAAAGCAGAGGGGGGTTTTCCTGATGTTAAGATCTAGGGCACGTCTTTTTTCCCTCCCTAGGTGCGATGAGATACCTCCATCTAGTGGACTGTCTGTGCAGTAAGGAGAATAAATGGGAACCAGTGATACTGGTATAGTTCTGCTGCTGACTGTTCATGCCAGCCATCAAGGAGCTGGGCTGTGTATCAACCACAGCATGGCACAATCTCCCAGAAATCATCTGCAGCAGCATATGGGGGTAGTGTTAGCTCTGCAGCTGGTAAAATTAGGGACATAAACAGGGTCATTTGTCTGATATACTAATACACAAGTAATATGTATTAAAACAATGACAGCTGCCAGCATCTAGAAAAGCTAGTTTTTCTTCAGTTTTGGAGCTGTAGCATTGGAAACATTACTTTTTTGATTCATCACAGCTGTTTTCTAGTTGTTTTCCATATTCTTTCTAGCTATAAAAGAAGGTGGAGTTGAAAATTTAAAATAAGAGAGCTCACCCTCACACAACCTTTCCTGCCTGTTTGTAACAGTCCAGACAATGTACTTTCTTTAACTGCTTGCTTATTGAAGAGGCAGGATTTTCTGAATTTTCTGGCCATGTTTGATAATAGCGTTTAATTTAGTGAACAAATCTTTTTTTAATTTTATTTATTTATTTATTTTTTCAGAGAAGGAAACCAAGAATTTTCTAAACAGTCCAGAAGTAGAAAATGCTTGTTAGGAGCAGTAGGAGTTATATATCAGGGAATTTGGTACTGAGAACTAAATACAAATTGCTCGATCCCAAATCATTGCATCCCGGTAAATGTCTGTTACAGCTGTGAGTTGTGCAGCAACATGCACTGTCTGAAGTGGGACCCCATGTCCCACTGTACACGTGTATGACAAAAATTGATGCTGAGCCTGTGGAGCACTGCCATAAGGTGGTCCTGCATGGACTCCTTCGTATTTAAATATTGTAGAAAAATGTGGTTTTTTAAGTATTTAAAAATGCAGCAAAGTCCTTTGCTATTTAAAATATCTCCTCCAGGTGGCCAGGAGAGGTAACCTAGAGAACGAAGTGTGATCTCTAAGGGCTACTTAAAACTCTGTGTTGATAGGTGGCTTTTTAATGTCTTGGGGTTTCAGATGAATAATGCTCGTGGAAGTTTGAATGTCGTGTTAAAATTAGCAGTGGATCTGAGTGTGTTCAATTTTGCCGTTCTCCTATAAGCTCTCTCAAGGGTCTGTATTAGAATAATTGCTATGGAGACAGTTTTCAATATTCCAGTCCAAATTCAGCCGTAACCAAACCTGATTTCACTGGGTTGTTACGCCTGTTTATGCCATTATGCTCCATTTGGAAGGCTACGTTCCTAATAATAACGGATGCAAAGAAATGTGTAGATTATCGTGGCTGAGATGCAAACAGCTTTCTCAGAAGTACACCCATGACACAGAGAGGAGCTGCTGTGAATTCCTGCCACACACGTTGCAGGTGTCGTTAGCAGTAAGAGCACCGTCTGTACAGCTGTGTCTCTCTCTCACTTTTCCTCACCTCTTTTTCTGCAGGGAAGGAGACTGGTGGGAGGCCCGGTCCTTGACAACAGGCGAAACTGGTTACATTCCCAGTAATTATGTGGCTCCAGTCGATTCCATCCAAGCAGAGGAGTATGTTTTCTTTTCACTGTAAAGACCCATTAGTGCTGTATTAGAAGAAGATTTGAGGAGTTTGTTTTGATTGATTGCAGTGATTTTTCAAATGGCTTACATTATTTTTATTTCACTTCTTGACTGCACTGATAAATAATTAGGTAATTAGTAACAAAAGAAGCACAAGCTCAGTGCTTTTTCAATGTCAAAACATAGGAAGAAAACCTAAAGGAACACTGGTCTGCTTCCTTTATTCGAGTGTCAGCTAATTTCAGGCTTTAAGCAAAAGACGCCCTTGTGTTTCCTGAAACGATTTGCAAAAATGTTCAGAGTCAATTAGTGTGCAAACCATCTCAGAAACGGGGCACATTGGATCAACATATGCCTATCTATGCCTACAAAACATAGAACAGGATGCATAGAACAGGATGCCACAAAGTATGGCTTGTGGGGATCTGTGCATTTTCTGAATCAGCTCTGCAGAAGGCCATGGACTCTACTGTTGAACTACTGCAGTTTGTACCTTAGTTTACATTTTGCTGTAGTTCATTGGCATTTTTCTGATAACTCAGTTATAAGGATACAGACATCATCTGGAATGGCTCTGTCCTGATTGCCTATGAAATCAAAAAAATATATATTAATTGCTGCCGGAAAGAAAAAGGTATTGAAATTATAAAAGCCTTATAGAACCGCAGTAAAGTGGTTGCATCTGGTCCTTCTACTGGGGTTTTGTAGCTGTGCTGGAGCAAAAAATGTTGAATACTAATCTGCCACTATGTAAGTCAAATATATAGTTTATAGAAATATCTACAAAAATGCTGCTTTTCAGCAGCAGTGCATTTTTCTGCCCTCTTTCTTGCCCATTCCTTCCCCCTCCAAGTCTTGCTTACAGTTTGTCCCAATGTGGCCTTTGCTGTGAGACGCCAAACAAGTGTTCTCAGCATCTACTGATTATAGGCATAATGCACAGGTTATTGTACAAAACATACAACATCTACTTCATAGATCTGCAACATTGCTTCCACGCTACAACAAAAGAGACATAATATGACAATAGTGGTTGAATATACATAGTTTCCACAAATTGTCTACCATGTCTGAGTTCTGTGGCACTATCTATAATGAAGTAATAAGGTAATCCTATATAGATAGCATTTTTCTTACTATTTCTGATGTTTCCTTAAGGTGGTACTTTGGCAAACTTGGCCGGAAAGATGCTGAGAGGCAGCTGTTGTCGTTTGGAAACCCAAGAGGTACCTTCCTGATCCGGGAAAGTGAAACTACCAAAGGTATGCTGGCCAAGGCTTTTCTGACAACAAATGAGAAGACGTGACAAAAAATCACACTAAGTTTGTAAAACACCGTTTTCATTGCTATGAAGGTAGAGAAAAGCGCCATGTTGCATGCATTTGATGGAACATCCTGAGTTATGGAGTGAGTGTTAGAAGCAGAGAACAACCCAAGAACCCAAGAAAAACCATGCCAAGCTCTGTGCATGGCATCTGCCGTTCAGGTTGTGCTCAGGCAGGGTGCTCTGCTGTCACACTCTGAACATGGTGCTGTCTCTCAATGAGTTGAGGTTAGCACCACTGCAGTGGAGCTGGGTGGAGACGGGCCCCTCAGAACAGCACTGTGGGGCTGCCAGAGGTAGAGGTGGTTAGCTTACTGGGAATAGGTGCTGGGAATCTGCAGTGTAGTTTGGGGAGATTTACTGCTTTCCTCAGAACAAGCAGAATATCTTCTTGGCCATAGGATGAAGTTTGTGGGTGTGGAGGGTGCTGATTATTATTTAGGGAAGGTTAGGATTGGTTTGGTTTTTTGTCTTTCCTCTCTGAAATGCTGGATCCCTGGGGAAAAATAGTTTTAAATTCATAGACTAGTGATGAGAAAACTTTACAATATGTACAATGAATATATTCAGAAAGTATTCAGCTGTATACATTCTGTTGAAATCAAGTGGAAGGATGTATTCTCCTCCTCCCCTGTAAAAATACTGGAGGCATTCCAGTTTTCCTGGTGGGTGCTATCATTGCTTCTACGTTTAGTTCGTGAGGCCTGTCAACATCTTCTTCAAAGCTTTGTATGTATGGAAAGATCTTTCTAACTCATACAGCTGTTGAGGAGAAAACATGCAACTAACTGAAAACAAACTTGGCTATTTCTCAACTAACCAGCAATCTGAAACAATAGCTTTGGGAAGCATAAGTCACTGGAATTAAGTTCTGAAGTCTAATGGTGGTTCATGTAATTAAAGCACTGAGTTGTCAGTGCTTTGATCAGAGCACACTCCGTCAGCTCATGTTAGCATGCAAAGTGGTTGGAGTCATGGCTGGAATAAGGGCTTAAAGAAGCACCACTGCTCCCTTCTCTCTGAGCTATCTTCAGGTGCTGCGTTCTGCCTCCTGAATCTGTCCGTTTTAGAATTTTGCCTGCTGCAGTCACCAGAATCCTCCTTCACTTTATCAACCTCGAGGACCATTAGTGATGCAAAATCAGCCTCAATGTGCTGTTGTTTCAGACAGCTGATTTCCCATCTTGCCACCCTGCAGCTTCATCATCCCTTATCTTGCAGTGAGGCACTCTCACCAGGACCAAGATCTGCCCGAACTTGCTCTTTTTCTGCAAATAGCCTCCACCTGTCCATTTTCACCAGCAGTTGTTGTGTGTGTGAGAAGCAGGCAGGCTTCATTCCAGTCTGTGCTGAGTTTAAGAACTCTCTAATACAAGCATGCTTGGATCCTAAAAACAACATTGTTTCCCTAAACCCTGTTATCTGTTTAGTCTGTTCTGACCTTCTTTACACAGTGACAGGGGATATGTTTTGCAGGACTGTTTACATAGCTAAGTAAGTCAGGTTTCTTACTAGAGCTTCTTGTAATTGGGGAAAATGGAACAATCCATCCATCACGGTGGGGTTTGTAGCAGCAAGCTGGATTTCTCTGCATTAAGGCTTAAGGCTTTCTGCATCTTCAGGCTGAGTTTGCATCACAGCCATTGGCAAAAACAAAACATGCATGTTTTTTGTCAAAAATGCCTGTGTCCCTTCTAATCTTTGTGGCGTGTAAATATGTTCTCAGAAGACAAAAAAGGGAGTTTGTTGTTCATGGGAAAGGAAAAAAACGACTGGGAGGACTGCATGGTGCATTCTCCACTAAGCCCTCTCAAAGTGCCTTGCCCCAGCTAGTCATCTTGGGCTTGAGGCAGGAATTGTTTGGTGACCTAGAATTGTCCCGTCTGCTTTAAATAATAACAATAATAAAATTAATCAAGATCATGTTAAAAGTATCATCATGGATGACTTCAGCATGAATGACCTCCCTTGATCATGGTCGCCTTCTCTCCTTACTTCCAAAATAAATCAGTCAGGGCTGGCTTTTCGTTTCTTTCAATGCCTCGCTACCCAGGTACTTCATCAGCTCTTGTCTGGATAATCCTTCACCTGGTTTCAATCTCCACCCTCCAGTGCTGTCTGGTTTTAGGTTCATTTTTTAAAAAAATCATTAGAATGATATATTGTAATGTCATATTTCTACCCAATTTTTTATTACTTGTATCTTTTATATTTCAATCTATCCGCGGATAATAATGAGTAGTCTAAATAACCAACAGCCTAAATAAATGAATGATAAAATCCATCTTGGTTCTTGTTTTTGTCCAGATTTGAACTAAAGCTCCAGTCCTGCAACTTGATCCGAGGTCATCGGGGGTCCATGAAGGGCCACCCACGCAGATCTGATTGCAGACCTGGAGCCAGGGATTGTTTACATTTTCCTAAAGAATCCGAAATAGTGACCAGATAGGCAGGGAGTGTGACTAAAGAAAATACAGCTGCTGCTGTGTTTGTGGATCAAAACTCACAACTGCAGAGGTGGAAAACCCTGCCTGGAAAAACGTGAAAGTAGGCAGGCAGCGTACAACCAGCAGTGCTGGTACAAGGCAGGCACAAAATTAGCTTGCAAATCCCCCAAACGCTTTGAACTCCTAGCTTAGAGAGATGTCCTTACTTAGTAGGAGAATCTCCTCAAAAAAATAACCTAAACAAACAGTATTTTTCTACACTTAGAAATAAAAACCCTGTCACTTCTCTGAGGGTGTCTGCCATTCACATAAAACAGAATCATGTGTGTAAGTGCTGGCTCTTTTCCTCCTATTTAGAGGATAAACAACAGGGAATTTGAGAAGCCCTTGGTGTCAGGGAGTCAGGGTGGAGAAGTTTTGTTCTCCTCTGCTGCTCCACTCGGTGGTGAGCCATTTACCAGTGTGACCTGTTGCAGTATAACACAGTCAAATAAATTTTAGAGTCTCATAAAACATCCTCCTGGGGAGAGGGGAGACATCCAAGAAAGGCATTTCATATCAGGAATCTCAGCCACGTAACCGTGTTTTTTTAAAACTATTTCATTTAGCTGGAGGTGATCCTGGAGGATGTGAATCTGTCACGCGTGTTGAAAAGTACTGTGATTTGGATCATCAGCAGTCCGTGCCATCAGACTGTAGGAATCATTCTGCCTTTCAGACTATCCAAAATTGTCTGCCAGTGGTTTTCCTTCCCTGTTCTTAGCTGACATGGTTACCAGTGCAAGCAGCCTGGACTCCAGAAGGAGGACCTTTCTGACATCTCTGCAGCTGCCAGTTACCTTTGTATTTTTCTTCTAATTCCTGAATTACCCTTGAATAAACACAACATCAATCTGAACCCTGAGCAAAGACATGACTTCACTGCCTTTGAGATGGCCATGTTTTTGCTCAGAAAACTGCATTGTGCTATAAAATATGGCTTCATCTCTGAATCTATAGAGAACCAACAGATCATTAAGACACCTGAATGTGCAGGTCCCCATGTTGGTGGCCCAGCCTGTGGGAAAACTGCTGCCAAGCAGGATGTCTTGAGGCATCTCACATGGCCCTTAACCCCTGTGTTTGGGCATCTGAATCCCATCAGTAAGCTCTAAAGTTCCAGCATGGATTTGAGAAGTGAAATGTTCAGTTCTTGCAGGTCTTCTGGTGCGTAGTGTTAGCAGTGTACAACCTTCCCAGGACTGTGATGTACAAAATATGCTATTTTTTTTGTGAAGAAGCTTGGGATCCATCTGGGTGACAATGCTACCTGTATATAAAGTCATTATTTCCAGTGCTCCCTATGAAAATCTTGACATTTACCACCTACTGGCATTTAGCTGAAAAAGAGTATTTGCAGAATGACCTGGCACTTAAAATGGGAAAAGTCAATTTAATAACTTGAAGCACTAAATGTTAAAATACGAATTTTCATTTACATAGACATCCTGATTTCCTTCCAGAAAAGTATGAAAGGGACACGGCGTGAACACTAAAATTTCCATGATACCTCCTTTAATGTGGTAGATTCTCTTGTTATTTTCAAGATACAATAGGTATTTTTGAAGCAATTTCTCTTTCACTTTATAACAAATGACCAGCAAATGAAAATTTGTGTCTAAAAAGCCATTTACAATTTTTTCTTTCTCCTTTTCTTGGAACAGGTGCCTATTCCCTGTCTATTCGTGACTGGGATGATATGAAAGGAGATCATGTCAAACATTATAAGATTCGCAAACTTGACAATGGTGGATATTATATCACAACTCGGGCACAATTTGAAACTCTTCAGCAGCTGGTTCAGCATTATTCAGGTAACTTTTCAGATAATACGTAGCACTCTTAAGTACTTTAAAGCAAGTGTTTACTGCTGAGCTGACGGATGTGTAAGATGCCCTAAAGAGTCATTTGAGCTATGTCTCTTGCTTGTTGTAATGCATCTTCCATTATCCCTTTCCCATTACAGTTACAAATGGCTTTGAGTGCTGTTCACAGCATACAGTGGCTGAGCTTTTAAAAGCTAGCACTCTGCTG
The DNA here is from genome assembly GCF_964035555.1 of Netta rufina. Classification (NCBI taxonomy): domain Eukaryota; kingdom Metazoa; phylum Chordata; class Aves; order Anseriformes; family Anatidae; genus Netta; species Netta rufina. The sequence continues at coordinate 74,138,095 of NC_140125.1, read as the reverse complement.
AGGTAAAGGCTTTGCCTGCTCTCCCTTTTCTAAGCAAACAGAATTACTCAATTTGACTAGCACATCTGAATTCCCTCTGCATAAGCCAGTGCTAACACGTACCTTTTGCAGCACAGTATTCCTAATAAAGCAAATAGGGAATTGCAGTGTGGAATTCAGTCACTTAAAGCAATGACCAAAAGGTTTGCGTATATAACCTGACTCAAATTTTCCCATTGAGTTTGTGTTCACTGTGGAGAGTATTAACATTTAAATTTTAATTGGTCTAATTTTAAAAATAAATACAGCAAGGCGGGTGTTTCTCTATGCATACTGCATCCACCCACCAAGCTCTTTTTTTTTTTTTCTAAATTCCTGTGATTAAAATGTAACATGAACTATTCAACCCAAAAGTGCATCCTGCTGTCACTGGGGATTGGTATACAATAGTTACAACTAAAAAAACCCCAGACCTCTGCATAAGACCACTGTTTTTTATGTAAGATTGCCATGCTTCTCAGCATGGGCATTTTCAAAGCAGAAGTTTGAATTTTAAATTATTCTTTTTATTTTCTCCCTACTTTAGCTTTTCATATTAGCAAGTGACCCCAAATGCTCGCTGCTCAAAAACTTTTCATAAATTTTACTGGGAAATCAACTTCTTTGTGGGGTGTTTTTTTTATGTATTCTTTGTATTCTGTCTGCTGTATTCTTATGCTATTCATACTAGACATCTGGCTGTCTTCTCCGCCCAGTTTCTCGTGGGTATATGCTGCCTGGGAGAATTTCTAGCTGTTTCTGGTGACTCTGCATTAAGCTAAGCTAAAGAATGTATAAAAACTCACATCTAAGCATGATAATTTTCAAACTCCTTATACCAACTGGTATACGCCAACTTTTAGTTATCTGTGGTCAAAATATTTGGGTTGCATATTTCCCGTGCACAGATGCAGAGACACATTTGTCTCTGGACAAATATGGGAAAAGTCATTTCCTTGCCTCACAGATCAGTGAGATCCAGGCAGGGTAGCTCAGGAGCTGATGGTACAGACCCATCCCACAGCGGTTTCACCTGCAGTCTCCCATGCCCAGGCCCAGCTGACTCAAAACATAAATACTGCCTCTAACTACCTGCTCAGCACTCTGGATTCAGGGAGAGAGGTTTATGACTGCCTAGATTTACTTTTAGAAAGTGCTCAGGGATGCCCAAATGGCTCTGTAAAGATCAGCGTGGTTCCTGAAGAACCCTGAAGAGTCCATAGGTCAGCACCTCCAGCCTTCATCCCATCGCTGTCCAGTCCTGGGTCAGGAGTTGGAAGTACCAAGTGTGGCTTTGCACAGACACCATTCACCATTCCCTAACAACAAATCTTTCAAGGATAAGTATTGTTCTGGTGCGTGCAGCCCGGGCTTACTGGAGCATCAGCATGCCAAGTTGTTTGTTTGTTGTTGTTGTTTCAATTAAAGAAGACAGGGAGGTCTTGTAAACCTCTAGTTCTTTTCTGCAGCTATCCAAAATTGTAAGGAAGCTTTCCAGATACTGTCCGTATTTGGAGTAGTCCCTACCCTGATGTTCCTATTGGAATTATCTTGGAATAAGATGTGCCAACTGACCAGCTCATCTTCCCATTCTGTGGACTTTGCTGTCCTGCTGCAGGAAGCCCAAGGTTCCTGTCAGGGTGTCTCTGGGGACTGACCCACCACCTCATAACAGCTGTGCTGAGGAGGGAGAGCGTGGTGTTGCAGGAACTTTGGTGTTTGCCCACCCTGTGATGCTGAAAGAAACTTTTCACCTTCCCAGAAAGAAGTCTTGTTCAGCAGAATAAAGATTGTATTTCAGACTAAAAACCAGTAGCAGTTGCCCACCTTGTCCTGCTCTGCTGTCCCGTTTTAAGATGCAAGCTGCTCTGCAGCTTTATATCATAGCCTACTTGGTGCTGCATAGTACATTACACAACATGTATGTGTAGGTGTGTATATATATATATATATATATATATATATAAATCATTGGTTTTACTCTGGCTAAAATATTTTGTGACTTTTGTCACAGTTCAGTCTTCTGTGAAGCTTTGCAAGAGACAAGTAGAATGAATCTGCCCCAAATGATGCAGGACTGTCTTCATACACTAATAAAAGTCTGTTTTATTAGGAATGCTAGAAAAAGACTGCTAGAGGATACCCAGAACAATACATTTTCACAGAATAGGATATAAAAAATACCATTTCAGAGGTCACATTAAAAAAATTGCAAAAACTCTGCCTAATTTTCATCACTGTGATTCTCAGAAAATCTGAATCCTCCCTATGTTTCTGTTACTTAGTTCAGGAACAAATCAGCTTGTAAGTTACTGACGATATTTAAAAAGTTATGCTGTACTATATACTATACCAGTTACTTATGCAGTTATCTTAATGCAGCTTTGTGGGAGAAGGGAAATCCTGAGTCCATAAGAGAAACCATTGATGGTCACCTTCAATTGCAGGCTGTGGAAGCAGAAACTAAAATATTTCCTGTTCTGTCTCAGATGAATATGTTTCAGTGTTCAATTTCTAATCTTCCAGGATGCTTTGTGGTATGCAACTAACAGCTGTTGTGAGTAGCATTGTTTTTATGCTTACTGTTTTTGTTTCATGTCACACTTTTTTTTCTTTCCTCTTCTTTGCTGTTGGCTTCACTTCTGGCTCCATCAGAGAGAGCTGCAGGTCTTTGCTGCCGCTTAGTAGTCCCCTGTCATAAAGGAATGCCAAGGCTTACTGATCTGTCTGTCAAAACCAAAGATGTCTGGGAAATTCCACGAGAATCCCTACAGTTGATCAAGAGACTGGGAAATGGGCAGTTTGGGGAAGTATGGATGGGTATGGAGCAAAATAATTATTCTAAAATAGCTCTCTGTGTGGGGATTGCAAGATGGAAGGTGAAAATGTAGGACATCGTGACCCACAAGAAAAAAGAAAGCAAAGCTCAAATTGTTAGAAGAAATACCTTTGCAATCACGACTCTGACCCTGAAATTATTTAATTTAATCTTCAACTTTTACTGTAATGGATGGCAAAAGAAAACTGAAATTTCATGTTTCCTTGGAAGGCTTCAATTATGACAAATTACCACCATTTTAATAATAAATCACAGCTCACATAGCAATCTGTTAATTATACCAGTGAGCCTTTTCCTGCAAGCTAATAAAAATGTCTTTACCTTCAGTATCCAAAAATCAGTGTTTGCAAATGAACCTTAATGCAGCACTGAAACACAAGTCACCTTCCATCTTTCTCAATGCATGCATAATTTTGGATTATAAGTGTGTTTTTTTTATTAATTTCCTCTCCTATAGAGAAAGCTGATGGTTTGTGTTTTAACTTAACTGTGATTGCTACGAATAATACCCCACAAACTGTTGGATTGGCTAAAGATGCATGGGAAGTTGCACGTGATTCATTATTTCTGGAACAGAAGCTTGGTCAGGGCTGTTTCGCTGAAGTGTGGCGTGGTAAGGCAGAGAATATATTTTCCTTTGGATGGATCTTTTAAGGCCCTCTTGGCTGAAATAAGCATTTCAAGTAGAGATCTTAAGGCTAAAAGATCAGAATAATGCAAAATGTTAGACTGTATCACCTCAAACAGACATACATACAGTAATCCCCATGGAAACTTGCTTTCATTTACACACACTGATAGGAGAGTGCAGGGCTTTCAACTTCATTAATTGCATTGAGTTTATTTGAGTGACTACACAGTTGTCAGGTTTTAAAACAGAAATGATTCTGAACCTTTAAAGCAGAATGGCTAACCAGAAATTAACCTGGTAAACAGGCATTTTTCTTTCCTCATCTGTTTTAGCATTGCTAGGGTCAGACCCTGAAATTGCTTCCATCCCCTCCCCCAGATTTAAAGATTAGCAAGCTAATACTGTCAAGCCAGCTTTCCCATGCATCCACTCCATTAATTCAGTTTTGAAATTTGTATCTGCAGCAGAATCCTGTAACTCAATATAGAGACCAGGGACAATAGAGTCAAGACTTGCCCAGCCCAGCTGAACCCACACTTTGAAGTCCAGAAACACTGACATTTTCCAAATCCACTGACATTGTTTTCTGCCCACTTGCCAGCTTTACTTACTACTCCCTTTCTATGGGCCTCATTCTTTTAACGACTACAGAACAATAGCAATTAAAAATATATATAAATCTTAGAATGGCCGTAGCATTGAAACACAATGTAGTGGCCATTTAATAAGAGGTGGGCTCAATTCTGGTGCCAAACTGCACTCTGTGTAGCCTCTTTTAAAACGTCTGATTCAAATAAAGACTCACCATATGTTGTTTCTTTACTTCATAGGCATTTGGTGGAGTGGTTTGGTCGTTCTTTTTGTTGCAGCGACACAAAGAATGTAAAACCAAAATAACCAGTGGGTTCTCCTGGGCTCTTGCAGCTGTTTTCCGTTGCAAGACTACAGCAAGGAGCATGGCAGCAAGTCTGAAATTTATAGAATGTGTTTGAGCTATTACCAAAAAAAAAAAAAAAAAGATAAAAACAAACTATGTTTTATATTAGCATCCCTATATAACTGCAGTTTCACCTTCTTGTTTTCCATCTTGAATGCACGTGAGAGTTTCACGTTGATGTTAATAGTTAGTGGCCAGCGTTTTTTGTGATCTTGAACTGTTACAATAAGCTAAAGTAAGAAATGTAATTAAAAAAAAAAAAATCAGCTATGAGAAACAAAGTGCCAAGTGTCAGTACCAAATATCTGTCAGAAATGGAGAAAATATTATTACAGTTGTGACATTATTTTTCCTAATGTACAGTAAAAATGTTAATAGCCCTGCAGTGTTACCAAATTGGAATAGATTAACACGGTAAAAAAGAATAAAAAAGCCATTAAGTAGTAACTAACTACCTGCAGGAGGAGTTCAGAGGGAGGGCTCCGCTAAGGAAAGTTATTTAATTGTCTGTGAGATATAAAGATACCAAAACACAACAAGAAAATTTTACAATTTAAATTCGATGAGAGAATAAGTTTACCTTTCTGTCTGATTTTCTTTTCTTAACCAAAGGTAAAATCCTAGTTTATTGATGTCAGTGACAAAAACCCTGGTGTCCGTGAGGCTCGGGTTCTGCCCCAGTTTGTGTAACTGGTGCTGCTCCTGCGAGTGACTGGGACCAAAGCGCTCTGTGGGTCCGTGTCTCAGTGGCTCTATACAGGACACCCTCCCTTTCACCCATCCCAAAAGGTTTTGGCCACTCTGCTTGTGAAGCCAAGAGCTCAGGAGCCTGCCTTAGGTGCTCTCAGGTGCTCAGGACATCACTCCAGCCCCAGCAGTGGTCACAGCACTTAGCGCTGAGCTGGCAGAAGAAAACCAAGGTGTAGTGAAAACCAAACTCATACTGCACACATATTCTGGCTGATATGCATCTCAGCCCCTCCTCAAACAGCCTGTAGCTGCATGAGCAGCCCTGGAAGCAACAGGCAGCATTCGCAGCGGCTCCCCCACCGCTTCTCCCCTGCCCTGGATGAGGCGAGATGGCAGCTGGGAACTGACTGCTCACACAAAGAGCAACCCACTTCATTTATGCCCTGGCAGGCTGCAAGAGCTCACAGTGAAGTTATTTTGGCTTAACCAGTTCCTGTGCAGCAGCTGAGCCACGGTAACTGATAGTCAATGCGCTTTTCACAGATACATACTAGGAATTACCCTTTTTGTTGACACCCTAATTTATAGAAGCTAGATTTGAGCCTCAACCTTCAATGTACTTTGTAGGTCTTCTGCTATTTTCATGTTCATGTGCAGCAGAGTAGGTTTCTCCCAGCACAATTTACATCTGAAGTCACATAGTGCTGCTCTCCAGCCTTGTTAAAACACAGCTCCCTGTTCACACACTGTAGGGGATCTTTGGGATCCCAATTAAAAGAATGGCACTGCTGCACTCTCCAGTCAGTGCGTGCTCTGTAGAGAGACGATGGGGAGAGCATGGACTGCTTATAATTGCATTAATATATCTGTATAAATTTAGTTACTTTAAAAGTAACGTAATAAATAAACTGCCATTGCTTCCATTGCTCCTCTTTACTGTAGGACCAGAGCAGTGAATTTATCAGTAAAGGCAGTCGAGGATTTCTCTGAACACCCGTAGCTCTGTGTGTGTCTGACAACTCCACAGCGCTGTATGAAAACACACAGCTGAGATGTGTTCGCCTGGACTTCTGCCAGCTCACAGAGCAAGCTGCTGGGGATCCTGCACTTCCAGGGCTGGTGGCTTCAGCCCTCGCTGCAGGCTGCTGCGAGCTCAGGGCTCCCGCTCGGCTCCACGGCAGCCCTGCCTCTGAAGCAGGGTTCAGGGAAACCTGGCCCAGGGGCAACCAGAAGGCTCTAGGGAAGCGGTATTTCTGCCCGCTTTCGTTTTCTTCACTTGCCCTTCCCCTGAGCCCCAGAGAAACCTGTTAACGTAGGTAGCTGCTGATTTTTTCCTTTCCATTCCTCCCTCTCCTCCTTGCAAACTCCCAAGTGCCACCCCACCACTTGTGGGAAGCCCTGAGTCAGCCTCCCCTGGCTCTCCCCAGCTCCTCGTGCAGGCTTTTGGGGTCCAGAGCCAGGTGCCTCCCTTCCTTGCCCTTCTGAGCCTTTGGCTCTCCCCACAAGGATGCCCCAGCCCCTCGGGAGCAGCTCTGGCACGTCCTCAGCCCCACTGTGAGGGTTGGTAGATCATGGTGTGACCATGTCAGTCCCAACCACGAGCAGAGAACAAGGTGAGGTGGGGAGGAACCTCCTCATTTTCAGCCAGCAGCTGCCGGGCTTCCAGGGGCGAGGAGGGGAAGGGAAAAGACACATTTCGGTCTGGAGACAGGCCCATGTTTGTGAAATGAAATCGATTCCGAATTTGTTCCTTGGGAATTTTTCTCATATATTTTTTTCCTCTGACTCAGAAGAAAAACAACATGTCAAAATGCCTTGCAAATGGAAAGTTCTGGGTTTAACCAGTTCTGTTATCCAAATCTGTGACTGAAGCTGTGTTGTTGTCTGGAGTCATTCCTTATTAGCAGGGAAATGCATAAAGATGGATTTCAGCAGTCCTGCATTTTTTACTCAGAGGAGGTTTCTGTGGACATCACTGGAAGCGTTGTCTGAGTAAGACAAGAGAGATCACACCCCAGTGCCAATGGGAGTATTATTTTTTGGTATAATAGAAAAAGACTAAGACATGAGGGAGGCGTGGGAGGAATGTAAATGAAAAGGCAAAATGTGAAACCACTCTTAAAAAAAAAACAAAAAACAGTCTTGTGTCCTTGTTAGTTTACTCCTCTTTTTATGTATCAGTCAGAAAAAGGAGCAGAAGATGTTTAATCTAACTAACTGTCTGTGCTTGTAGGTACGTGGAATGGAAATACTAAAGTGGCTATCAAGACTCTGAAGCCTGGCACTATGTCTCCAGAGTCATTCCTGGAGGAAGCCCAAATCATGAAGAAGCTAAAACATGACAAACTGGTCCAGCTCTACGCCGTGGTATCTGAAGAACCCATTTATATTGTCACGGAGTACATGAGCAAAGGTGAAGCCAGAGCTGCTGCCCTTGATAACAGTATTTTTTCTTTCTTGAAGCTCGGAGGAAGTCTCTGAGTCTCATACAGAGTCATTCAACTCTGAATGGGGCCCAAAAACTAAAATCCCCTAGGTGTACAAGCAAGAATCACATAAAGAAAGTTTGCATGAGGTGGACAAGGGAGAAGCCAGTGCATCTTAAGTGTTTTCAACTGCATCATTGTAATATATGATTTGCACATATGATTCTTTTTTCTTTTCCCTGTTCTTTCCCCTTCCCTTTCTCCTTCTCCTTTCTCTTTTTCTTTAAGCTACCTAACTGGTAACAACACAGTAAAATGAGAAAAGAAAGACTTTCAGCTCCATCAGATCTCCAGCAGGGGTGCTGAGAGTAGAGCAAAAAAATCTGCCTGTTTTGGAAAAGCAAAGGAACCAAATAGGAAACATAAGTTCTCACAGGGAAATTTCATTGTACATTGGAGGATACACTCTGAATTTTTCAGTACATTTTTTCAGCCTATTTGGAGTTGATTTTTATTTTCCTGGCAGGTGCCTGCCCACCTCCCTGCTCAGAGGCATCCAAACGCTGACTAACTCACACTTTAATCATATGTCTTAGTGACAAGCATGTGCTTTTTCCCATTAAAAGAAAAAAAAAGAGAAAAGAACAAGAAAAAGAAAGAAAGAAAAAAAACAACTTCTCAAAAGCCTTCTGAAATATGTGGTTTATTTTGGCTTAGTTTACTATTTTTTACTGTACCATTTTCCGTCTTTGTTTCTGAGGTTGTGGCTGAGGATTTATCAAGGGAGAAATGTCTAATTAACTTTCTTTTCCCCTTATTTATTAAACCAATTCACTGACCTTATTTAAAGGAGACTGCTACACTTCTCTGCTTAAATAAAAGGTTGGGAAGGGAGCTGTAGCACTCTATGCTATTTTTAAAAGCTACAGGGGACTTCCTTGCTTTTCCTTACAAGAGGGGCTTGTGTCCATATTGATTTTGCTAAAATCGCTTCCATTTGATCTCTGCTTGGTCTTCTCTAGTTTTGAACAGTGATCATCTAAAATTAATGGTTCATGTTTGTTAACTAGAGAAGGAGGGCTACAAATAGCGTGGTTACCAATTTCCTAAAGAAAATTAGCCTTTGTTAGTGCTAGCCCATTTGGAGTTACCAAGCTCCAGGCTGACCTTTCTTTTGGAGCAGGTTGAGCTGGGATCTGACTTTTTCCATAGCTTGTGTGGCTTGGAACCAAGCTGATGCTTTTCAGCGGGTTGAGGCCTTTTGAGAGCAGCAGGTATACAGTTTCAAAGAGCACTGGAAAAGTTAAGAAGGATCAGCTTCCTTAGTAATGGTCAGGAAAATTAAAAACAACTTTCTTCTCCCTGCAACTTTCTTTGGACTAGTGACATACTCTTCTGCAAGCCAACCTTAATGCAGAGTGAAACAAATATAGCAGGAAAATTTTAAACTCTTGTGTTTGCTTTTTTTTGGTTTTGTTTTGTTTTATTTTGAAATTGTCCACTTGCACTCAAAGCATTATTGTCTTTACTATTGCACATATTGTTGCATCTCCAACCTGATAGCCATTGTTTCCTCAACATTTCTGTATCGTGTCTACTTTGCTTTTACAGGGAGTTTGCTAGATTTCTTAAAAGACGGCGAAGGAAGAGCCTTGAAGTTACCGAATTTAGTGGACATGGCAGCCCAGGTCTGTTTTCAGAGCACTGAGCACTGAGATGTGCATGTTGTGTAGCCCACTGATGTCTGAGTTCCTTTTAAAATGCACCCATTGTGTTTCATGCAGGTGGCTGCAGGCATGGCGTACATCGAAAGGATGAATTATATACACAGAGATCTGCGATCTGCAAACATTCTGGTGGGAAATGGCCTAATATGCAAGATTGCTGACTTCGGATTAGCAAGGCTGATTGAAGACAATGAGTATACAGCAAGACAAGGTACATACAGCAGCAAGCGTAGCACTGAGCATCATTTTTGTGACAGGGGAAGGAAGAGTAGAACATCATTAAAAAAAAACAACAACTCTGTCCTGTGCTTTGGAGTTGCCTTCAGTAAATCTTGAACTCACATTAACTCCTAGCCCAGAACTCCACTGCCAAATGCATCCCTTACAGGGCAGGTCTGATTAGTTGTTTTTGTTTCATTTTGGTCAGTTTTTAAATGAAAGATGATGAATAGACACATGGGTGGGTGAAGTGACAGTAAAGATGAGATCCTCATGGTGCTGCAACAGAGAAGATGCTTTACTTTGCACAGTAGAAAGCCTGACTGGGGACAGAAAAGCCTGTTAACTAGTTCTTTAATGGTGTGCCTTCTAGTATTTACTAACCACTATCAACATTGCTGTGCTATTCTTGATTTCTGTATTTCCAACTGGTCAAAGAAATCTGTTTGAGAATTACGTCTTTATGCAATAGAGCTGTCTCCCTGAAAACTGTTAACTTGGAGAATTTAAAGTTACTTTAATAGGAAAGCCATTTTCCAGTGCCACACAGAATGCTGGGCACCGCCGACCACTGATATGCTGTAAGAACAAATCAAAGAGTACCACAGCTTTTTGAAAAAGCGTGCGTGTGTGTGTGTGTGTGTGTGTGCGTGTGTTCAGACTGAGCCATGACACAGGCCCTTTGTAGTTAGTTGTTCTTTACAAGTTGTGCTTAGTTGTCAGATGTTGGTCCAAGTCTGCAGAGCTACGGTTTTGTTCTCCTTCTGCTGGCAGCCCGCTGGTAGTGCTTGCTCAATATGTGTCGGTAAATACCGCTCCGGCCCTTCTCAGTTCCAAAGCCAGCAAGTGTCTTACTAAACCACGCTGTGTGTCATCAGAAAGTGAGTGAAGCTGAGTGCCTCATAACCCGCATTTACCCCTTCCTATTGCAAGTTTTTTCTCTTCGCCAGAAGTCCCTCTTTTAGCACAAGTTTCGCCATTAATTTCGCCAGTAAGGGGCTAATCCCTTTCTCTAACTTCCAAGCGCTGACAGAAGGAGCCAGAGAGTTTCCAGAAAACCTTCTTGCCTGGGAGCAGAAGCTCTCCCACTGCTCACACCCCTCCTAATTGCTGTCAGCAGTACCTAGTCACGGGGACGGGGAGCACGGGCTGCCTCCACGCTAACAGTTCACATTCAGGAGGGAAGCCCTGATTATTTCGTGGGGGCCCTTAAGGAACCTGTGATAGGCACTAATGCAGAGCTAACCACTACTGAGTGGAGCCTGAGGGTGAGAATTGCTCCTTGTGAGCAAAATAGCCTCGTGTCAGTCTCTCTGGAGTAACAACAGTGTCTGCAAGCTCTGCTCAGCAGAAAGCTGCCTGCTGGCCCTTCCCCTGTGCAAAACAAGACGAGTTTGCCTTGAAAAAGGCAGCCAGATCCAGTCTGTAAAATGGCTTTGAAACCGTTTTCTATATTATCTTCATTTTTGTCTGTTTCACTGCCATGTCTTTTGTTCCCCTTGGAAATGTCCCAGTGTATAGTTTGACAGGACTAATTATTCATTTGAATAGACAACTATGTAACCTACTTCTGGCCAAGTCTCTTCAAGCTCATGATCCCTAGGAAATCCTCTGATGACCTGTTTGCTTCCTGGTTTAAATGTGTTAGAATAGTTGTGCCCTCTTGACGTGTTAAAAATCCTTAAATACCCGACTGACTGATGTGGAGGAAAAGCTCAAATTTTATAAGACAATAAAAGTTGTTGGATTTGGAGTGGGAAAGCTTTGAGCTGCAGGAAGCGAAATGGCAGGGGGAGGGAGCGTGGTCGTAGGTATGTCCTGCCCATGGAAATTACTTGTGGAAAAAGTGGCTGGGAAAGGGGGAATGGCTTGGCCTTTAGCCTGTGTCACTGATGGTCAGGACACCAAGCCAGGTGGGCAGCCAGGGTTGAGCCTAGGACGTCTAATTTATTGAGGATGATGGCTTCTGATATGCCCCTGGAACTTTTCTCCAAGTGCAGTTCAGTCCCGTTTTGTTGTGTTCAGCTTCAGTTTTGATCGCTGCTTGGTGGCGACCACAGTATCAGAAGGAAATGGTCGCCTGTGCTCATTTCCCATGACCTATCCCTTCGGCATCTGGGGACTGCCGTGTTTCTCAAGCCGGCTTCTGCCGCGGTGGGAGTTTAGACACGGGAGGAGAGCCCGGCTGAGGGAAGGGGGTGGGCAGCGCTGCAGACCGGCAGCTCCTGTGGGAGGGAGGAAATGTTTTGCCTCCTGAAATCTGCAGATTAAAGCCTTCGGTCACTCTCTCCTCAGCAGTTTTGCTTCTCAGGGCTTAAGTGTGCTCACAGGGAGCTTGTTGTCGGCCTGAGGAAGAGGTGGTTTTCTCCGGCCTCGCTTGATCTCCTGCTCCCTTCCCCCACTGTCACTTTTGTCTCTGATTAAATATTTTGAAAGGAAACAGATGGGGATGCTTTGAGCCCCGGCGGGTTAGAGTGCGGGATTCCTGAACCTGTGTGGGTATTACTCAGCCTGGTGGTAACGTTTCACCAACCAGCTTATTTTCTCATTGGGTTGAACAAAGGAGGCCCGGCCGCTCCTGATTTATGAGAGGTAAATAAAAAGCGGTTCATTGTCTGTGCTGCCATTTCTCAGCAGTGGTCAGGAAGGAAAGAGATGGTCACACCGCTGATGATTTACAGTGTGTGACTAGCAGCCATGCACCGCCATTAAATAATACCCCCCCCAAAAAAAAAAAAAAAAAGTTCTTGGCTCGTAATGAACACTTGGCTCCTCTTGCTCTGAGAGGAAGTGAGTAATCAAAGGGGAAAAACATGCCTATTAAAGCGACGCCCATCTGAAAGGCTGCAGTGGGGAACTGTGCTGCTGCAGCCTGCACCGTCAGGGCTTGCTTCTTCTGGCAGCCGCTGTTGCAACATCATTTTCCCCCCGCACAGTGTCGGGCGTATTCAGTCTTGTTTCCTTCCATCCGTGATTTTGCCTGTGTTAAAGGCAAGCCTTGAGACTCCTGGTGTTCTGCAGGACAGAGAGAAACTTCCCATCACCTCAGACACAGGGTTTCCCAGCTCTGCTACCCTCTCACTTATCTGGTTCACAGCTCCGCGGAGTTTTGGCCAAGCACATGGCATTTTTGTGGAGAGTGCCGAGTGCTCCACAGAGCTGCTAGGGAAGAGCTGTTACTATTCTAAGCAGTAGCAGCTGATACAAATTTAAATTTGCCTTAATTAAAAAAAAAAAAAAAAAAAGAGCAGAATTATTTACCAGGCCATGATTCTGCTGCATTCACTGGCAGGGCCTGCAGCAGCACTGCTCTGAGCACACATGAAACAATAAGGATCTTATGCCTTCCAGGCAAGTCACAGCTATTTTGGGAGCTCTCCTACATGTTTGTAAACTTTCGGATCAACTTTTGCCTCCGTAATGCTTAGAAACATCTCCTTCCCGCCTGTCTTAGAAACGAGTGATGCTTCTTATTTTTGTTTCCTCAAAAAGAGCGGGGGTTTCTTTGGTTTCTTTTCCCCGACCCTTGTGTGGAGGCTTGGCTCCAAGCTCACCAGCTCCTCAGAGCTCCTCGTGCTGGCCACCAGCTGCAGCATCTGTGGCTTTGCCCTCACTCCATGCCCACCTTTCCCTGGTCCATCATGGACCAGGCAGGACAGATGGTTCCTGCTTCTCAACAGCAACCCCCAAGGTCCCAGAGGGATAGCAGAGGTGCCGTCTGCTCCTCAGCAAGGAGCAGGACCAGGTCAGGAGGAGTCAAGGACACAGGGCAAAGGCCAGGGCTGCGTTTGGGCCCGTGGTTGTGCCCCTTCTTCCCTGCTTCCTGAGGAGGGATCGGCCTCCCTATTTCACATTATTTCTCACAGCTCAAAAAATGTAATTGCGCAGTCCCTCCCACACAGCACTCACCATCGCCTACCCAGGCTGACTCGTTTCCTGTTACATGCTTGCTTCAGCGTTTCATTTCTACCTTTTGTGCCTTTCCCTTTTCACCCTCGGGAGCGTTGTGGTTCTGAGCTGCGCCCTCCGGCTCTCACCCGGCAGTTCCCATGCTCCTGGCTCCTGGCACTGGGGGTGCTGGGCTTGGTTTTAAGGTACGAGAGGCAGCAGCTTCGTAGCATTTCTGGAAAAACGGCTGTTATCAAGCCAGCAGTGGCTCTGGGGCATTAATCACAGGGGTTTGTGCTTTGTCGAGACTGAGATCTGACAGACAAAGCTCCAAGAGATTTTCGCTGGCCTCAGAAGAAACCACACAGAGAGCTGTACATCGAGGGCATTTGGCTATCCCAGGCCCTTCTGCTCCTCCTCCTCACGCAGCCTGGCTGGGCTGGAGGAAGACTTAAAGCAGGATCAGGGGCTGCTTTTCCCAGGGGATCCCCCCTGAGTGGGAGGTGACCTCCTGGGTGCGAACACTGGGGCAGAGCAGGGCCTGGGCTCACAGAAATCCTCAGAGGCAAAAGGCAGGGCCACAACTCTGCCCCAGCATTGTACCAGGAGCTTTGGCTCGCCTCACAGTGCAGGAGCCCAAAAAAGTCTTTCGCTGTGCTGAAATGTTTCAGAAGAGGAATGGAGATAAAAGCCACAGATAGTGACCTCGCTTTTGGGCAAAGACAGGCTATCCTGACCTAGGAATGCAGCCTGCGATCTGTTTGTACAGACAGAGTTACTGACTTGCTAGTTTGTAATAAAGCATGTTCCAGAAAAAATTAACAAAAAAGAGACGAATCCCCCCCAGCGATGCGTTTCTGCCTTGACAGAAGCAGATAGATAGGCTGCGTTGTCAGCGGGGGTAATTCAGCTTATCAGATTTATTAAGATGCTTGTCAGTACTACGCTTTTTATCTGATGATCTGATGCTGCAATTTGTGTGCAGCACGGAGTCAGCTTGTTTAATAAGCTGCCGAGGCCTGGGCAGGGGGCTGCTCTTTCTAACACCGTGCTGGGGACAGGGTTGTGGGTGTGCAGAGGCTGCATGTCAGCCAGGAGCTCTGCTGAGCAAGGGGAGCAGTGTCCGGCCTGCACGAGTGCCTCCAGCAGCAGTGGGAGGCTTCGGAGTGGTGCTCAGCACCTTTTGGGGTTTAGCAGCAAATGTGGAAGGTAAAAATGCTGGGGGAATTGCCCCGAAGGAGTCTGAAGAGATTTCTGTCCTCCAAAGATGACCTGTAGGCGGTCGCCTCCTTTCTATCTGAGCGTCAAGAACAGAGTCATTGAGTGGCTTGAGGTCAGAAGGGACCTCTGAAGGTCATTTGGCCCAAACGGGAAGCACAAGTGCTCATCTTACAACACAGCTGATCACAAATAAATAAATAAATAAATAAATGTTGAATGAAATGTGTGCAACACATGAACAAGCAAACCCTCAGGCTTGGCCATCTCACACACCACCAGACACCATGCTGCTGTAGAGACCTCAGACATCCCAGCCATGGTGGATTTTAAAATAAAATGAAGTTCTGCAAATTTTGAGTCTTGTAAACCAAGATTGGTCCCATGAAGCCGGGGAGACTGAGGCCAAAGCTGAGCACCTGAATTATAGCTCCTGCCTGCAGGCCAACTGATGGAAATACGGAAGCGGCAGGCTGGTTTGAAAGTGAATAGACATCTACAAATCCTTCAGCGCCTTTGCAAATCTAACCACTTATGTGTTGATGCTTAACTAGCCTTAAGTTCCTTACTTCAGGCATTAGGGATTTGAAGCTCTGTCTTATGTCTTTTAATATAGCAGTACTTACTTGAGCATCTGCAATTTTTACTAGAAAAAAAAAAAAAAGTATTTGTTTCTGAGTAATATTCTCTCTTAGGATCAATTACAAGTAGAGTAGAAAAAAATTTAGCACACCTCATGTTTTACTAAGTAAGGGGATGAGAATTGCCATGTCTGCTCTGTACTCTTGGTCCAACTCAGACTGCAGCATATAGCAGAAGATGCGAGGCACTGAGCACTGGATATGGCAGCAGAACAGTGCCCGCAGAGAACTGTAAACAGCGCCATAACTTAACTCCCTGAGAGTGATTTGTCCACGTTACAATTTCCACACTCCTCCCGAAAGCTAAGGGAGCTTTTATGAGAGGGTGGTGAGAAGTCAAAGTCAGTATGTTTCAAAATGTGAGTGTTTGTCACTTGGGATCCTCAATAAGCAACGCAACTCTTTTGCCTGTATGTTAATACAAGGCACCAGGGAAATGTCTGCATATTTTTTCATACATACTACAAGTTAATTATTACCACAAGACTTTTCTTTAAAGTCATACTGAAAATATTTTCCCTAAGAAAACAGTAAATGATTGGAAAAGCAAATAAATCAGAGTTTAAAGGCTTGTTATCGTACCATCCTTACCACAACTGGCTCCTGCAAGCTCTGTTGATGGATGAGCACATTAGGCTGCACGTATTAAAGGCACTACAGGCTGTTCAATGCCAGGAGCTTAAAGTACACTGTCAAGTTATAAATCACAGGGCGAAGTTGTGCCTTGACATCGCTGTACTCCAAGCAACTTGAATGGCAATCTTATTTTTAAGTCCTTGCATGTTTCTAATGAAATATTAGGTTTGGTTTTAATTTACATTTTTACCATGTTTGTTTGTTTTGTGTTTTGCTCGGTTTGATCAGGGAATCTGGGAGGTACATTTCTAATAAATCTCACGCCTATTCATATGTGCTAACTGCGTGTGACTCGCAAATGTCACAGGGAAATGTTAATTTGAAACACTTTAGGAGAAAGATTTTCTATTACATTGAGCTTACTGGTTTTTAAACCTTTTTTTTTTGCGTTATAAAACTTCAAATCTGAATTAAAACTTCTTAACCCTCTCTTGGGATGTGGGGACAAACCCACTCCTTGCCTGCTAAGCCTTTCCTTCTGCCCTACATGTTTCATCTGTCTGTGAGCATCCTCCATGGACCTGTTTGTTAATACTTGCGTGCAGCTCCATCAGCCTGCAGGTGTTGCAGAACAAAACAGTCACCTGCGAAGTGGTACTTTGATTCTGTCTCTGTTCTGATTAAGATTTATTTCTTCCTTCGCTAGGTGCAAAGTTTCCCATTAAATGGACTGCGCCAGAAGCGGCACTGTATGGAAGGTTCACAATAAAGTCGGATGTGTGGTCTTTTGGGATCCTACTGACAGAGCTGGTAACAAAAGGGAGAGTGCCATACCCAGGTAAGAAAATAGTCTGAGCCCTGCATCACCTGGGAAAGGAGTGGGAATGAGCTATATACTTAAATTGGAAAGTGTGTTTATTTTCATTGGGCTCAAAGGAGGATGGTTATCATGCATAGGTTCTGCTTGTGCTTGAAATTGGTCCTGACTGAAAGACAGTGTGTGATCATCATGGTAAAAGTAACAAGAGGCAGAAAATCCAACGTACTCATTTCTATTTTTTTAATTTGTTTTCAATTCATTTACATTGTAGCAAAATAATGAAAGCAAGGTAAAACAACTACCTAACAGAGCAAACAGCTCTCCCCAGTATTGCATTCACTTTAAAATACCAACCAGCTCCCAGAGTCGCACTACTGCATTTATTCTGTCAGTCTGGTTCTGTACAAGGTCTGATGACTGTCTGGATGTCTGGTATTACCAAATCTCCTTCTTATGAACTCTTGGATTTGAATCCTTGCATTAGACATGGATGGAAAGGAAAGGAAAAAAAAAAAAATGTGTAATGTGCAGGCCAGAGCTCACGGCAAGGTCAGAGAGGGGCCAGGTTCTCTGCATGGGGGAACCGGAGGCCCCGTGACTCTTTGTTGAAAGCCTGCCAAGTATCCCGTGGATTAAGATTTGTAGCCGGGGTGACTGGATCTGCCTGTGCAGAAAGAGCTTTACCTTCTGCTGCCACCCCTGGAGACTGCAGGCATTCAGGTAAAGGGGAAAGGGGTGAGGAGAAAGCAGCGCATTACATGGAAAAGGATTTAATCCCTTTGTTTACCTATCACCACGGATACTAACAACAGGGCATCTGGCTGCATCTTTATTCTTTTTGGGTTTTAATTGCTCACCAGTACACCTCGGCTGTGTATGCTAGGGCTGATTTAGTAGAAAGTGTCCTAAAGCAGTTTCACTCTCCCAGTCTGTGCTGTTATCAAGCAGGCAGAGCCATACATCAAATCCAGCAGGAAAAGCATCAAGGTGGAGTCCAATTTATCCTGCTGTATCTCACGCCACTTCAGAAGGCTGAGCTCAGCAAAACTGAACTCCCAGAGCTTTTCCAGAAGGTTCAGCTTTGCTAGTTCCTAGCAGCCAGCAGCCAGTATTTGGGAAGAGAACCTGAGGACTGGAGGGGTTCTCATGATCAGAGGTGAATTTTGGCATGATTTGCAGGGAGCAGCTTAGCAAAGCTGTGACTGTGCCAGCAGTCACAGAGCTGAGGTAGCAGAAAGTGGGGTGGGGTGTTTCTGTGGGATGGGTGAATCCCTCTGCCCTGCCCTTCCCCATGTGTGTGGTTGAAGAAAGCAGGGTGTTGCCACCGCATGGAGCAGTTGTGGCAGTGGCAGGCACAAAGGTCTTCTTGCCCCGAGGATTACTGGCAGTGGCGTGGGGGAGCAGTGGTTTCCAGGAGGTTATTGAGGGCTCAATGAGCAGGCACGGACTGCGTGCAAAGGTTGAAGATAGAGAGAAGATGCGTAAGACATAGCTGATAGGGTGTTATTTTTATGGGATGGGCACAGATCCTGGCTGGGGTGCAGGAAGAGGATGCTCCCGGACAGTGCTAGCAGAGTTGCTTTGCCAGCCGTGGCAGAATTAAGGATTTGGTTTTTTTTTTGTTGAGCCCTACATTTGTGGGGCAGCGTTGCTCAGTGCCTAGCCTTTCATCATCTGCATGAGCTCAAGCAAATACACACAGAAAAAATACTCTCGGAGGCAAAAGTGTCCATCTAAGCCCTGTGTTAACTCACAGGTTTGTAAGTGAACCCTGTGTTGGCCAGGTAAGCAGAGGACATCTGCACTTCCCAAGTGTTTCTTTCCCTCCCTGTGGGAGAACGAGGCCACTGGATGTGCACTTAAGTGCTTGCAATATATAACTTCTTGTAGGATCCCTGACAGAAATCTCAGGCATGGTCTGTGTCCTGAAAATGCGGACAGTTTTATTAGATGGCAGTCGGAGCACATCAAAGACAGCTAGCGGCCTCTCTCCTCTTCCAGCACCGTCCTTCCCCTTCATCCTTCCCTGCATAAAGCCCTCACGCACTGAGAGTCCTTCCAGCTCACTCTCCCCTAGCCATGCTAGGAAGTCATCAAGAAGCTAGAAACGGCTTCTTGCGTGTTACATAGCTCGGAGTCAGCAGTTGGCTGGATGCTCACGTACTGCCTCGGTTATGCCCTGCCTGAGCTCTGTTCCTTCCTGCCAGGGCTTCCTCCGCTGCTCAGCCAGGCCTTAACCATCTCATGGTCACCTTCACTCCCCTCTCTGTCAGTTTTACCTAAGAGCAGGCTCAATTTCAAGGTTTTATTTCCAAAACCTTTAGAGATTTCCGTTAGGTCTCATTTTCCAGACCCTAAGTGGGGAGGCATAAAAATGCCTAAAAAGGCCGAGGCAGTAGTGGAGGGGAACTGGGGCTTTCTCTTAAGCCTGCCTGTGCATGTGGGATGGAAAGAGGGCTGAGGTGAGAAAGTCCTCCTAAGTCTCTGAGAAAAAAGGCTCTTCTCCCCAGCATAGAAAAGTTCATTCATCTCCAGCTTCATGCTGGGGAGAGGAGGGACTTTCTGGAAGGACAAGGCTTCATGAATGTTGGTTCCTGACTGGGGCAGGCTTCAGACCCACCCATGGGACTTTTCCTACCTTTGTGCCATGGCTTGCATGAGGAGGAAAAGATGGAAGTTCAGCCACTCAGAGAGGCAGCACCGAGCCTCTCAGAGGACCGAGGGAATGCAGTTCAATGCTGACCAACTGGGTGTGTGGATTTGCAAGCTCTGAACAGGGTCAGCTTTGAAACAAAAAGGGTCATGGAGCTGACACTCTGCTGTAACACCCCTTTTTTCATAGTGGTGGGCACATTGTCTTGATGTTTCTGCTTTTAGCATGTAGCAGGCCAGGGAGAGCAGGGAAATGTCCTCAGACAAAGGAATCGCTCTCTTCCTTGACAATATGTTGGTGCCTGGAGAGGTTATGTACATCTGCACCCTGGTTCTCTGGTGGTAACCATGCCCACGGGGCACAGTAGGTGCCAAGGCCTTCTCCGAGGCCTCATGCCTTGGAGAACCAGGCATTGTTTTACGTTTGCACAGATGGAGGGAGAAACACCACAAGGAGAAGACAGGCAGTTTCTAGGAGGGGCACAGACTGTGTATGGAGTAGGACTTGGCATTCCTTGTCCCCCAGATTTCCACCAGATGGATGACCCCCTTTGGGAGGAAAAGCTGCAGCAGGGGCAGGACACACAAACAGTAAAGATTTTGCTGGCAGAGGTGAAGATCAGGCTAGAGTTCACGATCAAGCCTTGCCCCCAGACATTGTAGCTCCCACAAGCAGGACTGACTTTTTGACAGCTGCCCCCATCTCCATCCTTCCACCAAGCCTGTTCCTTCACCGACAGACACAGCGCACTGCTGCCCAACAGTGCTTTCTCATCCTTTTCACAAGGCAGCAGGTTGGAATAAGCAGCTTTCATGGTCTTTCTGTGTGTTGAGGTTCTATTTTCACTGTCACAGTGGAGAAATAAAAACTGGATATGGGCAGAAGAGGAGCCAAGTGTAAAAAATAATCTGCTTAGTCAACCTTTTTCAGGTTCTGCTTCTTTCCACTTTCACAAATGTCCCCTTGGATCTTAGCGTCTTTTTAATGGAGGTTAAGAGTCAGAGGCTGCGTTTCTGTAGCAGCAGTCTGTTTTATTAATACATTGCCTTTTGGATAGACAAAATTCTCAGCTGCACTAAACAAGCACCTCTGAACTTGCCCCTTCTGCTTTCTGCTGAACTTGTCACATGGAAAGTGTTTGCATTTTATGGCCATTCTGACAGCCACCATGATATTATCCACATTGCTGCCTCCAGCCAGCTTGGCCTTCAAGTTTGGACTCCAAGTAGCTCTGCAGTCCCTGGGGAGCTGTGTTCAGCCTCCTCCTCATCACTGCAGGAGGCTGGGGCCAGAAGGCTGGGGCTGAGTACACATCAGTGACCCAGCACGTGTGGGTACCATCGTCACGTGGATGGTAGCTAATGACAAGATAGAGGTGTGTACTCAGCACATAGCACAGGTAAGCTCAGGTGGGTTTCTCTGTAAGCAGGAAAGCTCAGTCACAACTCTTATACCAAGCAAAAAATAAATATTTATATTTTAAATACTTTTAAATACTGTATTTAAAGTAATAATAATAAAAGATTTTGATAGCTTTGTTTTGTGGGTGTTCTGAGGGTGATAAGTACTTGGGGATTTTCAGGCCTTACCACTAAATAAAGTGGTATGACTTCCAGATGTTTAAAAATTGTTAATACTTTTGCACAAGAATAAGTTTGTATTATTCTCTGAAAAACATCATTGTGCTTCAAAGGGAACAGCTTTCCCATTCTCTTCACTGTACTATTTATGCAGTGTATGTCATGGTCTCCCTGCCTAAACCCCCCATCCCTCTCCTCTCACCTGTACCTTTTCTGTGGGGCTGTCCCCAGAACTTAGGAATTCTGCACTTAGATCAAACCAAACAAAACCCACAAATCGACCTGTCTCCATTTTACCTCTCTGAGAGTGCCAGTTTTGATCTAGTCCCTATGGACAACTGCACGGTTTTACCTTCTCAACTGCACTAGGGATGTGCAAACCTGTCCAGGACTGAGGAACCTGTGAACACGAGCAGAGGCACAACTCTGGACTCTTGGAGAACCTGAAAGATAGCATATCAGGGGATGGGCAGCAGCTGAGCTGTTGTTTTAGGAGTCATACTTCAAGCATTTGTGTCTGTATTTGTGTTTAGTCATTGGTCTAAAATCATGCAGTGAGGGTTGAAGGAGCATAATTCTCAGTCCAATACAAGAAAATAAGAATAAAGTGTCTTAAAACCATCACTGTCCTCAGTGGACTTCACATTGCCCAAAGTAATCTATACAACATCAGCTTCGGGTGTGGGGATGCTGCCTAGTTCCAGCAATCTTGTTTCCTGCCCTCTGGAGCAGCAGCGTTGCCCAGGTCTGTGCTATTTGCACATCTGCTGTGTTCTGTCTCACCAAGCTCCAGGGCTTTTTTCTAGCCACAACTGGAAATTTTACATCCCCTTTTATGTCACCGTAACTCTTACAATTGCAGCTTTTCCAGGAGGATTCAAACAGCATTGCGTTTCTGTCTCTCATCTGTATGAGCTGGATTTTTATTGTACTGAGCTTTAAAGAGGCCGTATCACGCAGCACCCTAGGACTATTGCAAGTTTCACTAATAAAGCTGGGTGCTGGGAAGTTATTTCATTTTTGATTTTCTCGGGGACTGAGTAGTTAATGAAAAACCCGTCGCTTGGAAATTGGATGTTTACTTTTGGGTTCAAATGCTAATTCTAGAAATGTTATGAGCACAAACTGATTTTCAAGCAAGTGAAATAGCTGTAGTCAACAGAAGAACATTGCTGAATAGTTTATTCCACAGACTTACGTGTGTTTTTTTTTTAAATAAACTTTTAAGGTATCTAGAAGCGTATTGCAATCAGAATTTCATTTATTATTTACTAAAAGAGTTGAAACTCTCGGGTATTCATTAGGAGCGAAGAGTTGTACAGGCTGTTCAAATATTCTCTCTGTGGTGTTAGAAGTACAGATACAACAGGCTCCTGCCATCAAAAGAGAAACACTAAAACCTGTAGGATAAGCTAAGCAAATCCAGATAATGGGTTTGTAAACATAAATAGGCCCATTAAGAAGTAAAAAGCATACCTGACACATTGCTATTTTTATAAGTCTAAGTAATAATACAAGCAAGATTAATATATATATATGTATTTGAATCTCCCTTTTTAAATCAGTAGCACACAAAAGGATTCTGCAGCCCTTGCTGGACACATGAATTCCAGCAAGGAATGTGAGGATTGCTCGATTTAGTTTCATATCTGGGTTTTACTGGGAGGGAGGGGAAAGGACAAAGGCATGGAAGGGCGTTTTCCTGGATTATACTGTGATGAGCAAAACCTGGGACAGAAATGACTGTGACTCCAGGCAGCAAAGCCTCTTTTATGTTCCTCTCTCTATCTTTTTTAAAAGAAAAGAGAAGGGAAGAGCTGTTTGTGTTTTTACTCCCCACGCTCCCCTCCTCAGGGTTTTTCTTTCAGCACGGAGTTTGTTATCAAGTTTCAGTGTGTGCTTGCAGCACCAAGTAATACACAGGATAAAAACACCAAGCATTTGATATCTTAGAGTAACAAATCAGTTGGGAAGGAGCTTTCCTGCTGCTGTTGATTCCATCCTTGTTGTACTTAAAGGGGCACTGCCAAAATAAAAACAAAGAATTCAGTTTGTTTTGGGGTTAGGTATACACAGTAGATGAGTTACTGGTAACTCTTATTTGCACAGCCTTTGCTACGTAAGGGAAGCAGAGCACAGAAGAACCTCTTAGCCCAAAAACTGAGGTAATTCAACTGATTCAAAGACACGGGTGTGAAAAAACAGTGCATAAAAAAGTGCATTTTTTTTGTTCAAAACACACACACAAAAAAAAATAATAATAAGAGCACAACATGAGCAAAATGCTACTTTTTCGTGTAGCATCTCAGAAACAACAAGGCACCAGAAGGTTTGGGTTGGGTTGTTGCTGCCCTTGGGTTGGCGATGACTCACAGACCACTAGTGTTCTTTTTCAATTTAATAAAAAAAAAAAAAAAAAAAGTAGAATATGTTTGCAAATGTTCTAGCTGGTTAATGAGGAACATCCAGAAGTTTGTTCTGTGTGTGGCAAGCCTTCCTCGTTTGTTGTGAGCCCGTGTGACCTAACAGCATCAGCCTGAACCTGATAGCCCAGGAGAACATTAACTCCATGCAGAGCCCGATCTCTGCAGAGCACCATGGTTGCTGTTTCCATCACTCTGTAGAACCCTAACCAAGGATAGGAAACAGCATGTCGGTGCTGGTGTGGAAATCTAAGGTGATGCAGTAGGCTAACCAGGACTGTGAGTCAACCAGAACGTGACCAAACGAGAGACTGCACACCTGTGGGGCAGCCTGTGGGAAGCTTGAAAAGGGAGAAAGGGAAGGCAAGCAGCTTGTATTTGACATAGTAGGCAACAAGGAGCAAGTGGCAAGGCCGTGGAAGGGATGGTTGCAGCAACAGGTTAGGAAAATGATCCTTACAGAGGTATTGCAAATGGATTATCAGCAGGAGGAAATTGCCCTGTCAAGATAAGAGGAGAAGGTGTTTTGTAATCATAACACGAGGTGAGAATCTAGATGTGGGTCGTCAGGAAAGGCTGTATCTTGCAGATGCTTCTTTCAAAACATCTAAGAATTAAAAACAACCGGGATGTGAGGACCCAGAGTAAAGATCAGACCCAAGGATACTGCTGAATTACCAACCTCAATGCCACTCAGCGTAAGGATACTGCGCCCACCAGTCAAGGTGCAGAGTAGACAAGTGTATCTGTGCTGGAAAAGGTGGTTGAATTATTTCTCCCAAGTAACTTCAGCTAAAATATGGAGTGGAAGGAGGAGGTCCCCTGGGTCCTGAACATGGTCAAGGGAGCACCGTGAAGGAACTGGGTGGCAGGATGGTGTCCTGGAAGCCAGGGGGAAGAGCAGCCAGCAGAAAGAGCAACACCAATGCATTTATTTCTAGACTTGGTCATGGAGAAACTTCAGTGGTTCTCCTGGTTTTCCTGCAGAGCTGCTTGGCAGGGCCCACCAGGGCAGGGCAGTGAAGCCTGCAGATGTTTTTCAGCAAAGGACTGAGGCATGAGCTGGCAACTGGCAAGCACAAAGCTTGCAGTCAACGTGCATGCTTTCTCTGAAATATTTCCACATGCCTGTGGTGCCAGTGTTACCCTTGGTGCCGTTAAAAAGCCAAAGCAATAACTGGAAGAGATAAAGGAACTAAAGCTGAGGTTGACTGCAATTAATGTATGGTGAAGAAAATCGTATGGTGAATTGTAACGTGTAATATAAAAACAGCAGAGGAAATGAGAGTTACATGGAAAATACAAGATAGCAAAGGGCCTGGCTTACCTCTTAAACAGAGACAAGCATGAGAGCATTTCTTTCTTTACTTAAGAGAGAGCCATGGTTATGCCATAGAGCTGTTTGGCTTGGCATTTGACTCATCTTCTGAGCAGCTTTGTTCTGTTCTGGGGAGGGCTGGAGCAAGACAATAAGCTAGAAGCAATACAGCACAGATCATTAGCAGTAGTGAGCTTCTGAACTGATGTGGAATTAACACTGCTGGATGTGCCTGGTAGCCTCAAGTCTGTCATCTTCTTTAACCTCAGCAGCACAACCTCACAAAGCCCTTAAAAAGGGGACATACTTGGAGTGTTTCAATAATTAATCTTAATTTCTAGAATTTTGAATAGCCTTTCTCATAAGGCAACCATTTCACATAATGTATTGTGTGGCCACTGTTGTTGGGGAGGGAAGGTGCCAAACCCTACCCATTTTGACTAAGCCAAGAAGGTAACCATGGGAGCAGCATTTTAGCCATCGCTGGATTTTAAAACCGTCTACAGAAAAAGAAAGTAATCCAGGTTACTATGCAGGAGATGGGGAGCTGAAACAGGACATTGAGGTGGTTTGGTTTACTTCTCTTAACTGAAAGAAATAAGTAAGGTTGAGGAATATGTGTTGTAGAAACATAACTCGGATATTTGGGTTAATTTTCTGGTAACTCAGCAGTGTGGGTTTGTCTGTCCTTAACAGGCATGAATAACCGTGAAGTCTTGGAGCAAGTAGAGCGCGGTTATCGGATGCCGTGTCCTCAGGACTGTCCCATCTCCTTGCACGAGCTTATGATCCACTGCTGGAAAAAAGACCCGGAGGAGCGTCCAACTTTCGAATACTTGCAGGGTTTCCTCGAAGACTACTTCACTGCGACAGAACCCCAGTACCAGCCCGGCGACAACCTGTAAACCCCTGGTCTCCACACACTGTCACGAATTACCAGGTGTTCCTCAAGCCCTGCCCCGCCTGCCCTTCGGCTTCCAACTCCGTGATCGGCTTCCCAAGAGTGCAGCAGCATCTTCCAGCACCGCCGGGCACAGGAGGGGCTGAAGCTGGGAGCTTCCGCAGCCCTCGCCTATGACCACTTGTCCTAACAATCTGAATGTCCTGGATGAAAAGGAGAAAAACACTTGTTTTTTCTTAATCAAAGACTCCAAAACTGCATTGTATTGATGTTATGTAAACTGCAAAACCTCCGTTCATTGTAAATAGTAACTCAGTGCCAATAACTGATCCTAGTGCTTTCCTTTTTTTAAAACGCAAAACCTATGTGATTTTAACTAGTCTTCTCCTGATTCAACTAAAAGTATTATTTTCCAGAAGTGGCCTCTTTGTCTAAAACATTTTTTTTCATGTTTTAACAAAAAAAAATAAAAAAAAAATCAGGACAGGTGTTTGGTTTTTTGCTTTTTTTATATATAAAATATATATAATATATATACATACCTGTACATACAGTATATGGGTGCTATTGCAGAGGAAACTCATTCTGAACGGAATGAATCCTGCTGCAGCAGTACCCAGAAAGTGATAATTTTACTGCAGACATGAAAGCACTGGTGGGATTCTGAAAGCCAGTGATCTAATTTTTGGCTTTTGCCAAGCATGATTTTTTTAAATTGGATTGCACTTTTTGTTTATGACTATGTACCTGTAGATGGTTGTAACTTTGCTCTTTCAGGAATCATGTGCTGTATTTACAGTAATGTTTCCAATGTTTGACAAGTGTGTGATGATTTGTTCTTGAAATTAAAATGAACATATTTAAAGCAAGAAAACTACACCATCACCGTTTGAACTGGAAAATTGAAACTGCAAGGACTTCTTGTAGCCAAACGTGTATACTGAAATGTTTCAAAAAAAGATTTATTAAACCGTGTAACCACATTCAGATGGTCTTCAGATCATAGCATTTTAGCCATGTCCACCTGCTAAACTGTTGGTCACGCAACTAGGATTTTTCTGTTTTATGTGTAACATTTTTCCATTGTAAAATGAGTGTGTTAAATGTCCTGTACTGCTAATGAAAGTACTTTCTCTGTGTCTGCAAGTTCTCCAGTGGAATTACTATGCACTTCTTTACATTTCATGGGGGATGCACAGAACAAAGTATTACCTTTTCAGTTGTCTGTACCAGCCTTGAATTACTTACGTTTAACCAAAAAAAAAAAAAATTCCTTTCTACTTCTATTGAGTTTTTAATACTGAGTTGCAAATTTTAAAGTCTTAATTACATTTTGTTATGGTTTATTTGCAAGTTTACATTTTAAAACTGTTTAACTTTCTTAATTTAGTAATTAAAAAAAAAAAAGAGCATTTTACATTTGGATAGTTGTTCTTTTGTTTAAACTGTGGAGGTAACGGTGGAGATGAGGTAAAAACTTTTCAAGGAGGGGTGTCATGCCCTTTGGGGTATCGTATTTAATGGGAGTACGCAGACGTACGGGTCATCATTTTCTGAATTATGAAGTGATATGTTTTTAAGCAGCTGGAGTTCAACTTTAAGGAATCTGGTTGAATTCATGGCTAGCCTCTCACCTCCCTGTTCTGCAGAGCAGTTTATTCTTTAATAGTCCTTTTGCTTTTCATGTGAATCCCTTTACAAGTGTTGCAGGAGAAAATTTCTATGCCTTGTATTGTTGGTATTGCTTTAAAATATTGCAGCCATGTACGACTTCATGACAGTTGAATCCTTTTTTTTTTTTTTTTTAATTATTTAATAATTAGGTTGTGAACTCATAGTCTGAATAGTCACGCATTTTCTAAAGGGAACCTTTTCCAGTTTCTGAAATCTAACACAATAATGAATTGAGATTCAGAAAAGAAGTTGTCGTCGTTGTTTTAATGCTTCCGATACAAAGCATCGACTGAGGATCCTCTTGCAGAGGAGCGGTCCACACTTCGCCTTTCTCAAGGTGTGAATTTGTACGGCCGTGTTGCTCGATCCCAGATTTCCGTGACAAATTGGTTAACATTTTCCATGTAGAGTCTGTAAGTAATGTTATGTACATGCTGTGTCCGGTGTTTCTGTACCTGTCGCTGTGGGACACCGAAGAGGCCATAATTCTTGTGGGGCTTTTTTAAAACCAGTCTTGACACTTACAAGGTGAGTTGTGGTCCTCTTTTTTTTCCCACAGCTACCTCCCTGCCTTAAAACATCGTCCACTGAGCTGAGCACTCAGCAGTAGCTCAGCTGGCTGGTGAAGCCAAAATGTACTCAGACAAGTGCTTGGTGGCAAAGCGTGGTCACACTGCCGAGGTCCTGAGCAGTCGGGATGAGGCTAAAACATTTGGGGTTTTGCCTGTGGTTCTCTTTGGAAGTAAGACTCGGACAGGGAGTCGTCGGGATTTTATGGCCTTTCTTTCTGACTCTGGGGTTTGCTGTTCCTGTATCACATTCGGTCTGTGAGTACCACCTCGGTCTCTGCCGTATCTCTGCCTGCAGCTGGCTTGTGTGCAGACTGGTGCCACCACTTGCAGACCACTTCTCATCGGTAGCTCTTCTGCTTCTTTTTCTTAATGTCGGGAGTTTTGTTGTTTGGGGTTTTTAATCTCTCCAATAAAAACATCAGCAAAAATTTAAACAAGGTTGTTAGCATTTTTGCTCTAAGTTAGTGTAAAAACTTTTCTTAGGCACACATAGCTGGGTGGTGACTATCAGATTAAAAATATCCTCTCTGATATTTTTTTTATTAATATAAGGTTAAATAAATCACAACCAGAGAAAAACAATTGGCCAAAAGCTCCCCACACCAACCCACCTCACTCCTAACCAATCTTTGGTGTGACAGCGAAGTCCCAGAAGAGCTGAAGGGACTTGATGGGGTGACCCAGATACCTCCAGGCCAATTCATCCAATACCACCAGTCCTGGGAAAAAAAGACCAGCAAAAACGCAATGCTGCCATGTTAACAAGTAATTATGATTAATATGATTAATGCCTGTTAATGTATTCCAAGGGAAGGAAATATTGTGAGATTTGGTGGATCTTCCAAAAGATCCACAGCTTGTCAAAGGCACTAACGCGATGTCCTTTGGCTTCTGCAAACAGTATTCTATTTAGATCTACGTGGTGCTCTAGTTTTGGTTTAGTTACCACTATAGAAAATAAATACAAAAAGGAAAAGTGATTAAATGTTAAAATTAGAAAATAATCATATATGGAAGAAAAAAAAAAAAAAACATCTCCAATGGGAGTGTTTCTGATGAAGTCTCTAGGCTGGAAAGGACTAACTGCAGACCAAGAAGGCAGATTGCTAAATATTATGTGGCAGATTGGCACATAACTTGCAGGTGAGTTGGAAGTTGGTCAAATTTACTTTAATATGCACCATCCTTTTCTCATCTGCTGCAATAAAGAATGCAGCATGCTAATGATTGCTACCACATTGTACCCTAAGGGTTTAAGGGCCTCACGTGAGGCTGAGCCCGAGTATACGAGAGCTATTAGGATACACACAGTAGCTCCTCTTCTAATGTGCAGACAATATTCATTCATCAAAGAAGGCTTTTCCTGCCTAATGGGAAATTGCCACCAGCAGCGCAGACAAAAGAATATTTATTTTCCCAAATCGTGTCAGTTTGAAGGTCTGTCTGTCTTTCAAGAATAATTGAAGTCTGTTTGTAGCTCAGAAATCTCATTGTGTTCTGCAATCTCAGAAAGCAGTGATTATAATTTCCTGTGACTCACACGCAGGGAAATTTTATCACTGAAGGGGCTTCTGTTAATCAGGGCAGTATTACCTGCCATCTAAACTGAAGAAGGGGGGGGGACACACTTTAATTTTGGATTTTCCTGCACAGACCAAAAGAGGATCCATGCAGCAGACAAGGAAAAAAGGCTCCTTGCCAGGATGCCACTTGCACAGGGCGTTGGTCTCTCCCTCCCAGTGCTGCTGAATTTATCAGGAGAACCTCTGACAGCTGAAACCAGGTTACTGAGATTCATTTTGAATGTGAGAGGGGAAATGCTAGCTTCACTTAAGTCTGTGAGATGTTTTCTGTTGATTTTTAATACAGCCAGTGTTCCTGGGCGTGTGTGCGTGTCTATCTATCAAAATGCAATTTGCACACAAAAGCATCCATACCTACACAAACATCAATCCATCTCCTTGTACTCTCCCCCTGTAGCTGAATGCTTAACAAAAATGCATTTGTAAGAGCAGGATGTGAGTGGATTAGAGGACAGAAATGTGTTAATAACAAGAGAGCTTCTCTTTTTAACTCTTCTTCTGCCTCCCACCCCTTGCTCAGTTGCAATCCTTGCTCCCAGGCCAGGAGAGGGGTGACAGCAGCAAGCACTGCCGCTGAGGCCCTGCACTGGGGTCCCCAGTCACTGCAAACAGCAACCTGCGGCTGATTTCTGAGTCAGGAATGGAAAACACTTCTCCCAGGGACACAGCCACAGCTCAGGGCCTATGGGAGTTCACAGGAGGGCCGAAAGGGAGAAGAGTGCCCTCCCGGGACAGACACGCTATTAGCTTGTAGGCTGCGCATCATGGCATGAGCAGGGAGATCTAGAGGTTGCAGCACCAGCTGTGCTTGCAGCGTCTGCTTTCCACTGTGGCCAGGGATTTATTTATGTGATCAGATTAGAGCAGGCTGGTGAGCCTGAACTGCAGTTTCGGTTACCAAATGTAAACATCTTCTCTGTTGCAGGGACGGTATAATAGCATATATCCAAGATGATGGTCAGAAAATCACGGGAGTCTGTGACTAAAGGGAAGATATTAGACTGACTAAGCCAGATGGGAGTTTGATTGTTCTGCTCATCTTTGGGAAGAACTCAGCATTAAGCTCTGTGAATACGTAAAAGGGCAAAGAGCAAAGAAGTGAGGTTATGCTTCTTCCTCCAGGGCAAAGAGCAAAGAAGTGAGGTTATGCTTCTTCCTCCACGGCAGTGCTATAGCTTGTTGAGGGCTCTGGTCTGCTTTTTGTGTGTGTGTGTGCATCAGCATTTGTTGCTGAGCCCCAGTACACAGGGTTTTATGAGTTTGCTTGGCTGCTGGTTGTTACATCTTCACACAAAATCCTTGAGGCCTGCAATGGGTAGAAAATAAATAAATAAATAAAAAAGGATGCAGGGAGGATTTCAGACCACATTGTAGCCTTATCTATTGACTGGGGTTCACTCTCACACAGAAGGCCTGCCCAAAAACCATTACACCACTGGATTTCCCCTGCTAGAAGTTGCTACTTGTCCAGGAAGGGTCCCTGGGTGCTGGGAAATGGATGTAGTGGTGCCTGCATCCCTGATATCCCATTTAGCTCCTGGAGCATCCGCAATCCCTGCTGTTAGCAGCTTGGGCACGACCTCATGTAGCTGAAAATGGGTCTTTGGCCACCACTGATCCAGAGGGGACTGCAGTTACACAAGCCTCAGCCCCAAGCTGTGGTGCTGACCCAGAAGTGGATGCTAACTCCTGGTCTCCTAAAAACCCAAAGAGCCAAACCAGGGCCTGATTTGCATTTTAAAGGCAGATGACGAGGTATGTTT
This sequence comes from Netta rufina, assembly GCF_964035555.1. Classification (NCBI taxonomy): domain Eukaryota; kingdom Metazoa; phylum Chordata; class Aves; order Anseriformes; family Anatidae; genus Netta; species Netta rufina. Next base: position 74,106,998 of record NC_140125.1, on the reverse strand, counting down.
GATCATATGAGAACTGAAGTTTTCCCTCAAATTCTCATGCCTCCCAAATGCAGCAAGGCCTCCAGCCGAGCTTTGTATATGACCTCATATACATCCAGCGTATAAAACTCATACCGCATCCTGAACATTTGCATATGTTACACGGCTTTTGTTCCACTTGGGTGGCCATCCCATCCCCTCCCCTTCCCCCTACCTCTCGCCCCATTACTCACCCACATAGCTCCCCCTGTACATTACTCTCAACATGTCGTTTCTGAAGAAATACATATCCAGCTCTTGCAGAGCGTGGGGGTTCTGTTAATTGTCAAATGTTGAGTGGGTAATGATCAATGGAGGACTAATTGGAAGGAAGAGGGAATAAAGTAGGTATTACTTAGCTCCTGCTCTTAATTAAGAGGATACATAATGCTGTGGGGAAAATCCTAGCAAATGGCAGGAGGGTTTTTGTTATTATGCAAGGTTTAATTAGAAGCATGGCATGAGCTAACATATAGGTACTGTTTTCTTTCCTTTCAGGTGTCTCTTCAGGGCGTGACTTTAAAAATGCCAAAGCAGGAGCCTAAAAAAAAACAAAACAAAACAAAAAAAAGTGGTAAATATTTTTGTAGGCACGTGCCTAGCACTCCAAACAGCAAGAAGTGGAAGAAAGCCCCAGTTTCCCCCACAGAGCAAAAGCAGTGAGGATCTAGCCAAATGCAGACAACTGGGAGAAAGTGTAGTGTACCTTACACATAGGAAGATGGAATGAAATGCTCGTTGCAGTGTCTCCAGATTAATTCACCTCACTAATGTTGAAAGTTGAGCAATGCGACAGTGCTTTATTTCAAACAGTTAATCATTTGGGAGCAGAAACATTTATGGCTGAGTTAGTTCTCTGAATATATAGATGCAGTAGAAAATGCAAGAAGCAGAGCTAGACGTTGGCATTATCTTCCTGATTTGAAAAATAAATATTACAGCTCCTGAAGGACTACCAACCACTTTTATAAAAAAGCTCCACGTTGTCTGCCTTGCCAATGCAAAAAGTCATCCTGCGTCTGAATATTAATCTGTACTTTCTGTGATGGGCCCATTATGACACAGCACATTCTGCTGTTAAATAACACGCAGATGAGATACTAACTTTAAAGCATTTTGAGTTTGATCCAGTGCTCTATGAAGTCAATAGGCTGACTTCAGAAATACAAAACAGGCCTTCAGAAAGCAATTAGGATGGCCTGGGTTTGGGGGTGGGAGAGTCATTTGAAATGCTGGAATAAACTTAGATATCTGTTTTCTACATTTCCTAATCCAGAATCACTTATCTGATAATGGTTTCCACAAATTTGCAGGTGTAGGCTGGGCCTTGTCTTTGATTTTATACCCACTCAACTATTAGCACAGTTAGCTTTCATGCATTTGGGGTTTTGTTTTGGTTTGGTTTTGTCAGGCTTCTAAGAACATACACGAAGCTCAAGCAAGAGGAAATGCTGTCTACAACTACCTGAAAGGAGATTGCAGTGAAGTGGATGTGTAGGTCTCTTTTCTCAGGTAACAAGTGATAGGATGTGAGCAAACAACCTCAAGTTGTGCCAGGGGAGGTTTAGATTGGATGTAAGGAAGAATTTCTTCACAGAAAGGGTGATTAGGCATTGGAACGGGCTGCCCAGGGAAGTGGTAGAGTTGCCATTCCTGAAGGCATTCAAGAGACATGTGGACGTGGCACTTATAGACATGATTTAGTGGTGGACTTGGTAGTGTTAGGCTGATGGTTGGACTTGGTTAATCTCAAGGGTCTTTTCCAATCTAAATGATTCTATGACTCAGTGATTCTAAGCATCTGATGGTTTCTGTGGTTTGGCAAGTTAAAGAAGGCACAGAGACGGTTCTCTGGTTGCCACTGCAGGCACTAGTAGGTCTGTAGGAATGATTTCTGGACCCAGGAACACTCAGATAAGGGCTAGCTTCCACACAGTATCCCCTCATGCATTGTGTCCTGAGGAACCAGGCTGCTCTGTGCTTTTCTCTAGACCACAAATGACACTTCAAATAAATGTATGTATACGTGGTCAGAATGGAAATGACGCCAAGAGACTGAATGCTGAGTGAGATAGCATTAACTCCTAGGGACCAAGTACATACAGAGATAGTGGAGAGATTCTAATGAAGAGCCACCAAAATGACGGAGGGACTGAAGCACCTCTCCTATGAGGAGAGGCTGAGAAAGAAAAGAAGGCTGAGGGCCTCTTATCAATGTGTAACAAAATACCGTGAAGGGTGCAAAGAGCATGGAGACAGGCTTTTTTCAGTGGAGCCCGGTAACAGGACAAAAAGCAATGGGCACAAACTGTAACACAGGAGGCGTTTCTTTACTGTGAGGGTGACTGAGCATAGGAACAGTTTGCCCTAAGAGATTGTGGAGCCTCCATCTTTGGAGCTACTTGAAACCGGCCTGGATATGGCCCTGGGCAAGCAGCTCTAGGTCTTCCTGCTTGAGTAGGGAGTTGGACCAGATGACCTCTGGAGGTTCTTCCCAGCCCTAACCATTCTGGGATATTGTAGCCTGGTTTCCAGGGTATAAGCAGTGGAGACTGAGAGGCCTGTCTATAACTGTTGTCGGAAAGGGAGACGACTCCACTGTGTGAACGGAGAAATGTTTGCTGGTGGCACAGCAAAGTCCTTTACAAACAGCCCCCAGCAGCAAAGGACAACATTCCCAGGGGCAGGCCCCTGCATGAGGCCCTAATTTCAGTTCCTGCATGGCCTTGGACCCCCCTTCCCCACCACAGGGTGCAGGATGCAGCAGGGCTGTCACAAGGCCAGCAGGCAGCTGGGCTTGGTGCAACTCGGTGCTGGGCCATTCCTCTTCAGGCCAGCCCCATGCCCAGCTTGGGCAGTGCTCCCCAGCAGGGCCTGCCCTCAAAAGCGCTCAGCTGCCCCCACCCTGATCCTGCAGCCCACATGAGAGTAAAATGCAACCTTTATTATCTGAATGTATTTATTTTTCGCAGATCAGTGATTCCTATTTCAGGCCTGATGCCAGGAGTGCAATGAGGGGTTGCCACTGTCCCTGGCTGCAGGAGCAGGTGCCACCACTGCAGTGACAGCAGTAGTGAGCCACATCACCACTGATCCTTTCTGAAGAAAAAACAGGAGGGAGCAAGAGTAGGGCAGCTTTATTACAATTCTCCCATCACTTCTTTCAGGAAGGCACGTTGCGTGTTGTGTCTGCCGCCTGTACCCATGCTCTTCCTATCCCAGCCATGTCCATTTCCATGGTAACTGAGGGAAAAGCAGGAACAGGCTGCAGACATTGGGGCCATGTCCCACCCGACGACACCTCTTCCCAGGCAGCCCCACAGGACTTCAAGTCATGCCCTGCTGTGAGGCCCCCGTGGGGATGACAAATGTGTGTCCCCTCCCCATGCCCCACTGCGGAGGTGGGATGATGAGGGAGGGCTCTGCCAGGAGCATGGCATCAGAGGGCCCCAAGTGTGTCACTGCCACCATGCAGCCCCGACAGAGAGCCCAGCCCAGCCCCGCACAAGGGGTGCAGGCAGCAGCACCAGCCCTGCTGCGGCTCTGCCTTCGCAGTTTCTAGCCCTTTAGCACTGGCTGAGCTCTGAAAAAAGGCACAGTCCTGAAACAAAAGCCACCCTGCTGAAAATGGCACTTTTGGCAGCAGTCAGGGTGATCACAGTGCAACAGAGCCGTACAGGAGAAGCTGTATAATTGAGTGACAACTTCAAGCTGACTTGAACAGCCCCAGCTATAACGCCACTAATGATGCTCATGTGTTAACCGAAAGCAATTTTGGCTTCAGCCCAGTAGCGTGACTTAGGATGACCCAAAAGGAAGGGTTGGTGTCCTCGGCGGAGGAGGGCGGGGAAGAAGAGGAGGAAGGGGCCAGGACTATCAGTCAGAGGGCCGGGCTGAGCTCCTGATGGACAGTGGGTTTCTCTGGGAAGAAGGTAAGCCCGTGGGGGCACTCAGGCCATGGGACAACACTGCAGTGCCGCGGATATAATCGCGTTTAGTGCTCAGCTTGGAGGCACCCGCTGCTCCCAGCCATTTTAATTTTCCCCCTGGAAATCTGGCAGTAGTTCTCTGGCAAGAGGAAATAAGTATCTGGGTCATGGCTTCACCTCATGGCCATGAATTGGGCTGGCGGGATGGTGTAAGTCTGGAGGGCGATTGCTGGGCACATGGTTCCCTCCTCTTCCCCCCATGCCACGGGAAGGACGCAGGAGCAAGAAAGAGAGGCACCACCCGAGCTACAAACCTCGGGGGGTGATTGAGGCATCCCTGCGTGTGCAGGCTGGCCGATCAAGCGTTAAGCTGGCGTGTGGTGGCAGCCCGTGGACGCCTGAAGGATGAAGCACTGCGCACGAGTTGCAGCCAAGACAGACTCCTCCTAGGGTTAATCTAAGAAAATGTAGGCTAAAGATCAGGAAGAGCTTCTTGGCAGGGAGGTTTGTGAAACGGGGAGGTCAGGAAGGCGGTGTAGGCTGGGACACACAGCTGCATCCAGCGGGAGCAGCAGGGACCGCTGCCATGAAATGGCCGGCATGGCTCTTAAGAGCCCACCACGCCGTGCTGCGAGCACTGGTCTTACTCGGCTTTCAGGAGCGGTGCGAATGCATAAGGGCTTCAGCATGTATGAACAGAGAGTTTCTGCTGCTTTGAGGCACGGAGGAAAACTTGGAAGTGTCTACAAGTCAAACCTAAAAAAAAAAAAAAAAAAATCAGATGAGAAATCGTTTTTTTGTTCTTTATATAGTTCTTGCAGTCGTCATGTGATTTTCTTCGGTAGGCTGAATCACAGTTGGTTTAGTGTTTGGGATTGACAGTAAGTAACCGGGGATTTAAAAAAAAAAAAGCATGACTTTTCCAGTGAGCCACATTGTTTAGGAATCATACTGGGTTTCCCCTACAGTTATTTATCTGTAGGGCTCATGCAGAGGCAGCCTGGCCTCCTGCGAGAGAGGGAGAGAGACGCACGCAGGCATTTGGAGAGAGTTTTTGAGCTTCAAAGCGTCTGTCCTCCGCCGCTGCTTCTCTCCCCCACAGGAGGCTGCAGACGGAGGCTCTCCACTTCTGAGTTGTGATTTGCATGCCTCTTCCACTTCCTGCTACAGAGCCAGTTCTGCAGCTTACCTGGGAGAGGAAGAGAGGCTGTCGTAAAAGGAGGAAAAAAACGGCCGAGGAGGGAGACCCGGGTGCTCGCAGAGCGAAAGAGCGCGTAGGAGACACTCCAGCCCCTTCCCCTTCCCTGGCCAGCTGAGTGAGCCTCCTCAGCCACAAGGTAAGGAGTGTTAAAGATACTGTGCTTTTCGGTCCCTGCTCGTGATTAGCTGTTGACCCACTTTTGGCTCTCCGTGGGTATTTTTTCCCTCAGATTTCTCTCTTCCCTCCCTTTTTTTCCCCTCTCTCTCTCATCTAATGATAGACCGAGCTTCACAGATGGCTACAACATGTTTCAGCCATTTCACTGCAGGTTTTTTTTTTTTGTTTTTTTTTTTTTCATAATCAGAAGAGTTTTGGGGTAAACACTGGAAATGGACACGCCTGGTGTTGAAATGTTGTCCTGCGTATTTACATAGCTGCCTGGCAATGCCTGTCAGCCAGGCCTGAGCCCAGTCCCTCCCTGCACGGCTGTACGTGCCCAAGGCAGCTTGTTCAGCGCTGCCACGGGGCTGGGTGCGGGCACGGGGGCCTCTGCCTTGGTCCCCACTGGGCACTGCTGGCCCCAGTGCCAGGGGCAGCGTCGGACAGGTCCTCAGACCTGGTGGGGGAGAGGTCAGTGGAAAGCACGAAGAAAACAGGTTTCTAGACCTGGTTCGCACAGTCTTCCATGGCGTTGGTATGGAAACGGTGGGAGCGAGCCAGTGGTATTTCTTTTTAATTAGAGTAAAATCAGCCATATAAAAATCACTCTGGTTTCATCCCGTAGCTGTTTGTTTCAGGACGTGGGTTTTGTGGGGCTAACGTTTGCTGGGTAGAGAGAACAGCAGATCTGGACTTATTGATCCTCCTCCACTGCCAGTTATCAAAGGACTGGAAATTCCCAGCCCCTGTAAGCTCCCCACAGGTTCAAGGCCTGGCCTGGATGCTGGAATCGTCCACTTGTATGGCCATCTCCCTGGCAGCGTGACAGGGAGCACGGAGCTGCGTGTGTACCTTCAGGCATGAGCAGTGATTCCCCACAGAGACCAGAGGGTGCTCCAAACCCCATGGCACAGAGCTGGCTCTGAGGCATCCCCCTGCTCTGCCTGAGGCAGGTGCCAGCCCTGGTGCCTTGTAAAAAAGACCTATTACTCCATGAAGAGATCCCAGCTGTGCCCCCACCCAGCCCCCTGCGTGCCTGGGCCACTCGCTGTCGGTAACAGCCATGCCCCCACGCTGGGGAATGGCCAGAAGTCCTTTGGTTGGGGTCAAGGGGACAAAAATGTGTTTAAAACAGCACTGCAGTGGTCAGTGAGCACTCACTGACACTGCTGGCTGTTGGCAAGTGTCTGCTAATTGTGCTGCAGCCTGTGATACCATCAGCCTCTGAGATCAGCTTGCTCTTGCTGAGTGCCAGCAGTGTTCTGAAGCATACTGTACTATTTATTTTACTTTTTTTCCCCCCTCACCTTTTAATCTTTCTAAGAAAAGAAACAAGCATGTGCAGTTATGGTGTTTGTGCCTATGAGTGCCCCTCACCACCAGCAGTGGCGTTCGAAGTTTGGCAGAGGGTACATGTCCATGAGGTATATACATTTCTGCACGTTTCACGAAAGCAAACAAGTCAGGGTGAGAAGGGCTCTTATCACACCAGCTGAGGGACACACGTCAGGTCTCAGAGTCTTCCCCACACCCTCCCACCGCCCACACACCCGGTGCCCTTCACGCTGCGGCACGGAGAGAGCGAGTACATCAGCCCTACGAAGTGCCAGAGATTTTCCCTTATTAGGAGCCACTCGGTCCAGCATAAGGTACAAAGCTATAGGAAACCAGGATTTTGTGGTTCCCAAGGAGATTTGCTCCTCTCAGGGTGATCTCCTCATCCAACCCCCCTCAGCTACCCCAAATTCTGCCTGTCAAGAATGGTTACGTGTCAGGATTTTCAGATACACTGGGGCCATGGGATATCCCAGTTTGAGGGTTATTCAGTACCTATGAAAGTTTTATCAGCATCAGAAATGGGCAGAAAATAATCTCCAGACAGCAAACACATTTTTAAGGTGCCTGAATGCGGACGTCTGAGATCATTGCAGACATTTTCATATTTCATAAACGTGGAAAACTGGCAAGGAATTCTGCCTATATGTGAGACATCTGTCTGGATCCTTTTTTAAAGTGTTGTACTTCTAATTTCTTGATACTTATTGTCTGGTGCTCCTTTTACATGCATATCGAAGTCTACACTCAAAGAAGTGGAAAGACATTCGTGCTGAAAAAGAGGATGTGATGTTTGCCAAGCAGGGAGGCGTGGAAGCATGTTCCCCCGTTTTCCTGGCGTATGTAGACTTCCATGTCATGGCTGCAGGAAATATGTAAGAGCAGCCGTACAGTCAGCGTGGAAGAGGAATGTTGTTTTCATATTGTTTTTCTGCTCCTTCCAGAAGTCGTAAAAATAAACACTACCTGCCCTAGAGAGTTCAGAGTCTGGGCTCAGAACGTGACACACTGCCTTGGTCTTCACTGGGGAAGGTACCCAGGGGAGCCGGGAAGCATCTGTGATGACAGCAACCCAAATTCTTCGTGGTGCAGTGAAACTCTTCAGCTTGGATTTCTTTGTCTGTGTTTATTTAAGTTATAGACCCAAAACAGTTCCCACATTTGCACTTGCTCTTCCCAAAAGGATTTGTCCTTGGTTTTTGGAGGAAAGTTTTGCCTAGCGTTTCTGTAGAGGAAGCTGCGCTTGACACAGTGTGCTGAAGCACTTGCACTTCTGTGACCCCGTCACAACAGCATTTGTTGCAATCTCAGTGATGTGTGCATCCTCACGGCAGCTTGCAAACTCTGCATCCAATTACTCCCATCCTGCAGATGAATATCTGCAGCTCCAGAGAGCTTAAATGATTCAGCCAAAGTACAAGGAATTATATGGAGATGAAGAAATTCCGATCAATCCCCACCCCTTGTGATCTCAGCTTTGCCTTAATCTAAATCCATGCTATTTCAGAAATGTCATGACTGGGGAATAAAAAACTTGTGAGCTGTGCAACAAGGAAAGTGAGGTTCCTTTCTCTTCCTAATATTTTCTTTTTTACTAATGTACACAAATGTGTCTTTGATCAAAGGGTAAGGATGTTTTCCCCCTCTCTGGAAGTGACGGGGAGCGCAGATACACTTGCGTTGCAGGTTTTCTCTTCTGTTTCTTCACTGACAGGACTTTCCTAATCAAAAGCAGATCGGTGGTAAGCATGTGTTTTGGGACAGTGCATCCTGACAAGCCAGGGAAGTAGATGGAATGCCTGATGGTTTCGCAACTGGCCACAAGAAAACTGCAAAGATGGGCCCGAACCCAACACTCTTCCTCTCCCAGCCACCCCCTTGCCTCTGCTGGATGTTTCTTAGGGCAGTTTGGCCCTTGCTTCAAACTCGGATGCTCAGGCCTGTCCCCACGGACCTGCAAGAGTTTGTTCCCCTCCGTTTATGCTGTCCCTGCCACTTCCCAGAAGTGGCCATCCCCAGCAGCATGCAGGTCACAAGGAGGACACAGCGGCAGCGGGGCAGCCCTCCCTCGGGGCTCTCAGGCTGGAGGAAGAGAAATGCGCTGCGTCTGGGAAGCCTTGCAAAAGCTGGGATGTTTCTTCCTAAAAACTTGGGTCCCTGCCTGTCAGGTTGCTGAGCACCCACCCAGGAATGCTTTTTTGCTGAACAAACACACACCAGAGAACTGCGCGTACGAGGAGAGGAAGGAAAAGAAAGAGAAGGGATGGTTTAAGGAGTTCCCTTGTCATTTCTGAGAGCAGCCCAGGCCTGGCTACTCTGTCCCTTTAGGAAGGGCCCCTTCACTTTAATACAGGCAGGAATATGAGCAAAAGCTCCAGCTGGTTATCAGTAATCTCCTGCATAGTCACCGGTGCAGGGGGTATATTAAATTCTTGAAGCTTCCTGGCAATATCACGATCTGACTTGAGGCTGCAGTGGCTTTGGAAATGAGATTGGGCACGATCTACGTTCTCCGGTGGTCTTAGTGCCAGAAAGGGATCAGGCTGTGGGTTTCTCTGGACGTTTCAATATGCTGAAGCATTCCTTTACCCTAATTCTTCAACACTGGGGACCTAAGCAAGTTATTTTTCTGTCCACGGCTTTACTATACTTGCAGGATAAATCCTATAGGAAAGTCAAAGGAGACCTAATGAAATCATAGACTGTGAGGCCACATAAAATACCGGGATAATGGGCTCGGTTTTATTTTTCCTTTTTTTCTAGAAGCTGAGGGTCATCAGTGGAGCAGAACCAAGGTCCTGACACGCTGCTGTCAGAGGAGGGGTGTTTCTGAATCAGCTGTAACATTTCTGGCAGAGAGGGGATTTCTCCTGGGAATTCCAACCCAAGCACCGCCGCCGGCATTGCCCAAAGCACGTGGTGGGGTTAACTTGTCCTCGGGGCTCTCTCCACAGACAGAGCTCTGCTGTTGTAACAGCTTCCCTTTCCAAGCCGAGCTGCTGAGAGAGGAGGAGGAGGAGGAAGTCACTTCTCCTCCTCCTTCATGGTGTGCCTGTTTTAACACCAAAGCCCTCGGCCCCGCAGGAGCAGGAGCTGTGCTTGGGCATCAAGGCTCAGCTTTCGATGCTCAGCAGTCCTGCGGCGGGATAATGTTTAAAAAGCTGGAAGTTTTTGCAGGGAAGCACATAGGCGGCAGAATCAGGTCTCTCTTCTGTCTGGCCAAACTGTTTTTACTCAGATATTTGCAGTAGTTTTCATAATGTTTAGCTCATGTAACACAGGAAGGAGATAAGGCAGTCATTTAAATATTTAGTTGATTGAAGAGATAAAGAGGCATTTGTCCTTTTAGAGGGCCAAACTAATAGGAAATACGTTTTTTAAACTACTCTGAAGTAAGCATTGTTTCTGCCGAGTATTAGATTCACGTAGTCTGTGCGTGACCCATTTCACAGCCAGCCAGCATGAATGTTGCAACTGAAAAAAAGGCAAAGAAAACTTTGAAGGTTGTAGCCTCCAAAGGAATTTATTAACTTTTAAATCCTATCGGACAGCTAGTCCAAATCCTGCTGAAGGCAACAGAGAGGTTCCCATTGAATTCACTCAGGTTTGGATTGAGTTCTTGGTTTCTCTGTAGAAATGTGTTCTTATTGTGGTGCTAAACCAGCGGCTGCTGAATATAGAGGATCTGAAGGCAAAGTGGCCTGGTGATTTGGCTGTTTGAGACCACCAAGGAATAACACAGTGAGCCAGGCCTCGTAAACTAGTTTCTGAAAAGCCACGTTTGTGTGTTGGCTAAGGATTACCTCTAATGGTGATAATGTTGTAGAGATAATTATCTCTAATGGTGATATCTCTAATGGTGATGTGCTGTGCTGTCCCGTGAGTCGCCGCCCCAGGGAGGCACCCATTTAATCTGTGATCCGAGCAGAGTTCCCAGGCTAACAGTGCCTCGTCACTGCCACCAAGGAGCACACACCTCTGCCACCATCCTGGGCTGATAACAAGAGCTCAAAGTTTCCTCTCTCCCATCCCACCAGTTATCAATTGGGGAACCCTGACTCAGTGAGTGGGACCGGCGACGGGGACGTGGCGCGGAGGAAAAGTACTGAAGAGCACGGGGAAGGACGGCTGTGTGGTGGTGGTCAGCCAGCTGCCAGAATTTGAAGCCTGGGTGCTCGTGTGGGAAGGAGCTGGTTTAGGACAAGACCCTGCCTTCTTGTGCACCGGGGTGCGGCTGTCGGAGCAGCAGCGTGCTAATAGCCGCTCGCGGGGCTTGGCTGCATGGGAAAGTTTGCCAGCGTAATTACTCCGCGGTAATTATCCTACTGTAAGTCTCCCCGTGGACGTGCTTATTACAACATAGGATGTGTATTTTGAATATATGGAAAACCTGCTGCATAGGTGGGTTTTGTGTTACGCCGAGGAGGAATATTTACACTGCAGCCCAGCAGCAGCAGAGCACAGTTTTTATCCTACTTCCCAGCAAAAGTTACACCAAGAGTCTTCAATGCCAGAGGTATTTTCGGGGGGAAATACATGCCAGTCGACCTGATCAGCATGAGCATGAAGCCTCTCTCTTGTCCTGTAGCACAGGACACGTTCTTTGCTTTTCCAAAAGGCTGTGGGAGCCAGGATAAAGGTGGGGACACTGCCTTGTGCCTCTCCATAAGCCTGTCCAACTCTTTCTAATACTGTGGTTCTCTGAATACATTCCACATTTGAACTTTCTGTTCAAGCTACTGTGACTGAAGCTGGGCAAAATTCTGCCCCTCCACAGTCCAGCAACATTTAGGTCCAGCATAAAACCGATGCTCTATGAAGCCTGCAGCAAGGATTGTGCTTCTCATCCCAAAGGGTGGTACAGCGAGAGCATGTCAGTCACCCGCCACTGCTGCTCTCATTCTGGAGCAGAAGCATCTGTCATCAAGGATCATTTGGTTGGACCAAATTTACTGACGGCACCCCCAAAAGGAAGGGATGATTCTGGTGTCTGGAGCACAAGCCAATTCCGAAGAAAGGGAGAAAATAATCCAAACAGTAAACAAAGTCTCTAAATTGTCTTATAACTCTCAATAATTTCAAATAACAAGCATGCAATAACAGAATGGGTGGACTGGTTTGATAAAACAAGCAGCAACACCTGGAAGCTAGCTTTGGAACTGAAATCACTCTGCTAGGTGTGCGGTGAAGTTTAGATCCAAGGAATCAGTATGAAGGCATTATTACAAGGTCTGGAGTAAAATACTGCAAATGATTGTATTCCCTAGGATATGCCCGAGCATACAAATCCCCAGATTTATACAGCCTGCCTTTCTGTCAGGTGCAGAAATTACCTGTGAGAGACAGTTTGTGCGCTTCTTTTTTCCCCAGTCTCAGCAGGAACAGTGAGTTCCGTAAATCCCATAAAAGTGTCTGTTTTGCGAAATGCAATTTCCAGAACTCTAACCAGTATTTCTTTTCCAGGCTCTGAGATGGAGTTATTTTGGGATTATTGCCTGCGTGAAACTGCACCATGTTCACAAGAGTCCTCTCTCTTGTTTTCCAGTTTGCTGTAAGATTCTGGCCTTGCAGTCGACTCTCATTTCTGGTGTGACCACAGAACCGGGAAATGGCCTCCGTGTCAGGTTAGTCCAAGTTATAACTCTGCACTAACCACTAACTAGAGGGTTAACCAGCTAATCCTCTGCTGTCTTGCTTTGCCAAAATTCAGCCAGACCTTTCTTGCTGTTTTCTGCCTGTCTTTTTTAAAGCATGTAAACATGTGGATATAAAGAATGCACATTGCTCTTCAGTACTCCAGCTCATCATCACCATCACCATCATATTCAGTGGTCTGGCTGTCAATCTACAGTGTTTCTTCTTCCACTTTTTCAGGCACTTTTGTGAGTCGAAGCATACCAGTGGAAGTCGACGAATCCATGCCGTGGTCCCCATTTCCTGAAGGTGTCTTGGAAGAGGCTTCCCAGCCTTCTGGAGAGGATGTGGAGGATGAGGAGCCCCAGAGACAATGTGCTGCTCCTGTGGCTGACCCATCGTGCCCCTGCAGAGCACCAGCACATCACCAGCTGCCCGCAGAGCCAGACAGCAGGCTGTGGTCAAAATACACCGATCCTGATGGAGATGGGCACTCCTGTTCCTCCGGTGAATCAATAGCTGGAGTATTTCACCCCAAGATGCACCTTTTAGCTATGGACAAGTCAGGCGTGCAGCCAAGACCACAGCTTTCAGCTGACACTGGGCACAATTCCAGTAAGTCGGAGCAGAGCTTGTCTGACGCTCCCGAGCACTCGCCGGAGGAGAGCAACAAAGGGAGTTCACGGTCACAGCAGCCCTCGGGAAGCAGACCCGCAGCCGAGCTGGCGACTGTGGACACGGGGTACAACTCCCAGTCGCGAGACGTGATGGGCATCAGGCAGCTGGAGCCCCCCTTGCCACTTGTCTCCGTGCTGAACCCCCAGGACCTCCCAGGACCGCTGATCTCCAGGGAGTTTTTCGGACCCGAGCCCCAGCAGTACCCCGTGTGCCAGCACTTGCCCCATCCCAACGCCTCCCCGGCAGCCCACGGCTGCTTCGGGCACCGCTGCCCGGCAGAGCAGCACCTGCAGAGCCCATGTGAGTAGCACTGCTCACCCCGAGGCAGGTTTTTGGGGGGGCATCACAGCCATTGTTCCCAAAGCTGCCTATTTTCCTACTGTACTTCCTTTGCAGTGTGCAATTATTAATATTTGTAAGCAATTACTTGCAGCCTACTTTCTGTTTCCAGGTTTTAGGGTTGTGCAGACGGATTCTCTGATGCAGAGCCTCTGAGCCAGAGGGAAAGTTAAAGAGCTCACAGTTGCTCATCAAATAAAGGCTAATGATTTTGCCTAGAAACTAGCCTTTGTCAGTCATGCTGAGCATACACAGCCTTCTCCCTGCTGTTATTTCATATTCTAGTCATTTCCTTCCTCCTTGCATCAGTCAGTCAGCAGCCTCCTATACCGACTTAATTCCTGTTGTTTTCATAGGTTTCCTTGCTCCCACTTGGATCCCCGAGGTTGAAAGTTTCCTGCCAGAATCAGGCTGGGTGCTTACCCTTGATCTCTTTAAACACTATCTGCCAGCGTTATGACCAAACTAATCCGTGGGCTGTATTTCTGTATGAAAAGAGCGTGACATCCATCAACCTCATTTTTTTCTGTTGTCAGCTGAAATGGAAGCTCATTCCTCGAAATGGACCCCTCTCAGCTGCTGGTGATCGTATCGCTGAGCGCTGATGTGACCCAGTCAATATGGGTGTTTTGGCTCTCGGAGGCTACGGCGCAGTTTACAGCCTGCTATTAATTAGTATTCCTTTCCAGTCTGCGAGATTCTTATCTGTTATGAAGTGAGCTTTGAACATTCAACAGCAATATCATTGTTTTAATACAATTTATATTACATTAGACACAGGAGACCCCGACCAGTTTGGAGCTGGCTTGGTAATAAAAGGCTGAAGGCCTGTTCTGATAACCCTTTTTTCTTAACCTTCTGTTGACTGCAGAGCATTTACATCACATTTGTTTGGAGTTTTCTCATTCCAGTGATGTGCTATAATGAGGTTCGCAATAGTCGGAGTGTCAGAGCTGCCGTTTTCACCTCTGGTCCTGCGGCTTTGTAATGGGGAAGGGGCTACAGATGGACTTCCATCAACGACTGGAGCTGAACATTTGCAAAACGTCCCCTGCTTTTCTGCACGTACCTTCTGGTTTCAGCTTAGCTCGAAGCAGATGAAGAGCTGGTTGCACAACACGTCTCACTATTTACCTCCTCCACATGTGGGCATCGTGAGAAACAGGACAGTTACTGAACCAGGCTGTTGTGTATCAAAGCAGGGGCTCTGAAAGGCTTTCTTTAGAAAAATCGCTGATGTTTCAACCATATCCAGAGGGCAAAAAGAATAAAATAAACTCAGATGGCTGGAGCAGATTTGGTCAGGACCAAGACACTGGCAACTGCGCGCCTGTTTCTCACATGCCTGGGACGGCATAAATCACCTCCTGACAGCTCCTTGTGTTTCAGATAATTGTTGGGCAGTGGCAGCCCACAACAAAGCCGTGCAGTTCGTGTGTCGCAACTCGCCTCTCCCGGGCACTAGCAACAGCGTGCATCGTGCCCGTAAGCTCTCAGCTGGTCCTGAACACCTGCTATTTGTGACACGACAGCAGAGCTACTTCTGAAGTCAAAGAAATCCTCGCAGCCATGCTGGGTAACCGAGGAGCACTAGTTCAGATATTTGTAGATGAGAGCTGTTGGTGTGTGAGGGCGCACGTGCGTCACCAGGCTGTGCTTTGAGCAGCAGTGGTTGCGGCCTCTAAAATACTGCAGCATCAGAGAGAGCCGAGGGAAGCTGGTGAAACCCAGGCTGGGCTCCTCACCTGTAAAACCAACTGAATCGCTCAGAGCCTGGACAGCTTTCCCAAGGCTGGTCATGAGGAATCTATGAGAAGCTCATAATTACCCTCATTTTTTTGTTCTGCCAGCCTCCTTCACCCTGTGCTGTTACAAACAGTTAAGAGTGGGGTGGGAATATCTCCCAATGCAATCTCAAGAAATAAGATGTTGCCGACTCACGATTCCATCAGAAACCTCTGTAATTGTGGGCTTGGTTTTAAAGTACTGGCTCCTGGAGTTGGATGACTTCTTTAAAGCTTTGTTTTCTTTTTTTTTTTTCCTCTTCTTCTTTTTTAAACCTTAGTCCTCATGGCTGATAGGAAAAGGAAAGCATGACACCAAAATAGCTAAAAGGATTTAAAAAAAAACAATCTAGAGGTAAAAAAGAGTGTTTGAGCACTGCAGCTTTCCGAGCCAGCTCATAACACCATAATCATGCAGTGCTAATAAGCCCTGCCAGGCTGGACTTTGATCTGCACACAGCAGCTTGAAAGTGTGCAGAGCTGCTGCCTAATGAAAACTGCAAGCAGAAAGACTGAAAAAAAAAAAAATAGTTTTCCCCATTTGGGAAACAAACAGCTTACATTGCTTTCTCTTTCAATTTATGCCAACAGTTCCACTGTACATTAGTTATTAAACAGCATTACGTGTACCCAGCCAGCAACAGTCAGACTTTTCAGAATTGCTTGAGCAAAATTGTTACTTTGGGTTTCCCCTGCAGCCTCCTGGATGGCAACTGGACCAGCAGCAAGACCTTAAAAGGTCAGCTAGGCAGAAAATTCGTGCAGAGTGAAATAACAAACCGAGAGATTATTTTTTCTCCTTTCATTTACAATAATCACAGTCTGTTTAGCCTTAGTGTTGCAAACTGATTTGTTCCAGGATTTTGCATCGGCTTTCATGAGAATGTTGGGATGATTCATTTGCTCGAGTTATTGCCAAAAAGAAATTAAAAAAATAAAAAACACTGAGGCATGTGAAGTGCAGGGACAAAGCAGCCCCGAGTATTTAACTGTCAGTTGTCCCAGTAGTGCAGCCCACAGCAGGGATCTGAACCATGTCATGTGTGAAAGGGAAACGGGAAACCAGACCATAAAATGTTCCTTAATCTCGCTTCTTTCAGACTCGGTTACCTGCAAGGGCTTCCAAACCGCTCGGTTTCCCTAGAAATGAAGGAGGACGTGCCTGGAAAGGAACAAACACAAACTGATACAAAAAAAAAAAGTGTTGGCTGAAATGATAGCTGCTGCCTTTTGTTTTCTCACCTTCCCAGATGGCAGAGCTCCTTACCAGCATTTTGCACACACGTCGCAGCCGCTTCCTCCTGTCCCTGGACCGTGCGTGAGGGTCATCCGCCCGGCCCAGCAGCTCATCCCAAACTGCTCAAACCTCCGTGCTCCCCAGGGCGCTGGAGACCGACCACCCCAGAGGCTGTGCTCCTCCCCTGGTCCTCCTCGGTTCCCGTAAGTATGCCTCCAGGGGGTTGAAGCTCCCCTAATCTCATTCTGTGGGCTTTTAACCAGTAATTCTGAAGCCTTGTAGTGTTAGCGTGCTGCAGGGGTAGATGTGAGTGCTGGGCAGTTTTCTTTATTTGGTATTTTACACGCAGCAGGGACCTGACCTTACCCTAAGGAGTTTCAAAGCCGGTTACCCGATATGTTTTTACAGCACACCCTGAAACTCATGCATTAAGGAAGAAAAACACTTGAAAGTTAGGGATGGGGCTGATGAGTTAAAGAGGGGCTGAAAATATTTCGGGTGAAACTTTAGAGCTCTCCTGCTCGAGTGTAAAGGTCAATTTGGTGACTCGCTGCAGCCTCCAGCTCTATGGTGCACCAGCCCGGGCCTCCTCAATCATTGGCTTTCAGCAATTTCCTTCTTATCTCTTCCGTAGTGCAGAGAAAAATGGAGAAAATCTTGTCTGTCACTGATATATCTCTACCTTGCATTTTGCAGCATTTTCTATGATTTCTCATGTAGTAATAAAGCACATCGTGTCTAGCACTTTTCATCTGGGGCTTTTGGACTGTTTTTCAAATATTAATTTACCGTGCCTCCTATCTCCCTCCCATTATAAGTGCATCATTAACAAACGGGAAATATCATCTATGCAAGGCTGTCTCCAGACCCAGCTGCCTGAAGTAAAATTGAAGCTGTAGGTATCACATCTGAAAAGCAGGCTGCTTTTATTTAAGTGACAAAGGAGATTAAAGGTGCTAAACTTACAGGCATCCCTGTTTGAAAATGTCCACTTGCGTGACACGGTCATGGCAGAAAACTAAGCAGGATAAAGCAGGATGGACAACGTGACGTTATGATAAGTCAGTAGCAGCAGCAGAGGTAATTGCACAAAAGGGTTCATCTGAAAATGTAGAAACACTGAGGAACAGCAGGTATCCTCTGCATTAGTAAAATTTAAAAAGACTGCTAATTTTTGACATATTTGTTAGACAAGGTGAAGTTTCGGGAAGGTCTGTAAATTAACTACAGGGTCGTTTTTGTGGCCTTTGATGAGGTGTATGTTGCTTTTCTTGGTGCCTCCTTCTGCTAAAAGAAATCCACAATGCCCGCTCTCTGTCTTGTGGCTACGTTGCTGGTGTCTGCGTGCTGATTCCAGGAACGGCAGATATATGTTGGTAATATTTGCCTATAGAGTATTTCGTAACAGAAAACATCTGTACCAAAATGAATAAACCAAATCTTAATGTGACAACAGAAAACATGCTGTGCCCAGACTGTCATCGTTCATTTAAGGAAGGCAAAGAAAAAAAGAGAGTGGGCTTGATTGACTAAATATCACTGCTCTGTGGGGAAAAGCCCTCAGAGAAACCTAACGCTCATCCAACAGATTCAGCCCAGCAGATTCAAATTACACCTCGTGTAAAAAATCTGTGTAGATTTTCTTTCCTAGTGACTTCAACTGTGAACCCAAAGCAGAGTAGGACAAGAACTGCTAAGCTTACTGTAGGCACCCCTTTCTCTCTGTTACAGTAGAGCAGATATTAGGCAAGATTGCTGCAGGTCCAGAGCAGAGATTCCTAACATGACAAATCCTTGTTGGATCTGCTGTGGCTGGTTAAATTGAACTTTTTCCCTTTAGAAAAACTTCGAGTTTTGCCCAAAACTGGAGATACTCTGAGCTGTACCACAGCTGGAACTGGAGTGCTCTGTACCCCCGTTTTCCTGCTCCCCACCTAGCAGCACAGAACATCCTGAAAGCTGTCGTGCCATGAAAATTGGAGCTGTCATGAAGATAATGGGAAGAGGTTGCACAAGTGCCATTCTGCTCTGGTATGTGTGCAACAACATCCATGGCACAGCATTATTTCTTGCTCGGAAATGCTCTTTGCTCTTTTGTTAATTGCAAACTGAGCAGCTTTCAGCTACGAGTTTACTTCCTGTGGCTAGTGTTGCTTCTGCAATAAACTATGTCTTGTGGTAGACTGTCACCAAGGTATCAAGAGGGCTCAGATCAAAAGATGCTGTAATAAGTAAGTAGAAATGCCAAGTCAAGCATTTCTACAAGAACTTCTCTTAGGTAATACACAGACAAAGTTCTCAGTTTGTTATTAAAAAGAAAAACCTGAATTTTACCTGAAAAGAAGTATTTTTTAAATCCTCTCTTGCTTTTCTTTGTAGAAACCAGATCTACAACCAGCTACCTCATGGTCAGCTACCCCCCAAGGCATGTGGCCCGGATGAAGCGTGCTGTTGTCCTTCTGACAATTTTCCATCTCCAGCTGCTGTCCCAAGACCTCTGAGTAACCCTGCAGCCAAGGGAACTCTGAGAACCAGCAATTTGCCGGAGGAGTTGCGTAAGTGGTTAGCAAATTTGTTCTGTGCGAGATTTCACAGAGCAGCTTCACAGCCTTAGGTGGGAAAGCTCGGGGGACAGAGTGGGGGTAGCAGCATTAAGACACAAAGGCAAGAAGAAAGGAAAACACTGGATGTCATCACATCTGTAGGGTGTGAGCATTCGTGTTTGGTGGAATGGAATTATTCCCTTGAATCCCGAAAACATAATTGTCATTAATTGCTTGTTATTTTGTTTACTGAAAATAAATACCGTTTAGATTGTTTTCATGACTTCTTGCTAAACAGGATGTCCCTTTGAGGCAGGAGGCACTCAGGCTTACAGTAAAAGACTAATAACAAACAAAGCCTTAGGGACAAAGTGTTTCTGCCTGTCCCAAACCAGACAAAAATGTCAAGTCTTGACCTCAGTTTCTCCCTGACCTGGTGAGTGGAGACGACTTCGGGTCAGAAGCCCACGGTAAGGGCCGAGGGCGTCACGAGCACCCGCTGAGCTTCTTTTCTTGCTACCAGCCCCTGAAACACTTTCACTCTTCGGCTCTTCTGGGAAAGTCAAGTCTCAGAAAAGCTGGCTTTCTTCTCAATGCCACGCTGGCCAGCCAGTGAGAGATGCCATTGCTAAGGTCCCTCTGTATCTCTCCTGAGTTTTCAGTTTTTCCTTTAGTCTTCATTTTTTCACATGACCTTTCAAAGCCCCACATGACAACTTTCTGGCCTGAAGGACCTAGTTGTGACTGTCCTCAGCTTTCCATCCTGCCCTGCACAGGAGCTTATTGCTGCTGTAAGGGGAGGCTGTGCAGCACCTGTATGGCTCCTCCAGCTCTCAGCTGGGTCAGTGAGGTTCTGGGGAGGCTGGCTGCAGCTGGGGCTAGGTGGTACGAGCTCTGGGTGAGGGCCCAACCTCACATATGCCAAAGGGATGGGGAAAAAAAAAGAAGCTGGATTTGTAAATTCATTTGGTAAACAATTTAGAGGCACATATGTGGGCAGAACCCACAGCACAGCAGAAATGGAGGCCCTTGCACTGTGTATTTTAATGCTTTGCATGTTCATATGGACTCTTTTAGGCAAGGTCTTTATAACCTATTCCGTGGACACAGCGGTGGAGGTCATGAAATTTGTGAACTTCCTGCTTGTAAATGGATTTCAAACTGCTGTAAGTACTCCTTCCGGAGAAAATTACTTTCAATGAGGGAAGAAAAGAGACACATTTTGAAAAAAAAAAAAGAAAGGAAAAAAGAAAAAGCAGAGGGCATACACAGTGCATTTAAATGCTTTGCTGTTTATCACCATATTTTGTAGAGTAAGGAGGCTACAAATGGAATGAAATGGCCTCGGTTTTAAAAGTTGTAGCTTAAATGATTAGCCATTTCATTTGCCCCTATTTTAACTGAATTTTATACCTTGAATTGTGTTTTAATAATGACCCTGGAAAATTCCATTTAGTGACACCAGATACCAGACAGGCAATAATATGAGTTTCTGTGAGCTATTCCATTAACATTGTCTCGTATTTGGTCTGTAATACCAATATTAAAAAAGGTCAATTTTCACATTCATCCCATCCCAGCTTCTTTTCTGAGAAGGAATTACATCTTTGGTTCTTCAAATGTGAATACCTTTCTGCTAAAAACTGATCCTAAATCAGTGTATTTCACACAGCTTAATGAAACAGTCCATCTCGTGGTTTCATTTGCTTTGTTAGACCTTTGAAAGGAATTCAAAAATCACTGGCTTGAAAAGGCCTGTGTCCTACTGTCTAATCCCATAAACCATCCAGATTTTCATTTAACTTCTGGTGAGTTTTCTTCGTCGTAACTACCCCCTCTAAGGGACCCGTCCATAGAGGCTGTAGGATTCAGCATTCGTCAAAATCTTGATTCATATTTCCTTATTTCAAGCCCATATGCTATCTGACCCCTCAACCTTCGCTCTGGCTTCAGTTCAGGAAAGTATTTAAGCAAGTGGCTGTCGTTAAATTGAATGAGACTCAGTGGGGGTTTTGTCCATGCTTATTTATTTTCATGAATCAAAGACTTTTTCCAGAGGCTGAAATTATATTTCTCCCCAGCAGCTCTGTGCTATGACCAATTCATAAGAAAGCTCAGGGCGTCATGGAGGTTCAGAGTAGAAGGCTCATTAATAGCACCTTTGCTGGACAGGCAATCCTTGGTGCCTGCTACAGAAAAAAAATACAGCAAAATAGCCCCCAAACAGGGAAACAAATGTGCTCTCTACTTTTAAAAAGAAAAAAAAAATAAAAGAAAAGAAAGAAAGAAAGGCTTGAGAGTGGAGCACAATTCTTCTATCAAAAGCCTGGAGAAGTTAATAATTACTCCATTGGTCACAGTCCCTGAGTGCCAGTTCCTGGGCTCACTGAGTATGCAGGGAGTGGGTGGTGATGGCTGCGTTCAGCACTGGCAAGTCCTCTGTCTCTGCTCGGTCCCAAGTCTGGATTGCTGCAGCCAGTGTCGGTGCCCTGCCTGACTGCCCAGCGCACGCTCTGCAAACTAAATGTGATGGAAAGCTTAAACCTGACACTCAGAATATATCCTTGCAGCCAGAAAGGCGCAAGGCTGCTCACCACCAGCTTTGGTTCTCTTCCAGATTGATATATTCGAGGACACGGTGCGAGGTATTGACATCATAAAGTGGATGGAACGCTACCTAGGTGATGTATGTGAAGGCAATTTAACCTTGTGCACAGCAGCAGTGACCTGAGGAAAATGGCTGAATTATTCTGATAGTCACAGGAGCAGCATCAAAATGCAAGATCCTACTATGCCCTTTCCTGCCCTACTGGCATAGCAGAGGCCTGTGATAGAAAGCACGGGCAAATCTCACTTGCTTCCTCTTCTTATGGCCTCAAAACTCTTTAGGAAATGAAGTGCTAATCCTGGCATTCCTGACAAATTCTAGTGCTGGCTGTCAGATTCAGCCTGCAGCTGCCATTGAACAAGTTGTTTCTCTGTCTCATTTTTAAGATTTTTTATGTGCTTTGCCCATGCACGGATATAATTTTGTCTGTGCTTCATCCCGGGCTGCACAGTAGTGGCCATCTCACCCACAGCTTCTGTGTTACCTGAAACATGGAAAGGTTTTTCTGGATAAACCATCCTACATTTGATTCCTTTTGGTTCCACATTTGGCGTCCCTTGGTTCTTCCCTTGCTGGGGAGCCACCAGGCCTCTGGCTCACTCCAGGCAGATCTCCGTGGCTTGGGAACAGGGTGACAAAGTGGTGGGCTCTCCCCAGACCTGAAAAAAGAAGCTCAACTTCCCCAACCCAGCACTACACAGGTTTCCTAAAGGTGATCCAGCAGGACACCTTAGCTCCAGTGCATTACCACACAGGCCGGGTGCTACTGCAAGCAGAGCCAGCCTGGGGCTCTGCTGTGGCAGTGCAGTCATGCATTTTGGGGTTTTCGTCAGGCCAAATTAGGCTTGGACTCACCGTGTATAATTGAGGTATGGAAACTAGAAGCCACAGTGAATTTGCTTTTGCCAAGAACATCATTAACACTTAAAATACAAACGGGCAGAACCCCCTAGGGACTCCTGCACAGTCAGTAGGAGAGCCTGATATGTGCAGAGAGCAATTCCCCCCTTCCACATAAGGATCCTTCTCTGGCTGCCCCCCTGGAGACGTCTGTTTTCCTCTAGTGCCTGTGGAGGCAGTTTCTGACTTCTAAACCTTTACACATGTGAGCAAGAAAGGACTGCTTGGACACAAGCAGGGGGATGTGTGCAATCAGGCATGTCTCTGCAAACCCTCAACATCTGTAAATGCTTACATGCACATCAGGCAGAAGCAAAAGTAATTCTGGAGTATGTTAAGTCAGTGCAAGGGATAATGGTTCTTTACCGTATTTGACCCTGTGGTGGGGCAAATTCCCTTGATATTGCACAGAAGGAAAGAGTTAATTAGGTGCCAGGCTGACTCTCAGCCACATACTTGGAAGCCTTACATGGCCTGATGTGGCGGGGATAAAAGACAGGCCCTAGATAAACAAAAGGAGGAGGCTTTCATCTGCGAACCTCTTCACTGGCCCACCACTAAGAGCAGGGAGATTTCCCAGATATGAAGGATGGCCCCTGAGAATCAGTGGGGGCCTGGGATTAAACAGGTCACGGTGACACCTGGGCTGTCCCAGAAGGGTGAGGAGCGCTGCTTTCAGCCCACAGCAAGGTGGCACAGAGTCACCAGGTACCCCTAAACCTTCACGGGCTGTCCACCACAGCCCCGCTCTCTGCACAGTCACCCCTCTGCACGCCCCATGCTAAGGATCAGCACAAAAAGTTCCTGTTTCTGCTGCCAAAAGCCCTAGGTGTAGTTTCCCCAGACAACTGCCTTTAGTGGCTTTGTGTATAAAGAGCCATAGATGGCTGAAAAGATGCACTTTTCCATAAGCTGTTGGAAAACATTTGGGTCTGAATTTGAGGATAACTTTTCTGTGTACGTACATATGCACTCTGCGCTGATAAAAAAGTAGCTTTTTATTACAGGGATTCCAACTGTAAACTGGAAGCTGCTAATATATCTCTTGACATTTCGATTTTCTATATTATGCGATCTCGAGAAATAAAGAGGACGAGTGTTCGAGTTCTCCTGTGTTTCCTGCCAGAATGAATGAGATCCTCTCTTGTTTGCCAAGAACATAAAGATCACTTAAAACACAAACTGGCAGATTTCCGATCTGCCTCTACCAAACACGCTGCATTTCCCAATTTCATAAAAGTGCTTTTCTCCCTAACAGAAGACGGTGATGATAATCATAGCAATCAGTCCAAAATACAAACAGGATGTGGAAGGGGCTGAATCCCAGCTGGACAGGGATGAACACGGCTTACATACTAAATACATCCACAGGATGGTAAGCAAGGACATGCATTTACTGTTTTACAAAGACTGTCTCTTCTCCTCAAAAGACAAATCTGTCTCCAAATGGCAGGTTCTTTGCTTTGTTTTCACTAATCCCCATAGTTAAACACCCCCCTTTGGAATTCATTAATCCTCCCTCTCATCAGCTCCGTATGCTCATTAACATCTGCTAAGAGGTTCAAGAAAGAAAAATCCTATTAAACGTGCTCATCTTATTCTTCCATATTCTGTATATTTCCTCCTGCACCTTCGCAAGCCCACGTTGCTCCATCATACAGCCCCGAGCACAATCTTATCTAATGCTGCTTGACCTTCCTGGCTAAAACATGAAATTGCAAAGCAAAGGCCAGAGCTGCAAAGGGGGACCCTGGTGGCACTGGGTGGCAGGGGAGCAGCGTGGGGCACAGAGACCCATCTCTGCGGTCTGCCACAGGATGGATGTTTGGCCCAGCAGAGCTCAGAGGGCCATGAAATTCACCCTTTCTCACCCTATAACTGGTCTGATTGTCCCATTTAATCCTGAAAACTTGTGAGGAGCTGGCACCAAGGGGTGAGCTCCCAGCAGCATTTTGCTCACCTCTCATCCCCTGGGAGCCTGTGGCTCATTCAGCCAGTGTCCTGGGGACACGGGGGACAGGCTGAGCCCCAGCTCAGACGTGGAACTGGGGCACAGGGGACAGGCTGGGACCTAGCTTGGACACAGCTCGTCTCCGGCTGCAAACTTTCACCCCCTTGGAGTCTGAACAGGGGCCTTGAGTCAAGCTTCATTGGTTCTAGAGGGATTTCATGGGGCTTGCAACTGCAGCTAAAGCCACAATGATTTCATGCCACAGAACCAAATGCTTAAGAAATGTTGACGGATCTTTCCTGTATCCTTTCTGTAGTAAAGAAGAATCAGAGTAAGTGGCCAAACAAAACGATACCCAGAGTCCAGCAGCAATAGATCAAATCACTTAACAGAAGAGCAGTTTAAGTAAGCAACCCCTGTTTTTATGCATAGGATTCGGATGCATGCAAAGCAAAATGAACATAACCTTCCTCACAATAAACCTGGCAATTTGTTCTGTTCTAGATGCAGATCGAGTTTATACAGCAAGGAAGCATGAACTTCAGATTCATCCCCGTGCTTTTTCCAAATGCCAAAAAGGTAACATACAAACATGTATATATTATGACATGAAATATGTATATATTTCTCAGATCATTAGACGTATTATTTTGATCACAGTGCACCAGAAGAAGTCTTAAAAAGCCAAAAGCTTCATTTTTTGATTCTTAATATCCCACTAGTAATATTCCATGCTGTATTTTACATGAAAAATTCACAGTTTCATGTACATACAAATAAAAGCATTTCACCCACAATATAAACCTAAATACATAAATGTGTTTCTGAGGATGAATGTATAACTAAAACTCAGATTGTCTTGAGCATTGAAAGAATTTAAATGCAGAGAGACGATCTATCCAGCAAGCATACTTTCTGTATTAACCCTTTTATAATTTTGTCCAGATGTAGTACCGATGAGTGAGATGGGGGAGATTTATGACCGATTTGAAGTGAGGATCTGGAAGAGGGCGGGTTGAGAATATAAAAATAAAGAGGATAATAAATATTAAAGTGCTAGACCATCGCTTGAACTTTGATGGGCCCATCAAAGGCAAACTGTAAGGTTTTTTAGGACTTGCAATTTCATCTGCCCTCCTTATTGAAGATTCATTGGAGAATAAGAAACACGTAAGGCAACAGATTCCTTTACCCTTCTTCCTCGTGCTGAGAGAATCTCTTGGATTTTTAAAAGATCAGAAATGATAAATGGCTTCAGTTACAGTGGAGAAAAGGCATTCTGCCCCAAACTTATAATGGATATATCATGTTTGTGTTCAGTTTTCCTTGCTAAATGGTGCGTGGCTCTGCTGTTACCCCTAGGTACAGCTGCGTTTTGGAGGAGGGTGGCCAGATTCTTTATATTTATTTGGGTGCCCAGAGTTTGGATCCTAAGTCAACATTTCAACAATGTTATCACTGACTGTAGGGCTGTGAAATCCCACAGCACTTGTGGATTTTAGTGTGATGAAGTTCTTTATTTAGGCCCTGGCTTAGTGTAAGCTCGTAATTTTGAAAACATGTTCCTGGGTTTGTAAAATATGTGGGATTCTTTGGACTGAGCATTACCTCTGGTATTTCATGTCACTCGGCTTCCTTCCTGAATGATTGCGGTCTGTTACTTGCATTAAGTGTGAAAAGCTTGGAGATAGCCCGGGTGGGAATTGGGCGGACCAAAGCAGCAAACTGTTCGGGGTTTTCGGCTGGTCTTTGCAGCTCGGTGTGAGGGCAAAGGGCAGGACTGCTCCTAATTTCGGGGGCTCCTCGAGTGGCTGCTATGCGAGCAGACCCTACAGTCCGCAGCCATGTGGCGCGCGTGACGTGAGGGGCTGCAGAGACAATTGGCACAGCAGGCACTACAGCCTTCTCTGGGCCTCAAGGCAAACACGAGAACAATAAACTCACGTTAAATTTGGCTGAACTTTATGGATCAGAAGACATACAGCATATAGCAGCAGCTCTCGGACACTGAACGAGGAATTTCCAGGGCTGGTTTATTCAGCTGCTCTTATCAAAGCATCAGGCTCCAGGCAGCCTTCCTGCCAATCACTCCGCAGTCCACATCACCCTCCAGTTATTCCAGGGCTGCCTTTCTCACCCAAATTATGCAGATCAGCATTTTCTAGTGATCTTAAGGTTCTCTCTCTTCGTTCATGCATTTCTTTGGTACATCATTTACCTTCATCGAACGAGTGTAGAGGAGGTTAGGTACCAGAGCTTATAAAACTTGCACGTATTCCAGGGCTGAAATATGCCATGTATATATACAGTGAGATGATTTTGGCAGGCAAAATACTTCAATTTTGTCCTTTTTACTCCGGACTTTTCTCTGTGTGTGTAAGTCCTGCTGTACCTGACACTGGAAAAGAGCAGGGAAGCAAGGTTTGGGAGGCGTCACTTGGGGACGTGGATACTAGATGAGTTGCTCTCATCTGAAGTACATCATGAGGCACTGCTGGTATGTGAAAGTTAGCTGACCTCCAAGGGGAACAGATCGGTGTGATCCAAAGAACGTTCATCGGGAAATTGAATAATGAGGGGAAAAAACATGACACCGAGTTAAGGTGGAACCGGCCTTTCCAGCTTCCCATCGTACACTAATAAAGGAAATCTGGGTCCTGCTGGTTCAAGGCTTGCATCAAGCCAATCAGCTAAAATCTTACCTTCCTGATTTGGTCACCCGATGATGGAGCATTTAGCTGTGATTACCCCGGGATGTTTGCTGCCTCTCCCTGGCTGGGGGTTACAGGCAGAGCGGGGGCAGCAGCAGGGAGGTCGTGAGCAGGGTTTGTGCCACGGAGGGCAGGACAGCTCAAACCAGGCTCTGCCCTAAACACACGGCCCTGCTGTCTGCACTCTGCCCTATTCCTATTCCTCTGATCCATCCCGCACACCTCCCTCATGTTAAAATCACTGCCAGGGCTCGTTAGCATGCAGGTAACTTCATTCAGGAGGGGTATTAAATGCAATTGGCCACAGGACCAGCTCTGGAAGAAAGGCACAGAGCCTGTCTCTGGGCATAGCCTGCCTCTGTCCTCATATCCCCACTTGTCAGTTTTTTACCTACTATCCATTTCTCACACTAATTTCCATCTTTTCAGGCTTAACTAATGATTTCCCATGTGGGCTTACATCAAATGCTTTGCTGAAGTCCAGACAGAGCAGGTCTGCTGCATTTCCTTCCTCCAAAAAATGGAGTTTCTTATCAAAGACAGATAGAGGGCTCGTTTGGTAAACCTCTGTATTTGAACACGTTGTGTGGGTCCTTCAGCAGCTACTAAGGGGGAAACATCATGGGTTGCAGCCTTCCCCTGGTAGGGACTTAAATGTCTCCCTTGTCTCCTCAGTGTTTATTTTCCCAAGCCTTTAGACGCCTATCACTGAGCTCAGAATCCCTTTGAAACGTGGTGAAATTAGCCAACATGATGGCAGAACAGAAAGAGAGACAGGCAAGCTGTGAGATCATTCGAAGTTCATTTATTTAGGAACCCAAATACGATTTTGAAGCCAAATTAAAATTTCTTGTTGTTACGGGAAGTGTCTAGAACAGACAAAATGAAATCTTGCTTGGCAGAGTCTAATGAAATCTGCAAGGTTCTGGTACAGATTCAGGAGGATTTATGGGATTTCACTCTTTTTTTTTTTCTTGTGTTTTTTTTTTTTTTTTCAGGAACACGTGCCTACCTGGCTGCAGAACACTCACATTTACAACTGGCCAAAGAATAAGAAGAACATCCTTCTGCGGCTGCTGAGAGAGGAGGAGTACGTTGCTCCCCCAATAGGGCCTTTACCGACGCTCCAGGTTGTGCCGCTATGAACATTATCACTTAAAGTGCACAAGAAGCTTTGTTGTTAAAGAGTTGCTTTTGGCGGGGAGCCAGCCTTCTTCCAGATGGCTCTTTTTGATGACAGAAGACACTCTTTCTGCTCAAGGAATTGGCTGTCTCGGGTAACTCAGGCTCAGCTTGTTCCCCACCATGTTAAACATCTATTTCTGAAGCTGATGGGGCAGAACTCTTTTCTCCTAGGTTTTTTCATAAGCTGCAAATGGAAAGAATGTCCGGCTTTATTTTAACATCTGTTTTGAACATATTCCTTTATTAGTCAATATAGCAAACAAATACCAGAAATAATGTTGCAATAAGTGTAAAATGAAAATTACATCCTCCTTTGCGCTCAGGGTTTCTTTACAGACATTCCTGCCGTGTACAGCATTAACATACAGTCACTTTGTACATGCACTATTAAATACATTTGCCTTTTGGAAGGCTACCTTACGCGTTGCGTCAGTTTTTCTCATTGCCGGGAACAACAAGGAGTGGGAAGGGTTGAGTAACGCAAGTTTTTCTCAGACTGCCTTGCATAAAGACACTGGCTTCAATTAGAGGCCTCCTGGATCTGCAGTCTCTGGAGCTCCGCTTCCTTACAGCACAGCCTCTAACACCTTGGGCATGTCACAGCAGCAGCCCGCAAAGGGACAGCGAAGTGCAACGCTACGTGTGCAGGCAGTGCCCTGGAGTGCTGCTGGACAGTTACAGCGAGCCTTCAGCTTCACGGCTGCTCCTCACCCCTTGTTTAAAACAGCATGTCAGAGAGGGATTGCCAACTGGAAACCAGGGACTGTTAGGAGAAATAACACCGACTCCTACAACGTGCAGGCAGTATGGAATAATAAAATAATCAAAGACGTTGGAGAGCCACGGGGTGTTGGCAACCGGGAAGGCTCAACATCATCACATCTGCTAAAACCTGAGCGTGTTTTTGCAGAGAACATAAGCATTACTTCAGTAAGGCTTCTTTATTTCAGTGCTTTAACCTTTGCTGAGATAACAGTGCGCCCCGTTGGCTTGAAATTCTGCAGCCGTCATCTTTCAAGCAGTCCCAAGAACAACCTGCTCTGGTGCGGAGCACTTCACGCCTTCCCACTACAGGCTCTTTCCAAGATCCCCTTTATTATTTGTTACGAAGTGACCCAAATACAGCTTCACAAAAAAAGCAAGCGTGTTTAGCAGTCTGAAAAGTAAATTAACCAGAAGTTGATGCTCCTGTTACATTGCCCGAGTTATTTAATTAGCTTTCCATGAAAGTCGTGCCTGTGTGGTGTGTTGATAGAGGACGTGCTTTGTGCTGCTGACGAGAAACAATTAAAGAACCACCTTGCAGCTATACTCAGGACAGATTTTCCTTTATCAGGCATTTGCATACAGAGTCACAGCTGCCTGAGAGCACTAAGAGAAGGGTGTATCCAGCATTGTCAAATCTTATAACTTTGAATGTGGTATTTGCTGTGTTTCTGCCCAGTTCCTAGAGGGAAGCTCCGCAACTGAAAGAGGCCAACACCTGCCGTGCTGGCAGTTTCCAGGCAAGGCACGATGCTGTTACGCAGTGGTACTTCTTGCCGTCTACTTGGGGGGTAGGAGCGACATTTTCCATATGAGAAAACAAAAAACTAAGCTTCTAATTAGGAGAATGATTTTCTAGTATACGGTCACGAGTCTAAAATCATGACAGAAATCCTTCTTAAAAGGTCATTGAAGTGAAGAAAAAGAGGGGGGGAGGGGGAGAGAGAAAGGGGCTTGGTTACCTAAACATGGCATTTAGGGTCACTTGGAGAGTCGTACAACTTCGAGCTCAGCTTCCAGGCTCTGTGCTAGAAAACGCAACTTTCTTGGAGTGCTGTGGCACATCTGCCAGCCCTGTGCAACTGCTTCAGGTACTTCAAGATACCTAAAGCGTTTTAACACTCAAAAATAATCCCAGCATTCACAACATGCACTTTTTAGCAATGTTCATACTTGGGGGAGCACAGAAGGGAGCTTGAGGTTGGGAATGCGGGGTGTCATATGGCAACAAGACCACGGCACAAGAAGCTGAAGGCACAGCCAAGCAGGCCAGGGAAATGCGTGGCAGGAGAGGCAGCTGCGATCTGGGGCCTCCATCTCTTCCCAGAGGCTGGCAGGAAGGAATAAGAGCTCCGTGCCCCATCGCCCTCCAGCCCTGGCAGAGCTGGGAGGGGACTGGGAGGGGTATTTTGGGGTGCTCAGTGTGGGTAGGAAGTCTGGGGGAGGAACCCGTAGGCAATGAGGCCACGTTACTATCACTGCTTACAGAGCCGCGTGTTAGGGAGACCAGTTGAGTGCTCAAGATGATTAGCAAGGCTGGGTAGTAAATTCCTTTCATCGTTTTGGCTGTCATCCTGAAATACGAGCTCTAGATTTGCCACGGATTTGCTTGTTTTGGGCCAGGGAATTTCATTAAATAATTCCCACACCATGTGATACACGAGGTCGCATTAAATGGTCTGATGACCATCTCTATTCTTCTGTTTCGATGATCCCTGCCTGAAAAACCACGGTTGCAGAGCAAGGGAGAAAAAATAAAGCATTGGCATTTCAGAAGTACAAAGAGCCCCATCTATTTTAACTGCGGGGATTTTTTATTTATTTATTTATTTTTAATTGAATAACAATTCCCGGGATCCATTGATCTTTATGTTAGTTAGAGCGTCCTACAAGGACAGAAACCATGATGGGGAGAGGGCGAGTAACGAGCGAGCAGCCTCGTGAATCCCTTCCCCTAAAGCTTTGTATTTGGGGAGAGACAGATGGTGGGAGCTGCAAGGAGGGAGAGGGAGGAGAAAACAACGAAAGTAGGGATCGAGGACAGTGAAACAGAAATAATAAAGCAGGTGAGGGAGAAGAGGCTGAAAACATACAGGTGGTACGAAGGTAATCCCATACAACCCTGTGTGCAGGGTGTGAAATGCTGCCCCGAGAGCAGCACAACTCTGGGCTGGTGGCTTGGGGGAACGATGAGGCTGAGGGAAATATGAGGGAGGGTGTTAAGGGCAGGGAGATATGGGGCCTGGCAGGGTGAGAGGCCGAGTGGGTAAGGCAGGAAAACAGCCCTGGGAGAGCCCCTCCTGCATGGCACACAGAGCAGGTGCGTGTTATCTCACAGAGCAAACACCTCCCCTGTCCCTCTCTTCTGCCCACACCTGTGGGTTTAATAACCACCACATAATAAATAACTCGTGTTTGGGGAAACAGCCCCTGCTGGGCAGGCCACAGCTTTCTGCAGCCTCCCCCCGGCCTGCCCAGGAGAGCCCTGCCACGGCCCCTGGCCTGTGGGGCCGTCCCCTCGCCCCAACCCTGGCAGGGTTCCCCGGGGATTCACGGGTGGGCCCAGGGATCCCAGGCAAAATCCCATGGACACATCCGAGCGGGACGGGATGCTGGGGAAGGGGAGAGGGGAGAGCCAGCCTCCTAAGGTAGGCAAAATGCTGTGGGGAAGCCCCAGAGCACACACAAAGGGTGTCCTTTCCACTAGGGAAAGAAAAAGGTGTGGTAACGGTAGACATTGTACAAAAAATAATGACTGAAATAGTTCATAATTAAAAGTGATTTTAAAACCTCATGACCAACACCACCTGCAGTGAGCTCATTCTGGCCGTATTTCACTCTCTAAATTTTCCTTTTATTTTTTTTTTCCTAAAGGACTCCATTCTGGACATGCTGACTTTGAGGCTTCCTTCAAAGCTATCTTCTGTTCCTCGGGCTGACGCTTCTTACAACGTGTCCGCTCTATTTTTCCTCAGCCACCCCCGGTGACAGCCCCCTCAGCGCGGCGCTTTGTGCCGGGCGCGTTTGGCATCGCCGTGCTCCGCGCGCGGGATTTCCAGCGAGCAGCGGGTGCTGCAGGATGCTGCTCAGGAGCCTGCGGTCTTCAAAGGAAGCAATTTAGCGAGCAAGACTTCTAAAAAAGATAACACCAGTGGGGATCGAGCTGAACAGCCCGGGAGTAGCTAATGCATTTAAAGAGCCTTTCATCCCTCGGCTGGCAGAGAGAATTCAGCCTGGCTTGGTACTGACCAAAGCCACCGAGGTTAGGGTCTGGTAGCGTCGCTTAAACTCTCTGTGGATGCTGTGTGCAGCTCACTCATGTGTACCGCGTAAGGCACTGAGAAATCATTCAGAAGAAGAACATTTATCTCCATTTCACTACCGAATTGCTGCAGACAGCACAACACCATCAGCTCGCTCTGCTGCAGGTGCCTTACCTAAGGAGCGGCGCTGAGAGCAAACGGGCCACTTAGGTGAAGTTATCTGAGGCTTACTGAGAAGTACTGTGCACACGCAAGTAATTTGTATTTTTATGGGTCCATTTTCCTCCCACTCCTACAACAGAGATGCTTTTTTCCTGAAGCACCGTCTGGTGCAGAAGCTGAAATAGCAGAAACCCGGGAGTGAGACGGTCCCAGAAGAGATGAGAAGGGGTCTTTGAATAGGCACAACAGAAACTGGGAAGACAGACGGGGAGCGTGATAAAAAGGTGAGAAGGAAGAAATCAGTTATAATGTGATCAAATTGAAGGAAGCAGCTAAACTAACCAGCTAGGATAGATTCATCTTTTTTTTTTTTTTTTCTTACATGTTTTATGTTAAAGGAGTAAATGCTAAGTGATTTTACCTGTTTTTAAAATGAAGAAAAAGACAGCAAAATGGTATTTTCCTTCAGGCTCGCGTGTCCTCCTTTAACTTATCAGTTGGAAACCAAACCACTGAAGCAGCACCATCCCTGCTGGTACACAGCCCCAGCAATGCCAACTTGGTGCTTCAGTGCCTCTGTGGCCGAGAGACCCATGGTTTTACTGAGCTGAGACAGTCAGGATTAAAGGAGAGCAGCGACACGGCATCACCGCCTAACTCTGCCAGTAGGAATGAAATCCATCTATCCCAAACCTCATGTCTGTTGGAGGACGTGGTCCAGACCCCGTGCTCACTCCGGACTGAGCCCAGCAGTAATCAGGAGGATGAATTTTAAAGCTCTGGGCTGGCTGGACTTCAGCACGGGAGAGACAGGCTTCACTGTTTTCTCAAAGCAGTACTTGGACAATGGCATGAACCCTTTGACCTGCTTCACTTGGAGCTACCCTAGGAAATAAAGCATAATGCCCATCAAACCAGCTTGCTTTTTTGTTTCTGTTGCCCGTACTACTCAGCCCTGCACACCTCCCTGCTTTTTATGCCTTACAGAGCATGTCGCCTCATCCTACTTGATGCTTCTTTTTCCAGTGGCAATTTCCAGTACAAAAAATTCATCTGGAGACCCACGTCAGGCTCAGCCTGCGCGTCCCCACACAAAGCAACCTCCAATCTGGTGTGACACCACGCCCTGCTAAAAGCATGGTTTCACTTCTGATTTCCTGCTTTTTCCCCACGTGCTTCCATTTAAGCATCTAATCAGGAGAAGGAAAATATTTTCTCCTGTGTCATCTGCATTTCACAATGCTGAAACCAGCCGTGCAGATAGCTGCCCCATGCGTAACACCAGAAGGCTGCTCTTAGGAGGAGCTCGCAGTCCCGCTAGGCGAGGGGTTTGAGAGGCTAACCAGAACCCTGCGTGTATCATCTGTCGCCTCTTTGTAAGCCCTGCTTCCTTTCTTCCCGTCTGAATTCGGACTGGGGATAATGAACTTCCTGCATCGCGCCCCGAGGTACAAGGAAACTCTTTGTGCCCTGACCCGGGAGGAGCGTATCAGTAAGTGGTTCATGAGGCAGCTCTGGCGGGTCGTGTTAGAGTGACTTATTCTCCGAGTTCCAGCGGTTTGATTAAGTGGATCATGTGATAAGCACTTATAATGAACTTCTTCACATGCTGCCAGGGGAAACCCAGCAGACAAAATGCTTAATCCCACGGCATTGCTCTGCGCATAACAAACTGATTACAAAGATGGAAAAAGCATGCAATCCACTGGCTTCTCCTCCTGCTCAGGACAGCGCAACAGTGTTATACAATTTTCCTTCGGCTGCCCCAAATCGAAGTGTTCCTCGCTCCTAGATCCAGTTCCGACGTGTGCATTTTGCTGCCTGCAAGTCGCCGAGCACTGCGCCAGGCAGATTACAGCGAAGCGTGACCATTCGCAAAGCATGCCTTGTCATGCCTCCGAGTGATTTTTTTCTCATTAAAGAAAACCAAATCCTCCCCCCCCAAAAAAATACAACAATACCAATCAACCAACCAAGAACTGACCATAAACTCATGAGCAACACAAACAAGTTTGATTTGTTTGAAAACTCAAAATCTAAGGCAGCCTGAATCGCCGCAGAGCAAACCTCATTGCACTGCCAACACATACACCAAGCCTTGTAGATCAGCTTTCCCATACATTACCAGCCATTCGGTTTCCCCAGGTCGTGCTATTTCTCAATTAATGGCATTGCACAGGTGTAATCAAGGGGATAATGTGATACCAATCAGCTTTCATCAGCAAAATGCTTGTCTCCAGCTGTGATGGCACAGGACAAAAAGGGCCTTATCTTGATTTATTTTTCCAGCCAATTCATGCACCTATTAAGTGAGAAAAAAGTTATCTTTAAAAATATACTCTCTACGCAATCAGTAAGAATCAATAACTGCAAAATTATGATACTGCTATTAGGTTCAGTCATCAGAGCTGACTTAATTGCGATTCTGTAAATCAAGAGAAAATCTGCTCTTTGTTCCCATTTGACAGGGAAGTCTCCTGGAAATGTTGGCGCGTTGTCCTTAATCACGTTTTGATATCTGGAGCTGAACTTACCTCCCCAAAACACTCTCTTCAATTCTACTTGCAAGTTTGGTGTCTCAGATTATATGCAGATGTTGAACATGAGAGATTTTTCCCCACACTTCACTTAAAACAATCCAGGTAAGAATCATTTACTCTTAATTCTACTAAGTAGCTAGAAATTATGTTAATTTTTTGTAAAATTTATGTTAATAAAAATTATGTTAAATTTGTTTCCCCCAAGCTCCATGTGTCCAGTTTTAGAAAAATGAACTCATCAAATTCCACAAGAACTAACAGAGGCTTTTGCAGACGTGAGGCTTACTGAGGTTAGGTATTCCAAATAGAGAATCGGGCAATGGTGTTTCATTTTTCAGTCCTCTAGCACTACATAACTCTATTACAAAGGTGTATCGGGAGACTTTAATTTCTAAATATTCAGCAGCTGAAGAGCATCAGTGAGTGCTAAGTACAATTTCTTTTAGCCTTACTAATCTTTACCACATCTTTTCCTCCTGTGTGACAAAGCAGATAAAGGTGCTTGTGGTTTAAAACTGTGGATGCTAACCTAGCCATGATCGAGCTGAAATTTTGGATTAGATCATTTGGAGTATCATCGTGCTTTTTACTACTCTCGTACGTGTATGTATTAAATATGGCCTACAGATTTCCTGTGTAGGCCCATCCCCAGGGACCGAAAACATGATGTACACAACTCATAAATAAAGCTAGCGAGACACGAGCAAGAAAAAGCATAGCATACTTCTGGGAATCACTCCAGGAAAATAAATGTGCAAGATGGCACATCACCCTACACAAAGCTGGCAGAGGTAAGGTAACATTTGGGTTTGATCATTACAGAAAATAAAATAATTCTGTGTTCATATACGTATGTGCTGGCCTTTCACTGCAACAAAAGGGCAGAGGTAAGACTGGAGTTTGAGTTGAAAGAAAGCAAACCTGCTGCCAGCAGTTGTAGCTTGTTTAACTAAACTGGAGAGTGGAGTCTGAATTCGACCCCTGGCTTTCAGAAGGCCTGTGAGTTCTCTGGGGATGGCCACCATCATTTATTTCCCCTCTCTGTGCTTCACTATTCGTACAGCACATGCTCCCTTTTGAGGGGCCATCTGAATTCCAGGTATACCTTTCCCCCACCAATGGCAATGCATGATTTTACACAGAATTAGTGTTAAAACACCGTAAAGAATGCAAGAGCAAGCAATCAGCTTGCTTTCCTATAATGGATTTGGATGAACATATCCTCCCATTTCCATCTGTGCTTTATTCTCTTTTTCTTGAGAGTAGGATATTACATTTATTGGCACCGACTTTCCTCAGAGCTTATTCTTTTGCTCCCCTTCTGCTCTGCTCTATTTTCCCTGCCTTTTTTACTCTTTTTTTTTTTTTTTTTTAGCCTCCTTAATCCTTATTTTCCCATCACCCTGTGCACCATCTACCCTGGCTTTGTTTACTGTTATTATTTATGAGACATTCGAGCAACTGTATATGACAACAACATGATTACCCAGGAATTATTTAAGGGATGAATTGGCAGAAGAGACATCCTGCAAGTATGCAGATTGGAGACAGATGTGTACCTGGGTTTTGCTTGGCTGTAATCTGGAAATGTACAGAATTCTTCGAGAGCAAATGTGATCTTTCCTTGCCAATTTTTATTTCTGTGTAGATTGGTCCATATTTTTGCTTTTAGGGATGAGGCTTTACCTCCATCTTAAAACTGCTTGCCTGGCAATGCGTTGCAAATTTTACTTGGGTTCTTAAATATCTGCACTTGCTGTGCAGGCATAGCTTTAAAACAAGCTGTTTATTTGTAAGATTGAACATCCTTATGCTATCAGATATTGTTAGTTTAATTGCACAAGAAACCCGTGGAAAAGCTTTCATGCCTGAGAGTGAATGAAAAGTTACTTAGGATACAGCAACGAGAGCTCTAGGAGAGGTGTATATGCATATCTGCCAGAGCCAAACATTTCTTTGTGTGCTACAGCACATGTAAGCCTTGAGGCTGCTGGAGATTTTAATTTGGGCTATAGCACACGCAGTGCACCCTGTGCACAGAATTCCCAGGGGTGCAGGACTGTAACAAAAACGGAGGCTGGCTGGGATATGCACATACCCAGCACTAATCAATTACTGATAGGGAACGTTCTCCGAGATCCTCCTCCTGGCAGCTACCTGCACGCAATACATTGCCGCGTACCCCATAGCAGTCATCAGTTCCCTCCATGGCAGGGTTTTGTGGTCGTGGTTGGAACATCACTTACGTTTCTTCCCTCCAAAAGCTGTTATACACTCTACGTGACATCCGTCAAGTTGGCAAGACAGAGCTTCAAGTACACGCTCCGTAGGTGTCTACGATAAATAATTTCCTTGGTGAAATTCCCAACACAGATGCTGCTGGCAGACTGCGATCCAGTGCTTTACCTGGACTGTGACCTGCCTGATCTTAAAACAGACCTGCAGCGTGGAACACAATTAGGTAGGAAATACCAATGGATGTCTTAAAATACTTCCCATTCTGTAGTTAGCAGGGCAGTGGTTACACCCCAAGCGTGGAGAGATGATGCTGCCACCTGGAACGTGTGGTCTGAGGGAAGAATATGGAAAGATGGATTTTCTGGTACGGGTGGAGCTCCATAACCACTGTTGGCAGAAATCAGAGGATGTCATTAAGTGCTCTGTAACCACTTGGAAGAGAGGGATCAGCCTCTCCTTTGCTCCTCTCCCTGGTGACAGCCATGGAGGTCATCCTAGCTGACAGAAGTCATTGAGAGCATAAAGCTGTTGCCAAGAAGGGGGCTTCCTGGGAGCTGGTGTGTCTAGGCACAGTTTCCAGTCTGAGGTAGGAGAACTGTCATATTTACCTTTCTTGGATCCTTCAAGAATCAGTGAGGTGGGAGCAGCCACTGAGTACGGACTTCTGAACTCCTTTCAGCCTTTCAGGATTGCCTACTGCTCTAAAGCCAGAAGACGGTTTAAAATGTCACGTAGCAATTCCTTAAATGTATTCAAGATATTTCATAGCTCTAGGAGGAAAATCTCATTTCCTTTGCCAATTAAATTTGCCTCAAAGCGGCCTTCTTACCACTGATCAAGACCAAGTGACCAGCAGGACTTCCTATACTTAACAGCCATCCAGCATTCAGGAGAGGAGAGGAAACAACTTTAAGTCCAGATATCAGACTGTTCCTTTGTTCTGTGGCTCCGAATGCAGACAAGTCCTTAAGGACCATCCTATTCAGGATATCTGGAAACTAGAACTCTTTTGGCAAGTGTAGATTAAAAAGATAATTTTGCTGAGTCCAACTGATTTTGCCAAGTAACCTGATAATTAGAAGGATTGGCAGGTAAGTACAAAAGGAAACACCGATGCCTGAAATGCAGAAATCATCTCCTTGTTGACCTGTGCTATGAAGATGTCAACTCAGGACAATTCTGTTTTGAGAAGATGCCTCCAAATATTTTTGATTTCCTGTCTGTGTTTCGAACAGGAGCATCTGCTGAAATCTTTGACCCAGCTATTTTGTAGACTATGCACAACACACACACACACAAAAGACTTCATGCAAGTATCATAATTTAATTTCTTCCTGGAACAGGCAGCAATGCCACGCTCACACAGTATTGACATGAAGCTGTATAAGAAGATAGCTAACAATCACAGTGGCTTTTCTGTTGCAAGCATTTGTCCACTGGAAACTGATTTTAAGGTCTGACCTAACTAAAGAGGCCACCCAAAAGCTATCAGATGATAACTTTCTGTCGTGACTTATCTGGCGACAAGCTATAACCCATATCCCATGAGTTACTCATTTCCTGCAGGAAACTCATCTTTGCTCCTATCATCTAACAGAATTGCAATCACCTATTCTGAACTATTTGTCTGCTTTCTCGTGTTTCAGTCTGGCAAGCATATTTCCCCTGAACTGTCAGTATTTTTAGAGTAGAATGAGAGGTAAAGGTTGTGTGCTTTGAGAAACTCAAAGGGAAGTTTAATGCCCGATGCAAAAGCAAGTCTCCTCGTGACAGCGTGCAAACTGATGGGTTTCTGTAGCTGTCTCCATCAAGAAAAAAAAAAAAAAAAAGAGAGAGAAATTGATTAGTATTTACAAAGTATTCAGCTAATCTTACCACTTGACTTGCAAGAAACTCAGCGACATGTTTTGGGTTTGTTTTTTAATCCTCAGGATTTGGATGTTCTTTCTCACAGGGTAAATCACATCACAACTATGTTTATACTCCGATGGAACGAGAAGTCCTTTGGACCAGATGTAAACATCCCATATTCTGCACCTCCTCTCCCCAGGCCCTATCTGCTCCAGATATATTGTGGCGGCAAGGACTGTCAGCAGAACACTTGTGAGCATTTCTGTGCTAGTGGGCTGAACCACCAAGCTCACTCAGGTGCTGTGAAGCTCTCCAGAAAAGGCTGTGTGCCCTCATCCGTGGTCAGTCCTGTATGCTTGCAGTACAAAATGCGAGTAAGTGTGATTTGTCAGCAAGGTTTCAGGTCAGGTCTACTTTTATTGGAGTGCAGATGAAGGTCTTAAGTGATTATGTAAATGGACTAATTATGTAAATCTAGGAGACATGACAATTAGAATTAAAGCTGCGAATGTAAACGTGGACCTTGTTATCTTGCACTTGGAGAGAGTGTTATTTTTCTGAACAATGTAGCACATGAAAACCGCAATTCCAGCACAAATCTTTACGAACAAATCAGGTTGATGGGCGGTAGGATAAAGGTTAAGCATAATTTGTTATTTACAGTTTTGAAATTCATATACAAATCCCTGTGTTCGGAGTGCTAAACTCTTATGCCCGATACATATGTTGTTTGTTTTACCAGATTACATGTGAATGAAAAGAACAGCTGTGACCTCTCCTTGTACTTTGAAAGGGCTCTGACAAAAACAAACAAATCCTACTTAAGGGGGAAAAAAAAAATCTTAATTTATTCATTCTGCATGTGTAAGGACCTGCAGAATTAATCCTATGTCTTTATCACATTCAAAATTAATAGTAAAAAGGCAGCTAAGGTAGAATTAGATCGCTGTTCATATTCAGTTCGGGGGTTCTCTCTTAACACCTCAGTTATACCACCGTTGTCTCCTAACCTAGAACCAAACTCGCTGTAAATTGGTACAATGCTCATATAAGCATCCACCCGGGCTGAAACTGCGACTTCAAGTAATCGCATTTCCTCTTTCTATAACCTTCAGTTGCCTGAAACATGCTTTAAATTTCTTTTTCTCTTCGCAAACATCATTTTCAAAATCCTTTGTTGGATGGGGTGTGGCTTTTTAAAGCGTAACGATTAAGCTGCTAAAAGTATGGAGCTTATTTCCATAAAGTCACTGATATTTCTGTATCTGCACGGCAGGCTCGTGTTGCTTTTAGTGTACCAAATGATTCGTACCAAAGCGCAATAGCTAAAGGTGTACAAAAACGGGGCACGCATAGCCCAGAGTTAAATGAGAACAAAGCCCTGCATAGTCTCCAGCTGAAGTTGGTAAATGAAGTAACCTGTGTAAGTTTTGCATGTGAAGGGAGGAAACACGAGTGCTGGGATGTGAGTCCGGCGACAGGAAATATCGTAGCTGATGTTCTGGTGGGGAGGCAGCTCAGGAAGGAAAACGCAACAACTGATTTGTGACTCACTGACATGGTGAATTTTTCTTGGCCCGTGGAAGCCTGATGAGCTCTGCCTTTTGGTCGCCTTCCACATACTCTCACTGCTGTCTAAGCTTTCCCATGTGTCAAAGGATCCAAATGCTTCCCTTCCACAGCCTTCCCATTTGCCTGAGCTACCCCCGTGGTTAAAAGGCACAGGTACACGAACAATGTGCATTTTCACTAGCAAATTCTGCAGCTCACCAAAAGCCAAAAATTAATACTTTGAAGCAATAGAGGAGATTGCTTTGGTGTCTACCGATTTTGTTAATTTTCATATGTACCCATATTTTAAAAAATTTGAAAATACACGATGAATTATCTAAGCCTGTTACATAACCTCTCATTTTTTAAGATGGGTGTAAGGAAAAATTTGCTCATGCTTGCTGTATCACTGCCTGAAAAGAGGAAGGAACAGGCAAAGCAAGCAAGCAGTACATAGCTGCAGCTGGCTGTGCTCACGTAATCCAAACATTTGATAGCTCAGTGTTCCTAACAGCAAATTGGTGATACTAATCTACCATGTATCGAGGAATATATTTGAGCTCCTTGGGCAAGTTTGGGGATTAAGTTTGTGAAGGATACGGTACCTAAAACAAAATAGACAAATAGAAGATGAACATTTTCTGAACTGTGCTGCTAATGAGGGAGAGGATAGGACAGGACAGGACAAGACAAGACAAAATACAGTAGAGGGAAGGAATGACCGACCTACAGCATTCTGGACTTTAAACAAGCAGAGTAACTTCCCTCAAAGAACACACTGAACTGTACGGGCTGTGACAAGGCACCAGGCCTGGTGAGATAGCCAAATGAGCTGAGCATGCCCCCTTAGGGGCCCCTAGCGTCAGCAGGGACGTTAGCTTAACACCCAAAAGAGTGGTGAGAATTTATTCACCCAGCCGTGAGAAAGTGCACTAAATCCATCTGTGCCATTTTCCCCTATATTCCCCAAAGAGTTGCATAAGCCCAACCCTTACTATGCAGTGAATGTAATCCTCTCTTTAAAAAATAAAAAAATCTGAATCTGAAATACCATGTTAATTTACAGGATGATTAATAGTTCTGCTGACTGCTAGAAATCCGGTTAGAGCAGCTAGGGTAGAGGATGGCTTTATAGGAGCAGGATGAAGTTTATTTGCTTCTCTGCAACTGCGTGTCCTCAGCTGAACCCACCGATCCTTCGCTTTGCGAGGCTTGTAACTCATGCTGCAGTTGGATCAGCCCCCGTTTCTATTTTTAGTGCAGATCTTG
Source organism: Netta rufina (assembly GCF_964035555.1). Classification (NCBI taxonomy): domain Eukaryota; kingdom Metazoa; phylum Chordata; class Aves; order Anseriformes; family Anatidae; genus Netta; species Netta rufina. The sequence goes on along the minus strand of NC_140125.1, from coordinate 74,065,147 downwards.
CTCCTTATTTAGTCCTGATTGCATAGCCAGAATTGCATTCTCAGCAGCTCAGTGAAAAGCCTGCCTGTTCCATTTTATAACTTTTCCAGACAAAAAGATGGGAAGCCCGTAGCTTTCCAAACAGTCTTATTTTAGGAGCTTGCAACACGATACGGTCCAAAACCCAAGGGCCACATGAATCCCTGCTGAAATACTACTGACTTCCCTGGATTTTTACACAGGATGAATTCGGCTGCTTGTAAGTTAATGAGGATGATTATTTAAAACAAAACAACAACAACAACAAAAAAAAACCAGCAACCTTCTTCGCCCTAAATACTTACAGGATATTTACTGAAACCCTAACATACATCTGGATCAAATTCTCTGGACAACATTTCATCCTCTTTAGATTCATAGTTTATAAATCTAACCCATGGAGGCAACTACTAGCCAAAAAAAGAAAGAAAGGAGGGAAAAAAATGGAAAATGGTGGTTTTGAAGAATCTCTGAGCAGGGATGGCCACACAGAAGCAATTTTCTGCCCCTCTATTAAAAACATAAGGACGTGCTCGAACAAAGTTTTCCCACTGTAGCAGGGACACAAAAGGCTGCTTTAGGTCTCTGTCTGCATCAGCTACAGTGCTTCACCTTCACTTGGAGAGTTTGCAAGTGCAAAGATCTCTTCCTAGACGTCATCCTAAACCCTTGCCCTCCCAACCTGTAACAAACTGCTGAGGAATTGCTATGCCAGTCAGGCAGCAATCGCTGAATTCAGCCACCTTTATCGTACGTGTAATGATCTCCAACGCTCCTCGTGCAGTGGGGGAGACTGATGGAAATTTCCCCGTCTGCAGGCTGTTGCCTGGGCCGTTCATGCTACGCTGAGAACACAAAGGCAGATTCGAAAGAAAATTAACTGGAGGAGTAAAGGAATTAAAATCAGTGAAGGAAAAGATGGACTAATATATTCTTATTGTACATTCAGTAATTTAATTAGTGGACAAATCAGACAGCAAATACAAAGCAGAAGGGCCATAAAAGCTGTGCATGCAGCAGATCCGCATTTGCGTATTTTGTGGTCCCCAAATACCCAACTCCTTCCATGAAAATGGAAGGTACTCCAAATACACGGAGTCAGGCTCTGCATCCTGATTTAAATAACTCAGGGACTGAAAGAGAGAAGTTGAATGGTGCGAGAAGTACTCAAGATCACTATCTCAAAGGCAGGAGGTTAGAAACTAAAAGGATAGGAAGTTATCAGCTGAAAATAAAAGACCCAAGTACCTGAAAGACTGTTAATCCTTGCTGGCCCCAGGAACACTGTACCCTTGTACCCTAAGTGGAGACAATGGAAATTTGGATATTCAGGATATGCAGTGGCTGTGGTTTTCAACGTCACACATAAAGCTGAAACTCTAATGTATCTAGGGAAAAAAGCATTAAAAAATACAGGCACTGAGGTGACAACCCTAAAAACAAGCTAATGGAGTCATGATGCATGGTCCTCTAAATTAGGAACAATCATTTAAGCATGGCCATTCTGACATAAATGTATCTAAAACCAGCTTTATTTTCAAAGTGCTGTGAAGGTGCTGTGAAGGCCACTCAGATTTTTTACAGGTAACACTGAAAGAGACCAAACTGCCCATGAAGTCCTTCAAAAATGGTTAAAAATACAACATGGTCAGACTTCCTTCGCCTCCTTTCCAAGAGGCTCTTCTTGCTGATACCTGGCAGAGGTCCCCAAGAAGCTGATGCTGAACTGCAAGGGGCCAAGTCACGGTGTGCAAGTCTCTCTGTCCTTAAGAGAATCTGCCATGTTCCAGGACGGTTCGCAGAAATCTTCCACAGGGAAATTCCAAATCTGGGAATAAAACTTGAAGGAAACACCTTAAGAAAAGATTCGCTCTAGCAAGCCCTTGGCTTGGACATCCTTATGAAACGTCGTTGTCTGACACCACAGTATCATGAAAAAAGATATCAATTTACCTGCAAGTACACTCTGGGTATAATTTTTCCTAATAGAAGTGACTGCTGAATCCATTTGGAAGAAAAGCTTGTCTAAGTGTATGGAGCTTTGTTTGTAATTCAACACCACGAAGAGTACCCTAGCAGATGATGAGAACTTCGTGTCCGATGTAGCAACTATTTCTGGGTTTTGTTAGCAATGCCCAGCTCTGTGTTTTGAGTTAGGAAATGTGCATAACATTAAAATAGAATTATTCAAGTGCCATTTCAAATCAAAATGAAGTAGGTCACTTTGAAGTCAGCTTTGATGGCCAGTTTTGTTGTCAATTTTTTTATTTTTCATTTTTAAATGAGAGCGTGAGTCTGTTCCCTCAGCGCCACTTAATCACTGGTAACTTTCATGAAGAGCAAACAAAAGGCCTCTTTTATTTATCCATTATGTTACTAAGAGGTGAGAACAGCTTGATGCAAATGAAAATCATTAAAGCATTCTGCGCTACCATTAACTGTCTGAGGATCCGTCCATGCAAACACAACGTGCAGCCCAGCCGAACTGCAGCCTCGTGACCTCCTGCATTGAAAATCTGAGCCCTGGGACTCTTCACCCCACAGCTGAAATGCTCCGTGTGATGTGCCTGAGCAAGCACCTTGTTTGGATAGGCACAGAAAGGGAGTGCAGCGGCAGATTCCCCTCAAACCATACTACACAGCTTGAGATCCCCCTCACCCTGACGGGGCAAGGGGTACCAGCAGAGGTACCCGTTTTGTAGCAGCACTATCGGATGAAGAATAAGCAAAAATGTAATGGCCCAGATCAGGACCCGTGTGCAATTACAGCCAGAACTCCACGCAGGTAAGCACTCCCATTTCAGACAGCGTAAACGTACCACAGTGCAAAACTACAAGTGGTTTGTAGGATTAGAGGCCTAATTAGAAATAAAACCTACTGCCCTAATTCTTTATAGGTTTGTGTGGCTGTTTATGCCCATGCAAACTGAGTACAGAACACGGATTTCTCCCCCTCCTTTGGGACACGTACCTTTGTTGCCTGCTCTCACATCACGGCACAGGGGTTAGGACAATGCATTATTCAGCAGCAGCTGGAGAGGAAACCGTGGATGGGATTTTAGGCATTCCACTGCTTGAAGGACTTCAAACCAGCCCCTCCTGTCTGGTAGGAGAGCACCCCCGTCAGCAGATGGTTGCATACCGAGTATCTCTCAGCTCCAGCTTGAGATTTTGCCAATCAGGGCTGGGGAACGGAAGACTTTGAGGCCAGAGACAGTAAGGATGCTTTAATCTCCTAGGCCTTTTTATATGTTTTCATTAAGCAGTGATTACACAGCTTGCATACATAGCAGTGAGTGGAGCAGAGCGGTACCAAGGAAGAAGTTTGACCCCAGACTGCTCGAATCAGTGCCCCCACAGGCTCAGGGCACAGCCTTTGGAGACCCTGCAGGCTCCCCAGCCCATCACAGGATACAGGCGAGATTTGGTAAGGAACATTTCAAGGAACCCAGCGAGGAAATCGTGAATTCTGCTCTCACAGGACACTTAATGCCAAGCAATTCGGATTTTTTTTTTTAACCTCTGAAGTAACAACGTTCTCATTTTATAGATGGTTGAAATTAAGTTAGCTAGAAATGTTTTGGTTTTATTAAGGACATGCTAATAATTGATGCTAACAGCAATACAATGCTTACAGAAATGCTGTGCCTCTAACATGCTTGTTCACCTCCTTTTCCATCACAACCTGAGAAGAAAAGAGAACATTTCCAGGTAGCAACTACTTCTGTGTTTTTTCCTTACCTGAGCAGAATCTGCTTTTAAACAGAACCATTTAATTAAAAAAAAAATTAAAATGCTCATACTTTCAAAGAACGATAAAGCAATTCTGAAGGAATTTGAAACGCACGGATGCTGCTGGTTTCTTTTGCCTAAAAGAACCAATTTTTGCATTACTCCAGTCAGAAAAAGACAGAATTAGGGAACTGACTGGTAATCTGGTGCTGGAGCAATAGAGGGAAACTCAGGTTGCTGGCAGTGAAATCTTTATCAAAAGACAGATTTTAAAAATTGCAGCTAGAACATGTGATCTTTAAACAGGGTGGGTTTTTTGCCAATAACAACTAAGTCAAGGTGGAGGCTTTTTGGTAAGAAATCCAGTTTCCTTTTCTGAACAGACAAAAAAAAAAAAAAAAAAAAGCTTTCTGCTGATTTTAAGTGCTTTTGCATTGCAGTACAAAAATAGTATATATATATATATATTTTTTTTTTTTTTTTTTTTAATGGGTACCTAAAGATTCACCCAGAACAGCCACTGTAACTGCTATCTTCTGGCAACGATGAAGAAAAGCAATGAAGAGATGCAAGAAAGGTACCGTCTAATGAAAGACATACCCACTTCTCTCTAAGCTCAAGAGGTCTTGGCACTGACAGTTGTTTCCAATGTCTAAACCTAAGCCCTTATTTCAGAATGATCCAGGTTCGCAGACAAGACCAGGACATTTGATTTACTGACTGATTCTCTTCTGTTTCCTTTTAAAGATAAAGAATGTGTTTAAAGCTGAGTGTGAGAATGCGATCACTTCTTGGAAGGCTCCCTTCCCTCTCTGAACAATCTGATACCCTTTCATATTACAACATAATCATTTCCTATTTTTCCTTCTGTGTTAATACTTTCAATCAACAATTTTTCTTTGGAAAAAAAAACAACACACATGGTCCTAATGAGAACAAATCACGTAATCATTAGAGGAAAAATACCAAGCAGGTCAAAAGCCTAAGTTCTGTCCCGAGAAACACAGCTACTCAAAATGCTATCTCCACAAAATGGCTTTAGAAGTAGTATAGGAAAGGAAGGTGACAGTGCAGTGGGTGGGGAGGCTGGGATATGGCACAGGAGGTATTATTTTCAGGATTTTGCTTAGTGTTGTTTAATCTTATTAGGCAAGCCATCAAGTTAATGCTTCTGAAGGAAAACAGCTATCGCTGCTTTTCTAACTGCAGCAGCTGCAAGACTCCTCAAGAAACACAGACCAGATTGTAACAGAATCAAGTCGCAGTCACTTAACTGCACAGCTTCCAGAGCAAATGGATCTGATTTCCCTACTTGTCCACGAGTCCATAACCAATACACATAATTATGGCATCTTGCCTTTCAAGAGTTCCTAATTTCCGCTACCGTATCACATTAGAGGAACAGAGCTACTCTGCAACTTTGTATTCTTCCTAAGTTTGTATCTCAAACAGTATCTATCGCATGCTTTGAGATACAAAATGACCAATGTACTGGTAAGAAAGTTAATTTTATTTGCCAGACTCCAAAGTTGTTGAGGTAGGTCTGTCTGCTGAAGGGATCTGCGCTTGCACTGTGTCAACCTTCAGCAGATATTACTGTAATCAGTGGACCATAACAATAATTAGATATACAGATCTCCAGCACACACAGAAGTATTTATATAGGGCATCTGTATGTAGAAAGACCAGGTTCTGGAAGAACTTCCAGTAATATCTTTCCGGGATTACCTGTAACCACTCTGTTTGCATTGCCTCTTCCCAGATGTGCCATTTACCCAGCAACATCTAATAATACCTACACTACTGTTAACTGTCATAACCAGTAGTATTTGCATCTTTAAAATGGAAGTGTGCTTTGATTTTGGAAAGAGAAGTGCAACTGTGTTAACTGATGGACATCACACCAAAAATAAAATGTCACTAGTTGCCGGCTAAATATCAGGTATCTACTAAACACTATCTACTAAATAGTTCCGTGGTGTTCTGTGGCCTTCTGCGTTTTAGGAAGATGCATCTGAACGTGTGCACACCATTCTTTTCTCCTGCTCCTGATTATATCTTACCATTAAGATCCGCACTGGAGGAAGCAAACCCCTGAAAACATTGAAAAGCCCCATCAGAGTGAGTACAGAAAAAGAGTACTAAGTCAACATTTTCTAAACTAGGTTTTCAGTAGTTGCCACATTGTATTTGTTTGTTTGTTTTAACATCTAGATAAGAACACTACCTTTGAAATTCTAAACTTACTAAAGTCAACTTTAGGCCAAGCAAGTCTGAACGTGTTGGCCTTAAAGGACAATAGAACCTCAGGCAATATTTAGCTTACCGGAGAACAAATAACACTCTTCCCAAAAGCCACAACAAAATACAAGGTCCGAAGGAAATCTTTAGGTATTACACGCTCCAAGTTCAGGAAAGCACTTGGTGCTCTCACGAAACCTCCAAATCCCTCAGAACGCGTTAGATAGATTACAGCGCTGAACGAGAGGCGATTATACGGCAAGCAAGGACTGTGTAAAAATTCTGAAGCTTAAATAAAACAGTGAATATTGTAGGGCTCAAGATAGAAACTGTAAAAACTGTCAGCAAATAAAAGACTTCTAGGAAAAAGGACATGCAGCAACGTATGCGTGTGTGTGGTGCCAAAGGAACTGTTATGAGGCCTTGTTTTCTTTGACGTCTTCATTAATCTCTGAGCAGCCACAATGTGGACAGCTTTGAGGACATGGAGATAGCTCAAAGTAATTTAGTGTGGCTCACATGCAGTCAGAGAACAGCAAGATGAAGTTAAGTTAAAGAGAAAGCAAGCTACTGCTATGGAAAAGACTGAGAAAAATATTCTGGAACATATTCTGGAATGTATTCAATAGGATGGAAATAACCCCAAGGCATAATATTTGTAAAGGATCTAAGGATAACAAGCAAGCAGAAACTACAAATAAATTTGTAACAGAATACCAACAAAAAGACTAATTTAGATTTAACTTGCATACTTGGAAGCAGTGTATCCTGGAGCAGGAAGATAACACTTTCCCTCTCTATAGCTCTAGGGCAGACTGCAGAACGTTTTCTTTGTGAACAACCAGCTAAGCACTTCAAGCCTCTTGGTGAACCAAACATTAATACCCTCTGGCAACTCATTCTGCCCTACACATGGAGGTCATATGGATGCCTGAAACAAAATAAGAGACTCTGTATGGACATAAACCATAAATTCTTCATCCACGCTTTTTGTAGTCACACCTGGAATTCGCCAATGAGTTCTAGGCATTTTACCAAAAAGATCTCAGCAAACTGGATGGAATTCACATAAAAATAACAGAAATTCTTTGGGAGCTGCAAAGACTCAAAGGGAAACGTAACAAACCTCAGCAAGTGTAGCTTAAGGTAGGCAAGTAAGGAGTTCAAAATGCTATTTTTCTTAACATTCTGCTTGTTCTGGAAAATTATTTGAAAGAAACAAATACCAAGAAGGAAAATAATTATTTGAGGTGATAAAAAGTTATATGTATATAATTAACTAGGAACAGAAAGATTCAGACAATACTGGAAATGTAAACTGAGTTCTAAAGTACAGGTAATTGTCCTAATGGAAAAAAAGAAAGAAGGTATCTGGAATTGCAGCATAAAGTCTGCACCCATGCGTTACAGGAACCAATACTGACAGAGACGGGCAAAGCATTTAATTGGTCCCTGCCAGCTCTAATTTAATCTTACAGCACTTTAAGTTTACTCTGATGGTGACTCTCCTATCTCTTCCTGGATAACAGATGGCTGTCATATTGGACCGAGGCTTCTTTCGCTTTGTCTGATGCATGAATGAGGAGTGCCTCCCTTAAGTCAGACTACATGGCCGAGAAAATACAGCATTTAAAACGAAATGGGTTTCGCCACTTCCCATCCAGCCCCATGTCTGTGATTCATTCACAAAAAACACATTTCACATATTGAAACAACAAATATTCGAATCACCCTAAGTGCACGTATGTTTGCCTACAGAAGCCACAGTAGACTGACGGGACTTTTTGCAGTTACACTACTTGAAAATTTTCCATTATGAAATCTTTTTAATTATTCACTATTTGAAACATTTGGGCTAACTCTCTTCGCATGGAGAGTATCAGCTAAATGTTTTGGCTATTTATCAGAGCAATATGAAAAATTGTTATGTTTGGTAATTTAAAAACAACTCCTACAACCATTTACCTCAGCTCTGTTGCATGGAATAGAAATTTCAGTTTGGGAGGGTTATGTACACACATACATATGTGTACAAATAAACGATACATATTTTGAGTTAGTAAACCCCATCCAGTCACACACATTCCCTCCTGGAAAGGCGTTGGAAGGATCAACCACATCCAGCCTCAACTGGTAGCTCTGTTGTAAAAATAAACCAGTGACTTTTATTTTTACAACAGAAGCTACTCAAACACTCAAATTTTTCCCCACCACCCCACTATTTGCCAGTAACTCTCGCTGTTGAGCACACCATTCCCACAAACAGTATTAACGTTCAAATATTATATGCCATTACATACAATTTTCTCTTTTATGGCCATACCCAACTTTTAGTCATTAGACCTGAGCAGTAGACAGTGTTTTATTTTTTTTTAATCAGTATGATTCAACACTACCTCTCACAAAATCAGCTCTAGCACTACTCCTCAATTACCTAAGGCTTAATCAGTTCATCTTAATCAAATTTCACTTATGAACTTCTCATCATCACACACACAATCAATAAACTGTACTTGTTTCTATACTGTTAGCTGTTCCTTAACAATAGGTGTGTTCTTGTTATACTAACCTGAACTCATTACAGAACCACATAAATATTTGTTCCTGACAACAAGTCATTCTCCTAGCACGGGAGGGAACCTCAACCCATCCTGAATACAGGATCCTGTCAGCAAAGAACAGATCAGGAATATCATCTTATCTCTGGAACCAAAATCAAGTGTTTACTGTCAATTTTCTTGTATGACACCTGTAACCCTAATGCTGTTAAATCAATAAGGCCACTTTTTCAACTAAAAAGAAAAAGCATTATAGTTCTGCTTTGTTACATACATGTAATTCTTTATTAATTTTTACATTTCAGATGGTATCATTTTCTTGAATACTTAAGTTTTTTCCTGTATGCATGTTCACTGGTAGATTTTTCTGACGCCACTGATGCGAGGCCACGGCAAGACCTGAAAATGATGGGTGGGAAAAAAAAAAACCTGTTATTCCTGCATAACTTCCCATTAAAACGTTAAAAAATTATCAGCTATTTTTAAGTTCAAAACCTCACATTTTATAAGCAAGATATTATATTTCTACTATACAAATCCAACCCAGACAGTTCTTCTTACATATGCCCATTCTCCTCCAAATTTGTTACCAGCAACTTTTATTTATGTGCTAAATTAGACTAGCCCAAAGACATTCGATTGGTAGACTCTACTTACAAACAACTTCCCGTTTTATAGTTCTCTTTTCAACACCATCCACTATCATTTCCCACGAGCAATTCTTTATGACTCCCACTAAATTTGTCATATGGCACTGGTCTTTGCTAAAATACTGCTTTGATACTTCAACTATTTTTGTAATTGAGACCTAGGTTAGTTTTCCCATCAGGTTTTTAGTGGCAAGACATTATTGGTGTAAAATCTTTAATGCAGTGTGCTATTGCCCTGCTTCTGGTAGAACCCAACTGCACTGTACTTCAGAGCCAATTGCCTACCTGATATCTTCACCGAGAACTTTTCTTTTTGTTAAGAGTTCTCCTGAACTGGGATCTGAAGCACTATTTCCAAAGTACAGCTACCTCCACAAATGAATTCTGCAGCCTAAGTGGCACTTTAGGCCAGTCTGGTATCTCGGGAGTTGCTCAATTCCCTGCTGTTCATATGCTGTGTTTCGAGTTTTAGCTGATAACATCCACACAGCACTTGACTTGCCACTGCTATGATAGGCACGCACAACGCTGCCTCGAATTCTGTGTACCTCGCCTAAGATGCCCAGTCTAATAACCATTCTTAAAACATTAAAGACAGCCAGAAACTAACCTTTCCTAATATTTTGCACGGGTGCATGAATTTATCCATTAACCTGCTGTTAAGGCACCCATATGTGAAATGTTGATCTGTTTTCAAACCCCAGATCTGCCTAACTTAAAAGAGAAAGCTTTCCTTGCTCTCTCATCTCCCACATCAGATCAAGGTTGCACTTGGCCTAGGTACCTAACACTAAGAAAAGTGAGAATCCTGAGAGAAGACTTGACCCTTATTACTCCTTTGGGTAGGGGAATATTTAAGTTATACTTTCTCAGCATTTCTAGACAGCTTTGAGCCTACCATGAGACCATGGGTTCTTACACATGGCAGAGTATGTCAGAGTTTAGTAGTCCAGCACTACCCAGCATAGCACCCAGTGTGTCAGTCTGAAGATTTAGCCTTCATTCACTGAGCCTGTGGTGCACACAGGGAGATGCAGTTCCTGTGCAATGCAGACAGCCTATCTAGATCAGGACGCCAAGCGTACCAGATACTACTCCGGATCAGTACGCCCAGCTTTTCGCCCCGCAGAAACCGTGTTTCTGTAACCTGAATCGACACTCGAGAAGATGCGGGCCTCACCCGGCCCTCGCTCTGAAACGCAGTTGGAATAAATCCAGGGCATCCGCAGAGAGAGAGAGAGAGCGCTCCAAGATTTCAGAGCACAGACCTTCGAAAAACTCGATGTCTTGGAAACCAATAGGCACGCAAACAGGGATACGTAAGGCAGTTGCGAAGTTAAGATGTCCTGTACAAAATGTTACCTTCTGTGTGATAGTTTAACCTTTTAACGCCATTTTTTAGGATCTTGTTATTATAATTAGATATTTGGAAGAGGTGTCTTTTCCCTGCCCCCTACCGTGTTTAGTTGCTAGCTGACTGTCTGCTCTTATTTGCATTTAGCATTTCTTGTGAACCACGGGTATCATTTTGTGAATGGTTTTTTGATGTAGGCACAGAGCATGGATTAAGAGAAAGAAAAAACTGACGTGTCTCTTGTTAAAAAAAGAGCATAGCTGTCCTGATTTTACTCTGCATGGAAATCCTACCTTTGAAGACAGCAATCAGTTACAGTGATAACTAATACTACCAGCACTCCATTTTTTACTGTACAGCTGTTTAACCGCATGATTAGAAGCAGCTATATACGTGAGCTTGATTATTTTCATGCAAATACGTGGCTGGCTAATGGGGAGAACAGCTGCTGCTTAGCAACTGGAGGAGCACAGAAAGGGGGTGACTTGCTTTAAAACTGACTAAAACCTTACATACAGAGTCCATACAGAGTTTGAAGGCAGCTGGGGAAATGGGTGGCAGTGCTCTCTAACCACGACACTTCCTTTTGCAATATTCGACATCCTAGGATGTTGGCATCTTCAGGTAGTAAGGGATCAGCTACAACAAAATGTGTATGTATACGCACGCACGAACAACAAATAAAGTGCGTACTAAAGGCAAACCCTGACACACAAGCTGAAATGTAGGGAAATCCACAGACAGACTTTGTTTCCATCACCTCCTGTAAGGGTTACTGACAATACCATCAACACTTCGTTGACTTCGGCAACTTGAACGAGCGAGCAACTTAAGCTACCGCAAGCCAACAGCGCTGCAAGCAGCATTCTCTTTTTCCTCCCTGCTGCTCAAACTCAGCCCCTGCGCCGCCTCCTCCACTGTGCAAGCGCAGACACTCACACACCTACATAACGAGGCAGACAAGGGACCTGATCTAGGTTAAACATAACCCCAACTTTTAGTTGGATCACTCTTACCTGGCTCAGTTCCCACATCCAATTTATTATGCAGCTATTCCAGTACTCGCACTACCATGAAGAGGGAGGCAGGGGACCTCTCGTGACAGTGCTGACTCAAACCCCTTCTGAAAATACATCCTTACCCCGGTGTGACCTTGCAGACAATTCTTTATTCTACTTTCATATCCTCCTTGCAGTCAAAGTGTGTTCTAAGAAATGAAGAGAAACTGAAAAAGTACAGCTAGGAGGAAATACCCAATAAATGTCTTCATGACTAAGACTACCACTTGGATCAAGCTACTTACATCAAGAAGGAAAGACACTTAATTTTTTCTTAAAGTGCCCTGCAACACGTTCAGAAATTGAATAAATAGCCCGTAGGAACAGGAAGCTGGCTCTTGGTTAGGTATCAACTTTTCTTGTCTCGGTCCCACTGTCTTCCTTTTTGCAACAGTTCCTCCTAATTCAAAACACAGCCCTCTCTGATTTAATAAACAATTTTTTTGGTAATGAAATAGAAGACTGATTGATGTGCTTTAGTGACTCTTGCTTTGTGCTTCTAAGAAGTTTCCCGTTCCAGCTATCCACACTGTCCTGTCATGGGTGGTTGCCTTCCCTTCAGCCAGGCTAGCAGGGGTGAACTTGTGCCAGCACCTCATACACGGTACTCGTTCAGAAGGAGCCAGAATCATCCAGTAGCTTAAACGCCTAGGATTATACTCCAACCCAGCCGAGGTGCAGCTAACACTCATGTCCTGCTGCCTATAACAACAGAATATGGTACTGGATTGGTACCTCCCAGTACAAAAGCAGAGTGTTGACGTTGTAGCACCTTACACCTATGCAGGAAGGGGTGCCAGAGCACAGCTGCCAGTGCTCAAAGATGTCAGGATGTCTTCGGACATCCTGCTGTCTTTGATAAGGAGTGGTTGGAAGGTACAGTGTCGAGGAAGTCCTACCATCACGTGAACAGAAAGACAAGAGCACGCAACGAAGTAGTGTCCATACCAAAATCTGATGGAAAACCAAGGAAATGTTGTTAATTACGCAGCAGTAGAAAACATATTAAAATACCAAGGGCTAGAAATTTTGCTTGGTAACACGCTTGGTAACCTCCTAGCGATTTACTAGTCTGCATGCAGTTCAGGTGTTCATTACAGAACACTCTTTCACTTCCAAAGGTTTTGTTTTCCAAGGATTAGTCTTGCAGAAGTAAATAATAATAATAACAATAATAATAATAATAAAGAATTAAAAAGGAAGCTGTAGTTCAGTTATTGTTTAGTTGAAAACAGTTTGGGTTTTGGCCCTATTGCAACTACTCACTTTTATGCTACGAGGTTTTTTGAGGACCAGCTAGTTTGACGTTTTGTTTCTGCTTGCATAAAGATGAGTTTAGGGGAAACGGGGGTAAATAAGTGAAAGCAAGCAGCTTATGAGGAAGGAGTAGCTGAACACTTACCCTCGGAGCACGCTTCCTGCTCATTACAGCGAAAAAAAAAAAAACAAAAAAAACAAGAAGGGTGGCAACCTGACCTGCCTTTTGTCTCATCCCCAACCCAAAACACGTGTGGGGAAGATGCGAAACACATGTTTTACGCCTTGGGCTCCTGCCGGGCGTTACAGCTCCACACCCCCGCCCCTTGCCACCTCGCACCCCCCACACCAAGAGGCTGCCCCCATCCCTGAGAGCAGCCGCTTTGCCCCCCTCCCACCCCCGCTGCGCGCATTTCGGGCTTTTATTCCTCTTTCCTTCCCTCCTCTCCGCCTCACTCACCTTCCCGCGGCGAAGGCGGCGCGGCCCCCAAGATGGCGCCGCCCCCCTCCGCCCTGCCCTCCCCTCCCCTCCCCTCCCGGTGCCGGCCGTGACGCCATCATCATGGCAACAGCCGCAGCGCGCGCCCGGGGGGGGGGAGGAGTAAAACGAGGGAGGGAGGGAGGGGGGGCGCGCGCACGCGCCCGGAGCGGGAGGCGGAGGCAGGGAGGGAGGGGAGGGAGGGGAGGTGGGGAGGGAGAGGGCGCGCGGCCGTGCGCGCGCGCGCGCGAGGAGGGAAGGGAGAGGAGAGGGGAGGGAGGAGGAGGAGGAGGAGGAGGAGGAGGCGGGCGGGGGGCTGCGCGCGCGCCCTGAAGGCGGGGGGGGGGGTGGCGGCGGCGGGGGGGCGGTTGGAGCCGTTGCGGGCTCCGGTCGCGCGCCCCTGTCTGTGGCTGTGGTGCCGGTGCCGGTGGCTGCCGGTGGTGGCGGTGCCGGTGGCGGCGGTGGCGGTGGCGGTGCGGGCTCGTCGCGGCCAGCACCATGTTCTCGGTGCGGATCGTCACCGCCGACTACTACATGGGCAGCCCGCTGCCCGGCCTGGACCCCTGCCAGGCCCGCTGCCGGGAGGCCCCGGCCGGGCGGGTGCCCGTCGTCAGAGTCTTCGGCGCCACCCCCGCAGGTAAGGACGGACGGACAGACAGACGGACGGACAGACGGACGGACGGACAGACAGACAGCCCTCTCTCCTTCCCTCCCCTCACCCCGCTGCGGCGCGGGGCCCGCTGGCGGCGGGCCTGTGGCCGCCCGCCCGGCGGCGCCTGTTGTGGGGGGGGGGGGGGGGGGGCAGCTCCTGCTCTTTGTGGCTGGGTCGCGGCCCCTTCCCCTCTTTCCTTCCCCTTTTTTTTCCTTTCCCTTTTTCCCTTCCCTTTTTTTTTTTTTTTTTCCTTTCCCCTCCCCGCCTCTCACCTGCCGGCCCCCCGTGAAGGCTGGGGAGGGAGGTGGTGGTGGTGGTGGGGGGGGTGACAGAGGGGGGGAGCGCTCACCCAGCGCTTTATTCCTTTTATTCCTTAATTATTATGACCGTCACGATCCCTTATTATCATTATTATTCCTTATTATTCCCTATTATTCCCCCCCCCCGGGGGCGGCGGGTGCTGCAGTGCAGGCGGGCACGGCCACATGTTGCCCCCGGGGGCTGCCCCGGCTCCCCCCCGGCTTCAGGGTTTTGGGGGGGGGGGGGGGTGTTTGGGTTTCGCCCCCCCCCCCCCCCCCTTTTTGCTGTCTCGGTGTGGTTTTTGCACAAACAGCCTCCTCTCCGAGGTGTCGAGGGGTCACCGCTCGCCTTCCCTTTATGCTTACGTTGTATAATGCTGACCTTGGGGATTAAGGTGTTTCTCCATGTTTTATGGACGTGTTGGAAAAGCCACCCCTCGTATACACCAAACATGAAGCGAGACAAAAAAAAAAAAACGTGTAACAAAACACCCCAGCAATAGCAAATTTCCGTCATCCGCTCGCACGGCAGAACGGGCATTTTTCATTTTTTCCCCAATTATCTGCTCCCAGATACGGGGAGACGTGAGGCATTAAAGCTGTGGTGAGCTGGTGCATCTCCAGCCCCGAATTGCAAAGTGGATGAGTGGGATTAATAGATGCGATATTGAGGTAGTGGGGCCTATTTTGTTGTAGCTCTAATTTTGCATACAAAGGAGATATTATGTAATAATATTTATGTAATGGCACGAGTAGCTATTTCATTATTAAAAAATGTAGAGCCTGAGGTTGTCTGGCAGGTAGCAGGCTTTGTGTGCGTGCGTGCGTGTGTGTGGTTAACTCATTAAGGCTTATTTTCTGTAAAGAAAATGTTTAGGCTGTGCCATATCATGAATGTGGCATCCTAAAGTAAACAGTGCAGTCGTTTAGTTGTCCGGCTATTAGGAACGCAGTAGGAAACCCTTGGCTTCCCAAACCATAAGCTTTAATGTTAGTTTGCATAATTGAAGTGTTTCTAATTCATCTTGGTTAGAAAGCACGTTTTACTATAGTCTGCAAAGGAAGCATGACTTGGCTATCCTCTCCGCATTTCCTTGTTAAACTTTTTTACGGCGCTCTTCTTTGCTGTCCACCTAATGTTTGTTCATTGTCTTCAAGCGTTTCTTATTGCATCCCTATCTTTATTTTTTGAAAACAAAACAAAACAAAAAAAAACCCTGTAAGCCTGTCTGCAGAGGTGTTGGGAGTAAGCAGTCATTGTCAGAAGCAGAGTGCCTGACCTCAGAGAGAGGGCTATCTGATTCTTGGCTCAAGAGTCAAAATATAAAATGAAATCAAGTGCAGTCACATCTCCATTGATGTTTTCCTTGAAGGGAGGAAAAAAAAAAAGGTAAAACCAGCGTGTGATACACCATATAGGGCAGTGGTGTGTGCTTATTGTCTGGTTTACAGGCACCGTGATGCTTGTCTTCACGTGAGCTGGTCAGGAGGAGAAGAGCCCCTTCTCGTTGGGTTTAACGTGTGCGTCTTGCCTGCAGGCCAGGTGTTCAGTTGCCTCGCTGCCTGCGTGACAGCGAAGCACCACGTCTGCGGTGGCTGCTGCACCTCCGGCGTGATTAGCTCGGCACGGATCTTGGTATGTTTAAAGCTGCGCGTCCATGCTGTGCAGCTAATTGGGAGTCAGGTTCAGACCGGGCTCCAAACTCCACCTGCTGAGTGACGGGAGATTGATTGGTGCGCGCGAGTGCTTCATGCAGATGTTCAGAAAGTTAAAACGTCTGGCAGCAGTGTGTCTTGTGTCTGGGACCAGCAGTGGACCTTGGGTCTGAAGGCACGTGCTCTTCCTGCCTCTTCTTCTGCGGTCAAAGAGGTGTACGAATGGCAAAGGTTGCCAGGGCTCTTATCTCTGAGGGCTTTTTTTTGTAATCCTACACTTAACCATTGATTTAGAGATTGTACTGGCAAACCATCCCAAAATTAAAGTGGTTTGTGGTAACGGTGGTTGGGGGAGGTAAAACGAGGCTTCTGGTTAAAAATAACGAAGGACTGACCTCCCAGAATGGGCTGTATTTGTGACAATGCTCGACAACTTCTTTTAGGTCTTTTGAAGAAGAAGAAATGTCATTCTATTCAGCGAGACCATGCGAGTCATCTGTTGGCGTCCTACATCTTTGCTGAATAAGAGCTCAAAAGGCAAGGAATCAAAACTTTCCTTAAGCCCAGAGCCCGCCTACTATTTTCTGTTTTTCTGTGAGACACAAAGAGCAAAATCCTGACTGCGATGGCAAACGGCGAAGTGAAGCACTGCGAGAATTTCTGTCTGAATGCATCTTAGCTGGTTAAGCCATTTCGTTTTGTTTTAGCGGTTTGGTGCTTGAAAAGCAGACTTGCACTTCTGTTGGCATAATGGATCGGGCAAAAAGTGAAAATTCAGAAATGCTGCAACGCTGCCACGGCGGTAATACAGTAAAAGCAGTATTAAATTCACGCTTTGTTGTGTAAGATCATAGATACTATTTGATGTAGACGTCTTTGCATTTCTAAAGGAGCCTCGTGATATTGCTTCTTACGTTTAGAAACAATAGGCTTTAATTCACCAGGTAATGCTTAACTATGAAACAAGATTTCATTATCTTCTCAGGCAGTATTTCTGTTCTGCTGGCTAGCAATTTTTGTAAATGCTTTTTTTTTTTTTTTTTTTTTTATAAAAAACAATAAACCTTTGAGAAATGGCGAGGCCTGTTGGTAAGAATGAAAGCGTGCTGCAAATTGAATTTCTGTTTCTGCACGGTCCTTTCTTTAATTGGTGGCTCTTGAGTTGTCATTCCTGTTGCTGAGTCGTGGCATGTGGAGCTATCAGGGTTGTGATTTATTTCCTGCTAGCTCTTGGCCATTTCAAGGTCTTGGAGTTTCTCCGCAGGATTTCACTGCCTACCTCCAAAGAAGTATCTGAATGCTCAGCTGCGTGTTTGTCAGGTGTTGTTCAACTGCTGAAAGACAGAAGCAAACTGTAAATCCATCCATAAAGAAATCCGGGTGAGAATACGTGTCGTGTTACGGGAGACAGTAATAAATGAGCTGCGGTTGCTAAATTAATCACTTCACTTAACGACACTGAGTCCAAGTAGCTGAGGACACTCTTAAGGCACCCAGAAGATGCCTGTTGGTGCATGATAATGGGTCTTTTAAATGGAGAGTCGAAATATTTAAAAAAAATAATAATCCGAATTCAGGTTTGGGTGTGATGTGAGGCTGACACATGATAAATTTTACAGAAATGGGTACGTGTTTTGGAATTGCTTTGAAGGCTGTTAGGCTGTTTGTTCAATCGATGGAAGAGACTTTGGGGAAGGCAGATTCAAAATTTACCTAAGGAAAAGCGGTGTGTAATTTGAGGGATAACATAAGACTGCTGTCCTCAACTGCCACTGTTCGTCTCCTTTTGAAGAATTTTTATATTTTTTGTTACAAAAACACTGATTCAAAACTGAATCTTACTTCAGGGCAGCACAAAAGCTCAGCTGAAGAAGAGGATATTTTTAAGTTACTTCTGGCCCTGAATTTTTCTGAGGCTGGGCGTAATTGAGAGCAGGGCTTTGCAGCTGACCAAGTCTGAATACGTTGCAGGTAGGCAGCTGAGTTGGGTTTCTTGGTTTTCCGAGAGGAAGAAAGCAGAGGCAAATGCTCCAGCACAGATCTGGCTCCCTTCCAGCGGCGGTAGCTCTGCTATGACTCAGTGAGGGGGCCTGCTTATCTTCTCCTGTTCTTCCCTCCCCTTTCCCCCTGCGCTGACCTGGCTAGGCTGTACATCTGATCCCATCCCAGCGCCTCTCTCTCCTCCCTTGCTGCTCACTTGAGAAGGAATGAGCTCATCACAGGAACTCGCTGCTTCTTATGCTCAGCTCAAGATGAACCTTTTTTCCTCCCCTCGTTCTTGCTACTGCTCCAGACACGTTGTCCAGCGATAGCCGTTCCCCGTCGCCTCCTTGTTTCATTATCCCAGCGTTCGCAGCCAGGGATCCTTCTGGTTGCCCCTGCTTCCAGTGTGCAGTTCTCCAGAAGTGGGCTCTTCTCTTACGGCCTTCCAGTCCCTTCACTGGGGGGATATGAGGATGCAGAATAGGTCGCAGCCGCTGTGGTGGGGCTTATGCCTCTGCCTTACCTCTGAGCTCTTCTCCCTCGATATACCCAGGTACAACTGGCCTGGGGCTGCCCAGCGTAGCCCCATGTCCAGCATACCAGTTCTGCACTGGGCAGTGGCAGTCTTCTCAGGCTTCTGCTTTGAAAAATAGCCTCATGCCCATTTGTTTTGCTTTTCTCCAGAGGTTTGTAGTTTCCATAAGACGTGAACAGGGCTCAAGTAGGAATTGAGGAATTTGGGATAAAGCATTTATGCTGAGATTGTTCTCAGTGTTTGAGGTCTCTTGGTGATGTGATTGGGGGTCATTAGCCAGTAACTTACCCGATTTGTAAAAACAATGTTTTCTAGTCCATTTTTTGTTTCATTTGTTGGTTTAGGGTTTTTAACTTTTTTGTTTTGTTTTGTATTTTTTAAGAACTGTACTTTTTTGAGTCATTTGTTACCTACTTTGTACAGATCGCCTGCTGAGGTGTTTGAGCAATGAGAGGCTGCCTGAATAAACTGTGAGATTCTGCTCTGCTGGTATGAAACTCGTTAAGTAGCAAATTAAGTACCTGTGTATGTGTAGACTTGCTATAATTGTTTCTTAAATAAACCTTAAAATACTGTGACAAAGCTGATATTCCAATTAGAATCCAGCCCATTGGTTTCATAACCATTGTTCTGCTTGCGGCTGGAGAGCAGCTCTTGGTCAAGTCGCTGAATGTTTGTGCTCTTGTAATTCAATCAGAAATAGATGTGTAACTGGCACGATGTGCCCAGAACCCCTTCAGTTGTTGTAGAGCCCCGAGTTTTTCACCAAGTAGCCGTGTCCGTACTGAGTATTGTCCACAGCACCTGGCTTGGAACTCATTTCTGTGCTCAGCACCCCTGGAAGCAGCTTATCAGTCTCAGATACCACTTCCAGTTCTGCTACATATTTCTTGTGGGTCTTTTTTGGCGGCTTGCTGAAATATTTTCTGTTTCGGTGTGTAAGAGGAACCTCCTCAAAATAACACGCTGGGCTGAAAATAGTCGTCTCTCTTATTTTTACCAGAGTAGCACATGGATGTCACAACTGAGGTTGGCAGGATTAGGCAATGTGTAAACACTCAGTGAGAAACAGCTCCTGCTTAGTAATTTTTGCAGTCTGAGCAGACAAGATAAATCTCTGGAAGAAGGAAACAGGTGTGGTAACACCATGCTATCCATTTCTTCTCAGTCTCCTCTTTCAGGCTTCCAGTATCGATCACTTAATACCCTGCTCTGCTAACTGTTGTCATTACCCTGTTTTTGTCCTTTCCCCTTGATTGACTTGATTGACCTCAGCGTGCCTCTGAGAAGGACGAAGATGACAATGAAACGAGCTGTTCAGTGAGAGGCAGCAAGAAACGCCCGCGCTGAAAGATTTATGTTGGAAGTTTGGTCTCAGATGAAGCAGCTGAAATCTTCCGGAACGATTGGACAGCATCACTGGAGATTCAGCCTCTTGTTGTGGGAGATCTGCTGATCAAAGTCTCAGGCCAATTAGCAGCAAACCTTTGAGTGGTTTTGTGTTTTTTTGGGGGGGAAGAGGGAGTTGTTTTTTTCTAATTAAGCATTCTGTATCTCCAGCTGTCACAAAGCCAGACTCTGACAAGCCTGCATCTCTTGCACCTCACCTGTCATTGCTGGACGTCAAGTTGACCCTTGATGGACTTGCTGCTTCCTGTCTTTGCCATGTTGTATATACTGTCCCTGCATATTAAAGCTGCATGCCTTCCTCCTGTGTACACCTCCTCTATATTAACTTGTTCTGTGGGGAAAAATTGTTTCCCTGTCTATTGAATTGCTATCGTGCATTTCAGGAACGTATTCTTGACAGATGGCGAGATATACCTGGGTAGAGAAAAGAATGGATTTGCATAGGGTCCCACATCACATCAATAGCAAAACTGATAACACAATGAAGCAGTTACTGTCTGCAGGCAGTATTTTTTTTTTCTGTGATACTACCCTGCCCCATGATAAATTCATGTAAATAGCAAAATAATGTTCCCTTATATGCGGAGAAAAGTTATAGTCATGGTAACAATTATAACATTAAAGCCTAGACTTGATTAACAGGGTCCAGGGACTGGCTGGCAAGATCTGCCATGAAATCTGCATAGTTAGGCTGTAATTGCACTGTTGCTCATGATACCTCTGTGTATTCTGCTGAAAACAATTTTGCAGAATGCAGGGGAAGAATCAAATCTGTGAGCGTACAAACAGGCAGTGTTTTCCTGCCTGTGCTACAGTGGCTTTAAGGATACAACCCCAAATATGCAAGAATCTAAACAGATATAAAAAAAGTTTGTACAAGATGAAGAGATTGCCTGAAATGCCAACGTTTGCACAGGCTTCATTCATACATGCTTGTTAAGCTTCTCTTCTTTCAAGAGCTGTTTTTTTACAGAGCAGCTATAAGGTGCGTTAGAAGTTTGTGGGTATTTTGGCCGAGTGCTTAAATAAAAACTCGCACTTGCTGGCCAGGAGTGGCTCATGTGAGATATTACAGAGCCATTTGATGTCTGGATGCTCCGGCTTTTCCCTGTCTTGCCATCAGCGTGCAGACAGCCATTTCAGATAATTTCTTCCACCGCTCACGTATGTATGCAGCCCTCACATTGACTGTGTGTTTCTGAGCTCATGTGTGTGGCTTTGGTGTAGGTGTGCGTGCCCTCTGGGATTTTCAGGTTGTGGAGTCTCCTTTCTTGGAGGTATTCAAAACCTGGCTGGACGTCAGCCTGGGCGAGCGGTCCTGCTTGGGCCAGGTGACCTCCAGAGATCCCTCCCAACCCTTGGGTGCTTACTGAGACCGCTCTTGTCAGCACAAAGTGCTCCGTACAGCCTGTTCCTGTGCCCAGCGCAGCATGCTGGCATCCAGAGGGTGTGGAAGGGCTGCCAGCAACCTGGCTTTGAGTTGGGTACGTTACTGCTGGAAAAGTTCCTGGAAGCTCTTGGTAGTATTACCGAAAGCCAGTAGAGATTTGGAAAGAGCATTCACTGCATATACCATTGCTGGGCTGGGCTCGTCCCTCGGTGACAGGTTCCTTTCCCCCAAATTACAGAGAGAGCATGAGCAGCCACTGCTGATTTACATTCAAATTGCACCTCTATACTGTTTGCTGACTAAAGGAGTGTTTACTACAGCAAGGCTGCATGTCCTGTTTTAGGTGCGATGTCAACACGCAGCACTCGGTGCGAATATTGAAAGGGCTGTGTAATGTTGCACCTAATCCATAATACTTGGCATTGCTCCTCAGGGGAGGTTTACAATACAAGTTTTCTGAGTTTTGTATAATGAGATGTATAATGAGTCGTTCATTTTGTGTTGGAAACTACCTAGGTGGTTTGCTGTATAGCACCGATCCTATTAAGCAGTGGGGATTGGAAACTGATTCAGCCCTCGTTTCTGCAGGTACTGCCTTCAGATCAGTAATGAACAAATTTTTATTGCTGCCACCCCTATTATATTTATTATCCAGACGAGGGGGTTATTTTGTGGATTTCTTAATATAGCAGCTTTTATGTTTCCTTTTTAAAAGTTACCTCTTTAACCTCGCAAAGGTGTTACAAGAGGCTTTCATTGCAGATCACTCTTCCTTGGTGTTCTTCTGCGTTGTGTTTTTATCCGCTGACCATTAAGCAAGAGGTTCTCTGAATTCATGTTTATAAGCAGCGAAACCCATTTTAATATCTGTAAGGAATTAGAAGGGATTAAAGGCTCTTTTTTGTGTTGACATACACTGACAATATTTTATAAATACTTGGAATCAAATATTTTAATATTTGAGCTGTTTGAATTAGCTTTATAGAACCATGGCTTAACCATCTTTGCTGTCAGGCCTAAAAACTGCTGTTAGCAGTAAAAACAACCCAGTGCTGCTCTGACTCTTAGCCGCTGGTGCATTTCCTAACACAGCTGGGGATGCTGCTGAGGTACGCTGCTGGCTCGCGTTCACCCAGCACCCTCAGGTCCTTCTCTGCAAAGCCTCTTGCACAGATGTGTGGAGTCGTTCCTCTCCAGGTGAGGACTTTGTGTTCCCTTTGCTGGACTTCCTGATGTTGCCAATGTCCTGCTGAATCTCACAGCACAACCCTCTGGTGCGTAAGGCACTCCTCCAAATTTTGTATCGTCTGCAAACGTGTTGAGGGTGCACCTGTTCAACGTCCAGGTCACTGAGGTAATCGTTAAACAGTACTGGCCCTGTATCAACCTCTGGGGTATACCACAAGGGACTTGCCTCTGTGTTACTGCAAGACTTCTCCTCGCTCACACTTAATTTCTTACTTCCCAGCATAAGTCAAGGCCGTTTCAGAGCTCTTCGTAGTGTGTTTTGTTGTTACCTCTTCGTTTATTTAACAATGTCATCCTCTGTGTGACTGAATGTGTGCTTCGTTTCATTCCTGCTTACAGACAGGTTTGTTTTGTAGTGCTTGTAACGCTTATATGTAGATATCTCAAGTGAAGTATAACTATATAGACCCCAAAATTATAATTTTTACATTCTATATTTTTATGGTGTGTTTCACCTGAACAGAAAATGTGGGAATGAGACAAAATAACTGCATGTAAGTCATCTTCTGACTAAAACTGTGTTCTGTATCACAGTTACTACTTGAAATCCTCCCGTTTTCCCTACTTTGGGAAAAGTGGCATTTGTTGTGAATAAAGTAATTTAACTTGCTGTGGTAATTGAGGCCATTCTTTATTACATTTTTAATGTATAGCTCTTCATGAATTTGTGCATTCCTCTATGCACAAATTATGTAAATGTAAACCTGCAGATCCCATGCAGAGATGACCCTAGTATCATCACAGGCTGGATTCCTGTTTTGAGTCTGATGCATTAAAAAAGAAAAATCCAAACCAAAAACCTTAGGACGGGTGGGAAGAAACAAAGTTTTGCTAAGCATTTACAGACTGTGCCAGCGTGTCAGATTTTGGTGAGCTTGTGTTCTTATGCCAGCAGTTGGAAGCCTAATCAAAGAAATAAATCGGTGTTTTTAACCACTGCTGTAATAAAGATGAAAGGCTTGAGAACAGAACCCAGTTGTTTTAGACAGTGTGCAGATAATGGTGGGTAGTCCTCGCTCCAAGAAAATTGTGTTCTGCTTAAACGGGATGTTAAAAGGTGCAGAAAGAGCGATCTGTTAGGAAAGCAGATGGCGTGGCGATATTGCTAGTCATTATTTTGAAGTGGAATTTTGTAGGAGGGATTGCCTGAATGGAAAAACAGGACGAGGGGAGGATGTGTTGAAAGGCAAGCCGGGAGCGGCCGGGGATATGGAGAGCATGTGAGGTGAGGTGGGGAGGGGGAGGTGGGTGAAGCAGTGCTGAGGGCCAGGCCTGTGGAAAACAGTGATGTTGGAGCAGCAACCACAGGGACCAGTTATCTGGGGCTGCTCCCTTCTGGTTTCACTCGCTTTGACCCTTGGGGCTGGTTCATCCCCTGGAATTTCTTCTCTCCAGCCTGGTGGCTGGAAGCAGAGGAGGTGTTACACGAGGCTTATTGCTCTGTGCAATGGGAGAAGAGGAAGAAAACAAAGCCCCCGGTAGCCAGAACTGCCCGAGAGGTGCGGAGCGTCATGGGGAACTACAGTATCCTCAGGAGGATTTGCAGTTTGCAAGCACCTCTTGTGTTGTGGGCTTTCTTGAAAACTTGTATCACTATTTGTAGGTGAAGGGATGTGAAAATGTAAATAAAATGAATTCTGAATACCCTGTGTTCCACTTCCCAATGCATCAGTGGCAATAAAATAAAACCAGGCAGACTTCAAGCCTGGCGCTGCAGTGTGAAGCATGCGGGAGAAAATACATCTTTTGTTGGCAGAGGAAGATAGATGGGTCCACATAACACGAGTATGTATGTGGCAGATGTGTAAATTAAAAAAGGAGAGGAATGAATCACTTCAAGTGATCAGTTCTTTAGTGGAAACGATGCTTTCAGTAGCTTGCTCTTAGGTTGTGTTCCTCAGTTGCCTCCATACAAACCTTGCTCATTTCGTGTAAGCTTGGTGCGTTGGGTAGGGAGGCACCTTAGCAAGGGTTTGTTCTTCCCAAGTTCATCTTCAGCATTTTCAGGATGTCGTTCTCTTACACAGCCCACTAGCAATGCAGTGTTTTAATTTGATAAATAACCTGGCTTCTGTAGCTGCCTGACTCCTAGCAGGCTGTTTAATTTCACCAGAAGTTTGAATCCTGTAGTTCTAAAGGGTGAGTGATTGCATTTCTTACAACACCCTCCTGACCAGAGATTTCATATTTTGATAGCAGTACCTTCATGGTGAGAAGCTGAAGTGTAGGCATTTGAAAAGAACATGGTGGAGATAAAATGGTGATGGAAAAATGACAGTAGACCAGAATGGCGGTGGCACGGGCACCTTTAGTCCTTATTCAAGGTCCTTTCTTGTGTGTGACTAAAAGAAAGGTGAACACCGTGTGATATACATACAACATGCTCTAGTGGATTCAGGTGACTGAGGTATTTCTTGAAAGCTCAGTAGTCCCACGTCCTGTGTTCTCACAGATACCCTCAGTTACATCGTTGTGAATGAGCTGAGAGAGCACCGTAACAGTTAACCTTACGCAGAGCTTTACCAGATGCCAGGCAGCACTTTTAGAAGTTGCTCTCTTATTTTCCTAGTCTGGATGCAGCTCAAGTGAGCAGAATAATTTACATGTTGCATATTACGTTCTCTGCTATGTGGTAGACAAATCGCAGGCAGACATGGCATCGTTACCATTTACGAACCTTCTGCAGGACGACTTAAACTCCTCTGAAAAACATTTCCTTCTTGGAACAATCTTAAAGAAGGGGTGAAGGCTTAGTGGGAACTAGGTCAGCAGTCACAGGGGTTTGGCTATCGGGGTGGTGCTTGGGCTTTATATTTTTAATCCTCTGGTGTGTATACATCTCTTTGACTCCTGTGCGAGTTCCACGTTAGCCCAGGCATAGGGTTTCTGGAGTAAAAAGCTGATTCATCGCTTAATCAAGTGTCTATATCTAAATATTGTCCTCTTGTTGCAGATAAAGCCTCAGCTATTGCAGCATTCATAAATATAGGCAGAAATGTCAATGAGTCTCTTTCAGTTCCTTTCGAGACTTTGTGATAAGTTGGTTTAGGAGAAAATCGGATGAATAAGATTGCATTATAATGCTTTTATCGTCTGAAGATAGTTAATTTGATACACAGCAGTCGGGGGAAGCACAAGTAACGTTTAAAACTGTAGTACAAAACGTTGGCAGTTTTTGTAGCTGCTCTGCAGCAGCCATCAGTTAAATCTCAAAGCTTGATCGTACAGGTGAATATGTGCGCACGTCTCTAAGGTTATTTCCTATGAGCTTTCGAATCTAGTAGCTTGCATTTTTTATTTTATATTAATATTTTTCAAGGTTTTGTGATGTGCAGTATTGACCTGGAATTTTAGTCCAAGGCTTTGATGCAGTAGCAGTCACTTTGCATGAATGTGGCTTTCTGAAGCCATTCATTTTTATTTTTTTTTGCCTTGATTTTGTACCAATAAAATTGCGCTAGTGATTTTACACTAGGAACTCACTTAGAATTGCAGGGAATGGGAAAGAGGAGGGGAAAGATTGATGCAATGCATTTGCAGAGCTGAGGAGGTTTGGGGGATTTGTTTTTATGGAGGTAGGCTCAGTCTGTTGCCCTCACATAATTGGGTTCTTCATGCTACTACAGCATAATTTAGGTCGTGACTATTCTAGGGCTGAAAATAACGTTGCAGGGTATTTTGTGAGCTTATGTTTGATGTTGTAAGAAGTAATTGGAGAAGGGTACACGATTTTCTACTGCTTTTTTTTGTTCTTAAATGTTTCACATTACAGAAGCTCTGCAGAAGGATTCTGCTATGTTTCAGCTGATCAAAACACTACAAAAGGCTGTTGCTGGTACTGGAGAGAGCGTATTCATCTGAAGATTGCAGGAGGAGACATACAGAGGACGAAAATACAACTCAGGGAATTAGAAGTCCATTGCATCTGCGGTTGTGAAGGAGTCTCTTTTTTTTTTTTTTTCCTTCAAAGCATTATTAGAAACAGTTTCTAAATTTCTCGAAATACGTAGTGATTTGTTACAGATACCAAGCCCTTCCTTACTGTAAGGAACTCATTACCGTACCATACAAAGTTAGATACGTTCTGGTATTCTGGGTGTAAGCCAGGCTCTTCAGTATCTGTAAACTGTATGTTTAAATGTATACCCAGAAGCACAGTCTTTCTGATGGAATAGACCCCAGTGTTGCTGTTACAAATCTCATGATATCCAAAATTTTATTTAAAACTACGTTAAAATTCAGTCTAATTTTGATTTTTCACCTCTTCTTGCAGTTAAGTCGTAACTGGAAAATTCTTTAAGTGTTGTATTGCAAGCCTTTATTTTCATACAGCATCAGTGATCATTGGAGGCATGTTTTTAGGATAGGTGAGGAGGAAAATGTGGTAGGGAGAGCTATCCCCTAAATCTTCAGCTCTGCCAATATTTAGTTACTGGAGTGATTGGTTCTGATTGCAGCCTCTTGTTGTTATACTTGGAAGTGTATATTTTATTTGTTGCTGTGGGTTCATTAGAGAAAATGGAAAAAGTTGGTAAAATATTGTTTAAAAATGAGTTTTTAAAAAAAAACAACTAATGAAAGGTGACAGTTTTACATATACGAAGGGAATTATTTCTAGTAAAGTTTTATAAAGGTGGAGTCAGTTCTTTTTTGGCATCTAAGTATTGTTAAAACCAGGTTATTGCTACTGATTTGTCATGTCAAATCTGTTGGTGGCACTGCTGCTACTTGCCTGGCTATTTCTCCGCTGAATCTTACAATGCCAGCGGAAAGGGCAACATGGTGTGGTTGTCATAGTGGTAGGGAACTGGACCTGCCTTTGGGAATTCTTCCCTTGTTCCAGCTAAGGGGAAAAAACAACACAAAACCACCGTTGTTACTGCTGTTAGAGTGCTGATCAATTATATTTTAAAAAGAAAGGTCTTTTCTCCTCGCAGTGCTTGTGTTGCTCTCCATTTTGAAAGAAATGTGAGAACTAAATGTGGCTTTAACTATGTAATGCCTTTAAAAAATCACTTTAGGAAAGAAAATGAAATTACATATTCTGCAGTGCAGCAGCCGTTTTACAGCGTCTGATTACAATAATTGTTTTCTTCCCAAGCACTGTGTTTTAAGCACTCTCTAATTTTAGCGTTTAATGTATTGTGATTATTAGTACACAATATAAAGGAACTTTATATTCTCTGATATTATTTGCCAGCCAGGATTGGAACTGAAAGGAGAGAATATGTGGGTCTTTGGATTTTGTTTTTTCTCTGTAAGGAAGCAGTCTTTTTTTTTTTTTTTTTTTTTTAACCTTTTTTTTTTTCTATTTCTGATGATTTTTGAGGTGACCGACAGAATTCACCACCGTGGTACGTTCCATATATTACAAGGAGAAAAGTGTGTTTTCATCAACCTGTGTTTTAGTAGCTGCCAGCATTTAGAAGAAGGAAATCTCCAAGTTGATGTTGGAGGCTGGCCATGTAAGAGGATAAGGCGCCAACTGCAGGGAGCGTTGTTTTTCTGGCAAATAGCTTCTGTGTACACTCATCCCTAACTCGGAATTAAATCCGATCTGAGCTGGTTTCCGACTTT
The DNA here is from genome assembly GCF_964035555.1 of Netta rufina. Lineage (NCBI taxonomy): Eukaryota > Metazoa > Chordata > Aves > Anseriformes > Anatidae > Netta > Netta rufina. Next base: position 74,037,051 of record NC_140125.1, on the reverse strand, counting down.
GCGAGTTACTTGAAGTTCAGCTCTGAATTAACGAAGCACAGGTCACATCTGCAGTGAAGATTGCTGCTGTTTTGACTGGGTTTGGGGTTGTGCAAGGGCTTCAGGAGCGCTTTGTCCCATTCAGCAACTTTGCAAAGAGGCTCGGTTGCAACTGGCCATCAGTGCCTCTCATCACTAACCTCTACGGTTAACTGTTTAGCTTAAAAAAGACTTCTAAAACCATCTCTCACAAGGCCCAGGGGTACTTCTGCGTAGGCCTAATCATAGACAAAAGGCTTTACTCCAGAGAGGGTTTGTCGTGGCTGGAACTCATGTTGTTTGCTATTAAGATTTGCTCAACCGGTTCAGAAATCTGTAAAAAATCAGACATTTCCTACTGTTGCTAAGGAATATGATGAAAATGGAGTGACCTTCTCCAAAAGTGAAAAATAAACAGTGCAAAAGAAACTAGATACAATTAAAACACAATTCCCATTAGCAAAATGTGGAAAAAAGTTTGAAATGTAGAAAAAGATTATAATTCTTGTTTACTTAGAAATAGGCTGCCTTTTTCTTTGAGGGGGAACACGAGTAGTAATGCTCTGTAATTGTCTGTTGGTAACAGAGGTCTCGATTCCCTAGATATTGAACAGTAGCAGCCACAACAACAGGATTAACGTGTCAGATCTCACGGTAAAGATGTCTGGTAAGTAGCCAGTTGCAAGAAATCACGTGTGAGATCTTTCTTTGTTGTAAGACAGCTTCTTAATATCTGGGATGTTATTAAAATTTCAAGCGACGATTCCTCGGGTGCAAAGCAGTTTGTCAGTAGATTATCTAGTTAATTCGGTTCTACAACATCAAGACCTGATTTTTGAAAGGACATAACATTCACAATTCCTATAAAATCAGAGTATTTCTGGCTGCGTCCAGGAGTTCCGCCCTTATGGTCTGTCTTTTTTTTTTTTAATGGAAATGTGCTACAAATGTTTTCCTTTAGAAACAATAATTGGAGCCCTGTTTCCTTCTAATGCGTAATTGTCAAGGGTAGTTACTTATTTGTAGGGGAGAATAGACAGAACTCATAGTCTCATTTCTGCTTTGCGTATGCGGTTAAGCTTTTTGTTTCTTAGGGTCATAATTTTTGTGTGATTGGCATTTTTCTTGCAGTCATAACTTCAGGGATATTTTCTCCTCTCCCTATGGGAAGTTCATGTCCCAAAGCAAATTTTAGATTCCAAGTCCTGAAAACCTGATAATGGCAAGAAAAATCTAAAGACTTGCCATATCAAACCTCTGCAGTTTTAGGAAGTACCTGTGTTGTTTGGTCATTATTCTCTACTTTTGCTAATTAGAGTAACTATAAATCGGGTTAAATTCTTGCTAATTCATGCATACAGTTAGTGAATGAACTTGTGCTTTAAGTTGCGTGGGTCATTTTTAATTCGCTAATCAAGAGTGAGGATTGAATGACTTGTACAAGGTCATGGAGTGGTTGAAGAGGGATTCACCCCACTTGCCTTTGGGTGTCTTAATCGCAGTGGCATTTAAGATAACGGCACGAGGCCGTGCCTCTAACAGTTCCTCACAAGATCCATGCCTTTTTGCCATAATTTTGTGTGCAGAGTTGTACAACGAAAGTAATGAGAAATAGAGTGGAAACAGACATTGTGGAATATGTACTGAAAAGTCATAAAACAAAGGGTGTTATTAAAAAGCTGTATTTTCAGGGGAAATAAAGATGTCCGTTTTCATCAATTTCAGCTTATTTCATTAAAGTTTATGCTTTTTTTCAGCACGTGTATTAGTAAGGTTTTTGAGTATTCTGTCCTGATAAATGATTTAGGAGTGACAGCACAGCGTTTTGTTTCCTGAAGGTTTGAGTTCCGATTGTGCTGCGTCTTCTGATGTTTTGACCCACTTTCAGATACTAGGCTGTACGTATGCTAGTGCACTTCCACTTTCTAAAAAAATTATTTGAAGGCTTGTCCCTGACACAGTTTGGCTCGCACAGTTCCTTTCTTTAACAGAAAAAAAAAAAATCCTGGACAGGGAAACTTGGCAGACAGTCATATTGGAAAATAATAAACATGCCTCTGCCAGAAGTGTTTGAATTTGTTACAGTCATCTGGTCTGGACTAGTAGCTGCTTAGAGATCTATGAATAGCAACAGGAGAGGCAGAGGAGCAATTTTTCTACAGGCATAGGGTTGAAACGATGCATATTTGGAAGTTTGCCTTTGTCATCAGAGTTAGAAACGTAGTTCTTCTCTTCAAGTTTTCCTGGGGAAATTAATAACATGTAATATGAGATAGAATTCAAAAATTTTGGTGGGACATTCACTTTAGTACAAGGCAGTGAAGAAACTCCCCTAGCGACACTGATGAATGATGTTCTGACCAAAGATAAGGAAAAAATAGCCTAATCTATGTTTTTAGTTCTCAAGGTCTTTTGTTACTTCTGATGGCGACTCTTCTCTACTGCTAGAAACAAAGGAATTCTTTGTCTCTCGAGGGGCCGGAGCCCCAGATGTTCCTATAGGCAGCTTCTGGTTAGAGTTGCCCAAGCCTTACTGTTACCTTCTCTCGATACAGTTTTCAGGTTGGTTTCCCAGTTCACAGCCATCACTCTTATTAATATGACGTAGCGGTCACCTTCTGTGTGAGAAGTTCCTCTTGATCTGTGGTTTGCTCTGGAAGCACTTCTCATGTATTTTACTTTTAATATATTCAACTTAATTGATCAGGCTTTGAAATGATCACTAAGTGTTGTTCCCAACTATGCAAATACTTTTTAAACACACGTTTATTCCTGGTTGTGGTCATGTGTTTGCTGCAGTTGTCCAAGTGTTGGAGTGTTCACTGGAAGAATAAAAGTGGAAGAGCAGTAAGATGTTAAGAGTTCAGATTTCTTTTGTTCCAATGATTTCCTGTGACACTATGGAAGATGCTTCTGCTATCTATAAAAAGAAAATAAAGCAGAAGAGAAAACTAAATTAGTAAATTGGCACAGTGCTGTCCATGTAGTCTGACCAAAATAATTTAAATCTACATTATCATATTACCTTTTGGTCTAATTGTCAATAAGAAACATATCTCTTCTGTTTCTTTATTGTCTTGGACTTTGTCTCTGCTATCAATACTTCTAGCTTCTTTTGTTCTGGGTGCCAGAACAAGTTGAGGTATGTCTCTTGTTTCTTAAACTCATTGTTACTAATGGCATCTTTATCATCCAGAGGGTTGAATTAAACCGACTCAGCTCTTCTCATAAGGGCCAGGAGCTGGGACAGCAAAATAGATTTCAACATCTAAAGTAAAAGTCATGCCATTAGTAGTGGAAATAAAATCCAAGTGCTACATAAATCTGCAACTCAGGAATGGGATATTTGTGTTCTGTTGTACTGGTGTTCTTAGAGACCTCTTGCTTTTCAAAATCAAGTACACCCTGAGAGATGACGGTGACTTTATACTCCAACAGCCCCCAAACATTTTCACTAATTAGCAGTGTTTATGGACTGTGAGCTAACTGCATCAGCAACTGTCCGACAGACCTCAGTGAGTAGAAAATTGGAGACATGATTTGAGAGTATGCTTCTGAACTTGTATAAACTTACTCATCTGTCTCCTGACACTCATTAGAGTGAAGTTGTTGCATGACTTCAGGAAGACAACCTTTCTTTTCAACTCTTGGAAATTTAAATAATTGCTTCTGAGGAAGACTCTTAAGGGCTCTCTTACAGTGTGCCTTCACTAAGCAATTAGTAGTAGTGCTTTTGGTTCTTGCCCAAAAGTGTATCATACCATTTATATTAACAACCTGCTCATGGTTTCAAATTCAGTCAAATTTACTGCCTTCTGGGAAAGCCATAGATTAGAATTCAAGCACGTTCCTTACTCAAGCTTGCCGTGACAATGCAGGAAAAATTATTTAATGGCCTGTAGTCTTCCAGTCCTCTCGCTGCAGTTTTTGAAGGGCACACGAGCAGGCATTATGGCTGGTACAGGCTCTTGGGGGATCTCAGCATGAACAACTGGAATGTGCCGCTGGAGGTACATGGATGGATGCAAAAGGTGTGAGAGAGCAGAATCGCAGTACGGTGGTTTACAAGGCTGACCTGGATCTTCAGGTTCATCGGAGTTCTCATGGGGTAAACAGAATAAAACAAAAGCTATTCCCAAAGAGACGCAGGCAATTGCGTCTCTGAAAAGGAAAAGAAAAATATGTTCAGTAGCTTCTAGTAGTCTTTGTTCTCCTTTAGTGGCAGCTTCTACTATTCCAGTAGTTGCACCACAGGAAAACAATGGTTTCGGAAGATTGCCATATGTCTATTCTGCCATCAGCTGAAAAGAAGACTTCATAAATGCTTCTGTTTCTGTAAGCCCTTGGGTAAAAAGCACCAGAGCCACTGAAGAAAGCCAATTAGTATGGAACTTACTGGTTTCAAATGTTTACTTTGCAGTCATTTCATTAAAAGGTATAGTCAAAGCGCATAAAATCACATCTCGTAGCTAACCTGTAGTGTTAGCCCCAAGTTTTACCTCTGTTCCTTTGATAAAGAGATTGCATCCTGTTAACTTACCAAGTGTATGTTGTCCTGGGAAACGAATGGATTGGTTTGCGTTGTTTTGACCGCTTCCCATTTTGAGCTGACATTTAGTCCTAAAATTCTCCAATGTTCTTTTTGTTGTCTTGGTTTTCTTTGGGTCTGCACTACCCATGCTTTTGTATGAAAAACCCTTTGATTAATACAGTGAGATGTCTGTATTTTATTTGGATGTTGTTGTTTCTTCAGTTATCAGTCTGAAGTGAGGAGCTTAATGAAGTCCTATGGGTATCTTATATGTGGGATGTCTTCCATCCTATTACTAAAACGTGTAGCGTTTAAACAGATAAAAATTGTGGATTTACTTTGATCCAGCTCAACGGTGATGACTATTGGTATTTTCTCAGCACACTGAAAATGCACCTTCTCTTGACTTTTCAATTCAAGTTGCTTTTGATCATCTATTGAAATCAGAGGCTTAATAGAGGATGATTTGAAATAGCTGTGTTAAACTTATATGGATCTTTGATTCCTTTTTCTAAACGTGATAATCTGTAGACTTAAATTTTCAAAACCTAAATCAGTAAAGTTCTCTTAGTGAACCGGTATATGCAGGTTTGTGTAATGTATACTGTTCCTTGTCATCTTCAGTTTAAGCAGGATCGTGTGCGAAGACAGATTTCCTAGAATATTAGCAGCAATCCCAAAGGACATGAAAGAAAGCACTTGGGAAAACAGGTAGAACTGTGATTTGTCTTCCTAGCTTTGATTTCAAATAAGATTCAGTTCTGTAGTTGTAATTGCAAAGAAACGTTCAACACTAAAACTAAGTCCAATAAAATACTGTCAGCTTGAGCTTGTCAGAGAGCTTGAGGCAACAGCTCTGAGGTATGAACAAGCTCGTTCTTAACTTTGCAGATTTGAGTGCCAATAATAATGTTTTAAAATGTCAGAGTATTTTACTATTCTGATTTTAGTATTTACTATTACTATTTATCAAGTTTTAGAAAGTAATACCATGATGCATCTTCTCACATTTTGAAAAACACAGAGCCTAGACAGGCTGGCAGAGTCAGTGAAATAAGCAGGAGTACGTATGTACATGGGTAGTAAACCAAACAGCAACAAACTCTTAGAATCGATGTGACTTTTCTGAAATAAATATTGTAAAAGTTTAGACATACTGATATATTTATTGTCAATTCAGGGTGCCATACTTACAGGGCATACATGCGTTCATTTGTGAAGTTTAGAGATGATTTCTCAAGGAAAAACTATCTTCACTGCTTTTTCTCTTGTTTCTCTTTTGTGTTAGGATAAAGGTTAACTGTGAATGAATGGCTTGAACTTTTGTCAAGATATGTTGAAATAGAAGCTGAAGTCAAATTTAAAAAAAGAAGACAACAAAATATGTTGAATAAAGTAACACATACCTTTATCCTTAAAAGCTGACTGGACAAGGTCCTGGGCAACATGTTCTAGTTGATCCTTTGAGGTAGCTGATGTTTTCATCTAGTTGGTGCTTTGAGCAGGGAGGTTGGACTTGGTGGATCTCCAGATGTTCCTTCCTCAGCGCTTCTGTAATTCTGTTAATGGGACCGATGTATTGCGTTTCAATTAATTGAATTAAAACAGTTGAATTAAAATATTCAACTAGTTTATATTTGAAAATATTTTGTTCTTTGGTTTTGTTGAACTAGTTCAACTCATTCTGTTGTACTCAATGAAAAGAAAGACACTTCTACCTAGTGTTTATTCATACAACCTAAACTAAAACCAACTTTTGAGCTTTGAATGAATATCATTGAGCTGATTGAAAAAAAAAATAAAGTGAAGATATGTTCTGCATCTGTTTCTCTGACAGAGACTGTCACAAATGGGATTTAGAAAAAAACTGTAATTCCAGGTTGCTTGCTTTTCCATTTCCATGGTTTGATTTTTCTTTTAAAATGTTTGTGTTGTACATGGCTTCTTTAACTTTAAAAACCATTTAATTGAAATGATGTTAATGGATTGCATCAAACTTAAAACCTCAATGGAAGTTGTTGTACTTTCAAACTTAATCCTTAAAAGGTTTGCTTTAAAAGGAAAGGGTTTGTTTGAAAGTTACTTAAATGGAAACAATTTGGTTTTATGGCTGCCTCCTACTAATATGACCCTATCAAAAAGGTTTAATAGTATTTTGGTATTTAGTTGCTGAGGCTTTTTTTTGCATCCATTTTGTGAAAGAGTCTAATGGCATTGCCCAGCACTTAAGTGATTTAAGGCTCAGGTCTGGGTTGATTATGTTTTAGTTCACATTGATTGGTCTTTTCAGAAATGTGATTAGTCGATAGTACTGACATAATTCACGACTGCCTAAAAATGTAAGGGTGACAGTTAACCGTTTGGGTAAAGGACTGTGATTTTAACCAGGTGGAATTAAGGGAGAAATTCAGCGCTGCTCAGAGGTACACCATAGTTGTTCATGGTGACACACCACAGCTGTTCCACTCGAGCATTGCAGACTTCAAAGAACTACCAGAGTTTGACAAGAGACACACTATTAAGGCAGTAAATGATTAAATCTTCAATCAGGGAACAAAGGCAAACAGCCAACACTTGGTAGAATTTGCATAGTTCAGATTAAGTTACATTTGATTGTTGGCATTTAACAGCTCACTTAGCATGCAGAGTATCCCTTTAGCAAATTTTCATTTGTCAGTTTTGGTGATTGCAATGAGTACCAAAGAATTTTAAACTAGAAATGTTTCAATGCAAGTGCAAAGATGCAGAGCATGACAGTACTCTGTTAGTCCTGCGTGTAAAATTCTGGCACGCAGACATTCCAGCTGCAGTGCTGCTGCTTTGAACACACATAAACGCCATATTTGTATAGCATATATAGTTAAAAACATTGGATATTTGAAAATATAATTATGTATTTTGCATTTAGTTTGCTCTTTTTTACCTCTATGGTAAAAAAATATTAATTCTTACATGCTTTTGCACATGTGTTTTTGATATAGTAATTGATGCATTTTTGTGTTTTTATTTTTCCACTGTTTGTTTGTTTTATTGCAGCTTTATTGTTCTTGAGCCATGTGCCATGAAGTGTAAGTATGTTGCTTTTTTCTGGCCTAATGAACAGCAATATTCATTGCAACTATAATAAAACTAAGAAAAGTAATTTTTTGAGAGTATAAGACGCAGAATTGCTGCTTGGTGATTTAAAAAAAATAGTCACTGTGATGTAGAGAATTCAAGGTCAAAGTTTTTCTGATCGAGTGTGTCACCTGGCGCTGTGTGCTTTCATCTGTTTTGAATTATAGTATGTAGCTGCAGAGTAAGTGCTGGAGTTTTATTTTTGGAAAAGTTTAACTTCTACTCCCTTTAAGGAGCATAAAGATTCCTCATGCTTTCCAGGAGAAGCTACTGGTTGTTGTATTTATAATAAACTATTTTAGTGCAAGTGTACTGTATGATTGATTTGTATCGATGAAGTATAATGCTGATAGAGTTCAAGGAAGGCAAAGAATTATAGAAAGTTAGGTAGTACAACAGTCGCACGTGTAAATCACTCAAAAGTTCGGATGTTCAAACAGGGAGTGGCGTATATAAGAACAGAGCACGTCAGTGGTGTCCACAGTACAGAAAACAATGGCTGTGGCATGAGTTTTGGGTGATTGCAGACAAGCTGCTGAGTGAATCTCCGTGTGATGCTGAAGAGCTGGTGTCATTTCGGGTTACATGAAGAACAGGAGAATGCTGAGGAGGTTGAAGGTAGCGTATGTGAAACGAGTGGCAAACAGCGTCTCTGACTCCTGCACCGATGTATTTTAAGTGATGTTGAAAAAACGGAGATCAGAAGAGAGCTCCAACATGCTTGTCCTCCTCTAGAGGATACTAAGGCATGTTGTCATGAGATTGCACCAGGAGGGTGGGGAAGTTCTAGTTCTGTACTAGAAGTTCTGGTGCAGTGGGGAAAAACACAGAAAGAACAAATACCTTGAGTTTAAGCTAGTCAGCATCTTAAATACTCAAGTAAGGAAGAGTTTCGGAGTGTGAGGCATTTGGGACTGCCTGCTCAAGGAAAGTGGTAGCTGCCTCTTCTCTTAAAGCCGGACATTGATCTTCCTTCTAGAAAAGACCGCTTTTGTCACAAGCTGCTGGGAGACCAGGTTAACTTGCAGGTCTGCAATAATCTGGAAGGCAGATCCAATGATCACATCTTCCCCCATACATTAAAGTACACTAAATACCAGTCCACTATGCCAATACAATGCCCCTGGGCGCAAAGTTCTGCTTCTGCTCCCGTCTCAGCAATGTGGACTGCTAATTATAGGCGTGTGAAGGAGGATTGGAGATCAAATTCCCTGTGAGCCTCCCTCCTTGCATTATCTTAGAGCTTACTGCCTTGTGCTGATCAGAGATACATCTAAACAGCTGACCCCAGTTATTGGGGATGTCGATAAATGTTGTGGTCAGTCTGCTGGGGTACAAACGGGGTTGTGCTTGCTGGATCTGAGAGCTCATGCAAGCTCTCTGACTGCAGCTCCATTCTCAGGGTGTTACAGGCAAACTGCCCTGGCAGGAGCACGATACCATGTAAAGTTACGTGCTACTTAACCCTGATGTAGCTTGTGCGTGTCTCTGGGATGACAGGCAAAACAAAATGCCTGCGCTTTCAAAAGCATTTGAGCAATCAGTTGTTGCATCTTCACCTGGTGTTACAGCCACCGTTCGCCCTGTCACAGCGGAATCAGGACTGGAAGCGAAATGTAACTTCTCCGTGAAATGTCTCGTCGGGTAATCAGGGTTCCTCTCCGCAATTACCGTAGTGTCTCGTTCAGGGGAAGGAGGTGAGTGTCACACAGCAGAGACGCCTGCATTGCCTTCCGAAAGAAGCTGTTAAGTGCACAGTCTGAGGAATCTCTGCGTCGATAATCCAACTTCTGAGATTGGCTTGTTCTTAGAAATGCAGCTGATTAATAATTCAGCGTGGCAGGATTGGATTTTTTCGACTGCTTGTGATCTGAGTGCCGATGCCTGGACTGTGCGTGCTCTCATCTTGGGGAGCTCAGAGTATAAAGGGCAAGTGGCTTCAACCTGCTGTCGTCTGCTGCTTTCAAGGCAGAAACCTGTGGTGTCTGCGTACCTTGACTCGTAGTGAGCAACCAATTCAGTTCATAGCTTGTAAAATAAATGTGGTGTGGATAGAATTTATTCACCCCTTCATACTTTGAGTAATAAAGGAAAAATTATTTGCCAGAAGATCTCTGCTCTCTGTCTCCTCCAGCTCTGAACAACTTGCTATTGTTCCCCTTCTGTCAGCAGTCTTCACCTGCCAATTTGAGGGTTCAGGCAACTAGAAACTCCTGCAAAACTGGGCCAGATCTTCCTTTTTGAGGGGTAAAAGGCTTGAGAAAGTACTTAGCTAAGAAGACATTATACCCTCGTGGCAAACTATCTAGGAACTCTTCACTGCATTTCTCATAAAGCTTCACAACATAGAATTGTTGTGATTTGGTGGCAGTAAGTTGTGTTGGATGTTTTTGATGAAATATTACTGTGGCCTTGATTCTTTAAGCAGGATGTTCTCCCTACGCAACTTTAGGAAGGTGACGACTATTGTCAATTCTTCTGCTTAAGGAAACTTATGATTTAATTTAAATTTTCAGAAATGAAGTGTCAGAAGTGATTTTCTTTGTGCTTATGAAAACATCATTTTGTTTTTTTTTCCCTCAATTACAAAAGGAAGTGATAGTATGACAAGAAGAGGTGCTCAGTTTGTTTCCTTTATATCTTAGTGTAACATTTTAGATTGCATGGTAATAAGAAGAAAGCTGGTTTAGTGTCATATCTGGTAACTACAGTTTGTTAGAAAAATGCATCTGGTGGGAAGAACCTGAAATTTCACCCAACTCTTCTAAATCTTTATGTAAGTACCGTGCCTGTTCAGTGCTATTCAAAATTTACATGGATTGGGGATTCATTTTTCCATCTTTTACTTCCGTGCTGCTTTGTAGCCAATTCTAGATGGGCACAGCTGACAGTGCTCCCAAAACACTGCAGGGGTGTTGTCTGCGTACCCACTGCCTTGAAGTAAGATGAATTACCTGCTGAAGGTGTCCATCTGCCCCGTACCTCTTTGACTGTAGAGGGAGCATAATGCTTAAGCCATTATGTGGATGAATGCCATAAATAACAGAAAAGTTAGGTCTCTGGACCGAGAAAAAAAGACTCATCTGACTCATTATAGCAGGTATGTGTGAAATTCAGGCTGTTAGAGATGCCGGTGCTGTTCCTACAATTTTCTCTGGTTCTATCTGTACACTGAACCTTTTCTTCCCAAGTCAGACTTCAGTGGTAGGTGTCTTGAGGCTCCTTTTGCTGTTCGGTTCAAGTAAACAGTGCGGTTCTGTTGACCATTAGGCAGATGAAAATAAATGCACCCTTTTTTCCTTCAGGGGACAACAGTACAAAAACATCTTGGAGCAAACGGTAGCACAAAGCATGTGATAGAAAGTTGGGATTCAAGTAGACATAGTGACATGGGTCAAGAAAGGGAATTAACCAACAAGAGCATTATGCAGACAAGATGCATGTGGTCTGAAAGTGCAGGCAGGTAACTAGACAGATTAACTTACTTACACACAGTGTGGTAGTTGTACAAAGAGTAATTCTATCAGGATATTGTCTTGTGTCTACTTATTTTTGCAATAATTGTGCCTCTGCTGGAATAATTGACTTGGAACCAGGAAAGTTTTAAAAATTATTTTGACCGTATTATTTCCATCTGAACTCAGATAATGCTTTGTTAGATGTTTCCATTAGAAAAAGGAAAGTTCTATTTATTTATGTTTATGGTGTACACTGGGAGCTTGTCTGCACAATTTTTTTTTATAAGCAATGAGCTGCAAATTACTGTTAAGCATTTTTTTTTAACTAGAATAAAGAGACTTTAGAAAATACCGTGTTTTGTAATACACATCCCTAGAGCTATATGTCTTCCAGTTGAGTGCAGATGTTAATTATTAGTTGGTTAACCTCAAATTTCTCTGGAGGAAAAATGTATGCCTGGTCACATGGCAGGCCACAAAGTTGATTTCTATCATCAGTATTTGTTAAAAGTTCTGTTCTCTTTCAACAATAAGCTTACTTCTTTGCCAAGCGTTCAAGTAAGCTGGTGCTCTTCTTGCATGCCTAGCTACGGATGGTGGTGGGTGTGTCTCAAGTCCTCTATTGGGGGTATTATAATTAGATTGCTTTTGTTTCGCTTTTTTTTTTTTTTTTTTTTTAAGTAGTTTGATAAATTATAGTTCTGACACAGTAACTAAAAAGTGTGCTGTGCTATCCCTGGGGGATGCGTTGCTTCTATTGTGTAGATGTGTTCGAAGCTCCATCGCCAAGCCAATTTCTGGTGCTATGATTTCTTTCTGAACCGTTTTGCCCATTTGTTTTCATTGTATAGATCCTTATAAATAAGGAACATTCCCCAGGCTGTCATTAATTCACTTTTTGGGGAATAAAAACATCTTAATGTATGAAATTTTTGTCAAGTCTGAGATCTTCTTTATTCTTTTAACCAGTTTGGGAGTTGTGGCTATATTCTAGTTAGTAGGTGTTCAGGAAACCTGTCTTGAAGTGGTGCACTTCAAACTGTACTTTCTTTCTTCATTTTTGGTGTATTGTGTTCCCACTGCCTTAAAGTATGGTCACATGATTTAACATTAGCTATTTGTTTTGCCTGTTTATGTTATGCAATAAAAAATTGCAAGCTTTATAAAACTTTACTGGCAAAATTCTTGATTGTATGACTAAAAAAAAAAAAAAAAAAAAAAAAAAAAAGTGAGGAGAAACGATGAGTTTCCCATTCAATAACCAGTGTCCTAACTCAGATCCTGTATATTAACACTGATAGAGTTGCTCTGCTTTTAGAAACACTTGATTTGCTTTACACCCTGGATTGATTAGGTCTTTTTTCAGCACGAACCTCAAGCCATCTTATGTTGTTTACAAGTGATAAGAATAGTAGGATTCACATCTTGCAAATGTAGAGCAAATCCCATTTCATTTTGGTAGTCATTAGAAGTCATTTGCTTTCTCAATCCATTTTCCAAAACAGTTGTAAATTGCTGTCTGACCTACTTGCTTGAAAAGCAAGGGACATCTAGAGATTGTAAACTACTTGTAATACTTAAGAGTTTCGTGTCAATAACCAATGAGACCTCACAAAAGACCGTTTGCCCTGTTATGTTTTAGTAGGTGGTTAACTGGCCTTTTTGCTATTTCCTTGTATTTGCAGGAAATGCCGCTTTTTATCCCTTCAGCAAAACCGTGCACATATGGATGTACATACTGTCTGACAGTTCCTTCCCGCTTTCAAGAATGTGGCAGCACAGGAGCGTGCTTTCCTTTGCTTTGCAAGCAGTGAACTTTTAGGTTAGACTTTTGAATGCTGCTTAAGCTGTCTCTTCGCTGGCATTGGGACTGCACAAAGCAAGAGCTGCTGTCACCTGCCTTGTGCAGCTTTGTGTGCGTGCCGGCACAGTAATTTGGGTGGTGATGGTGAATCGGACTTGGGGAACTGGTGTATTGAAAAGGGTTATCTTTTTGCAGGGTGAGTTTTTAGCTAAATTGATGTTCCATCCCAGTTCTTAGTGCATATGTTCAAAGGCTTTCACAGTCTCAAACAAGAAGTGGAGAAATGGGGCAAGAGCAGATGACTCTGGCAGCTTGATTTTCGTCTGATTTTGTCTCTACAGCTGAATTGCCTTTCTAAAGAATAATCATTCTGTATGTCATGTCATCTCTCAGTATAAATACATGAGCACTATCTTGTATTTAAATGCTTGGAGGACTTTTTTTTTTTTTTCCGTCTGCTATATTTTGCTTTTTCCCCCTCTTTTCTTCACCTCTCGTAAAGGAATAAAGGTGCTAAAATTTAAAACTGAGGAGCATATATAGCAGATTTAATACTTCGGTTTTATACAGCGCTATCTTACTTCATTTCTTCCTAAATGGTGTTTATGTTAAAAGTGGGGGTGGGGAAGGAGGAGGTAGTATCTTGAATGCTGAGATATTTTCCATTCAATTTAGCATAATCTGAAAACTCAGAAATCTAAACAGCTTACTATATGCAAGGTTCAAATGATGTTTTAATAAATCTCTTTTAAGTTATTTTAAAACGTAATAAATTAGAATATGCATATTTTCAACAGCACAGTCATACATCTTTTTACATAAATGTGACATTTTAATTTGCAAAAACTAACCAGTGAGCAAATGCTTGTGTATCTACATACCTTTATAATGTGCCTTCTGCTGGGTTAGTGTGAGAAGGAAATCTCTGCAACCAACTGCATTCGTTGTTTCACCTTCTGATACACTTGTTGATGTGTGCAGATGCTGAGTGTGCAGTGCTGTCATAAAGCTGTGTTTAGGTCAAAGTTCCTGAGGAGCCTAGCACATTATTCATTCCAGCCACAAGGTGACTCTGCCGTTAGGTTGCTCTTGCAGAACTGAAACTGTGCAAGAAAGAATTGATACACCAGAAAGGACAGAATGCAGAGATGGCCAAACCAGAAGTAGTTTATAAAGTGCCGGGTTCCCTATTTTTGGCCTGGCCTGGTCATGACTGAGAAGACTAAACAGTGTGAGAGGTGTCAGTTGTGCTGAGGCTGAATTTGCTGTCCGTCACTTTGTGGTCGGTAGGCAGTTGTTCTGTGTAAGAGCTGATGTAGGAGCTTACACCAGTAAAGCACACTTTCTGTCATACCATTCATGGTTGCTTTGTTCTCTAAGTTGTAGTAATGCATTGCTGGTTCCTGTAACAATTTTATGACTTGCCAGCATCCTTGAACTTTTATAAATTGATGTTTTCAGCTTGAATTCATACAGCTTTTACCTGTTTCAGACTCTCTGGTTATTCAATCTCTTATTTTTAATTGATTTGCTTCTTTAAACTGTTTATCAACACATAGGGAATCAGCAGAGAAGCCTAGCTGGAAAGATCAGCTACATCTCAGCAGCAAAAGAAAAACATGGGCTTATTGGCCCTGGGAAATACCAACAGAAATTTTGGTAACAAAGGACTTTTGGTCCTCCTATATCCTGAGGAAGGAGTGGGTTACTCGAGCTCTTGATCTAGCTCAGCAGGGTCTGTCTGGTGGTGTTTAATGGCCAATTCAAATAGATTCTTCTTCCTCTTCTGAATTGCCAAATTTTAACTAGTTCCCCAACCCCATCGCCAGCCCGTCTAATCTTTTCCTCATCTTCTGTAGGAGTTCTGCAGTCCTTATTTATCAGTCTGTTGTGTGTAAATTCCTTCTTAAAAGAAAGCTGGGGTTGAAGGTATGCCAGAATTCATTTTCCTTGTGTGAAAGCATTAGAATGGTTTTCAGTAATGGGATCAACTGCTATTTTTTCACATTCTTTCCACCAATTAACACATGGTACTTAGTGACATTTTATCCAATTATGCAACTGCTAGGCATAATCTTACCATCTACAGTCAAAAACAGATTCCAAGTAAAACATTCACTTTGAGAGGCTTTCTCCTGTAATTCTGATGTATTTATTATGTTTCGTGAAGCTTCCCACAAGTCAGAGCTGAGGTAATGTTACTGTCTTGTACGTGAAGAACTCAGCTTCCAAAATGCCAATCCTCGAGTTACAACTCTTGGCACTGCTGTGGGGTCTCAACCCCAAAGTATTAGGGTCTAAGTTTCTATATTATTGCTGTGCTTAATGATTTAATTAAAAATGTTTCAAACGTGCAAATGTTTAGCAGTTTTCTAAAATATTTCTGGCTGATGGAGTACAAAAAAGACGGTGCCAGCATGCAGCGCTGACTTGCTTGCAGATTCCGGCTCTCTCCTGTGTACCAAGTGAAGCTAAGGTGCCTTGAAAGAACCGCTACCAGTTGCACAAATAAACTTCATTTAATATATATACCTGAGGAGCCAAATGCTTACAGAGTAACAGCTGGTTCAGGTTTCTCTTGGTAGATGGGCTGTTTGAGCTGCAGGTTGGATTTAGTGTGGTGTCAGGGTTATCTGCCAGACTGCGCTGTCTGTCCTTCCTGTTGTGCTCAGCCTCCTGCTTCCTGTCTTCTCCCTGAGTTTCTTTGTCTCTCTATTTATCTTCTTGCTCCCCCACTCCATGCACTTTTTGCTTTTTTTCTTCCCATGCTAGCAGGATCCCAGTGGGAGAGCTATTGAAAACCTGGGGGGGGCAGGTGGCCTTGGTATTTGACTGCAGTTATTTTGCTCCTGCTGCACACTGTAGTTATGCTTTCAGACAAAACCACAGGAGAAATCCCCATTATTGCTCAGATTTTATTTTTAAAAGAAAAGTTTTATTTAAGGATGTGTGGCTAGATGGCCATGTTTGACTTTGCTTAATTTTAGACGTCACTGACTGTGTTAAGGACTGGAATAGCCACATATGTATGGTAAATCTTGAGAAGAAAGCTAAATTTAAGCATTCTAGTGTAAAATTGCTGTCGCTAAATCTGACAGCAACGTATTCAGGAACTCCTTAATTCTGAAAAAAAACAACTGTGCCCACGCTTGTCTTTTCACGTTGACTTCCATGGGACTGTTCATGGGATGAAAATGAAGCATCTCCTTTTATGTAGTTTAGGAGTCCTTGTTTGTAACAGTATTTCTATACAATGAGAGCAGTTAAAACTTTTTTACACAATGCTTTATGCAGAATACTTGAATACTGTAACCTCATCTTCAGTAATGCTAAATCATTATCAAAAATTGGTACTTTTTTTGCAGTCTTACTTTAGTGTTTAATTAATTGGCTACAGAATCTGTTACCTGTGTTCAGTCACTAATAATATGAAAATGCAGCTCAAAAAAATTCCAGTTATCTGAGTCATTTTAATGACATGATTTTTTTTAAAAAAAAAAAAAAAACTGTAACACGTGAAAACTTGTCTGACTTGATAATATGCCATACATCTGAAAATTAAAAATCTAAGTAGGTTTTTAAAGCCAACTTGTTAGAAACAGTCTCATCTAAAGATCTTTGCAAATTAGCAATTTTCAGAATAATTCATAAAGAATTTTAATAATAGTGTCACGTATCACTTTGTCACAAAGTATTAACTTCTCTTTTCTTCTTATTGATTCTACAGTTACCCAGGTTTTTTCCTGATTTTCTCTGAACAATGTGCTACATTAAAGGAAAATCAGATACACGAACGGTTTCCTTATAAAGCACTACTTAAAAAGTAATGTGGTCGTCATAAGTATGTGGATACACAGCTCATTAAATCATCAATGATCATGGCGTTAAGAGACTTCCAGTAGGTATAATCCTAGCAAGCTGCCTGAGTCGTGAGTTCACAGTGACCTTTCAGGAGCCTGAGCAGTGCTGGTAATTCCCCAAGTACACATACTCGATCTCCTCCTCCTCCCTGAGTTCAGTCTTCTGTGGGCCTTTCGAAACACGGGGTGGAGGGAGCTTCTGAAACATGGTATCCTGACTCTTGAAAGAGCAGGAGATCTCTGAAAGCATCAACAGAAAGCTACATTTTAGAAAAAGCAGGGGTCTGGTGGTGAGAATTAAACATCCTTTTTGACAACACATCAGCCAGAAGGAATCTGTCACACTTCTCTTGCTTTTGGTAATGTTCTAGTCTGGATCTTAGAATTTTAAGGTCAAATGTGAAGAAAACGTGGTTAGAAGACAATTGAAACACCTACTGCTGCAATTTATTTTAACACGGACAATCATGCAGGAGCATTACTTCAGGTACTCGTTCCTCTTGATTTTGAAAACAAAACCTAGTTTTCGAGGGCACTGACACTTAAGTATCTTCACAAAAAGTGTAGTTCAGAAGTCTCTTCTCAGTAGTCGTGCTCCCAGGAGAGCAGTGATGCGTCTCCGAGCATGGCTAAGAGCTCCCTCGTCTACCGCTTTTTACAACTGCAGGATGAGCAAAGTTGAAGTGATTATGATTGTTGCACGAGATTTAATTTGTGGATTTATGGTTAAAAGGGGTTAAAACGTACCGCCTACATATCACTGCCGTCATTGGGCTGGGAAAAAGGGTAAGCAGGGGGAGATGGGAGTTAAATCTGAACAGAGCAAGGCGGGGGAAGAACTGGTATTAGGTACTCCCTCTACTCAGAGCATTTAGTGCATTAGCTTAAAATGTGAAGCTAGATTGCTAGCTGTCTTTCTCCCCTTGTTCTTTTTAATTATATGTGAGGGAGAGCTTTTGTTTTCCATGCAGAAAGGTGATCAGTACTTTGAGTAGCACTGTGCACAGAATTTCAACAATTCAAAATTGAATAGCCAGTGAGATGACCCTGTGAAATAGGAATATCTGCATTGGGTGATACTGCATCAGCAACAGATAGTTCTGAATAACACTTCTTAAACATTTCTTAAAGAATGCAGACATGGCTATAAATACTTTGCCTTGGCAAACGAAACACCCAGTCTACGCAGTCTTTGCAGTCACTCTGAAGGTTATTGAGTAAATACAAGCCAACCTCATGAAATGATCTGCACAAGGCAAACAGTCTTTGGATACATGCTTTCTGTAAAGTGCTCAAATGTTTGATTTTTTTTTTTTCAGTAACACGGCGACAGAAAAGGACCTTGCAATTTTAATTATGCGAAGAACTAGAACAGCGTGTATGTTACCAATTAATGACTGTAACAAGCCTAAGATAAGAGTGCTACAGAGGCTGGGCATTCTTTGCAGGAAGAAAGGCTAGAGCAGGCAAAAAGCCATGGAACCCTTCAAGTGCTGCCAAGAGACAGCAGACTTTACAGAAGATGAAAAGAGGGGGATGGATGCCTAATTCAAGATGAGGAAGTGAAGTAGCACGTTACAAAAGAAACCGAAATAGGAAGTAAGATACTTAATAGTATTGCAAAATGTGCGGAATAAAATAGTAACACCAGCTGTATTACTGAAAGAGCATTCATTTACATATTTTGTAATATATAAAAGATCAGGAGAAGGCATAAAAAGATCACGTTGGAAGGGTGACAGATGCAGTGCATGCACTTAGCAGCTATTGACTTTAGTGGATGTCTAGATCTTTGTTTACCTGGAGTAAATGAAAAACCAACAGCTTGGTAGAAACTGCAGCTGAGGGCGTGGTGGGGATCTGGGGACTGTACTCACAGACAAAAAGCTACAATACAGAATTCTTTGAGACATAGTGGATAAATCGGGGGGAAAAGAATATGTGTAAAAAGAGCTCATTTCATTTACTTTGGTTTTCAAGGACTTTTTTTTTCCTTGTGTAAGACTTACCCTTGTGTGTCTTCTGACAAGCAAGGAGGCTACCTAGTAACTGAATGGCAAGCAAAATAAAAATACAGAAATAATGTGTGATTTCTATATTTCATGCTATTTTAGAGTAAAGGATGAAGAGATCTTTCATCAGAACAAAAAATGGTACTGAAAAATACTATAACTTGAATCTAAATTTTCTAATGCTGCTTTTATTTCTACAGTTCAAAACAATTATTTTTACACTTGCACAGTACCTCTTAAATTAATCCTGAATATCTGTTGATGAGAAGTATAATAATCATCGAACAGCTGTTAAACTGGAGTGAAGAGGGTAAAAAAAAGATCTGGGGAAAGGAGGACAGTAAGATGGAGCATTTTTCAGTGTGCAGCTTTTCTATGGTGCAAACTAGAGCTGCTGAGGATTCACAGCTCTGCGAGATGACTTGGGATTCAGACCACCAGCCTTCAGGAATACAGCTTGTGTAAGTTATTTGTGGAGTCGCTCCCTCTGTAGCAGCTCCATAAAATCGAATTTGGCTGGGGATTGGTTCATAGCAAACCAGTCTGCTACAGCAACACCAGCTGAAAAGTGTTTCCCTCGTGTAACTGAAGAGTCTTATCACGAGAAACCTTAGGGAAAACTTAGAGTAAGGATTTGAGATACATACAATCTCAATTTATAGCATCGTTTGTAAAAGCTACAATGGATTAGAGTACTTTGACACCCAGCCTCCTTGCTGGAGTTTCTTTTTTCCCACACTTGGAAATGTCCCAAACATCCTGCCCCTTTGTGTGTAGCCTTTCTTGGAAGACTCCTGAGCAGGCATATCTGTCACTAATATATTTTTAGATAGGTTCCTTGTAAAGGATATTACCTCCCACATCATTAATTATTGTTATAATACAACAAATGGACAATGTTTATACTGTTATGGTATTCAATGTAAGTTACAGTAATATGGCTAATTCATGGAAAGTTTGTGGTCAAATATGTTAATGTTGCACTGAAAGTTTTTATTACCTTGGGCACTGGGGGTAAATGCTTTTTTACATTAAGTTGATGTGGGACTTCTACTCTGAGAAAAAGTTTAAAGCCGATATTTTCAACTGTAAACACTGAAATCTTCTGGTGAAACTGTCCAAGAATGGTAAGCTTCAAGCACATAAGATGTTAAGAACTTCTTTGTTTCGTTAAAGGCTATGTGTGATGAGAAATCATGTCTATCAGGTTCGCTCTTGGGTATCCTGAGATGTTGTGGTGTAACACTGTAGTGGGTTTACGTGGCAAGGTTTTGGTAGCAGGGGGGCTATAGGGGTGGTTTCTGTGAGAAAGATCTAAAAGTTGCCCCATGTTTGGGAAGGGCCCCATTGTTTTCAGAGCTGAGCCAATAAGCGATGTTGTTTTGCGCCTCTGTGAGAGCATATTTAAGACAGGGGAAAAAACGCTGCGCCACACAGCAGCCGGGAGAGTCAAGGGAGTGAGAAAACAGCCTGCAGGCACCAAGGTCAGTGTAGAAGGAGGGGGAGAGGTGCTCCAGGCGCCGGAGCAGAAGTCCCCTGCGGCCTGTGGTGAGGACCATGGTGAAGCAGGCTGTCCCCCTGCAGCCCATGGAGTACCACGGTGGAGCAGGGTTCCACGCTGCAGCCCGTGGAGGAGACCACAGTGGAGCAGGTGGCCCTGCACCGACGGAGGCTGCCGCCTGTGGAAGACCCCTGCCGGAGCAGATTCCGGGCCGGACCTGTAGCCCGTGGAGAGGAGCCCACGCAGGAGCAGGTGACCTGGCAGGAGCTGCTGCCCGTAGGGGAGCCAGGTTGGAGCAGTTTTCTCCTGAGGGATGGACCCCGTGGTACGGACCCATATCTGGAGCAGTTCTGGAAGAGCTGCTGCCTGTGGGAAGCCCACGCCGGATCAGTTCATCAAGGACTGCATCCCATGGGTGGGACCCCACAGCACAGGGGATGAGAGTGACCGAGAAGGAGCGGCAGAGAAGAAGTGCTGTAGACTGACCATAACCCCCATTCCCCCGTTCCCCTGCGCCGCTTGGGGGGAGGAGGTGGAAGAGGGTGGATGGAGGGGAAGGTGCTTTTGGTTTGCTTTTTCCTTTGTTTTCTCACTTCTCTCACTTGTTAGTAATAGGCAATAAATCTTACTATCTCCTTATGCCGAGTCTGTTTTGCCCGTTACAATAATTACTGAGTGATTTTCTCATCCTTATCTCAACCCTTGAGCCCCTTTTCACATATTTTCTCCCCATTCCTCTTTGAGGAGGGGGAGTGAGAGAGCGGCTGTGGTGGAGCTCGGCTGCCCACTCGAGCGGAACCACGACAAACACTGGTAGGTAGCCCAGCACTACACAGCCACTCTCCAGCTTCCCTCTCCTCAACAAAGCAGGGGGAGAAAATATGGTGAAAAAAGCTTGTGGATTGAAATAAGGGTAAGGAGGTTGCTCACCAATTGGCATCATAGGCATAACAGACTCGGTGCGTGGAAGATGAATGTATTGCCAGTTGATAAAACTAGGGCCATGAGAGCTAAAAGCAAACAGACCCCGCCACACCCACCCCCTTCTACCTTCTCCCTCCAAGTGGCGCTGGAAAATGGGGAGTGGGGGCTGTGGTCAGTCCCTGACGCTTCATCTCCGCCGCTCCCTCACGGTCACTCTCTGCCCCTGCTCCTGCGTGGGCTCCTCTCCATGGGCTGCAGCTCCGGCCCGGGGCCTCTTGGAGGCTCTCCATGGGCCACAGCCTCCTCCAGGCCACATCCACCTGCTCCACCGGGGGCTCCTCCACGGGCTGCAGCGTGGAGATCTGCTCCATGTGGGACCCATGGGCTGCAGGGGGACAGCCTGCTCCACCAGGGGCCTCTCCACAGGCCCCAGGGGAACTGCTGCTGCCTGCCTGGAGCACCTCCTGCCCTCCTGCTGCACTGACCTGGGGGGCTGCAGGGCTGCTTCTTCATGTTCTCATTCCTCTCTCCCACTTGCTGTTGCACAGCAGTTTTCTTCCCCTTCCTTCGGTCTGCTCTCCCAGAGGCCCACCCAGCATTGCTCCCTGGCCTGGCTCTGGCCAGCAGCAGGTCCCTTTTGGAGCTGTCTGGAGCTGGCTCAGCTCTGACCTGGGGCAGCTGCTGGGCTCTGCTCACAGAGGCCACCCCTGCAGCCCTCCCGCTACCAAGCCCTTGCCACATAAACCTAATAGAGAAGAACAGTGCTTGTTTTTGTAGAGCATGTTATCTTCCTTTCAGGAAGAGGAATAGGCTGAGATGAGATAGTTACCTGCAACAGAGGTCTGAATGAAAAAAAAAAAAAAAAAAGTGCAAGAGGTATTTATGGAGTTAGTCCTGTTTGAAGAATAGGGCAAGAGAAAGCCAACAGAATATGGTGTCATTTGTTTGTTAACATAAACAGGTCTGGTGAGAGTGTTTATACTCTACAGTGTATCACTTCTCTGGGATTACACCAGCTTGGTGGTATTCATGAATTTATAAATATTCAACATTTCTGAAAAGTGTCTGTGGAAAGGTAATGCTGATGAAAACACTGTTAACCTTATCACAATTAATGTCATTTTTTTTTGCCTACAATTTAGAGTAATAAATGGTCTTTGGCAGTATCTTACGGTGTGTTTTTTCTGACTTACTACCTAGCTGACAGAAGAGTATGTGTTTTCTTCTGGTTGAACAAAAATGTTTCAACTTTTTTTTCTGGTGCAGGGAAGACGAGAGTTGTGATCGGAATGATGCGCGCTCTACGGTACTTGTACAGATCTGTACATACACATGAGCCTCATATATAGAGAGATCGAAGTTCAACTTCAGTTAACAACAAACGAAACTTGTTCTCCTTTGGATATATGTGCACCAATATCCGCTTACATGTGGTTGTTTTACTCTCATCAAGAAAGACTGATCAGATAGCTAAGAGAAATCTGTAGCAGTAATGGTTTTTAATGAAAGCTAGTTGAAGGAAGCGGGGAAAAAAAGAGGCTGTGTGACTACTCTGCATCCCATTTTTATTGCTGACTTATTTTTCTATCTTTTACAGGATGCAGTAAAGCACACACACCACTAGCTTATCTGGGAGTGGGAGTAGGAAATATTCTATTTTATATTCAGCTGTGCTTTGGTCGGTGTGGTCTAATACAGCCTGCCCCTTTGCTGCAGTCATAGGGTTGTTTTTCATAGTGGAATAATAGTTTGGCCACTGTTGCCAGCATGTATGTGGCAAGAGCCTAGTATGATGGTTAGGATCTGCAGCTAGGGCCAGCTGCATTTTCCACCTTCACGTGGTCATTTTAGCTGGCATCCTATCCAGTGATTTTGACACTCATAAAAATATTACTGATATTGTCCAGCTGCTTACATGAGCTGTCTGCCAGTAGAGAAAGCAAGAATAACATTTCGTATGGCTCGTTTTGTAGATGGGTATTTGACACACAAGTACCAAACCTAGTCTTGTATGTCCGCTTGTTGGTACTAAGAAAGGAAGAAACTAGTGTTGCTGTTTCTTCCTAATTCAGAAATCATCAAACTTATGAAGAATGGTTTGTACATAGCTCACCCATCAATTCAAGGTAGGAGCAGGTAGTTTTATGGAAATCATCAGGACAACCTCACTGAGTTGGCATATTGCTGTTTCAGTTTCTGTGCTTTTCCTTGGATTTATTTGTTGCTTATGCCACACAGTTCCGTGTGATGACTGTACGACTTTCCAGACTGCAGAAAACAGGATTTGGTAAACCAAATTGTCTCTTACGTTTCATGTTTCAGGTGACTAACACAACTTGTATCTGGTGAAAAGCCAAAAGCTTGCTTGCAAGCACATTAGCTGAGCAGGTATCAGTTGGAGATGTGACAACTGAAGTGTGTACTTGGGCACTCAAATAAATCAGTGTTTCAAAGGTAATTTTGTTTGGTGTTACCTGGGATATTGTCTTTGAGATTCTGGGCGTGCAAACTGCTTGTGCCAGTTTGCTTTCTCTTCATGAAGGCTTGCTGAGACAGACGTGGCGATGTCCTCAGTAGGATACTGCTGCTTATGTGAACACTTCATCCTGTTTTTCTAGCTGTTGCACGCTCCAAGAAGCCAACTTTCTGCCGCAGTGTTCCTTTTGTATATTTATCCCTGTAACAGATCTTTCAGATATGGAAGTACAGTTACAGCTGTTTCACAAGAAAGTGCATCATCTGTAGTAAGCAATTTGCCCAGGGCCACACATGAAGTCTCCCTAGGTGGTAATTGAACTCTTCTCTTTGCTTTTAGGCTGGGTTTTACTTCAATATGCACCTGGCAGCACCGATTCCTAATTTTAAATTACAAATGGAAAACCCAGTCCTTCTCTCTCTCTAAGGATCTCTGCATCAAGGGTGAGGAATAATTGAGCTGTAATGAATCACAGCCCTCATCTTCTTCATGGATAAACTTTACTTTTTTTTCTAGTAGAAAAAAAACAGAGTAGAGGTGTTGCATGTTAGAGGAAACAGTTACTGACTGATGAAGTATAAACAGTGGCAAGTCTCTAGCCAAACACTCCGTTTGGACTCAAACAAATTTAATTAAACTATTTCGCTAGCCCTTTTACAAATGTTACTGAAATAAGTGTTTTCATATGTGCCAGAGAAAAACTGAAAGCTTTGACACAAATGTGTAATATTATATATGAAATATGGTCTTTGGGCTCTGTTCTTGATTTTGTTTTGAGGTTATCTTGCTGATGCAAGATCTTTTTCTGTTAGTTTCTCCAGTGTCCAGTATTTAAGACTACAATGTGTGGACTCCTCTCTTTCTTCTCACCCTCTTGGAAAAAAGATGGCCTCATGTAGGACTCTGGGAAATGTTGAGTTTTCATTTAGTCACTGAAGAGTTTACATAAGTGTAATGTACTGTTAAAGGACGCTTTGACATTAGAAAATGAAACTCTTTTATGTTTTTTATGATGTGGCAGGCATTTTAGGAGAAAAGGGCCTTCCCGACTTATGCCGGTGAAGGGATTTGACTTCATCAAAGCATTACCTTGTTTCCGAATTCATGTATGTGATTTATTTGCTTTCTGTGTGAATCAAAGAGTGATGGCTTTCATTTCGCAGGTTGTATTAGCAGTATAAAGCAATGGAGTCCTATCCATTTTTAGTAGCTCGGTATTGAGTAGTATTCAGTGATGGGTGCCTTGACAAACTCACTGCAGTGAGTGAGATGGTTTAAAGTGTCGTCTGACCTGTGCAGGGGATGCTCACACTGCTACTAGCTAGCAGTTGGGGTAGAGTAAATTGTACTACTCTAATATTTTTACCATTTGTTGTTCTAGTATTTGCGCCACTTGCAAATTTTGATTTTTATATTATTTTTTCTTCTAACAGAATTGTTAATTCTCTCACTCCCAGTAGTCATTATCACTTACAGGGTTGGATGTTTGTGCTTCTTTTGAAAATTTTCGATCTAGATAGTTAAACAGTTACTTGAAAATACCTCTTCATCTTTTAAAGATGCTAATGTTGCATCTTCTGATTTCTGTTGAGTTTGCTTTGCTCTTACTGGTGAAGGAAGAGAATCCCTTCTGGCTTCCCAGCCTTTCTGTGCCACACACTTGATGCATTCACATGCGTTCTTCCACTAATACGATCCGTGTTTGATTAGTCCTGCCACTGTACAAAACTGCACTTAAAGTTCTTTTAATAGATTGAAACTGCATAAAAAGCCCTTTGTCTTCCACATTTTACATCATTTTCTTAAACTCCAGCCAGAATTTTCCTAAAATCTTGGGATTTTGCCATGTATTTAAGTGCTGCTGCCTTCTCCTTTTTGCTCCCATCCTGTTGCATTGTATGGTGGTGTGGGAAAAATGTGTCATGGATCAGTAATTAAAGTAACAGTCCTAGGGAGAGTTTCAACAAAACAATGCTCATTTACATGTAGGAACGGCTTTTGTGCACTTGTTCCCTGTGGCCCTTGCTTGCCTTCTTATCGTGGGGGTATCTTGTTCTGTGGCAGAAACACCACAGGAAAATATGGTTGCTTGTAGACCATCGTCGAACTTTTCACTAATGTCATGTTTATCTAGACTATGAGATGAGGTCTGTCATCTGTTCAGCCTGGAGAAGAGACCTAGGGGGATGTTATTGCAGCCTTTCAGTACTTAAGGGGGGAAAGATGGTGAAAGTTTTCCACTGAGTCGTGTAGTGGTAGGACAAGGGGCAATGGCTTCGCATTGAAAGAGGCTAGGTTTTGATTAGATATTGAAAAGAAATCTTTTTACCACAAGGGGTGGTGAGGCCCTGGCACAGGCTGCCCAGAGAAGCTGTGGGTGCCCCATCCCTGGAGGTGTTCGAGGCCAGGCTGGATGGGGCTTTGGGCAACCTGGGCTGGTGGGAGGTGGCCCTGCTTCTGTCAGTGGTCTTGGGCCTTGGCTACATACCTTTAAAGGTCCCTTCCATTTCAAATCCAGAACTGATGGACTTCTGTCTCCTCCTCACACACAGACTTCCATGCGCTAGCTGTGGTGAATCCTTAGGTTTTGTAGCTCAGGCAGCTGTCAGGATCCTTGTCTAAATGTATTCCGTAATATTTTTCATGGTTTTCATTTGTGCTGAAATTTGTCCAATTCGGTCTTAGCTCAAAGATGTTTTTAGAAGTTCAAAGCAAAATAAATTTTATTTTCAAATGGAGGATAAGCACTTCTCTGAGGATGCTGGAATACTAATCCTCAGGTTCTGCAGCTTGCTGTACTGGGAAATGAAGTGTACTTATGTCTGAGCTGGGGTTGGACCAGATTATCTCCGGAGGTGCCTTCCAACCTCAGTTTTTCTGTAATTCTGTATAGATTGCATCTCAGTTTTATCCATGCCCATCATCCTGTGTGGCTGAGCCTTCCGGTGGTCAGAAGAAATCAGTTCCTGAGCAGAAATCTAGTTGCTTTGCTTTCCTTTATCCTACTGGTTTCATTTCTCTTCTAATCGTATCGAAGATTTCTGTCTCAGGCTTACTACAGCTTTTTCTTCTTCTATTTTAAATGATACCGTAGCGCAAGGATTACGTTTGGTATGTGTTCCTAATTGTAATGCATACAGCAAGCAGCTTCAAAAATTAGCAGGCTTGATTTCTTAATCCCCGTCCCATGGGTTTCAAGTGTACAAAATGCTATGTTTGGCTTTAATGCTTCAGCAACATTTATGCCACTTGCTTTGGTAAGTGTGGGTTTAGGGCTCTGTCTAAAAAAATGCTAAGGCTCACTCTCTCTACCGTCTAAAAAACTAAATGTTTTTGATATATTGATTGATTGTTACTCTGGCTATTCACCTCTATCGACGTTTAGTTTCCAGTTCCTTCTTTTCGTGGAATACAGCCAATTTGCTACTCGAGTATCTCGTAACATCTCGAGGTTTTGTGTGTTGCTCCCTTTCTGTGCTGCAGCAGCACTTCTCACGTTCGTTCATTCGCTGCTTCCCTCGGTGCCTGCAAAAGACTTGTGAGTGAGCTGCAGCTCTGCTTCCCGACGTGAGCCCCTTCCAGTCACGTGCTGGAGTGCTCGCTCTGTGACTTGCAGATAGCTCAACTGGTGCAGACCCCGTTCTTTAAAAGAGCTCGGGCTAGAGAGGTTGTTTGGGCAGCAGCCACATCCAGGCTGATAGCCCGTTATCACCACCAGTCGGTTCGTTTGCACACACAATTGCATTCATTTATTAACAAAGACATCATACGTACTGCTCGTGTACAGAACGGTTGTGATGAAACCTTTTTCTTGCAGACAGGTAGGTGGCCTGTCTGGTCTGGAAACTGGGAATCCCTCTGCACGGCTTCAGGTTTGCCTCAGGAAGCTGAGGGGAGCGGCCCTGCAACCTGGATGGCTCTTCTCCAGACTGCACTGTGTGTAGAGCACTGCTTCCATCGATGCGGCAGATGCAAAGGAACTGATGAATGGATGTAAAAATAACATCTGCTGGGCCCTGTAGGTGGTCGCTGTTGTTCCAGCGGTACGAATGTGCTGCTGTCTGTATCTCTGAAGAGAAAGAGAAACATGAGATCGACGTGTTTAAAGCATAAAACCTCTTAACCTTATCCCAGGCCAAGTTTGTAATTTATGTTAATTGTAAGCCTGTGTGGTCTGAGATCCTCAGTGGGTAGATCTGTTTTCTTCTTGTGGCTCTGTTGGAAGGGATCCACTTGAATCTGTAGCAGCGTAGTGCAAACCACAGCCCCTGCTCCTGGGGTCCGGCCTCAGACCCAGCACCCCAACCTTTGGAGCAATTTGGGGTTTTTACTTCAACAACGGGAACAAATGACTGTGCTTACATCAGTAGGGTAAGACTCAGGGTAACACGGTTTGTAAATAAAAATAGAAGTACAACCAAATGGCATGATAAATGAGTTAATGCTGACAAGGAGCAAAGTGAGGAACTGTATAAACCCATGTAACTTGACAACTGCTAGCCCGCTTGCTTTCTGGGCAGAATCAAAACCGAGGAGTGACTCAGTGTGTGTGTTTTCAAAGATTTCCCTGGACTTAGATGGCATTTTGATTCTTTGGTCAATCGAAAGCTATAGTGTTTTCCATGGTGTTGGTTGGTTTTGTTTTTTGTGCACAGGAAGGGAATAGAGGGCAAGGGGACGGAAGGGAATAGAAGGAAGCTTCCTCTGTACATGTCCTGTTTTATTCAGCAATAAAGTGGTGTGTTTCAGTTCAGCAAAAACTGTGCAATATCTGCAATTGAAATGGATATATATTTTTAACTCAATTAACTTGAGTAACCAGATGCTAGCTGTAAAAGCTTTATTAATTGTTCTCTGTAACTTGAAAGGAACCTGAATTTAAATAATAAGTTCAGAGCATCTCCCTGTTTTATTTAGAGCTTTGTAATTTTGTTTTGTGGGCGAGCACAATTTAATTATAATTCAGAATAGTTTGGCAACCACTAATGCAGATGTATTTGAGCGCTATCAAAAAGAACAAGAGTTCGTAGCTACTTCTGTAACAGACCCAAGTGAGGAACTGATTTGGCTTGACAAGGTAAAGGTAACAAAAGTGGGAATTTCTAACATTCACAGGGGGATAGACCTATATATCTGCCCAGAAGTTCTTATTCTGTAGCTCCAATATCAAGTGTAGCTTGGGGTG
Organism: Netta rufina; assembly: GCF_964035555.1. Lineage (NCBI taxonomy): Eukaryota > Metazoa > Chordata > Aves > Anseriformes > Anatidae > Netta > Netta rufina. The sequence continues at coordinate 74,008,165 of NC_140125.1, read as the reverse complement.
GGTTGGTTTGTTCATTTTTTAAATGCCTCAGTAAGCATTCGCAGAAACATATATGAAAAAAAATGATTTTTTTCTTGAATGTCATTCTTGCATACGTGCTTTTTTTAATAATTAAAAAAAAAAAAAAAGCAAAGGGAAAAAAAAGGAACTGCATAAGTTTAGACCACTGCTGTTTTTAATATGGGGGTTAAAAACCCTTTATTTGAGGCAGTCTTAGGTACGGCCATGGGGAGACACACATCTGTTGGTGACTTTGTACAGAAAATTAATTTTCTGCCATCACTGCACGGATCAATACTGCCTCAGTTCACATGCTACTAATGAATGACTTTTCCCACAAAAAGGTGGCAGAGGTTCTCCTGCCCTATAAAGCTGCTGGTTCTGCCCTTTGTTTTGCCATTCAAAAAATTCTAGTTCATATTGTTTAGTTTCTTTAGTTTGGTTTCTTTAATGTGGGCAGATTTCATCATACATGCCCCCGACGTTATGAATGCGTATTGTGTACTTGGGGTGTATGGGGTTGATTTTCTAGGAAGTGAAAAGAAAAAATCACAGTGGAGAACAGCCCCATGTGCTAGCATCCTCTGAGCTGTTTCTAGGTGTAAAAATGGACAGACACCCTGACCCAGGAAGCCTGCTCTGCTTGCTCATTAGAGGACTTGGAGCTCTCTTTACTGGGTGGCCAGTGGTGCGTCCATGCAGATGTGAGATGAGTGAGTGTAAGTAGTACGGGCAAGGTCCCTCTGCTGAGAAATAATCTCAGGTTGGAGGAATAATCTCGTGGAAGTCTGTTCCTTGGAGTTGTGGACCAGTGAGGTTGTGCTGCCTCCCTGTAGTGTTGTGATTGATGAAAGCGCTGCCTTCAGACACTGTTCGGCTGCCTTGGTGCAGAGTGCCTGGCCAAGCAGAATACCAAATGCTGTTCCCTGTCATTGCAGTGGGGTGGGGAGTAGTCAGTGTGTGTTTACAGTAGTTTTCTGCAAACCTTTTTCACTGACCAGTGAGAAGTCGTGAGGGCTTTTGCGGGCTCGGAGGGTGGCGATGTGGAATTTGTTAGGTTTGGGAGCGAATGCATGCTCTGGTGTTTTATGGTGAGGGAAGGAAAGAACATGTATTACAGCTGAGAAGAGACAAAAAATAAAAATATAATGGTCATGCTTGAGATATCCCGATCCACATCGCTGTCCTTACCTTGTCCAAAACAGAAGCTTGAGCTGTGGTCTAGTCCAGCATGATGTTTTTTTCGTGGTGTGTTTTTTCATTCTGCTGTTACTGCAGACTCATGAAAGCTAAAGCTGAGAAGTAAGTGTGTTGGTAGAAGGTTAGAGACCTGCACAGGCAGCGGAGACCTCACAGCGATTCACATACTGAAAAAGTTGAAAATCACTGTGTGTTTTTTTTCCACATCCACATAATTTATGCCTTAATGGCTAGAACATTGAATGTCCAGAGCATCCACCAGGTCATTCGTTTTTTAATTTCTGAGAAGTTATGTGCTCATCCCAGTGAGGAATGGGAATCATTTTGATATCTCAAAATATTTACAAGGGCTGGGAAACCATTAACCATCCAACACTAATTCACTATGCAAAATTATTCTCAGAGTGGTGTTATCTTATTGTTACAGATAAAATTGTTAGGATCATGCTTATATGATAGCAGAATTTGCCACTGTGTATGTCATCTAACCACATCTGATTCTTACTGCTGTAGTCAATGAATCAACTGTGAGAACTGCTCTAAATTGGCACCTTTGTATGAATTAGACCTGAACTTGTTTCAATTTACCCTGGCAGTAGAACCTGAAAATACCCTAAAAATTTTCAAATTCAGGAACTACCTAAAAGAAATAATGATGTAGTCATTCAAAAATAAATGTTTGCTTTCTCTTTTTAGGTCAAAAGACTTGTCTCCACTTACATGGTATCTTTCCTTACCTCTACGTACCGTATGATGGTTTTGGACAGCATCCAGAACGCTATCTCCGCAAAGTGGCATTCAGCATTGACAGAGCACTTAATGTGGCTTTAGGCAATCCGTCTTCTACTGTTCAACATGTTTTCAAAGTGTCGTTAGTATCCGGAATGTAAGTATGACCTGCGACGGTTCTTTCTGTTATTTGTTTTGAAATGCTTTTTGCAGTTTGATTTAGAAACACTTAACGTGGACTTGGGTGACTGTGGTGCTCTTCCCTTTTTCTTTTTTCTTTTCCCCTCCATGTGTGATTTCCTACAGGCCTGTACAACTGAAAAGCTTTTCTCACTTGCTTTAATCTAACATAATCAACAGTTATGCTTGACACAAATGGTTGGCACAACATTTTTTCCTAAACTTGCATCCTACTGCCCATCATGTTTCCAAATCTGTTCCTTTCAGTTTTTTCTGTCTCTGCTATAACAGCAGTACTTTCCAGCCAGCATTTGCTACATGTCTGGCTTATTCTAGGTTCCCTGTGACCAAGCATGTCTTGCAGGAGTCTGCCTCCAGGTCTTCTTTTTTTTTGATCATCTAAGATGGCCCCACAAAGTCTACCACAGCGACTGTCAGGTCATGCTTATCCATCTGATCCTCCAAGCAGCACAGACCATGAAGATGAGGCTCTCACTTATCTGTCAAGCTGACTGCTCTGTTTTTATTTAGTGTAGCTTTCTACTGCTGCTGAAACTATATATTATTACTGGATGTTAACGTTTTAAGGATTCTCTTGATCAATTTTTATTTGACTTGCATAACCAAGGACTGAAAAATGTGTCAAATCATGGTGAATAATAGCAAGCTGTCCTGGAGGAAAACAGTTAATCTGTATATGCATTGAATTTTTCATCTGCAAAACAATGTAAATGCTAATTTTCAGTACTGTGCAGCACTACCTTTTACTTTTCTTGTTCCACGCTCTGTTGAAAGACATCCTTTCCAACAATTAGTTTCAGGGAGATAATCTTTCTGTTCCCAGCTAGTTGTGGTGCTATCGTCTAGATATTGCTAGCAAAGTGCCTGCAATATCTTTTTTTATTAATATTTTTATTCGGAACGTTGTTTTTGCAATAGCAGGAAAGCTAACCCACTGTATTTTTTATTTTTGTTATTTCTTTGAGAGCTATGTGGACATTGACATAGCTGTTCATGTTTAACCCAGGCAGATTAAAATGTTGAAGGCAGTCTTTCTTCCTCAAATTGGTGAGAAGGCAGCAGACACAGAGTAGGAGAACCTGCCTCTTTGTCACCTCTCTTGCCTTAGAGTTCAAGTCATTATTGAAGGTCAGACTCTCACTGCCTCAAACCAGCATTGGAAGGACTGTTTCAAGTATTTTCTTTGCTTGCCTAAGAGGCTGATGGGATACACCTAGCAGAAATTGCAACACACCTTCATCTTTTACCTGGGTAGATAGACATGCTTATGTAGTGACAGAAACCTCTTTGCTTTCTTCTGTTCTGACTGGAGTCATGGACCTTACAGTGTCTCCGTGGTGAGAAACCTGTATTTTTCTTTAGATCTTGGAGATTATCTGTTCTTTTATGTATTAGTTGGAAAATTGTTATGTAATAAGGGTGTTTGTTTAAACCTTTGCAGGTTTAACATAGGATTGTTGTCGTGTTAACTTCAAACATAGTGGATGTCCAGCGATAAGCAAGGGGTTAAAATATGCTGTCAGCTTGCATCGTATAGTTAAAGTAGGTGTTCATATCTAACCTTGAAGGGCTCATAAATCTTACTTTCCCTGTTGTGCCAGGTCAGTGTAAGTATGGATCATTTGCCATGCAAGTGCTGACTTTTTTAAAACTGGCTCTTAATTTCCCTGCCTACAGCATATCGAGCCATTGTAACTCAATGCGTATAAACTGTCATTAAGTTTCCGACAATTTCTGTAAGAGATTTCTTCGTTATATAAGATCTCATTTTCTCCTTTTCAGCTCTCAGTTTGTTGTTACAACTTATCTCAGCTTTAATAGCACAAACATCTTTTGAAACAGTTCGGTATAAATGTGTGCAAACATAATCGTATTAAGGACAGCAGTATTAATGCTGTGGTTGTGCAGTTCTGTTGAGTTTGCATTTAATTTAGGACTGGAAACCTTCTTACCACCTCATTTTTTAGACTTAGCAAGTAAGCATCAAAGCTGCACTTTCTAATAATACTCTTGACTAAGAGATTTTATTTTATTTTGGAGAGGTAACATTTAAATGGATGTATTCACAAACTTCTGTTGACTTCAGTCACGATTACTGCAAACTGTAGGCTTCTTGCATTTACCCAACGTGTTGAATTATGGCCTGTTTCCTTAACATGCTGTATTACAAGCATGTTAGATTAGATTAGCATTCTTGATGCTGAAAAGTCAGTAATTCAGTCAAGTAATACCAGAATTAATATTGCCTGTGCAACCTCAGCTTAATCTTGACATATTCATTATGACATGTATTCTTTAATTGCATTCTCAAATCCTATTTTCTTCAGGATTCATGCCTCATTTAGTGCACGAGATGACTAGTAATCACTGGAAAGGGGCAGCTATTCATTCTTTTAAGCTGCTCTCATTGTTCGGTTATTTACATTACACAGCTGATATTTATTCATTTACACCTGATCTGCGGAATTAATGTTCTCAAGGACTCTGTTAAAACATTTATCAGAAGAGTTGAACGCTGTTTTGAGGCAGTCCAGCGCTAATAAATGCAGTGAAAGTACTATTATGATATGGCATCAGTGTGTTTACATGGGGGGAAGGTGAGAAACAATGCTAAGCCAGAAGTGCTTAAGTGAATTTTTGTTAGATATTCCAACATGCATAGAACCTATCGTTTTTATCTTTAACTTTTTATTAGTAATGTAGTGCATCAGCTGCAGCTTTGAGTACTTGGCATTTCACCAAATAAAGTGGAAAATGTTTTAAATTAGTCCTTCAGAAAAGGAGTGGCAGCACTGAAAAAACACTACGTACCTGTCATTTTGTAATCTTGCCGTCTCTGGCAAACTTGTGACCTATGGTAAGAGCTTCCTGATGAACCCACCTACCTGCATTAGACTGAAATTTCTACTGCAAAGTGTGCAGTGTAGCCCTGTCTTACCTCCCCAGCCTCTTTTTTTCTTTTTTTCCATTCTTGCTTTTGCCTTCCTCCCCAAATTCGCATGTGCGTGCTCCACATCTGACCCCACCAAGTCAGCCTCTTTTTATGAAATGTCTGTTCAGAAAAGTGTGATGTGTTTTTAATAGTGTGTAAAGATAATGGGTTAAGATTCTGTTTTGAAATTGAGTGACAGTGTATTATTAAGTAATACATTTGGATTATAATGATTTTTGGCCCAATGCGTGGGAGTTTTCAGTCTCATGGATATGCAGTTCATCCGTGTTTTTTTTTCCCCCCTCTGGATTTTAATATGCTTCATGGTAAATTGCAGCAGAATAAATGCCACTGCATAACTGGCTAGCCTCTTGCTTTTACTTCTTCCTCTCCAGGCCTTTTTATGGTTACCATGAAAAGGAGAGACAGTTCATGAAGATCTATCTTTACAATCCTGCAATGGTAAAAAGGTAAGGATATGGTGGTGTGAAGTTCTGGCTTGTATCTTGAGTCTTGCTCCAAATATCATTTTTTCTATTCAACAACATCTTAACAAGAGAAGCAATAGAAGTATTGTTCAAGTTTTTCAAAACAGTGAGAAAATTACTAATTTTAAGCATATCAGTAATTGTTTTAAAGGGAGTAACATGTTAAGAAAACAAGACCAAATCATACATGCCTAGTTATCTTAACTGTAATTACTCTGCATTTGAACATGTTTGCGTCAGGATATCTTTCCTGTAACGCCTGAGGAAAATGATGTAGTTAGTACATTTAGTGCTCTTTCATATATTATGAAATGGATTTTGGTAGTTCTTATGTTTTAGATTCCAGTACTCATTACTAAAATTAAAATATACTTGGAAAATTGGATAGTTTTTGTTATTAAACAGTTTCTATATTTCTCAATAGAGTAATAGCCTATAAAATAAAAGTACTGTTGACCTCAGACTTCCTGAATTTACTGCAACTACTGTGACAGTAATAAATAAGGAGGAATGATTTCTCAAGCATTGATTGTCTAGTATTGCCTCTCATAACTTTTTTTGAAGATCTAATACGTGATTGTAAGATGGGATTGCCTGTTTTTGTTCCAGGCTAGTAAAATTCCACATTATGTTAAATTTCCATCTTAATGTAATCTGTGTGCACGTATGACTTGCTGACAGTTATTTGGACCTTTTACTTTGAAACTTCTCATGTTTGAATTACTCTTACCCAAGTAAGGACTGACACTTCACGTAGTTTATTCTTTTAATCTTAGATAAAACTTTATTTTTTTGAATACAATTTATGGCATTTAGAAATACTTACTGCTAGTCTTTGATTTATAAATCTCATATTACTTAGGGATAAATGTATTGCACCGATAGATAATTATGCAAATACCTGCAGTTGCTTTTTAATGTGCAGGTGTTTAAAACAGCAGATTTGTCATACTTCTGGGAAGCTATTAAAATGCTGCTTCTACACAGACAGTTTGAAACTTTAAAAACATGCAGGACTTCATATATATGCAAGGGAGAACTGGAGAGAAATTCCAAGTTATTACTGGTTTGTAGGCATACAGCTGCCATAGTTGCTTTGTAAACAGATTTCCGTGGACCACAGTGGCTTTGGACATGTTGCAAAAATAGTGCATGGTATGATTTTTCTTTGGAGGTTTTGTTTTATTTTTTTGTTTGTTTTAAAGCCGGAGGATTTACAGCTCCTTTGTAATTTACACCCAGTGTTCATTACCAGCAGACATTTTTGTGGATCCGTTATTGTGAAAACAAAGCTCTTAAGATTTACGACTAAAGCAAAATTTAAGAAGTGTACATACTTTATATTTTGGTAAAATCAGACATCAGTGTTGTTGTACAGGAAACACAATTGTTGTTTTATGTTCTAATTTGTTTTTAATTTTAGAGTATGTGAGCTTCTGCAAGGTGGAGCCATAATGAACAAATCTTACCAGCCTCATGAAGCCCATATTCCCTACCTCCTTCAACTCTTTATAGATTACAACTTATATGGAATGAATTTAATAAACCTGGCTGCTGTAAAATTCAGAAAGGCAAGGAGGAAAAGTAAGGAGTTTTTTCTTAAGACTAAGTAATTGTTCTGAAAGCTAAAAGCTCACATTTCAAATAAAATGTCACTAGTTGTAGCGTTCCTGCCGCGGTTTGTGTCTGAATGGGTATCACATCCTTATAGTTTGTCTTCTGGGTCAAAACAAATTCCATGTGTAATTTTTTGTATTTTTTTCATTTTCTGCCTGTGTATTGGGACTGGAGAAAAGACCATCTGAAATGAGATGCTATGTATCAAAAACCACATGTTCTGTCAGAAATGTCACTTTGACCATTTTCACAAGACCTTCATCAGTCTTTTCAAGTTAGACATTTAAAACAAAAATCATTGTATTTGATATTTGAATTTATACAAAAGATGCATAGTAATTGTGTTCCTTTAATTTTACTGACATTTGTTTTTCATCCCTATGCCAGTTTTAATTTATTTTCTGCTGCAGTAGTGACTTTTTAGTGCAGTAGTGACAAAATTTTAGCTAGATTATAATGTTCCACTGTTCTTAAGCAGAATGCTTCTGCTTGTACTAAGGTCATTTGCTCGCTGTTGAAATTTGAGGTATAAAAGTCTGAGCAATTGAGGTATTTTTAATTTTTCGTTTTAAAAATTAGCTTGGCATTTGGAATGTATACACTTGGATAAAACAGAAGATTGGTAAGAACATCCATAATTTTATCTAAATGCTTCAGTATAAAGGGGATGTAGCAGTAGGAAAAACATTATGTCTTTGGTACTTACATTTAGAAAAATAAATGTTGTTTTGCTAAATCATAATTGTTCTTACAGCTAAAGCAAGATTTTAAAAGAACGGTAAAGTACCTTTCTGTAAAAACAGGAAATGAATCATGCTGACTTTAATTCTTCCCATTATTCTTATGCATATATATCTAGACAGCAATAGATTACTCCGTGGAGTTTCATAACATCTAAAGAAATACTCTTTCCATACACAGCAGTAGGCCATGCTTTTTGGTGGTGTCATAACTGCAGAAAATCAAAAGCTCAGCCCCAGCATTTTCAGGACCTTCAGTCCCGAGGAAGTATAGTCAGTGCCTGTCATCTTCCAAGCATCCAAAGTGGCCTTCTGGAGACACATAGTCCAGCTGTATTAAGTAGTTGCCCCCATTGTTTTTCCATAGCTCTTCTTCCTTTTGCTTTTACATGATAGATGATAGAGATGTAAGCTGTTTATAGTCTCATTCATCATTTATTTAAGAATGAGAGACCTAGGCCATGCTTACCTGCCTGCTTGATAATGTCTGTGTCTTGGGGTGTATACATTCATTTTAGTCAACTGTAGTTTGTGCCATGCAGGCCAGACTGAACTGTGTGTCCTAGATGGCAGTAGAAGCCTTTACCTAAATACGTGCAGCATATTTATTTTTCCTCCCTTGCAGACGATGATCTAAAAATCAGTTTGATGAGGAATAGAAACATCCATAATCAATCTGTTCCTAAAAGTAAGTAGGCAGCATCAAAAGCCTGTTTCCAGTGCTATTTTTGTCACTTAGATGAGCAGACAGTTTTGAAGGCTGAGAGAGGTCAGCTGGTAAAGTTGTAGTAACAGGAATACACAGACATCAGCTGATATAGCTGAGAAAATTCAAGGTTCAAGCAGGTCTTTTATGTTGAAGTGGGAGACTGAGTAATTTTTCAGGTTTTCTCCTCCAGTTTCCTCTCCAAGACTGTTCCAGGGCTTTTTTCTTTCCTGTGCCACATCCGTGTATATTGTCTTTCCTTCGTCTGAAGAGCGAAGGTTCAGAAGGAGACCGCAAGGGAAGTGGTAAATCTTCAAAGGGGACTTCTCCAGGATGACCTTGGAGCACACTTCCTTACACTGAAACCTCCAAGCGAGTGTTTTCTGCATTTGTAGGTCAGACGATGTCTGCCTTCATTGTAGTTTTACGCTTCTACTATGCCACTACTTCTGGAATGTATTGTATTCTCTTTCAGCTCATGGATAAGAAAGAGGAAAAGCGTGACGCAGAATTTAGTGTTTACTTTGGCTTCTAATTTCCATTGGGATCTCACCTGAGGACCCAGACACTTGGGAATCCAGAATTTTACTTAAGACTAAGCAATGATGTACTAACATACTCAAAAAATAAAAGCTAGAATTTAGGTTAAGATATGAGCAGACAACACCAAATTCAATTGTCATAAAGTTGGTGCATTGAGAAGACTTCTTGTGTGTGTACATATGTAATTAAGAAAGTCATGACATTTCAATGAGAGTATAGTTATTCTGAAGCCACTATCATGCAGTGCAGTTTATTCTTCAGAAGCATTTTGGCTGATAATATTAAATAATAGTTGAAATTATGTAATTATATTTGTAAAAAAAATTAAAACATTACTGAAGCATACGTTAATTAATGTCTCATACTATTTTTCTTTTTAGGTGATATATCAGGTGCAAGTAAACATCATAGAATTCATTTTGCAGAAAATTCAAACAGCACATCTTTCATCGAATGGGATGAAGATGAAATACCAAGGTCAGTGTGCCTAATTTTTTTTAACATACGCTGTACTTGCTCATTAGTAGCAACTTCTATGTGCTACAGGATTCCAGTCTCACATTTAAAGGAACCCTATATACAGGGTTTTATATGTTTGTTTGTTTTGTTTGTTTTTTAAAGGCACTAAGGTGATGCAGATGATCGTTATTTTGTTTCTTAGTATTTTGTCCACCTGAGACTTTGTATCCTTGGTATATGGTGGGGAGAATCTAACTGGAAGTTAACAATAACAATATATAAGGCAGATCCAGTTTTCTGATTCTTAGAAAATATGTTTCTAGCTAACAACTTCTGATGAAAAGCTAAGCCAGTTTAATAGTTACAGAGACTACTTACACATCAGTTCACAGATTCTGTTTTTGTAATCACCCTTAACTCAGATGAATAGTGTACAGCCGCTGTTCCAATTTGTCCATTTCAGATAGCTGTGTAAGAATCTCCACTTATAATTCTCATGCTTGTCTCCCATGCTCTTAATTTTTTTCTAGACATTTGATAGTTTACAGCTTGTAACAGCTTTGCTTCTGTAAGAAAAAGCATGCATTTGGTTTTTGCAGTTGAGAGAGGGAGGGAGGGAAACAACCAATATCTGCTGCAACTCAAATTTGTGTAGTTTACCCGTAACAAATCCATTTTTAAGCTACATTTTAAAGTTTGACAGGTCCTTTTAAATACTCTGTCATCTAGTAGTCTTAGTCTTTGGGCAGTTCCTGTCATTCTTCCCTGAGCAGCTTATCAGGTTCAACATGCGACGCTGCTTGCTAGCATTATATGCTGGGATCATTCACTTCCACAGAAGAAAGCAAGTCCTTTAAACCATATTTCTTATTTTTCCGGTGTGTTAAAAACTTTAGTTTTTAACAACATTAATCTGATAGTTGTCTCATGGTTTCATTTGTACTCAATTAATAGCCATTTTTTCTTAGGCTATTACTTCTCATCCTCTGGGCTTGTTACTTCATTCACAGCACATTTCAACCTTTATCTGACTAGGTTATGTGAGCCAAATTATTTGACCCCTTTTTGGGGGTAGAGGGGTGGATCATAACATAGGCCACATTATCTGATGTTACTTGATGCATACTGGGGACAGCAGCAAAAGGAAGCAAATAGCTCTCCCTTGGCTGTTACACCCCAAGAGGGATGCACCCAGCGCAGTAGGAGCCGTGGGTGTCTCCTCTCCAGGCTCTCATGTTCATGGCTCTACATACAAGCCTTCTTTCCCCCTGCTTCCATGCTTTTGTGTATACAGCCAAGGGTGCAACACCTCACTTGTGCCATCCTATCTCGAGCTCTCACACACATTTCAACTGTGGGATGTTAACGGTAACAGGGCAAATATCAGGCCTGTCCATTTGTACTCTGTGCTTTTGCCAGTAGGAATTTGTTCAAATGTGAAGCCTGCATACTGCACATTATTACCTGTCCTGGGTTTATGTGGCAAGGGCTTGAATGCAGGGGGCTGCAGGGATGGCCTCTGTGAGCAGAGCCCAGCAGCTGCCCCAGGTCAGATCAGAGCCAGCTCCAGACTGTGTTAAGGACTGACCACAGCCCCCATTCCCTGTTTCCCTGAGCCACATGGGAGGCGGATGTAGAAGAGGGTGAATGGGGGGAGGGCATTTTTAGTTTGTTTTTAGTTTCTCACTGTTATAGCCTACTAGTGATAGGCAGTAAATTATATTAATCTCCCTGTGCTGGATGTGTTTTTGCCTGTGACAATAATTGGTGAGTGATCTCCCTGTCCTTATCTCAACCATCGAGCCCTTTCCATCATACTTTCTCCCTCTGTTTTCTTTGAGCAGGGGGAGTGAGAGAGTGGTTGTGGTGGAGTTCAGCTACCCAGCAGGGTAAAAACCACCACAGGACCAAACAAATTCTCTTTAGTGTGCATTATGCAATGATACTGGTTGTCCTCTGCCTGACATCTTTTACAGTCTCATTTACCATGTCACTTTGTCTCACAGTTTTTTTAGGATTCATTAGTACAAGATGTTTCTCCTCTTCCTTTTTTGTCCAAGTGGTAATATTCTAGTTGGAATCTCTTATAAGTTCACATAGGGTCTTGTATCCCATTTTTTAATTTCGTCGTATTTCTCTTATTCTAGTTCTCAGTTATTCAGTTCTTGTTTTATGATACCATGATCTGGCAATGTATCCAGTGTATCTACCAGGCTCTTTTATCAGCATATTTCATTAGTACGTTTCTGGATTTCCCGACAACAATATTAATGAGATGAGAAATAAACTCAGTCCCATAAACTGGTCCATATTCCATGCTAAAATTTTTTTTATCAACCCTGCTATATTTTTTTGTATTAACAGTAGGAATTTCGCCTTTAGCCAGCTTTTTACTTGCTTTAATAATTTAGGAACTAATTTACATCTCCTCCAACTTAAATTGCTTCCCATTTGATACTGTGTCAAACGTTCCTTTGTCTAGAAAACTAATTATTTTATTAAAGGCTTTCTAGCATGACTGTCTTCCATGTGCTATAGGATGCACGTCACTGCAAAGTAACAAACCTAAACTCTTTTCTGTTCATGATTTTGCTTTATTCTAAATCTATGCAAAATTATTTGCCTAATTTCTCCTGGATTAATTATGGGAGATATCAACTTAAAACAGTGAAACAGTGTTCTTGTCATTATAGCAATATTGTAGTTTGTCTCAATCTCAGTTTGCCTTCCTACTTCATTTACTTTAAAATTCTGAAAACTTCCATCTGCATTAGTTTAGTGGGCCCGTAAGCATTATGATCAACCTTGCTGAGGAGAGATCTGACTTTGAGGATAGACTCTGCCTTTTCTTCTATTCTTCCAAGACAAAGTATGTTCTATACTCCAAACATCAGTTTTCTGCGTATAGCTGTATCAACAGCTGTATTAGTATGCACTTTGTTGTGCACTGCCAGCACAGTCCCTTTGTGTTATTATTCAGTCTTCTTGAAGAGCTCAAGTTAAATATTTAAGTGCTTTGTGAGTTGTTGAGCACCAAGTTTTTACTTACTTTATTTCACCATTTGAATGCTTGCAGCCATACTTGGAGTTTACATGTCGGTACTGAACTCTTAAGTCTTTGCTCTTCAGTTGTATCATATTAGAAAATCTCATGAATCTGTCAGCTATGCATATTTTAGGTTGTTAGCTGGTCTTTCAAGAAAAAGCAAAAGGGGAAAATTGAGTCAAATGTTGTTTGAGAACACAAAAAATATAGGGCTGCCTTGTATTAATGATGGAGATACCTGTTTAGAATCATTATTCTTGGTATTGCATGCATGCAGAACCAGTCTTAGAGATAAATTCTAGTGTGAATCTGCCAAGTCCTTGCTGCAGGTGATACCAAGTTTTCTAATTTGACCAAGCTGTGCCAGTGATTTGTCATTTCTTGACTTTGTGGTACAGTATAGTAAATGGTTGAATCTGGTACCTAGTGTTTAATATACAAAATATTACTCAGAATTTATATATGTAACATTAGCCGCATTTTGCATGAGTAAATGCCAGTGGTGAATTCCTATTTGAGAAAGAAGTTGAGAACTGTGCCAAAGTTTGTTGACTGAACTCAACTCTTCAGTGCTAGGTAGCACCTTGCTACTGTACCACTTCTCCAGAGCACCATTTAACCCTGCCATGTCCTGTCTTACTTCTGATAAATCTCTGGATTACTAATGACTAACTAGCTGCTGTCGTTAGCTTAATTTATTAAGCCAGGGGCAGTTTTTTAAAATCTAATTCTGGAGTGATTCTGTTATGAAGTTGACAGATGTCCAAAGCCAGTGGTGCCCAGGAATCCCTGATGTTTTAAGGGTTTTAGGTATGAAACGTGCCAGCGTTACCAGACTGGAACCTGCAAATCCCGCCAAAAAATAGGCAGTAGTCACCTGAACCTGACAGTGCTGTCCAACAGCTTTGACAAGAGGAATTTTTCATATGGGACACATTTATGTTTATCCCTCAGGTAGCTGATAATAAATGATAAAACACTTCCATGAGTTCCAGTGAGGACTTTCTGGTAAACATCAGGCTTGGAGTGATCTGACAGTCAAGTCTACCACTTGGACATGGTGTGTTAAAAGCAGAACAATTGGCAGGATATTTTTTGAGAAAAGCTTTCTTTTTTAAATCCTAGATCTGCTATTGAACTCTATTTTATGTGCAAGCGGAGAGATCTGACAAATAACACTATTGTGCAGTCTAGCAGTTACATAATGTTAAAGATTTCTACTAGTTTTCTGGCTGTCATAATTGCTTTTCTCACTTGTCAGAATGTACATGTTTTTATTTAGCCACTTGGCTTTTAGCAAAATACATATATTATTCAAGTCATTGGAACAAATGCAGACAAAAAAAAGTTTTTCTTCCATGAACAGAATATGGAATAATAGAATTATTATGTGAAAAGGTAGAGTCCTTGTCAGTGCAGTTGAGTGACATCTCTTAGGTCCTCTGTGGGATTCATTTTATATCTACTGTCCTCAGTTTAACATTATAAATACCTGAGATAGTCATCACAGAACTCATTTCCCTAGCCTGTCATTAATATTGGTGAATTAAGTTACTGACCTTGATGTCCCTTCTTCAAGGTTTTTGAGGGCTTTGATCTAGCAAACTATAGTGGGTAATTCTTTCATACAGTATCAATTGTTGCTTTAGTTCAATGTCTCAGCACCTGAGGAACCAAACCTTGGTACTTTCTTTGAGTACAGTGAGCTCAGCTTTCATCCTCCATTGTTATTATGGCAGTGGATAGTGCCATCAAGCTTCTACTTTCCTCAAAAATTAGGATCATTCTCTTTAGCCTCTCTGCCTCGTCTCAAAATAATTGATTTGGAGCTTAGTTACAAAGGTACAATGGATTTGTATTTCCCTTTTTCAGCATAGTCTGCAGGTATAAAAGGGAATTTTAAATGAATTGGTTTGAATATCTCTAGTAGTCTAGTCAGGCAACACAGTGTTTTGCAACCATGATTTATCCTGCTTCTCATCAGAGTAAACTTTAATCTTGTACAGATAGGTTGCCTCCAATCCTGTGCTTCTCCTTGGTTAGGCCTGCCTTTCATACACATGTATTACAAGTTGTGCCTTGTGAACAATTCTGTCCATGTTCTGTTTTACAAAATGAAACCTAGATGATATGAAAAGTGTTGGCTGGGAAAATAAATCTTATTTTCTAACCTTGTTTTAATAGAGAGATTCTCAAATCATGATTTTGAGATTACATTGACATTGTCTTTTTCATACGGTATAAACCCAATGGTTAGTCTTATGTATCCATAGGGCAATATGTGGTGAACAGACCACTTTGAGAATCTTCCAAGTCATAATAATTGCTAATCACGTAAAGTAGTTCATGTGTTCAACTGGCTAAAGTTAGGAGACTGGATATTTTCTGGCATTTTCATGCTGTCTTCTCACCTGGTAATTGCAGCCTTATAGCTGGTCAGGATATGTGGCTTGATTTAGGAGTATTGGGAGATGCAGTGACATGAAAAGTATGCATTCTGGTTGTATTGTGGACTCGTTTCTCAATTGATAATGTGACTGGGAGGGAAGGGAAACAATAGCAACGGATAGTCCTTATGTATGCATTAAGTATGCATTAGGGCATAGTAGTCTGCTTCAGGTAAAAAGGCTGAGCTGCTTTGATTGAGGAGTTCTATGATCTATTTTTTTAATCATCACAAAAGCTCTGAACCAGTACTGCTGACTGGAGGGATTGGTAATCATATGTTAGTATGTATCTTACAGTCATTAATGAATGCTACATGTGTGCTTCACTAGTTCTGTTGGACTGCTTTTTGATGTTTAAAAGAAAGAAATGTCCTGTTCTGCATTCTTTTCCTGTAGCAGAGCAAAACCAAAACTAAAATAAAAGTGAAAAAAGTTTGCAATATTTCATCTATGGTATTAAGGCAACCACAAAACCTGACATCACAAATTTTAAAAAGTATGGTTGCCCAGAAATTATTCTGCAAACTTTTTCTCTCAGCTTTTAAATGATGTGCTTTCAAAATATTAAGTGTCTACCAATTTCTAAAATTTACTTTCATGATACCTATTCATTTTTTCTTGTCCTTCATTTCGGTTCTGTTTCTCATTTTTACAGTATGTATAATACAGGGTTTCACTTCCCAGTAGTGTTTCCCTTGTTATAATGTGATACAAGAGGAGAGGAAGGATGATTCTTGGAAGCTGAGTCTACTGTAGACAGGTTGAGGTTATCACAGAAAACCCCATCAGCTTACTGAAGAAGAATATTTTTTTCTTACCCCAGAAGTCACGTTATGCATCAGTTGCCCAACCAAACTAGAGCTTTTTATTACTGTGATACATGGACAGAATCAACAACCAAATAACTGTATATCTCCTTTCAGTCCCCTCTGTCTTTACACCCATAAATGCCAATATTTTAAGATTATTTAAGACTGGTTTAATTTTTTGCTTAAAACTCTAACACTGGTTTTATTTCCATCTTGTCATGCAGTTCTCTGCCTAAACAAAGCTACCAAGCTGTAAGTGTATAGAAATGAGACTTAAATAAAATAGAAAAGATGAACTGCTTCAGAACTTCATTCTTTTATGTTTAAAAATAATTTTCTTATTTACTTAGGAGGTCTCAGTGTTCTCCCCAGCAATGCAGGAAGCTATTTCTGCATTATGCAAAATGCAGTTGATATTTCAACTGATAATATTTCTTCATAGGTTGATAAATATACACAGGAGTAATAAAGTAGTTATAGCCTAACAATTTCAGTTTTCTGTCTACATAATAGTGGGATCTAACAGACTTACTAGGAAAAGTATTTGTTTTCCAGTGCCCTTCTTAATTTTTATATATTTCCTAGGTTGGCTTTCTGGGCTGCAAGTGCACATTTCTGGCTCATGTTATGTTTCTCATGAACCATCTCCCACACCCTCACGAGTGCTTCTCAGCAGGCATGCTCTCAATCCGTTTTCTGCCCAGCCTGTATTTTTCCTTGGGATTGCCCTGACCCGGGTGCAGGACTTTTCATTTGGCCTTGTAGGACTTTGTGAGTTTGGCACAGGCCCACCTCTCAAGCATGGTCCTTCTGAATGGCATCCTTTCCCTCCAGCATGTTGACTGCACCACACTGCTTGGGGTAATCAGCAGACTTGCTGAGGGTGCACTCATTCCATGTCACCAACAAAGATGTTAAACAGCCCTGGTCCCAATACTGACCCCTGAGGAACACCACTCATCACTGGTCTCCACCTGGACATCAAGCCATTAACCCCAACTCTTTGAGAGTGACCATGCATCCAGTCGCAGAAAAGTCATTGAGTACCTCTGTCTTTTCCATATTCTGGGTAACCAGGTTTTCCATTTCCTTCCAGTGAGGGCCCACATTTTCCCTAGTTTTTCTTTCACCGCTGATGCACTTACAGAAGCCTTTTTTTTGTTGCCATTGACATCCCTAGAAGGATTTAGTTCTATCAGGGCTTTAGCTTTCCTAACCTGATCCCTGGCTGCTCGGACAATTTCTCTGTATCCCTCCCAGGCTGCCTGTCCTTGCTTCCACCCTCTGTAGGCCTCCTGTTTCTGTTTGAGTTTGGCTAGGAGCTCCTTGTTCATCCATGAAGGCCTCCTGGTGTTTTTGCCTGACTTCCTTTTTGTTGGGATGCATCCCTCCTGAGCTTGGAGGAGGTGATCCTTGAATATTAACCATCTTTTTTGGGCGCCTCTTCCTTCCAGAGCTTTATCCCATAGTACTCTACCAAGCAGATCCGTGAAGAGACTGAAGCCTGCTCTCCTGAAGTTCAGGGCAGTGAGCTGTGCGCCCTGCTTGCTGCCCTAAGGATCTTTTCCTCCACTATTTCATGGTCATTGCAGCCAAGACTGCACTTGAGCTTCACATTCCCCACAAGCCTTGTTGGTGAGAACAAGGCGCAGCACAGCAGCTCTCTTTGTTGGCTCCTCTATCACTTGAAGTTATCACCAGCGCATTCCAGGAACCTCCTGGGTTGCTTATGCCCTTCTGTGTTGTCCCTCCTTAATTTATCCCACTCCCTCACCCTCTTTTCTTCTTTTGAAGATAATACCTCAGCCTTTGCCCTTTGGGCAGTAGGACCTCAGTATGTGGAGGAAAGGGTTTTTGCTGTGGGGGAACCCAGGAAAGCTGGGGGCCAGAAGGAAGTGAGAGAAAAGAAATGTTGCACGTGTTTGGAAGTGTTCCTTCATTTGGCAATTCACTTACATCATGGACTGTAGGTGGGTCTTTGCATGGGCTGTTTTCTGAGAAGTCATCAGAATTTTGCTCTTACAACATAAGCAGTATCTTAGCAGTTTAATTTTACATTTCTTTCAGATTTCTATATAGCTTAATACTTCATTTCCACAGAAGGTGTCAGGGATATCTAGCTTTAAATACATCTGTTGCCTATTTGCACTATACTGCCTTCTGTTCAGAGCTTACAGAGAGGATTGGAAATACCGATGAATTATATCTTAGATTCTACACTGATATTCTTGAGCCTTTGTTGTTGTTGTTAGAGAATACGTGCAGATGTTGTAAGTAATGAGATAATTAACCTAGACAGAGGATCTTAAAGATTATCAGATTTTAATTAAAGAATAGCCTATTTTAGTTGTTGATAGTATTGAAAGTATTTTCTGTTCCCCTAAAAGTTTGCCAAGGATAAACAGACTTTGACATACACCTGAGAGGTTTCTCTTTCTTAGCCTTCTCCATGGACTTCTTAAATATAGCTCACTGACAGCAACAGGTGGAAGGCCACTGACCTTAGCAGATATGTCACTGAAAAGGAAGATGATCAGATCACTACACAATAAGCTCAAATCTGTTTCTTGTATTTTAAGTCTTTACCAAGCCAGTTAATCCTAGTTGTGCTTACGTTTGGGATGCTAATACCCAGTTCCTATTTACCAGGCTTCCTCCAGGCAGACACTTCACCCCCTAAATAAAAAGTAGGTTGTGAAAAATAAAACAGTTTTTGCTTCACTTCCCTTAGTAGGAAGTTTTACACTGTTTTGATTGCTCTGAACTGTGAACAAGGAAGGAAAGTTCTTCCTGCTATTTCTTCTGGATATAGGGTTATGCTAACACAGGTGGTCTATTGCCTGAGAGTTCTACAGACCATTTCATACTGCATTTGATGAGGAGAACATTATAAATGCTGTAGTATTTAGTATTGTTTACCACTTCTTTCTCTTCTTCCCACCAAAGAAAAAGTGTAATCCCTTGAAACTGAAGAGACAAATTTCCCATCTAATTAGATTTGGGATGTAACCATTAATTTAAGGCTTCGCATGTGAGGATGAGAACTGGTAATTCTGTATGCATTTATTCATCCTCATCCCCCCAAAATACTTCATATGTTAGTTAAAAAAAACAGTGATGATGCATGTTTCAAAGTCAACATACTGATAAAATTAACTGACGTTATTTATGTTGTCACAGTTCTTTAATGTTGAAAGGTGTTGAGCCACAAAGTACCTGTGAATTGGAGGTGGATGCAGTAGCTGCTGACATTTTAAATCAACTGGATATTGAAGGTGAAGTATCAATAACTTTGCACATAAAATGTTTTAAAACAACTGTATTGTCATCTCTTTGTTAAGGTTCAGCTTAGTTAAACCGCAGTCCAGATTCCAGATTTCAGTATTAGTGATCTGGTAATGTTATAACATTAATATAACATTAACATAACATTAACAGAATTTGAAAATAGTCTATTTTCAGAGCAATACAAAAAGGTTTTCGTTAATGCATAACAGAAGGCTTCAGACCTCTAAGTAAAATACCAATATCAAATATGTGTGTATATGTGTACATATATATATGTACACAAACCTGGTAAGAAGACCAGCAAAAGCTGAAGAATTTTCTAGAAACAATTAGGAGTTTTATGCTATAACTTTGGCATAACACTGAATCCTTGAGTAAGGCAAGAATCGCAGTAAAAATAATAACAGGTTAGAATGACAAAAAAGGTAAAAAAAAAAAAAAAAAAAGGTGTTTTTGTTTTGTTTTTTTTTAAATCTGGGGGGAAAAATCCATTTTATCATGTTGACAGACTTCCCTTCATGTGTTATTGTGTACTTCAGCCCAGATTGGCAGAAACCCTGGTTTGCAAGCTATATGGGAAGATGAGAAGCAGCGACGGAGAGAGAAATGTGAATCTTCTCAGATTAAGACACCAGATTCACAAGGTAATAATAATAATTATAATAATAATAATAATAATAATAATAATAATTTAAAACAATTACAACAAACCACCAAGCATTTATTATGCAGCTCTTTATCAAAAACTTTGAATGAGAAGCAAGCAGGAGGTAGAGTTGAAAGCAGTGTATCAAATTTCAGGGCTTTTTAGCTGTACTGTTTTGCTGTTCCAAGTTTACTGATTGACCAGGATGTGTATTCCAGATTTAAAAGTAAGATACAAAACCTTGCCTAAAAGCATCTTGATTGAGCTAGCTGCAGAGCATTCAGCAAGATAAATGATGATGACAATTAAGGTTGTGTACTCTGGGATGGAAAATATTTAAATGTTTAAATACTGGCAAAATTAAATCTCTTATCCTGAACCTTTCAATGGCAGTTTATGATAAGGCCAGTTCCCTTGAAATAAAGCGAAGGTGATGTTAGATGAAAATCATAGAAGGGTAGAGAAATCCCTTATTTTTATGTAAAATTCATTACATGGGACTGTGCTCTGCAAATTAATTGCATAATGAACAAGACTGTTCTCTGTAGAGCCTAGGCCTTGTTTCTTTTAAAATATGAATGATATTTGGCAAGCAAGTCAGAGGACTGCAAGAAGGAAAAACATAGATTTCTGGCTGAGGCAAAGTACTTTCTGATTGCTTTTTGTTCTTGTGTTTCTCTGTAATTCTATTCAGGCTTCATAAACCAAAATTTTCAAAATTGTTCACTGATTAAGTTGTCTTTTCGTGGATGCTCACCTTGATGTAATTGCCACATGATTTTTAAATGCTGTTAATACTTGCAGTTGAAAATGAGATCAATGGGAGTAGATGAAGTATTTTCAAGTTTTTAAATACACTTGAAAAATCAGCCCTCGAATTTGACACTTAGAATTAGCGGACACTTCCACTTTGAGCTACTTCCTAATAGAATTAGGAATTTTAGCCTCTCTTTGTGTTGGGAGGCCCAAGAAAAAGTGAATAACATATCTTTTTTAAATTTTAAAGACCGTGGATTTGTGCCAGCAACAGAGAGTGAAAAATATTTTCAGAAGAGACTTAAAGAAATCCTCAAGCAAAATGACTTCTCTGTGTAAGTGCTTAGCCATTTGCCATAAACTATGGTATTCTGTGTAAACCGTAAATATGCATTTAAAAATTGGTTTTCAATTAACTAGAACGTTATCAGGATCAGTGGACTACAGTAATGGATCAGAGGAGTTCTCTGCTGAGCTAACACTACATTCTGAGGTACTTTCTCCTGAAGCCTTTCAGTGTACGCCAGCTAATATGGTAGAAGTGCATAAAGATAAAAAGATGAACAAAGGTGAGTATTTTTAATAGCATAATTGCTTAGGTGTAAATCTATGTCATGCTTTGGCTGTATATGCTATTAGCAGAAGCTAAGGAAGATTTGATTGTCAAGTGTGAAAAAAACTCTGAAGAGTAGCTTCACTTTTATTTTGTTGTTAGAGTAAGCCTTTTAAAATTGCTGCAGCAAATAATGGAAACAAACTTTAATAGTAAAATCCATTTCAAGTAGTTTGCTTTCATACTGTATTGATGTCTGTGACTCTTTGAAGGTTTATCCTTTTGCTTTTTGTTTTTCTTTTAAAGAATCTGATAGGATGCATACTGATAAAGAAGAGGAAGCACTTATTAATGAAGAAGCAATTTTAAACATTGTGGAGAATAGTCAGAGTTTTCATCATTTGTCTCAAAGACTGAGTCAGACTGCAGTTTTTAGTGAGTATAATTGGAATGTCTTTTCTTCTGGGCTGTTTTATTGTTCCACAGTCTTCATTGTGCTCTCTTACCCTGCTAGTTGTGAAAGAAAGTATTTTATCTCACAGAATTTGTCAAGCAAATTGAAACTTCACCTCTGCCACCACAAAACATCTTATTTTCTAATAATGTCACCAGTACAGTGTATTTGTAGAAGCTATTGTGCTTTACTGGTTAGGTAAGCCTGTCCTCTTGACGGGTCAGCTCAATGCAGTCTCTTGGAGGGTAGTACTCTTCTTTATGCTCCTTGGGTTGTAGGACTAAAACTATTAGACTAAACAGGATTTTGAATGTCTGTCTGTGATATTCTTGCAGTTACCGTGTCTTTTTCACAGTAATGGTAGAGAACATGCTCATGGGCTGTCTTTAGAATTTCTGCTGTCTGGAGATACTGGGCTCTAGTAGGCTGATAATGAGAGGCAAATTACACAAGAAATATTTCCCAAAATGTATGGATACAAAAGAATGGTTGAAAGCAAAGAAAAAAGAACAATAAAATATTAAAGAGAGGGAGAGAGACCATGACAACAAACAAACATGGGTGGCATGAGGGGAAAACAATAATAGAATAGCACAACAAAGGAATTTGCATGGAAAGTTACTTCAGGTAGAAATACTATAGAAGAGATAGAAGGTACATAGCTCATGCTATTCTGTGTACGTTCTGAGAAGGTACATGGAAGCTGATAAACATACGCGCTGATTTTTGTAGTGAAAAGGTTATTTTGAGAGGTTGAGAAATGGCTAATAGTTATACAGATGTGTCCTGTGTCTGTGTGTTTGAATAGCTCAACCAAATAGGGGTGTTGAAAGGAGCATTTTTTTCCAGTGGGTAGGGAATCAGATGGAAATCTTACGCCTTATTTTTTTCTTTCTTTTTCTTTCCTTTTATCTTTTTATCATGTGGCTACTAATTGCTGGTGTCTCATGTTACCATCAGTTTCTCATGTTCCTTCATAGCATGGACTAGTCTTTACTATGCCTTTGTAGATTCAAAGTGCCATAAGGGCTGTGAAACACATTACTGCTGCTGCTGTGAAATATACAATAATGTTTATATTTATGGGAAGTCGTTTGGAGGTTAATGACAGGCCTTATGAAGGGCAAAGAAGGCAAGAAAGTGAAGTTTATTCAGAACTCCAGCAAAGGCAATGTTTTCCATTCTAAATGATAGTGCGGTGTCTTGTGAAGCCTTTGTAAAGCTGGGAAATGGAAAATGCTTTCGTCACAGATATTGAGACCCATACGATTCTCAGGATCACTGTAAATTGTGGTATTTCCTGAGGAAAGAAAATAGACATTGTAGTTCTTCAGCCAGAGGAAAAGGAGAGAGAAGTAACAAAGATGCCTAATAGACTGGAAACCATAAACTGGTGATGAGGTCAAATGAAAGGTAATCAGGAAGAGAGTGATAGAAAAATTATGACTTGGAATGATGCTTAAGAAATAAAAATGAAGAATGAGAAAACATGCATGAGTTGGTATAAACTCGGTTCAGATAAAACAAATCAAAAATAAGATATAAGGGATGAACAAAATCAGATGAACTTTTGGTGTGAAATAAAGGAGCATAGAAATAGTAACACAGATTATAGGAGCAAGAAAGGGGAGATGAAATTAAGCATTATAGGAAATTCCAAAACGAAAGAAGGAGCAGTCACTAAAAATCAGCACCATCTTTCATGAGATGCAGTGATTGAAAGTCTTCCAAGCGTCACAGAGAAAAGTGCCCAACAAAGTTAGTGCAGCCATTGAGATGGAGAGAGCAAGAGAAGGCAGGAATGTTTCAGAAGCTGGCACGCATGCTGAAATGAAAGGGGAGAGTGAGGCTTTACTGAACATGAGGAAGTATAGGAGGGTGGAGGCCGAGAGAAGTGCTTCCACTAAATCTATTACAGTTGGAACAGAAGGGCAGAAATAAAATGAAGATTGTCAGTATTCTAATTAAAGAACTACAAAACATAACAAATGATAAAACTGTAAAATAAGACAGGTATGAAGAGTGCTTTGTTTCTGTAACCACTTTGCTTTGGACAGTAGCAAGCTAGTAGATTTTTAAATGTTGAGGGTTTTGTTTTACCAGGAGAGTATAACTAGGCATTTACAAGGAGAACAAAATATAAATTGTGTTTTGGGGGCTCTTTCTGCAGTGAACAGTAGTGCTGATGAGGCCATGATTGATCTATTGGCTGGTTTGGAGAATGATGGCTATCAGATGGGACATCACAAAACACTCTCTCACCATCGTTCTCTTGGAAGCTGTCGAATTTCTCAGAACAGTGATGATGAAGAAAATGAGCCACAGTGCGAGAAAGAGGAAATGGAACTTAGCTTGGTAATGTCGCAAAGGTGGGACAGTAGCATTGAAGAGCCTGGGCCAAAAAGAAGGTATATATGTGATTTTCTTTTCTTAATGTGTTCTTCTCTGCCACATCCTTTCCTCCTCCTCTCCCTCTCCCCTTACTCTTCCTCCTCCCCCCGTTTTCAAGTGTGCTAATGTGCACCATAGAGATGTCTCTGTTGAAAGCATTGAAAAAAATTCTGCAGATCTTGGGACAGAATGCAGTTGTGCAGCTGATGCTGTGACTCTTCAGTTTCATATGTGACTCTTTCAGTTTCAGATATAAGTGAAATGTTTAGGTTTGACTTCACATAAGCTTCTAGCTTGCTGTTTGAGGAAAAATTGAGTAGCTTTTTTTTTTCTACAAGTCCAAGTATGAAAATTTTAGTTGTAACCTCTTTTTAAAGTCACACCATGAATATAGTACAAATGTAAGGTGTATTTCATGCATGTGCCTTAACTTTCATTACAGTGAATGGTTAAGAAACATTCTTGCAAAGACTGACCTGACCCAGAATGGGTGTTCTGAGAAGAACATTTGTTTCTTCGCTCAAAGCTTAAATTGAAACATGAATGTTGCTCACTTTGTTAGACTGCTAAAGGTCAGCAGCTTGAATATTTTTAAGGCCAAGAATCTTGGAACACCTTCTCAGGTTGTAATGACATTTTGTAGTCTGCACTGATGACTGTTGAAAGAAGCATATCCAGTTTCTCGTCACTCATGCATTAGGCAGGCACCTTCTGGTATTTATAATTCTATTTGAGAGATGAGAAACTTAACAGATGTAACATTTTGATATTTTTTTAATAGAAAATCACAATTATGGTATGATTCAGAGAGCAAGAGAGGCATAGAAATATTGAATCTTTTATTTTGTGAAGGCATGCAGAAAAGTTGTAACAGAATCCAAAGTTAGATCATTAGTCTCCTGGTTCTAGAGATACTTCATCTCTAAAGCAACTTTTCCTGTTTGACCTTTATTTTCTTTTTTTTTACCCTCAGTACTCTGGAAAGTTGGAATTTCCAGAATCTAAAACACTTTTCTTTAATCTTAGTTGCAGTATTTGTGTAAAACTAGCCTATATCTTGCAGAATTTATTAGCTTGGGCAGAGCTGTCTATAGGCACGACTATACAATTTCTGTAGTCAAGTAAATCCTGAAGCAATTAACTGCTTTTGTACAATAAAGAATCCATCTAAAAAACTCATCAGACATGATGAGTTGGCTCATGAGTAGCTTGCTCGTGTATGCCTGCATCTTCATCTCAGACAGAAAGCACTAGGGAGAATGTACATAGCAAGTGCTTCCACGTGGAGTCAGCTGATATCTAGAGGGAATTACAAGCTTTGCTTCAGTGTGATCACTTCAGAATTTGGACTGACTTCACAAGAGAGCATGGTATGATTCAGGTCATGCATGAAGAACCACTTTGAGTCTGACGATGGATCCAACCCTATTCTGCTTATGGTTCATTCTGTTCGTGCTGCTTCGTAATGCATGCATACATACTATGACTTGCTGTTATTGGGAATCTACCAATCTTCTATTATATCAAGTGATATATTGAGATAACGTGTTGCCACAACACCCTAGTGACTGAATTAAACAGCTTGGATTTGACTTCTGATGGGAGATAAAAGCCCAGCAAGACATGAAGAGCCATATGGTGGTGTCATGTGGTGTTAGACAAAATTTTCCTGGAATCTAAATGCTAGGCTTGAATGCAGAGAGATCCAAGTTGCTCTTTGCAGAAGTTATCTCAAGCCTGACTTGATTTACTAATATCGACAAAGATTTGCTTTGTGCACAGGATCATAGCATAATCCCAGTTAGAAGAAACATCTAAATGTTATCTAGTCCAGTGCTGTGGTCAAAGCAGCTTTGACTAGATTAGCTGCCTAAGACCTTTTCTTGTTGAATTTTGAATATATCCAAGGCTAGAGGTTGCATAGCCTCTATGGACATGTTTCAGTGTTCAAACACCCTTATGGTGAAGAATTTTCTCCTTATACATGACATTCCCTGAGGAAGCCCTTTGTCCAGTTCCCCTTATCATACTACCATGGGCCTCTGAATCTGTTTTTTTTCTTTACATCTACCCACCGAGTCTCTGATGAGTGCAACAAGATCTTATTTTTTTCTCAAGGCTGAACAAATCCTATTCCCTTAGCCCTTCCATATGAATCATGTGCTCCAGCCTCTAGTCACCTTGGTGCCTCTCAGCTGGATTTGCACCAGTTTTGTCAGTGTCAGCATTGTAGTGTGGAGCCCAAAACTGAGCCCAATACTCCAGATGCAGCCTCACAGCTAATGATACTGGCTACAGTCTGGCAGTCGCAGTCCAGGATGCAGCTACAAAAGCACACTGCACACTCAGACTTTTCTCCTCCAGGGTTTTTACATCCTTTTCCACAAAACCATTTCGTACCTAGGTAGCTTCACAGAATCACAGAATCACAGAATTTCTAGGTTGGAAGAGACCTCAAGATCATTGAGTCCAACCTCTGACCTACCACTAACTGTCCCCACTAAACCATATCCCTAAGCTTCCTGCCCATAGCAGTGTATGGAGTTATTTCATCCAATTTATGTGACACTGGATTTGTCTTTGCTGAAGTCTTTGAGATTTCTGTGAGTTCATTCCACAACCTATTAAGATCCCTTGGGATAACAGCCCTACTCTCCAGAGTATTGGTTTCTCCCCTCAGTTTGATATTCACTTGGATATACAGCTGTATGTCTTTGTACTGTAATTCTCCATGTTTTGTGTTTTGGGAGCACAGAAGAGGGGAAACTAAGTTGACTTAGTTCATGGCCACTGTGAGCCCATCTGTCCTTGTTACTGAGGTCTCTCCTTCAAGCCATGCTGCTTCCAGACTTGAGTTAGTCTGGAATCATATAACCATATTTGAACTTATTGCTCCTGAACTAATAAACACGGCTTAATCCAAGCTGGTTCATTGCTGAGCACATTCAGATGTTTGTGGTGTTATGATGCACATAATTCATGATCTAGTTGTACTCTACAGATAAGGGTTCTTCAAAAATAGATGAACTAGCAATGAGAAAGCACACTGACCTAAATTACTTCAAAACCTTGGTATTTACACCTGCTAAGGTGCTACACAATAATATTTTTATGTATATCAAGCTGCTCATCAATTGAAAAAAATTCTTTACTAGGATAGATTTATTTTTATCTTAAAACAAAAACAAACAAATGAAAAGTTCCTAAAGATTTATCTGGACTCGCTTCTTGTAACCACAACATAACTTGCCACTTCAAAGAATTAAGTCTATCTCATGATTTATTTTAAAGAAGAAATCAAATTATTCAGTGCTTCTAGAGTGGTAATTTACTTATGGGTTTGTTTTGGGAGGCTTTCTGTTTTATTTTTTTCCTCATTATACAGTAATTCCACCTTAAAAACCTGGAAAAAATCATCAGAAGTTTGTATTTGTAGATTTATTCTTTTTTCTCCAGCAGATTTATGACTTTAAAAACAGCAGCTTGGAGCAGTTAATGTAGAGTGGCTGAAGTATTAGCAACAGCAACTTCAGAATGTTCAAGGAGGGATGGAAACAAACATTTCTTTGGTGATTGTGCTTTAATTAAGCCTGCCATGAGAGAGAGATTCCTTTAAAAAAAAAAAAAAGCCATTTCCTAAGAGCTAAACTGAAAAGCATGTTGGACAGTTGCTTTAGTCCTCAAGTTTCAAGCAATAAAATTAAATTTCAGTGAAATTGAAGCAAAATCAAGCATTGGAATCCCCTAACTTCCTAACCAAGTGATTTTTGCTGTTCCCCTCTGTAGATTTTAGAATTTTTACTACTTTCATTGCCTGTTAAAATAATAATATTTTGAGTTTCTTAGTGAGAAATATAACAGGGTTTTTTTGGTTTCACTTTGCTTGCCCAAATTTCACAACCATGTAACATCGCATCTTTTTGATTTTGAGGTTCCCTGTGGCTTTAGGTATTTTCTACTTGAAGATTTCTGCATTAAATGATTCCTTCATTTCCTTTAGGTCAGCTGGTAAAAATATGCATCGAAGTTCAACAGAAGAGGATTCATCTTCAGAGGAAGAAATGGAGTGGAGTGGTAGCAATATGCTCCTAACTAATCTCTCTATACCTCAGTTAGATGGGACTGCAGATGAAAATGGTGGTAAGTAAATAGAAAAATGGCTTTGGAAGTTGAATCACTAACTGGGTCATAGGTTGCTTTCAGATCAATTTGCTAATTCTTGAAAGTCCTAAGCATCTTTGATTCTTGTCTCAGCTGGAAGGAAATGTATTGCAGTCTATAGCAGAAGAAGGCCCTTAACATCTTCCTTATCAGTCAACAGTATTGTAATCCCATCATCTACAGTGAATTAACAGAATCTGCATTTCCTACTGTATAAATGGTTCAAAAAGGGTATTGTTTAATAAGTGTTAGGGAGAAGTTCTTTGTTGCAAGGGGTATTTTTCTGTTACTACTTGTTCCACAAATATGCTGCTAAAATTAATGATTCCATAGGACCATTTATTCTGCTGGGATTTTATCATGTATAGTAAATGTATGATTGTGTAAATTTAGATGGGTAACTTTGCTTTGCAAGTATTTTGCCACCCATGCTAAAATACAGTGAGCCTTTGTTTGAGCCTGTGTTACATTCAGCAGATTGCATGTTCACATCCTGGGATTGCATGAGTTAAAACTATGCAGTAGAAGGCTGCTGCAGAAGAAACTGCCTTTCAAAAGACTATTAAAATATTAAAAAAAAAAAAATGTAATCTGTAGAGATAGGTCTTGCCATCTCTTTCTAACAGTCTGTCTTTGTTCGAAATAACCTTGGTTACTAGAATGCACACTGAGATTAGGCAAATACATAACTAATATTATTTGTTTCATTAGCCAAGCTACCTACTTTCATATTTATAAAGTTCTGAGTGAAACAATGTAAAATGTACGTATCCTGGGGTGGGGATAGAATACATCTGTATCCAGAGTTATCCTAGTATTAAGTTCATTTTTGTTCTTGGTATAATCAACAGTAATTGATTTTCTTTGTTTCAGAGATGTTGTATTACTCATATTTCATTGTCTTTAAAATTTGAAATTTGTGGTTAATTTAATTTGTGGCTTTTGGTAGAAACTTTCCTTAATCCGTAGTAAGAACTGTTTAGTGTAAAAATCTTGTTGGTGCACATGCATTTGCTCTTGGGGGAAAGGATATAATCTGTTACAGATGTTATGTATTAGTGTCTCTTGAAGCTATTTGACAAACTAATAAACATCATGTATCAGTACACAAAATATACTTTAATATACCCATAAGCAATTCTGTATTGAAGAAGGTGAGCTATGTGATCTTAGTACGTAGGCAACTTCAACCATTCTTTCATGTTCACTGTTTAAAAGCATAGTTGGCTTTTTTCCTTTGCTTATATATAATATAAAAAAACATAAAAAGGTATAATAGTAGGATTAATACATTACTTGATGTACTTACTCATATGATTGATTTTGCAAAATGCACAATTGTGATTTCCTTATTTGCTATACTTTGTAACTTACTGTAAAAAGGGATGTTTCTGGCTAAAGGAATAGTATCTTACATCATTGTTTGAATTGTAGAATAGTCTAAGTATTTTGAATATTCACATGCAGGAAAAGAATGTCCACTTAAAATAAGTTTATTACTGCTCATTTAATCGGATATAAAGTAACTTCTACTATATATAAACTTTGTAAAACAGGAGATACTCAAACAGATCTCAGTCCAGTTCATCTGAATTTAAAAAATGTTTATCCACACATGAATCTCAGTGTCCGTAACATCTGATTGATTAATAGTATTTTTGCAGCTTTCATAGGTGTCTGAATAGTCAGGTATCCTGCAAATGTTTATGTGGTGTTTCACTGAACTCCCATTTTCTTGGTCTTCAATTAATCATCCTCATTCTTTGTGTGGATACCTCCTCCTACTCCCAGGAATCACAGGCTGCATCTCCCAGCTGTGTTTCACAGCTCGGTGACTCTGTGTATGCATTAGAAAGTGTTATTAGAAACAGATTGAGACTTCCGTTTATTATTCTCACCCTGCTACAAATAAATTGCAAAGATGAAGGCACTATGAATCTAAGATAATCCACAAATTAGTTTAGACTTAAAAAAAAAAAAAAAAAAAAAAAGCAGATACTCAAAGGACCTCCCATCTAGTATGACAGTTTGCAGCTCATGCTTCCAAAACATACAGCATGTTTCATTAACTCCTGTTCCCCTTCAGCATTTCAGCTAGAGTTGTGGACACGTGAACAAACTGCCATGTGCCAGGAGCCCTGTGGTATCTGCCTCTGCAGTGGAATAAACTCTTTGTAGTTACTTGGTGTTGAGACGTTTAGATGTAGAGCTTAGGGATATGGTTTAGTGGAGGGCTGTTAGCGTTAGGTTGGAGGTTGGACTCGATGACCTTGAGGTCTCTTCCAACCTAGAAATTCTGTGATTCTGTGATTCTGTGACTATAGTTATAAACAAGCATATGTCCTGCGAAGCAGATGTTAATTTGTTACTTACCATCTCCTGCACATACTTACCCTGCAGTAAAGGTGCTGAAAGTAACAATGAAAGAGAGGAGAAGTAGTCCTAGTTCATGTCATGAGTCTGCACAGTTACCACAGCACATGCTGGTTGTAGACCTCTGTGGCAAAGTTAACGTGTGGATATGAATTTATAATTAACTAAACAGTGCAAGCTCTTCACATAAACGCCTGAATGGGTGGTGGATTGCTCTGCTTTAAAGTGCAGCAAACAACCTTACAGCTGGCACACAGGATGGTTGATCCAAAGCCCTTGCTGTGTTATAAGCTCATGCTTCAGCTTTCTGTGAAATTACTTTTCTATATGGAGAAAATACCTAAGTACATTCCCTTGTTTTTTAGAGCCTGTACATGTGCATACTTCTCAGGGACAAACCAGGATACAAGCTTTTCTAAAAGTCAATCTCTTTGTATGTGGTTTTTGGAAAATGATTTTAGAAACCTTCTTTCAGAAAGCCAGTATGAAATCTTTGAAATATATATGTATGTCCACCATTTATGAGTAACTGACAGAATATCTGAGACAGAAATGTACTAATGATGTGATTTTGATAAAGCAACTCATGTACTTGGGATCTGTAGTTGTCATGATCATAAATGGAATATAAGTTAGAAGAGGTTTTGGTGGGGCTGTGTGTTTGTTTTTGTAGGGGAGGGCTTTCGTGAAAATATAATTAAAAGGGTTAATACCTTAGGTGTTCTTTTCTTTTTACAGGAAAACTAGAGTAAAATTGCTTGTCTTCCATTTCAGACAATCCTTTGAATAATGAAAGTTCTCGAACTCACTCCTCCGTCATTGCAACAAGCAAAATGTCTGTAAAGACCTCAATCTTTCACAAAGATGCTGCTACACTAGAACCCCCGTCTTCTGCTAAAATTACTTTTCAGTGTAAACACACAAGTGCCCTTTCTAACCACGTTTTGAATAATGAAGATTTAGTAGAAGACCTCTCGCAACCAAACACGGAAACAAGACCTGAACTTTCAGTCCATTCTCTTACAAAAGAAAGCACTTACACAGCAAAGTACCCAACATCATTCAGCAATAGTACCCATGCAGAAAACTCACATAAAGAGAGTAACAAGAAAGATACTCTCCCTGTTTCTTCATGTGAAAATAATATTTTTGAGTATGAAGATGATATTTCATCAGTGAGCAGACAAATACCTAGCAGGAAGTATACTAGCATCAGAAAAGCTGAAAAGGATGTCTCTTTTATGCATGTGGGCCGCCACATTGGTGACAGCATGTTGAATAAAAACTCTTTTAACTTTTCTGATTTGAGCCACTCTGGCCACTCCAAAGGTAAAATATCCTCTGAAGTAAATGAAAAATCCAGCAGCGCAAGTATAAATAGTTTTTTTCCAGCAACAGTTACAGAAAATTGTGAATTGGTGTCTTGTTCAGGAGGCAGTCGAACTGTGGTACATTCACTTGAAAATAACACTGATGAAGGTGGCCTTAATAAGCTTAAAATTAGGTATGAAGAATTTCAGGAGCATAAAGCAGAAAAGCCAAGCCTCAGCCAACAAGCAGCACATTATATGTTCTTTCCTAGTGTTGTTCTTTCTAATTGTCTCAGCCGACCACAAAAGTTAGCTCCTGTAACATACAAATTACAGCAAGGCAACAAACAGTCCAGGTTGAAGCTGAATAAAAAGAAACATAGTTTTATCAATCATCAGGAGCCTGCAACTGTAAATGATGTTGTATCAGTGAAGGAAAGCTGCTATACACAAGGTAATGCTTGTAGTAATATTCCTGATAAGGATAGTGCTTTACCTAGTGACTTAGTCCAAGTTCCTCTTGAGGCTTTTGAAAACAAAATGCCTACAAGTACTGCTAATTGTAATGACTGCCAGATTGGAGACGGATCTCTTGAAACTGAGCAGTCGTTTGGATTATGTGGGAATAAATACACACTTCGAACTAAACGGAAGGTAAATTATGAGACTGAAGACAGTGAATCAAGCTTTGTCGCACACAACTCAAAAATTAATCTACCTCAACCAATAGAAAGTGTTGAAAGTTTGGATGGGTCTCAGAAGTCTCGAAAACGTAGAAGACTTTCTAAAAAATTGCCACCTGTTATTATTAAATATATTATCATCAATAGATTTAGAGGGAGAAAAAATATGCTTGTTAAACTAGGGAAAGTAGATTCTAGTGAGGAAAGAGTAGTACTCACGGAGGAAAAGATGAATTTATATAGAAAGCTTGCACCTTTAAAAGACTTTTGGCCAAAAGTTCCTGACTCTCCTGCAACCAAATATCCTATTTATCCACTAACACCAAAGAAAAGTCACAAAAGGAAAGCAAAACATAAGTCCACCAAGAAAAAAGCTGGAAAACCACAAAAAACAGGTAGTAAAAATATTAAAAGAACTTTATCTTTCAGGAAAAGGACTCATACGATTCTTTCTCCTCCTTCACCGTCGTATAATGCCGAAGCTGAAGACTGTGACTATAACTATAGTGATGTTATGTCTAAATTAGGTTTTCTTTCTGAGAGAAGCACAAGCCCAGTAAACACATCCCCACCTCGCTGCTGGTCTCCCACTGATCCAAAAGCAGAAGAAATCCTGACCAGCATGGATAGAGAAGCTTTACATACTAGAGTCCCTAATATGTACAACAGCAAGACTGTTAATTCTAGCGTAGGAAAAAATAGTAGAGCAAAAACTCAGGTTAAGAAATGTAAAAAGAAATTTGCTAGCCCCGCTGTGTCAACCAAGAAAAAGAAAAAGATGAATCAGGCTGATAAAACAGCAGATGATGGAAAGAAGAAACCTAGAACAAAGCAAAGACAGAAAACAACAGAAAAAGCGTCCTCAAGAAAGCGCATGGTATTTAAAGATGAAAAAGGAAATACTCACTCTACCACAGAAGTGAAGTTTGTGCTGAAACGTCCAGATCTGCCTGAGATTTCTTTCAGTGCACAGCCACTTCATAATCGGAAGGATGGTCCTCTGCCTGGCTATCCAGCAGGATATCTACCATCAGCACAGCTCCCTTCAGGAGCTGATGCACAAGGTAATTCGTCAGGCTGTTTTCATTCATTGATGGAAATTGATAAGCCTGGAGATGCACAGTGTTTACCTGCTCCTCGAGAAGACCCTCATTCATCTCTCACATCTACTCCTCCGGCACCTGGAAGGGAAGTACCAAAAATGAGCTCTCAAAGGCCTAGGACTCAAAATGCTGTATTTAGAATGAAGGAACCTGCTCTCGTTAAAAACATATTTGACCCATCTAATCATTCAACTCAGGTAACACAGAATGTGCGCATCTCTAAAGATAAAACTTCTATAAAAGCAGAAGAGATAAAAAACTTGCAAAATAGGTATTTACCGTCAGCTGGAAAATTAAATGAATCTCGTGACTCTTTGGACACAACAAAGATGGATCAGTTGCATGCCACTAACTATTTGCATTGTAAAGACAATAATCAACAGCAGATTTTTTGTTTACCAGAGGCTTCCAAGCATTCTGATCCTTGTTCTTCTATTCTTAAGTCATCTGAGGAAAGCCCTGGGCCTCTTCAGTTGCCTAAGAACTGTTTTGTAACCTCTTTGAAGAGTCCAGTGAAACAGTTAAATTGGGATCAAAACCAGAGAGGGTTTATTTTCGACATGTCCCATTTTAAACCTGAAACGGTAAAACAGAAACCTCTTTCGGAAACGACCATGCAACCAAAACCCATCTCTCAGTATAAAAACAGGACTATAGTGGCCCCATCCGTGTTCAGTGAAGGACAGTCCGGCCTAGCTGTTCTGAAAGAGTTGCTCCAGAAGAGGCAGCAGAAAGCTCAGAATGCAAATGTTGCACAGGAACCATTACCGGTTAAAACACAGCTGAGCAGAAGTACGCCGTGCCCCGCGGAACAGAATAAAGCAGTCAAAAGGTCACGGACAGTCACATCGCCTAGAAAAGCACGTGCTCCCAGGAATACAAAACCTAAAGAAAAATCAGCAAAGCTTTCCAAAATGGAGTCCTTAAGCCAGCAGGTCACTAGTCGCATCGATCATTCTGTGTCTGACGACAGCCCCGTTTTTTTTTCAGACCCTGGTTTTGAAAGCTGTTACTCTCTAGAAGATAGCTTGTCTCCAGATCACAATTACAACTTTGATATTAATACCATAGGGCAAACAGGATTTTGCAGTTTTTACTCTGCAAGCCAGTTTGTCCCAGCAGATCAAAATTTGCCCCAGAAATTTTTGAGTGACGCAGTTCAAGATCTTGGTTCTGGACAAACAACAGAAAATGACTTTCTATATCATAATGACCAAAAATCTGATGAAGAAAAACAGCATTCGTCAAGCACAAGTAAGTGGATAAGATCTGGTTCTCTGAGCCCTGAGCTTTTTGAGAAAACCTCACTGGACAATAACGAGAACCACTGCCATAGCCAATGGAGGAAAAATGTCCATCCTTCAGCTTCTAGATCTAACTCTGTCGATGCCTCTTGTACGCAAGAGACAGAGGTTTGTTTAAATGAAAAGTTCAAATTGAATAGAAGTACGGTAAATAAGGAGAGATTTCTCAACCTTCCTCAGCCAACCAGCTCAGACTGGATTCAGAGCCACATTAGAAAAGAAACCACTTTTGACCCCTGTCAACCACTTGATTCAGTTAATACCTCCTTTGCATCCATATTGTCTTCTCCTGATGGTGAACTTATAGATGCAGCCTCTGAGGATTTAGAACTGTATGTTTCGAGAAACAACGAGGCATTAACTCCAACTCCAGATAGTTCACCGAGATCTACCAGTTCTCCCTCACAATCAAAGAATGGAAGTTTTACACCTCGTACTGCTCACATTCTTAAGCCGCTCATGTCCCCGCCCAGCCGTGAAGAAATCATGGCAACTTTGCTGGATCATGATCTCTCAGAAACTATTTATCAGGAACCATTTTGCAGTAATCCTTCCGATGCTCCAGAAAAGCCAAGGTACTGTGTTAAAGGCATTTCTGTCTACATATGCTTGCGATTACATTAAATTTAATTTATTCCTGTAAACAATTTTATGCTGTTACGTGGCACAGATGCATGAAAGATTCCATCTGATATATCTATATTTGAAGCTGAAAATTATTATACTTCTCCTGCAAATACCCATTTTCATTCATGACACTTTCTTTTTTTAACGTTTGATATTATTGTAGTTAGTGAAAGTCTGCCTGCTTGATTTGTAAAAGAGAGATGCTGCCCACAGGAATTGCATTGTGAAAAGACTAGTTAGCAGGACTCTGCTTGTCTATCATCTTGGAGTGCCTGCAGTTCAGTTTAGAGCAAAGCAATAATTCGAACTATTTTCTTTTCAGGGAGATTGGAGGACGGCTTCTCACGGTAGAAACTAGACTTCCAAATGACCTGCTTGAGTTTGAGGGAGACTTCTCATTAGAAGGTCTACGACTCTGGAAGACTGCATTTTCAGCAATGACAGAAGGTCCTAGACCAGGGTCACCTCCTCGTCACGGTCACTCTACTGTTAATAAAAGAGAAAGTAATAGCCATAAAACTAGCGAAGACAAAAAAATAGTTATAATGCCATGCAAGTGTGCTCCAAGCCAGCAACAAGTTCAGATATGGCTTCATGCCAAAGAAGAGTATGAACATTTCAAGAAATTGCCTAAGAATCATCCTGCTGAGCTGGAAAAGGCAGCCGAGAATTTCAGCTCCACGGTATTGTCTGGAGAGAAACCTAAAGAAGTAGTAAAAGCAGCTAAAGATTTAAATTTGTCAAGCCTGGAAGATGAAAGACCTGTTGTGCCTACAAAGGATTCTCCTGTTTCTGTGGCAGATCCTACAAAATTACAAACCAAGGAAATGTGTGATAAGTCTGTAAGTACTATAGGAAATTATATAAATATTAAAAGTGACATAGACTCCGATAAAACTCCATCTGAAAGCAAGATGCTTACTCCTTCAACACTAGAACGGGATAAGGAGGAGGAGGAGGAAGATTATTATGTCAATTATAGTTCACCAGATTCTCCAGTGCTTCCACCTTGGCAACAAGTAGCATCTCCAGATCCCAAACAGTCCAACGCAGAAGAGGCAGAGTGGAAAAGTCAGGATGTTATTTTGTCTTCTGTGGAAGAAAATGATGTAGCACTTGTTGGAAGTGCACAAAATTCTCCGTCCACCCAAGAGGATATTAAGATGACTTTTGACACGTCTCCATTGCCACATAGCGAAGATCCTGGAAATTCTGAATCCATTCGCTTACATAGTACACCCATCATGCAAAGAAAAAATAGTGACGGAATACCTGAAGTTTTGGGGTTTACTCCTTTATCAACAGGTAAATTCATTACCTGATCTTAATGATACTCAGAATGTTTTCCTGAATATGATATTTTTCTTTTAACATGTTGAGAAAATAACCTAGATCTTTACAAAAATCTATTAAAATTAGCTTGGGAAAGGAAAAGGCCTGCACATTTTAGTTAAAATAACTGTTTAATTACGACAAAAGTCTAGTAGCAGAACACACTTGTGCTTCTTGATGTTGTTTAGTGTCTGAACTCCAAAATGCAAGTTAAAAATCGTATTAAAAAGTATAGCTTAACTTGGAGAATTTGAAAATCTTGTTTGTTACATTGCTTTTAATAAGTTATATTACAAACATAATTTAAATGTGGAGTGTAAATAACATTCTGATGCTCGAGATAAGGAGTGGTAAATTATTGGCTGTGTACTGTGCATTCCTAAATGTCCGTAAATACCAAATCATAATAGTTGTGCTTTGGATTGGAGAGAGAATAATGTTATATTTGTTTATATTTTAAATATATTTTTATAATGTTAACCAAATGCCTCTGGTTGTTTCCAGCACGTTCTTCAATGTCTAGACAATATTATTGAAGCTAAACAGTTTTTCACTCCTCTTTGTTTACAGAACCAAAAACCCAAAAACTGTGTCGTAAGAGAGGACATAATACTGATGGTCTTCGAAGAGTACTTCTGACCTCACAAATGAAGGTAAATAAAGACTTTATGCACAGATGCATTTTTATTATGCTACACTTACATTGCCATTCTCTTGCTAACTAAAATAATCTTTCTCATAAGTTAACCAGACATCCTTAATACATTTTTTTGAACTTTGTAGAATTTTTTAGGATGATTTTCTTTTGTGTGTTTTTTGTTGTTATTAAGATCTTGAAAAGATATAAGGATATTTAAGATGGGAAGGTGCAATTGCTGTACAGTCAGTATGCAAGAAGAAATAAGTTTTATTTGCAGCAAAAAACAAGTTGAATTTTGAGGGTATGTTCTATGTTTTGGGGGTAGTGAAACACTAATGGAACAATAAGAGACACAATCTAAGGAGTTTGTGTCGTCGTTTTGTTTACAGCATACTTTTTAAGTTCTGTTTTGATTTCCCCTTAATACACACACACATACACATGTATATATTTGTATCTCTGTGTGTTTACATTAGCTTTCAGACAATGTTTTAAGCATTTTCTGAAAACATAAAAGGCAGTGAATAGCACTGGCATGCTGACAGAGTAGAAAGGGAACGGATTGTGTGAAATGATCAGACTGGCATGTTTTCCTTAAAAAGTATTTCTGCTCCCCTTACTGGAAACAGAACAGTTGGTTAGGTGCATCATGGATCTGACTTGACAGTCTTTTCTGTTCTTAATATACTTGCATTCACCCAGTTCGAGTGGGTAAATGTACCCTTAATTCAGTGCCATTATAAAGTGGTGACCAAAACAGTGTAATTTTAATATGAATTTTGTTCAAGAGCAAATAGAGACTTGATGGTTCTGATATCCACAAGCTTCTAAGAAAACTGACATCAACTTATTTAAAAAACAAAACAAACAAACAAAACCAGGTATTTTAAACTGCCTTTGGCTTTACTA
Organism: Netta rufina; assembly: GCF_964035555.1. Classification (NCBI taxonomy): domain Eukaryota; kingdom Metazoa; phylum Chordata; class Aves; order Anseriformes; family Anatidae; genus Netta; species Netta rufina. Next base: position 73,969,718 of record NC_140125.1, on the reverse strand, counting down.
TGATGTTTCATTAACGTTATTCCTAAAAAGGAGAAAGATACAACTTTTGTTTCCCTGCTGCAAAATGATAGGAATAGAGAAAGCTTTTAGTAATTGTAGTGTAGCATTTTCATTTTAATTGGTAAACTTGTATTTAATTTTGAAACTATTGTGTATTAATTTAGCAACCTGTAATTTTTTCAATATGTGTGTGTGTGCGTGTTGCTTTTTTTGTTGTTCGATAGAATCAGTTTGCTGCCCTTGGTTCTCCAAAGAGAGAATCTTCTGAGATCGAAGGACCATCTTTAAATAACACTTACGGTTTTAAAGTCAGTGTGCAAAACCTGCAAGAAGCAAAATCTCTACATGAGGTAACTTACATTATATGTTATTTTATAAAACGATAGTTCATCAGACTAGTTTTATAATGGCAGTATTTAAAAATCCTTTCCTCCTGACTTAAAAGTCAGTGTGTGATGTCTGCAGCTTTAAGTAATTGCTGTACTAGTTTCAACTTGTTCTCCACGTGCCTTTATTTAATAGTATTGGACTGAATTTCAGAATATTTTGTTGAGTAGATGGTAAACCTTCCTTTAAACAAACACTAAGGGGGAGATCAGGAGGAGGAAATAGTAGGGTTTTCTATAAAGATATTACTGGAAAAAGTAGTTGGTTGTAACTTCCACAGATCATATCCTTAACAAGTCTTCTGACCTCATTCAGTCAGCAGTTCCTCCCTGTATCTCTCTCCACATGGTAACTTCTGAATCTGTTGGCCATTGCTGCTGCATTTAACCGAGTGCTAGATACCTCAAAGAGTGTTTCTACATGAAACATGTTGGTCAGTGCTTGGTCTGAGGAGAAAGATCAAAATTAATGCTGGAGAAAGGGCTGTAATGTGAATACTGTACTGCTGCGTTTGGCAGCTGACTGGCCAGCTGACTCACAGACAGTCCCTGTGCCCATGGCTTGGAGTTGAGAGATAGTTTTATGTGCTGACTAGCTAACGTAGGAGAAGCCACAAGAAAGTAATGATATTGCAGGAAATAGAGATGTAGCTTGATAGAGCAATTCTATTTCACTGATGGCTCTAGTGATCTAGGACACAAACCCATAGCAAATCAGACTGTCCCCCAGGCAGCTTGCTTACTCAGATGTATTTGTAATTTTTCTCTTGTAATCCTTCCAACTCACTCATTAGTTTATCAACTATATTATGCTAGACAACACAGAAACAAAATAGTGTTGAAACAGTACTAAATACTGTATAAATTAAAAAGTGTATGATATACAGGAATTAGCATTTTCTTAATGCAAACTATTCTGCAAAAAGATATAGCAACATGATGTGGAAGTTCATTTATGCAAGTTAAGGGAAAAAGAGGTACTCTCCATGTCTTCCTGTAAGTGATTTAGTCTTCATGCCTGTTTGCAAGTTTGGGGTGAGAGAGGGAAAGGAAAATAAAGAATAACAGTGATGTGTTGTTCCTGATGACTTTGATAACTGAATTTGCCCAATATACTAAGCTGTTTGAAAATACTATGAGAATTTAATAATTGTTATTGAGCATTTCTGCTTATTTGTATTTGTTTTGGATACAAGAAGGCAGTACTCAGAAACAAATACTGAATTTTAATAATTGAGTGTAAAAATGCATTAAATGGTAACTTTATTTGTAATATGGTGCTTTTTGCAAAAAGGTGAGGTCCAGAGGTGCATGTTTAATCACTTCTATAAATTTTCAAGCGTGACCTCTCAGTTACAATATAGAATGACCACATGAAAGCCTGTCATTAGTTAATTTGTATTAATAATCTCCTCTTAATATTTTTTTTTTTAAGAACACTCCAAAGCATACTAATTTATTGTATTTATTTGTTGGTAGGTCCAACACCTTACCCTCATCAGTATGGAGTTACATGCTCGAACCAGACGAGATTTGGAACCAGACCCGGAGTTTGATCCGATCTGTGCTTTATTCTATTGCATCTCATCAGACACAGCACTGCCAAATACTGATAAAAAAGAAATCACTGGTGCTATTGTGATTGATAGAGACAGGACACTCTCAAGCCAAGGTTCCTATTTCTTTTTTTCTTAACATACTTTACAAAAATACTTGTTTCATAATAATCAAACAGTAGCAAGCAAAATATAATCGAGTATCTATATTACTATTTAGCTCATTTAATTTTGTCTTGTTGACTGTTGGATGAATGGCCATATTAAACATAGAGTTTTCCTGCTTATATCTTCTAAAGAACTATTGCATGGGCTGTAAACCACAAATAATATACACATGTGCAAAATACCTATGCTTGCATACTTGTGGACAAGCTCCTGCAGTGTTCTGAAAATATAAAGAGGAAAACCTGCCTTTAGTTTCCTACTCAAATTGCTGGATAGCTACAAATAGAAAATGTTAAAAGCAAGACAGTATGTTTTATATTTTACTTAAGGGTTATTTTTGTGGTTTTATCTGATCCTCTTAGGATCTAAACAGGGGCCCTTATTCTATTGTACCTTTTTGGCTTTGTTTAGACCAGTGATACTCAACCTGTGGCTCTAGAGCCGGATGTGGCTCTTCATGGCCCTACAGGCGGCTCTCGCAATGTAGGCATCTGATCGGCGCTCCACTCTATCAGGCAGCGCGGGGAGCACTGAGCAAATGGACCAGCAGTGTGGGAGTCGCTGAAGTTCCCCCTCCCATAGGGGGAAAGAAAAGGAGCTGCTGGGATCCCCCCACAGGTAAGAGTAGAGATCACCTCCCACCCAGCAGCCGTGGGGCAGAATGGGGAAAAACTTGCCCTTTTGCCCCTTCCACCCCTCCACCTCACTTCTTCCTAGCAGCCAGAAGGGGTTGAAGACAGAATGCTGCTGGGAGAGAGGATGCTGATGTGTTATGTCGTGATGTATCAATATGTGATGATGATGAGGCAGCATCATCACACATTGAAGTGTCATGATGGAAAACAAAAATCACACTGTTGATACTTGATTTTTATGGTGCTCTACAACTCCATTTAATAAAGAAGTGGCTCTCCAGCTGTTAAAGGTTGAGTACCACTGGTTTAGGCTAGTAAAAAAAAAATAAAATTGTCCTCTTTCCTTTAGGGTTTCTTTGGCATTGTAATAAGTATTAAACCACAAAATACTGTCTAAAATCAAAAAGTCTGGACAAAAACTTTCCAAAAATAAATTTAGCATTAAGGCAACAGCTCCTTCTTTTAACAGTTTATTTTTCAAAGTATCGTGGATATTTTATCATGTTGCACTAAGTCCTTACTATTCTCAGTGAAGTTTATTCTGCTATTATATGCTTGTTACTATCTTTAGGAAAATTATCTCCATTAACTTACTAAGTGAGATTTGTCACAGTATAGAATTCTGTGGCTCCCTAGGTGCGTGCCAGTCTGATAAATTATCAAGAAAAAGCTTTCTGTAAAGAGTTCCAATAATATTCTGAAAAAAAGGTTCTAATTTGTTTTTATTAGTGAAATGAAGTGATGTTTAAATGTTCATGTGACATTTCTTGCTTTCATTGATGTGGGCTGTCAGTATTTTCTTGGTTAGAACTTTTTGAATTCCATGTGGAGTGACTTGACATTAAGATACACCTTTTTTTTTCTCCCTTTTTGTATTACTATTGCTTTGCAAGTTACAGTACTCATTTTAACATTTATTTCTGAAAGCATGTGGTGTTTTTTTTTAATTATCAGGATCTTAAGAATGTGTCAAAGCTGAATGCCTTTTAAAAACTGCAGATTGTTACCTTAATCAGAGATATTACAATCTGTTGTACAGAGAAAATAAAGAGACAGAGTATGTGTTGTGTATTATTATTCACTTATTTTTTTTTGTATTCAGAAAGGCAAATGCTCAGTTCCTACATGAACATGAATTTAGCTGTTACACACACATTACCAGTGTAGGCACTTTTAATTTGCACTGTGAGACTGTGAGCACACTTGCTGATGGTTTTCCATTTCTACTGGTGACTTCACAGTGTTTTTAAGAAGTGTACTGAAAAACAAAACTATACTGTTGTGTAGCATTTCCATTCCTCAAAGCATTTTACAAAGAACTACTCTAAGCTAGCAATTAAAATACATATTTTGCATGAAAACGTTGTCAGAGCTGTCATATAGTCCTTTAATATTTCTTATTGAAAAATAATTCTCTGGTATCTGGACTCTTGTACATTTAAAATGGTGACACATCGTTTGAATTAAATTCATTTATATGTGAGAATTTGTGTGAGATTACCACTGTAGTGTAATTTTACAAAATGAAAAGAACAAACGTTTCCACCCAAGACGAACAGAATAAATTTCTGGAATTAATTGTGTTAATAATTAATGTTAAATATTAAAATAGATGTGTTCCGTGTTTTATTTTATCATTTTTTAATGTTTTATTCTATAGCAATATTATTGACTGAAGTCATGGAATTCCTTCTAAAATGTAATGATTTGTTTTACTTATTTTCTAGGGAGCAGAGACCAAGCACCCTTGCTCACAAGATCTGGAGTTACAGGACTAGAAGTCAGTTACGCTACTGATGAAAGAACTCTTTTCCAGGAAGTAGTGAATATTGTAAAAAGGTAGCATATCTGTACGTTCTGCTTTTATTTTTCAGGCTTGGTACAGCAGATTTAGTTCCTTCAACCCCTACCAGTCTCTCAAATACTGATTTTTGTTGTTGTTGTTTCCCTCAAAGGCTTATTTCTAGAGTGGACAAGCATGGTGGTCTTTTGAATAAAAATACTTTTCTGCTTTTCCTTTTCTCTGACAGCAAGCACATTCAGATCCTCTTAAGCAGCTGAGTTACAGTCTTGAAACTAATCAGCCATATCGGTAATCTTCTTTAACATACAACCTTTCCTGTTAATACCAGAATTCATCACACATCTCTCTCTCAAACTCTCAGAATAGTAGATATTAACAGTGCTGAGAGCTACAGAAAACCCCTTAGACAGGAAGAATTTTTCTAGGGACTCTGAGGCAAGGCATAAAAACCCTACATGATACTGAAACTGCTGTGGACAAATTACAATAACCAGTAGTTGAAAATTATTTTCCTTCATTAGTTTTGTCTTCTCTGAATGGAAATCCCCTGCTCTAACAGACTTGGAAAACTGCTGGTTTTCCCCATCTTCACCAAGGCTGGGAGGCCTGTTTTGCAGCCCTTGGCTTTGTGAGCAGGTAGGAACCACAGACTCCACAATACCACAGTAGGCCTTCAGGCCCTACTGACAGAAGTGCAAAGCCTTGAAATTGCAAGGAAAAAATAAAGACATTTAAACTAAGAGTCACCCTGCTGGAATACAGGCTCAAGAAAAAAATGTGTACTAGGCAGAGTACATTTGCAATTCTTTCTCTCTCCAACCAGAAAACCTCTGATGAGAAAGGCAATGACCAACCCCGTGAAGCCAGAATACAAAAAGAGTTGCTGAATGCAACCAGCACAGGGTGGGTCCTGACAGAGCAGCAGATCCTTGTTCAGAGAAGACAAAATTCAGGTAAGGAAATAATTTTATTTTTCTCTTTCTTGGAAATCTAGTGCTCCATCAAACTTAGGAAAAATACTGAGAATGAGAAGCTGCCAATAAATGAAAAATCCTCCACCAGTTGTGGGCAACATTAACGAGTGAGTATAGGAGAGAGAAATGAGCAGTTAGGATATATGTTTATTGCTGAAGAACAGAAGAAGTCTACAGCTGTGCATACTGAATGCATTACTGGATGAAAAAAGCATGCAATTTTTGTAGTACTCCGAGATGGACTATCCTAGGTTACTGACCGACAAATCTCATAAGATTTGCTCTCTTTCCACACAGTGCTAGTAAACCTTTTTGACTCAACAAATTTATCTTCAAAGATTGAGTTAGATAACTTGTATTCCCAGAATACAAAAGATTTGATCTATTTATGGAGAAGGAGACTGATATATTTCTTCTTAGTCTACTTCCCTTCTCCATCTATGCAATATGACCTAAAGAGTCAAACTTCTACTGAATTTTCTATGAACATGCTTTTAAAACTTGGACCGCATCTACGAACCGTAGCTCTTTTTCCCTCTTATTTTCTGTAGCATGGGCCAAAGGAAGTATGACATTTTGCTGGAGTAAATAGTTCATAATCACAAAATAAGGGTTTAGGCTCAGAGTAGCTTTAACTGATGGAAGAACTACTGTAAAACTGCCTGATTAAAAAGTAGTGGACTGCAGAAGTCTTCCTCAAGAGGAAATGAACAAGTCAATGGCTTTAATGAAAACTTTCAGCTTCAGGATTTTTTTCTAAAATAACCTTCTGTTGCTTTTTTTAAGCTATTTTTTTTCCAGCACAGACTAGGTACTCTGGTTATTCTGATAGGTCCACTTAATAGAAGGTCTCATAGGTCAGAGAAAGAAAACAATCAGGCCATGTTCAAGAAGCATTGCCACTTGAGGCCCATGGAGCAATACATCAGGCTAGAGTGAATGACAGAACTTCCATTCAGTCTTGATTGTCAATACCAGCTTGTTGGTACACCGAACAGAGTACATCATCTGTGGGAGGAATTGTCTTATGCTGTCCAATTGAAGAATTCTTGTTCCCATTTCTAGTCATTCACTTATCAGTTGGCCTAATTCTTGCTCTTATTTCATATATGTGACGTTGTGGAACATACTCATTTGTTTTAAGTTCCAATCTTTCATTTCTCTGTTTAGGCCTTTGTTCAGGTCATTGAATATTAGAAGTGGTTGATTCTGTCACTTTTTGTCAATAGATGTAAATTCTGGTAGAGCAAATTATAGAATTCTTAACCACTGTTTCAGCGTACAGATGAGGAGAGGTGATTCTGGGAAAGGTTTGCTTTATGCAACTTAGCAAATACTACTTTATCACTTAGCTCAGCAGCCTCTTCTTCCATCAGAAATCCACAAATGTTAAATGACACAGAGTAGCTATACAAATAATCTTTACAATGTGCTGGTTGATATTGAGGGACAGAGATGCTAAAATAAACTAGGGTGATAGATCTCTACTACAGGGTTGGGAGATCCCCAGTTATGGGGAGGTTGGAATTAGATGATCTTTAGGGTCCTTTCCAACCTAAGTCGTTTTATGATTCTGTGATCAGCGAGATTTTAATGCTTGATGACATTTTATTCTTGGGCTGTATCACTGGTCCTTTGTCAATGAAGAGTGTTTCCCAAAGCTAATTTTTATAGTGAAGTTAAAGTTGCTGTTTTGTATGTTCATCAAAGACAAATATTGCTTCAGAAAGTTCAGTGGAATTGATTAGCTGAAGTTGGATTGAGTTATAATTCCACTGTGAAACTGTTTACTAGATCTGAATGAGCACAGCAAGATAAGCATTTTTCCAACAAGACAAAGCAAAGGCCTTAAACACCAGGTTAATTGTTCTCCTGTGAAATGAATAGAAGTTAGAGGTTGTCTCTAATTAATTTGGGGCAGTTGGCAAATGAAATTGTCATCTTGAGGTCTGTAGAGCAGAAGAAAACTTGATTGTTCCTTGTCTGGAATCACGATCAGTGATTTTGTCTGTGCTGAAAACTACCATATTTGTCCAAATATTGAGGGCAATAAGTACCTTTATTTCTAGATTATTACTGAGTGTGATTCAGCTGTGAAATGGAAGTACATACAAGTGTGGGTATCAAAATCTATGTAAGAACAGCTAAAAGAAAGCACATCATTGCACAGGAAATTTGAGAATTCTAAAAGATACTGAAATACTGCTTTGCTTGAAGGTTGAGAGGGAGAGCAGTTGGAAATGAAGAGCCAGAGACGTGAGTTTGGAGGAGGCAGAGAAGAGTAAACAAGTACTTGCAACAAAGAAAAGCACAATTAAAGTGGTTCTTGGTACCCTGACAGCTGTCTCGGAGTTTAAGAGGAAGCTTCACCTACATATGTCCAGTTTTCCCATCTTTGGTAAGCTGTCCTCTGTAAACAGGAAAGTAGGACCAGAGCTCAAAGCTGGCATAAAGCAACTGAGAAACAACCTCCTTTCCATCTCGTGCAGCCAGTGAGGGTGATCTGGTAGCACAGAGAGCCAAGTACAGGAGTTGTTGTCTCTTTAGATTTGCAATAGGGGAATTTTTTTTCTTTTTTTTCTTTTTTTCTTTTTTTTTTTCCCTTGATATGGAGCCTGTATCTGTATTGCTGTATTAAAGCATTCTGTGATGCTACCTGGACAACCATCCTGAATAGACCCCCTCTTTATCAGAAGGTGTCAGCTGCAGTGAGTAGGAGAAAAATCAGAAGAATGTCTGCTTGCAAAGAAGTAAAACAGAACTACCTCTCTGAATCTAAGGGCACAAAGATGGGTAAACACATTCACATAGCTCCATAAACCAGTCTGTACAAAACACAGAAAAGCTGGCTGTTGGAGGAGAAGGAAGGGAATGCTACAGGAATGTTTGTCTTGGAGAGGTTAAAAAAAAAAATGGCAGGAAAACTAGAGATATCCAAGCCTGATGGAGCAGTGGATTCCCATGAAAGAGAAATTAAATGTCTGGGCCTCTCTTTCAGTTTAAGGCAAATTATGCCTTTCTTCTGTAAGTGCAAATACCACCAGGTAGCAGAAAAGGGCTGGTCCTGCAATTATGAGAGGAGCAAGATTTGGGGAATCTATGTGGGAATGCACAGTCCCCATCTTTGTGACACACAGAGGATTTGTAAATAGAATGGGCTTAAATAAGAAAGTAGTAGATTCACTGTTACTTGTCACTCACTAGCCACCAACTGCGCTTTGTCCCCATGGAAGTAGTTTCTGGTAAAAGTACAAAAAACAGAATAAAGCTATAAGAATTTCTTTAAACTTTGGTAGTATGCATCATTTGCGATTTATTTAGTTGTTTATACTTAATGTTTAAATGTTTTGTCTAATGTTTTTCTTGTAAGATACAATGCTAATCAAAATTTTGTATTAAATCCAATGCGTTATGTTTGTTCTTCTGTAAATGCTCTAGCAACATTTCCTGTACAAAATAGAGATGTGTTTGTTAATCTAACCTTCTTTTCCCAGGCTAGTACCATCTTCTGGGGAGTATTCCTGTAAACATCCCTGCTTAATGTCCTTTATCAACTTCATGGATTTTTGTTGTCCAGAGCAAACTGGGAAAATGTTCTGAGATTTCAGTTACATGTTTGAGTCACCAAGTATTCTGCTTTTGTCTGTGTTGTAGGTCTGGCCTAATTTTTTTCCCCCTTTTTCTCTCAATTTTAGCTGGAAGAAAAATAACAGTCAGGAAAAGCAGACTCATAATAGAAGGGAAGGCATAATTGGGAGCTTTAGAATTCATTCATGAAATTATCAAATGAGAAAGTGGAAGAGATGGCATAACAGCACATACAACTTAGCTAGAAAGGAAAATAATTTTATTTCTTCTCCCTGCAGCATGTATGAGTTGAATGCTGATGCTGTCGTGTTTAAATCCTGCCAGTATGAATGCTGCTTTTCGTCTTTGCAGAGAGACTGGCAACAGCATGCAAAGCAGTATCAGGGCCCATCCTTTTAACAAAAGAGCACTGTGTTGGCAGTCACACCTCATATTCCTGTCATGTTAGTTCTAGCCAACGGCTTTCAAGTATCAGTGCTGCAACTTAGTAGTTTCTTGCAGGTGTAAACGCTGGTCTCATTACAATTTCTTTTAATAAGACAGCTTAATCTGGTGGTGAAGACCAACTGGATAGTATACTATAAAAATAGGGAGAAAGGAAAATGAGGAATATGGGTTTGTCCTCTCCTTAGCTCACAGCCTCTCTTCTTTATGGCACAACATGAAATGGGGAGAGAAAGAGACAGATAAACTTTGGTTGAGCTCTCCCCACGTTGGCTAAACCTTGGGTTTACCTATTCTTTTCTCCATTTGAAATAATGTCATCTTTTAGCTCCAGGCACCTATTCTCTAATAGCCAAAAAAATACTGCAGGAGCTCTCTACAATTACACGCTGGCAATGTTGAGAGGGCAATATTGCTGCATAAATTGAAACAGCTGATCAGCAAGAAAATGGTCAGGAAATAGCAGCATCTCATGTCCCCACGTTTACAGGGAATTTACACTACAGTCTGAAATTACCATTTGCTAGCTACTCTGCCTTGATTTTCCATGTAGATAACTTTATACGAGGGCCATCTGACTGAAAGCTAGAAATCTGTACTTAATAGTCAGTATCTAAATAGCTAGTACCCTCATCACAGTGTATGTTAAGTGGAAAGAACCGGATCTTATTCTGTGAGAGGTGGCTAAAATATAAGGGATAGTTTACCCAAAGGTAAACTTTTTCTTCATTGACAATAATGAGATCAGTTTATAAAACTTCAGATGCCTACATCAGTTGGAATGGGGAGGAAAAGCAGGGTAGGTAATACACTGCAGAGGATAATCTCTGACTCAGTAATGTGCCATTACAGGCAACCTTTACATAGCTTGCCAATGCAAGACTGAGTTCAAAACTAGCACATTCATGTTTTAATCTTTTGATTGATAAATCTTCCAACTTATTATGTAAATTTACACTAACACTGTGTCAAAGTACGTATTTTAAGTTAGACCAGCAGTTTATTCATGTAAGAAAAAGCATGTATCTGAAAACATGAACTGAAGTGTTTTAATGTCTCATCTTGTAGAACATCTTCCCATCTGAAGCATACCAGAGAAACAATTCTTGAGATTACATGCAGATGGTTTACAGAGGTTGTTTTATTCACGAGCTTAAAAGTGAATAGTAAGATTAATGCAGGAAGCGATTGAATGTTGTATTCAGTTGCCATACAAGCAGAAGTATTTGCAGTAAGAATGTAATACCCACCAAATTTCGAATAAATAGGAAGTGAGGGGAGGTAATACATTACTTCTGCAAGGAAAAACACAAAACACTTCCTTCATCACAGGTGGTAGCTGCTAGTATAGTTACAGTGACTTGCTGCTTCCAAATAGTATTCTGCTTTCTGTTCAGAACTGAAGTAAGAGAACAAGCAACCCATGGCATAATAGATGCTGTTTTCTTATCACATAAGCAGTTTTTCACAAGTTTCTCATTCAAGCATGCATCTGTTGTAGAACTTGTCTGTGTAACATCTTGACCTGCTTAAAATACACAAGCGTTTTCCATGTTGGACAGTGTGAAACCAGTTTTCAAATATGAATGTAAATAAAGCTGGTACCTGGATATTTTAGTTACAAGAATTAGCATGAAAATACATTAATTTTTTAATGTTTATTGTATGACTATATGAAATATTATAGGATTCCTTTTGGTTTCAAGTCTTAGATCGAAGCTATTGATAGTTTCAGAACCTCAGTTGGCAATCATTGTGTGTTGTGTTGATCAGCAAATAGTGATCGTTCTTGACACTGTGATTCTGCAGCTGGAAGAAACTGCAGGCTAAATTCATTTGTTTGTCCATTCCAAGTAACTTTGGTTTTGTGCCACTGTGTACTGTTAGAATGGAGAACGGAAATGAGTATTTTTATTTCTGTTGCTCCAGATGATCATTACCTGTATCCAGAAACAAAGAATCATTCATTTGACATTAAAAGCAAATAGCAAAACATCCCCCAAATGCATAGTGCTGGTTCTTTTAATGTCTTTAGAATGTGAGAAATCAAAAATTTACTTTAACAAAAATTGTATAAAAGCTTCTCTTTCAAAGGTAGGAGTAGATGCTTAAAAGGGTTTTGCAGCTTTTCCGAAGTGATGCAAAAGCCCAAACCGTAATAAGGAGATGTTCGCACCGAGCTAGACGATTCAGATACTTTTCTATATATTTTTCACAAAATGTCAGTGTCTGTGGCTGACATGTGGAGGGCCTCTTGTAGAGCTACTCTCAAAGTAGCTGCTTAACTTTAGAGAGAGTTGTCATGCACCTTTGGCTGGGACATATAAGCAAGGAGACACTTCCATGTTAAATGAAAGTCTAAATCTTCATTTGTCATATCTGTGACCTAACTTTAGCTTAGGATGTGGGGAAAGGGTATTCTCCTATATCAAGCAATCAGCAAATGTTTGATGTGTTTAAGGATGTAAAAAGTAGAGATCCTGTCCATAAGCCAGGCACCCAACTTGTTCCATAACCAAGGCTTACAAGCCTGTATCCTGTTGTGGAGTTGGGCGTGGACTGTGAGTACAGGACCCTCACATATTGCGCAGTCCTCTACCTCCTTGTCATCATTCAGCTGTATTGAATCCTGCCTGCTGGGACTCAAAACCCAGCTTTTTTTTTTTTTTTTTTTTTTTTTTTTTTTTTTTTTTTTGCTATAAAAATAACAGAAATCTGTTTGGGCAGTCTTTTTCTGCCCAGCACAACAAAGTTATTCTTAAGAATCTCTTCTCCTACAAGTGACCAGCTGCCCAAATCATGACTTCCATTATTAATAGTGCCTATTCAAAAGATAGATGAAACGGGCTCCTCTAACTTAATTCCTACCTGCACTTTGATTTGAAACCACCTTGCTTGTCCTTCTGTCTAGTCAACTCCTCTCTGAGGCCTGAACTGGAAGATAGGCAGTGACAGTGCTGAAAAACAACTGTTTTGTCTTTCTCCTATACCTGAGTGAGTCAAATATTCTACCTGGCATGAGGTACAGCATAAAATCAGTTTTTCCTTTGTATCTTACAGAAAGAAAAGGCTACCTTAAAGTAAGAGGTATTTAAATAGAACTGGCAGATGAGGTTGCCTTTCTCATGTCGCTGACAGCTCACTCAGCTGTCACTTGTAACTTTCCCAGCAGGGTCATCATTTAGGACCAGCAATGTCCTCTGATTATTATAAAATCCACGACATCGTGCAGGACACACTGGTATTTGCAAAACACTTGAGTAGCCGAGTAGAAAATTCTATTCTGTTTCATAAAGAAAAATAATACAGCAAAGTTTGAGGAATGGACTACACCTCATTGCGGATTCTGCAGGCAGTCACACTTCATACAGAATACCTAAAACCTGATAGATCTAGATTTTGTTCTTTATTCGTAAAGGCTGAATTAAAAGAAGTATATAAAAAAGAATTGCTTTCCCAATGAAAATACTACTCCTATTTTTTTTTTCACTTGAATGCTATGAAAATGCTCTTTTGACCATGATTAGAATGAAATCCTATTTGTTCTCTGCTCATGGAAAATATTTTCTTAAACAATATGAAGCTCATTTTCCTTTTTCCCCCCTCTCTAGATATGACCCAGACATTTTGTTAGGCTATGAAGTCCAGATGCATTCCTGGGGTTATCTCTTGCAGAGGGCTGCTGCATTAAATGTTGATTTATGCCAGATGATTTCTCGTGTGCCAGGTAAGTAACTATGTAGGGTTTCAGTTCAGTTACAACAGAAAAGAGTTGAAATCTAAAAATAAACACATAAATAAGGCAGAGTAATTTTTCATATGGACCTCTTTTTTGTTGTTGCTCTTGTGTTGTTATACCTATAATCACACACAAAAAAAGATGCTGGTTTTCGGTGTTTTCTGAATCTTGAAATTTCTTCTGTATTCCACTTCTGGGTGTGTCCTTTATGCATGAACCTAAGCTCATTTTGAATAGTTGCATGTGTTTTCTTGCCAGGCCCCCATTTTGCATGCTCTGCTGCATCCCAAAGTAGAAAGGGTGTAGAGCTGCTGAAGCTCATCACTGAAGAACAGTCCCTGTTTCTGTGCGTTGTGTATCTTTTGCTGTTAGTTCTCATTGTAATTCCTTAGCATAAAGAAATTACAGACAGTTTTCAGTTCTTGGTGGTGCTTCTGCTACTTCCTCTTGCTTCTCCTTGGCTTCAGTCATATCTGTGTCATTCAGGGTAACCACCACAATCATAGTACGCGGTTTCTCTGACTGGACTACAAGGACATAAAGATGCTGCTGGGCACCATTTGTCCTGGTCAGCAGCCCTGTAATAAAAGCCTTGCTTTAAATAGCCAGTCTTGTGCTTCAGGGAAATTCTACTGTTCCAATTGCTGGTGCTTTCCTTCAGCATTCAGAAAAAGATCTCTTTGTGGTGGCGTTTTTTTTCTCGAGAATCTGAGGAAAGTGATCCAGGAGAGTAGTAAGCCTGGTGTCTGTACTTAGCCAATTAATAGAAACTATAATTCTGAAGACTGCAATTAGTGAACAGCTGGATAAATATATTGCCCCTGAGAAAATTCAAGATAGCTCTATGAAGTGAAAAACTGCCTAAAAAATGTGTTGTAGCTCTTTGCGGATGTCAAAAAAATGTGGATGAGGGACATAAGATTTAAAAAAAAAGAAAAAAAAAAAAAGCTGCTTTTGACAGGGCTCTTGTCAGAGATCTGTACAGAAACTAAATAGCCATGAAATAAGAAGTGCTTGCCTGTGATTGTCCTTTTAAAAACTTGGTCTTGTTACTCTGTAATGGTTGAAAAAGCAAATGAATTATTAGAAGCTATGGAGAAAAGAAAATGCGAAACAAGAAACATACATGTAAAAATCTAGTGTGCTAGTAGATGAAATAGTGCAGCTCTAGCCTCTTCTTGCCCATCAAAATGGATATAGGAGAACTGGTAAACAGGAGGAGGGTAAGTCAAATGTGGCTAATGATTTAGGAAAGTATGATTCCAGAACAGACAGAGCTCAGTAAGAATCCTGTGAAATCTTGAAGGGTTATAAAGGGAAATATGGCTTAGTTGATCATGATTTTTTTTTTCTGATACAAGAACCAGAAATCATCAAATGAAGCTAGCAAATGGCAGCTGCAGAATAGGAGTTGATTTTTCATCCCTGGCTTGTTGAACTATTGAGCTCCTTGCCAGAAGATATTATGAATGCTTTAAGATTGTTAGCTACAAGAGAGAAATTGTTGGAAGAAAAATCCATTGGGTATTATTGTGTATATGAAAGTAATGTCTGGCCGAGGAGACTGAAAATTGTTAGAAGTTAGAAGAGCTTTAGAGAGATTATCTGTAATTTGCTTCCCCTATTTCTGAGGCATCTGCTTTTGGGTACATGGTAGAACATGATACCAAGATGGTTGCATCCTTGGACTTACCAACGTAGCAATAGCATCTTTTATGTTGGCATCCTATCTGCCTGGGCAGGAGAAGAACATGTTTTAGAGGAGCTAAGTTCACTCACTCCTTCCTTGAAGTTTGAATGTTTGTGCACTCCTTTTATACTTTCAAAACTTTGGATACTCTTGGTACCTATGACTTGTTTAGAAAATGTCTGAGTTACAGAGACCACCCAGGGATAAGAAAACATAAGAACAAATTCACGTCTTCAGCTGCAAGTTGCTTGTAACTGGATCTCACTCTATTTCTAAGCATTTAATCTATCAAAAGCAGGAGCACATAACAGTTTAAGTGTGAGTTGGTCATCAAAGGTCACAACAAGTTTCTCTTTTCAGTCCAAAGATCTCAAATTTGTGCTGCAGGAAAAATAGCTAATTGGATGAACCTTGTTATTAAATTCCTTTGATGGCTTGAACTGAGGTGATACAGTGGTTGCAATAATAATGCCTTTGGGTACAATCTTAAGATGTATTGAAGAATGTTCAGAAAACCTTTTGACCTACCTTGAGATTAGCAATCTCTTCGGGAAGAGTAATGCTAAGCGTTGCACTCAAAGGTTTCCTAAACCTCCAAAGATCACAAGGGCTTACTGCTCTGCTGTGGAATTACGACTCAACCATCTTTTCATTTCAGGATGGGCTCATAACTTCAGTTCATCAACTCGTGTGTCTGCTTTTGTTCTCAAAGGCTGAATCACAGCTTTTGTCTTGCAAGACAACTTTGCCTGCACTTTGGTTGTTGCAGGATCAACAGCTACATCAGCAAAGCTCTCGTTAGTACACACCTTCATAACATAAGCTGTTGTTCGAATTACTAGATGTGGAATACACGTGAAGAGTTCCTTGAAGAAGGGTTACCTCTCTAGGAAATGTCTGGTTCTTGGTGATGTCCCTATGTATTTCAGAGTCAGGCTTCCATCCCTACACCTTTGGAGTCCTCCCTACACAGCTTGGGTTTAGTTCTAGTGAAGGAATAAAGGGTTGTAGCACTTGATACCTTTGGACATAAAGTGCAAGAGGGCATGCAGGACATAGGCATGATCTCCACAGCACTGTTATTCATAGTACATGAGTTCTTGTGTTAGGTGTTAGATGTACACCCAGAAGTGGAATATATAACACTTAAAATATTTCTAAGAACCAGGGTTATTGTAAGGTAAGTAATTGATCTTTTTTTGATGTTGTTGAATCACAGGAGAAAGATAAGGAAATTCACACTGAACTCCTCCCAAAAGTGTCATGCCAGAAGTGTTGGCTTGCATGCATGACCATAAACATACAAGTGTGTTCTGTGTTGCTTTGTGGCCTTCTTGTCCATGGTTTTTACCCCATCTATGTTCCTCTTGCTTTTCCAACCCCTATGCTTCATATTTCCCTCCCTTCTTCACATGCTGTATTTTCAGAACAGGAAGTGCTCCTTCAAGCAGCATGCTCCTCTTTCCTCCTATTGAAATAAAGATGGAAGGTACTTTTCCTTCCCTTTCCCGTGATTTCAACTTAACAAAAGAAAGCTGGACTTCTCTCTGGTTTTGCTTTATTGGCTGAGTCTGGTGCTGCCTCTGCCATTTACAAGCGAACTATTCATAAGTCATTAGGACACACCACGAGAGAAGTGAGTACTGTGCCTGTGCGTAGTGGCATTTTGTGTGTGTACTGTGGCCTCCTGTTTCCTCTTTTGCATCACAACTCAAAGATAGGGTGTGGGGAACAGAGGATGAGAGGAGACTTCTTTTCATTTCATCTCACACACTTGAAAGGTAGGAACACTGCCAGGTTCTCTTTCTCTATACTTTGTTTCCAGAGAAGCTCAAGTGGTCCTGGTGATATTCCCCATACCAGCTGTAGAGCAACTGTGAGTTTTTGTGAGTAGGATGCTGTACAGACATATCTGATAGAGTGAGAATACACAACCAACAGTTGAAAAATGGATATGAATGTAGAATTGTGGGGAAATTGCCTCAAAATGCTTTCTTCTTCCATTAAACTAATAAGAAGGAACAAGGCTGGAGGTTTGTGGAGGTAGCCCTAAAAGCACCGTGATTAATGTATCTAACAATACAGTGTGTTTTCGTATTGAATTTTAAACTCTATTGTGCATTTAAAAAAAAAACATCTATGTAAACTCAGGAAGGAATGTCAAAGCTGTAGACTTAGCTTTACTGAAAGAAAGACATGTACCAAAAGAGCTGTCCTCTCTTGTGTAGTAGTATTTCAAAAAAAAAAGGCATAAGTGGTTCTTTCCTCTACAGTAGTCACTGTTACAGAAAGAGTCAGATTGTTCTTTCCTGTATCCTTCTCTCTCCATTTGTGTTGTCCAGAACTTATGTCCACCTGCTCCCACTCTGATTTGCTTTCACAATATAAAAGGTGCTGAGTTTTCTCTCCCATGACTTGGTTCTAACTGTCTAAGATCATGAAAAGTAAAACGTGGAGTTAGAAACTCCTTAGGACAGAGATCATTTTTCTCATGTGTGTGTATTGTGCACTAACATGCGTGCAACTAGCTCTCAAGTAACATTCAGCACTGCTTAGCCAATATATTCGCTACGGAGAATATATTGCCATGGACACCATTTCAATTAACCCAAAGTAAGAGTTATCTTCAGAAGAGTGTGCAAGACTGCAAAAAACATGGAAGAATTTTATTTAGCAATTTTATGGAAGACTGGTAAATAAATTATCTTGTACAAACAGTAACAGTTTTTAGGAATTCTTACTTTTCTCGGCAGCTCAGATGGGCAGAGATAACTTGATCTGATGTTGACTGTACTGTAACTTGTCTAAATGTGTTTTCTTTTAATGTCTTTAGACGATAAGAAGGAGAACAGATTTTCAGCTGAGCTGGATGAATATGGGTCAGATACAATGAGTGAAATAAATATTGTTGGGCGAATTACCTTAAATATTTGGAGAATGATGAGAAATGAGGTAATGTTAAAAAACAGTTCAGTGTGTTAAATTTATGTGTTTTTTTTTAAATTATTGGAGAGTTTGTTGAAAATTTCATATAGTTTATATACCTTTTTCTTTTTTGTTTTTTAATACCCTTTCAAATACAGCTGTCTGCCACTCTGTGAGAATGGATTTTGCATAGCACTAAAATGTAAAATACTGAAACCATTCTCTTCCAGTATTGTTTCTTAGTGATACTCCTTCACACTTCTTCGTGGGTCTTGAGAACAACTTACGAGTTATAGCAAGTCAGCTAGTATGATGCTTGTACTAAATTAAATACTTGAAATTATTTTGAGTTCTCATACCCGTTCTGCTGTTTGTGACCTTACATTCAACATCCAGCTGATTGAGTCTTAACAGACTTTGTTCTGACCAAACTGATCTTTGTGATCTATTTAATTCTATGTGGTCTTTTCGTTTGATGAGGGATATTCTTTCATGACTTGTAAATAGTTAGGGACTTCTAAATATAAATGTTGATACACTTTGGTAACAAAGAATGCTCATAGAAAGGTAATTAGTTGTTACCATTTTTAAAAAGTATAGATTTCTTTGACTGTGAAAGACATTATGCATGTTAACACATTCTCTGCATTTTTTTCAGGTGAATCTAATGAATTACACCTTTGAAAATGTGGGCTTTCATGTTCTTCATCAGCGTTTTCCTTTATTTACTTTCCGAGTTCTTTCTGATTGGTTTGATAACAAGGCAGATGTCTACAGGTAATCTATTCTTACAAGTTTTTTTATTTGTTCTTTTTAAGGCCAGATTCTTAGAGTTGTATAGGTATAAGCTAAAACCAGCATAGATAGAAATAACCAGTTTAGCTCAGGTACTCGAACAGTCTGCATACAGCAACATGACCTTACTTTGCTGTCCTGATGTGTTCTATTGTATGGTTATACCCTCAATGTGGTATCTTTGTTTTTCTGTTTAAAAAAGCAAAGCTATTTTTCAGTTACAGTCTCAACTTATCTGAATAGATCTACTGTTCTGAAGTTCTGTAAGGTCTTTATTTGGTATGTAGTATTCATCAGAAGGATTTCTAATGAACTGTCAGGTTTCTGTTTTATTTCACAGTACATGCCAAGCCAGCTAGGCTTAAGAATAGTACAAAACAGTGTACAAGATGTTCAGAGAGTAACTGTAGCTGCTTAAAAATATCTGTATATGACATGTATCACAATGGGCTTTACTCTTCCTCGGAGTGTTTTGGTATTGTGTCATGTCAACAATTAGTAATAGTGTGAGTACTGATTTGAACGTCTTCAGTAACATGTATTTGTTTTCTTAAATACTTTTGGACTATGTGGAAACTTGGCCTAGTGTTGAAATTACAAATTTATATTCAACAAATACAGAAGGTTGTTTCCACAGAATTCCACTTGGGAAGAAAGAAAAGCAAACATGAACAGGTGAAGAAAAACTCAGGTTTCTATTTTAGTAATTCTTCAGGGTGGTAAGGCAAACAGGATATAAAATGTTATTGAGATATCCCGTAGCATTAGGTTCCTATACCACATTCTGTGTGTATCTTTAGAATGGGTAAGTGTATGCTTGTGTGCCACATTTCTGAAAGAGCTGTATAAAAATGTCCTGTGGGAAATTTTATTTGCTCGTTTGTAATAAGCTGTCATAAAAATACATTTTTCTTAGAAAGAGCAGCATTGTCCTGATTGTTTATAACAAGGTGTTCACTTTCACAGATGGAAAATGGTTGATCATTATGTTAGCCGGGTCCATGGGAACCTCCAGTTATTAGAAAAACTGGATTTGATTGACAGAACAAGTGAAATGGCGAGACTTTTTGGCATTCAGTTCTTACATGTATTAACAAGAGGCTCCCAGGTAAGATTTAGTTTACCTTACACTTCACAAAAGCAAAATAGTCATTCCAAAACGCTTTAGTTCTTCAATATTTTCAGAGTCAGTGTATGTATTTTCATAAGGTCGGAGGACTGTTTTGTACAACAAGAAATTGAAACGTAAAGAAAGGCAATTCAAATACAGTAATAGTCTCCAGAGATTAAAAGTAGCTGTTAAAAATAGTTAAGACTGCCCCAAATACAACTACTACACTGAGTCTTCTCTAATGACTTTGAGAGCACCAAATTTTCATTTTGGGTTGATATTTTTCACACTTATATGAGTCTGAAAATGAACACTTTATAAAACATTAAGAAATTTAATCAACTATGTTTATAATCACAAGGTGAGATGATTTTCTTCCATGGCAGGCAAAGCTACACTGAGTATGTTATAAAAGACATTTCCTGAGAAGCAGACCACTGGGCAAGATTTGATGAGACAAAAGTGGCTCTGGCTTTATTAAGTACATGTGTCATGCAAGATGCACGGTTCTGTTAACTTCACACTAGCGTCAGAAGAAAAGTGAGCAGGACAGATTTACCCTTCTCTTTCTTTGCGACCCTAGGAGTTTTTGTTAATTACAAAGGCTTTTCTTGCCCAGGTTCTGGTTGATGAGGCTAACTAAGCTGTTTTCATGACTTCATATGAGCCTTGAACAGCACCTGAATTGAGGAGATAATTACTTTTATTCACGTTTGCTTCTGTTGTCTTTCCTTTCCTACCATAATTCTTTCCTACCATCATTCTGCTTTTAATAGACATTCAGCTAGCTGACCAGGATTTGATTACTTTGCCAAATTCTATCAAGAGAAAGACAACTTAAAAATTAATGTCCTAAACAGACCAACATTGTCTTAAGTCAGCCAGAAATAAGAATGTCAGTGCCTTAACGATTTAAAAAAAAAACAAAATTAATAAAGCCAGTTTTAAAATGTTGCCACTTACTTTCTGAGACTGCAACTGCCTGTGTCATCTCTCAACCCCATAGAGGTTTTTGCTGGTACAGAGCTATGTTGACCTTATTTTATTTTGATTTTTCTTTTACTGGTGGGGAGCTGGAGATGAGGAGAAAGGGCTTTTCACCGGTTCAGCTCCCTGAACTGGCTTACCCCACTATCAAAAAAGTACCACAAGGGAAGAGAAACCCACAGTTAGGGACAGGAAGGGTAGGCTGGCTTACCGCCAGCATAGATATGCTTAAACTATCATGATTACAGCCTGTGAAGACTGTTCTGCCTGTCATTTTCTCAAATGGCTGTGAGTGGGAGTGAGCAACAGAAACATGCAGCATTTTCAATCCTGACTGTTCTTTTCTCTTTCCTTCTGTGCACTTTTCTTTTATCATTGAAACTTTCTAGTTCACAGAAATGGCAGTTGCAACAACTCCAAGTTACCTCAGATAATACTTTTTTCACTCCAAAGAACAATCACTGCATCTTAGGAAGATGCTCCTTTTCTCCTTATCTGAAACAGAGATGTTAGAAAGGATTTCTGGACTAAGAAAGGATTTTAGTTATTTTAAAGTTTTTCTTTTCAAAATTTTTCTTTCATTAAGTTTTACAAGACTGTTCTAAAGGCGATTTTCTTTTCTTTTGTTAAGCTATTTTGGATATTCTATAGCAGACTAATCAAGTCTAACATAAGGTGGTCATAGGCATATAGGCTATTAGTCAGATGGTTGAAGAACTTGCTGAAAAATAGAAAAAAAAAATAGTTTTTGCACAGTTCTGCTCCATGACCGGCTCATCACTGGATACACATGTGCACAAGGAAGGCAGCAGCAGGCAGAGGGCTTTTGAAGAGTTATCTAGTTGCTGACAAAGCAGAGGATTTTAGGATTATGTAGGATTGTTCCTTGGTAAATGAGGATTTTCAGTCCTTTGACATTTATATACTTAATTTTCAGCTGTTTTTTATTATTATTATTATTGTAAATACATACAATAATGTGAGTACCTAGCTATTAGTGCTTTCAAAGCCTTACTATAACATTGTAATAATATATAAATGATTAGAGATAATTCTAATGTGGCAGCCTCTATAGATGACATTTTGTGATATCTTGAACAAGGTAAAAGTACTTAAACTTTCTGATATTTTATCCTTCCTGTAGTATTTGTGGCATCATGTGGGAGAAATCATGGTACCTAGAACAAAACTTTAAATGCAAAAAATGACTTCAGAAGTGGGCTGACATATTCTTCCCTTGGTTCTCTTGCTGCCAAGTATATTGTAGTTACCTTGCACAGTCACAAACTTGGAAGTACAATTACTAACTTACACAGCTTGCTTGTCATTTTTCTGTTTTCTTGAACAAAATCTCTGTGCAAACTCCTATGGAAAATGGTAAGCAATCCAACTGTACAGTATATCTTTTTTTAAAAATGTTCTGTAAGTCTAACAAAAATTAAAATTAGCAAATGCTCATTCACTGACTGTAGCATTGTTGTATAATATTTTGGTAGACTGCTGGATTTTTAATTTCTACCTTGAGCTGGATGTTTGTTTGTTCGTTTGTTTTCCTGTAGATACAAATCAGAAGTACTTTGTTTTTTAAGGTTAGGGCTAAATGCTGAGGAAACACAAGGAAAAGTTCCAAGTGTGATAGGAAACATATGTTAAAAATAAGAGTATAGTTGTTTATTTGGGAAAACTATTTGTACTTTAAATTCAGGAAATCTAAGTGCATATTTATGTAATTTTAATACATCCATATCTGTTCTACATTTTTGAAATTATAGTTGTAATGACAATATCCAATCTGTTTTGCAGTATCGTGTGGAGTCCATGATGCTACGTGTTGCAAAGCCAATGAATTATATTCCTGTGACACCCAGTATCCAGCAGCGAGCTCAGATGAAAGCCCCTCAGTGTGTTCCCTTAATAATGGAGCCAGAATCCCGCTTCTACAGTAATGCAGTTCTTGTATTAGACTTCCAGTCGTTATATCCTTCCATTGTGATAGCGTACAACTACTGTTTTTCAACCTGCCTGGGACATGTTGAAAACTTAGGAAAGTAAGTTGTTTTTCTTTTTCTTCAAAACTTTGATTCAGTAGAGACTTCAGCATGCTTTGTAAGATATTGAGAACCCTTGGCTGTCATTGGAAATTAGGGATATGTATGAATAGCACCGTTTTCTGTTATGAGATGGTAAAGATCAACCATGGGGGTGTGTGCATGTGTGTATACACACAAACACATGCACATCAATATGTGCTTTTTGATGGCAGAATTAGGCTCTGTTCTGTTAAAATAATAATGGTAATTTGTGTGCATGTGCATGTGTGTACACATGTTGCATTGCTGTGTCGATGCTAGTTTTTAATGTTGCTTCAAAATAAATTGAAACATAAACCTACTGTATTTTCAAAACTGGACTAGTATTAATTCTTGAATTAATTCTATATTCTAATTAATTCTTAATTCTTCATAAATTCTTGTCCCCTTTTAAGAGTTGCAGTTCACTCTTGTCTTAACTACTCAAAATGAAAAAATACAATTATTTTATGTAGCACCTTTTATTGGGATTAACAGTAAATCTGTTAGTTGAAAAAAATAAATAAATCAAAATCATTTCTCATTATAATTACCTTTATAAAAACAATATTTGGAAGAATGGGAAGATGCATGCAGTGATTACTAGGTGTCACCAGCAGGCTTTCAAGTTTCTGACTGGAAATTCTGAAGTCGTAGGAAGAAAATACATGCAGCATGTTACTTGGTAAACATGCATGGTTTGCATACAGGATTAGGGTCCAATTAGAGGCTTCCACTAACTCAGCATTTGGAAATAATGTATTAACACAGGGCAGGTAAATTACACTGCGTGGAATTTGGACATATATTGCTACTTTTCTCCTAGAGTGCTTTGCATGTCGCTAAGAAATGTAAATGATGGTGTGTTTGTTCATACCTGAAATTTATACCTTGTCATTCTGTCTTTCCTGGCATTATGAGCACTTTAATGTGAGTTGATGCTTTTGCTTCGTTGGGCTGTAAATGAACAAATCATCTTCATATTTAATTTTCTCTCTATTAGATACGATGCATTCAAATTCGGCTGCACATCTCTGAGAGTACCTCCTGACTTGCTTTACCAGATTAGGCATGATATCACAGTGTCACCCAGTGGAGTGGCTTTTGTCAAGGTAATGACAGTGCTCTGTGACAGGCATTTTTACTTCCTGTTGGTTGTCTAGCTTAAGATCAAGTTGATGTTGTAGTTCATATTTTGCTGCATTAAGAGCAGACAGAAGAGGGGGGAGGCTCAGGCTCTCATTTCCCAGTGTTTGTTGATATTTGTCAGCATGCTGAACTTCTGACAGTTCAAAAAACAAAATGTCATCTTCATGCTTTCATTTATACCAAAGGCTTATTTCATCTATAATTAAACTGCATTTTACTTGTGCAGTTTGGGGATCAAACAGTAATTATCTGCGTGTAACACTTCATTCTTCTCCTGCTTGAAAAGCACAATGCTTTCCTAGACAAAGAGTCGTGGTTTGGGAGATGAAACTCCCTGACTTGCTTTTTATTGTTCTCATTTTATGCTGCGTGTACTGCTGGCTGATATATAATGAAATTAATAAATATGGCCTGGAGCACATACAAATAATTAGCCAGTCATCAGTATATGTATATTTAATGTAAAACAAAATTCTAGGTAAAGAAGGCTTGCAGAATTTTTAAAAGATAATTTTCCTTTACCTTTTAGCACTTTGAGATTTAATAGAGTGAGTTAACTATTGAAGTCCCATTTTAGTTAATAAGGTTTTCTAAACATTACATTAGCAGGGCTGATGAAAACAACAAAAAGCTATTAACCCTGCCCTTAAGAGCTTTGCATATATTTTGTGTTGCTTGTAATATTTCCATGACGAGCCAAACCATTGGTGCCTGGAGCATCTTGCTAATTATTCATCTTATCGGTGATTATCTAATCATTCTAGGTTTTCCTTACTCTTAACTGTTTAGGTTGGGCTTTTTAACACTTTTTTTTTCTTTGTTCCCTTTACGGCAGCCTTCGGTAAGAAAAGGTGTGCTGCCAAGAATGCTAGAAGAAATCTTGAAGACTAGGATAATGGTGAAACAGTCAATGAAGGCTTACAAGCATGACAAGGCTATAACTCGAATGCTTGAAGCTCGGCAGTTGGGTCTTAAATATATAGCTAATTTTACATATGGTTACACTGCTGCTAATTTTTCTGGAAGAATGCCATGCATTGAGGTAAGGGTTGCAGATGACAACACAGAAAAACTGTGGGAAAGACACAATTATTAAAACATAGTAAGATAACACAGTATTATTAATTGAAACATTTAATCAAAGTACCATCATAAAAGCTGTTTATCTGTAGTACTGTTTTTGTTGTCCTTAAAAAAAATCTTCTTTTTCCTATTAAAAAACACATTTGCAGTTGGCATTTCTGTAGAAATCTCTCCAAAGGTAGATTGCATTACAGTTCTAATGGTGGAAATAAACTCGAACATTGTAGCTCTTTGATACTTGTTATACCAGGAGGAATCAGCAGAATCCAAGAACTGGAGAGAACAATCCTAAGCAATCTTCTCTTGCTCCTTATACTTTTCATGTGCCTTAAGAAGTTTAAACTAAATTTTATTTTCATTTCTTTGGTAGTAATTTGATCATTCTTCCTTTAATTCCTGCTATTTTAGGGTGACGTAAGCAACCTTTTTAATTTTTATTATATTCTTCTAAACGATAAAATACATCACATGATCTCAATATAATAATTTTCATAAACAGATCAAGCCAAGTTACCAGCATTTACCAAGAGCTAGTAGTGGTTTCAGCAGTAAAATAAAGCTTTTCAATTTCTCTTTGACATTGCAGCTTGGTGATAGCATTGTCCACAAAGCCAGAGAAACATTGGAGCGTGCTATAAAACTGGTGAATGATACCAAAAAATGGGGTGCTCACGTCGTCTATGGTGATACTGACAGGTAACTAACAGATTGTTCCTTAAAATGTTTTAAAATCTTAATAGTTTTTCATATGTATTTGTTTCTGTTGTCTCAACAAGATTTATGATACTGGAAAAAGTAGACGAACTCTCTTTGGGATGTTGCTTACTGTCTTGCAGAATGATGCAAAGTAAAGAATGTTCATTTTCCTGGAGTTTCTTTTAGTACACTTAGAAAGCACTTAGAAGATTTTCTTTCTGTTGTAAATTTTATGGAACAGGAAGGAGAGGAAAAATAAACACGTTTTTTCAGGTGTGAATCAATACAAGTCACCTTTATTGAATGAGCATTTTTGTGCCTGTTTCTGATGCCATTTTTATTTTGGAAAACAGAGTGATTTATAATATATTTTGTATCACATGTTGATGCTCAGAGGAAGGCATTCTTCTAAGTTTCGTAAGCAGATCAGTTCAGAAGCAGCCACCAAAGTATGCAAAGATATGCTGCATGAAATGCATTATACAAGTAATTCCCCTTTCTTAGTCCATCAGTCTTCCAAATGATGGCCATGCTGTAGGCTTATCCGTCTCTGGTGCTAGATTTGGATCATTTCTCTGCCATGGGAAACAGCTTAGCTGGTTGTTCCTCTGTAATGACTTGTGAATCCGGTGAATGATTTCAGCCAAATTTGATGAAAGACTTGAAATGTCAAAGATACTGAATTCATAGTAGTTTCAGACATGCTAAAAAATTACTGCTGGGAGAAGGAAGCAAAATCCTCTTGCTGGCCGTAGTGAAAACAAACAGCGTACCCAGAGCTCTCTGCAGTTCTCTCCTGAGAACCCAGAAGTTTTGCAGTGCCTGGAGCCGTCACAGTCCCTGCCTACAAGAGAACTCCAGCATTCATCATGCCTTTGGCACTCCTGATCTCAGACTGAACACTGAATTTTCTCAGATTTTTTGGCTTTTCAAAATGAGGGCAAGGAACAGAATTGTTAACAACTTGCGTCTTTGCCTTGCCACCAGGATGCTATAGCTTAAAAGCTTCAGGAACTGTGCTGAACAGATTTGTTCTTATCTCCTATGTCTGATTTCTTGCAGCATGTTTGTACTCTTGAAAGGAGCAACTAAGGAGCAGTCTTTCAAGATTGGTCAAGAAATTGCCGAAGCTGTAACAGCAACAAACCCCAAACCTGTTAAACTGAAGTTTGAAAAGGTAAAAGGAGGATGTTTTACTGCAAGTGTGTTGAGTGAAAGCGTTGTTATCCTAAGAACAATGTGAAGATAAAAGATTTTTCTGCACATTAGCCTGGTGTAATGATATACAGCAGTCGTGCACCATACTGTTTCCGTGCGTATGTTGCCAGCTCCTTCTTAATGCTGTAGTGACCCTGTCAGAGGAGTGCTGCAGAATGCACCACAAAAAGAAACCTTCCCTTTTTCACATCTGGATGCCTGGTGGCTTGTTACCCTGGCAGCACCAGGCAATTTGAAATTCCCTTCTCATCAAGTTTTGGAAATGTCTCCCTCAGTTTGATATTATATGCATGCTACCAAACAAATGTGGGCAACTTGGTAGTGAAAATGTACACCATCCCTTGAAGTGATTCCAGTACACTAATTCCCAGCCAGATGTTTATTCTTCAGTCAGCTTTAGCACACTTCAGGATATGTCCGTATGAGGCGTATACATATAAAATGAAAAATCATACACATTCATTCAGCAGGCTTTTGAAAGAAGCACTAATGATTGCAAGCCATAGAAGAGCAAGGCAATGTGCTACTGATTTTCGTGGAATTTTATCCTTGGAAAGTCACTAGTAATTAGTTCAGATGCTGTAGAGATTTTAAAAGTACTTACCTGATTCAAGAGGTTCAATCAGAATTCATAAGCAAATTGCCATTTTTCAGTGAAAATACAGTAGAAAAATATTAACAAGAAAAGTCAGAATACCTGCGGAAGGCACAGCAACCTTTCCTCGCTGACTGATACACAGAGACCCTTCCCATTTCTTTGAGGTAATCCCACGTCATTAAGCTGAAGGAGTAATTAGTCAGAAGAATTACTAGCTGTAAAGATACGCTTGAGCAGGTGTCCAAGTGCTTCACTTCAAGTGCCCTTATTCACTTGTAGGTCAAAATACTGAGATTTTTTCCTAGGGAGGCCTCCTAAGACAGGAAGAGTAAAGTGCATACTATACACAGCCTCAAAGATAGAGCATCTGGAACACCACCGAACCCCTCAAACCCTCTGTGTTCAGAGCCACCTTATATTCACTACTGTCAGCAAATACAAATGTCAGACTGGGCTATGTTCTTCTTAACTGTTCCAGGTTTACTTGCCATGTGTCCTGCAAACTAAGAAGAGGTACGTGGGTTACATGTATGAAACACTGGACCAGAAGGACCCAGTATTTGATGCAAAAGGCATAGAGACCGTCCGAAGGGACTCCTGTCCTGCTGTTTCCAAGGTAAGACACTCATGCATTCTTTCTGAACAAAATCACAGTATCCAGTTATTTCATTGCATTTTTATCTTTTCTCAGGGTTTCTAGTCTTTGTTAACTGTCTGAGACTTTGTCTTTCTGGTATGAGTAGTTTGGAAAACAAATTGAAGGACTTGTGCAGCATTACAAGGTTTTGCAGTTTCCACCTTAACAATTACTATATTTTGGCCCCTAAAAAAAGAAAAACATAAAAACCCTCAGTTCCATGTAAGTTCTCTAGAAGACCATCCTTGATCCAATTCACTTTACAGGGAAGTAAGTTAAATTCCAAGATGAGTGAGGCAGACTTTTTCCCAAAGGCTGTTTGCTAAATTACTCACAGAAATCAAGTTCAGCTGATAATTCATTTAAAATAAAATTGTCTGTTTATGTTAAGCTGTGTATTGGGATTTTAAAAAGAAAAATTTCTTGTTCTTCAGTCAAAACAAATTTATCCCAGTAAGAAGGGTAACCACTTCCAATTTACTTCCATTCTTATTCTTTAATCCCAATTTTTTTGTTTGTTGAGGCAGTCAGAAAGTTGTAATAAAACATCTGAAATGACAGGGGAAAAATAATGTGTCGTACTCTGAAAAACCTCTGTAATTGCTGAAGCAATATCAGCATCTGAGTATGGTTATGTCATAAAAGGTGCAAAATTTCACTGATTGACATTGGGATTGCATTGCTATCTTTGGTATTGTCCAGTGTCCCAGGCATATTCTTCTTAATCCTTGTATTTATAAATGTAAATTACTCTCAGAAATGTCTAACTCTTTCCTTACAAAAAGAACTAGTGTGAGAAGAAAATATGTGAATTGCAGGCTCATGTTTGTGTCAACCTGAGAAAAAGTTGTTCGGTGACATGTTTATGAATGTCTTTGAGTGGAAGAGAGGGCAACCTGTTGTCATATTAACATCCTAGTTCACAACGTAGACTTTTCCTAAATGGTGTATTAATACTTGCATATAATTTAACTGAATTATTTGGAATTACTGATTTTTGAGTTAAAAATAAACTTTTCTCCTTTGGTTGTAAAGATACTTGAGTGCTCTATCAAGCTGCTATTTGAAACACGTGACATAAGTCAGATCAAACAGTACGTTCAGAATCAGTGCATGAAGTTACTGGAAGGAAAAGCCAGCATACAAGATTTCATCTTTGCAAAGGAGTACAGAGGGAGCTCTGCTTACAGACCCGGATCCTGTGTACCAGCCCTGGAAATCACCAGGTAATAAAATTAAGAAGTGCTGATCATAGATTTTCCCCTTAACCCTTGTCCTGGCAAGTTCCAGGTGGCAGTGAGGTGTCTCCTTCAGATACTATTGCAGCAGTTGGCCCTGACTGTCTTCTGTGTGTGAAGAGAGATCAGGTATCGGGCAGTCCTGGAAAGCCATTCCTTGTTCCTGGAAAAAGCCAGGCACGTTCAAGAGTAAGGTGTCTTGTCGAGACATGTCATGACTGTATCGTGACGTGTCCTCTGCTGCTACCAATGCCCTTGTTTATGTAAAGGGGCTTGATGAGCAGCAAAAATGTTGCTCATCACTCATAGATATATTGCATATGTTAGAGTTAAAAAAAAAAAAAAAAAGTAATACTAATATCTCTCAGTGCTGTGAAACACATTACCAGGCATAATTTTTCATTTCTTAAAAAGTAACTTAGCGTAATAAGTAATGGGAACTGGTACATTTTGCCAGTTTTACCTTGCTTAATATATCTTCAAATTAAGCCAAGCTTTTAAAATACATAAAATTCCTCGCCTGGATTAATTCCTCCTTCTAAATGCGTAGTCCTTTGCTTTCCGTGTGCCTGAGCTCATTTAATGCTCTTTATAAATGTATTTCTTTGAGGGAGTGATAGCTAGAAAGCAACCAGCATGCAAATCCAAGCGACCTGAAAGAGGAGGTGTCTTTAGTGTTCATGTTCCAGGCTCTAAAACTTGGGTCTGATCCTGAGACAGATCACAAATAAGACAACTTGGTCCTGTGCTCCCTAATAGACACCAACTTCGGCCTTCTGCAGAGCTACGAAATATCACCAGATGGGGAAGTTTCACAGTTACTTTGCTCGCTTGCAATTTGTCTCTGGGTGCATTGTAAAAGGTGTTTTTTGAACAGGAGAATGCTTGCCTATGACCGTCGCTCTGAACCTCGAGTCGGGGAGCGAGTGCCCTATGTCATCGTGTATGGCATGCCTGGACTGCCCCTGATCCAGCTGGTGCGACGGCCCATCGAGGTCCTGCAGGATCCCAACCTGCGGCTGAATGCCACCTACTACATTACCAAACAAATTCTGCCACCGCTGGCCCGGGTCTTCTCGCTGATCGGCATCGACGTCTTCAGCTGGTACCACGAACTGCCACGGGTAAGTGCGTTTGGGAACAAAGATGACGTGTGCAGCGCATCCACGCAGCGCTTGGTTTTATCGTGGCTTTTCACAGGACGAGGCTTGTGGGAGGTAACAGAGCAGGTCAGTTTTTTTACAAGGCAGTGGTTTCATGCCTAAACGTGCAGGCTTGATTCTTAGATCTTGTGTGATTTTTTCATTTAGCAAGTCAATTTTTCCTTCTGATCCTTGTGTTCAAGGTTGATCTGTCAGGCTGTACTTAATTTAAATAATGTACGGTCAGTGTTGGAACTCTTGTTTTTCCAAGATGTTCTGAGGATCCTCTTCCTAAAAAATGTGGTAATGCCAAAGCAGCAGGAACACTTTCTTAAGAATCACCAGAAGTTTTAAACTGGTTGTTTCCAAAACTGCAGCCACCGGAGCTGCAGCAGGGCACATGGAGCAGCAGCTCAGCACACAGATGAACAACTGCAGGAAGCAGGGTTTGAGATGAGCTCAGGAATTTACCCCATGATTTAGGATTTCTGCAGTGTCACTCTGTTTCTCCCTTCTGGTGAGCTTCCTTGTGAAATAGGTCACAGTGTGTGGGCAGGCGCTCCTCAGAGCGCTGCAATCCACCTTCAGAGTTTGCATATGGGCCCGTGCCCCACAGGCTACGTTACGCTTCCGTACTCCATAAAAATGCCTGCGCAATCTAGGAACAACGCAAGCTGCTCTCTTCAAAGTTCCTTACCTCTTACTTTCTATCAAACAGATCCAAAAAACTGCCTCCACTGCCCGCAGTGAGCTGGAAGGACGCAAAGGCACAATCTCGCAGTATTTCACGACCTTACACTGTCCCGTGTGTGATGAACTGACCCAGTACGGGATCTGTAATAAATGCAGAAGCCAGCCACAGCATGTGGCAGTGATTCTCAACCAAGAAATCCGAGAGCTGGAGCGTAAGCAGGAACAGCTGGTCAAGGTATGATTAAAGCATTGTCAGATGTCTGTCAGCCACAGACAGAGGCTGAAATTTCAAAGCAGCGTGTTACTGAACACCCTCAACAGAAATAGGAAGTGCAGCCCTGGTGTTAAATGTGTTAGAACTTGTTTGCTTTTCCCGTTGCCGCTGAAGGCAGCGCAGCAGCTGTTACTCTCCTTAGCGTTGCATAAAACTGAAGCCAAAGGGGGCGGAGAGGAGCTGAACAAAAGATGCTTTTTTTCCTTTTCTTCCTTTTTTTGATTTTTAAGAATATCTTGCACGGTTTTCTAGGTTCCTTTTCATAAGTGTTGAGGGAGAGTTGTAAAATATGTTGAAAAAATCAGCTTTTGTTATAAAACAACTGGTGATGTTCCAGTAACAAAACAAAAAAAACCTTGTCTCAGAACAAAATATTTATCTACATGCATAATGTGGATGTGTTCTAGTTTGGGGTTTTTCCTCTTGCTACAAATATTTCAAGCTGTTGTTTTTTTTTTCCTTTGAGCTAGAAGTCAATTAAGAGGGCAGCTGACTGTGCTCCCTAATGCGTTATAGCAAAGCACTCTGCTTCCCCTTTCAGTATGCCCTCACCTAATTTTTGTACTGCAGTAGTTTAAAATTAATATTTGGGTTTATTTTTGTTGTTATTGTTGAAATCATTTTTAGCACTCACGCATGAACCATTTTGATTACTTGCCTGAATTGCAGGGATATAAATGTTCCCGTAATCTGGGCATTAATTAGCCATATTCCCATGGGGCGCTGTTCCTAGAAAACCATTTTAATTCTCGATTCATAAATACCACATTACTAAGATGTGGACTTCTATTTTCTTGCTGTATTTTGCACTAGCGGCTCTCATCTGCATTGTAAATGACAGGAAAGGAAGGCGATGTGTTTTCCTGTGGTGCGCTCGCCCTTTTACATTGCTTTTGTTCTGGAATAAATTAAAACTGGGCGGATTGGTCCAGCCCCGCCAAAGGACCAGGGGTTTTGCTCTCTTGTCAGTGCAACGTGTGCCAGGGCAGCAAGGGCTGGGATCCAGCTTTAGTCGGTGTTTGGTGACTCAGCCTGTCAGTAGGAGCATGTGTCCCGATCTACATGTGCCTCATGGTGCAAATTCTTGGCCCTCCTAGATCATCCGCAATCCAGAGCCAGCAGAAAACCCATGTATCAGTTTAATGCCACTGATGATATTTTAAAACTTGGCTTAAAAATTCGCTGCCCTAGATTAGGGCCACAGACTTGTTCACAAGACACAAACTGAACGTTGAAAGCGTCTTGAGTATTATTTAGTTTGGCCCCGTGGTTTCAGACCAGCCCCAGCCTCTTCCAAATGAACCAGAAGAGGCTGTAATTTCTGAGGCTCTGCTGGTGGTTACAGTCCTAGAACAAACCCAGTTTAAATCCCGTTCCTAAAGGTCAGCAGGGGCTGGTGTCAGCACAGCATGTGCCGCCTGGCTGAGGGGCTGCTCCTCCGCAGCTCCTGCCCGAGTCCTGCTGCAGGCCTGGCTGGGGGCTGCTGGTCCAAAGGATTCTCACAAGGAAAGAAAGGCAGGAACTGATTTTAAAAGCAGAGGAAGGGAGTTCATTGATACGACTTTGACCTCTTGCTCAAACTACGCAAATGGTAGGAAGGCTCCAAATTCTTGTGTTACAAAACACAGGTGTGGATGGGAAGCGAACCACCGAGTTTTTGGAAAAGCTGTTGGGGATGGCAGGTACTGAAAAGGTTAAAAAATAAAATAGCAAAGCAGGGGAGGTCTCTTGAAAACTAATCAGATTGTGTTTTCCAAAAACACCTTTGGAAAAACTCTGCCTGCTGCTATTTTATTCAATCAAGTATCTCACGTTAAAAATACTTTCAGGCAGCGTTGGCGACATTAATGAGCGGTTCCATGAACAAAGAAAGCAGTCGGACCTGCCTTCCTATTTAGGTCTTGGGATTGATTGACTCTGACCTGGAAAGTAAAAGTTCTAATTGAAGCTTATCTTGAAATAGGAGCAGCTTATTAATGAAGTCTCTTTCCTGCACAGCAAGTAACCGCAGAATAGCAGCTTCTGTGTTGCCACTAGGAAACTTTTCTACAGGGTAGGATTGCCAGGAGTATCCCACACTGCCCCACCTGAATCCACTCAGCTACTTCGCGTCTTTTCCCAAGTGCCACCAGCTATGAGTAGAAGTGAAAACCCAGCTGTGTGGCCAGGCTGCTGACCCGTGCCCAGGTCACAGCAGGAGGTTTCTGCCTGCCAGGCGCTAGCAGTGAAACTAACTGCTGGGCAGGGGCAGGAGAGAGCTGCCTGCAGCCTCTGTGCTCAGCAAAAGCTTGGTGCTGGCTGCCTGCAGGGCTCTGCCTGTTGTGCTGCTAAAACAGCAAGGACAGGGTAGTCTTGTGGCCCTGTAGCCTTGCATTAAGTTTAAAATAATCTGGTTTGCTTTTTCCCTGTGCGATCCAGATATGCAAGAACTGTACAGGCTGCTTCGACCGACAGATCCAGTGTGTCTCCCTGAACTGTCCCGTGCTTTTCAAGCTCTCCAGAGTGAGCAGAGAATTATCAAAGGCACCGTATCTTCGCCAGCTACTTGACCAGTTTTAAACGATCTGTTACAGGATTCCAGGTGCTATTTTTTTTCAGTGTTTACCACACTAAGACTATTGTGCATGGTGCTTTTTCAACTCATCTAGTCCAGGATTTCCATTTTAACTGTTGGGTTTGTTATCTGAAGAATAATGAACACTTATCCTAACTAAATTAAAAAAAAATAAATAAGTACATTTGTTGATCTATGAATAGCTCACTTTTTAAGATGTACAAATTCCTTCTTTCTTTCATGTTTCTA
The DNA here is from genome assembly GCF_964035555.1 of Netta rufina. Lineage (NCBI taxonomy): Eukaryota > Metazoa > Chordata > Aves > Anseriformes > Anatidae > Netta > Netta rufina. The sequence continues at coordinate 73,935,316 of NC_140125.1, read as the reverse complement.
ACATACTGTTTTATAATGCTGATGTTGAAATAGCTATGTGTAACATCTTGTAAATCCATTTCAAAGTAGAAGTCAAGTTTACTTCCTGGAGGAAGGAGCACTGAAAACCTCTTGAAACGATAAAACCATTAGTGTGTGTTCTTGAACTGTCAGTATCAAGACGTGTTATTATATATTATCCATTCACTTTATAATTTTGTCTGCGAAATATTTTGTAAATACACTTTTTTACTTTTCAAACAACTGAGTAAAATAATGTGCAATGACTTTTATACAGATAATTTTAAAGTTGGTTGGTATATCTCCTCCTAAGTTTTGCTTGATTCCAAGTAGATTGTTATTTTGATCAGACTGTGCAAACAGTAGTATCATGTGTAGCATTTTGAAACATTATTTTCTAAAAATTGCTGTCTTGCTTTAGCTATTAATGGGGCATTGTGAGGAACTGTGCAAAGACATTTTTGTTACAAACCTGTGGGACTGTTGCAATACTTTAAATATAAAATTTTATTCCATTTTTGCTTGTTTTGTATAGACATTTCTATTGCTTCTAAATATGCTTAAAATATTTTCTTTCCTTATGTACTGTACAGTTAAATCTTATTTGCCACCATCTTGACAAAATGTGTATTTAGAATATTTGTATAACTGTATAAAATGGAAAAGGAATTATGTGGTCAGTGCATTGTTTTCTAAACTGGAAATCATTTTGTTTTAGAAGTTAATAATGGAAACCATATTAAAGTTGAATAAAATGATATGGTAAAAATCTACACGCTTCTTCTTTGTAATGCCCAGCTGCAGACACCTTTCTCTCCCTCGTTATGCACATGAAGAGCAATGTAAGTGAGACTGCTGAGAATAGAATTCACAATTCGGTTTCCAGCCTAAACTTTGTGATCTGAAGCCATGGTATCAATGCCTGGAGGCCTTCTCCGAACAGGAAGAGAAACATTTCCAGTTGTTTTCCATTAGTCTAACCAGGAGTACGTTTTAAATTCAGAAGTCCAGAGTAGCTTTTAAAAATAGAACAAAACTTTATTTACATAAAAGGAACCTGAGTGCCTCCTCCAGTTACGAATTTATTACATTCAAGATACGAGTCAGTCCATTAAATTTCACGCGGTACAGTACAATGTAACCCACAACAAGCAGAATAAAACCTCTTCATATAGAACAGAACATACGCAGGTTGCTAGGAGCTTTTATGCAAAGTAATCCAAAAAAAAACACCATGAAGGCACAAAATTTTGCCTGCTCTTGCATTCTAGCACTGTATGGTTGTTTACTGAGTAAAAGTGCAAATGCCAGGACCGAGGCCTTAGTGCCTGCAGTACAGTCCAGCATCTGGGGATGAGTCAGGGATAAATAAAAACCTTACGTGCCATTTAACTCTAAGACTTTACCTTTAACACTGGAGGAAACGTGCACGTGACCATCTTCAACCCATTCCTGTTTTTATAGACAAAAATACAAATGTTAAGTTCGGATACCTAACCCACTGACCACGGCTCTCGTCCCCTGCACTAGGATGTTTCTAGCACAAACAAGGCAATAGGAAGGCCATACAGGCTACTGTACTAATTTCGGCCCATAACACTTTTAGAAGGTCCTCCACAAAGCTTAAACACTTATTTTACCCTTAACTTAAAAGGCACTGTAAAGAGAGACTCACTTGAACTGTAGGACTATGTATGCCAAGAAGTAATTTATGTTGGAAATTCAAACGTGAAAACCAGTATTAATTTTCTAAAACAAGTCTTGAGGAGCACCAAAAATCCAATTAACTAGCAAGAAAGCTGCAGCCTTGACCATCAAGGCTGGAGACCTGCTACAAGCCGGCCTCATCACTGAAAATGCCTTAGAGCTGCTTTAATCTCAAATTGGGTTAAACACAACATTTTCATTGAAGGGCAGCCCCGCCACTCAAAGCCTTGCATTTAGGGAGTAACGAGAGCGCGTTCTGCAGGTGTGTGCCATTTCACGCCTGAGGCCAGCATTAAGACACTGAGGGCTCCAAGTCTTGGCAAAGACACCTCACAATTTAGACATCATCCAGACAAAGGCTCCTGGGTCTCAGTACAACGCGATGCTGCTCAAGACCCCAAGGTAAGTGCCCCGTGCCAGCCTGCTGCTGCTGCTGGGTTTTGCCATTCACTTTCTGTAAAAGGATTCACTGACCTCAGTGCTCCAGGCTGCTGCTCAGTGCCTTCTGCTCTGCGCTCAGGATTCGTAAGGGGAACAGCAGTGATGCTTACTGCGTGACTTCAAGTGCTTTAGGTGGGCGTTGTCAGCCAGGAACTGTTTTTTGGAACGGTATTTTTACATTTGTTGTAATATATATGTACAACTCACATCTCTATATATATAGTACGTAGCCTATATACACACAGATTATATATTTCTCAATGGGGGGGCTTTAATTGCATTTTCTGTTTTCTACCACTTGATTATGCAACATCTGTTAACTATCCCTGAGAATAATCTTACCTGCAGGACATTCCAGTTTGAAACTGCATTCAAAAACATTCTGTATGAACTGGGGATTATTTAAAAATCTTCCTGGTTTCAGGTGGGTTTCTTACACTTTTTTTTCTTTTTCCTACTACCATGACTTTTGTAAAATCACTAAAGATTCCCACCACCAGAAGTCCCCACTGCTCCATTTTTAAACTGCTAATTACAGTTACTTCTAATTCAGACAGAAAGACAGCCAAAGGTTTAGTATTTTGGTAAATTTTCCAGCTAGGACATTCATGGGGTCTTGTATTAATTTTGCAAACATAGTTAGGACTCCACATCAATTCAGCTACAGCAGATGGAGGGCTACTACAGCGGAGCACTGCCACACGCCATTTCTGTAGCCATTGCTGGGTGCCCTGCACTGAACCCAAAGGATAACCTGTGACCTCCGTGGGGGTGGAAGGAAATCCCCCAAAAGCAGAGTGGAAGCAGTCGCTATTTCCCCTCTCTCCCCCCACCAGCAGTGTACCAGCAGATAACACTCCCTGGGCTCCAAATACGAAGCAGTTATTGCAGAGTGCAGGAGGGAAAAAGAAAGCAAACTTCGAGAAATCTAATCTTAATCTGCACTCGTGTGAATCACTCTCCCTGCCACGCCAGTTATTATTATTACAAGAGACTTACTGACTGAGTAAGGCCATGCAGACTGACTCCTGTTGATCAAACACTGGCACCTGTAGCAAGAACAGGATTTGGGCCTATAATTAAAAGCATTTAGAAAACCTCCAAGCAGCAAAGAAAACCCTTGCATAGCAAGTGAAACAAACCAGCGTTTAAAAGTGCAAGTTCATGCATTGCACTGGAAAAGATGCCGCAGAAGTATGCGCACAAGGAAAAGGAAAGGAATCAGGCAAATATGCAACAGAACTTAAATACCTATGGCAGCGGGACAGGGAGGCACTTTAACATGGATTTCAGGATTTAAAAAAAAAAAAAAGTTTTCACTACAAGTAGATTCCTGCTTCTTATCAACTTCTTAGAAGAAAGGAAAAAGCCATTAGGTTCCAGGTCAAACACTCAAAGGACAAGAGAAGGAATAAAATAGACCTAAAAATACACGGAACATCTAAGATTCTGTGCTATTGTACATTTAGAGCTCTTTCTTGTGTTAGGAAATCAAAGTTCTTAGCAAAAAAATGCTAAGAAAAGTGCAATTTTTTCAAAAAACATATTCTGATCATACAGCTTTAAAAAGTACTAACTTACAAATTTTGGTTTTCAAGTAGATAAATCGCAAGAGCGCTGTTTCAGATTTTGCCCTCAGCTGCTGCGCTTCTGTTCTTCAGGGCAGTGCCTGCCCACACAATTCCTCCTGAGGGCTTCCTCCCTCACAGCCACGAATCCACAAACCCAAACTGCTTCTCCGAGGAAAAACCTACCTGCAAGTCCCTACCCACAGAAACAAAGGGCGAGTGGCACCGACCCACCTGGTCTGGGGCAGGCGGTGGCACAGCACAGCCCGAAGGGATTGTCTCACCAATAATTCCACCTCACTTTCAAATTTGCACTCTTTTTGTTTTTGTTTGTTTTTTACATATTGCTATGTAAAAGTCTTGGCACGGGGAGCCAGAAAAGTTGTTACAACTTCAAAGTAAGCAACTGGCTTAAAATCTCACGGCCCTATGTCAATCCCATCCATATATTAAAATTATATCTAACACAGCACTTATCTTCTTCATAAACTTGATTTCAGGGGTAGTGCAGTAATTAAAACGATAACAACAATCACAAGTACTTTCAGCTTCGATTTGCCGACATCATTTAACTCAAAGCATTTAAATCAGAGCCAAGCCTTCCACTGATCAATATGACCCATTCTGTCCCCCCTTCCCACACGACACTTTTAAATGACCCAAAGTCACAGCTCCTAAAAATTAATCTGGATTTTTTTTCTCATCTCAGTGGCAGAACCAGACAACCATGTAATTTGCCAGCAGGACGACGCCTCTACAGCTGCCAGCCATCACCTGAAATTTAACTCGACTCCCTGGCTTGTCACACGCAAATTTCAATGCAGTAGAAACACGATTGTCTTTCACCAGGTAAGAAGCTCAGCACCACAGATGGCAGATCTCTCTCCTTTCCGATGGGAACATTTTGTGACCAAGCAGCTCGGAACTGCACCCTGCGCCCACCTCCGAAAAGCTGCGTGGTCCGAGCAGCTCCTTCCCAGCCAGCTCATTTTACAGCATAAATTATTTCCACGCATGCCTGACGTTTAGAAAACATCTCGTGTGTTTTAACATTTTCGGTATAGCCTACAAATTTTATCACGTTACCACATTCACATCCTCATGGACTTCTGCGCTCCGAGACGCCTCGCTGCGGGCCGAAACTGGAGGAGGAGAAAGGAGTGGACAGACACGGGGATGAAACACTCAGCTCGGCACCACGATGAGGAGATCCTCGAGCCACTCTACAGGAACAGCTACAGCTCAGTTGTGTTTCCATTTAAAAAGGAAAAAAGGAAAAAAAAAAAACCACACACAGTTTTTACTTTAATCGTTCTTCTCCCGATCAGCATTCGTGGTTTTTCTCCCAGGGGAGCCGCCAGCTGGAGCCTCGCCCGAAGCACCGTCTGGATGTGGCTGGAGGGAGATTTTGGCCGGCGAGTCCCCCGGGCCCTTACGGGAGGTGTCTACCACAGAGTTTCTCAGCGTATCGTTCATTTCGATCACCTCGAAGTCCGCTTCGTTCCACTCCCCCGCGTCCTCCTCGTCCTCCTCGTCCTCGTTGAGCCCCGAATTGGACAGCAGAGCTTTCCGGTCCTCGCTCTCGCTCACCCTCGCTTTGGCCTCGCCCTCCCCGGAGGCTTTGGCCAGCCCGTACATGACGGGGAACAGCAGCACCGTCACGGCGGAGGTGGCCAGGGCCGTGTACATGACCACGGGGACGTGGCTGAAGCGGCCCTGCAGGTACCCCACCGCCGCCGGGATGCACATCTCCCCCAGGGCGGCCCCCACCACGAAGAGGGAGGCCGCCTTGCCCTGGATGACCGTGTACTGCTCGAGCCAGGAGATGCCGCTGGGGAAGATGGTGGCCATGGAGGCGCCGTACACCGCCGTCCCGGCCCAGAGGGAAGCCGCGTGCCGCGCCAGGAAGGCCAAGCAGGAGGAGGCGGCGGCGGAGCCGAGGAGGCTGAGCAGGATCATGGTGCCGGGGTAGAGGCAGGCGGCACAGAAGATCGCCACCCCCCGGCACGCAGCGAACGCGCCCCAGAAGACGGAATTGAGGGCGGCTGCTTCGTTTTCGTTCATCTCGGCGAAGACCTTGGCGTAGGTAAATATGTAGGAGCCGTACGTGACCTCCGCCCCCACGTAGCAGAAGAAGAAGAGGAAGAGGAGCACGATAAGGGCGTAGTGGTGCTTGGCAACCCTGTGCTTCTGCACGGCGGCCTTTGATTTGTCTCGAGCTGAGCCGCTCTTGGAATACAAGATAAAAAAGAAGAAGGACACCACGAGGAGGTAGGTCCCGATGACAACGTAGGACCACAGGAACTCGGCCCCCAGGCGGTGCCGCAGCGCCAGAGGGGCCGAGGCCGTGGGCACGGGTCTCGGGGCAGACTGGTTTCCCTTCTCACCCACGGGCAGGTCGCGGGGCTCCGAGCTCCCCAGTGCCATCTTAGCCAGGATGGGAGCCACGAACGCGCCGATGGCGAAGCTGAAGTGCAAAGCCTGCATGTGCGGCCCGGCCTCCGGCCCCCAGGTGTTCAGCGCTAGCACGTTGCCACCTGCAGATGGGAGAGAGCAGGACGCAGTCACTGCAGCCTCGAACCAGGCACCGGTTCAAAAAGAAAAACAAAATCCTCTGTATGATAAATTCCGTCTGCAATACTGCCCGTTTTAGCAAGCACATGGTGCAGAAGTGTAGTTAATGCAATGCTGCGCCTTAAGCTCAACGCCCGGCTGCAATTTCGGAGGGTATTCACTTCTTTGTTTGTTTGTTTTTGTTTTTTGTTTTTCCCCAAAATAGCCCATGTAACTGCTTCTCATCTTTGTAAGTTTTAAAAGCAACAACGCACAGTGCCAGGAATCAAAGGTCTCATTACACATCCCAGGAAACCCCAAGCACCGCTCGCACCTCACGAGCAGGGACTACCCCACCTGCGTTCAAATGGTTAGCTGTGGCTCCAGAAGCACGAAGGTTTACAAAAATGTTGCTGCAGAGGTCAAACTGCAGCACCCTCGGATCAAAAATAATGCTAGAAAATCACATCTGAGAGAGATTTTTAAATACCCTGCAAGAAGAACGCGGGAGAAGAAGGGCAGTAATCAAATTCCTGTGCTGCAGTACAGCAGCCCCAGTCACTCACCACTAATACTCTTCCAAATTAACTAAGCTGTGCCCTGCTGCCTCGTTTAGTTTCTCCTGCCACCCCTGCCCAGGCTGGGAGGCCGCCCTGTCTCAGAGGCCTGGCTGTCAAGCAGCTCCTACTGAGGAAATTTTTACCTTAAGGCCACAGCACTGTGCCATATGGAGAAATCTGAATCCAGGGGCCAAGTGCAAGGATCCTAGCACAACAAATACAGCTCTTTTTTCTCTCCTGGATCCTGTGACAGGCTGCCTTCAATGCCAACAGAGCAGCCCTGCAGAGAGGCATTTGGGGGTGCTGCTGGACAGAAGGCTCGGCGTGAGCCAGCAGTGGGTGCTTGCAGCCCAGAAAACCAACCTGCATCACCAGGGGTGAGGCCTTTTCACATGGGCAGATGATGACAGGGCAAGAGGTAATGGCTTTAAACTAAAAGAAGGGAGATTGAGATCAGATGTTAGGAGGAAATTCTTCACCCAGAGGGTGATGAGGCCCTGGCTCAGGCTGCACAGAGAAGCTGTGGGTGCCCCATCCCTGGAGGTGCTCAAGGCCAGGCTGGATGGGGCTGTGGGCAGCCTGGGCTGGGGGGAGGTGTCCCTGCCATGGCAGGGGGTGGAATGAGGTGAGCTTTGAGGTCCCTTCCAGCCTGAGCTGCTCTATGACTCTGAAGCTGGCACGCTGCTGGCATCACCTCCTCTTGCAGCCGCGCCACCACTTGTGCAGGAACTCCAGCTCTCTCCACCACTGGCACATTTTGGTTGTTTTCTGATCCTCATCTGCAACTAGCACTAATGACCAGCAGCCCTCCTAGCTTCCTGTAGGTGAGTACATTCAAAGAAAAACACCGTTTAAGGGGCACACAGCACTTTCTTTAAGCCCCTAATTGCCCTCTGTACTGCACGTTGATCTTCCCCAGGCAGCAGGAGACACCCATCTCCCCAGATTTGCTAGAGACACCAACACCGAACGAGTCTGTTACAGGGACACCAACACTGAAGCCTCAGGAGCAGAATAATCCAGCAGGAATCCTGGCCAGATAAAACAGCTCCCTTCTTCTAATCCCAGATGTGTCAAAGGAAGTACGTCAAGCTCATGAAAACTGTCAGCTCTGAGTTCCCAATCAGTTCACTGAAGGAACTACTGCTCCGAGGGGTCACTTACCTGTGTCTAGGACTCCCATGGAAGCTCCAATGACTGACATCAGGACGGTCAGCAGCAGGGATTTCTTACACCAGGGTATGCCATAAAGGCCGACCGTCGTTCCAAGCATGGATAGTGCTGGAGGGGTTAACAAACAGAACAAAACAAACAAATAAATGCTGCAGTTATTAGATTTGGCCCCACTTAAAAGTCGCTGAGCTCGTAAAATCCCATAAAGCGATTCCCCTCAGCCAGTAAGTGCCCTCCCTACAGAAATGCTGACTTCCATTTTTATTTTGCTCTCGCATAAGCAATGTTTTAAGATGCAGACGTACAACATGTCTCGTCACAAATTTAGCAACCATTCTTGGACTGCATTAGTGTTGCTACTACTAGCTCATGTGCCGTTTTGAAAAATATCCTACAGCTGATGGAATTTATTTTTATTGAAGTTTGGGGGGACCTTCAGCAGTTAAATTGTGTGCTGATGGTCACCACTGTAGGAAAATATTCTGCAATGAATGCCTTGAGTACACAGTATTAGGCTTAGATAACTTCATCGTTGGTGTGGCAGATACTTGAGGGTCAATGATGACAGATGCAACTAACAACTCAGGTTAATTCCAACATGGAACAAAAAAATATAGAAGGAAAAATCCAGAACCCTAGTGAAACACCTGAAATTCACGCTTCAAAGAAATCTGACAGGCTACTGATCTGCACAGGGGGGAAGATGAAGATGGGGAGTACCGAGGACAGCTTCCCTGCTGCCTCGCTGAGAGCTGAAAAGCAGCTTCTTGACAAATCCTCAGCTGCCCACTTCAGAGCTTCCCCTGAAGATTGATGCTTAAAAGCCTCCTCGACAGCCTGCGTACTCAAAACCTGCACAGCAGCAGAGTTTCACCAGCTGACGGCTGGGAGGTGTAACTACAGGAGCCAGCAGTCTCTCAGAGGCAGCCTTCCAATGCTGGAAACACGAGGCGGTTCAGTAGCTCAGGCTGGGTTTTTGCCGTGCTATCAAATCAGGAGGAATCTGGAGATGAAATGGATTTTCCAAGCATTACTCACAAACACCTACCCCACGATACGTCGGGAAAACAAGCAAATACTAAACTGCTTCAAGCTAATGCTGACTTTGACTTCCACAGGTGTATTATTTCCATGATGAGATGAGAGGCAACGTCTCAGATGTCAGACATACACACCTCTGACCCCGCTGGATATAAAAAGATCAGGAAGTTAAAGGGAAGCCACTTTACGAGTGCTCCAGAGCAGAGGAATAACGATCAGGGAGGAGAACAAATAAAGCTGAACAACATCTCAGAGCAAAGGCAAATAAGACAAACCAATGCAGTGAGGGGAAAACAGGAAAAGACACAGATGCTACATGACGTGACTGCTCGTGCCAGCCAGAGGCAGGCATACAGGGATAAGAAGAGACTTGGTTCAAACACTACCGATGGAAAATGGAGCTTCTCGTGTTCTCCAACCCAACCTGGCGATTAAAGAGCTGCCCTCGAGGGACGCAGAGTTCTGCTTGAATCTCCCCAGGTGAAGGGTTTTGTTGTTTCTTTCTTTCTTTCTTTGCCCATGGGTTGGAGCTGGATGGGCTTTAAGGTCCCTTCCAACCCAAGCCATTCTGTGATAACATCTGGAAGGGAGAAGGAGAAAGGAGAGTCCCAGCAGCTGCTCTGAGAGCCCCTGCCCGAGGAAGAGGGTAATGGGACTCGGGAGGGAGCATCAGCCTTCTGGATTGAACGCAGCCCTGGCAGCCGAGCAGCCCAACTCCATCAGAACAAGGCCCTAACACTGGAGAAAGTTTTGATGTGCCCAGGAAACATTAAGATCATAAACTGCTGTTCCTACAGACCTTAAATGTTTCCATAGACAGGGAGAAACCAAGCAGCAAGCTCCCAGAATCACAGATGGCATACCAAGTTTTCCACTTTAAATAAGCTCTAATTTGATTAAGGTCCTCCAGCCAAAATCTCAATATTTTTATCTGGGATGTGAAGATGAACGCTTCAGCTGAGCTCTAACAGAGGCAAGAGTTTTACACGGCTTCCCCTGCAGAACTGTACCTCAAAACACCACCACAGCCGATTCCAGCTGCGCGCACATAAAAAGCACAGAATCACCGAATATCCCCAGCTGGAAGGGACCCACAGCGATCATCGCGTCCGACTCCTGGCACCACACAGGACCACCCAAAACTTCAGACCAGGTGACTAAGCACACAGCCCAAACGCTTTTTAAACTCAGAGAGGCTTGGTGCTGGCACTGCGTCCCTGGGGAGCCTGCTCCGGTGTGCAACCACCCTCTCGGTGAAGAACCTCGTCCTGATGCCCAGCCCGAAAACCAAGACGGTTCCACTTGTTTCTTTTATATATCTCATAAGGTGACACTACACAAGGCTCTGTGTTGCAGGAGGGTCTATCCCAAGGATGTTATTTGATAGAAAGGGGCGTAGTTTATACTTTTGTCGTGGAAAGCAAAGGCGCCTTTTGGTCAACCCCAAGTTTCTGCCGGCCCTAAAACACCTCCGGCCACCAGCACGCCCAAACCCACAGCAGCAGCAGCAACACCCGGGCACGTACAGCCCCCGAAAACAAACCCAGGGGAATATTTTAACGCATGACAGGGCTTGGTGAGGCAGGGCGCTGTGTGGGGGGCCAGCCAGATCCCCATTTCTCAGCGCTGTGGCATCAAGGGGACAGGTTCCCCGTGTGCTCTACATGAACCAGCGGGCAGTGACGGGTGGGCTGGGGGCCCCTCAGCAGCGAGGGGCGGCTGGAGGCCGAGCTCAGCGCCCCGCGGTCTCCCCACACCCCCGGGGGTCTCACCCAGCAGCAGGTGCGCGTTGAGGCAGTCGAAGAGCACCCCGCCGAGCACCGAGCCGCCCAGGTAGCCGAGGGAGCGGCCCACGAAGACGAAGTAGATGTCGGACACGTTCCTGCGCACGTTCTGGGCCAGGTTCTGGAAGGTGGGCCCCAGCACCGCGATGCTCATCCCCTGAAACACAGCGCCCGGCGTCACGGACACGGACCCGGACACGGACCCGGACCCGCTCCCCCTGCCCGCTGCCCGCTCACCAGCCCCAGGAAGGCAGCGCACAGCGCCCCGGAGATGCACCACCGCAGCGCCGCTCCCTCCCGGCCGCCGGCTGCCGGCACCTCAGCGAGCTCCGGGCCCGCAGCCGAGCCCGGCCCGGCGGCGAAGCGGACATGGGCACGGCCATGGCCACGGCCATGGGCATGGGCATGGGCATAGGCACGGGCAGGCTGCGGCCGCTCCGCGCCGCCCATCGCCGCCGCGGCCCCGCCGCACCGCGGGCAGCGCCCAGCGGAACCGCCCCGCAACGCAGCGCAGCGCAAGGCGCGGCACGGCCCGCCCCGCCCCGCCGAAAATGGCGGCCGAGGCTGAGGGGGAAGGGGGATGCTGAGGGGGCTCGGGGTGCTCAGCACAGGGCAGGGCAGGATGAGGGGAGGCCTCATGGCGGCCTGCAGCTCCCTCACGAGGGATGAGGGGAGCGGAGGGGCAGGCGCTGAGCTCTGCTCTCTGGGGACAGCGACAGGACCCGAGGGGACGGCATGGAGCTGGGACAGGGGAGGGTCAGGCTGGGGGTTAGGGAAAGGGTCTGCACCCAGAGGGTGGTCGGGCACTGGGACAGGCTGCCCAGGGCAGTTTGGATGATGCTCTCGGACACATGGGCTGGTTTTTGGGTGGTCCTGTGTGGAGCCAGGAGCTGGATCAAACACCTAACCTGAAGCAGCTGGGGGTGGCAGAGGCACTCTTCCCATTGTGTCCTGCCTCTAAGACATAAAGCTTTGAAATTTTAAACAGGTTTCCCAGTGGGCAACTTGTTTCTGTCCGCCGGTTTTTCAGACAGTTTTTCAGCTGAGGTGATTTCACAACCTAACTCTAACCACATGTATGGCAGCATCCTATAGCGGCTACAGGTTATCTCTCTGCTGTATCTATATCTAGTGCCCGAGAAAAACACAGCCTTTTCCAAGAATACTGTGTAGCACAATCTACTTGTAGTTTATCTGCAATCAACCACCTGCAGCCCCTGGCAATTTTTTTTTTTTTTTTAACTGCTATTACTGAGCTTACACAATCCAAGTAGTTACAGTCTTATGCAGTACCACTTCAATTATATCCAGGAGACAATTAAGAATGCCCTTATGAAACCATGAGTACCCCTTTCTCATCCTGGAGCCTTTATGATCTTCCAGGAAAACCCCTACTTTTTGTTGCCAGTTGCTCAGAATTGGTTGGACTTTACCTGTGTCTCAGGGTCAACAGCAACCAAAGGTCCCCTTGGTGTTTATCGGGAGATTTAAAATCCCTTTCTCGGGGAGTTCATCTGTGTGCCTGGTTTTAAATTTCACATACACATCCCTTTCAGTCACACACCTCCTAGCGAGGTGTGGTAGTCAAAGAGCACCTTACTTGCACCATCCTACTTTATTTTATGTAAAACTTGCATTTTTTCCTGTGATCAAATCCAAGGGTTGGAAAACACTTCAATAAAACTATATTAAATTTCCAAATAGTTTTAAAAAAAAAAAAAAAAAAGTAATTCTTTAGGAACCTCTGTTATAAGATAAAGATACAAAATTGTTTGGTCTCCCTCTTCTGGGCAAACAAAAGTAACATTTAAGAGCAGACCTTTCAAAGGCCTTAAAGCACTTTCTTGCTGATAAAAGGTGACTCCTGCACTTGCCCAGCGGTCTGTTTGTGTGCTTCTCAGTGCAAAAGCAATTGAGAAACTAAGCCAAGCTTTAATGATCATTCTCATTATATCTGGGTGGTATGAGCATGCACTGAACACAGCAGATGATTTTTTTTAAAGTCTCTTTTTTATTTTTTGGGCTGACCTTCTCTAAAATTGATGTGACTTGCTCTCCCTGTGTTTCTTTGTATGCCCTGAGTCAGACACAAAACAGTTGCCTTTTTTTTTTTTTAATCCGCGTTAACATATAACTGAAACCAGACTCTTAAGACAACTCAGCATGAAAGGTCTCCTTGTCTTCTATGTTGAATGTGTCGTGTCATGCTCATAAAGCTTGCCAAGATGCACATACGTGTAGGGTCTCCTTCTAGCTTAAATTAAAACACTCTTGTATAAATCTTTGCTACTTGTCAAGAGTAGCTCACAGGCTTTTCAGATGTTTCTTCATTGCTGTTCAGCACGGAAGTGCTACTCTCTCAGAAAGGCTTTAAGGATTTGCCTCTCAGAGTAGGTGTTATTTTTAAGCCCCACAAACAACACCCCAAAAGATAATTCCGGGTTCGCTGTGTCTGTTTTAGTTCCCTGAGCTGTTCAGGACAGAAATGTCCCGCACGTAACAGCCACTGTATGCAGATCTTGGCAACCCAATGCCGTTTCTCCTGGCACTGGTTGTTAGCATGTTGCAGGCACAGCTCCAGCACAATAACCTGAAGGAGTGGATGCATGCATATATTATAATAATAATAATAATAATAATCTAGCTATGAGAAATAACCATGCAACATTTAAGTCTGGTTGCTCAAAGCCACGTTAATATTGTTGCAAACAGTGCAAAGTTCCTACGCTGCTGAACCTCCGTTCATAGGCCCACAGGTAGAGCACTCCACATGAAAAATGTACCAAAATATTTGTAATGTATCGCATAAGGAGACCTCCCCAAAGAAACCTATTTGCCTTTTTTCGTGCTTACAAAGATGTTTTGTACCGTAAGGGCGTACAAACAGCAACAACACTCGTGCTCTTATCAGAAGACATCTTTTTCAAATTTTAGTTAGAAATACAAGTAGCCCAGAGCCTAAGCCAGAACAAATAGGAACATCTCTCCCGTATCATCGGGGGGAGACGCTGTTTATGTTTGGTAAAGAAAAGGAAACACTTGGCCCTGCTACCAAGGGAAGGTGAATGAACCCCTGGGATTTACTGAGGCTGTCGATGAGGAAATGCTTCGTACTGCCAAGGTAAGTCGAGGTGAAACTGGCGCTGGGCCAGCAAGTAATCAGAGGTTCGCTCAATTACACTCGCACTTCATGTAGCAAAACACACAGAGTTCTTTAAAACACCACTGGAGTTTGCTCTACCAGTTTCCCCACCCTTCCTCAATTTTCCTTCTGCCTTTTGTGAAGGCAACTGCTCTGCGTGTTTGACATTAAACCCCAGAATGTAAAATACAGTACATAGACTTTTTAGAAGCAGGTAATGCTGGAAAGCCAGTAGTTCAGGTTTATAAACCGCAGCTCTTAAATTGGGTAGTCAGTGCAATTAGAAAGAAATGGGTTGCACAAAATATTAATTTAGGGGCAAATGCGATAGAGACTTTCCAATCGGAATAAATGGTAACAAAAGCTGCAAGGGCTTTTTATACAGAAGTCTGCACCCCAGATTCAATATCAGAATATAACACAAAATTACTCCAAAAAAGCTTTTCAGGAGAACCAGACTAAAAATGATAGACACAGTAACAAACGGGACACTTAAGAACTATCATCTTTATTCTGAATAATTTGAGATTGATCGCGATTACTTTAGCACCATGAAAGACATTAGACACTTTTTTTTTTGTTTTCTTTTCAAACCTTTCTAAGAAAGCAGAATTTTAAAGAATGGAGTTAAGGCTAGCAAAACGTGTATCCTTTATATCAAAAACAACATACAAAATATGACATCTATAAAGATACTTAAACATGTCAGTGTTATCAGTATTAGCACATGTTTTAGTATAAAATCACTCTAAGCATACATGGTTCTGAGACATTTAAAACGCTGACACCATCCAGAAAAGACTAAGGCATACCGAAAATATGCCGGTTAACGTTCCCAGAAGCCCACTCTGGAATTGCAAGGGCGCTATGCTTGTCAGCAGCGAAACGGGCAAGGGAAATTATTTTCTCAGCTGTCTCCCACGTTCCAGTGCTCCTGTCGTTAAATGCAGGATGGCTGTGTATGCCCTGGCCAAAACGTGTTGTGTTTACGTGTACGTACAGGCAGGCAGATGCACTCGTTGTCAGGGGGCCAGATCTGACAGAAGCGTTGCGGTGTCCGAAATCTGCTTCTGTACCACCCCCGTGGTGGAGCCCCAGCCTGCCCGAGCTGCTCCAGCTGACCCCCAGGGATGATCCTAAGGATAGGGGTGTTCCTTCGCGTCCTCAGACACCTCCTTCAGGGCTGCAAGGAAGCATCTCCTGCCCTTCTGGCATGCGCTTTCCGATGCAAGTAACTGAGCAGGGCGTTTCTGCTTTGAAATGGTAGTGTCCGTATTTTATACATGAAGCACTCGTCTGGCATGTGTGAAAACTGCCCTTGCGTCCTTCTGAGTTGACTCGGCCTCATTCTTCACTTCACAGAAACTTGCCTGATCTATCAGGCTATGGCTACGCTAAGGTTTAATGCAGGGAAGAGGTCTGAGAACAGGGAGGCTGAAAAAGTGTGGCCCACACGCAACATGATGGGCATCGACTGAAAATCCAGTGTCTCCAAAGGGAATTTAGGAATGTTTATGACCAAAGTATGAGGAGCCAAAGGAGAAAAATGTCAACTGATTACCTCACCTGATAGCAAATGTACCCCTACAGCTGGACCAGAGAACTCGTGGCTGTGTCATCTTTGACTTCACAGTTTAGGGAGGTTCATGAGTAGTCATTGGAGGAAAAGTTGGAAGAATTTTGAAATGTTAAAAAGGGTCTGGTTAAAAAAAAATATCTATATAAGAGTACATTCATTCGAAATGAATGAGTACGTTCGATTGGTACTTCAACAGTCTTCAAATATGTAGCCAGAATAAATCCGACGATACTTTTTATAAATTATGCTTTGTGTATTGTTGCATAGCATACATGTAGATGTAAATAAGAATCTGATGGTTTTTCAATATTTCAGACTCTTTGCTCAACGGATTTATTAGGATCTACAAGGATCTCATGCCTTCTGAAGAGACATCACAAGAGTCAGTCTCTCATAAAACCAACCCCTGGCTCAAAATTAGTGTTGGTTTCAAGACCTGGAGCATTAAGTTACGGCAGAGTAGAGCTAGAAATTTCAGCACACTAACATCTTAAATGAACTTCTTCCTACCCATTTTTTATTGAAGCCTCCCCTGAAAATATTTTATGGTTAAAAGGAGGAAGATGATTCTGTTTATAGGATGGGGGAGCAATGTATACAAAACTATGAACTATTCTTAAGAGAAGGATACATCTGAAGCTTTGGATGATTTAAGGGTTTCTTTCGAACTGAAGTAGTATCTTGAGCTTAGAATCTATCCTGAAAATGATTAAATCTGACATAAATCGGGTCATCAAAACATGAGTTCGACAAGTTTTTTATGACCAGGTTTTCACACCTAATTAAGTTTCATTACAAAAATCAATTTACATTTACTCAAAATTGACAATTCGGTGCTTTTCCACTTTTCAGAGTAACAAACATTTCTACATCACGCTGTCATTTTTTCTTAAGCGTACTAAATAGATGCTATTTGTGTTGTGTTTTTTAAATTATTTTTTACTTTTTTTTTTTTGAAAGGGGAGACAGGCTCATTTTTAAAACCTCAGGAGACACAGAATGCTATATATCTTTATATAAGTTTCTCAATGTTTAATTAGCCTCACTGCTAACAATCTGAACTTTATTTTAACTGCATCTTTCCTTATAGGACACAGTCCCCATGCTTGTGTCCAATACAGAGCTTTTTCTGTTGGACATCTCCCCCATAGATACAAACTAGCAGTAAAGAAGCTAACAGAATTCTCATGCATTAACTTTTTTTTATGAACTTTTATGAAATTTCACATTTTTCTGAGGCCCTTCCAATTTCAGCATTGTTGTAAAACAAGCACTAGCAACAGAAATGGCTTCATTATTACAGTATCATCACACCAACATAACTTCATTAACCCTAACTCTGCATCCCTCTCCCCTGACACCCCAAGTTCACTAGCTGCTTTTAAACACCGTAGTAGTCACGCCTAAATTATTATTCACTGTGTCCTTTCCCTGGAGTCTTTTTTTTTTTAATGCTGTTCATATTTATGAAAATTATTTTACATTTTCAGTTACTCAGATATGAGCGTTTGGATTTTTATTTACAGGCATGTCCTTAAAGAATCTGGCAATAATTAATCCATATTAATGTTATGTTGTTTCTATATTGTTTATAAAACTTAACAGCAATTACTTTATGTTCTCTCCCAGACATTTTATATAGATACTACTGAGCACCAAGTCAGGAAGATGCCATAACTACGTCAAGATGTCTTGTCAAAATAATTTAAAATTGCATTAGTGCTAAAAAGCAGCCTTAGTTTTGGTTTAAAACCCACAAAGCTAAACATGTGAAATTTAAGACCTGTGATGAATAATTTTTCATAAAGCAATAGGAAACAAGAGACTTTTATCAACATCTTAATCACCATTTTTTGCATCGCCCACATAGAAGATAATACTGAATAAAACGTTCTGCAGAAATACCCAGACAAGAACAGCATAGGCTGTTGTTATCGTTTCTGTAATGAAGGCAGCACTTTGTAGTTTCTTTAATTAACAATACTATTAACATTTAGTGACATTTTTAGAAGTACATAGGACATGCAGAAGCAGCACAAGTCCCAGCAAACCTGAAGGGACCTCTGTTTAAGGACTGTTTTTTTTCCTACCTCCACATACCTCATTAACATTTTAAAATCCAGTTCCCTTCAGCCTTACTCACGTGAGACAGGGATTGAAATTCTACAGTAAAAACAAGGTATCAGCTCTGGTCTGCAAAAATTAGGATGCTCTGCATGATTATATTTAAAGGACTTTGCATTTTGATAGATGTAAACACTCAGTAATGGTACTGCTAACAGAATGTTTCGTATCCCACAAACGTACACGGGCTTTCTGAGCAGTTTCCTACAACGCTGGAAAAAGGGAAAAACAACAGAAATGGAAGGGATATTAAATGTTATAATTTTAAAACACTATCCCCCTCCCTAAAGAACAGGCATTGTCATTGATTAAGAAAATGCATTTAAATGTGCATTTAGTCTTCAAGATCACATTTAGTTTACTCTGCTCTGGCACTTCTGAAGACAACGAAAATGGTTGGTGTTAAATGGACTTGAAGCAAAGAACATTTCAGTATTCCCACTGCGTTGCTGATCCATATCCACAAATAAACAATGGAACAACTTGGAAGTGTTTTATCTTAAACTGATGTTTTCATCTCAAAGTATCGTGCTTTCAAATATTTTTTCAGAGAAAGAGGTGTTCAGAAATACACACTTGACAAATAATACATAATACCTAAGAATACAGAAGTAGTAGGGACATATTTTAGGATGGTAAGCAACAGATAGGACACGCAAAGACATTTCTTTACATTTGAATAAAATACAGAGCTGTATCCTACACACAACTGAACACAGCTGTAAAGACCCATAATAAAGCTGCATGTTCACTCAGTGCAAAAATCTTTAATTGTTGAATGTTGTTTTAATAGCTCATGTATATTTCCACATGTTAAAAACAACTTCATATTATTGCACTTAAGATGTATTCTTTAAAGCTGTCTGGTTTTTAAGAATAAAAAAAAAAAAAAAAAAACTAAAAGGTACAATAGAATAATTTGAAATTTAGACTAATTCACAATACTGCTCCAAAGTACTGCTGTCAGTACAATTTCAGAACTATCAGGTATTCTGAGGTTTAGCGGAAAATAGATATATGTACACATACAATAGTATTGCATTAACAAAAAAAAAAAAAAAAAAAAGTTTCAATGATCTATCATTCAGCAGCTTTACTTTTAAATGTGTTTGCATTCTGAGCTCAGTTTGTGCATATTCAAAACCTATTCCCATATGAAATTTCATCCTTGATGTTCTTTGTTGAGGCTACTGTGAAAAATACGAATCAATGCAAAAAACAGGTGAATGATTAAACTGAGCCAGCTGAGGTTTTTAGAGAAAATAAAACAGATGTTTAATAATTTAGCCTTGTAATGCAAAATGATTTCAGAAAGAGCTAAGGGAATCTAGAAGATGCATATTCATGTCCATGATATAGAATTATGAAAGACTGTAAAACAGCATGAGAAACTTCACAGATTAAGTCAGTTTTAAGAGCTACTACATATTCCAGTATAAAACACCCATGGGTGTGCCTGCATTGAGTGGACCATAAAAGTTACTGAATAATCCTGGGTCAGTGAACCAAAAACAGCTTCCACACTTCCAGAAATACATTCTGATGAATTAGAAAAATATTCTCTTCACACACAGAATCACTACGCATGTACACACTAACGCTACAAAACTTCAAATACCTTGAAAATGTGGCTTGAAATCAAACTCAACGACTCATCAAAAGAAGTCCAATGGTATAAAAGATTCTTAGAGCAGTTTTGCAATTTGAGCAATAGTTCAGAAGTCCTTTAGTATCATATAGTATCTTCAGCCAAAAAGTAGAAACATAGCTTTGGTAGAATAAAGTTATGCTGGTACAGGAAAAGAAAGCATCAAAAACCTGATTCCATTTCTTTGACTGTTTTTTCTGCAGCATCTGACACCAAAGTGCTTTCATTTTCCAGCATTTTCTCAGTAGTTTCTCCGTCAACAGTTTTTGCTCTTTCTTTTAACTTCTGCCGTTCGTGGACCCAGGGGATGATACATAAAATAGCTCCACCGATAAGTGGGGGGACTCCAGCCAGGTAGAATGCTACATCATAGGTACCTAGGTGATCACGAAGCAGACCTGCAAAGGCAGAGAATTACCACCAATAAATGCTGGGGCCTTCGGAATACACAAAAATCGTGTCTCGTCTTTGGGTTCAGACATGTGAGGGTTGGCACAGATTATCATCATCACTAACCTGACTACCTGAAGGCCAAATATGGACGTAATGTTTGTAGAAAGGTATTTCAGAACTGATTCAAAGACTTCATGTAAAGAAGAATTCATAATGTAATCATTCAACTACTTAATTACCATCCACTGTTAAAAAACGTGTGTCATATTTCCTATTTGACAGTTATGCATTTCACCTTCTCCAACATTTTAGTCCTCTAATAAACTTTGAGAAATTCTCCCCTCTTTTGCTAACAGTTGCCTTTGATCAAGTTGCCTCAATCTTGTTTTTGATATGCTGTACATATCGCATTCCTGGCAGCCTCTTATTTAAAAAGAAAAGTGTGGTTTTCAGCAATTCACTTGAATCGCCCTTTCTCAAAACTACTTCTATCAGTTAAATTATATTTAAGTATTAATAGCTGAGATAGTATATACAGATCAGAAATGACCTAATCTATCCTGTTACAGCTTAATAATTCTGCTCTTTATAATGCTGCATAGGTCAGCTATGTCTTACTAAGAATCTGTCAGTAGCCCTCCAACACCTTAGAGTAAATTACGACCAGAAACCACTGATGGTAAATATTGTAGCTAAAAATCATTTTCACCTCACAAAGAACTCCCAATTTTCATCTTCAAAACTTGTATTTTGTCAAGCAGACTTCCATTAAAGGATGCTTAGAAGAAGGAACTAAAGTGACCAGAACTTTTATGCTCACAGTTGTTTTTACAAGAGCAAATTTTTGAGTCCATTTAATTTTTAGAGATTTTAACTTGGAGTCCTTCTGTTACACAGTCAATACATAGGCTATCACTTAAACAGCATGGGAAGTGTCAGGTCCTAAATCCAACCTGAAAACCTGCATTTCTCTTGAGAGGAATGTTTTACCAAAATATTTTTTATAAAAAAAACATCTGAAGCAAACTTTTTTAAAGTGAATCAATAATCCACAAGCAGGAATTAAATTCATTATATATTCTGGGGCACAGACAGAAAAATCTTCCAACGTAGATGCACTGCAGATGACATAGGAACGGAAAATTTGGCAACCATAGAGGCATATTTACAGCTACAGACCATGTTTATTCTCACCTGCAATGGGTGGACCAACTGTCATAGGTATTGACATGAGTCCAAGGAGAAATCCTATGGCCTGGGAGACATCCTGAGCCCCAACGAGCTCGAAGGCAATAGGAGCCATAATGCAAATGAAGCACCCATCAAACAGGCCCATGAAGAGACAGACAGCAATGAGACCTCCAAAGACATGGCACAGTGGAATCATCATAGACATCAAGCCGATAAAGAAGAATGAGGCCACCTAAACGTAACCATGGAAAAATATAAAAACATACTGCATCAAACCAGCAAAAACAATGGGAATAGATGAGCCTCCTTGCATTCATAGTGAATCAGATTGTCTGCCCATATTTACTTTAAGGTAAATAAGCATGGATTGCCACCATTACAAAGCCAAATAAAATGAACACTTCGAACTGTCATGACATGCGATCACAGAAATTCCAGCACTCGTTTCACGATTTTTCAAAATGCATTTGTAATAAACTGTTCTACCATGATTGTGTAAGGAAGGAATTTCCTGCATACCAACATCTCTTGGAAAGTTACTCTTCAATCCTTCCACAAACAAAAGCCACAAAATGTATTTAAAAAAAAAAAAATCATACAACTATAACACTCTATAATTAGACACCTCACTGCTGTAATTTAAGCAACAATATCAGTATTATTAGGAGCAAAGACTTGACGGTGCTTATATTCACAGGTGGTACCTGGAAGTCTCATTTCAATTTTTCCACACAAGCATCTTCTGTATTTCTGTTTATTCTTGTATATTTTTAATCTTCTATTTAATCTTTATATTCTACAAACTTTATGATTATTATTTGTTTGAAGTAAATTAAAAGAATATAAATACGTCTTTCTACAAAATGAAACAAAAAATCATTCCAAATAAAATCAAGTATTTAAAGAAAAGCAAAAGGTTATGCGCCACCCATATGTCAAGCACAGCAAACCAATGTCCCACCTAAATGCACAAACAGGTTTTCCACACAAGGCATAAGCATTAAAAGAAAACAAGGTCACTTGTCACTCCTAAACATCACAACTTTTTGAAGGGTATTGTTGACCAGATTAACTGTATTTTAATTATTCTAAGGTGAAACACAGCACTAAAACCAGAATCACTAAACTTTATCTGTAAGAGACAGAATATATAATTTTATTACTGAAGATACCATTTACAAAACAAAATAGAGTGAAACAGCTCCTTAGGGAGTGCAGAAACAGAAGAAAGACGAAGGCTGGATTTACTGGATAGAGCTTTTAGGAGCTGTTCAACTATAACACAGTCAAGTTTGAAGAAAAAACAGAGGTTTCACCTGCACTGGTCAAAATTCATTTTTAATAATTTTCACACACGATAGGATAATGGTATGAATGGTTGGACAGCCCAGAATAACACCTGCAGTGAAAATTCATTTTCCCTCCTAAAAATGCTTACTTGAAACAGAAGAGCTGAAGATGAAGAGGCAGTGAATAACCTAGCAAAAGTAAATGTGTTATTCCTATTTGAAACTAGGAGAAACCAGTGGTATGCAGAAGCATCAGAACTCATGCCCTAAATAAGTCCATGGCTTTTCAGTTGTAGCCATCCAACAAAAAGCATAAAAAAGCTTACGGAGATTTACTGCAAGTTTGATATGTATCTGATAAAAAGATCTGAAGGTATTTGTGCCTTGGAACACCTCAATGCCATCTTTTCACTTCTAAAACTTAATATTGAAATTTCCTGAAAGTGTAAGAATACGTACTGGGTCAATCTAAATGGATGAGATAAAGTCACAGTCTCTTTCATCAGGGAGTCTATACGTATATGGCAACAAATACTTTTTCTTCAGAAAGTTGGTTCTTTCCCAAGAATTTTTGAGTAATGCAGTACAGATAATAGCCATTAGATGTCTCCCTTGTTATTCCTCATTTTATAAAAAAAAAAAAACATCAGAATAAGAACACCCAGTAGCTGATAACATGTAAGTTATTACCTAAAGCTTTTCCAAAAATCTGAACTAAAACTGACACTTTCTAAAAAAATAAAAATAAAAAATAAAGTGTTTATAAGTGTGGAGGGCAAGAAATGGGTATCCATCTTCATCCCCAAACCTCAGCATTTCCCGAAACTGAAGGAACTTTTACCTCTTCCATGCAACTCTTTTTGCAAGTAACCCACTTCATTCAGCAAAACTTCTCAGCTAAGCACCTCTAATATTCTCGTTGGCTGAATCAGCACGTGCTATGCACAGAATATACTCTACACCAAATTATCACCTAACAAAGATCAAGAAAGAAGAACCAAAATCTTTAGTGGCGGAACATGAAGAAATCTTTCTGTATGCATCAAGCAGTTATGGGATAAAACAGGGAAAGCAGAATTCAGAGAATCATGAAAGGTTTTCCCACTCCCTTGCTAACGATTCCTAATTTCTGGCATTCCCAGATGAAAATTGTCAGTAGGTAGTAGCCATGTTTTCTTAACACTAAAAACAAAACCAGAAAGATCTAAAAGATTCATGAAGTTTACACCAGAAGCCCCTAGTATCAAAAAACATGTTTTTTGCTAGATTGTTTAAATCTCTCAAATTTGAATCCTCAGTCAGTTAATTCTGTTTACTTAATGGTTCCTGCAACCAGAGCCTTCAGAATACTTTTTGTATATGTGTATATTCCTTCAAAACCATGTGAAGACATACCTGTAAATAAACTTTTTTCGCACCGGGAATATAATCGGCAACTCTGCCAAAAATCAATCGGCCAATTCCTGAAGTAATGCCCAGGCACAGCAGCAGCACTTCTTCTCGCACATTGTCGCCAAATCTGTCTTTCACATGCTTCATCTGTTTAAAAAGAGGGTTGAGGAAATAAACAGGCTTTAGAACAAAAAGGAAGAGAAAGTGTAGAAAACTTTGAGTTAAATAGAGGTGATCTGTGAACCTCAGACTTAAAATACGTCTACAAATGATCCAACTCACTTATTCTACTGGGACGGGTTTTAAAATGTTTTTGCTGCACCAACTTACCAGTATTAAGTGCGATACAATAAAACAATCTGAGAATGTATTGTTGCTTTATTCACATTTTTAAAGGAACTTATTTCAAGAAAACAACAAGGCTAACACCCGCAAATTAAGGAGATCTCAAAAAGCATCCCCCCCAGGCACATTTAATATACCAGCAATAGATGCAATGTAATGCTGAATCCACAAATGATCCCTAGAACTGGGTGTGTCACTGGTTAGGTCATACTCTTGGGTCCAAGGGCACCAAATGATCAATGAGCATCACCACAATCCTGTTTCGTGCATTCAGGCAGATACACCAAACTTGTAACAAAGTTCAGGGGAAGAGCACGAGGGAAATGGGCAAAGCGGCGGAGGCTGCAGGGGGGGTCTCCCAGGCTGTCCATCCTGACATCGAGGGACAAGGAGGAAGAGGAGCAGGAACCACCAGCAGTGCCGAGCACAATGGCAAGCACTTGCAGGGGAGGGTGCATTAACAGCAATAATAAATAGGGCAGATAAATAGGGCAGGCACAGGGGAAGAACCATTTAACAAGTCACTTTGACCTGAGGTCCTGCAAGTAGACCATCAAATACAGACGTGATGAATTACCAGTATCAGTAATTCTAACTTCTCAAGTCATGTAAAAGAAAAAAAAAAAGAAGAAAAATCATAAGACTGGCTTGGTGGATTTGGATTTCTATTCCTTCTGGAGCACAAATAATAGCTTTTGTGGGCATTAAGGCACAATAATTTTAGACGGTGTTTTGTTTGTCATTTTGTTTGGGTTTTGGTGGTTTGTTTGTTTATGTGTGGAGTTAAAACAGCCACGAAGACCAGAAACTAGCCATCGGACAGACTTTTGCGCAACCACTTTCTGAAACACTGTTGGGCAACACCAAATGCACCAAAGTGGGCACAAAGAGATGTAGAAATTATCTGCATAGTCTTGTGATCGCTGTGCTCAGAACTAGTTCTGAGAAAGAAATTGTAGAGACTCAGAGGTAAGAAGTAATCTGAAGAAAGTGATTTTTAAGGCATGATGCAGTCACCTTGTCTCAAATGGTCTTCTGCAGGCTGACAGACCTGGCGAGCAAAAGCCACACAGCAATTTTTGTTATGAGTAATTCCGATTAAAATCACTCAAACTAGAGAATCCTTATTCCCCTATCTATAATGTAAAACTAAAGTTTTAGGAAGTACTTCTAGGCTGAAATGCTCAGGATTCTCTTGTTAATACACCAGCAGAGCCGTTTTTTTTTTCAACATAAACATTTGCATCAACATAAACATTTGCATCAAACATTTGGTTGATTTTCTTAAATATAAAATCAGTTGGTTTTTGTTTACTTATCACATAGTCTATTAAATCTACTATTTATTTGTCTAATGTAATTGATTTTTGTCAGAAAGGAAGAAAAATAAGGGTTGTTTTGTTTTTAAGCATGAACTTGATTGCAAGATACTTTCGATTTCTATTTTTGAGGATTTTTTCTTTCTTTTTAAGACCCATTTAGAAACAGAATCTGATGAAGTTTTTTTTTCTGGAGTGATACTTAATATAAAAGATAAGCTGTTGTACTTGATGGTGTTCTGTCAAAGGGGAGAAGAAACACTGAATTTTCCCACCCCTACCTTTCCGGGTCTGTCAACACCTGCTGGCCCAGCTGGCAGAGAAGCCCAGGTATTTTCTGCCACCCTTTCCACCTGTTTTGCTTTCATGTTCCTGCAGCCTCCAGCTCCCTTAATTAGCAGACCTCATTCATCCAATCCCCAGGGGTAAGATAAAGGTCTACATCTAGATAACTACGAGCTGTGCATCTGCAAATGAGCACCTGGATTTCTCAAAGCAACACTCCAAGGGTGAAACGCTGTCCTTTCTCAGGTCAACAGAGGGAAAGCATTAGATTCAACCAGCTGAGGTAGGAAAACAACAGCTACTTGTCTTCAGCTTCAAACATCTAAATTAGCAGTTATTTTTCCAGAATTCACTCCTTATACGAGCACCACAACCTTCAAGAGAGCTTCCAAGAAGACGAAAGGAGCAATTGTTTCCCCAGGAGGCCAGCAGGCAGTGGAGGGGGCTGTCCGGAGGTTTTCCAGACCCAACAGGACAGAGCCCTGAGTGACCTGGTTAAAAATTAACTATAAGTTAATTACATTTATTGATGAAGCAGCATAAAAGAAATACCCCCAGAATTCAGGATTTCCATTGATTCTAGCTGACAGTACTACTCAAAACCCCTCTGATGGATCATGGCTTGTGTGCCATGGTCCAGTTGCAAATCTCATTTGTCCACGTGTAGCAGAGGCCTGCAATTTTGCCTGAGCCAACCAGTACAAATAACGCAGCTCCAGAGGCTTAGGAGATAAGGAAAGCATTCCGAAGGAAATCTAGGATTACAGATCTCTAAATAGCACGTTATGACAGGAAATCTGCCACGCTTCCAAATTATGAAAGCTACGCATCTATAAATAAAAAAATCAGCAAATTATTAGGAGTTTTACACTTTTTCATTATTCTAATTTTAGTATACACATTTTTCCCAAAGGAAGTTTTGATTTTGATTTTTCTTTCCCAGACATTAAAAAAAGAAAAAAAAAAAAAAAGCCTACACAAACAAACTTTTCATTCTTCAGGCTTTCGAGAAATGCATGAGTCCTATAGATGTCCAAGCACTACGGTGATTCCTTGGAATTAAAGTGGTGACCCATGCCTATAAGTAACCAAGACGAAGCTTGGTATGAGGTGCCAGGTGAGGCTAAAACATAACCTTACACACAAAATCTATGATCAGAGACTAATCTATCATAGTGGCCATCCCACTCCATATGGGATCCACCCTGAGATATAAACACTAATATTCAGAACTGTTTCTTTTCTTTTTTTCTTTTATTTTTTTCCTTCTTTTTTAAAAAAAAAAAAAAACATTAATTGGCCCTTTTAGCCAGATAACTATCTTAAATTCAGACACCCCAAATAGCTCTAGACTTGTATAAAGCATGAAACTCAGTGGTTAGTCTAGGCACTGCCATATCTCCATAATCTATTGATTTGTGCATCTGTTACTAATGCGGCATTCAAAAACCCATTCAGTATTATTAGAAGACACGATGGCCTTGAACTCAGATTTTCATAGGAAATCCAATTATTTGTTGATAATTGAGCTCAGGTTATTTGTTCTTTCGAGCTGGAAGGGCAAGAAAGGCAAAAGACAGCAACAAATTAAGTGCACATCCAAGTAAAGGTATTAGCAATTGACAGGCCACAGTTGGAGCAGGTATAAATGGAAAAAATATACTGATGTTCCTCTTCAAGACTAAAACTAGATCTTCAAAATTTCAGAAAACTAAATGATTGTTTCTTTCACACATCATCTGAGAAAAGAACAGCCTTACTGATGCACAGACCTTTCTGTTCTGTTAGTGCCGTCACACAGCATCCTTCTTTCAATGAAGGAACCAACCATGTGTCTGAACAAACTGATTCCTTTCAAGGCCTTGAGTGCCTTAATAAAGATTGATCAAGAACTTTGCAATGAGCTGTCCTAGAAGACTGAAAGTTTCAGGGTGTGCTGAAAAACAAAACGTGAAATAGCTCTAGATAAGTCACTGTTTGGTCTATAACAAAAGAACTCAACACACACACACACACACACACACACACACACAAAAAAAAAAAGCAACTTGGTTTCCAGAGAACTGTACGATAATAAGCACATGGAAGATCATTCCATGCAAATACATTTCTGATCTAGACTCTGATGAAGTGTTTACTGCTGAACCAACAGCTCATGGACCAGCAACTTCTGAAGTAATCTTAACTCCTGAACATCAACTGAAAAAGTGATATTAATGCCAGTAAGTGTGAAATAGCACTATTAATACCTAACACAGAATGATAGCACTCCCATAAAAATGTATCTGAGATTGATGAAGTTTGTTTTTTTTCTTTTTTTCACTTTTGTTTTAATAAATCAAGTGTCTTCACCTGGCAAAAGTATGTGTATATATATGTTTCTGGAAGAGACATTCCCTTTTAGATATTTGCCACAACAGTGATACTTCCTCTTTCTAGCTCTGGCCAATTTATTCTACATAACAAACAAGGAAAGAATGCAAGAAACAAGGTGATTACTACCTGACAACCAGGAAATTTTCTATTGTTTCACCAAGTAAAGCAGATTAAACAGAATAATCTATACACCATAATGATTCCGAGGATCTTGAAAGACTGAGACAGCTGGGGGTGTTCAGACTGAAGAAGAGAAGGCTGTGGGGAGACCTCATTTGCAGCTTTTCAATACTCAAAGGGGGCTCACAAAAATGAAGGGGAGCAACTTTTTGCTTGGGTAGATGACAAAACAGGAGAGAATGGTTTTAATCTAAAAGAGGGGAGATTTAGATTAGATGTTAGGAGGAAATTCGTCATTCAGAGGGTGGTGAGGCACTGAATGCCCCATCCCAGGAGGTGTTCAAGGCCACGTTGGATGAGGGAGGCCCTGGGCAACCTGACAGTGAGTGGTATCCCTGCCCATGGCAGGGGGGTTGGAACCAGATGATCTTTAAAGTCCCTTCCAACCCAAAGCCATTCTGTGATACGATGATACGTATGGTCAGTTTTACTCGAGAAATTCAGATTATAACAGTTAACAGGTTAACTCTTGGGCCTATTTAACATAGAAAAGGCTAAGAATTCAGACTAGATAAAGAAAAACTTAGGTTGAAAATCAGTTTGGTTTGGTTTGTTTTCCAAAACAGCTTCCTGAAGAAGTTTGCCACCCAAAATAGTATTTTTTATTTTTTTTTAATCTCTGAGGAGATGTTAATGTTATCTTTAAGAATGTGTGGAGAATGAGTATCATCTCAGAGATTAAAACAGGCAACATATGCATATGACTTACAAATTGGAGACAACAAGGCAAGGGTCATTAACTGATAACCATTTTTTCACTTATTAGTCACAAAGGCTAATTAATCATTTTTAAAGCAATTAAACCAGGTCTCAGGTCTTGAAAGGGTGCATGCCAGCAAGGAAAGCCCAAACAAATATTCAGGGAATGGTGCAAGAAAACACGCTGGGGTCTGAGAGTAGCCTGAAGCAGGAAAAAAACCCTACACTTGCAGCATAAGATGGTCCATGACTTCTGCTCATTCCCCCTTCAGCTCCACTTTCTCTCTCAGGATATTTTCATGTCCTGTCCCCGACTAGAAGCTCCTAGCTTTTGGAGATGTCAGCAGAGACTGCAACCCATTGGATCCCCAAGAGACAGCTTAAAGAAATGGGCACAAGGATATGGATGGATTGGCCTGGCTCAAGCAGCAGCAAGACAGAAAAGGCACACACATCTCTGGGCAAGCCCACAGTGACCGGCAAGGATGAGGAGTAAAGCCAGGATATGCAAGAACTGAAGTGTTATGTGTACCCAAGGAAAGAAAGTGACTACAGCCCCCAACTTACAATCACAGTTTTACAAGCTCCTTCTGGCCCTCATCCAGCACTTCCTCAACCTATCTTACTCTCAGAACTGAACTAGCCACAGTGTCTAAAATTAGCTACTATCAGCAAGTCCTAGAAAGTTACAGGTCAAGCACATTTAAACAAACAAAAATAACCCTATGCTTAAACATCTAACAGATAGCATCCCAAGCTAGGGATCGACATAGATTCATAAAAAAATAAAATCCATGTCAAACAACCTTAATTTCTCTCCTCTACATGGTGGGCAGCAAACTTAGTCAACACAGAGGTTAGATGTAATTTATCTCGACCTTGGCCAGAGTTTTGACATTCTCACACACACAGCAGTTCTCATGAAACAGTTTGGGATACGTGATTTAGGTTAAACAACTCTAAATATGGATGTTGAACTGTTTGGAAAAGCTGTTCTTGAGAATAGTTACTACTGATTTATTGTAGAATTGAAGCCTGCCCCAATCTAAAATTATTTAATGTTTTCATTAATGATATGGACAGTGAAGTAGAGAACGCTTACTGGATCTGCAAATTACATCAAATGAGGGAATACTTGCAAGTATTGTGAAGAAAGACAATTTCAAGTGAGCAGTGTGAACTAAATACAATTAATTTTCATTAAAAAATGTATGAGGTAAATAATATTCAAAAAAACACTACTTGAGATTAAAAAATATATAAATAAAAAATCAGATCAATGAAAACAAGATGGGAGTATACTGGCAACAGTTCTTCAGAATGGGACCTGAAAGTTTGGCAGATCAAGTTTCAACGTGTTCCAATAATGCCATCGTATTGCAAAAATAATAGGAGGCATGTCAATTCATAAGGCACATGGTGTGATCTTCACACCCTGCTCTGCACCAAGGCCTCAGTTGGGTTCCATCCAAGTGTAGACATTACTCATAACTGGGTAGCCCATGGTTCTCACAATGGGAGTAAAGGGGAAAAAAAAGGGTGGAGGGAAGGAGGACGATGGGCTTAAGCTACCCCCAAAAGAAAGTTAAGAAAACCTTTCCAAAAGTGGAACAACTGCCAACTAGCAGAGATTGAAAGAAGCTATGGAGATTTTTAATACTAGTTGAGCTACAGTTGGATATTAGTTAAGCTTTAAATTGGGAAAAGTATTACGATTCCCCCACTGTTATTCTTGATGAATCAGTGATTTGATGGATGTATATAACTACAAATGCATACATACTGAATGTTGTAACTTGAAAAGTTTATTTGTTTAAGCTCTGGCTTGGTAAAATTCTGTTGAACATTTGATTAGTAATAAGCTTAAGATTGAAGGAAAACATTTCCTGACATAACATCTCACTTACATTTTAGAAAAATAGTAATTCTTTTCAAATCCTTGTAGCATTTACTAATGTGATAAATTATTCTGTATCAGGTTATGACTTGTCTAATTAAAAGCAAGCATATTATATGCTATGCTATGATTAAGAAATTATGTTATTCCAAAACAATGGATCAAGATATCCTGTACAAATATCCAGTTACAAGAAAATACTTTCATAATCACTGATGATTAACACTGTATGCACTAGGCCTACTAAAAAACACTTAGGCTAATTGTTCTAAGCATAATTTACCATGGATTCTCAAAGAGATAATGGGAGTGAAACTTGCAATATGGACTAATTTTGTTTAGCATACTTAAGCAAAACTGTAATACGGTTCTGCTGCTACACATCCAGTTTAGTCTTCCCTGACTTGAAAGAAAGAAAGAAAGAAAGAAAGAAAGAAAGAAAGAAAGAAAGAAAGAAAGAAAGAAAGAAAGAAAGAAAGAAAGAAAGAAAGAAAGAAAGAAAGAAAGATAGATAGATCTGTTGTACTATTCTGTCTAATATTGATTACGTTTTGGCCTTGACTTCCAGACAAACAAGGTCAAAAGAACTAGTCAGTCAAGTTAACAATCTTCTTAAGATGAATACCCCTCAAATTGAAAAACGTTTCTGAAAGACTGCTGCAGGACTGATTCAAGGTCTCTGGAATCTGCCCTATTGAAAAACTAAAGAAGTTCATTATTTCTGCTTCATGAGAACATTCCTGTTTTATAACTACTTAGACGAGAAGATGACAAAGTGAAACTCTGGAAGCTGGACTGAAATCGGAATAAAATTAAGTGTCTGCATAAAGCAAAGTAGTTAATGTGGGAACAATTTAGGAATAGTTAAACTAAAGCTTTTATAAAAAGGCCAGTTTCTATTTTTACAAAACGATGCTATTAGCTCAGGTGAGTTTTTCAACTTAACAGCAGAATTAGAAATAAGATTAACAAGTAAGATTATATAATTAATTCATGTCAAAATAAAGCAGCTGATTACAGCAGCTCCTTCTAAAAATCTTGAACACAAAGAAAATTGTGTTTTTTACGTGTCTTGAGGAATAACGTAATGTGAAGCTAATTTGATGGCAGGAGTTGACTGGTTAATAAAATAGGGATTCATTCATGTACCTACATAAATGTTACAATGCTACTATCTTCTTCTAAGACAGGCTGACTTCCTTAGTCCACACAACAATATATTAGGTCTGTTAGGACTAGACTCTTGAAACAATAGGATTCAGGTAAGTGAAATCAAGTCACATTCTCAAGCCTTCATTCAGCTGCCACATAACTTTGCGGGCATCCACAACACTTCAATATTTAAGATCTGCTTGTGGACATGCTCATCATCACCTCAGTTTTGACAGGGCTGAGTGAAGTACCTGTCTCATTCTACTGGGAGACACAGGGGAAAACAAACCACACCTCTCAGTAGCCTTGATTCTAGATGGAAGAGCCAAATAACGCTGACAAATATCTACCAGATCAGGGCCCAGCAAAATTCAATCCAGTAGTTGTATTTTCCTTTAAAACGCAATAAAAAGATATGATAGTGATAGACTCCTCTTACAGAGATACAGCCCTCACTCAGGGTATAGACATTTGTGTAGTTTTCTTTCCAGCCTGAAGCAACCTAAAACCATGCCTCCCCTTTCCTAGGAAATACTCTACTCTGTAGTAACGACTTAAATTTTAACTCAATCAGCAGGAAAGAACCTGGAAAATAGATCATGACTTCACTCGCAGCAACCAAATGGAAACAGCTAGGTTTCAAGATTTCCTCAAAGGAAAGCACAAAATACGTGAAAAGAAATTCACAAGTCTGAACAAAAACTAAGGAGCAAAGAGGGTTTCTAGGCAGCTCTTCCTGGAGCAGAAACTGGACGCAAAAGCTAGTCTGCATGAGTGAAGGAAGGTTCTTCACTTAATTTTGATGAATAGGTTTCTCGACTCTGGATGAGAATAGTACAAAAAGAAAGTCAATTGTGATCCCAGGTTTCTGGGCACCTATGGAGCGGAAAGAGTTTAATTCAGGCTACGATGCTTCAAGCACCCAAAAAGACGGGAAGCTGAGTACCATTAGAATAGCATTAAATATATATTTATTTATTTTATTATTCTCTGACTTAACTATATCCTGTCCGATATTAGAATAGTTTGTATTATCCAAAAATATATTAATTAGAGACTATTAGAGACTGATACAAGGAAAATTATAATGTAATTCAGACCTCTCAATCTGCTAGCATTGCACAGGCAAGAAGTTTTGCTCTATGCTTCATTCAATATCCTTCAAAGTCTTACTGAATATACTGCTACCTAATGTATTTTATTGCAGTGAACTGTCATTTACTCTCATATCTGGGAGGGGAGGGAAATACACACATTTCACTTACTATTTCAGTTTCTGTTCTTTCTGTACTTACAATTTTTACTCTTCTCCAATACATACTTGGAAAACAGCTTAAACATGTTTTCATACAAAGTAGGATTTTTTTTTTTATTTTCACTCCCACCACCCTCCAGTGTCAAAAGTAGATAATAAAAACTAAAAAGTAGTGAAGAATAAATGCTGCCAGATCAACGTTGAGAAATACTGAGAAAGAAAAGAGGTGCACAGGATAATTACAGAAGTGGGTAAAGGGGGAAAATTTCACTAACCTGGGCAGTCAAACTGCAGCAGATGTTGAGATCTGAAGGGAGATAAATGCAAAGATTAGCAAAGCAAGTAAAGCATGGGGAGCCACTGAAGATTTGAGGTCTCAGAAATATCCTCCTTAATTACACTGGACCCTTACAAAACCAGTGCCTTGCTAATTTTTTTTTTTTTTTTTTTTTTTTTGGGGGGGGGGGGGGGGGGGGGCAGAAATATGGTAGATAAAGTGGATGAGAAAGGTAATAAAATCAACAGGTATACCTACAGCTTTATCTTCAGATTTCCTAGAGTATGGAGAAATATCCTTTTGACACAGTTACCTGTTAGTACATCATTTAAAGATACTATCCTATCTTTACAAAACATACTAACAATAATTTCTGGGAAATGAATGATGTAGTAGCCTTCAGGCAAATGAATGATGGAGGAGATCTGAAAAAATTAATGGGTTTCTTGAACAGCAACCAATGAAAGCAAGTGAACATGATGATGGAGGGTGATTTTTTTTTCCATTTTTAGAGTTAAAATCCAGATGTACCAATCAGATATTAAACACTTTTTACACTTCTTTTTTTTTTTTTAGCAGCAAACTTGTGACATAATACGAGTGGTTCCCAAAACAGAGACAATATTTACCTTACAAGAACTGAATTTCTTCAGGATGTGCTATGTGTACACGCTTTACTGTGGATGTGCATGCATTTTAAATGTTTCAGTTGAGAGCTTTTTGGTTAGTAGAGTCCATATATCATACATCGTACTTTTCATCATTCTCTGCACTCAGACATACAGGACAGCATCTATAGCTGTGCTGCAATTTGTCTCCAGTAGGGAATCCAGGGCACAGGACTTCAGGGGAGGGAAGAGAGGTGCAGGACTAGGACTGTGCACACAAAAGTGTCATTGTGAGCAATGGCTTGGGTCCCGTGAGCAGTGCATCAACTAGTGCAGCGAGATTTAGCCTGGCCACCCTCTATCCTGTGCGGATAGAGCAGCTCAGATCTGCCTGGAGAATGTTGGTGGTCACTACCCAGTGTGTATTTTCCAGTATAATTCTTTTTAAGGAACTAAAGCTTTTGCCAGGGGGAGGTGTAGTTTATAGGTGGAAAATAGCTGTCTTTCTGAATGGGCAGAATAGAGAGACTGTACAGTCCCGAATAAATAAGGCCTTTCACAAACCGAACACACACAAGCGAATACAGTTTTCAAAATACATAGCAAGAACTTTGAGTAAGTTCCTAGGAAAACCGAGTACAGAGGATCTCATGAGAGCCTGGCTTTTTGCTTCTGAGTTGCTTGCACAGGAAGATGGTTTGTACTGGCAAGTGTTCCACGAGGCAAAGGTTCAAGCATGCATGGGGACTAGATTGAATTCGCACAGCAGAAACAGATCTCTTACGAGCACAAACAAGGCAAATCAGTGCTACACAGCTGAGAAAGAGGTAGAGACAAGAAGTCAAAGTAGCTGGCTGGTAAAGAACAGGGCTGAAGGACAGATCATGTTGGTTCAATTTAAGAAGGTAGTCCAATTGGGGAGAAAAAAAAAAAAAGTTGAATCACAGGAAAGCAAGGATCTTGCCCTCAGGGAAGAAAAAAAAAAATAAGAAAAAAATCAAATCTGCTTAGCAACAAAAATCTGCATCATCTATGATCCATATATGATCCATATCAGCAAGCTCCCCTGTTCACTATGTTCTTTCTAAAGTGGAAAAAAAAAAAAAAAAAAAAAAAAAAAGACTTTTCTTTACTAAAGAGCCAGAACTAAATGGATGTCGTAGCAAAAGATGGAAACTATAGAGCAGAAGACAG
Organism: Netta rufina; assembly: GCF_964035555.1. Classification (NCBI taxonomy): domain Eukaryota; kingdom Metazoa; phylum Chordata; class Aves; order Anseriformes; family Anatidae; genus Netta; species Netta rufina. The sequence continues at coordinate 73,900,144 of NC_140125.1, read as the reverse complement.
CAGTATCTTTTTGCAGACAGACTACAAACGTGGGTGTAGCAGCTAGATCCAGCAACTTCAAAGTAACAAACAGAGATCTGGAGACAGACTAAGCCACACAGCGCAGATAACTAAGCCTACTGGAGCTGTCTGATTTTGTGATGCAGCCTGGAAGGTGAATGAGTTTGTTTGTATGCATAAACAAGTTCTTATGACTAACAAAGAACTTCACAGAGACTCCAACCATCCCCATGCCCCTCTCCACAATAAAAAAAAAAAACAGCCCTCATTAGGATGGTGAAGATTTTGCACTCCGATTAGCTTCCTCCTGAGAAGCAGACTGCCTAAATCATTGCATTTGTTGTTGTTTTTCTATGACAGCAAAAATAAAAAAAACATTTTGAGTGTAGGTGCCAGTCATCTGTTCTGATGAGGTACAACTGAAACAACTTAATTGCTTTAAAGCAGTGAATTCCCTACATGGGGGAAGGACTATGACCTTTCTCTCTGATCACAGAAAATACAATTTCAGTATTGCCCATCACAATATTTAAACCCAGAGATTATCTACGAGAATGGATTCTTACATTCTCAAAACAGTTCGCATTTTGTGCACACTGTATCTGTCACTAAAACCAGTGAGCTTCTTCCCCCCCGTGAACTGCTCACCGGTGCTTCTGCCCTGCGTGTCAGCAGAAAGTCCCTCGCAGAAGGGCTTTTTTCTGCTGACATTTCCTCTCTTCCAGGAGATTTCCTACTGTCGAAGGTATCGGAAGGATGGCTGAAGCAGCACGGGAAGAGGAAAGAGAAGAGATGACTAGGCACGCCAGGTGGGCAATGCTGACTCAAAGCCTCCAACTGGGCCAAGGGCCTCCGAAGGATAACATGGCCAGTCACTTAATCCCTGCCACAGCTGCCTGTGGCTGAGCAGAGCAGGGGTGACTGGCCTGGGAGGAATGCATAACATAACTGGCTCTTCTTCCCAGCTGTTCCCAAGCTCTATAAAAAGAGAAGAAGGCTGAGCTGACGATCTTCACGCAGCATACGCATCGAACCTCTCAACTTTTCCAAGCCCCGTATTCCTGGTTTACGTACGGAAAAGCACAGCAACACAGAGGACATATCTACTGTGGGATATTTTTATTCCACGGTGAGAAGCAGGGTCTCTCTTTCTACAGTGATCACAGCCCCACAAGCTGGTGCCCGCTGCTGGCAGCCTGGCCTGTTTAGACACTAATCCTTCACCACATTGGTGCAGTTTCCGCAAGAATCTGAACAGCAGTTTACCAGCAGAGGCAGCCAAGCACATTTTGAAACAGCATAAGATGCCAGCAGAACCCAGGTCTGTACCTAATGGCAGTGCTGGGGCTGCTGTATCTTTTTGAGAACACTTTTCATCTGGCCAGCTGCTTTGAAGCCTCTTTAATTCTTAATTTGTGAGGCATTTTCTCTTACAATCCAGTTGATGAAAATCTTCGAGCAAAGTCCAAGGAGATGCTTTGTTTCTCAGTGGCAGCTTCTAGTACCTGAGGCAATATCCACCTGCTTATTCCAGGAGCTGTGGCTGCGCTCTCGCTTCCCTGCTCTTTGAAGGTCCAGCTCAACCTATTCCTGGTATGTGCAGATTCATAAAAGCAACGAAACACTGAATCTGTGGCATCTATGTATGGAAGGGCATAAATCCATTATTTAAATCTGGATCCCAAGATAGATTTTTCCAAAGAATTTGTTGGAAAAAACAGCCAGGAGGACACCACATCTTAGACCTTAAATCTGAAGCACACAGACACAGAACACAGGCATTCCATAACCAAAAATCTCTACATACACAAGTATGCACCTATGGAACATACTGTTGCACCTGTGGAGCATACTGTTGTTTTGAGGTTTGTTTGTTGATGTTGTTTTGTCTTAAAAAAAAAAAAAAGTAATTTATATTTACACTATTTTAATTATTCAATTTTTCCATTCAGTTTTTCACCCTACATTTGAAATACAGGACTGAAGGTGTCAAGCACTGTAAAAAAAATAACATGACCTATCATTGGCAACAAGACATATTCAATAAAAGCAACTGCTACGCCAAACCACATCTTTATTTAAAACTGAATTGATGGAGGTGTTGTAAACATCCCAGGACAAATTACTACGGGACTGAAACATTGCACACAAAGTGTTAAGATGATGTTCTGCAGCCCTATCAGTATTCCCCACATTGGCTGACTATTGCTATCAAAACACAACACAGTACTGGGCCACGTTTTATGAAATGTGTCATTTCTGACAGTCCTAAACTCAAACTGAACCTACCTTAGAAGAAACTATTCAGTGACAACACCCATTTTAAGCAGTATTTATTTTCACCCTGCTAAATAAAGCACAAAAAAAGCAAGGGCATCTTTTTTAAACTGCCTAGCATGCTATGTCACATTTTAAACAGAGTTGAAATACCAAGTTCCTAAGAATTAACAATGTATGATAAGAAGATACTTAAAATTGAGAGGAGTGTTGGCCATTTGCTTTAGTAATCCCATGAACTATTAACTTCCTATTCAACAATCTGAATCACTGATTATCACTGTTTATAATAAAACTGAGTCAAAACCTACATATACTAATTCTCCTAGCCCAGTTCACCAAAATTGTATGGAATGGAACACGCACTAACAGAATTTGACATCAAGCAAGTTGGGCTAAATAAAAGTTCTCCTTTTTTGATTCTCACCTTGAAGAGACAAAAGGAATATGACGTCTATTTCAAATATAGCAGATGGCTGCAAATCAGGCACTGGTAACTCACGCCAGCTAGCACACCATATAACTTGCTCATTTGTTTAATTTTGGTTACAGCCTAGTTCATGGGAGGTTCTTTTATCTTGTTTTAACAGACTTTTGCTCAATCTAGCAAACATGGAGAGGCTGGATAAAATTGTGAAGGCATGGCTCTTATTCCAAAACCCAAAATAAACTTATATATCTTTCTTACCTCCTCCTTCCCAATATGCTTCAGGAAACACGAAAGAAACAGAAATCCGTTCTGGCCTCAGAAGCAGACAGAGCCAGATATTATATTACTGACCAGCTGCAGTGCCAAGCCAGCAGGCAGCAGCTGATGTGCTGTGCCTGTAGCACACCGTGCCTGCAACCTTCAGCTCTGCTAGGCTCGACTGGTGGCACACAACTGGTAGGCACGTGGAGCATGTGCCCGCTTCACGGGTGGTGTTTGGAGATCCTTGGAAACAAAGCTGAAATCCTGATAAAAGGTAGTAGTACACAGGTAAAGAAGATGGCTGGGCATAGTTTTCAAGTTGGACAGGCCCAAGGCAGGCCTTCTCAGCAGCAGAGGAAACTCTTACTTTCAGGAGAATAATTTACAACTCCATCCCTAAATCTTTCCTGGAGCATCATATGTAGATTTGTTTTCACTGGGCACTTGCAACCAGCAGCAGTCTAGCAGCCTGACTATTGCCGACCATCCCCAACAGCAGAAAGATTTCAAGAGTTTTAGCATAATGAAAGCTGTCAGTTGTCCAAGCATGAAATCCCTTTTCCAGTCTTGCATACAAGTTTAACAACACAGTAAACCATGGCACAGTAGTAACTTTCATTTTCTAAAGCAGAGGAAAGTAATTCTTGGTTTGGAAGATGCACAAACAAAGGTCATTTTTCTTTTCCTTATAGCCTTCAATTTATCTGGACCTTTTGGAAGTACATAAAATCTGTTTTTTTTTTTTTATCAAAGCAGACAAAACTAGGTTCAAAAAAAAAAAAAATCCAGAGTTATCTACTGGAGTTTAAGTATTTGTGTTGAAGGGCAGAATTCATGCTGTTCCTTCACAGAGGTGTTCTCCAACACTTGCATATTCAGACTTTCAAATACAGATCCACAGAGACCTTCTAAAGTTTTAGGGAGTCCTCCAAGCATACAGTGGGACTTCATAGATCAGGTAGATGGAAAAGACCTTCAAGATCACCAAGTCCAACAAACCTAGATAACTCTACACATCATTGCCCACCAGCAAATAGCATTACAGTTCTTTACTTATTCATGTTTTCATAAAAGTAAATTCATCTTTCAAGTGCCCAGTTATAAAAAATACCTTCCCTTTGAAATCATTATGCTAGCTACCATTTATATGAATGAAATGTGTAAATACAAGAACGAAAGCTAAGCTGCTTCTTGTTTAGAAGGACTGTATTTAAAAACAGTGGGAGCTTACTACACATTATTTAAGATTTTCCTCTGGTTTATAGGAGGAGTAGAGCAATTATACTGTAAAATTAGGTATTTAATAGAAAAAATAAAATTTGTGGGTTTCAGGGTTTGTTTTTTTTTTCAGTAATAAGACTTAAAAGTAAGGAGTTCCTACAAGTTGGTAGAGCTTCCCCTCTCAAAAGGGACATAGAAACCAAACTGACTACCAAAGTCTTAGTTAAAAAGTTAGGTTTCATTATTCCTCTGAATCAAAAAAAAAAAAAAAAAAAAAAAAAAAGGCATTAAAAAGCATTTAAATCTCTTACTATAATTTGGAGGCAGTTTTAAAATAATAGATTATAAACACTGTTGAACTATTTAAAAGTAGGATATCAACCATTATATTACAAATAGCTTCCATCAAATTTTTTTAGGATCACAGAATATTCCCAGTTGGAAGGGACCCACAAGGATCACTGAATCCAACTCCTGGCTCCACACAGGGCCACCCAAAAACCAGCCCATGTGTCTGAGAGCGCTGTCCAAACTGCCCTGGGGAGCCTGTCCCAGTGCCCGACCACCCTCTGGGCGCAGACCCTTTCCCTAACCCCCATCCTGACCCTCCCCTGTCCCAGCTCCATGCCGTCCCCTCGGGTCCTGTCGCTGTCCCCAGAGAGCAGAGCTCAGCACCTGCCCCTCCGCTCCCCTCGTGAGGGAGCTGCAGGCCGCCATGAGGCCTCCCCTCAGCCTGCTCTGCTCGGGGCTGAGCACACCAAGACACCTCAGCCGCTCCTCACATGTCTTGCCCTCCAGACCCTTCACCCTCTTTGTAGCCTTTTCATGTACTACAGCTGTATTTTGCAACGAGATTTTTTGCCAATCTGATATGAGGGGGAAAAAAAAAAAAAAAAAACATATTCAATACTTGTATTTTAGAGGTTCTGCTTGGCTAGTCTTATCCTTCAATTCTCTGGAAACATTAATAGCTGTATCTAATAGCTAATAGTATTCTTGGCTGCATTAGGCAAAGGATTGCCAGCAGGGCAAGCGGGGTGATCCTTCCCCTCTAACTCAGCATAGCTGAGGACATACCTGGAGTACTGTGCGCAGTTCTGGGCCCCCCAGTACAAGAAAGTCCTGGACAGAAAAGAGTCCAATGGAGGCTGCAAAGATGATCAAGGAGCACCTTTGAGGAAGAGAGGCTGAGGGAGCTGGGACTGTTCAGCCTGGAGAAGAGGAGGCTCAGGGGGATCTCATCAATGTGTATAAATACCTGAAGGGAGGGTGCAAAGAAGACAGAGCCAGGCTCTTTGCAGTGGTGCCCAGTGCCAGGACACAAAGCAAGGGGCTCCATCTGAGCACCAGGCAGCACTTCTGTGCTGTGTGGGTGACAGAGCACAGGCACAGGTTGCCCAGAGAGGCTGTGGGGTCTCCTTCTTGGATGTCTTCAAAAGCCCCCTGGACACATCCTGGGCAAGCAGCTCTGGGTGCCCCTGCTTGAGCAGGGGTTGGAGCAGGTGGCCTCCAGAGGTCCCTTCCAAAGCAATTCTGTAATGCTTACCCTACAGCACTTCCCCTGTATTCCCCTGAACACTGTTTTATTTCAGAACATCTCTACAGAATTTTTGAAAAACAGCATGAGATCTAGAGTCATAGAATCATTCAGGTTGGAAAGGACCTCTAAGGTCATCAAGTCCAGCCGTTAACCCAGCACTGCCAAGGCTACCACTAAACCACATCCCTAAGCGCCACATCTACATGTCTTTTGAAGACCTCCAGGGACGGTGACTCAACTACTTCCTTAGGCAGCCTGTTCTAATGCCTCAGAACACTTTCAGTAAAGAAATCTGTCATAGTGAAGAAAGATGTCACCCTAGCCTCGTCATTGAATTAGACTATTTAAAAGGACTATTCACTGTTTTACAGAATAAGATCTACTTATCATTAAAAATTAAGTAACAAGAACCAGCCATGAATAAAAATCAGTTTATAACTGCTCAAAAGCAAACCACTGCACACCCCTAGGTATTTTTTTTCTAATGTTAGTATGCATGATCCAGAGTCAGTAACCTCACCAATGTATTACCAGAACGCAGTAATGCCGCCTGCTATATTATACACAAACTGAAGGGCTTATAAAGAGTGAGAAAAATTTTGATAGAATTCAAGACATTTATTATCATGAATCTTACTGTAATGTCATGGATGAATAATAAATATTAATGTGATATCCCTGCTTTCACAGTGCTTAGTAAATCTACTAGACCATGCCCTTTATCAAATGCTCTTGAATGGGAGGATGAGAGATGATGTAAATAGCACAGCCCATTGCAGGTTTGGTGGTTTGTTTTCTTTCCCCTTTTAACTTCTTGGTTTGCAACACTTCAGTTTAGACAGCACCACCAGGGTTCAAACATAACTCACCACTGTATAAATTCATCTTAACTACACTTCATGTAATGCATCTCCCAGTTGCATCTAAATGTCTTAGATTAAAAGTGTACACATCAAAAAAAGGTTCAGTACATGAATAAGAAATGGTTGATTGCCAGATTCCCCACCATCAGAAACTAAAACTGTAGCAGTTATTGTAAACAGTGATAAAAAAAATGTTGAAATGGCAACTAGAAGCCCCAAGATAACAGGGCCAGAAATATGTGCTATAGTGATAAACCACAAAACTAAAGTCTGAGAGACAGATAAATCCTAATCTTTTGCATTTAACAAAAAAAGGAAAATAGCTGATAAAATATAGCCTAAAATGCAATTTTTAACAAACATATCATAATTTAATGGAACAAAAATTAGAAATCAGATATTTTTCCCTTTTCCTGCTATTTACTCCTTCCTCCCATTATACCTCTAAAATGCACAAGTACCATTGGCAATGTTTGCAGCTGAGTGGCAAAAACAACAAGCAATCCTCCTTATCACCCTCTTCAGAATAGCACAGAATATTTTTCAAATGTCTCTTTTCATGGTTAAAGTATTTTACATCTTTCTTGCTATAGAACCTAAAGTTGAGAATGACGAGCTAAAAGTAGACTAATGGCTTAGTCTACTGGTTTTGATTAGAGCCCTGGAATCTCCTTTAATCACAAACATCATCAGAATTAATTTCATGTTTCTCCCCAAAACATCTTTAACTTAAATGTTGATTCCTATCACTGATCTTAGTTCATAGCACAAAGGGAAATCAGAGTACCTTTAAATACATCATATGTAGGAAAAGATCTGCACTTACCAAGTGGACATAAGGCACAAAGTATCCAAAAAGTGCAGCTGGAATCCCAAAAGCCCAGATTCGGTAACTCATAACTTTGAAAACGGAGAAATTGAAAATCTTTTTCTCAGGAGGAAATCTGAACTTGCCCTTCTTTGCTACCTCCTTGTCTTTGGCGTTGGAAATGAGGGGTTTGTACGTAAAGCCAGCCAGGAACAGAATAAACATGAGGACGCACAGGACCCGTAAGGTGTTGAACAGGTCAACAGAATCAATCAAAACTCTCAAGAGGAAGGGCAGTGTCACAGTGAATAAGCTGCTGCCAGCAGTGACGATGCCATTCACTAGTCCAAGGCGTTTCTTGAAATAGTGCCCAAGAATGACCAAAGACGGCTGGTACGCAAATGAGCAGCCGCAGGCAAATACGACTCCATAGGTGAAATACAGAGGTTCAATGGTGCTGTATCAAAAGAAAAGAAAAAAAAATAATGTTTCGTTAAGCACTTACACTCACATTGAACTACCATATACAAGAGTTTTTCTAATGAATTGACATATTTTCAGAAGTGAGTTAAGAGTTTATGTGTACTTGTGGTTGAATTACACTGTGTAAACTTAATTAACCAACTCTTTTTTCTAATGAACATTTCCTAGAACTTCATTGAACAGAATTAGTTAATTCAGTAGAATTATACCAAGTAGCAGTTATTTCAGTAGAATTATACCAAGTAGTCTGAATAAAATTTTAAAAATCATTGTCAAGATGAATGCGCTAAATATAACTTTAAACATATTTGTGTTTTGGTTTTTTTAATTATTATTTTTTAGTGTTTCTTTTGTTTGTTTAAATATGATTATATTGCTTTGGCTTACACATTTCTTCCTTGTTCTAGCAGTTCAAACATAATATTTGGTCCTCCTCATGAACCGAGAAGAATTAAACATTTACATAGCTTATTATGAAAATACAACAGCAAAAGCAGTAAGGATTATTAGTAATAAAAAGATTTTTTTTTTTACGTTTTGGTAATGTAAACCATTATTAGGAAATGACAGAAGTTTAGTTATTATGATTTAAGACAAATATTCCCTTCTTTATCATATATTCTAAATTCTTTGTTTTGATTCAGATACTGGATATGCCAAGAAAGAAAAAAGAATTAATAATGAAGTATTTCAGCTCTTGTTAAGGAGGATCCCCATCACAAGTTTCTCCACCATCACCTGCATACAGCATGACTGAAATTAATTAAGGCCATTGCACTATATCACAGACAGACATAAAAAGCTCATTGAGCAAGAAATCTTAACAGTATGTAGTAACAGTGTTAGTATTAAATTAGTACTCTACTATCGATAATTCAAAGAAGACATTTTTACATTTTGATGAAAGAGCACGAATGTGTGAAAAGCATTATAACAACTTTCTAAAGTGAAATGTGATTTTTTTACTTTTTTTAAATATATATATATATATGTTTATAAATGAACCATAGGTTCTTTTTAATCTGCTAACACCTGCTTTTAAAGCAGTTGCAGAAAAACAGTTTATTTATTTATTAATAGTATGAATGCTTTATTTGGCGTGTTTCACCACAGAACATTAGCTGCCAGCATCTCTGCATGTTCTGCAAGCTTCCCATGCAATTACAGAAATTCTTAGAAAACAGTATTTGATTAACCATCAACTATGGTGCTGTGTGTAATTGTGAAAAGGACTACATGTGTAACATTATTGTTGCTTTCGAAACTAAACTATCAATTTATAAAACATTAGGTAGCCAAAAGAAACAGTGCAAGAGGGAAAGACTGATTACCTTAAGCAATGGAAAACATCCAAGAAAAATAAAATCAGAAGATATAAAATGAGAGGAGGAACATAATACAGTAAGGACAAATAACTTTTGCTTCCTTTCTGTGGATTCAAACAGTTTGCAGTATGATATACATAAAAAAAAAAAAATCTCCTGCACTGCAAATGCTCTTACATCTCAGCTTCCTAAGAGATACAATTTGTATCAAGTATGTATGTAACAAAAGCAGTAAATCATATTTAGATTTGCCTGCTGTATGAAATTTCACCACTTCTAGAACACTTCTCTATCTGAACTATACATCCTCAATTAACTGATAACATCAGCATAAATCATTTTATAGTGTGAGTAACACAATAAAACACTAAGAATGCACATTAACCTGTAATGTACTATAATAAGAACTCATCTCTCATCCAAAGCACAAGTGCTGCTCAAATTCTAAAACAAAATTCAAACAAGCTAAAGTATTTTTTAAAATCAGTACAAAATAACTTCCTTTGGCATGCAGCTTCTGTAGTGTTGTTCCAGTGGATATCAGGGAAATGTATAAAGATGACAACCTTTTCTACAAAGGCAGGAAACAACTTTCCTTTTAATGTAGCATTAATGAGGCTCTGTTAGTATTTATCAGTTACCACAATATTGTGTTAAACAGGGAGAAATGACTTTTCCAACACATATTCTTTAGTTTCCACCTCAAATGTGGTGACAAGCCTCTTAAAACATATCACGGAGTAGGTGGTCTGTTTAGTTTGTTTGCTTTAAATAAAATGTATTTGCATTTGGATTAACTAAAAAAAAGAGAGAGACACTTGCTCAAGTAGCAAGTGGTAGTTTTCCATTTCCCATAAATATTATTTATTGTCAGAATAAATGAAAACACAAATCTCAGCACCTAAACCAGGACCGCTTGTCTTCTCTTTCAGTAAACTTGTGGGTATGTTTTCACGTTAGAGGACATAACCCAAGCTAGATGCATTAGCTCAGGCATGGTGCCATGCAGCATTGACATCCACCTATTCAGATAACAGAGAGCTCACATCTGTCTGGTTCAGAACACAGGCACAGAAAGCACATTCTCACAAGCCTGTTGGTATAGAAATATGTTTTCTTCTATGCAGAAAACTTTTCAGAATTTTGCTTTTCGTTCAAGCCTTGTATGCACTTAGCAGAGTCTCTTAGCAGACTGAGAACTAGATGTAACTATAGCTTATTTTGCTATTTTTCTATCTTCACTAAACAGTTTCTGCTGATGACTAAAGTAAGTTTCCTGTTTCCTCATCTTCTACTGTGCATGTAAAACAAATCAGTCACTCAAACTTCCTAGGATTTATTCTGCAAAATTTACAGAAAATAAAGTATAATCTGGAGGGAAGAAAACCGCTCGTCTACTGTTTAAGTATTTTTAGTCACAAAAGAAAGAACTGAGATTTACTTAAAGACAGTAAACTCTAAGCATATATCGTTGTACCAAGTTTGTCACTATCTTAGGGTTAGGCAACTGGAACAGTAAGAATAGAAGAAAACATTGATTTGACTGAATATTAACACCTCCCTGGAGGTTACTGCGTAGTCTTGCTGTCGATAGACTCACACATAGTAGCTCCTGTTAAATAGGATGTGCTGTTATGAGGTTAGATTATATTTTAAAAGTAATTTTTGAAGTTAAAAGCTCCACTTGGGAGTTTCGACAAAAGGCATACAGTTAGAAAAACAGATAGATCAAGGTTTCTACACTTCAGCTAGCAGATAATATAAAGCAGCACTGCTTATTTCTTCATATTCAGCTGATAGGACCAACATAACCTCTACATTGTAAAACTGATAAAATACACTTTGAATGTAAATAAATGCTTTTACCTTACAAAAGAACTTGAAAGGAGTCCAACAAACCCTACTGCAGCTCCAATAACAGCAACTTTTCGACAACCAAACAGGTCTGTGAATATGCTGACTATTGGAGAACAGAAGAAGACCATTCCCATAGAAAGAGAGCTCACCCATGCTGCAGAATAGAAAAAGACAGTGTTTTAGAAGACCGAGTAATTTAAGCTTTCAGCTACTATTTGTTTTAATTCAGAAACATATCATGATACCTAAAACTGTATATTTATATAGTTTTAAAAATACATTTACCTAACATGGTAAAAATTAAAAGCCTGACCAATTTACATGATCAAATGATTTAGACTTCATCAGTTGAAGAAATACAATTAACTACACAAATTATTATTGCTTTTCTTTATTCTTTTTTTTCAACACAATTATTCCACCAGCGACTGAGCAAGTATTCAAGATGATGACTAGCCCATTAACGATAACTCCACGCCACGTTTATTCTGAAATATATAGTAATACATTTCACTTGATTTAATTCTATGCTTCAATGACTTTAAGCAGCTAGGTTTGCTGAAAAGTTTAACAAACTTTAATTGCATCGATCTAGATCCAGCTCCAGCTCTAAAAGTATTGTTTAAACTATAGTTGTTTATAAATAAATGAGTCTTTAGATCGTTAAGACTCTGTTCAGGTGAGTACGCTAAAGTTACAAAACACACTTTTGTGGCTGAATTTTGAGCATACCGACTCACGTGCTACAATATCTTCAAGTAACTTAGGTGGAAGAGTATTTGATTCATTTTAAATTAAAAATCAACTTTCTGCTTCATTTTATACGGGCATACAGAACTGCATCATTTACCAGCTAGCGTGTAATCATTCTCCCAAATGCACATTAGTGATGTTACACTCAGTGGTGCTCCCAGGTCATAAAGGTAACCCATGCTGTTCTAACACAGTGTTTATAACAAGCATATAGAAGTGGGTAAACTTCCCCCATCTATTTAGGGGAGGAAAAGCAGTGAAAAAAGCTTTTGATGCAAGATGCATTGGGAAAAAATATCTTAACTCCTTTCTGGAATAGGTTTAAATTTGTGTAATAGGTTTAAATTTGTGTTGGGATTTTGTTTAGAGTATCTTTGCTAAAGACAGTTAGATAAGCAACTGTGATTCAGTGATAAGGGTAAATAAGGCTGCCCGAAATCAGTAAGTATCCAAGAGACCTAAGGGACGCTGTTTGGAAGCAGATATACTAATACCAAGATTTATAAGCTGCTGAAGTGCTGATGAGGCATATGCACTGATGAAGACCCCATTGTGCTATGCACTGAAAAAACACAGAGTAAAACAAACAAGCAAACAAAGAACCATTTCTTCAAAAGAGTTTACAATGTAAATGAAAGACAAAAGAGAACAGATGGCTAGAGACAAATAATCAGAGCACATGAAATAAAACCGTAATTTTAGTGCAAACAATGATCTCAATGAACTATGAACTGTTTGGGATAGTTTGTTTTTCTGTGTGTGAGCGTGTTGGTGGTTGTTCTTTTTTGGGGGGTTGTTTTGTTTTTTGAGGATATGACAAATATTGTGGAGTTTCAAGGAGCATTGTAGAGGCATTTTGTTGCCCAAAGCCCCATCCAGCTTGGCTTTGACCACCTGCAGGGATGGGGCACCCACAGCTTCTCTGGGCAGCCTGTGCCGGTGGGGCATGCCTGCCTCTGCCATCCAAGGCCAAGAGAACAGGCAGCTGGAGAAGTGGGCATGGCGAGGCCCACTGTCAGAGGAACGTCTGAAGCTCCTTTCTGCCTGCCTATGAGAGGCCAAAGGCAGCCGTGGCACCAGAGAAGCCCACCAGCGATTGCTGGCTGTGAGCATCCAGTCTCACACGCATGGGTAGACGCGCCTCAATCCCTGCAACAAACCAGCTGAAGAAGCTGAGCAACTGGAAGAGTTCAAGAAGCCCACATAAAGTCACAGCCTAAGTTACTTGAGAGCCCCATGTAAGCGTGCAGCAGCCCTATTTCCCAGTTAGCACAGGCTGTGTGGTTCGTGTAGCATTCTCCTTGGCTTAATCAAATATTTTATAGTACTTCTTAATGGCTTACAGAGCTAATAAAATTAGAATATAAAAGCCTGCAGTGAAAACATTCAGCTCAAATGACATTCAATTAGCAACATGCTGACTTTGTCTTTTCATGTTTCCTAATGAAAGAAACATGCCTTTATCACTTGATTTCCTCCTTATTACTGCAATGACAGGCTGGCCTAAAACAGAAGGGGGGTTGCACAGATTTCCCACATAGCGTGCGGTAGAAAGGAAGGACACGGCCTTATTATGAATGCACTGTTTTTACATGGCAAGGTTTTGGTAGCCAGGGGGCTGCAGGGAAAGTTAATTCCATCCCTGCCAGACCCAGCACAACCTCCACAGCGGGTCCCTTTTGGAGCTGGCTCTGATCTGACCTGGGGCAGCTGCTGGGCTCTGCTCACAGAGGCCACCCCTGCAGCCCCCTGCACCCAAGCCCTTGCCACGTAACCCGACGCACTGACGCATTTCACAACAGCACCACGACTGCATCCAGAAGCAGGAGTCCACGCTTTACCACTTACCCACCTACAGGAAACTGCAGCCCTCTCCTGCACAACTAAAAAAAACCCTAAGATATCATAAGCAGAAGAGCACATGTGAATAATTTATTTCCTTAAGGCAAGCAGGTCCTACTGCAGTATCTTGATGCTGTGAAGAAGTTGAAGGCCATATGTGATTTTCAATTTTTCTTTGCCCGAATAAGCTTTCAGGCATTCTTCCATTTCTTCCACTCAGTGTGAGAAAGGTACAAGTTGTAATTGTCTTCCGCATTTTAAAACATAAATTACAGTAACTGTCCCAAATAACTAATATGAAAAATTACAAATGCACAGCTTGCCAGGATTGCAAGAGTTCTCTAGAGCACTTATTACATACTAATTAAAACATTTTTCTTCCAGGCTATTGGCTGCTTTCCTGGCCACATGCTGGCTTTATTCCAAAGCTGTTAGTTCAGATAGTAATACAACACCTAAGTGCTCCGTGTAACTGCATTAACATTCATACACAAAGCATGTTGATTGCCGCAGAAGAAAAGCTATTCTTACTTCAGGAGGACTTAAGCCCTCCTTTAGGCACTGGAACTTAAGAATTAACTCCTCAAACCATGAAACTGCAAAACAACCAGTTATTGAGCTTCCTTAGAAAACAAAACAGAAGTTAGTTCTTACGTTAAAATATCAGACCATTTATATTGATATTGATATACCACGCCTGTTGGTAGCAACGCTATCAAAAAGTGTTTCTATGCCACTGAAAAAAATATATACGGTAACTAAAATTACACGAAGTAAAAATTACAGCTCCGTGTCCTTTTCTTATCAGTTCACTACAAATATAAATTATGCAGCTGTAATCTGAGTGCATGTTCACACACTATTTCTGTTCAAAAGTCTACAGCTATAGTACATACACATGCAGCTATATATGCATACTCCACAAATATGCTGCCATTTTACTTTTTTTAATCATTTTTTTTTTAAGTTTTTAAGTTGTTGTTTTTGTTTGTTTGTTTGGTTTTTATTTTTAAGTAAAAGCAAAAGTTTTTGGTTTTGTCTTGGTTTATTAATTTAAATGGCATGTCTTGCTTTAGCAATAAATGTAAGTAGCCAATATCTGACTGTTCCCAAAATCATCCCCATCGCTACAGCTGGATTACACAATACACATTGATGTCCCAAACTACATATCAAGCTGTCAGAAGTTTTAGTTCACTCTCTAGACACAAGCATTAGGACTTAGAAGACAACAGAAAAAACATTAGTACCGTATCATGTTGGAATGCTTTAACCTTGCTTTAACATAAATAAAGGCTACCCCTCCATAACATTCCCCTTTACACCAAAAGTTTTCTGTGTGTTACACTAAGTCTTATCAGTTTTATCCTCACAAATGTCTTTCAAGTGGTTGGCTTAATACACTAATAACACCGTTCATGCCCTAATGAACTTCAAGATTTTTTCTAAATATTTTCCCCCGAGAATTTTCTCGTTGAGACAGGGAACAAAAAGCTATTGTCTGGAAGAGAAGTGATGGGCGCAAATGAAGAGAAGAATATTTAAACTGAGGATTCAAAAGCAACTCTGAAACGTTTTGTTTCCCCACATTAAAAAAAAAAAAAAAATCAGACGTGTTTGTGTAGCTCATGCAGCAAACCAAGACAGCAGTATAATTACCCCACACAGGATAGCTGGGAGAACAATGTACTTGGCATTACACACGCTAAGACGGAAGCACAGACCTTCGAAAGCGAGAGCGAGCTTCCTAGGCTTAATATCACAGATATTTGTGCAGATTGCCATGCACTAAGACCCACAGCTACACTGTTCCAAAATATCTGCAGAACAGCCTGGCCAACCATCCCCTACAATGCTGCCCGCTGTCAGGTGTGCTTCCTAAAAACCCCACCTCCCACTGTCCCCTTAGGTAACCAGCACAGTAGCTGGGGCTGTACGACACCGACGGCTGTCAGTACGGCCTGTAACGATGCTGGATAATGTAAAGTTCTCGTTTTAACTCAAAATGAGCAGAAAGCACAGAACCAGGGCCAAGCTGCTTCAGGCTCTAGAACTGAAACCAGGTCAGTCTCTAGATTTATGAGATGGAAATAAACACTTCTCTCACATACTAAAGGAAATATGTGAGATTCTTATTGGTTCAAGTACCCTAGAAAGTAGATTTCTAAGAAAAAATGTTTTGAAGTGAATGTGTAAAATAAGCAATATAGGACAAGCTATATGGGCAGCACACATTTAACAGCTTTCACTGTCACACACTGAAAAGGTTTGCGTGGAAAAAAGTAATGTATTACAATGAAATTATAATACAGAGTTAACGTAACTGCTTAACTAATGGCACTCTGTAACTTCTGAATACACAGCTTTAATACTACTTAGGAGTGTCTTCCTTGTATTTTTATAAAAATACTTGAAGAAAAGGGAAAGACAATATTTACAACAGAAGTATGAAGGTTTTTACATTAAGTGATTAGCTGTGATTTATGCAAGAACGGGGACTCTCCCAGCCTCAAACCATTCACAGATGAAGAACTTCTTGAGCCAGTCTTGTCTTCTGTTTTGAAAATAATAATAATTTCTTTTTTTTTTTTTCCCTCAGTGCATTCATTGGCACTCAAGTGAGACTTCTCTTATGAGAACTTCTATTTCTATCCTCTCCCAGAACACTTGTACACTTTCAGCACCCACATCACCTTACAGCAAACTACTCCATAACTCAGTCTTCAGCTCTCATTAATAATTCCTTGCCTGCATAATCAAATTTACATGGTATTTATTTTAAGAATGAAGTAACTGCAATACTGTCTAGATCAGACTAGTTTAGCCTAGCATCCTGTTTCTGGTCACCACAAAGTACATAGACAAAGAACATGTAAAACAGGGCTAGCATACTGTAATACCTTTTCCTTTGCTGTGTCCTCCCAACAGCAATAAGCAGCTTAGAAACCTTGTAGAATCACGGAATCATTAGGGTTGGAAAAGCCCTCCAAGACCATCTGGTCCAACCATTCCCCTACCACCACCGTCACCCACAAACCATGTCCCCAGGCACCACATCCAGCCTTTCCCTGAACACCCCCAGGGACGGTGACTCCACCACCTCCCTGGGCAACCCGTCCCAACACCTGACTGCTCTTTTCTGAGCAGAAATGTCTCCTCATTGCCAACCTGAACCTCCCCTGGCACAACTTGAGGCCATTCCCTCTGGTCCTATCAGTAGTTACCTGTGAGAAGAGGCCGACCCCCAGCTCCCCACACTTTCCGCTCAGGTAGCTGTAGAGAGCAATGAGGTCTGCCCTGAGCCTCCTCTTCTCCAGACTAAACACCCCCAGCTCCCTCAGCTGCTCCTCACAGGCCTTGTGCTCCAGGCCCCTCACCAGCTTCAGAGCCCTTCTCTGGACATGCTCCAGGGCCTCGATGTCCTTCTTGCAGTGAGGGGCCCAAATCCAAACACAGCACTCGGGGTGCGGCCTCACCAGAGCAGAATACAAGGGGTTTTCCAAAGCAGAAGGCTGCATCTAAACATTCCTCAAGAACATTTAGCTCTACCGATAGTGCTTTGGCTCCACTGCATTTTACTGTAATCAGTTACAGAACACGCTCAGGCACCAATTCTGGAGGAATGCTGTTTTAAGTCCTTGCTTCTTGAAAAAAAAAAAAAAAAATAGGTGCTGAAGATCATGTTAATAAGCCTCAGTAGTTCCTCAGGAAAAAATAAATAAATAAAAAATTAAATAATCTTAGGTTCGAAATGTTAGGTCAGCCACCAATTCTTTGTACGTGGAACTTAGGAAAATGTAAAGACTCTTTCAAGTAAGAAAAAAAAAAAAAAAAGGGCAAAGGTGAAAGATCAGGATACCTTCCCTCCCCTCACCCCCCTCCGGAAATGGGAAGAAGTAGATGGCATCCTTGAATTTTAAGCCAAAGAGATCCTTACAGGCAGATCCCTAGAAACTATTATTAGCATTACAGATGTAAGCTTCATTATTATAAAACTACCAATCTCCCTCCTACTGATGCAGTTTTTCCATCAGAATTGTTTTCTTCCTATTGCACGTACCCAGAAGCCCAGGGTTACCCTCTGCCTAAGGCACTCCAGACACATCCTCTTTTCCCCATTAACTAATTAATTAATTATTTTTTTTCCTCCAGGGAAAAGCTAGTAATTTGTAAAAGGTGGAACTGTTCAAGAGCTGTTAGCTAGTGACAGTCCCACAGAACCATCAGAATATCCTCGCATGCCCACGGAGCCCCTGTAGGTCAGCCCCCCAGAAGTTGCCAGCCCTATTTTTAACCAGCCTGTCGCTAGCCAGAGATGTCAAATGACTTGCGCCACATTCCCCGCCGACACGAGCTCACGAAAACTGTCTGACAGCTCAGGAGCTTCTCGTGAATTCTGATGAATTGAGAGTACCCCCATGTTCCTATTACTGGGGGCACAGTGGAGAGAACAACTGAATTTCCACCCAGTTATTCCCATTGCTGAGCAGCCCCTAGATCACAGAACGTATGTCAGTAGACAAAGGACAAGGGAATTTGAAATTACGTAGTATTGTGACACATACATATATATATATATATATATCCATACACATACATGACATCTAGAATCCCCACTGTCATAAAGCGAGTGCACTGCTTGCTCTACTCAAAAAGACTGCTGGTCCCATTTAGAGCAAGTATGTGTTTAAGGTCTAAAAATAAATTTATGACATAATGCTGCCACAGGAAGTTTCCTATACTCTGAACTCAGGTTACATTGCAGATATCTGAGGTAGGCTCTCCCTTAAAGCAACGCTATCCAAAATATGAGCCCTGATTTAAAGGAAAATTTTATTATATTCAGGGCAAAGAAATTGTAGTGCAAGGAAATAGCTTCAGTGTCCCCAAAATAAGTTATCTTGAACAGTCTTTAAGAATCAGAGTGATCTATAAATCTGATCAGATTTCCACAACACAATGAGATCATGGCTAATACATAAACACTGATGAACCAGGCATGAGTTGAAATACCTCAGAGGAATACAACGCATTGCTTTTTCCCCTATCCTCCTTTCTCTTGTCCTTTGTGAGCCAGTCAGTTATTAAATAACCTTATTCCTGAAAGATGTTGGGAACTACAATGAATCAGAAACCAAGAACTATATGTGACCCACTGGATCCCAATAAAAAGATCTCTGTTTCCATAACCAAGCTGTATGCTATCACAGCATTAAGTCATGAACAGACCACAAAAATCAGTTTAATCTGAATGAAAAGACTGAACTCAGCAGACTAGAAATAGCCGTAAGGTTTACTATGTTTATGCGCAGCATCTCTTCAGCACGCCCTGTGACTGCCCCAAATGCTACTTCAGATTTCAACGTGCCGTTTTGATCTTCGTGCAACAGGGTGGAAAGAAGTATAAGCTTGCCTGTAGGTTGTGAAAGTAGCAGAATAAGTTTATATAATATGAGTAAGAACCTATATATTACAAACATTATATTAAAATCAGAATATAGACTGATTTCTTCTAAGGATTTATACACTGTGTGTTCTCTTGACATCATGTGTGGAAAAACTTTAAAGACCACCAAGTGCCAAAAGGGATTTGTGTATATCATCAACACAGTGATCTTCCCCAAGCTTGCCATTTACAAAAGCAGGACTAGACTAGTCTCACCCTCTGGCTTCAGAAGTAACGACAAGATTAGAATTTCTACTGAGATCAAGTCAGATAAGACTGCGAGCATAAGCTGCAGGAAAAGAGAAAGAAATCAGAAAAATGGGTGAAATCAGAAAAAAACACAGTGATGAAACAGCTAGATGCAGTGACAGTGGATAACTGACAGCTTCACAATTTATTCTTGCTAAAATAACACAGGCTTAGGCAGTTTTGAGGTTGTTTTGTTTTTTGCTTTTTTTTTTTCTTGTTCCTCCCCACCCTTATCACATAAGCAAATCAGATAGTCCTGCTGAATCCAAAGCAAACATCATAGGAAACTAATCGTGGTGTTTTCTTCAAGCTATATGACACCAAATAAGACTCTAAGATGGTTAAAGAAAGATGTCCTTACAGCCAAGCAACTTTTACTGCTAGAACTTCAGAGCTTCTATAAAACTGGCAACGTTAAAGTAAAATAAAGAAATATTTAAGTTAATAAGAACTCAAAAGACAAAAGCTCAAAAATAAAAAATGCACTGTTAGTCAAATTCTGCTAGTAGAGATTACAAACAAAAGCCTTCAGGAACCTTTTAAAAAAGGCTGAAGTCAATCATTAACAGAAAAACGTACGCGTTCGGATTTCATGGCAAACTGAGCTTGACCTTTGACACTTAATGAAGTCTGAAAATGCTGTGGTAGGAAGAATAAACAAGGAACAGATCGATAAGAAATGGCTGTAATCACTTGTTTTTCCTTTCAGAAGTCATACAAGAATGTTTTCTGCTGACTGAGACAGTTCTTAAAGCACAACATAATCATATTTTTAATTAATGACCTGAAAAATTGGAGTTCCGTTTCAGATTCCCAGGCATGCTTTCATCTTTCCTTCCCTCTCTCCCCCACCCCAAATTAGCACAGTTTTTTTTTTTTTTTTTTTTCCTTTCTCTAAATACCAACCAGATTAACACCAAGAATCACGTTCTGTTTTGATTTCGGATCAATAACACCCTGCATAACAAAGTGTTAGCTCCTCAATTCAAAGATGACAGCCCGATTTGCCAGAAGGGTTTAATGTTAACTGCTGTCACAACCAAGTTGCACACACATATCCAGAACACATCTGCAACCAAACACGTCAGGCAATGCTCTTGTGTTTTAGAGTTGCACCGTGGATTATGTAACAAGACCCAAATTTTAAAGTTCTCAATGAAGCTACCAGTCTTTTTCCTTTCCTCCCACCTCACTTGGATTGGGCAAGGACCTGCAAGTCAAAATTTGTCTTTTAAATGATGCAAGCCCATGGCACCTCTACAGCACCAAGTCCTTGTGAGACCATGATGAAGATTAAAAGACACAATAATAATAATAATTTAAATTATAAAAAAAAAACACATTTCACAGCTAAATTTGGTATACTATTTGCAGTCCAGGACAGTAGTTTACTATCAAGCAGCTCACAAATTCATTCTAACTTTTCACATGCAAAGATGCTTCTGAACCCATCACAGTTGGCTAAGAGACCCCATCACACGTCAGTAACTTGGTGAGCATCCCCAAACCCCACTATAACAGCATGTGTTCCCTGAGTACACTAATGTATGCCACCCCCCCCCCCAATATGTTCTATAGGTCTCTCTTTAAAATCAGACTTAATTTAGGCCTTAAATCCATACCTTCAAGGCTCCATTTGTTTCTATTTATATAGAAACAAAACTGTCAATTGTGAAACAAGATGTTTCAACCCAAGAAAATGTATGTAGTATTACAAGTACAATTACAACTGGACTATTTTCAGATGACTGTGTAAAAATTAAATATCTTCATAGGCTAAAAAAGGGATTTATATGCATCACATTTTCCCTCCGCTTCACTTCTCTTCCCTTCAAATACTGAAAACAGTAAAATAACAGAGGCACTGTCTTTTTTTTGCAACACAAATGCATTAAAATGTTGTCTCTTTCAGAAGATCAATAGGAAGAGGGAATCATTTGCATAGAGAGCTTGATAAAAGCAAATACAAGATAAGCATACACGACAGTAATTCTCTGTGTCAGCACGTGCCCTTTTTATCAGCTACACGCACCTGTGACTCAGCTTGTGCCCTCTGTAACCCTTGTAACCAAGTGAACCAGCCACTAACTCTTGACCTTGTGCCTCTGTATCATCTCCATCCAAAACTGTCAAGCCTGCCAGTATTATTAACTGGGATATTAAACTGCTTCTTGTTAACTTTATGTCCAAATGCTTGTGCAGTCACCTTCTTTCTCGCGACTCAAATGCTGTACATCCAGAAAACCTGAACGAATGGCCAGTTTGCACAAACTATACAGATACACAGCACAACTCACAACCCTGATCCATGTGACTCACTGCATATGTAGCATTTCACATCTGCGACTCACTTAAGCCTGTGACAGAGCTAGGACCTAGGAGCTACAGCTTTCTGAAGTGCTGGTTTGCAGGTTTGGAGTTTTCATCTGTCCCATCTAGTCTAATATCTGGACTGAAAAAGCAAAAGGTTATGCACATGTTTATCCAAAAAATTAATTTCATTTTTTCAATTTCACACAACTTCAGCATTTCATCCTCAGCATTAGCTAATTCCATAGCAAAATATAGCAACTTCATTTAAAATACACACAAATGGGCAAGTAATTCAACTGCATTAGTTTTAAAAATTTAAGAAAACAATTATTTTTTTGAACTAAAATTCTATTTACTTAACATAGAAAGTAAATTTTATTCTACAACATTTGTTACATAGATAGGTACTTCTAAGCACCACAGGTGGCCTCCTTTATCATGCTATGGTGCTCTACAAAACTAATAAGGTTATGCTTGAAAGACATCCAACCAGTTCTAAAAATACTGAGTATGCTTCTAAAGAAATTAAGTATTTCCAAAATTTTACATAGGAAAAATCTAGTTTTAAAAATAATGGAGTAGTAAAGTATGTTTTACATAGAAAACAAAAAGCAGATATAAACAATGGTATTTGGAACAAATTTATTGTTTAACTCAAGAAACATCTTTCTATTTCAACAGTATTTCTAATTATTATTCTTCTACTTTGGATCTACCTTTTAATGATCCTTTGCCAAAACCATGATACCTGCTCTTAAAAATCAAAGTCAGGGTTATGGTTAGCAGCTACAACTTTCTGAAGATTCTTTTAAAGAACTAAAATTTCTGCTTGATAAGAGTCCCGCTTATCTTAAAAACAAAATCAATGGATTTACTCAATATTTTGAGGTATTCTGAAAAATATCTCAAGTGCAAAGCTCTTATTTATAAAATATGTACAACAGCAGCAAGCTGTAAGCCAATCATACTGCTGGTTCATTTCCTCCCCCATTTTTCACCAATGCCTTTCGCTCTTCAGGCTTCTGGGTTGCCGCATTAAAAAGACTCTTTGTACCCGACATAAGCAAACAGACACAGGCACACACTGTCTAGCATGATTTTTTTCTCTGAAGTCCTGGATTAAAACACTGTTTATTGCTTCTTTAAGACATAAAAGTCTTTCTGCACTGTAATATTTGGTCAAGACAACTGTTGTAATCAGTCATCTCCTTGAAGATCGAATGAGGGTTGAATGACCTCAGGGAGTTTCAGTGCTTTACTCCCTAGCCTTTCACTAGAGAATTCTTATCTTTATTTGCTGAGATGAAGCCTACATCCACCACTCTACAGAGCAGTTGCAATAGCCTTGCAAAAGCTGTGCAAATCTGAAACGCTCTTTCCTGAAGTGACTCAGCTATTTTTGTTGTGTCAATGGCAAGAACTGGGAATATAATCAGCAGAGAGTTTTTCCAGGTTTTATTGCAGAATAGTATGTCATAGAATAAACAGTCATTAGAGAAGAAAAAAAAAAAAAAACACTTTGAAGTCTTTCTGCTGAAAGATCAATCTCCATCCACTGCATTCTAATTTCTCAGAAGTGAGCATTTTTAGTTCACTTTCATCAGTTTACAATCTAAGCAACGAGTAGCTTGCCTACTAGCAAATCCACAACCATACTTTAATGTTATTTCCAGAGCACTAGATTCCAGCACACTAGAATTACACCAACAATTTGCCATCTTTGCAGTCAGAACTTAACTCCAAATGAATGAGTGAATAGGAAATCAGAATTTCTTATTTCTGAGTTTAAGGGGAAGGAAAGGACTAAAATATCACTGCTGATCTTAGCAGGTGTCAGATTGTGAACTCTTTCTCTTTGTGTACAGAGTTATGTTATGCGATAAATTATCATCTGCACACCCATCAAAGGGACAACAGCAGGAGGGGGAGCCCAAATTATGCCTTGGCTTCTACCAGTCCCACCACAGAAGTAGTGAGCCCATCTCCACATTATCTCAGCAGCTGCTGTACAATACATCAGTCGAAGCATCCAAAAAGAAACAAGATAGCAAATATCTAAACTTTTATGTATAAACAGTGGACAGTGAACTTTGTGATCCCTAATCAGAAATATGGAAAATTGGTGCATATAACTTCACCTTGATCACACAAGAAAAAAAAAAAAAGTGTAAACTGGGATTTTTTTTTTTCCTCAAGAAAGATCCCAGCAGGCACAATCAAAAGGCAAATTCAAAAAAACACATACCAATAGTATGCCTGTCTCTGAGTACAGTTTGGAAGAACTTTCAGGTAAGACTGCAAATAAAAAATTTAGTCTAATAGACTACACAAGTGATTAACTTATATAACTTGTGTCCCAAGGCTCTGGGATCCCAGATGCCCTGAGTTGGAGGACCATGACTGCGGGAACAATACACTCCCAGGAACCTCAAACTTAGTGGGATTTGCTGCTCACCTAGATATAGCCTATAAGTCTACAGGACCCAAAGGGATTCATCCCAGAGTACTCAGAGAGCTCACTATTGTCATCATGACAACTGTCAATTATTTCTCAACCATCTGAGGACTCTGAAAAGGTCCCATTTGACTGGGAAGCTGGCAAACACCATTCCAGTTTTCAAGAATGGCAAGAAAGATGACTTTGGTAGTGGTCTATGGTCTCGCTTCAGTGCCTGGTAAAATTATGGAGAAAAATATTCTGTGAGTTATTGAAAAACATCTGAAGGTCATTGGTCACAGCCAAGATGGGCTCACAAGGGGAAATTCCTGCTTAACCAACTTAATTTTCTTTGATGAGAAGGTCACCCATCTAGTTGATCATGACAAGCTAGTTTATGTAATCTTTTTGGATTTCCATGAAGCTTTCAACAGCTTCTCAAAGTATGCTTCTAGACAAAATGTCCAGCATACACCTAGACAAATATATAGTAGAATGGGTGAACTATGGGCTGATGGGTGAGGCTCAGAGGATTATAGTAAATGGGGTCACATCAGACTGGTGGCCAGTCACTAGTGGGGTTCCCCAGGGATCCATTTTGGTGCCAGCTCTCTTTAATGCTTTCATAAATGATCTGGATGCAGGACTTGAATGCATATTGAGTTTGAAGATGATACCAAATTAGGAGGAGCTGTTGACTCCCTCAAGGGCAGAGAGGCCTTGCAGAGAGATCTGGACAAATTAGAGAGATGGGCAATCAATGACCATGTGAAGTTCAATAACAGCAACAGATGGATTGTGCATCTGGGACAGGGCAACCCTGGCTGTATGCACACAATGTGGGACAAGAGGCTGGAGAGCAGCCCTGCAGAAAGGGAGCTGGAGTTCTTGTTAACAGCAAGTTGAACCCTACAGCATGCCCTGGCAGCAAGGAGAGTCAACCATACCCTGAGGGGCATCAGGCACAGCACTGCCAGCTGGTCAAGAGAAAGGATTGTCCTGCTCTGCTCTGGTGTGACCTCACCTTGAGCACTGTGTTCAATATAAGAAAGACATAAAACTACTAGAGAGTGTCCAGAAGAGGGCTACAAAGAGGGTGAAGGGTCTGGATGTGAAGACGTATGAGGAGCAGCTGAGGTCCCTTGGTTTGCTCAGCCCCGAGCAGGGCAGGATGAGGGGAGGCCTCATGGCGGCCTGCAGCTCCCTCACGAGGGATGAGGGGAGGGGCAGGCGCTGAGCTCTGCTCTCTGGGGACAGCGACAGGACCCGAGGGGACGGCATGGAGCTGGGACAGGGGAGGGTCAGGCTGGGGTTAGGGAAAGGTTCTGCACCCAGAGGGTGGCTGGGCACTGGGACAGGCTCCCCAAAAACAGATAGAATCAAGAGGAATAACAACCACCCCACTCAGTCCCATGGCACTCCATCACCAGAAGGTGGCTGCTCTTTGGATATGTTCTTCATGGCAAGAAGGTTCCCTGTGTAAGGGATGAGTCAGCCCATGAGTAGAAACCAATCAGGAGCCTAAGGCACAGAGAAACTGCGAAGCATTGGGCAAGTTGATAGGATTTGGAGAGGGAGAAATCTGCATCCATGAACAAGACAGTCTGAAATACCAAGAATAAGAAAAGGATTAGACTGATAAGCCCAAAGAGCTAAAGCTGTGACAGCAAAATCCCAGGTTTTCTCTGGCACTGGCAAGATGGAAAAGGAAGATATCAGACAGTAGGTCTGATAAACATACTTTGGTGGTTTACATGGTAATACCAGATTAGGGGCTGCTGGTATGAAACTGATGGGTATCTGCCACTGCTGTTTTATAAAAACTTAAAGAAATTCTGTGATAAAAAGATTAAGGCTGATAGGATTGGACAATGACTTGAGAATGCCTGAGTGTGGAAGCTCCAGAAAGAATGTGAGAATGGCCTTAAGCACATTATGCACTGATGATACCTAGATAAACAGATCAAAGGACACAGTAGGTCTACATACCAGCTCCCCAAAGTACACAAGCTGGTAAAAACAAGGACCACATTTACACTAAAACAAAGGACAAACCATACACTTAAATTGTTGAGATGACAGCACAACAGCACTGGGGCTGTAAAACAGCCAACAGGAGACAAAAGCGAGTTAATGACTCACAGAGGTGGAATAGGACAGATCCTCACCATTAACAGCTCCTGGGGTACAAAAACCACATCCAAATTTAGCATACAGCTGCTGACCTTAGAACCACCCAGAAGACAAATATTTGATAGCATCTCTCATCCCTCACTTCATTCGAAGGATATCTGGCCAGACCACTTTGACACATGCAGCTGTGTGGCCTGCCTGCTACTTGTAGACACGTGGTGTGATGCTCCTGAGTATGTGGGTATGACTGTGTGAGTGTAGGAAAATAGTCTGGTTTGGTTTTGTTTTTAATTTAAAAAGTCACCTCCCCATCCTCTAAGGGATCACAATGAGCTTTGCTACATTACGTGCTACAGAAATTCCGTGGGAGTAATGGGATAGATAAGAGAAGTAAAAATGATACCACAGCAAAGGGGATAATCCACACCATTTATCCACTTTAATCCAGGCGTTAAAGAATCACATACTCTAAACTTAGTACAAACCATTTTATTTCTGACTCAAGATTCCCCACTATTTGGCTGTGAAGAAGATTTGGTTGCAGGAAAAATTGCTGCTTTCCTTAATAGCACGTAACACTAGTTTGTTGTGGTTAAAAAAAACAGGACTATTTAAATGTCAAACCACTTCAAATTCAACATTCTCTTATGGCTCCAATTTAATTATTTTTCACCCTGAGTACTCCTGGCTTACAAACCTCACAACTTGAAGACCAATTCAAGACAACTACCAATAAAATCATGTAGCATTTTAAAACACTTTGTAACTTTTAAGTGGTGTCTTCTGTTTCAGGTAGAGAAAGCAACATCCCTCGCAACTTGCATCCTTCGGTCATTTTTTAGGATTACGTGGTCAACCCAATGAAAGCAGCTAAAAAAGAGGAAGACTCATTAGAAAACAAGTGAAAATAAAAACAAAGTAAAAGTTATTAAAGAGGGGAAAATAATTAGGACAAGAATGTGATCTAATAAATTATTCTGCATGAATAATTATCATCTTATCAAAATTCACACTGTTCGTGAAGCTCGCAGCTGGAAACAGCAGGGATATTTCAGGTCAAGAAAGAGGTTCTTTGGCAAAAACTACACAAAGAAATTACTACACAAAGAAATTTGCACAGCTCCTGCCAACACCATGCTTAGCTTGAGGCAATGCTATTACTCTCAGGAGCTCTGAAGTGACTTTTTTCCTCCCGGTCCTTACCAAGATACCCAGTAATGATAAAGTTATCCAGTAATGAAAAACTATTCCGGTAATGCTACAACCAGATTACTCTGAAGTATTCTCTGAAGCATTTATCACAGACTAAATATGAGAAATTACATAAGCTTGAAAATAAAAATTCTCAAACCCACAAAGTTAATGAGTGTTTATCTTCCTTTGGCAAATGAAACTAGAGACAGCCCCTTAGAAACCAGAGGTCAAATTCATTGAAGCTTCTCATACTCCAGAGGAGTAGGAGAATATGAGAGTATACTGTCAAAGAGATCAGCCTCTTCTTTCTTTATAAGTCTGCAAGGAAGACAAGAGTATCTTCCTCCCTTAACCCCACCACCCCGTCCAGCCAAAGGATATCTCCACATAACCTAGCCCAGACAAAAAAAAAGCCGTACACTTCAAGACAGGCGACCATAAGTAGTAGTTTTCCTCCAAATCTGAGCTAAGGTGCAGGCTGGTAGGAGTTTCATGAAGAATAATTATTCTTTCCAGAGTTTTAAGAAAGCCAGATAAAATAAGTTTTATTAAAAAAAGCGATAGAGGAAAAAATTCGTGTTTCAGAAAAATACATCACATCTTTACCATGCAGAAGTGGTATTAAGAATTGTTTTAGAACCTAATCCTTCCAGATGAAAAAAGCATTTCAGTAAACAATTTGAGAAGTCGTGTTAAGCATGTTTTCTGCATTTTAAGAAACTAGAATAAGACTTAAAAGCAAAAATTATCTTGTTTTTTCTTGTACTTCTCGGACAAGCTTTCTTTGTTCTTCTTTCAGAAGGATTCTTTTCTCTCCCTCACCTAATTTTTATTCTTCCTTCACCATAGTAAACTCACCTCCTCTGATGAAAGGACAAAAAAAGCAGATAAATATCATGAGCTTTTGAATATCTAAAAGATATTTAAATATATATCATGCATCAATCATGAGTTGTGATTAAACTTTTTTTGAATAAAAATATTTAAGTGTTTAGGTATCTCCAGTCATCGAGAATTCTTTGGATATACTAAAGTAAACATCCCATTTAAAATTGATCTAGTATTAATTGTTGTGTTTTTTTTTTTTCCAGCTATCAAAAGATTCATCCATCCATCACAAAAGCTTCTCATAAAAACAAATTTTCCATAAGATTAGAGAAAAAGCTTTCTGAAGTATTAACTGGCTTAACAAGAAGAGGTCACATTAGCATACAGGGAGCAGTTACCAGCAACATCCAGAAAATGTGAGTCCCCTTGCTGTTTGGTATATTAACAACTCAAGGCTAAAGTGACAGAACTCCTCACTTTGGAACAGAAAATTCAGGTGATCACAGTAAGATGTTTATTTTATTTGACATATACATGCACGCCACACACAGAATGGATATGAGTAAATATTAACTTGCATTTATTTCTCATAAAGCATACAAATGGCTTGGGACTCACAGAGTTATCAGAAAGCACATTTAGGAGGCAAGAAAATATAGTGTGTAGAGAAACATTTCAGCTGTGTATCCAATACAAATGAGTGTTCTGAAGTCCAAAACGTATTAAGTGTCTTTGAAAAAAAAAAAAGAAATCAATTGATATAGGGTGGGCTTCACTGTCTTGCCAAGTCCTAAAACTGAAAAGGGAAGAAAGCATACAACAGGAAGAAATACTTTTTAAGCTTCCTAAGTATCTCTTGCTTACTGGTATTGGATAAAGAACACTGGCTTACATCAATTTGAAGTGTGACCTATTATTTTCATGTTATTCTTTTTGCTTGTGCATGATCCAGTCACAATGTGTAGCATTATAGCCTCTTTCAGTGCTGTGTACCAGTAAAGCCATACACCCTGTTTTACAAGAGAGAATACACATGAAAAGAAAGACTTTGCACTCACTGAGTTGGGACATCAATATATTGGAAGGAGTGAACAACATGCTGAAGGACAGGGCTGCTGTGAGCAGGAACCTTAATAGGCTGAGAAACAAGCCAAGAGGAACAATGAGTTTAAAGGCAGAAGTAAAGTCCTGCTCCTGGGATGGGAAAAAAAAAAACAGGAACCAGTATAGGCTGCAAGCAGATTGTTTGGAAATCAGACTTGCAAAAAAGAGATGGAGGGAACTTCATAGGCATGAGTTGAATCTGATTCAGCAGTCTGGCTTTCAGGGAAAAAAAAAGTTCTGCATTAGCTCAAGCAATGCCAGGAGGTTGAGGGAAGTGGGCATGCTTCTTTCATAGGGCTGCATCTGGACTTGTGATGGGTTTTCTACTTCCCAGAACGAAAAAAGACTGTAACATATTGGAGAGAGTGCAGCAGAAGGCCACCAACACAACCAGGGACTGGGCCATTTGGTATAAGAAAGGCTGGGAGAACTGAGTTTTGTTCATCCTTGCAATGATTTACCTAAGGTTGTAGGCAGCAGTAAGATCTGCACTGCTTACAACTACCTAAAGGATATAGAGAAAACAGAAGGATAGAGAGAAAACAGAACCAGACTCTTTTCCAGGGAGCACAGCGAAAGGCCGAGAGGCAGGAGACATGACAGAACATGGGATTTTTCACCAGGAGGGAGGTCAGACACTGGAATGTGCTGCCCAGAGCAACAGTGGAACCTCTGCAAACTTGACTGGACGAGGCCCCGAGGGATCTGACCTGACTGGACTTGCTCTCTGAGCTGGGGGTTGAACAAGATGGTCTCCAGAGACCCTATCCAGGCTTAATTATCCTCTGATTCTATGAACACAGACGCCAGCAAAAGACTGAGTGAAACAGGACTATTTCCTCTAAGATGAGCTGCCAGGACACTTGCAAGGAAAGATCATAGATCTTTCTGGCAATTAGCTGGAGGCTCCATGCAAGCACAGCATTATAAATTGAGTTAGTGGAATGTTTCCATGCAGTGAGACTCTTCTCCATAGCTACCAAATACAAACAAAAACAACCGTGTTTTGTGACATTTCAGTGATGATTGAAACATTCTATAGTTCACTCCCAAGTGGCTCAAGCTGATAAATAAACAAAACACTGATTTTAATCATCTAATCTGCCAGCAAATTACATACTTGATTTACATATTTCCGTCAGAAGCTTCTGGTTCTCTGTGGATGAGTTCTCATACCACTGAAAATGCTAACTTGAAAACAAAAAGTTTAACTCAATTATACAAAAAAAAATTTATAATCGGGTTTAAAACCATTTGTTTCTCAACCACAGTCATGCCACCAGGCACACTGGTAGAATTTAACCACTCATTAATCACAACAATTCAAGGCCCTTCAAAAAAAACAGCAAATCGCATGGTCAGGGATGGACATGGCCACTAAACATTACCAAATCTCATTATGATTCGGTGTTCTCAGTTTGCATTCAAAAGTTAAACTCTGGATGAGAACAGGTTTTGTCTCAAACATTTTAACACAGAAGGATGTGGAAGCCTCAGAGCACGGGAATGCAAGTTCTTCCCAGGAATCTGACTTCTGTCCTGCACAGTAATATAAGAGTTGTGGAATTAGTATTGATTTATTAATAATATGAACAGTTGCATGAAAGGAGTTCTTGATTTTTAAAATTTGATAGAATTCCTAGTCTCTAAACAAAAACCTAGAACATATTAAAAAGCAAAACATCCATCCAATGCACCAGCAGGAAGTTATGATAGCTATGGTAAAGATGAATCAACAAACTGTTCTAACAGTTTATGTACCCAATAAAACTTCACCCTTGTAACTACAGAAAGAACTCGGAAAGCAAAGCCCAGCATCAACAAGAATAGCAGACTTATTTATACTGTGCCATGTTTAATTTCATTTGTGAACTTCAGTGCATTCTGACAATTAAAGTAGCTATTTTATACCAAAGACTGCAATTTCAGGACCTACATTTATACCCATGGTGCTAAACAATTGCTCTATTCTACCATAAAAGTATTTTTGCTTATTAAAAGCCAAAACACACAACTCTTAAATTCTATACAGAAGTTCCTATGTGTACAGCAACTTTGTGTAATTCAGAAGTTGAGCCATCTTGTTTTATAGCCACCAGAGTTATTCTTACACATGCACAAGAAAGGTATAAAGCAATTCCATCTCCAAGTTCCCTTGGTCAGCAAAAAAAATAGCAATAAAAAGATACTAGGAAATACCAAATCAAACAAGTTCCTACCAGCAGTGGTCTATGAAAGACAAGTGTTAAACCACTTATAAACCCAAGGAAAATATGGGGGGCATTTTCTTTTTTTGCACATGACAACTGCATGTATATGGTGCAGGTGAGCCATAGATTTAAAAACACATGAAGTGGACAAAATCCACAGGAATGTCTACTCCAGTCAGTCTTGAATTAGGTTAATTTTCATGAATCAATGATGCTAACCAATATTAACATCAAAATTTGTATCTGCAATGGCAAATACCATGCCTGACCTCTTAATGATTGAGTTTCCACTGTCTATAGGTTTTATGAAGGTAACACCAGAGATGTGTCATGGCAGAAACAGGAATCTGAAAATAGGAGGCTGCATTTGACTCTGCTTTTACACCTTCCTAGAAATGTCTGTGCGTGTATTCAGAAACAGAAGTCCCTGCGTGCAAGAAGCAGTTTTGTTTGTGTATTCCAAATAAAGACATTATGTACTTACAGCTAGCATCTGCAACACGCAACCCTGCATACTTTCTGTCTGTATCAAGCTGTGGATCCTTGACTCTCGAGGAGTGCTCCCGAAGCCTCTGTGCCCTCTTCTGCTCACCACAAGCACTCTCAGTAGCCTTTGGGAGGCATGCAGGGCCATTAGCACCCTTTGCTCCCGGGAAGGGGAGTGCAAGTGCCTGCTATAATATGCCTCAGGAGAGACAAATATGTACAGCACACTAAGAAAGAGAGAGTGTATGTAACTAAAAACAGCTGTAACACCCATCCACCCAGCTGAGGGTCTGAGCATGGCTGGGTCTAAGGAAAAGTGGTTTTAAATGCACAGCCAGACCAGTTGAGGTCTCAGCTGGACTGCGTTTAGGATTGTGGAGGGTATAGTCCTTAGGGGTAAAGAAGCATTTGTTGTTAACTGGCTAAAATTGTTTGCACATCAAGAAGTCTTGTGAATATTGAATGCTTTTCCTCCTACTATTCATAATGGGGCTTGGAAAATGAACTTACAGCAACACTAGCATGAAATTCTGCAACAACTCAAAATGGAAGTAAAGCATGACTTACTGGGATCACTTTGTACACTGTTATTAATATTCTGGAAGGACATGTTAAGTCTGTTATATCCTGATATTTTGACAGTAATTAAAATAAGTGAAAGGAGATCAAATAAAACTGAATTCTCCAAATTGAGGAAGTCTCAAGCAGAGATCCCACAATGAAAAGGCTGTCTACAGGAAAGACGTAGAGTTCTCATTAACAGGCAGAAACATACTGCATGGGACAATTACTTCCAGAGTATTTAATCTGAGTTAACCAGGATGTTGTCATCCCTTTGCCAGAATCCCTGTGGAATTTTAATCAAAGATGTAATGTAATAGAAATCCTAATATACAAAATGTAATAAAATCAGAAGGAACATATCGTATCATTTGAAAAGATCAACAGCAAAATAGCAATTCGACAGAGGCAAATACAGATTTCTATAGCCCTGCTCCCCCCCCCCGAAAAAAAAAAAGCATAAAATTTCTATAACAATAATCTAGAGACAGAAAATACTCATCGGGTTGGAAAGATCCAGGAAGCACTTAAATTACTCTTCAATTATCCTGCAAATATCCTTAACTTTTAATAATAAGTCAACAGGAAGACCTGATAAGAGTTTTGTTTTTTTATTTTAAGGTGTATTTGATTTTTTTTGTTTTGTTTTGTTTTTTATCTAATTAGTTTGTGGCTGTGAGGAGGGGAGAAGTTTGCTCCTAGACATAAAAAGACTTCATCAAGGTCCAAGCAGCAAAGGTAGCTCTGGGCTACTGAGTAGGAGCTGGGAATATACAAGCTGTGAATAATGTCTTCTAGCATCCTGAGGCTGCTCTCCAAAGGCAAAGAAGCATCATCCAGCAGTAACAAGGAACATGACTTCCAGGTACCTGTATCTAAAAGACAAAATGCAAGTACAACCAGATATCAAGAACAAAAAGAACTTGAAAACTAACCCGCCTATGTTATGTTGAATAAGGGAGAATCAGGAAAACTACATACAGGACATAACAATCACAGGCTAAACGGTCTAAAGCCAAAGCTAAAAAGCACATACCCCTTTCGTGTCTGAAGATCAACCCAACATGAACAAGAGTAACTCCAAACGGTCTGGTCATATAATAGCAATACATATTGTACCTTATTCCACATATGTTCTAGCTTTTTGCTGTCAGAAATGTCCACAGAAGTTTCCATCTTTGGTTCAACTTTGGTCAATAAGTACATCCTTAAACACATCCCAAAAAGTTCAACTGCAATAATTATGAACAAAAAAGAAAGCCCAGCTTCTACTCATCTTTTATTAACCTTTTTTTTTAATAGTTCACCAGTTCTGACAGTTCTATAAACTTACAAAACTAATTTCTCTAAGACCTAAGATGTCCTGCTTATAGAGCAATTATCCAAAGATTAGTGTTTGGTAATTCATTTATTCTCTTCAATGAGCAGAAATAATGGGGATTGGTTTTCCGTGACTTTAAGCAGTTCATGCTCATTGCTACCAGATGCTCAAAGTCATTACAATGAATCAAAGCAGGAAAATACATTAATTGGATTAAAGAGTTACTTTTACCTTTCCCTCTTTCCGACTGAAAATGGAAAACCATTTTACCTCATTTAATAAAAGGAATGCAAAAATAGATGTAGTAAAAATAATAGCAAGCCTAGTAAAATAATAAAAAAAAAAAAGGAGTAATCTCATTTTCCTGTATTTCTTCTCTGGTTTGAGTGCCAGGAAAAGCAACAAGTTGCAAACCAGTCAGCTACAGGAACTGTAGAAAGCTGTGCTTCACAGTGGCTATTTGCATCAGCAAAGTATTGAGAGCACCCATACGCACAGGAAGTCAGAGCCCCTACATCTTGCTGCTGAGGACCAAAACAACAACAACAAATTCTTAAGAAATGAATTGGCTAGATAACGTTTTTACTTCAGAGAAGTGAACAAGTTCAGAAAGATAAAACACTAAAATACTCCTCTAGGCATTTCCTAATAGGGCAGCACTGACCTTTCCAGATGCTGCTCAGTATCTGGAAGGGGGAAAGCCTGGACTGAGACACCAAGTTCTAAGAAAAGAAAGAAGGGGGCCTTCATTTGCATGCAGCAACTTGGGAGCAACACTAGTTCCTCACACCTGCTTAAGCCAAAACGCAGCACACTATTCCAATGATCTATTTTTGTATCAACTGATCTATTTTCATAGACACTGAAAGCACAAGAACAAGTATAACACATCAAATTTAAAAAACACTTAGTATGCATTAGCTTATATAAAAATGAGACTGCTGATGTGAAACAATCGGGACTTTTAAAATCAAGAGATCAGCATATATTTATATTTAATCAGCATATATTTAGGCTTTAAGCTCAGTTTTTCAATTGTTTTTCCTACCATATAACCTGCAATACCAATATAATCCATAAGTATCTCTAAGTTCTTGTTAAAACTTGAATACTTTCCAGTTTTATTTGTTAGAATATTTTCTGAAGTCTTTTCCTTAGAATAAGAAAATATTACCAAAATGCTTGCACTTCTATTCACTTATAATCCAGCTAAATGCTAGTCAGCTAATGTAGATATTAGAGAGTTTTCACCTGGAAAACCTCCAAACTTCATTTACAGGTAGTCATCTTCATAAGGTCGACACGTGACCAGAAGTGTCCTATGGCACACTAGCCCAGCCAATATTTTACAATTAAAAAAATAGCAACTGGCAGGTGCCAGCTGGCATCTCCCAGATAGTGTGGCAAAGCGTTACGCCCTGCCACAACAACTTGCAGAAGAGCAGTAGTTTCAAAAAAGCAGCAATTTCCAGTTTCCAGCTCCTACCAAATCCAGGGCTCAGCATGCACGAAATCACTCTCCAGAGCTAGGACACAGCAGACAGGCAGCACCACTCAGTTATGTATAGCCAGGACCCTGTAATCCTGCCAATATCAAAACTGGAAGCCAAGAGGTCACAGATAAGAAAAAAATCACACTGAACAGCTACACCTTGCCTCTGAGAACATGCTTCAGAGCTCTACCAACGTTAGGCTGATAAACTACTTCATCTGCCTTGAGATATTCATACTGATTTTTCTTCTGTGTAGCTTAACTTTGCACATTAAGAAACCACTGACTGCAACCATTCCTGAAAAAGCTCCTTATTGCCAGAAATGACTGAAAATAATTCAGCACCTACAACGATAGCCTAACTGTTAAGAACTACATTAAACAAATTCATGCATTCCATTAAGGAAATGAACTACTGTGTAGTTCAGAGAGTCTTTCTGAGAAACAGAATCACAGAACAGCATTGGCCATGGGAGCCCTCCAACAGCCTGTTTTCCACGCACACGTGAACTACGTTCTAGAGCAATTAGAGGCTGAAGCTCAGGCATCACATGGAAGACAGCCCATGGAATACAGCTAAACTACTAGCTACATGCAACACCGGAGCATCACACACTTCCATGGGTGTTGTTTTCTGTATGATCTTGACAGACTCTGATGAACCTTCAAATTGGAAGATAATTCTGACAATAAAAACCCTAAAGATCCAACTAACTGAGTTTGAAAGTGTGATATCTACTAGTTTGAAATGGTGTGAATGTTAGGGAGCATGGGTTCTGTTCCTGCCAGAGCTAGGACTGTACAAACGGAACAGGTACTCAAACACATGATGTTTTTGTTGCTCAACAACAAATACGAAATGTTCAGATGAGACACGGGACACTGAGTGGGATTCAACTTCCACCTTAAAGCATCCAATTGCAGGTGTCTGTGTGAGAGAGGAGTCAAAACTCCCACTCAAGTCAGCACATGTAGGGTAACCTGCAAGGTACATCAGTCCACCCTGAAGCAGAGGCCTGCACCTGGCCAGCTGAGCAACTCCACGGATCCCATCGAACATACTCCTGGATCTCCATCGACTACACACTGTGAGCTGAATCCGCACCTTGGCAGGTCTCTGCTGGAGAAACACCACTCATTTTGCAGTGCTGCCTGAAAGTGTCCGTGTTGCCCTGCATTTCAACACAGCAAAACAGACAAGCAGAATAAGGCAAGAGGAAAAAACATCGATAAAAGCAGAGCACGTGTTACTGGTAGAACGTGATGCCAAACACCACTGAATGATTTGGCAGCAGTGCCGTTTAGGAAGGCTCCAACTGCACCCCAGTTCTGACTTCCAGAACATACTTCAGCCCTCAGACAGTCACATTGGCTTCAACAGTCCCATAGCGATCCAAATAAAACCAGGAAAAAAGAAAAGCAAGGAGGGGAATAACTATATATAGTTTATCTATTTATGATTTTAGCACATGCCAGAAATAACTGCTGAGGGTGAAAATGAAACTTAATACCTTCAAACCTATACTCCTTAAATCAGAGACCAGCCTAGAGGCTAGCTCTAACATCCCATGGCACTGTTTTTTGCCACAAAACATTTGTAATATACAAGTAATACTGAACTGAAATTCATTAGAGTTTCAAAGGATAAAGGCTTTACAATTATGAAGTGACTTTAAACAAGAAAATGAGTAGCTACTATTAGAAAAAGTAATAAAAATTGAACACCAGAGTTAGGTCACACTGAATAAACTCTTATGGATACACAGAGTAACACTGTCCCTATCAATTTTGCACAGTACTGCTCCAGCCTTCCCACTAAGCTACCCCATTCTGTCATTGACTCCCTCCCCACTCGACGCACACCTTCAAGGGTCAGTGATTTCACTGCATGAAACTAAATAGGTTCATTAAACTGCTGCACTATGAACAAAAGATTTTGATATGTACAGAGGTGTGAAAACTGCTAATGCTCCATGCTTCAATTTGTAAAAATTAGGGTTACTCTGATAGGATTAGAAAACCCATCTCAAGCTTGCACATTTAAGCTTCCAGACAACTTCCTAGTGCTGATTTAATTTTCTAGATCACTGCCTGCACCCAGCTGTGTCAGAAATTATAAGCTGATAGTTTTAATTTCTTTCAAGTTTGGAATGCTATGTTGGGTTTTCAAGAGTCTAAGCTACACAAATATTTCAAAGATAAGAAATAACTCAAAGGTACAAAGGAATAAGGGGCAATTTCAATTTGCTTTTATGTGCCCAAACCATAAATGCCTTCTTAAAATCAATTTTCTTCAGTTCTGTCACACGTGACACCTCAAACAAATGAGCTCAAGGGGCCACAGGCAGTGTTTTCACAAATAAATTGAAACAGAACCCAGAAGTCATTTTAAGTTATGTATTCAACATTTGGGGAAAAATAGAGGAACATTAAATTGACCGTCTGGGAAGATTGTTACTCTGAACCATGACACAACATACCACTGACATGTTCAAAATATGCACCATAGTTCAGGCTCTTGATTTCACTCGTGTTTGCTTTGGATATTAGCGTCATTTTTAGGTAAGGCGCCATTACCACAACTTCTTTTCAGGAAAAGAAAAGCAGCATTAGGTAGCAGCGGGTGTCACCAACCAGCTCAAACCACGCTGAAACCAGCATAGTATGCACTAATCACAGCAACAAGTAGTCTTTTGGTCTCACTTCTACATCCTATTGAGATT
The DNA here is from genome assembly GCF_964035555.1 of Netta rufina. Taxonomy (NCBI): domain Eukaryota; kingdom Metazoa; phylum Chordata; class Aves; order Anseriformes; family Anatidae; genus Netta; species Netta rufina. The sequence goes on along the minus strand of NC_140125.1, from coordinate 73,861,987 downwards.
CTGTTAAGCCCACTTTGAACTAAACTGCACTATTATTTGATGCCGTAATGTTTTAGTTGTTCTCCCAGCACATTTAATTAGACAGCAACAAGATCCTGTGTCCTAAGTAAGCCCTGGCTGTACAGCCCAAGAACAGTCAGACTGCTGATGCTTTCAATAGAATTTACAGGCCTCCTGGGGCATATGAAATCAGTTTCTCTTTTATACCAACATTCTTGTTGTAAAATTGTTTATCCTATATACAACTTAGCTGCCATCCTGACTCTAGTCCAGAGCAAACGAAGAAGCTATTTAAGAGACATTTGGATCGTAGATGTCTGGATGTAGAAAATAAACAATGCAAATTCACAGCAGTCAATCCAAGGACAGCTGGGCTCTACCATGCCAGTACCAGAGAGCACAGAAAAAAAAGCCTCTGAAGAGAAGGCCCATCTAAATATTCACTAGAAGTCATTCTTTAATAAATCTTAATGTTCCATTTGCTTTTTTCCTTGGATTCTTTGGCTCATAAGCACTCAGCGCAATACTCAGTAGAGCAAGTGAGGATTTCTCTCATTAGAGGAATCCTTTTTGTGGTGTTACAGTTGAGAAATGGTGTTGTGCAACAGAGCAGCTTTCCTACCTTGTACACAAAAACCAGTGTTCCTTGTCATCATATAATGAACTTGCAATTATTAAAGCTGTTTGTTCCAAAGGAATAGAATGATCTTTCCTTCTAGGCTGTAGAAGCACAAAGCTTAAAGATCCCAGTTTATTTGGGACATTCCACCATGCAGATTTATCCCTGCTCATACTCACTGCATTGATAAATTAGAAAAAATAAAAATTAAGTATCTTATAAATGTGTCACCAAACTTGTTTTTTAGGGTACTTATCCAGTTGCATTTTCTATTTGGATCATTATTAGTGAAGTATCTCGTATTAAATAACTGAAATTCAGACCATGAGACAGAATGAACTTTACTGCCCACTTTACAAGAGCACCACTAGTTCAAAATTCAAATAATAATAAACAATGAGCTAATGTGCTTTAAATTACTTATTGTTCCTCACATAAACGTCCTTAATAATGCAAAAGGAAAAAACATACTCTGGAGTACTTTGAGCACGTACATGCTTCAGATTCAACCCTACTGAACATAGGCACACTGCAAAAGATAGCTAGCGAGAAAATTCACTGGTCCTGCTTCTTACAGCCACAAGGCAACAAGAAACTTGCTTTATACCTTGTAGTCCAAGTCCACCTAAGGGAGACCGCGCTCCATGGGATCAGAGACATGCTGCTAATAACAGCAAGAGGCTGGCGTCAACATCCCAGTAGTCTCTTCCCATGTGTGGGAACTAATACTGATGATTTTTAAATTGGTCCCATCCTTGCTGAAGAGCTGCTACTCTAACTTAGCTATTGCAACAAGTCATTCCTATCCAGTTCCCATGAAAATTAAAGGCGGGATATAAAACAGAACTCCCATTATCTAATAAATTAGATTTATGGAAGTAAAACAGAATGTAAGATCACAAGGGAATGTTTCCTCATAGCGTTATCCTTTCTGTATATATTTGCTGGAGATTAAAATGCAATAGGCTGCAGCTGCTTTAACCATGTGTGTTCACAAAACAAAAGATTAAGAATTTGTAAAAGATCTATGAAAAAAATCTGTTATTCCTTCTACCACAGTAGCAGTTCTAAAATAAATCAGTTTTATTATCAGCAAGTGCCACATTACCTTGGATGCAAGTCATCAATCCATCTCCTTTCTTACAGTTCATACAGCAGAAACAATATCAAATTGGGCAACGGCTTGCTAAACATAATGAATGTTAATTGGAAGTCCTTATTTTCCTTAGTAACACAAACCAGTCTGAGAAACAGTTTTATGAATATCTTGTTAGAAAACAAGATTTTTGAGGGATGGGATTTTAATAAAAGTAGTTATTAAAACTTGTTATTCATAACCCAGACTGAAACCCTTCTCTTCTTCACTGTGATGTTACATCACATTTTGTGAAAGTAAATGGTGAGAGAGTACCAAGAGCTCTGACTACCAAATTTTCTTAATGTTCAGCAAACCAAAAGATGCTTTCACTTGACTGATCAAATACTCTTACCAATTCCCATCCTAGTGTTTTATAAGTATTAAACAGTGTTTCATAAGTATTAAGCCACAGCACACTAGAAATGAGGAACTGAAATAGAGATGAGGCTTCCAACAGTAGAACAATTCTGCAGCTAAACCTGAACCCACCACCCGGTTCCTCAGTTCAGATTACCTTCAGGCTCCTCTTTGAATGGTAAACTTCAGTATAAAGTTCAGGAACCACAAAGTTTCCCAGAACTTCTGGATCCTCACACAAGGAAAGGTGATGGCCTAGAGCAGAGCTCTAGGGGAGTAGTGGAGATAGTCAAAACCCAGCTGGGCACGGTCCTGAGCACCCTGCTGTTGTGGACACAGCTGCGAGCACAGAGGCTGCAGCAATTTCTAGAGGTCCTTTCCAACCTTGGCCAGTTTGTGATTACCTGAAATTACCACATTAGCCCAAACTGCATAAAAAAAGTATACAAATTTTAAAAGTGTGTTATAATACAGTTTGAGAATGGTCAATCACATTTCGGCATGCAAACCCAGTAGGTAAATAAAAGGAAAGGAGCCCAATAACATTTAAACTTCAAGTGAACCTTTAACAATGCTGCGTCACAAGAGGCTACAGCAATCAAATAATGAGAAGCAAGACTGAATACTACCAGGAAACTAGTGTCTGGGGGCAAAGTAGACTAAGTTAAAAGACAAATTACCATTATGGTTAGGCAAACAACACTGGTCCATCTTGCTGAGTCTAGCAAGAGGGTCTATTAATAAACATACAATTTGCTAACTTCCTCTTTAGACAGCAGTTATTTAGACTAGCTTAAAATCAGGAAGGGATTTGAGGAACATCAAAGAACACTGGCCAAAATGGATGAATAAGAAGAAAGTGAGCAGACTACTGGGACCAATTAACCAAAACAAAGTTGAAAATGAAGGAGCAATACATAGTGGAAAGCTTCAAAGTCAGCTATCTGAACTGCACTACGTGCAGGTATTGACAAAAAGCAGCCAACATTAGGTTATATTGATAACACAAAATCCCAACAAAACTGATGCCATAAAATGGTAAAGCCTCATCTGGAGTATGAGGCACAGTACCTTTCTTCTCAGTCTTACAAAAGAAGATAGAAGAATTAGACAATAGTACAGAAAAAGCATGAACCAACAGCATGAAAATATTCCACGTGGAACAAAACTGGTAAGACTTGAGAGGTTTATCCAAGGAAAAGACACGGGGGGGGACACATGAAAATACATATACACACCAGCCATGCACTGCACACAGACACACCAGTCCTAAGCCACTTCACCTGAAAGTAAAATGTCAGATGGCAGCCCAGCAAAACATTTAGATGAGATGTTCAAACCAAAGAAGGAAAAGTTTCTTCTGCTACTTGGAAATCAGATTGGTTTCTATCCAGGTTTTCTATCTGCAGCACAGTCCAAACACGTGATGCTTGTTACTTGGATTAAAAATGAGAGTGCTCAATAAGAGTTTAGAAATTGCTGTTTTAGGGTGAGGCTAGGAAACAGTTTTAACACTGTCTTAAGAGCCATCAAGCAATACATTTCTCTAACAAATAAAAATTAAGCCAAAAAAAAAGTTTCATTTAATAGTTTTACACTATTTCAGTCTCACATTAACTCATGAACTCGTTATTTACTTTGATGCATGTAACTAGGTTAGCAGAGCTACAGGCAGGCACTACACCACAGCTAGCTGTTTAGAGCACCACCAGCTCTAGCAGAACGTCACCGTACACTAACAGCAAATTACATTGTACAACATTCAATAGCATTTTGATTTCATCCAGCTTGTCACCTCATAAAGTACAGTAAAAATCTTTGCATTTATGAGGATCTGGTTGAAGGAGATTGTCGAGCATGCAGCTTGTCTGAAAGGCAGCACAGGCAAGGGCATAACTTGAGGCACCTGTGTCTTATGTGCAGAATGGTTACAGAAGCCAGTCATTTTGATACTTTTATACCTGTGAAACTGAAGTACTACTTCTAAAGATGGCCATAAAAATAAACTGGTACAAGCACACCTCTTTCTTAGAGTCTTAAGTTTGCCATTTTTGCCAGATTTGCTAATTCACGACTCCACTGAAAAACATATTGCATACCACAGGACTGTACTAGAATGACTATAACTAGTGTCCCACTAATTTAACTAAGCAAGCTGCTCTGATGTGCACTACTCTATTACAACCTCATAATCATCAATTTATGGAACTAATTATTCTTTCCTTCATCATATCTATTTTATTAATTAAAACATGGTCTGGATTTTTATCTGTCAATTTAAGTCTCACCATCCAACTTCTATTGCTCCAAGCCAAGGGAGAATTGTTTGTAGACCACTTTACCTCTTATTAGCCAGACCATCCTCAAGCCTCCCACACAACAAATTTCTAAATTAAACCTTTGTTTTGACAAGTTTCTCTGAAAAGAGAAGAGGGCTATGAGATTCTTGTGATATATTTCATTGACATCTTTTTTCCACCCAACTTGTTTCTCAAATGCAATGAGCTTTAAGCAATGAAAGGACTGGTTTCCTGAGACTGCAGGCACGTTTTTCTAGAAGCTTGATACTTAGCATTAGGAACTTTTCCTTTTCTGCACTTATGCATCATTTAGCTTTTGAACAAAAAAAAAAAAAAAAAAAAAAAAGAAAGAAATGGATACACGAGGAAACATAAATGCTTACAAAATGCATTACTTAAGTTATGAAGACAATTCTATTTTGAGCAATATAATTAACAAAGTATTGTATACAAGTTATGTGAAAAGTTTTTCATCAGAACTATGTCGGAATCAGGTGCCCCTTGGAGAGATTTTGAATGTGTAAAGCAGTCTGTCAGTTCTTCCAGTAACAATCATTCTAAATCCTGCAACAATGTTAAGTGTAGTTACTCAGCTTGTTTACCCAGCCTGGATTCTGCACTCTGGAGATAGCCCAGCTGCCTTGCCTGTACTTTTGGTTCCTCCCACTCCTTATTTACAAGGCTTCTTGACTGCATTCTCCTCCCTTCTGCCTCCTCCCGTTTTGCCTTTCATGCACATTAAGTATCTGCCCATTAAAAAAAAATAACAAAAATAGCACGTGCTATAGTCTACTTCGTTCCTCTTTGCAAGGAAAACACAAGGCAGCAGACAACGACTAGCTCGTCCTAAACAAAAACCCCCAGCAACACACATGCTTCTGCCAACAGCTAAGTAATTTTGTAATTATATTAAAAAGCTGGATTCTGTAGTACTATGAATAAACAGCTGGGGGTCACAGAAAAGGTTATCTGGAATATTTATGGTACTCACAAATCACCATTCTGGATTTTAAAGGTGCCCTCTCCCCAGAGATCTGAGTATTAAACTTTATATTTCAAAGCAGAAGCATACAGCAAGAAAACTTTCACTACAAATCCCAGTTTCAGATCCACTAAGTCTGACTCACAAGCTCGTGCTGCAGTCAGTTTGAACAAGAGACTAACTAGATTAAGTACCATCATTGATACCCTGTGAATGATCCAGCTAGGGTTTTCTCTAACACTAAAATCATACTGACTTCATCCATTTTCATCCATTAGCCATCCCTTCTCTCTCCAGCACGCCATCTAATCCATCAGCGGTTCAATAAAAGCAACCCTAAGTGCAATTTGCCATTCCTGACCATAAATCCCCTGTCTGACAAGCTAAATATTGCATCAAAATTTTAGTTCGGTTTGACTCTCGGTCTTACCCTCATCAAGATCACAAACAGCAGACAAGCAGTTTAAGACGACAAAAACCCAACATCAAGGAACAAAAAGCCGTGTTTGACAGCTGCTGCTTAGTCCTTGCAGTGCCTGCCCTCATCAGGGTACTCTCAGCTTTATAGCTGCAGTTCTGCTGGCTGCAGGAGGCACTTTTGTATTTGCAGTCTCTTCTCCTCACACGCACACACAAGTTATCTAGTCAAGGAAGCTATTTGAGGCCATTTCCCCTGAACCTACACCAGTTTGAATCAAAAAGAAGCAAAGTAAACATCATCTGCATGGCCCAAACCAGAGCACACCTGTCGACAAACAAAACCAGAATGCAGCTGTAGCTTATTTTTAATAAAGTTCGGAAGAAAGAAGTGATGCAGGTCACCGTGACTGCATCCAACAGGACTCAACTCTTCCTGCTTTTCTGAACAGGCTGCAAAACAACTAGGCTACAAAAACAGGTCCCACCCCCCTCTTTCTCTGAGGCTGAGCGAAGTGTCAAAAACATGGGTGGAGCACGCCCTCAATCCCACCTCACTTTCAAACCAGTGGCGCAATTACTTTTCTGGAGGGTAGAAGATAGCAATCCCAATCCTCCCTCCTCTTGTTGATTGACTTTGACACAATAACCTAACAAGTCACGTTTTTTTAAGCACAAGTGCTGTATTTTGGAAGGCGGTCAGCAGAAAACCAGGTCCCCAGAAGCAGCAGCTGCCCCTCTGCCCCACGAAAGGAGGGAGCAGCAGCCACCGGTGTCATTTCTCACCTGTGACCTGCCAGTGGCTCCCAGCCCCACGTGCAGGCGCTGTGACGCCTGATGTGTGGACGGGCACAGCACCTCACCTTCCCAGCTCAAGGGCTGTGGAGCTGGGCACCTTACCTGGCACCACAAACAGCTGAAACACTGGAGAGTGCAGTTAGTGCTCCACCACAGCTTTCTTACTCGGTGAGCACCTGCCTTGGCTGTTGACTCGAGACAGAGATATTAAGCTGGGGGGAGCGAGGAGGGAATGGGCTCTTCTCCTGCATCTCAACTTCAGGTCCAACTTGTCCCAGAGTTGAGGAAGATGATTTCCAAAGCTGCTTTAAAGGTCTGTAGCCAGTCTGTGCTGCAAGTTTCCTAGAAGGCTAACACCTCAGCAGGGCGATTGCACTGGGACACCTTTTTTTTTTATTATTATTATGAAGAAACAAAAACACATGAGGCAACGCTGGCTATTTCAGCGCTCCTTTTCAACATTTTGACCTGTGTCCTAAACGAACCAACTTCGTTGCGATTCCCTACGACAGACGAGCCGCTGCAAAGGCGAGAAGCACACACCCCGCGCCGGGAGGAGCACAGGGAAGCACCCCCCCCCCCTCCCCTCCTCACCTGTCTTGAAGGCCATCTGCCGGTCCTGGCTGCCGCCGAAGTGCTGGAGCATGGAGACGAAGAGGACGCCGCACGAGTTCTGGATGCCGAAGACGGCGCCGTTGCACCACATGGCAGCCAGCATCACCACCCAGCCCCAGCCGCCCTCGGGGGGCTCGGCGGGACCGGCACCGGCACCGGGACAGGCACCGGGACCCTCCCCAGCTCCCGCCGCCTCCTCACGGGGCTGGGGCACGGCCCCGCCGCCCCCTTCCCCCCCCGCCGGGCCCCTCTCGCCGCCGTTCTCCTGCCGCAGCCCCGCCGGGGGGGCGCCCGCGGGACCCCCCTCGCCCTGCGGCGCCGGCTGCTCGCTCACCGGCGCCATCCTCGGCCGCCTTCCTCCTCCTCACAGCCTCCCCCCCTGGCTGGCCGCGGGCATCCCGCAGCGCGCCCCCGGCGCTGAAGGAGCGGGCGGGCGGGCGTGCGCGCCCCCGAGACACACACGCGCGCGCACACCCGCACGCGCGCCCCCGCCGCCGCCGCCGCTTCAATTTAAAAGGGGGGAGCCCCCGGGGGGGCGGCAGCGGCGCGAGGGCTTCTCCCCGCCGCTGATTGGCTGCCGGCTGGGAGGCGGGAAGGGGGGCGGGGGGCGGGGGGGGGGCGCGGCTTCGCCTCCCTTCCCTTGTCCCGTCCTCCGGTCCCCCCCCCCCCCCCCCCCGCCCGACCCGCCGGTGATAAGCGCTCGTGGCGGGGCCGTTAACGGCCGTTAACGGCCGCCTCCCAGCCTCACGCCCCCCCACCCTCCCACCCCCGTCCTGTAAACGGGTGGAGGAGGGAGTTAAACGCGCCCCCCCCCCCCGGGCTCGAACTGAGCCGGTTCCCCCCTGCGGGTGTCCTGCAAAGAGGTGCGGAAAGTCTAAAAAAAAAAAAAAAAAAAAAAAAACAACCTTTGCCTGCTGTTTGTTAGCGATAATAATGTGTAAAAAGGCAAAAAACACCCCAAAAGGCTCACCCCAGCCACCCCCCCCCCCACACACACGTGGACGTTAACGGCCGTTGCGGCTCCCGCTCCCCTCACGGCCCTGAGGGAGCGGCGGCTCCCCCGGACAGCTCCACCGTGGTGGAACTGTTTCTCCCCGGGTTTCTTTCTTTTATTTATTTAATTATTATATTTTTTTTTAAGAAAGGAAGAGAAAACACCACGCTTGCACTCTTCGTGAAACGCTTCCCGCTTTTCACGGAGGCACCAACGCTTCCTCTCGCCCTCCTGCTCCCCACAGCCAACGGCCGGGGAAAGCTGAGGGCAGGGGTGTTAAGATGGCAGAAGTTATGGGACCGCTGATCCCGCTCCCAAACTCCCCACAAACCCGCCTGGGTGTGTGGCTGGCAGCCACGCACGTCCCAGGCCATTGGGGCCTGCTGAGGAAGAGGAGCTTCTTGAAGAAAAATCACTAAATCAGCCCCAAAACCCATCGTCCTTCGCCCATGGCACCTGGAGGGTTCCCCCTCAGGACCAGGGCAAATATTCACCACACCATTCAACACACTTGCTGCCCACTTAATTATCTTCCTTTTTTTTTTTTTGTCCCTGTACCTCCTTCTCCCTCCTACCTACCCGTGGCCACAAGGGGAAATAATACTTATTCCAAAATAAAGCACCGTGCCTTGCTTTGCACAAATTACTCAGTCGCTTTCCACATGAAATGTAGGAGCTAAAGAAAGAAAAACACACGGGCATGTAGAGGAATCCCATGCAACAACGCACACCAAAAAGGTGTCGGATCTACGAATGCTTGGCCTTGGGAATCAAGCAACCTTTGATTTTTTACATCTACATGTCTAGTGGCCTCCAAACTGTTTTAACATAAATTAAAAAAAAAAAAAATACACATGATAAAAATGAAATACATTGTATAGATGCACCGATCTTGCCGCACACTCCATTTGTCTTGCTAACCATGCCAGTCTAGGCTAAATCTAAACACACTGAACATACACATACAACAACAGTAGAATGTGGAACAAATAAATATCCCTAACAAAACATAGTACAGTTGTATCAATTACATAATAATTGTCAAAACAAATACAACTTTTGGCCAACCACTGGAAAACACATCTGTTCCCTCCAAGGAACGAGTTTTAATGCCTGTGAAAAACCCCAAACCTATCGTTAGCTTAAGTATGTCCAGAATAGTTCGTAAGCAGTTTAACATGCAGAAGTTAACACTTAACATTCTTCAGTGACTCCTTGTCCAAAGGTTGCTCTCCAAATCTTGCTGAGCGCTCTTACAGTAAGTCTGGCTTCACCCAGCACGATATAACTGTTTGGAGCGGTTCAGAGAGAGCAAACCTTCTTTAGAAACCAGATTCAATCTTCATTATGTTTGCCAGCAATGATTAACTGAATTAAACTTTTGATTGCACTGAAACAAACGGCGAAATCCGAGACTGGATCTTACTGTGGCTGATCGGGAGGGTCCCACTTCTACAGGCACTGCAATGTTTTTCTAACTTCAGCTAGACTCCTCGGGTCACTTCAGCTACCTTCCTGAATGGGGCCCCGTGACCTATATGATATATAGTCAAACTATTACGAGGCAAGAACCACTTTTTTTTTTTTTTTTTTTTTTTCCTGTTTTGGACAGTGCTCAGTTAAGCATAAGACTAATTCCTTCTCCATATGTTTTTCAATATAATACTTATGTGTTGCAGTTTCATTTCCCTGTTTTCCCATAAACACTGTCAATTAATCCTCCCACTTTTTTTAAAAAAAAACACATCCTTTATTTTTAAAACCATTGTGAACATATTGTGTGCAACTTCTGCTTCAGGACATTTTTATAATAGATTCTATTTTACAGTTGTTAAGTGCTGCTTTCCCCCGGAGTAGTATGAAATGACTATTTTCCCTTTCTCCTCACATTGTTGGGAATGTAGACTCGCAAAATCTGGTTCTCCAACACATATGATTTTTATAAATTTGATGGATATACTTATTTTGCATGTTCCTTCAGTACTCTCTGTCTTATTGAGCTATTGCTATTTATATTAAGTCCGAAAAAAAAAAATGGTTTATATTATCAAAAAATAGGGCAGGTGGGGCTTTCCTTTACATGGTCTCTCTAGAAGTCTTAAGTAGATATCTACGGAAATTTAGTACCACTTTGCTCTTTGGTACACTATGCTCCTGTCAAAAACTCAGTCTCTTCCCTTTCAAGACAGGTCTCTTGAGATCCCAGCTATTTCCCTCATAGTTCCCAAGAACAATGAAGAGTCACCCTTCGTAATTAGATAATTTTCAATCCCCAGCTTCCATAGAAAATGTACTTTGCAAACAGAACACGGGCAGGTTTCACTTCAGTTGGATTTCTAAAGTTTCTCTATCCCAAATATGCACAATAAAAGCATTGGAGTTCAAATCTTGCTATCAAGGAGTTTAAAAAAAAAAAAAAGATTATTTGAAAGAAAAAAAAAATAAAGATGAAGGAAAAAGATTAGCTCCGGAAATATACCTGAAAGAAACCCTGCACAATCACAAGATAAATAGTCAGAAAAAGAAGGGGAGAAAGAAGGACAAAAAATGACAGAGGATTACCATAAAAATAGCGAGAGCAAAGAGACTGCAGACTTGTATACAGATTACTGTATCTATTTCAGGTAGACGGTTGTTATGAGCAAGACAAAGAAACAAACAAACATAGAAACAACACAAATAGAGAGGAAAATTAAAAAAAAAAATCAACAGAGACTGACTAAGCTGAGAAATACGGATTTCAAACTAAGATGTGAGATACATCTTGGTTTTGTCTAAGGTTTTTTCTTGTTGTTAGTCATTTACTTGTTCTGTATGTTTTATTAATGCCCTGATAAAGTAACAGCAATTGTCCATGCAAATTTCTCCCAAACCATAGAAAATAGACCAATGCCTCAGTAGCTCTCATATGCAGCATTCTCTTCCAGCATAAGGCATGTTTAAATTACCAACTACTTAAAAATGTAAAATAATTACGCATCTAATTCAGGTATGCTGCTAGTGACGCATCTAGATGTCTTTTTCCATAAGGCATTTTATTTGCAGAGCATTTCAGCATTATGTAGTATTCGGCAAAGGTTAAGGGGATAGAATGCCAAGCCCGATGAGTGCATATTCAGAGAGTTTAATTCTTCTGTGGAATAGATTAGAATTTGTACTGCAGTCAATGAAAAGTATATGCCTACACACTACCAAAAAAAAAAAAGGCCTTTAGTAAAATTCTTATCACGACCATCAAGAATTCTCAGCCTTTGTCACAAATTTGCAACAAGAAGTACAGCGGGGGCAAAAGCAAGAAGCGCAGGCAATATATGAGGCTCACACAAAACGGTGTGACCACTTAGAGTAATGCGTGCACTTAATGATTAAGCCTTTTAGTTGTTTAATTTTCAGCTAGTATTTATAATGCACCTATTCAACAGAAGGATTTGGCCTTAAGTCAGAAAGATGAGATAAACAGGATAACCATTAAAACACAAAAACATACGGTATCACCAACTGTGTGAAGATCAACATTAGATTAAATCCCTTTCAGTAAGCAGTGTTTATGCATCTCTCAGCCAGACAGGATGTTCTACTGATGTTTCAGACGGGGCTCCTGCTGAGCGCCATGAAGCACAGGGATTGCATCTCACCCCACAAGTCAGTGAGTCACATTTCCAAAGACACAAAGCAGGGATTTTATTTGTGTTCTGTTGGGAGCATTCGGAGGGTCAAACCTTGGTTTTAGCGTTTGAAACCTACACTACAAGTTCCCTAAAGGGCTATTATTTGTCAAAATAGAGGTTCCCTCCTGCTTCACAAGTAACAAGAGTTGTGTTTTTTGTTGTTGTGGTGGTGTTTTTTTTTCCTCTTTTTTATTTATTTTTATTTTTTTGTAATTTTTAAATAAAAGGAGCAGAAAGAATGAGGGAAAGAATAGAGTCTGATCACTTGATCACTCACAAAGTTGAGAGTAAGCAACAGTTCCATTTCCCACTGCAATATTTATTTAAAACAACAATTCCAGACTTAACATTTTCCCCTTTTAGGTTCCCCTAGAGCACAGCTTATGGCTCAAGTCTTCTTCCTCTACAAATGAAATTTGGATTTATTTTTTCCTTCAGTGAAGTGCAGAAGGCACTTGACGAGCTGTTATCTGGGCTACCTTCTAACTGCTATTACTGAAAGCAGATAAGTGAAAGAAAGTGGTAGTCATGAACTCCAAAAGCCCTCTGCCACCTGCAAACCTCAGGTTGCGCAAAGCTGGGTATTTGAAGTCTTTCAGCGCTGGATTCCTTTGGATGACCTCGTGACTTGCTCCCCGGTGAGCACCCAATTGGAGCTGGTCGTCTGCATACTGCTGGAGGAGGCAATAGCAAATTCCAGGGGACAATTCACGGGATTTACTTTAAACATTAACATTTACGATGAGATAAGTGATATTAAAGGAGCCCGGGTGAATAACTTAGATGTAGATATGAGAACTCTAGGCATCCAAAATTCGGTGAAATTAATCCCACCCTCAGATATCAAGTTGGAAAACATCTTAAGATAACGTTTATTCAGACCCTCAAACGTGGAATTTGTTTTGATCCCATTGAGAAACGAGGAAGCATGAAGAACACATTGCCTTGGCATGATCATTTGCCTCTTCCTTGGCAGTGAAGTAACTAACACTTTTGGCAACATTTTAATTCAGCTTCAAAGTTAACAACTCTTTCAAATGAGCAGGAACTGCTTCAAGCCATCGTTTTAGGCTGTCTTCGGGCTTGGTTTGATACCACTATCCAGGTCAAGTATTTCGTACTGCATCCCTTATCATAGGATCTAACTACCGCTAAGTTCCTTCCTCTGTTTACGTAGATTTAATATCTTTCAGAACACCTTTGCAATCTCAACAGCTCAATTTTGTTTTAAACAAGGGTATGTAGGGTCAGAGAAGCAAATATGGTATCAAATAAACCCTATCTGATTTTTTTCTAGAAGTAGAGTTGTTGTCTGCTCAGTTGCTACTCAATTGACTTTTCAGATTAAAAAAAATAATAATAAAAAAGGGGAAAAAAAAAGCTGCTACCATTGCTGATACTATGTAAGTAACAAATCACCAAGAACAGAAGCACCACTAATCTTGCTTGCTTTTTAAGAGTTCTATTTTCTATTCCAATCAAATTAATTTTGTACATCACCAATTTTCTTTTTGTCACTTTGAAAGCGCTTCTATACAAAAGGCTACAGCAAGGGTTAGCAGGTGTTGGTGGCCCCATTTCGAGATATGGTTTACAACTCTGTCAGCATTTTACTTACTGGGTAAGCAAAACTGTGTATCTGGATGAGTCAATTCAAATATTAAGGCATATCAAAGCTGTTAACAAAGTCTTCCGTGTGGAAAGTCTACTCGCCTTTGCAAATCGAACTGATTTCTGTAGAAAAATACAAACAGAAAAAAAAAAAAAAAAAAAAAAAAAAGGACATTTTAAGAGTAGTAAAAGGATGCTAAATATATCAAGGAGCATTTTCAGATTGTGTACATATTTACCTTGAAATACCTAAGCCAGATTGGACACATACTAAATATAGGATAAATCACTTCATAGAGCGTAACACCTTGCAGTTGGCATAAAAGATCTTCGTTCTATTTTTCTATTCACAAAATGTTGTTCTAATATATATATAAAGTAACAGAATGGCAATCTTTTAAATATTTTTTGAAATTATTTTGCTAGCTCTATATCTCTTGCTTAACTTCTGTCTCAAATACTGATCTTAAAGTGATGTATGCCACGGCAAAAATAAATAAATAAATAAATCTAGTCATTTGCAGGTCAATTTAGAAAAAAAAATAAATTACATACTGCCTATGGTTTCCTCCAGTTGGTAGATATTTTACCCACGATTCATCCCATATCTGGTAATACGGGTAAAATAGCTTTTTTAAAAGTCGCATAGAAATGCCTCGTTCATTTTGCACCAACTGTATTTTGTAGAATAATTAACATGAAATAGAAAGCAGAACTGAGGTAACTCTTGAATTGACAGGGGTTTCTTCTTTTGAAATCAAATAAACCAGATATCAGCGCCCTTCCTCAAAATACATGCTTGCTTAGTGCTAACTGTAAATACAGCACTTGCTCAAAAGTAAGCACACACACAGGTCCTGCACTTTCTCTTTACACTCTTATTAAAAAAATAAAAAGATCCTTACCAGATGAACAGTAACCTTTATTTTAGATATAGAAATAATATAAAGGAATACAGAGAAAAAAGAATCTATAGTGTAGAGAATATTCATGCTAGATAACTTCATAAAGGAATCCTAAATTTAGTTACTGTTTCCCATGTTGCTTAGGCCAAGAAAGACAGCGTGCTACCCCTGGCTAACTACCAGGTTACCAAACAGCTGGTCATTCATAATGCAGCATTTACTTAAAAGTCAGGCATATTTTGTCCAGATTCAGCAGCTCACAAGTGCTGCGGTGTCTTATATTTTAGTTACAAACAATGAAAAATAAAGAAAAAGGTGCATCCTCCCTCATTATTAATCATGAAGTCATCTCAGCTTTCTCTATCACTACCCAAACCTATCTAAGATACCCAAACCTATCTTTTCTTGCTGAGAAAGTCACGGCTAACATGGGAAGGTGATCTTAAAAATAACCTGGGTTCCTTTTTTTTAAAAAAAAATTATTTTATTAAGAGTGCTTTCTGACCTTTTATGACTCCGTTTGTTCCCAGACATTGTAATTCTACAGTTCCTTTTTATCTTAAGGCATTTTGTTATCTGCACTTCTGCAGCATACCTGATGTTCTGCCACCAGTCACTAGGAAAGCAGAAGCTGGAGGACCACAGGACCTTTCTTATACATACCGCTGTGTATCCACACGTAGAAGGAGGGGTTTATTTTTGCATGAGTTAGCTTAATACATCATAAAAGTGTGGAAAATGTTGAACAAAAAGAAAAATATATTCTGATTTAAGACTGTTCATGTATGAACTGTTGTGCTTTGTACGCTACACACAAACCATGAATCATAAATTGTTGTGGAATAACACAGAGCTTTAACTTCAGATCATCTTTTACTGTTTTACACCAATCTAAGGAATGGATGGAGTTAAACCAGTGCTAAATTGTTGTGTGGAAACAACTGTGTGTTTTTTTTGTGTTTTTTTTTTTTTTTTTTTTTTTTTTTTAAAAAAAAAAAAAAAAAGCTCACCTGAACACATCCAGCCTCCTATCTGCCTTTCTCCTTAGGAAAAATAAAGCTGTTCTTTATTCAGTGTTCGAATGCTTGATTCACTCCAATTTAAATATCATTAGCAAAATAGTTGCACCAGCTGCCGTTGCCAGATCTTTACGGCTGGCGATCCCTCAGCCAAAGTACACACTATTTTCGCTTTCCACTTTGAATTTGCAAGGCTATCAGGTGGGAGAGGGCTATCAGTTGGAAAAAGCAGTTTTCTGGTTGTGCAATGAGCCCAACCGTAGCCAGCAATTAGAGAGGCAAACACGGTCTGATGTTAGCTTCCACAGCAACACCGTCACCTCGGGGTAACCTGCAAGGGGATTTCTGTGCTTTCTTTTCTGCTTATTTTGCTTTTCATATGCTATGAAAGAACTACACCTATTTTATTTTTATTTGTTTTTATTTTTTCCCTAGCCAAGTTGCATTCTTCTTATAAAGGACAAGATGTCGAGCTAATTTGGGGGAACAATATCTCTCTGAGATATTGACTGGAAGTGCTAATTGTCCTAGGTGCGCTGATTTCTGTTTTCTGGGTAGGCACCAACTTGTTGCAATGGTGTCCAGCCTTAACCTCGGGCATTTCAGAGCCTCGCTGGTGCAGACGGACCCGGCGTGTCTCTAATTCTGAATTCCCCAAGCAAATTGCCAGGTGCAGATGCCCTGTTTAACCCCATGCCCACCACCATGAGTGAGCCTCTTCTGTCCCTTGCCCCCAGCCAGCCTCTCTAATTAATTACTTGGACAAATTCCTTCCCGGTCTGCCTTGCTGATCCTAATAACACTGTTTCCCAACAACAGTTTTCAGAAACAAGTTTGGTGTTGAAGCAAGGGGCACAGCCTTCGTGCAGGAATTTCTTCTCCGTAAACACGTCCGAGTTACAGGTTTTGTTTGTTTTTAAACAACCTTCTGAGCGCGGGCCCTGTGGTCTGCCTCAGCTATTCACCACCAGCAGACCCCGGGGCTTCCTTTGAAGCCTGAGGCCAGACAGCCCCTCCAGACTTCCCGTTTGACTGGCTCGTTTCTGGTGGCATGCCCTCTCCTGACTCAAGGAAACTTTCTTTTGTTGACGAGGCGAGGTTTCACAGGGCTCTGGCCACATACAAACCCAGCAGCAGACGTCGGACTCCTGCTTTATCTCCAGTCGCTCAGGAAAAAGGACCTTGAGTTAAAAACTGTTAATTGCGTGCTCGGTCTAGGAACTCATTCTCATTATGGTTTGATCACAGCTGCATGACTGGAAAGAAAAATGTGCTGTTTCAGTCGCTCTGAAATATTAAGTGTTTAAAATCCAACCAGCCTTTTTGGGAGGACTCCGAGTTCCTCTTCCCACTAATTTCCTTCTTCCCTCCCTTCAGCCCTCGGTCTCATGTCAGGGCAACTCAACTTCGAGCCAAGCAAAGCTAAATAAAGCTCGCTTCATGCCCTCTTTATGCTTCTCTGGGTAAAAATGCCTCCAGAGAACCATTTAAGAAAGATTTTTTCCCCCGTGCTTACTCAGGACTTCTGCACCCCGGGCGGCAGGATGGCTGGGGACCGAGGCCCAGGGGCAGCTCGAGGCCCCTGTCCCCAGGCTCTGTCCCCAAAACACCGGGCTGCAGCCAGCACTACGCGGCCATCCCACTGTGAAAATGAAGCAGGAATTAAGGCAAGGGAAAGGACAGCGTTGATATATTTGTCCATGAAGCATAGTGTCTATGGACTGTCTTTACGTCAGCCCTGAATCATTCTCCTTATTCAGCAAAGGATCTGGCTCTAGTTTACATTATTTTGCTGCAGCAGCCCTCACTGCTAACCTCCTCCAGGAGGCTGCAATTTATTAATGTTATCCTCACCTGCGTGCTCTGAACAGCTCTTTTTCCCTAGATTTGTAACAACAACAAGAAAGGCAGACGTATATATTATTTTTTTCTTTAATTTCAGCTATCCATGCCGATGAACATCAGGACCCTTGGCTGTGAGAGGAAGCAGTCCAGAAACAAAGCGGATTTAAAAATAATAATAATAATCAGACTTATAAGCTTTGATATCTGATCTGTCAGCAGGTGACAAGAAAGCCGAAGTCCCTTTCCAGAGGTGTTTTTTACACTCACTGCAATATTACAGAGGCTCGCTTGCTGCAAACTGCTGCTTCTGCAAGCTCTCAAGGCCGCCGCAAGACCTCTTTTCCTAATTAGAGATAACGAAAGCAGTAATTGCCATCTGCCGGCCAAGCCAGGAATGGTCTTTGCCCACAGCTTATTTCTTCATCTGCGTGGCTAAATTTGGAAATGGATTTGAGCAAAAGAGATGGTGCAACAGGGGAGCAGGACAACGCAATCGGCAGCTGAGTCTGCACTCGGGGCCAGAAGTGCCTGCAAGGCTGCTCAGGCTGGCTCTGGAAAGGGATGGGGGAAAAAAGCAGAGAAGGGATCTGTGCTCAGGGATCTGCCACGCTCCTATGGTTTGGTGAGGTGTTGGTTTAAAAATAGAGGGAAAAATATTCTCCTCCTCTGGAAATCAAACTGGAAATTTTATACTTTCAAGGGAAGGAGATCAGTAGCCCTGGTTGGAAATTAAGTTTTGTCTCTCTCAGAGCTTTCTGTGTGAGAAGACACGGGGTAGGTTTATGTGACTGCTTCTTCCCTGACAATTACCCATCAAGTGGTAGAAGACGGGAGCTGGAGCCCCCCCTTAGTCTCCTCACCTCCCCGCCTCTCCCCATGCAGGATGTGCTCCAGCATCCCGACCACCTCAGTGCCCTCCCTGGGCCTTCGCCATCTGTAAATACCCATTTTGCTCTGGGGGGCCCCAAACCTTTATCAAACTCCATAAGGTTTTGGCTTGGATACTCAAAAGGAGCTTGCTAAGGTGGAGGAATTACCTATCCTTCCAATCCTTCAGTCTCTTCCAATACAGGAACAACCTTTTCCTTTTAGCTGTCTCCACATCATACATAAATTTAAATGTCTTTGCTATATTCCCCTTCAGTTATATTTTTCCCAGTCTGAAGGACTGATTCAGCCTTTCTTTATATAGAAGCCGCCCCATATCACATCTCCTGATTATCTTTGTCCTTCTCTGAGCTAGCTCTGCTATGGACTTTTTCAAGGTAGGGGTCAGGGACAGCTGAACTGCACACAGCACTCAGGATATAGACACACTTTAAATTTTTACTGCAGCAAATTTTAATACTCTATTTTCATTCTCCCATAATAATTCTGAACATTTGCTTTGCCTTTTTTTTTTTTTTTTTTTTAATTTTATTTTAATTGAGAGTATCAGAGGGACTTCTTCACCCTAACGTAATCTCAAAGTTTTACTCCTAAATAGCCTCGGTTCACTCAGAATATCTATATTTTTTAAAGCTGATGTCAGGACTGTTCATCACTTGCACTTACCAACAGCAAATTTAATTTGACTGGCGTTAAAATAGCATTCTCAGAAGAGTCTTCTGGATATCCTTGCAGGTGGCACTCATCTCTACAACACCAAGTTATCCATCATCAGCAAACTTTGTCAGATCATTGAGTTACTAGAACACTGGTCAGCATTGCCAGATCACAGGGCCTGGCAAAGATCCCGGAGAATGTGGATAAAATCTGATTTTAAAAATAAATAAATAAATAAAATCTGATTCAAAAAATATATATGTCCAACCTAAACCAAGTTATAAGCTGTGGAAGAATTTGAATATAGCCAGTAACTGGGGAGGAAAATAGAAGGTTAAATTCAACACTGAGAACATAAATGGAAAAAAAAAAAAATCACCCTTCTCTATGTACCTAAATTAATAGTTTCTAGTAATTAGAAAGCTCAGTAGAGAAGAGACATCGTGGACTTACGTTGGCTCCTTCTCTGACAGCAATAGCTCACTAAACAACAATATCTAACAGGCATATAGCTCATTAATCATTATTAAGAAGAGAAAGATCAGAAATAAGTTGGTGCACATCGTAATTAGTCTTGCAACAGTACCTTCAATACTACATACACTTCTGCACATCACATTCTTGGGAAGAATAACAACTAGAAAAAGTACAAAGAGGACGAATTAGCAATATGACACTGCTTCTACATGCAAAGCATTTGAATTAATCAGAACTCCTCAGCTTGGGGAAGAAATCACTAAGGAAACTGAAGCCTATTAAATCGTTACTGGCATGAAACAGGTGAAGGGAAATGTTTATCTGTTAACTCTCAAATGAAAGAGCTAATGGACACCCAAAAAGATGATCAGGCCTCAAGTTTAACCCAATAATTACTGCTTCACTCTACAGAACTAAATTATGGAAGTGATCAATACAAAATATTTGAGATACCAAAATGATCTACTCAGTAAACCAATAGGTGAAGTCATAAAAGAAAAATCCATTAACAACAAAACCCTCAACAAACGGGAAATTATCTCCATCTCAATAAACTGCAGGTTTCCTTATATTATGAAATAATATTAGGTATTGAAAGGAAATTCTGCTGAGCCTTTCCCTGTTCTCTTACCCTTTCCAAAGCACCTGGAACAGGACACTTACCCTCATTTTAAGCTTCCAGGGTGACGCACAATTGTAGTTCCCTGCTACCTCAGATAACACAGTTTATTTTCTCGTGTCTGGGGGAAAATGCACAGATAACCCATCTATCTTTAGAAAAGCCCTTCTCACGTCAACTCAGATAGAAACAATTCTTGCTCTGAATTGAGCATGGTTGTGATTTTGGTCTTGTGACACGGGTGAAAATTCGAAGAGGTAAAGCACTTTGTTCCCACTTAACTGTTCTTCAACTTACAAAACTTGAGCATTACTGTTGGCATTACTGGCATGTGGTACTGAATATAAAGGTATGAAATGTTTCCGTGATCACAAATCAACTTTCTCCTACCCCCAGAATTTTCCTTCAATGGCAATTTTTGGCTTTTCGCTTGATTAGGACTCCACAAGGTCTGCAAATGTTGCCGTTCCCAGAAGTTCAACAGTTTTTTCTCATCGCAGACTGGGAGATGCCAGCGTGTTTGGAAAAGGAGGGTTCGTATCGCTTACAAACATTCATCCTGTAGATAGCATTATTTAAACAACTGTTAATCCTTAGTGATCCCACTAAGACCTCTCCCTCAGCCGCAAGCTGAGATAGATTTTCTGGTCCACAGAACCTGGATCCAGGACTTCCCATATCCCCCACCCAAAGCCTCGACCTAAAACGACAAATCACTTAAATCACACAAGTGCTTCTTGGCAAGCACAAAACACAAAAGAAGAACAACGATTCTCCAAACAAAAACAGGAATGCTTGTTCTCATTAAGGGTTTCCCTTGGGTTTCACTCAGCAGCAGCAAGAAACAGGGTTCTCTAGGGCAGACTGCCCTCAACACTCTTCTACAGCGTCCAATGCAAGTACACAGGAGCCCTCGAAGGCTAAGGTCTGAAGGCTTTTTTTTAATTATTGTTTTAAAGGGAAGCTACTACAACGTGGGAAAGGCACGTCCAGTCTCTGAAGAGCCATGTGCTGCGTTGATACCTTGGTGAGGACTTCTTGTTTATGCTGTGTTTACTCTGTCTAGAGCAACAGGGTTCTGGGTCCTTCTCTGAGGAAACTAAGTATTACGGTCCTACAACAAATAAATACTTGTAAGCATTCAAAACTTGCTCTTTGTGAAGGCTGGACTTCATTGATTTGGATAAGGACAGAATAAGCTTCAAGGCAAACCTCCCCAGTGAGTCTGCTATAAAACAGCCAGTGCCAAGTAAATCTAGAGCTGGGGAGTTGTGGTTTTTATTTTTAAATAAGAGTCTCAGTGGGCCCTAAGGCCTTTTTTAGGTTGAACTTGACTCACGATCCTTAGGTAGAAATGAAATGTTACTTTATATTGTGGTGCTCTTATGGACCCCCATATGGTTGTGTATGTGGGGAGGCAACAGCTTTCTCTGTGTGACAGACAGGAAAAGATATTAAAGAACTTACTCTTTCATTTCATAATTGATGATTCTTTCTCATCTGAAATAAAATAAAATAAAATAAATAAAATAAAATAAAATAAAATAAAATAAAATAAAATAAAATAAAATAAAATAAACCCCACCAACTAAAACCAACACACCATACTTATGTACACATCAGTTTTCTTACAGGCCTCAAAATTGTTTTTGCAGATGTAAGTTCTTCTGATCTCTCCTTTCTCATCTTGCAAGTCAGATGTTCAATGCCCAGGAGAAGACTTAGAAGACCAGAGAGTTTCTGATTTCAGTCATCTGGCTTTTGCTATGAGAAAACACCTCTTCCAAAGTCGTGTCTTAAAAGTTTGCCTGTTCTTTCTTAGCACGCATATGTTTTGCTTACAGAGTTAGGCCCATGGAAACTAGCTCTTTACCCACTAGGTTGAAAAGTTCATCCTGTTCTACTTTTTAATAGAACAAAACTTTCCTGTAAACTCAGCTCCCAGAATCCATTACAAGCCTAGCGGAGCTGGCTCTGACCAAATGCTGGCACCATTTTAGTAAAGCACAAATTTTGACAAGTTTTTTCCTTCTTCTCTTCTAGTATTTAATGCATTTTTTTCCCTCAAGGCACACGTGTCAGGTAGCCTAAGTCTCCTGCCACAAGCATGAGTCTCTAAAGGAACGAGCTTGATAGGACCCTTGATAGGACCTCAACCATGAGAGCATCTTGTGGGCTAGATTTGTTGTGCCCTATGCAGCTATATGCTGGAAAAGCATTTCACTTCTCCTAATTGTTCCTTTAACTATACTTCTTCTTTAACAGGAACAGCTTTGTCTATACACACTTAAACTCTTCGGTCACTTCACCACGTAAGCCACAGAATAATTTCCTTCCAGGAACAGAAGGAAAAGAAATAACTGAGAGCCTAATCAGCTATTGCCTCTTGAAAACAGCAACACAGGTCTAACAGGGTTTAAAAGAAATGTAAAATATTTTTCGTAACTGAGGAGAATAACTAAATCTGTCTTTGAAACATTTGAGGACTGCAGTGCTGGCTTTCCAAGTACAACATACCACCGTGCAGTGTTCCTGCCCATGCTCAGACTAGGACAAGCACAACTTGGTATTTCATTCAAGCTCATTAAACAAAATCATTCAAATGCAGCTCAAAAAGCCTCATTCATAGCATAGCTCCAGAGCATCAAGGCGGGGGTGTGGGGGGGAGAAATTTGTTGAAAAAAAAATAAAAATCTTTGTAGCAGAGAAAATCCTAAGCTGAAATAAGCTAAGCTCTCTAAGCTAATCAGCTAAGAGAGATGCCACATCAGAAGTTGTGTCAGAAGGTTAATCCTGAGGGAGAGGAGACCATTTCAAGAAGTTTTCTGAATATTGTTTTGAAGCTTGTCTTAAAACTGAATAGATTTCTTTGTGCTTTGCTAGAGGGCATGCAGATGAACTACTGCCCCTCTTACTACTGACCAGGGCATGTCAGGGGTGTGCGCTGACAGACCTCAAAGCTTCTGTGAGCTTTACAGAGCAAAATACCCCCAGGGGGTGCTTCCACACGGGTCAACATCACTCCAGACAAGCGCTGGTGCCAGCTGCTCCAGCTCCACCACAGCACAGGCACAGGGAGAGGCACGGGAAGGCACATGAAAGCCATCAAATAGGCAGGGAACTCACGACTTGCTTTGGGATCAAAGGTAAAACATGCAGATGCCTTCCAAAAGTCATTTAGGTGTTGCTGTCACACCTGTGAAATGGTGTCTGCTTCACAGGGAAAGTTGTGGTGAAGCTCACTCACAAACATAAGCCCTGCACCACATACAACACGTGTTAATATGGATTATATATGGCTATGTTGTATGTATAGCTAACATTTTCCACTCCCTTCTCTCTGGTATTGGAAACATCTCGGTAACACAGTTCTCCTCGAGCTTCTTCACATTTGACAGCCTCTGGAGTAAGTGGCGGCCCTCTCGGCCTTCTCAGGCTGCTGAAGGAGGCGGCAGTCAGTGCTACACCCAGCATGGCCGTGGTGTTGGCCTTGCCTCTCGCCGAGCTCTTTCCTATCCCTCCCCAGCTGCACCCACGCCAGCGGGGGCGGGAAGCCCATCTCAGGCAAACCCCGAGGGCACTCGGTGAAAACAAATGAGGTTGCCCAGGAACAGCAGATAAACTCAGACCCACAAAATCCAGGAAATGGGAAGGAGTTCATACACTCCTTTCAGACAGACGCTGCTCATCCCCTTCAGCGCTCCTTCTGTCCTGTTGTACCGATCCCCCAAAACCTAGAGCCTAGGTTCCCACAAGGGCCTGGCACGGCGTCGCTCAGTATCTACCCTCACTTCCATATTTTCTTTAAATTTTACCACATGAAAAGAGCGAAGTAAGCATATAGTGCAGGTAGACTATGAACTCTAGGCATATCACTGCTTAGGTTAGCTGTACCTACGGCAGCAGCGAGGATGCCAGCCGCAGAGCCATGCAACATGAGCCTACAAACCCCGGCCCTGCAGCAGGCACAAGCCCCTGCCCTTGCCATCCTGCGGCTCGGATAAATACAGCACGGGCTCAGCTACTGATTTGCAACTCCCCCTCCGTTTCACCGCACAGGTACAGCCTCGGGAGGAATGCTTCGCCAGCGGGGATCGCCTCCAAACCAAGCTCATTCCTGCGCTCAACCCATAAACAAAGCTATCTCCAGTGCATCTCTGGGAGGTGAGGAGATGAAAGCCAAGGGAAAGGGGTGGGTGTACCAGCAGTGCCTTGCCCACACCACACGGACCCTGGGGCCACGTTTGTGTTTTCTGAACCTCTGGAGGCCAGGGGCAGCCGAGGTGAGGCTGGCGCCTTTCATCAGCTGCCCTCCGAGCACAGCGTGTTCTGTTCCCCACGCGCACGGCCACGCTGCAGCACCTGACAGCTTTCCTCACGCCTGTAGGACTGTGAGAAATCAGAACATGCCAGCAGAAAGCTGTTATATTTAGCCCTCATATCTCCATTTACCTTGAGTTAAATCAGCTACTCACAAGGTACCAAGTGCCTGCCACGCAGAGGTGCAGTTGTGCGCGCTGTACGTCTGAGATCACATCAGCCACACGTTTCATGGATTAATCACTGCTTCACAGCAAGGCCCAACTCCAGAAGAAGCAGGGTGAGCTCAGTTGTGACTTGCCATCATCCCATCTCCTCACGCACTCAGTGGTTCACTTCTGCCCTAAGAAATTTCCCTTGCCCACTCAGTTCACACCAAGATGGTGCCACTTCGACTAAAACAAAGTATTCAAGAGAAATGGAGCGAATTGAAATCCTTGTTAGCAACATAACATAACTAGTATGAAAAAGCTATAGCCTAAATATCCTTACATCGGATCTAGGCAACTTCTTGCCTCATATTTTGTCCTTCGTGACTGTTTCACCAGTACAAAAAGCAGGAGTAAAAGGATACTCGCAAAAACAGACGGCTCAGTAGTGCAGTTCTTGTATAGCTTTTACCAAATGTTGCTTTCAGTGAACACTGGAGCGGTTTGCATTTCAGAGAGATGGGTGGTGAGCACAAATCTGCAGTAGCTTATTCAGTTATCCATTTCTCAAATACCTGGTTAGACTAGAAATAAGGATAAAGAGAGCTGTGCAATTTATTTTGTATGATGCATATTTTTTAGGTAGAACACTGAAGATATATATTTTTCTTAGCTAAATACCCTCAAAAAGGCCTTTAAAACCTTTAAAGCCCTTTGTCATGCTGCGAGTTTGATCAAACCAGCACAATAAGAACATCATACGAGGTATTTGCACAGCCATGTGTTCAGCTCAGCTCTCTCACAAGGAGAGCAAAGCTTCCCAACAGCTTCCATCCAGGACGCAGGAGACAAGTTAAAAATAATGAACTGTCTGTTTCTAATGTGATATACTTCAGTTGATTAAACTCTGAAAAAAAAAAAACAGCAAGAAAGTATTGAAAATATAACTGGGAAGAGCAAGCTTGCTGTGTACACACTTTGATCATAATTATCCTAAAGGACAGAAAAATAGTGTCCAAAGAGATGAGCAGAAGAAAAAAAAACACAGTTTTTAAAGTATGTTCCAAAATGTAGAATGCCACAGCTGTCTCACTAAGCTCTGAAGCTCTCATCCTTTTTCACTAAGCTCTGAAGCTCTCGTCCTTTTTCACTAAGCTCTGAAGCTCTCGTCCTTTTTATCCAAGCCTTTAACAGAGTCTTCACCAACTGATGGACATAAACTTCAGAGGGAAGCAGCTTTCAAATGCAGGTTAAAAAAAAAATAGTTGGGCCTTTCTTGGTTGCTAAACAAACTGTAAAATGAAGCACGGTAGAAATACTTAAGAACAGTAAAAACACTAACTTACCTTTGCTCCTTCTAATCTGGGCACAAATCAAGCATCAAAGATTGAAATTCAAACTGTAAAGGTTTCATTTATGCCTAAAGCAAATATCAGGTACTTTGCTACCATGGTGATGAACACGGTAAAAACACCTTAATCACTCCCAATTCTGCAAGTGTAAAGCAGGGCTTGGTGCAATAATTAAAAACATAGTCTGGCATCAGACACGTTTTGAGTTCGCACTTTAGAAAATGATCTGTAGTTTAAGTATTGCAGCTGTGTAAAAACTGAAATACAGAAACAATAAATGGCCACAGAAGTCATATTGCATGTATTATGCATATGCATTACTCTGGTCCTGCAGGGAATTAATAAGATAGGTTGATTGACCAAGGTTCCCCAACATCATAGCCACAAAATTGTTTGGGAAATGAGTCACCTGCTTAACTAGCATATGTTTGCTAACACCAAGAGAATAAATATTCAGCTTTGGAAAACTAAGCAAGTGACATCATGTTTTTTCTTCTAAATAACCAGATTCCATGTTAAAGCTCAATACCCCAATGTTCCCTTTAAAATGATAAACCAGTAAAAATATTTTTTAATTAAAAAAAAGCAACAAAGGCAGCTGAGTGTTTTATGTCTGACATTTTTATATTACAATTTATGTAAAAATTCAAAGATACAAAAGGGTTTCCAAAGCAGTTCCAGACTATCACGCTGATTTTGGCTTTTTGGGGCTAGTTCCACCATCTTGAGCTGACTTCTCCGCGGGCCTCTTTTTCAACCCCTTCAGTTTTCTTGTTTGCAGTTTACTAAGATCTTGCTTTTGCATGTGGATTCGACCATAAGTTGTACCAAACACATCATGGGATATGTTCTTTTTCTTCTTTGGCTGTAAGGGAAGAAGTACATTAGTATTTCTGAGTAGTGTGTGCCCATAGCTGTGCTGAGAAGCCAGGTATCTGGCTTTACTATCCACATTTACCAGTAAACTACAAAATCAAGTGCCTAAAAGCAAGGCCACTTATGTTCCCAATGTACATACCTTCAGAGCTTTGGGTTGTTTTAAGGACAGCTTATAAAGGTCATCTGAAGCTAAGTGTGTTCTCCTCATAACCAGATCTAATGAAGGTCCTATATCTTCCAGTTCAATTCTTGGTATTTTACAGCCAGATTTCTTCAGAAGTACCCTAGAAGAAAAAAAAAACAAACAAACAAAAAAACAACTTTGTCCTCTGTGCTACAGATTTATCTGTCTTCCTAAAGGGCATGTTCAATCACATGGTTGGGAAGACTTTTAAAAACAATTACTACTGCAAACTCCATTACTGAGAAAGATGTCTGTCAATAATCCTTTACCATTCATTTCCACAACTTGAATGTCCCCAGAATATAATCTAGCTTAGGTCACTTTATTATTATTTCTAAATAGGACCAGCATTATCATTACAACAGCTACAATTCAATTGCAGAAGCCATGCCATTCCTCAAATCCTAGGTAGTGCCCTGTGCGTTAACAGACAGGGAAAAAGCAACTGCTACAGTTTATAGCAAAACATTCTGAGCCCTAGCCAAGATTTTTTTTGTTGTTGGCGGTGTTCATTTTGTTTTGCTGTGTTAGTTTATTTATTTATTTATTTAGAATGAGGCTGTAGATATTTTTGTTATAACAAAAATCATACAATCACACGGAACACACAAGCTATGAACACAACCTGCTAAGGAAAGGCCATGGACTGTGAGCGAACACCAGCGCAGGAAAGAAAGGTAATCTTGTCCGTGTTTTCCTTGTGTACCTCTGGCTACAGCCTAGCTCCTGTCACTCTTTGACAAATGGAGGTGAGGAGAGCCCTATAAATTAGCCTGAGATCAGTCTCAGAAGCCTAAGATAGCACTCAGACCGTACCAGTTCACAAGGTCGAATTCACAACACGTTGGCCATCCAACCGTATTGAGGGCAGCCCTCCGAGCTAGGAGGAGCTCAGCAAGGAAGGGAAGGAAGCAGTACATGTAGGTACAGGGCTTAAGTGTTTCCCTTCTGTCATGCAACTTACTCTGAGCTACGCTAGAGTAACCTCTGCGCACAACAGTTTCTAAATGAAGTGAACTATTGCTCCAGCCAGCTCAATTACACAACTGCAGGCTGAGTTTTGGAAAACCTTGACAAGCGTACCGAAAAAGCAAACACGGAAGAAACCCATACTCACTTGTAGCTCCTCATGTAAATCTTCCCATCTAGGGCTGTGAAGTGCAGGACATGCTCTAAGCCAGCCAGGCGAATGCTGGGCACAGTGGGACCTCTGAAGAAATCTAAAAGGACATTTGAAAAGAGTAAGAGGCAGGTTTCCTGACTGAGAATCAAACCAAGAGATGACTAACAAATCGGCTTATTTTATAACAGATCCACACCACCGCAGCGATGTGATGCCTACAGAGGTTCTCTTTTAGCATCAAGTTAGGTCTTTGTGCATGAATTCAAGTGGAGGACTGGTTAGTGTTAGGTCAGAGGTTGGACTAGGTGATCTTGGAGGTCTCTTCCAACCTAGATGATTCTGTGATCCCGACAGGAATAGAGCAACTTTCCAGGGACAAGTCAGTAGCAATATACATAAGTCATCTAAAACCAAGTAAATGGAGAAGAGCAAACATGCTTTCAGAGCAGTAACCTATTTTTATTAAGGTGATTGGGATAACTGAATTGTCTACTCCTCTCAATTTTTAGCTGCAAAGTCATAAAAATGAAATGTATCTCTGATATTCAGGCTAATTAGTTCAGGTGTCTTTTTTAAGACAGCATTCAAACTAATACTTAACACACTTAATGAGAGCCAAATTTGGGAGAGTGCAAAGAAGTGACAAACAGTTCAAAACAGAATAAAACTATTTGCTTTAATCTTATTTACGTTCTTTCTCAGTGACTCTGGGGAAAAAGGTTTTCTCCCAGCTCTTTCATACCTCCCCCCCGACAAAGCACTTCTGGTCTTTGGGCACGCAGCATTTGTGATCACAGTTACTGTTTTCTCTACTTAATAAGTGAAACACACCTACAAAAACAGACACTGAAAATACTCCGTTCGCAAACAGAACACTGAAATACAGGTTAAATACAAAACTAGCCGTCTTTAGCCGGGTTCTTATAAAAGGTCACGAAAAATACCGTGCAACCAGACCGCCCGCAACAAGCACAGCAATCTGTCCAACACATGCAGAGGGTGGAGAAAGAACGTGACCTTGTCTGAGGGAACAAGGTGTGCTAATAAACATGACAAGGCAACGCCGAACCAGAGGAGAGCTGCTAACAGATGCAAAACACATCAGTCTCTTCCGTTCTGTCCCATTTGCAGGTTCCTCGGCAAGTCGTCTTTTCCTCCACTACCTTTTTTCAAGAGTATCAGCGCTGGAATGACATCCAAAACAAAGTCTTGCTGGCACATATCAGCTGGAGTCTGGCCAGGAAATGTCCTTGGTCGATTCAATACTCACAACTCCTCCTCTCCTGGGTTAGTGAGGAAAAGTTGCAAATAAAATACTTTTTTTGATTTTTTTTTTTTTTGCTTTTTGCATCCATCTTCCCTTTGACAAGCTCTCTGCAGGATCCCAGTGTCAGTGGTTTTATTGGCAACATCTCCCTTCGGTGTTTTCCTGTGGCATCGCACATCTTTTTACCCACAGGACGATCTCTTCCCAACAAACGCAGGTGGTCAGGAATTTCTGTTTCCTGGCAGTGTTTAACAGCTGCAGAAACCTTACGCTTCAGCATGCCCAGAGAGCTGACATTTTTAATGTATTTTTAATTTACAGCTCTTGCTTTGGTTGGACTAGAGAACTGCTTGCTCCTCTCTTTCCATTCCTAGTTCTTCCTCATATGCTCAACATGCTTCCAGCACTTCTAATTTACTTTTTCCTGCAAAGAGCTTCAGAGAACATTTTTCATTTTCAGATTCCTAACTGTCAAATCCCTAATTTTTTTTGGACCATGAGCCTATACACTTCTTTTTGCATCAGTTCATATCCAAAAGCTGGTTAATACTGTAACTTCTGTAGCCATGGTTATCATGGGAGGAGTTTAAAGCCTATCCCAGACCTTTTTTTTCCCCCCAGACATCCCCTTTCTTGGGGGAAAACACAAATCCTTAAGACATTTCAAAAAAAAATCTGTATAAGACAGTATGAAGAAAATTGTAGAGGACTCCTACAAATCATTGGACTAGACAGAAAGTATATAAGCAAGCCGTGTAATGCCTGGCCATTTCTAAATGGAAGTGGCGTGCAATAGCAGAACTGGCCAGCAGGCAGCGTTGTGAGAGAAGAAATGCTTAATAAATACAAGTTATTGGAGTTTTATGAGCTGAATTGCAAGGACTTACACTGTAAATGGATGCCTGTACTACCATCTTGCTAGGCAACGAAAGCCAAAGAGAAAGAACAGGGTGTCTTTGCCCTCCAGGTCTCTAAAGAAAAACGCAGCTGCCATTTAATTACCTTCTAAATAACTCCTTGCACTTCACAGCTTAAGTGACAGAGGTCACTTCAGCAGGGTTTGGCTGCCGTGAAGACAGTAATTCACCCTTGCTTTTTAATTCTACAAAGAAACCGCTGTAAGACAATACTCCAAACACGCACAAACCCTTTTGATACCATAAAAAAGCCAAGGAAAGCTTGGTCGTTCACCAGCATCCCTGGCACCACATGGCTTTGGCAACAAGAAGCTGTTTGCTATCGAATACTCCCTCTGGGATCTCAACAGCACTGCTACGGTAACAAACCACTTGCTGTTTGGTAGACATTTTTCTGTCTCTCTCAGCAATAGAGTGGCAGCCTAAAACCAAATCTTACGCAGAAACAGAATGAATCTGTTCTTCCCTATCAGGTAAAACACTCAAATTATCAGCTGAATTATTTTAATTGCTTGCTGATACCTTCAAGCCTTGTAGGACTTAACCTTTTCCTTTGTCTGTTGTTTCGCATCCAGGCATTTCACAGAACAGAACATCAAGACTTGGGGTACTTGGAGTACATTCAGGAAGAAAAATTGGATATCAATTGCAGTACATTCGGCTGCAGAGAGTCATTACAGGCAAATTAGCAGGAGAGGAGAGAGGATTTCTTTTCAGAAGAAATAGGACAGGAAAGACCAGTTAGTTATCTGGCAACTATCTAAGGGTGCATGCCTGCCATTTAAAGCCCCAAGCTGTGTGATAATGGGGTGCAGGAGCACAGCTGGATGCCAATCACCAACATTGTGCAGATGTCAGAACCTGATACACCTTAGAAAATAATTCACGTGCTTCTTGCACTGTAAATGTTCGCTTACAGTGAGTTTAAACAACGCATGTTTGTGCCGCTGATCTTCACATCCAACAGTCACCCACCTCCAAAGGTTTACAAGCACAATTACTCCTCTTTCATCTACCCCAAGGAAGAGTCAGCTGTACTGAGAGGATGCAAGCATTCTCCTCTCCTGCTCCCTTTTTAGTCCCATTCCAGATGCAGCATCTGGCTTTGAGGAATCGTAAGAGCAAGGGGGTACGGGGAGCAATAATTCTGCCTGTTTGCCTAGAAAAAGGAGCCCAACCTATATTCTCTCTACATGAGAGGGAGATCTTACAGAGACCAACAGTTATGAATTGGTACAACCCAAGAATGAGCTGAAGGAGCACAGCTGCTTTTATTGGTACAGTTTCACTATTCTAGTAAAGCTTTAAAAAAAAAAAAAAAAAAAAAAAAGTAACCTATTTCTAGGAAACCCACTAAATAGAAAAACAAACAAACAAACAAACAAAACACCCTGCCACCCTAGCAAGACTTTTTTTCCCTCTGCTGTCAGGAGATGCTGTAACATACAACCTCTAGGTCCCCAGAAGTTACCCTAAGAGAAGTTTCATCATTTTTATAGTTCCCTGGAAAAATCCTAAAATGTGCTTCAACTTCTGATGCTTCCAACCTTGAAACAGAAGGGTAAAAAAAAAAAAAAAACAAAACACACAAACTAAACCAAAGTAACTCCACACTCTCTATGCTACTTAATTTACTAAGATTAGCATGCCTTGAAATTACGACCCAGCTGTTATCTACAGCTAATTTTCAATGCACATATTAATTCCAAATACTCAGATCAATGGCACTTCTGTTAGAACTCGTCAAGTTTCCAACAGAAAATGCTTGCATGATGAAAGCAGACTCAATTATCCTTATGTGATGTTTCCTGTAAGCAAAGACATCCCACCTCATGAACTTAATCCACTGATTCAAAATTCGATATTTCAAAACATGATTTGGTTAGAAAAGTACTAACCCGGTATAATTACAAGGAAAAGACTTTTTGAAAAATGCCAGAGTTTTCTGACAATCAAAATTATGAATTTCAGTGAGCACAAAACTTCAACTTTGGAATCTTTTAGGCCAGTCTTCTTCACCTCTGTCAGTCATGGTGATTACTTAACTCTAATTTCACGTCACATGAGGTTTACAAGTGCCCCTCTCGATTTCTCTCTGTGCTGAGCAGAAGCAAACAATTATTGACAAACCAGCATTTCCCAACAGATCACATTGCTACAGATTTACGCAATCCCTCTGCTCAAATACTCCAAACACTGACCAATGAGAAGGTTCTTCAGTCTTCTGTATTCTTCATTGAGCTCAAACATGTCACCAGCGAATATCAACATCGGTTTTGTTCCTTCGGGACATTTATTGTTCTATGGAATAAGGATTTCAAACACAAGGAAAATTCAGACCACGTTAGGGAACATGTTATTGACTTAATGGCTGGTTATCCATTCATCACGGAATGAAACATTGTGAACTATAATTGACATGGACAGAACAGACACTTTTTTTCATTGAACAGCACTGTATACATATGGAAGGCCTGTTTCTACATGGGTGAATGTTATTACCCTTCTGCTGGTTAAAAGAAGAGATTCTTTACTACGAAACACACAAGATAACACCTTGCAGTGAAAACAAAAGGTTAATTTGACTGCAACCACTACCAAGAAAACTAGAGTCAAGCAGATCTATTATATTTTGACTCTGGAGAGTACATGAAAAAAGCCAAAATATGGTTCAGTCAGTCACCTCATTCTCATTTTGGTGAGCAAATACAATTACTTGACTATCATTTCCCTGCTACAGATGGTGCTACCATCTATGTAATATGCAATGGTATGAAAACACTCACTGCAAACCATCTGAATTTATGGGAAAGATTCACCTTTATAAAAGTAAATTCCTTCAGTATCCCTCTAAACTGTCCTGTCACTGAACTAATGAAAACAAGGATCATACACCTTATTTTTGCCCCACATGAAGTGTTTGGTACAAAAGTACAAAAGTTTGGTACAAAAGTACAAAGTTGGCTCATTTTGGCAAGACTAAAACATAACATGATAATAAAAGGTGAATTTTCTCTGAGTTTAAATAATCAAAATGTTAGCTGTCTGTCCGAATTAAGTACAGTTCCCTGAAAACTGGCATTTATTTGCTACTGAAGGCTAAAAGTTTCAGAGTGCCTCTCTGGTTATGGACTGGAAACACTTCCAGCTGGTACTGCTGCATATCTGTGCTGCACAGCAGGACAAACTTTACTGGGGGGAGGTGGGAAGGGGCTGTAAGCACAGCTACCCAGTGCTGTCTCTTCTGATGGCTGGGCCACCTTCTGGTTTTTAATGTGATATCAGTTTTGAAAGGGCATGCCAATTTATATAGGACCTTCCCACAGGTAGCATCTCAAAAAAAAATTTGTAAATGTAACTCTTTAATTAAAAATTAACATTTTAGGAGTAAAGGAAATTTTTAAAGGAAGTTGTAGAAAGCCTACAGCAAGCTTGCCCTCTGCAACCCAGACAAAAAGCAGAGCAAGAAAAGTAATATTCTACCCTAGTACAAATAAGCAGTCCCCAAACACTGCATGAAACACTATTTAAAAAAGGTTCTGGTGGTCTTTAACGCACAGAAAATGCCAATGCACCAACAAAATCCACCAATAGATGTCACTGAAATGCTGCAGCAATTCCTTACCTTGACATCTTTTAGGGATACGAAGTTCTCAATGCCTAGCTCAATCATGTCCAGGACATGATAGTCAAACATGCGACCTGTAGAGGAGAAGAGAGGAAGAAAACCCAGATGCTTAAATATTTATTGAAAGCTAGACCTTTCATCCAAATAAAAACTCAAGACAGATCTCTTACCTATTATCAGGTTGTTAGGTCTCTTCTTGTTATGAGAGCCAAACAGAAACAGAGAACAATCGGATTTCTTGGAAAAGAATTCCTACAATTGGAAAAAAGAAAACATAGTAAATTGTGAGTTCCAGTTTGTAAGTGTTCAAAAATATTTAGAGAAGGTATGTGTCACAGACATCTGAGTTGAGGAGCTGCTTAATGAGAAGGACAACTGCATTTACCAGAAAAGTGTACGTCTCAGTCCCATAAGCTAGAATTGGCAGCTGGATCCAATTAATAACAATTAAATAACAATTAATTTATTTTTATTTATAATTCAGCCACTGCCCTTTGGCCCTCACTACTGGCTGCCTTCACTGTTAAAAAAATGTTCCTTGATCATTAAGGAGCATTACTTCTCTCCTCTGCTCTCCCTTCTTAATTACAGAGATTTTTCATGTGTTTCCCCTTTATTTTCACAATCCCTTTAAGACAAGAAAATGCATTTTTTGCCTCGTGTGTCTAAGTGAGTTTTTTTCCACAGTTTTACTTACTTCTGTAGCCCCAAATTCCCTGCTTCAGTGTCTTCAGGGAGTTGTTTTAACAACTGCCTCACACATTGGAAAGCTGACCCTCATTTCCTATACACGAGCCAGCAGTGGCACAGAGCAAGCACTACTAAAGCATGGTAAGTGGGAAAAAAAAAAAAAAAACTATTTTGGGATCATTCATTTCTGGCTTTAATGTAAAACCATGACTGTGCATCACCACCAGCTTTCTCTTGTTTTGTTAGATACAGTGACTTAATGACAGACATTTCAGCAGCTGAAGTAATGCTTCAGTTAAAGTATAAATGTGTGTGATATAACCTTGGAATCAGCCCCTCTATTTTTTCTCTACCTGCTCATAAGTTAGCTTGACCTTAAAGCACTATACTGAGACAAAATCCAGATAGATGCATATCACTAAATGGATTTATGATGCCACTTTCCCTTCCAAAATATCCTCTCAGCCTCTGACAAGCCCCTTTTCCAACTTACGGCAGGCCAAATACACGTATTTAAGTGAAATTGCTCACGTTTCTGACAGTGCTTTACTGAACACTGGAATCGAAGTCTAAGTTCAGATCTCATACTTGCTGTGCTGATGCAAGTGTTTGCAAAAAATACTCTGCTGAGCTTTTCTTCCCCATTTGACTATGGCCAAAAGTGACAGAAAGCTACGACTCTTCCATTTAACTGCTTTAGCTATGAATTCACCAACTCAAAAACAAGTGGTTCATAAGCTGGGGCACTTAAAAGGACAGGCTTTTAGAAAGCCAAAATAAAGCCCTTTCTTTTATATCAAGCACTGTTACGTCACTCCTAAATTTGCCTGTCAGTTTCAAGAAACATGCATTTCAGGCAAACACCAGCACTCCCACAGTATCAGGATTCTGTCTTGAAGCTAGAGGAATAAAACGCCTACTGGCACCATAAATGTAGATGTAAACTTACCTTCAGCTTATCCAAAATTATTAAAGACTTGGTTTCTCATCTAATTTATCATAGACTGAAAGAAAGCTATCCTCCAGTAAAGTTATAAATAACTTTACAGCTGCAAAACCTCGTAAGAAAAGAAAAGACAAGACAGGGCTTACACTTACCAATGATGTCTGATCCTCGAAAGGCCTGGTAATATTTTTCCTGAGAGGGGAAAAGGGGGAAAAAAATGAAAATAGTAAAAGCTAAGATGAGCACTTTAGTTATCTTCTAATAACACTGTGATTCTGCATTCTGCTGGAAACTCCAGTATTAGAAATTCAGTTTCATTTCCAACCAAAAGCTGTATTAATACCACCAGGTGTTCCTTCTTTGGCAGTGCCGTTGCCATTTTCAGTAAGCCTTTCCAGCTTTCCTGGGGCCTCCTGTGCCACTGACAGCTATGCCACTGACACTTCACAAACTGCCTTTGCTTGTTCATCCCACGTTCAGTTTAGCTGCTACTCTCAGTGCCTCTGCACTACGTCTATATGGACACCAGGTTCCCATTTTGAGCAAGACCAGCCTATCACCATAACCAGCCCAGCCCACCCACCCTACGCAGAACCTCGCTAGTTGGCTGCACAAAGCAGAATTGGGGCAGCCAACCACTCAAGTTTGCTATAACTGCTCTGTAACACTTGGCACAGAACTGGGCTCAGCATCAACACTGAACACTTGTAGCTTGTCTCCATTCTACTAAAATTTAAGATGAATGTCTGTCACCTTCTGTGACCCCTTCCATTGGTTGAGCCCCCATGCTAGGCAGCAGAGACTCATAGAGCCACAGAATCAACCATAGAATTGCTTAGGCTGGAAGGGACCTTTAAAGACCACCTAATTCCACCCCCTGCCACGGGCAGGGACACCTCCCACCAGCCCAGGCTGCCCAGAGCCCCATCCAGCCTGGCCTTGAGCACCTCCAGGGATGGGGCACCCACAGCTTCTCTGGGCAGCCTGTACCAGGGCCTCACCGCTCTTACAGTGAAGAATTTCCTCCTAATGTCTAAACTAAATCTATTTTCTTTCTTCTTCATGCTTAGAAACTACCAAACGCTGTCTTGCATGTGGCCACTTACTTTTTATACAGTACAGCAAAAGGTTTCTTCACGGCATACTGCAAGAGACAGAGTTAAACAGGCATTATATCAAACACACCCAAAGGCACAAAACTGCTCTTTCTAAAACCTTGCAGCTGTGAAATGCATTCATCTGATTCGTGTCAATATGGAATAATGCTAGGGCCTCACGGTATGGTGGATGTGACCTTCTGTCATACATACCCTTGTATAACCACAAGTCTAAGAAAAACAGAGTGGTTAATGTATATGATTCTCGTATCTTGCAAAGGAATGTTTTAGCAATTTATGTCAATAGAGAGCTTGAAGGGAAATGTATTTGTAGGCTTTTCCTTGAAGTCTCTGATATCTGGGGGGTTTCAGAATAACTGCTAACTATTATGACTATTGCATGGGACACTATGCAAGTTTCTGATAGCTGGCCAGGAGATTAAGGAGACGGGGAGAGCTGAAGAACAACTAAAAGAGAAAGCTTGCAGGGGATGCTGCACAAGTCTCTGACGTACAGCCAAGTTGGACAAAGGAGAAGGACAAGAGGGAGGAAGACTATGAGCCTTCAGCAGGAGAGACCCCCAGAGGGACCACCAGAGACTGATACGCATGCTCCAGTAGGAGGGTTTGGATTCCGG
Organism: Netta rufina; assembly: GCF_964035555.1. Lineage (NCBI taxonomy): Eukaryota > Metazoa > Chordata > Aves > Anseriformes > Anatidae > Netta > Netta rufina. The sequence continues at coordinate 73,824,888 of NC_140125.1, read as the reverse complement.
AAACTAATTATAATAACCCCGTTTTTTTTAGATGCAGTATTGAATATGTATCAGCCTAGGAGCATAAAAATCAGCTGCTTGATGTCACTGGTGTGCGTCTGGGTGGAGCAGAGACTCGCGGCGCACCCAGCGCTGTTTGCTCTATTCCTTTAATAAACTGTAAACTTTGATTACAGTCCTATTTTGAAGACTGAGCCATTTATAACACAGCTTACACGATCGCGTGAAATAAAGCAATTGTTTGTGCAAATCAACGCAGAAAGGAAGTCACCTCAAAAAGCCTGCCCACAACAAAACCCTTCAGGTCAGTAATCCTAATCTTGGCTCCCAATTAATCGGGGATGGGTTTATTCATAGAAAGTAAGCAATAAGCCAAGAAAGAGCTGAAATGAAAGCGATGTAACAAAAAGCAGAGGTCAGTGCCGTGCGGCAGGGGTGCTGCTGAACACCACCGGCGCCCTGCCGGCCACTCACGATGTCTTTGAGCACTTGGGTCACCGTCAGGTTGGCGTTCCCCCCCTTTATCAGCATGGCGTTCTTCGTGTTCTCCGTCAGCTTGGGCTCCCTCCTCTCCAGAAACCTCTTCGCCCTCTTGGTTTTGGGCTTCCTGGAAGGAGACACGAGCGGCTCAGGACCCCGGCACGGATAAAATCCCTACCGGGGGGTTCTTCATCGCCTTCTCCCCCCGCCCGCAGCCCCTCACTCACACCACCCGCCCCAGCGCGTCCATGGCGCCTCACGGCCGCTGCCCGCCCGCCCTCAGCGCGTCACATCCAGCGCCCGGGAGCATGCGGCCTCCGCACGGCGCCTGCTGCTGCCTCCTGCGGGCCGAAATGGGACAAAAAAGCCAAATCCTAACAAAATCACACCAAATACTTCTAAAAGAATGCATTTGGTTGATAAAATCGCCAGATATCAAGCAGAAAAACTTTTCCCCACCCACCCACAACTACCTCAGAATCACCTCCTGGAACTGAACAGCCCCACTTCCCGTGCTCCCCTGCCCTAAGGCAGGTCGCCCCCAAATCTCCTCCAAGACTTTATATATATATATATATATATATATTAAGTACTAATACCAAAAATGAATACTTATTTTATCAGTAGTCTGCACACACTGACAACTGTCACAGTGCTTAATGTCAGACAGGGCAGCTGACCGGTGTGATACCGGGTACCCACGCACGAGGGCACAACCAGTATAAAATAACCCCACAAGGATGAGGATTTGCTGCAGTTCTGTGTTGTTACCATATCTACCCAGTACCCTTTTTAGTTTAAGGCACCCTCCCCCCTTCAATTTTGAGCTGTACTCCAAATAGCCAACATGTTAGGCTTTTTGGGATGATATCAGTAGCACTTAAAAACAGTGGGTTTTAAAAAAAAAGTCATGAATGCACCACACATTATTATTATTTTTTTTTTTTTACATGAAAGTACAATAAACAATATAGATCATATTAGTAATATCAACCCACAGACTAGCTGGGGACCATGATACCGATACAGCCACAGAACCACCAATGCACAGGTTGAGTGTAGGCATAAAAACCTTCAGAAAAATACAAGTCAGAGCCAACAAGTTTTTGGGGTGAAAGAAAAGCAGATTCCTTTTATGTAACACACATTATGTCATATAGAAAATGGAGGAAGGAAGCATGGCAGGTGCCTTGTTAAGACCAAAATGTTAGCTGCTGATTAGCACCCAGGGGTTCGCAAGACCTAACTAGACAGAGCCCTGAGAAACTCGGCCTAACTCAGCACTGACCCTGTTTTAAGGAAGAAGCCAACCTAGAGACCTCCTGAAGTCCCTTCCTAGAGGAAATATTTCTCAGATGAGTCAGGGAAACAGAAGATGATAGAGAAAAAGCAAAATAAGTTTAACAAGTAATTTAACAAGTAATCAAACACCAGTGATTTTATCAAACCGAATGAAAGCCACCTTTATTTGAATCTTTCTTTCAGTCAGTGCAGTACAAGAACAGACACAGTAGGCAGCGGAATATTACACACAAGGTGAGGCTGTACCTGAGTTCCAGGACTTTCAAGAATGTTTTTTCCCCTTTTTTACAAAGTATCCCAAACCGTACAATACATCAATGCTTTTCAAAGGCAGTTTTTTTTTTTTTTTTTTTTAAATTATGCAACTGTTTCCTCTTCTTCAATTTGAGGTAGAGATGCACACATTTCCCATCAGCATTTAAAAAAACCAAAGCACTAAACCCCTCCCCACTCTACTCCAAACACAAAAGGAATGCATAAGAACATGTCAGTTTTCCCCACTGCCAATTGCTCAGATAAACTGGAAATCATGTCACAGCCTATATGTTTGGTCTTTAAAAGCTGGCCCGTTTAATTCCACGAAGAAATCCTGAAGAGATGAGAGCTGACATCACGGAGGGGCATCTTCTAAGGCAACACTTGCAGAAGGAGATCCCTCTGCCTCAGAAGCAGGACTATGAGGCAGAGGAAGAGAAGAAGCATCTGTTTCCAAGCCATGCTGCTTTTCCAGATCGCAGTTTGTGTCGGAATTTCCTCTGTCACTTGCTTCTCCCTCTGACTCTTCAGCTAGCTTGTCTTGAGCCTGATCACAGTTCGTGTCAGAATTTCCTTTGTCACTCACCTCTCCCTCTGACTCTTCGGCTAGTTTGTCTGGGGCCTGAGCTGATTCATCTGAATCTTCCTTTTCATGCAGAAAGCTACAAATCATATTAGGCCTGCTGTAGGAAAAGTCTCTGTCCTTGATCTGTAACCACTCCACGCCATCTGATGCGAAGAAGGAAAACTGGTATTAGTGGCTAAAGGAGTGAAGTCCTAACAGCACTTGTTCTTAGCTTAAGTCTGTTGTTTATTAACCCTGAGCCAGACAAACATTTAAGTTTGCAATTCCACTCCCCCTTCAACAGATTTTTAGGCAGTACACACAGCCAAATCACAAGATGTTTTGGTTACTTTGTACGCACATTATTAAACTTCCTTCAGGGTATAGAAACAAAGTATTTTGCAGTAGGTATCAGTGTTGCTCCCGTGGGAAATAAATAGGCCTTTTAACTAAGCAGCACATTCTCTAGTTAATGTCACTTCAAAAATAATAGTTTCAGTGTTGGTATTTCCTACTTAATGACACAGAGAGGAAGAATGCATGGTGTTGATAAGAACGCTGATCTCTGCTTAGATTCTAGATAACATTTCATATTATATCTCCCATGAGCAATGTCCCACTGACTGTCTCTCATTTAACATTATATGGCTTTGTATTCCTAAAATGTGAAGCAGCAACACTGACTAGAGCAAAAAGCAGCAACTAAAAGCAGGAGGATGCTGCTAATTAACATTATTCTATGTAGTGGATACCCAGTACCTGAATATGCAGGAGCACTGAATTTTGTATAAAAAAAAATCCACAGAAGTAGAGTAAACATATGAGCACTGAGTTCTGCCTACAAAATTAAAAAAATGTTTTCTCCGCTATGTATATCCCTGAAAGTAAGTTAAATTCAGGTACAACTAACTGTAAATTCACTAAGAACAATTTAGTTTTGGTACATAAAACATGGAGCTTCTTGCTACAGACATTGTGGATTTTTAACTACTACACAGACTCAAGAAGTTGAAATAAAAAAAATCAGAGAAGAACAATTCAATGCAAAGATATTGCCTCAGATTTCAAAACTGGTGCCAAAACTAATTTTAGCAGAGTAAGAGCACAGAGGCACTAACCAACATTCTCTTCTCCTTCCTTCTTCTCTGTCAGAAGTGTCCGTGTCATATTCAACTTCTTCATCGTATGGCACTTGTACTTGAGCTGTACTTTCTGGTTGCCTTCTGCATCTACTATGAAGAGAGGAGAAAAAAAACAATACCCAAAGCCCAATCATTGTAGTGAATTCCACTACCAGCTGAAAAAGCTGAAATTATTTTGAATTTCAGAGGCTGCCACAGCAGACAGGACATCAGATCGTAACAATTACCATGTTCTGTGTTTTCTTCAAAAACCACGCAGGTTCCCAAGGCATCTGTGGGAAACAAAGTGATACAGCCTTAGAGACTAACTTTCAGCAACCAGAGATGATGGCACAGCTCTGGGAATGTTTCTCATTTCCAGCCTCATCCAAAGGCCCTGCATCTGGTAACCACTGCCAACTCAGAAACAGACAGGAGCACCACAGACACTGAATGTCACTACAAGTCACTACAAGAGAGGTTTTCAGATCGTTTTCTTCCCAATTTTGTCACCAAAGGGCAAACTGGAAAGCCACAGACTGCACAGCACATGAGTCCTGCTTATATGTGAGACAGTAAGCATTAGGGGGCACTCTAGGGCATTTTATATTCTGGTTTTCTTTCAGAAATACAGCTGGTACACCCCAGAGTCAGCTTCCAGGCACATCTTCCAATAACTAAACATGAGCGCGTGGCTAATTTAGCTGGTGCTGCTCTGTGTAGTATTATTCAGGCACCATCCAGAACTTCAGTGCTTAAGGGTCCCACATTTTCCATTTGCAGTGAAATTAACTGATATTAAGAAAGTTCTTTGGGTTACGTGAAAAGGAGATTGTTTTTTTTCCTACCTTCGTATTCCCCTGCAAAGACGTATCTGTCCACTTGTAAAATGGGCCTCTCTGTCTCTATTCCCTACAAAAAGATGGAAAAAAATGCATTAAACGTCACGTGTCTGCTAGTCCAGGCACATTTCTTACTCAAGGATGAGAAGACAGATATAGCAGAATCTAGATTAAATTAATTCCTTGAAAAGATAAATGCAGGTTAAAAACAACAACAAAACAACATCAGGTAGCAACGAGAAAAAATAAGTACTCCATCACATTACACATATGAAATAAAAAGTTTCTTTTGGTATTAGCGAAAAGCAGCTGATTCCAGACCGTAAACCTTTCCCAAACTATCAGCTTCATGTGGAGAAAAGTGCATCTTTAAAACAAGATTTATGCAAACGAATTAGAGAATTCAGCAGAGCCTATTATTTTACACAAGCCAGCAGATTCCTGGAAGATGAAGAGATACAATTAAATTAATATTTATTAGTTTCTATAAAACGTAATAAGAGCAGTTTTAGTCATTAAATTGGTCCTGAATCCTCCCGCAATGTTAGACACAGGGGTAGAAGGGCGAGGGGGTGAGTTTTCTTTCTGTTTTTGTGGGAGGCTTAAACAGTGCCAACAACTGTTACAAATGGTACAGCCAATCTTTCTCTAGAATCAGTGTACTGCTGAAATACAACAAAATAGACAACGTTTAGGACAGTTTTTTCAGGCTATCACCATACATGCTATTTTAACTATATTAAATGCAAGGAAACAGCCAGATAATACTGGTCTATTTACCATAGACTTAAGACTGAGTTATCCTTTACATTTACAGCACTGGATCATTTCAGGTAGTATCTACAAGAAAACATTGTAAGTACAGCACAACACAGACAGATGTGGTCTTTGCCTCTAAGCTGGGTCTAAGTTTCTTTAAGAAATGTGCTTAACACTTGTTTTTGTTTTTAAATGTGTAAAATACATCATTTAATACTCAACTAAGAGCTTAAAAGCAGAGGGAATAATAGTCTGAGCTTATTGATACCTCTGAAAATATTTCTTTATATTTGTGTAGTATTATTTTCATCAACAACATGCCACTCCTGATACTGAGAGACCACAACCTGCAACCGAACACAGTCCAGACAGTGCATGCAATTCTCTATCAGAAGCTTGATGCAAATTTTATCAGCTTTAACGAATCTGGAAACATCCCCACTCCCTTGCTCACATGTGTACTCACTTACCCCTTTCCTATTGTGCTGTAATCACTCACCAAAATCTTGCATTTGTTCTCACATTTTTCTAAGAAGTCTGAATCGATAATTCCTGACAGCTCCACCATGACCAGCTGCTCCTACAAGATAAGTTTATAACACACATTTTTAATTGATGCATCTGAACTCCTGAAAATATATGAAAATGAAGACCTTCAGAATGAACAGACCCCCAAAACAACTTATTCTGCACTGCCTACATTTTCCAAAGGTTAAGTATTTACCTAGATATTATAGTGAGGGGTTAAGTGAAGGAAATGTTGCATGGAATGACTGCTTTTAACTCTTTACAACGTGCTGTCTTGAAATCAATGACTATTTGCAACTCCTTAACATTTGGGTGAGGAAAATTCAAAAAGAAAACAAGAAAATAAAAACTCTTAAATATTTTTATTGAAGGGCTAAGCTTTCAAGAACCATTACCGAGTTAGTACATGTCAACGTGCGAGGAGGGGACGAAGGCCGCCACCTCCCTCAGCACAGCCTGGGCAGCCCCTCAGGGGGACGCCATCCCCGCAGCCCGCTCCTCCTCACATCAGCCCCGCAGGGAGCCACAACACCACACCCCTTCTCCTAACACATCCCCGGGGAAGCGTGAAGCCCAGGGGGGCGCGCTGACCGACCTCCACCTCCTCTTCGTCCTCCTCTTTCCTCTCGCCCCCCTCCACTCCCTCTACCGCCGCCATGTCGGTCCCGCTCCCTCCACTTCCCTCCCCTCAGCGCGCACCACGTGAGCGCGCCGCCGCCATCTTAGGGGGCGAGCGGGCCCGCCTCCCGCCGCCCCCAGCAGGAGGCGGGCGCCGGGGCGGCCCTTAAATGGCGGCGCGGCACCGGCGGCCCCCTGGCGGCGGGGGGATTGTGTGGGTCGGTGTACTGAAGGGTTGCTGAAAAATAAAAATAAGGTTTTGAGTGACTAATTTCATGTTCTGCCACTAAAAGGAGATAAATAGATGCTTAGCTCGTTGAGCACTCAGCATAAGATGAGTATGTGCGCAGTGAGCCCAGCCTTTTAATGGCTCTTAACTGTTTTCTATTTTCTGTATTTGGGAGTTAAGTTTTTGCACCAGGTCTTTATGTCTTCAGATAAAATCAGTGCAATTCTAAAAAAAAAAAAAAAATCTGCTCAAATAAACCAGAACAAACACCCTATTCTGAATACACATTTAAAAATCATCACAACCAACAGAGCTTCTATAACGTTTCATTAATACCACTGTCTTCCTTTCACTTAAGGGACTTTCTAAAAGTGATGAAAGCCCTTACGAGAAGGTAAATGTGGGCCAGATCAGCCTGTGTAAATCACAGACTGGCATGAAGTGCTAACAAAGGAGCCAGTACATTTCTTTGCTTTTATTACCAGCCTCGGTGCCATCTCGGTCTTCTGAGCCAGGGTGTGCGGTTGGGAAATTTTTGGTGCATTAGTGCTAAATTTATTTTAAAAGAGGCTCTAGCTCATTGTCAGGCTAAACTTGCCATGGGCATCAGTGATTTGCCTTGGTCTATCTTATTCTGGCAAGCACATTTCAACAATTTCTCTCTTAAATGAGTTGGATGAAAATGATGCTGTAAGGATCCTCGCAGTCTGCCAGAGAGATTGAACTGCTTGATGAGATAAATACGGAAATATATGTTTTGAGGATCCAGGGTTTGGATTTCTGAGGCCTCAGCTAGCAGTCCTGTCAGTACTTGAAGGCATTTATGTGTGCATGCTGCAAGAGGCAAGTACCTAGGTGGTACATAGGTCAGGCTGAGTCAGTGACAACCAAATGGTAAATTTAAACAATCATGTTTGAGATCTACATCTCTAATGTGTATGCACTAGTTTCTGTGGGTTTACTTGCAATTTAAGCATGTTAATGCATATTTTAGTTTGAGCTGTCTAAGTTTGCACGCCTTAGCTGTGGGAGATCATAGATTAGAGACTTGGACTTCCTTTTTTAGCAAATAAACATTATCACAGTTAAATTACTTTACAGGAAATAAGCAAAAGTTCACCAAAACACGTAATGAATAAATCTGGCTTTCTACTTTCTCTTGTTTTTCCATTTTCTTTTGATTTTTATCTTCATGCTTGGAATTCCTTCCCAATCCTTAGCAGAAAGCAATTGCCCTTTCTTCACTCCCTCCTAAACACTTACTTTCTTTGTGAGGCCCTGGCTGTAGTTTGTCTGAGTAAAAAGTTAAATGTTCTCTAAAAACACAGGATGAGAGGGAGTCTTTTTTTTTTTTTTTTTTTTTTTTTTTTGAGTTTTATCTGTCTGTTTAGATGGTGAGTGCCTGTGGTCAAAAACCTTTTGTATTTTGTATTGAAAACAGACCCTTTCGTATTTTGTATTGAAAACAGACAGAACTTAGTAGTTCAAAATGATAATAGATGACACCTTTAGGTACACGTGTATGTGTATATGTATATACATGTAGTCTCTGTATCTGCACTGTTTGCAGAATTGTCTGCTTCAGGAGAAGAGCGTTGTAGTTTCTAGGCTTATTTTAAATCAGAAATGTAACTGAAATTGAAGATGTGACAAGACCTGATTGCCTGTGAGTATCAGTATGGACTCCTCAGTAAAATACTTCTGTGTGAAATGGCTAAACACAGTGCTGTGAGGTGCAAAGAGGCACAGAAGAAGGCTTGTGAGAGACTAGTGTGTATTTCTGGCTGTAGACTTTGGACAGGAGGTCAGGGTTGCAAAACATAAATCAGCTGTGGGACAAAAGTAATTTGCTGGCAGTATTACAGAGAATGATTTTAATTTTCTTAAAGCTACATTGGTGAGCCTCTTTGTTTATGAATTTGCAAGCCAAACCTTCTGATAGGTGTCACCAAAAAAAGTCTGCCAGACTCCTTTGTGTCAGTCTTTGCCTTTCTGGAAAGCCCCTTAAAGATCATGTAAAGAAATCCTAGCAACCCTGTTAGACAAAGCACAGCCAGGGAAAAGTAGTAAAGTGAAGGGGGTGTTTTATTTCCACGGTGTTTATTCTATTCAGTATGTCTCATCAAAGACTGCGGAGTGAGATGTAGCATAGTAGGAGGCAGGGAAGAAGCTGAGTGAGGGAGTCCTTTCTATTCCAAGTCTTAATTTAGGTGCTCTCACTCCAGTTGTCTTGGAGTCAGCATACCAAGAGCCTGGTAGGAGGAGGGAGAAGAGGGGTTGGGAGGGATTCGTGGGCACAACTGATCCTACAATGTTTTGTTGGGCTCCTGCTTTTTCTCTTATCTGGAATCAGATTCCAGCGTTTATTCGTAGCCCCTTAAAAGTTATAACCAGTTCAGCAGCTAAGATAGTGCACTGTGATAGTGCACGTTTCCCAGTGTTCGAATGGAAGCTGCTGTGTTTCGGTTTGTGCCCTTTCCCTCTTGTTCTGTCACCACTGAAAAAGCCTGGCTCCATCTTTGCACTCTCCCTTCAGGTGTTTATGGTGAGATCCCTCTGAGCCTCCTCTTCTCTAGGCTGAACAGCCCCAGCTCTCTCAGCCTCTCCTCAAAGAGGAGAGCGGGCTGTCACACTTCCCCCTGAGTTTTGTGTCATCAGCAAACTTGCTGAGTGCGCACTCTGTCCCCATCATCCAGATCATTAATGAAGATGTTAATCAGGATCATCTGGTATTGACCCCCAGGGGACACTGCCAGTTGGCAGCCTCCAAGCAGACTTTGTGCCACTGATCACTATTCTCTGGGCCTGGCAGTTTGGGCAGTTTTCAGTCTCTCTCTCCTTCTGCTCATCTCTCCATGGGGGGCAGTATTGAATGCCTTCCTCCAGTCGATGTAGACAAGATCTACTACTCTCCCTCATCTACCAAAATCAGTCATTTCATCACAGAAGCTTATGGTGTTGGTCAGGCATGAATTCTCCTTGGTGAATCCATGCTGACTACCACTGGTGATCTCCTTCATGTGCCTGGAAGCAGTGACTAGATGCTCCCTCACCTTGCCAGGGATGAAGGTGGGGCTGACTGGCCTGCAGCTCCCTGGGTCCTCCTTCTCGCCCTTTTTGAAGGTAGGAGTGACATTTGCTCCCTGCCAGTCTTAAGGCACTTCTCCCAGTCACCATGAGCAATCAAAGATGACTGAGAGTGGCCTTGCAATGACATCTGTCTGCCTGCTCCCTCAGCACTCACGGGTGCATCTCATCAGAGCCCACAGACTCGTGTACGTATATTTTCCCTAATTATTCCCTGCTCCAATCCTCTTCTACCAAGGGTACATCTTCCTTTTCCTAACCTTTCCCCTGAGTCTCTAGGACCTTGAATTTCTGAAGGCAGGTCTTGCTAATACAAATAGAGAAGAAGATGTTCAGTACCTCAGTCTTTTCCCTGCCTTGTGTAAGGCATGTCCCCTGACTTGCTCAGCAATGGGCCCAGATTTTCCTTCGTTTTCCTTTTGTCACCTATGTGCTTACAGAAGCACTTCTTGTTGCCTTTTACATTCCTGACCAGATTCAATTCCATTTGAGCTCTAGTTTGCTTAACTTGGACAGTGTCTCTGTATCCCTCCCATGCTAAACATCCTTGCTTCATGCTCTGTATGCTTCCTTTTTGTGTTCAAGTTTGGCTGGAGGAATTCAGGTCTACTGCCTGAATTCCTACTTGTTGGGATGGATCACTCTTGGGCTCGGAGGAGGTGACCCTTAAATATAAACCAGCTTTCTGCCCTCCAGGGCCTTATCCCATGGGACGCCACTGAGCAGATCCTTGGAGGCCAAAAATGGCTCATTTTGTCTCGTTGCCTTTTCCTCATGGGAAAAGGACTCAGCTGTTAAAAGCAATGAACACTTCCTCCTCTTTATGAATATATAAATATATAAATATAAATATATAAATATATTTATTATGAATATATAAAGAGGAGGAAGACATCTTTCAGTCTGTGAGTGATGGGGCAGGAGGAGAGTGGCACCGCAGAGCTCAGGATTGCTGCAGTGACCTGCAGGTAGTCCTAGAGCTGGGATCCCTCCCAGTAAAACTCAGCAGCTGGTCATCTTTTGAAGCAACTGGTGACAAATGGAGAGTGAATGATGTTTACTTGTCATCCAGCTGACTCAGAAGACGGTGGCTTTCTATGGAAGTGACTTGTTAATTGATGAAATGTTAATGTTTGGAATCTTTTACATGACCTCAGACTATTTGGCATCAGTTATTGGAGATACATAAACAGAAGTTGTTACACCTGTTGGGCTGAAAGCAGTTGAACACCCTGGACTTCAGAGGTCACTGGGAATACTCATTATTTTGCAGGGCCAGGCTCTTATGGCCTCAGCTGGCTTCTCTGTATTTGTTTGAAAATGCTTAAAGCAAACTGATATAAAAGGCACTTGGCATTTTTTTCCCATACAATTTATGTAAAAGCAGATTATGTTCCATATTTATTTACTGATTTTGATCAGTGCTTCCAGGGCTTAGTTTTATGAAAGTGAAATATTTTTATTGAATCGTGTTTTGTTTTCGTTATACGTGAACACTGCTTTGCCTGTTAGTGAAGTGCTTTTAAAAACATTTTTTTTCCACACCTCAAGAACTGCCAAAGTGGTTTGCAGCTCAGGAAATAAAAAGTACTTATTAGTCAATCTGCATCAGAAACATCAGTCTTAATTCAGTAGGCTTTTATTAAGGTGTAACTTGGCAGCAATTTGGAATTCCTGGTAGTTTTGTGCTTTTGTAGGTATGTCCAGTGACCTACAGAAAGTGTTTCTCAGCCAGTATAAAAAGTAAGAATTGTATTACTGAAGCCTGGGGGAGAGTAAATGGTATATGAATCTGTTTTTCTTACTATGATATTACAACAAGGTGTTAGAATGTTGTTTTTTAAACGTTAGTTCATACTTTGTGGGTAGATTCATTAAGATACTTGTGCGTGCATCTCTGTAAGTACTAAAAATCCATTGCCCTATAAGCACCAAAATAACCCAAATCCAGAACAGAATAGGAAAAGGATAATTCAATACCATGCATGTTAGGCATTTAATGGTGGGAGGATAACCACTGAAACACGCCACTGTATAAAACATGTAGGGATGGTAGAAACAGGCTTTGGCACTGCTGAAGAATGTTCAGTCAAATCAGAGTTAAAATACGTCTTTAAAAACAATTTATATACAAGTGCTGTGGATTGAAATTCTGTTCCTAAGCAGAAAAAGCATCTTACTGGGACTGTAATACCTAGATGGTGCCAATCACTTCCAGATACGGAAAATCAAGCATTATAAAAAAAAAAAAAGAAAATGAAAAAGAAAATACTGTCTAAGGACTCTTGAGTATTTTAGGTCAATGTCATGTTGATTGGGCTAAAATTCTTGGTGCCATAAATTTTAGGCTTCTAACCCACAGGATAGAAACTAACTCTGGGCTTGATCACCGTTGTGTGTGATCAGCTTCAGAGTGCTTTTATGGAAAGAGCCCCTCTGAAATATTGGTCTGAGTGTCCCTAAGAACAACTTGCTCTTGCACCACAATGAAGATTTGTTTGCATTAATGAGTGCTGCCGACTGTGGCTATCAAAAGAAATTAAGCTGCCTTGTAATAAGAAGTTGTTCTTAGGGATTGACTAATGGTTAAAAGGTGGGAAACAAAAGGTAGGAGTAAACAGTCTGTTTTCAAAATGAAGAGATCATTCATGGAGTTCTGTGGGAATTTGTACTCTTAAACATATTCCTAAATTACTTAACAAAAAGAAAAAGAAAGTGGTGGAAAGTAAGGTACTGAAGTTGGATGATAACTCAGTATTTTGGGGGTTGTACAAATGAAAGCCTGCTGCAAAGACCTGCACATGAGTGCCTAGATGATAAAATGGCAGGTGAATTTCAGCCATTCTCTGTTTAGGAAGTCTTGAGCCAAAAGTTTCTGAGGGCTGAGGACTGAGACTGACAAGGTGAAATACCTTTGTATGCTGCTCCGTAAGTATTTGGTTCAGAATGACAAACAAAACAGATCACAGACCTGTGAGACTCCTTTCCCAAAATTGTAAATGGACTCAACAGGAGCCTGGACAAGTACAAGAGGGATCCACTGGGGACTGCAAATAAGCAAATCTTACCAGACTCAGGACATAAATGAGCTGAGAACATTTGGGAGCACACTGTGTGCACCCAGAGGTGAACCCTTGTATCTGCTCCTAGATTTTTTTTTTTTTGTCTTTCCTGCAACGTAACTTGTACAGAAGCAGAGGAACATAACACAGCAGATGAATCACCGCAGATGACAGAATGGAAGGTGGAAATCACTGCAAAGATCCTGCAGTCACTTAACACACCGTGGCAGCTGGTACGCTTACAATTACTGCTTTTTACTTAAGAAGGCATCACTACCTGGCAAAGACCTTTTTTGAGCTCTTAAGGAATTCTGTAGAGGAAGACTGTGACAAGCACTGTTGTGGATGATTTTGAAGGCTTTGAAGCTATTGGAAAAGTAATTTTGAGGAGTTACACTGGCTTTGCCCAGTGCAAACGTGGTGCACTGAGCCACTGACAGCATATCTTGCTTCTGTTTTTAAGAGGAAGGATGAAGGAAGGAGGGGAAAGAAGGACCTGAATCTGTAGCAAATCTGTACCATTTCCACTGCTTGAGGAAGAAATGACAAACAAAAAGCTGAAGTAAGGCAATTGCCAGAGTTTACCACATTCCTCCAGTAGTTCTTGGCTTTCCTGGTTTGCCTCGTTGTTTGATAGATAATGTGTCTGGGAAGCAAAGAAACTAATGCAACGGGATAATCTTTTCCATTCCAATTAGATCTGAAAATATTTTACACGTAGTGCTGTTTTAAGAGGGGGAAGTAACACTGCAGATGCAGCATGGAAATGACATGGTCTCAGGTATCAGCTGGTAATGTAGCATTCTATAAGGAATCACTTTCCTATACAAGACAATGTACATTTGTGTATTTTCAGTAATAATTAAAGTATAAAGCAAGACAAGGGTTCTGTTCAGTGTTTTTTGACTTGGCTCATAGACACGCCCAGGTACCGCGCTTGGTGTGGCCGCTTTGACACGAATACTCACACCACCATATCCTGTAAGATTTTGTTGTTTCACTTTCAACGTGGTTCATATTATGTAATTAAAGTGCAATTATTTGGAGAACCACTTCACACACACAAAAAAGCTTTTGTTACAGCAGACAATGCCTCGGGTCATGCGAGGGTACATCTACAGGGATGGGCGCAGACAGCGACGCCTCCTCTCTGCCTGTGCCCTGACCCAGCCAGCTGGGAGCCGGCTCCCGTCCAGCAGCTGTGGAGCCACGGTGCACGTGTTGCAGAGCCTGAGCTAATAAGGCTGGCTGGGAGGCAGGATGTATTAGCTCGGGCTCAGAACCGCGCTAATGTGGCCGCATGATGTCTGGAGTCACTGGTCTTCCGTCCAGCTGGCTCAAAGCAGGAGCAGGGACAAGACATGACTGTGCCGGCTTGCAAGCTAGTCAGAAATGCAGGTCAGGAGCTGAAATCTGAGGGAATTTCTCTATATTTCTGTTGCTGCTGTCAAGACTCTTGGCTTTATTTAAAAATGACAAAGTCAATGCTGACAACTGCTTCAATTAACAGTAAGCTTGTGATGTTTTCCAAGTGTACATTAAGGAATGCACACTTTTGGCTTCTGAACTATACAAAATTATGTTCTTTTTTAAAGTGTCCTTTTAAAGATTTTTTTCCCTAGAAATACAAATGAACGCTTTAAAAACCAAAGGTCTGTTACCCTTAAGGCTTAGAGACCTCGCCATCCTTTATTACTTACATTTGCAGGGAAACAGCTGCTTTTTCCCAGCAAGCAATCAAGAGAGCTCAGATTCCACATTGAACCTAGGAAACTCTGGAGGAGTGATGAGCTGTCTGAAAATACCTCGGCACTACCTACTGGTGATTTGATTCTTTTCTTGCTGTGGAGATCTGCTCTGAGGACAGAAGAATTTATAACTTCTCTCGAGGATTTCTAAACAGTGAATAGACATCTTCAGCTGCTCTGTGCAGTTCTGTAATAAAAATGGCAGATATCAAACCCCCTTGGCGCTGGTCTTTTTAGCTCTTTTTATTTGCTCTCATGGAGATTCTGGAGGCATGTTGTTTACACTTAGGACCACATTTTATAGTCAGCAGCAATACATATCTCTAATTCAGGAGTCTCTTTCCCATTTCAGTTCTATAAAGGGAAGGCAGGAGATGTAATCTTTCTGTGTTTCAGCAAACCTTTCAGTACTGTTTCTCACAGTATCCTTCTGAACAAAATGTGCAGCACACAGCTAAACCAATACATGGTACGATGGATGAACGAAGGGCTGATGGATGGGGCTTGAGTTACGGTAAAGGGGGTTACCTTGGGCTGGCAGCCAGTCACTAGCGGGGTTCCCTAAGGCTCCATTTTGGGGCCAGCTCTCTTCAAGACTTCTATAAATGACCAGGATGCAGGACTTGAACAAGAGCAGCCCTGCAGACAGGGAGCTGGGGGCTCTGGTCAGCAGCAAGTTTAACACAAGCTAGCAGCGTGCCCTGGGGGGCATCAGGCATGGCACTGCCTTTGCACTGCAACTGAGCGACAGGAGGTGAGAGAAAATACCCTTTAAACTGAAACTGCCATACGTATCTGTGCTTTGATCTGTTATTATTGCTTCAACCTCCCTGAAGGACTGAGCATGACGCTCCAAATGTCAGACTTGAACCTCTTCGCATTTGGGTCCATTATTACTATCTGTCATGGGCTCAGGATTCCCCTGACAAGAAGAAAGAGATTTCTTCCCATCTGTTTTAATAAATTGAAGTCTACGTTGGCTTTTAGATGCAGATGCTCTAATGACAAACCCACCAATTACCAATTTTAAGACACCAAACTACTTCATTTTGAAGGGGACATTTTAAAAGGGTGCTATGACAAAACCCAAGGCATTCCATCCTTAAGGAGTAATACCATACACTTCTACTGTGCATATATATATATATATATGAAAGCATGACCAGTAGCTGGAAGCAGAAAAGTTTTTCCCATTGTATAAGCTACAGAGTAGCATTTTCGACTTGCTCTCCCTTATATTCAGCATGCTAAAGCACGTAATGGTGCGTGTAGCTGGCTCCATCTGAGTTTCTTTAAGGTTGCTCAGCCCTCACTGTTCTGGCAAACACAAAATGCAAGGCAAAAAGCATTACAAGCATTACAAAAACCCTTCTGTCGTCTTCATTTTGGGAACAACCCAGATGGAAAGATTCTGCTGGTATCAGTCCAGCTTTGGACTGGTCTGGGCAAGGGACTGTGTGTTTGGCAAGAGCTACAGAATGGCCAGTTCTGGCATTTCCAGCAGGAGCAGTGGTCACTGCCAACATCTCTCTCCACTTCAGTTTCTTTAATCAGCTCAGAGTTTGCAGGCAACAGCCCTGAATTTGTGACTAGAAGAAAAAAGTGAAGAGAAAATGTCTCATGCCTTCTTCTGTGCCTTTCCAGCCAGCTCTTCCTCCCACGTTAACAGATGCACAGTGACCGGCAGTGTAGTTGGCTTTGCTGCTTCTCTGGAATTCCCCAGCTGCATCCTTGCATCTTTTTTTTTCTTTCTTTTTTTTTTTTTTTTCTTTCCAAGAAGTATTTTCAAGAATTTTAGAAACTAATCCTCATGTGGCTCTGAAACAAGAGATACTCTGCTGAGTATCTTTGCTGCTGGAGAATGGTGATGATCTACCTTATACTTCCAAAAAAGTCGACCTCTACGTCTTCAGGCTGGTGACTTCAATCAATGTCACTTTGGTTTCTCAGAAGAGAGAGCACCAGGCCTCTTGACCTTCAGGATACATATGTTTATTCTTATGTAGCCTCAAGATTGTCTTATCAAAGGAATCCTCATCACACTGGGGAGACAGGGTCATTGCTAATGAAGGACCACTTCATTCAGCCTCTGCATATTGCCACTTTTCTAGCATCCTGGTCACCATAGGTGCTTGTGTCAAGTGAAGCAAAATATCCTGTTTCCATGCTGAACAAATGGCATATCAGATCATGACAAGAGTAAGGACTTCAGTTCCCGCAGGCAGTCTACTGACTCACTGCAAGTCTGGGTTTCAAGGTTCATAGTTTGCATAGTTACATACAAGTATACGCAGGTGGATATTTTTAAATCTAAAATATGTATCACGTGGAGTAGAGATTGTATTCATTTTTTGAATCACCACCACATAAACTGAAGAAAGAGAGTATTTTGAGAGATTCAGTATGAACTGACCACCTGTTTCTGTAACCACCTATGTTTTGCGATTTAATTCTTCTTCCCAGATCTGCCACATTCCCCAGGGATTTGTATACAATATTGCAAAAAAAAAAAAAAGGATATACAGAGTCCTGCTTCTCTGAACACAGAACAGATCAAGCAGAATAGTTTCTCAGAGCTTCCCTTCTTTTTCAATTAGCGCTCAGCCTAATTGTTTTATCATTATGCTTTTCTCTTCATTCCTGGCCCTGCTGTGACTGTGGCTGGCTGTTCCTCCTGTAGGTATTTCTGTAGTGGTTCTTCAATCTACGCACGCAGGCACACCAAGCAGTACCCTCCACTTACACCCTTCTGATTTCTGTAGAGATGCGTCTTTATTTTAGACAGTGACACATTTTGAGAGCTCTTGACCTGGACAAGGAGTGGTTGTAATTATACAGAGGTTTTGACATTTTTAACCAAATGAGTAATAATATAGCTTGACTAAAAACAGTACTAGCACGCTTCCCCAGCACACAAAGAGGCGTACTTATGTTGTATAAAATGCAGTGCTCCCCTGGCTTTGCTTGATTGAGATCTGTAACATCAGGAAACAAATGTAATCCGACTTTCCTCTACAATCCGATAGTCAAGCTTCACTGCTGCAAGAAACCGAGAAGTGGCTAAATGGGATGGCAATTGTCCACGTTTGCAGCTGGATTACTGTTCTTTAAAAAGGGGCTAGATGGGACAGTTTTACGAAAGCTGGTTTAAGCGCGACTTCTGCATGTCTCTGATAGCTTCTTCATTAAAAACAAACATTGATAGCTTTCTCCAGGAGCCGATTCATTTCTTACCTACTGCTTGGCCCGCTAACGTGAGGAGTGGAAGAGAAAGTCTCTGGTTTGTAACTTCTTGGCTGCTGAGCCCTTCTGGGTGGTCTGCATAGCTGGAATATTTCAGGAATGAAGTATTTGAGCGATTACGATGTTAAGGGAGCAGGTAATCAGAAAACATATCCTCCTGTTCTGCAGCAGCACATTAGTGGAAGAGTTGAAAGGCACCAGTATAAATTGTTCAGCTTTTCCATGTCAGGGCACTTAATAACGTAGTACAGCCGCAAATAAACCTTTTATAAAGTTTAAAACTAGAATATTGGAAGTATGAGTTTACAGTTGATTATCTTGCTAAAACCAGTAAAAGCACAGCCGAACAAATTAAATACTAACATTAAAACCAATATTAGTCATCGAAGAGTACAGTCAATTACAACGGCGGCTGTTCACGTGTTCATTTTGTATCATTTCTACTTGTTTTCCCTAGTCCTGTTAACGTCATGCTCAGCATCCATGAGCTGTAGGTACCCGAGCTTCAGCAGGTACAGTCTGAAGACTTTAGTATTTTGTTGTGTATTTTTTTTTCAGCTTTCCCAACACTGCATCAGTGCACTAGGTACAATTATATCTTCTGTAATGGGAGCGAGTCATTTTGATTACCTTATTTTTTCTCTTGCTTTCTATAGATGTGTATAGAGCATGTCTGTAAAATACAAGTCCATAAGAACCCTTAAAATTGGCAAATTTGGGCTGTGAGGGAGATGGTTCGGACAGCGCATCCTATCTGTAACTGTACTAATAGCTGCTTTTAGGCAGTCAGTGGCATGTGAACACATCTCAAAGTCCAAAAAGAGTAAAACAAGTACTAAATCCTTACTTTTGCCCACAAAGACAACAAAATTTAACAGATGGGAATTGAACAAATGCAACCAGAACTCCCATTTCTATGGCCACTGCACAAACTGAACCCACAACTCTAACAGGGAGGCAGGTATCTACAAAGCTACAGTTAAAAAGCAATGAGCTCAGGGAAATCATTTGCACAATAATGCCCTTGAACTGTGAAACATGAGCACAATCACATTATGTCACAACAGTGTGAGACAAAAAAAAATGCTCTCAGAAAGATGGGCTATAATATGGAATTGCATCTGTCTTCCTTTTGAGAAATATGTGAAATAACATAACTGTAACCTATTTGTGGTAGTGGCTCAACAGACTCAGAAGCTGCAAAATTATCAATAATGCTATTGGTTTATCAGTCTCAAAGTCAAAATCTACGCTTATTTTTAAGGCAAGTTCAATTTTAAGTCTCTGCATCTCCAAAGTAACATTGCTAAGGATCATCTTACTCAAGATGAAATACAAATTAAATATTGCAATCTGGATCCAAGCGCTGTATCCATACAAAGTTTTACTTCGGAGCTAACCATTTAGGAAGCTATAAACAAGAGGTAGCTGCTTTCCTAACTCATCTTCAAGAAGGGACATATTTTTGGTCAGTGAAATCTTCAAAAGAAGGTCCAGTGCTCATCTTGAGCAGCTTGGTTGAAGAGCTTTTGTTTCTGCTCAAATGGAAGCAGAAAAATAGAAAGCACAGACTGTGTATAAGTCTACAGGTGTGGTTTGGCTGTTGCGCACATGCTTTATGTTTTTGCACTTGAGCAATCTTCTCAGTAGCCTAGTAAAAAATTATCTTAATTAACCCGTGCTGCTATTTATGAGTTTACAGTGACTGATGTGCTAGCATCTACGTGTTTACTCCAGCTATGTTTAACAGGTGATACGCAAGTCCATTAGATTGCACGTACCAGTCAATCAAGCAAAATGCAGAGTGGAGGAACACTTTGAAAAACAGATGGATTTCTGATTTAGCCTTTCTGAGGTCGAACACCTTGCGTATTATAAATCAATATATATTATAAATAATATATTATATATTATAAATCAATGTATATAATAATATATTTTGGAGAACATATTCAAGAACATATTCTAGAGAAATTAAAAGATAAACATCATTTCAAGTCAGAAAATATTATGTTACGTACCATAGATAATCTGGAATTTGTACTTGGACTCCTGCTTACTGCAATTAAATATAAGTTTTTGCTACCCATTAAAACAAGTGAAGTAAAAATCAATGGATAGCAGGGAGGGAGGAGAGGAAGAAGTTGCACTTTTTATTATATTTTAAGACTGTAGAAAAGTTAAAGCTGGAATGAACCCAGCTCAGACTGGTAACAAACTGAGCTCTTTTTTCAAGGTGTTGACAAAATACTTTTTTTTTTTTTTTTTTCTCAAGGAAGCCTACAAGTTATGAAACAAATGGATGTCAGTCACAGAATACGTTGCTCCCTGCCTGAAAAGGTCACCGGCTAAGGATCCAGTTTGACTTCTCCTGGGGCTAGTGGATTTTTTGAGGGTTTGGATAGAGCATCAGCAACCTCGCCCTGGCACCCTTGCTCATTCCAGGCTTAAAAAGCACTAGTTCCAGTGCCTGGCTTCAGATGGGCAGGCACCATCAATTTTAAATATTTAAGATGAATTTAGAGCAAGGACTGAGTGACTTGGCATAATTTAGAAAAAAAGTGCATGAGGAAAATAACAGGGATGTTTTAGATTACATAGCTTGAATTTACAGCTTAAACGAAACACGCACAATAGGTGCTAAATAATAGCAAAAATGAGGCTTCGTGTTCCAGCTAATCCAAGAATGAAAAAGGCAATGATTGTTATATTTGTGTGTCTGAATTTGCTCTTAAACGTGACTATGCATATATGTGTATATATGTATTTAAAATTGATGCCGGTTGCCAAAGGGCAGAGTTCAGCATCTTGCAGCTAAACTTTTTATCAAGATACAGCTCTCGGGCAGCTGCAGAAGCAACTCCAGGGCCTGCTTTATTTTATTTTTTTTAATGTAACAACAGCTCTGGTATTAAGTACAGCGTGTAACAAGAGCTAATAGAAAATTGAACCGTTAACTCGGAATTTGGCTAAACCTTGCTGTTTCCAGTGGTACTTTCTTGCGGGCATGAAATGTACTAACAGCAAATATTACAAGCAATTTTTACACTAAATCATAATTGAAAGTCAAATGGAACAAATTTCTAAGCAATGTGTCTCAGTAGCTTTTTAGTGACAGATTTCTCTTCCAAGCGCTTGTCTGTAGGTACAATCCCACTGCAGCTCTGCAAGCATTTGAAATCCAAATGGTTTTTACTCGAGTGTATTTAGGAAGATGATGATTCTCTGCATGCCTTTCCCAAGAACCCTGTTTGCTTGGTTTCCTGTAGCTGAGTCAGAGCAGCACTTCAGTTGCTCATTGACTTTCCCACTGAATTGTCATTACTGTGGTTGCACAGAACTTAGCAAGTCATTGCTCAACTGTCCTGTTCTTTCTAGGCTTTGGCTGCAGGCTCTGCTTTAACACTTCAGCAGGCTTCACATTATGCATAATGGATTTGGAAGCAGTTTTTTCCACCTCTAACAGTTTTAGCCATACAGCTGGGGAGAACATTTCATTTCTGGAAAAAATCCTCAGCATCGTTTCCAAGCCTCGTGCCTTTTGGGTATGTTGCACTGTGGGTAGGACTAGCACTAGGCAAATTAGGTTTGTACCACCCCAGGTGGGAAACCTGAACAGAAGCAATCAATTCAACATTTCTTTCCCAATAGCTCATCCTGCACCACCACAGAAGATGACAGGTTCCCCTTCCTAGAGATGTTCTGCACTTCAGTTTGAGTATTAGAGCAGATTCCATCTCTTTGGCCAAGACATTAAGGTGGAGACCTCGGACTGAAAAACAGATGGCTTTTAATGACCAGTTGAATATGAATTCTTATCTGAGGAAGCAGAATGAGCACTCCCTCAGCACCTTTACAGATGGTGCAGCTGATACACCAGCTGGAAGGGATGCCATTCAGAGGGACCTTAACAGGCTTCTGATGTGGGCCCACATGGACCTCATGAGGTTCAATAAGGCCAAATGCAAGGTCCTGCATCTGGGCTGGGGCAGTCCCAAACACAAGTCCAGTTTGGAGAATGGACTGAGAGCAGCCCTGGAAGTAATCAAGGTTGGGTTGGATGGGGCTTGAATGCAGAAAGTTCACAAGATAAGGAAGAAAGGCTATTAAGGAGAAAAAGATGGAAGCTCCTAGGCATGCAGAAATGAAACTAAGAATACCAAGTCATTTTTGAACAGCTAAATCAAGCATGTGACAGCACCAGAAAAAAAAACTAAGATAGTCTCAAGACCATTTCTCATACCACACAGCTTTGTGCCTAGTAGTAAAGTTTGTGGGAAGAGATACACTACATATGGTACGAAGTTAGGCTGTTAAAAATAGACCTGCACAAACCCATGAGACTGGATGAAATTCACCGAAGAATGAGTAATCTACGGGGAGCCCTTCCAACATTTCCCCTTACAACATTTTCCACTCCGCCCATCATGCCAGAGTTACACTAGGAGTTAAAAACACAGCTTGGCTTAACTGTCATCCAGTTTGCTACCTCAAGGACACCCACCCCTTCGCAGTGGTCCTTTCTGTAAAACAGCAGAAGAAACATGACCTTGCAACCAATTGTTTCTTCTATTGGTCTCTCAGTTTCACCTTTGCAGTAAGTAGAACAACAAAGATTTGCACGCTGTTGTCAGACACCAGCACCATTTACAGACAGAAAGGTTGCTGTGAAAGTGCTTTTGAAGAACCAACTGGAGATGAAAAATGTGAAGATGAGTAATTTCACAGGAAATCTGGGAACCTCAGGCAAAGTGAGCCAAAACCAGAGAAACACTGACTACTGGAGATGGATCTTCAGTGTTGGAGACATCAGTCCAAAAAACATTCTTCAGAGCTAAGTTACTGCTAATTTGTCATAGCTGAGACTAATTTACACAGCATCTCAATGCTGTAACCTAGAATGTCTTATTTTAATTAAAGTGCCTTAATTAAAGCATTTTCAACAGTGCTAAGTACCTGGTTACTTCAGTTAAACACCTAGGTGATTGCTGTGGGTATCAGCATTGCTAGAGCTCTACAAGTGGGGTTAAACTGATGCTGCTATTTCTGCAGGACTATTTACATGGAATGTGGAAGTTTCCTTAATGTTTCTTGCATCTGATGAGCAATGAGAATCCTAACCACTAGCTTCCAGCCTGGTTTATTCTCCAGCCGAGGTACATGCCTACTTCATCTGAAGCGACAAGCTTCACCTTCAACTCTCAGTCAGTCTAAGGTTAAAGTACCATAAACGCATGCCAAGGCTTGTTACCTAAGACCAGCAGAAGCAGGAATTGGCTTAATTCAGAAGAGTATTTTAAATATTTAATGCCAAGAAAAAAAATACGGATTAGATTATGACAGATCTCAAATCTGTGTTCACTTAGACATTTTTAGCCTCAAGAGCAGCTTAACATTTTCATCTGGCTTCCTCTGATGTGTCACCTCACTTTAAACTACCAATATGAACAGCTGAGATGCATCTCCTACAAAGGAGAAGTGAATTCAGTCAAGTAATTCAGGATAAGGAAAACATAATCCTATTTCAGAATTAAACCAAGTGGTACCAAAAAGCATGTGAGTGCATGGGGCAAAACTGCTGGATCATCACTACAAACAATTTAAGCAAACTTTTATTGAAGCATTAAGTTGTGGTACAGATATTTTTAAATGATCAAAGTCTAACACCACAGAAATTATAAACACCATACTCCCCCCATCCTGATCACCCCAGATAGTTCAATAATCCGTTCAACAGCTTTCATTTTTATAGCCGAGGCTTATGCTTCTATTTATAAAATGTGTATTTCAGTATTACTTGAAAAGGGATCTTCAGTCTACTTGAAGGACCTCAAGCCAAATGTCAGATCAGTCAGGACAACATTAAAGAACAAAAACCACTGAAATATTGGTCCTCAGTATTAACACCAAAAAGCATTAGTGCCATTTACAGCATGTAATTGATAACATTGGTAAAGAACATCAACAATACGCTTAAAATAAAAAATTCAAAATGTTCCAACCACTTGATTTCTAACCAAGCAGACTTTAGTTTAGAAGCACTGAAAAAGTGCTTCATTTATAAATACGGAAGGAACAAAAAACCATTGTGTCAAACCAGAAAGAGTCAAAACATTGCAAGGACAAGAGAAAAAAACAACACTCAATTTTGTAGATAATGTGCTGGTCTCGCAGCTGTTAATATCCCAGTACTTGCAAACTGCATAGCTGAAAGTCTGCCAGCTTTAAGGTCTGCGTTTTAGTCAATACCCATTAAAGTGACTTTGAATTACACACTTATTCATGGTCTATGAATAGCATTCTACTTCACTTCTGTCCAGGTGTGCCAGACAGTTCTTGTTCTATGCCTTCACTTAATGCCCTCAAGTCACAGTAAGAGGAACCACCTTAGAAATTAGGAGGAAAAAACAGATGAAGTCACAACACTCATATACAACGTAAGTCACATGCACAACAATGTCACAGGACTGTCACAAGATAGAGGCATTAGCTTTGCTCGGAACAACAAAATGAAGTGACACTGGAGCAGTTTAGAAGCACTCTTTACAGTCAAAAATGGTAGGTCAGAAGTTTTACCGAGAAAATCTGAACCAATCAATACACCAGCCTGGCAAATCCCACTCCTTCGCTAGATCTACCTGCCAGCGCTCAAGAGCACCAGCTTCTTAGTCAGTCGCAACTGGTGATTAGGAAAGAAAAACGTCTGGTGCCAACGTGAACTTGCACTTTGCAAAGCTGTCACACAACTATGCCAAAGCACTCAGATCCTGACTCAGCTCTCCCCCATGAAGTCTTTGACCTTCTTCAAATTCTGCCATTGTGCAGCGATGTGACAGCTTGGAGATGTGGACAGATAAGTATCAGCATTAAGCTAAGATGAAGTTTAACCTGCATTAGTACCTGTACCCACGTTTCTAAAAAGTGAAAGACCAATGCATTAGCCTGGTGCTACAGTACAGCTGAACAGATTGGCTGAACAGATTCCTATAAGCTTGATCAGAGCATGAAAAGTCAGTCTGATTTAAAAATAAATCAACCACCACCTGTAGTAGCAAAACAATTTGTAACTGTTTTTAAGAACTTTCTCCGAACATGAAAGTATTAGGAATCAGTTTCATTACAAATCATACAAGTTTGTCAAAAATTGTTTTAGACTGAAGTCACAACATAGATGAAAAAACAGTGACGATTTAACAAAGAACTGTCCCAGTGAGTAGGTTGAGGCTGAAGTCTAATGAGGACGAAAGCCTTGTCTGTGGGGAATTTTTGGCGATACCTGGAGAAAAACTATACTGTGTGTAATTCTACCTGAATCATTTTTACAAGTGTTGTTAAGTTTCATACAGTAAGATTTTTCTACATGCACTTCAATTTCACAGCAAGAGTGGCATAGAGTACCTAAACACAGAAGAGAGCATTCATGCAAGATATCTAACTCCTTGATATAATAATGCATACAATTCAAAATGGTTATACTATGATTACACCTAGGGCTTTCCACAACTACAAGGTGGTGGGAGTGGAAAGCATGGCCCCCTGAATCATTAACTAGAAAGCAACCACCACCTTCTCTATGGGATCTCTTTTTGCGCTTTTTCTTCATTCTTAATCAACTGTGCTGTTGCTGGCGATTCTTCGTAAAACTGGTAAAAACAAAGTTGTAATCACTGAATTGAGCAATCTGGTGATCAAGACGTTTAAACCCTTCAATCTTCTGGGCGGAAGAAAATACTGTACGACATTTAGAGCTCTAGAAAACAAGAAGTGACATTTATTTTGTTTTAATCTAGCATTAAGGCTAACACAGTATGTATTTAATGTGTGGTTCGTGACACCTAACATGCTTCCAACTGTTGTATGGCAATGCTGCTGAAGTTTCAATCCCAAGCAGTGGTTTTGCTCCTTACATAGGGTACTGCTCGTCTACGAATCAGTAGCTGGTAGCGCTACTATTGGTAGCAGCACTTCTACAACTAACTGAAGTAGCCAATTCAGTAAAAGTGCAAGGACTTCACAGGACATCACTAGAATACTAAATTTGGACTGCCTTATCTTAAAATTTAAGTTTTCTGGATGCTGGATTTAGAGCATGCCAAAGTAGTACTGAAGAGTACTTTTACTTTCTGGAAAGATTAGTGTCCAAACAGTGGCAATTTGAAGACTACTAGTACCCCAGTAAAAATATCTCTAGCACTTCATATTTCTATACGCATTTCAGGAGCTAACAAGCTACTGCAAGCAAGGCTACTCACCTGATTAACAAAGAGGGTTGTCACAAATTTTCCTGGCTTGAAAACCTCCACAACTTTTCTAATCAGGTCATCATAAGAAGTCTGACTTATGTTTGTTTCAAAACTAACGTAAGAAAACTCTGGTTCTGGAGTGATGTGAATAGTCCAGTAAGTTCCCTGAAGAAAATAAAAAAAGGAAGTTAGCACCACTAAATAATTAAAACTTACAAATTCTTTTACTTGACAAAAGAAAAAAAACAACTTACATCCGATTTCATCCCATTCATTGAATACCCACAAGGATTGAACATTGTAGCATCAATAACAGAACCTGGTATCAGGTCACGAATTCCACTCATCTGAAAGAGAAGTTAAAATTTATCTCTCAATTTATCACATATCCTTAAGCTTTTTTTTTTTTTTTTTTTAACTCAAACAGAATGAATACCAATTTAGAAACTATGACACCAGAATTCTTCCAATAGCAATGAGGTCCATCTGTAGATAAAGCTTTGCATCCTGTCACTTATCTGTTAATTGCTGAGCTGCATGCAAGTTATCAGATATATTGACACATACAGAACCAAGCTGCATAGCTCCAAGAGGGAGCAGCCTAGAATTGTAGCACAGAAGTGCTTGTGCAACTAAAATGGCACTCCTGATCAACAAGTACCCACGAAAGGCCATTTACTTAAATGTGGACATACTTCCTTATATTCTGAATCCCAAGCACTTGATTCCCCACACAGTACTTGAGCCACAGCCAAATCTCCGTAGCAAATACAGGAATAAGAATCAAGGCTTAAGAGGGGAAAAAAACAGATGAAGTCCACATACATATCAGTGAAACTCATGTAACAGGACTTGACTCTTTGGAAAAAAAAAAATCAGAAGAAAGGAGGCAAAACCATCAAGTTATGCTTAAGCCCTAACCCTCCTCATACTATATCCTGAACCATACAAGCAGCTCCATGATTTAATCTTGACAGCTAGACTCCTTTGCCATTCATTATCTTCAGTCTAAATCTTTCTTCTTGTCATCTCCATCCTTCAGTGGAAGCTACTCAACTGCGTCTTTATGCCTGTTCCTTTATTTTCCAGGGGAGTAAGCTTCCAGTCACTCAAAGCACTGCAAATCGCTCCTTTCAATACAGAAAAGCAAGGACATTGGAAAAACTACAGAGAAACCCCAAAATGTTAACCTGACATTTTCTATAAGACCTTTCCTACCATAAAAGAAAGCTTACATCAAATGCAAGAAAAGCATTCTGTTAGCTAATATCCACCACCCCCAAAGTACTTAGCTTCCAAGCAAACATACACGAGTGACATCATTTGCAGTAACACCATCTTTCATGTAGAACTGGTCCATAACAACTGGGTCAAGCTCACTCATCAGAATTTCCAGTGTCTGATCAGGCTGATTGGATATCCGACTCTCTGGGAAATCCAGGGTGTACAGGTACCTATATATGATACAAAGCACTCATGTAATAAATATTAACAGCACCAGGTTTACTCTAAGCCCTCAAAAGTTTGTCTTGTCATACATACCAGCAATCAGAATTCATACGTCCCATGCAATAAGCTGCTCCATCTAGAAAAGACAAAAAGAGTCCAGTTAACTTACCATGGCTGATCCCTTACGTAAGAGATTTGCCTCGTTTTATATATAAAGGAAGTTTAAAGTCTTTCACAGTACACTAAGAGGTTTGCTGATACAGCTAGCATCAGTATCAACTAAGCAGGCATTTAACTTCAGGAACATAAAGCCAACAGCCAGAAGAACAGGCTCCTTCAGGCTGTCTGAGCACCCCAATTCAGAGCCTATTAGTAGCAAGCAATTCAGACTACAGCTTCAGCTACGCACAGACAGATGCTCAAGAATGCTAGGGCTTCTGTTTTCAAAAGTACTACAGTTTCCACATTTCCTCAAAAACCTTTTCTGCCAATAGTTAATATTCAAGGTTATTCTTGTAGGCTTGAGATCTTATTAAATGTTTGAATTCTATCTTTAGTGCAGTGATTCTTTAGAGCAAAGCTTACATTTTTCTTCAGTGCACTAGTTACCTTACATTACTACTCTGCCTTTGTTATGAGGCTTTTAGGTTCAGCATGAACTGGATTCTGCAGGCTTATTCACTATACTCCCTTTAGAAGTCTGAATATAATCTCTGTTAAAAGAAGGTGCTAGATATCAAGCATAGTATGATTTTTTAGTATGACTTAAAGTTCAATCTTGGCAAGCGAGCATCAAAGAGCTATGTATAGCTTTCTATTTTTATGCAGTTGAACCTCGTGCAAGGTCTGCTAAATCAATGGCCTCACAAGTCTCTGTATCGTACTGCTTATCACTTCATATCAACACTTTACCCAAGCTATGCAACTTTGCTCAAGTTTTATAAACTTACTTGGGAAAATTTCGTTAAGAAATTCTACTTCTTCCTGGAAATTCCTATGTGGGTACTCCTGGTGGGAAGGCTTCATGAAATTCTTACGTGAATAAAAGAAGCTCTGAAAAAGTAAAGGTGCACTT
Source organism: Netta rufina (assembly GCF_964035555.1). Taxonomy (NCBI): domain Eukaryota; kingdom Metazoa; phylum Chordata; class Aves; order Anseriformes; family Anatidae; genus Netta; species Netta rufina. Next base: position 73,796,282 of record NC_140125.1, on the reverse strand, counting down.
TAGATACTAAGTAGATCTGTCCACCTAGAAATCTACAAACAATTTAGAGAATTTAACATAAGCTTTCACAGGACATTTGTTTTCACTGTCAAAAACACTGCTACCTGTATTTAAGGCTTCCATTTCAGAGATAGTTATTCATAGTTTGATCAGTAAGCTACAAGAGACAGCTTACTTCCAAATTTGTTTTCCACAAGCAGAAATCCATGCCCATGTTTGCCAGTGCTAAAATCATTGAAGTCTTTCAGTCTCAAGTAATCTTAACACAGCAGCATTCATAGTGTGCCATCCTTTAACAGGCAAATAGAGAGCTAAATCCCCTAGCAGAGCAGTCATATACAGCCTGTTACAGGAACCATACACAAATGGCAAGAATTTCAGAATATTGAACAGAATTTGTAATAATAAAAAGCATTTTGTACATTCCAAGGGAGATGCATTTTTAGGACCTCACCTGAATTGAGTCAAACCCACTGTACTCCCTAGCAAGCTCCAACAGGGGAACCAGTGCTTGCAGTAAGAGGGTGGTACCACACGTCTTCAAAATGAAACGTCTCTTGGAGACAAACATGCTACTCTCACTGTAAAAGATGCAAGAAGATTGTATTAAGCACTATTAAAACAAACCAGGAGAAAATGGTTAGATCTTGGTTCTCATCCCAACCAAATGCACTACTGCAAGTGAACATTGTACTTACGTACCATATGCTGAATGTGAAATGGATCAAGTGAATAGATTTTCACAAGCATGAGAGTTATGATTTCCTAAAACTACCTGCTCTAGCAGCATTATCAGTTACCACACTGCAGAAAAATCTGTATTCAATCTACCCAAGAAACACAGGTGCTGTGAAGTGGGTACACTTCACATGAAATCCACAACCCAGCTGCAGAACAGGGTCAGAGCTGGAAGCTGACTTTCTCAGCTGAAATAAGGCCTTTGAGAAAGTCAACTCAGAGAAAGCGAAGTCCTTGACAGAACTCAGTATGCCTGGCTGTATCTTCTAAGAAAAACTAACTACTAGAAAGTGGTAAATCAGCACCTGTCCACAGGAACAGGAAACCCCAGAGTATAACCACAGCTCTATCGAATATCTTATGCATAAGATAAAGTTCACACATAGCTGTGACTTACAGAAATCTACAGGCCCACCGAATTAGAGATTAGCACTGATGCTATACCCAGTATGCTTAAGCGTATAGCAAATATTTTCTCACCAAGTAAACCAGACAGTAGAAAAAGTCTAGTTTAAATAGCTTTAACTCAGTTTGGAATGCTGTTTAAGATTGCAAAGTAAAGGTTATATTTTATCCAAGATAGTTGTTACATTTTTTTCTTTAGAATTTTGTTTTAAATATGAAGTTTGCAGAAACAAAACTTCAGCACAATTTTTGACTGGCTTGCTGTTAACCCAACCTTGCCCTCCAGGCAGTCTTTCAGAGTACAAAAGCTTCAGTTTTTGTAATACGAAGTAAAGCAGAAAATATCAATGTCTGTAAAGTTCAAGCAGAAAAAGCATGAAAATATTTCGCAAGATGAAAAACACATGGCAAAAGTAGTATCCGTATGACCAACTACAGCACAAGACCAGAATTCCAAGATTTCAGGAAAGCTACATTTTTTTTTTACAGATATCCTTACCTCAGCTGTAGTAGTTGTTCCATTGATTGTATTATCTGGCCTTAAAGCCAATTTATTGATAGTTTTTGCTGATCTAAGAGTAATACTTATATGTACTGTTTTGCTGAAGTAATTCTGTAACTTAAGACTCTTAACTGGGGAAGAATTATTTATCCCAGGACAAAAAGAAAAAAATTAACAATCAGGTGTAGAAATACCTGTCCTTAATCCTGTTAAGGAAAGTAAAAGTACAAACACTAATTACTATGAAAACATTTCTGCTACAGAAGCGTGACAGTACTATGATTAGGAGGCCCTTGCAAGTTGTAGCTGTTAACAGCAGGATCTCAACCCAAGACTGGATTCTTAGCCAAACATATCCCATACAACAGCTTTAGGTGTTTTACCTCTGGGAATCTATAAGCTGCCGCCATTGGCTTACCTGAGTACATAAGCTTCCTGCTTGTCAGTTTTTGTCACACTTATGATCAAACAATGCACATTCTCCAGAAGTTTGTCCCACTCAATCCTGTAAAGAAATTACAGAAGAGCCCAAACAGGTTAAACTGAAGCTTTTGGGAACATTGATTAAAAAAGCATAGCTCAAACAGGATTATAGCTCTCATCCACACCTCTCACGCTCTCAGATCTAGCAACTCAGGACTTCACATAGGAACTGTATGTATCACAATACAGCAATACCCAATTCCGCTGCATGAGTGCAACTGTCAAACAGCAAAGCCAAGCTTCTAACGAGGTAAGTCAGGATAAGCCTCATGATCTACATTTTATGCATAGGAAAATAAAATTCACTATTATAGTCATGTATGCTTTAAATTGGATATCCACATACTTGCAGTTTCAGAAGCCATTGGTGGCTATTAATGCAATACAACAGCAAGTTAACATTAAATTACACTTGTACAGCTTCAAATTTGCAATTTAACTGAAAATAAGCCCTAAGAACAAGTATGCCTCCGTGATCTGAATTCCTCTTTGAGGAATCTGGATGACAGAATTCCTTCTACCTCTAGAAGACAGTGAAATCTAGCAGCGTAGATTCAACATGGTATGTTTAACATTTCAATTCTTTACTATCATTCATTCTACAAGGAATTCTAAGAAACTGAAAATCAAAAGGCTCAAATTGAGACAGAAAAATCCCAAGCACCCATGAGAAGTGACAGACTTGCAAGACCCATGTGTGCCATTTCAGCCTTGTCTACATAGATTAGTAGAGTCCAACACAGAACTAAAGTTTGCTACAGAACAGGCAGAAGCAGATACACCTTCCTGAAGTCAGAAAATTTTAAGACTGCCTGTCAGCTTCCCACTTCTCCTGTCTCTCCCTTCCCACAGCCTATCCCATCTGTGGGTTTCTGCTGGCTCTTGTGCTCAGACCTGTCACAAGCCAAGGAACTGACTAACCCAGCATAAAACTGAGCCACCCACCAGGTTACAGAGCTGAACCAACTGAGAACTGAGCACCCTTCTACCAGCAGGCAGAAGGTAGGTGACTCCTCACAGCCAGGAAACTGGAGGAAGAATGGTGTTTGCTGATCACCAGGCAAGCTCCTAAATTGGTTCAGCTGCTCACATAACCATCAGCCTAATCCTTCCTCAGGAGTCAGACCTTCTCACCCTTTGGCACTGTGAAAGCTCCATAGCTGTACTTCAGAACAATGCACTCGCTGTTAGTTCTTTCAGCAGGATTCCTCCAGCAGCTACCTATCTCTCCCCTTAGAAAACAGATCGATTTATTGAAGTGAAACCTCAATGCAAAGTTGAACTATTAGATGTTATCACAGTTGTAATCCAGATGCACTTTGCTTTTCTAAACACCCCAACAAAAATGCCTCTCAGTTCTCCCTCACTTGAGAATGCTTCCTACAACTGAACTCTGCACCTTTGCTACTAACACTTGAGAATTTTTTCCCTTTTAAAGTCTGTATTAGACTAAATCATTATATGAGTCAACCAGAACATACTTAACTTCCAGACTCTCTACAGCCTCCTTTCAGATAGTTTAAAAGAATTCTCTGCATCTTAAAATCCCTTGTGATTAAGCACACATCTGATCAGTTTATAAACTGATTTTTAACCATCCAGATACTCAAAGTGAATTTCTCCCTACCATTCTAGTTAGTGAACCTTGAAGAAACACTTTTCAGCAACTAGAGAGACATGAAAGTACAGCCCACTCAGATCTGCAGATCAAATTAACCAGCTTGTTTTTAATGCACTCACACATTCATTAGATCCTACACTCCTGCTATGGGCTGTGCCCATTTCTGATACTCAAGTGTCTATGAAAATGCAACAGTCTGCTCATCTTTGAGCAACCTGGCAAATGCAGAGACTGAAATAGTTGATGCTAAACTTGAAAAAAATCCTAGACAAACCAGGCAATTTTGGTGAGGACTTTAGGATTTGGTTTTCTCTAGAAACTACAGCATATCTGCACGTATTTGCTAGCTTCAGTATCTTTCTTGTAACATCCTATTATAATCTTCTTGTAAACTGAACTAGGTGATGTGTTATCTGTATTTGCTGTCATGGAATAACCATTGAAAACATTTCAGCAGCACTCTTGTTGATATTCTATCTGCCACTAAAGAAACACTCAGCATCTAACCCAGCATTTGGGAAAGCTGAGGTATATTTCCCTCACCCTGCCTGATGCTGAGCTGCAGTAAGCCTACAGGTACACTACCACAGACCTGATTTTGTACTCATCTGAGCGTTAATGATATGTAACTATCTCAGGCATTGCAAAAGCGTAATTCTCTGCCTTAACAGGCTTCTTTCAGCTGGTCAAAAGCACTGCACATTTCAGGAAAATGGCTTACCAAAGGTTCAATCATATTAGTGTAATATATAACAATTCTGGCTTTCAAGAAACCCAACAGTGATGGGATCAGCTGCAATACTGCATGTTAAATCCAAGGCATAGCACGCCTCCTTTATGTAGGTTAGAACTGTAATTGATATTTAGGTTCTATTGCTGAAAACCACAGTTGCACAAGATCTTTGAATATTAAAGCTTTGCTCAACTCTTCACTGCTCCAAGTACAGAAACCATAGCTAAGCATACGCTACATGTCCATGCATTCATTTATGGAAATGAAGTTTGTGATTTGATCTGATAAGAGTTGCATTGAGAAAGAAAAAGCCTTCATATTGAGAAATACACAGAATATCAAGCTTGATGCAGAAACATACATATAAATAATACCAGGTTGCAGCAGCTGGGATGAAACTTGGCCAAACTGAGGAGTTTTGTGGAGATACTGGCCTGTATCTTTATGCATTTTAAAGTTAGGCACAGGAAACAACTATGGAAAGGCCACTAACATGCTGGATTTGATGTCAATATAATCTTTTTAAACAAGATGACCTTAGTATTTGACATTTCCCATTGTTTAAAGCAGAGCTAAAGAACATCTGGGACTGCTTTGTACCACATAGACCAAGTTTGCTAAAATTCTACCTCTTGCATTCCTCCCTTCTGGTTAATCTGTAGAATTATTTCAGTGTTTCAGGTTGGAGATGTACACCACCTTAAAACAGCATTTCAATATTACCAGTAAGTGTATTATCGCTAATCCCATTATGTTTTGTCAAGCAAAAGAACCTCAAAGTTAGTAACTGTGAAACACTTGAGAACATTACATCCTATTCCATAATTAGCTAACTTTTAACTGTGAAGCAAAACCTCCAACTGAAAAAGCAGCAAAAGACTCATTTCTGATAAGATGCCATTACAGGTTTCTGCTCCTCAAAATTCTCCCTTTAAGGGAACTGAGGACTACATTTCCTGTAACCAGACATTATCTGTAAAATCCTCTTTTTCAAACATAATTGACACCCACTGGAAGTCCCAAGCTTCTCCAGTAGGCAAGCAACGTACTTCTTAAATGGTCACACCTGCCCAGAGAATATGAACTGAAAGCAGAATACATGTGCTCAAGTGTGAACAACTGTCTGTGCTTAAATGATAGCCAGCTGCTTGGTCTGCACTTGAATAGCAAAATATACTAAAAAGGAAAAATATCAAGTTTAGCAATCTACTCCTACACCTGTGTTGCAAAGCTCAGTGTCTTATCAGTGGACTCATTGCCAGAATGCAAATAACTTCCTTTCAATCTGCCACCCAGGCACATAAGGAAATCCTATCAGAACTCAGAGGCATTTTACTTTTAGGGGGTATATGCATTAACACACAGTTAAATGAATAGTCAACAGTCCGTCTCAGTAAAGCTCTAAACCATCGTGTTTGCTCACAGCATTTCAGGCCAAGTAGGAAGGGGATACCAGCAATTTAATGCATCTAGAACCATCCCAAGCACTTGCTCCTCTAAACAGGGAACAGCCTCCACAAATATATACACCCCCTATCCAGTCAGAGTACCTTGCACTAGTGCAACCCAGATAGCATTGGGGGAAAAAAACCAACCACTGTTCTGCAGCAAGGCAGGAATTCTAAGGAAAATGTCTATAAAATTTCCAATGAAAGCAAGACAACTCAATAGTTGAGTTGTAAAAAAACTCAAAAGTAAGACAACTCAATTACAACTCAACTGAGTAGTAATCAAATAACCGATTTGTCTTGTACTTTATTGTTCAGACCTGTTTAAAGCCAAGCATTGAGCAGGAGCAGCACCTTTCATCCCCTCACCTGTTCGCTATGTGTTTTTAGGAGCCAACAGATGCATTAGCTACCTCATTGGCAGGCTACAGTTTGGGAAGCAAATTCCCACCAGTTTAAAGATCCAGAACAGTCAAAAGTATAATGCCTTGTCTAACCCCCTTATGCACACAGCTATAGGTGAGGAGCACAGAAGCAGACTAAAGACCAGTGCTGGAGCTGCAACATTACTGATGAGGATTGTGAAACAGGCAGAAGCAGCACAGGCCAACTATTCAAATCAAGCTTCTTAAGACATCTCTTAGCAGCTGATATTCCCCCCCCTTCCCCCCCCGCAAACTGACTGATGTGAATTACATGTATTATTTCCTATTAGAATAGTAATTTAGTTTATAAATTGCTGCTGAATACAGATTACCTTGAATCACGTATCCACCCTGAGTTTAGACACAAGGCACTTGTGACTTGATAATTGTACTGCTGCAGTATCTGTGGAGTGCACAAAACCTACACGCCCTCTATATGCTCTGCACACAGATGCACAGAAAGACCATCTGCATCTCCCTTATCTTAAGGCTAAGAAACTCTCCAGGGGCACACAGGTGATCTTGAATTAAAGGCAAGCACCTGAATGGCAAATGACATCCACAGCACAAGTGATTCTGAGCAGCACTCCCCACCACGTACTTTTTGCCTACAAGATGCTGAGCCAACTACTAAAGAGAATCCTATTGCTTTAAAGGCTGCCAACTGCTACTCTCACAGGTCCTTTACTATCATAGGACTCCATCCATTACATCCACAGGTATCTGAGGGGCAGTCCTGCTCTATCAAAGTAGAAAACTCACCTGACACAAAGTGAGTCAGGACACCTAAGCCCCAACAGGCACTTCAGAACTTCCACTGAAGTCTTGTGGGCAACATTTAGGGCAAGTGTGAGTCTAACCTTTTCCAGAAGGAACATGCTGTCGGATAGCGAGTGTCTGCCTCAAATCCTCCTGTTCTCCTGGCTGAACGAACAGCCATCAGGAAAGCCATTTTAATATACAAGTAGCCACATGTGTTAACAGGATACTTTATGAAGTCTTACTGGGGGACCAGATCTTTGACAGGAAGTGACTAACCAAGTCCTTCTCAAGTTTCAGTGGTAAGCTAGGAAAGTGTCAAAAAGCCTTGATGCAAGCCTTAACTTTCTGCAAGCGGTATCACAATCAGTAGTAGTACTGAGTGGAAAGGGGCTCGCATCTATCATTGGAGAGTTACAGGCTATGTTATCTGCAATTTTGAACTTGTCTGCAAAAATCTAGTTTCTACGGACATCAGTTTGATGAGGGGAAGACTGAGTTCTTTGATAAAGTTCTCCGCATTATCTTTCAACTGCATGCAAGAGAGCTCAGAAAGAACCGTGACAGAGCCCTGATCGCCTCCCCACACTGCCCTCCGCAGGTGCCGCCCAGTTCTGCACCGCTGGGAAGCTCGGCAGAGCACAAGTACAGCAGGACAGACTCCCAGCCTCCCGCTGCCCCACTGCGCGGAGAAACACGCAGAGTCCCACTACAGTCTGCAGGGCTGGGGGAAGAGGGAGGTACTATGGCATAGCAGCAGTGAGATGACTCAGGCTGCAGGGTGTTGTACAAATTTGGTTCTGATGCTTGACTGTACGGTTGCTTGGCAGTTCTTATCTAGCACTGGCTGAGAATCTCATGGTATCAGTGTCACTCCCTATTGCTCATTTCTGCATTGTTCTTTTTCCAGGTTCTTATCACGTGGCCACACAATACATGTATACGTGCAAGGAAACAAATGAAAGGTCCATAAATTATTTCAGAGTACCTTTCAGATTTGAATGCTTGAGAAATGGACTCCCAAATACCAGAATCATTAACCTACGGCTTCAAATGCCTGTACAATCAAGGCCGTACGCCTTGAGATGAGGAAATGCAGAGCTCCTCAATCATCTGAAGGCATAAACTGCTTTACTCTGGGGAGAGGGAAGGCGCTACTCAGTCATCACAGAACTCCACTCACAGCGTGTTCGTCATGTTTCCAGCAAGCCCTCATTCTCATCCTTAGTTGGAGACTATTTTTAACAAGCGTGCTTTACATAGCATAGTGAGAACAGGCACTAAGTTAAAGCAAATGATTCTGAAACCACAAAAACGTTAACTTCATTCCACTTCTCAGTATGAGTGGGGTAGGCATCTTCAGATGCTGGCCATTATTTCAACCACAAGACATTTTTGCAGAACTGATCAGCAAACGAACCAAAAGCCCCCAAATCTCAACAAAGCCAAGCCCATAATTCATTTTCTTTGAGTTTTTAGCTGGGACTTTTACTGAATGCACTAGAAGAGTAAATTACAGGTGTATTTCTGAAACAATTTCAGAAACACCTCTATCCAAATTATTCTTCTGAACACCCGCCTGCCCATAAGAGAAAGTTGCAAAAATTTTCTTAGTTACCCAGTGCTTGAACTTTCTTCCTTAGTAGCTGGTAATACCCAGCAAAGACTTCAAACTATCTGATCTCTAACGAGCACACACAACATGGAAATTTTTGGCTTTGAACACCAGCTTAGTCATTCAGTAGATGAATGGCTAGCATTTCACTACTAAGCAGGTATTACCGTACAAAAGGCGAGCTTGACTGGTTTGCAACTTGACTCTAATTTAGCTATTGTTCTCAGTTTCAGCTTTGATTCCAAGTTCTGTTCAACAAACTAGCTTATTCAATTGCCTTTATGGAATTAGCATAGTGGGGTATACCTTATTCAGGATTTCCTCATTTGCATCTATTAACTGTAGTGAAAATAATTTCCTTTTAACATTCTTCTACAAGAGGATGTTTATGAAACTCCCTTTTATGCCAGCAACACAGTATCACCGTTACTCCTGCACACAGGTTAAGAGCAGTTTTCAAACATGTTGCACCCCCTACCCAAAAAGGTAGACAGCTTCACTCAACATCTTGTATTAAGACCCAATTAACGCAACCGCCTTCAAAGCTTGCTCCCAGCTCTGAAACTGTGTTCAAGGCCACGTGTTCAGCACTTAACAGTTTGTATCTGCCCTATTAAAACTTTACAGCCATATCTAAGCCTCGTAAAGGAATTGTTGAGGTACCTGCCTTACAATTCCATTAAATTGTATTAAGCAATTTTAAAAATTCAGTTTGTTGGTTTAATGCGAGCCTCAGAACACAAGCAGCCCAGAAAGTATGAATGCGGCAATGAGGAAAGCATTTGCAGAATGCCATCCCTAAACTAGAAGATGTGCATATTCCAATGCCAGCACAGGAATGCAAAGTCAAGCCTCGGAATCTCTCACATTTACAGAAATTAAACGTGACAGGAACCTCAAAGTGCCTACGCAATATTTCAGATCAGCAGTGCATGTTTCAGCGAGAATTTGCTCTTTCTGGATTGCCTGGACATTAACTACACAAATTCTAACCTTATAGTATCTGCTGCACCACTGTGTAGCCAAGTAACCACCTATCTCATCACTGCCATGTTACAAACGTTAAGTCAAAGGGGTCTGAACAGCTTTGCAAGTCAGTTATGTGAGAACAGCGCACAGCAACAGGTCAGAGCCAAACATGTATCACGCATTGCTTTTGTCGTGGCAGAAATTAAGCTTCTACCTGCGAGCTTGTGACAGACACACACAAGGTGGACACGCATTATTTCAGTTAAGACGGTTATCTGCTCACTGGCGACTCACATCTCTGGATAGCTATCTCTAGCAATACATATACACAGGGAAGATGCTGAGAAATACCAATACAAAGCAGGCGGAATTGGTCTTTTCCTAAGTATGCACCTCTGAATGGAGAAACTACTATGGCAGCCCATCCACTCGATGCACCACAAGATCTCCTCCAAGCTCCCTGACCAGAGACCACATACACGTGCAAATCTGGACACACCGAGGACACCAGATCCTCCCGGTGCCGGCCTGGTAACGAACCACTGACAGGAGCACGGCCTCCCAACGGGTCCCATCTGCCTAATGTGAGCAGGGCCGGGGGCTGAGGGCTGCCCTGGGGCCCGGCTGGGGAACACGTGTGCAGCCGGGGCCTTTCTTCCTGCCTCGCTGGGTGGTAGCGAAAGAAGCGCCAGCACATTCTTCAGATGCCCATTGGGTGACAAGGCGGGGGCCCACCCCTCGGCGGCGCCCGGCTCTCATTGGCTTCAACTTGTCAATGAGGGGGTGGGGGGGTGGGGGAGAAGAGGGAAAAGGCAAAAAAAAAAAAGGCAAAAAAAAAAAGCCAGGCGGCGCGGTCTGGGAGCCGCGCCAAGAAACTCACGTGTAAATCGCCGCTCCAGCCGCACTCCGGGGGGAGGAGGGGGCCATCCCCCCCTCCCCACTGCCGGCCACGGGGAAGGGGGAGAGAGGGGAATCCCTCCCTCCTGACACCGCCGGGTTTGGGGGGCTCCTCGGGGTGTGGAGGGGACGAGGGGGGGACGCACAAGGGGACCGGGCGGCGCCACATGTTGCCAGCAGGGACCGCACCGGGCCGCACGCGGTGGCGCCGCGGAATGGCGGCCTCCTGCCTGCCCTTCCTCAGGGGAGGAGGAGGAGGAGGAAGGAGGGGAAAGACCCCGGGGGGGGGGGGGGAGCTGCCCAAGGTGACCCCCGCTGTCACCGAGGGGGGAAAACGAGAGGCAGCAGCAGCAGCCCTGAGGCAGCGAGCGCGGCCGTTGGCGACCAACGGGTCACAACGGCTCCCCCCCCAACCGCCACTCCCCCCCCCCCCCACCCCACCCCCGCCACTCCCCCCCCCCCCCCCCCCCCCATAACCGCCCCGCGCGCGCTCCCGGCGGCCGTTACCGGACCTGGGGATGGTGCGGAGGTCGCCGGACCCCTTGCTCTGGTGCGGCTCCTGCGGCTGCCGGGCGAACCACACCTCCAGCAGCTTCTCGGTCCCTTCGAAGAAGTGTGCACCGCTCTCCTTCATGGTGCGACAGCGCGGCAACCAACAACCACAGAAATTAACGGCGCGCCCCGCCGCGGCTCTCACCTCCGGAGGGGGCGCCGGGGATGGAGGGAGGGTGGGAGGGAGGGAAGGAGAGGGGGTTATTTTTTTTTTTCTCCTTTTTTTTTTTTTAAAGTATTAATTTAAAAAAAAAAAAAAAAAAAAAAAGAAGGATGATTATTATTATTTTTTTTTTAAACCGCGGCGTGGGCGTGCGTGGGTTACAGTCCGAGCGGGGCGCGGGCGATGCGGTGCGGTTCCTTGCAGTCCGTGCGTTCCCCTGTTACAGAGCAGAGCGGTGAGCGAGCGCTAGCTAATGTCGCCGGCCATACTGTGTAAGCGACGGCCGTGCGCGCCCTCCGCGCTTTTATACCCGGCGGGGCGGCGCCGCCGATTGGCCCGCCGCCTCTCCGGCCCGCCCTCCGCCGCTCCCCATTGGCTGGCGCGGACGCCCGTCAGGGCGATGCCGGTTCCTCCGGCCCCACCCGGCCCCGCTGCCATTTCCTCAGGCGCGGGGGGGCTCCCGCGGGGCGGTCCCGCCGCGAGCTGTCAGCGCCGGGCCGTGAGGCGCTGCCCGCGCCCCCCGCCGCCTCACGCTCCCCGCTCGCTGCTAACCGTGGTCCATAGTTGGTTTTTGTTGTTGTTGTTTTTTTTTTCTTTTTTTAAGTCACGATCGGCTTTCACCTGCAGCAGGTCCCCGCGCGGGTCCGTGTCCCAGCCGCGCTCCCGCTGCTGGTGGAAAGAGGCTGTGCTCGGGCACCCGCGGGGAATTTCGCGTGGGGACCGCTTGCTCCAGGAGTGATGAGGGCTGTGTCGCCTCAAAGTGCCTACAAAACCAGAGCCGAGAGGCTGTGAACTCTGCCCGGCCCCAGACCCCCTGTATTTTTAATGCTCGTCCCCCTATGCATGTTTCTGCATCCATCACGCTAATCCCAAATCCCATCTTCTGTCAGTTTAGGGCTAGTTTTCAGTCATCGGGCTGATCCCACTTTATGGCTGTGAGGGGTCCCTGTGACATTGCTCCAACCAGGCATACCTTGGCTGGAGCCCTTGCCTTGCTGACCCCCGATTGCCATGCAGTTTGACCCCATGACTTGGCCCACCCGTGGATGTGCCATCTCCAGCATTTCCCCAAGGCTCGCTGTGCCCCATTCACCTACCACTTTCTCTTACTCTTCCAATTTGGGCTTCAATTTCTTCCCCCCCTGCCACCAGACGCTAGTCTGAGTGTGCCTAGCCCACCGGCTGTGGCAGTTGTCTCCTGGTTTCAAGGCACACCGATCACCCATAAGACTACCTTTAAGACACTGCTGAAAAGGACAATATTAAACAACAACAAAAAAGACACACTTTCTTATTTCTAGGAAGCTTCTCAATGTGAGGGAATAACCCAAGAAGTGGTGGGAAGCGCTGGTTTGGAAGTTTAACAAGTGACAATACGTCCCAGTATCACCAGCTGATGAGAGGAGGGAAATGAGCTCAACACTGAGCAAGACGAAGCCATGAAAGAATTTGGAAACAAAGACGAGTACTTTGTTTGATGTAATGGAAAAGCAGCAGGGCGACGTGGAATATCTGAAGCCAGAGTGTGGGCACGAACACCTAAAGAGTGATTTATATTACTGCTGAAGGTTGCAGGCCTTCCTTCATGAGAGGCTTGCCTGCTGAAAAACACAGAGAGAGCGAGCAGGTGGAGGAGAGAAAAGAGCAGTGAAAGCCCTTTTTTCAGCCTGACTGACAAGTAGGCATGAACAAAGTATTGTCTGAGGGACAGGCTGAGGTTTCAGGAAGGACAGAAGGAGATTGTTGTGGATTAGAGAGATGTTCTGTGAGTCATCGTTGGAAAGATGGTAGCTGAATTCATGTTTACAAGTGAGATTACCCACAGATAAGGGATGGCAATGGAGCTGAAGGACTTGCAGGTTTCAAAATATCTGTTCAAAGGGGTTGTGCTAATTTAACCACAGCAGTTTTAAAATTAATTTAATAGCCTTAGCCAAACATCTGAATCTGGAGGAAGGAGGCTCTAGAAGTCAGGAAGGCTTAGGCATTGTCATATGATCGTGAGACATAGGGCCAAAAATTATTTATCATCTGGCTCCTTTGTAGTGATCTGCTGGTGCAGCAGGCTGCAACTGGCCAGGTGCGTTACCCCGTCAACAGGAGGAATTTGTGTGTAGTACAAAACTGATGTCATTGTATCAGCTTGGTTTTACGGTGTTTTTTGTTAGGTGAGTAACCGAGCCCAGCAGTCAGCATGATTCAGAGTTCCTGCTTGCCAACACAGAGCTTCGGGACAGTCCAAAACAGGATGCAGACTTGTGTGGCGCTGAAGCTGCTCCCCGTTTTCCTTACCAAACCAGCTGCCAGACACAGAGCTCCCGGAGCCAGCAAGAAGCAGCCTGTGCTCTTAGCCGTATTCTCGAATCTGGCAAGCTTAGTGTCAACAAATAACCACGTCCAGAAAGAAAGATGAGAAAGTATGAATGTTTTATTGTGAGGAAAGGACAACGATGAATCCCGTATTCTTACCCAGCCTCTTTACGCTTTTCCAGTAGCACAAAGGGGCTGTAGAGTTCTTGAAATTTCTCCCTCGAGGCTACTCCTTGTGCAGAGGTTTCCTCACTTGGAACAGCTATTTTGAGCTGCTGCAACGATCCATAGGGGGCTGTGGCAGCAAAGTAATTCTGAGCTGCCAACTTAGATGAGAGGCATTGCCAAGAATAATGAAGATTCAAATATGGAATAAAGCTTCATTTACCAGCCCTCCACCCAACGGGCAGCAAAGGCTCACGCTCGCTCTTTGTGAAGGAGAACATTCATTGTAATATTTATGCAAAGGTTAATGTTATGCTAGTTCTCTGCAACCCTGGTATGTGACCACGAGAAGCAAAAACTAGTGTGCTGTGAGGAGGAGGAGCACCTTTGCTGCCTTCCTCAATCATTTTGATGGCCGCTACAACCAGAACAAAAAAGCAAGTTGCTAGAAAGCCAGGGCATGCCCAGAGAATGCATGACTTTCACGACATTTCCCCCCTGTTTTTTTAAAAAACAAAAGCATTCATCTCTAATATGGCCAACTTGGCCCTGCTCCTCCATTCCTGTTTCAATTTACTTGCCCCGCTTCTCAGATTTCTGCTTGCAGGGAGGATGGCAACAACAGCCAACTTCACATTTCAGTGAGTCAAAAGTCAGGAACAGTTTTGTAGCAAATCTGGGCTGTTCATTTAGGATATGGAAGTTCGGAGTTGTTTTACTATAGGAACAAACAACAGCAACATTTTAGTAACTCGAGTAATTTTTAGCACAAAATTAGGATTGCAAGCATCTCCTATGGTTATTTCCTACTTCTTGTCTACAACCAGCAAACATCCTTGTAAATTAAATGAGAAAAATAAATACAAAGAATTGTCCTGCTGTGAAATCCTTCTCAGGATGCCATTATGGTTTCCCCTGCAGTTAGCTCAGATTTGACTGAGAGAACTTGTCAATGTAGAGCTGATACTCACTTTGTCTGCCGACTAATGGCGATTGCTGATCAAAACCAGGAAACTTTGACAATTAATTAATTCCTGTAAAATTCTGGATACATTGAATAACAACAGTAGAGGTAACATTCACTTAAAATGTGGACATTGAATGTTATATTTTAATAATAATTTACTGAAGACTCTCAAAGTTCAGCTTTAACGTCTAGGAGCAAATATTTGGCCAATAGAATAACCACGTGATTCCCCTTTGAAAATGTGAATGAAATCGACACGCTGAGAATTTCAATTTTGACCTGAAGTGTAGTTGATATTCGTTCATTTGTGTTCTAGAGGCCCACACGTCATGGTGATAGGCTCCAAAATCACCACTGCAGGTGTTAGCCACCTTGTTGGTGATAGGTGTGAAATTCATTTCTCTCATTCATTGGGTATTAGACCCCTGAGTTTATGTGCTAGCTCCTTTCAGAAATGGAATGGAGATGGAGAAGTCTCTCTCAAGATGCAGTCTCTTGAACAGACTGCATTAATTTCCCTGAATTTTGCTTTGTTCTGAGCTATGCTTTTCCATACTCCTGCTATTATCTAAACCATCTTTGCTCCAACGATTGGTCATTGTCCTCATTAAAAAGTGAGGAACAATATTTTTTTTTCAGATCAATAATGAAGCACAATTTATCTTTTGCCAAGGTTATCTTCCATCTCTCTCCAGTTCATACTGCACTGCAGCTACAGTCTTTTAGTGTCTTTTTTTTTATGGGGATGAAGAATCTTTGTTGTTGTTTGCTTTTCATACCTTTTTTGAAGTCTAACTCAGCTTGACTTTTGGCAATTCTCATTTTGTCCTTCCTTTTCTTGATCCCTCAGATAACTTTTCCTTTGTGTTTGGTCCTCTTTGCCATTTTCTAAGTGTTTCAGTTTTTGCTTATGGTTATTTATTGAACTAGCTCTGAAGCCCTTCTGTAGAATTTTCCCTGCTTTCTTAAGACAAAAAGTCTACATACCACGATCCTTTTCATTGAAAATAATTACACTATCCTCAGCATTTGTATCCATCAGTCCCTGACTTCACATGTAAGTTCCCTTGATTTATCAAAGCTTGTCTTTTTGAAATTGAGAATTTTGTTTACTATTGGAGTAGCAGCTTTTACCATCTTTCCCCAAATCAATTTTGACCTAAGCAAATTGTTTTATCTATTGTAGCCCTCTTCTGTCATTAATCTGAACTCCTATTTTTTAGGCACTGACTATCATGCCTATACACGTTTGATTAATTAATATAATGCACTGAATGCGATGATGAATGTAATTCACAATGTAAGGATTACAAGGTAAATGTTTTGTCTTTATGAAGATTGCTCATAAGTGCTTTTACCTGAATTGTAGTTATATTCTACTTCACTTTTTAATTTATACTTAATCTATTAAATATATGGTCTTAATTTAACCGTATTCTAAACTTGCATTTATAGGTGTTCTTTGGAGAGGGTCTGAAAAAAGAGATTCAGGTAATCATCATTTTTTTCCTTAGTGATATTATTTTTTTCAGTGTTCCGAAAACTTGTGTATCAATCCCTGCCTAGGGATAATTCAAACCCACAGAGAAACTGCTGCTTGAGATGTTTTGCAGCTGTGTTCCTGAAAATAAATCGACTCTCTTAAACCTCCCTCACTCTGAGGTATGGCATCGGTAGTAAGTTTGAAGCAATGTTGATTTTCAGTCAGTGCTACAAAGCAAGAAAATTACCATCTGAGATCCTAAAAATATCCAAGATTACCTTTCTAAGTGAGCTTTTCTTATGACTCTAGTCTTCCTATAGCACTTGGAAACAAAGCTTTCAGTCAATGGAAATCTTACATACTTTAAGACCAAACGCAGCCTCCAGATGCCCCAATCATATTGGTCATGAGATTCCAGTCTAAAGGAGGTCAATACAAAAACAAAGGCCTTGCTCTTGCAAACACTTATATGTTTAACATTTAAACTAATTTGAAATCAATAGAGGTACACGAATCTATGATGCTATTCATGTACTGAAGTATTAGCGTGGGCAACAATGAGAAAAGCAGATTCCTCCTTGGTTCTTAAGAGGAAAAAAGGGTAATTTTTTAGTATTATAATATTCTGTCACCAGGATACAAGATAATCAGAGGTGAGCTTCAAAGAGGGCTTCCACAGAGGAATAGGGATGCTGTCTTTTTTCTTTTTTTCTTTTTTTTTGGTCAAATAACAAGTAGAATGGAATTATATTCACAATAGGAATTCAGGCTGCATCTACATTCCCACCCACCCACTACTCTACCCACCTGTCCCCAGAGGACAAGAGAAACATCACCCCAAAATTAGATGTTTTAGTTAAATAGATTCTAACATTCACATTGACACGTGCTGTAGTTAAATGCTAAATGAAAACACAAGAGATCTTCATTAGTTCATCTCAATTCCTTCATTTAGATCATTTAGGTCTCAGTTTGTACCTGAGACCTCTCTCCATCATGTTCTGATAGCAGCTAAACCAAAAAAGCTGTAGCAGTCAAAAGAGAAAACAGACGATTTGGTTCAGCAAAAAGTGCCAAAATTATTTGTACTTCAAGGAAAAGTCAAAACTCCAACTTTTCAAATACCCAGTCTGGACTTTATAAGAGCTTTACCTGAAGGAACCAGCCTGGAAAAGGCGGAATTTCAACCACATGGAGGAATTTTATTTACACAGAGTTAACAAAGATGCACCCTGCCTTCTCTCTCCCTCCCTCCTCCCCCCCCCCTTTTTTTTATGACCCCACATGCAAGGCCTGTAGTTGAAGTTAAAAGGATTCTCAGGAAGACAATGCTGAAACAGTGAAAGATATGTTCCTCCTAAAGAGCGCACAGGTAAGCCCAAAGTTCAGTTTGAGACAATGTTCCTTTTGTTTTCATGTAGTCTGAGCTGGCGGTGAAGCATGTTCATTCTTTATTGAATTGATTGAAGAAAACCAGGCTGCCTGCTCTTCGTACTGCTCGTTTCTGCAGAGACATCCGATTGTGATTGATTTATAATCAACCCTCTGCAGGGAAAATTTCATCACGTTTGTCACAAAAGCAATGAAAAAAAATATTTATATTGCTTGCAATTGCTTGTATTGTTTCTAATTGTTCATTTATATAAAGAAGAAATATATATTAGTTATATTATTATCAATGTTAATAAGCCTAAGAATAACAAATCACCAGTTAGGTCTTGAACTAATGAGATTTGTTCAAAAATAATGAGATTTCAGACATCAATAAATTGGGATTTGACCTCTGGGGTATTTCTCAGTGTGTACATGCAAAATTTTAAAACTCTGAAACTGAAGCCAAAAGAAAACATGAGGCTGTCAGATGAACAGAAATACAAACCTTAAAATAAGACACTGAACAATATTGATATGATAAGAGCAAAATGGCTCTACCACTGCTTTATGCAGGCTGCTATATTTCATCCATAGCACAAAAAAATAAAAAGCTTTCTTATAACAAAGAAGAGTAGCTACCAGACTAAATGTATAATTGGCTGTTTTACAATTGAATTAATTTATTCTACTCTATGCTACTGTCATTTACGTCTCTCTGCAGTAGTGTTCCCTGTTGACAATGCAGTAGCTGAGCTTGTGTCAGCAGTTCAAAAAAAAAACAAAACCCCAACACCCTTTAAACAAAGGTTGTGACTCATTTCTGAAAGTTGGTCGAGGATAAATCGTGACAGAGTGCATACTTTTGTATGACAGAAAGAAGCAATCCAGTTTGAAGGGTGGAAGGCAAAGCTTGTACATAAGTGGAGCTGCTGCTGATAACATCCAACAAGGTTCTGGCAAAATAATATGAGTTTTTCATGTCTCCTTTTTGCCCTTTTTACCATGGATCAGTAGTCCTCAGATAAACTGTGGTGTACTTTGGGCCCTTACCATTCACGGATGTTTCTTTAGTAGTTTAATACTGCCCTTCCCTCTATGTTTTCAAAATACTAGCTAAGGTCTGTAACACACAACTTTCTTTGGCTGCAGCTTTGAACTTGTGCACAACATATAACATAGCATGCTATAAAAAAAAAACAGTAATTCTGTTTTCATTTCCTTCCTATTTTCTCTCTGTTTTCTTTAGTTCATATTCCAACAAGGTATTCAGGACTTTTCATCTGAAGAACTTCTCTGATCTGGATACTCTATACCCAAACTTGCCCAAGAAAAGGTAGTTTGGTCCTTGTAGCAAGTGACATACATGGACAATGGTAGGAGACATTTTCTTGACTCACAATCACCTGATGTACTTGGCAGTACAAGAAGTTAATAACTTAAGATTATTTCTTCAAATTGTAAAGCATCATGTAAAAATGTTTCTTTTGATTTCTCTGTGATTTAAAGGTGTTAATTTAGCCATTCTCTTCAATCTCTAATTTTGTGAGTAGAAAGGCAAGATACAGACAGGTAATTAAGAATTTATTTACCTTCCTCTACATCCGTATCAGATCTGTTTTTGTCAGAAGAATAATGTAATTCAGGATGCTATCACTGTGCCATTTCCTATGATTACTAGAGTGGTTAAGTTTTACTGGTTGCTCAGTTTAATTTTCTAGCCTAGAACAGAACATGTTTTAGTTTGAGAAACTTCACATTTTGAATTTGACACAAAAAATAGAAAATACTCTTTATACAGACCCTCAATAAGTTCTGTCCAGGTTCTGCCTATTTCCTTTGCCTCTGGTTATCCACTCCATATTTTTGCACCTTTCCCTGTTGACGTATTCTTCTCAGCAATGTCTGTGTCTGTTTACTTTGAGGACACTTATAAGGTGTCCAGTTGCTCTGTGGCAAAACTACTCATGAAAAAGCTGATCAACATTTCCCTTTGGTCAAAGAACTTCCAAGTCCTTTCTTGTCTTAGAAAAGCCGTGCATCTGAGCTCTTTGGAAGGCACCATATGTTTCTTTTTTTTTTGCTAGGAGATGTCTGAAGTGATTACAGATGCAACCAGAGAAATTCACAACATTTAACTTTACATATGCAATGTAGATGTTGATAACTTAGCCTGTCACCCAGAGCTTCACTTGGTGGTCAGCACAGAAGAACAGGTATGGCTAGGGCATGAATCACCCAATCTATTTTAGACAAGGTTTCATTACATTTTCTAGGTACACCAAAGGGGCTACTTGTTCTACAGGTCCATCTGTACAGCCTATAAACTTTCTCTCATTTCTTTCAGGATACAATCACTTAGTTTTTGGGGCATTTATTTTCAGTTTAATTTGAAACCTTGAAGTTTTCCAGAACAGGGAAAAGTGTCACAGTCGATTCAAATCTCTTTCAATAGAGTGGTGTTTGCTGATGTTCAAAAACGAGGCATAATCCCACAAATAGTTTCTTGTGACCGCAGTAGCTTCTTGTGAAGGGCTCACAAAAGGATTAAAAAAATGGAGGAGCAGGCATCAGGGAGGTGGTGAAACTCTATGGCCAGTCTGGGAAGAGTGAGCAGAGAACTTAACTTCCTATGCAGAAACAGCAACGATCTTTTCACACATTTTCAAGAGCACTACAAGCTATGTTATATAAAAAAATACATGGAATAATTTATTTTATTAATATAATCTATTTAAATTGCCAAAGATTTTGAATGAATGCTGCATGAAATAGCTGCATCAAAGCATGCCTTTCTGTTTCAGGGATTGATAGACTGATGCATTTTTTCTGGAGAGAAAATCGTATTAATTTTCTTAGAAAACTTATGAAGAATGGCTACAAATACCCCTGTTCAGGTGTACACCCCTACATTGATCTGAGAGCTTTTGTCTTCCACCTTTACAGCATCAGCACTGGAATTTGTCTTATCTGCCTTGAGATGTCTGCGTTACTGCTGTCTGCGTCTCTGCTAGTTCTCCAGACCTCGAGCCTCTAACTGACAACCCCAAGGTTTAAAGATATGACTACACGAGCAAGTATGCTGTCAGCCTACAACAGCTGACGCTGCATCAGCAGAGTACATTTACCCGGAGCCGCTTCGCCTGACACAGCCCAGCCTCACTCTGTGTGGTTGTGTTGGGTGGAGCCCCAGCAAAATGTCAGGAGGCATCCTTGTACCAACTTGTACTGCACTTCTTTCTGCAGAATTCTTCCAGTGTCACGATATGAGGATCAGTCTCCCGCAATTCTCTGTTCTACGGTGTTTTCTGAAACAAAACTTTTTTAGAAAAGTTTTTTAAAAATTCACTTTTTGCTATTCTGTCTCTCTGCCATCAGCATGAGATCTGTAAAGGCTAATGTGCCATTTCTGGTTTGCATATCTCTGATATACGTGGGACTTCAGCAACCCCTTCTAAAATGGTGATGAGATGAGTGAAGGGAGAAGAATGGTGAAATTTTGGGGAGGAGAAAAAAAAAAAGTTCAGACCACGGAATAATGTTTTCGGGTCTGAAAAACATGCCAGAGGGGGAAAGTGCATGTTGCAGATTTTGGATGACGAGTGGGAGATGAAGAAATTCAGTATGAAGGAAGCCACAAAAATGAAATTGCATGCCGAAGAGGTAGTGGCTCTGGCCCTTCATCAAAGAGACACCAGAGCGAGAGCCACTCCGACGACAGATAAGCAAATACCAATCACGCTCTAGAAGTCTGCAGTGCTAGCACGCTTACCAGACAGTGGGCGATCAATTGGGCTGGAAAATCCACAGTGAAGACAGTTGTCATGCAGGTCTGCAAGACCATTAAGTGTCTCCTGCTTTCCTAAGATTAGGACTCAGGGTGGTGCCTGGGGAGCAGAGCCGTCTGAAGGAGGGGATGGTGAGATTGCGGTCGGGAAATAGCCGGGACGCATCCTGAGTCTGCACCCTCTGAATACAAATAGGAATATTTGTCCATGATGCAAACCCTGGCTGATCAAGAAAGACATGCAATACTTACAGGAAACATTTTTCTTTAACTGCTTTGTTTTGTTTTAATTGAAGCATGGGCACTGAAACTTAGCCTTTCCTTCTCAAATGCAGAAAGCAAAAAGGAGAGATTCAAGAGATTCAACACTCATTTTAGCAAATGCGAGGTGACTCCGGACGACTTCAAACTGACAAGCAACACGTCCTATTGAGACTGGTTGCAGTGAAGAGAGCATGCTGTTGTAACCACTGGGTACTTTTAGTTCTGTTTTTGTGAAGCCTGCTGTAAGCAACAGGGAAAGCTTGGCAGTAGGTTGTCAGGTTGAGCAGGCACACGTCAGGCTAGTTGTTATGGCATTGCTTTGTTAGGGGAAACATTGGATCCCTGTAGTATTGTGTTCTCAGGAGGGCTCTTTCTGGATAGTCGGTTTTCCCATTGTTGTCCTTAGAAAAAATAATCAGTTTCAAATTAACTACATTCATTACCGACTTCTCCTCAGTTTGGGGTTGGAGTCTGTGGGTTGGAGGAAGGTTTGGAAATATCCAGGAGCAAAAGAACACACGACCATAATGCATGTCTCTGGGAATGGATATGCAGAAAATAAGAACTGGTTCTAACAGCTCGGTATCCAGATTATGTGAATCTCAGGGGTCTTTACTTTTGGATTGGTTCTAGTCTGATCCCAAAACTGAATATCCATTAAAAAACCCAATGTGTCCTCCTGCAGAGCACTCTCACATACAGTTCTAGCCTATAAAATCTAGTTTGTGTACTGTAGGACCACTCTACAGCGTGTATCAAAGCACAGTACAAAGAATGGGGACAAGCAAAAGTTGCCTTCCAAAGGTTTCCTTTCCAAAAAGTTTCCAAAACAGACAAAAAAAAAAATCAATGACCGAATCCGTATGTGATTGGGAATAGATCAACACTTTCTGGGATCGTTAGATTAATGGGCTAAAGCCATTACTGTACTGTGAAGGCAATTGTGGCTTTTTGTAGCCAGCCGGTGCGTTTTGTTGTCGAGATGCTGCTGGTTTCCCTGGCTGGGCAGTCGAGCTGGGAAAGAGGCTGGCAAGAGCTGCTGTGGACGGGGTAGACGAGGAAATCCAGCTCTGCAGACAGGAAAATTTCAGAAATTCCAAGGAGGAATTTGAGCCTGGGGGGAAGGCTTGTTTCTTTTGCTCCGTGACTCCTCAACCTGTTGTCTGAAGCGCTGATTGCTAACAGATGCACCTATCTGCCTCTCTGCTTTTCTTGGGGGATGTTGTTTTTCAGCAGCGTGACGTTTTTTCTGTGATCTCCCCAGGATGTTGTCCCTCTGCTGCGTATGCTCGTCTGTATCATCGTTCTCCGCGGAATAAAGAGGCTCTGGAAGCACGGTACCCCTTGTTTAACCCCTTTTTCTCCTTAATCTATGTCAGTCTTTCAGCAGTTACTGAAGCCGTGGTTTTCTAGGACCGTCTGTCAAATGAGAGATTGTTAAGATTTGCTCGTTAACAGGAAGGAGAAGGAACTTGGAGCTTCTTTAGATAACTTTTCCTGTGTGAAAGTCTTCCAGATACAAGACAGAGGGGCTGTTTCCTTCCAGACAGCTTGCTCCGGGTGTTGGCATTGCTGCAGGGACGCGAAATTGCCAGGGACTGCCTGTGAGCCCGAAGAACGGATATAGGGGACCTTGAAATATGAACACTGGGGCAGTGGAGGCAATGTTAATGTGGAGGCAGTGCTTCTGGCCACCAGAATGTCCTCAGCAGTGACAAGGGCCCACTTCACTGAGTAAAGATAAGAACAGCTTGGGAACTCAAGTATGGGAAGGGATCAGTAAGGATCCAGGAGGATAGAAAGGACATTTTTCTGCAGTTAAAATGCATATTCCGAGGTAATCAGTTTTTTCCCCTTGTCTGAAAGCCAAAGAAAAGCCAGCTGCCATTAAAAGCCTGTCCCTTTGTTATGCTAAGCCACGGAAAAAAAGAAAAGGCAGTCCTTTTGAGAGGAAGAAGTCAGGTTCAAGCATTACCACAAATGAAATATCACACTTTTCAAATTAAAATGCAGGAAATCCTTGAGCTCCTGTCCCCTTTCCTCGCTGTACTCATCTTGGCTCTTCCAGGAAAGTGTCCCTGGTCCCAGGCTGTTTCAAAGAACTGGCTCTCCCACTGGTGCTTGCCCTACCTGGGCACTTTGTTCTCCCCTGAGCTCTTCAGAGGGTTTTGGCTGTTCCTCTTCACCTGTGAGCTGTTCACGGAAATTATGGTATTCAGGCAAGACAAAAGCTGAGCTTTTATATCAGTTTGGAGGAAATTGTTGTAGAGTACGTGCGTTTGCACTATAGATTAAGGAGAGTAAACAACTCTTTTGCAACCGAGCAAATCTCAAAGCACCGAGCCTTTGCAGCTCGGTGCTATGGCATCGCTATGGAGATTGACCAGCAGAGAGGACTCTCTGCAATTTCCTCTCATGTGCTTTTCATAATGATATATTAATTAAAATATATTAATTAAAAGGAAACAGATTTATGATCAATAGCCAGTCGGTCTGTAGGTCATAGAAAAATTAATGGGAGGCCCTTCCAAGAGTTGCTGCATCGTTTGTGTGCTTGAACAGAGGAATGAGAAGTACAAAATCATCCTAAACTTGCTCAGGACCCATGGCTTCTATAATTACATACAGCTCTAACAGAAACTGCAGCTACTAATGGGCTCCCAGGTAACACAACAGAGCGACTCGAGCAGGATTGTTTATTCCCAACCCTCCCAAAAGCTCTGGGTGAGCCCAGTTTAGTCAGGTGTTAAATATGATTAACTGCAGTGGCTTTGGGTGGCTTAAGGTTTTATTTCCAACCCCTGGTTTCTCACAGTGCCACAATATAGGAGGCAATCTAAAGATAATGCAGCTATTGATTTATTTTTTTTTAATGACACAAGTGCATAGGATGGAATACACCAGTATCGATTTCATGCTAAATTTCTGGAAGTCACCGCTGACTCTCACACACCTTAAGCCTGCCGGTTAAACAACAGATTATCTGCCTCTCAAACCCCATCTCCAGCAGGACTCCTTTCGAGGAACAGCAAAGCTGTTGTATAAATTCAGCTCGCTCAGGTTTGGGTTTGTTAAGCTCTTCTGGGGCACAAGTCTGCCTGTAGTGATTGAATGCAGTGCATTAGGCTTCATGCAAGTGACTACAAGGTATTTATGTCTTTCAGGGACACTCCTTGGATGAGCTGCTGAGAGTTCCTGTGTTTTCTGCACAAACATCGCAGCGGTGGCAGATAAGCATCTCGCAGAGGTAAAGCACAGTTTCGGGATCTGCAGTCCCAGGTATGGCACAGGCCACACCGCACGTTGATCTACTTGAACTCAGACAAATGCACGTCAAATGTCCTGTGCCAGGAGCTGAGATCATCTGTTTTGAAAAAAAAAGAAGGGATATACCACTCCCTTGTTTTCTATCAACAGATGGGGTGGTGCAGGGTGCCCTCTGCTATGCAAGAGAGTGCACAGGCAGTGCCATCCCCTGCAGTCCTCCCACCCCGAGCACTCAGTGCTCCAGTTGTTTTCAGGTGCAGGATGGGAAGCGTGGAGTCAAGATCTGTCAAACGTTTTCCAACACAGGGTTTATGTCGAGCTTTCTTTGTACGTTGGATTTTCACAGGAAGCACTGGATCTTTGCTGCAGGGGTAGTTTATCTTCAGGGTTCTTCTCATGCGTTTCTGATTCCTGAGCTGGGAAGCTATGTACGCTCTCCATCAAACTCTCTGTTTATGCAAAGTTATTCTAAAGGAAAAAAACAGGAAAAGGTAGTGGCAATCCCATTAACTCCAGGGCAGGCAGAGTAATTCTGGATTAAATAACTATTATGGCCCTTAGTGTGCAGTCCCAGAAGTTGCCTCTCCTGTGGGATACCCTGATACAACGTACCATCATTAGCAGGGTATCACCTCATGCCACCATTTTTGGTACCTATCTGTCAAAATGCTTTTATTCTGGTACACCGAACCTTGGCTAGAAATAGCAGATGGATTCCCGTCTTCATGTATGATCTTTCTTACATCTCACCTAAATGAAATTGCTGCTCTATCTAAATTACTTAAATCAAGAAAAAAAAGCTTCTCGCTTGCATATGCTGGGTGCCAAGCATGCACTTTCTTTTTTCTCTTAATTAGAGTGGGGCTTTCAGAATGACTTAAGCTCCAAACACTCTGACTGAGAAAGATATCCCAGTTTGCTATTTTCATGTGGAAATTGTTCCATGGAATAAAATGGTTGCATTTGGATTTGTTATGAGATTAGAAGAAGGAACCTCCTACCAGGAACAGAGCGCTGCAAATTGCTCGAATTCCTCAGATGTGTGGAGTGCCTAGGTGGAGCTTTTACCAGGTATTAAGCCATTTCTGAAGCCTCTGACTGATGCTGCCCTTGGGAAGATGGTCACACAGTTCGGTCACACAGTTCGTACTCTGTTAGGGACTTGGGTTGAGTATGGCCTTACTTGACTTTAAGAATTGTTTCTGCAGGTCTGTTTGTGTGTGTGCAGCTTTACAGCTCACTTCCTTTTGCAGGAAGATAAGTCCTGAGGAGTACATGACTCATAGAAACTGAAGAGGAAGAGCAGCCCCTGATGACACTACGCACATACGTGGGTGGCATGGTGCTAAACTGCACCTGGAGATTACAATTTGGGCAATAATCCCGCAGCTGTAAAGCTGATAACAAGCAATACAACCATAGGGTACACCCTCAAAGTGAATGTACAGGTAGAAGAATCAGAGCAGGTAAGGAGCCTTTTTTAATCTTACCCCCGCTAATGAAAATTTACAATTAGAGAAATGAAATAATTTTATGTCACGCATTTGTGTATTTAATATATATTTATATATAGCGTGACTTCTGGGTAGGTTTCTCAAGAAAGAGATCCTGTTTAGAAATGGAGCATCATTTAGAAATACGTTGTGTAATAAACACAGTGCTGGGGCTGAAGGATTTTAAGATGAGAAGTTTGCTATTTTTTCTGCTGTTTTACTTGGTTTCAAGCTGTATCCACCCCAATGCCACCAGCAGGCATTCAGGAGACCCAGGCACGCTCTGTGCCACCTAGCAGGGAGCGACCCCGCGACCCGCAGCCCCTGCCAGCTGTGCTGCAGCCCCCTTTGGCCCTGCCCCGCAGCTTTCCTGCTGTTCCTTTTGTGCAGCAGGGTAATAAGCACCTCCTAGAACTGCTTAAAGTTGTTCTCCTTCATGTTACAGTGCAATTAAAGATGAGATTAAATTTAAAATGTCTTCTGAGATGATAGATAAATAAAAGATGTGAGTAAAGATGAGATACTCATCTTCTTTTGTGCTTCTGCATTGGCTTAGGATGTTTCTGCACTGGCTTAGGATGCAGCACAACCTCCTGCTGTAGAATATGGTAAAATAACATTGTATTGGAGCTAAATTTATAGGAATATCACATCAGGGAAAAAATAACTGCAGAATACTATAAATACGTTTTATGTATAATATTCTATGCAAGAAGAGGGTCAGCTGTATTGATTTTCCAGATCAATATGGCAAGAACAGTACACAGAGCTGTGTGTAGCCAAGGTTTTAGCATGGTTTAGATCTGTTTGTACTGGTTTAGCTGTCAGCAGGGCAGCGGGCTGCTGTTCCCTTCCAAAAAAAAAACCAGAACAGTTGAAGAAATAACATGTCCTGTGGCTTGTCACCCCCAACATCTCCTGGTGGCAGGGCTTGTGTTGGTGCTCCTTGGCTTGTCTCCTTGGGGACTTCATCATCAGGAGCTTCTCCTCTGATGCAGGCTGGTGTGTTTTGGAGCAGGCTGGCAGCGCTGCAGGACTGGGTGGCGTTTTGCAAAGGTCGGTGAGGAGGAGCTAGGGAGTGG
The DNA here is from genome assembly GCF_964035555.1 of Netta rufina. Classification (NCBI taxonomy): domain Eukaryota; kingdom Metazoa; phylum Chordata; class Aves; order Anseriformes; family Anatidae; genus Netta; species Netta rufina. Next base: position 73,768,783 of record NC_140125.1, on the reverse strand, counting down.
TCGCATCTCTGAAGGGCACAACTGTCTGCAAACTTCATGCCTATGGCCTCGAGGTATAACTGTAAAATAAACAGGTACAAACAGCTCTAAGGGAACAGAAGACAAACCACACACAACAGTTGAAGTTTTTTAGTTAACATGGCTTGAATTCACTCCATATAGCTTATGGATGTAGGAAAGGGTTTCTGGAGGGGATTTTACAGGATTTGTCCCACTTAAAGCTCTGCAGTATTCACATCACAGCACTTGGATCTGCTTTTTTTTTGCGTGACCAGACTGAACTGGGAACTTAAATTCCCCATGTTCTGGGGCTTTCCTCCATCTTTTATCTTTATTTTCAGCCTTTGTCATGTAGATGGTCAGAACTTCTCTATTATCCCATTTCCCTGTGAAAGTGAATTATGTGCCCGACCACCCAACCAATACGAGCTATAGTCACTGCGTGCTGTTTGCTCATCAGGAGTGTATCACATCTACCTCTCTGCTTCCAGTTCATCCATAATCAGTATAACCATGATACTACTTTCACACATTAAGTTCTTCTTACACATCTTTTTGACATTAGATGGCTTTTTCGGTGACCTGGCAGACTTTCAACGAAAACTGAATTATTGGCAGACAAAAATAAAGTCATTTGTAAAGCCACTGAGTTCATCTAATCTCTCTGTCTTATTTCCATCAAAGTCATATCAAGGTGAATTTGATGTTTGGCTTTTTTTCCCCCCCTCACTTTTAATGTGTTCTAGGAGGGGTTAGGATGACATGTGGTATCAATATTTAAGTGATATCAAGGAAAAGAGATTACACACAAAAGAAAGCATTCGATTTTATCATACTACAGAACAGGTACCATCTGTTACCTGCGCTGTGCCAAAACTGGCTCTTTTTGCATCTGAGTTTAAGCTGGATACCGTCTAGGATGTTGGCAACATGAAAGAAGAATGCACTTAATAAAGGCAGAAAACACGGCCGTACATGGCATGTGATTCTCATCTATGGATGGTCAAGTAGAAGATCTTTCATACGCAGGAAGTTCTAAAGGCACTGGGAATCTCTCATTCCCAATGAATTTTTTCATTCCCAATAGTAGCACCTATGAATGCTTTTTTTTTAAAAAAAATAATTATTATTATTAATATTATTATTTTTCCCCAAATAAAAAGCCCTAGGTTTTGACAACAAACTACAATTTTATTGTTTGGGAATTGATGCGAGGACATATATCAAAGACTCAAGTTCTGGCTCCTGAAATGCTGTCCTGGTCTCTGCTAAATTCTGTATTAATCCTGATAAATCAAAACAACAATAGTTTTCTTGCTGTGATGCCACTAACTGGTTTTGGAGATCCCCCTTGAATGTTCTAAATGGTTTGGAGACTCCAGAGACCAATATTTTCCTTGTTGCCCAGACCTGTCCTCAATGTTATTATATTTGTTTTAGCATCAGAGGGCACTTCTCTGTGACTGTAAGCCTTAGGAAACAGGGTTGAGGTGATAATGCCGTTTGCCTACTGCTCTTGTCAAACCCTCTCTCATAACTTTTGAACCCACGAGCTTATTTCAGTTACATTTGATACAGAAACAGGAAACTTCGTTTGAAACAGAAACCAAAATTCCTTCAAGTTTGTGAATCGTAAAAGAAAGATCACTTCCTTGTAATTATTACTGTGAAGGAGAGGCTGCTGCCTGAGCTCAAAACTTACTGTATTTATTTTTCTGCCAGCCAGCACATGCCTGGCTAGAAAGCAGCCACATCCCAGTGGTTGTCACCAGCTGGGAGCTGGGGGCACTGGGGGAAGGGAAGATGGATGATGGGCCGGGAGCCCGAGCTGTGGCACAGGGGAGGGACAAAGGATGAAGAGAAGGCAAGGTCTCGTTTCTGCCTCTTTGTAACAGCACAACTTGAATGGGAATGACCCGAGTCAAAAGCAGCACGATTAAATCAAACAGACTGAAGGGGCTTGACACCCAAAAAGAACCAGCACAATGGTCACCATTTAAAGACATGTTATTTCTATTACTTTATCTTCTTTTCCATAAGCATCCAGCTCAATACACACAATATTTGGGACCTCTCATGAGCAATTCACTAACTCGAAACTTGCCTACTGTTACTGTTTGTTACCACTGATAATGCACTAATTTCTATGTCAAGCCATGCTTGTTTCTATAACAATATAGTTTGTTTCTATAACAATAATGGTTTATTTCTAATAAACTATACAGTTTCAGTTCCTTTGTTTGGCCTTAGACCAAAGAATCCACTGTAAGTGGTGGACTTATAGCTTATATGAAGGAAGTCCTGTTTGCACTCCCAACTATTGCCTTGCCATAATGAAGTAATGGCAATAAAATAATGGTAAATACTTTGAGCTTTGAGCTTTCTGTCCAAGGTTATCAATTAAATTTACACAGTCCTATTAATGATGTCTATTGTTCCTCATTACAGACACGAGAGCCAAAACATGAATAATGGAGTTTTCCAATGGTAAAAATGAGGTTCTGTATAGAATCCGGGGTAAATGCAGTTCCAATAAGTTACTATTGAAGCTCAGTGTATGAATTTCACTCTTTAAAACTTAAAACTTTAAAACTTAAGTTTCTCCATTTTGAGGAAAAATATACAAACAACCAAACAAAAAAAAAGAAAAAGCAAAAAAGCAAACAAAAACCAAAAAATCCCCAAACTTTCCACTTTTTTTTTTTTTCTTTTTTCTTCCAGACAGTCCTGAAAAGCTCATGTGCCCGTAGAATCCAAATTCCTACAGTTCATCAGGAGTCACAGAGTTGGTGGAGGAGCCTGTTCTGCAGCAAGATTACCCAATGATAAGAAAACTTCCATCAGAGGAAAACTGTAGATTGGCTGTCATGGGGTCAGCGTGTGGTTGTGCAGTATCAAAGTTTCAGATGAGGAATACGAAAAATGAAAGCTTAAGTTCACTTGGCATCTTGTCAATGCCAAAGGAGTGGTCAAACTGCAAAACGATTTTATAGACTTGTCTGTTACAGACATTTCAGTGCAGAGGAGAGCTAGGTTCGAGGCAACAGGGTAATTTCAGATTCAGCAGCTCCAGAGTTTGCATTTTCTAACAGCTGGACATACAGAATTTGCAGGAACTTCTGTACTTAAGCCGTTTTGTTTGCTTGTTTCACACAACCACCAATTTGTGAATCCTTTAGAGATCCATACTGTCTTCTCACTGATAGGATAGATGGGAAGGAGAAAAGGAGCTGTGACTTCTTCCACGCAGTCCTAGTAATAGGGATTTGGTAGTTTCCATACACACTGCAGAAGACAAATGCCAGGCAAGGCAATTAGCCAGGTAGGATGCATCCCCCTCCTTCTCTTTCTTTCCCAGATGCGGTGGGCTGACCCCGACCAGCAGCTCAACCCACACCCAGTTGCTTGCTCACTGCTCCAAGTGGGACGAGGGAAGAGAATTAAAAGGGCAAAAGTGACAAAAACTTGTGGGTCGAGATAAAGATATTTAAGAAGTCAAGGACTGATGAGCAATGGCTACTTTGCAAAAACTTCCCCCTTTCCCCCCCCACCCCCTCTCGCCCCAGTTTTGTTCCTGGGAACAGTGTTATACAGCACAGAATATCTCTTTGGACACTTCAGGTCAGCCTACTCGCTGCGGGGGCAGAGTGAGAAACAGAGAGAGCCTTGATGCTGGGCAAACACTGCTCAGCAGTGGCCAAAACTTGGGTTTGTTATCAACGTGTTTTGGTCACAGATCTGAAGCACAGCACTGTACAGGCTGCTGTGAAGAAAATTAACTCCATCCCAGCCAGATGCAGTATGCTCTCACAGGCTATGGAGAACCAAAGGCATGTTATATATCAAAGAAGCATTAATGTGGCAGTTGAAAGTGCTTCAGTTTAGGTGCATTAACTTAATACCTTTGGTTTCTTTAATTTAGCTGAGTCTCTAGGCGTACAATGGAGTAAGAACAACACAGAAGCACTGCAGGTGTTTGACAATAAAATTTTGAGGGTCTGGTGGCAAGGCTGTAAGAAGTAGTTTTGCTCCAATAGTTGGTGCTTAGTCTTCTCTCTCCATGGCATTAGCAATAGGCATTTGTCTCAGGAGAATCATTTTTTACTGAGCTGTAGTGGCAAGATCACAGTCTGAAATGTAAAAAGATCTTGGTCTGTTGTTTTTTTTCAGGCTGATTGACATTTGGCCTACTGCAAATTCTTTACTGCTGGACGGACATAGCTAGTAAAGCTAAGTGACAATTTTGGTAGAACTTTAATCCAAAAGTTTTCCTGAAGATGGGGATGTACGCTGCCTTGTATTACAGATAGAAAGCCTGGACTCAAAAGAAATCAAAGAACGCATGGCAATGGCACTTCTGGCTCCTGCTCCCATTAGACCATCTGGCTTTCTTCTAAAATTCAGAGTTGCTCAACTTCTTCAGCATAATGAGCCAGCAGCCGATTCTGTCATTTCCTATTTGGCTGTAAATATAGTTCTGGAACCTAGATAATTTAGGATTTTGCCACTGGGACACGGACAGAATTAGGTAATAATAAAATCAGAGAAGAAAAACAGAACTTCAGTAACATATCAAGGCTCTCAACATAGGAGTTCTTCCCTGGTTTTCTTAAGTCTAATTCCACCATAGTTTCACAAAGCTTGAAATTATCCCCAGGAAGGATGGAATCAGCTCTTGCATTGCTGGTTTCTTTTGCCAGTTCATCTTCTCAGCTTCTAGTAAGCTGAGTTGTTTGGAGCTGGTAGTTTCCCCTGAAACACTGTATATAATAGCCACAAATGACACTCTATTAACCAAGTTTATCCAGCCTCTTTCAAATCAGTGTAGTTTTTGATCATTCTTCACCCCCTATTCATTTATTTCCCCATCTAATTGGTCCAAATTTATTTAGTGTCTCCTCACTGGATGATAAGAACGGCTATAGTAGTCCACAGCAGTGGTCCATCTAGCAAAAAATGAAAGAGAACAAGAAAAGGGCCAGCACATAGCCATAACCCCTTCTGTACTTCAAGACTTTTCCTGACTGATACAAGCTATTCTAGAGCCCATCATCATGTATGCAAGTTTTTTTTCCCCCTCGTGTGCATTACACTGCACTTTGGAACACTGCTTTTCAGCTACCACTACTCATGGGAGTCTCTCTTGCAGCACTTTTCGATCAGGTTTCGATTTGAGGTATTATATATGTTCTTCAAATGTTGTCACATCATCGCTCATTCCTTTTCCCAGTTCTTTTATGAGCTGTGAATGACTCAGCTTCAAGCAATCCATATGGGATAACCTTTCTGCCATGGAAACTCGGGGTTTACTTCTGTCTTTTGTCTTTTAACTTTGTCCATGAGATGACACCCCTTGTACGTCGTATAGAATCAGAGTGTCATAGAAAAATAGGGCAAGACAAAAAAAAAAACACTAAAATCTAATTTCTATCCCCTCTCCTCTCATCATATTGACCTTTATTACCTACAAGATTTCTGTCTGAGGCTTATCTAATCTTTTCTAAAAAACATCTAGTGATTTTAATCTAATGATTAAAGAGTATCTCCAGAAAATTCCACTATGTAAATATCTTTACTTCTCAGACGTTTTCCTGTACATAAATCTCACTCGGTACAACTGAATTCTGTTTTGTCTTGTCCAGTCTTGTCCAGTGTCTCCGATCTGTTGACGATTTATTAAAGCCCTTTTGAACATTTGCTGTAATAAGGGCATCAAAATCTATATGGGCAAAAGGAATACAAGAATGAAATACTGTCCTATAGACTTGTCATGAAATACCATTCCATAGCCATAGCTGTCCATCCATGGGATGGGTTCTCCCAGTAAATTGGTATAAAACTTATTATACTCAGTGGAAACAGCTGAAAACATAGCAGTTACCATTGTGCTGGAATAATAGAACTCGATAAGGCTGAGGTTGTTTACCAGGGCTCTGTTTCTTCTGTGGGAACAGATTTAACTTCAGAAAGCTGTCCCACTGGGCTGTTTTGATGTGTTCCTCTGTATTCTTCAAGTGTATTTTCCCTAGAAATTAAAGAAACATCTTTCATTTTTCATTATACACTACCATCTTTTCCATTTAATGGGAAAAAAAAAAAGGGTGTATTCTACAGGGAAGTTGAGAATTATTTTAGCTTCTGAAAACTGTGGCCAACGTCAGGGAAGCAGTAGTAGGTGGAGTGTGGTGGTGCTGGAATGCCAATGATGCAAGTAGGTTGGAAAAGCCGAGGAAACTCAGTTACGCTGACTGCACGGCCCCCAGTTCCAAATTTTTGGCTGCTATATTCAGAATTAGAGTTTCTGCTTTCTCTGTAATGAAGTGCAGATTCTACATTTTTAGAGTTCAAGGCTTTTCTCTAAATCCCTGCTTTATGCTGGTGGTAATGACTGGCCCGCTAAACCAGCTATCAGGCTCGCTATGTGAACGTGATGGCATTAGTTTGTTGTTTCCTCTGACTTTTTGCCTTTTCTGACAAACTGAAGCAAGCACGCTGTACTGCACGCTGTGTTTCCAGCTGCAATAAGCTCACACATCTTGCTTCACAATTCAAAGGGAGTGAGTGGATGTGCTAAGGCACTGGTGGATCGGTGCTAAGGCTGAGCCGTAGCCCCACACCACACAACGCAGAATTATTTTGCTTTTACTTTGCTGTGTCCCACTTTTTTACCTGCTGAACACTGAAGTCCTTTGTCTCTGTGAGGTAACTGTTCAGTCTTGCCTGTCTGTAAAGAGAAGGTAGGGAGCAGCTTTTGTGAGTTTTTCTTTTTTTTTTTTTGTGAGGGCTCTCTTTTTCTCAAGAAAAAAAAAATGGTTAAAAGCAGCACTGCCTATTTTGAGAGCAGTTTCTTGGATTATACTCAAGAAAAGCAACACAAGGTTTCTATTTTAGTAGTATTTGGATTAAGGTACTGTAAAAAAAAAAAATAAAATAAAAAACACAGAGCTAGCCAAATAATTATATAATGGGAGCAGAAGTCAGGACTCCCATCTTCCATTCCTAGCACGCTCTCTAGATTTACTGCAAAATCTTGATAGAGCACCTTAGTTCTTTACTTTATTTTCTAAATGTGTAAGTTAATACTTTTATTATATGTGTTTTGAAGTTAATTGACATAAAAGGTTCCAAAATAGAGTTTTACTGAGAATGAAAACACCTAAACTTACAGCCAAAGACTTCTTAAGCTATGCCTACCAAAAATCCTCTGACATGCTGTCCCTCTAATTAGCCTCGTCACACTTCCATGCCAATATGTTTGAAATTCCCAAGTATATTTCTACACTTTTTGAGCAGAACCATTAGTTTTTCCCTGCTTCTGCAGAGATAATAATGTAGTTTATGCAATTCTGAGATGCATGAGAAGCAACGTCTACTCCAATCTGACTGACATCAGTAAACATTGCTTCTGTACATTTATTAATGTCCCACTCAAGATCTACTGGAAAAAAAAATCTGTCCCTGAGCCCTAAGAACTCAATATGTCTTACTGGATTAACAAGTAAAATCTACAAAGGTTAAGTTAACAAAAGGTGCAGCCACTTCCAAATGTAGCTTAGAAAAAAAATTCTAAAAACTATTTTTTTTGATCTCAGCAATACACAAATAGGGAAGAGTAAGAGATTGGCTAAGACAGAAAATGCAACTAATTAAGACAGGGAATGAATTTAAAACAAGCTGGAGGTAAAATAAAAAAAAAGTATATTTTATGTGCAAGGCAATATGAATAAAAGAAGATAAATGGTCTGTGCTACTTTCTTAATAGTGAAGTGTTAAAAACCAAATTCTGCTTTTTGTTTTGTTTTGTTTTGTTTTGTTTTATTTTATTTTATTTTATTTTAAATTATTTTAGTTTAGTTTAGTTATTATTAGTAGTATTATTTTCACTAGAAATGCATGTCTTATCTGTTTGGGAGAACCAAATAGGGTCTTTGTGAAGATAGGCAGTTCCTCGTCTTTCAGACTTGTTTCAAACACCTTTCCTGTCCAGCAGCCTGGACACTCCTTAGCCTCAGCAACTCGAGACTGTGAGGAAATGGTGATTCTACCAAGCAACAGCCCTGCATCTTCAGTTAGGCTGTCAGCCCCTCAGGAACCATGCTTGCAGTCTGCAAGCCTCTCCCTTTCTATTTTTGATGTGGCTTTTCAGAATTTCTGCATCAGCACAATCAGCAAAGGGTAGGGCATTATATGTTTAGTGTTACATTCGTTTATCTTCTGATTAGGAGGGAATAACATGATAATAAACCAGAGTCAAGAATGGCAGCAAAACCTTTTGAATAAGCAACAGCCATTCCACGGGAGTACAGTCTCTCAGAACAGGATCAGTGGCAAAGTGGAGTTCAGTAACTGGAGACGGTCCAGGTAGGGGAGAAACACAATCTGAGTCTTTTTACCTCCCACCCATATTTCCCACTCGGCCAAAGTCTGGTTTGCTGGACTTTTTAGAAAAGTGAATGCTACAAGATGCCTATGACCAGTATCATCGTGTGTATGACCATGCTAGGAAGAGCAGCGGCCGTGCCACAGCACCGCTCTCCCTCCCTCACCCCTTTTGCTGCTGCTTGCAGGATGTGTGCAGGGCTGCTCGGTGCCAGGCAGCTGCTCTCAGTGACATTCTCCGTCTGTATGGAGCTGAGGCAGAATCCTGCCGTGTGCCCCAATGTCCAGACGAGACAAATGTGCCCGTCCTCTAACCGTGACCCGATAAAACCTCTGCAGAAGGTACCCTCGTTCCTGCCGCCCTCTGAGCTGGCCTAATCTTGGTGGATGCTGAGCTGATGCTGTGCTTTACATGTTCATCTACATTTTCAGCAGGAGGTTTCAGAACCTGGAAGCAAGGCTATGCCATGAGAGAAGGAACAGGAGCACGGATAACATTTTGCTTTTTACGTATCTTGCTTAGAATCAGCCAACCTCCCATTTTTGGTACAGTGATCAGAGGGAGTCCCATTTTGTGTTATTATTAAACAGACACAAACCTCTCAAGGGTAAAACGAGTGAAAATGAATTTCTAAATAAAAAGGAATGCATTTTATTTAACCGTTTCTATGAGAATTCATAAGGTCATTTCAGATTCTAACAAAACACATGTTTAAGATGCAATGGCATGCTTGCTGCATGAAATGTTTAATGTAAATTCTCCTTTGCAGGATTGGAAAAAACAACAGGATGATCAAAAGAAGAGGGGTTGGGAGTTAATGAGGGGAATGAGAAGAGCACGGCCGGTTTAGTCCAGCAATATAAAGGCTGTGAAGGGATGAGATTGCTGTCTATAAATACTTTTGGCAGGGGACCCGCACAGGAGAGAGGGAAAGGCTACTTCAGGGCACTATTTGCCTGGGAAGAAAAGATGGATGTAGGCTGGTCAGAAGGAAACACAGGCTTGGAATTTAAAAAAAGGCTTCCACCTGGCAGAGAGGTTTCTATCGGGCAGGCTCCCAGGAGCAGCAGTGAGTGGCAGAATATTGACTGCCAATGCATAATCGATTTATGGAAGAAAGGAGAAAACTATTTGCAGCACCAGGCAGCCAGGTACAGTACAGGTTAGAGGGGAATTAAGCTGCCTTGGCTTACAAATGTCAGCCTGGCTGACCTTCTGTACCCGGCTGTGCTGTCAGCTCTCTTAACCAGGGCTGCGGGCATGCAGCAAGAGGCAGACTTTCACCGCATGGTGTAATGGAAAGAGAAGAAAACAAATGTCACTGATGAAAACGGGAAATAACAATTATTACTCTGAGGGCAACGGGAACTCGTAGAGTTTGTTATTACCGACAGCCAGGTATTCCTTAATCCTTGTGACTTTAAGTCTGGATTAATGCAGCGAGGTAGCACAACCTCCTGCAGCAGCTGCATGCGTGTCCTTGTGAGTCTGTGTCCCTTTCTTCTCAACGCTGGATTTGATTACCAGGTGACTAAAGATGTGAGAGCTTTGCAAAATTAAAACGGTTAGCTCTAATTTTAGCAAACGTCTTTAATGTCGATGCTGAAAGATAAATGGCCCTCTCTCCGCTGTGTGTAGGATAATTGCCAGCTCATGATCTGGTCTCATTCAGAAAGATCCGTATCTGCAGCTGAAAAAAATAAAAGGTACTTGTGGTTCTCTGGGCAATATTGCTTTGGTGACGGAGTGACGGTTTTCTGAGAATTTTGACTGTTAGATACGTGGCACATTGGACCAGCCATTGCCTTTGGGAAGAAATAATCACCTCACAGCGTCGTTTGGGAACCAAGCTCCTGGGATAACTGACTGAAATGCGATTTTAAAAGGGATAACTGACTGAAATGTGATTTTAAAACAGGTAACTGACTGAAATGTGATTTTAAAACAGGTAACTGACTGAAATGTGATTTTAAAAGGGATAATTGACCGGAATGTGATTTATACACGTGAACCTGTGGGTAGCACCACCTTTGCCCCAAATCTCTGGGGCTGCCACTGCAGCTTTTTGTCAGGATCCCCAACCACCGCACCTCAGGGCTAGGCGGGGGTCCCCCTGCGATCCCTGTGAGCCCCTCGCTCTAACGCCCAGCCCGCTTCGATCCCCTCAGCGCGCACCCTCCCGCCCCGCGCGCGGCCCAACGGCCGTAACGGCCCCAACGGCCGCCCCGCCCCCAGGCCCGGGCTGCGGGCGCGAAGCCTTTCCCCGAGGCCAGGCAGCGGGGGCGGGGCCGGGCCGGCCAATCAGAGGCCGGCATCCAGCAGCGGGGGCGGGGCTAACGCCTTGAGTGGCAGCCGGCGGGGTAAACAAGCGGCCGCGCTCCCCGGCGGGAGGAGAGAGAGGAGGGGAGGCAAAAAAGGGGATGCGGCGCGGGGCACGCTGGGACTTGTAGTCCCGCCGCGCTGAAATCCCGCCCGCAGCCTCCGGGGCCGCCACCCGCCGCCGCACTACGACTCCCGGCACCCCCCAGCGCCGCGCCGCCGGGAGCCGACTTGAAGCGGGCGGGCGGCGGCGGCGCGCGCCCCCTCCCCCCCCTCCCCCCCCCCCGCCCGCCTGCCTCAGAGCCCCGCAAACCAAAACAAAAACAAAAACAAACCCGAAAACGCCCCCCCCCCCCCGCCCCAAAACCTCCCCTCACGCCCCTCACCCCTCACCTCATGGCGGCGGCCGGAGGGGGCTCCGCCGGCCGGGGGTGCTGATCCGGCCTCTTCCCCCCCCCCCTCCCCCCTTCACCCCCTATGGGCGAGACATGGACTACGAGTTCAAGTCGAAGCTGGCGGCCGAGCGGGAGCGGGTGGAGGACCTCTTCGAGTACGAGGGCTGCAAAGTGGGCAGGGGCACCTACGGGCACGTCTACAAGGCCCGCCGCAAGGACGGGTAAGGCCGACGGCTTCCCTCATCACCCCCCCACCCCCCTTCCCCTCCTCCTCCTCCTCCTCCTCCTCTTCCTCCTTCTCCTCCTGTGGGGTTCAAGGAGCGGTGTTGAGGCCTGAGGAAGGCCCCCCCCGTGCAGGTGCAGGGGCTGGCGGTGACCCCGCTGCTCCCCAGCAGCCGCCCAGCGCTCCCCGTGCGTTGTGGTGGCACAGGCCGGGGCTGCAGGAGCGTGCCAGGCTGCTGGGTGAAGACTTACAAAATATACCTGCAGGTCTCACACCGTACCCGTCAGGCAGGAGGCTGAAGAGCCCTCCACTCTAGGCAAGCGAAACTTCGAAAGAAAAAACCCCTCGTTACGAAAAACCCACCCTTTTCTTTCCTTTTTACCAAGTTCTGGCATGCTGCCTTAACTTCATAGAAAAACCCAGATATCCTTCTTTTTTTTCCTTCTTTTTATAGGACTAAATCACATTCATGCATGTCTCAACTCTAAGCTCTCAGCCCAGAAGACGCAGTATCAAAGAGAGCAGTAGCTGAAAGTTAGCGTGCGCCAGCGCAGGTGGAGGACTGAATGCTGAGAAAGGAGCTCTGGTTCTGACTGAGTCTGGCTCTGCAGCCTAAAAAAAAAATAAATAATTACACCTAACGAACTTTAAAAAGAAACTTTAAAGCCTTTCTGGGTATTACAGGTGCCCCCAAGCTTTCCTAATATCGGTGGGTTTACTCCTCCTGGTTTTATAATTTTAAGTTATTTATTCACATGTGAATATATGACATACAGAAAAGTTATATGAGAGGAAGCTGTGGTAAAAATACCCAGAATGCTGATAAAATATTTGCTCCTGCTCTCTGATGCACTAATCCTGAAATTACTGTTGTAAGAAAAACATAAAAGAGTTGGAACTTTGAGTCTGCTCTTTCTATGACCAAAAAAAAAAAAAAAAAAAGTTTGATGTCTGTCTATAACTTACCTGCTTCATTCCCTTCAGTAGTTGCCAGGATTGCATGGATGCTGTGAAGCACCATGAAGAACGTGTCTGCAAAATCCCTAAATAATAGTATTGGAAATACAAATGGGTAATAAACCAAAAGTAAACATGGCAAAAAGATAAATTATCTCCAGCTCTGACTGATTAGCAAAGAGAGACCTTGAGCTGTAAGCAGGCCTGCTGGTAAAAGGAAGTGAAAAGTTTCAGTAGGCAGTCAACTCGATTGAAATGCTATATAATGTGGCACAAATGCAACCGTACTTTGTAGTCAGAGGTTTTACTTCGTGAAGCATGGAAACTGGGTTATTATCCCCTTTTTTACAACATCAGTAAGCTCACATTCAATTGCTTTTGTTTGACATTTGGACCTAGGGTGAGAAGGAGATGTGACATTAGGAAAATGTAGAGAACAACCTAAGTCATTAAGATGAGATTATTTCTTTACAAAATAAAACTACCTATCGCATCTCTTTGCAGCAGAACATATTTACCATTAGTTCTTAAATTTAAGGGTTTCTTGATGACAGAGGGAAACTTTTTCCAGTGCTAGCAACAACAGAAACCCAGCAGTGATGCATATGTATAGCATGCTGATCACTGGGGGGTTTTGAGGCACATGTAAAGGGATTCTTCTTTGCTTGATCACAGAGAGGCTGTTTCAGTATTTCAAGCTGGCGAAGCATTCTTGTATCAACTGAAAAGATTCTGGCTCCTTGCTTCTCATAGTCAATTTGCAGTCTCGGGGGGCTGAGAGCAGTAAGAACCTTGTAGCTCTGCAGAAATTCCACGGAGAGCCTGTCACTTCATGTTTCAAAAACTTGGCGTATAAACTTTACGAAATAGTAAAATGTGTTTATACGGAGCTTGGCAAGCTGTTGGATAAAGTGCTTGCTTAGAAAAAAAGTGGTTGCGTTGCTTAGATCTCAGTGAATGGCCTGGGCATAAAAGCAGTTTTTAAACAAAGTGGCAACGTAGTTTGGCTTTTTCAGCCTAGAATGCAGTATCATTGGGCGTGTTTCCAGTGAGCCGATTGATTTCTGTGAAAGTTTAAAAGACTGTGTTCAAACCTGACTGCCTTTAAAAAAAATAACGTTGGTCCGATGTTTGCATGTACTGAATGAGCGTATTTTTTAAAGATGTTGAGCACCTGCAGCTTCCATTTGCTTCAGAAGTGTTTGCGTGGTCTGACGAGGTCTGGAGTGTTACCTTTGTTTTGTGTTTAGCTAAATGAGGCACTTGGGTTTGCAGAACTTCCAGTGATATCTTTGTAGCCCAGTAGGGCTAGAAAACAGGGCTCTGTATAAGCTGTCCCATGGTTTGCTTCACTGTACACTGAAGTCACTGGATGGGGGAACAGTGATGCACAGATAAACCTTGTGATGGCAATTCAGCTGCCAACGTTAAGTCTTTAGCTCTTCATGTCGCTGGAAAACCTGTTGTTGTTTTTCTGTGTGTGTTGCCTCAAATACTTCTTTGGACACTGGCTTGCATTTGTCCAGTAAAACAAAGAATGCAATTTTCCCAGTCGCGGCTAGGAAGGTGTGATTAGTTCCACGTCTCACCTCTCCTCCTTACATTCCTTGCTGGTACTTTGGTCACCGTTTAAGCCACCGTGGTGTGTTTAGTCGTTTGACTTCGTGTACCTCTAAAATACAATTACAAATGATAGATTTTTTTTTTCCTAAATAACAATGCATGTAATATTTTTAATCCTCGTGTTTCAAAACACCTTTTAAAAAGCATGTAAGTGCAGGGAATGAGAGCAGTGACCGTCCTGCCATTTAATACTTGGCAAGTGTAAATAGTGTGGCACTGCCCCGTGCTCTGCTGCAGTCATAAACTCACTCTTGATTAATACAGCGTGTCTGCTGAATGAAGAGCATTGATTTCTGTGCTGGTAGAGTAATACACTTTTTAAAATTAAGTCTGTTTGTAAGTTGTCAGGTTGTACTGTTATTAATATACTGAGGTTTCCAAGAAGAATTGGCATAAAACAGGCTCCCCCTTAACTGCCAAGTAGAGAATTCCCTCTTGGAAACTGCGGAGCAGTGACACAGATTCAGAAACATCACTGTAAATTACAGGCATAGGAGGGGGGAAATGAATACATTCACCCTTCCTCCCCCGTTTTTGAGTGTTGTAGATCTGTAACTAAAGGGGAGCCTTGTTTCTTCTGTGTGATGTTGGTGTGTAGAAGTGTGAATGTAAAGTTTGTAAGCTGATCTGAAGTGCTTACAGCATCGAAGTCTGCCCGAGGTCAGGTGAACTTCAGGGAAAGGGCATGGGAAGAGAAAGGAAGGGGAAGTCTGTAGCCAGAGCAAGTGTTTAATCTAACCTAGGAATGCCGGTTTTGGTGCCAACCAAGTAACCTTCATTTCCATTTATTTATTTATATTATGACTCTTATTTGCTTGAAGCAGAAGTGAAAAAATTTAAAAAGAGAAGAAGGGGGATGCTGCAAGGCACAGCTGCCTTGGAAAAGCAGCCTTTCTCCTGCTGCGACTCACCGTGGCTTCAGCGAACGGAGTTGGGTTGTTCAGAGGTTGCCTCTGGTCACACTTAGGGCTGAGATCACCGTGGTGGGAGAAAACCGTCAGTGCCGAACAGGCCGAGGCAGTCTGTTTATTCTGTTAAATCAATATTAGTATAGCAAGAATTTGTGTACAGTTCTCCCCCTATTGCTGTTCTTCAGCATTTAAACTGCTGAAGTAATAGAGCACAACTGTGTCAGGAAATGAATCTCGCACCGGAGCTGACTAAATGCTACAAATGAGCAGTGCTGGGGGGGGAAAAATCCCAGGGAACCCAGAGCTGGGGTACTGCAGTTACGTTCACTGTAGAGAGAGGCAGCTCCTTGATGTGCCAAGCGTTACGCTCGCCTGGATGTGAAGCTGGGGAGTTCTGTACCACTGCAAGTAAGTGCTTGTGAGATGTTTGAAAGCCCGTGATGTGCTGTTTACCTCGTTTTCAGTTTCTCTGTTTGACATTGCCGTGAACTTAAGTGAATTGAATTGTCAGCTGTGGTTGCTGTTCTTACAGGCTCCGTCACGGGAATATTGACCCAAGTCAGAAAGCGATGGCTCCTGAACGCTTCCCTTTCTCTGCAGCAACATCTCTGCCTGCGATGAGATGTGAGAAGCAGTGTTTTCCTCCTTACTTTCATCATTTTTTTTTTTACTCCTTGATGAAACTTGCTATCTTGGGGAAGATAGAAAGGGTAAAGGTGTTCATGCCTCGCTATGATCTCTCCTCGCTAAGGAAGCCTAAATACGAGGCTTACACGCAAACACCGAGAACACTTTATGGCAGCAAACACAGTTAATGTGTGTGAGAAGAAGCAGCAGAATTAAAACGAACCTGTCTAACTAGTTGTCTGCAATGCCTTCTCCCCTCAAGTAGGAAGAGCTCATTAGTATTTCATAATTGAGCCACGCTGAGAGCTGGTAGTCCAGCTATGCTGGTGGCTCTGCTTCCTGCCCAGGAGGACAGTGTGAGTGCTAATGAGTAATTTTCAGTGCTTCCCGCCTATGGGCTCCCCCATAGCGATTTTGTCCTTTCTTCTGCTGCCCTCTGAGCGCAGGGATGAGCTGTGTGGCCCGTGGCCTGCCAGAATGCAAACAGCATTCAGCTGGTGTTTCATTTTCTGCTAGGGCTTTGGGGTGGTGGTAGGAGATTGAGGAAGAAACGAGATGAGTGTGGGTGATGAGAAACAGAAGAGGTTAGGTTTGAGAGAGAAGCAGATGAAGATTTTTGCCAAGCTTGCAGAGGAGTACTCATGTATAAGGTAGCCCAGAATAAACTATGAAGGAAAATCTCTCAAGATTTAGCTTTTTTTTTTTTCTCATTTTAAAAGGAGTTTCCTGATACAGAGAGAGAGAGAGGGTTAAGAGTTGTCTAATGATGCCACATGAAAAGGCAGTGAGAGCAGAGGAGGGAGAAGAGACTGCTTTTGGCACCCCACTTGGTAAAAAGGTGCAAAGTAAGATAGAGGGGCTAAATATTGCATGTGTAATCCGAATTTCTGTGAGATGCTCTAACCAAATTTTGTTAGAGACTAAATGAGTGATGTAAGGTTTTCCTATACCTTTTGGAAATATCTCCTGAAAGAGCATCTGCCTTTCCTGTGGCCTTAATCGATCTTGTGACTTGTACAGATGCTGCCTGACCCAAATCTTTCTCTTCTCTTTTAAGGTCAAAAGTTCTATGCTGCAAAATAAGTTTATATTTACATATGCTTACTGCTGCTTGAAGTATAGTTCAGGATATCGTCCAGTCCATGTGTACGATACAGGAAAAGGATCTTTAGAAGTGATTTTCAGCTCTTACCTTTGCCTTTCAAAGATGTGTTGTTTTTTGAGCTTGTTTGCTGCTATTCAAGAACTGACACAATCTGCATTTTTTTTAATTTATTTTATTTTGCAAAGTATCAGAACTTCAAAAAAAAAAAAAAAAAAAAAGATTTATTTGTTTCAATAACAGCGTGTTTGCCTGGAGGAATGCTGAAGTTGGTCCAGGGCAACTGCTCTTGGATTAAATTGCCTAGCTCAGCATGTCGCTTTAGGAAATGAAGAACAATTTCTACTTGTATAGCAGAGACACAACCTTGACTGTTTTGGCTTGACTGATGAGTGAATGCATCTAAATAATTTAAGTTTATAAAAGACCTCCCTGCTCTGGGGACTTTGTTTATATGGATCACTTGACTATAAGATCCATGACTGACAGCTAAAAATGCTGGTTGTGAGGGTATTAGAAATAATGACTTCTGAGCTTGAGTTATCTTGATAGATTTGAGAAGAAATAAACTACAGAAAAGGAAACCTTTTAAATCAAAATTAGTTGTTATTAGCAAAGTCCTGCGATAGCCTTTAATATCTGAATATCTTTAATATCTGAATTTCTCATTAATGGTTCCTTAGGCTTTTCTGTAGGATTGCAAGGCTTTGGTTTAGCAGGGTTTTCTTAGAGGATTGCTGAAATATTAGTGTATCTGATAAGGATGAAAGGAGTGCTGTGGAGGTTGTGTAAACTGATCTTTGCAAAATGGGTGTCCTATTTTGTTCATTTTTTTTGAATTGGAAAGTAGAAGCATCTTTTCTTACCATGAGAAAGATTGGTGGAGCAGAGCTTACTGGAGCAGGTGATCTCTGAAGGACACTGCTTCGGTTTACTTACGTCTTTTTTGGGATTAGCAGTTTTTTAATGAATATTTTAGGTGTCAGGCTTTCTGATAGGCAAAGCAGCACACACGAGGAGCTATAGCTACTAGGAGTGCTGGATTTCTAACCTACAGGTATGAGATCTGATGTAAGTAAGAGCACAGGTATGAATTGTGGACAGCCGTAGCCAATATGGATTTAAACATACATTCTCATAAACTGGGCCTCGTGTGCAGTAAGGTTTTTTTGTCGATTGCCATTCCCTGCTGACTGAAGTAGAAGATGCTATTGATGACTTTATACAGTCAAGTGAAAATAAATGTTACAGGCAATTGATTGGGATGCAGAAGCAGATCTTCCAGAAAGGAAACGACATCCAGAGGTGAGGTAGGACACTGCTGTTTTGAAGTGATACATCTGGTTTCTTCGTGCATTAATTGCAGAAAGAGTTAGTCACCTCTGTGTGGCCAGAAAAGGTTTTCTGCCTCTTTTCTCCCCCTTTTCTTTCCCTGCCTTTACCGGAGTGCTTGGAGCACCCAGACTGGTAGCACTGGGACTGCTCCGACCACGAGTGCCCCTGACTCTCCCGTGGCTTTGCTATCTCCCGGTGCCCCTGTGCCTGGAGAGATGTGATGATACAAAGGCCGCTCACGCGTGCAGTTCTGGCAGCGTCGGATGAGCTGTTGGACTCCGAAGCAGATTCTTTTGGAAGAGGAGCCTCTTGTCTTCTGGTTCATGGATTCTGCAAATTCAAAGGCATTTAGAGAAAATTCTCACCAGTCTTAATGCTTCCATGGATTGCCACAGCTTCATGATAAGATTCAGCACCTTTAGGCTGTTGCCAGTTGAATGCCATTGATTCTACCTTTAGCATGAGTTCAGTGGCAGGGAGAAAATGTTGGTGTAAAACTTCATCCTTAAAGGCTACTGGAAGAGCTCAAGAGCAGCCAGTTTTCACTATGTGATCATAGAATCGTTAAGGTTGGAAAAGCCCTTCAAGATCATCTGGTCCAACCATCCCCCTACTACTATTACCCACTGAACCATGTCTGTAAGCACCTTTCCTTAAACACCTCCAGCCATGATGACCCCACCACCTCCCTGGGCAACCCATCCCAGTGCCTGACTGCTCTTTCTGAGCAGAAATGTCTCCTCATTGCCAACATAAACCACCCCTGGTGCAACTTGAGGCCATTCCTTCTGGTCCTATCGCTAGTTACCTGTGAGAAGAGGCCGACCCCCAGCTCCCCACACCTTCCTTTCAGGTAGTTGTAGAGAGCAGTAAGGTCTGCCCTGAGCTTCCTCTTCTCCAGGCTAAACACCCCCAGCTCCCTCAGCTGCTCCTCACAGGCCTTGTGCTCCAGGCCCTTCACCAGCTTCGTAGCCCTGCTCTGGGCACACTCCAGGGCCTCGATGTCCTTGTTGTACTGAGGGGCTCAAAACTGAACACAGTACTCGAGGTGCGGCCTCACCAGAGCAGAGTACAGGGGGATGATCACCTCCCTGCTCCTGCTGGCTACACTATTCCTCCTACAAGCCAGGATGCTGTTGGCCTTCTTGGCCACTTGGGCACACTGGTAGCTGCAGAGCCTTCCTACCCTCTGGCAGATTGACACTTCACCCCAACTTGGTGCCCTCTGCAAACTTACTGAGGGTGTCCTCGATTCCCTCATCCAAGTCATCAACAAAGATATTAAAGAGGATGGGCCCCAACACTGACCCCTGGGGAACACCACTCGTGACCGGTCACCAGCTGGACTTAACTCTGTTCACATTCGCTTCGTGTGGACTTCTGTGTAGCTTTAGTAAAGAGTTGAAGATTTCACGTGTTCAATCTGTTGAGCTGAAACGTCTGAGAAAAAGAAGAGCAGAAGCGGGACAGATCTCTACATGCTTTAGGGGAGGCACACTGTGTCATGAACCAGGAAAGGAAAACTAAATAAGTGCAGTTTTTAGGCTGTTGTCTAGGTCATTGAGTCAATAATTTCTTCCTGCTGTAGGTGAAACTAATGCATCATATTAATTTAGAAAAAAAAACCCTGCTGTGTTTCAAACTTGAGGTTCTTGCTGAAGAGACTTAAAACAAATGCTGGCTTCTTAGTGTTTGTCATTGCAAACTGTTTCCCACCTATCCAAGTTGCAGTATTTAACCAGATAAGCGCTACAGAGAAAGACCTGGTGTGCAGTGAGCTGAGCTGTGTATTTACAGTATGGTTTTACGCTGAGGTTTTAGGACTTTTACTGAGAAACAGATGGCTAATGTTATTGGCGTTTGTGGTTAGTCACAAGCATGCTCCTTCAAAGTGACTTTATGAAACAAAAGGCAGATTCCTTTTTGGCGTAGTCTAAAGGACCCTGTATCTGTGTCCTTGATACATAATTCCCTGATAAATAAAAGCTTGTTTTCTCCTTATTTCATTGTGTTCTTTTTTTTTTTAATTTTTTTTTCTTCTTGCTGCTGCTGCTTATTTCAAGGTAACAGATCCTCAAATATGGATCCTTAAAATCCAACAAATAATCAGGAGCCTTTCCAGAAAGGAGGTGTTTCCTAAATGTGTTCATTAGCTGTAATCGAACCTGTAAATAAGATCAGGTACAGATCAATCTGCTGCTTTAATGCAACAAATGCTGAAAGAAGTTACTTGGAGCGACGGAATACTTTTACTGCTTTGCAAGTTTAATGTGAACACTTCAAGTTTTGCGTTTATAAATATGCTGTCAAGTCTGTTTATGCCAGTCTGTTATAAAATAAACCTACTCACGTGAACTTGATGGTTCTCGGTCATTCATTGGAGCCAGTTTAGCTCTGGCAGTGGCACAAGCCCTGTAGCTGGTTGAGGTCTCTGGGTCTTCTCCAGTGGCTGTGGAGTTTCAGTGGCTGAAGTTGTGCTCCTTTTCCTTATAAGATGTTTTATTATGTAAAGGCTTAGCTATGGCTGATAAGTTTTCCAGTTGTCTGTTGTTAGAGAGATCTTGAACATCTGTCAGTGGCTGTGAAAGAGTGTCGAACTGTTGTTAACAGACAGTATCTGTCTGTTATCTACAGGTGTTGTGAAGATCATTTCTTTTTTAATACTTACTTCACATATACTTTGTGAGGTTCTGTGGAAGGACAGAGTGTAAGGGTGTCACGTTTAAAGGCAAGTACCCCAGCATCACGTTAAGAACTTGCCTTTTTCTTTAACAGGCATATCTCCTCCTGAGTTCATAGCCTGGCTTGCAGAGGAATAAATAGACAGAAGAGCAGCCATATCAATAGTGGTTTTTAAAGGTACACCCCAGGATATGCTGTAGATAACAGAACAAAATCAGGGCATAGTTCAACTTCTAATAGGATAGTGTGATAACACCGAGTGTCTATTCATAGCCTGATGCCAGTGGTACTTGTAACGTGAGCTCTTTTACATCGCTGGGATGCGTCAGATTTTCCAGCAGGCTAAGCTCTGGGAGATTGTTCTCCTGTGTGTTTCTTATAATGCATGTAATGAGAGTCTTTTTTCTTATAATGCATGTAATGATAATGAAAGTCTTTTTAATTTTTTTATTATTCTTTTTAAGGCTAATTGTTGTAAGCAGTTGCTCCATGTTCGCACAACTCTTGCAATATCTTTACTTAGCCATGTAGTTGCAGAGGAGAAGCAAACTCAACTTTGAATGGCTTTTTTTTTCCCTACCCCTCCAAGATTCATGCTATTGAGATGCTTCAGTATATTTTGGGGTGCAAACTGAGTTCTGTTTGAGTTATGTTGACTTTTTTTTTTTTTTTTTTTTTTAAGCTAGGCAAATCTTTATTGCTTGCTTCTCAACTCCAAGATTTTTGATCTGGTGTTCCAACAGTTACATGCAAAAGGCACAAATTGTTTATTTGTGCTAGTAAAAAGAGCATTTGATCAAAACAGCTCTAAACCATAGCAGACTTCTGTTTAAAAAATGTTTATTAGTATAATGATGCTAATAGTAATGAGACATTAACTCTTGTTCTGGAGGTAGAAATAGTTTCTCTAATTCTAGAGGGGGCACAATAGCATATTTTCTGTTGCAGCTCTTTTTGGTCTTGACTTCGGTTAAGTCTATGTATCATTTTCCATTTCACTGATAGCAACTTCTAAAGAAAATCCCCTAAAATGGTTTGTGATATTCTGTCTCTCACCTTAGAGCATGTGCTTGTAATTGCTGTTTTATTTTTTCATAGCCCCCTGGAAAAATGAATGCACCATTTCTTGTATTTTTGTTATTCCCAGTGCCGAATGGGATCCCTGCAGTGGCTTTGCTCCTGGAAAGCTTCGTGAGCCAAATACCACAGAGGGATTTTTCACTTTTTCCTGCAGTACTCTGCTTTGAGGCCACTGGGCTGTGTAGTGGTCCCGGTCTTTGTCCTATAAAGACACAATTATGCGTGCCACAAAAATGTGATTATTCCATTAGTGTTGCGTACAAGGGTGACTTGTTGTCTTCTGTCAGTGTTTTCTAGCTAGGTCTTGGGATGTTTATTGTGTACTTTATTTGTTTAAGGCATTGCACGCTTTATTTTCTATTTTCAATGCTCTGCTCTTAATTAAGAAAATTAGTATATGGTATAATGTTAATATCTGTATTAACTGGTGTAATAGTTACAGTTGTAGCTTAAGTGTGATTATAGGCTTCCAGGCCAGTTCTTTGATGTGGCTAATAAACTATGGATTTTGGTATGTTAAATACTTTATGAATTCAGGAGGGACCATCATTAGAAGTTTAAAAATTTGAATAATATGGATAAAACAATAGTTTGAACCATGTGCTATTTTCAGATCCTCCAGTTTTTTCCTTGGGCAAGCTGTTTCTAGTCTTCCATTGACTTGTTTCTTGTTGTATTCTAAGTCATCCGAACTGAACCCTTTTAAAGTGATTTTTTTTAAAAGCATGCGGAAAAGGAAAACTGAAAGTGTTCCCCAGGAGGTGATATCATCATATTTTTCACATTCTGCACTGAATGCTGTAATCGGACATAGAGCCAGCCGAGTACAGTTTTGTGGGGAAAGGACAGAAATTTCCTTTGCACTGTACATATGAAAATGTTAGCATTAACCTGAAGGACTTAAAGAATGGGATCTTTACTGGTGAGGGAGGAAAGCTTAAGCTGAAAGACCAAGCTGCAGCCTTACACCGGTATGGGTTTTCCTCACAGAGGGATGTTCTGAACGATTGCTGCTAGGCTTTGAGGGAGCCTTGAGCTTGGTACTGTGGAATACAGACCTGAGAGTGCACCCCACTTTTCTGCTGAGGTGGCTGTCTAATTGACCCCTCTTGGTCCAGCTTTGCCATGCACCCTTCTCCCCTGCCCGCAGGCACAAATGGGCAGAGCAGGACCTCCTGGCACGTTGGCTGGCTTCTAGGACACTGGTAGTGTGGACCCCAGGGCGGTATCTTCACACAGGGACCTTGCTTCTGCTTGGTTACCTCCATCATGGTGCCTTCTGCCTCTTCCCAGACCTGTGGAGCTCATTGCTCTGCTTTGTTTTCTAAACTGGATCCTGCTTGCTACGCTCTCGAATGAAAAATACACTGATGTAGCACCTGTCAGAGAAGAATTTAGGAAAATGAAAACTGTATTGTTCTGTAGGAGTTCTTGAAATATGTTCCGGGTTCACTGGAGCTTTTCTGTGTATTCAACATGAAGCAGAAATAATTCCCTCTGCCCACGGTGTTTCTTAAGAGCACAGGTCTCTAGGGAGTCGAACAATATACTTGCATATCACTGCGTTTTACATTATTTATGGAGCTCTTACAGCAGAGAAACAGCTAATAAAGTACCTATTTTTTCTTTGGCCATTTAAGACCGTTTTATTGAGTAAACAGAATTGTGGATTTCATCAGATTGCGTTGACCGACTCAGTGTCGAGGATTTAAATATATTCCTTTCTCAAACTATCTTGAGGTCACTCTTAAATGAGAAATATTGTTAGTTAAAGTACCAGTTGGTGGAGATCTTTTGGGAAGTGCTTTAAGCAGCCATTATGTTTGCTTAATAAGAACCTTGAGCTTTGGAAACATTTTCATATAACCTTGCTTCTCTGCCAAAACTAGTAAATGATATTGATGTACTTAAAGGAGGTTATGATTTGAAATTTTTGATAAAACGCAAACAGATGTTTTTTGAGACCTAGAATATGCTAGTTTTGGAGTTCTTTGTACTTGATGCCCATTTACTTTAGATAAGTGTTTTAATTATCCCCATTTTTACTCACTGCTCACAAAACCCAGTGTCCTAGAAGCATGCTGGTTGCTGCTTGGTGATACTGGCTTCTTATTCCACATGCTGTAATGTCTTATGGCGATATGGTGTTTTTTTTTGTTTTTTTTTGTTTTTTTATGCGTCTTTCATAATTTCTCATTTGTCTCCTAAAATCCTACGTAGAGCGGTTGGTGTTTGATGATGACAGACTTGCAGTGGTGCTAAGCCATGCTGTTAAATACAGCATGTGCCAAACAGCTTACCCGTTTTCTGCAGCGTCCTTCAGCCTGCCCAAGCCTGGGTAACTGAATTTAATGCTTGCCTTGCCGAGCTAGTTGTAGTTGTACCCGTGTGGCGGTGTGCTCTCTTCAGGAGATGTGCCGAAGGAAGGGGACATTTCACTTCTGCAGTGACCATTTTGTACTGGGACTTCAGCTGGTAAGCACAGGATCATTCCGTACCATGCAGTGTGAGCATGACTGTAGTTTAAAACCTGTGAGCAATTTTAAATATCTGGAGTTGGTTTTGGTTCTGCTGACAACACAATTTTGTCTTCATAGCTTCAGTGCATGATCTGAATAATGAAGTTAATACTTTGCACTTCATGTAAATCTGTCTGCATAGGTAGAACTGTGTATGAGAAGGGACGAGCATTTATTACTCACTTTTCAAAATTTAATGAAATCTAAATTTCTAAAAGACAAAATATGAGCTTATCACCTGTAAATGCACAGATTTCTTGGTTCTGTATCGGTGTCTTGATCCAAGTTCTTGTAAATGACATTCACAAAAATAAATGGCTGCTCTATGGGGAGCAAAGATGGAATCTGGTTTATCGTGTCAGTAGATCCTGGTGAGTCCTCCTGCATAGGAAGGAGATAAACCTGTGAAGTTATTCCTGAAAGGGTCCTTGGTGAGCAGCTCGTACGGATTATCTTTGTTAATGCAGTGTGTGGCCTAATCTTAGTAATGGTAACTTCTGAAACTCTCTTTTTTCCCCTCAGTGCAGAATCTGAAGTTACACCTTCAAAATAGCATGTTATAAAGCACTTAATTTATTTAGCATAAAGGAACAAAAGCTTCTTTTAGAAGGGGAAGGTCTAATCTTGCTATATTTGTTTGTCATATGTGTTGTTGAGGTTTGTGTCTAAGTGTCCGAATAAGCGAATATTTCTGGTGTAGTTACAAGGCATGGTGTAAGCTGCTGGCCTTTGTATTTCTCCACAGAAGATCAGTGCACAACGAGGACATGCATGTATTTCTTCCTTTTGGCAGCTCTAGCATCATTTAGGTCACCTTAAAGTAACACATTGCTTTCTTTTCAGCTGCAGAAGGGCCTTTTGTTACTCCAGGCCTATCAGTAGAGAGAGGCCTGTTGGAGCCTGTAGCCTAACGTGCTTCGTCTTGCTTGCTTTGGGAGCGCTGCTACATCAAATCCCAAGCACAATGAAACGCCCAGCTTGAAATAAAGCAGATGGTAACCCCATCACAACTGATTTTTCTCTGTTTTTAATTTGGAGGGGATACCTTTTCAAACATAGCAAGTGATTTCCAAAGACTTCAGGTAGGTGCTTGTTTGAGAGAGGAGTAACAACCGCTTTTGAACGAGGGTGGAATAACAGCGCCCAGGTTTTCCAGTTGGAACAGCTGCGGGATGACTCATCTTCAGAGGTGGATTTACTTTTTGCAAATCTTGCAATGCACCAGCTTAATTTGTAGTCTGAGCAAGACTGGAATTTTTCTTGCTGAATTTTCACGTCAAAAAATGTGGTGTGAAACTGGTCAGCTGGGAGCTAACCACAATCTTAACGACAGATATGTTTTATGGATGTAATTGCTACTGAAAATTGCTGATAAAAATGATCCTCTGTAGTTACTAACGTGTGTAGGTGGTTTTAATTTCTGGTCAGTCCCATGCCTTCCCCACATCGCTCTGCTCATCCCATCAGTTTCAGAGATGGGGTTTCTGGAGGAGGCTGGAGCTGGGCAGGACCTGGACCTGGAGGTGGAAGCAAGACAAACTGAAACCAGGGCAGCAAAATGAAATGGTGTGGGACTGGAAAAGGGGGAAACTTGAGATGCTGTAGGGAATTTGGACGGGAGACTCTGGGTTACTGAGTGGTCCAGAAGTTGTAATCGGTGGGCCCACATAAGTGCATCAGCGCTGAGGGTGATGCTGCTCATCAACACCCATTGCTTCCAGCTGAATCTTACCCAAATTTACCATGGGTATTAAAGTGATTATGTTGTGTCACAAGGGCTTTGAGGTCCTCCTCGTGTTCTTGTTCTGGTTGTCTTCCCTGACAGCCAGAAATTACTTCCAATTATGTTTATTTAAAAGGATAATGCTTTGTTCAGGCAGAGCAGTTTCACGTTCTGTGTAGGGGTCTGTAGTAGTGAGTGCTTGACAGGAGTCCTGTACTTGTGGCTGGCAAACACAGACTTGCCCAGTGAAACTCATGTTCTTTCAATGTATAATTACTTATGAAATGCTGTTATGTTTTAAATTAAAAGTCAATTGACACTGGCTCATAAAATCAAGTAAGATCCTTGTAGTTTCTAGGTACTTCCAGGGGAGTCCTCCAGGCATGGGATGCGACAGACAGTATTTGAAAATGTCAAGAAAATACCAAAATATCCTATAGGATTCAAAAATTTCAGGAAAAATGTCCATCAAAATACCCTATGGATGTGTTTGCCATTAACAATATGGTTTAGAGAGAAGTGGAAATAGGTTAACAAAGTTTATTTACGCAGGAGTTTTTGTTTGTATTTTTTGAAGTCTCTTAAAAAGGAAACCTGCTTTTAATATCTAAGTGTAATTTATACATAAAAACAGATTAGCTTTTCAGCTTCTTGATCTAGACAAAATCAAAATAAATCATTGTACTTGTATTGATTGGTGCAACATAAATCAGAGCTAAAAATATTCCCCTCTCTCTTTCTTTCTCTCTTTTTTTCGTACAGAAAAGATGAAAAGGAGTATGCACTGAAGCAAATTGAAGGTACAGGGATATCCATGTCGGCCTGTAGAGAGATTGCAGTAAGTGTGCTTAAATGAAAGTATTTTTACTGACATTATTATTCAACAGATATTTTCTTTTATCTACACCAGATAACAGAAAGGTTATGTAAATGTTTTCCTTGAAGTATGCAAGCATGAAAGTTATTCAAACATGCGCTTTTCATAAAATGCTTTGTACATATTACAGTTTTTTTTCTTGGGTGTGGAAAGAGGTGTTCTTGCTAGGTTAATGGTAACGCCTCTTTCTGGTATTGTTGTGTTTTATATGCTTTTATGTGTTGAGAGGGAAATAAATGAGAGTCTTTTAATGAAGATTTATTTTAAAACTGGATGTTTTTAAAATAACTTGAAGGAAAAAGGTTCTGAAAGGTTACAACTGCCATTACCAGTCAGCTTGCTAACAGTGTGTTTTATTTCAGACTAATGGTAGCTTACTGTTGTTTGGTACCTTATGACAGTTTGTTCCCCTCATTCTTTATGTGCTTTACTAAGTACAGAGAACTTTCATAGCAAAATAAAATAAAAAAAAAAAAACCTTTAATTGTATTTTTATTGCATGTATCTTAAGAGGAAAAAATGGATTCACTTTTGCACATAGTAGCGTCCATGCATGTGTGTGTGTATATATTTAAGTCCTTCCGAGGTGGTAAGAATCAGGTGTTCTTATATGAAGAGAGAATTTAAATCTATTTAAATCTTTAAATGCTTATTCTATAACTATAACAAAGTATAAAACTTTGATTCTTGTCAAAGTGCTGAGTCACTTAGTAAAATTTTGCAATGCAAGAATTCCTTGCATTGCAAAAGAAGTGCATTTTCTTGATTAAATATTTACCTTGTTTGAATGGTGTCAGTATGCTGAGGGCTGTTGAAATGTAACACAGGATTTGTGCCCAAAGCCTTTTATGATCTAGTAGTGTTGCACAGAAATACAGCATTCATCGTGAGGCGCTAGGAACTCGTGATGTTCATGAACTGAACAGAACGCTGTGTTGTGTTCAGTGTAGTGCTGTATCAAGAGACTGGGCAGATAATAGTGCTATCTTTTCAAAGGGCTTGTCTCTAGAAGGTCAAGGTCACTCCTAGATTTGAGAGGTGGCTCCGTTGCTGTCCATTAGTTTACACAGAGTCTATTCAGTCACCTTTTTGGTAATATTTCTCCCTTTGGAGGGAACAAGAAGTCCTTTAACATTAAGACTAGGTCATATTCTTTTTATTTTACAGTCTGTTTTGACAGCAGTGGAGTGTTATTCAGTTTCTTTGTCTCCATAGTGGTATAATTTAAAACAGACAAAAAACTAAATCACAGAATGGTTTGGGTTGGAAAGGACCGTAAAGATCAACTAATTGCAACCTCCTGCCATGGGCAGGGAAACCTCCCACTAGGCAGGTTGCTCAGAGCCACATCCAGCCTGGTCTCAAGACAAGAATCAATGTGTGGAATATAGCCCAAAGGAGACCTTTCTGTTGCCATGATAGCACTGTGGTATGGAGCTGCTTCTGTCATACTTGGAGGCAACATCGCGAGGAAATAGTGTCAAATTATTTTGTCCTCTAACCGTACATCAGCATTTCATTCTTGATTATTTATTTAATTTTAAAAAATTGGTTGAGCTTTGTACAAAAAGCTCAATAAAACATGGGAAATACCATAAATTGTTTAAATCCCCTGAATGGTTCCTCCTTTAATTTTTCCATGGATTCTGTTTTACTCTTCTCCAAACTTCAGAGTAAAACTATAACTTGAGATAATGTAGCAAATCACTGCTTGCCTCAGTGAATTTTCAGGCTAGTCAAATATTAGAAATATGTAAAGGGTAAAGGTGAAATAGTTGAAAAAGAACCACAATCTGATTTCTTTTCCTTACAAAAACAAGCAGGATCAAGTGTATTTTCCACAAAGAGAAGCAGACTTATAATTAATGCATTAATAGTTAATCTCGTGTTTAAAAGCATAAGCAGGTAACAAAACAGGTAGTGTTTACTGATTAAATAATGATTATAAGCCAGAAAGAGGCCACGTTTAAAATACTGTGGGTAGTTCTTTTGATGTCTAACTTAACAAGCCCCCCCAATTGTCACATGGAAGAAACATCCGTGTACTTGGTTCTTGTGTGTGCTCAGAATATTTCAGTAGTCCTACAACCTGTAGACATAGCCAATGTGCTCGAGAAATGAATTGCCGAACTGAAAGGCATTCAGAGTTGTGGTCCAAGACTGGTTTGTGTGTAGTCTTGCCTACACACTCACAGTAAGATCTACTGGATATCTTTCCCTAAGATAAAAGGCAGTCTACTCATCTCTTCTGGCATTACAGATCGAATTGGGCTGGCTTTGCTTAGCACTTTGGAAAACATCAAGCCTCTTTGCCGTTATTACGATGGGTTTTTCACGGAAGAAGGCGTATGTCAGTGATAACATCAGAAAGGCAGTGGTTCCCGGGGCGAGTGATGATTGCTTTCTTTCGACTGTGGGGTGATACCTGCCGAAGCAGGAATCCGTATTGCAGCCAATTCTGTTGTGCCAGAATGTGCAAATGGTAGAGGACAGTCCTATACGGTAAAGAATTGTATCTTAAGAAAACAACACACACACAAAAACAAAAAACAAAAAGCAAATTTATTCTCTGTAACTAGAGTCTGCTCTGAAGATAACTGAAATGCCAACTATTTGTGTGTTCTTGTCAGACAGTTTATTGCTGGGCTTAAGCATGAATATTTCTGAAAAGTAAAACTGGAAAATATAAATGAGAGTTAGTGGCTGAGTCACTCAGAATTTGTGGTTTTCTGCTGCTTTTCACATGAGGGATTGCAGAAACCAAAGGCTGAATGTAGCAGAGGATTCTCAGTGCTCGGAGAATCTCAGAAAGATTCCAGTCTTGAACAACAGGGAGCTGCAGTATGGCTGTTACTGGCTTATTTAGGTGAGCTGGTGGAGTTTAGGATCCTAGGA
Organism: Netta rufina; assembly: GCF_964035555.1. Taxonomy (NCBI): domain Eukaryota; kingdom Metazoa; phylum Chordata; class Aves; order Anseriformes; family Anatidae; genus Netta; species Netta rufina. The sequence goes on along the minus strand of NC_140125.1, from coordinate 73,739,135 downwards.
GAAGTGAGCACAGCAAGAAGCAGGTTCACAGCCTTCGTTAGTGACCTGGATGCTGGGACAGAGCGCACCCTCAACAGGTTTGTAGGTGATGCACACTGGAAGAGCAGTAGGTACGCCAGAGCCTTGTGCTGCTCAGGGGGGTCAGGTGCTTTTCAGTGGAGCCCGGTAACAAGACAAAAGGCAACGGGCACAGATTAAAGCACATGAAATTCCATGTGAACATTTAATGACAACCACAAAACGCTTAACTTTTTTATTGCAAGGGTGACTGAGCATTGGTACACGTTGCCCAGAGAGGTTGTGGGCTCTCCACTGGTGGAGGTGCTCAAAACTTGACTGGACACACCTTGGGCAATCTGCTCTGCATGACCTTGCTTGAGCAGGGGGTTAGACCAGATCCTAAGAGGTCCCTGCCACCCTGAAACATTCTCTGATTCTGTAAAACAATTTTCTAGTATTTCTCTTCATTTATTGGAAATAGAGCCACACCTTTAAGATGTATTTCTAATAAGCAGATAAATATTTTGTACTAACAAAACAGAATAATTATACACTACTTTGCAGTAAAATATAATGAAGAAACATTCGATAAGTTCCAATAAAAGACACGGATCCCTTTGGTCTCATGATCCTACCCTGAGTTGCTGTTTCTGCCTGGTCACTGAAATCAGGTATCTTATGCAAAGTTCCTGGAAACTTTTCTGAAGGTCTGAACTCTATTCCCCATTTTTTGTTCTGATCTATTTCTCACCAAAACACACATTTATCTAACATTTATAGCAGCTCCCTGGTATGAATTAAGAATATTTTCAAAGAAGTCGATGAGAAATCAGAAGTAAGTTCAGTTTGGAGCTTCATTGGATTTTCTGTTTCAGCACTTTTTTATAGCTCAGTAGCCTTTTTTGTGGGCGGGGGGGATGAGGCTATTCCATATGGCTGAAACGGGAGAAACAGAGCCACGAAACGGCAGCATTTTTCTCCTGGCCTTGCTATGAGCTCTCTGAATTGTTGCAGTTGTGCCCCGTGCGAGTGTGGGGTCTGGGATGCGTAACCCATTCCTCTGCGTGCTGGCTGTTAGCGAGGCTGCTCCTTCTGGGAGACCTTGACGTGGTGCCAGCGCGCTGTGGGATGCTGGTGGGAGCATTAGCTGCCCTTTGTCTTCAGGCTTGCATTTATGGGTACAGGCTAAAATAATTCAGGCCGACGTTAAATGAGTTACTGAAAGCTCATTCAAACAATTTAGCCTGCACAAATTATTCTCAGGCCTTTTGCCTCTTGATGCAAAGTATATTACAAAGTGCTAGAGGGTACAAATGTTTTGGGCTCCTCGGTTTCCGAGGGTGGGCAAGGTTTCAGAAGCCTGGCTGGTTAAATGATGGTTTTCTAATCTTTATGTGTTCAAATCTCTTGAGTGAGGCTCAGTCCCCTCGATATTTGCATTCTTCTTTTCCTTCTCTTCTCCTTTTCCTTCCTTTTCCTGGCAGCACAGTGCACGGTGCTCAAGGTCGTGCCTTGCTGAGAGCCTCATGGGCTGGCAATCACACGGTCAAATGAGCTAAGCATGAGGCTACTTAATTTGAGCCTCCGGATCGTGCTGGCCTAATAACCTTTTGACCTGTCTGCATCTCTTAGGGATGTAGAGGAGGTCAGTTGGACAGGACTAATGATAACATTTTGGTGTCAATAAATCACTCCGAAGATGTGGAGCACCACTGACTCCTTGCAAGTACAGTTACGTCGAATTTCGTAACTGACGCTCCTTTGATTTGGTTATATGACCCTTTCCTTGACTTTAAACATCACAGCAGCTTGCAATATTTACTGTTACGTAGACAAATAGGCTTTTAACCTTGGCCCTTGTCTTCATTTAAGACAACTCTAGGTAAAACAAGGTATTCAAAAAAAAAAAAAAAAGTGCCTCTGTCAGTACATTTGCTGTAGGAGATTCCTTTTGAATGTCAGAACTTCTTTCCCTTCGCCAAGATAATATGAACATGTACAATATTTGGCAGTATAAAATCTCACCATAAATTCTCTACGACCTAATTAGAGAAGATTGCTACATTTCTGTTGGTGGAAATTTTGAAACTCTGCTCCCTCTTTCAATAGCTGGAGGTAGTGAAATAAGTGTAAGGCGTGTGCTGTTTTTTTTTTTTTTTTTAAAGGATTTTTTTATTAGAAAATTAGGGCATGTGTTGGCTAGAGGTATCTGCCTATCATGATTTTATAAGTATGAATCAGCTGGAAGGGAGGTTTTGGTTCAGCTACATGACAACTCATGTTTTGCATGCCATAGGATGAATAAGAGCTCTCTGAATTACATGCCCTAATCTTGTATAATCTGTGTAATTTAAATGCTTTTTGTGTAAGGGAGTTCCTGCTTTGGTTATTCTTCTAAAGGGTTCTGTGGACATTTTGTGTCCTCCTCTATTTTATCTGAAAGAAAAATTGACTTCATAAAACAGAAAAAACACACAGGTAATAAATCTGCTGAATAAAAAGAGATTTTTTATTTTAATCAATTAAGTTGACGTTTATCAGCACATAAAAGCACTGTAACGTCTATGAAAGTAGGTTTCACAGGCTTGGAGTATAATATTTTGTCATTTATGACAAAAGTAGAGTGTCATCTGAAGAAGCCGGTCAGCTCCACTATCTAACTACAACCACCTCTTTCAGCAGTGAACAAAAAGGGCGTGCGGAGGGGAAAGAAAGGGAAGCATTGCTTTCAGCACCCAGTTGCTTTCCAACTACCATATATGAAACTTTTCAGGCAAGTTATTTGCATTTTCTTGAAATCTCTATGCTCAGAGCAGGAAAACACCATCAACAAACCAGTGGCAAGCTTCTTAAGAAGAAAGCTTTTCACTTCTCGATGAATTTGGTACTTGACATCATTTAGGGTATCATCCAAATTCCCCATGAAGTTGAGATGGGGAATTTGATGTTTAATGCTGTTGCAATTTGGTTGTTTTCACTTTACTGACTTGGCATCCCGAGTACTTTCTGAAGCACCCAAACAGATGGTGACTTCGACAGAAATGAACAAAAAGAGCACCTCCAAGCCTCTTTAAGTTAAGGTGTAGGCAGCAACACACTGAAAGGAAACAGCTGCCTTATCGCTCAGATAAAGAAGAAAAGAGTCACAGATAAAATAGGAAAAAAAATCTAAATACTTACTTGCCAAACTTAAATATTCTTTTCAAGATTGTGTGTACAAAAACATATCTGTATATGTTTTAATGCTTCAGATGGTACAGTTTAAAAATCTTGCTTTCTGAATTTGTCCTATACCTTTGTTTTCACTTCTGTACATTTTTCGTTACGTATTGTCCTTTTGTTCTTCCATGTATGATTTCTCTGTCGTCAAGCAAAATTAGTTTATATATGTTTTCAGTTAATTTTGTGGGGCTTTGTAAAATTGTTTGCATGGTATCTTGACTTGTGTAACTCTGTGAGTCTTTAACTTTAACCACGTGTGGTTGTTTTTGATGCCTCAGACTGGAAGGTGAGCGCACAGGTTTTCAGGTGATGGATTCTTTTTAAGGCAGGACTCTTCTGTATCATCTGTATTCAGTTACTCTGCCCGCTTCTTGCAGCAACAGGCTCACGTTTTCTTGTTCAGCCTTTCATAGCTAACGTGGTAGCAGACACTCTTCTTGTTGCCCTCGATTGTTCCTTGCGAGTGTCAATTGTAAGTGAGCTTTGACTTTCCTGGTGTTATCCTTACATGCATGGGTGATCCTTTGAAATTGTTCCTGTGTAGCCTCTCCCTGTTTTCAGCCCTGTCCCTATACTGCCCATTGCTACTCTGACAATTAGGTTAGGGAAGCCAGACTTGTGGTATTTGTATTTTTGGGTAGACCTGCCAGTTTTCCAGGGCTCCTTTGCTCTTCGGAGCCTGCCTCCCATGGCCACCTGCCAGTTCCCTGAACAAGCTGAAGTCTGTTCTCGTAAAGCCAAGATTTGTACTCTGCTGCTTGACTCCTTTACTCGGGATCTTCAGTTGCACTACTTGATGGCTGCTACACACCAGGCTACTCTTGGTTGTTGCATCTCCAGCCAGTTCTTCATTTTTTGAAGAGTTGTGTGCCAGCCTTCTTGGTCAATCCACTAAGTATATCAAGAAGTTGTCCCTGATGTCCTCCAGAAAACACCTGCATTACTTGCTCCCAGTTGTGTTGCCCTTCCTGCTTGCTCCCCAGACAACGCACATCAGTGTGTATAGTTGAGATAGGCTTCTGTGTGCTCTGATTTATTGGTCCTGAGGGGTGCCATCCTTTCATCGTACACCCTCTGCTTTCCATCCCTGTTCATGGCTTCTTGTCCCGCACTGTAAAATAAGAACGACTTTGTGCTGTGCATAAGTTGCTAATCTATAGAGTACTGAATGTTAGAGCCCCGGAGCACTTTTCTTTTTTCTTTTAAAGGGTAATAGTCTTGATTTTTACATTCTTTACATTTGATTTTATCATCGTTAAAATTTGTGATTGTGTTATCAAGTCTACAACTGTTTTGCTAGTTAACTTGGCTAGAGATGAAACGTTCTTATTAAAATAATATGTAATAACAACAGTTCTTAAAATCAGTGTTCCTGTATTTCCACACACTGGATAGAGAGGCTCATCATTCTTGTTCTGTGCCCATGGAGTCTGTGAGGCAGAAATAAAATGGTATTGGCAGTTCCTTAGCTGGATAAACTAATACAGAACAGAGATGGCTGGACTGAGAATAGAACATCAATGGGGAAATCTTTAGGTCTTGATCAAACGTTAATGGATAGGTAACTTTTTTCAGTAGTTCACTTGGCGTTCGTTTCAACTCTGTGTATGGTTAAATAAATGGAGTTTGGGGTCTACTGTTGTTTACGGGTTTTGTATCTTAAGCTGTAGCCAGCCTTGTTATTGAAGGCAAGATGTCTTGGTACCTTGAGCTGAAACTTTATTAACCTCCTAACCTAAATTTCATTACGTTCCAAGTTTCAGTATGGTGTTCATTTTCATGGGAACCTCTGTGCCTGTTTCTGTAAGTTGAAAACCAGCTGTGTTTAAATACAGCTTCCATTAAATCTTCCTGTGACTTTCCTCGTCTTCGCAAGGCTTTGATGCATTGTTGTATGGGGATTTGGAGACACAGGGGTGCTCTCCGAAGTCTGTGTGCAAACCAGTTAACAGTACAGCAGTCACCAAATGAATATCCAAATTGCTTGGATATCTCAAATTCTGTTATTACTGTGTAGCATTTGATAAGTTTGAAAAACAAAAAACCGTGAGCATCACAGATTTGTTCTCTGCTGCATTTTGCCATCTGACTAGCTAAATGCTCCTGCCTTGTAGAAACACCATCATGCTCACCCTTCCTACCCTCATTAGCAGCATCAGGATGTTGTTTTATACCTGCTCTTTGCCTGTATGTTGTGCATGCACTAAATTGTGGCTGTGCATTGATGGTCAGTGGCTTGACATTGAGCTTTTTTCCATGCATTCGTCTGAGGATATTAAAATTAGGGTAGTCTTGACAGGCCACACCATTAGACAAAGAAGTCGTTTTTTGGAGTATGTGAGCAGCATATTAAAGGAAGTTATCGGTAAAATAATTTTGATTGTAGACAAATTACGAAGTATGACACATACTGCCAGTTCTTGAAGTCATTTGAGGAAGCCTTCTCTTTCTCTACTAACAAGCTTTTCCCATCTCTTGGCCCCTGCAGAGCTTTTCTCAACTCTCATTGTCTTTCTGTATTTTTACTTATTAAATTACTCTTAGTTTCTTTTTTATCTCAGTTGCCTTTTGTACTATTTTCCCTGATTTCTTCGCCCTTTATCTCCAAATGCCTTTAATATTTGCAAGCAATGCAGTGGTTTCCTGTCCACTAGCTCCGTCTTGGATCCGTTTTGATTTGACTTCTCTGAGCTTCTACTCTAATGAAACTGTTCTTGCTACTGTGATGAATGACCTTTCTCTGACCAAACTCCAAGGTTTGTTCTCTATCCTTGTTTGCCTTAGCATCTTCGTGTTTCAGAGCAATAATTGTTCCTTCCTTTTTGACACGTGATTTTCGTCGTGGGTTAGGGATTCTGTTTTTGCCTGGGCTTTATCTAGGGTTTGTATTTATTTATTTATTTATTTATTTATTTATTTATTTGAGGTGGAGGGATCACTGCAGCTTTACATTCAGTCTATAACCATTTATTATATTTGTGGCTTAAATATTTTACCAGTAGCAAACTTCCTTTGGTACTGTTTCACATCTGAAATTCTCCGAACTTGCTCAAAGTCTTGCAGTCTAAATAAGGAATTCTTCTGTGATTTTAAGTTTTAATGGTTTTCAGCTATCTCCATTGTTCAGATTTTCAGTCTGAGGCCAGCAGGATTATTTCATTTCTCCTTCTTCTGGGTATTTCAAATCTGGACCGTTTTCTAGCTCTTGCATTGTTGGTTTGGCGCTGTTTTTTTGTGCTTGCAGAAATCCTTTTTATTTCAGTGCATATAGACCTGAAGAAAGAATCCCACTTGGTTTATTTTCAGCGCTACCTTTCTCCTATAAAACAGTGCTGCATAAGATGCTGCCACAGAAGTCTTCCTTTAAACCATTCCCGTTCTCTCTTACAAGTTAAGTGACTGGAAGACCCCTCTAAAAACGCAAAAATGTGCAAAACAAATGAAAGCCAGTCTTACTTTCTATGGTTAAACTTCATATTCCTGGTTACTCTAGTGAATGTTCAAAATGTCATCTCCTCACTTATCAGATGTTCAAGTAATTGCGTCTGTGCTGTTCTGCGTGCTGCTGGAAATCCGTGGAAATACAACTTCTCGGAGCTCTCCCCGAAAGTATCAGTCATGTTGGCATTAGGAGAGTCCTAAAATACTGAATTTAAATTCTCTCCTGTGGTCTGTGGTGAACTGCTTGTTTATATTTTGGGTTAATAGTGTTTCCTTGTTTTCTTACTTGGCATTTTCTGCTGCTATTGCCTTGTATTGTCTGACTCACTCGAAGCCTTAAACACGTACCCAGGGCCTGATGGCTATTGTGTGTGCAAAACCAACCCTAAAAACTATAGGGGTTCTCCTACAGAAGTTTCCATCCCAACCAGGGACAACGACAGCACATGCATTTGAGGACAATGGTGTTCCTCCTCTTCTTTCAGCCAAGAAGGGAAGAAGGTAAAGGAGGGAAAGTAGCTTTGGGCATTGCCAGGAGGAGGATGAAATGGTATGAATTTAGAGATGGTGGGTTGGTTGTGTCTTTGCCTTTATGAGTGCTTAGTTCTTAGGTTTCACACATCAGATGAGCTTCTGTGTTCATTGGTTCTCCATCACGTGCACATAAGGGGAAAAAAATCTCTCCAACTAACTAAAACGTGAGGGAATCTGTCGTCTGGTGCACGTCGTTGTTCATCTTGCATCAGTATTTATGAAGTTGTGGTGAGTTTGCTCAGGCAGCAGAAGGCATCCCCCAAAGGTTAACCTGTTGCTACCCTCCTTAATTTTAACTGGGGGGCACTGTGAGCACCCACCCCTATGGGATGGATTAACTCCAGTAATCCACGGCCACGGTGGCGAAGATGGTTCTGGACAACATTGAAGGAGACAGAGCCGAAATGTCAAGATTTGGTAGGACATGCTCAAAAGTGAAGACGTTTGGTTATGTGATGAGGGAACGGCGGGGAGAAGGAGTAAGAAGTGAGACTTGGGTCGGGGTTACCCTTTTGCAGCGAGCGATGCTCCGAAGGCTTCTGTTGTCTAGGTAACAGGGTCTGTGCCTCATTTCTTAGGAAAGACGAACAGATGTTCCTACAAGAAGCAGCCAATTATCGCCAGGGAGAATATGGGCACTATTGAAACTAATTGCTCTGTTGCTGCCTACGGTCCGATTCACAGACTATGAATAGTAAAGAAAATGTAAAGGAAGGGATCTTCCTCCCGTGCCATGTTCTGAATGAGGTATTTGAAAAATGTATGCCATTTATAAAATAGCACTCATCAGTGTTGCTTTTCACACTTGCATTTATAATTGTATTTTCTTCAGTATCATGCAGTCTTTTTATTTAGTCTTTATAATGTCTCCTTCACGATTTTGGAGTCCTTTTGCTCTATCAAGCCAGTGTAATAATATCACGTTAATTGACCTTTGTTATTTAAAATTCCTAAAAATCTGAGGCCAGCGGGGTAAAAGGACATTTGGAATGGAGACTGGGGGCCTTTTCTGAATTAGGTAAATCTCTTCTGAGATTTTGGTGCTCAGTGGCAAAATTCAGGTATGGCTGCTCTGATAGGGGCTGCGCCATCGAAAGCTGGAGCAACAGAGGCACGTAGAGCCAAACAGAGGTGTGTACGTGAAACCCTACTAGGTGGGGACATAGCATGTGTTTGGTGGGAAAAGCAGGTGATGACAGTGGTAAAAAAGACAAGGAGAGACCTGCAAGGGGACAGGAGCAGTGTGGAACAAGGAGCAACAAAGCACTCTCACTGAAGTTCTCCTCAGCAATACATTGTGCTCAGGTAAGCTCATGTACAAATTACACTATTTAATATGCTTGTGAATACAGGTTTGTGTTCCTGGGTAATTACTGTAGCCTTTCCAGCCCAGGTTAGTGAACTCCGCTCTTGTCTTTATGTAAGCTCCTCAAAAGCTGTTATAAAATTTGTTCGTACACCTTAGGAATGAAGTCTGATGCTGGGCGTTACGGAAGAACAGAGGGCGGTGGGGCCGGATTCTCAGGGCATGGTTTTGGGTCCTCAGCAAAGCTGAACCATACCCTTATGCATTTTTAACAAAACATCTGGCCCCTTGCCTGAACTTTTCCACGCTTCTTGCCAAATGTAAAAGGTCCCTTCTATGTTTTTAGGAAGGGCATTGCAAAAACATGTTTTCTGTCTTGGCAATAATAGGATAAAGGAAGAATCCTTGACCTGCTCTCTTTTTATACGGCTCTGATAAAGGACGTGAGGTTTTGATTTTTATCTAACTGTGCAAAATGTCATAATGAGTGGAAACAAAATGCATGTTGCACTTCTTGGATCATTTGGCCAAGTTGTCCCATTGTATAGTAGTGACATGTTGATTGGGACAAAATGTCTTAATACGTTCAGTTATTTCAATAACCATTGTAAAACATTTGCGGTCGGAGTAGGGAGAAATATGACTTGTAGGGTTTTCTAATCCTCTTTCCAGGCTACTTGTATGTAACTTCTGCTCTTCTTTGCTTATTATCCTTCCCCTGATTCTGGTTCCTGGTTCTCTTTCTGTGAACTCTTGTGTTCATCCTCTATAATTTGATACAGATGATGCATCTGGTTTCTTAGCCATGACTATTAGCTTGAATTTGCCTCTTCAGTCAGGGAAAACACTACTTAAACGCTCACATTTACTAGCAGAGCTGCTCTTTTGTTGTCCTGGTCAAACATTTTTGTCTCTCACATTCCTAGTCTAAAACCTTGTTGTATAATGGCTGGGAACACGGTGTATCCTTCATACCCTGGTGCTTAGACTTCCTTATGGTTTCTGGTGTGTAAGTATTCATGACTTCTCATATCCTTTCGCTCCACTTTGCTTTTCTTCTGTTGATGTGCTTTCTGATTCTCCTCATGCTTCCCTATTCTGTCACAGGGTCTGCCAGCAGCAAGATTTGCTACTTTGGCTGCTCCATTTCTATGCCAGGGTGCTTCTAATGAAATTTTATAATCAGTTTGTGCAGATTTGGCACCTGCTTTCACAACTGTTTTTTATTTCTGCAGTTTAATTGTATTACATATATTCAGTCCCAGACTCTTCTTATCACCCTTGACACATTCTTTGAGCCGTCTGCTTTTCCAGTCTTCCCTTTTTGTATGAATCTGACTGATTTCATTTCTGAAGGTCAAGCTGTAAGGAAAAAAGAGAATTTGACAGTTACTGTACATTTTTCCACTGTGTATCCTGGAAATGGAAGCTTCTTCCTTATACATCCACTTTTTTCTGCAGTGCCTCCCTTCTCTTATACCCCATTTTCTGTTCTTCTTTCTGCCCTTCTGCGCTCAACACAGACGTTAGCATCCTGGCTGAAGAAGCCCTCCTTTGACAGTAGCTAAGGTGTAAAAGAAGAAAAGAGGAGGGCATGTTTGCCAGAGGATTGGTGGGGCTTTGGACTTTGCACCAAGGTTAGGAGGGGGATTTGCTGTATTGGATGCTTTTCTGCATGCCTCTATCCCCTTGACATTTTCTATCTTTGCCTTTATTTTCACTTTCCACTAGTCTTTTTGCCTCAGTCTGTTTTTTTTTCCTAGTTAATCCTTTTTCAACCCAGTTCAGTCTCTTTTCTAGTTGGTGCCCTTCTCCAAGGCCTTGCATTTCTTCACTGCTGGTTCCAGCTCTGCCATTCCTCCTGTCCCTGGTGGCTGCGGTTTGTGTCCTCGTCTCCTGCCTGCTGCTTGTCTTTCCTCCTCCTTGGGGTGGTTCTCCTCGCCTGCTCCTGCTACGCCTTCTTCCTGCCTCTCCTGTTCCTGACGTGACCATCGCCCTTGCTCCAGAAGAAGGCAGAACCGCTCCTCAGTTGTGTTTCTCTACTAACCTATGTAGAAGTGCAAAAATACATAGTTTGTGGGATAAAAATGCTTGCGTGTATCAGCGTTGAATTTTCGTGTAGTGGAAATGAGAGAAACCACCCTATCTACGTACAGACAGGGATGGATCTGAATGATCACTGGTGGAGTAGGGGGAGGATTTTTATCGCTGTTCCTCTGCACACAGCTCCAAGTTCAGGAGCAGTCAAAAAGGCAAATTCAAGGTCACTAGAATTACTTTCAAGTGAGTTACTGAAGTCAAGACCTGAGAACAAAGCAGACTTGGTCTGCCTCATAAATCCCTGGTGCATTCAGATGTCGTGTGTTCGTGTGTCTGTCACTCAGATCCCCTTCCACCTCAGAAGGATACACCAGCACTAGAGAAAGTAAAGAGAAGGGGAGCCAACAAAGTTGGAGATACAAAACTACCCCCTTATCAACAGAGACAAAGTTGTCTGGGAATCTGCAGATGGGGAAGCAAACCTTTCCTTCTGTTGGAAAATGTGTTGGAAGGGGGGAAAACCAAAGGAAAAAGTAGGTCTACAAATGAAGAAACTATATGGGAAAGTGAATTAGGGAATGGTCATTCAGTGTTTATCAGAACAACTACAACAACTGAATGAAAACCTCTCCCCAGTACAATGTGAATTTTGAAATACAGCTCTAAGAATTGTAGGGAACAGGGATAGGGCTACATTTAAGAATATGTATTACTTGGAAATGTGTTGGAGGGCTAATCAAGCAAAACCAGTGAAGGGCCTTGATTTAACCTGTGGTTCTCATGTCCCTGAAGCGGAGGATTGCTGGATTGCTGCATCCCACGAAGGCTCGCGCTGCGGCCGCGCTGCTTTACGTGTTCTTTTCCTTGGCGTTGGCCTCAGTTGCATCAGGGACAGGACAGTAAGCAGGCTCAAAACTAATCTGGAGCCTGAGTCGAGTACAGCAGCTTTTCTTTCTTTGAGTAAGAACACGCATGCACTGCATATTTTGTCCTCAATGGTGTGCTCCTAAGTGGCTCCTGCGAACAATCAGCGTTCACTAGCACCCAGGCTGGAAAACGTCAGCCCAAACAATTCGTTTGGCCAAGCTAGAAGTAGCAAAAAGGCAGGAGGCCTGCCGTAGTCTCAGGGGTTTAGTAGTGGGTTATGGCATAATTGCGTAAGAAACTTTGCTAATTTCTGACAGATTCGTTTCTTTTTCTGCAGGCAGTCTGAAGTTACTCCAGAAGGATGGTGCAGAGAAATGAACTCTGATCATTTTGCTTGGCATTATGAAAATGCTATTTGGTACTGCTCATTGCACGCTTAATGAGATGCACCGGGCCTGTTGTAGGGCTCAAGAGTGACTTCTTCCAATTACTCATTTCTGCGTAATATCTGGGAAAGTATTTGCTCTTGGTTCTCAGGAAGAAAGTCTAACATGAGCGTTCACAGTATGTTATTTTCAGCTCCCCTTTGCTTTTGCTGCCTTGGGCAAGAAGTCAGCTCAGTACCCATTTCTTTGCAGCAGAAGTTACTTCAGAGAGAGGTTATATTCAGTGCAAGATTGAATGCAGAACACCACATGCTGTCATGGTGCTAAATCCTAGCTGGTTACTAGTTTCTTCATCTTACTACCTAATGTTTAGAAATCTCTTTCAGAAAACTGGCATTGTTTTGAGTCCTCACGGGTTGCCATAAGACCATATTTAAATACGTTGCTTTTATTTTCATCTCTGCTCACTGAATTGTATGAATTGCATTTAGCCACCTTTTAAGCCTTCCCGAATTGATCAGTATTTACTGGGGAAATGCTGCTTTTGCTGCATTTACCGCCTCATCGAAGCACTTTTCATATTTAATTGAAGAATGAGGAAATTGCAGGCTTTAGATTACAAACGGATTTTTTTTTTTTTCCAGTTGCAGTCTGATCCTGAGAGTATGAGAGGAATCTGGTGGTAGGCGTTTAATGACTTGGGAGACAGCCAGTGAACATCTTGTTTTAGCTTGCTTCGCGCGTTGGTTTTATCTAACGTGTGTCTAAAAGGTTGTCGAAGATTTGGGTAAGAAGTGAAAACCTATGGGCAAAAGCATAACGAATTTAATGGGTAATTGTGTTAATAAACTCAAAGAACGTTCTAGCCTTGTGCTTCCAGAGCGAAATGCTGAGTTTCTTGTAAATGAATGTCAACAGACGAATCACTTCTATAAATCTTGAATAAAAGCTCTGAAAGAGCAATATTCTTAAACGAGTGTTATCCTGAACAGCAAGCAAGAAACCTGATTGTAAAACTATCTGCAAAATTTTTGCTATTTCAAGCAGACCCAAATTAACGAAAAGAAGTCAAGACCCCCAAAATATTCTCTCCTCAAGTCTGCAGGCATGTTCCTTGCTGTGAGCATGGTGCTAAACTGAATTTATATTTGTAGCTGTGGGCTTGTCTACTAGCTTGCTTAACGAGAGGTAAGACATTAGGCAGATCAGTTGAAGTACATCAAACTTTAATGGATGCTGTCATTCAGAGCTAAAGGAGCTTTAATTTGATTCATGTAGGGAACACAGTTTTACTGTGCTTAATATTATTTGAATTCATAGCTCTGATTTGATTTAATTTTCCATTTAATGATGATTCGAACTATAAATGATATATCTAAACTTCTGCCTCCAAATCTGGAGTATATATGAAGAATAACTATCAGTTCTTCTTCTCCTTTTTTTCCCTCCTTTTTCCTTTTTTTTTTTTCCTTCTCTATCTGCAATAATTTAATATTTTTTTATTTAACCCTGAAGAACAAAAGTATGTGAAATTTATGCTATGTAGTACTATCAATGAACACTTAGTTAAGTATCCAAGATTTTATTATTTCTTCTTGAAAAATCTGCTATTTTTATGGTTAAATATCATGGAAGTAGAACCTAGAAGTGTACCCTACCTGGAGATTGCTGTTGTGTTGCTGGGTCGCCCATCAGTCTTTGATCCAGATGGGGCACCAACACCTGATTTCATTTCTTTTTAGTTTCTTAGAGCATTAAGATTTCATTTATTTTTAGTTTCTTAGAGCATTAATCGTGGGCTTTACGCAAGTTAGGAGATACTGACCTAGCATGCAACCAGTGGATACGAAATTAAGCCATCACAAATTTTCAGATAGTTCTGAATCGTAGGTGAGTGTTGAATTAACAGTTTGTATTATGAGACTGCCTTTTTTGTGTAGTGTTGGAAAATTATTGTTGGCCCGTTTCCTAATCACACCACCTAATTTACATTCCCCTGTGTTTTTGTATCTGATAATTGTTTCCAGTGACAGTACTCCCCGGCAGGGTGTTCTTTGACCTTGAGTAATCCACTTGTCCTTTACAAAGCAGGGGCAGAGCTAAATTCTGGAGATGGTTTCACGGCGTTCATCATGCCCAGTTGAGGAGGTGTGTCACTTTGCTACCCGGGTTTAAGTTACATTGTGTGTGCAACGTTTCCTGGCCTTCCCAGGGCTGGGCTACCTTCCTTCAAGCTGCAGGGAGTCACCTCCCTTTTCTGGGAAATACTGTCGTGAAGTCTTTGCACTTGAGCCCAGTCCTTCCAGCCACTGTGTCCGATCACTCAGCAGAGCGGTGAAGGAGGGAAGAAAATTGAACACAGGTTTCCCCTTCGTGGGAGCGCCTTAGAAAACCTTAGAAAAATTGAAAATCGATCATAATTGGTATCTGATCTTGTTCGTTGACCTTCTACAGGTGTTTTGGAAAACATCAGTTGCTGGCTTTTGTAATTAGTGAGATACAGTGCAAGAGCAGAGGTCGTCAGGAATCCTAAAAGTGCAGAAACATTAGGATAAGCACTGTAAGTGTAGGCTAGTTGCAGTTTAAAAACCCAGACTGAATGTTTAGGTTTGTGGAATTATGTACCTCTGTATTTTAAAGGTATGTTAGCAAAGTGTTTTTTTTTTTTTCCTCCCCCTCATTATGCAGACTGATCTTAGATGGCTTTAGGTTTAAGTATCTTTGTTACGTTGATGGGAAAGTCCTTTCTCTTTTCAGTAACAGGAGCATTTCTTCTAATCAACTGAAAAGCAAATCCAAAAATCTGAAAATATCTGAAAATCTTCAGGAATGACAAATAATCCATATTGCTTTTCACCAGTTTACTTTCTCTAAATGTCTTCAGTTTATTTGTTGGTATAATCTGAGTGGATGAATGTTATTTTATTTTGTTGTAGGCCCACTAAGGAGAAAAATCTTCTGTACAGAAGAGAGAGAGAGCTTAAATTTCTCTATACTTTTCCATTGGAAGGAAAATGGTTGTTAATTCTGTGGCAGGCTGACCGAGTTTGACTACAAAGCCGGTCTTGTAAGAGAAGAGAGAACATGGCATCTGATTTAAAAACAAAACAAAAATAGAAAAAAGAACCAGAGGTTCCATTTAAAATGTGCCTTTCTTCTTCCCTCTGCTCCAAAAATGCAAATTTGCCCTCGGTTGATTTAACTAAGCTGGTTCTTGAAATAATGGCTTGAAATAATGTATTTCTTGAGCCTCATAAATTAATATATTTGAAACATCATAAAGGAAGCTTGATTTTTCCAGAGGCAGATATTCAGTATTCATTTAGATGTGTTTTATTTCATAGCAAAGCCATGAAAATAAATGATACACATAATCTATGCGTTGGAGCCAAGTTAACATCGTATGATCTTAACGTCAGCATTTCCTTACATAGGTGTATTAAAATGAAGGTTCCTTGTTTTAGGTGTAATTTTATAATAGTTCTTTCTATTTGAAAATCCATGCCATGTTACACCATACTGGTTACTGAG
The DNA here is from genome assembly GCF_964035555.1 of Netta rufina. NCBI lineage: Eukaryota > Metazoa > Chordata > Aves > Anseriformes > Anatidae > Netta > Netta rufina. The sequence goes on along the minus strand of NC_140125.1, from coordinate 73,723,808 downwards.
AAATGGAAAGAATAGTATTTCTTCATATGTTCTTAAAGCAAAAGGCTAAAGTTAATTATTATTTTTTTTTTTCTGGGAACCTCAAGAATTCGAAATGCAGTTCCTCTAGTTTCTATTCATTTATATTAGTTAAAATGTAATATTTTGGAGAAGTCTTTTGCCAAGCTTTTGTTTCTGAATAATGTTATTTAGCCATGCCAGACCATTTTGAGCTCCTGAAATGAAAATATTTATTCTATAAATGCTTGCTTGATCCTTGTCATAGGAGCAGGGTGTGACAGCTTTTCTGTCTTCTTCCTGTCCTGACATTTGGTGAGTTACTGGCTAGAATTCCCTTCAAGGTCTTTCTGTGTTTAGTTATTTTTTAGAATTTACTTTGTCTTTCTCTCGTGGAAGTTTGGAGTTCCAGCAGCTCAGGGGCTGTTTGATTTAGATGGATGGAAGTGTGGAAGGAAAAGCCCGAAGGAAGCTAAAGCAGCCTTGAGGGGATGCTTCAAGGATCTGCTTGGGGTAAAATAGGAGAATTAGAGCAAATGAGACTGCTTAAACTCATGCTTTAGGATACTTCAGCTTGTCAATTTTCATGTGAAGTCTGCCTTGTAAACTGAGGCATAACTCAGAGCAGTTCATGTACGAATGCCAGTTGTATTTTTGGCATTTCAGTTTGCCTTCCCACCTGGGTTTTGTGTGCCAGTGGCTATCCAAGGGTAGGGGAAAACAGACCAGCACACAGAAGATATCTCCCCTCTGAAGCAGAGCATTCTCCTCAAGTTCCTCTGGCAGTTTTTCTCTTTTTTTTCCCCTTTTTCCCCCCTCTCTTTGCATATCCATTTGTATATGTTGCCCACAACTTTTTGTGAGACCTCTTAAATGTGTGCCTGCCACAGGCAGCTTACAGCTGTATGGGCTGGCAAACCAACCTCTATACCAGTTTGGTTTCAAGTCATGACTGAGTCAAAGACTTTTTTCCTTCAGCTGTGCAGTAGCTCTGGAAGTGGAATTTCCCCAGCTAGAAAAGGGAATCCAAACTGGAAAAACGCAAGCTTGAGAATCCATTCGGTTGCTCAACAAAGCTGGATTTTGAGGAGTTTTTTAATGTGGCACGCTGTCCCTGTTCCCTCTTTTTCTTTTTTTTTCTTCTGGACTGGTAATTTTGGGATCTGTAGCATCCTTGTTGAAGTTAACAAAGGGTGGTTTTTACATGGTTAGTAACATTAATAGATGCTTGTTTTTGTTTTTTAATTTTGAGAGATGTCCGTATTACTGCCCCGAGGGAAAAGCTGCAGCATGAATTCAGTATGGTAACAGGCATCAGAGGGTCTGTGTGAAAAGAATAATATTAATAAGAGGGAGGAAAGGATGGAGGCTTGATTAATGGCGTCTGAACAGGCTGGAATTTTTAAAGAGCCTCTGTGGGAGTCAAATGATGATCTTTGTTCCTTTGAAAATCTCAACTTCAACTTAAAACCAATTTATCGTAGAGTCAGAATGGTTTGGGTTGAAAGGGATCTTAAGGACCATGTAATTCCCCGCCACCACCCCCTACTTCTCAGGGCAGGGCCGCTTCCCACTAGATCAGATTGCTCAAAGCCTGATCCAGCCTGTAAATTTCTGTGACCTATGGGGCTTTGAATATATTCAACACACAAGTAGATGGCTTTAAAATTCTGCAACGTCCAAGTGTCTCTTGTGAGCCATCAGGTTTATGCTTTGGTCTTTCCTGTGATGGCTTAGATCCACATCTCTGCCAGCGTAAGGGCTTGCTTCTAACCTTGGAAGCAAGTCAGTGTATCGCCCATTGCATTTCCATGGAAGAAACTACCAAAATTTTCCCGAACAGATGAACGAAGTAGATCAAAAGGCCAGAGTAAACTGTGGGGAAGATGTGGAAGACCTCTTAGAGGAGATGATGTGACCTCAGAATGCCTTTCTGAAGGTGCTTATGGGTTTTGTCTTCACTGACACAGAAATATATGTTTATGGTAAGATTTACTGGTGTAAGTCTTGCTGTTTTCTCCGATTTTTCTTAGTTTACCTTCACAGTAAGTTGAAAGTGTCTGTCTTCACCTCACTTCTGGAGGTGGTAGAAAGCATTATTTATCCAATGGTGAAAAAAATTTCTGTGAGAGTTACTTCCTTGAGGAATGTACATTCTGACTATTAAAGCGCTGAATGCCTTCCTAATTGATCGTTTTGTTTATAGTAGTAGGAGCATTACTCTTCTCCATCCTTCTCCCAGAAGTTGTTTTTAATTTTTTGGGGGAAAAAAAATAAATAACTTCGTATACCTCAGAGAGCAAGAGACTTCCTAGCTGCTAGTCATGCAACCATTACTTGTACACTACAGTGATAGACAATTTGCAGGCTATGTTCAAAGAGTTTTAAACAAATTCCTGTAGGAGCTGGCTGTCAGTACTTTTATTTTTTTATCTGCTGGAGGTGTCATCAATAAAACCCCACCAAACCCACCTTTTGTTCATCCTCTGTAAAAACACAGTACTACACAGACGTTGCATCACTGAATCTAGCGGCGGACTGTTAAATCAAATTCATCAGGTAATGAATTTCCTGTGATGATCGAGCTGCGAATGAGATATGCCATTTCCTCTGCTGTTGAGAAGCTGTTCCTGAGCCTTCATATTCCTGAGGTGGCATCTTTCAGGGGAAATTCATCTGTTATCAGTTGTATCTGTTTGTTCTCCAACCATTGTTGCCATTCAGCATAATTATGTCTTTCGTCTTTGCTGCTCACGCCTTTGTATTTTGGTGGATATCAATCTAATTTCCTTTCAATAGTTGATTTGTTACAGTAATTGAGCAAGCTTTTTCCCTCCCTGTTGAGGGATGGACTGTATGCTCCTTTAATCACCCTTTCCCTGTATATGGGTGAGTTAATCTCTGTGGTGTGTGTGGATGGGGAGATGTTTGAACATAATTAAAAACTGTACGTAGTATTTCAAGACTGTATCGCAGAAGACTTTTTAATTTGGATACTTATTTTTGTCTTTTAACAAGATAATATCCCACTTTAGCTTTTTTATTCTTGTGTTTGCACTCTTTCTTATGCTGTCTCCCTGGCTAGACAGTCTTCTCTGTTTGACTTTCCACACCAAGTCCAGCTCTGCCTGACCCCTGACAGCTCGGATTTCCAGCCCTCTCTGCTTTTGTACCAATTCTGTTGCCAGCTGAATGTTTTTTCCAACATGGCAGGCTTTCCTGTCGTGGCCCCCACCCCTCCCCTGCTATAAGAGGCGCTCACATATGAGGGAAACGCTGAATGTCCCTAGTGAGAGAACTGACTCATCAGATAGCAGAAATGACCGCCAGTTCCACATACACTGTGAAGCTGCCAGGAATCCTGCACGCTGCTTCATGCTGCTTGGGCTATCTGAAATAAGATGCTCTGTTCCCTTAGTAATAAACCCGAGCAGTTGCAGATCCATTTTGTGTTCTGGTTGTTGCCTTGCATTGAGGTGCATCAGGTGCACTGCAATCTTTCAAGTACTATAACAGTGTATTAGTCTCTTCCTTCTGGTGTTTGACTTGAATTAATCAAATCTCCAAGCTGATTTACTGCTGCACAAGACCTAAGAAAAATGGTTTTCTGTTTTTTTAATCCGGTTTATAAGTTTAAAGTTTATACAGCAATCCATGGTGCAGAAAAGCTGTGGAGAGTGATTTACTGGGGCTCTGAAGTTGTCCTTGGGATTCTAGGAGTAACTAAAATGCACATTTGTGAAGTGTGTTTATGGTGAAGGAATGACATACAGCCATTTCAGAGAAAGGGTGCATGACTTCACTGGTAGACGTATTTGTCATGTGTCAGCTCATAAAGTGGGTATTGGAGGGGTGAAACTGCAAGGAGAGCTATTACAGAGCCCCTAGGCTGCAATTTTACCTAACTGTAGTCTTCCAAATCTTTTTTTTTTTTTTTTTTTCCCTTTTCTGCCTTGTATCTCCTGTTTGGATAATGCATTTAGAAATGACTTCTGTTCCCTCATTCGAAGAACTTCGGGTTGGGTTAATTCTCAATCTGTACGAAGGCAAGAGGCAACCCCTTCCCATCAGAGCAGAAACTGAGAGCACAAGTGGCAAATCTGACACGAGGTGAGTTAGGCTGTTCTGCCCAAGATAGGGGTAACTGAAGAACTGGATGCTACCCTGGCTTCCTTTAAAGTAACACGTGCTTTCAAAGCCAGTTAGTCACAAAATAATGATTCAATGGTTGGCGTAGCGGGTAAGTGTTTTGACAAAATTCTAATTAAACATGGAAATCATTAGGGTACAAGTAAGTTATAAATAGCTTTAAATACATCATTGGCTCCTACCTGTCAGCTGTAATGAAAATGCTGTTTCCAAAGTCTCTGATTTCATACAGCTACATCTTACATCAATACTTGTCATTGAAACAGTCATCTCAGACGTGCTGATTTCCATGGCTGTGCTTTTTGGTTCTGCCCAACACATCTTCCCAGTGCTTCTTTTCTCCATTAACACTAGTGACAGGACCCGCGGGAACGGGGTTAAGCTGAGGCAGGGGAAATTTAGGCTGGACGTCAGGAGGGGGTTCTTCACAGAGAGGGTGGTTGCACACTGGAACAGGCTCCCCAGGGAAGTGGTCACTGCACCGAGCCTGGCTGAATTTAAGAAGAGATTGGACTGTGCACTTAGGCACATGGTCTGAACTTTTGGGTAGACCTGTGCGGTGTCAAGAGTTGGACTTGATGATCCTTAAGGGTCCCTTCCAACTCAGGATATTCTATGATTCTATGATTCTATGATTCTATGATTCTTGAATCCTCCTCCTCCCCTTCACTCTCTAAACACCCATGAGCAATATCAGTTCGGTCCCTGTGGCCACCCTCTCTTCACCTGCAGACCATCTCCAGAGGAGATGATTTTTAGGCATCCCTCTAACAGTTCTACTTGTGACTCAAGCTTTTATGCTAAGCTACAGTTTTTGATCTCTTCTAGTCGGCATCTAGCATGACTGCAAACCCAGCTTAGTGAAAACAGATCTCGTGCTCTTGACTCAATGTGTTGGACTTCAAAGTCACTGTTTCTTTGGTCTGGCTTCTGCCAGTAATGCACCAGCTGCTCTGGGACCGATATTTCTGATGGCCAGAATGCAACAAAGCCTTGAAAAGCTTTTCTTCCACTTGAAGATTTGAGTTTTACATGAAATTTCCTTTGGCCTGCTGTTATGTTGAGGTTGTGGTTCAGAAGATGAAGGTATAAAGGTCTGTTTTTCTCTAAGACTACAAAAGAACTTCCAAAATGTTTGTTTATTTATCCATGTTTATGTAAATGTTTGTTTATTATCCATGGTAATTATTTATTATCCATGGTAATCCATGTAAATGTTTATTTATTATCCATGGTAATCACTAAAGCATTCATTTGAGGTAGAAATATGAGACTAACACAAAAACAGAGTTGTCTTTCTCCTTACTCAATGTATTTATTCATCTCTTGCAGCACAATGTAGGTAACAACCTTGTTTAAATATTCTTGATAATAACTGATGGCTAATTTCTGTTACATATTTTTAGATAGAACAAGGCGATTTGACAAGTTTTTGGTCTAGTTTTTAACATTTGTTGGTGTTTAATATAACTACAGAATGATTTAAGGTCAGGCAATCAATTCTGCAAATGTTCTGTATTAAATTATAAACATCCCCTGAAGTACGGCTGTTAATAGAGGTTTTGGTAAGCATTTATGCCTGTGAAGTGTGCTTTGTGACTGCTTCTCTTGAGGATAAAATATGTTTTTATTTATAAGCTTGGTGTAACCCCTGTGATCAAAGCTTTGGGAACATCTCAGAGTCTTTTCAATTGCAACTTCAAAAATAATATTTTTGCTTTTAATATGCTCATTTACAATATGACTTGGAAAAAAATGTTAGGTAGCCTCTTGAAATTCTTTAGGAGTCTTGATTTGCTTTCAGAGCAGACTTAAAAAGCAGGCAGGCAGAGAGCGTCTGTAATGTGCATGAGCAGACTTGGTCAATTTGGTGAAAACTCTTTCCATATCTGTAGATATGGAAAGCAACTGTAGACTGTCATTCAGTAGCTAAAAACACATGTAGTACGTTTTCTTTGCTTTCTTTGCCCTTACAGCATTCTGTTCTTCAACTTCAGGTCTGACACACAAATTCTGATAGAAGCTCAACACGTTTAACATAAAACTAACATTTTCCCCATGCTTTTTGTAGAAATCAATAGGAGATTGACTGAAAAATTCTGTTTAAATAAAGATATTTTATCTGAGGTGAACTGAAAGATGCATTAAAAATAACCTTCTCCTTATAAATGAGCACATATTGTTGTGGATAAGAAACTTACCACTTTTGTTAATATGAAAACATCCTCCTTTTTCATGACTTCCACGAAAAGGAAAGGTTTCAGGCTTTGCTTATTAATCAGGCTGCTCTGGTAGGTGACCACTGCTGCCTAAAAGTCCTCTGTTCAGACTGGCTTGAGCAGCGTTGTTGTTTAGCATATGGAACTGTATGTTCTTGGGCTGTTTCTTCCTGCAAAGTTGTTTTTTTATATTTTTTTTTGAGAGACTGCTTTCCTTCTTCTCATTTATGATATGAAAACTTGAAATTATTTTAGATCAGTATTGCTGCTAACGGTGTCTTTAAGAAAAAACTAATAGCAATAATAATAAAATCACCTTCTAAAAGATTTTATTAAATTACATAAAAGGCAGAAGCATCACATCAAATCCCTACTGGAAATATTTTTGAGTATTATTGAAAACAAGGAAATATGGCAATATGTGTTGCTACGTGTTAAAGAGCTGCAATTTTAATCTCTAAGTTTTTGGTAGTTTATAATTCTGAGAAATAATATTACTATTTGTTAGGTGATAACATTTTTTTACTGCATCATATTAGTGATATGTGGGAATGACTACTGATCACTTTGTTAGGCAGGAACTTCCTTCAGAGCTAGAAGTCCTTGTGTTAGGGAGACGAAGAAACAAAGAATATTTCCTGCCTGGTAGAAGAAATATTTAAATGATTTCATCTGTTGGAAAAGTGGAATAGATTTAAACAGTTTTAATCGTCTTTAGAAGACCTCGTCAGACCTCTTGTCTTGGCAGATATCTCTATAGCCAAAGGACAGTCTAATTTATAATTAAGCTTTTTCTTTATCTTTTCCCATGAAATAAGCATCAGAAGATGAAGACTTCCTCTGTGGAGAAAAGGGTAGATTTGTCTCTCAGATGTGCCTTGTAACATGCTCTATTCACTCTTCAGCCATTTGAAATGGATGCTTGGCAATTTATATAGTAGTGCTGCAGATGCAAGCAATTTCCAGATAAAACAGAAGTGATCAATCATTTTTGGGAAGACAGTGTCTCAGAAAAGATTCCATGGAAATGATATTTTTGGAAATACTTCTTCCTAGCTCCCACTGAGGATTGATCTAATCTGTCAGAGCCGGGACTCCAGCAGCAGTGTGTGCTTTACTGTGCTCTCTAATTATCAGCGTAATAATCACGAGACCTAGTTTAATCTGGCAAGCAAAAATAAGCTCGGATTTATTTGTGGGTTATCGAAGAGTAGTTGAAAGAACCATTAAAAGCAGTTTTTGATAAACTTCCCTTCTGAAAACAAGAACCTCATTGACTTTGAGGCAAGTGAGGCAGGAGTGCAATGCAAAAAATGATTGGTAACGCAGGAATTGTGTGGTAATCAGGAACTGTGCTGTTCACATGAAGGATGGCAAGCTACACAAGCTTCACGTTGGCATTTTTAAATTCTGATGTGTGCTTTTGGCAAGAGAACTGTATAACGCATCTGTAAGATAGAAGCTGAGGGTGAATGGGACAGGTGGGATAACCTGGGAAGAGGGCAGCATGGCTAGTGATGGCCACCTGTGCTTGCAGAGCAAGAAGCCCATCCTATGGAGGCTATCTGTATCCTAATTTTGACATTTCTAAGCAAGGTATTGAGTCAGTGGCAGCTTTTCTTCTAGGGCCTGTTTCAGGATTGCTGGTTTGTTTAGTTGTGGTAGGACACCATTATTCTTTTTCTGTTGTGTTGTTCTTTTTAACACGCATGGAAATAACACCGGCTTGTCTGTCTCTTTGCAGCTTTTACGAGAGTTGAAGCACCCTAACGTGATTGCGTTACAGAAGGTTTTCCTTTCACACAGTGACAGAAAGGTTTGGCTGCTGTTCGATTACGCTGAGCATGACTTGTGGGTAAGTACAGATTTCCCTGAGCGTTTGAGATAGTGTAATATAAGCTTGAACAAACTGAAGTGTGTGTGGTGTACCTTCATGTAACACAGATGCATACATTTCTTGCTCTGTAATTAAGGGTCTGACTGACATCCTGTTCTTAGTATACTTTGATCTTTCCTTTAAAACATGCAAAAAGCTCTGTAGATTTTTTTTTAATGTCAAACTTTGTTTTGAAGCTAAAACAATTTTCTTTTAACATTTAATTGGAGTTAAAGAGAGTATTCCTAAATTAAATCTTGCAAACTAGGGATTGGAAGTGCATTTAAGATTTTCTTTTCCCTCCAGTTTTGCCAAAAAAAAAAAAAAAAAAAAAAAGGACAGGAATTACGTTGAGTTCTCTCACTGAGATACAGTGGAAGTGACCAACATTCAACCATGTAATGTTGTAAACTTCAAGCAAAGTGCAATAGGATTTGATTACTGATACTGTACAGGTGGACATGAATGACAGCATGAGCTGAACTCAGATACAAATACTCAAGCTCTAAAACTTTCAAACCTTTCAATGAAGTGAGTTGCTTGGAGCTGGGTTAGAATTTAAACCCAAAAGATATCGGACACTTACTAAGAGTAGCCAATATGTTTGTTCTTCCTTTGATAGTACTGCCAAGGAGAGAAGGTGGTAATATTAATTTTGGTATTGCTTTTTAAGGCTTCAGTAATACACAAGTTGCTATTCATAATGATAGTGGTTGCTCATTTTTGTTCAAGAGCATGTGCACTTGTAAATGACACAAAAATGTAATCTGGAAGACAAACTTGGACCATGCAAGTACATATTTTTGGCTCAGAACAATTAAAGTCATGAGATTTCAGCCCCTTCTTATGCTTAAAAATAATCAGATTTCGGTTGTATGGCAGCAGCTTTGTATTTTAGTTTTCTTCATCACATTTCAGTGTACACAGAGTTTGTGTATTTCTCACAACTGGTGACAGTGAAGATGAATAGAAATGCAGCAGATAAAACCCTGGATGGATAGAAATTATTTGTGCGTCAGCTGGGTTTACTCATATTAAAGACCAACCACAGCAACCACATTTTACTGCTACGTTGAGTGACTTGTTTAAAACACCTTTTTTTCTAAACTTTTTCCATTTGAATTTATTTGGGGCATGTGCTTTTTACACTACATGGTGATTTTTCACATCATTTAACGCTTTAGATAAAGAATCGCTGCGGTTTGATGTTCTTGCCACTTGTTACGTCTGGCTGGGTATTGGTCATAATCTCTGTGAAGTTAATTCTTTTCCATTTTTTGAGATTGAATGTTTGTTGTACTAGTTATTTGATGTGAACTGGTCTCCTACTTCCTAACACTCTTACTTTTTTTTTCTATGGGACATGCAACACAAATCATTTTTCCTTTCCTGTATAAATGCCCATGTTTCCTTGCTTCTTTAGCCTTTACAGGAATTCTTTTCCCTCCTTTGCATAAAATTGGCCATATTCAAGGCACTCTTGGTTCTGGCTTAACCTTGGTCCTCATTTCCTTTACCGTCAGCACTTCCCAAGCATCACTCTTGATTCCCCTTTTGTCTCTTTTGCTCACTCCCAACTTTGTGTCTTTTTCCACGCTGCCTCCTACACATGGAACAGCCTCCCAATTAACGTACGTAAAGATCCTTCACTATCCTCCTTCAAAAACCTCCTAAAAATCCACTTACTTTGTAACGCATTTCAGTAATACCAACCACTTGCCATTCTGTCTGTGTTGTGTTGTGTTTTGCATTTCCTGTGCTTTACAGCTTGTGCCCTCTCAGCAGTTTGGGGTAGAAATTGTACGAGGGGATCGGCACGTTGTGTTACTGCTTTGCACCACGTGCTCCCCCAGCACGACTTAAAAACAAAGTAAGTTTGGTCATCGTGGGTATCAGTGCAGGATTTAAGTTCTGATAGATGTGCCATTTCTAGAGAAACATGGATTCCCAAAGGCAAACAGTTTAAAATGCAGGTATCTTTGAGTTACTTACCAAGATTTGTCTTTAAGCATGGGAATTGTCCATGTTCAAAGCTGCCCGGCTTTAGTAACTCTTACCGGCTTCAATGAGAGGAGTAGATGCTCGTTACTTATAAGCATCAGATTAATTAAAATCATTACATCTTCAGCTTCTGTACTGGAACCATTTGGCAAGAGATGAATAAGCTGTATTAGATGCTATCTTTTTCTGTTCGTTTTGTAATGCTGAAAAAAACTGTCCCATTCTAATGAGGAAAAGTGATGGTGCCAATTAAGCTTATTAAAAAGTTCTTTTATGGTGAGCAACAACTTTTTCTTTTTAAACTTTGCATTTAATTTCCAAGGATCAGACTGCTCAAATCTGAAATTTAAGATAGCAACATACTTTATAACGTGCTGTAATTCCTGTTGATATCATTACCAGGGGATGAAGAAAGCTTATGCTTACTTAAAACTAGTTTTGACAGGTATTGATGAAGACTTACTGTGTTGTTACTGCCTACAAACATGCTCAGTTTGACTGCTAAACCTATCACGGATTTTTCTTCATCACCTCTCAAGTTACATTATACAAAGCAATGTGTAAACGATTCATGAGATTACAGTGGAGATTGTCAAAGAATTTAGTAGATCGTTTGACGATTTATACTTTGTGTTTATTTTAATTACCAAAATTCTCAGTGTAACTCACAAATGATTTCCTTGTGATTTTTCTGGGCTATTAGCCTCAGCTGGTAAAGTTCTTAGGATATTGAACGTGCCACATATGCTAACTTACAGCCTATTGTCTACACTGTCATCACTGCTTACATATGCTTATGCTATGAATTAAATGCAGGATTCCTTAGCTTGTACCTCACCATGTGCAAAGGAAGCATCTGACACAAGGTTTATAAAGGTGCATGGCCGCAGCTGTTACTGAATACCTCATCCATTATGGGCCACATCCTTTCTTAACTCTTGATAATTTGCTTCAGTCTCACACCTTTGCTATATGCTTGGATTGTCTGAAAGCTTCAGCTGCAGACGTTCACAGCCAGAGAACCAACTGTCTCTTGTTACTTCTCTAGCAAGGAACATTCCCTTTTTAATATTTACTCATAATGTCTTAGATGCTTTTCATTCAAATTGTATCCAGATTTTCTCTCTCGATTAATTAATGTTTAGATTAAATATATATATATATATATATTAGCAACTTAATAGTTAACATATGCCTCAATTAATCTTAAGTCCTTAAGTCTATGGGTGGAATTGATACTATTTTTAAGTTACCTTTTCCAGTACGCAGACTTCACAGTCTTACAGTAAAACTATGCATGGATGAACAAGTGTCATTTCTTTAACTGATAACATCTATTTTACTTCTATGTTCTTTAATGACTTAAAAGAAAAAACAAGTTATTTTGAATGCATGTTTGTTGTTGTTTTATCAGTAAGGAATAACATTTGTATATAACTTTCATGTATGTTCCTTTATGTCTTAAGTAGTGTATTGCTGTTTCAGAACTTCCTATGTAAAACTTTGAGACATTATTCAAAATTATATTAAAAGCATTAAATGCATGGTGATTACTTAATTGGACTTTTCTTAAAGATTGATGTGAGATCTGCACTAGGGATGAATTCTATTTCTTGAAAGTGTAGTTACTTTTAGCTATTGGAGAGGTTATAATACTGAGAGATTGTGTTTTGCTCTCAGCTAGTCTCCTATACTTCTACACCATCAGCTTTTTAATACTGGTAGTAATTCAAGCGCACATTTTTTAAGTACTGCAGACAATGTGATCAATGTGTTCAATTCCACAGTCTCTGTATCTTTAAAAAGGATTTTAACATTGTAAAAAAAGATATCGTAACTCATTTTTATATTTTGAATTAGTAGGGTGTCTCCTTTTCTTGCAGAGTACAGAGTTAGTTCACAGTCTTATTTAACATGTATGTGTAATTTCAAAGCTTTAAGGTCCCCCCCTTTCTGGAAATCTGTGTTGTAACGATTTAGAATGATTCAAAAAATCTATTTTTTTAACTCCTGAAAACTAGTGACACTTTTATCATGGTAAAATGTGTTGAATGTGTTTTATAACTCTAAAAACTTTGCTGGTTCTTAATAAGTGATTAAATTATTGAAAAGTATTGGATGATATTGAATGTGATCATACATTTGCTATCAAAGACCAGTTAAACAATGGGCATTTCTAGGTTTTGTTGAATGTTTGTATCTTACTGCATTCTAGTGATCTCCAAGAAGTAACTATTTAATAGCATATATCACTGAGAAACTAAAAATTCAGCTCAAAGTTAGCTTTGATAATAATAAAAATATATAGGCAGACTGTTTTTGTGCTATATGGAATACTTGTTGCATATATATTCTGCTTTTTTAAAAATTTAGGATAGGGGGTAGTCATGTGTACTTAAATTTAGGATAAGGGTAGTCATGTGCACTTAAAAAAATAATCATCAAGTAATGAAAAGGAGAAAATACTCCTGTATGTGAATTTCATAACACTCGTCCTCGCTCAATATCTGAAAAAATATACTTTAATAACTGAAATTATGTTCTTGTATACTAAATAAAATGGTGAGGGTGTTGCATACTGATTTGTGCAATAACCTTGCAAATTTGTTTAATCATGTGAATATTTTCTAATAGATCTGAGGTTTTAAGTCTTCAGATCTAGTGCAATCGGTTGTAACTCTTAACTTCCTTTAGGCTTCAGTTTAGCTTTTAATCATGAGAGTGATCCAAATGCTAGTCAATCACAAAGATTTTTACTTACTTGAAGATAGCTTTCTCAGTGTAGCAGTTTAATTTTTCTCTTCTAATTTCCTGTCGCCTCATCCGTCGTGTACATATTTTCCAGTACAGGATTCTGCTAGATGAGGGAAGAAAGTAAGATTTATTGAAGGGAGTGGGCTGGAATAGTTTTTGATTGCTTTGAAGTTATAATTTCTATCATCAGCCATTGTTAGAGAAGGCTGTCTCTTTACACCATGATTTATCCGTTCCAATTATAGTAGATAGGGTGGTTTTTTTTGACACAAAAGTGGTAGCTGGGCTTATAGACAGCAACACTATTCCTTGTTGATAGCTGTCTGGCCTGAGAACGCACTTGTCATATCACGAAAGACTTAGATTATTTTGCTGTCTTCTTCTGCTAAAGCTGTAGGGAGTTGAGGGTAGTTTGTTTAACAGTAGCAGGAATACTTGGTATTTCAGATATATACTGAAAGGATAGTTGAATCCTGACTTCTTAAGATTATTGTATGGACTTTTTTTTTTTTTTTTTAACATGTTTAGCTCTTAAAGATCTAGAAAAACTAGAGACTTCTGCGAAACCAATACTGAATCTGTTTTCTGTTCACGTTTACTCTCTGATCCAAAGTTTAGGTATTTAAAGTAACGTTTAGCAAACTTAATGTATTAAAGATGCTTTCAAAATTACTTAAAATGTTGACCTCTTTTCACTCAGAAATGGATTATTTTTCAGGCAGTGTGGTTAATGGGACTCTAAAGAAAATACTTGAGAATGGCTGCAGAACAGCACTGTTTAGAGAGAGGGTGCTGAAGCTTATTTTTTTCTCCTCCTCTTTCTTAGGACCACTGTGTGACGTTTTAATGCAAATTAAGTCTCCAAATTGGAGACTTAATCTCTGTAAAAATACTTTTATCCGCTTTTGTTTTGATACAATTTTAGTTTGCTTGTGATATACCCTGGACAGATTTTTTGTGTCTAAACGTTGGTGTCTGAAATTAGTTCTAAGCTTAGGCTCGTGAAGCTGTGATTTATTTTTGCAACAAGAAATGTGACTCAGGTTAAATGGCTCTGTCTTTGCTTCATGTTTTTGAAAATTGTGCAAACCATGCACGTTTAGTTTTTGTACCACTTCTGGATTTTATTTTTCCATATCCTTTGAAGTGCTTTAACACATAACAATGCTAATCACCTTCATTTGAGTATTGATTGCTGAAGAGAGGTTTAAAGTGAGACTTGAAGCCTTATATTCTGAACCTTTTTCTTGACCCTGGCACAGATTTAATGTGTATGTAACCTCCATCACTTTTGTTTATAAAGCCTAATTTTACTTTTTACTGGTGCATTGGAATTGTCTGACATGCTTGTGTTTTATTCTCAAAAGTTGGGTGAGGGTTTGGATAGAAAGAAGAGTTTTGCTGAAGCAGAGCAGACAATTTCCATCAGCGGGGAGAAGCACTTGCGTTGACAAGATAAAATTTCATTTTGATGGAAATGCGTGTAGTTTTAAAACAAGAATTTATTTCAGCAGTAGAACTCAAAAAATCATATTTTCTAGGGAGTTGTGTCTTGAGGTCAAGCTCCTGTAGGGATCATCTCATGTCTGTTGAGGTGACAGCTTGTACTGTAACTTCTTTTAGTAAGACATATGTGAAATGTCTCCTTTAGGGACTCGCTTCCATGAAAACTTTCCAGATCTAGCTTTGTTTTAACCACTGTCATACTGAACAGCAGTTCTTGAAATTAGGAATGGGATGAAACAAACAGTGTGTGTTTGTATCAGCTTGACTTCCTTACAAGGAAAATAAAATTAGGATTTTTTTGAATGCTCATTTAACTACTTGATGTAAATGCTAGGGGGTTTCATAGAACAAACTAATTCAATTTGGTCTATATTTCTTGCATTCTGTTTGTATTACTTACAGTGGAAACTTTAGAAAATGTGTGTAGCTCCTCATGAGCCAATTTTCAAGCCAATTCCAATACTGTGGGCAACACAGAAGGCACATGAACTACTGGATTGGATACTGTTTCATGAGTTGCAATTGTATTTTCATTCAGAATGCTTAATTATATTTCATTTCTTTATCTATTGCCATTTGCATGGTCTTGGATTTGCTAAAGTTAAAATGGTTTTGCCATGCAAAAATCAGCAAAATTGCTCAGGTGAAAATTCCCTTAGTACATGTATAGCTGTGGTGGTACAGCATCTTTGGCTATGCGCCTGACCTGCCCGATCTGAGAAACTCCTGTCAAATTATGACAATTCATTTATTTCTGTTGTAGTGCTCTTATTTTTCATTTCTAATTTTTATATGAGGAATATTTTCCTACAACAGTGGTAGGGACTATACAGCTATATTTCTGAAGTTACAAGGAAATGAGTAATAAGTAAAAGCTTGGGCTTGTTGCCACCAGTAGAAAAGATGCCGGTGAGTAATGGCACCAGTTTCCCCTTCTGTTTCTTAAAGCAGCATTAAAATTGCTGTTCAGTGCTGCTTGTGTGTAATGCTCTTTTTAAAAAATATATATTTGGGTAGTTGCATACGAGAAATTTGGGGAACTATTTTTTTTTTTTTTTTAAACAACCCCCTTGAGAATTGGCCGTGATCACAAGCACTGTGGGTGCATCCCAGTGGCATGGGGCAAATACAGCTTTTCAGTTCCTTTTACTATTTGGCCCTGTGGTATGTTTTTGAGAACTGAACAGAAATTAAACTGTGATGGGGTGAAATTAGCTCTTGTGACTAAAATAAACTAGTTTATATCAGTAAGTATGCAATAATAATTTTTATTTACTTTTGTAGGAAACTGAATGTTATTTAGTGGTGATATTGCTTGCTAGAAAGAAAAACTATCAGATGTAATTATCTGAAATTCAGAAATATGTACAGTAGACATTGACTTAAACTTAGACATGTAAAGATAACCCTGTTTGGATAAAGCTATGTTATCTTTATCTTGGTATTATTAATTTTGAAGATCTTGCTGCTGTCAAAGTTGTGGTGTTTTTGACATTTATTTCCCCTCTGCATTGTAATGAGGATAGGAAATTTTGAAGGTGTTGTAAACCTGTCCCATGGGATGTCTCGCTAGACATGACGTGAGCCATTTGCTGTGTGTGGCTCTGGCAGAGCAGGGGCCCTCTTCATGCTGAAGCACCTGGGGACAGGGGGCTGTCCATAGCTGCGAGCAAGAGTTTTCCTAATTCTTTTGCAAGAAAAGGAGACTGGAAAAAGCTCACAGCCAGCAGCATGCAGGACTTTTAATCATAGAACCACAGAATATCACAAGTTGGAAGGGGACCCACAGGCATCGTCATTCCAACTCCTGGCTCCACACAGGACCACCCAAAAACCAGCCCATGTGTCTGAGAGCGCTGTCCAAACTGCCCTGGGGAGCCTGTCCCAGTGCCTGACCACCCTCTGGGTGCAGACCCTTTCCCTAGCCCCCAGCCTGACCCTCCCCTGTCCCAGCTCCATGCCGTTCCCTCGGGTCCTGTCGCTGTCCCCAGAGAGCAGAGCTCAGCGCCTGCCCCTCCGCTCCCCTCGTGAGGGAGCTGCAGGCCGCCATGAGGCCTCCCCTCAGCCTGCTCTGCTCGGGGCTGAACACACCAAGACACCTCAGCCGCTCCTCACATGTCTTGCCCTCCAGACCCTTCAGATCCTCAGAGCCCTGAGGATCCCCACTAAATGACAATGCTATGAGGATTGAGAGAAACAAGGTCACTTAATTAGCTGAACTGAAAGCAGACAGAAAGGAGCCTTTGACTGGGACAAACCAGCACATAAGCAAGATGATGTAGGATGATGTATCTAGGTGGTATTTGACAGTCAAGAAAGAGCAAGCTCGTCCTTTCCATGTGCTGAAGTGGTAGCTTGAGCTAGGAGGTCTGGCTGAGAGGCAGGGTGCTTCACCTTAGCTCTGCATTGATACAGTTGTGCTAGCTCTGGTTTAGAGGTACCTCACATTCAACATAAGGCTGGATACCTGCCTCAAAAGTTCATGTAGGCATGCTCATGGAACAGCAGAAAAAGAGGAAACCTTCCCATCCTGTACCCTCACAAAAGTCTTGCTCCAGTGGGTGGCCTTGGCATGCTACTAGTTGCTTCATTAATAAATAGCATCCTGCTCCTTTGCAGCTCTCCCATTACTTTAAAAGTCTTAGTGCTTTAATATTTCGAGGGACAAAGTCTTCAGCGCAGGGTTCATGGTTCATTTGAAGAAAACTGGCAGCAACAAGAGAGGGCAAGGACAGAAAGCAGGGGGCCCACCTAGTGCCTTTGCACTCAGGGGATGCAGCTGAGACAGCTCTACTGGGGCCAGAAGGGTAGAGTTCCTCCTGAAAGTACCAGGTGCTGATTTAGTCACGTGGTGGCCTAGGAGAACCTTTGCAATTTCATTTTCTGTGTTCCTGTATTACAGTGGTTTTTGTGGATCCTAGACAGTTTTTAAATAGGCATAAAAATCCGTTTTAGTGGTTGCATGTGCATTGTTTTACCAGGGTTGAGCTTGGTTTAGGGCACTGTGTGTTGTATGTAACCCGTGACTTTTGGTGCTTTTGTGTTTTTTTTTTTTTTTTTTTTTTTAATACTGTGTATTAACATCCACGATTATTATCTTTATTAGAGTATGGTTACTGCTTTGTAAATCATACTGTAATTACCTGTGAAGGTGGTTATCCTGTGAGCATTGTACAGTACTGGAAGGTAGGGGCTCCCAGTTGAAAATGTGACACAAGATCACTTTGTGACATGATAGCAAGAAAACTCTTCTGGAGAAGTAATTCCTTAAAGCTTTCCAGTATACTTTTCAGAGTGATCGCATAATTACAGAATCAGGTACTGAGAGCTTTGTTTGCTGGTCCTCATTTATATATTAATCTAATACTCTTGCAGATTTCTTTAAAACTTCTTAAATATACCGACAGCCACTGTTGTGTTACATATAGTAGTGAAAAGATCCATGGACACTTTAATTATAATAGGGACTAAGCAGTTTTTTTTATTTACTTAAAAAAAAAAAAATTACCAGGTGCAATTTAACAGTGACTGAAGCATTAAGAGTGGCTGAAGTTCGGTGAAAGCCAGAGGTGACGTTAACCTGTAACCACTTTCCTTGGGATCATTAGTGACAGATGTAGTGGAGGCTGCTGCTGGCGGGAGCAGAGGTCTAATGAAAGCACGGCCATTGACTATCTCTTACGTTTGGAGGGGGATGATCTCGAGCTAGACAAATCGTTTTAAAAATTGGGTAATTAGTAGTCTTGTTGCCGTACAGATTAGCATTTTGAATCACTTTCATTAAAAATGCAAGCTGCTTTTACAGCTTCTGTCTCACAAAAAGCACATAATTGGAAACTATTTTGTTATTTGTGATGCTTCTTTGAACCTCCTTCAAAAAGGGTGCATATTTTTTCATCTGAATGAATGGATTTCGTTGTTCGCTTAATGAAAGTATGTTGAGATTGCATAGCCCCTTGAGTAACATCACCTCACCTGAGGATTGAACAGGTAGAAGGGCCTCACCCCGCTCGTTACATGGTGCAGCAAAACCAAAACTAACCCATCATCTCCATGTTGATCTTACAATAAATATTAATTAGTGTATGAATATTTCATGATCTCTCAGCAGTCTTTTCATTATCTTTTTTCATTCTTTCAACTGACTAATGTGAGGGTCCCTTTTTGCATTCCATGGTTTCAAGTGATACTTGTCCTCTTGTGGACTGACTGACTTCTGTAATCAATGAAGTGTATGGCCAAAACTTGGAAGTAGGAATGTAACCATTTTTAGATGTTTTCACATAATCTCACCCTAATGATGTGGGATTTTGTTTCATCTTTCTCTGCTGGATTCTGATTTTGGGAGAAATGTTAAAGTGTAGTGATAGGTACTCTGTCCTGGGTGGTTTTGGAGGGTAAGGAAGGGGGTGAGAGCACAGAGCACAGGCCTCTTTCCAGTATATGCTGCTGGTTTGGAAGCTTCTGATCTAGCAGTGGTGTGGGTAAGAGGATCCCCAATGGGTAGGAGGGAGGGAGGAGAATGTCCAAGAACTTTTACTGGAGGTAAGTAGCCAGTCTTCAGAAGTTACCAAAAGCTTGACACCTATTTTTAAAGCAACTTGGAAGCTAAAAATGATTTAAGAAAATTGAAAGTACATCACAATTATTTTTAATTGCAAATTTCAACAAACTTTGTATTTCATTTCATTATTTAGTGTTACTATTTAAAAAAAAAAAAAAAAAAGTTTTGTTCTTTAACAAGCTTCATGTTTCTACTTGTTTTATTTCTAGCATATTATCAAGTTTCACCGTGCCTCAAAAGCAAACAAAAAGCCCATGCAGTTGCCAAGATCTATGGTTAAATCACTACTCTACCAGATCCTTGATGGAATCCATTACCTCCATGCAAACTGGGTGCTTCACAGAGATCTGGTAAGTGTTGCATGCTGCACCTGGTTAAGGAAGTTTCACTTGCCTGTCATGGGGTAGGAAGAGAAAAGTCCCTATTAGTAATCTTGCATATCGATCCGTACACTCTTCCTGTTATTGTTGTGGGAGACCGATGGGGGTTTTAAACATGAAAACAAACAATGTTTTTACATTGTTCTTGTCTGAGTCATCTGAGCCCGGACAATGACGCTAGATCCGGTGAAAGGGCTGCAGATACCAATATCCGAAAACAGTACATGAGCCAGCTGGTATACATTCATTGAACTTTCTTATAGGTTTGTGCACTACTTTGAAAAGGCACTTAGGGAAGTGATTGATACTCTTGTACATTGTTTGGCTTACGTGCAAGTTACCATAAAAGCTAGTGAAAGAGGAGTTTTTTCGTGGAATATTTCTTTTCCATGTGATATTTTTTCTGACCGTGGGAAGAGAACTTTGAAAGAGTTGTCATCGTAGAAATTTCTCATGACCTGAAGTGGCTCTTTAAGTTGATTGCAGATTACGAGGGCAGCCAGTTGCCTTGTCTTAGTTACCCTTTCCCCTTGAAGTTTCCCACCACTCCTAATACTTAGGCGAGTTGCTCTCAATGGTTACAAAAAGAGGAATATTCATATGGGTAGAGTGCCTGCTGCCACGTACATTATAACGAGAATTTTTGGTGTGAGACAAACAACATGGTGGTTAATACGATAAATCTGTTAGTAGTTATGCTGCCTTGGTAGAGTAAGATCAGTAGTAGGTATGGTGGGAAATACAATGTCATCTGTATATGAAGCCACTGTCTTCATTTGGTTGGATATTTCTCAGTTGCCTTGGTAAATCAAACCAGGGATGCGTGTCCAGGAGCTTATAATCACTGTTGTAGTTTAATAAGGAAACATAGAGTGTTCCCAAGTCTTTTAATAATAATTAAGGGGCTTATATTCATTTTTGGATGCAGGTTGAATGTTTTGTTAAAAGGTTATGAGTAAGTTAAGACAGCCCCGGAATGGAAGTTAGAGATGTCTTCTGAAATAAATTTAATTATAGTCATAATACCTGTTAACAGTGGCCAGAATTGGGGCTTAGGTTTTGGTATGGATCATTTTTTACCTCGTTCTCTGGGATTTGTTGTTGATCTTTCTGTGAAATTCCAGATGTTAGTATATTTGTAGACTTTTTTTTTTTTTCCTTTGGAAGAGTAGCCATGAGCAAAAGCAGGAAGCAAGTACATCTTCAACTCTCATGCTACAATTATTGCTTTCCTAAGGAGACATCTGCTGTTTTGCCTGATTTCTGAGATGTAAGATGTAGTTAAAAGGAACACCTGAGAAGTCTATATTCAGCTATGTGTAAGGGAAACATACGTATTCATATATGCAGTCAAATGCATGAACTTGTTATCTTGATAGGAAATACAAGATGGTATTTAGGATAACAACTACAAATACCCTAGAGAATTTTCTTTCAAGTGTTTGTATTTCCAGCCTGCAACACCCCGTGTTTTGCATGACCAGTGCTGCTACTTTACAGGTTGTATTAGTTGTTGATGTGTTACAGCAAAGCTGGTGCGTACTGTCTCCCACTTTTCTATTTGAACTTTGGGAATTAAGGGCTGCTTTTATGAAAAAGACCATTTTTCATATCACTGGAATGATAGTGCTTGACTGATGTTACATTTACAAAGGGAGAAGAATAGACATTTGTGAAGTCCAGTGCGTTCTTGTTATGCAAATAAGTTTAAACTAATTCTTGTTTACCTCAGTGAGAGAAAAGAAAAACATTAAAAATTGCTTTGGTACAGTGGTGATATAAAGGTATATTCACAATTCTTAGGTTTTTTAATCATTGCAGATATCTGAAGAATCCAGGTATTTCAAATTGTTGGTTTGTATCTGGAACACCAACCAAGTGATGGTATTCTGCATGTGTCATGTCTGCTCTTGAAATTAGTATTAATACGATCAGTTAGTAACCAATTTTAATTCAAATAAATGATTATATATGTATTATTTTTGTTTATACACTCATATCTGTGATTTTTGCTTCTAAGAATCATACCTCAGGCCCGATTTCACTAGGTTCAGCTTCTTGTGTAATAACAAGAACTAAATCTCCAGTGTCGTCTTAAGACAAAGCACAGTTCATCTGATGCTTTTTCCCTTAGCTCCTTTAGTTCCACGGGAAAAATATTTTTCTATTTCATACAAGCTAATATTTTGCATCAAGACACCTTGTACTTTCCTGGTTTAATATAACTCTGTTCCTACTATTTTTAGCATGTGTTTGGATGTAGACCAAAGATGGTGACATCCATAAAAGTCGTGTTATGCTTATTTCATTGCTTTTTCTTTATTTGAAAATTAGGTTCTCTAAGAATATATCATGTAATATTAGTTAAATTCTCCTCGGCCACAGAAATGACCTTTTAACAAGTGTTGCAATAAAAAAACAAACACGAGAGGTTAGGCATGAGAGGGTAGGTACTTGCTTGGGGGTATTTCAGGAACAGGGTTTAAATCTTAAATTGGTGTTGTCTGAAATCAAAAGACGTTTTAAGGAAGACAGAACACCACATGTGGTTTTAAAAAAGTCTCATCCTCAATGGATCCGTATTATTAAATACCTTAAAATTGTTACCCTAAAGTTATTTTTAAGATCACCAAAACTGTTATAGAGTGATAATATAGACCTGCAATACGTATCATCATGTCCTTGGGTTGAGCTAAGCGATAGTTGCCACCACAAGGAGACAGTCTCAGTCTCCTCTTCAGTACCACCAAGGCATTGCCACCCATTTTAATTAGCTGGTGGATGACACTCGTCTAACTCATGGTAAGCTCATTTAGGGAGTTAAATGTGGAGAAAGTATTCAGTTTTCTCCCAAAGCATGAATTTTCTGTGGGGTTAGCTCCCTGGGAAGTGGGATGTGTGCAGGAGCTGCTTGGTGCAAGAGCAGCATGAGATTGCAGAGAGTGGCAGAAAGCAGAACAGGTTGTTCTGGCATCACCTACAAGTAGAACGGATCAATTTATTGCTAAAATGCACTTTTTTAAACTTAGGGGAAAGTGCAAGTGTGTTTAACAGATCTCGTTCCATTGCAATTCTAAATCTGTGTCTGCCTTTAATCTCTTCTGATGTAAAATTTATGTCAGATTAAACTGTCAACACAAGTCCAAATTCAGGAAAGCGCCCAAACTGAGGCAAATGGTAGTACCAGAGAAGCTTGTACTCGGACTTCTAGAAATATAAAAATAATTTAAGGTCGTGTGTAGTTTAATTTCTTGTAATGTTAGGGCTATTTTGTTTCTGGTTTTCTCATCGTGGAAAGAGCTCACTGGCTTTCAGGTATAATTTTTTTCACTAAGCTGTTAAAATCTGTCATTTAAAAAATATTTTGCAGTAACTTTCTGTACTTCTAGATTCAAATCAGTGCAGAATATGGGACAGGATCATTAGGGTTTCTGATAGGTTTGGGTAGCATGGTGTCCGCTTATTCAGCGTGGAATTGATGTAAGTCTATAAAAACACATACATCTGCTGTCCTCTCAAGTCACCTGGAATGCTATTTGGTTATCAGATTGTGTGGTGTTGGGGGAAGATAATTTTGTATTTTCCTGCTTCGCAGAGGCATCTGCAAATGGAGATCTTCCACGTACCGTTCGCAGTGTGGGTTCATGGAAACAAAAGAAAGGAATTTGGCAGTTTTTCTTGTGTTAAGAACCCTTTGGTAGATGCTGTTAGTTGCTCATGGATAAAAACAGGCAGAGACCGTTTCCCTTCGAACTTGATAAAAGTCATTTCTATTTGTAATAGGATGTATCCTCCTGGAGGGGGACATTATCTACAAGATGCTTTAAGTGCACGGAAACCATACTGAGGAATTCATTTAAGATTCTGCTCATGTCCTTGAGCCTGTCTCTAGAATAATGCCTAATGTTGTTAAAACTACTGGTTGAAAACAAATGTTGGAGATTAAGAGAAACGAGGATTTTGTTTTTCTCCCCTAGGATCGTGTTAAATAGTTGCTTTCAGCATTCTGAGATTGGAAACTTGCTGGTTGTAGTAGACCTGTAAGATTAACTTGACAAAATGAGCCACCCTCCTGAAGTGTTTTTGTTATTTTATTAAATACTTGTTGACTAATAACTTCCCAGCTTTTCTCCTTTGCCTCTCTGCAGCTTGAGAACGTTTAAATTGACACCGTGTGTCATTTTACAATTAAGGAGGCGCGCTTAGAGCAAAAAAAAAAAAAAAAATCTCTGAAGAGATGGAACAAAGCGATATGGGTGAAAAGGCTCGGCAGCTGACACGCCTGCAGACTCGCAGCTCTGATTTGCATAGAGAGGGCAGAGTCAACATGTTCCGACAAAAGGTGTCCGTGAGTCGTAACGTTGCAGGGATGTACAGCATTCCATTTCCTCCCAATCATTTGTGTGATTCCTCCTTCGGAGAAGCTGTAGGTGTTTCAAGCACAAGGCGGCGGAGATCCTAGACGAGGTGCTTCCCTCAGCTCTTTGATGTACGAGTTGCTGGCGATGCCGCAGGAGGCCGTGCTGCCTCTGCTCCTTCCTGCTCCCCTGCGCTCCTCTCCTTCCAAGCTGGGGGCTGCAAAACTAAGCCGACTTAAAAGGAGACTCGCAAGGAAAGTGTCGGTCTGCGTGCGAGTGCATTCCCTGATCTGGTTCAGCGTGCAGTTACACAAATGCTGGCGTTAGATGGATACATGGGCGAGGTGTTTTGTGTGTGGGAACCAAGTGGACAGGGATCTTCATCTTCCATCTTCAGTGCCACTGTCATATTTTGCTGGCAGTGTTACATTTAGGATCTATAATCCTCCCCCTGAAGCAAATTCTGGTTGTAGGGTCCTTACGCACTACTGAACAGCACTGCTAGTGGTAATATGCAGTGAAAAAGGCAGCTGTAGTGAAAGCTTAAGAATTGTTTTTGTCACTTAGAGAACAAATTTTTAGGGTTTTGAAGGTAATGCGCACATCAGCTGAGTGTCTTGTTGGTTTATGACTAAGAGATATTGGATGGAAATCAAAAATGGGGAAGGAAAACAGGTAAAAGGACTCTCCGTGAGAAACGAAGACAAAGATGGGTATTTTCAGAAGACAGCTAAAGGAGAGAGCGAGGAGGAGGGAGAACCAGCGAAAGCCTTCCTCTTTCTGCAGTTCTGGTTTCCAGCAGTCTCTGTGTACGTGCCCTGTGAGCTACACCACTGTGCATCATTTTCCTCGCTGAAGGCTTGCTTTTCTCAGGATTTCTGTCATGTTCCACCCCATCATGCCAGTCACACCCAAATCTCACCTGCGCTGGCCATTCCTCACTACTTCAGCTGCAAGGTGGGGCTGAGCTGGTGATACTTCATGCCCACGTGTATTTCTCAGTGTAACCTTTTCTCTCCAAAGCAGCTTTCTGCCTTTCATTTCAGTAAATTCACTTTGTAGATTTGGTTTCCCAGTGTGCAGCTCCCTGCTTTTTGTTTTCCCTGCCTTCGTTTTTAGCTTTCTTCATCGTTTGCACCTTGCTGCCTCTCCCTGGCCAGTGCAAAGCTTCAGACTAGCAAAAATGAGTAGGAAGGATCGTTTCCCTTTCCTAGCAAGTGCAGCATCCTAGCGAGCAGGCTGTGACCAGAGCACCTTCCTGGCTGTGCGTCCCTGCTTTGACCAACTCATCCCAGAGTTCCTCCACGGCAGCTAAAAATCATAGAGGTGGGTTTTAATTTCAGACAGCAGATGACCACTTTTTCTTTTTTTGGGAGGAGGGGACAGAGGACAAATCCAACGGTGGTGGATTAAAACCTTGCTGTTAGTTTTCCATCTCCATTTTTTTTTTAATTTATTTAACCATCCCCATATCTCTTAAAGCAGGGGGGAGGAATCGCGTTCTTCACTGCACTATGTCATCTGCATTAGCTGATGCTATTTTCACTGAGTGCTTAAGCTAATCACTTTGTGTTTCTTCCCAGAGTGGATTACAAAGCACTCATGTGCTTCTGTCACCCGCAGAATTTAGGGAGTGCTAATCTGGTGATTTTTGGTGGAAGGACATAGCAGACAGCTGAGGTTTGATATAATTTTGAGCCAGCGTGTCTCTTCATATAGAGATTGATCATCCTAAAGGCAGCATAGAGACAGACACGTAAGCTCCCAGATCCAGGCTTCTTAACAGGACCCCCAAATAGCCAGCTGTTGCAGCAACAAGCCCAGTGCCTTTCTTTCAACGAGGACATTTTTAGCAGAGCCACCAGAAGCCAGTGCAGTGGCTGGTGCTGGCTCAAGCCATCCTGAATGGTGCGTGGAGCAAGCTTTGGTATTCCAGCCCAGCATCTCCTGTGAAGCTGGAAGATGCAGTGGTTGTTCTCTTACGGGATTGCCTGGAGGCTGCAGCCAGCTGAAGCCTCTCCTTTTCCCCCTCTTGGAAGGGGGAAACCTGAAGTGAATTGACCCAGCCGGGAGACTTTCTGTGGGGATCGGCAACTTCAACCTCCCTCAAGGGCTCAGCGCCTTCAGGAATCCTTCAGCTGATCGGTGTTTCCATCCAACTCCGCTGATAATTTCTGATATTAAAAAAAAATCTATTATTAAATCATTCAGGAAAATTATCCGAATGAGTATTTTCGATGACCCTTCATGGTATTTGTATAGGATAGCAACGTTTCAGTAGGCTTTCATCGTTCCAATTTTAATAAATCCAATAAAGCTCCAGCGCTTCTCAGATTTCCAGTTGACTGGCTGGCTTTTAAGGCAGTCATCATTTCCTCGTAGTAATGCTCCTCCAGCCGTGATGTCAATCTGCAGTCTCGTATCGTGGACCCTGCTCTGAACTTTGCTCTCACATTACACAACTCATTTAACCTGCCTCAGCCTCCGTTTCCCAATCTGGTAGCTATTTCTGGCTTTAATTTGTAGCTTACTGCTTTACGTGCTACCAAATCTTTGAATGAAAGCGGCGTATGTGTGGTTTATGTCGTTAGCTTTTTTTTTGTTTGATACTCTCACCCTAATGAGACGGAAGTATTAACAAAGGCGAGGAATTAAAGTCAATTACACGTTGTATGAAGACGTCAAAAAAATAAAAAAAAATATATATATTTAAGTGTATACTGACGTTTTACCTCTGCTTTCATGTCAAAGCCTTTGAAATGAGGAGAGACTCTCGGTGCTTATTCCTACTGGTTTATAACACTAAAATACTCTGTCTTCTAAATCCCTTGGCCCTCCCAAGAAGTTTTTCCAGGCCAGTAAATAATTGAAGCTACCACAACTGCAGTGGGACCAACGTGGGTTTTGAACACGCTGCTTGTATATAACTAGGCAAGCAAACTGTGCTTCTGAAAGACAAACCGTGAAACGACGCGTGCGGGAACCCCCTTTTTCTAAAAAAAAAAAAAAAAAAAAGGATTTTTGCAGGCTGATATCAGAAGTAAATTTAGCTGTGGGCTGCTGCAGCCCTCTCCTGCCAGCCAGGAATGCCCCTGCCAGGGACCTTGTGCTGGCTCGGGAAGCCTCTTGGCCCCACATGCCCCCTCAGGCAGCCCAGCTCCTATAAATAAGTAACAGGTCATCCTGCCTGCCTGTGTCTTCACACTCTTATAAATGGTTTCTAATTGTCATCCTCGCCGTTTTATGGCCAGGGCCTGCGTGTAAGTGTGTGAGAGAAGGGCGGGTGAACGTGGGCCTACACGTGCTCCTGGCTGACGCTCCTGCCTAGCCCCGTGTGCTGCTCTGCAGGCAGGGTTAGGGCCTCTGAAGCTGGTACTGCTCCATCTGTGCGATCCCTTTACTGTGAAGGGGGCTGTCGGCTGTCAAAAAAACTTGTTAGTGATTATACACAGCTCGTAGATTTTCCAAAATAAAGGAAAATCTCTCTGTATTCGAAGAGAGAGGCTTTAGAAAGTGATCTGAATTTGGTGCTTGAAAGATTAACGCAAGGAAGACTAACACAATTTTCTTCTTTCAGATCCCTTCAGAGAGAGAAGATACATTTTTATTTTTTTTTTTTTAATTTACTGCTGAGGAACAACAGTGTATGTGTGCTTATATATATGTCAGTGTGCATTTGTGCTTCCAGAGAGATAAACAAACCTAAAGTTTTACGTGCTGAAGAGCAAACAGTTCTATCAGCACACATGTTTCTTCTTTTTCAAAATGTCAGGCTGGTTTCTTCTTCTTGGTAAGCAAGAAGCTGCACCAGGCTGGATGTGAGGAGAAATGTCTGTACCATGAGAGTGGTCAAACACTGGAATCAGCTTCCTGGGTAGGTAGTTGAAGACCCAAACCTGTCAGTGCTCAGGAGGCGTTTGGACAGTGCCCTCAGTAATATGCCCTAACGTTTGTTCATCCCTGAAGTGGGATGGTCTTTGTAGGTCCCTTCCTACTGAGCTATTCTACTCTATATATTGAGGGGCACTTAGCAATGACACATTTCTCATTACTCAGAGCTTTGTTTCCCCTTCAATTGTAAAAACTGATCGTCACCTGGTGTAGAACAACTTGAGAAGACCCACACAGAGTTATCGCATCCATTAAGTACGTGGAAACAACAATTTTTCAGAGATTGACTAATGCATACCTTTGGTTGCTGGCAGGAGTATTAAGAAGATGTTTGTAGATTAATTTTTACTAATAAAAATAATTGCAGTTGAAGAAAAATGTTTTGCCCCAGGTTCTGAAACAAGCTTACGCCCATAAAGCCCTGACTGGATATAAATTCAGATGAGTCAGAAGAAACAAAGGTACTGATTTAATGTTCTTTTGGCTGGGGCTTGCTGCTGAAGTCAACAGATGACATATGGTTCCTGTGAGCTTCGTATCTCTTTTCCTGAGGTAGGAAAAGGGCGAGAAAGGAACAAAAATACGAAAGTAATGCCAGAATTTATTTATTTATTTTTCCGGTAAAGGGAAAACAGAAGGAAAATGTCATCTTTTCCGATAGCCTCGATTCAGGACCTGTCCTCTCTGGGAAGCTTTCTAGTAAATCCACAATGTATTTATCGTGCTGGTGCAGCTGACCCTTGGAGGGAGCCAGCTGAGCTTTATGTTCCAAATGAGAAATGCAAAGTTCATGAACAGCTTTTAGAAGTTTTTCTTTTATAAAAAAACATCACTTTTTTCCCCCTTGGAGAAAGGAGTTTTTTTGGGCTGATATCAATGGCTGCAAGGTTATCTGTCAGGTCTTTTCTTTTTGGATTCGCTGCTCTTTCTGAACAGGGTTAAAAGGGTTGTCACCACATCGCTGACATGTTCTTACTTACAATAATAAAATTTAGTGAAGCTTAGCTATCTTCAATGATTTTAACACACTTCGAAGTTACATGAAACAAGGTAATGTTCAAGAACATGAAACATACAGATGAGAATGCAGTGTTTTCATTTTTCCTTGCATTTGTTCGTGTTGCTTGCCTTCTTGTGCATTCTCTTACACATTTCTCTTCATTTGCAAGCATGCCGAAGTCATTAGTGCTCTGCTAAGATGTTGTAATAACGTTGCAAATTGTCTTGCATTTCAATGAAGTATCTTTGATCCGGGATCCAGTAAGCAGCAGTGACTAACAAAGGCCGTTAATTTCTTTCTCAGTTTGATTCTGTGTGAACCTTGTCAGAGAAACTCACCCTGCTGCAGTAAGTGGCTGATGGGCTGGGATTTCACTGACAGCTCATCTCAAGGCCTCGCTGGCTCCTCCAGCATCCCTCCTTTTCTGCTTTCTGCCTAATGTTTCAGAAATCATCATTCCTACTGCAGCTGCGCTACCAAACTCTCTGTACACCAAACCCAGGTGGTAACAGGATTTTTCTTCAACCATTTCTTTGCTCTTCTGTTTCTCTGCTCTCTGCAAGTTAAAGCCCATCTGGATGTGTGACAGGCGTTTAGATAGGCCCCTATTCCGCTTCACTCAGTGCCCCAGTGATACCCAAGCACAACTGAATTTTATCCTCACTTGTCTTTTTAGTGTCTTGGGGGAGAACATTTCCCAGCAATTCAGTAGCTTCCCGTGCTACTTTGTAAAGTACAAAAAGAAAAATCATCACAAAAACACAAAAAGCGGTGTAGAGATTCTTTTGTTCTATTTAACGAAGCTAATAACATCTAAAAAATGCTTTTTTATATTGGGATTGCGATACTGCAGTCTCAAACAAATGTCACACCCCCAGAGGTAATCCCCCACTGTGTTGCTTTGATTCTCATTGGTATAATAAGCTTTGAATGAAAGGGCTTTTATATTAGTTTTATTTCTATTTAACCACTTCTTTATAGAGTTTTATTTAAAAAAAAAAAGTCCAAATAGTAATAAAAATTAAATAAGATGGTATTAAGTGTTTGTACTTGCTCAAATATTGAGCCAAAATCCCAACCTGTAACGTGGTTATATTCTGTATAGCTGCTGTTCTCACATATAACTCATGTCTGTGAAAATAATTCTGCAGACAATATTTTGCATTCCTAAATTCCCCTCGGTGTTCAGCTGCCCAAGCCATTTTGTCTTCTGCTGTAATCGCTGCCAAAGAGTGGGTTTTTCACAAATGTGTCTTTCTGTTCTAAATTTTTCCTTGATTCCATGAAACATGCTTGTACATTCTTACTTTGATTTGCCTTTAATATAATTACTTTTGATGTAGCAGTTGCGGATGGTGATTCTTAGAAGTATGTGTGCGAAATCCAGTAGGCTACGTTTTAATGAGCTGATATCGACTTGTAATGCTATGAAAATTATTTTTATGGCCATTCAACTGTGGGCATGATGAGCTGTTTGCCAGCTCAGCTGAAAGTCAGGCTCTAAATGAGACCCTTAAGTTGTTTTTACTTCTCTAAATTCGAGATGCGAATTTCAGTCTCAGCCCTAGATCTGCTTGCCTGTCAAGCAAATATTAATTTGAATTCCTGGTAGTAGAAATAAAGAAAATTGCAGACTCATTTAATTCTTGGAGATCGTGTGTGCTCCCAGTTCTGGTTATCTTGGTAGGATAATAATTTCACAGTCTCTTCTCGCTTATTCCTCCTTCTTCAATAATATGTAGTTTGCTAAGATTCCCACAGTCCTTGTCACTCATCATTTTTATTTTTGCTTCATCGGGAAAGTACGAGACCCTCACCTCTCCCTCTGTGGGCTTGTGTGCACAGCAGCGCTCAGGAAAGCATTAATTAACTGTTGAAATAGGTCACCTAAATCACACTAGCCTTCTTTGGGGATGCTCTGAGCAGCCTGAAAACCCGAGAGGTGCTCGATTTGGCTGTCCCACTTGAAGATGCTGCAGTCTGGGGCCGTCCTGCTCTGCTCTCGCATCAGTCGTCTGCTGTCGGGGCGCTCATCTCCAGCCCAGGGATGGTGCGGGCTGCTGCAGGCAGCAACGCCTTCACCTGCTGCAGCTGTTTTCCTTGGTGCACGCAACTTGGAACCCTCCTTCGGCATGTAGGTAGTCTTAATTTAGGGTAGTCGAAAATCCTAGCCTAACGCTGAGGGTATGGCTGCGTGAACAAGTTGCAGCAAGGCAGCCGAAGGCGTGGATTTGCACGGCGGTAGCCGCTCTGTGCTGACTGCTCGCCGCGTGTTTCTGTCCTGCAGAAGATGCACGGTCCTTTGATACTGCACTGCTTAATGAGTAAGATAAAACTGCCCAATATTTACCAGTGTTAAAACTGGACAGATACTGTGGTATTGTTCAAGTGTCTCTTTTACATTGTTTCTGATGGTTATTTCATTAAAATGTCATATATTTTAGTTACCAATGACTTCATGGCATATTTTTTTTTCTGATTGGTGCCCATACGTTGAGCTTGTAGAGCTCAGCTTGACTGATCCTTTAGGGCACAGTCCTGTAGTTCATGTCTAGTTTAGTGTTTAATGTGACAATCACTTCAGTCTCACAAAAATGGTGTTCAGGAGCAGGGTTCAGTCTCCTTTTCATTTTACTAATACCAGATTTCAAGTTGCCATGTCGGCTGATAGCTTTTGGATTTTTAATAGTAGGGACATTACAGTCGTTAAATCTCTTACCGACTCTAGTAAAGCTTCCTTAGACTTCCACCCCGTTCTGAAGTTTGTAACTTGACTATTTTCAAAATGCTTGTTGCAAATACAGGGAAGAATTTTAGCTGGTGGGCACAGCATATGCAAAATACAAGACAACAGAGTATGTTGTGGTTTAACCCAGCAGGGAGCTGAGCATCACACAGATGCTCGCTCACTCCCTCCTCAGTGGGATGAGGAATCCCACTCAGAATTGGAAAAATGGAGAATCAGAAAAAAATGTAAAACTTTGGGCAGCCTGGGCCAGCTGTCCTGGCCGTGTCCCCTCCCAGCTCCTGGGGCACCCCCAGCCTCCTCGCTGGCCGGGCAGCACCAGGAGCAGGAGAGGCCTCGGCTCTGTGCTAGCACTGCTCTGCAGCAACTGGAACATCCCCGTGTGATGAAAATATGGGTGATAACAAATCCAAAGCATGGCATTGTGTGAGTAAGACCAGTAACTCTATCACAACCGAAACCAGGACATACGTCCGTAGAGTAAAAGTGCTCCTATGGTATGTTCTGAAAGCTAGTTTTTTTTCAGAGATAACTAGTTGCACAGCAGGCTTTTTAGAAGTTATAATCTGGCTTTGAGGAATAGGAGTTGAGCCCCTAGCCTATTTATGCAGTTTGAAAAATAATAATAAAAAAAAATCCCCCAGGGAGTTTATTTGCATTTTAAGCGTTCAGTGTTTTGTGAAAATGTCCAAGGACTTACCGGCAACATCAATAGCAAGGTAAAGCATAAATCTGGAGCGCTAACAACACAGAATTTTTCCTGATAAGTTGAGGCCAGTTTGCTGCTGCTGGGACAATCACGGCTTTCTTTGAAAGTGTTTGGAGTTGTTTAATTTAAAAAATAAAATAAAAAATTAGGACAGCTTGACCTGCCACACTTGAACACGCTCATGTTTTTGGCGTGAATCACAGAACGTTTCTCAGGAATTGGCGGTATCTCACAGCCACTGCATGCCTATGCAAGTTGTTTTTCATTTTTAAAAATGGCATAATTGTTGAATGGAAAAATATTATAATTAGTTTTGAACTATTTCAGATTTTGGTTTTGGCAGGCACAGCCTTCTTCACAACTCTTCTTTTCTGTTTTCTTTCTTGACACAAATCTTTCATTTGCTTCCAACTTCCTGCTCCTCTGCCCACGTTCCTGTATCTGTTGATCTACCTTTTGCCATCCCTTTAACATTACTCATATAACCTTGACTCAGCTTTGACTTTCCTGAAATATTCCCCTTCCTTCATCTTCACAGCAGTAATTATTGCTCCTCCCTTTGGCATTCACAACTTCGAGCTCTGCAGTGGCTATCGCAGGTAGAATTCTGCATTTCTTACCTTGACCAATATGGGAGGGAAAGCTTGCTCATTCCAGGTGCACTCATCCTCCTTTATTTTAGGATCCAGTTAAAAGTTACCATACTCATTTGAAAGCTTCAAAGATTCATTAAAATGCAAAGAAGGTCTCTAAGTTCTGTTTTTCTGAAGTTGATGATGGGCCTGACCATGGTGGTGCTGGAAATTGGTATTGGAAAAATCCCGTATGAAATGAGAAGGTGTCTATCCATTTTAAATTGTGTGGAATTTTTGTCCTACATTAAAAAAAAAAAAAAAAAAAAAAAAGACAAAAAGCAACTAACGAAAATGCCCAATAAAAATTAACTTTCCAGAAATGTTTGTAGTATTTGTATTACGGGAAGTATATGTGAAAACTATTTTTACAGGTGTCAAGCTGATCCCAAATCATCATTAATTAACCTGTAAACATTTTGTGCAGCAAGTTTGTAAATGTGTCTAAAAATCTTCAACCACGGACTTCAGTTCGGAACTGGCCTGGATTAGTGATTGATTTTAAAACCTCTTTTCTGCTGAAAACTCGATAAAGGTGTTCCAAATCAATAATTAACTGGCTCTTTCACAAGGCATTAGATACGGAGCAGTACAAGGTATAAGAGGAGTCTTGATGTTTACTATAAAACTCTTACAAAAGTATTGCAAATAACTCCAGAGACATGATCAAGTTAATAACCAAATTGATAAAATGGTAGGTTAAAATTTTATAAGACGACTTTGACTTTTTGTGTGTGTGCTGCGTATGTCATTTGAAAGTAGTCGATCTTCAAAAGACTCCCACAACTTTTGATACCATTTCCCACAGCATAGGAGGGCTCTGCAGAGGGATCCACATGGGCCTAGGCCAACTGCATGAAGTTCAACAAGGCCAGGTGCCGGGTCCTGCACTTGGGGCACAACAACCCCAAGCAGAGCTACAGGCCGGGAGATGAGTGGCTGGAAAGCTGACCAGTGAAAGGGATCTGGGGATATTGGCTGACAGCCAGCTGAATATGAGCCAGCGAAGTGCTCAGGTGGTCAAGAGGGCCAACAGCATGCTGGCTTGTATTAGAAATAGTGTGGCCATCATGACTAGGGAAGTGGTTGTCCCTCTGTACTCAGCTCTGGTGAGGCTGCAACTCGAGTGCTGTGTTCAGTTTTGGGCCCCTCACTACAAGAAGGACACTGAGGTGCTTGAGTGTGTCCAGAGAAGGGCGATGAAGCTGGTGAAGGGTTGAGATAACAAGTCTTACGAGGAGTGGCTGAGGGAGCTGGGGTTCTTTGGCTTGGAGAACAGGAGGCTCAGTGGAGATTTTGTCGCACTCAATTACCTTAGAGGAGGCTACAGCAAGGTGAGGATTGGGCTCATCTCTCAAGCACCAAATGATAAGATGAGGGGAAATGGCCACAGGTTGTGCCAGGGGAGGTGTAAGTTGGATATTAGGAGAAATTTCTTTACCAAAAGGGTTGTGTGACGTTCGAGCAGGCTGCCCAGGGAAGTGGTGGAGTCGTCATCCCTGGAGGTCTTCATGGAACATCTAGATGTAGAAATTCATAGCATGGTTTAGTGGTGGACTTGTCAGTACTAGGTTAAAGGTTGGACTGGATGATCTTAGAGGTCTTTTCCAACCTGAATGATTCTATTAACTTTTCTTAAGTTGGCTACCTAAAATATTTAAGCACCACCCGTTTATATCCTGCCACGAACTACTTTTTGGTTTACGTTAATGAGTACGAGTAATACCTATCATATTTGTTCATAAAAGCATGTGTTAACGTAATTGTATTTTGATGCATTTCTATTTAGTAGTAAAATAAAAAATAAAAATACTAGCAATATACTAAGGAAATAAACTTCTGGAATCTGAAAGTCTAAATATTGTGAAATACGTATGCCTAGTGTATCTCCTTCTTCCCTCCCCCTAATTTCTTTTGCACTTCTCCAAAGTGGAAGCAAAGAAATTACTTGTTCTTTCCATAAATTATTTTGGCTTGATTGCCAACATCTTTTTTTCTTCGGTTTTCTTTCAGGAGTCAAGATGCAGTTTTGGGACAGAAAGATTAACATTTTACTAGTTACTGTGCAGCTTTTAACTTTAATGACCTGTTGCCATTTCTATAAACACTTCAAATCACTCTATCAAATATGCTCTGTACAAATGCTCGTCTTCAACTTACCTTGGTTATTTTTACTTTGACGGCTGAGAGATGCCGTAAATATTATGCAAGCCTTACATTAATATTCATGAATTTGACAGAGTGTTGTTGATCAATCATACATCGACGTTGTAAATACAGTGAGAAACCGGGGCAGACAGATAAACCCATTATTACTCCAAAGAGATTTCTCCCCTGCTCTGCTGCAACTTGATTATCAGACACATGGGATCTCTAAACTGGAGAGCCTCTTCATTTGAGTCTTGCAGGTCAGAACAGAAGCATGTTTTCTTGGTGGAGACAACTTTATTGTGAGTACAAGTGAGAATATGCGCTGGAAGCCTCTTAGCTGCTCTACCTGCCTGTGGGCACGCTTTTACCAGTGGCATCCTGTGGTAAATAAGAGATACCTTTATTCCTGCATGAAAAGAAGCAGGCTGTTGAGTGCTTGCTGCAAGATACCACAGGATAAGAGTGTGCCCATGGCAGCTCCCCACACGTTAGCTGAGGTGCTGACAGCTCACGCTTTCACTTAGCCCAGATAATTTCTTCATCTAGGTGCATGAATTTCCAAGGCTATTCCAAACGGGTCATTTTGCACCCAAAAACGCCTGTGGAAAAGATTAACAATGTAACTGTGACTATTTAACAGATATATATGTGAACCATTTTAAAGGGATTTAACCTCATTGATGCTGTTGAAACGTACAAAGACTGCTGCATTTTGGTTGTTCTACCAAAGGTATGAGTGAACAGTGCCTTTCCTACAAGGCACTAGAGTGCCCTGTGAGCTGTTCGTGTTCAGCATTCATAGATTCAAGAACAGGAGATCTAAGCTCTTGTGCAAACACAGTCTCATTTTTCAGTTCCAGTTGTTAGTAAGAGATGCATGGGATAGAAAGGAAGGAGCAGCGTTCACAACTTTCAAATGGTAATACCGTGTGCATACGAAAATGGTGTATGAAAAGTCTTTATTTTGAAATCTTGGAGACCCATGTTTGAAACGAATGGCTGCAAAATAGTCTAAAGAAAAACAGCTTCTGAGTGAGAAAATATTACAGAAAAGGTGGGGTGTTTTTCTGAGTTAAAACCTGGGAGCTGTAGAAGCAGTTATGGGTAGGGAAACGTACTTTTCGTGCCCAAGATGCCGGCGTACGTCCTGGCATTACAGCTTGCCTTGGACTGTGACTGTTGGTACTGAAACACAAGTTACCAATGCCATTCTACAAAGTGAGAACTGTTTTATATTAAAAAAAGATATTGAAAATCAACATTTATCAAGCTGCATAAGTACTATGGTAACTGAGAGACCAAAATATTTCTTCTTTCCTAGATAAGAAAACTCAGCTATCTTGGGCTATACATATGGCAGCCAAGTAACTGTAGTAAATGCTTGATTTTTTTTTTTTTAAAGATAATTTGTGGTCTCCATTACTTTCTAAATTGACTTACCAAATCTTAACTTCAAATAGCTGTGTTTTTTTCTGAACCAAGTTCGGGTTTTCGATCTCTGTATTCTGAGCCATTTTTTCCCTCCTGCTCATATCCCTTTCTCCACCTCCACCAGCTCAGCCAGTGGTTGCAGACACGATCCTTCATTCCCTTTGTCTTTCCCTTGCTCCTGCCAACTCTGCTGTTTTCCCAGACTGTTTTAGCTTGAGAGAACCTCTCAAGATTGGGGTTGGAACTAGGTCATCTTTAAGCAGCCCAAATTTACCAGGTACTTTTTAAACCCCGTAGCTGCTTGTTCCAGTGGAGGCACAGCTTCTGAGGGAAACTAGGAGAAGCAGTGTTCTCCAGCTTGGTGATACTAGACTGGATTTGAAGTATCACTGTTGCTAAAGAACATGGCCATTGGTGCTATTCTTAAAACTAAGAGCCTGAATGGGCCTGAGGATCCCCCAAAAGTCAGGAAACTTGAGGAGTAAAGGAATAGTTTCAGTGTAAACTGACAGAGAGATGTAGAGAGATTTAATCTGATTGTTAGTCTGAGCCCTTGCTCTCCGGTGGACTATTAAATCCTAACTGGTGTTGCTGTAGGTGTCAGGGCTTGTATTAGGGTGATAGCATTTCTTCTGAAGCCTGGGCACTGATCTGCTGGGTGGTCCATGATGAGAAACCCCTCCAGATACTGGAAGGCAAGCGCTTGCTTCAAGAAGATCCTCAGAGAAAGACTGCAGGAAGATTGGGGATACATTGCAAATTGCTGGTCTAAATTATTTCTACATGAAGGAGAAGTTGATTGTACAGTAAAACAGACATCTACATCGATCACCTCTGTAAGGATTAGATTTCCTAGTCTTCATACTCACCATGAAAAAAGGGAAGGGGAGACGGATCCTTATCTTTTTTTCCTGGAGATTATGAGTGTAGGAAGACAGCATATATGAAAAGTGGTTAAATAATCTACTGTAATACTGCAGAATAGTGTATGTAGTAAACTGACAAGAGTTAATTTAACAATATGAAATATTAGACATAAATATTTGATTTTTTCAAAACTTATTTTTTCAAAATCTTGCTGAAACTTTCTACCCTAAAATAAAAGAAAATAATTCTGTAGTTGTATCCCCCAAGCTATATTCCTATGTCCATGTGCAAACAAAAAGGGACACTTAAAACCCACTCAAGATGGAAGCAACCTCTCTAAATAACTGTGCTACCTTCTTATTCTTTTTCTCCTTTGAAATTTCCATGATAGGACTTTTAATATTTCAACCTAATTCAATCAATCTAAGCTATCCAAGCAGAATCGTATTTGTAATGAAAATGGGTTACATTTCTATCTGTTTATTTACTGCGCTCCGCAAAGCTTTGTTAATTCTTTGCCTCTACCAGGGTCCCGGGGGAACGGAGGTATTGGAGTTTTACTGCCGAAGATACTTTGTGAAATGCAATTACCAAAATGTTTTATGGCCGTGTCAGTAGTCTCATTGTCAGTTGTTTGTACGGTGACTGGAGAGCAGCTTCGTCTGTCTGTCTCAATAACCCTACTGAAATGGGAGGAGTAGTCAGCGTGTCGTGTAAAACAAATACCGGAATTTGACAATAGGGGAGTTCAGTGCTGTAGCTGGAAGAGTTATCAGACGTAGCACTTATGGCCTGTAATCTTTAGGATATTGTAGCAGAAACAAAGTCATGCAAACAAAGAGCCCCAGCAGCAGGGAGACAGGTATAAAGCACCCTATGTCCTTTGCTTCTCATTTCAAGCTTAGTGCCAATTGTAAGCTTTCTAACGTTGGCATTCGAGCAGAGCTGGGTCTCAGGTTTTGCTTTTAAAAGGGTAAAGAAGTTTGTAGTGTCCCACGCGTGCAAATGCCTTCTCAGTTTGCTTGCCTTCAGGTAGCTATTCCAAGTGAAGCCCGTGGTGAAGGATGCCCAACAAGGCCTTCGTGTGGAAAATCCCAGGAGCCATGTGAATCCAGCGTGTTATTTAAACGTTTGCTTTATGACATTTCAGTTTTCGTTGATGATTTATGATGGTATTTTTCTTCGTTTCCATCTGGCTCTCCCCTTCTTTGTCCTTCTCAAGGTTACACGTAACGTTTTCTCTTCAGGCGTGCTGCTGCGAAGCAGCAGAAGGCTCTGGATAATGTTGCATAGCAACATAAACTTTAATTTGTGTCAAATGTTTTGGCATTCTCCTGATGTGCATTTTTGTCATTCATTTTTTTCTTCTTTCTTCTCTTGAACTGCATTGTCATGGATCGGGTTGAAACCACGAGTGCATTGTGCAGATTATTTCAGTGGAAGCAGTGCCCAGTGTCCGGAGTTGTCTGGAGTTTTCAGTTCTGTCCTGCAGTAATTTAATGCACCATTAGCCATAAGAAACCTGCAAGAAATGGCGTATGAAAGGAAGATGGTTTCGTTTCTGAGCTATTATATATATTATATATAGCCCAACATTATATTCTCCTCTTGTGATTACTCCTATTTCATATAACACTTGTGTTGGCAACCTGCTCTCCAGTGACACAGCTGCAACTTCATTATCCATTGCTTAGCCAGGGGATAGAGTCTGGCTAATAGATTTCTGTGTCAACAATGACCAAACACCTTGAGTTTAGAAATAAAATGCTCTTTCTAGCAATTGCCTACAAAGCCATTGTTTCAAATCAATTTTGAAGCAGAGGATTCTTACAAGGAGCAGGAATATCTTGGCCATTTCTGGAGAGTGCCTGGGTAGTGCTGATGGAAGTGAATGTAAAGAATTACGGTCAGTTGAGGTATGTGCTTGAACAGCTCTCACGAGAACATCCAACCTATGAAAAATGAGGTAAAACTGAGAAATTAATACTTTACTTACCCACTGGTTTCATTATCATAAGGATGGATATTTATGAGTAAGTGAAGGCACAGCAACTTGAGTAGGACGGATTAGCTTGTATGAGTCTGTTATACATGATTTGGGTAAAAAGATGGGCAAGTCCTTCCTTCCCATGGTGAAATACGTTTGCCACTGAGCTCAGGCAGCAGCATGCGGCGTTTTGGTGGGGGCTGAACTGCCCGGTGGGAGGTGACAGAGAATCTCAAGAGGTATGCAGAGGACAGAGGGGGGACAGGCACAAATTGCAACAAGAGGCATTTTGATTAGGTGATGGGCATGTTTTTTTCATCGTGAGGGTGGTCGTGGATTGCCCAGAAGGGCTGAGAAAACTCCAGCCCTGGAGAACTGCAGCTGCCTTGGTTATGAGTCTGCAACCTGATGCAGCTTCAGAGCCAGCTGTAACTTTGAAGCTGGCCCTGCTTTGGGCAGGGTGGAGACCAGCTGACCTCCAAAGGTCCCCCCCCCTTGAAGTATTGTATGATTTTTAACCCATTCTCCAGATAAATATTCAAAGACCTAGGCTTGTTTAAATCGGTCCATGTTGAAGCCCACGTAGGCATCTTTGCTGTTGCTGTAGGCTAGATAATATCAAGTTTATTGCAGGGCCTCTTTAATATTTTTTCAGTTACTATTATTATTTTTAATATGTGCAGATCCGTGGTTGCACTGTGGGCATGGTTTTGGTGTTCCTGCTTTCCTTTGCTTTTGCATTCTTTGCATAGAGGAGTTCTGTAGGAATATATAAACATGAAAATATTTCTTTGATAGATAGGCTTTGATATGGAAACACTCTGTTTCCCCTCTCAACACGTAACGGATACGGGCAAGGAATGTGTTTAACCAAAATCTTTATCTAAGACATTCCAAAGAAATGTCTCAGATATCTTCTCCGCAGTTTGCTCCTCGCAGTACTTCGTTTCACTGGTAGTCCCGGAGCCCCAGATAAATTCTGCGCTCCTTGTTGCTATTGGAATTTCTGGTATCTGAAGCTAATGACTATTTTGACCATAGCAGTTCAGCAGCTAGGAAATAAAGAAGCCCCTACCATTCTCTGACACCATGGTTTGTGATGGAGCATTTAATTTCCATTGCTCAGAAAGATGCAAAAGGCTTTTTTTGCTCTCAAATAGTGGCACACGTTTCTATGTCTCTGTATACATTTCATATCAAAAATATTTTTATAAGAAGCAAGCGTGGAGACAAAAATAGTCTTAGCACATATTTATTACTATATTAATAAAAACGTTTGTATGCATCACTGCTGTGAGTGCATTCGAAAATGTTTTTGTTGTCACCGGTATCCCTCTGGTGATTATCAAGTATGCCAGTGAAGCATTTTAAAGGTAGAAATCTGGCAACACTTAGTTGTGAAGTTTTACGTGTCCACATTTGTTCGTATTTTCATTGTTATCGCATAGTGGCTCTTGGACTGTTTCTAAATTATTTTTTTTTAGTTTAGTTTTAAAAGCTTTCCGTGGTATTTTTTTTGGTTCCTGTGTTGTCATGTATTTACTTAATTTGTTTGCCTCTGTTTTCTTTTTCTCCTCTTTAGATTTAAACAAGTTTTGATTTCATTTAATGAGTGCTACTTCAAAACATTTTTGCAGTCCTTTTTCACTGTCTTTTTAGTCCATGTGCTGTAGTGATCCATTTTATATTTGGGCCTTGCTCAATTTGATAATACCTGTAGAAACATTATTGGTTGGGATGAAATGATATCTTGTTGGGATTTGTTAACGTTAGTGCTTTGCCAGGTAAAGAATTTCAGTGGTATAGAGAAATAGTGGAAAAAAACAGTATGAGTTACACATTTAGACAGATAATATAATGTTTTTTTTTGTGAAGTTAAGGCTAACTCAGCTGAAAAAATGAGTTGGGAGTGATGCTGTGTGATCAGAGCAGTGAGTCTGATAGGAGTTCACACTATGCAGGGGTCCTAAAGAGAAACAGATGTGAAGATCTGCTCCTCTTCGTGGTTCATTTCTGTCTACTGCTTTGGTATCAGAAAAATGTTGACCAAATGGTTTTCTGAAAAAGGAGAGGGAAGTGATGATAACACATTTTCTTTATGTATTTCAGTATGTGGAAGAAAATGAAATGGAAGTGATAATGGTTAGGAGTTTTGCGGTACATGGTAAAATCTTTAAAGAAAGATTTTTTTTTCAAATCCTACAATCAATTGCTATCAAAAGCAGTAGTAGCAGTAAGCAATATTTATCTGAAGAGAATGTCTGGCTTTGAATAGCATTGGGTGAAAACAGAAACGTGCCTACGTTTCCTTGCAGATGAGAAGAGCAAAAGCCCTTTTTTTTTTTGCAAATTTATGTGAAAACTCTGCAGCTCCCTCTGCATTTTGAACTTTATGGCTCAGTGGTCTTCCGAGCAGTGCCCATGCTGTGGAACGGTGTCATCTTCTTTGGGAACATTTCTACATTTCTTCTCTAATTTTTTTGCTAGTGAATTGAAAGTGCATCTATGTGTGACACTGTGCTGTCTGCAATTTTTTAAATGATTAAGACTTGGACCTTATCACAAGCCAGTTTTCTTTAATTGTGGGGAGAGCTTTTATTTAGAAGACTTGCAATATCTCTTACAATGGAAGCCTCCTAATTTCAGCTCGTTCTTTGTCCAGTGATACATTCCAAAAGGGAAACACATTTGTTTGGATATAAACAATACAGAATGGTGTATGGAAAGTGGCATGTCCCTGCGGAGGTTTTCTCATAGGAATGCAATTCTGCACCAAATCTCTTAAGAATTGTGTCACCACTGCACTCAAGGAGATAACAACAATAACCATTAAAACCGAAGCGTTGCCATCTATTGTTCAGCTGTTGTTCCTGTTTTGACCCATTACTCTTTCAAGACGAGATGGCTTCTTTTCCTTCACCTTTCTTCTAGTCCCCTGCCTAAATGTTTAAATGGGGAGCCCATTGATTCACATGATCTGGATGTCAATGAGGATTCATTTCTTGTATTATTTATAAAAACATGCCTGTTAGCACAACGCTGTCAGTCCTCTCCCACCAAGCTCCTCTAATTGCTTTATTCCCACTGTCCCCGTGATGCAGAGAAGTAAATACCAGTATCTATTCTCAGTGCTTCTACAGGACCCATTAAATCATAGTCATCTACATCCACTTTTTTTTGCAGATATTTCAGGTTTTTGCTCTGGTTGCTGTTGACCTTGCTCCTTTTTTCGTGTGCTCTGTAGACAGTCAGACCTCAACCGCGTTTCTCTGCAGGGATTAGCCTGTTCATTTTTATAGCTGATCTTACACGTGAGACCCCGAACCCGTACTGTTTCGGTAGTTTCTATAGCAACTGAAGATGTGGAAATGCAGCAGTATCACTTCGCTTCGCAGCTGGGGTTTTTGTGTTCCCAGCAAGAGGGGAGTTTTAGGAAAATAGGGGGTGTTTTAATTGGGACGTAACTGGTTCAGAAGGGGAGTCGTTGTTGGATTACCTCACCTTCGACAGAGGAGTTAGTTAAGGATTTTAAGTAGGGTGTCTCAAACTTTTTTGAGACGTGATTTACTCTTGGGTGTCAATTTGGATCTTATAGCTGCTTGGGCCTTTTTCCACCTAAAGTGAAGTTTTCATCATCACATGGGTAACAGTGAGGTTTGTTTCTGTAACTTGAAGTGTGCTTATGACCTTCACGTACTCAGAACGTACCTGAGGCATGGAGCCAGTTCATTTCTCTGATTTTTGCAGTTGTCCAGTAACTATATTAGAGACTGTAATAGGCTCTTTAATAGGCTCTTCAGTGACTATCTCTGAGGAAAATGTTTTGTCACTTACAACTCCTACATACCCAGAGGTGAGACCAACACTCTTGGTTCTCCAAAAAGCAGAAGTTGTTCACGTTCCCTTCAGCAGTTCTCTCTCCTACCTCATGACAGCAATGAGGTTCTCTGATACCAAATTAAAACCCATGAAATGACACAGTTTTGTCCCCGTTCCTGAGCACCTGAAGGTCTGCCACCCTGCCTTGGTGTTGCCAGCGAAGCCAAGGCCTGAGGTCCTCGTGGTGTAGCCTGCATGTCGTGAAGACACCGGGGAGGTGTGCGTGTGGGGTTACTGCTTGGTATTTGAGCCATCATTATACAAAAACAACCACAAAATGCACAGCCTATGCTTTGAGCTCCTTTGAAGTGGTTTATTTCGGCTAAATAAAACTCTGTGGGCACAGGAACTGGCTATCTCGTGTCTCATCTCAGGAAGGCGTGTCCTACCTATCGGGGCAGCGCTCCTCTTCATGTGGCTCGGTGTTCCTGC
The DNA here is from genome assembly GCF_964035555.1 of Netta rufina. NCBI lineage: Eukaryota > Metazoa > Chordata > Aves > Anseriformes > Anatidae > Netta > Netta rufina. Next base: position 73,680,279 of record NC_140125.1, on the reverse strand, counting down.
AGTTCAAATGCTTTTCTAACCAGAATGGCCATGATTACCACGAGGAACTTCCAAAGTTATAATCTATTAGTGGCTGATAAGAAAAAAAAAAAGAAAAGGTTGATGTACTATGTGGGAAATAAGAAGCAGGTTTGGATGTGTCCTCCTGGCTTAAGGCCTCTCAGCTGCCATGACAGGAGCTGTTGCGAGACAGCGGCCTACAGGCCAGTTTTAGATTTTAAGTTTTATCTTAGCACAACTCCTGGTGTTATACAGTTTATTTCTCCCAACAAAATTCTTTGATAGAAAAAAATCATTAGAAATTAGTGCAATAACCACTTTCTTATCAGCTCTGTTTATTTGAAAAATAAATCCATTTTGTAGTTCCTAGAATCCAACCCTGAATCTGAAGGTCTCTACAAGTGGTTTTAACTTCTACTCAAGTCTCAAACAAGGGTGCTGGGTAGGAGTTTAGGGAAGAATTTTGATGAGGGAACTGAAATTTTGCTGCCTTGGTTGGGACAATTAGAGCTGTGTGATTCCTAACAGAGATCATGTCTTACAAACCTGTGTACTTCCACTGCTGCAGAATGGGATTGCTCTGCTCTCCAGAAGATTGAATCTAGCGTAATACATAAATATAAAAACCGAGTTTGACCAGTTGCCTTGAAGTGCTTTATTTCATTATCTTTAAATATTGCTGACAGCAAGAATCATCTTTATGTTCCCCAGGTCTGCTGGTGACAGATGACTCAAGATAAGTTAGCAGAAAAGCCCTTCCTTTTTTAAATTTTTATTATTGATTTACCAATATTAACCTATTTCTAAGTGATCAGTGATCCATCAGGGTTAATCAACTCAAGGAAAGGAGTGTCTAATGAGTAAACTTCTAGTAGTTAATTTGAAGAGTGTTAACTTACAGGTAATTAAAATACCTGTTGCATTCTCCAAGAAGGGAGTGCATTTTCCCTCAGGAAATTATCCTGAGATTTAAAAAGCAAACAAACAAAACAAAACAAAGCAGCAGGTAGTGTTCATTTTTAAAGTGAGGAGGAGGGCTGAGGCATCTGGAGCAGGGTTAGAAGGAGAGGGAAAAGAGAAACCATGGTTGGAGCCAGGGAAGAGGCTCCAACCCTGGCACCGGGCAGGGGTGGGAAGGGGGAACAACTTCACGGGGCCAGATAGTTAGGAGAAAGAATAACTGAAGCAGAAGTGCTGAAGTAGTGCTATCTTTGCTTTTGTGGGGGCAAAAGGAGCTTTTTTGTTGTTGTTGTTTTAAAAAAATCATAATAAATGTAATAACTTGCTGCATGCAATTTTGAGCCAAACTAGCAATCCTAGTTTGACTGCTTTATTTCAGGTAAATGATGGCAAACATTAGGAATTGAGAAGTGAGGTCGGATTCTGATGTCTCTTTCTGATCCTTGAACAAATCCTGTTTGAGCAGACCTCTTTGGGCACTAGAGACTGTAGATTGTGTATTAAAATATAATTAATGGTTGTATGAAAACCTTCCAAAAGTTCTGCTTTGAAAGTTTGTGTATCTCTTCATTCAAACCACTTAATGTTTTCAATCTTGTTCACTTTTTTACAGCTGTTAGCACAATAGGGCAAAAGCTTCCAAGGAATGCCTGTTGATGTTTGAGGGAATCTAGATCCTAAATGCAGAACAAATGCTGTGATGCCTTGTGCAGATTTTATGTGGTGTTCACAAACAGCTTGTTGGGAACAACGGTAGATTGCACAAAATGCCCGTAAAGATTTTGTTCTACCTGTAAATATTTCTGTCTACAGTGCAAAAAAGCTCCTGGATGTAGCTGTGTTATATTCTTGTTTTAAGTGAATTCTCATTTCAGAATCTCTCAAATTATCTCTCTAAATTCACATGAAATCAACTTTGTGGAAAAAAAAAATGGTTTTGCCAAGGTCATTTTCTAGCATTCATACATTTCAAGCATACTAAGATTTGGCATAATTTTCAATAAGCTATACTGGCAGAAGTAATTCCTCCTGGATTATGGATGTATAGGATAAACATTACCTGGTATAAAATTGTCCTGTAGAATAAAGTCTCACAAATGAACCTGACCATTCGGGTAAAAATGGGAGTGAAAATTTAAATAAAGATTGCAATTCTTGCTGTGAAACGTTGAAGTACTTCACAGTTTTTCTAATTGTGAAATTGGTAGCTAGGAATATAAACCAAATGTCAGCAAAACTGATGTGTAGTAATTTTAGACATCTAAAAGTACTTAGAGAAATGTTTATTTTTCACTTACGCACATGCTTATTTCTGTAAAATAAATACACGTGTTGTTGTTATTCCTAAAGGTAATCATCAAAAGTTGGTCAACTAAATATTCTGCTTTTGGTTTTCCAGAAACCAGCAAACATTCTGGTAATGGGTGAAGGTCCTGAAAGAGGAAGAGTCAAAATAGGTAAACATCCTGAGAAAGTTTCATTGCACAGCTAAGATTAGTTACTATAGGATTGCTATTTATATATTGTGTTTGTCCTGAACTATTTTTATATAAACATCATGCATATGTTTGCAGAGGTCCAGAGATTTGCTGTGGAAAAGGTTATTGGGTATCAAGGTAGAAAACCACAGTAATTGTGATGGATTTTATCCAAAATCTAATTACCTGTGCAGAACTTAAGCCTTAGTCATATGGATATAAACTTTTTTTTTTTTTAATAAAGCATGTGGCAATCATCAAGAAAGTAGTAATATACTGGAACCTCTTTTCTATGCATTTACTTCTGTCATATTTCAAAATGTTCAGTTAACCATTTTGTATTCATATACTTGTATTAGGATAGGTAACTGCAAGAAAAACATACATGGCATTTCATAACTTTGGAAGCAGAAAGATAGAGGTGAAGTTTGGGTAAAAGATAAGTTTCAGATTTGGATAAAATGTGTGTTTTTGAATACACACACACATTCTGTATTTTCCCTTCTAGCATTTCTTAATGTTACTTACAAGGATGTTTCTAGAGAGAATTTTTGGTTTATATAAAATCCCTGCAAACATTTCAAATATCTCTCTGTAGCTGTGTACACTAGCTAATTTCATTGATTTCTGTTTATTCTGATTCTCTGAAAGGGAAAATATTTTTTTCCTCATCTTGCAGGCGGTCCATCCAGATCAAAGATGAGGCAAAACAATCTATGCTGTAGTTATTTTGTTTTTGCACTTTAGATCAGCACGTAGCAGTCACAAGGCATATCATTTCAGAATAGCTTTGTATGTATGAAAGAGAAAAGGCACGCTGGATTTAGAGACCTGATCCTATTGAATTTAGTTAGGCAGGTTTCTATTTCAGTTCTATTTAAATAAATGGGCATCTGTGTTATGAATAGTTTTAACAGTGCCATGGTGGAAGCACTTAAAAGTTAAATGTTTTCCTTCATAGTCTTATAAAGGAAGTAAATGGAATTTAGCTTGAGATAAATTTGGCCCAGTATTGTTATGAGTAATGTGTTGGTTACTTAGAAACTTCAATTTGTATGTTCTAATGTTTTGGAGCTTTTTTTTTTTCTTCAAATAGTCTTTTTGCAATATTGTTAAATTCTGACTTGCTATTTATATAAAAATTGTAAATGTTCTGTTTTTGTTTTGCATTTTCCAGCTGACATGGGTTTTGCCAGATTGTTCAACTCACCTTTGAAGCCATTGGCAGACTTGGATCCAGTTGTGGTGACATTCTGGTACAGAGCTCCAGAGCTGCTGCTTGGGGCCAGACATTACACAAAGGCTATTGGTAAGTTCTGGTGTAAGAATGAGGCTTACCTGTTAAATTTTTATTGGAAGGTGGCCTTATAGTAGATATGATGATCAGCTGACCAACTAATTTTTTTTTTTTTTTCCCTGATGTAGCAGTAGATATAGAGTGGTTAGATCCAATTTATAGTGGATAGATCCAATCTACAAAAAATTAACCCAGATCAAAAATTTTTGAAAAGTCAGTGCTTTTATTTTTTCAATATGAGTTAAGATTAATGATACATATTGTAAACGTATTTTGTTCTTCATTTTTTTTATTAAAATATTCTTTGGATTGGTCTATATGGTTTTCTGTTATGGACTTGAACAGTCTTCTAAAATCTTCAAAAGGGAAAGAGTTCGGCTCTTTAAATGGTTTTCATCTAGAGTGCTACATATCCAGATGCTTCAGTGAAGTGGATGGCTTCATAAAGGGAAGGGCAGTCTCCTGCAATGTGTGCAGTCTGCAGATCACTCATTCCTGAGGTCTTCTGAAGCTCCATGTTTAGGAAATGCTGGTAGCTAGGTTCCCATCTTTCTCCCTACTTCGTAGGTTCCAGAAGCACAATCAGCCTTAGTGTCCAAATATTCAGAGAATAAAAACACTGAGATGCACAGGAGGTATCCTGTTTGTGCAGGTGAGTGTATCAGAAGAGAACTGCTAAGGAAGCAGTGTCCCTCTGTTGAAAGAAATCATTCCTGTTTGTACAGGGTCACTAGCATCACCCTGCAGCCAGGGTCCTGGGTGTCACCACTCTGTCACCACACTCTGGGGCTCTGCCTTTGTTGAGGCCTTTGATTTCCCAGTGTATCTTCTCCAGTGGGTGCTGGAAATGGAGCCTTGCAGTGTGTCCCCCTGCTCCTTCCTGAGCGTTGCACAATCCCTCGTTGTCTGGAGCAGATTTTTAGGGCCTGCTTTGCGTCTGCCACCATGCAGACCAGCCAGCTGACCTCTAAAGTCTGTTTGATGCACCTTGTATTGGGTGAAAACAGTTACTAAGAGCGTTTAAAGAAAATATCATTAGAATTACTTTAATGCTTATAAATTAATGAGATACTTTAACTGCCCTGCCCCTGTTGATCTTGTGAAACATTGATGTGAGCTGGTTACTGGCTGATCTGTGTGCACGATAGTGATGAGTTACCTTACCTGGCAGTTACCCATTTTTGATAGGTAGTGTATTGTTTGCAGGTTTGGTGAGTAACATTATCTGAGGATCTCTGTTTGAAGAATGAATTAGTATAATGCCATTATCTTGTTGTTGTTTATTATTATTATGTCTTAAGTTGCTTGGTTCTTGTCCTGAGGGATTTGCAGTCTATACTATAACACAGACCGGAGTCCCTGTGAAATTTTGGAGGTTAATGCTACTTCAGAGTGTTTTTTCTTAGCAGTTTCTTATTTCTAAGGCTTGTATTTCTTGTAGCAGACCCACACCCGTGAATCTCCAAGAGGGGTGTGAATGGGTAATACACAGCATGCAGTGTGGTATTGAGGGCATTCAAAATGGCTTGGGTAGCAAAGTAAAAAAATATGGAAATGGAAATGAGGAGAGCTGCAAGGTAAGGTTTGTGTGTTGAATAGAAGATGAGAAGAGTATATGACAAAAGAGAATAAGAAAAAAAGATGAATAGGGGCTATCTGTCTGCAGCTTTAAGTAAAGGGGAGAAGTTAGTAACAAAATGACAGCAGTGATGTTAACGCGCTTAATGAGTCTAGACTTGTATTTTGCTTCTGGCATTATGTGTACTTATAAAATGCAGACTTAATAAGCTAATCACACTAGTGAGAGTTGCAGTTTAACGTGAAGGTTTTTGGCAGAGGATGCAATTCTTAAAGCTCTCTTAAATCTCCATGCAAGAAATACAATTTTAACATCTCTTAAAATTTACATGATCCTCAGGAGCTCTAATGTATCACTTTGCGTAATTGTTCATAAATTATATAAGACTAATTTAACTGCTGTTCAGTTTAACATACTCATTTAAAAGAAATGTGATTTGATACAGCAACTTACGAAAAGGTAAATGGCAGGATACTCGGCATCATTTATTTTACATAGCTGTTTTCATATGCCTTATGTATAGTACCAAAAATTGTATAAATATAATAAATATCAATAAAATCAGGCTAAAAGCACGGTCATATCTACTTTGGTCTATTCTTTTCCAGTGTTGTCACTGTGAGAAATGCTTTTGTTTGAATTTACAAGGAATGCATTGTCATCGGTTCTCTACGGCAAAACACTGAACATTGTCCCGCACAGTTGCTACACAATTCAGACGTTTGCATGATTTTTACTGGCTTTTAGTTTTATTTTTTTTTTGGTGTATTTTCTATAGTCTTTATCTCATACTCCTCTTTATTGTAGCTTCACATATAGCGTGCATACCAGCGGGTGTGCTTCTGAAATTATTGGTATTCATAATATCCTGGACACTGCCAGCTATAGTGTCCAGTTTGTTTCTATTCTTGTATGAAAGCCTTTGTATATGCTTGCTTGCATCTAAATAATTATTGTACGTGATCAAAGAATGAAAACAATTTGACTTTGGTTGTGTTTTATGGACCTGATGTCAGTTACGTTTTGTGGATTTAACTCTGGGGAAAAATTGGACTCAATACAGTCTGTATAGAAATAATTAGGTATTACGCAAAATTAAGTGGTAGGGTTTTTACTGACATTTTTCCCTTTATTTAGCATGTCCCTTCATCCTCATGAAATATTGTACTTTTCCTGTTCAGCAAGCAAATAAATGAAGTTGTTCTTAACAAGTATAACATCATATTTTGAGGAGGGAGACCCAGGAGTCAGGAAAGTACTGTTGCTAAAAACAGAAATATCTTCCACTTCCTGCATGTTAAAAGGATAGTACAAAGTCTATGTTAGTTTCATGGGGAATAATACGAGTTTCCTGAACTGTGAACATTTATAATCTAAGCCCTACTTGTTAATAAAGTTTCCTCTATAATCTGCTACCATAGTTACAAGCAACTAATTTACCAGAGGTATGCAAACTGGGAGAAATGGTGTTGTAGAAGTCAAGGTTCACTTTCTATTCTATTACCACAATATAAATGTGTACGAAATTTATTGTAGCCTGTGGAAGCCTTGGTTTGAATTTCCAGCATTCAAAAAGCACCATCATTCAAAAGCAGAATCTGTTCCCATATGTTCATTAGATCCTACTGCTCCGTACAATATGCAGAGAAAAGCAACTTGAACAAACTTCAGGTGAAAGCACATGACCTGGAAAATATAAAATGCTTGTGATCATGGGAAAATATAAACTGCTTGTGATCATGGAAACATTAATAAAATTACTGAACTCTCAAAAATTCTGCAGTACAGCAGAAAATGTTGTTATGTTGAAAAATACTAAAGAAAAAAGGTTGAAGCTTCACGGTTCAATACTCCTTTCATTGATGGGCAAAGACTTCTGCAATACGATTTTAAGGAAAAATAAAGGAAATGATTGATGCAAAATGAAGGAGAGAGTAAACTGGCTGTCAGGTTGAAAAGTGACATTAGTCAGAGTTTTTGCATTCTGGGCATATCAAAATAGGCAAGAAAATGACTTCGCAAGTAAAATAAGTAAGGACTTTTCTATCATAAGCTTTTAAGAAAGCATATAAGTCTCTACTGTGATTCATTCTGGGACATCTTATAGCATTATACCAAGCAAAGAGCACGGTTAGGGCTTGTTTTTATCAAGTTGCAGCTTGTATAGTTAGCAGTGCTATCAGGTAACATCATCTTACCTTTCCTTATCACTTGCCCTAATTAATGAATTAGTATATTTGATGAATGGTATCGACTTACAGAATTTTAGATAGTTTGGATTTTGTTGTCAAAAAAGTTCTTCAGCGTGATCCCTCAACCACCCCTTTGGTAAGACTAAAACACTGTCCTGCCCCAGAGAAGGATGGGGTTGTTTATTATGAAAAACCAACCTGAGAACCCGAGGTATCTCTTCAGCTTAGTTCCCTTTCCTCACTTGTCTAGATTGTAAGTCAGCAGGGCCATGTGGCAACTGTGTTTTCCAGCCCAAGCAAGATTTGCATATAGAAAAGCTGTAATGTAAAGCTTGGGCTGCACGCTGTCACCTTGTTCTGTTTCCAGACTGACATCTGGATATGGAAGCTGGAAATGTGGGAAAGGTAGAAGCGGGTGTCTGAATGCCTCAATCATCAGAATGAGCCCTATCTGGGAAATCTTGGTGAACCAGAAACGACAAATGGGGCCAACCAGAAGACTGAGGAGTCTTTAGGAAGAAAAAGATTGCAGGAGGGGGGTTCCCCACCTTTGGTCTGTGGGCCATAGGAGTATGGGGAGTGCTTTTAAATGTCCCTGAGGTCATTTAGAAGGGCAAATCCATAGCCAGTTCTGTTTGCTGCAGAGGGATCTGCATCCTTGTTTGTTAAAGACTTTCATTTTGGGGGAAAAGGGGTTGTTGGAAAACTAGAAAAGAAAAAGAGAAGTTTAGAAAATACTCGATTTACGTGCTCTGAAAAGAAAAACTCAGGATACACTAGGAAAGGGAGCCTTGTTCATGCCCTAGGCAACGTTATACGACATGGGAAGTAATTGGATTCAGATGATATTTTGTGGTAAACTTATTTTGGCATGCGGTAAACTTTCTTCATTTTGATTATCACCGTTGTTCTCATTCTTTTTTCTGAGAGGCAAAACATTTGAATACCGAAGATTAATTGTTGCTCTCTTATCTAGTTATTGCAGGTACTAGATGATTTACTGCTGGTTCTTTCCTCTTGCTTGACAGTGATCTCTAAAATAGTATACACTTTGTCAAAAAAAAAATTAAAAAAATAAAAAAATCATTTACTATCCTCCACAATCTTACCATAGCCATCACCTAAAAAAGTGAAGCTTTGTATAGGGTCATTAGGTTATTTGAGTAAAACATTTGAAAGCTACATTAATTAGTATTTTATGAAACTTGAGATGCTGACAGCATCCTAAGGGATATCATCCACAGGTTTGATATACAGCTCAACACGTTTCAACTGTTTTGAGATCCAGCATACAAGTTCTTCTAACTGCTCTGTTGCTCTCATGTGTATTATATATTCTCAAAGATACTGATGTTTAGAAATAAGCTGGTAAAGCCTGTGGCAGTTGTCAACTCCGAAGAGCCTGGGATATGTGTTCAAGTGTCCACTTGCTTAAGAATTAGGAGAATGAGAACTGACTCTCAGTGCAGTGGGTCAGACCGGTCTCTGATGTAAATCCAGGGGACGTTCTCTAATGTGGGGCAGACAGAAGGTTTGTCTTGTGGGACAAAAAGCTGGGTCTCAGGGGACATGGATTTAAATACAAATTCAGTCCCAAGTGTTGTGTGTAGGTCACGCCATGTCATTTAATCCATCCGCCGTGCTGCTCCATTATCTATAAAACGGGGATGCTACTTCATGGTAGCTTCCTGAAGATAGAACCAGTTAATGATAATAGGGAGCTCCTATAAAAGTGTTATCAATTTTTTGGTTGTTGTTAACTTTGTAAATTTTTTGTAAAAATTTGCCTGAGAAACTGGGATGTTATTTAGCATCTGTTAAGAAATACACACATTATGGACTTATTAATAAAAAACAAGCAAAGAAATCCCACTGAATTGTCAGTCACACCTTGAATCTGCCAATTATTCTGATTTAGATTGCTCTATAAATTAATCTAAAAATTTCTACCTGTGGTCACCCTATACTTTTTTTATATGTTTATGATTCTCTCCTCTCCTTCAAAATGTTTGAAGGGAAAAAACAGATGCTTTAGGCTTTTTGTTCAATACTTTGGCAGATTTGCTATTGCATGGTGATTATTCTGACTTAACCGTATGTGGATTATTTTAGAGTAGGAGAAATAAAATAATAAAATAACAAATATTTAGAAGGCAGAATATCTTTTGTAGCGATAACTTTGTTGAGAAACCACTTTCAGCAAGAGATGCCTTCAAACATCCAGCTATGCTTAGCACTGTGTACATCAAAAATTGACATTTGTGGGCCAAAAAACCCTCCTTGCCCACAGCAATCTGCCCATTTCTTTTTCTTTCTAATTTCTTTTCCCCTCAGCCTGTCGGTTTCATGTTCTGCCCAGCTGTTAATAATCATGGGGCCTCAGGAGCAACCCTTCCCTTCCCTTCCCTTCCCTTCCCTTCCCTTCCCTTCCCTTCCCTTCCCTTCCCTTCCCTTCCCTTCCCTTCCCTTCCCTTCCCTTCCCTTCCCTTCCCTTCCCTTCCCTTCCCTTCCCTTCCCTTCCCTTCCCTTCCCTTCCCTTCCCTTCCCTTCCCTTCCCTTCCCTTCCCTTCCCTTCCCTTCCCTTCCCTTCCCTTCCCTTCCCTTCCCTTCCCTTCCCTTCCCTTCCCTTCCCTTCCCTTCCCTTCCCTTCCCTTCCCTTCCCTTCATTTTCACAGAATCACAGAATTTCTAGGTTGGAAGAGACCTCAAGATCATCGAGTCCAACCTCTGACCTAACACTAACAGCCCCCACTAAACCATATCCCTAAGCTCTACATCTAAATGTCTTTTAAAGACCTCCAGGGATGGTGACTCCACCACTTCCCTGGGCAGCCCGTTCCAGTGTCTAACAACCCTTTTTTGCCCACTTTCTCTTCATACTCAGTTTGTATGTGTCAGGATAAATTGTGATTCCTTGGAATGTACAGCGAGCACATTGTTCCTTTAATGTATATATGGACAGGGGAATGGGTTGGTGCAGGATCAAGCTTGCATCTTAGAAGAGATTGGCACTGCTTTTTTTTTTTCCCTTTCTTTACAAGACAGTGCACCAAAAGCTAATCTTATTTTCTTAAATTAAACACAAGGTTTTCATTTAAAGATCCAACAGGATGTCTGTTACAAAACCTGGTTCTGTAAACATTTTCCTCTAGCTAACTAATACAGTAGTGAAGGCTTTTAGTGTGCCCTATCTACTGCCAAATCCAGACAGTTCATTCACAACAGTTGGTTTTCAGACGTTCAATCTACCATCGTAACTAGGTGAATCCTTGCGGTGCGGGGGGATATTTTGGTAAATTCATCGGTTTGGTCTTCAGGCACAGCTATTGCAGCAACATGAACTGAAACTTGCAGCACGGCAGCGCTGATTCAGCAGAACGACTCGTTACCAGGACAGTTGGGATTGCTTCACAAGCAGACGCCTTGGCACTAGCTGTGACTGACAGCAGAATTGCATTTCACAGCCGTTCGCTTCGTTGCCTGGCCAATATAGGGGCTTATAATTATGTAGGAGTGATTCCCAGTGCCTTATTAGAAATAGCTGTGAGGTTGGGCTCCTTAGAAACAGAAGCGTTAAGGGATCATGAGGGGTTCTGTTGGGAAGGAAAAAGGGGCCTCTCCGGGCATCTAAGGGGCAAGACTCCTTCATGTGCAGTCCCTGTTGACTGAAATAAGGTAGGCATCAAAACCTTTAGTGATTCCCAAAAAAGACTGTCTTGCCTTGTGAATGGAAGAGGTCATGAAAATACTCTTCACACATGTTCCTTGTAATAACTCAGAGTACCGGATAGCAGGGCTTTTGCTCGTCTTATGTTAGCACTAGAAGATGTCGACATGCCTGACCTAGTAAAAATAGTCGTAATAGTTACTGACACAAACCAAATGAGAGGACACAACAGGCCATAAACTCCTTGTCCCTCTGCATTTTAGCATGGAGTTCACCTCCAAAGAGCCCCATTGTGAACAGAAAGCTGGTTTGTTAAGATACTCTGATACAGAATTCTGCATTTAATTAGGCATGAGGAAAAAAAAGAAGTGTATTTCCCTTTCAAAGAGCACGTACTGCTGTCTTGTCATCCACTGCAGTTCAGGAGAGCGCAGAAAACGGCAACAATCCTCTAATGTGCTATGCTATTTGTGCAGTAGAGATTGCACAGGATTGGAGACGTTACCTACAGCGATGGACTAAGATGGAAAAAAGTGGAGTGGGAAATGGAAATGAATGGTAAAGCCCCATAATTAGGAGTCAGGAGTTCCTGGCCTTCCAGCCCTGTGACCAGGTGACACCACTGAGCATTTTTGCATGGGATGAAGCGAACGTGCAAAACTGTGGGTGTTCCCTGAAAAGCTTTGTAAATGCTGTTTTACCAAACGGTGGCAAATCTTGCCAGTCCTTAATTCTTTCCTACTTCCTTTACTTGCTGCGCTTGTTTGAGATTTGGTAGGGGGAAGCAGCCCTCGGGCTACAAAGCTGCCCTTTGTGTCACCCGTTACACTTCTCCTCCTTTTGATGAGTTGTCGCTAAAAGAACATTTTTCCTCTGCTTTTGTTTCCCCGCGAAGCTTTGGCAGCCTGCCCGCGTAATGCTTGGACCCCGCGAGGTGCAAGCACTGCAGTTGCTGGAACAAAAGCAGCAGTACGTGCTTCGCTACGTCTTGGAGGTACCGTAGCTGGCATAAAAATCATAGCCCTCTGCCTTCTCTGACGCATCCGAAGGCTTAGGATTAGGGAGAAAACAAGGCTGTAACACGCTGCCCTCCCCAGAGCTCAGCACTTGCCCCAGTGACCTAATTCCCTGCCCTGCATCGGAAGAATATTGGTAAAAGTTCAGGTTTTTTGCTTTGTGCTGCAACTGCTGCTAAGTTTGCCTTTTTGCCTGCCTCGAGGATGCCTGTCTGCAGCAGGACATGGATTGCACAAGGAAAACAGAAAGTTGCATAGAAATTCATAAATCTGGAATTTCTATATTTTGGGATGTGAATGTCTGTAAATTAAAATTTAAGTTCTTTAATGTGGATTCTTTGCAGTTGTGTTTTTGCTTCACAAAAGGACTTACTGGTGCCCCTCGTCTTACTGCCACTCCCCATACTAAGTCTACTATAGCTGTGTTGTCACGCTTACTGTAATAAGTTAAGTGTAGTCTTGCCAATTAATATGTCTAATGCACGGCAGAAGCCTGAAGTCGTATGACCCCAGGTTCTTCATTTAATACAAATATACTGAGGAATAGAAATTTAAGTGGGAGAATAAATAATCTGACAATTTAAAATAATACAGTATAAACTTCTGTTTTTCAGTGAAGTTCTGTTGCAGTGCTGGTTGTTAAAGATCAGTAAGATGTTGCCTAACCTGTAAACAAACGATATCCAATTTCTGACCCTTTGCTCACCACCTGACACAGTTTTTTTTGCTTCCCTCGGAAAAATCTGTTGCGTTTAAATGCTCGACCCATTATCAGTTCTTCCTAGGTGTCAGATTTAAGACTAGTGACCTCTCTTTCCTCAGCCTTCTATTTTGCTGACTGAAGTTTAAGTGAAATACACAAAAACTGAGACCTCTTCGTAAGAAAGAGAAGACCCTTTTTGTGTGTGCATGTGATAGAAACAGGTATTCACCATAATCGAGAAAAAAAAAAAGAGAAATTCTCTTTAAAAATGTATTATTTCTTCTTAAATCTAATGTCTAGGCATTTAAAATGAGGCTAAAAATGAATGAACTCTTACAGGGTCTCTGTGCTCGTAAGTACAGTGGAATAGGGGAAGTGTGGCTCAAGTGGTATAGGGGAAGTGTGGCTGGAAAGTTGCCCAGCAGAAAAGGGCTAGCCTCTTGGTTGGCAGCTGGCTGACCGCGAGCCAGCAGAGTGCCCAGGTGGCCAAGAAGCCCAGTGGCATCCTGGCTTGCATCAGAAATAGTGTGGCCAGCAGGACCAGGGAAGTGATCGTCCCTTTACTGTCTGCACCTCGAATACTGTGTTCAGTTTTGGGCCCCTCACTACTCAAAGGATACTGAGTCACTGAAACACGTTCAAAGAACAACAAAACTGATGAAGAGAGTAGAAAACAAGGCTTAGGAGGAGCAACTGAGGGAATTGGGATTGTTTGGCCTTGAGAATGCTGAAGGGAGAATTCATCAGTCTTTACAACTACCTGAGGTGGTCTCTTTTCTTAGGTGACACGACATGACACGACCTCAAGTTGCTCCAGGAGGGGGTTAGATTGGATATCAGGACAATTTTCTTCATGCAGAGGGTGGTTAAGCATTGGAAGGGGCTGCCCAGGGAGTTGGTGGGGTCACCATCCCTGGAGATGTTTGACGTGTGTATGTGGCTCGGAGGGGCATGGTTTGGTGAGGGACTTGGTAGGTCAGGTTGGTGGCTGGACTTCACGATCTTGAAGGTCGTTTCCAACGTAGATGATTCTGTGATTAGACCAATTGATATTTATCTGAAAAATTAGACACATTTGCCTGCACAGCCCCTTCAGGTTTCCAATATCTTGGATTATTTGTTGTCCTTGCCTTGATCTGAAGGCTGATGCTGTTAAATGAAACCTCGCCATAGTTGAGCTCCCTATTGGTTGCAGCTGAACTGATGATTTTTTTTCCCATTTCTTAACTTATTTTCTACAACAGTTTTATTAAAGAATGAGTCCTGTCTTCAAATGAAACATTTTAGTTCATATGCATGGGAAAAGATGTTTCATTTTTGCGAATCAAGGCTGTTGCTCAATGAATTGTCTTATTGTCTTAAATTGCCTTAATATTCTTAAAGAATGTTTGCAAAATACTGAAACAAATGCAGCAGTGAGATTATTCTGCCGTAGAAAGGAAAGAATACACGAGCATTTGTGTGTTTAATCAGCCCTATCATTACATGAGCTTTACTGGCATCCTTTTGTACTTGCTCCTTGGCTACAGCACTGAAGTGGAGTGGGTCATGTAGGATTTTCTCAGATTTAGTTGCTGACCTATAAAGCTATCACGGTCACAGTTTTGTTGTTATAAAACATTATAAGAAATTCCTGTTGTGTTAGATGTAGACGTGCACTAGAGTAATAATGCACTGGGGCTGAAAATTACAGCTTAAAACACATAAGCACTAAAGGCCATCTTTTGAGGGGCAGCACTTCTTATTTGGGCTACATTGTTTGATTATAATAGGATGTAATAATCATTAATCTTTATTAAGGACCACAGACCAAAACCATTTGAAATGGCACCTGGTGGGGAAATTTCTAATTGTTGCCACATATTTCCGCAGTCAGATCTGAAGTTTGTATTCGGTTGTCTAACATGAGCAATGTGGGAGATAAATACCAATTAGGGATGTTTGCATTCAAGAAGCTCTTAAACTGGCCAGAATTTAACAAGGTATTCCTGCTAGGAGAGTGCCACATGTGGTAAATAATCACGGTAAATTATGAATGCTATTAATAAAAAAAAGGGAAGGGGGGGGGAACCTAGACAAATTTGGCAGAACAGCATGAACTGTGAGAATGGTTTCAATATGTGCCAAGGATGTGCTCCAGATCAGGTTACAAAGGAGTTAGGTTGACAAAGGGAAGAGCCTGACCTGCCTGTGCTACAAGGCTATCAGGCCTTTTCCAGCTGTTTAATCTTCACCTACGGAAATGAAAGCTTCAGGTTTTCTATACTAAGTACTTTGAAGCTGCAGAGTATCTAGCAAGAAACTTGGAGGGTTGAGCCCCAGCACTGTGACCTCCTGGATGACCGGTTGAAGTGTTTTCATGCTTGACTTGTCTAGTAATGCCATCCCAGAGCAAATAAAACACCAACTTGGGAGCTGTCAGTGTTTGTTCAGATGCAACTTTCAGTTACCAGTTATTACGATGTCTTTTTTTTTTTTTTTATTAATATTGAGTTCTCAGAGGGTTTAAAATGTGCTCTCTGCATTAATCACAAAGGCAGGAGTGGGAGTTCATTGCCACTGTGACAATTCTCTTGCATGGTTCATCTCATGGATGGGCAGAGTTTGCTGTGTCAAGTCAGGGACATTTCCTAGTTCAATTTTGCTGTCAACAAGAATACTAGGTGTTAGTTGTGTTTGTCTTTTTTTTTTTTTTTTTTTTTTTTTTTTCCAATTATTCAGATGGAAAAGATCAGTCTGGATGCAGCAGCTGCAAATGGAAGAATGAGCAGAGGCCCAGATTTTCCCTAACTATGACAACGAGCACTGCAGAAAGCCAGGGTAACCAACGGGGTTACAACCTCTTGGGCCTCTAGATAAGCCATCTCCAAAAGGGCTTGCTATCTAGTGTGAAAATGAGTCAATAGATGTCATTAAATTAACATGTTATTCTTCAAATAATAAATAATTTCCATACTGGAGTAGATAAGTTATACCTACTGCCCAAGTAGGAGTTGTGATTAATATGCCGTATTACCTGCCGGAGCAGATAAAATCTCAAGAGCTGGAGATCTTGTTTTCATGCAGATAAGGCTAATGAGAGAATCAAAGGAAGATAGAAGCTTGAAAAAGTGATGTAACGCACGGAGCAAGTTATATCCTGTTGAAACTGTAAAGTAAAAGAAGTGGGCGGAAAGGCTTAGATATTGGGACAGCCCTAAAAGCCCAAACTCCATACCTGTAATATAATGGAAAGGGAACAGACATGTTTTTGCACAGAGTGTGTAATCTCTTCTTCATTCCTTACAATTTCATAGAGAGAGCTGTGTTTTCCTCTCTTCAGAAGACCACATTTCTCTTAGGTGGCATACTCTAAACAGCACCAGTGACAGGAGGTGGGATTTTGGGTCTTGGGTTAATTGCAAACAGGTAACAAAACCAAGAGACTTTTCTTGATGCTCTCTTTGGCCTGAATCTAATAAACCAAACTCCAGTTAGGTATTTTTTTTTTATCTATTAGATTTTAAATATAGGAATAAATTGCTTTCTGCATTTATCCTATAATTTAATAAAATCCAGAAGGTTTCTCAGTGTCATCTAGTTTAACCTCAACTATTAAGCAAGGCTCCACAGTCATTACTCATCTGATCTCAACATCTTTTTCCAGAGGTATACCCCAGACACATTGCATTTGTCAATGTAGCAAATCCTTTTCTTCTTTCCTTTTTTTTTTTTCTTTTGTTTTCTTCTGCTAGTAACCTTTTCTTCACTGACAAATTCACACTTTTGTTTTCCGATGCATAGTAAAGCACTTGGGTCATGCAGAACACTAAGATGGTGGTGATAGTAATAACTGCAGTGATTATATAAAACCGAGAGGTTTTTTCTCCTGTGAATGAAGCTATTGTTCTTGTCCACAATATATTTAATTTTGAAAAGCATATTAATGAGAAATTTATGAAAAAGAGGTTGATACCTTCATAAAAGCATCAGTAAATTATGCTGTTCTGTGCATGTGCATGAGATACAGATGAAACGGTTCCAGTGTTGTTCCATTGGGAGTTAGTTGTCAAGTATGATTTTTTCTTTTTAATTTATTAATCACTCTTCTACTCTTAATTAAAATTAGGCTCTTTTTTTTCTCCATTTAAAGTAGCTTACGCTATTTGTCTAAGCTTGTGAATCACTGGCTCTTTTCCTTATTAGCTTGTATTTAGTTATCAATTATCTGTTTAGAATTGTTCTGAAATGTGCTACAACTTCTAGATCAATGTATGTTTGTGGGGGATTAATGTTGTGGTTTTGATGGTCAGTTTAATGTCGCTTAAGGTATGTTGTCAACAAATACTGCATAGGTTTCTGCCTTAACTGTGAATACATTAATGAGGTGCTGGACTGCCAGCATACAACTTGAAACAGAATTTGGAGATTGTCTAATTTTGCTTGGGGAAAAAAAAACACCCATCTCCCCAGATTTTATCCTTTTTAATTTATTATACTAACGTATTATTTTTTAAAATACTATATGAAATCATACAGTGAGGCATTTTATCTTACTATGATTATACAGATTTTTGAAAAACCATACAGAAATGAATATCTGAGTGATAATGTGCAGTAAATTTACATGAACGATCTTCCTTCTTCCTTAGATATTTGGGCAATTGGCTGCATATTTGCTGAACTATTGACATCGGAACCTATATTTCACTGTCGTCAGGAGGACATCAAAACAAGTAATCCCTTTCATCACGATCAACTAGATCGCATTTTCAGCGTAATGGGGTTCCCTGCAGGTAATTTATTTTCATTAAAGGTTCAGGCATAATGCTACTAGGTTGATTTTTTTTCTTTTTTCCCTAAAGGAAATGACTAGTTGTTTGCATAGGTGTGAAGAAACTGTCAGTTTGATAGATTTGGAAATGCTGACGGGTATGGAACAATAGCACATGCCAACAAACTTAAACAATCTCTGTAGTTATTCCTTCTTGAGTGTTACTTAACATCACTTCCAGAATTGTAAATGCTTCTCTTATTTTTTCCCCCACCAAAGATAAAGATTGGGAAGACATACGAAAGATGCCAGAATACCCAACTCTTCAGAAAGATTTTAGAAGAACAACGTAAGTGATGATAAAAGCACATTTCAGTGAATGTGGGGGAGAGGCAGAAATTGGCCCCTATTGTCTTGAAACTTTTTCAGGGGGGTGGGGTTTTGGAGTGTTGGGGTTCCAAAGCTGTGACAGATGTTCTGTTTCGAATTAGCTGTTTTGCTTGAATGGAGTTCTCTCCCTCAGGTACTTGTTAAAAGCATCAGCTGAATTACCTCCTTATTTGTTTAGAAGGGATCATGTGAAGTGCAATTTATGGCAGGCACAGACAAACAGAGTTGGTTTAACCAGTTGTATTACATGTTCAAGGTAACTTCATTCATTTTGTGAGAGAAGGAAGAGGGAAGTACCTCTTGGTCCTTTTGTCCAGCAGAGACCTGGAGACAGTAAAGTAGCGGCAGAAGTTTCTGTACAAAGGTCATGCATTCAATAGATTGTGATATAAAGCCTATCTGGGATCTGAGAACTTCCTTCTTTTACTGTTGCCAGGGGCTTTGGCTAAATTAGTCAGTAGTGGTGATGGTAGATCAGAAGGTAGAAGGAACAACACAGACTTATGCTATAATGCAGGGGACAGGGATTTGGGAGTTTGGGGTTCTGTTTCCAGCTTGCCATGGATTCATTATGTTGGCTTTAGACAAGATGTGAAGCTTATTTGTGTACAAGGCTTCTTTCTCTTGAAAGTGGCTGTAGTTAACCTCTGGGTTTGCAGATTCAAGGCCAGGCACAGGTCATACATGGTTGGGGCGTTTTTGAGCTTGGGAACTATAAGGACTGTGTGGTTTGCTGCAGGTTGGGGAGACAGAAAGGTTAACTTCTCTGCCAAATCCCAACTGGAAACAATAGCTTAACTGTTAGAAACTGCTGTACACCTTCTGTGGTGGAGTTGCTTTGGAAAACAAGTGTGAACTTCAAGTTGAGTTTCTCTGTCATGTGCCAATGTCAACAGCTTATCCATATGCTATAAAAAGTCGCATGGTCTGTGGACATAATCTGCGCACAGTCGATACTAATGCTATTAGTGAAAAGCATACACAGTGTCAACTGCTTGATAAGTATCTGACGTATTTTCTGATAGCACTTCTTTTTACAGTTCACTTATTAAAGGCTGGTGGTTTTGTGGTCGCTTGGTATACTCCTATATTTTTAATGCTATATTATTTCAGAAATGTCTTTGTTTAACAATATTTTTCAGATATGCCAATAGTAGCCTCATAAAATACATGGAGAAACACAAAGTCAAGCCTGACAGCAAAGTTTTTCTTTTGGTAGGTACAAACCTAAGCCTTCTTTAGTTCTTTATTCTTCTGTGATGACAGGAGTGAAATGCATTTCTGATGTTAATGTCTGTGTCTGTTCTACCACCTCATTCTACTGAACACTGACATAAAACAAAGCTAGTTATCACCAACTGGGTAGTTTTGAGATATATTTTCTTCATTTACATTCGTGCTGAGGGTGTGCTTGAACTGCTTGTACTCCAGATCTGAAGCTTTTATGTAATTATTATCTGCAAGGCACTTGTATACCCAGCCTCAGCAAACCCTTGGTCCCATGTGGTTTTAGAGAGCTAAAAAGCTCCCAAGAGTGCAAAACTCTTGTGAAGTAAAGGGAAGAGGAAAGGAAAATAAATGTGCACATTCAAGAACATCTTGAAGAATTTTTTGTTTTGTTTTGTGAAGGGAGGCATTCACATATGAAGTGTGAGACTTCAAGAAAAAATAATTAAAATTTCTTGAACTCAGCTTTCTGGGCTAAAATTGGAATGATCTGGAGGAAGAGTCTAACTGAAGAGACTAAGTTATAAGAGACATAATTAGTAAGCCCCTGAATTCCCCTGCTTTCCTACTAATGGTGAAAGCCACCAGAAAGCCTGCTTTTGTGGCAGGGCAAAGAAGGAAATGGGCTGCTGACAGATTTTATGGCTAATTCATCAAGGCTGTGAATGCCAAGTTGAATCATCTGGGGTGGGTAGGCTGCTTTTCCAGGGGCAAATACTAACTAAATCTCTGAAGAATAAAAACTTACCATAGGGTGTTAAAAATATATTAAAAAAGCAAATAAGCTTTTCATGATGGAGAAGTAGTGAGGCAGGGTTATTACAGGGTGATGAAACAGGTAGGTGCCTACCCATGTATTCTGCTGTATAATCGTGAGCATGAGAACTGGGATTTCCTAAGGTCTCAGGGTTCTTTCTGAACATCATGAAGAAAACGTAGTTCACTTAGCAAGGTAGGTTTTCTGTAGGTTTTTTTTCCTTAACCATTCTATAGCAAAGGGCCTCAGTAGTTGCTTTATCTTGTGAAAGATTCTCAAAACAGCAGAGTTTGAAGGTAAGGTGTGCATTAGGCCTCCAAACTGAGAGACTAGAAATGCATCTAATTCTGAAGCAGACTCCCTGAAGCTCCTTGTTCATGTCAAAGGTAGTAATGCTATTTCTTGAGGTAACCTGCACCTTGCAAGATGATCTATAAGACATCTGCTTCATTGGGCAAGACTTTGCACTAATATTTGCAGAATGTGTGGCACGTACAGAATAGGTGAACATGGTACCAAGTAGACAGTTCAGGATACCAAATGACCCTTGACAAAGAGGCAGATACTGTGCCACTCTGCTGACTGACATTGAATGTTCATGTCCACGTGCAAGGGGGAATGTTTTCTGTCCAGGGAGATCCATCTGTTCTTGCTGCTCTGGAAAAGTCACCAGCATTGTATTTATAGCTATCATCTCAGGCCAGCCAGAGCCTGACAATCAGTGAGCTTGAGAACTGCTGAGATGTACAAGACTCTGATGAAGTCCAGTCTCACAGGCTTTCTATATTGTATTAGCACTTGCTAACCTGCAAGCAAATTGCATCCAGACTTTTTTTTCAAAAAAATCATTTTCTTAGAAGCTACAGAAAAACAGACAAAGAAAGCTGTTTCACAGTAGCATCATTGATAGGCGGGATGCCTCCCTTAGAGTGATGTTGTGTGTGGCATCACCTGGGATGGACAAATTCGTTATATCCTCTGGGTGAGAGGGGAATGGTTAAGATTGTGAGCAGATCACTAAAAGGTCCTGGATATCTTTAGGTTTTCTGCTGTGGTACAATAACACTGTCCTTAAATGAAAAAGAATACAAAACATATTTGGAGGCAGCCTTTGATGAGGATGAAATACATGTATGCCATTTTCTTTTGCTGGCTTTCCAGAGTATTTGTGTTGGAGGCATGGAGGATAGTTTGAGCTACAGTGCCGTTCACAGAAGGAATTTTATTTTCACTGTTAACTTGTATTAGGAGAGACTTATGTGAAAGCATGACACCATGCAATATAATCTGAGCACCCAAATTTCCCACAGTGAGTTTATCAGAATGTGATAAATGACTAGAAAGGGTATGTTATCCCTATAATTCCTGTTTAATACTACTAATATATTATAATCCTCTTTTATAGCCGGCTGCATTCAGCAGCATTCTAGCTAATAAATTTGTTATTGCTTTCCTCCTGGTAAGGAAGAAAGGTTACTAGGAAGGGTACATTCCTCTTTCTCATCTCAAAACCAATTAGAGTAGGGCTGGGACCTGTGTGCTCTGACTCTGAAATTTTGCTGGTTAGGGAGGTGAAGATTTATTCTTTATGGCTGAAAGTGATATGGAGAGTCTGGTCATACTCGGTCTCTTCTGACATGCTTTTCCTGTGCTAGGGAACAGTATAAAAGTTATATGTGTGTCACAACACTGTTATTTAGAAATCATGCTTTATGAACCTGTAATAGCTGGATTTAATGTTACTTTAGGACAGTGGTTTGGCCTTAGCAATTAATACTGCCTGCTACATTTAGCTGTTTTTATGTGAGAGCCATTCACAGCCATAGTATTTTGTGGCTTTTGGGAATATGCTTTCTAGTTCTTGGGTACTTAACAAGAAATGTTAATTTAGGCTTGTCTGGGAAAGCTGCAGATAATTTAACAATTGTGTAATTGTTTGCAATTGTGCAATTGTGTATGTTTGATAGTTTGATGAGCTTTTTGCTGTTTTTAATGTTATGTTTGCAGCTTCAGAAACTTCTTACTATGGACCCTACAAAGAGAATTACCTCAGAGCAGGCTTTGCAGGACCCTTACTTCCAAGAGGATCCTCTGCCTACATCAGAGTACGTATTCCCTCTTCTGTGCTTTTCAGGAAGGTCTACCTTCTGCTGAATGCCAATCCCTGTTATGAGATGACAGCTGAAATATAAGTGCCCACCTGCGTCCACAAGATGTAGTAGCTCAGTAGAGCTGCACGTCTTTATCTACTGGTGTCAGAACTGAGTGGTCATGGGCAACAACCCCCTGTTGCACTGGTGTTGTAATTCTGAGTGTGCTATCAAAGCCGGTGAGAATATTATGCCAGTATTTAGAGAATTCCTCTGTGCCCTGTTCTGTTCTAACTCACAGAGCCCTGCTCTCCATCACTTGGTTTCATTGTCTCTCTCCCTAGGACTAGGACCATTCTCTGATCTACAGCCTGTTCCCATGCCCTTTTGTGCATGGTCATAACAGTATGAGGAGAGAAGAGTGATCAATGACTACCACAAGTCCCACTGGTTTCTTGTTCAGGGTGCTTGAGAGTACACATTTTGTGTATCTATATATTTTACTTTTATACATTCAAATGGTAGATGCAGTTGCTACTGGCAGACTTTCCCCTTCTAGTTTCTCTTCCCAGTTTTCAGGAGGAGTATGGTCTGTAGGAGCTGGATGCAGAGAGACTTCCACCTTTGCTTTCACTGTTTCCTCAGCAAGCAGGCAACAAACACTAAAAGGAGGGAATAGTCACTGGAGTGTAAATGCAGTTGAGCTGAAACTAGTTGTTTTTTTTTCTTCGTTTTTTCCCCTCTGATTAGATAAGCCAAAACACTACTTAGCACCTGGGTTAGGCACTGTTGAGACACTTCAGAAAATCATGCCATGTTGATTGTATCACAGTCTAAATGCCTTCAGCAATTCTGAATGCTGGCACAGAAGTATAAGAAATTGATACTGGTCAACGTCTACCAGTAAGTTTCTACGTAGCATTTACTTTATGCTGTCCTACGTAGCTCTATAGCTCCTCAGGGATTACAGGATAATATTATGATAAAGTATCTGCCATAAACACAAAGGAATGTTCCAAATCCTATTAGCCAGGTGAATTTAAAAGCTGTCTTCTCCCTCTACGCAAGACCTGAGAAGCTAATTGAACGTAACTCAGTAGTTGTGATTGGCAAATACATTTGGCAAATACATTTAAGATTGTTGTAAATCAAGTAGGGGCTTACAAGGTGTTAACTCTCACTGGATCAGGCTCTTTACTCAGTGAGCCATGCATGCTCCAACCAGGTGTTGTGGAACATCTGGCTGCTGTGACACTGTATTTTGCCATTGGAATCAACAAGTGGTTGCTGTGGCATTTGGGCATGTTCAACCACGCCACGATTTCTAAACGATGGTCTCATGCCAACAGCAAAGAGATAAGGCCGTATTATCAGCACCTAGCTGCTGGGATCTGCAGCTTGGGTGTTCAGTGCCACTCGCTCATGGAAACAGGAATCGTGAAATAAAAGAAATTTAAATCGTGTTATATTCATAATTTTAATATAACAGTAAGTAAATATATGTCATATGCATTTGTTGTGTGTTTACTGTGTTCCAGTGTATTTGCTGGCTGTCAGATTCCATATCCTAAACGAGAATTCCTTAATGAAGATGAACCTGAAGAGAAAGGGGATAAGGTATAATACGCTTTTTTTTTTTAAAGTATGCAATAAGAAAGAGTTATGGCACTAAAATGAAAAATAATAAACGTGAACAGTTAAGCAAAAATGTGTTTTCCAGGCAAGGCTGTCTTAAAACCACTTTCCAATGAGATTCGAAGTATCAGATGACTTTGGGGTGTCTTGGGTGGTATCACCAAGAGTTTGCCCTGACCTGCGGGGAATGAGCTGGCTGAGTTCTGTCAGCGGTTGCCTGCTTTCAGCTGCCTTCATTCCAGGAGGACCTTGCCTACCTCCTCCTGCACAGTGAAAATACACTGCGCTCACAAGAAAAGAATGGCATTTCCATTGTATGAATGGCATGCATCCAGCCATTTGAAAGGAGATGGTTGTCAGGGTCTCCAATAAATAGTGGCAGCCTGCTTCTGGCACTACATCAGAACGTTTCATCCATCTGCACGCTGTTTCCTGGTCGTGTTCTAAGGGCCCTCAGACAAAAGAGTATTAGGGAGCATGAACTGTTCTGTAGTGACAATCCACTCTGAATACCCTCTTTCCCATAGTCCCCTTAGACACGAGCAAGAGCTTGTTTGCGTGCGTAGTAAGCTGTGGTGTGTTTGCAACTTATCTGAGTTCAGCCGTGCTACGTGACAGCAGTGATTGTCCCATCATGGTGTGGAGGCTGAACAAGACTGCTATAGTGTGTGATAGGGTACCATGAGGCACCAACTGAAAGGTACAGCTAGCAAAATGTGAAGAAAACAACCATAAACTGTAATTACCTGAGGGCTACAAGAGGACTGTTACTGTTCTGAGAAACTTTTAGATTACGTGCATCTTCTCTTTTCAGATTTTCTTTGTGGCATGAGAAACTAGCTGAGTTTAAACATGTGCCTCTCGTGGTGCATTTCAGACAGCAGATTTTGTTTTCAGAACAGAAACTGTGGATTCTTCTGTACTGAGAACAAGTGGTAATGTCCTGGATTTTTTTGTCCAGATAGTTATTCAAAAAGAGGAAACTGAAAGACCTAAGCAAAAATAAAATCAAAGTCATGATACTGATTTGGTTGTAATTTAGTTACTGGTGCTGCTCTAACGTGCACAACTTTAAAAAGAAGAACAAGCCTTATGAATTAAAATGACTCTGGCTTTTGTTTAGGCAGTGTATTTAAAAGTAAGTATCTGTCTTTTCCATGGGAGCATTGGGAAGAAATAACAATGGAATGTTTATATTTAAAACAGCCATTATATAAATAATCTTTGAGATCGCTGGGGACAGTCACGTATTTATGCATACTCCAAATAAAAGTTTTTCAGACCGTGTAGGTAACTCAAGTTCTGCATTACTCATTGAATCTGTTCTCACAGCGTAGAAAATGCGAAGGTAAAGAATATCCTCAAAACTGGATCTGTTCCATGCTTTGTTTCTTTCTGATGATGTTGCAAGTGAAAGGCCTTATTTATTTATTTATGATAGAGTTAGTTTCTGATTTGTTTTTAAAACAAAAGCCCTTGTATAGCCTTAGGAAACACAGAGGAGTTTTCTTTGTTTATTTATTTGGAACTCCCATCTTAATTGAATAATCTTTAACATAAGCATCCTTTCTTCAGCGTGGCTAATTGTTAGTCAGCAAAGCTAAGCTGAGAGTTTGTAAAACAAAATGAATGGAGTCTTCCCTCATTAAAATTGTGTTAGGATCAGAATTTAATTTTGGTAACGTGTCTGATAAATGGCACGTGGGCATATGTTGCTAACTTTAGCCCTTGTATAGTGTTTGTTTAAGAATCACCATGAAATAAACTGACCTGTGGATATATATAGTCAGCTAAACTTTGTGCTAATGTCCAAAGAGCCAAACATCAGACCCATGATGAACCGTGGTGCTTGATTGTGAGAGCTCCTCCTGTATTTTTTTACAGTTAACAAAACTGCAGTTTTTCAGCTCTCACAGTAGCAATCACCTCGCTCGCATCCCAACATCCCTATGAAAACACAAAGCCCAGAATCTAGCACAAGCACTGCCTTAGTTATAGGTGCTTGTTTGTATAAGTGAAGCCCAAACCATTATTTAAAGGATAAATTGCTTCTTAACAAATTTTATGACAAGCTAGCGTGACGTAAACGTTTAAGAGTAAGTCTCCCTGGAAGCAGAATCTGACCGGGCTGGGATTTGAGGACTGCTCCTGGCAGGATATATTACTGTTCTTGCTAAATGTGGGATGGAAATACAAGCCATCTCCAACTCCTTGGAGATGCAAGGCTTCTTTGTAATCTTGAATAAATACATCACTGCAAATTTGATTTGAATGTGTCTTGGGAAACCATCGTGGTGAATGTCACAGACACAGATGTTTATGTCATTTGTCTGAGGTAACGAAATGCCTTCTCGGGGCTGAGAGCATCAATTTTGTGCTGGTGGCAATTGATTGTCATCGTTTCTGAGATGCAGTCTCATGGACTGCATTCCCAGCACACCGCTTTTTCCAAGGTGCTTTTGAAAATGCAGGAGAGCAAAAGGGGCACGGCACCACGCTGGTTCTGCCACAAAATTTCCTCGCAACCTGGAAGAAATTATGTGATTTCACCGGCCTCGGTTTGCTTACCTTTCTGGCAGTGTCGCTGCCAGCCTCCTTCGGATTATTTGCATGACTGCGTTATTGTGTCATTTGTGAAAATGGGAAAAGTGGTTTGGATTCGGAGCGAACGGGGCTGTTGAAGCACTTTAGAATAATTGACTGTGGTTCACCACATCTGCCGCTGAGCGCTAGTGAAATTTGGGGGTTTTTTGATTCGGCTCATTAGGTGATTACTGCTTTATAGAGAGCTCCTTCCACCCTCCTCTCTGCTCGTCAGGGCTGAGTGCTCGCTGCAGAAATCACCAGGCTCTCATTCCAGTTTTCGTGGAGCTTGCTTTGTTCACAAAACACAACCACAACAAAAAACGAAGGTGAACCACGAGCTGAACACCCCCGTTTGAGGCCTGAAAGCCTTGCCGTGCTATCCCGGAGAGCGGCTGGGCCTGCCCCATGGGCACGGCGCCGCGACCCCATCACGGTGACGGCCGAGCCCGGCGGAGGTAACGGCGTGGTGTCTCTTCTTCCCCCTAGAATCAGCAGCAGCAGAACCAACATCAGCAGCAAGCAGCACCTCAGCAGCAGCCGCAGGCCGCGCCGCAGCCGCCGCAGCAGCAGCAGCAGAACAGCACCCAAACCAACGGGACGGCCGGCGGCGCGGGCGCGGGCGCTGGGGGCGCGGGCGCCGGGCTCCAGCACAGCCAGGACTCCAGCCTCAACCAGGTGCCTCCAAACAAGAAACCACGCATAGGGCCTTCAGGCGCTAACTCAGGCGGGCCTGTCATGCCTTCAGATTATCAGGTACCTCTCGGGTTCGTGCCCCTTCCGATAACGTAGAGTCAGAATGTCGTTTTCTCCCTTCCCCGCCGCGAGAAGGGATTGTATTTTAATGATTTTTTTTTTTCTTGTAACCTGAGCAGGCATGCTCTGATACATGAGATAAAAATGCAGGCTTAAAGCCTATTAGGGCTGTAAAAAGGTTTTGTGCTATGGTGAGTAATTTTCAATGGAATATGAGTTAGATTCGCTGCGCCCTGTAAAGGGTTGAGGACTGGTCCGCTCCAGGAAAGCACTTAAACATGTGCTTAGGTTTCTTTGAAAGTAATCATACTGAAACCAGGGGAACTATTTCATGAATGTAAATGCTGCATTAGATCAAGCTCAGAGTGCTTGGCTCTTGGAAAGATTAAATCCTGTGTGAGAAGCAGAGCCTGAGAAGCAAAATCAGAGCTAGGCTTTTCCATTTGATTTCTGCTTCATTCTACCTCGTATCATCAAACCTATGGAATAATTCTGTAGTTTATTCTAATATTTTGTTAAATATACTTCTAAAGTTAAAGAGAAAATGCGTGTTAGCACAGGAATGATGTTTTGGTTCATCAGTATGATTCATGCTGAAGCAGGGCATAAACATGCATTATTTCTGATGCGACCATTGAATGGATTTCCTGTTTTCCAGTGCAGTAACATTCAGAACTAAAAGCAGCATCACTGAGGGTTTTTTTTGACTCGCATGCTTGTCGATGCTTACTAAAATATTTTCCACTGAAAAAGTGACTTGCACTAAACATACAGTTTGTATGTTTATAAAATCATGTATGTTTGTAAATCAACACAACAGTCGGTGTTGATTGAACCATGTTCTTCAATACCAGTGAATATATGCTCACCAGAACAGTAATAAGTTGAAAGCAGAATAATAGAAAGGTAGCTAGTAAAAGTATATTTTGACAGATGTTAGGGATTCTGTCTGCTTCAAGAGGACACCACCTTGGAGAATGCTGTTCAGGCTACTTTAAACTTAAATAAGCAGATGATATTTTTTTTAAAAAAAAGCAGCTCTGGAATTGCTGCGACTTACCCATCCAGACCTCCTCCACACACAATTGATTTCTCAGTGCCAGACATTTTTCTCTCAGTTCTGTTTTACTCCTAATTATAAATGATCATGAAGGCATTGAGGGCAACTTAAGGGTAAAGACAACAAGGTTGTTTTTTTTTTGTTGTTTTATTTTTTTGTTTTGAAAAGTTGCAGACAGCCTTGAGGTCTGGACAGATCACTACAGCTGTCTGACTGCACAGTATTTATGGCTGGCCTGTTTTGGTCTGTATTTTGAGGACTGGTGTGCTGCATTTGATGATGTCCATTATAGAAACTTTACAGAGCTCTCTGAAATGTTGGCAGGCTTCCCACTTACAAGTTTTTAGCAGTCTAAATCCCATTTTTTGAGATAGTTAAGACTCCTTTTTACCCCCTGTGGTCCTTCCTTCTAAACTTTAACAGCATAGGCATCAAAATAATGATCTGTATGTTCTCGTTACGTCGCTTGCTAAATTATATGGTCTGATTATCCTTTTTTGCACTTGTATTTGGCTATCTGCCCTTAAATTCTAGCTGACTGTCTTCTGTTTGCAAAAGGAATGTCGGCAATTTGTACAAGTCTGACTTTGTTTTTTTAAAAAAAGGCAGCAAATTCTCTTCTGCAGAACAAAAATAAGCACGGGCAAATTAATATGTTCTTGTAGTCTTCTGGCATTAGTTTTACTCCTTTTTATCTTACTCAGAAGTAGGAAGAATCCTCTTGCGTTGAGCTTCACTTAGACAGTGATCTAAAATCTCACTTGAGATTTTTTTGTAGTTCACCAGCAACAATATATGTTACTTTTAAAAACGGCAGTAGGAATTTTTGTTGAATTTTACTGAGCATTCCTTATGAGACCTCAGGTTTTTTGCTTATCACAGTAAGCTGATGCTTTCCATCCAGAACTAGTTCCTATAAAGCTGTTACCTCCCAGACTGACCCTTGCTAACAAGTGAAGTTACTCAGTGCAATCTACTGGTTTTCCAGATACCACATTGAGATACGGTGGTCTGCAGGACTGGACAGTTCTGTCTCTAGCAGTGCTGTGTTTCACCTGGAAACCAATCTCTATTTTCCTGTGTTTAGGCAGAACACAAAAAGTAATGCAATTATTTTTAGGTTTTAGTGCATTTCTAGTTTATCTGAAATTAAAGAATATAAACTATGTACAGGAACAGAAAGAGCAGAAGTTTTACATTGCCTGAACTTTAGGTTTTTACTCTTCATTATCCAGCTGAGAAGTTGCCAGGATGCTTCCACAGCTCTCCTAGTTGGGATCTGGTGGGTAGATGAAACCACCAATTTGGCTCTTACCTTCGCTGAGCAGTTGTGGAGAATGCTGTGTTATGGACCTGCTTTATCTGTGGGATTTCTGTTCAGAATTCAAACTTCTCCAGAGGTTTTCTGTAGCTCCTAATTTTTATATTTAATCAGAATATAGTTTTTTACACTCTTTTTATGATGTTTATAGCTTCCCACAGTCTTGCTGATGACTCTTGCATGTAGCCAGGTAGAACAATCCCCTAGACAGTGAACAGAGATCTTTATTGAAGGACCCTGCACTTAATTTTGTGGAAAAGAAATTGTTAGCTGTTTAAATAGTATGTTTTTTTGTAGACACTCCATTCTTGTGGATTGGGGTGAGATTTACCTTGCTAGAGAGTCTCCTAAAAGTACTGTTAGAGCAGTTCTTTTCATACAAGTGATTTTGCAGATCATTATTAATCCTTGACGAGGAATGGATATGGTAATAAACATGCAAATTAAGCAGGCTGGAGGTCACAAATGATCCATGAATTTGGCTTGCTGAGATTGAGGTCCACTGAGCTAACATCTCAAAGATGTGGAGGGGGAAAAAACATTTAGCACATACATACAAATTTGAACATACATGTGCCCATCACTAAGAAGCTCTTTTTGTTTCCAGTAGATAAGGCAGCAGGTTGAAAGACTCACCTAAAATTATAATACTTTATCTTACTGGACATTTTCTTGGTTAGATAAATAAAGTAGTTCCTAAGTCATGATTTCCTTTTCTAAGGAACAGAGTAAGTTATTTCTCTGTACTGTTTTAGTATTGTCTATCTTGAAAAGAGTGCTTTTGGTACTAGTAGTTGTTTGTTGTTGCATTAATAGTGCTTACAATAGTGAGAGATGTAAGTTTAAGAAACAGCTGTTTTCTCTTTTGTCTTGTGCGTTTTTCTATGCTTTGTCTTGTGTATTTTTCCTTCAGAAATAGGTGTGCCCATGCAGTACTTTCAGATATCTGCCAGTGACGTAGTGTACTTTCTGTGGTGTATTAAGCCTGATTACAGAGCAGATTTTATGGGACTTTAAACAGCAACACTGTTTAGTTAGTTTCTCCAACAGTCAAATTTTAATTAGCTTCAGAGAGGCTGAAAGTTTCCTGTGCTGCATGGTCCTAACAGGCTGGTTTTCATTCCCCTGTTCCCATTCTCTTTTTCTCCAGCACTCCAGCTCACGCCTGAGTTACCAAAGCAACATTCAGGGATCTTCTCAGTCCCAGAGTACAATGGGCTATTCCACATCATCTCAGCAGAGCTCTCAGTACCATCAATCTCACCAGTCTCACAGGTACTGAGAGGCTTAAGAGACTGCACTCAAAAAAAGAATGGACTAAAAGCCAGAAGACTCCAGCAATATGAAGTTCATAACGACGAGAAGAACCAAAAACACAAACTATGATGCAGAATTAAAATTCACAATTGCAAAAGGAAAACTTTACTTACTGAAGACTTCTTTTTTTTCCTGCCCCTTTATTGCCATAAAGGAGATTCTCGTGAAGTTTTCCTTCCTCCCTCCCTTGCATGTGCTCCATTGTGGTTACTCTAATGAACCCTTCTGATCTGAACCCAGCACTTAACTTCTTTAACCTTTGGAATTTTGAAGGATTCCTGGTGCACCTTCCTTATGCTGTAGTGATTGCCATAAATCTGTCTTTTCAATCTCTTTGATGGGATTTTAAAGTTTTAAAATCTTGAACTCCCAGGCTTTCAAGCTTGTATATAGTTAGTTTTATACTAGGCAAACCAGTTTAGCTATACAGGTATATTGCACCTTTTTAAAGCACTATGTTATTTTCACAGGATATTACTGTTTTGCTCATGGATGTCAAGAACAGCAAAATTTTACTGTTCCAGAGTATTTTACTATTCTGTTTTTATTAGTCTAGTTTTCAGGCGAGGTCTTAAAAAAAAATAAAAATTAAAAAAGAAAAAGAAAAAAAAAAGAAAAAGGAAAAAGAAAAAAAAACAACCCAAGTCTCTGCAGCGACAGATATGCTTCTTGCTACTGGACTGAACACCAAACAGAAGATTGCTGATATTTCTTAACTCATTCACATTGAATTCTTGAAATCACAGTGATCATGCTCTGACTAGTTTTAAACTAAGCGTTGTTTTAAATGAAACCAGGACAGTCACAGAACAAGGAGATGCTTTCAGGATTTGTTGGAAACAGAAGCAAGGAATGTCTTCCCAGGCTGGACACCAAAATAGTCAGGAAAATGTATTTACTGCCCTCAGATTTCAGGAGGAATGTGGTTGGTGGCTTGTTTTTCTGTTAAGCAGCTGATTAATGTATGCGAGAGTTCTATCAACGTAGCTTCTCTTTCACATTCCCGAGTGTGACAGAAATACCAAGACTTATAAAAACAAATACATTTAATCGTTTTATGTTAGAATTAATAATGAAGAGAAATTCTTGTGCAGTTTGAGAAGCATGTTGAAAATTCTTCCTTTTTCATGTTTGCAATGCATACTCTGTGTCCCTCACATTGCTGTGATTAACCCAGATTAGTTACACCAGATGCGCTTGATTGCACTGAAATGTTTCTTTTTCCCTAGAGCAAACATGTTTTGATTGTGCCTAAGGACTGTAAGTGGATGGGTAGCTGGCAGAAAATCCCCAGTAAATAAGCAGAGTTCAGAAGCATAATCAGAGGATCATTGTCCAACTTCTGTAACCACAGTTATTCGAAGAGACACAACATATAATTTGGGACAGCTTCGTTTTTCCTTCAGCCTTCAGAAATAAGGCTGATTCTTCTTGCAGAAAATCTGGAAAAAAAATTATTAATGCGGTTAGAAAGCTACCAGCAATGTCACGTCGGTGAGCTTGTAAAGCTGGTGCTCAGAGAAGAGGTACAGTGAGATGAGTTTATGTGTAAACAGTCAATGTTACAATCATAATACTGTGCCCTCCTCTGTCCTGTACCCATACAAAAATAATAATAATAATAATAATAATTGTATGTACCTGCACACGTTCACACTGAAGTTGTGATCAGCCCCAGCAAAATGCTGTTGGATCTGTTTGCTGTCAGGAGAGTGGTTTTTATCACAGCCAGGCTGGAACTTAATTCTACTCGATTTGATCTCCTGATCACCTTTAGCGTCCCTTTCCCCCTCGAAAATGTGTTGTTCTCATGCTTTTTTGCGAGCTGTTGGCTTAGTTTGGACATGTCCACCATCCTGTGGTTTTGACCGCACCCAGCTTCTCTAGAAGAGTGACCAAAACCTGCTTTTGTCATCAAATAGGTAAGAAGGTGGTGAAAAGGAAAGGAAGCAATTTGAAAGAAAAATAATCACATTTGTTTTCTGGGGAAAAATGGTCTCCCAGAGGATATTTCTGATGTGTAGCCCTTGAAATGCTACATGTACCCCAGTAGGCTGTTGGGAAGGTCAGCTTTTAATTGTTTATTTCATTGCAGTGAATCTGGGGTTACATCCTTCCCGTAAATCCAGTGTCCCACCCCTTACTGATGTTAGCTGAGGTACCTTGAGCTACTGGACATTCGGCCAATGCCATGAAGCATCATTTTTTTTAATATATTTGTGAAATGCATTTCACATCTCTGGAAGTTAACCCATGGCAGAGTAATTGTTGTCCCCTCCTGTGCCTCTCAGTTCGCCCCAGATCCTTTTGTCTCTTCCTGATGTTTCTTTTTCCCTGCTGTGACCCGAGGCTGAGGATCAGCGTTCACGCAGCAGCGGGGAGACCCCTTACTGTGTGGTTGTGCTGGGCTCTTGTGCCAGCAAGACAAAACCACGGTGTGGATGAACCTGTGTGTAGTGTGAGCCTTCCCAGCACTGTAAGGTCCTTCGATTGAGTGAGCTTCCAGCTTCTAGAGCAACTGCCATGCCCTGTGCCCAAGCTGAGCGGATATTTCTGCATCTGCTACACCAGGTAGACGGACCCTGCCCAGTCCCTTCTAGATTTTGTGCACACACACGGAGCTGAGCTGACTCCTGTTGCTTTCGAAGGTTCAACTGGAAGGAGAGTGAGCGAAAGCAAAGGAGTCTGCTGGGAAATGTGCGCTGTGCACGCTCCTCTCGTTTCTTTCTGTCTCCTGGTTGGGGAATAATTTGCCTTTCCTTGCGCGCTTGCTGTGCGTTTTGGGGGCGATGGCAGTCATTGTGAAAGAAGCCTTGCTTTTCAGGGGTCATGTCTTGAGGTTTTAGGGAGTGAACTGTGTGGTGTGTCACGGGAAGCCAGGACCACGTCACTTTGATGCTAGTTTCTGCAGTTCGGTTCGTACTCCCAGCTTTGCCTTCGCCCATCAGCTCTCTGTCCCCGCCGCAGTGTTTCACAGCGGGACGTGGCGAGGCGAGGGACCCCAGCAGGGGTGGTCGCTCCTTTTTGTGTGCAGGAGGGCAGGGCAGGCTGCTGAACTGCACAAGGAAGGAGAAATAACAAGGAAAGCTGCGAGTCCTGCACTGTGTCTGCGACACTGTACCCGGGG
Source organism: Netta rufina (assembly GCF_964035555.1). Classification (NCBI taxonomy): domain Eukaryota; kingdom Metazoa; phylum Chordata; class Aves; order Anseriformes; family Anatidae; genus Netta; species Netta rufina. The sequence goes on along the minus strand of NC_140125.1, from coordinate 73,646,371 downwards.
AGGGGGAGGGAAGAGCATCCTTAGCGGGGAGGGGTGGCGGGAAGCCAGAAGTGGTCCAATATGTATAATATTTTATATGAACATAATAAGCCTAGTTCCCCTTCGTAATCTTCAGGAATGGTACTTTAACACCATGAAGCAAAGAATTGTTTTAGGATTAAATAAATGTATTGTACATAAGGCCATACGTAATCTTCTAAAAAAAAAAAAAAAAAAAATGTCGCCAGACAGGAGCGATGTGTATTACTATATGAAAAGAAGTCCTTAATGCACTGTTATCTCCTAAATATTTAGTAGTAAATTAATACTATTTAATTTTTTTAAAAATTTGTCTTGTGTAGACACTAAAAAGTATTACACAAAATGTGGACAGAACGTGTCCTTTTTAACAGCAATTTAAAGAACTTTTTATATATGTAAGGTAGTATACTTTTCAAAATTGTTCTAGCTGTATTTTCCCATGTTTACTCTTTGTGGAAGTGTGCCTGTCTCTACTCAGTTACTTTTTTTTTTTTTTTTTTTTTCCTAATACCTTCGTGCACGCATCTTTCATTTCTGTAGTTTTCGTTAGGAGCTGCTGTGTACGCGCCCCGTGCTGCCGCAAAGCGCTGCCGCCTCCGACCAGTGGTGGCCACACTCGGCGATGGCCGTGCCGGTGGGTTAGCCAAGCCACAAAGCGAAATACTTTTCTCATTCTAGAGTGAAGAGTTTACTGCTTTTAAGTTGTCCCGATGTCACTCTCAAAATGACTGTTAAAACGAGACTCTGAGTTCATCGCATTTATTTTATATTCTTGGTTGTAATGAAATGGAATTGACTTTGCTTCAGTGTGAATTTTTTTAATAAAATAATATACATTTGTAATAATAATAAAAAGTTGAAATCACATCAGCGTGCTGAAAAGTTTCTGTAAACATTGGCTTTGGGCTACAAAGAGGGAAAAATACAGCCCGCAAAATTGCAGTTGTAATTATATTCAGGATGTTTATGATCGCATGCACCACACAAAACAAAGCTTGCGAAACCTCAGAGCTGAAATTACAGCGTTTAAAATGCCCACGAGGATATTCATGGTGATGTGTCTATCGGAACAGAATGAAGCCTTGTGGAAAACAGAAAGGACGGGACGCTTCTCTTTAGGTTTTGTCCTCTGCTGAAAAGTTGTTCCGGCGTGCCACGCTGATGCCGCTTGTCGAGGCTCATTGTTACCAGCGTGACGATCCTACAGATTTGTCTTCTGGGAGGAGAAACAAATAAATAAATGGGATAGAAAGAAACGCTTTGTTACTGCATGCTGAGCCTAAATGTCCTCTTGCTTATTCCTCCCACCGGACCTTGCAGGGTTTCAAGGATTTCAGCTGGCAACGTGGAGAGTACGAGGTAGAGCACACTGTTGTTTTTCAAAGGGGATTTTTGTGTGCTTTGCTTATCTGTGTATTTCTATCCCATCTAGTCGTTGCTTTGCAGACAGAATGTAAACTTACTCCAAAAATCCCACTGTTTTCTCCGTAACAGATACGCGGGTAAGAGTGGTTGGGGTTTACTTGCACTAGAGATGACGTTAATAAAGAGGATTCACTTCCCTGCACAAAGATAAGATCAGGATTAGCCTTTTGCACAAGGATAATACTGACAGAGGAATTATGAATGATTTGTCCATAATATTTCCAGGGATTGATTACACTTGTAATGTCTTTCTCCAAGAAGTATGGAAATGCATTTTAGGCCATACTTACAGGGCACAGGATTCTCAGAAGGATTCATATGTAATATTAAATGATCAGCTGAATGGCAGGTTTCATTAGCTATAATTTTAGGAAAGGAAAGTAGCGTGTTTTGGAATGCCAATATTTAATTTGATATCTATGGAAGCTTAATCTTTTGAGCCACTGGTGTGGTGTGAGTCGTACGTACCTATTGTGTTAATGATGCTGCCTTGGCGTTTCGCTGTACCCCCCCGTCCGTCTGCATCCATCCATCCGTCACCTCTCTGCATACCCACTGTTGTTTTACTACAGGTCAATGTGCAGGAGTAGCATGAGAAGCAATTTTCACGTGCTCTTTGAACACAGAAAACATGGTCTTGGTGCCAAATACTATCAGTTTGATCTGGCTACGCTTGGAGCTTCAGCAAGCATCATTCCAATAGCCAAAACATTTTGGTGCTTTACCTGTAATGTTTTTAACAGGTAGGTACTGCTCTTTTGCATTCCAGAGAACTTCATGTCCTTGTTTAAGACTTTAAAGAAAAAAAAAAAAAAAAGCTTAATTTTATTTTATTATTTTATAGGAACAAAGAAAAATATTATTGCATGATGACTACGATGATTGTTTCAGTGGCCAAATAAATACTTACTGGAGCAATAATTGTTTGAGGTAGATTAAAACCACCACCAAGGTTATGAAAGATATGTGTGCGGTTATGGCTGAGCTGTTGAAATTGCCGTGTGAGTACCGCAGCGTTGTGTTGCAGATATTCAAGATAACCCAGGGTAGATACATTTGAAAAATAGAGCCATTAGGATTTAAAGTCTGAAAGCAACGCCAACCTGCCTAATAATTTTTATGTAATGTGCTTCTCTTGGAATGCTATAGGATGTTTCTCCAGCTTTGAGCTGCTAAGTGTGTTGCATGGTCTGTAAGAGGCCGTTTCTGTGATTGATTTGTAGCATGTTCTTCAAAGTCTCTTGAAGGGGACAGAGAATTTGGGAGCGTGTACATACACACATGTTGCATGGAGTGAACACACAGCTACAGGTAATATTCGGCAATATGTTCCTTTACCTAAAACATCTTCTAGTGCTGCTTGGCAAGAAGTTACGTGAACCTCCAACTCCATCCCAGTCTGTTTTCAGAATGGAATTTTGCTTTGTGAACATTAGCAGTGAAGGTTATTAAAAATATAACACATTAGTAAAGGAGAATCTGCATTATTTTTAAAATACCATTTTTTAAAATAAGGAACGAAGAAAGCAGGTGCCTTTTACCGATTCCTCGATGCAGTTACGTCTCACAAGCCTAATGAAGTGTCTTACACAATGAAAAAAACAGCATGCGAAGCACTGAAGAAAGGAATTCTTCATAGCTCTCCTCAGCAAATAGTTCTAATCATGGACCAGGTCCTGCTGAATGATGCATGGCTTGGTAAGATAGTTCCCTCCTTCCACTTGCAGGAATTTCTTCGGATGTTAGAAAGTGAAAGGAGTGACAATATTGTGGCCTTTTGGTCATACAAGTTACAGTGCTATCACCATATACGTTATAAAGCTATCAAGTTCGGGCAGCAGAAGTTCCCCAGAACACAATGAGCTATTAAATACATTTGAAAATGTATTTTTAACATATACATTCTTAAAAATACTTCCCACTGCTATCAGTGCCACGTGGCACAGCCCAGCTCTGGCAAGATGACCTCTTGCTCTGAATGCGTGGCCCGGCCAGGGGCACGGCTGTCAGCTCGGAGCCTGGTAGGCGATTTACACAAGTGGACGCTGGCCTTTAACCCCTGTGCTTAGGTCTCACGGGTCTGTGGAGGAGCAATTGATTTTTAAAGAAAACACTTCCCTGGCTGAAAAGGGAGCCAAGGAACTGCGAAATAAAAGGCTCAAAGTCTCACCGCAAGTCTCCTGGAGCTCTCTTTGATAGATAGTGCTAGGAGATGTCTGTAGATTGTCAGATCGTGTTATTACTGCTAGACTGTACAGCACAAAAACATCTGGTTTTGGTCTTGCCTTTATCTAATATGATGTAGAACGAGTCATTTGTGAAATTGTGATTTCTCTTTTCAACCTATTGGAACAGTGTGAGTCGTTCTTGCAGTGGTGCACGAGGAAGAAGGACAGTTTCCAATACTTTGGTTTTGGCACTAAAACTCTGAACGTTAACGAAGAGATGAGGGCTTCTCCCTTGGTGGTGCCCTCTTGTTACAGCAGAGGCCCAGGCAGGCAGAGTTATTTTATGGCATTGTGTAATGACTGCAGTTCTTTGAAATCATTTGGGTCTTGAAGAGCATCATCTATCTCAAGAATAGGATCACAACTGCAGAAGCCATACATAGGTAAGTTGACTTAAGTGAGTAACCTTTAGTGACTGCTGTGCACACAGCCAGCACACCGACTCAATCGTTCATGCCAAAAAGCTTATGGACTTTGGTCTTACCAGCCCATAAATGCATGAATATTTGCATAGTTTATGGTTTCAAAATGCTCCCCCTGGTAATAATAGAGCCTTTGTTTAAGAGCTTTTCTTGTTATTGTTGGGTGTTTTTTGCAGCTTGCAGTATCCCGCAAGCACAGAAAACAAATCCCGACCCATGAAACGAAACAATGGAGACATCTACGAACACGCCCTGGTGGGTACGTCCCAGCGGGGATTTACAAGGGTTGCTGGGCGAAAGCTGGAAGTCCCCTGTGCCTTGGAGACAGTCAGGTCCGGGCAGCAGGGGTGCAGTAACTTCTGTTATCAGCCCGCGTGATGCTGGAGCTGTGTAAGTGTATTTGAGTCACCCGAGATCTTGATGTGTGCCGTGTTTGCGCGCTGGCCGCACGCTTTCATCTCTGAGAGCTCAGCCTGGCGTGATAACACGTACGTATATTTGGGCTGCGGAGAAAGGCTCGGCTCGGGTTTGTTAGTGGAAGCCTTATAAAACAGCTGTCAGTGGGCTGCGTGTGCTGGAAGATGTAAGAAATGCCCTGCCAGCGAGATCAGAGGCAGGCATATTCTTCCCCCCCTAACGTGCCAAACTCGTATATCAGCCGCGGTGCGTCATGCGGTTATTAATACACAGTGGCTCTGCTGTTCCCAGACCGTGTTATCGCTGCAGCTTCTCCTGTGTCGGAGCTGAGGGAATCCATCTGTGTTCTACCTGGCTCCTTCGTGATGTTCTGCCTGGTGCTGTGGGGACAGCAGCAGCTCACTGGTCTGTGGCTCTGTGTAGCCTGCGGACTACCTTGAAAATCAAATCCAAAGAGCACCACAGCGGTGTTCAGTCTTCCCCTTGTATGGCCTGAGGTTCCAGTGCGTGGGATGTGACACGAATGTGGAGAGGACAGGGCAAGGGAGTGGGAAGGATCCCTACCTCTGCGGGATCGGGGATGGTTTCTGCATATGCTACAGGTGGATGTCAAAGCAAAAGACACTTGTGCTTCGGGATTTTGGGCTCTTGCCAGACAGGTGAACTTCAGCAGTGTGCTTATATTAATTATTAGGAAATGTCCTGAGTATATTTAGGCTGGTGTGGCTAATAAAACCATGCTGACATTGAGAGTCTTCTGTTGAGTTAAAAAAAAAAAAAAAAAGACCAAATTTCCTATGTCTCGTTCCTCTCATGCACATGTCCGAATACGGAGTTAAGGAATAGTCTGCTCCCCAAAAATGCAGTGACAGAACCGGATACCCTGCGTAGCCAGAAGAGCAATGCACGCTAAATATAACAGTGCTGAGCCCTCCTCGGGCGGGTTTCAGGTTTACCCGATGCCCGGCAGCCTCGGGTGCTGCAGGCCAGACGTCCCCCACCGCGTAACGTGAGTGCTTCCTGCAGCGCTGGAGCTGCTGCTGGGAAACTCGGTGTCCTGAGCGAGCCCCCGGTGCCCTGAGCCCAAAGCATCTTGTCTGCAAGAGTTGTTTGGGTGTTGGCTGTGGTGTTTGCAAAGCGTTGAGTGAGTTGGTCCTCCACGAGCGGTGCGGGTAGCACAGATGTTCCCTTTGGGGTTGCTGCTCCAATGCAACGCGCGGTCACGGGGCAGCTCCAGCTGCGAGGCCCACGTGTGGAGATGGAAAAGGGAGATGATTACCCAAGCCCCGGGAGCAACGGGCCCACCTTATGCAAGCTGTCAACGCGCGTTGCAGTGAGTGGGAGTCGCAGGAAAGGTGCCAGAAGTCCTCGAGGTGAGCCGGGAGGGGCGGCTGCTGCTGCTGCTGGGGCGGGAGAGGCCCCAGTGTTCAGGTCTGTTCTCTTGGACGCTCTGCAAGCTCTGACTCTTCAGGCAAACTCTCTGAACTCTCCAAAGTCTGATCGTGAGTCCCGCCTTTGCCAAGGAGAGAGCAAGCAGCTGAAAATGTGAGAAGGATTGGGGCCCACAGCAATGTGCCAGCTGATGTCACTAGGAAGGCCCAGCAAGTCCTGTGCCTGGGTGGCAGTAGGACTTTTGGAAGGGTTTTTATTTGAAGCATGTCCTTCTGCTTCCCTGCAGCATCCCAGACCCAGTGCTGCTGGGTCCTGGCGATCTCGGGGAGCTGCCTGACAGCTCTGGTGTTTGTTGGTCAGGACACCTAAAGTTACGGCACGTTTTAGTGCACACCCTGAGCTTTAGGCAGGACAAACACCCAAAGACCTGCACTGACTCCAATGACCTTCCCACTCCACGAGAAGATAGCCGGACCTTTCCAAGAAGCCCTTGGAAGAAACATTTGGACACTGAAACACTGGAGCACGTGCAAGCTGAAACCCTGCTGCCCACCAGCCCCCCGAAATGGCCATCCTCCTAGACGTCCTCCTAGATGTCCTCCTAACAGGACGTCCTCCTGCAGAGCCGGGGAGAGCCGGGGCTTTGCCGCCCTGCCAGCAGCGGGTGTCTCTTGAGGCAGCCAGCGCTGTTTATCAGTTTGGGGTTGTGTTTTGTGGGTTTCCCTCCTGATAGAGAGCTCCGTGCAGATGTTGAAATTCACGTTTCTTGACAGGAGTTTGGCTGAGGGCTCTCCATCGCCTAAACCACAAGCAGCTTGAGCACGGGTCAGAGCCAATTGCTTTCCCAGAGCCTTTTGGAGAGCTGGCTTGTGCTGGCTGCGCTGCCTGGCCTCAGAGCAGAGCTGCTGCAGTCTGATCTGGCTTTTGCTAGAGGCTTGAAAACAAAATAGATGCCCCAGCAGTTGCCCTTTTTTTTTCTTTTTTTTTTTTTTTTTCTTTTTCTCCTGGCTCCTCACCCACCTCCTCACAGCGCTGCCAGCTCCCACCAAGCCTCCCTGCACCCATCCTCACCTCCAGCTGGCCGGCTGGGTGCTGTGCTTGGCACCGGGCCGCAGGGGAAGGGGCAGGAGGGCTGGAAGGAGAGGATTTTGCCGTGTGGATGGGGCTGAGGAGCTGGGCAGCCAGGCAGGGGGAGCAGGACCTCTGCCAGGGGTTGCCTGCCATCTGCTGGCAAATCCCACGGGATGGCTGGGGCTCGGCAGGGAGCTGCAAAAAGCAAAACCTGTGCTTGCCCCTCCTGCTGTGCCAGCTGCTTGGAGCATCCTGCTGGTGACAGAGGACACCGGGCAGCCCTCATGTAGGGGCTGCAGCAGAAGACCCAGACCTTGGTCCTGCTCTTGGCTCCTTCTTGCTTCCCTTCGTCCCCCTCCGTGAAAAACTGGGCTGCACTCAACCACTCAGTGCTGCCCGCTGTGGTTGTGGGTTCAGTTTTTTATTTCTCTGCTCCTTTCCCTTTTTTTCTTTTTTTTTTTTTTTCCCCAACCAGGACTGAATTAGGATGGGTTTTGTGGCTGGACAGCCTGGAGTAGTGCCGGACCCTGGTTGTGAGCAGTGCCAGCGGTGCAGAACAGCTTTTGGTGAGATTTTGGGGGGGAAATTTGTGGAGGGGACAAGCACGGCTGCCCCAACCTTGGGGGGCTGATGCTGGGATGATGCTCAGGACGTCAGCACCTCACGTGCAGCTCTCTGGGGAAGCTCAGTGTGTGTGGGGAAGGGGCAGCAGCTCCCCAGCTCTGCTGCTGCACCGGGGCCCTCTGATGGGGCAGAGAAACGTGCTGTGCCCTGATATAACTCTGTATGGGCGGCCACGCCACGCTCTGTGGAAGAAAACGGCACCCTCGGCCATGTATCCTGCAGGGAGCACGGCCCTGACAGCATCTGCAAGCAAATGAGCAGAGAGGCAGCAGCGAGGCCTCATCTGAGAGGGAAATCAGCATTTTAATATTCTGCGCGGGGCTCTGCTGGGTGGCCGGGGCCTGTAGGTGCCGTGTCAGAGCGACGCTGGTCATTAATAATAAACCCGATGCTGAGTGCCTGCTGGCGGGGCTCTCAGCTGAAAGGGGCAGGCAGAGGGGCTGGGGCCGGACCCCTGGCCAGGAAAGGGCTGGGGGCCGAGGTAATTAGCTAACGATGGGCACAGCAGCTGCTGCTTCAGCCCCAGGCCGCAATTTCTCCGCAGGCATTTCCCCGTAACCTGCCTCCGGGGCGATTTTTCTGTCAAACGGATCTGTTGCTTCACTCTTTTTTTTTTCAGCCCCACCTCACTGCTATGGGCAGCAGCTCCCAGGGACTGAATTTTGCCTTGCCTCCTATTTTTGTAGCTGTATTTTGGAGGTCTCTCTCTGAGGTTCTGCCTGGCCGGGTTTCTGCCTCTTTTATGGTATCCTAAAATGATTGGCCCTATAAAATTATGTAGCTCGTGAGCATGGCAGCCTCGTCCCGAAATAAATGACATATCAGTCCATCAGGAATGGCGAGAGTTTCGCCATTGCAAATTTCAGGCAGCATTTAGCTAGGTCTGCTGGGTTTATTTCTCGTGATCTCCGGGATTTTGCTTCTTTGCAGACGGAGATGGATGCTGTCTGCGTTCTCAGCAAAACACACACTTGCTTGATCTCTCTGGCCTCCAGACTGCAAGGAGTCCACGAGGAGCGAGGCCTCCAGGCCCTCTCACATGTGCTCCTTTTAACACACCAGGAAGCGAGGACGTCGTCAAAGCTGCAGTTTTTGCAGCTCTGGGAAAGCAGGAGGTTGCCTGGAGACTGCCTGACTGACTCCTGGGTTTATATGCTCTTTTTTTATTTCTCAGTCTTTCCCCAAACAGGCTGTAACGCTGCCTCCCTGCCTCCCCAATGTGGGCTCACATCTTGGATGCAGATAAACCATCACCATCTACTGGCGGCCAAAAGGATAACGGTGAAATAAAGCAGCAGGTAATGAAATAAGGGAATGGGCCATGCTTCGGCCAGGCACCTGTGCGAGATGTTGCAGAGAGGGAGGGAAGGAGCTCAGAGCTCTGCTCTGCACCTCCTCACCCTGCAGTTCTTTGCTCTCGTGTGCTTCTTCGTTTGAAGCTTGTGCTGATCTTCGTGATCACCCTTCATGTCACTGCTGCACGGCTGCCACCAGCAGCCAGGTTTCAGTGTGGGCAGGCAACGCTGTGCCTGCGTTGGTGCCAGGTTGTCAGTAAAGGTGCACAGGAGATGTGCTGCTTCTTCCCAAGACAAAAAAGGGACTAACAGCCTGCTGCCCTGGCCCGAGCAGTTGCTGCCCCTTGTGCCGGGCAGCTGGAGAAGCAATTGCTGAGCCAGGAGGGAGTGGGCAGTGCTGGGGGCTCCCCCAGTGTTGTCACAGCACAGTTTAACGTTTTGGGTTTCAGTGGACTAAAAAAAACCAGTATATCAACTTTTCTTGGGGGAAGGCAGCGAGTCTCCCAGCCTGGAACTCATGGGCTCCCCAGTTCGCCCACCCTTCTCTTGTGGGTAGCACATGACACGAGAAGAGGGAGTTGAAATTGCAAATTAAAATCTTTCTTTAACTTTAAAAGGTGACCCTCGCAAATTGCTCAACCTGCGCCTTATGATATGGCACTGAACTACAGGACTCTGCTACACGGTCAGTTCCCGGGGCAAATGCTTGAAGGTGTAGGAGCAAGAGCACGGAGATGGCTTTAAATCTGGTTTCTTGACGTTTCCTGGCTCTCAGTTTTGCCAAAAAAACAAAGTGTCCCTCTTTAATTTGCTGGTTTTACGCACCTGTCTATGCACACCACAAAAGCGGTGCGGCTTGTGGAACAGAGCCAGCAAGGAGGACAGCAGCCCGGGTGCGATGCAGCCGTCCTGGGATGGTGGAGAAGCACGTGTGGGGACACGGGGACACCCCACCAGGCTGGGAAGAGCAGCAGAGCTTTTCCTACCCCGCAGCAAGGGCAGCTGCAGCAGCCTCGTGCCTCTCCCAGGAGCAGAGGAGGGCAGAAGTGCGTTTCACCAGGTCGCTGCTGCTACAACCATTAAGCTTTTTGTTATTCTCAGGTTATTTTGCTTTGACTGATCTTCACTGGAGCCAAATGAAGATGATGAGAACTGCAAATGGGTAATGCCTGATCTCAGGGCTAGAGCTGCATTTCTTTACTGTTTTTCCCCCCTTGTACCACTGTGAGATATGAGGGAGACTTAGCTCCAGCTTTGTGCTCCTTACACATTGAAAAAGTCCTTCGCTATCCCAGGGACTGCACTGGGAATGCTTGTCCACATCCACTTTGTTATTTTTTCCAGCACTAGCGTTTTTTTTTTTGCAGTTCACTTTCACTGTCCCTCTAAAGGAAAAACAAAAATAGCAGGCTTTCAAGGGCATCAACAAATCAGGCATTATTTTGAGAATTTGGGTTATCCTGGGCTTCTCTGAAGAGCTCTACAACATAAACTTTAAATAAAAGCATTGTGAAAATGCCCAACAACTGAAAAAAAAACAAACAAAAAAACCATATTTTTAATATGAAAATTTGCGCCTCAGCCATCTTTCACTGTTTTGTTGGCAACTGCTGATGTTGGATCAGAGGGAAAATATGTTCCGAAATATATTTTGCAGTGACTATTTTGGATTCAGTTGCCCACTTGATTGTGCCAAGCAGATCAACATTCAAAACACCTTATTAATAAAGCTTTCTTCGCTCCTTTGCAGAAGAAAAATGCAAGACCATAAATATAAAGAGAGACACTTTAAAAAATGCCCACGTCTCCAACTCATGCACCCTGCAAGCACAGGGGTTTGGGTGGTACACGAGGATGGTACACAACAGTTGGAAACAAAATATAACAGCGTTTTGATTCCTGTAGTGAAGAAGAAAATAAATATGTAATACGGGAACGGGGTCATTTTGTCACTTCTAGATAATGTGGAGATGACCAGCTGGGACTTCACCATGTTTCCAAAAATCTCCATCTTTGAGGAGGCCAGCTAAGGACAGCTGTAGGCTAGAAATTATTTTGACACATTTTTCATATATATGCTTATGAGGGAAGTGCCAGCCATGCCCTGCTCTCTTTCTTGAGAGAGGAGCTGATCAGAGCTTCCATGCTGGGCATGACCACTTGGGTAAGATTTGCTTTGAAGATTAAGATTTGCTTTTAGCTAAAGCTGCTCATAGTTCAGCAGTTACACAACCCTGAAACACTACCATTTGCCTTGCAGGATTTTTTATTCTTAATTTAAGCTTTGTCCTCTCCTCCTTCTTCTCCTTCTCCTTCTCCTTCTCCTTCTCCTCCTTCTCCTTCTCCTTCTCCTTCTCCTTCTCCTTCTCCTTCTCCTTCTCCTTCTCCTTCTCCTTCTCCTTCTCCTTCTCTTTCTCCTTCTCCTTCTCCTCCTTGCTTCAAAATGCAGGGAGGAAGAATAGTCTGGAGAGTGCTGTCAGGACATCTTTTTTCGGGCACAAGAGTGTGCCTCACCTGAGGTCCTCACACCAAGCTTGTCAACCCCATGAGTGTCCCTCTCTCAGTGAGCATCCGTGGCTATGGTTGGTGTGACTGTGACTTGTTATGTTCAACCAAAGTATTGCTCACTGCGAAGCAACGTCTCCACCACAAGGATATTTGCAAGAGCATGGAAAGCTTTCAGGCCCCAAGAACTTCTTGGGTGCTTCAGAGCTGTGGAGCCGCCCCACTCAGTGCATGGACATGAACCCAGGAAGAGCCGCTTTTTGGCAGCTCCCCAGTGGCCTAGGAACCCAAGCCCTGATGGTAAAAAATTGCAAAAACAGCGAAGTGCTTTTGGAAAAGCTGCCCTGGAGTACCTTTCTGCTGAGTCAGTGGTGAAATCAGGATGCAAACTACAAATCGCTCTCTGGCAGAAGAAATATTTCAGGATTTAAGGATTTTGTCTGATATTAAAAAATAAATAAATAAATAAATAAATACATCTGTCTCTAGACATGTTATAATCCTGCTACAATAACCCTGAAATAAATATTTATCTGCTTCAAACAGCAAGCTGTAAAATTATGAATAGAAATACATTTGAAAGTCTTGCTCATTCGCTTAACGACAGCAGGAGGGTTTATGGCTACCCTGGTGTCAACGGCTGCCCTGGAAGTGAATAAGCTCAATAAATGAGGCTCTGACTTGCTTTCAGCTGCTCTACTACAAATCCAAACAACTTCCCTGTTAGCAGAGGACTGATTTCATATTATTGTGCTGGTAACGTCCATGTAAGTAGCACTGATGTTGATATACCAGGTAGCTAGGATTAAAAATGTGCCTCCTACGGTTTAGATTATAATTACCTACTTGATTTCTAGGAGGGATCTAGTTCCATACAGTGTAATTAAGAGTTATCTTACCTAGCGTTTCCTTGCAGATTTTCAGAAACTCGGTAGAAAAAGGCTTCCCTTTAAATTATTTAAAAGGATCTGCTCCAGAACTAGGAGGCAGGAAAGAGCCATTATCTTTCTAACAGAGAGAAAAAAATGGCATTACTCAGTGTTAGCAAGAAAATGGATTGCTGAGATGTTTCAGCACTCCCTGCCTCTTTTTATCATCCTCGCGGCATCTGGGAAAACTGGTAAGCTCAGCCTCCAGATATGTTTCCTATCCGATGTCCCCAGCGTTTCTTGTGAAGTGACTGTGAAGCCAAGAACCGTGGCTAGGCACGTTAACCCTATCTTCGTAAGAGGCAAATCTTGTCAGCAAATGCAAATATTGCTTCTGTTATTTTGACAGCTCCTTCAGATGCGTTAGCAAATCCTGATGGGGATCTTATTTCAAGCGATGCATGGGAATGCTGCTTCTTAGTTGTCTACACATCACCATCAGCACTAAAAATAACAAGCAATTAATAGCCCTGTTAGTGATTTAAATGGACCATACTTGCTTTCCAAACAGAAGGGATATATTTTATTTTTTTTCAGGGCAGCTCAATTTCATCTGCTCCATTTAGATGCCACAGAGCTGAAGGAGAAAAATCCCTTTGCAGGCACTTCTGGTTTAGGCAGAGAAGCCAGGCTCTGGGGACTATCTCCGTGCCCTCCTGCCTCCATGCTCAGTTTGCTTTAATATTGACAGGGCACTTCCAAGCCCCTTTTAATTGTGTCATCTTAACTTACTTTAACTTACATTACCTATTACTTAACTTACTTACATTAACTTACAAGCCAAAACATGGGAAACCCTTGGGGAATATCACAGAAATTTTAGCAGTCCAGCAGGAGCTGTGCTGGAAAAGGGTACAGGAGAAAGCTGGAACATCACCTGCTTCTGCTCTTTATGCTTTTGCTCACCCTCATGCTCAAATAATGTCCTCTCGAACTCAGACTGCCCAGCTCTCCATTGTGGCATGACAGGCAGGTGACACGGAAACCTCCTGTACCAGCTCAGTCCTGTGTTTTGTCTTGATTTTCATTTTCAGGCGAATTGTTTTTGCTGGGCACTTGCATAATCAGGAAATTATGTGGACGCACAAAAGGAAACAGAAGAAGAGGGCGCTTTGCCAGGGAAGGGGCACAGCCTGCTGGAACAGGGACTTCAGTAACACAGCCAAAGCCAAAACCAGCTGAGTTTGTACCCTCTTTTCTGTGGGCTTGAAATCAATCATAATTTGATATTTGTCAAAAAAAAAAAAAAAAAAAAAAATCCAGAGTCTCATTATTTTTCTTCTTTCATTTCACAATGCTGCCTATTTTCTCCACCTGAATTGAAGCAGCAACAGGAGCGGAGGACTTGATTCTTCAAGTTTCTTCCACCCAAGTTTGTGCCAGGAGTAACGGAGCTGGGACGGTTTGTGTTTGCACCCCTGAGACTCTCAGAGAAGCACAAGCTGTACAGCTGGTGCACAAAGTCACTCCCCTGGTTTCCTGACTTGCTTGTATTACAGGTGTCAAAAAAACAAGTGGTTTGGTTTGTTGGTTTTTTTTTTTGCAATCAAGTGCTTATGTTAAGCCTTGTGTGCTTTGACGCTATCCTTTGGAAAATCCAGTTGTCTGTGATTTGTTCTGAACAGAAACGATGTTTAGGACCTGAAAATAATTGCCTCGGGAGGACTGGAAGTCCCCGAGCATGGGCAGACCTCGTTCGGTCCCTCTCAAGTCAGCCAAACGAATTTAACAGCAACAGCGGCAGCATGCTAAGTAATTGCTGCTTTCTGCTTGAAATCTCACACAGGCCAGCGTGACGGGCCGTAGGAGGAATACTGAACAAACTGTTAATCCTAAAGGTTTGGCAAGAGCTTTCTGAGCATACCTGCCTCGCTCCGCTCTTGCGACACACAGCACATCCAGTAAAAGACAAACTGGGTCAACTGGGAGAAAAACACCTGCAAAAAAAAATCGGTGTAAGCCAGTTCATTTCCACTGCAGGATTTAAGAGGCAAGTGTGTCAAAGGGAAAGCAAAGTACCCTTGTAATGACAGCAGAAACGCTGTAGGGTTACAGGCTTTGAGGAGAGACGAGGCTGTCGCTTGGTAGGACTTCTGGAAAGTCCGTGCTGCAGCGCTGCCATCTGTGCAGCATCTCTTTGGCACTGTCTTCATCTGCTCCTGCTTTACTTGCACTACTTCTGTGTGGGGAAACCCATCTGGAGCACTGCTCGATGAGGGCGGCCACTCTGCATCTCTTTAGAAGTGATGGTTCTTGCAACAGGACTTTGCGTGAGGTTTTCTGTGGGGCTGTGCTCGGACGAAATGGCAATATTTAGATTTTGGATTTGCTTTCTAGCCATTTGTGGATTTTACCTGCCTCAGTTTCACAGTAATCTTTAAAGATTTAAAGTGTTTACATGGCCTATGTCAGCCTGAGATTGGATTTTCAGGCTTGAGGGATGCCTGGATGTGTCTTTGGAGATTCAGCTTCTTTTTCCTTCACCTCCTCGTAGCCTAAATGCAATCAGTGCAGTGAATACAAACTCACCAGCAACATTTTGTGCCCCTAATTGGTGTGCAGGGGGGGAATGATTCTCTAGATCTCTGTAGCAATAGCTTTTGAATCTGCTGGCAAAGTTACCTAACATTTCTGCCTCTAAATGTGGATTATTCATGAGAGCACCTGACATTACCTGGCTGCCTACCGGCGTAGGCTTCTGATGGATTTTTGTCAAACACACACAAAACACACCTCTCATTTCTAGTGCTTTTCCTGGAAGAAGGAAGTGTTTTTCTCAAACCATTTTGCTTCATTGCTCTTCACGATCGCATTTAAGTCATTGTACGTGAGGGAATAAGTAGCTCCTGCTGATGTGCAGAGCGTAATTTCTGCCTGTCTGCTGCGTCAGCCCGGGTGCTGTTTCCCAGCACACAGCGCACACAGTGTGCACTCCAGATCCCCGAGGCGCTTGTGCTTGGCGTCCTTCCTGCTCCGAAATCTGCGCTGCCACATCCTCATTACTGCAGACCACCAACAGACAGGCACTGGGAGCCCAAAATGCAGCGGTTTGAGGCATCACTGGCACTCGGGTCCAACCCACCTTTCTGCCAGCATAGGCAGGGCCAAATAATATGAAATCTGTGCCTCAGCCAGCCTGTTTCGCAGACCATATATTCGCTGAGGCATCAAGTAGAGGGCCACGAAGCAGACAGCTGGTATTGGTATCATCTTCAGTCACTCCATCTAAATCTGTCAGATCTCTCTTGACGGAGTCCTCGGTTATTTGTGCTGAATAGTTCAAGCTAACATGATATGCTGCCGGCCGTGTTTGCTCTGCACTGGTAAGAAACCACAGCGGTTGCCTGTGAGGTCCCGGAGACACTCCAGCTCTCAGAGCCAGCTCCATGTATCGGCATTGCAGCTGCAACAGGAATTCGGTCATTGCCAGCACCACCAATCAGCCAGTTTAACTCATCAATCAGCGGCAGCAAAGCTGTCCTCTCTCCAGTTTTCTCACTAAATATATTCACAAGCTGGAAGGCTCTACTTGCACGGCTGATCGCTTGCATAGTGAAGGACGTAGACTTCCAATTTGTTTTAGTACTGACTTGTTTTGACACATCGCTCTCCGTGTAATGGAATACCCATAAGTAAGGGAAGGGCTGTACATATGAGAGTAGCTGCCTACTTGAAAAAGAGGAAAACATCTCATTTGACGATGTTTGATAGAAAATTTCAAGGGTTGGACAATCCACCACTTCCTTTGGTTCATGGTTCCAACTATTAGTTACACTTTATGCTACGGACATGTTTTTCTCATTTCAGTAAATCTGCCTTTAACTTTTACCTTTTGGCCTATCTCAGTCTCTGATAGTATAAAGAGCCTCTTGGTACTTGTATGTTTTCCTTACTCAGGTTTAATGCAGCATAACTTTTACTTACTTCTTTATTTAACCTTTAATGAGATTACAGAATTAAACTGTAAGCTCCCTTCCCCCTCTTGCAAGCATTTTCCTCCCAATACCTTGTATTTCTGTTCTCCTGTGGATAAAAAACTGTAAGAAGTACAAACCAGCAAAATCCCTCTAGCATGAGGTGCAGGGTATTCTAGATGATGCATATCCTAAGGATGCCTTTTTTGTTCCCCTGCTAAATATGGAGTGGCAGGGAGCAATTTTATAACCCTGACAACACTGCTGTTGCAAGCAAATGTTCTGCTGTCTGTGGAGCTCACGAGGCAGAGCTGTCACTCTCCTGGTCTCACATTAACGTTTGGGAGTTGTGCTGAAAACCTTGGAGCACACGGAGCTGGAGAAAATATTGCCCAGACCTTGCCACTAAGCCCTGTGTCCTGTGGAAGCTTTCTGATGCTGTGCCCTAGTTCATATGTGATCCCTCTGCTCACGGGAAGGGAAGAAACACATTAAGAGAATAATAATTGAAACAAAATTAGAGACTTGGGATTTTGAGTGTACCATGTTACGTTTAATTGGAACTCTCTTTACATTGAACTTTGCTAAAAGATGTATTTTTTAAGATGCCTACAAGATTTCTCTGACTTTTATAAGGCACCCATGAAGAACTCTGTCTTAAAGATATCACAGAGTTATAAGTACTGTGGAGGAAGAAAAAAACTAAAATATGAAGCTGAAGTAGCACACACTGAAGGGTCATAGATGAAACATATCCTTGCAGATGTCCAGAGCACATCTAGGAGTCCCTTGCTTGGCTTTCCTTGCAAGGGAACAGAGGTAGGTACCTTCAAAACAGGGGGGGAGAATGTTATGTTCAAGCTATCATAGGGCTGATTTCAGTGGTTTTGTTGGTTTGGTTTGGTTTTCATTAGTGTGACAAAAACAGGCATTGGAGACCACTCAGGGATGGGCTCTACCTGTGTGCTTGAGTGCTGGTGGCAATAGTTAGACCACCTGTGTTTCTTGCCTGACACAGCTGCAGTTCCTTGCGCTCCCTGTAATACCTCATCTGTGGGTTGCAAGCCATGTCAGGAGTGGGAAACAGCTGGGTCAGAAATTAGGTAATGAGTTCTTAAACAGAGCTGTGTCTACCAGAAGGTGTTGGTGATGCTACCAGTTGCCTACTGGCCGCACCACTTTGGTATTTGGGGTTCAGCTGTAATTGGAAGCTCAGCATGCATGTATGAATGCATCGGAACACGTACAGTAAATTCACACCAGAGGCATGTTCCTGATACACATTCTGTATTTTGGTGACACTGTAATTTGACTTACAGAAGGGGAGGCCAGGAACACTCTGTACCAGCAGACAACAGATTTTTCCATGTGGGAATGACAAACCGGGGGAGATTATTTTGCAAGCCTTCTCTTCTCCCATTATGAGTTGCTAAGATCACTTCTTCCTCAAGGATTGTGCAACACTGAATGCCTCTGTTGAACATCAACTTGTTCGCAAGTGCCAGAAATGAGGTTAAACCTGTAACTAAAGTTCCTTTTTTGAGATGAGCCGCTGCATATTCCCCTTATGGGATTAAAAAAACAACTCTTTAAACCTCTGGAATATCCTGGATAGTGTTGCAAACACCCTCAATCATCCCATCCCAGTGGTTTCTAGAGATATTGTAGGAAAGGGAACACAAACTCCCTTCAGTTCCTTCTGCTAACAAAATCCCTAAAATTCTAAGTAGAGCATGGGTGTGGATGGTCTTGTTTTGACACCATATTAATTACAGACATCTTCCGTTTCTTCCTCAGATGTTCCCTGTATTTTCTGTAGCATGAGAGTTCATCATGCAGCAAAAAGTGAAAGAAAGTCATGTATTGTCTGTGAACAAAGCCAGTGAAGGACATCTGTAACTGTTTGTAGGTGGTTCTGGTGAAAACCGACTTGGTGAGGAGCGACAGTGGCTAAAAGCACAGTTACTGCTTCATGTAGCAGTGGTGTAACAGGATAGGGGGAAGGCAGCCTTAAAGCATGTAGTGCATCTTCTGCGGCTTGAAAGAAAGGAGGTGAATATGTGACCACCACGTTTTTAAGAGAGCTGGCATTGCAGACATTACATTAATAACTTTTGGAAATGCAGACATGGGGGAGTTGGTATTAACTTCAGCAGGAGAGATTTCCAATTTCCTATCTTTACCCCGATACAGGGAGTAAAGTCATGATATTTGCAAAGATGCAGGCATAGAGAGAAATGTGTGCGGGAATGTCTATGAGAGATTCTGCAAAGGGAGAACTCTGGATGTTTTTAGGTTTAAAAATGGTGCTGAAAGGTGCTTCTCTCTTATTTTCCTGCTTGACCTTTACACCGAAAAAAAAGATCTTCCTGCTGAAACCTGATGAATTTACTTGTTGTAGGAGGCAAGACACTAAAACCAGGCAGAAGAGCAGCAATGCAATATTTAGCCAGAGTGTTTACTATTCGTTGCTGTTTGGCTTTGCAAATAACTCTTTAACTAGTGTGGCTCTTTGGAGAAAGAAACGCTTTGTGAAAGTACCAGTGCTGCACCCCAGCACGTACCACTTCAACCTGAAAAACATTCTCCAGAGAAAAACAAGGTCGATTAAGTTAAATGTTGATATTTTTGAGGTAAAAAAAACAACAAATACAAAAAATTTTTACCACAAACCAACAAATCAGTCCTTGGACTTGCTGGTTCACGTACCCTAAGGAGGTAGCAGCAGCACACTCCAGGCTGTGTATTAAAAAAATCTGTTGCAGATGCAGAAAGATGTACAGAGAGATTATCAAACAGCGATGCTTCAAAGCTTGTGTGAGATGAGGGGAACACACCACAGTCGCTATGAGGAGGAATCCTCTCCTGGCCCTGTTCTTCAGATTCCTGGCTGCGTATCGTGCTATTTGCTCACTGCTGGTCCGCTCGGGAGCCACTCGGAGCCAAGGGGGCCGACAAACATCTGCTTTTTGTAGGTCTGCAGCGGGGCAGATCGCCACCACGTAGCACGAACATCTGCCCCGCGCACAGCCGCAGCTGTGGCGCTTGCCTGGGTTTGTATTGTGGAGAGTTTTCTGCGCCCCCTAAAAAAAAAATAATAAAATATGCAATGCAAATATGGTCAGATGGAATTGTTTTGGCTGTTTTTTTTGTTGTTGTTGTTGTTTGTTTGTTTGTTTGTTTGTTTTACTTTTCTTCCTGTTTTTCAGGAGAGCAGCCCAGTCAGAGCTGGAGATGGGTCTCGCCTCACCGAACTGCAGGGGCTCTGAAGAAGACTTCGGAGCATGGCTGGGTCTAACCGAGAAGGGAAATTACGTGCTCTGGGGGGTGAAAAAAAGCCTTACTATTTGAAAACGTGAAAAAAACTGTCAGAAAAAAAACGTACTAAATTGGGTTACGAGTGACAGCCGTGTTACATGGGACCCATACTTCACTTTTATTGAATGCTGATAGCCTTTTACATCGTGTGCCTGTTTCGGGGGGGGTTGAAGGCACCTCAGGGCTTCCTTTAGCTCAATTTGGGGGCTCCCTGCTCGGGGGGGGGGGTGAAGGCGGCCGAGGGACGGTTGGCGGCGGGCGGCGACCGTTGGGGCGCGACCGTTGGGCGGGCGCCCCTCAGCCGCCACCTTGCGCCGGGCCGGGCCGGGTGAGGGCGAGGGGGGCCCGGGGCAGGGGCGGGGCGGGCCGCGGGGCCCCGCCGGGGCCGGGACCGGGACCGGGATCGGGATCGGGATCGGGATCAGGACCGGGGCTGGGACCGTGCAGGGGGCGTGGGGCAGGGGCCGGGCGGCTCCCGGTGTCTCCTCAGGGCAGCGGCGCTGAAGGCTCGCGGCTTGCGGCCGTCCCGCCATGGCTCCCGGCTCCGAGCGGCTCTTCGACTCGCTGGGACACTTCGGCAGGTAGCGGGGCTGCGGGCGGGGGCACAGACACCGGCACAGGGACACTGGTGTGGTAAATGCACGCGGCAGATCTTCTTCTGCGTGCACACAGCAGCCTCGGTTTGTGAGGTGGGGTGTGCAGGCTGCAGGGGGTACGCGGGGGTGAGGCTGTGGGTAGGGCAGGGGATGGAAAAGAAGCGCTGGACACGGAGATGACACTTCAGGATGCACAATCACGCGACTGAAAGGCGTGTGAGCCTCCGTGGCTGCTGTCCTGATGCACTGAGCCGTGTGGAGTTCACTAGGGTGTCCTGCTGGAGCAGCCCCTCGTGCCATGGTTTGCTGCGAACCACAGCTTTGTGCTTTCTGGCTCAGTCTCCAATGGCTAGCCCACACCACGGTGGGGATCTGGTCCCCATCAGGGGCAGGCAGCAGCCTTTTCAGCAAAGCCTTGGAGCTCCTGTTAATGGTAGCAGCACATACCTGTGCTCCGCAGCAGCCTAGGCTCCTAGCGCCACGTGCAAGCAGTGTCGGTATCAATAACCTCCGTGGTTGTGTAGTATGGAAGGACTTGTTCTTTGCTTAACTGGGATCTCAGCTTAAAATGAAACCTGCCAAGTTGTGATCTCCACGCGTAGCCATCTGAACAGTGTCTCATTCATGATCCGTTCTGGGTCAGCAACAAAAATATTTTGTTGTGTGTGAGCTAGGAGGGGATTCCTAGCAAACTGTTTATGTTGCTGTTGCTCTTCTGTCTTGCATGCTGTTTGTGAAAAACAAGCACTTGACACTGAATGCTGACATAACACGAAAGTAGTTATTCCTAATGAAGTAGTTTCCTAATTGAGATCATTTGAAAACTCTATCTGAAGCACTGATAAAACCACATTTTGCAATTAAAGGGAGAATAATTCTGCAACGATAACCCACTTTAGGACCTTTCAGTGAACTGCAGACTGCTGAAACGCACACAGCCGTGCTGTCCTCATGGCTGTTCAAGATTCCAAACACCACACGCTAAAAGTAAACATAATGTGGGTTATAGTGGATGAACTTAATTGTAAAATGTTGTAAAAAATCTGTTTATTCCTTCAATACTGCTGGATAAATGCTACATATAAAATGTCTGCTACAACATATTCTCAATTGTAGCTGCAGCAAGTTCTGATTAGTTTGCATTTATGCATCACTGTGACAGTCACAGGCAGTCAATAGTTTCTTCATTTCAAGCAATTCTCACGAGGCCCATGCAAGCCATGCACTACGCATAGATCTGGTGGGTCTGCCACAGTCAGGCTGTGAGCAGTCCAAGCACTCTGAGCAGTCCAAGCATTTGGGGACTGTTCTGATTATCCGAAACTCTGACAGATGCAGTAAAGAATGGCCAGCTGTTTATATAAATATATATTTGGAGAGAGCATGTATGCATTATATATATAGCTATAATACTACATGTACATAATTGCACATCTCCATATAATGTGTGAACCTTCCCCTTTGCAGAATTGCCATTCACACGTATGCTGACAACATCTTGCTTTCCCTCAGACTCTCCTGCAGCAGTCTCAGTGATGCTGTAATTCTCAGAGGGGTCTCGAGACGTGCATGGACAGACACGAAAGTGGAGCAGTTCCCATGTCCCTTTGCCATTACAGGCAGACTGTGTGCCTGCCTGCAGGGCTGCCCTTGGCTGGCCACCAGGTGCCCACTGCCACTCCACAGCAAGGCAGGGGGGAGAAAATCTGATGAAAAAAGCTGTGGGTGGAGGTGAAGGCAGGGAGGCTGCTCACTGATTACTGTCACAGGCAAAACAGATTCCACTTGGGGAAGATTAATTTAATTGATTGCTAATTAAAATAGAGTGTGCTGGTGAGAAACAAAACTGAAAATTGAACAGGGGGTACCTTTTGGAGCTGGATAGAGCTGACTCTGATCTGACCTGGGGCAGCTGCTGGGCTCTGCACAGAGGCCACCCCTGCAGCCCATCTTTGAATTCGGGCATGAGGAGCATCTGTGGCCAGTAAATTCAGGACAGTTGTTTTAAACGTTGTTCTTGAGTCTGTCTCTGGAGCATGAGATCCCTGCTCGCTGTTGCAGAGGTGAATGAAAAAAAAAAAAAGTCCTGTCTGCCCCAAGAGGCCTCATCTCTAATGAGCTGCTGGACCTCAAGGCTCCCGATTTACCTGCATCAGGCTGCATCCTTCTTCCATGCAGCACCTCCTGCCAGGCTGTCCCTGTGGGCTCTCCCTCTCTGCCTCTCAGGTTTTCTAATGAAGTATTTCTAGAATCTTGTTAAAAAATGTCTTTTCTTTTAAACTATTTTTTTAACAAAATGACGTTAGCCAGATTTTCATATGTTGGTTTTATAAATGCAATGTTGAATCAGCAGTTAGGCCATTTAACAAATTAGCAATGACTGCTTTTCATCTTTAGTGAAATGTTAGTGCATTTCTTCAGCCTTTAACACCTTCACGCTATTGCCTTATACGAGCTTGTTGCCCGGTCAGTGGAGCTGCTACAACTTGGACTTAAGAAGCAACCCCCACCAGGATTAGCACTGGGGAAAGGAGAGAAGCAGGACAGGGTGCCCACCTGTTCCATCCAGACACAGAGGCCAGGAGAGATGACCACATTTTTCAACAGTTTCAGTGTTTTCTCTTAATTGCCCTGGAACTTTTATAGTGTGCATAAATAGATCGTAGACCATGCTTAGCTCGTCACAGACTGCCTTGACTTTTGTAGAGATTCTTTCAATGGGTGTTTGCAATGCAGTCCCTGCTGGTCAGTGCCGTAAAAGCAATGTCTGAACTCTTGGTGCTAACACAGTTTCTCTTCTCTCCACTTTGTAGAGTTCTTGCCTTCACCAAACCATCTGTCTTCACATCTCAGAACTTTTCCAGGCTCCTAGTTACAGGCTGATGCCCATATTCCCTCTCCTGTTGCATAGCTTCCAGCTCTTGTGGAGATCTGATTATGTCTTCTGCAAACTGTGGTGTGTACATGATACTTTCAGGAATTTTCCAGGAATTTCTGGGTGTGTATCAAATACCAGAGTCCTGAGTACCTCAAAGAACATGCTCGCTCATTTCTTTTCATGGAAAAGAAAATAAGAATATTTTCAAACAGTGATTTTTCAAATTCACTTATTTTATAGATTTCTTGAAAGTTTTTTTTCCCAACAGAACTACATTTTTCAAGCTGAGAAGTGTTCTTGCTGCACATGCAAAAATATCACTTCTTTTCCAGGATAGTATGGAGAAGAAGGTAATCATATTCAGCATTTAAAACATGATTTGCTTTTAAAGACAGAATCATTACAAGCATTTTCTGAATACTAATACATTTAGTGTTTAGTGCATCCTACACAATATTGGTATTTGTAAACAAAATAATGTGAGTCCCTGTTTAAACTTTGAGTAGTTTCCCCAAAAGTGAGCAAAATACTGGTGGTATAGATACTGCTTTTGGAAAAAACTTTTTTCCCCTATATGCTAGGTACTTTATGCAGTGGACAAATTTATAGCAACGTATCTGCCATTTGGTTTTCAAACTGTGTCAGTGGGCAGCTGTTTGTGTTTACTGGAATGTGCCAGAGAGAAGAATCTCAAATCTAAGTCCTCCTTTGGCTCCTAGTCAGGGGTGGTGTTTGTCAGAAATGCTTGATAAAAGTCCTTCAGCTTTATAACTGTACTATATTGTAACGTCTGAAGCAGCCTGTGCTCGTCTCAGGTGCCCATTGGGTAAAATAAGTGGACTTAGCTCCATTTCAGTAAGAACTGTTTGTTTGTTTGTTTTTTCATTTTGTTTTGACTTTTTTTTTTTGGTGTCTGGATATTTTGCACAGATTACTTGATCCCACTGGTTGCATAGCATCATCAGAGCTTTGGAGAAGTGAGACAAGCCATGTGTTTTCACAGAGCAGGCTCTAGCAACTGAAACAAAGCTCTTATTATCTATGCCTGACTAGGCAAAAGTAGGAATATTCTCAGGGCTCAGAACCAAAGATGGACACTGGCAAGTGCTCCTGGTAATGGTAAAAATCACTAGCAGTGCTGTCTGCAAGAGGTGCTGACAAACATTTGCTGGGATCCAGGTCGTACCGGAGCCAGTCTAGCACAGGATCTGCATAGACAAAACTGTACTGCACCCGAGTGTGCTGGCATCCTCACCCCGCCTGTGTCTGGAGTGAAAAAGGGGATTATAACAGGAAATTAAAAGGTAGGTCACGATACCAGAAAATCGTAGAATCACAGAAGATAGTAAATCAGTTAAGATATGTAAGCCAGCCGCTGAGATTCAGATTGCACCTCTGAAATGTCGGCAGCCCGCCAGGGTGGCTTCTGGACAAAGTTGTAGCATGGACAGAGTTATGACAGCATGAGGCGATTATCACACGCATCAAGGAGCTGATGATCAGCTGTTTCATCCCCAAATATTATGGTATGAATGAAAATTAAATACGCAAGGCACTGCACAGTGTGTTCTCTGTAATTTGGGGCGTGATATGTCACTCCTGTGAAAGCTCTATTGCTTCTGTAAAAGCTCTGCCAGTAATTTTCTCATAATTGTCACGATTTTCAACAGCACAAAGATTTTCTAAAGTGGGAAGGACATGTTTTATGAAAGGGCTTACTCACAAGAAGTTTGAGCAGTTTATTGTGGGAAGTGAAATGATTCCAGTAGAATATTTAGAGAATTTGTCTAAGGCCCCAGAAAGCTTCAGCACATGCTGTGAAATTTTCTGTGCTACCATGTTGCTGTATGTAACAAGAATGGCACTGAAATATGTACCCAGCTGATGTTTCATTTCAGGTGGCTCCAGGCATTAAGCTATAGTGGCTGAGCAAGAACATGAGCTTATCAGCTTCTCAGAAATACGGAAAAAATAGCAAGACAGAAAATACCAACTGAGGTCTCTATTACAAGGGCAAGACTAGAAACAGCATGCAGACAAACGAGACAGAGATTTACAGGTACTAATGATGGCTGCTTGGACAGACTGTCCACATACTTGGGGAGAAATCTCATCTCCTTGAAAAATACTGAAATTACCTAGACAGCTGATGTATGCCTTCATATCATGCATTGACAGCCAAATTGTAATGCCTAGCTTACTCAGACCAGGTGTTTTCTGAAGTTCACATGCAACAAAAAGGTGGTTTGAGGAATCTAGAAGCACCATCCATTGGATCAGAGACTGAACCCTTTCCTCAAGAAAACGTTTTCATTAAGAGGAGAAGTTGGGATTCCTCTTCCTGTTATTTGTAGGCAGCAGTGGTGCTGGGACAAGAGTAGAGGTTGCAGCCTGGAGAACAGATGGAAAAAGCAGGTAAGACAGCAGGAAGAAGAATACAGATGCTTCAGAAAGCTGGGAGTAATTTGCTGCTCTATAAAGAGCAGTCAGCACCACACTTTGGATGGGCTCAGTGTCACTTCAGCATGCTGTCTCCATGGATGGATGTAGCCTGGCATTTTCCAGCCATGTTGCAGCCTCCTCTTCTCTAAGCAGTGAAGGAGATTTGGAAGGATCTAGGTTCCCACCTGATCCATCCATATAAGTCCATGCTAGCTATGCAGGGAAGTTAGCTGTTCAAATCAAGGCTCAATAGAGTAAATAAAATAAAGTTAGTGAGCTCATCTCACTGACTTTACAGGTGTACAGTGTAAACTTCAGACACCTGCATTAGTCACCTTGTCAAGGGGGAGAATGCCCTTTAGGGGCATAATTCATCTGTCTGATTTTCAATGAGTGCTTTAGGACAGGATGAGTGCTGCTCCTAGATTTGTCTGTGCTTCCTCGTTGAGTGAAAAGGGGATCTAGAGAATTGCAGATGTATGATTGCACACTGTATACCATATATTGCATCCGAGTGTACGGTATACATCCAGCTTCTTTCTTCACTTCCAACTTATATTAACTAACTAAGGCTTAGCGAGGAGGTTGGGATGTGGGAGATGCTTCTGGCAGCACGCTTTCTGCGTCACAGCATTAGCCAACATCTTTCCCTCAAGACAACTCAAAGCAGGTACCGTGAGCCTTGCATTGCTCTGCTGTATGTCAGATCGCAGAAAACCCATCAGATATGCAGCTGTACTGCTGTTACAGTGCTTGCCACCTTGTTGGCATTCCGTCAGCAACACCTGCTGTCAGTTCCTTGAACGCAGGTAATTCCAGGAAAGATTGATTCTGGCCAGAGATTGAATTGAGAGCATTAAGATCAGAGTAAAGAGGTCAAGCCAATTCTGAAAACAGTGGGGTCCTGAGGAGATGGAAAGTGAGGAAACAAAACCTGCAACTGACTTCATGGAAAGGAAAAAAGGAAGATTAATACAGTCATTTAGAACTTACAAAGTAGGCAAAAATACATTTTTTTTTAAACTCTTCAATTGCTAATAGATCTTTGTGTCCTTGGTGAAAAGTTAGAAAATATTACTGACATTATTCATTTAGCCTTTGCTCAAGAAGTAAATGTTACCATATCTATGATGTAGTATTTCATTTGAATGTCTGTCTACTACTAGAGAGAAAGTCAAATATGAAATGTGGAAAATAAGCAATAAGACAAGCAATATCCAAAAGCATTTTCTGACACAAAGCCACTGAATATATGGTGAAATTATACAGATAAGACCACATTTCATTAAAATAACTTTTATTCATCTCTCAGACTCCAAAACAAATTACCATTTGGCTTTTTTTTTCTGCTGTTTAGATCTTTGGAACTGGCTTCGGTCAGCAGAGCTGGGAATTACCCAGAAACTTGTTTCAGCTCCACCCTTCTGAGGGAGAGTTTGTGTTTGGGCCAGGGTCCTTTGTAGATCAGTGGAGCTGAGTGAGCTCTGTTTGGTCTCTGTTCTAAATGGATGCAGATGGTACAAAATCAGATCTGTGCAGAAGAGTCCTGGCAGGTCTGAGCAGCATCCAGCTTCTTTATTGGATTCTTGTGGAGAATGGGAGCCCCATGTATTTCTTACAAATAGTTATGTAAGGTTTGAAAACAGCATTATTCCAGATCACTCCCTTTTACCATAAGAGAAAGACTCAAAGAAAGCACCTGACTCTACTGTGGAGGTATAACCAGATGAAAGGACATTACAGAACATGTTTAGTAAGATGTTAAAGTGGCCTTGGAAACAGTGAAATCCGTCATCTGTATTTCTTTGTTTTTAAGTTAAATTAATTTTAAGCGTTTAATGAGAAAGGTGGTAGGATCATTTTCCTCGAATGAGAAGAAATAGAAATGTTGTCTGGTTTCCATGAAGAAATCAAGAACAGTATAGAAAAAATCAGTCTGTCGGTGATGGAAGAGACAAATGACCAATAAAACTAATGAAAATATTTTTTCTTTGGAAAGATCAATAATGCTGTTAAGATTTTGACTTTTCTTCTTTGGAGAGGTTGTGAAAAAGCTCTCTGTCTAATTAAAATGAATGGCAGTATTTCAAATATCCAAGGTCTATTAAATCAACTTCTGACATTTCATAGTATTGTGTATAGTCAACGATGTAAATCGTTGAGATTTACAGGGAGAGATCTACAAAGAGAGAGAGCAGAAATATATTTCTTGTCCTGTGAAGACACAGCTAGGTTAGCTGAACCAATACCAACAGTGAAACTGGAAGGGGTCTAAAGAAATAAGGACTGCACAGCAGTTCACAACCAGGCTGCTAGGCGAAACAAAAAAAACTGAAAAACTCCCCAGTGGGAATTAATCATTTAATCACGTCTTCTTAAGGGGCAGATTCCCATGACCATCCAGGGAGAAGCAATTGAGGACTTCTAATCAGAGTGGGCTGCACATTTACAGTGAGTAGGGGCGGTTTGGAGGGAAGGTGAGTTGTGAGCCTGCAAAAGTAGCTGAAAGTCATCTTGAGCTCAGCAACCTCTTTTAACGTAGGTGTAGAGATAACCTGGCTTGTCTTGGAGAAGATAGCCCATCGGGGATGATAACCTGGCTGAGAAATAGGAACATGGGTGGGACCCACCATCTGACCTTGCAAGAGCCAAGAGACAGGTTGAACAGAAATTACGTAGGCCATATCACACTGCAGATTGCTCTGCCTCCCTTTCTCCAAGTTGAAGAATTGTAGAATTACATATGTAGAACTGTATGCATGGAGAATTGCAACTTGCTGTGTTGTCTTTGGCAGCACCGAATCTCTGGCTGAAATCGAGTTGCTTTTCCTCCAGCAATACTTTGATTTATATGTTGTCGCAAATTTTAGAAGGCACCGTATTATCTAGCACTTAATTTCTGCAGTGTAGCTAATTACATCTGAAGTGATTCTGTTTGCTCTTGATGACGACTCACTGTGTTGAAAGTCACAGTTAACACCAGAACACTGTAAAAGTTTCAAAGGGAGCAAGGGATAGCAAAATGCCCCATTACCCAGGTGATACAAGGCTTTATGCAGCCCACAGAAATGGCCTAGGTCATCTTAATCATATTCTTGGCTGAAAAAGTCATGTTATGGATAAAATCATTGCTTATATTAAAGAAGAAACTCACAGAAATGGTTTAAATATAATTTGATTTGTAGAGCTAATATTCTTTATTATTTTAAGTGGAAACTCAGAATATACTAGTATATGTGAGAATGATTATAAACACATGCTAGGAAAGTGGTATCCAGTATGCTTGAATTGATTATGCAGATTTCTTGCTTGTTTTACCTTTTCCCATGAGATCTTTCAAAAACCTGTGACGAATGAGAAACTATAATCATATTCCAAGTGGGGAGGAATTAGATTTCCTATATAGAAATTTATAGCCTTTATTGCTTACCAATATGTGGCATGGCGAGAGAATTTATGTGGAATTAAGACTGAAAATGAGCTGTCTCCATCCAAATTTTCTTAGGCATTACTGTGAATACGGACCAAAGAAACAATTCTTAAGAAGCATCATTTAATCACTGCAATGGCAAGTGTTCGCTCCATGTGTTTGCACCTTCAGTTATACCAGGCTTGGTCTCGCAATAGGAATACATAAACAAATAAGTAAGCACAGAATTCATATGAAAACTGATGAGTTTTATTTCAGGACTAAAGATGGAAAAAAATCAGATCAAATAAACTTCCATAGTTTGAACAAAATTAGTGCTAGGTGTAATCAGGTTAAACAGCAGAAAACATCTGAATTACTACAGTGGAAAGGAGGAATGAAACATGCTAACAGTTTATAGGCAAAGTAGTGCCTCTGCCTGCAATTGGGTGGAATGTCAGTGAAAACATTTAAATTCTAGTAGACACTTTGGAGGTTGTGGCATGAAATGATTTCCTTACGTCAGCTGATGGAAACACTACAGCACAGAAGGGAATTAAGGACATAGTTTGGCTTTGTCCCCAAAAAAGAGGCTGACCAAAAGGAAACAGTGTTACTGAAGATATTAGAATTCAGTTTTTCCTGTAAGAAGTAACACTACTAATATATTATGCAGACGGAGTACACGCTGAATTTCTAAATGGTAGATGTTTATACAAATGCTGCCCCTGGAAAGGAAGCATCAAAGTCCAGAGCTAGAAGCAGTTACTCCTGAACAGTTACCTACTGTGTTTAGCACCGATCCAAATAATTCCAAACCAAACTGAAATAACTTGAAAGTTGCATGGTCATGTTCTTTTTTAATTTAATTACCTGGTACATGTCCTCAAGACACGTAAAGCAGAAGGGACACGTGGGTAACTAGAATGAAATTGGTAGACTCCAGCCAATATCCATCCTGCTGCAGCCCCACGTGGAGCCACGACCGCCAGCTGGGGGGCTGCTTTGCTGGCGCCTGGATGGGTGCAAACGCACACAAATCACAAAAAAAGTGCTTGGTGCTGACTTTGGTCATCAAAAATAAGGTTGACCTGAAGAAAGTTAGAAATCAACGTGATTTGTTTGAATCAGCATTCAAAAAGGAGTTCCTAATATGTTTTGGAGTACTGTGTCATAAGTAATGAGATGCATTCAATTACCTCAAATCAAGTAATGCAATACAAAAAAATGAAAATAATCTTGATTTTCTTTAAATTTCAGACTTATACAGAAAAACATATAAAAACACAATCAGGAGACTTCATGAGAAGCAAAAACCTTTCAGAGGCAGTAATTATTGGAATCTTCTGATGACTGATTTATATTTGCTTTAATTTAAGCAGAGTTTTCCTCTCGTGTTTGTGTGCGTGTCAAGAGTCATTTACATAGGCACTGCAATAAAAAGGACCTGCCATAGCTGCTGTTAAAGGTAAACATTCCCAACAGATAGTATGAAAATTAATGGTACTCTTCTTGCAAAACCTTGAAACCCAAGCACTGGAAACATATACATAAACATAAACATATACAGATACAATTTGGTTATGGTAGCTGGCAACATTGTCTTTTTAATGATTCTTCCAGACAACGTAAAATTGATGCATATGGACAAAATGTGTATGAGAAAAGGCTGTTTGGGTAAACGGAAAGCGTTTCCTCATGCCACTCAACAAAGGCTGGCATCACTTTGAGTGAGTTTGCTCATCTGGCATGTAGATACAGATCCATAAAGAAATGATAGTCGGGATAGAGGTGTTAGAGTTCTTCAGAAAATAATTTCTAAAAGGATAGTAAGAATGGTTTGGTGGCTGCTATTGGGTGAGTGCATGTTGGTGTGTTTATCTGCATCCAACACAGCACCTTCTTCCTCTGAACACCAATTCTGGGAACGACCACTTTGCTGATGTGGGCTGAGCCCAAGTCTTTGCAGAGTTTAAACCACCCCTACCTAGGAGGGAAGGAAGTTTGCTCTTGATGCTGCAAGGCAAATAAGGCCGTGTCAGTTGTGTATTTAAGGCTGCTTCCAAATCTGCCTCTCTGTACCACAGCACAAATACTGCTCCTGAGTCTCATCCAGCTCCTTTCCTCTCAAAAAATAAACGTCTAAGTGTACGTAAGTGCAAAACAGTTTTTTGGTTTAGAGTGGAAAGAATGGCTTTTTTCACATTAAAAAAAAAAAAGGCGTGGAATATAGAGCTGAAAGTGGTCACTGAACACAAATTCTTTCAGAAATAGTAAATGCTGAAGCCACCCTGTCAAGTTTAGACTGCACAGCAGAAACACACTGTGTTTTCTGACTAAGCGGTTTGCTAACAAGGTGGTTGAAAAGGCAAACAGTCAAAATAGTTCTTGTAAAACCTGAGGAATAGTACAAGTCTCTTGCTAATTGCAGCACAGCCTTGTCTCTCTATCATGCACCGAAAGGATTTTTAAAGTTATGTATTAGCTTTTGAGGAGAATCTAATATATTTGCTTTTAATCTGTTATATTTTTATCTCTAATCTGCCTTTTTATTCTCTAACATCGACATGTCAATCCCAGGTGTACCACCTTGCAAATAGACTGCTGCAGATCGCTTGCCTGGATGGAAAGCAAATTAGATCAAGCAACTGATCTGGCTTGGTTTTGGTTTTGTTATTTTAATCATCATCTGTTCTGATGTTTTTTTCAAGTGAGATCAGTTTTCCAGATAAAATCCACAGCCGGGCCACATAAAAAGCACCACCACATCTGAGGGGAGTCTCAGGGGATCGCTGTGTCTCAGGGGGTAAACAAACAGTGGGAAACGAGAAGGAAGGAAATATTTTAGGATGACAGTGCCACAGGGTATGTTGTGTCATGAGAATACAGCCAGTGGTCTGAGATCTAGTTCATTATCTTTATGCAAGGCTGTTTCGTTTCAGGTACTGAAATTGCAATACTAACTTTTGCTTTTCTTAGATCATAAAACCTGTGCAGAAGAGTCAGAAAATGCAAAGTGTTTTTTTTGTTTGTTTGTTTGTTTGTTTTTTCTTTTTTTTTTTTTCTGAAAGCAGGAAACTGAAAAAAAAAGAATAACCAGGGAGAAATTTCACAAAAATATTTTAGGAAGGACTGGCACATTTTCATGCTGTGTCTTGCTCAAACTTGTCTGAAGACAGTTTTATGCTCATTTGACTTCTGGCATTCATTAAGCGCCTCTACACTGGAGCAGTAACCTACAAAGTCTTCTTGACTTCTATATTTGACACTCCTGGCAAGAGTGACAAAATGTACTTGCCAAATAATTATCTCCCATGGCAAGTCACTGAAGAGATGGAAAAATACTGTGGAGAGCCAGAGATTATCATACTTTTTAGGACAGTCATCATGTTCACAGATCTTAAAAATGGCAAAAAGGATATGTTTTAAAAAGAAAAATAACATATGAAATGCTATTGAAAATTACTGCTTGCAACGATATGCATTACTCAATCTGATGTGTGTATGTGAGGATAACTGGCATATAAAATACCCTCTCCAAAACCTGCCTTTTTTTGAAATCAGCCCAGGAAAACAGAACTCAGACTTTGCTGAGAGAAGCCTTGCCTTCTCTTGGTGAATGTTGGTAGTATTTATTCCTCCAGCAATGTCACTTTCTTAACATTTTGAGGTGTGAGCAACACTCTCTTAGGTCAGGGAAATTTAACTTTTAAAATGCAGTTAGGTGTGGTTACTCAAAGGGTTATATGACATGGTTGCCGGCGATCGAGAGCTTTCAGCTTAGCAATAGAGGCTTTCTTACCAACCCAGCATTCTCAACTCAAGCATTAGGGGAAGAAGTCAATCATTGACAGCAGGTAACGAGGACAGTGCAGACTTTAACCCGTGCCTCGTGGGCAGCGAGGTGCACAGGCTCTGCCGTCACCTACTGCCACAGCCCAGCCTGCGGCTTGCTCAGCACCACCTGCTGCCCTGTCCACACGTCTGGCAAAGCGGTGTCCGTCATGAGGCTGCTGCTGTGGCTTTCTCTGGCCTGTATCCACTCTGCAGCTGCTCTGGCAGGCAAAGCTCAATGCGTCTATAGTACTCTCCCGTCCCACATATCATCCTCCTTACATACTTGTCATGCTTTCTATATGTTGTCACTGACAGCCGAATTAACTCCTTTTTGCTAACTACGCCGGTTAATGAATTTCCTGACCTTTGCACAAGCAGTCTTTCTAGAAGAAAAGCTCTTCCTGCCCCCAGGAGGTGCGCCACAGTTCACAAGCTTGTGCTTTTCATCCAGCATCGTCAGGGATTCAGCAGTGAATTTCCCTTTGCAGCAAAGGAGGGCTTTCAGGTTTTCATTATGTTTGGAC
The DNA here is from genome assembly GCF_964035555.1 of Netta rufina. Classification (NCBI taxonomy): domain Eukaryota; kingdom Metazoa; phylum Chordata; class Aves; order Anseriformes; family Anatidae; genus Netta; species Netta rufina. Next base: position 73,613,124 of record NC_140125.1, on the reverse strand, counting down.
TTACGGAGAGAGCCCTGGCCAGCCCATTGTGGAATTTTACTGGAGAGAGCAGCAGGGAGCTTTTACAGGCAGGGGAGCAGCAGCTCAGTGCAGAGGCAGGGCTGTGGGGTGCCTTCAGCCACCAGTGCTGCCAGACACTTGTGTAGCTTCACATCTGGCCTTGTGCTCTCCTCTTCTTGCTTCCCTTGCCTGCTGAAGTCAGAAAAATAACGACACCGTAGAGTGGATTTCTTTGTTGGAGCTGAATAAGATTTTTGTAACATTGAAAACTGAAGAACACTTTTACAAGAACCAGCTATACCTAGTGCTAAGTTAAACCCTTGAAAGATGGGTGAAAAGTGGCACGGCACAGATATTTCTCTAAAATAAATCCTGCGTTGCTTTTTATAGAGTTGGACACTGCTCTATAGCACACAAAGGAAAAATGAGGAAAGGGCAAGGGATTGCAATTCATACAGGGTTAGATAGCAACCAGAGGGGGAGAACTGATAATTCTGTATGAATAAATGATAGAAGACAAGGAAGATTTATTCAAGGTTGCACAAGGATGTTTTATAAGCTGCTGATAGTCTTACACTGAAAAGGGGAACATTGAGATTAGATTTAATGAGAAACTTTCCAACAGAAAGCTTTGATAGCAGAGCAGTCTGTCAAAATGGTTATAGAAGCGCCATCACAAGTGCTCGGGAAGATAAAAAATGAAACTCTCAAGGGAGAAGTTAGTGCAGAGATTAGCTGGAAATGATGCAAATTATGGCCCCAGCGATGCTCTCGGGATTTGGGTTTTACAAAAATGCTACAGAGCATTGGTTCATGCCATCTTCTCAGGTCATATCCTAACAGGTTTGTATCTTCTTTTGAGCCTCTCCAACAGGAAGGGCAATCATTTTTATTTTTTTTTCTCATTCTTACTGGGCAGAAGAGAGATGATGAACCTGATGTTTCTTGTGCTGCGAGAGCTAATTAGTAAGCTCGAGATAAATGTATGGGAGTTTGAAATTATCTCATTCTTCCTGTGTCTGGGAAATACCAACCGGGTTATCTGGCACTGCGATGTCTTGTTGCATAATGACAAATGTTGCCAAAACATCCCGGCTCCAAGCATGCTACTCTTTACTAGCTAGCAGAAGATGTAACAGCACAGTTTGTAGGGATTTAATTTGCTACTCTGCTAGAGGTCATCTAGTCCTGATTTTAGCCAATTCTGCATGCGGCAAAAATAGCCCAAGTTACTGAATTTGGTCTTGCTCTGCTATTTTTGGTTTGTCTTTTGATGAGAGCCACTGCAATTAAGTTGACACTGAAGAACTAAAAAATGTTGCTAACCATATTTGCATTAGTAGGGGGACAAAGGTAACATTTCAGAATAACCTTTGTCTTTGGGTGGTCTAAGATAGTCCAAAAGCCTTTCAGAGCAGGTTTACCCTTGCTGTAGTTTACAGCTAGGTACTTAGTCCTCAAGAAGCTGTTCTCCTGACAGAGTATCACTAGGCTTAATAGTCAATAAAGCTGTTGTCAAGAGAAAGTGGGACAAAACCCATTGCATCTAAACAGCTGTGTGAGATGAGGATGGTGAGTGGAGTTAGGTTATACTAGAGAACGGTTCCATGAAAATGTTATTTGGACATTAAGACAATGTATCCAGCAAATTCTATGTAAATACCTTGGCTCTGGGTAGTTTAGAAATTCGTTAGAAACTGTGGTGACAGATGACTGAAGGTCCTTGGCCTGGTCCTGCTGCATAATTTATCAGAGGAATTCAAGGCTGGATTGGATACATATCAGAAAGGAGTTGCGTTTTTTACAGACACACAAGACATTTCATGGCAACTGTTTTTTAGGCATCATTTCCTTAACTTCAGCAGAGACTCTGACCATGTTCAAAAAATCTTTTTGTTTTCTTATGTTTCGACTATCAGAAGCTATCCTAGAATTTGCAGTCCGTGATGCTAGTTCGTTGCAAGTCTTTTGCCATTCAGAATGCGTGTGCATTTTATACACACAGATTTGCTTGCACCTCAAGCATATTTGAAAAGCTGTTAAAATGCCAGAATTCAGGCTATGTAGAAAACATTTTTTTAGTATGTTTGTTTTATGATACAATCTTCAATGCATAACTGCACACCCTGCTTAAGAGAAAACCCAGCCCAGATTACAGCTGTGTTTTGGTACAGCCTTTCGCACTGTTCACATTCTGGCTTCTTCTTACAAGTGTCTGCATGCATTCTCTCTTTGTCTTTCAGAGGCAATAAAGTGAGGTAGGAGATAGGTGGAGTACAGGTACGTGGATACCATGAGGTGAAATGAAGGGCATAATGTGTTTGCTTTATTTTATTTGACGGGCACATCTCTATCCCTCAGAAACTGAGGTTGTGACATTTTGGCTCCTCTAACCATTCCAGTAATCTTAGGCCTTGTTTTGAGGGATGGACTAGATGGGATCGCAGGGTGGGGAGTTACTTCAGATCGTGTTCTTAAGGTCAGAATTGTTTCTTTTTAGTCTACATGTGTCTAAGAGCATTTATTTTTTGACAAAAGGGACACCTGATATTTCCTGAGGATAGGTGGCTTCTGCTGAGCATCTTTTCTCATCTTTGGTCTCTTGCAGAGCTCAGCTAATTTTGAAGCCATAATATAACAAACCACTGAACGCTAGATGATGCCTCCATTTACAACTTTGCCAAGATGATTGGGCTGACTCTAGCAAAATGATTGTGTTGATGGTTTTGTGCATACAGAGGGCTTTTCTTCAGTAAACCTTTTTTCTTTCCCTTTGCAGATTTCAAGCATGTGTTTATTTTGCATCTGTCTTTCAAGCTATGTCATGTGGCATCCATTACTTAGCATCTGTGTTTATGGCTGTTACTCCTAACTTCGTCTGTGGGATCCCTGGGAACGTGAGTAGTGTTCTCTTCTACAACTCCTCTGAAGCAAGTCTAGAGGACATCTGGACAGTATGGACAGCAACGGAGAATTACGTTGTAGTCCAGCTGGAAAATGGAGAAATCTGGGAGCTTAATCAATGCAGCAAGGCCAAACGAGAAGTCAGTTTGGATCTAGCATATGAATATAAAGGCAACAAGTCCGTGTTTTCTTGTTCTGATGGATTTCTTTATGATGATACAAAATGGAAGAGCACTGTTGTTACGCAGTGGGATCTGGTCTGTGACCGAGAATGGCTTGCAAAATTAATCCAGCCTACATTCATGCTCGGAGTCTTGATTGGAGCAGTGATTTTTGGTGATATTGCTGACAGGTAAAGTTGCATCCTCTGAACACTGTAGGCTCAGACTGCAGTAACTCCACATGTATCTATCTGTTTTGTTGGTTTATTTATTGTGTATGAATTTAGGAGGTTTTGATATTGTTTTATTCACAGATACATTTAACTCATTTTTTTTTCCTATTGCAAGTATAAGTTTTAAAATGTGTTTGCAGATCATTTGCTTTGGAATTTATTTCCTACCTTGTATCATCCACTGTTAATTCCTTAAATTGTCCTATGCAGCTAGTGTTTTGCCTTTAGATTATTTTTTTTATTGTTATTATTTTTTAACAGGAATAGTAATAGTGGTATTGGCAACAATAAAACCTGGGAGTGAGTTTTCACCTCATTTTCCATGAGGAAAGATTCCTCCTGTTTATTTCTGGATATGATGAACAGCTGAAGGGCTTCATCCCAACTTCCGTCATGCATAAAGCTCTGTGGGACTGATCCAAGGCTTTGAGGGTTTGACCAAGCCCCTTTTTTTCCTTACTGTCCAGTTGCAGTTTTTCCCTACTAGGTTAGTTTAAGCTTCAGTTTCTTGAAGGTTGGTCCAGACAGGAGGAAAACTGGTCATCAGCGAGCTTTGCAGTGGTTCTAGTTATTTCCTAGCACAATCAGAGTTCTGTTTGGGCTCGAGGAGTGGCAGCCGGTGCAGTGCCTCCATCAGAGCTGTCCCGTGGTCGCGGTGCCAAGGCCATCCTTCAGCCAGCCCCCTCTGGCTCTGCCTCCCTCGGTGTTTTCTGAGGTCACGCACTGAGAGCCAGCTTCACAGACAGACTCAGGAGCAGCAGTGAGGGTGTGTCTCTGTCCTCCTGCGTCTCTGTTTTCTCTCCCAACACAAATGCCTCAGAAGAATGCCTAGCTGTACTTGTCCATGTGACTATTCTAATTTCAAAGCTACACTGTACTGTCCTAGACCCTTTCTATACTTGTGTTTTGATTTGAAGACTCCTTCAGTGTTACTTACCTCATTCCATAAAGGAGTTTGTTGACTAACAGCTCTGTTAAGTGGACAGCTAAAGCATAAGCAGGGAAAGAAGACTAGGCACATTGTTCATTATCACAACACTGTGGTGTGACAACATGGGAATGCAAATCAAAGATGATCTTCCTTTAATTTGTCTTCTGGAGCACATGGAATCAATCCTTCCTCCTTATTCAAGGATTTGTAAAACCGTATTTAATACAAAACCAGAATGTAATGCCAACATTTGTTCTGTGTCCCTTTAAATCATTCATGGCTTTATTAATTAATACCCAGACATGATTTATGAGGTTACGATCATATTGTTCTCATTTCCATTAATTCAAGCCATGGACAGCCAGTTCAGATAATGCACACATCCCGAGTTGCAGATTTACAACCATGGATTTACAGCTGAAAGTTATTGTTTTCTGACACATCCTGGCTGCTGAGAAATAAGTTTGTGGGTTCCTCCCATTCCCAATTAACAGATTTCCCAACAGAAGAGCCCGGACAGCTGGGACTCACTGGGATCTCTTCTGGCAGGGATCAGAGTCCCAAATGTGAACGATGACTCCTTCCTCCCAGACCTTCCAGGTCAGGGCTGGAGAAAAAATGGGAGGGCGCTGGGAAGAGCTGTGCCATGTCGCCTGCTCACAATGTCACTTCCCAGGGTTGTTTTGTTGGAGTACCAAATACTCACAGAGAAGAACAGACAAACGGGCCCCCACCCCTGAAAGTCCTCAAACTCTCCATTTAAACATAATGTCTACATCTGTGAAAAGCTGTTTGCATTGGAGTAGGTAAGAAGAGCCCAAGATATAATATTATCACGGGATAAAAATGATTCTGCGCATTTTGTAGACAAAATGGAATAAAATGATTCCTCAGTAGGGTGCTGTGTATCTACTGCAGATTTCTAGGTCTTCTCGGCTGAGCTTCTCATTGTTAGCACACACTCACTTGTTTAGGTACAAGTGACTATGTTAGGCATATGCCATCACAGATAACTGTTGTTAGAAATTACTAACTTATTAACTAGATATTATCTAATATAAAATATCTGAAAAAGTGACTCTTACGTACTGATGCCATAAATAAGACAGAGTAAATTTGTAGATTAGTTACGTAGAAGTTAAGCTTGACACTGGACATGAGCATATGTAACACCACTTCTGCACTTTGATTCCAGCCAAGAATTCTGGAGTGGAAGCTCCTTCCAGAGGAGTTTCCTTTCTCTTTGGTTTCGTTGGAAATTTACTGAAATATTAAGAGTTTTCTTTCTCGCATGGTAAGGAAAATACAGGAAACTAATCCAATGGTTCTGTGGTGAGTGAAAGTTTTAAGTACAGTATTTTCAGACTCACTTCCAGACAGGGTCTCTGAAGTTGCAGCTTTATTTTGACAGGATTTTTATCATTTTACTCATCATTTTCCTGCTGCTGTGATTTGCAGGCTGGGAAGACAGCGTGTCATATGGTTCACAAGTGCTGGTCAGTTTGTATTTGGCGTTGCAGTGGCGTTCACGTCTGACTACTACAGTTTCGTGATTGTGCGCTTTCTCCTTGCCATGGTAAGAAAGGATGCTCACCCTGTCTCTTTTCCGTGTTATTTCCTACCCCTTCTCAGGAAAACCTCCCTTTATTCCTTCTTCCCTCCCTTACTTCATTATTCTAAAGCCCCCTCTGTTGCACTTATTTCAGCAGAGCAGGGAGAGTCTGAATATTCTTGGACCACAGCACTTTTCCTCTTTGAATTAATAGAAAGCATCTGTATGAAGCAATGTTTGGTACCTCCTCCATCCCAACCTCTGCTGGACTGGTAATTAAATACCAAGTGTGAGCAGCGAATTCTGGTTTCTGCACTGCAGCTGGCATTGCATTTCTCCGTGCTGTTACCAAAGGAGTATATTTTTCTGAAAGTAACAAATCTAATATAAGTATGATCTTTATCTCTGCCATTTTCAGCGATGGAGGAGAGATGCACTTTTTCTCTTCCGTGCATCTCTTTGTTCTTTTAAGCTACATCTGAAGTACTCCATATATAGGTAGACATGTTTAGCACCTAGATGTTTATGCTGTACCGAAGGCTGTTCCAGTATATGTGTGTATGTGGATCTATACACACGTATATATAACATCTGTATAATATATGTATGGTAAACAACTTTAAATTATGTTCTTACATCCAGAAGTATATTTATAGTCTTCCTATGTTAGAAAGAAATTAGAAGGTTGTTACAAGAAAAATTATATACGTTATTTAAAAGAGATTGGAAATTTGAAAATAATCCCATCATTTATTTTTTTCCTGTGGGTGGGTAGTCAAAAGAGGAGCTTGCTCCTGGAGCTCCCTTTGCCTAGTTAGAGCTCAGAATGATTTCCCAGCAGGAAAACTGCATGGTCATTTCACCCTTGATCAGTGAGATCAGCAGGAGTCCCTCCGCTGACTCTCTGGCTGTTGATTCTAGGGACTATGCTAGTTTATACAAGCAAAAAGCTCTGACCAAACTGATGCTTTTTAACTGCTCACTAGGATAGATTTGAGAGGTGAAGGTGTGAAGCTCTAGTTCTGTGCCACTGAGATCAGTGCAGCTTTCCTGTCAGCATCGGTGGGTTAAGAATCAGAATTTATTAACTGGAAGACTTGTAACCAGAAAATCAATTTTTGAATTGATTAATCAAAATAATATACTGCAGTATTTTCTAGCATAGATTTTCTAGCTGTGTTTTGAAATGCTTTGAGTTATCAAGAGTTTAGAGTGTTACTAAAGAAATTGAAATATATATTCAAATATATATACAGTGAATGAAAAAATAGTTAAATGCAGAATATGCCAGCAATTCCATTCTGTGAGCATGGTTAGATAATGTATGAGAACCTGCAACTGTGTAAATGAGATTCTCTAGTAACATTGTAAAAAATTGATTTAATGAGGTAATTTAAAGTGGTATGGAAGGTGATTCTCAGTAAATTTGTTGCTCTGTAACGTGCAGACTCTTAATAGTCAGCTTAACAGCCAAGGTCAAGATTTTCAGAAATGGCACTTACTTCAGGGGACCTCATTTTTCTGAGTGTCTAGTCTGTGATGTCATTAAGGACCTGATTTTTGGAGGTGAAGAACTTAGTATCACCAGCAAATTAGGCTCTTTTCCAGGTATCTCTTGCTGGCTCTACCCCACTAAAGGAAAGCATCCAAAAGCCCTTCACATCTTTAAACACGGTGACAGGTATTCTGAAAATTTGAGTGAGCTTTTTGTCCAGCTGATTTGTTTTTAGGGTTGCCTTTTTTTTCTGTCAATGAGCAATATGCCAGTGCAGTGCCAAGTAAATGTACACAAATGTGTACATTTGTAAACGCTGCTAGCTGTTGCACATGGAGAACAGATACAAACCTCACACTGTGTTTTTTTTTTTTCTCTCTCTCTCCCTTCCCCAGGTTTCGAGTGGCTATCTGGTTGTGGCTTTTGTTTATGTGACTGAATTTGTTGGCATTAAAGCACGAACCTGGGCTTCTATGCATGTCCATGCTTTTTTTGCTATAGGAATTATGGTTGTGGCACTCGTGGGATTTTTGGTTCGGACCTGGTGGGTCTATCAGATATTTCTCTCCATAGCAACTCTTCCCTTTGTTTTGTGCTGCTGGATGCTCCCAGAAACACCTTTTTGGCTCCTGTCAGAGGGAAGATACGAAGATGCACAAAAAGTAATCAATACAATGGCAAGATGGAACAAAGTAAGCACTCCCTGCAAAGTGGCTGAACTGTACTCAGTCCAACACGATGGTCCAGTCAGTGGCAGAACAGGTGACAATGACGCGCCCTCAGCCAAGAAGCACAACATCTTAGATCTGTTTTGTAACTGGTACATTGCAAGAAGGACCATCACAGTCTGGCTGGTCTGGTTCACTGGGAGCCTGGGGTACTACGTCTTCTCCCTGAGTTCTGTCAATCTAGGAGGCAATGAATATTTAAATCTGTTTCTCATAGGTAAATATTTTTTGTACTTTATGTTGTTTCTGACAGAACTAGAACATGAAATTCAGAAATGTCTAGAGATTTGATGGCTATTTTTTAAACTTTGTTCCTTCAGTTATGGACTTTGATCTAAAAATTTCATGTTAACTGTTCATAAAGCTGATTAACACAGGAAGGATATCATGCACGCCTGATTTCACTGTTTCTGAAAAAAAAAAGAAGAATTGAGAATGTGTTGGCATACTAAATTCTCTCTCTCTTTGTGATTGTAAAACCATGTTCTATTTTTCTCCTCTTTGCCCTGCAAGCATCTAGCAGATTCACACAAAAGCCAGGGGCAGCAGATCAGCAGCACAAAATTCATACTGTTCTGTGAGAAGCATAAACTAGGAAACGACAGAAAAAGTTACTGCTATAGTCATGTGCAGTCATAACATACTACATCAGTCAGTCCAGAAAATAGAATCACAGTACTCAAAAGCAATAATAATTTCAGTTTTCTCAGCCATGTATTTTTAATTTAGTCAGGGTGTTCTTTTGGTCTGCCTGTAATCGTCCTGTGGTATGTCAGTTGTTTATAAAGGCTGCTTGGTGCGTTCAAGGCCTGATCTGAAGCTCATTAAGATCAGTGGAAATATCCCATTGACTTCAGAAGACTTCAAATAGGGCACATAGCTGTGAGTCAGCAGAGGATTAAGTCATGTGCTTTGTTTTATGCAATCCAGTGCTCTCAGTGAAGCGCATGCGACTGTCCAGGTACATCAGCACGCAGGAGGACTGGGACTCTCCGGAGTTCAGTTTGGGTTGTCATGTTTTGTTGGATATTGTTACACTGCTGTGGTGAAGAGTGGATGAGTGGATAATTAAATTGTTGTGATGGAGTGCAGTGTGTAAATCACTGTACCCACCTCTTCCAAAAATATTTTAGCAGACTGGCATACAGTGACTAGCTGCCTCTTCTTTTACTGATACCAACCTCAAAGATTGTTTCCCAATATTATAGGTGCATCAACACAGTACACGTGCTCAGTAGAGGCATGCAGCATATTTGTTCTTATATTCTTCCCTGTCATTACACCAGACATAGGAGCATTCTTCATGAGCAGGTTGTTTTAAAACATGTCCAGACAGATGCGGGCTCAATATAATTTTTCTAGGGGCAAACCGTGCTTAAACAGCATTTGTGAACAGTTCTCACCAAATGCCACTCCCTTATGGCTGCAGAAATTTTTCCACGGAAAGAGACATAAGGAAGAGAAAATCTGTGTACACGTGGGATATTGTAAGCAGCTGCCCTCCCTTCAAAGAGTGCCTTGCTGTTTTCTGTAATTTTCCACCCCAAAGAGACTTGGAGTTTCTCTGTGCTGTAAAACCTGCTCCACTTGTCCTTCTTCACCCCCCACTACCATATCCTAGGCCATGTTTTCTGATGTCTGTTGCCATTTCTGTGACCAAACGAGCTGCCCAACACATTGATTACCTCTAGATTTGACGTACTCGTGACATGTAAGGTCAAGCTAACTTCCTAGATTAAATGAATCCCCATAAAGAATGGGGAATGTAAAATGAATATGTGTAATCATGATTTAAACCCGAATAATTTCATACTGACAGGTGCTGTGGAGTTGCCTTGCTATATCATTGCTTGCATTGGGATGGACAAACTGGGAAGGAGAAACACACTCATTCCGTTCCTTATTTTAAGTGCACTGATCTGTGTTTTAATTATGTTCATACCTCAGGTTAGTCACATACTGTTGAAAGTGTTCCTATGGTAGACATTTATTTTATAGAACCCTAAGTCTGTAGATGCAGCTGCTCTTGCTAAATGACATGGCTGATTAAAGGCTTTTTTAAAAACACGGCTGCCAGTCAAGGATAGATTTCTGTATTTTCAGACAGACTTCACGCTATCATTGCTGGAGTCAGATGTAAAGTGTTCCTAGGGCTTCAGCGAACCAGGACTGGTAAAGTTTTATGGACATTAAGTTACCTTTTGAAACCAATTTTTAAAAAAGCAAGCAATAAATACTGCTTTGTGTTTAAAGAAGAGTCACATCTTTTGAAGGATTTAATTCACATTTGAAACAATGATGTTTTCAGGTTATTTATTTATTTGTGATCTCTTTCAATAGGATTTTAATGTACTAATTATCTTGGCAAATATGGCTGGAAAATTTTCAATAGGTGTGGCATTTGGCCTTATATACCTCTACACGGCAGAACTGTACCCAACAATTGTAAGGTAAGAATTTTTGCCAGGCAGGTATTTTTTATTGTTTTGTTGTTATTTCAGTTTTTTACACTCTTGGGCCATATCCAGCAGCTCTTGACATTAATGGCAGTGGTCCAAAAGACAGGATAGGATGAGTTCCTTTGCTGCTTCAGAGTTGTCTAATATTTGACTGTACTGTAAATTCTTATTTATTTTTCACTTCCATGTGCATTGATTGCTTTCACTGAGGAAAGAGAATACTCCGTATTTTCTTATATGTTAGTTATACCTTTCTTAAAAGTTCTCATTCATCTCATAGTCTATGCTGAATGCCGATTGTATTTTTAATCATTATAGAAGTAGCTGAATTTCACTACAAACAACCTAAAATTACATTGGCATAGCAATAGCTTCCTAGTATAATTTCATATTATCCTACTGATGTGATAAGTGTCTATGCATTTCTGATTTTTTGCTGTATCTGCCAGAATTCTTAACAAATATTTGTTCCGTGTGTAGATCACTTGCTGTTGGAAGCGGGAGCATGATGTGCCGTGTAGGCAGTGTGGTTGCTCCTTTCTGTGTGTATTTGAGAAGTGTTTGGATTTTCATGCCACTTGTAAGTATTTATTCAACGGTAAATGTTTCTCATATTGAAAAAGTATGTATGTTACTTTGTTTTCAGGACAAGAGGCTGAACTTTTCTTTTGAAGTTGAATGAACCATTCTTATTCTGAATTTTAGGTCTCATTGTTCCTATTGTTAAAAAAAAATGCAGCTAAAGCAGGAATCACGGAAATCTGAGAAGTTGCTAGGTTGCACAAACATATGTATGCACTGAATCCTAGTATAAATTTGACATATAAATATATTCCACACAATGATACTTTATTTCCCATATAATGTTTGAGAGGTATCTCAGTCCACATTTTTGCTCTGCAGGCCTAGCAGTTCTTGACCATGCTCATAACTTACTCTTACCCTTTTTCAAAGGCATGGTTTTTCCGTTCATGGAATTCACCATGGTGGCTATCTTTTCTTAATATTCTTCTTTAATCTTTTCCCTGGCTTCCCTGGGATACTTTGCTTTTGGAGCAGCTTTCCAATAGATGAAGAATTACTCTGCTTGGTCTTCAAATCTGTCCCATAGCTCCTGAGATTAATGAGATTAATGGTGACTTTGGCAAAGAAAAGAACCTTGGATTCATTGAGCACACCCTAACGTAGATGATTTCCAGGTCATATTACTATTGGATCCTTACCTCCAATTGCCCCAGAAAAAGACAGGTGGGACCATTCCTTCTTGGATCTTGGGCATTTCTTCTGCATTATGTAGCTTCAAATACATTTTAGACAAAATATTTCCAGCTCACAAATATAATATAATATTCCTGCTCACAAATGAATTGTATTTCTTCATTGCAATCCTGTTGTGAGGCATTTGCTGCTTAGAAATCTTTCATTTTTTTTTTCATGAAGGATAATTTATGCCCATATATGCAAAAATACAAACAATTACAAAGCTTACATTAAAGATCAAAGTGGAAAAGATCTTATTAATGGTTTAAAAACAGTCTGAGTTCTTTCAAAAGCCCTTAGAATTCACTGTGACTAGCACATCAACATTATATATAGATTATGCATGTCAGAAGGTGAAAATGTAATGGAATGTGTCTTTGGCCTAGATTCTTACACTAATTTTGTCTACCACATTGGAATTTCCTGAAAAAATGGCATTTTGTCCTTTTGATTTTGCAACTATAAAATCTTAAATTATAGATGCTAGAGATCAGTCTGAGAGAAGTCTTAGGAACTTGTTTTGTTAGTTAGATTAATTACTTTCAGTTGCTTTGGATGAAAATTATTAAGATGAAGCAGACCACAAATTTATTTATTCCCTCAAGCTCCTAAAAACTGTTGTCTTTCTTAGTAATGCCTCCATACTAACCAGGATAGCATCCCAGAAATGAAAAAGAAAACAACATTAGCACAACAGAGCAGCCATGGGAGAACATTCTCTTTCTCTAGTCAATGTTTTTCCTTTACTAGCTGAGATAAGCTTTATCTGTGCAGAAGAGCTGCAGTCAAACCACAGATGATGAATGTCCAAACATGCCAGAGAACAGTGCAAATGGCAGTATAAACAGAGGAATTATTTCAGCTATGAGCAACTCTCAGAGTACAAAAAGTGTCCATAGTACGTGTAGAACTGTGTAGTAGTTAACTGTGAATATATTTTCATTATTAGCTCCTACTATAAAGCATTTGTCAGTTTATTAAGTAGGCTTGTCTGAGGTTAGAGCACAGCTTGCCAAGTCTCAGGTAACGTAAGTGTTTTGGAATGAAAGTGAAATGAAATGGATTACATTTCTGAGTAAACTGATCTGCATCACGCTGACCTATTGTGTACACCACACACTGTCGAGCAGTTAATACCACTATTTGTTTGACAGCCTGCCTCACGTACAGTTGAGCCACCTGCAAGTAATGCAAGCATCTCATTTGAATGCCTATAAATCTTGAATAACTTGCTAAATATGTTTTTCATGTGACAACTTTCTAGAAAACTTACGCAAAGGCAGTTGTTCTATGTATAAACTTGGTGTTTATTGGCTGTTCAGAACATAAAGTATAAATAAAAAATAACTCCACTGAGGTCAGTAAAGTTACATGAATGCAAAGCCTAAATCTAATATCAGTGGTTTTCAGGACAAAATTTAACCTTTTCTCTTTTGTTGCTGATGTAGGGATTTTGTAAATAAGATCACGTTTTTAGATTGGTCCTGAGCAATCAGATGTGGTGGATATAAATATATTTGATTGGCAGACTAGAAAAATAATTTGTTCTCAGAAGTAAAAGTGTTATTTTGTAGGAATATTTAATGCAAATTATCTCTCTTTCTAGTCCAAGTACATTAAGTTCTGGCCTTATACCAGTGTGAAATTAAAATTGTTGCTCCAGGCAGGGTGGAAGACATGAAAAATGGTGGCAAATCTTTTTTGAAGTTACTCATGATAGGTGTTAGAAGCTGCTGACTTCACTGAAGTGTTGGGAATAATTTGAAAGTTTGATAAAGCAGAAAGTCAGATTTCAATTTAAGACCCTGAAAAAAGCAATGAATTAAATAGGTATAGCTGTCACATAAACTTTGATGAATATTTTGCACACTAGTACACTTCGATCCATAAACATTTAGCTCCTTAGCTATATCAGAAAAACATTTTCTGATGCTGAATTATATATGGAAAATATTACACACATACATAATGTATAAATTTGTTATGAACAAAGGGCTAAATTCTGTCCAATGCCTTGTGAAGAAGGATGCCAAGTCTGCTAAAGATCTAAAGTCTGCTGCTTAACTGAATGTAATGTCATGGATAAGGTTGGATACTGCTCCTAAAAAAAAAAAAATGCTGCTTGAAAAGTCTATTCATTAACAAACTGTGACTTAATTGTTTCATATTTTGTCTTTCATAGGAAGTGTTGGAAAATGCTTTATAAAGCCAGGGAGAAAGGAAACACAGGGAATAAGTCTGTGTGCAGCAGCTTTCACAATGAAAAAAAAAAAAAAACAACAACCTAAAATATGGTGGTGGAATACAGAAAAGAATAAAGCTGAGATTAAAAGGCAGGAGAGGTAGTGTGCAGGCATCCAGGACAGTGGGAGTTCGCAGGGGAAAAAGACGTAGTTTCATAAGGAAGGGAAACATGAGAAGAATGTAAAATGTCTGAAAAGCTAACTGGAACAGAGAAGACACATACTCAAAGCACAGAGTGTTGCTTTAATCTTGCTGTCGGGTGTCAATAATGACCCCGTTTTCATAAACTCAAAATGTATGGGTATCCAAATAAATTAGTAATGGTTAAGTTTCAATGTCCTTAATATTCCTCAATATTCTCAATTACAATCTTATGACAGCCTAAAGGAAGTACATAAGAGAGGTTAGTGTGGAATAGCTGACACATTGCAATTCATCCTGTCTTAACCATGGCAGAAGATAAATCTTAACAGGAGAGTTCTGTCACTCAGAGGTGAGACTTTAATGGTTTGAACTATGTTTATAAATATCACTCCTGCCATGTATATGTCTGCAGTCTGCAAGGATTTCCCTCTCTTTGTCACTCAGTACCATTTCCTCTGGTCCTATTACTGTTGAACCGTGTGAATTCTGCTTCTCAAAAGCTTGCTTGAAACAAGCTGTCCCCTTCACTCAGGGGGAAGGAAAACCAGGACGGTGCATTTGCATGAAAACAGCTCTGTGCAAGGTCACAATGGAGAACTCCAATTTTAAAGCTGCTTTCTGACCTGAGGAGAAAATCCCACTTAGATGCAGATGGTAGCTGGGTGGTTCAAGCACTGTGTGAGGGACACAAGCACAGTAATTCCAAATGTCCCCTCTCACACTTGGAAGGCGAGTATTAAACAAACAGGACAGCCCTGAGAATTAGGGCAAGATAAAGATAATACAGTATCAAAGTACACAGTCATGAAATGGAAAAACACTGAGGCCAGGCATGATGTATTGTGTGGAAGCATTTGAATCAAGAGAGATTTGGATCATTTATCATCTAAGATTGGAAGAATGTCAGGGTTTTAATGCCTGTTCTGTACTGCAAAGGAGGAAAGTGAAAATTGTTCTCACTGAACATGGCACAGAAATGCACGGGAAGAAGAGAGAGTCCTGGAGCATGTGCATGCTTCTGCATCTGCCCCACATGGTCCTGGGCCTTGCTCCATCATGCTGAAGCGTGCTGTTGTTGAGGTAGCTCGTACACCATGGACAAATCCAAGAGGTTGCCACAGCATGTGTCAGCACCCCTATTGGATCTTTGATGTCAATTCAGCAAATTATTCCTGTTGAGAGCTACATTATCTGCTGAAGTGCTCTCCTAAACAGGGATGTACACTTCTGTAGCTCCAGTCTGTACTGAGAAATTCTGGTCTGGCTGCACACAGGAGGAGTGGGTGCGCAAGTACAGGGGGAGAGGTTCAGGAGCTAGAGTAAGAATTGAGGTTGCAGGTGGCAGAGATAGTTCAGGGATTTATCTGTGAATGTGCATGTAAAGATAAATGTATGCAACCCTAGAATCCATTCGTAAATACATACCTGGTAGTAGAAATACCAAATGAAAATATACGTATTCTCTTTTCTCAAACAGAATTATTGCTCCTTGCACTGTATTGATCCCTTATGGAACAAAACACTTCACTTTCTCTTTGTTAATTCTGCTGCATATCTTTCATTTGCAAAACAACTGCAAAAAAAAGTATTTTCACTGTATACTATATTCTATACAGTATACAGTCAGCATTTAGACTTATGATCTTTACATTACTGTTCCTTGAGTTTTATATTGTGTACTCTCAAGCAAAAGCAAAGATGTGCGTAACTTGAAAGACGTTTCTACCCTTACAGCTACTTTTTGTTTCTTCCAGTTACTCGTTGGAATCATGGCTCTGCTGAGTGGAATATTAACAATAATGCTACCAGAAACACTTGGAAAACCGCTGACTAATACTTTGGAGGAAGCTACAGAAATAGGAAGAAACGAGAAAAGCTGTTCAGAAAAGACTCCTCCAGCACAGAGTGGTGCAGCATTGGAAAAGATAGAGATGTGTGGTCCAGAAACAGTTAGCCCTGAGAAATAAAGCAAGAACAAAATGGCTGTTCCCAATTTTAACAGTTAAATAACTTATAAGATCATTTTATTCAAGAAATGTGACTGTTCTGTACTACCTGTGCCTTTTAATTTGTAACCAGTCTTGCTTTTTCAGTAGAGCAAATTTATGAAACCTTTTCTACGTGACTGAGGTGCTGCAGAAAATTTGATGAGATTTCTAGATCCCTTCTCAAACATACCTAGCCCTTAGGAAACCTATCTGACTTGCTGTGACCAGTTGGAAAGATTACTCTAAATTTTGGAACCCAGCTGATTGTCCGTATGTAAAAACAGGCCAATTCCTTGCTTCACATTTTCTGCAGTTACACTTGTAAACCCACCACAAAGTGCCTTGTCCACTCTTGTCCTTTTGCAGTTGACAGCTACAGACTTGAGACTTCAAAACACGGTGAACTCAACACACAGTTATAATTCTAGAGAGAAGCCTTAGCATTGCATCAAATCATACCAATAATTTCAAAGTTAAATTGATTTCTTTTCCTTTTTTTTTTCTTTTTTTCTTTTTTTTCAAATTTGCTACTAGAAAAGCTGCCATTTCTAACAAAGAGAAGTATTCTGTGGAACAGCTTCTGATTGAAAAATTAAGTTTGCAAAATGTGCAAATAGTTTGTATACTATTCATTCTGTCGAATGGCAAATGTATTTTTATTAGGCTTAGAAAAAAATATTCACTGGGTTTATTGCTGTTTTAGTAAATTCTTTTTAGTTTAGGTAAAACTAAAATGCCTGATGCATTTGAAAGTCTTACTCATTCCAGGTGGTTATTTCAGTGCACCCCTTCTCGCTTTGTTCAGCTCAGGTCTAGCATCAGATTCTTCCTGAGGTTTAAAAGCAACACCAGCAACTTTGCCACATGCCTCTATAAAGGCTCAGCCCTTCTTAGTCCTCAGTGGAACAGAGCAAGTGGCACATGAGCCTTATTCAGGCTCTCTGCACAGAGGTGGACTTAATTATTGATGACAGATTAGTAGACGTGGTATCTGCACACCATTTGTATCAGACTCCATAGACTTATACTGAGTCTTGTATTGAGTCTGTAGCTCCATTTTAACTTACACTACACCAAATCAGTCATGAAAATACAAATTAAAAAAAATGGTAGCTTGAGGACACCGAGTTACCAGTGTTTGTCCAAGTGTCTGTAGCTGTCCCACTGTGGCTACACCTCATGTGTGTGTCAACACTCACTTGCAGGTGCAGCGACCATGCCTTGTGACTGTGGACCACAGAAAACTGATAGATAGGAAAGCATTATTCTGGCTGCTAGTTTTATGGATTTCTGTCCCAGCTTTCTTTTTTTTCGGTCTACCTCCAGACCTGAGAGTTTATTCTTTGCTTGTGAGTCTGTAGCCTCTTGGCCACCCTTGTTTGAGGAGTTTGGCACGGCAAGCTTCTGCATGTTGGGGTTCAGACAGCTTGGGTTGTGTGAGCCCTGCCACCCCTGATTTGAAAACAGAATTCTTCTCATCTTAGGCACCTACTCATATGCTAGCTGACACGATCTCATCAAAACACGTCTTGCCCTGTTTACTTCTTTGACATGTACCCTAAATTCAGACATCTAAATTACTGTAGATAAATATTCTATGTGCTGTATTGTTCATGTTTTTCTGTTATATCTGCAGAGGCATATTAGTTTTAGTGACTTCTGAAACCAAAATAATGATTTATATCCCCTTGTAAAATATTTTTTTCTTCACTGCACTGTCCTGGAGTGGAAGTAGCATTTTTGGTACTGCACTTCGGATTTGATCCTATACTATGTGAGGACTAACGTGCTTTGAAGCCCAGCAAAAGTCAGGCAGTTTAAGTTTAGAGTGTTTCTCGGTGATAAGTAAAGCAGAAGGGGGTGTGTACTCTCCCTTCAGTTATGTGAGTGTCCCGGTATCTGCAGAGAAAACTTCAGAAGAGAACTGCATAGAATAAATACTGTGGCTTCTGTCCAGATATATTTTGCTCGGCAAAAGTATGTGCTTAACCTTACCCATGTGAGTAATCCCGTCATTATTCAGAGGAGCACTTGAAATCACCCTTTGATGGCTACAGATAGGATTACTCACAGGCTGTGGCTTTCTGTTTTGCCGAGGAGCAGACCCAGTACTCTTCCACTGCTTCCAGATCCCCCCGCCCCGGTTCCCAGAGCAGAACAAACGTCCTTATCTGCAGGATCTGTTGCCAAA
This sequence comes from Netta rufina, assembly GCF_964035555.1. Taxonomy (NCBI): domain Eukaryota; kingdom Metazoa; phylum Chordata; class Aves; order Anseriformes; family Anatidae; genus Netta; species Netta rufina. Next base: position 73,594,834 of record NC_140125.1, on the reverse strand, counting down.
CCCTGCCTTAAACAAGGGCTTAACCACACCAAAGAATGTCATGCAATATCCCTAACAGGGAACGAAACTGATACTGTCTGGCATTACAACCGCTGTCCCGTCAGAGCTCCGAGCAATTGCAGTATTTTGGGGTTCTTTCACATGATCCTTTTTATTTTGTCATACATGGTCCTATCTTAAACTCCTCAGTCTGGAGTACTGGGGGCAGTACAGTGTGTTTGAACAAGGAGCAAGTAATCTGTCTGCTTTGTTAGCTGCAGAATAACTCATCTCGGGGTCACACTGCTAAAGTACAGTTACATGTTCTTGTGACCTGAGGGGTTCAGAACCAGGTCATCTGTCATTGGTGTATCTGAGGTAGAGAAAATAAGAAAAATAGAGAAGTCTTAAATGCGTGATAACACCGAGTAATCCTTACAGGCTACGATTTTAATTATGACTCTAAAACACAGTGCAGCTTGATAGTTTTTAGCCCTTAAGGCCAGTTCATCCTGTCACTGAAGTCAGTTGGTATTCGATCTTTGATTAAGTGAGACCTGAATTTCCCTAACCCAATGATCCTATATATATATATATTACATATTTCCCCAGGAAATAAAATGTTAATCATTCTCCTGGTACACTTTTTGTGACTTTATGCATGACCAGCTTTGAGGATGCTCTGGGGTATCCTTTTCTTTCAGCTGAGGAAGCATATGACTGTAAAAAAAGGAAATAGCATGTGTGTATATGTACCGGCAGAATTTCTGTTTACTTGCTTGCATTTTCCATGTGGAGAAGAATGTTTAACACTAGTCATACATTATAAATGTAGCATAGGCAGAGTGAGTTGATTTACTTCTCTTAAATATTCACAGATGATCTAAATCCTCTCAGAGGAGAGCACTGGGTTTGAGAACAAATGCTTCTAAGTTCCTTGGGGGCATATTTTCTTCTCATGGCTCATGAAAAGAATTCATTTTCATCTTTTCGTCTTTTTTTTTTTTTTTTTTTTTAATCTGAGTCCTTCAGTTCTTTTATGTTTGTATTTGTCATCTCTGTCTGAGTGCAAATTTATTGTGCTGGTCAATGGCTCTGGAGATATATAATGGTTTTATGAGATATTGGATTAGAATTCTCATCTATCTTAATTGCTGGTCATTATTGGAACAATAATAATTTGTTTTATCCTAAAATTGATATAATATTTTATTAAACAGGCTTGCAATTTTTTAGGCACATACTTTCTGAGTTAAAAATAGGAATAAGAGCAATTACCATGAATTTAATGATAACTAAAGGAAAGGATTAAGGAAATGTATTTACTATTATGAATCTGTATTTTAAAACTATGTGAAAAGATTTGTTTTCTACTTTACTAGCTGACGTGATTTTCGATTTAAGAAAATTTTAACCATGTAGAAAAAAAAAGCTCTGCAAACTATGTGCACTCTGTGTTGAATGCTTCGGGAGTGTCTGAACAAGGGAGTGAACCCTGCCTGGGGGCTGAGAGGTTTTGGGTAACAGCTCTGTGGAAACCCAGGGCGGTCTGGCACCCCAAAAAGGGGTGGAGGTCTCACTGGCATCCTCCTGCATCTCTCCCGGTTTATTTTTACCAACTCCTTATGTGCAGTCACTCAGGAAGCCTCCAGAGCGGGGGGCTGAGCAACACGCAAGGCCTTTGCGTGTGCCTTTCACGAGGGCTTATGAAATGCAAGGTCGCATGTACTGTGGAGGCACGATGCCAGAACGGCATTTGGGGCTGCTAAAAGGAGAGTCTGGATTCATCCGATGCACTTGCACAAACATATCTTAAAGATGCTTGCCTGAATCCTGCAACAGATTTGTAGAAGATAAATTAAATTCAAAGATTAAGAAGAAAATGGTGAGTGTAGACAAAAGAACAAGTTTTTGCCATGAAGGGAAATGCAATCAAGCTGTATTACATTGCTTCATCCCTTGTGAAGAAGAATTAGAGCACATAAAAAATGCTAACCTGCCCATTTTGTACCAGGCTGTGTACCAGACGAAGTGTGCCTTTTGGAAACACGGGAGAAGTAGGTGTTCTTGGGGAAGAGTTTATTTGCCCAGACTATGTGGGTTTAATGCAATATACGTGACTAATGAGTTTTTAAATGTGTATTTATTATCTGCAGCCACATGCAATAATAAAGACAAGCACATTATTTAATCGTTACACCCGTATGTAATTTAATCAACTTCCGACACTCACCAGCTCTCCGTTTGGTGCACACTCCTGGCAGGAGCTGGGCTGGTGCTCTGGTGTTTCATGGACACCCCTCCTGCCACAAAACCTGTGTCAGTCTTTATTTTGCCAGTGTTTGTATAGGCTGGCTGGGGCAGTAGTCTCTAGGACAAATTCAGTAGTGACTCCCAAATTAGTGTAGTTTGCACCAAGATTTTATTAATCTTATTTATTCTGATCAAGTTACACCCGTCACTTGGCTTCATCGTGCGTATTTTTGATGGCTTTGTATGTCCCTGCCAGGTGATTTAGGTTCTTCCCTGAAGGTAACCATAGTGAATGATTCTGTTAAGATAAACGTTTACAGGAGATGAGGAAAAACAATAAGAACAGCTCACTGAAAGCCTGTTCAAATATTTGCTTGCTAAAGATGAGACATCTGAATAATCTCTGATACTGATTGCAAGAGAACAGAGTTCAATGATGCTGAGAAAAAGCCTAAAAATGGGGAAGTGTCCTTTGCTTATTATATCTGACATATTAATCTGACTGCAAAGAGGTCTGGACACAAAACCAGCTCTTTCAAATAAATTACTAGCCTAGGTTTATGGATAACCAGAAGCCGTGAGGAATCACTTCCCCACCTAGTGACAGATCAACTCTCCTTCTGCATTCCTGTCTGACCCAGGCTCGGATTCTGCTCGGGTGTTAGTTGCAGTGCTCACAGGCACCTCGTTATTCATGTTGCCTCCTAATGTTTCTCATGGGCTTGCACAGGGCTAGGAAAAACCAACACCAAGGGGCAATTGATTATTTCCATGGTCTCGTTGCCACTGATGAGAATGAAACGTGGTTTTCACTGAGATGATGATGGATATAGCAAAGGAACCAGGGATAAATGGATGATCTCTGAGCAATATTTTCACAAAGCTTTTCAGTAGGTGAGTCAGTATTGCTGGTGTCTTTCTCATATTGAGTAAATACTCAAGGAGTGAGTAAATAGCATGTGGAAACAGTAAAATGAGGAGCAGGGTAGCCTCTGTGCTGAAAGGCGAACTCGCCACGGACATTGATGCTGACTTGATCTTTGAACTGGTTAAAGAAGAGGGAGAGAAGGGATCCATACCACTGATAACATCAGCAGCAGGTTAGCACTGCTGTGCTCACAGAGGGCGGTTCTGTTTGTCATTGCTGCTGTTTTCAAGAGCACGCACAAAGCCAGGGGATTGCTAAGTTAAACAAAGAGCAACATTTCTTGAGCATCGCTGGAGCTGGGCTGACGGTGCTCTGAGACACATCTTGAAGGCCTCAGCACAGAATGGATAATTTTTGGTGAGCTGGGGCTCTGGGAGTCAGAGCAAAGACGTTCTGTATCACGCTGCTCGTATCAGTGAAGAGCAGGGGTAAGAAAAACAACAGCACTAAAGCCCTGCAGGGATAAACAAACTTTTGCGGTGGGAAGTCACACGCTCAGATGACAGAGAAAGAGAAGACAGAGCTCCTCCTGCACCCTAAAGTACGGCGTGCATTCCTTATGGGCACTTCAGCAAAGCACAGTGTGTTCATCCTTCCAAAATAGTTGAGTGCATGGAAGGAGGCGAGTTATTTAATGGGATTACTGCAAGAGTCAGCATCACCACCCAGCGTGTGTTTTCTGAATCTCATTCTCAGGAGAAGGCTCACTGGGAATTCCCTGAAACGCTCAGCCGTGCGTAAGCATCTGATACAGAAAACTTCCATCCAAGTCATTTAAGTTGGGCAAATCTGTAAGCATCTAGAGGTAGAATCTCAGGATGGAAAATCACGGGCAATTTTAATCTTAGCTGGCACTGCGACCTCTGTTGATATCTGAAGGGGGAGAGATTTCCATAGACAAAAGGCTCCTCTCCAAAACTGTACATACCCATCGGTGATTTAAAATAATGTATGTTTTATGATACAGACATCAAGCCATCAACATTTTCACCCTTAACCATGCAAGCCTTCTCCGTTCCTCTGCCCCCTTCCCTGCCTTACAAAACTCCCTTTTTTATTTTCTCAAAACTTGCAGAACAATCAAGCTGTGCTATAATTTTCACAGATTTATTCCCTGTTCCTTTCACCACCGAAGGAAGAAAAATGCATCTATAAAGGCTGGTGATTATGTACGTGTCCTTAAAACAGGACGGGGGGGCAGGGAGCCTCCTCTGCGGGGCAGAGCGAAGCTCGGCGGCTGCCCGGGCCGGGAGCCAACGCTGGGCCTGGCGCACGCAGCTCGGGGCCGGGGCAGCTCTCCCGGCCAGCCCGGCCTCTCCACCCCAGGTATTTCCCTCTGATTTTGCTTCTTTGGGGTTTGGGGTTTTGTCAGCGGGGCGGTGTGTGAGGCAAAAAGCCTGCTCTGCAGGGAGAGGGAGGGAGCGAGCAGCCCGCCCAGCCCACCTCAGGCACCGCAGGCCTCAGGGGCTAAGGGCACGCTTCAGCACTTGGGTCTGAGGGGAGTGGGGTTAAAAACAACCGCGGGGCTTCAAGAATAACCATTTTGGGTTTCCTTAGGTCCCCCTTTGCCCATTATCTGCCCAGCAGCTCAGTCGTGCCTTCTGAACAGCCCCCTCCCTTCCCACGCGGCAGGGACAGCAAACCCTAAGCAGGAAAACCGCAGGGGGAAGAGAGAAGCCGTGAAGTGTTACGAGCAAGGATCCTGAAAACAAACGTGATCCCGCAGTTTTCTTGCCCAAACCTGCATCAAAGGTGCTGAAAGCCCCAGGGAAATGTGAGATCAGCCCCTCCCGTATCACTGCAGGCCCCGTTTTCCAGAAAAGGCTCTGGGAGAGCAGTCGGTGAGGCTGGATTTCTGCAGGCAGTGGTGAGCGAGTCCCGCAGGAACACAGGGAGGGGGAGAGGGGACTGAGAGGGAGCAAGACCAAAGGTCTGTCTCAGCCAGCATCCCGCCCAAGAGCCGATATTGTGAGATGATCCAGAAAAACATGTGAGGCACAGGCAAAGGAGACTTCTCCCCTGGCTGCATCCTCAGCTTTTGGCAGGAATCCACGCCGGGATGCCTGAGCCAGCAGGTGCCCCTTGACGAAGAAAACTTTAATAATTGATTTAGCAAGTTAATTAAAGCTAAATCTGAAGGTTTTATCAGCTCTGCCTTTGTCCAGTCCTCGGTTTGGGAGCCTTGCAGGTGCTGGTGCCTTGCTCCTCGCCTTGTAGGTGCGGGTCTGCGCCCCGGAGATGGCAGCACCCAAGGTGGCGGTGGTGGGCGCGGGGCTCGTCGGCCTGTCCACCGCGCTCTGCATCTCCGAGGCCTTCCCCAGCTGCCCCCTCAGCGTCCTTGCGGAGCAGTTCAGCCCCAACACGACGGGCGACGTGGCGGCCGGGATGCTCATCCCGCACACTTACCCAGGTGCGTGCGAATCGGCGCTCGGGGTGCAGCAACGCACAGTGATTCGGGAGGAAAAGTGCCACTCCCTGCATCCCCACCTCTCCTATCTCCTCGGTGCTGGCTTGCGTGCCTTTCCTCTTCGCATTTTCACTGTGTGTTTGGGTGTCTTTGCACGCAGGCACGCCGATCCACGTGCAGAAGCAGTGGTTCAAGGAGACCTTCGCGTACCTTTTTGCCATCAGTAACTCTGCCGAGGCGTCAGAGGCTGGCATCCACCTGGTTTCTGGGTAAGAGCAGCCCCGGGGGCACCCTTTGGAGCAGGCAGAGGCTTTCCTTGCTGCAGCCCAGGCGCCTGAATCCTCGGGTTTGCATTGAGATTGCAGCGACGGGGCAGAGCTACAAAGTTTGGCAGCTTTTTCTCCGTGTCCTTCCAGCTGGCAGGTCTTTAAAACCCCTCCCAAGGACGAGGTGCCTTTCTGGTCTGACGTCGTCCTGGGGTTTCGACCCATGTCCGCGGCGGAGCTGCAGAAGTTCCCTCAGCACCGATGGGGCCAGGCCTTCACCACGCTGAAGTGCGACTGCCCGCCCTACCTGCTGTGGCTGGAGAGGAGGTCGGTTTGCTGCAGGATGGGACTGGGGAGAAAAGCCCAGGCCCGGGGGAGCTTGTTGGGTTTGGGCAAAATTGGGGAAGGGCTGGGGCGTGCATTTAGCCCGTGTGAGTGCCTCTGAAGTGAGCGAGCGGTTGTCTGCACTTGAGAGGAGGTGACAGGCTGCACACTGGTCTGAGGTCGGGAGAGAAAATGTTTTTGCTCCAGCAGGCAGCCCAGGAGGGCGTGCTGCAGTGCCACCAGGGCCACACCAGGGCCGTGCCCTCTCCTCTACACACACTGTGTCACGTTTCATCGCTCACCGAGTCGGAAACCTCTGCTGGAGCGAGTTGTTAAACCCATTGAAGATCTGCCACGTGGTACCCAGTCTCGCCTTATTCCTGTTACAGCCCTCTTATTCCTCAAAGGACGCAGTCTAATAAGATGCTCGAGCTCCTTTTCACTCTCTTCTCCCTGGTGACGAGAAATGAGAACGTGCTAACGCATGTAACTAATTCTCAAAACCCCGGGGATCTGAGCTGTATTTATAAACCCTTCTCTTGGCAATCCACGAGGAAAATTGTCTTCGTGCCCACCTTGCCGCTCCAAAAATGGACCTCAGGAATTTTTTCCTGCTCGCTTGCCTGACTTGAGGAGTTCTCAGCAGCTTTTAATTGGTGTGTTTTTTATGGCAGCGTCCCAAGGGCAGTGCTCGGGGGCTCTCCCAGCAATTTTCTGAGCCAGGGTGGCTGTGTGGGACCTCCCCAGGTCTCACCAGGTATTTCAGCATCCCGCTGCACCCAGAGCCCTGTCCCCAGAGCACGAGGAGTGCCTTGGATCTGCACCTTGTTCACCCCTCAGCTTGCTGTTAAAGCTTGGGATCATTACAGAAATGGGTTGCTGAGTCCATGAGGATCTGTCTGTCTGTCTAGGGTTGTATGGCAGACCCTGCTGTGTAATATCCATCAACTTGCTGGACCTTTTCCTCTCCAAACAAGTTTTAAAAATAGCTTTGATCAGGCCAAATCAATCAAGTCACCAACAGAAGCCCCAGGTGGTTTTCTTTATTTTTTATTCCATCTGTTGTCCCATGGTTTCGATCTGGATGTTAGAGGCAATCTCACCTACTCAGTGTGTACAATAATCACACACGGATCTAGGAGGTTCCTTTCTACCTCGCTTCTGTGTTTTTTTTTTGTTTGTTTTTTCAGGCTGAGAGCAAACGGTGTCCAGCTGCGCACCAGCAAAGTTGCAGACCTGTGGGAGCTGCGCAGCGAGTACGACGTCGTGGTCAACTGCACGGGCGTCGGAGCCCAGCAGCTCGTGGGGGACCGGGAGCTGCTCCCCACCAGGGGACAGGTTCTCCAGGTGCACGCTCCTTGGCTGAAACACTTCATCCGGGACGGGGACGGCTCGACTTACATCTACCCGGGGATACACAGCGTAACGCTGGGGGGAACCCGGGAGAAGGGGAGCTGGAGCCTGTCCCCTGACCCTGCTACTACCAGGGATATTTTCAGCAGATGTTGTTCTCTTGAGCCGTCCCTGCAGCGAGCTGAGGGTGTCAGGGTGAAGGTGGGCCTCAGGCCCTCCAGGTCGGCTGTGAGACTGCAGAGAGAGGTCCTGAGCCGGGGAGGAGCCAAGCTCCCGGTGGTCCACAACTACGGGCACGGGGCAGGTGGCTTTTCGGTGCACAGAGGCACAGCCAAAGAGGCCACTCGCCTGGTGGGAGAGTGCATTGCTGCCCTGCGGGGCTCCTCGTGCAGGGCCAAGCTGTGAATCTTCATCGTTCATCTGCCTGCAAAGGCGTTTGGATGCGCCGGGTTCAGATTCGGTGAAATCTCCTTCCCTCCTGTTGCACCAAATCCGATCTAGGATTTCCCTCTCTCCTGCCACCTTGCTGACAAACTTTATGATTTAAAATAAAAAGGAAACGCTGCCTAGAGCTGCGTTACAGCACTCCGGGTCGGCTCCTGCAGAAAGCAATACTAGGCCACTCAGGCACACCGACCAGACAGCTCGATTTTAAGAGCAGGTTAAACACCTTTAAACGCCTTTTATCTTGACATTTCTTTGAGAGGCAGTTGCTGGTGTGAACCCATGTGAACTACAGCATCTTTCACACTTGTTTGCAACTCCTCTGCTCCACGTAACGCAGATATTACTCTCAGGCACAGATATTTTCTTCCTCCCAACAGCAGCACTGACATGTGCAAGATGAATCTCTGTTAGTTATTAAACTGCTCATTAGACTTTTAATGGCTTATTTAAGTGTTGGTAGTTCTTTGTCCTTACAATTACAAAAGAAATCAAAATCTTTCCAAAAAGCACGCTTAAAATTGACCAATAAATACAATTCTAATAGCAGAGCAGAGGTCACTTCTGTAGTTTTTTTTTTTTTTTTTCCATAAACAAGGGGTTTTCTCACTCGGAGGGGCCAAGCAAGGCCCTGGTGTAACTGCCAGGCTCAGAAGTGGCTGCCAGCTCCTGCTGCTTGCAGGGAACGGGGACAGTCACCCTGCACAGGGGACAGCTGCCGAAAGGAGCAGCATCCCATTAAATCACGGGGCAGTTCGTGCTTGGGATCAGCCTAAGCCAGTCCCCGACATTGCACGGCTCCATAAAGGGAGGCACTTCTTCACCCTTGTGTCTCTCCTGCAAAGCTCTGCTGATCCTTCCCTTTTAGGCCACATCCACCCTTGCAACTGATTCATTATCGTGGCTTTCACCACTTGCCTGCCATGGGGAGTCAGATTTATTGCCTTTCTCCAGGTCCTTCTCCAGTGTCACGTCCTCGTTGACGTGGCTGCTGTAAGTAGAAGGTTGCACACCATCCCTAACAGCACAACAACCCCGCCTTAGCATTCATTTAAGACCCACGAGTGAGTAACATCTGTTTGTCGTGAATTTGTTGCTATCTCTCTCATCTATTTCGCCTAAAACCTCCTCTAATGGCCCTTCAATCCGAGGCAGGTTCTCTGCGTTATCCCCTTAGCAAATGGTTGTGCCGTGGGAATTTCCCTGAGCTTTTCTGTGCCGGATGCAGACACAAGTGATCTGTCTGGCTGTTCTCTTAGGGCTTGTTTGCTCCCAGACGCCTTTGATACCCTGATCGACTGCTGACTGCACTCCCTGGGCACCTGCAGCCCCTCTGGCAGCCCCCTGCTCCTGGCGGGTCAGAGGAAGCTTTTGGTCTACTAGGAAATGATTTTCTCAAAGTCTTTCTTCAGTCTGCCTGTTTCTACTTCTCGTTTGAAAGAGTTCGTGTTCTCTTCCATTTCCTCCTTTGGACGTGATTTATTTTGCTTCCTTTGGACGTGATTTATTTTGCTTCTTGCCCATGTAATTTTTTATCATGGTATTACGATAAACCAGCAACTGTCTTTCTTCTGGAAAGTCTCTGGTACTTCTTTAGGGTCGGTGTGATATCTCATCAGGCATCCTTGAGTCTCTGCTCTTCACCCAAGATCCTTGCCAGCAGCTGAAGCAAAGAGGTGGCCACTGTGAGCATTTCAGCTCCAGCTGAAGACGGCATCCAAACAATTTTCAAAGCTCTGTTTTGGTTCTAAATCTGGCTGTGCCAGATCCCTGGGAGAGATAATTAGGTTTCAACACCAACCTTACGCTGCTCCTAAGCCCATGGAGCTAACGGGACTGTCCTGGAGCCGAGCCTTCCCGTCGCCGCTGACTAGGCACTCCCGGCAGATGGCAACCAATCTGCCACGCTCGTAATGAACTTCAGAGGCATAATTATGGCACAGAAAAAGGAACAATTATATTGCGAGGCGTTTTTATCCGTCCTTACGACTCGCCGACAGCGGATGGGCTGCCTGGCGGAGTTTGGGACTTGAGCGCAAAATAATAGTTTGCTGCAGGAGGGGGGTTTGTTGGTTTTCTCTGCGAAAACAAAGCCATAAAGACACATTGTCTTGATGCAGGCTTTTGCCTATATTTAAGACAAATCACCAAATTTCTGAAAAACGTGGGAAAATCGGAGTTCCCCGTTCATTATAATTCTTTTCCTCGTCGAGTACAGCTTGAAATAAACTAAACTTCAGTGTGACACATTCAAATTCCTTTGGTTTGGAGTCAATGCAGTAATTACAGGGGAAATCAGGGCCCGGACCGAGATGGATGATGTTTTTCACAGCTCTTTTAAAGAGTTGTGTAACGCTGCGCGGTGTTTTTTTTTTTTTTTAATCCTGCTTTATTCCCTGTTTTCCACCAGAGGGAGGTGTTGGATCGAGCAGCTGCCCAGCCAAACCCGCAAAGCCCAAACGAAGTGATGCTGAACGGTCATTTAGGGCCCTCAAATCTTATGGGGAGAGCTTTAAAAAAAAAAAAAAAAAAAAAAAAAAAGCATCAAGGAAACAGAAATGTGAGGAGAACAGAAACCAGGTGCTGAGGTGGCCACTCGCTCACTCTCCCCTGTGCATTACCCACAAGGGGACAAGGTATTTCGGACAAGGTATTTTTGCCATCCTCACGTCCCTGTTCTAAACCACCTCCTTGCTGGATTTCAGCTGCTGACCATGCCCTGGAAAACTCTCATCCTGGTTCTCTGCTGTGGCCGGGCTTTTGGCCGTGCTGCGCGTGTGCCTGCACAACGCCAGGCTTCCAGCAGCAATCACGGGGAGAACTGCCACGGAGACGTGCAGCAGGGTAATTGCCTCAAACAGAAGGATAAATAGCTTTTTGTGGCATTTAATGGGCCTCTTAAGTGAATGGCAATAAACTCCATCTGAACAGATGTTTTCTCTCTCTTTTTTTTTTTCGTTCCCTTGCATCTCATCCATAATCATGCCCGAAAATGTTCTTGTCTGGGTTTCTGAGAGCAATCTTGCTGCTGTTAGAAGATTGAGCACTCCAGCACAAAGACTGAGCAAAAAGCCTTTGATTTCCTGAGGCAGTGGGCAAAACTGGAACACAGGAGGCTCCCTCTGAGCCCCAGGCAGCACTTCTTCACTGTGCGGGTGACAGAGCACAGGCACAGGTTGCCCAGAGAAGCTGTGGGGTCTCCTCCTTAGAGATCCTCAAAATCCACCTGGATGTGGTCCTGGGCAAGCAGCTCTGGGTGTCCCTGCTTGAGCAGATTTTGGACACTCCGACATCTGCTCCGCCACTCCAGCGCTGTGACCACCCCCTGCACAAGCGCTCCCGTTGGGCTGCGCTGTGTAAACCCATTAAAAGCCCGTAGTAGAAAGGCTTATGTAACTTCTTAAAGCCATAATTACTAACCCAGCTGTGGTGCTTGGCAGACCCGTGAGCGGTATAGATTAATCCTTTTGCCAAACCACGTGTTTTAATGCGAGATACTCATCCTCAGGCTCAGAAGTGCAAAAATGCCTGTAAGATTGGTTGCATCGAGAAAGCTGCACCCAGATTAAGACCAAGGCAATCTGTAAAACATACAGAAAAATGGAGTTTCTAGTAGAAACTCAGGGTAATTTTTAAGCAAAATTGGACATCTGTCTGGGATTACAGTGATACTGAGATACAGGGGGAATACAGACAAGAAATTCATATCGCAAAAATCTTTCTGCGATAGCACTTGAACTGAATTTGAGATATACCTGCTTAATTCCTGTAAACTGGAATGCCTTTTTTTTTTTTTTTTTTTTTTTTTGTTTAAAAAAAAAGCAGTACATGTTTTCAATTTGTAGACTGGAAACCGTTCAATGAAATTGCCAGCCCTTACTGCAAAGAGCAGGCAGAGTTTTGCTCGCTCAGAATGCAAAATCGCTGTTGCTCCTTCCTAGGAGAGAAACACAGCTGCTGGAGGCAATGGTCTCATTGCAGTTGCCACGAAGATTGGGCCTGAATTAACAAAGAGAAGGCTTGGGGACAGCAGAGAGCTGCAGAGCATCTCTTACCGAAGAGCCTTCTCGGAGCTCTGCCTCCTCCAGGCTCAGGATTGAGTCCCCACGCTCAGCTCCACGTCTTCTGCAGGGGGACGCCGTGCTTGGCTGTATGCAGCCGCTTTTAATGCAACCTTGTGGAAGTTTCTGCACAAAAGCTCTCTGTTTTCAGGCACACGGACCAACATCACTGCAGCTTTCATAGCGTGAGCCAGGAGTGTAGGAGGCAGGAGAGGAAAAAAGGTCGTCCTTCGCTCTGTCCTGTAGATTTTGGCATGCGGCTCAGAGCAAATGGGGCTGTTAAGCTGAGCAGAAAAGAGCATTTTTAATCATTCTCTCATTTTATAGATGCTTTACTTCCATTAACAGCCCTTGGAGAATCCAATAAATTCCCAGTGGTGTTTTTCCTGCCTGGGCTTTAATTCTGCATAGAGGTCTGGGCAGGCATTTTGCCGAGCCAGACGATGAACACAAATCATGGCAGTGGGTGTTGCCTCTTCTGTGATGTTCTCAAACCCACAAGATCAACCTTTTCCTTGAGTTGGCTGGCTTCAGCTGGCCACAGAGCTGCAGGTCCTCTGGAGCAAACAGAGAGCCTCACCTTGACCCCTTTAAATAAGCCCCACAACCAACCCCAGCAAGGTGGTGCTGCCCTTAGTGCTGTCAGCCTGGTGTGCTTTTGCTTCACATGGACTTTTGTTTTTTTTTTTGAACTAGGATGTGATCTGCTGAAGTCTGGTGTGTGTGTGTAGGAAAGCTCAGCAGAGTCAGGAGAGGTTTTGCCACACAACAGCATCCCAGGCGAGAGCTCATTTATGAGCAGGAGAGACAGGACTGAAGCAATGAACTTCCATTAGTGTTAAACCTCCTCCTTCCAGAAGTGTAGCACTCTGCTGCTAGGAAAATTCAGGAATACTGCTGGGATTTCAGATTTTTAAAGACTTTTTCTGTCCCATCGATTCCTGCGCTAGTCCAGGTACCCGAGGTTTCCTGAGATCTTTGTTTCATCGTTGCTTTTTTCTCTGTGGTTACAAACCCTCCGCTGTATCTGGGACGGGCAGACGATGTTTAAAGGAGATGGGGGAGAGGCATGAGAAATGCAGTTTGTTAAAACGTAAAGGATAAAGGAAAGAGACTGATCTTTAGGAGGATTGCTCCCTCACGAACGGAGGGAGGCCGATCAGCCTGGCGGGGACCCAGAGGAGATCAGCGTTTAGGGCTGTGGCTTGGCGAGGACCAGAAGATGTTGAGAGCTTTCCACTGAAGCAGATATTTGATGTTACATATGGGGAAGATGTGATGTTTTTTTCCTGATGGACCCCATTTATCTGACTGTGCTCTGACAGAGCCTTTAGCACAGCTTTGCTCCCTCAAGTGTTTAACCTTCGGGCGGCTTCGGGGCACTCGCTCTTCCCCACAGCCCCCAGCCCGCTGCCACCGGGCCTCCCCCTGCCAGCGCTGCCCCACCGGCACCCACAGGGGCCGGGCTGTGAGGTTTGAGGGTTGGGAGCTCAGGGCTGAGGGCTGAGGGCCGGGATCTGAGGGCCCATGGCGGCCCCTCCCCGGCCGGCCCCGCTCGGGGCGGGGACTCGGCGCTGCCCCATGGGGCCGGCGGCATGAGCCCTGCGGCGGGGCCGCGATGCCCACGGAGCGGCCGCTGCGGCGGGGCTCGGCTTTCCGCCTCTGCCTGCTCTCGGCTGCTCTCTTCCTCTGCCTCCAGCTGGGCGTCAGGCGATCCTGGTGCCCGGAGGAGAAGCCCCGGGGGCCGGCTGCGGGGTTGGGACCCCCCCGGGCTCCCCCAAGGGGTCCCCCCCAGCCCCCCGGGCGGCGGCGGGTCACCTACGTGCGGAGCGGCCGGCGGCGGGGAGCCGAGCCCGGCTGCTGCCCCCCGCAGCCCCCGGGCGGCCCCCGCAGGAAGGTAGGGGTCGGGAGAGGGCAGCCCTGTCGCGACAGGAGCCGGGGGGTGGCTCTGTGGCAGCTCGGGGGGTTGGACGTGCGGCCACCGCCTGGGCGGAGAGACCTCGTGGTCCCCTCTGGACACCACCCGGGCAGGTGTCCCCTGGTGATCCTGGGTACAAATCCGCTTTTTGCTCTTTGTACACGTTCCCCTAATAGTTTATTGAAAGCAGAGAGGGTCAGTGAGCTCTTGCACTGTGTGAATTTTGGGGTTTCTCTTCTTTCGCCTCCTCTGTTCATAGGGAGCTGTGGTGGTGCAATGGTACCTCGCTGCGGTGTCTGCATCGCGCAGTGCCGGGTTTTGGGGCTTTTTTGGTCCATGTCGGCTTACCCGGTGTTCTCCTAAAGCCCAGCTTCTGAACGGTTGTCATTAAGGGATAATTTTTGCATTCATAGGAAAAAAATGCTAATCACGTGGATTCAGGTAGCTTCTTGAAGACATGCGCTCAGCACAGCATCAGACACGTGAGACAACAGTAAAACATGCCCTAAACCAATTTCATGATCTTTTTGAGGAAATCGAAGGGGAAAACTAGCAATGTGAGAGAGCTCTCGTTGCACTGGATACCTACCAGTGCTTTGTGGTGTTGGAGAGGCTCACACATCCCACATCATGTTTCTGTGCCTTTCCAGGTGAGGTGCTTGAAGCATCGCTGCTGTGGGGTCATGGTGTCTGGCACATTGCTGATGAGGCTTCAGTTGAATCGCAGTAATTAACTCAAGGGAGAAATATTAGGAAGTATAGAGTACAGTGGGGTCGCCTGGTTAAGCCTGAGACCGCGAAGTTGTCTCCATGTTCAGCCCTTTGGCTGGAGCATGTTGATCCCGGCTAAGGAAATGTAATCCTTGAAGTGAAGATAAGGCTGTGGAGGTAGTGGGAGTGAAATTCTGGGAATTTCTGGTTTGGGGAGAGTTGGTAAATAAAGATGTAGGGGAAGTGGTCTGCATATTGCCATTTTTCCATGTTGAAGTGGCAATCAGGTATGATAGCTTAAGGAGGAGGACTGATTTGTTTTATTTTTATTCTTATTTTTGGAGTTGTCACCAGGAAATCCTTCCCTAGGTCACTTCAGGCTGTTCTAGGACAAGGTGAGGGCTCTTTTCAGGCAGGGCTGCTCCCACCAGCGGTCTGCGGCTTCTTCCAGCCCTGTTGGAGAGAGGTGGCAGCACCAGACTGCTGCCAGCAGCTGGCTGCTGTGCGCAGGTTTGTGCTGGTGGAGAGGGATGCAGCCAGCCCAGCTGTGCTGTGCCAGCTTGGGATTGTTGTTTGTCATGGGTTTTCTATGCTTTTGCGTCTTCCCTCTGTCCATAAACCACTGTCGGTCCATTTCTGGAGTCTGCAGAGGCTTTCAGATATATTTTTCCTCTCTGCTGGTTTTGTTGTTGCAATATATTGCGGTATGTGAGCCAGCAGGACAGCAGCAGTAAGAAATCAGGTAGGGTGAGCCCTGCTCTGTTTCCTTAGTCTTGTTTCATTACAACCCTGCTTCAGCTTACAGCACTAAATTAAAGGAAAAGGCTGATGAACAGAAAGTTTCCGTAGGTCTAGCTGAATATCCTACTTGCTGGCCTTATAAAAGAAATTGCAAAAACATACAGGGAAATTATCTGGTGGCTACTTTGAATCGCTTTAAAGTTTCCTGAAGCAGAGCTCTGTCATTTAGTTCTCAAGCAGAGCTGCAGTTAAGCAAACAACAGCACCAAAAGGGTGGAAAAAAAAGACCCAGACTGGGTGGGAAAGGTGGAGATTCGCCCGTAAGTGGCCCTTGTGTCTGCAGGAAATTGCTGGTGTAAACGTGTGCTTTTCTTGATCACTGATAAATCTCTTTGAGTGGATGGAGGGACTGCATGGCAGATGGAAGGGGTTTACCACCGAGGTTACAAGTGGCTGTGTGTTCCTTAGCACCTGAGGTGCACGTATGAAAAATACTTGTGGAAAGCCACAGGGAATAAAGGCGCTGTTGGTGCTCTTGCTGGAAAATAATAGTCAAAGTCTGGCTTTCTTGATGGTCTTCTGAAGAACGTGGAGAGTTACACGATGTGCTGCAAATGTAAAGCAAACAGAAGATTGCAATCCCATTTGCAGTTTGGTGGCAGTGCTTAGGACTGTGCTGTTGATAATAAAATGACCAAATATGTTTATAAACTGACTCTGAGCTCTGCTTGTGTTGGGCATTGGTATGGGAATGTACAGAGCAGATAACAAAACTCCAGCTACATGTAAGCAATTGAAAGTCTGACACGTGTGCCAGCTCTTGTGGCAGGCATCGGTGAGATCTGCGCCCGCATAATGCCACAGGCACAGGGGGCAAGTTTTAAAATGTTATTGCAGGGTGTGACCGTAAAAAAAAAAAACAAACACACACACAAAAAAAAAAAACACAAAAAAACAACACAACAACAACCAAGTAAAATATTGCATTTGGAATTTGAAGTAACAGCAAATTCTTATCACAGTGGTCGCAGTAAAAAAGCCATGTTGGGCTCTGAAACGGGGAGGAGCCTTTTCCATTAGACTGCTTAGGAGAAGTTGGAGTTATTTGACTTGCAGGCAGATTTATTTCCATGTAGGAGGAGGAGGAGAGGGAAAATAAAGTTTTACATGGTGCAGTATAGTTATGCACGGGGAAAAAAAAAAAAAAAAAAAGCAGATTTTAGTCTGGGCAGATGTTTTAAGTTCCTGTAGTTGTCCTTGCCAATGCTGGCAAGCTCTGTGACTGCGTCTCTCCTAAAAACTGAGGTTCAGGTTCCTGCTTTCTGCACGGGTTTAGCTGGGTTTTGCAGTCTAGGATTGGATTAGGAGGTGGACTTGGTGTAATGCTTCAAGTCACGAGGCTATAGCCACAGGTGGATTTCTGGAAGCGTGCCTTCTTTAAGGCTAGAAGGAAACAACTACATTTTCTGTTCTGCAAAGATAGAGACTAATTGTTTTTCGCTGATTTTAAAGTCCTCAAAAATCTGGTCACTTAGATTTTTAGGTAAAGTCAGGTTAAGTCTTCAAAAATCTGGTAAGCTTTGGATGCGACTTGGATAGGGGTTACTTTTTGGAGGACATAATGACCAATTGTTCCCCAGGTCTGCCGTAAGAGGGACAGGAAGTACCTGGCTTCGTTTTCGGGCAAAATGTTAGGAAAATCTTGTAACTCTCCAGTTGGGTAAGCAATGGAAGGGCCCTCAGCACAAGTGTGAACTTTGGCGAGACGTCCGGCACGGCGGTGGAGCTGAGCCAGCCTCCTGAGGTCACTTCCACGCTTACCTGCCCCAAAATTAGCGGAGCAGGCTGGCGGGCAGTGTGATTATCCAGTCTGGAATTAAGCCTGAACAATGACCCAACGTCAATGTAATAAAAAGAGGTAATGGGGTCTTTAAAGGCTCTAAGTGGTCGTTGCTGTGGCTTAATACCTCACAGGAGAGACCAGGCTCCTCTGTAATTGTCCTGTGCTGACTGAGTGGCCCCCGAAGGAGCATTACTTGACAACTTTTTTCCTTGGAGGTCTCTCACCAAGGATAAACTGCCCCGAAGTTGCTAAGCTTGTCAGATTCGCACCAGGCAGCAAATCTGGCTGCTTCGGGCCATCGGTACCTGGGGAACAGCTGCGGGAGCTTTGGTCTTTGCTCAGATGTTCAGGCTAATAGCACAGACTGGGAGAGGTTATTGTGTTTGGAAGAAAAGACCAAACTTTTATTGAAAACAGTTCTCAACAGCCGACCATCACATCTTGGGAGCAGCTCTGCCACTGCGTGGGGGCAGCTGAGGGACCAGAAGGTACAGGGAGAGCACAGGGATCCCTCCTGCTGCCTCTGACGAAGAACATCGCTGGCTTTTTGCTATATTTCAACCACCAAATAAATGTGTTTATGGTAAACCATCAGGAGGAGGTGGTCGTCTTGTTTCTGACAGCAATATTGCTCGCAGGCGTGTGAGGTAAATGGTCACCAAGAATAACCTTGATTCTTCCACATTTTGTGTTACCTGAAATAGGTTTGTCCTCCGTTAATTTTGGAGAACTGGCTGGGGAATATTATCTTTCAGAAAGTCATTACAGCTGTATGAGGTGTAATTATATCCAACAACACAGATTTCTTTCCAATACCTACTCAGACTTTCTTTCTCCTGTATAGAGAATAACTCTTCTTAGATAGCTGTGGCACAGAAAATTTGTTTTTAGAGTATATAAGCTTCCCCATCTATAGACATAACCCAGAGTTGGAGGTGGCAAGTTCTCCTGTTGGTAATTTGTTCCATAACTGGCTGTTTTGACACTTGTTCCAGCTTTTTCTTGAGCCAACCTGGGCAGTCTGTGAGCCTCGTACAGAAACTGGATCCTTTATGACTGTGGTAGCTGAGGGAGGAAGAAAACCACGCTGACCCCATCCCATTTGCTGTCCTCAGCTCAAACTGGGCTGCTGCCAAGGGAAGTGACCGGCTTTCCTGTCCTCCAGCCTGGGCAGTGAGTGGCTGAGGACCTCTGGGCATGGCCTGTAGGTCCCAAAAAAGGGTGGGGATGGAGCAAATATTTAACTTGGGAGCCAGCAAGGGTTTCATCCCGGCGCGTTCAGTCAGTTCACGTCAGCACTGACCCATCTGTCAGCAGAGGTAGGTGCTGGTGTGCCAAATGTCTCTGCCACGCTGAAGGGAAGGCTTCAGCGACTCCCCCTGGATTTTCTCCACGTGCTTTGACATCTCCTCAGAGCCTCCATCCACGTGGGTGGTGCAGCGTGGGACCTGGGGCGGCCTTGTGCTCCAGAGACACCAGCACGTGCCAGCGACGGCTGTCCCTCACACCACAGCCTGGATAAAAGGCCGAAGGCGTAGGTGAGAGAGGCGGTGCAAACCACCACTAATCCTCATGGCATCTACAGCATGCCCCTCGTATCGCCTGTTGTAATATTAGCTCGGGAATCTGTTTGTCTTGGAGGGCCGCTCAGCAATCCGGAGCTGCAAGCAGTGGATGTGAGTCACTTCACAAACCCCAGCGTTTCCATAGCTGGTTGAGGAGGAGCTGTGGTGTCAGGGAGGGGGTGACAGGGTGTCCGTGGTGTCTGCTGGCCTGAAGATCACAAGACCTGGGCCTGGAAAGCTCACTGGCTCTGCGGGGGGCCCTCCTTTTATTTGTTTCCCTTTCTTTTTCATTTTTTTGCAACGTTTAAAAACCAGCCCTGTGATTTACGCCCTCCGTGACACATTTGTAGATCCGGTAAATAAACCTTTCCTTGTCTCTTTATGTAATGATAAACGTCGTAGTTCCAGCAGCTGCTCCCACGTGTGCAGAGAGCTTGTTTCTTACCCAAGTCTTCTCCATCTGCTCTGCAGATGGGAGGAAAACGGCTCTGCGGGGCTCTTTGAAATTCAGGAGCACAGAGCTGCCTTGTCTGCACAAAACCCAAATCTGAGGGACCCTTGTGAGGATCCTGGGGTTTTAGATGCAACACCTCTGGCTTTATGTGCTGCTTGTGGGAAGAGCTAACCAAGAGCTGGCTTCAGGTTCCACCCCCTGATCGGTTTGAGGTGCAGCTTCAGGTGCACTGCTGCAGGTTTGCTGGCGGTGACCGAATCCTGGATGGTTTCCAGGACTGATCTGGGGCTCCTGCCGGCGAAAGAAATTGAACACGCTGCCCATTGTGGCGTGTGGAAGACAAACCTGGCGTGCCTAACAAGGAGAGGCCTGCGGAGTGAGGCAGCACGTCTCCTGGGGATGTTGCTGAAACAGGGGATGCTCGGTGCTCTTGGTTTTGACAAAGCCAGAAGTCTGTCAGAAAAGATAAACAACAAAGGAATGATAAAATTTGTTAATACCAATGTGTCTCCTTTTGGACTTTGCTCGTTTATGTTCTGCAGCACTGGAAATCTCAAAATAAAAGTGAACTTTGTTTCATCCCGAGTAGGGCAAAGTAATAGCATCTTGTTCATTTTCCCTTACTCTTTTGAGAAAATTAAGAAGCAATTATGTGTCAGTTGGCTGCTGTGTTTCTCCTCATTTAGATGTTGTGGTGAGTAGTTTGATCTCGTGGTTGTTATTCACTATGATGCCTGTGGGAATTCGGGGTACAGCACAAGGGCTGAGCGGCCTGACGGGGTTAAACCACAGCGATGTGCAATCTCACATTTAAACACCTAGCGACTTGCAAGCCAGTTCTTGTTCCTCTTCTAGAAGAAGAGAAATAATTGCCCAGTAGATGGTCGGTCTTGCTTTGTTGGAAAGACTTCTACATAGCTCTAGATGAGAGGTTTTATGCTGTCAAAGCAGAAAAGTCCTGCAGCCTTTTAGTCTACCCAGTGCTAAGAATTAATGTTTACTTCCCTTGTGATTTTACAGAAGTTCAGCTGGAAATAGCGCCTTCCCTTCCCAAGGCACAGAAGGTCCTTGGTAGCAGTAGGAGTAGGACCGTTCATGTGATTTATTGCTGGAGCTGATGTTTTGCTTATGGCTGTGGCACCTTTTGTATCTCTTTGTTGGATGAGATTCAGGGATGAGCTGGCGTGCTTGGGGCTACACAGACCTACTGATCTGCCCCTGGTGTGGGTATATCACCAGTACAGGCTGGTGGTGAAGGGGTTTTTTGATGCCTCAGGTTGCTCTGTGGGCTAAGAAGTGTGGTGGATCATTTCCTTTTAGACACTTGCACTCCACTTGGAAGAGAGAGAAAGCTGTGCAAGTGTGAAACACTCGTATTTCCGTGGAAGCAATTTTATTTTAAAGCACTTTTTATTTTTTGGCAGGTTCTTAGCCTTAGGCAAAGCCAGCAGACAGGCTGCCAGAAACATCCCTATCTGTAAATCGTGATTAGAGTGCTGGAATTTGCACAAAATAAACTCGGCTTATCTGGCTAGCTGAGTATTTACTGATGAATTCTGTTTGTTGTAGCCTGTGGTTTGAATACTGAGATGAAGCCAACCTAGGGGAAGACAGCTTTTTTTTTTTTTTTTTTTTTTTTTTTTTCCCCTTTCTTTCTTTTTTTTTTCTTTTTTTTCTTTCCCTTTTTGGATTATGACATCTACCTTATTCTCTCAACCAAGGAATCTCGACTTCATTTAAAGCAGGTGGGCACACTGATTGAAACCCTGGTCTTGACTCTGCTTAGCAAAAGTCTAAATTTGACAGGCAGTGAATGCCAGTGGTTGCTCCGTCTGCTTCTGGCTCTTATTCTGACGTGTTGGCAAGCAGGTACTGCAAATAATTCAGCCGATTGAGTATTACACTGCTTAAGCGGTTTGGAGAATTTGCCTCCATAAATTTCATTCTGTTCTAGCTCCTGGTTTTATCTCCATCGGATGAATTATCACCCTGTCAGCCTCTGGATAGTGCTGGAATTCTGCTGCCCGACTTGTTAGTTATTTTTTTACCAGAACAAAGAAACCCCAATCGCTGTGCTGCATGAAGAAATAAATCAGATGCGGCGCTTTCTGAATTCGTAAGCATCTACAAAATAACGTGTGGGCTGGAGCTCTGATACAGGTGTTTACTGCAAGCCACAGGCCTGCACCCAGGCTGCTGCAGGTGAGTAAGCAGAGTCCAGGCCCACGGGTGGATTTACAAAAGGGGGTGTCCACAGCAGCCAATTTAAGGCTGGCAAGCTGGTTCCCAACACCTACTGAAGCCAGGGATTCACGCTGAATTCAACAGAGCATCAGTTACCCCAAATCCTCTGCATATCAGGCCCTGTTGTGTTAGTTTGGGAAAGGACTCCTAACTTCCCCAAAGCCACGTTATATTCCTCAAGTGGCATATATTCTGCCATTTAATGGGGTGCCAAGCAGCCTTTATTTTTCTCCCCATGCGTGCTGGGTCCTGCCAGGCCCCTGGGCACGGTGCCTGGGAGCTAGGTGCGTCCTAGGGTTTCCCTCTTCAATCAAATCCAACACACCCATCCAGGCATCTCTACACCCCTGGCCATTGAAATTCTTCAAGCACCAGTCACGTCGAAACCTCATGTAAATTGAAGACATTCCCTTATTAATGCAGAAAGCATTTTTATCGCAGCACCGCTTTCCATCGGCGGGATTTGATTTGGTAAATAGCCTTGCTGCAGGGGAGAACCGGCCTGCATTAATTACGTTGCTTGCTTGTCTTGGCACAGGACTTCTGTTCCTCAGCCTGATGCTCCGTGGTCAAACCTCAGGATAATGCACGGCAGTTTGATAGCACTGGGGTCTGGCAGGGAGGGACCCCATACGTGGTCAGCTTAAAATAGAGAAATAGAAATCTTTCCTGTACATTTTTTTTTCCCCCAGTTCTTTATAGACCTCATAAAGCTCATGAACAAGATCAGATGCCAGCTGTGCTTGCCCTGTGACACTCTCCATAGCTTATGCTTCAGATGAGATCTCTGCAGTATGGTTTCTTTGGTGCAAAGCTCGTGTTTAAGCAAGCGAAACGGCAAAGAAAAATAGAAAATAGTACTAATTTTTAAAGAAAAAAAGAAACAGGTCAGACATGTAGAGATGGGATACCTCATCAAAAAAGCAGCCATGTTAGAAATTATTTCACTCAGATCTTCAAATAAGAGTCATGGTAGAAGTCCATATTTTAAGTTACAGCCTACTGAACCTGTGCTTGGCCCAGCTACTTTGACCTTAATGATGTGGAGTAGTAATTTTTGTAGTCAGTACCTCTTGTGAACCTTGTGTGTGCTGTAATTCTGTGTGTTGTATTCCGTAATGCTGATTATGTTTAGCTAAAGGGGAACTTTCTCCAGGGTTTTTCTAAAGGAGGTCTGTGCTGAGGCTGAGGCGTGCTTGTTCTTTCCTGTTGACACCTCTGCTCTGAGGTGGAGTTTTTTTCCTTGTGCCACGTCTTGCTGCTCCAGATGTAAAACATTTGGAATTATTCGGCCCTGCTGAGGAATAAAGTGCAGTGAAGCATTAGGTCGGGCTTGCAGCTGACGAGTAGACCCGGCCCTATAAAACACAAGGCTGTAGCTTTTGTGCAGCGTGGCGTGTTTGAGGTTCTGGTCTGGGCTTCCTCGTCTCCCGAGCTAAATGTCTACGGTGTTGAGGCGTCTGAGCCAGTCCTCTAGGCTGCTTTTGCAGTTAATGGAGAGAAATGGAGCTTTCCAGTGTGTGATTCATCTTCCTTATTTTAGACGTCTGCTCTGTAGTGAGATGAATCACACCCTCAAAGAGCCCGTCTGCCTCATCTGTCCTGTCACGCAGCTCGGCCTCCCAGCCGCCTGCAGGAGCCTGGGCCCTGCTTGTTCCTTCACTCCTGGCTCTCTCTGGGAGTCAACGAGCTAATTGCCTCCAAACCCAGACGTAGGAGGGATCACTTGCTGCAAGAGCTGCTCCGTTGGCAGCGTGAGGAGCAATGTACCAGGTTTGGCTGCCTCCAGCCTCAGAAGGCCTCCCACGCATCTCAGCAGGCTTCGCGCTGGGCACGTGTCCCCTGCAAGGCGTACAGCAGTACTCTGGTGGGCTGCCACACAATAATTTCAGCATTCAAAGAGCTTTTGAATTGAAAAAACCACAACAGCACCACCAAAACCTGCAAAGATGGTATGCTCAAGGGCTCCACAGGCAGCCCAAAGAAGATGACCAAGCTGTGTCCATCATGTCCAGGGGTATCCTTCTCAAGCCTTCGGGAACATGACCCAGTCATTACACGTTTTCTTTGTAGACGTCTGAAATTTTGCAATTTGAATCCCACCCATTGCATTTTAAAAGGAGAAGAAGAATTCTGCAAAATTTCACCCAAGAGCAAGATCTGTTCAGATATACACTCCAAAAAGGAGGTGAACATAGCGATATTTAGGGCAGAGCCAGAACAGCTGAAGCTGAAGATGTGTATGTCATTCATTTCTATGGCTAGCAAATATTTACGGTTATTGATGGAGTTTATTGCCACAAGCGCTTTCCACTCATATTTGGTTCTGCCTCAAATATAAAAACATAGAGTTTCACAGTTTAATCAAAAAAAGAAAAAAAAAAAAAGAAAAAAAAAAGAAAAGTTCTTGACTAATTCCCTTTCACATTTAAACAGAAGGGAAAGGAAGCTCTTTGAATTACTGGACTGAAACTTTACAATTGATCTGGGAAAAAAAATCATGACTTACACTTTTGTGCCCAAGCTAATGCTAGAAAAGCCAGAAATTCTGCAGACCTACAATTTTACACCTGATTGTGAGCCTTTTGCACATGCTTATTTAAACTTTTTATTATAATTTCAGATTTTTTTTTTTCTGACAAATGATGCCGTATGTGTGCTATGGATCATTAAGGGATTATCAGATGATTATTGCAGGTGGCTGGCGAGGAAAAAAACTAGAAATAAATGGTCTGTGGGGAAAAGTCACCACATATTACTGCCAAATTGGTCTGAAGGAAACATCAGTCCATATGTGTGAAATATGTGGAAAAAAAAGTCAGACCTTCAAATGGATACTAGCTTTTGTAAGAAAGCAATGGCATTGATTTAAGGTTTTCTATGTTCTCTGGTTAGCTCATCTCTTGAAAACCTAGATATCACTCTGGGTAGCATTTTCTTGATACCCATTATACTTCTGGGATTGCTGAAGTTGGTTTCTGACCAGTGCTTGCAATAAAGTCTGTCTGAAAACTGACTTTTGTTACAGTGCTAATTTCAGGTGAAGCGCCCACAAGTGAAATGATGGATGTATAGAGATACTTTGGGATATTTAGTAGGATATTTTTAAGTGGTGCTGTAACTTTCCAGCTGGTGTCATCTTTTATATGATGGATTCAGGACATCCTCATGTTCAGGTGTCGTGGTGCCTTGTTGGATGAGTCCTGACCATCAGGAGACAGAGTACAACATCTAGAGGGCAAGAACTTGTAGGGAAATCAGGAGTGTGAGTTTGTCAGGAATAAACCTGATTTTCCCAAAGCAGCGGGTTACCCCCCGCAGGCAACCTGATTGAAGAGCCATGCTCTGTTTTCATCCCCGTTCATCGTTTGTGGATCTCATTGTGTTGGAACCACTGATCTGCCCAGCGTGGGTGTGCAGTAGGTGTTCGAGCAGCCACCTTAAATGTGTTAATTAGCGAGTAGAAATGGGTTTCTTCGTTGGAAGGGGCCAGGGACCAAAGGTGACATTTGAGAAGCGATTCAAAAGCATTGCCGTGAATCCCGAGCTCTGTCACAAAAGTACCATTTGTGTGGTGCTATGAAATATAAAGGGCTATAGAAAAGGTTGGTTTCTTTCTTTTCTTTGTAGTGAATCTGACTTATTAAGCCACCGTGTTTTTAACCTCCTTTTCGTGTGTTTATTGGTAAATTTTGGAGACCTATCAGTGGAAGGACAGTTTGTCATCTTTAACATTTTAAGGAGCTGAGAGTAAGCCGTGCTAGCTCTTTGATACCCCAACGCTTCTGAAAAAGAACCTCATTCATGTGATTAATTATAGTGTGGCTTTTTTTTTTCTTTTTTTCTTTTTCTTCCCTGTCCCCACAATGGCTGCCCTGTAATTCCACTCCTTAATGAGATCCTTCTCATACCAATAGATCTCAGAACAAATGGGCACAGATGTTTAGGTGTCTGGGGTTTCTTCTGCTGGAAAACGATTGTCAGTCTTCATTTTCATTTCAGCTCTCCAGCCTGTTGAAACAGCGGCATTCCTGCCATGGCAAGCGGTCCTCAGCCGTGTGTACTGCGACTCAGTCTGAAAGATTGCACACTCCTCCCTCCCGAGCGTGCACCTATCCTCCTGCTGTGTTAGCTGCTTGCAGGCTGCTGTCTGAAGCCGGCGTGCTCTGGTACATGCTGCTGCAGAGCTTTTTGGGCTGGCTGGTGTTCAGCCTTGTGCTAGGCAGGATACAGCGGTCCCCTGCTACCGCGGGCAGCAAGCTTCAGGGTGGGAGATGCTGCTTTTGTTTATTTCTGGAAAATATGTTATCAAATGTCTTTTTCAGCATCTCTTTACAGAAACAAACAAACAAAAAAAATAACAAAAAAACAAAGCAAACCCTAAAGGAACAATAAACCTCATGCAGGCCTCCTGGCTCGCATTCACTCCAGCCTATGTTTACTCTGGCTGAAGAAACACCAGTTCATAATATCAGCTCAAGGCAAGCTCCATCTGGTCTGACGGTCCTCTTTCATCACCTTTGCTTTCTGGTTTTGCCCTCTGCTTTTCTCCCTGGTGTCAGAGGATGCCTGCTGTCACCACGTGGGCTCGTGGTCCCCAGCAGGGCTGGCTGCTGCCTCCCCACTGCTCCCCTCCGTCATCTGACTCCATCCCAGGCCTGTTGATTGTTATCCCCTGTATGTTTTCCAGGGCTTTTTTGGAAATAAAATCCTGTAGGAATCCCAAATATTTTTTTTCACAGCATCACAGGAGGGCTGAGGTGGGAAGGGCACTCTGGAGGCCATCTGCTCCAACCCCTTGCTCAAACAGGGACACCCAG
Organism: Netta rufina; assembly: GCF_964035555.1. Lineage (NCBI taxonomy): Eukaryota > Metazoa > Chordata > Aves > Anseriformes > Anatidae > Netta > Netta rufina. The sequence continues at coordinate 73,568,523 of NC_140125.1, read as the reverse complement.
AGCTGCTTGCCCAGGACCATGTCCAGGGGGCTCGGTTTGTAGTTTATTGACTGTTGAAATTAATTTATAGAAAACACACTCATTATGGAAGCCCAGCTAATCACAACTGATTAAAGGGAAGCGTGAAACTACCTACCCAGCCACAGCAGTGAGTTCTCCCACCTGAGGATGAAGAGTCGCAAGGAATCGATCTTAATTCAGTTCACCTCAACACCCTGCTTGTATTTATATCTACTTGAGGGCAAGAGATAACACGTCTACATTTCCTAGCACGACAAAAGCAGGCAGAATTTGGGGAAGGTGCCACAGATGGGAGCGCAGAGCCCTGTTGGTGTGTGAGCACATGCCTGGAAGACCTTTTCTGTCCCACTTTGTCTGCGTGGGAGGTGTTGTTTGGAAAAGTGATGGGGTCCCCAAGGTTCAAAGCTGATGGGCCTCATGGGGAGCACAGAGAGCATCCACTGCAGCTAGTTCCCCGTGGTTATGAAAATGAGGATTTGTAGGGGAGCCACGCTGGTATTTTTCTGGGAAAACAAAGGATTCTGGTGTATCTTGTCAGGCAAGTGTGGGGAGCGAAGGAGGCTTTTCTCAAAGAGTGCAGGAAGCTATCTTTTCTAATGAGATTAAAATCTTTTAGAATTAAAAAAAAAAAAAAAAAAAAAGGAAAGAGATTTGTTTGCAGAAGTTTCCTTTGGTGATTGCTGTTTGCAGTACAAATCCTTCTTTCAGTGGACACCGGAGCAGAGAGATATGATGGGCAGAAAATGCAACAGAGATAGAAATGATTTCCCTGTTTTCAGTCGTCTTGCTAGGGGGTTTAGATATTCAGAGTTTGTTTTTCTTCCTGCATTTATATAAGCCGAGGCTTACCTGGGTGTCCCAGAATAACTGTGTTGACACTTGTATTCTGGATAAAGAACCCTCTTTGCTGAATTAGCTGCGTCTGCTTTTGAAGTTGATTATGATAAATCGTACTTAGATGCTCTTTCACTGTAGCTCAAGCCCTACTTTGTTCTGAAATAACTTTCATGTGCAGACAAGCCCCTAGGAAACTCTTTCTGTTTGAAAGGAAATCTCCTTAATTTATTAGCCCTTGCACTTTGTGCTTGTGCTGAGAAACGAATGCTGTTCCTTTAAGTGGTTTGTTTTATTTTGTGTTATTTTTTTTCTTTGCAGACCGTAAGGTGGCACATTGATCTGCAACCGTGGGCAAGTCCAACTCCTTCCCTGACCTCTGAGGCCTTGAGGTTCCTGAAGTACATTAGCACTTCTCAGGTAGGTTTGCGTTGCAGCCTCCATTCAGAAAATGGTTCTGCCTGACGCAGGCTGTGCCCTCTCAGATCAGGAATTAATCTCACACCAAACTGTTTTTGCAATTGCTTTTGGATATATGCTTTGTTTCTAAAGTCGCTCAGCGTTGCAGTGATGGTCAACGTGAACGTCGAGGTCAAAATGCAGGGTAGAAAACATGCATTATAGCCTTGCTTTTTACTTACAGACCTATTTGTGTCCTGACAGAAGTACAAAAGGGCTGAAATCCCAGCGGTGGTTCCTCTCCCAGCCGCTGTCTCTTTCTCACTCTTTCTCAGACAGAAAAACACTGAGCAGTCTGTAGTGAGAGGGCTGTGTGCTTAGCCACTTCAGTTCTCAGTAACAATGCAATAACCCTGGTCCTGTTCATTAAAAAAGGATGCATCTGAGGTTCACACTAAAATGAGAGCAATGCATCAGTCCCTAGCTTGGATGGATTTTCCAGATAGTGCCGAGAGAACTCTGACTGCCTGAGGGCAAAAAAGGGGATGATGACCTGGAGAATTAGTATTTTTATGTGTTTTTACAAAGGTGATATCTCCAAATCCAGCGTGCACTGACAGATAGTTCCAGGGCTCAACCTATGTGAAAATTGGGCTGTTGGGTCCTCATGCACAGCAGCATTTCTGCACAACAGCATTTCTGCATGTATTTCCTGTAATAAGGGATGGAAAAGGTACTGGATACCCACAGTTCTGATGGGGTGGGTGCTTTAGGTGGTACCGGGTTTGTCAGGGATTGGTCCTTGAATGCAGATTTAACTGCACCATTTGCTCACACTGAAAAGCAGCACACTGAAATGCCATCCACAGAAGAAGTTCTTTGTCAGTGCAGTGCTTTCAAGGCTGAGACAGAAGACTCACCTGAAGCGTATCTGAAAATCTGCTGCTGCACCTACAGCTTGGTAGCTGGGAGGGCAGCAGAGCAGTCACTTATCCTCCTGCTCATGGTACCTCTGGCTAAATGCTCAGAAACTCAGAGGGCATCTCTGTCTGCCCTGATGCTGGCACTGAGAGGGCAGGAGGCAAGACAACACAGCAGGAGATGTGCGTAGGGCTGCTTGTTTTACAGTGCACAACTTTAGGCTGAGGAAAACTGTTAAGCTGAGAACGTCCCTCGTCTCATTGACTTAATAAACAGTGGCAGATGCTGCTAAACTCTGCTAGTCGCGTCAAAACCCACAAGGACATCAATTAGCAGGGAGTTTATCGCTTCTGACACACTTATCAAGAAGTTTTGATCCCGGAGTAACTGACCCTGGGGACAAGCCTAAGTGAAAACCAAAAAAAAATGAAGGAAACTCTTGTTTCTGCTCTGGCAGCTGTTCCAGGATTAACAGCTGATGGGGTTACACCATGATTAGTGGGAGCATTTCTGGAAATGGGATCCTGCTTATGCAGATGAGCGTGGGCTCTCGTTATCTCTGCTTGCTGAGCAAGTGTCAGCTACTCGCTCTGCTGGAGTCCAGCTCCCTGCCACAGCGTGGAGCAGCTCTCACTGCTGGGGGCAGGAGATGCCGTGTCAGCGGGTCAGGGTATGGCCAGAGAAAGCTTTTTCTTGCCAGTGGCTGGTGACCAGAAGAACCACCTTACACGTGCTGCGTGACAGCAGCGAGGGGAAGCCCAGAGCAGGACGTGAGCTGAGCGCAGCAGTGTCTGTAAACAGACGGGTGATGGTGCTAAAGGTAGGGCTCAGGTGTTGTGATTTGGGGTTTTATTTTAATAGCAAGAGCTATTGCTTGCTAAAATTGCTCCGAATTCTGAGGGTTGGAATTGCTCATAATAGCGTGAGTCAATTAAGTGGCAGCACTGCAGAATCTTTTATTTTTCTGTAGAGAGCACATTATTCTTCTGTAGCTTAAAATTAGTGCTTGTTATCACAATGCCATTTATTCCTTGACTGTGAAGTGACGGAAGGCAAACGGGTAGTGGGGTGCAGTGCAAATCAGCACTTAAAACTTAGTAAATCCCGAGAGCAGCATGAGGAGATGCTGTATTAGCTTTTATGAATTTTCCATGAGAATCGGGAGCGAAGCAGGAGTAGGGAGGTGGTGGAGCAGCTCGCAGCTCTGTGGATGCAATGCCCTGCAGAATGATCTTTCAAAGCTTAAACAACTTGAAAAATTAGAGGTTTATTTACTTGTTTTGAGGAGCGTGGTGGAGTTTGCCTACCACAGCAAAGGCTCTATTCCAGTTGTCATTCTCCCCTCTGATTTTGTCTCTATTGGCATCTTTCTACCTTTTTTTTGGCTGTCTGGCAGTGCCAGCTCCCATCCCTGCAGCCACAGTTGGTGCTGGGTTCAGAGAACAATTTCTCATTGTGATGGCTCAGCAGGGCTCCTGCAGGGTCTGTAGCCCTTCTCCTTTTGCAATGCTTTTATCCTGACTTGAGGCTCTCGAAATATAAGCCAGCAGAGCACAGACACGTGCTATGATTCCTCTGTTTAGTTAAACCCTTGCTTAAATCCCTTTGTAATTGAATAGGGGGTGTTGTAAGGTCACGATTAAACCTCTTTGGGAAATTCAGGACATTGCAGGTGTAGTGTATAGCACGCCTTGCAGTGACACTGCAATTTGTGATTAAAACATTGAATTGTGACATGCTTTGAGCATGGTTCAGGATGAGGAAGCTACTCCAAGGTTTGAAAGGGGAAAAAAAAAAAAAAAAGCATTTTAATGCTGCAATAACATGTTCTCAGGAAAATTGATTTCAGGGTATAATATTAATGTTTAATTATTTGCTTTTTAAACGGTGTTGCTCTCTGGGGGATTGCGTAAGCCTTAAATTTCACCAAGCAGAACAGACAAACAAGGAAACAAGTGGTCCAATTTCCATAGCTGCAGATCAGATTGACAAGCAGATTTAAATGAAACTTCTTTCCACTCTTTCCCCAGAAGGCGAATTAAAAACAAATTGCAAGTTCTGTCTTAAAATAAAACATGCTTGGATTGCAACAGGTTTCGTGTGAACGCATGAACCTGAGCAGCCTGGGAGGGGACGCCGAAACCACAAAGAAGCCCTGGTCAGTCTGCCTGGATGAGAGGTTTGGCCTCGTCCATCGGATCAGAAGCAAGCAGTGCCGGCTCTATTCCCTTGGGTAAGCGCTCCGTTTAATAGACAGCAGATTTTTCTGTGGTGCATTCGAGCATCAAAGAGCCTTCTAAATGTAGCACGGACTGCACCAAAGCTGTCTTTTAAAATACTGGCTCCGTTCAGGTGTGTTTAGGATGCGCTGATGTGCCTCTGTGAACTCTGTTTTTAGGGAGAGACCTTCCTGCAGGAGGGTCTTCATTTCCCTTCGCTTTTCTGTCAGTATGAGAATAAATTGCCTCACGGTGAGCGGTGAGTGGTAATTCCAGCAGAGGAAGATGGAAATTAGTGAGATAAACTGGGGAGCAGTGCAGCGTCTCCCTGAGCAGAAGTGACTTGCATAATTGCCAGGTACTTCGGCAGCATTACTTCTAAAACTTCATTAACTCCCCCTGGGACGAAATTGTACATTTCCAGACGAGAACGTGGTTGCTGAGCACTTCAGGGGTGAGGTGTGCCGAAGTGATAATAATGAAGGTGACTGTGGCCTGATTTGAAAACGTTTGTAGTGTGTGTGATGTTTACAACACTTGAGATTGAAGTCTTCCCTCTCGACAGTAGAAGTGGATTTGCAGGTAGCGAAACCACAACTGCAGCCTGTTTCCCTGATGATAATGCCTCTGCCTCTTGAGAGGACGAGGGAATTCAGTCCTCAGGCTTGGTCAGGCCACTGGCCCTTTACATTGTCCCTCAGTGCACAGCTGCATCAGCGGGACCTCATTTCACACAAGTGGCCACGTGGCTGCTGCCCGATGCGACTTTGGGGTCCCGTGAGCCAGCTTTAGGTTGGGGGCGTGTTGGAGGGCTTCTCCCTTGAACCAGCTCAGGCTGTTTCTGTGATTTTGCTGCTGTGGGTTCAGAAACGGTCCACGGCAAAGAACCTGTGTCTGGGTGGCATTTCCCAGTGATGAGCACATGGCAATTAACACCGGCAATTAACATGAAGTGGATCCAGGGAACGCTGCTTTCACAGGGAGTGCTTTCTATTAATTTGTGTGGGCTTTTATTTGGATCAATCTTGTACTGAGCTGTGAAGAACAAGCTCCTCAGAGAGCGAGGAGCTCTCAGGTCTTGTTCAGCTATGCTGCTGAATATTGCTGTGGCAGAACAACACCACCGAGCCCTTCAGGGATGAATCATGCCTGCAGAGAGCAAACTCCTTCTGAGCACTGCTCTTCCTTGCTGATGTTTTTCTGAACCCTTTTCAAATGATGCTTACTTGGTTTTAATGCAAACTATGGGTTTACACAAAGGGTTTTGCTCAGTTTTTCACTTTCCTGTGGAAGACAGGAGAGATGCTGTATTATCCCACACGTAGGCACAGTCTGTATCTGCTCAGCTGCAGACCTGGCTCGTTGCCTCAGGCAGCCTGCAGGGAGAGGTGGGCACATTTGGGTGGAAAACCAGGTGAGCTGAGTAACCTTCTGCAGGTAGCTGCAGCCTTCACTTGGTTATAGAAGAAGTCTAGGATAACACGGCTGCTGGCTTCAGGAGTCTTGGCAAAGTACCTGTAGCTCAGTGGAATTAAGATAGAGACCTTACCTTTCAAGTTACATGATCATTAATATTAGACCCGAGCTCTGTTATTAACGAGCCTCTCGCCTTTTGGTATTTTCGATATTGTGAATGAAATTTTTGTTGAATTAGCAAGTAGACACAATGCAGAGTTGATTTCGTCTGCGCTGGGAAACAGGGGTGAGCACAAAGGTGAGCAGCACAAAGGTAGCTTGCAGATGGTTTTGAACAAATCTCAACTGGTGTGTGTGCTCTGGTGCTTTTTTGATTTGGTGCAGGGAGCCTGAATGCCAGATTTTCTGTAGTGGCAGGACAGCAGGGCTTAGCAGAGACTGAGACTGATGTCGGCTCTTCCATCAATCATCAGATACACATGTGCAGTAAGTACCCAGCCGTGATGCCTCTAACGAAACAGCTAAAATAGAAAAGAGAAATATTTGAGGTTAAGGAGGAGCAGTTTTTAATCCTTCAGATTCCTTCCGCAGCCTTTGGAGCTGGTTGCTGCATAATTCTTCTGTCAGACTCGTTTCCTTTAGTTTGTGACAGGCAGAAAAATAATTTTGTTCCAAGTAAGACAAAAATCCTCTGTAAACATTTTTTTTCTTTATCTCATACGCTTCATAAAGAGCAAATGGGAAGCATCTGCTTGGATGGAGGACAAATGTGAAAGTTCAGTGTGAGTGTTGCTGGGAATCTCGAATTAAATCCATAAATCATTAAAAATTGAAGAAAGCATGCTGCTTAGGCTTCGCACTCGTGAATACTATAGAAGAGGTTGCTTCTGAATGGGAGCAAGCACTGTCTGAAATGTCTGGAGGTCTTTTTAGATGAGCTTTAGTGGCTTCCACTACTGGGAGGCAGCAATGTTTGTGCTTGGGGGTAGGCTTTCCCAGTGTGATGTGTAATTGCAGTGTGCATTAGTGAGCTGTAGTTATTAGTGCTAAATCTGCTTAGATTAAGCTAAGTCTGTTACAAACACAACAGGCAGGCACTCAAGCTGGGATAATATAAATTAATAGGATTTCAGAAACTTAACAGTTGAGGTTTGAAGAGTCTCGCTGCAACACCACGTAAAAGCCTATTTTAGGAGGATCTTAAATTGTAGGAGCTTTAGGATCCAGGCAGGGGACGCTTCTTTTTTTCTGAGATGCAGGAATTGGTGATCTGCCTTTGAGAAAGAAAAGAGAGGGGAAGAAAAAGAGGCCAGAAAGGGAGAGCTGGACCTTAAGATGCATGCTTTTACACCTCTGACCTGTGGTCCCCTTGGAAGCTGGAGCACCCCGTGCTGGAGCAGCTGCAGTTATCCATGAGAGCTGGCAGCAGAGCCAGCAAGTATTTCTGCTCCTCTTGCACAGGGCTCATCTGCAGGATGTTTGCTGCTGCTTTTAAGGCTCACCTTTACCCCTGCTGCAGGGGACCACATGCAACCCCTGTCTCTGTAGCCAAGCTCTGTCTTCTTCTCTGCAGGATAAATAGGTCGGTGTCTCCAGCATTTTTTATTTGTTTCTTGCTGGAGACAGCAGCTGGTCTCTCCTGATGGCCTTGCTGTTTTTCTGTGACCTCAACATATTTCTTAAGGTTGCCTTTTTTCTTTTTTTTTTTTCTTTTTCTTTTTTTTCCTTTTTAAGTATCACAAAAGCTTTCTTAAGAAACCTCGTTTGTTTACTTCTCTTGTGCTACATTCTCATTTGGCATGATCACATGTGAGCCTGGCATTTTTCAAGCCAGTTTGCAGTTCTGTAGCGACCTTATTTTGTCTTGTAAATGCTTGTGATTGATTAGATCTCTCTTCAGGCACAAATTTGAGCCGTTAGCCCGAGTGTCAGAAGATACACCAGCCCTTTCTTCACCCTCAACTATTTTTTGTTCTGTTTTGCACCACTGCAAGCCTCCCTTTGCAGTCCACACACGAGCAACAATCTGCTTGGAGGCAGCCTGAAGCCTGCCTACATCCAAAGCATCTGGCTTGCACCAGCTGGAACTGTTGGAAGTGTGTCACGGATGCATGTGTCCATGGGTCGCTGGTAGGCTCATTGCTCTAATGCTGCACTTGTCCCAGACAATTTGTATTTTGTTCCTTTTCAGCCAGCTTCTCATTCCGGAGGGATTACGCTGCCCTTTGTTCGTCTGCGCCCCTTCTGTAGAATGCCATGTGCAAACAAACACGCCGATTCACTTGGTTAACTTCTGAACATTTTTCCTGGTGTCTATTGAATGCAGTAACAGAAAACTGCCCTCTTTCCCTCCTACACATCTCTAGGGGCTGGAGTCGTGTGAAATACAATCGTTCTTAAAAGCATGCTGGGCTGTTCTTGCAATCCCCGTATCCTTCGTCTCACCCAGGACTCCTGAAGGGGAAGAAGGTTCAGTGGAGGACCTTCGAGCAGGGCACTGTTACCTTGGGCTTGGCAGATGTCATACCGTGCTGGTAACTCCCAAAACATATCCAAACTTTGCGTCAGGAGTTGGATTCACTTTACCAATATTTTACCAAGCCAGCTTTACCAGTTGGATTCATTTTTACCAACATGTCACCTGTGTAGAACATTTAGTGCTGCCTTAATGTTGTAGCCCAGTGTAGCATGATGTAAAATTTACCACATTTTACACATTGATGCAAATAGCCAGAATTAATTCAGCTTCACACCAATTTAAATATGCCTAAGCATAATTGTGTTGCCATGTAGCAGGTGCTCTGTCAGTACCTCTAAGAGTAGTGCCCTACAAAGGTTTCTCTGTGGTAGATGAAGGCCATGCTGTTCGTACAGAGTGGATATTTTCAGTTTGTACAACTGGTTGAAGTGCAGAATTAGAAAACCTTGATTCCCTTCCCAGTGCTACATGTGTGTATCCAGCAGCCTGATTTTGATTAAGTTTCAGGTTTAGTTTATGCTTCGAGCCACACTTGGAACAGGCGTGGAGGGGAAGAGGTGAAGAGGACATCATCTTTTACACAGCAGGGAAGGCCTCAGGTCCAGATACGTGAAATCAATGGAAAATACCAGAGTTTTTAGGTTTGTTGTATCCAGTCTGAATCAGTTGGCTATGGGAGGTGGGAGTGTGGCCCAGGCTCACAAAGCACATCATCTCTTTGCAGTGACAGGGACTGTGATGGCACTATTTTCTGTACAATGGAGCTGTTTGTCCTTCTTTGGGGTCTTTTTCAAATTATCATCAAACTTTCTCTAAGTGTAGAAACACTGCTGCTGTTCAGAAGGAGGTGCTTTGAAATTTGCATTTTAATCTGTGTCTTCCTGTGCACAGAGAAGGAGAGGAATTTGGTTTGTGTGTCTTATCCCCATTGGTGGCCATTGTGGGTCATCGTTGTGTAGACGTGGTAGGAAATAAGCCAGATTTTTACAGAACAGTATTGTGTGCATTTTAAATATATTTGTTCTTCTGCATGTTCCTCTAAGTTTTCTTTATCTAAGTACTTCTCCTAAATCTTCAGCAGGCAGTATTGTCCTTCAGCCTTATTTCTGGTTATCAGAATTAGGGTTAGGTTATACTCAGCACTGTGGATAAAATCCCAATGGGCAGCATGACTGCTCTTCCAGTTTGCTTCAGAATCTAAGAGGTTGGATTTTCCCTTCTTACGTGCCACAGTCCTCTGGATATTCTCCTCACCAGCAGGCCTTTTTGAAGCATTAATACTTGCATCTTGTTTGTTCCGTAGGCTGGGCAACGATGACAACCAGTTTGAGGTCAGCATGGCCAAGAGTGGCTGCGAGGTGCATCGCTTCGACCCCAGCATCAAGTCAGCGCACATCCAGGAGGGTCGGCGCCTCTGGTACCATCGTCTCTCCGTGGACTGGAGGGATCCCAACCCAGCCATTGCTGCTCACAGACTTCACAGCAACACGAAGAAGCTGGGCACGATATTGAACGAGTTTGGACACCAGAAGGTAAGGTGATTCTGTGATTCTTGCTGTCCCAGGAGCTCAGGAGCTTTCCAAGGTTATCTCCCGACAACATTTTTTTCTTCGGAAACACTTGCAAGGCATTCCTTCTAGGGGTGTCTTTTCTACCTCGCTTTTCCTCTGCGCTGGTAACAGCCACTTTGATTTTAAATCACAAGCCAAATATTTTCCTCCTTCTCCCTTCCTTTTCCCTTCAGCTAGCTGGTGACACTGGGCATTTGTGTTTTTGGTCCTGTGGAAGTTCTGGTCATCGCTTGGGTAACAGCACTAAACTCCTCCAGCAGCACAGTTTACAAAGACAAAAATATTTGCATCAACAATCAGAAGAGAAGAAGTAATGGATGAGTTGTTTACATTTTCAGGGTTACTAGTCCCAGCCACAGTCTTCGTCAACAAAAACATCCTGTTTTGCAATTGGCAGTGCTCTGTTTTTTTAACATTTCCTTTTTTTTTTTTTTTTTAAAGGAACTGTAAATACATCAGAAATCTTCAATTCTCAACTAACTGTTGCCAAAAGACATTTGAGGAAGTTCCTGACACACAGGATTAGGTTGCTTTCAAGAGAGATTTTCCCTCAGAGGATATACTAGCATGAATTGAAATGCTAATATATTTCATTGCCTGCAGCTAGTTCTGCATGTCTTTGTTTTCTTTTTTTTTTCTTTCATTTTTTTAAGAAATAGGCAGCCTGAGCTAAGGATGAGCTTTTCTGTAGGATTTACAAAGCAAGCAAGCAGTGCAGCATTTGTTTGGTTTGTTATTATAAAACTCAAGATGTCCTTTTCAGTTCATTTCTCGCTTTTCTTTAGCATTTTCTTTTGGTTCAGCTCTCCTGATTGAACCATTTTGAAGAGAAGAGCAGAGAAAGCATCTTTTTCCTGCTTCGTAGTCATCCCCTAATTGTCCTAGGTTGTGCATTAGTGAAACATCTGGGGAGAGACGGAGATGGCTTCCCTTTGACGTCTGCCTCACATTGATTGTTTTGATTGTAGATGAATTACTCACAGAGCAAATGATTAATGACCTGATCCAGAAAAAGCCCACGAATGTTGTGACACACGAGACCTGCTGGGAACAGTCAGTTGGTTGTCGTGGACTGGCTCGTGAGGCCTGCTGTGAGTTAGAGGAGCGTAGCTACGAGTCTGAGCGTGCGACCTCCTGGGTGAGAGCTGCCTGACATGAAAGCACCCAGCTGCAGGGCACAGTGCACACATGACGTGTGGGGTCGGGCTTTTCTGTAGCTGTGCACACACAGCGGAGGATTTTGTTTGGTGAACACCATGCGAGGCCGTTTAGCCTATTCACATGGCTTCCCCGTGCAAATTAGGCCATTAGTGAGGTCAGGAGCTGACTTCCCCAGTCAGTGTGCAGCCATCACACGCTTGGCAGCCTTCTGATGCTTCCTATTTGGGAAATACCTGAATAAACCTATTCTACTTTTGCTGTTCTACTTAGTTTTTATCTGCTTGGAAGGCCACCTGAAGAGTTGTGTCTTGCATTAAGACACCGGTACACTCCAATTTACGACAGGGACATCACAGTAACTGCTGTGACACTCACATTTTCGTTTTTCCGGTGAATGCAAGTGGAATGTTCCCTTGACTAAATAAATAAGTTAATTCAAAACAGTTTCCATAATATTTTCCAAAGCACTTTTTTTTTTTTTCAGTTAGAAATTTGGAACATGCTCTTGGGCCCCTTCTTTTTAGCTTTAAAAATCCTGACGCCTACCCTCAAAGCTGCTCTCTTCCCACTTCAAGGGAGGAATTCCGAGCAGCATCATGTGAAGTTAATGCCTCATTTTCTCCTTGCTTTTATTCTTAAAGATTCGGGACTCGATCCAAGACCCTCCAAGTGAATGAGAATATTTCCACTGACGTCAGGGACTGTTGAAGAGGGGACAGACAAGGCCTCCTGTAGATCTTACCACTGCAGTCTAAAAGGAAACCATGCAGTCTGGGGGGTTTGTGTGCAAAGACATCAAAGACGGGCTTATTTCGCTCTCTGGCTCGAATGAGAGCACACCTGCTATTCTGCAGTCAGTACTGAGAGCCCTCCCACAGAAGTGGAAACCCATTCTGTTATTATGACAAGGAACACAAACAGTTCTTCTGCTGTTGGAGTGGATTTGAGGAAGCGTTAAAATGAACTTGATCTTCCTAAAGGGCTGCGTGACATAACAGTCCTCTGTTCTCTGAGGAGTGTAAATAGCCTGGAGGTAGAGGAATCATCTCATTCTGTAATAGGATGAGATTGAAGAAGGAGACATGCAGTCAGACTATTTTGGAGAACTATGAGAGAGAGAAATCTTTTAAGTGCTGGAATAATCTCCAAAAGATGTAGTGAGAGTCCTGTTTCCTGGCGCACAGATCTAGGCTGAAAAATTGCTGGTATATCTTCTGAGATATGTCAGTATTTTCAGTATCTTCATATACCTGTATCTTCAGTATTTTATCAGCCACTGGAGAGGATAAAGATGTGAGGATCGATCTTTCTCATATATTTTTTTCCTAATCTTTTCTTTTTTTTTTTCCCTTTTTTTCTGAGTATGGGTACTCTCCAGTGCACTGCTGATGAATAGTGTAGAAAAGGGAGAAAGACACCGAATGCTTAAGATTTCCTTTCTTATTTCATCACAGTTCGGCTTTGTGAAAGCTAGCTTTTTCATATTCTCTCACAGACTGCTGGGGCGAGGGTGCTATGGTACTGGTGTTCCCCACAGATCATTGATAACTGGATGGGGAACTTCATTCATATGGGATCACTGGGTAACTGAGGTCAGAAGAGATTTTGGGAGTCCTGTAGTTCAATCCCCAGCCCAATACAAGGCCTGCTATGAAATCAGATCAGGTTGTTCAGAGTTTTTTCCACTCCAATCTTGAAAAGCACTGAGTTTTCCCCAAGGTGGAGACCATGCAACTTCTCCAAGCAATCTATTGTCCTGCTTGGCGGTCCTCATCATGGAAAAAAAATTTTTCCTTATATCTGGGGAGCCAAAACTGGACATGGTGTCTAGATGTACTGTCACAAGTGCTGAATACAGGGGGATAATCGTGTCCCTTGGTCAATGGGCCGTGCTCCTGCTAAAGCATCCCAGGATGCTGTTGACCTTCTTTGCACTGTGAACCCAATTAAGAAGTCGTTTGCCTTCTTCTCGAGCTCTGCAGGTCAAACCTCACGTGCTGCCATCAGTAAGGGCTGTGAATTTGCATTCTTTTGGCACAAGGCAGCAGTGGGTAAGGTGCTTTCCTGGAAAACAAATTAAACTAGAGAGGAGAATCTGAGCATGCAAAATATCATCTTCATTTAATCAGGAAGTGCTCATAGGCGTATCTTTTGGGGGATGGCAGAGCTGCGTTCAACTTGTTCCACTCAAGTCATCTTGAACAAATCATAGGAGACCAAACTGTGCCATTGTTTATTATTAAAAGAAATGCAAAGAGATCTGTAAGTCCCAGTTTTGATTAGAAGGCTTTAATTTATGCTGGCGTCTGAGTGAAGAATCGTTTGTTTGACAACCTGGCTAAGAGAAAAAAAAAAGACTCCTCCCTTTCACCTGTTACTTAATACAACACAACCCCAAAACCTTACACCCTGCAGCCATTTTGATTAATAACCTCATCTCCTCCTCAGCAAGTGATTTATCCCTTGCCTCATCTCCTACAGCAGATACTGCAGCCTCCGTTTCATGCTGCACTTCCAGTTGTGTGAAGAGTGGTGTGGAAGAGCAAAGATTAAAGATCAATTTACCTTTTTGATTTAAAATGAACTCGATGGTGGTAGGACATAAATAAATACAAAATAAAAGCCCAGGAAAACTGTATTGCAAATTAGTTGTGCGTGGGGATTTGATTAACCAACCAAAAAATTAACTCTCCAGATTGGGAGAAGCCCACCTTCAACTTCTGGAGCAACCAAATCCATGCAGCTACTCATCACCATGTGCGCCGTGGGACTGCAGGATGTTTTATTTGGAGTTCTGTTGAAAGGGCTTTTTTTTTTTTTTAATGTTATTATTCTTTGCTGTACTGTGCTTATTTGTTTTTTTTTTTTTTTTTTTTTTTTTCCGGAGTCTTAGTTCTAGAAGGAAGAAAGACAGCCTTCATCTGATGCTAGCATCACTATTTTCAGAACCGTAGGCTTACGTGGCCCTTTTTCTGTGGCTTCCATTTACTCCTCAGATCTATTTGTGCAGAACAGCCTTTGTTTTGGTAGGGCTGTCATACTGCCCTCTAAGTCTCCTCTGACAGGAGAGATCCTGTATTTTCCATAATACTTTCTTAGTTTTTGCCCTCTTGCAGCTGGAAGACAAGTGATCAGAGCCCTGGTGGGGTCTCAGGCTGTCACTGCCATACTTCTCTTCCTGCCCTGGAAATGCCTCCACTGCCACCTCTTATCAGTCAGGCAGGCACAAAACCATAACCCAAAGACCCCAAACTAAACAAATGGCCTGCCAAGGGATGGAGAAGCGTGGAGCTCTCCCTTAACTCACACGTCTGCGTTGGAGATAGCTGTCGAGGGCCTCGTAAACTCAAGGCAAACCTTTAAGGTGCAGTTCATCCCATGCAAGGGTGGGCACGTAAAACGGGCTGGGTGGCACGAACTGCCCGTCCCAAATTGCCCTGCAGAAGATCCTTTTTTTTCTCTGTGGTCTTTCCAGAGAGAGCTGGTTTGGGTTGCTGTGGCTAAGGCTGGGCAAGGTGCATCCCACCTCGAGGGGTTTGCCGTAGTAGCACAGAGGCAGAGTCCAGCTGAGTCAGGCAGCCTCCTCATCCTGTTCTCCTCTCTTTCTTAAATAATACCACTTCAGAGTGTCACCACAAAGCAGAGTAAGTGCTGAAGCGTGAGAAAATTCCATTAGCGACGAGCACAATGAGAAACAAATTCCCCAGACCTGCGAGAATCGTTTCCTCTCTCATCAGAGTCAGATGAAATTACGGAGGTATCCAGAGGACTCTCTTTTCAGTCTCATTTTTCCTGGCAGGGAATTACTTCAGCAGCCCTCCGACGTGATCGTTGGAATCATTTTTAATTAAGAAGATGATTTGCAGCTCCGTATTCACTACAGGGGTGGTAATTGCAGAAAGGCAGAGTTTAACGTGGCCGTGAGCGGCCCAGCTCTGCTGCGGTGTCGCACACAGCGTGCGTGTGTTTTGGGGCCTTTGTTGTGTTTTGAGCGAGTAGTGGGGAAATGCTACCAGATGTGACCTGTGCCACGCTGATAATGCGTGCACGTGGGAGTGAGCCAGGAAAAACAGAGGGGATAAAAAGGAAGACTTGCTTCTGTGCTCCGACAGCGGTGCGGGCGGTGAGCAGTGCAACAAGCAAATGCCACGGGGCTGGGAAGGGGACCTGGGGAGACCACAGGAAGGGAGAGCGTGCTTAAAAATTCTCTGTCTTAATTCCACACCTCCCCTTTTCTGATTTTCTTTTTTTTTTTTTTTTTTTTTGCACCAGCTCCAGCCTCGGATTTCTGTGTGTAACCAGAAAGATAAGGATGAATTCAAGAGGGATTAGGCAAGGTGGATGGCAGCCTCGAGGCGTGCAGAGAGGAAAAACTGTAGGACGTGGGGAGCTGTGGCGGTGCCTCCAAACCCAGCTGCGTGCTCAGCAGCTGCCTTACAAGTCCCGAGTTCTGCAGATGTCTCACACGCCTGATTTCTGTGCTGGTTGTGCTGAAAGGGAGAGCACCAGAGATAATAACTTCAGTCAAGCTAGCTAGAAAATGTAAAGCAGGATCTTTTTTTTTAAGTCATGCCATTAAAGCGAAGGCTCGGAGTGCTGGAGAGCGTGTTATTCTACAATAAGCATCTGCCTCGGGCTCTGTAAATTGATTTATGGGTTCAGGCAAGGCTTATTACCCGTAACACACACACTCAGGCCCTTTGAGGTTATGTTTGTACATGCTGGGCCCAATTCATTGGCGGTGTAATGGGACCAATTGCTACACTGGAGCTGCAATTCGAGCACTAGCTGGTGTGTGTGCCTTTCTCTGTGTGGGTGTGCCAGTGAGTTCGTGAATTTTAGTCCTGCTGCTGAAAACCAAGTGGCAATCGAGCTGGCGCAGCCATTTCCAGCTGGTTTTGGGTCTCTGATCGGTGATTTCCTGCTCACCACCTCTCCCACCACCTGTATCAGGCACTAGAAATGAGTCGTGCATTCCTGTGCGGGATCATCTCTTCCTCTCCTGCAGATCTTTGCACCTTCTTTAAATTCTCTCCACCGATCCTCAAGGTATCGATAAGAGCAGTGGTGTTTCTGGGGACAGGTGGTGTTTTGTACACAATTAGCAGGCACGGAGAGAAGATCTTTTAAATGCTAATGTTGGCTGGGAGAGCTACAACCTGTAGCCTTTGCTTCCCCTAGGAAAAAGGCTGGTGCGGTGCCTGAATTGTAATGAAAGCATTTTGCTCCTGAAACAGAAATGAGGTGGGTCTGCTCTGAAGGGAACCCCACAACTCTCAAGGCATGGCATCGTTTGCTAAAAATTAGAAAGTGAGGAGGGTTTTGTAAGGTTTTCATTCTCTTTCTTTGCTGGCTTTGCTGTTGTTAAGGAAGACTCCTCAGAAAAAATCAGGTATTCAGAGTCTGTTTCCCCCGGCTTCCCTGGAGCACTGCACGGGCTGTGTTCAGTCCCCAGCACAGCTCCGTGCTCCAACATCATTTCTGCATCAGCAACAACACCCCACGAGAGGGTCTGGCAGCCGGGATGCTGTTTGCTGTGCTCAACCACTTCACAGCAGCCCCAGCCCTCCGTCCCTTGCTCACACACACACACACACTCGCAGCTCCAGCTCCTCCTGGCTTTGCAGGCAGAGCTCTTGCTGGTGATCAAGCTGATAAATAATTCAAGATCAGTTTTTTTGGAGCTGCCTGGTGGGAATTCTCCACTTCTCCGCTTCTCCACAGGGATTTAAGGACCCGATGAGGCAACGTTTGGATTTTTCCTCTGCGGTGGGAGAGCTGCACAAAGCAGAAAATGTAACAGGGTGCAACCAGGAGCTGGGGCAGAGTGGGGATGTGCACTGGGGAGTTGCTGATGCTCTGTGCAGGCGAGGAGCTTGCTGCTGGGGGAAGTGCTAAAGAGCCCCCATGCCCTCTGGGCTGCTCCTCGTCCTGTTTCTTCCAGGGAGGCATCACTCGGAGCCCTCAGCTAGCAGTGAGCTGCCCGTTGCTCGTCCTGGAGATTGTTTTCTGTTTGAAGAGGTGGAGGAGCAAGTTGCTCAAGATGTTTGTGACAGGAAACGGTGCTGATGCAGAAGGACGGGGCATTTGGGAGCTCCCCTCTTGCTTTGCAGACACCTCCACGTCTCCTCTTGCTGCCCCCAGCCAGGAGGGACCCCGGCTGCCTGACCCGCACCCTGTTGCTTTCCTGGCTGCCGTTTCACCGTGCTGAGCTGGTGCTGGAGGAAACGTGGCTAAATTGCTTCCCGGCTGCTCACCCTCAATCGACTCTGCTCCACCAGGAGCTTTAAAGGCTGCCCAGGGGGCAGCCCAGGGTGAGATCCCCGTTAACCCCGGTGCTTCAAAGAGCCATCAGGGCAGACAGAGCTCCGGGCTGTGCTTCGGGAGGCACTCTCAGTGACAAGTCATTACCCTGAAGAGGAGAAACAAGCGTTGGTGCTGCAGGTGGTAACTTCCACTCATTGAAACCCATTCCTTCTCAGATGTTTTCTATGCTTGGTTGTGCATGAGGAAAGGCCATCGTTTTTTTCCCCAAGCGGGACCGGCACAAGGCTTTGCAGAGCAGCAAAGCGCTGAGAAAACATTAAAAAAGCCCCATTTTTCTACTTTCCTAACCTAGTTAGTTCTAATTGCTCACATTCTTACATTTGGAAGAGAAAAAGAGAATAAATGTCTTGTAAAGGTTGATGCTTCGAGCTCTGTAACGATTACTCACAGTGCATTACAAACCACACGGCTCCTAAGAGCGCAGACAGAGCAGGCTTCCTGCCCCTGAAATTTGTCATCTGACTGTGAGATGACATTTGGCTAGCAGAAGGATGTTGCTTCGGTCCCCTAGCCTTTGCTTCTCATCCCTCCCTGGCCCTTAATTTCACTGTGCAAAGATCCCAGCCCTTGTGGGGCCTGCCTCAGCCCCAGACCAATGTCCTTTGTCCCCAGGGAAGGAGATGCCCGCAGGGGAGGTCTGAGGGACAAGGGAGCGTGGGATCCTCACAGAGCTACTTCTCCTGGGACTTCTGGGCAGGAGAAGAGCTGTGGCTCTTCTCCATCCCAATGTGTTTGGGATGGAGATGAAAGTCTTCTTTCTGCAGGTTCGCATCCTTTGCTGCTGAAAGGCTGTCTTTAACCAGGACCACAGCAACCTTTGCCTCCCCTCCCCATGCAGACGATACAGGCTTTAATTCCCTAATACAGGCCTTAATTCCCTAATCCTGCGGTCGTTTTCCACTGCCCCAGCCTCTTCAGCCTCTGCACTTTTCGTCCTCAGTGTCTCTTCTTCCCTCTGCTGCCAGCCCTGCCTGCCTCAGGCAATCAGGGAGCCCAGGCTGCAGAGTTTTGGGCATCCAGGTGGGATTGATGCAGACCGGTTCGTCTTCCAGTCCCCCTGGTAGCACCCCAAAGAAGCACAGCAAGCACAGCCTCAGGAAACTTTGATATTTCTGCTTACAGCTGTGTTGTTGTGCCCTTAAATTCAGCCTCTTCCGGGTCTGCCTCAGCTTGCTAATGGCACCTCATCAGCTGTAACGGGGCCTGCCTGCTGACTTGCAACATTTCTGCAGGTTTTTCTTTTTTTTTCTCTCTTTTTTTTTTTTTTTTGCTGTTCTCTAAATAAAGTCTTCAGTTTGCACTTCAAACACATCCCCTGCGTGAACAGATGGGCACGAGCAGCAGTTCAGGTGGAACAGCGCAGGAAAACCGCGCTCCCCCGGGAGTTTCCCCGGTCCCGCTCTGGGGAAGAAGCACACTTCAGCCTGGCGGCATCTGCACACCGTGGCAGGTCATCGCTTTTTGCCAGGTGTGAAATTGGGATGAAATGCTCTTTCTTTGCTTGCAGAAGATCCAGCTCCCCTCCCCCAGCTCAACGCAAAGCCAGTCTGCAGTTGAGGTGGGCCGTGCAAGTTGGTTTTCTGAATAGCCAACCGCGACATTAAATAATGGCTGAAAATCAAAATGAGGCACCTGTATTTTGTACTTTGCTGTAACATTCTCCTTTCAGGCTTCATGGCTTCTTTGCTGTCATCCCATACTGTTTGGAGGAGCTGCCCATCACACTCAGGATGGCCTTTGCGTAACTTTCCTTTGAATTCGTTCTCCTTGCTCGTGGTGCACGTAACCACTGCTATTTCACCTTTTTCTGTCACAGGGTTTTATGGTGGAGAAACAATGGACAGCGATGCGTTAGTGTCTTTGGTTAGTGAGATGGGTGAATTTTCTCCACAGCTTCACCGCCGCCACCACAAGATCTGTGAGGGAACAATATCACGCCTTGGCTCTAAGAGCAGCTCAGAGTACAAAGCTCTTCAGACCAGGAGTCGGAGGCAGGAGGAGAAGGGCTGTGAAACTTCACGTGCTGTCCTGTCACTATTAGCCCTAGGATGCTCTGAGATAATTATTTTTAAACACAAAGGCCACTGTAGATAGGAGTAATTACGTATATGGTATAACGGGAGGGCCAGGCCTCAGACTTGCTGCCAGTAATGCAAAGCATTTCCACCTAGCACTTACATTTCTGTTGCAGATTGATGTCCTCAAGGCAGACGTGGAGAGCGCCGAGTGGAAAATTCTGGAAAACCTGATCCTGGAGGATGTCGTTGAGCAGATCGGGCAGCTGGTCTTCGAGGTGCACATCCACTGGCCTGGCTTCGAGGTCAGCGGCAACGACAGCACCGTGGTGCGGTACTGGTACAGTCTGCTCCGGGAACTGGAGCTGAAGGACTTCAGGCTTTTCCATACCTACAAAGACCTGTCGAAACCACAGATGTTCCTGAAAAAGGCAGCCTTCAATGCCAGTAGCTGTTACACGCTGAGCTGGGTGAATACGAGGTGGCAATAGCAGGAAGGAATTGATGAGGTGTGACCGCAAGCCATCTGTCCATTACTGAAGAGGACCTTGGAGTCACTGGCTAAAGTTGCTAAATATGCATACAGCAGTTGCTGATTAAATGGGCTGGCTTTTATTTTTGGGCATTGTCAAAAGATCTGGCAGTAGGAGAAGATGCCTGCTGTAAATCTGTAGGTATAGCAGTGTATTTGCCAGCAAGGATACCTTCTTAGAGGACAGGCATTCTGCAAAGGTTTGTCTGGGGAAGCTAAGGGCGGCTTTTTGAGTTCAGCCTGTCTCACACGCCTGGCAGTGGGACACAGACACTCGGCTGCAGGTGGAGCTGCCACCAGAGCCCCTCTCCTCGCCCTCCAGAGACCTCTTCTGTGTAATGCCAGCCACAGAAGGCAGGGCTTCACTAGTTTACCCGCTCAAAGAACAGCTCGTCTTAAATTGCTCTTGCAATGGCTGTGACAAATGGTTTCTCATCCAGTGAGACGCTTATTTAAAAGTGAAACCTGCTCTTTTTTAGCTTGGTTTTGGGTTCGGGTGAACGATCTGCGGCGTGACTTTTCCAGTGCTGCACCTGGCTGCTTCTCGGCACATAGCTTCCCTGACCCAGCCTGCCTTTCCCCGACAAGGGCAGGACAGACCTCAGAGCTGCAGAGGCAGAGCTGCAGAGGCAGTGGCCACCTGCCCTCGGAGGTGTAGGGACATGCCCTGCTCTGCAGGCACGCTGAGCACCAGGTTGCCTGCAGGGTGCTGCCAGCAGCCAGGCTTGGCTGTTCCCTGAGAAGCTAAGCAATGCAGGGAGCTAAAAAGTCTATAGCAAATTGTTTCTTTTTCTAAAGATTTTTGACATTAAACTTTGCATTGAAATACCAGATCACAGCGTTTCTGTGTCTTTGATAGATGTGCTTTGTGACTACCTTTGATTTCAAACTTCCATGGGGCTCAGTGTGCCTCCCCTTGGTGTTTCTCAGTCCGGCACTGTGTTTCAAGAGGTCTCTCTCATTGTCCCTGTATCGTGCCTTCTCTTGTAATCTTCTGAGTTCCCTCTCCTTTTTATACCCTTCGTTCCTCTTTCACCCCCTTTGCTGCCTCACCTCCCTGACCTGCTTCCTCCCAGAGCAGGGCCCAGTGTTGTTCCCACCATGCCCTCAGGACCTCAGCGAACTTCCAGAGGGGAAAAAAAGCTCCAGGAGCTCATCCTTCCAGCCAGGTGAGACAGCTTTCTCCCAGAGCCAATGCTTTCCAGGTAAATACATCAAGTCATTCTCCTCTCTATTTCCTGAATCTTTCCTCCTCTCCCACCTCTCCGAGGGCATCTGCTACCCCAGTGCAGGCAAGGTCTGCTCTCACCAGCAGGAGCAGCTTCAGCATTTCATCTCAACTGCCTTTCTCCCAGAAGAGGCCAGCAAGCTGTGGTGACAGCCTTCCTCCCACTCCTCTTGTTCTGTGGTGGCACGGAGCCACACAGCCCGTCCACCTCCCCACCTGGACCTTCAGAGCCCTTCGTGGGTCCCGAAACTGCCTGAGTGAATCAGACCTTGAGCATCAGTGGTGACCATGGAGGCCACACACCTTGGGCTTCTTTGGAAGATGCTTCAGAAAAACCCTGCTCTGATGATGGTGGACTAGGTGGTGCAGGGCTCGTGGAAGTGGAGAGGATTTTAATCTCTTCAGTGAAAGCCAGCTCTGTGCCCTCATACACTCAGGAGCGTATCAGCCTTCCTTCAGTCACATCCGAAATTTTAACTTGTGATAAATGTCAAACCCTGCCTGTTTTAACAAAGGCATGCTGATTTTCAATCCGCTGCCTTTCAGTCCTGCTGACAGCACCTTGTTGTGTTGTGTGAAGGGAGTTACTGCCTCTCTAATCCCATTTTTATCATCTTTTAAAAACAAACACATCCGCTTCTTTGGGTGCACTGGGATTTTCTGAAGTGGGGTTTAATTCTAAGGCAACTTCATACGGGTTTCACGCATTAAACACCTCAGTTGGGGAAGAAGGAGGAAGGCCAGGACTGCTGGTAAAATGGAGTGGTGGCAGGCAGCGATCGCAGGCCCTGGCCATGGCTGCCTGGTTAAATTAATGAGCTCCCTGGCACAGTTTTGGTTCAGGCCACCTGGGACCCTCCCAGACAGTTCCTGGGAGTCAGCCCAAGCCAAGGCCAGCTCGGATGCAGCCACCTTGTGCTGGAAGCTCAGCGTGTGGTGAATAGGCACGGCCAGCCCCTGCCACAAGGCTGGGAATGCAGTCCCGGCATGGCTGAGGCGTGACGGGACCTCTGGAGGCCATCTGGCTCAGCCCCCTTCCTGCTCAAGCAGGGACAGCTAGAGCAGGACTTATCCTACACTGCTTTTTTTGTTTGTTTCTGGTACAAATGTGGCTTGGGCCTGCTCCTGCACACCCTGCTTGGGCCGGGGAGCAAGGGCTTTGCGGCCTGGTGGAGCAGAGCCCACATACTGCCACCCCGGGGTAACCCCAGAGAGCTGTGACCTCCAAAAATGAGTGGGAAATGCCTTCTTTGTGACAGCCGTGCCCTGTACATTAAGTGCTAAGACTGTTCCACAAGGCAGGGCCAGAAGGAGAAGCATTAAAATGCAAGAGGGTGCCAGGTTTGCTAAGCTGCTAGAAAGCTGGCTGGGAACAGTCACACTTTGTTCATCAGAGAATGGCGCCCCTTCCATTTTTCAAATAACGGGATGGCAGAAGGCCAGGTGTTATTAATAAAGCATAGAAATATAGGCTCAAGCACCACACAGGGTTTTCTTGCTGATAAGTGTTGGAGTACCTGGACTGGTGGCTTATTACCATTTGTTTAAGAAACCAAAAGATAGAGGTAGAAAGACAAGCGACGCTCTCTTTCAGGTGTTAAAATTCAAAAAGGATGCGAACCTTTCATCATTTATTGTCGTGAAGAAAAACCATAAATTACATGTATATGTAAATCATAGAAAAGGACTGGAGGGCCATCCTGGTGCCCAAGATTCAGAGCTGAGTGTACCCTCGTCACATTTCTTGCTCAGGATTGCTAGGTAGTGTCAGGAGCCATTTAGGCTGCAGCAAATACATCTCCTGCAAGAAAAGAGCCCAATAACTATGGTAATTTTTAAAGAAACCTCTCCTAAGCTTCGGGAGAGATAAAAGCCATTTATCATTCCGGAGGCAGTTATATGATATTATGTGAGAAAGGGAATGGCTCTTATTTTATGCACTCTGCCTCTCTACTTAGCGCCTCTTGAAGCGGAGTTACAGCCCTTCCTTTCCGAGCTCTTGTTTTTGTGCCCTGCCCTTTCTCTTTTCCTGACCTCCTTCTACCTAAAGGAGCAAATCTCACACAAGGCCAGTTCCCTGCTAACGACTGGGCCTGATTTCAAAGAAATGTGGTTGGCACCGTGTTGGTGAGCGAGTGTCCACTGTGTGACATTGAGGTGCGATCGGGTCCCCACCTGCCGCAGGGCCCCACCACACACCGTGCTCAGGCAGCATCACCCATCCTTCAGGGACTGAGCTGACAGAAAAGGGAAGAGATCCTGCACTGGTCACGCCTGAAGTCTCTTGCTCCTTCAGCCTGAGCTGAATGCTTTTATGGCCCTGGGCCTTGACCCCACCAGTGACTTGTGATGGGTTGTTCTTCATGAGGACCTCTCAATCCTGAAAGATCAGAGAAAATGTAAAGGGAACGTATGTCTGGTCTTTCTTGGCAGATGCCAACAAGACATATCGCCGGGTAGCACACCTAAAGGCACTCGTTCTCTCTGAATTATTCAGTAGCTGAGACCAACTGGTTAATTCAAAACCTTTGGTTTTGTGAGCTTCATTAGCAACTTCCTTGCTCTTGGAAGGATCCTCGGGGTTACTCAGTAAGAAATCACTCCTGATTTCTTCCTGCTTGTTAACACAACGTGACATTTAATTGCAGACAGTAGAAACCTGTTTCAGTGGTGGTGGAAGTTCAGAGCTGACCTACATTCAGAGACCTATTTATACTTCCCTCTCTCTGCTGGCTCTTTCATGGGGAGCATCCAAAAAATAAGGCCAGCACTTGAAGAGAACCACCCATGGTCATGAATGGACCCTTAAATAGAAGACCCTGCTCCTGGCATAATGTGACCTGCCCGCTCTCAAGTGTGTCTCAGCTGGGTCAGGAGGAAATCTTTGCAGATGGTCTGTGCTACAGCCCTTATGTTGACCTTGCACAAGGAGAAAACAGGAGCTCGCTTTGCGCTGTGTAGAAACAATGACTCAAATGTGAATAAAAACAAAACGTCCCTACTCTTTTCATTGGATTACTACCATACATGCTTGTTTTTCAGTAGTTACCTGCAAGTAAGTTCTGCAGTATACATAATATAAAATGAGGAAATTACAGCAACACACCAATTCAGGGTAATTATGCTGGGAGAACTGGAGAGGTGGGCAGCTCCCAGAGACATGTCTGTGTACCTGTCAATGGTCCTGGAGCTCCATAAAGCTGATAGGGCTGAAATTACTCACTAGAAGACTTGTGTTGTTTTCTCCCTTTCCAAATCGGAGGGCAAACAGGCTCATTTAGCCTTGACATCTTTCAGATTAACCAAAAAAAAACCCCAAGGACGAGTCATAGCCTCTTATTCTGAATGGCAAACCCAATACATCTGCAGTACCGCTTGATTTTAGCGGTGCCCGTCAGCTGATTTGTTGGGTATATAGGTTCAACTCTTTCAAGTCTTGCAGGCAAAGCTCCCCTCCCTGCCCTGCTCTCCTGCTCGTTCCCCCTCAGGCAGGCTGCTTGTCATATGGAGCCTCTCTAGCAAGTAGGAGCAAGATCTTGTGATGACCAGCTGGTAGGAAGAAGGAAAGTACATTGTGTTCCTGGGCGCTCAGCTTTGCAAGGCTCACTGTTTAAATCAGCCTTTGAAGACCACACTGTTAAATGGTAGATTGAACATCTGCCCATTGCTAAAAATTGGCTTTTTACAAGGCAACGTTGGAGTTTTCTGGATGTACAGTAATTTAGGTATTTGTTCCTTGTAATGAGGGCAAAGACTGAGCATCCCGTCTTACTGGGGACTGTTATAAACTCTGTGCAAGACAGATGCCAAGACCATCTGCTTCAAGAGCGACAGCCTTCTTAGCAGCGAGTTGCGTGAGGATATGTGGGATATTTCCCCCTCTCGCATATGAAGAGAGTCCAAGAAGACGATGGCACAGGGCCAAAAGAACGATCAAGTTCCCGAGGCAGAGCTCCAAGGATGATGGAGATAGCTCACTTACCCGTAAAACCCATAAAAAAAAACCCTGATATTAATAAAAATGGTGACATAGCCACGTCATTTCTTAAAATTAGAGATGCACAGTCAAGGGGAACTAAATTATAATGCTGTCACAGCAGCATTTGTGCGAACTTGCAAGTATTCCTTCCAGATAGGGCGACGGGCTTGCCTCCAGCCCTCACAAGGAGCTCCTTCCAGCCCAAATCTACCCGATGTTAGAGGACAATGATTTGGGAACTTGAAACACGTGGCTTCCTTTCCTCACAGAGCTGCTTTTCCGTGGCTGTCTGCTCACACGCTCAGTTCAGCCCAGAGGTCTCAGTCTAGACTTGTTCTGACCGATATTTGTGGCAGACCAATTTCTGGCGAAACACAAAATTGGGAAGATAAGAGGACAACGTGATTAGAGTTAATTAGCCCAGCAAGGAGTCTGCTCCCAGGTGGCTGTTGGTGAGACAAGTCTAGACTCAAGCCACACAGACACCCACCGCCTGTTCTCAGGCACAGGAAAATAGCTGACAACGCGAGCCTTGGGGTTCATAACTCTCAGGCTGACAAGAGGGAATTATCCTCATAAAAATTCCCCCTGCGGGCTTCAATGCAGATGTGAGAAATTCCACAAGGGATTAACAGGGTGACCAGCAGCGAAGGACAAAGGATTTTATCTGAAAGTTTCTGGCGGGATTTTGATTCAGGGCTTGTTGCACACGTTTAATCCTAATTCATCATCTCCAGGATTTCCTGAGTATACATTTGGTACAGTTATGCGATGACATAAACTAGTAGTGAAAAGACTCAAACTCAGCTTCAGACAGCTGGTCCTAAAACCCCTAAGTTCCATGGCCACTCGTAAAAGCCTAGCTTGAAACTTTTGGTTCAAGTATTCTTTGAAAGAACAATCTTCTTAATGAATCCTTCCAAAACAGATGATTTAAAAAAAATAGAGAACAAAACAAAAAAATAATTGCCCTTCTTCCTACACAATTTGTGATTCTTCGCATCTCAACTATTGAGATGTTTTATCTCCTATCCTACTGCTAATTATAGCTATTACTCTTTTACTATTGTTTAATTGATGAGGAGTGGTTGGACTTACAGTAAACAACAGAGTGTAGTCCAAAACTGTAATTAAACGGGATACATTTGTTACATGTTTTTATTTCTGTTATGGCCTAAAAACAAGAGCAGATAGAGAATTAGAAGGAGGGGGAAAGTCCTTTAAATTTACATTAGTTTTGTATGAATGGTGTGAGAAAATGAGTTTATCTGAACTCTGATACAACTGAGAATTGAAACACCAAATGATAAGAAGTATTTCATACGGACAGTGCTAGATGGAAGAACTGAATGAAGATAATGAGATTTTTTTATAAAAAGATTTATTAAAAATAAGTTCTTTGACGAGAAAAAGTGTGGCATGTATATACATTAAATTGTCAGAAACTTTATGGAGCTTATAATACAATGTATTCACTTTGTTGGTGCCCTTTTTTTTTTTTTTTTAATATGTCATGCTTACTGGAACTTAACAACATTAAGGGAAGAGAAAAACACCTAGCACACGACCATTACAGGCAAAATCTTCAAACTGAGGAGCACTTGTAAAGATGACACTTGGTGATCAGCATGATACAGTCGTTAAATACAGACAAGACAAGGTTTTTATGAATGCGGCTTTCTGTTGATACAGTTTAATTGAGGGCTGCAAGCTTCTGATTAGTCCATTCCAACTGTGAATTAACAGATATTAGCAAATGATTGTGTTCTGTAAAGGTAGAAGTATTTGGGGGAGAACAAAATACTGCCAAAAGCCACAAACAAATGCATCTTTTCCAGCTCTACTGCAGCAGGTATCAAAGATTTCTTCTTCGGAAGAGAATTACACAATTGCTGGTTTTCTCCTCTAAGTCCCCACACCTCTGACAGCCAGAACCACAAAAATAGTTTTTCTTAAAATTATTTTATTTTACAAGAGTATCTCGCACAAAAAGTGACAGGACAAACTAACACTCGATTCTGCATGCTCCAGGTGACCTCAGGTTCTCACACCCAGATGTCATATTTCGAACAATATCCTTTGGGACAAGTCTTCTGAAATTCCCCATTTTTTAGAGCATATGTACAGCTAGCTGGGAACAGCCGTATTACAAAAGTTTACCTCTCCTCACAGCTGAATGCACTCCAGTCTCAGATGTCTGCAGGGCTGACACCTTTAGATCCTCGTAGCAGTCTCGTTAGTCCCAGAGTTTAATAAGACCATCCCAGCCGCACGTAATGACTTTGGATGTTTCGTGTGGATGCCAGACTGCACCAATACAGACTTTATCGTGTGCTTTTACTCTGCTGTAGAGTTTTGTTGTCTTCCAGTCCCAGATGTTCAGTTTTCCATCTGCATCTCCAGATATCACATAGCTGTATTAAAGGGATTAAAATAAAAGCTGCATTGAGTGCAAAGACTGCTGGTATTTTAACAGTTTGCATTGAGCAACGGAAATAGAGCTTCGCCCAGCGAGCTTCCCATCTGACAGTCTGAAAACATATCTGCCCAAGAATTAGCATTCGTGCTGTGCTCTAAAGCACACAAGTCCTGCAGAAGGTGATTCATCAGCTACGAGGTAAACGTGCTAAGCAACGTGATTATACCATACACGGTGTTACTGGAACTAGAGAGAAAACATCGGGCAAAGATGAAGTGCGAGGAGTTTATCTGCAAGTTACAGACGCTTCTCTCCACTATTTCCTCCAGGTTTGAAGAGGTTATTCTCCCGTTTTTATAGTACTGAATATCTTATGTACACACAATGATAAATGTATCAGTGTAATCCTGAGCAAACAGGATGAAGAAAAGAAAATTCTCTCAGCAGCAAGTCAGGATTCACCACAGCAGACCCACAAATTAGAAAAAGTGGGTATTTCTGAGTCCCAGGTATTCTAGACAAGTGCATATCGCAGGGATAAAGCCTTGAGGTTTCTGGGAGGACTTTGCAGCTGGTCTACAGTAAAGAGCCAGAGGCAAGTCAGATGTGGAAGCCTCTTGTGCTGCACCAAGGCTGGACAAAACAAGGGGAATCTCCGGATGCTTTAACACAGAAACATAAGCCATCTTTGCAGAATGGGGAATCTGGAATACACTGCCTGTTTTCTACTGTTGTTTGGACCAACTCTTGAGTATAACTTAGTCTAATTAAGTCACAAGAACAGAATTTCCATTCTGCTGCTTGGCTAGAAAGCCGTCTGATGCTGGGTTAATTGAAGGGCTGTGCATCAATCATTGTTGCAGAGGATTCAAAAAGAATCCTAGTGTCTGTGCTAGCAAGTTTACAGTGAAACACTTTCCCACAAAACTCACCTCATATCAGGTGAAAAATCCACTTGACAAGCGTAGCCAGCTACCATGTGACCTTTGAAGATTTTCTTTTTGTTTAATCTGAATCTGTTCTGAGCTCCAAAAATCAGAATTTGGTTATCCATTGACTGGCAAGCCAACCATTTCCCTGTAAATGCAAGAAACAAAGATTTCAGAGTGCCACGTGTGAAAAAACAGACTTGGCTGAGAAGTTTGAGACACGTATCTTTTCCTGCACTATATTAATAGAGATTTTTAGTATGTATCAGTATCAACTTCTACCTAGAACCTTATTTCTGCCTGTTATAACTGCCACGAGAGGCAGAACCTTATGCTTGGCAGGAGCTGGGAAGCCTATGCCCACAAGAACCCCTCAGAACTGTAAGAAAAGCCCTGCCAGTTATAACAATATGCTGCATTAACCCCACTGAGTTACTGATTTGTTTTTGAGCTACCGAGCAAGCTTGCTGGTGCACACATTCTAAACACTCAATCAAGTAATTCAGATGAGGGAAAAAAAACAACATCTAGCTGCAATCTGTTTGATTACCTCCTTTGTGGGTAACTCTAAGATCATCATCTCTTATTTTTCTTTATGAGAAAAGCAGCTCTAAGGTGGACTCGGAAGTTTGAAAATCTGAAGTTTTCGGAATTATTTCATATTCTGTGCCTTAACTGAGCATGATTTACTGAAGACATTTAAGAAAAAAAGAACAGGCTTTTCTAATCTTAACTCCGTTTCACTCTGCTTCTTGGCAGCACATTAACTCCTGCCTGAAAATCCAACGAAGATGATGCACTACAGAACAGTACAGAACAGAGACTCCTGTCCTGAACTCTTTATATCATCACTGTCTTCACAGTGTCCCATTTGAACAGCAGTAACAAAATGTGTCGACTTATCTGTAAATCTGATCCAGCTCCTACCTTGGAATTAGAGGTTTTTCTTAAGACTCCCAAAGAAATAAACAGCATGTGTACCCCAAATGTGTTATTCTCTTCTACTTTTTAAAAGTCTGTCTCCATCTCCTGCACCCTTCAGAAGGAAATGTGCCCCTGCTAATGGTTGGGGGGTTAGAATTAGATGATCTTTGAGGTCCCTTCCAACCCAAACCATTCTGATTCTATGAAATTGTAAGTTTTCTTCTGTAAAATTTTCAATTTAATTTTCTTTAAAGGACTCATTTAACTCCAAAACGATGCACTGTGTATCTGGCACAATCAGTAGTGTAATTATTCTAAAAGCCTTTGTTCTGCCTGATGTTGGACTACTCAACAGGTCAAGATAATGTTAGTTAATGTGAGGTATCTGGAGCTGAAGAAACGACCCTACTTCGTTCCTAACATCATTTACTGTCTTATCACAGAAATCAAATACTCAAATGACCAATAAGGAAAAAGAATGAGAAATCTGGTAAATACCAGATCTGGTAAATATCAGATTTCATACAAATGTGGAAGAATGAGATGAGCAGAAAAACTGGATGAGAACACAGCAAGTTGTGCAAACTGGATGAGAACACAGCAAGTTGTGCCACATCAGAAATAGGGGTTGAAATAGCCCAGCTTGGGAAGCTAACATTTTAAACACGTAGCACTCTTTCTCCCTCCAGAATCTTCCTTTCTATATTAAAGCTCTACTTCAATTGTTAAGAATAAAATATTTACACTGCAAAGCAAATGTAATTTGATGCTGATAGCTGGCTGAAAATGCTAGCTGTGCAACAAGTTCATCAGCCGCTGCTCAACAAATGAGACCGTTAACTGTAAATCCAGTAACACTTCAATAACGTTGGCAATAAAGCTATTTAATTTTGGCCAAAACACATAAAGAGATTTTGTCCTATTAAAAGGATTTTTCACTTCTTACTGGAGACACTAACCCTTTATCCTCCCTCAGTTTGATTCTTATAGAAGAATACAAACACCAGGGAAACATTAGCACACAGAAACACTGAGATAATTTAGAATTTCTCTAAGTGTTATTTGGGCTATATTCAGAAGAGAAAGCAACAGCATTAACAGGAACACGTACAACATCACTCTTTGCTTTATCAGTGGCACCACAAGGACTGATAAACTTGCTTAGCAGTTTGCAGCCACTGTCAATTACCACCAGTGTTTCTCTTAATATTGTAAATATTGCAAAGAACACATTATAGCTCTACAAAAAAGGAGAGTCTGTTTACTCTGGATGAAGGTCTAAATTTAAACCAACAGTTATCCTGATATAACCCCTCATTTTGACATACTTGGTCTTCTCAGAACATTTCAATCAAAACCTTATCCAGTCCAATCTTGGAATAAATGTCCACACGCTCCTTCGGGAAGGTAGGGTTGTGTGGGGCACCAGGGAAGTGCAGCATGGCAAAGTTACAGATATAATCAGTAAGACGTGCCTACGTAAGCTGCCTAAGAAGGCAGGAAAGTGTTAACCTACCATTTGGAGACAAAGTCACGGCTGGCATCGAATGCATACTTGGCTCAGCAATGTACTTGAAGTCTACAGGAATGTCCCTGCAAAAGGAAGAAGTATGTGCTTTAGGAAGACGTGGAGACACTCCAGCGGGCTGCCTGGAGTCTGCTGATTTACTCAGCCACCAA
This sequence comes from Netta rufina, assembly GCF_964035555.1. Lineage (NCBI taxonomy): Eukaryota > Metazoa > Chordata > Aves > Anseriformes > Anatidae > Netta > Netta rufina. The sequence goes on along the minus strand of NC_140125.1, from coordinate 73,537,469 downwards.
ATCACGGAGAACGTGGTGGTGCTGTCCGCAGCGAGGATGTGGAAAAGGGCAAAATTATGAATGCCCACCTCCAGTTGTGGAACCATTTATGGGATAATCTCTGGTAGCATGAATTAACCCCAAACCGAGCGACCCATACTCTACAGCACAAACCTGATTCCAACCGTTAAACTTTAACACAAACGTGTTAAAATGTGGCCAAATGTTTATGTAGGTAACAAGAATAGACTGATATATGCACGCATCTCACTGCGATAACTCAAGGACTTGAGTCTTGTTTTAGCTGTAATACTTCTCTGCCTTTTTATATGCTTTTTTTTTTTTTTTTTTCCTTTAGAAGGAGAAAACAGGAGTCTTTTTCACTTCTCTCTGACAACGACCCTTTCCTCCTGATTTCCCCAAATGGGATGCCAATCAATTCTGAATGTTCATAGCTGAACTGTACTGCGAACTCCTCAGTCTCAATTCCATATAGGACCGTGCCAGTGCATGTTAAGTCTATATATAAAATGTACAAAGGCACGTGGAACAAGGGAAAAAAAACCCTACAGGCTAATCCTTACTCCTCAGAATAGTCATTTGGTTTTCACTATGTAAAGTGAATTACTAATGAGCTGTGCACATCCACAGCATTCCTCACACCCCACACTGGAAGGCTGGTAAAAAGGGAAGACAAACACACAGCTTTCCCCTTAAACAATGAAATCTCCAGCAGAAAATAGATTTGATTAGTGTATTCATTCGAAGACGTGCAAAATGTTCTGTAGCAACAGCAATTAAGACAAAGGGGATGGTTCTGGCCTCAGTGTCTATAATTGACCCAGTAGAAAGGCTGCTGGGACACTCTCAGGGCAGAGAGCGGGGATGGCTGCCTTGTACTCACTGAGGGAAATGCTAACAGCATTAGCAAGGTAATTAACAGTCATGGTTTATTGGGGAGCAACTTATTTCCTGGCATCTTGTGTTAAGCAACGTGCACATGGGCAGCAGGGTGCGAAGCTGCCCTGCTGTCAGAAAGCAACATTGATGCTGCCGTGAGCTAAATGTAAGATCATTTCACCCCTCAGCATCAGAGGAGGGGGGGGGAAGAACACGTGCAGGGTTCTTCTGTGTCCTTTGGTGGAGAAGAGCACGTGCAGGGGTAACTTCCTAGTGTGCAAACCTAATCCAACACCCCCTCAGCCCACCTGGCACCTGGAGCCCTCAGTTGTAGGTAAAAGCAATCCTATCAGAAGCCATGTTTAAAAAAAAAAAAAATCCTATTTTTTAAAGAAATAAAATCACAGAAGATACATCTCCAGTGCTGAATGCTACCGCAGTGAGAAATTTAAATGCAGTGTAGGTTTTCCACCTTCTCTTCTCCCTTTACAAAGGGAATGCAGGCTCATCTATTAGAATTTATTCAGGACAGCTCTGTTCTATGTTGAAAACTAGCAGGCACAGTAAGGACAGGTGCAGAATACAATGCCTTCGTCTGTTAAGAAAAATTGAGACATTTGTGTTTCCCCATTTGCTTCCAGTCAAATTGCTAAGTAAGCAGTAATATCAACCTGCTCCGCACATGCCCTCCCAATAAAAATAAAAATTAAAAAATTACCGAAAAAGATGCTGTCATGGTTGGCTGACCTAAAAAAATCACGTGATCCATTGTTGTTCAGATTTTTAAATTTAAAGATCTTCGAATCCTTATATATTTTTCCCCACTTCCTAACACTCTAAAGGCCGAAAATGTTTAAATATCAGAAGTAGCTTCTGTTTGCCAAGATCTAGAAACGTGATAATCTGGGGTTCTCATACCACTTCTTCCCCAAGCAGGAAAGAGAAAAAGCCTTCCAAAGGATGAAAAAAAACACCACCACCAAAAACCACAAAAGCAAAACAACCCCCTTCTGGGATCTGTACATCATGAGGAGCTCTCTCAGGAGACTACAGCATCTTTACAAGGAATTATGGAGTGAAAAGGCCTGCTGCGGGGTATAGCTTTCTAGACGTGACAAGCCTCCTAAGCTTGGCAAAATAAGCACTAAGCTACCACTGTACTGCTCTTTGCTAGCTGACTTGAAGGTAAAAGGAAATAAAAGCTTCCAAGGTCAGTTGCCTGAATTATTTCACTGTTTAGCCAAGTAGGGTCAGAAGCATGGGAAGCAGGCAAGACAAAATATTTTGCATTTCAAAAAGAAAACCCAGAATATAATACCCATGTTTTAATATCGCCGCTGTGAAGCTACAATCAAATGAAAAGTAAAAGCAGGCAAACGTTGAAGTACTCCTCTCAGGACTCCTGACCGCCCCCCTTGGTCTGTAAGCCTGTCCCCTGTGTTTGCAGGTTGAACTTTCAGCAGCTGGGCAACTGCAATTCAGAGCACGCCACCAGTGCCATCGACGTGCATGCTGTGAACTCCTGGGGAAAGGAGCTTTGGAGTCTCGGGGGAGAAGTTGCTGACTGTGATGAAGTCTGACATGCCATCCCATTACCAGCTCTGGCCAAGTCGAAGTGTGTACAAAGCAGACTGCAAAATTCCTCTAGACAACTGAGACTAAGCAATTAAATCAGCTTTAATTACTGGCTTTTAAGGCCATACTCAGGTCAAAATTACTTTGAAGGCTGCTTTGTTTCTGTGGAATATTGGAGAAATACATCAAAATGTGCAGTAAGCAAGTCACCCAAAGCTTAGGAGTAACTGTCCTGATGAACTTAAGGCAAAAAAGAATTTGAGGTGCAGCACAAAATAGTTTGAGGTGGAATTTTTCAAAGTCCAGATCTGATGTGCTGAATAGACTGGCTTAGTTTCCACGTGTTGTAAAAACCTGGATATTGAAGTTAAGTATGTCTGCAGAGCAATAACCATGTATCATAGCACGTTATGGACAAATGTTTTTTTAGGTTGATGCTAGGAACACAGTGCTGCATTCGCTTTATATAAAATAAAAAAATTTCCCAACAACTGAATCACAGAATACTGTCTACTGTTGACAATTCCTCCCTGTTATCTGAACAAGGACGCTCTTTCTTCATTGTACAGGAAGCTCAGTACATATTTTTGTTCTTCAGAAGGAAGAAAACTTCTGCTACTGGAACAATCAGGTTGTGATGTTCCCATCCCAGAACCTTTTTGCCTTTCCTGCTCTTCCCCACGGAGTGACTAAATCCACCCACTTCGCTATTTATTTCAGCCATCAACACAAAGCTCAGAGAAGAAGGGCAATCCATTCTCAAGGAAGTAACAGATTTGTGCAAGTGAGATCCTCCTCCTACTCACCAGAGAGGAGACATTCCCTAGCAGATATGATAATGTAAAGATGTTTTTCTTAAGGAACTCAGTAAAGAGTCTAATCATGAAAAGCTGAGCAGGGGCTCTCTGGGAGAGACATCTGCTGATGGTATTCTGTGTCTAGCCTAAGCCCGGGATCCCAGACTTTGGTCATTACCAGCACTGCTACTGGCAATGGTAGCAGGTCACAGACACTCTGTGGGTTTTGCTGGCTGCTTGAGTAACATTTAAATACTACAGACCGGAGTCTCCTGTCTAGATTTATAAATAAATAAAAAAAAAAAGCTGGGGAGGAACTGATTAGTCACGGAGATGTCAAACTAATGTCTGTATTGTGCAACAGCTTTTCATGCGTGAACAGCAAAATGAAATGGATACGTGAAGATATGGAATTAATAATTTCCAAAAGAGGTTTGATGTCCTAGAGAAATCTTCAAGTCCTAAGCAGAAAGTTTTAAGACCTAGAGCCTTGTGGAAAACATTTTAGAAGCAGGAGGGATTTGTTTTCTCCCCAGAGCTGTTAAAAACTGGAAGCCATTGAAAATGATGTTTCATGTGAGTTTTCTTGGATAAACTTCCATTTTTCTGTCACCTGTTGTATTCATACTGTGCGTATCAATGATTGCCCAAAAAGCAGACTACCAGAAAAAGAGAAATGAAGCTAAACTAAGATAGTTATTTCATGTATTGGTCAAACATTAAATAATAATATAACATATCCGACTTCAAAGCATTCAGAAACTACACAGGCTAACATAACATAGCAAGCTTTTCTTTAAAAGGCTAATTTAAGGGCTAATACACCCTTGGGGAACGGAGAGATAACAGAGATCACTAATAGAGTGCAGCATGCTTCAGGCAGATAAGGCTGTCTTGTTCTTTCTTTGGAGGAAGGGAAATCTATGAAATCTCTTGAGCATTAAGCCAGAATAGGTTTGTTAGCATTCAGCTAGGGGGTAGGAAGCAACTAGTTTTAAACGATCAGAATTATTATTTTTTAAGAGTTCTTAATAAGATACAACATTAAAATACATTATTAATAATTAATGCTAATAATAAACATAGCCTGATGCCCTTATAAGATTGACACCAATAAAACAGAGGCTATTTAAGACATTCCATTTTACAGACTTTAAAAACAGTTTTCAATTACTGCAGTGGAGTAGGGCAGTAAGCTAGGGACAATAACTCACTATTAAACATTAATAATGTCTAGACATTGTGAGTATTATATTTAGATTTTGGAAGGAATGTTTTCTTCTTCTGGACAAAAATGTTTAAGAACTAGGACCCACGCTAGACTGAGTGGCAGAACAAAGAAATATGCAGAGTATATGCCCAACTTCAACAGTATCAGAAATGTGCAACAAGGATATCTGAGATCATTCTGGTTTTACTTTCTTGTGAAAGACTTTCTAAAATTGTTTATATAATTATGTAGTAGTTATTTAAATTAAACTCTTCCTCATTTAGTTAGAACCCAGTACACTTCAGCATCCTATGTGCCATGTACACTTGTAAGAATAAACTACCTCTCAGTTTGCTTACAATACACTTTATGTTAAAAAAAACAGTATTTTAAAAACTTACCATTCCCAGACTCTTAAGCTCTTGTCATCAGATGTACTCACAAACCTTCTATTTTCATCCACAAATACAATGGTGTTGACAGCTCCCAAATGCCTATCATACTCCTGCACAATCTCACCACTCCGAATATCCCACTACAATTAAAGAAGACATAAGATTTTTTTTTTCTTTTTACACTAAATATTTTATTATTATTTCAAGTTTTAAAATATTTTCAGGTAAGGAAGCAAATTCTCTAGCAACAATCTTTGAAGGTCTAGCAAAAAGAAAAAAAAAGACGAAGAAAGATTTAATAACTGGTTGAGAAATTCTAGTTGAATCAGAAAATCCAAGTAAAACTAACAATTTCTTGAGCTGTAGGTGGAGCGTTTAAGACAGAATCCGAAGAAAATAAGGTATTAAGTAGACATACCTGCACAATTTTCTTGTCTGACATTCCTGCAACAAAGAGGTTTTGTTTATCTTCATCAGGATTGAACTTGACACAGTAAGGAACCTTCCTGTTTGTGAATCTTGAAATGCATTGTCCTGAAACAGACAAACCATTCATATTGGGTCAAGAGGGAAGTTCTAAGGGCTGGTGAGTTCATTACAGGTATTGACAGAGACATTCATTCTACTTTTACCTCACTAACAGCAGAAAATACCTTTTTTTTTTTTAAAAGGCCCTGAGAGGATCAGAGGGTAGAATTTACCCTACATTTACCTACCCTAACACTTTAGTTAGACATTCTTTCATGTGTTTGTAAGCGTGCATCTGCAAAAAGACATACAAATACACTCACCCAATATCATTACTACAGCTTTCCAAACAACATAACTTCTCTTCAGCCTACGTATCATCAGGACATAATCAAAGACATCAGGACTAGTGAAGACATCACAAGCTGACCAGTGTCTTGGCAAAGCACCAGCTGACTAGGATCCAAGTTATCCCCAGCAAAAGACTTGAACTCAGTGAAGAATCCCTTATTGCAATGACTAAAAAGGGCAACAGTAATCCAGCTAGAAGACAAACCACTGACCTCCTCTCACAGCCTCAGCCACAAATATCCTGACTGTGCATTATTTGTAACTCTCAGGAGCCTGGTTTAGTTCAAAAGCACAATGTTTTTTTTTTTTTTTTTAGGTGGTCCAAATAACTGAGCTCTAACACAAGACTGGAGGATCTGACCTACCTTCTGCCTGCCACTTGTATGAGACTTGTGCCACTGCTAACCAAGGAAGCCAACATTTTTTTCAAACATGGGAAATTCCTTCCTTTCAAACACCCTCAGCTTAAAAGAATACTGACAAAATTTACTTCGAATCTTTTTAACTGGAGAAACTATTTGCAGCAGAATGTTACAGAGCACCTTCCAGCCAGTTCTGTGAAAGCATCACACCTATCCCTTCACTTCCTAAACCAGCAGCTGGATTTCTACTGTCGATTCCTATTCAGAATGCTCTTCATGTTCAGGTTAGCTGAAAGATCAAGTGAAATAATTCTTCTAAATTGAATTTAGGTTTAAAGTGCAATTTCATTACTTAAGTTGTGCCTGTACACATAAACGTGCAATTAATTGATGTAATAAAAACGTTTTACAACCTGACAACATGTCTTGGTATTTACCACAGCGCCACGTAACAGTGTGTAGAATTACAAGCCTACCTGTTTCAGTGTCCCAGAGTTTAATATAGCGGTCATACGCAGCACTAAGAAACCGAGTGCCAGCGTTATTAAAACAGATGTCTCGAACAGCTTTACCATGTCCTGCAGAAAAGATGCAATAAACTTTTAGCCATTCTTGCTTAGAATTAATTTTTTTTTTGAAAACATTCCAGTTAACTGCTACCATCTTCATCAAAGCAAAAAGAACAAGGAAATTGCTTGAAATTCTTCATGAGCGCTAGTAAACCTAGTTTCAGCACAGAGATTCATTCAAGTGGCAAAGAAGAAGTAACTCCTAAAGACTGATAATTATTTCAAAAAACAAAACCACAACTAAAGCACTGGAGAGAGAAACAACAGTATTGCACAGAAACATGCACTGTGCATCATTCGTGAATTGATATGCAAGTAAAATTTTAAGTACTTTTGGGTTCAAAGACTGCTCTGATCAGTTAAGAACTGCAAGAGAAATTTAAAACGTTGTAATAAATGACAACATCTAAGGAAAAAAGAGGAAGGACAAACACTACAAGAGATGCACTTAAAGGAGAAACGTTTACCATGACATAATCAAGTATAAGACATGTTAAATACTAGGTTAGAAAATTAATAATCTGGTGTTAACCCTGCTACTCCTCAGCCCAATACTTTCAGCTGAGAATTGAACCAGACTTGTAGAAGTTGTCTTTCATTAAAATGTTGGCACTGGAACTATATATATTAAAAATATCTAATACATAGCTACATGTAATCATACAAATCTATATAGCTATACTTACATTATACTTGCATTACATTACTTGCTACTTACATTATATATGATATTATGTATGACATATATATAATATTTACTTACATACATATAAAACAGCAAGGAAATTTTCATATGTATTAAAATAGTAAGCAAATCTGGTTGATAATAAGGACCTTCGGAGAAAAACAGTCAAACCATTCAGAAAGAGTAGTGTATTGATAGAGAACCCTTTCTGAGCACTCCTTTGCCACACTGCTGTCATCAGAATATCAGATAAAAATACTTTTTTTTGTTGTTATTCAACATATATTCACTCAAGCAGTGTTCTAGAAACCTTCCCATCTCAAAAGGGGAATGAGCTGCTTTTGTTCTGTATTCAAGGCTGCTATGAAGTTTGTATTTTTCTCTCTCAACCACCTGCTTTAAAAAGCACCTGTTACAGGAACAAAGACTGCACCTGAACTAGGGGGAAAAAAACAAAAAACAAAAACCTCTCATGCTTTTGCACTAGAAACTGAATACATAAGAGACTACCTAGTTAAGGTGAGATGCCCTCCCTGCATAAATACAGAGGGCACCTGTTCTCACTAAGAAGATGGGGCAATTCCATTTCCTAATTTTAGCTTTGGAATGGAGTATTGCCTGGAATAATGCCAAAGGTTCACTAAAAACTTGTACTTTAAACAAATTTTTATTGTCAACATTACACTGAATACCATTTACCTTGGATGCCTCCAGATCTTTTCTAAGATAAAGTAATAAGCTAATCTAAATCATGTCCTTCCATGTAGTTGTTATATATATATATATATGTATAGATACACACACACACACTTTAAGAACTCAGTTTAAAAAAAATGCTATTACCAATAAATGTTCGTAGACATCTTCGATCACCATATACTTCCCATAGCTTGGAAGAAAAAAAAAAAAAGGATGGAGGAGAAAGAATGTTAATTGGTAAAAAAACGATGCTGAAATTAAGTGCAAATATATATGACAACATCTTTTAAGAAATTAATTACAAACAGAAGACATCAACCGATTAATCACAACTACCTATGCAGAAATTCACAAGAATGTTGTCATCATCTTATTAGCAAAAAAAAAAGAAGTCTTAAAATAATTAAAAAACATGCCAAATCTAAACTTAAAAACCCCTAAGATTATGCTAGTCAAAAAATAAATCAGTTTTCTAATATGACATATGACTGACTAAAATTACATTAGTTCAAAGCCACAAATGCTTCAGTAAACCACTTCAGCAAAAGCCTATTTCTAGCTGTAATGCTAAGCTTCATAGAAAATTAATTATGATGATGGCAAGGACAATAACCTGAACAACTTGTGACCTTCTAAATGCTATTAGTAAATGATTAACACTGTTCTAACACCCACATCATCTTGTGTATTATTCTTTGTTCCAGAGAACTTGTAATCTAAAAATCAAGTGAGAAAATAAAAGTAACAGACAAAAAAAAAATGGTCCTTGGTAGAATTACGTAGTGTTTAAATACTCTAAATGCAGGGTCTGTATTCAATGATGGTATAAAATACATAAATAAAAATTAAAAAATAACTCACCTTAATTTTGCAATCCATAGAGCAAGACAACAGCATATGGCCAGACAGAGGAAACAACCGAACTGCACTGACACCCTGTAAATAAGGACAATTAGATAGTAAGTGGAGCATCTAGATATTTGCTCAGTTCACTTGCCCTCTTTCCTTTCGTAGGCAAAAAGCTAAACTGCATCTTGAGAAGAAATAACCTAGCATTCCATTTTAAAAACAGCAGTGCATTTTGAACATTGTTATTGGCACCAAATAGATTCAGTTCAACAGCTGTACATACACCCTCCTTCAGCATTCACACCGTTACTGTGAATCATGACAAAGAAATACAAGTTGTGGCTGAGGGTAACAGCTTTGACCACACACTTCCTTCCATCTTCTGGCTACCATTAAGGTGCTGTCCATTGCAGCACAGTATATTCCCTGAAGGAGTACTGAAAATCAGAGATAAAAGAAGGCTTTTATGAACCTGATCAATGAAAGGCTTTTAATATAAAAGTATGTATATAGTTACGGGCTCTGGCAACAGACTGTAAACATGATGTAGCAATAAATAAAACTAAGTTAAAAAACGTATTTGGAAATCTTGTAATGCCTATGCACTGTAACCACAAAACCTATTTTCTTACGTTTAATATAAAATAACTCACGCACTTTTACTCTACCACTGCATTTTCAGTGATCTCTAGAATTAACCTTCCTCTTATGCACATGATAGTTTTGAAAATAGCTCCAAACCCCACAGAGGTGAAGGAAGAATATTTTTCGCTTTAAAGGATGTCAGGAAGTCACTATGTCTATGTAAAAGTATATGGAGGTATCAGAAACAATCACTTCTGACCATGCAAACATCTCATGTGGGGCATACGATGCCATGAGCTGTGTGTCATAAATGAGAAAAATATTCCTTCCTTCTACTGATAGTTCAGCTTTATAGAAGTTACTAGCTTCAGACACAAAATGAAGTGTTTCTCAATAAAAAAAAAAAAAGTACACTCACAAACTTCCTACCTTTGTATGTCCAGACCATACATGGATTTGTTTCTTTGGAAGATAGCACTTCTCAGGCGGCACTGTAGAACGGAGATTAACTCCAACATCTTGAGGAACGTGAAGGTAAGATCTCCCCTGGTAGTCATACATTTCCTTAACTAAAAAGGTAAACAGAGAAATCTGAGAATCAGATTGTATTTTACGAGGTAATAATCTTGGAAAGACTCAACTGCTGCACATGGTTAAGGCTTTTCTCAACACAGCTGTTCTGCTCTGAACTGGGGGGGAAGAAAAGAAATCCACTTCATAGGGTATGGATGTAGAAACCTATTTGACATCAGTTGGGCTCAAATTAAGTCCGAAACGAAGCAAAAGGTCTGTTTGGAATCTGAAAATCTGAACATTAGAACAATCTAACCCCCTACTGATCTGACTCATTATCAAAACGCAAGAGAGGCCAATAATGGTCTGCTTACACTAACCCTACGTAGATTATGGTGTGCAGCTCTAACCCTGGCACATGCTTGCAATTTACATTCCAGCCAGCTCTGTGCTGCATCAGTCATATCAACAGAATTGCAAACCAGAGAAAAAAAAAATCCATTTAGCCAACGTGAATGAATATTGGTCAACCAATACTGGTCAGCAGCCAACACCTGCTGTTGAACTAGATTTAACAGAAGAGATTGGACAGTCAGACATGCAGGGATGCATCGTGCTTGAAAGGATTATTTCAAGAGTAGACTTGTGCTGGATAGTGATGACATTAAGCTGTGCACTGACTAAATCGAATTCTCAGTTTCTGGGATATTACTACGGCAGTTCCGTTTGTATATGTGACCTCCTGCTTGGTATTAATGATTAAAGGTGTCTACAAAATGGCTTAGGGAAGGCTTGTGTTCGAGAGGATTAATGTTTATTTTGTAAGGACTTTCACTATGAAGCTTTAGAGACCAAGGAAAATATGATACAAAGAGTTATTCTACAGGAGGCTCAATGGCTAAAATTTAAAGTCTATGTTTGTCACTATTCAATAAATATTGTCATAATCTACTGTATATAAATACAATGAAGTACTAAGTATCTCTCTCGTCCACTCCTGTTTAATGCATATAAGAAGATGCTCCAGCTTACGTGTAGGATCCTGGCTGTGGTAAGTGGCACACAAAAAGAGAGGCTCAGTTTGGGCTAAATTTCTATGCCAAGCAATGTAAAGCAGGACTGTTTTGCATACAGCCAGCTGAAATAACAGTTTCCAAAAATCACTTAATTTTACTTACTTGACAATTTTCATTGAAGATACCATATGCTATAGGGTAATTATTTCGTACATAATTATTCACAGTATGACAGCAGGAGCCTTTACATTAAGAAATGAGGAAGTACCGAGTCCAAGTGATTTTCTAAATTGCATGTAGGTAAGCCACAACTCAAAGCACTATTTGCTGATGAAAGTACTGAGACACAAAACTGCAGTAACTCTGAAGCTCGAACTAAGCCAAACTCATAACCTAAAATTTCTTTGCTCTGTAAAATAAGAGAGAGATATGCATGCCCAGGAACATGAAAAATGAATAAAACCAGTAGCCTGAAAGATGACATTTCTATGTTGCTCTTCACAGTATGAAGTGGAATTGGTCCAAGTTTATCTCTTTCTCTGTCCTTTATGCTTATGCCTCTGAGCGCTATTATCTCCAAAACAGAAACATCAAGGTGCCTCAGCAAAACTGCTGAGGCTGTCTGCCATCCTTACTAATTAACACAGCAGGCAAGAAAACACAGCGAGTAAGAAAATGAGAACAGGCAGGAAGACGCCGTTACCATGTAATATAGTCTTCTCCTCTCCAGGTTTATCATCTTCCAGCTTTCCTCTCTTCTGCCTCTTAGCTGTTATTTCATCCAACTCTTTCTGCTCTTCCTGGAAAAATTAAACAGGATCATGACTTTTAAAAAATTAAACATTCAGAATGACGTAACAAATTTCAAAATTGCATTACTGTTTACTTACTATCTAAAACACATTTACTGGCTAAATGAGATCAGAAATATTTCTAAGCCTCAATCAAGAGAATACTTTTATCAAAATCAGATTAATTTGAAAAGCTGTGTACACTGAACATAATTATGTATAAGCTTTTTATTTAAAGACTACAGCTAGGCATCACTGACTAAATGTGAAGGACATTTGGTGGTTGGAGGGTTGAGTAGTTGCTCCCCCACCCCTTTTTTATTATTATTACAGTTTTACTTTCAGGTCTTTTTCAAGCTGCTCCTACATATAAGCATCTTTTATCGGACTCTACACATGGCACATAAACACAATTCATTTTATTTTATTTCCAAGCAGTCTTTCAAATAATTGAATGCAGAATATTCAGAACACCTTATTCAAACAAATCACCTGAAACATTTCTATTACCCTGAAGCACAGCATGGATCTTCTGGTTGAGACAAACTACTAGTGCAGTTGGATCCTTATTAAAACCACCACAATGTATTATGGCACAATGATGTAGTAACTATCTGTATCTGCTGAGCTAAAGCAGTACTTACTTCTGATGGCTTGGCTACTTCTTTTTCATCAACATACTTTGCCCATGGTCCCAGAAAACCATCAATGTTAGATGCATCATTCTCCTTGAATTTCTTCCTTTTTTCGATTTTCTTTTGTCCTGTTTCAAACACTGTTAAACCTGCAGAAAGAAACAACGCACTGCCTAGCTGCTAGCACAGAATACAACACATCACAGCAGTCTAAAACAAAAAATCACACCACCACCACCCCCTCCAACACACACAGGAAAACGGAAAACAGATTTTGGTGCCAAAACATTGCTAACTTTTTTACATTATGAACACTGCTAGCTATGTACAGTAATGGAAGAGACAAATTAGTATTTAACCATACGTGTTTCCTTGTGTTTTTAACAATAAGCCTGCAGACTGTACGAACACATCAGTTTTCATACCTTAAGTAGTGCAGAGTTCAAAAAAGTAGAGTCCTAACAATTTGCTTCTGATCCCCTTACCCCTGTTTTAAACAAAACCCACAAGCAAACAAAAAACAAACATCTCCCTAAACCCCCATTACAACTGTGTATTTTAATGCAGAAAGAAAATAAATCAGGGTCATCTATTTCTGAACACTAGCTTATTCCTTCCCATAAATGCTAGCTTATCACAAATACTGTGCCCTCGAACTTCATCTGTCAAAACCAGTGTGCAGTTTTCAAATAATGCTTTCCTACAGCATCAGTAGTACTCCTCTAGGGAAAGGGAAACAAAAAAGATTTCTGTGTAAACAAAGGGAAATAGGCAATGTAAAAGCTAAAATAATGGTCATATGGAAGAATAGTATATTAAATTCACGAGGTTTCTTAAAATAATACTGCTGAAACTGTAGTTTCAGAAGGGTATGTTTTACTTCTGAAATTATTTATCTTAGCCATCTCTGTCCAATGTAGTTGCTATGTCAAAATAAGTCTATTTTCTTTTTCTTACTTAGGAAGGAAAGAGTGAAGTAACCTTGCATATATTCCATGGAAGAGAAGACAGAAATAAAGAACCTTTATACATGTGTGCAAATAAAATGTTTAAAAAATCATGAAAGGGAAAAGCATAACTAAAGTTTTCACATTATTACTTTACAAATTCGGTACTTCATATTGGGCTACAGTTTGATACATCCTCACCAGATTTACTTTACACTAAACTACAATATCACATGCTAACAAGTCACTTTCAGTGGTAAATATCTTTCATCAGCGTATTAATTACAAACCCCATGCTTCTGGTAGTCAATCCTCTCAGTGGCATGCTATGCCTTTACCATTTGGCAACTTTCCAGCATTTTTTTCTTTCCCAAATAACCCAAACAGCTTAACTCTGCTAAGCAGAGATAACATGCAATTCCCAACAGGAGTGCTAGAGGTTGCTTACAGAATGATCAGTTTGCTACTGAGCAGCACAGTTTAAGTGGTTATCCTAACACATGAGAATCCTAATGCAAACATGCGACCACTTACCTATGACAGAAATTCAGAGGACCAAAAAGCTCTGCTCAAATCAATGCTATCCACACAATTACACGTAAGAGTTCCCATGCCAAATTTGAAATTTGACAAGTGATAGCCTGATACGTTTGCTGCTTCAGGAAAACAAAGCTCCCTTGTACCTCTCTTTGCTTGTAACATTATGATTGCAACAGATCTGCATTGGTAAGTCTCTCATAGTTCCTTCCTCTGCTAATACCTATTCCATTTCTTACTGAGGAAGCAATGGAAATAGTCACCAATTTATATAAGATTCTGAATTATTTACCTTGATTTTTTTCAGCTTCTTCTACAGAACCAATATACTTGGTAGCAACTTCAGGGTTATCTATAGAGGGATCTAATGCATAACCTGGAAACAAAAAGAAAAACAAAATAATGTTATTTTCTCTTCTTGATGTACAACATTTAGTACTCTCTCCCCCTATGCTCCATGAATTTTTTTCCAGTTGGTCCTCAAGGAGCTCAGGATGATAAATACTTTGAAATTTCATTCACTTGATCTGGATATTGGGGTTACTACAAGTTATTACCACAGAGCGGTAGAATGGTTTGTGTTGGAAGGGACCTTTAGAGATCACCTAGTCCAGCCCCCTGCCATGAGGTCCTTGTGTATGCATTGCTACCAGAACGCTTAAATCTGCACAACAAAGAAAGAAAATATGTACAATAAGCAAGAAATCAGGTAAGACACAAAGAGAGGGTATCACAGGAGCAAAGCCACAGAATCTGTCTGGCCTCCCAAGAGGCCTCTAGCCCAACACCTGCTCCAAGCAAGGTCAACGCTGAATTCAGCCCAGTTTGCTGTAATCTGACACATTACTTTTTGGAATGTCACAACAATGTTCTCACGTTGTGATGTGGTGTAAGGGAAAGACTCAACTCTAGATTTAATGTTAGTGGCACAAGATTTTAAACAGATACTGCTTTAGTTTGGGACAAAGCCAGTAAGACCCTCCATGGGCAACTCAAGTTTTTTGGGGCTTTGCATATATTCTGTCTCCCCTAGGAGAAATTATTTCAGCCTCCACCTGTCCAGGTTGGGAGAGCTTGTTCCCTCAACTTGAAAGCAGTTGTTTTAAGTAGCTTGGAAGATACTGGAAGCAGCAGCAATGGCCTTTAATTTTTTAAAATAATGAAGTATTCACATCTTCATTTCCTGATTGCAGCTATTGAGTCCCATTAAAAAAAAAAAAAAGAAAAAAAAGCTGCATTTACTCTTATAAATAATTTATAAAATGTATCATCATTTTGTAGATATTCAGGACATTCACAATTTTTGGGGACTGAGGTTTCTCATTTTAATATGCGTATCTTACAGTTTCTCTCCATTTGTCCTGAAGTGGATAGGATGATTTTACAAGAATAAAACCGACAAATAATCTCATCTAATTTCCAAGGAACAGGTGCACAGTTACTGACCACTACTACTTTTTTTTTTTTTTTTTTTGGGTAAGAGTGCACCCTGGTGGACACATCGCCATTTCTTATTAAACATTACCCAAATGACACACCGTCCCTTGAGGACCCAATGAGAATCTCTCCATCAGGAAAAACAACAACAATGAAGATATCACCCCCTGGTAGAAATAATCACACACACAAAACCAAGGAAATCTTATAACAAAAATCCAAGAACTAGTTTGTATACTAGTATTGAAGCCCCAGAGACCAATAGCCCATAAAAACACTTGCAAGAACACGACCTGAGAACCTACCAACACCATCTCAGTAGCCAAAGGAGTTAATCCCCAACCGTTTCTCGGGAACACTGCTGTCCTAGAAGATTTTTTTACTTCCATGGCTAACCAAATTGAGCAGACACCGCCATCAGACTTTCACTAATTTAACTGCCTGCTTTTATTAAGGCAGTATTTCAGCCAGCTCTTTTCCAAGCTATATGGCTTCTGTTAGCAGCAGAGAGATATTACTTTGGATTTATGTCAAAATCAATACAGTGGTTTTCTTGTCCTCCAACTGTATTGACACAGTCTCTGGGACTCTATTTGCTCAGGACTTGTAAAAGAGGGGCAGTATTCGAATGAATAGGGCCCCTGGGCCAAGCACAGCTTCCCGTGGAAGTGGAGGCTTCTTATAGCTGGATTGAATTTGGTCCAGCATCATTGTCATAGAAAAGCCCTGAACAATTTCGACTTTCTAGTGGGTTTGTGAAAGAGAATCTTTTCTTTCTGGCTGAGGCTCCTAAACGCAGCTGCAAAAGACAGCTTGCTTTTATCCTCCTCAGCTGGTATGCCACATAAAGTGCCTCGACTCCTACGTCTCCTTCAGTTTTATTTGGGAGGTAGATATTTCATACTGCATTTCAGCAAGGCAAGGTACAATTCCTCCTACACCCATAACTTCAGCGCATTTGCAAAGGGTTGGTTAAATAATCAGACTTTGATGTAGATTCCAGAATGACAGCTACTTCAAACACATTTCCACTGCTCCGTGCAATGCAGCACAGGAACCCAAGGTAGCTTCTGTATGCGAAACAATATCTCTGGACTGATGCTGATGGAAGGGGCCTCTCTGCAGAATCAAAGCAGTGAAGTGTCTACAATTGTAAGAGGTAACAGCGACTGTTGGCCTTGCATGTAACGTGAAAAATACAGAAGTTTAATTTTCAAGTCAGAGTCATTTTAAGCTTTCAAGTATCAGCCTTACTGATACAGTAATCCTGTTTTACCCAAGTTACTGAATACTCAATAAAGGGCTTTGAAATTCCTGGGCAGAAGTCTTTATTATTAAATAAGACCTTAATACCTTGGGAAGGAGAGGCATCAAAACACTAAATGCTGCATGAATGAAGCAGTCCACTTCTAGCATAAGTACTGAGGTTGAACTAGCGATGAAACGATTCTTTTAACCACATTAAGGGAGGAATAGTTCAGCTGGAAGGGACCTGCAAAGATCGAGTACAACTGCCTGACCACGGCAGGGCTAACCAAACGTTACAGCAGACTTTTGAGAGCGTTGTCCAAAACCACCTCTCCAGGAAGCCAGTCCCAGTGTTTGACCACCCTCCTGGTACATTTTTCCTGATGTCCAGTCTGAAGCTCTCTGGCACAGCTTTGGGCCAGCCCCACACATCCTGACATCAGTGACCAGAGGCCAGCATCTCCTCAGGAGGTTGCAGTGAGCAGTGAGGTCCCCTCTGAGCCTCTTCTTCTCTAGGCATGGGCAACCCAAGCATCCTCAGCCTCTCCTCATAGGACGTGCCTGCCATGCACATTCATATTCATGAACAGTGTGTGTGCAAAATGTAAAAAGATCCATAATGCCCCTTTACCTGAAAGTTTAAAAAGCCTTTCAAGAAAGCCTTTTCTTGAATAGATAAAATAATGTAAGGAGATTGCCTTACACCCGTGGATTCTAAAAGGGGTGGGTTACCCATGACTGTAGATGCAACACCGGTTACCAACTGAAAAAAGGTTAGACTCTCATAGACTCATTGTGAATGGCTTTCCATCAAACTAGGAGAGGATCTCATATACGATTACAGAATGACCTGCCGAGATGATTTTATTGAGTATTTTTATGGATTATGCCATCAAAGCATCATATACCTGTACAAGTAGCAGCTGAAACCAAACCAAATGTGAAATATTTCACCACAGGAAAAAAAAAAAAAAAAAAAAAAAAGAATTGGTTAGGTACAGGGAAAAAATGATACAGACTGTGCAAGGGTAGTGGTGGTTTTACACTCCACAAGACAATCTGACACTGTTGAGAAAAAAAAAAAGAAATCTGTGGTTTGTTGAAAAGGAAAAACTGTGTAAAACATGGAACAGAGCTGGCAAGACCAAATCTAGAATAGCATATACAGTTTTAGGCAAGGTATTTTAAAGAAAAATTTGGGTAAAAATCCAGAGTAACAAGAATGATAAAATGCTGGAGGGTGGAGCAAGGCCTAGAAGAGAAAAATGGAGAACCACTAGGCCAGTTTAAGACTTGATGTTTCTTTTTGCGTATGATATGCCTGAATTTCTGTGGTTTGCATCCCAGACAAAGGATGAAAAGACAGTAGCAGCTGTATGATTACTTCTAAGTGCTGGTATCACAAAGATGTTCTTAATAAAGAAGCTGAGGTCTGCTTGATCTATCAGAGATCTGAGGTTTGCATTCAGAATGCTCTTCCTGTTCTCCATGGACTGAGGGACTGTGCAAAAGTGACTGGATTAAGGTTGCAGGATCTTTGAATTTGTACAAAATACGTGCAGGAAGGGCAGATGGTTCTCAAGAAGCTGTTCACTGCAAAGAGAAGCTGCAGATCTTTAATGCCAATCAAAAAAAAACCCTCCAGTACTCGTGTCAACACCACCTCTCCAAGTTTCTGGAATGAAGGGGACCTTAGTATGATGGGTAGGTTTTGTGTAGATTAAAAAGGTTATTGGTACTGAAAAGGTTCAAAGAGGGCTTTTTGATTAAACCGTTAGGGAAAGACAACAGTTAAACAAAAATAAGTGATCTGGCACAGCACGCAAACTTAAAAATATACATATCCTCAAGCAAAAGGTAGCATGGAAATTTGAAAACTGAGATAAGAAGGGCAGCAATAAGCATAGAATCCTATTTAAACTGAGGGCCTGAGCACGCATACAAAATGGCAGAAGCTAAAAATCAGAGAATCATTTAGGTTGGAAAAGACCTCTGAGATCAGAGTCCAACTGTTAACCTAGCACTGCCAAGCCTACCACTAAACCATGTCCCTAAGCACGACATCTACATGTTGGGCCCGATGATCTTTCAAGGTCTCTTCCAACCCCTTCAGTTCTGTGATGTCTTTTCAACACCTCCAGGGATGGTGACTCAGCCCCTTCCCTGGGCAGCCCGTTCCAATGCCTCACAAAGCTTTCAGTGAAGAAATCCAACCTCCCCTGGTGCAACTCGAGGCCATTTCCTCTTGTCCTACATGCACAGTGAAATAATGCATGGTGAAATTTGACCGTCTTGTTTTAAATTCAGAAGCTAACAAAATTGGTAGGACAATACTACCCTAATTGGACAGAAAGCACTGTACCATGTAAAAATAAGGTGGTCATGGCATGTTTTTTCCCCATTGGTGTGTTAAAGAAAGCTTAAAAGCAAATCAGATCAGCAATTTTTTAATAGTGTTAACAGGCAGTAGAGAATCCTTTGGATTGAAATTCCAGGTTTAAGTAGCAGCATGTGGAGTTACCAGGACTCCATTACTGACTGCTCAGCCAGAAGAGGCGATAACCATGAGGTGGTAACAAAGCTGCTAGGAAAAGAAGCATAAAGTCATAATGAGATACTCGAGCCACCTCCTTGGAGCAGATGATGCAAATGTCATGTCGAGATAGGCTGAAAACAGCATTTTTATAAAATGTACCTATTCCATGAAGCAGTCATGTGAGAAATTCACAAGGAAAAAAGCTAACTGAGCAATGCTGGAACCTTGATTTTAAGGGATTTTTCCCTTAAGGGAAATTTTAAGATGTGTATCCTTTAAGTGGATATACATCTTAACTGTGACCATAACAGAATAAATTAACATTCTTGAGGAAGCAAAGACAGCCATAAAGAGATTTACTACAATGATCTTAATCTCAAACCAGGAAGGTTATACAAAACAGAAAAGATTTTTAAAAGGAACAGAAAGTAAGCACCAAACAGTAAAGCCTTTTCTAAACGCAGGGATATTTCAAAGACAGCATGTTGGAGAAAAAAAACTAATGCCTGCCAGCTATTAAAAGACATAAAAGAGACCAGAAGGAAGTGAACACAGCTGAACATTATGTAAAGAGAAACAATTAGAAATGAGAAAATATTCTTCAACAAGCCTAAGTTGTATCTAAACGTGTGAAATGCAAAGAACCAACCTCTAGCAGAACAGAAGTAAAAACTACAGTAGAGTAGCCTCTCCCACACCTAAGTGAGAAACAAATCACATAAGGCAGAAAAACCTAACACATCACCCTTTGTCAAAAACGGCAGGAGCAGAAAGCACATCAGACAGTGTGTAGGCCAACAGATGATCAAGGAATGAAAAAAAAAAAAAAAAAAAAAGAGTATTACAAGAAAAAGGTGAGGCTTTTTTTTCCCTCTTTTTTAATACATGGTCATTATGGAGGAGCTTGAGGATGCTGTTGTGCTAGAACCTTTCTTTATGGGCAACATGACAAAGCGTCTACCTCAAAGCAGCATATCAGGAGACTAGAGACAGATGAGTGGTAACAAATCACCAGGAGCAGATGGTGCTCACCCAAGTGATCTGAAGCCAAATCACAGCATAAAATCTCTCACCCAGTATTGACTCTATATGACAAAGGGAACATACCAAATACAAAAATCTATTTTTAAAAGATGCTTTAGAGAGGAGCTGGGACACTACAGGTCAGTCAGTCAGGTATTTGTAAGGGTGGAAGTTTCAGGCAGTAGAAACTAAAATAGAGAGAATGATCAGCAGGCACTTGGGTGTTAAATACTGCAGCAGAACAGAACACGCAGCTTTCTGTACAGATAGAGTAGAGCGACGAAAACTCCGGAGTATTTGTGAGGTGACAATCACGAGAATGAAAGAAAATTGGTTGATGTTGGATACCCTTTATGAAACACAGTTAGATTGATTACAGGGTACCTCAAGGACATTTTCAGAAAGCCCACAGCTTTACAAGGTGAATTGATTACAAAAATATTAAAACAGGAATAAATGGTTGGTTTCCACAGTGCAGGAAAGTCACTGGCAGATCCGTGCTCAGGCCCATGCTGTTCAACGTAGTGACAAACAATCTGGTTAAAAGGGAACAAATGGCTCGTATGAAGTCATTCAAAGTTGTAATGAAAAATCCAATGTTACTTCATAGAAATTGAAGGAAAAAAAAACAACTCCCACTTTATTAAGCCAGAGAACAAATCCATGGTGAGATTACATGTTTAATGCTGTATATAGCCTTGCTCTTCATCTCAGTAACACAGTGGAACTAACACAGGAAAACAAGAGGAACAAGCACGGCCGTAAGCATGGAAAAGCTGCAGCAGACCAACAAGAAGACTGACCAAGATCTCCAATGGAAAAAAAAAAAAGACAAACAAAGTTATGGCTGAGATCTCTAATGTAAGGAATGACAACAAAATGGTGAGTAAAGAAAATGACTGATTTGTTTTCCAACATGAGAGATCAGGAGATACCAAGTCAAACTAGAAGGCTGTTAAATTTCACGGGTCTGAGCCAAACAGAGCTACTTCATCACACAAGGTGCTGGTGAGCTGCAGACCTGCCTGCAGGAGGTTACCACGTATACAGAACCCATGTACATATACCTGTTCAAGAAGCAAATGGATAAATCTGTCAAAAATCAAAGCCAAAACAAATTCACTGAGGAAAAAAAATCAGTAAATACAGAGACATTGGCCCAGCTGAAAGATGGCATATTAGAAAAATATTCAGGCATGTTACTGTTTGTTTGTCCTTTTCTCCTGCTCCTCATTATGTATCCACTGCTGCCCTCTCATCTAAGAGGACTGGGGAACATTCCAGCCCTTTTTCAACTACAGCACGGATGCTCTGACCTAGCCAAGCATCAGGAAGAAAAAGCACTTTGACAGAGAATATTTACTGCAAGAGAAATACATGGCAAAGGCTGCCAAAAGACATTTTGGTTTTGTTTGTAATTAATATATAGGCTTCCTCACTGAATACATATTAACTTTCAAGATGATACATAAAACCACCATTAAAAAAAGGAAAAAGGAAAAAACCCTACCTTAACATAATGCCAAAAAAAGTTAAGAATAAATTCCCATACTACAAGACTGCATCATTGACCTGTTTGGGACATGTGATCTCATTTACCATCCTTTCTCTTGTATCACACTTGTCCCTCAATTAGTCACTGGTCATCTACATGCGAGCCACTGCAGATTTGAGACCTCCTGCCTTAGTACAGTGCTGTCAAGCAGCCTAGCAAGGGCCGGAGCTCTTAAGATCTGCAGCTTTCAACTACCAAGTTTACTTTCTGTTCTTCCAATATACAAAGGCTTTGTCATTAAAAACACAGGAGAATCAGATTTATGCCTAGCAATTACACTTGTGGTTTCATACTTGCTGCTCTTTCTCAAGAAGATAGTCGTGACCTCCGTCCAAATGGAAAAGAGAATATTGATGTTTTAAATAGACAACTTTTTGACAACTTAAACAAGGGCTGTTGTTAAACAGCTCACAATAGACATTCTAGTGCTCATTTACTGCACCTTCTAGCTTGTACTTGAGCTTCTCAGTGCCAGCTCTTGCAGTTTAAACTGCCTATCTCAGCCTTTTTGTAGCTGTTTTTGCTGTACCCAGATCATTATCTACTGAACATTTCTAGAAAGCTGAACATGATAGTTGCACAGCTGCCAGCATTACCAGTGTAAAAATATATTTTTAAAACTCTCTTGTAGTAAAGCTTTTAGAGTAGTTGCTATGTACTGATAATATAAATCAACAGCAGGAGTAGACTTACAAGTTCTATCCTCCCCCAAACTAAATTTTACAAAAAAAAAAAATCCAAAAAACTAAACACTCTATGCCCACAGACACTTTTTTCCAATACGTACTTAACACAGTTACAAAATACACAATCCACACAGCACAACATATAATATCAGTGACCAAGACCAAAACTGCCTATCCAGGTTCCTACCTGCACTACCTTTCAATTCTAACATCAAAATTGCAGTCCAGTAACTAAAAATTATGCTACACAACCAGACATCCATTTCTTAATATCCGCATTTTACTTATGTTTTGTATCCTAACATTCCACATTCATGAACCTTTAGTTAGAATCACATGAAATAACCTATTTGCATAAAAGATACTCAGTTATTTGTTACATTAAGAGCATGAAATTTTGATTTGTGTTTTCCACACCCATGCAGCTAATGGGAGAATTAATTAAAAGCATTTTGGTAGGTCACACACTTGATTACAGCTTCAAAATGAGATTACCCAAATAAATACTACGATCTACAGCTGTATGGGTTCTCATTCAAAGACTTTTCCCCATACAGATTCCACTGTTAAGGACTTACCATAGGTTACAAACGTTCTTCTTTGTTGCTCAAACATGAAATCATTGATGTGAGCTGGTTCTGCATATCCAGAAAGCATATTTCTAGGTGCAGCCATCTGCTGAGTCCTAAATGGGTTTTCTGGTCCAAACTACATAAAAAATGTTAAAGAAGGTAGATCAGAATTACTTATTTCTTACTTATGTGTGTGTACTTTTGGGAAAACAAACAAACAAAACAGGAAAAGAATGGTTTGTCTTTCAAAAATGGTAACACAAAGTCACTTCAGCTTTCTGTTTCTCTCCAACTACTGAATAAGCATCTTAGTCTGTTATTTCACACAGTGATCACTAACACAGTTGCTCTGAACAGCTCATTTCATGATTGAACTTTCTAGCCTGTATTACTGGTACAGAAGACAAATCAATATCAACTGTTTGGCAAAAAAGACTTCTATTCAGTATGTGATCAGTACAAGCATGTTCAGAAGACAAAATCACAGCGTATTGTCCCTTAGAAGTGGGAGATAGCAAGTCTTATAAAACTCTTGTAGTTAATATGGAAATTACACTGCCAACACCACTTTCATGCATCTAAAAAGCAACTAGGGACTTGCTGCATTATTCCAGAAGAAACACTTAGGAAGCCCTGCCTTGCTTTTCTTTTTGCAAAATGACAAACGCCAAAGGCTTCCTGAACATACCATGGACAAGAAGAAGTATTTGAACAGTGATTACAAACACATACAACATACAGAGTAATAGCAGTAAATACCAGTTTATGTATTTCCCCAAAACTGTTTTGTAAACACAAAGCACAACTGATGCAGGGATTTCAGATTGATGTAGGGCCATCTTAGTATGAATAATTCAAGGAACTGATCAGCTTTTATCTACCTGGAATGCCAACTCCTGATTTTACAACATACAATCTGTACAAAGAAGTTAAATAGTGAAAAAAATATAAATGCTTGACAGCTATTTTTATATTTCAGATAGCCTGTTGGTTATAAAATAGAAAGTGGCTCACATTGCACCATCCAGTCCAATTTGCGCCTAATATGGTTTTTCACTATACACCTTAGAATAGCTTAAGTTAAAAAAAAAAAAATCAACAAAATGCTGATGTGAATAGTTATACTGAAAGTGCTTGGATTTTAGTTAAAAACAATACATCTACAAGACTTCCAACAATTTATTTTGCTAAGTAGCTTGATGAAGAAATAGGAAAAGATGTGAAAATAGTAAGAGACCATTTTAAAACTGCTTGTTTTTACTTATAATGCTATTTTCCAAGCCTCATTTTTTTTTTTATTTTCATAGCTCTAATTCTGATCACCACTGTAAGATTATTCTCAGAAGTTTTATGCAGAATATTAAAATTCAAGTATTAAATGTGCCACCTACGTACCTGTATATAATCTTTTTTTTCAGTTTGCCCAAATTAGATTCTTAAATATAGCAAGCATCTAAATGCTTGTGAGGTATGTCTTATTTTACTTCTAGGTGAGATTTACAGAACCTCTGCCCTAAACCAAGTAGGTTTCTGCTCTAAATACCGATATTGTTTCTTACCTCGGGTGCAAACATGGTATCGTAAGTGGGATTGTACTGGACTTCCTTGATAGCAGGATCGAGGTGGACTCCTGTTTCCACATCTTCCTGAAATAAAACAGACAGATTAAAACACCATTTTTCATGTCCAGACTTTTAAATATATGACATTACCCCATTTTGACCAAATCAATGCTGGATTTCAGGTTGACACTTGTAGCACGATGAAAAGAGAAAAGCACTTTGGAGAAGGGAGGGAGGAAAATGCAAAAATAATGCTTTAAAGAAGAAATGCAGTCTAAAATGCACGTGGTATTTTGCATGTGTACTGTTATTAAAAGATTTCATGTACACACTCTAAAAACAATAGCAAGATTAGAACTTTTTTTTTTCCTCCCCAAGATGCCTGAAAACCAGATCTTCTAAAGAAGAGTCAACTAAAGCAGTCATCAATTCAATATCAAAGTGTGAAAGCTAAATTTCTACAAAAAGGTAGACAGTAGAAGGCAGAAGTCACAAGTAACTGCTTTGAAAGATGGTTGGAAACAGAAGACTTCTGAGCAAACATACGTATAACAATGAGCTTCAGAGAATCCAGTGACCCCTCACCTCCAAGTTCTTACCAAAAGGGATGAATGCAATTCAGCTTCAGTTTTAAAGCACGTTCCCAAGCTTGTCGTGAGAAAAATTTAACTTGATAGATGAAGGAACAAGAAAGAGGGGCTGAAAATACAGCGTAACTTCTCAGACAACTCAAAGGGAAAAACTCAGAAGGGCACATGCAGCCGAAGTGGAGGACAGACACGACGGGAAAGAAAAACTCTGATGAGGTGGCAGTGCTCCCAAAGAGCTGGTTTTGAAGGGCTCTACAAAGATTCATTTACTTTGAGCCTAAATTGATGTTCCACAAAGTGGAAGCTCAGTCCCACAAAGGAGAACGTTATTTTGGGGTGCTTCTACCAGCACTGCTTCCTGCAGCTTTCTTCTAGAATCAAGATGTCTGAAAGGGATTTATAACGTGTTTGCAGATTGATAACACTCCTAACAATCATACTGAAATTTACCTGGCATGAATATTTTATTAGCGTTCATCTACAACGGGATCCCCAAAGCATCTGCAACTCACAGAAGGAAGAGAAATGGCAGCAGATCCCATTTTAGCAGTCTCTTGTTTATCAGAGAATGACAGCATCTTGAAAGAGCAAAGTGACATGTTCTGTAATCGTCACCTGATTACATTTGGTTAAAATCGCTCCAAAAAATCTGTTTATTTTTTAAAAAAGCAACCCCATCAATTTTTTGGTAATAAGACTACTGTATTAGCAGGGTTTTAAGTTCAACTAGAGAGCTTCACACTCACGGTGCATCAATTATTTTAGCAGGCAGCCCAGCCACTGCCATCGCTGCCGTCAACAGGGAGGAGATTACAGGAGCAGCCAGGCAGAGATAAGGTAATCTAAGGGACCACGTCCCTCTGCTGTAGGGTTTTCCCCCCCCCAACTTTGGTCTCACAGGACATATCTTGATTCATCTAAAAGCTTAAGATGAGCAATTCATCACGCAGCTGATGCCTTAAGTGCGACTCAAGTGGCTCTGTGGGATGGGAGGCTAGCAGGAGCTAGCTGAAAGAGGAAATATCTGCGATTTTAACGATGGCCTGGGTATTACTTCAGGTGGCTTCCTGCTCAGAAATCATAAACACGGGGTCAGAAAGTTGTCAATTTAAACAGATGCAGTGTTCCCGTGGAGAAAGCCAATAAGACTGGCAGAGGCAGCTTGTGTTTGCCACAGCTTGGAGATGGTACAAATAAGGGCTTTATGGCATGCTGCAGGATTATTAAAGGTGTTAAACCCATATAGCCTGAAAAAAAGAAGAATTAAGGCTTTAGAAAGTAGTGTTTTACTGAATATGGCTTTATTGGAGTACAACACAACGGAGCTGCAAACTTCAGCTCTCCCTGTTCTCTCTCTGCTTTCCTCAGCACTGGTAACAAGAGTTGAGCTGCATTCCGTAGCATCATAGGGCAACACGTACAAGCTATTGAAAAGGGTCCAAAAGAGAAAAATCAAGAATGATCTAAGAAAAAATGACCTGTAAATAAAAAAATTGAACAATTTAATTTAGTCTAAAAGATTAAGATTATATAATTAAACAGAAAGAAGGACAGTAAAGCACTGACACTGTGCTTTGTTGATCCACTGAGGTTTGGTACATACAGGATAAACGCGTGTCTGTGCAGAATGACAGAGGTATCACCCCTGATGCAAGGAAAAAAAGGAACAGATGACATTTTATCAGTGAAGCACCTGGGGTATCGTTCTCTCTTCCTCTCCAATACTGTGATCATCTGCTTACTTGGAATATCAGGTTGATGATATACAGTTCAGATGTTATTTGGTTAGGTATATACAAAATTATTTCATCCTTAACTGCTCTCCTTTTACCTCCCCTCTGCTGTGCTTCGTCCTACAGCACTGTATCATGTGCTGTCACAGAGGAAGGGCACTCGGGGCTGTACCCGTGGCGTACTAGTGTTTCCCAAGGAATCTACCTCGAGGCACAGAAAAGCCAAGCACTGCACTGCAACTCCCCAGGGATCGCAGAAAGTCTGGCTGCTGCCAAGGTGTCCTCCTTCAGCCCTGCCGTAAAGTCCCTCTGGCCAGTTAAAAGTCAGCAGAGGCAAGAGCACAGGAAACAAAAGGGATTTTAGACTATTAATACAGTAAACCAGATCAGCTCTGCTTTTTATGGATTCTTCACATGCACCACAGTCCTTTTCTTCTTCAGAAGAACCCTACCTGAATGCCATAAAACAAAAACATTACAATTTATGAAAAGCACTTGATTTGTAGAATGCAAGACAGTTCAATAAAAATAGAAATATTTTTTTTTTTCTAGAAAAAGCCTGCTGGAAGTTTTCTTTGATATGTTTGAAAGACAAGACAAAAACACCCTTGACTTAGACACAGGTCCAATCCCTGAAACACACATTAAAGAAAAACCCTAAACAAAAGCCACAAGCTACAGTATGGGCGCAGCTAATTTTGCTCCTTCTTAAGAGGGTAATAACGATGCCTACGTTAGCACAACTCACAATCCTTTTAATCCACAATATTTTTTAAATTTCAGCCAAACACCCATTGTGCTAGCATGTGGCTGCCTTCAAGTTTAATGAGGGTTGTTGATGTATTTCGAAGCAGAATTTGACACTTGAAATTTTAACTGTTTGTCCAAACGTGAGGTTTAATGGCACAAAGCAAAGGTCATAGCTTTTCAGTTTCACATCATGCAAGCACGGAGTTGCAAGGTATCTGTACGCTTTTTTTTTTTCATGGACATTTTAGATAATAAACTTAAGATGTTCCCTTTTCCCCAAGTAAAATCATTGCTAATTAGCCAAATAGCTAAAACATACAGCTGGCTTTGCATAAGATTTAATTAGTTTTAATTATCCATTAGAAAAATGCACTAAATTAAGACCGCATCCCACGAGCTGTGAAGGCTTCAGCAGTTTGTCACTTACACATTCTTGCATAAATCGCTTGGGCTGTCAAAAAACAATACTCTCTTACTCTATAGATTTTTCAGATTTATTACCAAGAAATGAGTGGCATTTACCATGAGGCACCAGCAGTAATGTTTGGTCCTTACCAGCTTTTAGTCCTTCTACCCTTTCATGTACTCTAACAGTAAATGTCCATCCCACTGACTTCAGAAGGTGGTAGGGCCCTGGCACAGGCTGCCCAGAGGAGCTGTGGATGCCCCATCCCTGGAGGTGCTCAAGGCCAGGCTGGATGGGGCTTTGGGCAGCCTGGGCTGGGGGGACGTGTCCCTGCCCATGGCAGGGGGTGGAATTAGGTGAGCTTTAAGGTCCCTTCCAACCCCAACCATGCTGTGGTTCTATGAGAAGAATAAAAATAAACTGACGAGAGAAGTATATGTTTAATGGTATTCTAATGAACTAGGATAAAAATCCATCATCTTGCATGATGACAAGTTCTAAACATCTATGAGCTATTTTGTGTCAACAGAAATCAGAAAAGAAACCAAATTAAAAAGAAGCCAAGACATTCTCAACAACTCATCCCAGAAGTCACCAATGCTCATTATTGCTTCCTAATGGTCTCACAATGACTTTGTACCTTTCCTCTCCACAGATGAGCAAGAATTAGCTTTTAAGGAACATTAAGAAATTTGACTGAAGTCTATTCTTAATCCCTGAAGTAATATTTTTCTGGACACCTACGCACTGCCAAAGGTAAACGAGTTCCAACAGAAAAAATAGACTTGAGACTTCCAACCCCTTCCCACATTAAATGCACAATTTCCAGTTTCTGTACTAGCCCAGTCCAGTTGACTATCCTCTTCTCAAAAACAGTGAATGAGACACTGCAGATGAATAAGGGACCATCTGCTCCCATCCAAGTCTCACCCTGAGCAGACGAAGAATAAATATCCTCTCCCAAAGCAACAGTTGTAGCTGCAACGTTTCATGCGAATCTGCTTTCTTCACAGTATGTTCCATTTCCTAAATTTCCTTCAGCATTTTTAATTCACAGGTTTGTGAGCAACCTTAAGGTGATTTTTTTTTTGTATCAGTAGATGCTGTATGAAAAAATTATAATTGCTTTTGGCAAAGTCTAGCAAAACAGAACTTAGAAAACTAAAATAAGGGACTGAGAGTAAAAAAAGGGAACTGCTAGAGGTCTTGAATTGCAAGCTGAACTCTACATTCAAATCAAAGCCAGACGCTGAACAAACATTCATAACACACTGGTGGTAAACACCAAGGAAACGAGTCTCTATATTTGACTGTTTCACATTATATTCTTTTAATAATTCTTCTAATTCACTATCCATAGAAAAAACAACAGATGCCTTTCTTAGCCAATTTCTGGATACCTAATCCAGACCAAATGGGTTCTAGATAGCCAAGTGGCCATCAGTTAAACATATTCTGTGTTTTCCCTCATTGTGTTAACTGTAACTTTTTTAAGATGCTCAGTTCACAGAACTGATTGCTTTAAAAATGTAAGACACAAAGAGCCTGACCAGCCCCACATTACAGACGGATGGATACCATGCTGGGGATGAGGTCTTGATGGCTGATTCTCTCCTAGTGCCTCAAGTTCACAATGCTGGCAAAAAGCAGATAGAGGTTTACAGCCCACCAGATCCAACATAATTGTCTGGGAGCTCCCCATCCTGTGGCAAGATGCTCTTACAGATAGTCTTTGGACACTATCTCATAGTTTCATGTCCTTCTTACACTGTGGTGCCCAACTAGAAAAAAAAAAAACAACACCAGAAAATGCTGTGGCTGAATGAGCTAAGAATTATGCCCTGCTAATAAAGAGTGAGGAACCTATCCCTCTTTGAAGTACACTCAAATCCAAAGTCTGTGCAAGTTAAGATAAAACTCTTAGCCAGCAACAGGTACAGCGCTTACAATCAGTGAGTGGATCACCAGATAAATAAAACTTACATTCTCAATTGCCAGAAACACACCGTTGTGTGGCTGTTGTTCATATTATATGCCTAACCTGTCTAGCCTCCCCTCTTATCACCGTATTTTCTTACACATTTCTGGTCCCTTGTGTATGACACATCCCTGCACTTATGAGTACAGGATCCTCACTTGCGTCAAAACACCACTTGCACAAGCGATACTAATGAACTGTGACTTTCTCCTCACTCAAATCATCGTTTTTTCTAAAACTGTACGTACAGAACGATTGTGATTTGAACATTTATCTTATGTTTGTTCAGTAAGGGCTCTCTAATCCTAAAGAATTAGAGTGAAATCACGAGGGGGTGACTGGCAAGCTTCGCCTGCTGGCTGGTGGGCTGCTAGCATTTTTAGACAGAAGGTGCTGAAAGCAGGCTGTCTACAAGACTGATTGATACTTTCATGTTTTGGTTAACAAAATACTTGTGGTAGAAGCAGTCCTGGGTGAGCTGGGCGAGTCGATAAGATATGTGCAGGCTTCAAGGAGGGCAGCGGTGCTTATGTAGTGTGAGTGTACAACATAACGTGCAGGGGCATACATGAATAATAGCTACAACTCATAAACGAGAAAAGGACAACACAGGGGGAGATTTCTTGGTCCCTCTTTGCCAGAGCTCGGCGCCCCCGAGCCCTCACAGGGACAGGGGTCGGCCGCCACCGCCTCGCCTCAGCGCAACGAGCCCCCTGGGCGCCAAGACCCGAACGGCCCCGAGTGGAGCCGAACAGACCCGATCGGACCCGAGCCCAGCCGAGCCGAGCCGGACGGACCCGAACAGACCCGAGCCCAGCCGAGCCGAGCCGAACGCGGCCGAGTGGACCCGAACGGAGCCGAACGGAGCCGAACGGCCCCGAGCGGAGCCGAACGCAGCCGAACCAACCGCTCCCCCCCCCCCCCCCCCGGGGTCCCGTCCGCCCCGTACCTTCACGGCCACTTCCGGGGCCGAGTCGACGGGCAGCGCCGGGGGCGCGGCGGGCGGCGGGCGGAGGTGCAGCACGGCGTCGCGGCTGGCCAGCACGGCGGCGGGCCGGGGGTCGGCCTCGGGTTCGGGCTCCGAGTCCGGCTCCGAGTCGGAGCCGCCGTAGGAGGCGAGCGCGGCGATAGCCGCCGACATCTTGGCGCGGGGGTTGACGGGACGGGCAGGTCCTGGCAGCCGCGAGGCTCTCGCCGTGGGGCTCTCTTCGCGGGGTGAGCGGGGCGGGGCTGCGCGGCTGGAGGCAGCTGATTAAATCCCTGAATGCATTTTAAGGAATAAAGCGTGGGGTCCTGTGGGTTCTGCGGGCGCTCGAGGCGGGCTTCGCCTCCTTCTGTCGTTGGTGGCGTTTAACCTTCCAGGACCGCCGCGCGGGACTACAAACCCCAGCATGCCCCGCGGCGCCCCTTCCTTGCGATTGGCCGCCAGCGAGCCGGCTTCGTTACTTCACAATAGCGGGCCCCGCCTCCCTGTGGTGGGAGGGGCACAGAGAGAGAGAGAGAGAAGGGGCCGGACCGTACCACCTGCCCCCCGCGGGGGGGGGGGGGGGAGTGGAGCGGGGGTGTCCGTGCGAGCGGCTCCGCCCCCCGGCTCTGGCCCCTCCCCCCCCGCCCTCCCGCACCCGGTGCCCGCGCCCATTGTGCAGCCTCCGCGCCCCCGCCCCTCGGCGTGCGCCCGGGCTCCGCGCGCGCGGGGAATGGCGGCGGCGGCGGCCGTTTGAAGCCCCAACGGCTGCGGGAGGGGCGCGAGCCGGTAAGCGCCGTCAGTGGCGGGCGGAGGGGCGGCGGGAGCAGGGGGGCGCCGCCTCGCCTCGCCTCGCCTCGCCCTTTGTGTGAGGGCTCCGGGGGGCCGGGGGCGCCC
The DNA here is from genome assembly GCF_964035555.1 of Netta rufina. NCBI lineage: Eukaryota > Metazoa > Chordata > Aves > Anseriformes > Anatidae > Netta > Netta rufina. Next base: position 73,505,669 of record NC_140125.1, on the reverse strand, counting down.
GCGGCTCAGCCTTTGTGCCCCAAAGGGTGGGCAGGGGGCGGCTCGGTCGCCCTGCAGCCGGCGGGGAGCGCCTGGGGCTGCCCGTGGGGGGGTCCCCGGCAGCCGCGGGGCTGGGGCTGGGGGCTGCGCGGCCGGGGGGACACGCGTGGAGCCGCCGAGAGCGGGGGTGGTCGGGGTAAAGCGGTAAAATAAAGCGGCGATTCCGCCTCTCTTCGCCTTCCGATAACGCCTGAGCGCTTGGCGGCTGGCGAATGGGCGCCTGTGGGCTCAGGGGGGGCTCGCTCCGCACCTCACAGCCCGGCGGCGGCTCACGCAGCCTGTTAAAAAAAGTCCTCTCCGTGATTAATTAACGCTGCCTCCTGCAAATGTGCCGGGCGAGGATGCTCTGAACGAAGCCAGCCCGCAACGGCAGGTGGGAGGACTCGGGGTACCTGCCTTCGCTTGCATCCCAGCTCTCCCCCTTCTGTTTCTCCTCGCTTTGCCTCCTTTCTTTCAGTTTAATCCAAAATAAAATGAAAACGTCCTGCTTTCCATTACGTTCTTCCAGTTAAAAAGGGCTCTTTGGCACTTGCTTGTCTCTACGCACCGTGGTGGACCTACCAAGTGCCACCAAGCCTTCCTTCCTCCCCTAGGTAAAACAGGAATAAGTATTTAAAAATATTTCCTTGAGCAACAGAAAAAACATCTTTACCTTTTTTTTTTTTTTTTTTTCTTTTTTTCATCTGATAGATGACCGTAAGCCTTAATGGATTCCCCCCCCCTCCCTCTTTGAAACATTTATGGGCTCGTGCTTTTGTGAATCACCCAGCATCTAGGAAGGTCTCGCTGCAGCCTTGCCTTCAGTGGGAACGCTCGGCGCATCTCAATTTCACAAACTTCCAGTTTTCTTAGGCAATTATCTTTGAGACCTCTCCCCTTCTGTCAAACTTGATGGAATTCAGCCAGCCGGCTTCCAGGCTCTGTGGAGCACATGGGAGCCCCTAGCCCTCACCAACGCTTCCTGCGTCAGACTCGTTTCCTTAAAAAAGCCAGGGTAAAGTATATTACATCTTAACTCAATATGTCACAATTTTTCCTTCACATCGGTCCTTTCTTCCCTATAGTAGATAAAAAAAAAAAAAATCATCTGTTTCTCAGTCTTTTTAATATGTTTTGTCCTACTTTCTTTTCCCTTTCCTTGCTTTTTCATAGCGCCTTTTCCATGATGGATGTGTTTTATCTCATACCCTGTGTTTTCTGCTGGCGTTTCTTCCCCACAGAAGATGCTGCCTGTAATCCTGCTTGTGCTATTTTTTTCTATCTATATTTTTTTTAACACTCTTAAAATGCTGTCAGCCCACTTGCATATACGCTTGCTTCTCATCCACCAAGATGTAGGTCTGCAGTTTGGGGGAAAAAATCCCAACGCCATGCCAGATACTTATCAGACAGAGGATTGAACTAAAGTATGAGGCTCTGTTGTCCAAGGGAAATACAGTTTGAAAGAAAACAAGGCTTTTTGCCTCTGTTCCTATGCTTTTTGACTGCCAAGAAGAGCCATGATGGAAGTCTTATCGGGTTCCTATTCCTACATTCTTACTGGGGCTTTCTGTAACCTCCTGCTGGCACATCTGAGGTATCTTAATGTACTTCATTTAATTCTACCCCTAGGAAAGCAAAGCGCCCTTTATAAGTCATGCTCTGCTTTTTCTGCCACCTTGGAGCCTCTGACTGCTGCAAGGGTGACAATACCTCCGTTCCCGGTTTTGTTTTTTTGGACTGTGGCCCGGATCCTCAGCGATACCAAGGCGCCAGATTGCAATAGGAGTTGTGTGTTCCAGTACATCTGTGAATCAGTCTCTTAAGTTTTTGGGGAGGGATCTCGAGGTCGTCTGACACAGATTACAGGCTATAAATTTCGTGTTTACAAGACATGGTTTCAAAGAAAAAAAAAAAGAAGATGCAAGATAGGACTGGAAAACAGAACAGCTTAGATTGTCGTACTTATTTCAAATGACTTTGCAAACCAAAAATTTCCTTGCAGAGCCTCCTCCGTAGAGGTTGGAAGCGTGCTGTGTAGTGCTTACACAGCGCCGTGTCCTGCATCTTATAACTCAGGCTGAACAAAGAATGTCTCCAAGAGGCAGCAAGACATTAATTGTAGGCTTCCAGGAAAATAAACTATTGAGCACCATTAGAAATTCTCGTATCTTTGGCATTAGATTTCTTAATCTGTTGAAATGTGTTTTTTTAATCGGTTAAAACACAGAAAATGTCATCAAAAGTGTATACATTTCTAAAAATATTTCTGTTAATTGAGGTGCTTTGGGGGTGGAAGCTGAATTAAATCCTAGCTTAGTTACCCTAGGATGTTGTGTGTTTAAGGTAATTTATTATACCAGAGAACTACAGAATAACAAACGCAGTTACATTTTAACTAAATACTTAATAAGGTATTTAGCAGAAATGATGGATAGTTTTCAATGAGTTTCTATCTGGCCATTGATTGACTTTTTAATTAGGTGCTGTGGTTGCGCCATGAATTTTAGTCTTCAGACAGCAGGCTCCATGCAGAACTAGGTTATTAGGAATGCCAAAACCATCTGAAGCTTAAAACCTATTAGGAAACAGAAATCAGTTCTACATCCAGGTGGGTTTTCTTGGCATCCGATAAAAGGCATTAATTCTGTTGATGCACTTTATATAGTTAGGGCATTTGTACTGTTCCCCCCCCCCCACATTTTGGTACGCTGTGTGGCAAGCTGCATTTATGTACTGGGAATATTAATAAAGTCTCTGTTCACTTTCTGGCTCTTGTTCTCACAGATTTGGAAAACCTCAACATGCTTGGTTGGGAGAACCAAATTAGGAGATGGTAGAAATCAGTCAGTAGATTTTGAAGCTACCGAAGGGCAGCTTCCAAGAAAATTCTGCAAGTGAGCTCTTAAATCTGCAAATTGTTGGGAGCTCTGAAAGCAAAACCGTTGCACACCTGATTCTTTTCCCTTACAGCTGCAAATACCTGTAGATGGGGGGGGAGGGGGCAAAAAGGACTGGTGGCAGGCTCAGCAGTGCTAACTGGTATTGCTAACGTAGTCACAGCTGCTGCTGCAGAGACACGTGCGCCTCACTGATCTACTAGGGGTTTTGTTTGCCGTAATGGCATAGCAGATGCTGTTCCAGTTTAGTTTTATTATCATTCTCGCATACGTATTAGGATTTTAAAGGTGTATGTGAAGGTTCCTCACGCCTGGCTATTAAATAAAGAAGGTGAGAAGTGAAATTCTTGTCCTGAGTCACCGTCTCTGAAATGAAATAACAGAAATAAATGTTAACTTCTAGGAGGCTTCAGGTTGTTTCTTAAACCAGGAGCTGTTTAGTATTTGCTGTTGATCATCTGTAGAAGTTGGATTACAAAGTGGCAACGTATGCTGAGGGTTTAAAATTGTTTAACCAAATTCAGAAATAGTGGAAGGGTCATCGGAGAAGTCTCAGTAAGCTGGGTGAAAGGACAGAGTGCTAACAGGTAAAACAATTTTGGTATGTGCAAAACTGTTTTGGAGGCAGAAACCATTCATGTTGACAGTATTAATGTAAGGAGAAAATTTGGACATCATTGCAGATTGCCGAGGTATCCGAGTCCCCAGTTTATAGCTGCAATCAGAAGCAGGGAAAAAGCATTGAGAAGGAAGCGTCATTCTGTACAAATTCCGTAATTCATTTCTGCTATTCAAAGTGTGTTATTACCCATCACTTGGTTTTGAAAAAAAAATAAAATCACGGGATTGTGGAGAGTTTGATGTGAAGGATATGGCAGAGTTTTTCGAGGGATCGAAAAGATTGGAATTATTTATCTCAGGAAATGAAAAGCAGATGAAACAAGTGAGGGGTGGAAAGCTATAAAATAGATATGAAGTTATGCTGTCCAACAGCTGATGTGAGAGAAAAAAAAAAGCTGCATTCAGAAAATTACAATTTATTGAATTTATACCTTTTTACAAGGAGAGGGGAACTTAAATTTTCCCTGCTTCCACGCAATGTACAAGCATTTGTTTCCGTATAGGTATCTATCTGTCACCCAGTGTTAGACTAATGCTCTTAAATACACAGAAGCAGCTTGACATCCTTGCTTTATTTGCTTCAAACCAGTAGTTTGAACTTTGCTTTTCCCCATCAGAGATGGCTGCTCAAATAAATGAATATTCAGTGGAGGAAGGTATTCTCAGTCTTCTGTATCCAAAATGAATTTTGTCATTTCTGGGCTTTGGAGTCATTGTCTGACTGCTTGATGTAATGAAATGTTTTACGCATAATGAAACAGTTCCAATCAGTGGCATGAGGAGAGAAATCCTTAAATCAATACGTTGACTGTGGAACTGACTTGTTGCATGGGGACGGCCAGCTTGAACACAAACCATGGATGAAAACTGATGTTTGAAGGGAAACTCTCTTAGGTCGATCCAGCAAGCTCAAAGAACATTGAAGGCAAACGGCAAAGGAGCACAAAGGTCCTTTTGTGAGGGTATTCTTTCATGTTAACTCTTTTATTTAGCGTCAGCACTGCAAAATAGGTGGACAGGTTATTGAAAATGGGAAGAGTGATTGATACTGGGTTACTTTTACTGGTAGCTCTCATGGTAAATGGTGTGTTACAGCAGCTTGTCTAGCAGCACCAGGTTGCCACCTCCAAAGTAATACCTATGGACGAGCCAAAATCATGATTGTCAACAATATTTCTGCAGTGTGATACTGTTCATATTTTGAGTGTCCGTAATCTTTTTAATTCGTGGCCTTTCATGATGTTGACGTGGGTTCAGCCAGGTTGCTGCCAGATCAGCTGTACCAGACAAGCAGTGTTGCTACCGAAGAGCCACGGTTTTCTGCAAGAGATTCTCATCATCAGACAGAACAGCACCCTCTGCAGTCAGTCCGGCATAGACCTTCGAGAAATTCTGAGCACTTTTTAGGAAAATGACAAGTAATTTATAATTTGATAGTGTGTGTGAACTTAAGATACGTAGTTCAAGCAGCTTTTGTAAAAATGGCACGCAGACTCAGCTGTTCAGTAAAGAGGAAATGCTTAACTTGTTAAATCTTGTTCAGCCACTAGCCGTTGAGTATGTGTGCAGAAATGCTTAGAGAGGTCTTTTACACTCAGCTGCTTCTGACTTTTTGTTGATATCGAAGGAGAAGGCTGTGACTAAGAACAAAAACTAACAAAAATACAAGCTGAGTTTGCCCTGAGTTTGATCCTGCTTTGATGGGGGGTGGTGAAGGGTGGACTGGAGGATCTCCACGAGTCCCTTTGACCCCAAAAGTTCTATGATTCTATGATCTTCACAGCAAGAGAAAAAATACCAGAAGAGTAATTGAGGAGAAGTATGAGGTAGTCTAGATGGCCATACAGGTGGTAATAAATGAGTCTGGTGTTGCAGCCTGAGCTGAATTTGCTCTTGTGAAAATGCATCAAAAATGATACTGCAAGTATTAGGCCAAGCTGCAGCAGCAGAATGACATTATCTGCAGAATTAGCTGATGTTATTCCATGGTCTTGTATGTTCAGGGGTGTCTGTTGCTCTCTGGAAACTTGAAATGTGGTTACTCGGTTGAAACAATGCTGTCTACATTTCCAAGCAAGACAATGGAAGGTGTTCTGCGGTTCTAGCTAGCCTGAGTGGTCTATTTAAAGCAATAAATAAATCTGAGTTTTAAGGGAGTTAACAGTTTTCTTTTTCCATGGGAATGAACTTCCAGGAAATCTACCTTCTTGATAGGGGAAGAGGTTCTGTGCAGTTCAGTCCCAAAAGTGCGTACGTTCTGCTGGCTAGGATGTTTCCAGTAACAGAAGTTAGACACGGGATTATCTGTGGCTAGCCTGTCTAGCTGTATTTTTATCCACTCTACTCCTCACTCTTAAAAAGGTTTTATTTGTTTGCCTAGGAAAGGAGCACAAAGTTTATTAGCAGAGAGATTTCTGCTGTCTTTTTTTTTTTCTTGTTGGAGGACAGCTGGAGCTCTCTTCCATACCTGAGGCTACTTTGCAGATGAAAACATCTTTTAATTCCAGGATGATGAATGTGTATGTCTTTAAGCTCCGGACAGGTTTGGGTTCCTTCTGTACAGTTATCTCTGCAATCTACTGGGAAGTTAAGAGTGGGGCTTCACTACATAACTCTTTATGAGTGCTGGCAGCATTTATGAAAAATGATAGCGGCAATGTTAGGTTGAAGGAGAAAAGGAGGTCTTATTACTCCTTACCTGCTGCCTTATATACCAAACTCTCTACTGCAATTGAGATAAATGTTCTTAACATCTACTTGATTTGATAGATTCTCGCAGCACTAATATTTTACAGGTGGTTTTCTGGTGAGCCTTAGGGTTCCTCACAAATTTACTCCATGCTTATTCACTGGAGATCTGATCAATTACCAAAACGTTACTCTGTTGGAGCTTGTGGACCACCTTTTTTAGCATCTGTGGAGTTGTTTAATATTGCATAGCATGCTATACTTGGAACAGCTTTCTTGTGGTGGATCAGTTAATGCTGAACTTGACAGCAGTTGAAGTTGCTCTCTTACTAGACTGTAGAGTATTTTGGTAGGAAAAAAGCAACTTAATAATTAGCATCATCCTGAAGTGATATTTATTAAGAGGCTTCAGGTGGAATAATCTCTTGATAGAGAAAACTTTTTGCTTTGAATACTTTCAGACTCTTGCCCTGTCACATTAAATAGTCCCTTAATCTTATCTTCCCACTGTTTGTGGGAATGCATTGAAAATCAAAGCCATTTGGGTGCAGACATGATCCAAACAGGTCATCTTCTGTATCTGAGCATTTTCAGAAATGCAAGCTCTTTCCTAGCTCAGTGCTTGCCATATGGGGCACTGGTAACCAAAGCTGATTTTTAAGCTTGTCTGTGGCACCCAGTCCTTTTTACGTGGCAGGAAGGAAGTGTTTCAGTTTTCGACAATCCCAAACCATATGCTTGTTGTAGGTGTTCCAGTCCATTCGTGGTTAGAGTGAGCTCCTTTACTCATAGTTACTCATTTTGCCTTTGAAACCTTCTGTATCAGTAGAGAAAGGATATTTTATAAAAAAAGATTAACTTTTTTTAAGCACGTGGATAAGGACGTGATTTTAAAGTGGAAGCAACTAGAAAAGAAAACCATAAAAGCTCTGTGATGCAGTCTAAAAACATATTCGATGTTAATATACAGTTCTGGCTGTTGGTCGCTTTTTATTCTGAAGCATCTTAGCTAGAGAGAACTAAGCTCTGCTTGATGCAAGCTTCTGGGAGGCTGAGAAAGATCTTGGACAGATTCTTCTCTACCTCCTTTTATCCCTCCTTTTTCAGGAATTTGTAAGCTCACGGTGTACCGCTTTCAGAACATGCACTGCAAGAGTTTTTAATCTTGGTTTCACTCCTTCCTCAAAAGTCTGCCTTGTAACATTACGCTTTTCCTATGTGTTTTTTTTTTTTTTTTTCTGACTTGCAACTTGCCCGTACACCATTTTTACAGGATAGCATTTATATTAATTTTCAAAACGTTAATGGCCGTTTAAATCCCAAGACATGTCTCTTTGCCTTATTTTTAGCGTACTCAGCTAGCTCTAAGCTTGAGTTGCAGACGAATTGATAGATGGTTTTGATTTCATGTTGAAACATGAGGAACCCTCTGGACATTGTTGAAAGGACTCTGGAGAAGCCTGATTCACCTGTACTTGGGAACAGTACTTTAATTCAAAAGCAACACTTTAGAAAAATATATTTTGTCTGGACCTTTTTTCTGTAAGACTGTTGTAATGTTGAAATATCTGGAGTCTTACAGAAAGAAAATGCATGTCCAGCACACAGTTATAACCCTTTAGAAAGTTCAGACGTTCTGGGGTGCAGAAAACAGGTAAATAGCACATTTGAGTATGATAATAATCATATTGTTGATCAGAGGATTGGCTTTGTTTTGATTATTTTTTGTTTGTTTTGTTTTTAACCTAATGAAAATTCAAAACTGCTACGTGGTGTGGTCCTGCCGTAGTGAACGTGTTAATTTTTGTTAGGATTCTGCAAACTTTTGAGATAAGATTTAACATGTCACATGCAGATCTATTTAAAAAGTATACCACTGTAACTTAATTTCTAGATCTAATTGAACAAGAGAATGCTAATTACTGATATGTAATCAAGTTCTTTTTGTTACAAATGCTGTGGGCTTTTACATAGATGTAATTACAATCTAGTGCTTCAGTTCACTTGTTATCCAATGTTAGTGAAAGTTTGCTAGTAAAAAATTAAGTTTGGGGTAGTTCTTGCATATTTAGAAAGGGAAATAATTGTAATACTGGTTTTGATTTGTACAGCTGTTAGGATTTTTTTGAAATATATCCTGTAATTAATGGATAATGTAGAGGAGAAATTTGTCTGTCTGTTAAAGGTAGTTACAGTATGAATTGGGCAGCTGGGTGAATGTTTGACTCTGGTCTAACGTCACTACTAGCTGAAACTTAGTATTTTCAGTGGTCGTGTTTGGGTATTGTAAAGACCATCATCTGAACTAACGTTAATTACAACCTCAGAGAAGCAGGGAGTAAATGGGTCTAGATGTATACTCATTTCTTATACAATGTTGTTTAGGTCATCTATAAACCATCTGTGTGTTCTAAGCTTCCTATTTCAAAAGCACAAAATTGAGTCATACCCTTGCTAGGTCTTGAGTATCATTTTTTCCTGAAACTGCATTTATTTTTAGCATACCAAGCTTATTATGGAAGTGTATTTTGAAGGATATCAGCGTTAAAACCTACTTAGAAAAGAATGGGCTTCTAACAATTCTCCCTCTACATACACTATGATTTCTTCTTCAATTTCCATCTGTCAGTGATGTGGCGAGCCATCTTTGTTAACAAAATCAGATCAGGGTACAGGACTCCTGCTTAATCATTTTGGGATGCTGCTTCTGGACAAAAGGAGGCCACTTCCAGGCTTCCTTAAAGATCCAAAAGCTAGTGTCCAAAATCTCAGGAGAATTGGGTGTTAATCTGCTTTAGCCTGTCTCTGTAACTTGCCAGTGTATTCATCTAGGAATACGTGTTAGAGGTAATAATGTTTCTGTGGCTTAGATGCATGTTCTTTGGTACATACATGCCATTCGTGGTATGGAGCCTGGAGAGCTGAGTTACATAATTCAGTTAACTCGTGGTTAAGGAGGGAAATGATCTGGCCCTGCCACCATCTCTGATGTGGCAACAAACAGATAATCTGGTACGTATTACATAGAAAAATCATTCGTGGGAAGTTGAGAGAAATTCATGTACCGACTCCTTAGTACAACCAGCAATAACTGGGTGATGCTTTACTTGTCAGTAAATAGCTAGGAAGCTTCCCTTACTAGGTATGAAAATGTAAAGCTCAGGAAGTTTAGAATTTATTCTTCCATTTAGTAGCTATAATTTACCAAATGTGATTAGAAAACAATTGTTTTGCGGTCCTGTTTAATACTCAGTGTGTTTCAGTCCCTCTGCTGCAGCTTGGGTTTTGTCAGGGAGTTGCAGAGTGAAATTAATGCCCGTCCCCTTGGCCAAAGCTTTTAGGTACTTTCTCTTCTCTTTGTGTAACACGCATGAAAATGAGGGGAGATGGCAAGTGGTTTGGTGGTGTTTTAGTGCTAATCGAGATAAGGAGGTTTTCAGTATATGAGACCTTGGGGAAGAAAACTTCAGGGACCTTGTTTTCCAAGAAGAAAGTGATGGATTGCTAGTCTCTAGTCAGGGACCTGTACCTAGGTATGACTGGCACTGTACCTTACTGGTTTAAAAAGGTGCCAGCTGCTTGCTACTTCAGATTCTGGCTAAAAATTGTCAGGTAAATCACTGGTCCTTGGTATTCTGTCCTGTTTAGCATCTACCTACTTCTTTATTCTAACAAATAAAATGGAAATAACAGTGTCAAGCATCCTGAGAATGTCAATTTCTTCCGTATCTAGTCCTTGAGGATGTTGCCCGTGTTCTGAGTGTGTCATGGTTTTTTGTTTGCTTGTTTTGTCATTTTTTTTTTTTTTTTTGGTAGTAAGAGAGAATTTTAGACAGTTATTGAATGAAATACAGAAAGGCTCTCTGGAGGATGTATTGTGTGTCATTGAGTCATACAGTAATGCTTGGTCTTTTTCCGCTGTTGTGAATCTTGAATTGTTTTGTGGTCAGTGGAATAACTGTAAATGGAAGGTGAATAGTATTCTAATTTGTGTTTGCATATAGTCTATCAATATATTTTAACCCCTATACCTCTCCCCAGATGTAGGAGGTATGCTTTTGAGCTACCAGAAGGCCAAGGAAGAGGCTTCTGCTTCGAAGGAGACAGACCTAATATCAAAGATAGATAACCCTATCTCCCGGGCACGTTTTCTAGGAGAAAATAAGGACATTTCCTTCATTTAGTGAAGGAATGAACTGTGTACACAGGATGGGGCTGAGGCTACTGAGTTCGGTCTGTGTCCAACTGCCCAGGTAGATACAACCTAAATGTTGTGTTAGATCTAGGCTTTAACGGTGTGGTATCTAATGCAAAGCTGGTTGGTATCTTTTTAGTGTGTATGAGAATAAAGCTGCCTAGGCAGGACAGAAAAATTCTCTGTCAAATGAAAGGTGACACAGTTACATCTGTGTAAATGGAGTCATAGCGTGTCTTAGTGCATTTCTCAGCACAGCAAAGTATTTTTGCCATCTGAAAATAGACACCGATACTTTTTCCCCTCTCACAACATTTCTGTAGTGAGCGAAGCAAAGTTGTTAGATGCATTTTGGGTAATTTGAGTTTGTCTTACAGAATATTAGTAATCCTGAATGCTGTTTAGGGGCACAATAAAAATGAAGTTGAACAGTAACTGTAGTACCATGGCTTGGTAGGGAAATAAAAACTGTTAGAATGGGGAATCATGTTTCACGTGTGATTAAAAACTTGTCATTTCACCCAAACTCTAGTCTGAGAAACATTTTGTGTGTTCTTGGATGTGTGAGGCTTCAAGTTGCACCCTTTTGTTTTCAGTCTGTTAAATACAGTGCCTCCATAAGTGCTGATTTGCTCTCATTTTTTTTTTTATTTTTTCAGTGGAGCATGAATTTATGAAGGTGGTTTGTTTCTGGAGGCAACAGAAAAACTTAGAGCAGAAAATTCAGCGCCTCTCAGTGCTGCTCCTTCTTTTTCAGTGCCTTGATGTCCATAATCTTTTCTCCCTGAATCTGGTGGTGTGCTGCAAGCCTATGTTGCTGTAGGTTGCTTGTGAGAATATAAACTGAACCTTTACAGAAAGCAGCATTTCCAGTCTCTTTTCCTTGAAGCTCCCGACTGCAGTTTGAGAAACACTGACTTGGTTTGCACATTCCTGCTCTGTTGTACCTCTGTGCCTACCTCCAGAGACCAGAGGAGAGCGAGGAATGCAGGGAAGCGATGTGCTCCTGGTCTGCCCGTGGTGGAGAAAGAAAGAGAGGTACCTCAAGTTGCTCCTTTCCTGAAGGACAGTGATGTGCCTCCCTTAGAGGATGCACCAAACGCCTTTCTTCTCCTCACTTCAGAGCTTTGCCATCCTTCATCAGCCATGCCAGCCAAGGGTGCCCCAGATAATCAAGAGCCTGCTATGAACAGAGTCTTATCTGCAAGGAGTCACCCTGATGGTATGCTTCTGTCCAACATAAAAGCCCCTCACATTGACAGTTGCCCAGAGAAGCTGTGGATGCCCCATCCCTGGAGGTGCTCAAGGCCAGGCTGGATGGGGCTTTGGGCAGCCTGGGCTGGGGGGAGGTGGCCCTGCCCATGGCAGGGGGTTAGAGCTGGATGGGCTTTAAGGTCCCTTCCTGCAGTCACTTTAACCTCCTGCTGTGACACCTTTTTAATGGATATTCTGTAAAATTCATAAGTCACTCTGTGTCAGAACATTTTGAGCTTCAGGTATTACAAACTAACTGAAGCCAGCATCTCTGCACAGCTCTGCAATACATATCACTTCTCGGGGCAGTAGTTGCATTCATTTGCTCTTTAAACAAGTTCTAAAGCTCCGCTCTGATCTCAAGAGTGCAGTTTTCTTAATGGGATTTTTAGAAGGTGGCTATAAAAGAAAGACAATAGCTACTGTCAGAAGTATTAAGAAGTAGTGTGCAATGTGAACAGGCTACTTTAACTTGCTCCTGAATATAATTCTTCTAGATTCTGCCCAAAATAACTCCCCTCCAAACAGTAAAAATTGATTTAAGTTGACAGCATGTTTTAGCAGACACTGATGAAGTGTTGATTTCTGCTTTTAGAGGAAAAAAATAAGCAACACAATAACGTAAACTCTTCTTAGTGTAAGATGGTAGCAACAACTACTGTCCTTATTTCATTTGTCTTCTGATTTTTCCTCCTTTCACCGTTCTCCTCTCCTCATCACTTTTCCACCAAATTGCTGTATTTTACTTGCTGGGAAAGTACCCGGTGTGAGCAGCAGACAATAGCCGAAGTTGCGGAGTAAATCGCTGTTGACAGTTCTTGCCTTTTCACTGCTCGGTAAGTGAACTTGGAAGGAAAATGCTCCGTTCTCTTCTGGTGGTGGAGGCAAGTCCTCCGTGCGTGGTGAAGCAGAATGCCAGGCTCGTTTCAATGTGCAGATCTCGTGCACGTGGCCAGGCGAGTCGGCGTATTGCAATTACCAACTTGCCGCAGGTGTCAAGCTCTGCTTATTTACATTGGCAGGTCACTTGGACGTGAGCGTGTGGAAGAAGGCTTAATCATTTTAACAGACTATATAACAAGTCGTATAGTTTCCAGAGGGACCTGGACAGGCTAGTAATTTGCAGCAAGATCAAGAGGGTAGCAAAGGAATCATGTTTTGTCTAGTAAATTCTTGAATGCAGAGATAATAAAGAAGTAATTTTATTTGAAATAGTATAACTTAAATATATAGAGATAGGAAGAGAGTAAATTTTACTGAAGGAATTTTGAATTCCTTATGCTATTTATTCTTATTTTTGTTTATTTTTATTATATTTTGTTTACTTATGCTTGTACTTTTTATATTATGCTGTGTAAAGCTTGCTCAGGAGAGAAATTAACTAAGGGCATTTGTGTATACCTAGGGCTTGAGGAAATACCTTTCTAAACAAAATGACAGTAACTTTTAAACTTTGCTTGTATTTTCATTATAATTCTGTGCAGAATTACAACTGTATGTAGTGAGAACATAATAAAGCTATAATCCAGGATAGGGAGTGGATTTTTTATTGTATTTTATTTTTGCATTGTATTAAAGAAATAAGCACAAATTTAGAGAAACTTGTTATTTTACAAAGGAATGGATTTTATGAGTATGTACCTGCTCATACCTTCTGCCAATATATTGCAAGCAAAACAGGATTTTTAGAGCTTTTTTTTTTTTCTGTTCCATGCTTGAACAGTAGTGCTGCTGTAGGAATCTAATTGGGTTTCATCCTAGTATCATCTCAGAAGTAGAAGAAACAGATAAGTAGGACTGATGTTTAACAGGTGAAAAAGAGGATGTGGAGAAGTAGAGGAAATTACTAGCATGAACAGAGAAGAGTCGGAGTCATATGAGGCAGTTATGGTCTGGAAGAAGTTTTCAGGCTCCCAGGTGAGTCTTAAAATTCTGTCATCAGATTAGAGGAAACTTTGAATATTGTTGTTGTGTGCAATAATATTATTTCTGGGTATTGCTAAATCACCCCTGTATAACATATAATTTATGTGGGTATCACAGGAAACACATTTTCAAGTATTACAGCTTTTTGGAAGGAACTAGATTTGGCAAAGTAAAATATGCTCTTGAAAATCTGCTAAGATGGTGTACAAAATAAGCTCTTTACTCACATCTTTTAGCGTTACGTGTCGGCTGACATGTTCAGAGTAAAATGTTGTCTGTTGCTCAAAGTATTTGTGCACTTTACAAAGAATACATAATTCTTCCAGTCAATTGCAGCTTAATAGGTGCTTGCCAGTGTTGTTGTTTTTCTTTTCCCTTATTAGAAAATTTCAGAGTGGAAAATTAAACTCCAAACCTTCTTATTTTCCTTTTCTTTCCAGTTGCGGACTACAGCTCCAGCAGTTTTGACACGGGATGAAACACGTGGATTTCAGGGCCTCCTCGTGCTACCACAACCACTTAGCTTGCTAGCGTAGGTGGGCTGTGGGTGGGGGTGGAAAATGGGGATTTCAGAGTTCTTTTCTGAGCCTGGCTGTGACAGGTCTTTGGGAAGAAAGCAGATTACTGACTGCTAAAAATGGAGGAAAAAAAATAGAGGCAGATGAAAACTTGTAGATTTAAAAAGCAAAACAAACCCCACCATTTTCTCTTAACTTATCTATTTAAGTCTGTAATCCCCTTGATGTTGGTAGTAGCGTTCTCAAGGTGTTCTGCAATGATGTGTGGAATATTCATAGAGTGCTTTTATTACATAGATTGCTGTGCACTGGGAAGAGACAAAGTGAATAGGACAGTGGAGAGGGACTAAAGGCTAGATGGTGTACTAGGAGGAGGCATTGAATGTGGGAGCTGAAGGAGAGAAAAGAAAGATAAGTCTGGTGTATAGGAAAAGAGTTTTAAAAAAAGGAAAAGGTGAGGGAGTTCTGGAAGAAAGCTTCAACGTGCTGATATGTACAATTGAGAAGAAATAGAGGAAAGCAGTAAGGGAAAGGAAAATATAGTAAAAGTCCCATATACAAACATAATTGGGAGAAACTGTGATTGAAAATGAAAATGGAAGGAAGAAGTAAGCAGAGAAAGATAAGAAAAATATGCATGCAGAGGGTCAGAGTGCATATCCATCCTAAACTAGGGTGGTCATTTAAGAAAAGAAAAAACAGCTTAATTTAAACGATCTTATAAAAATATGAGGGGGAAAAAGAGGGATATGGGATACAAAACTAGGTTAAACTACAACTCAAGTTTAAAAATCCTCTGCAGATCTGAAAGGTGTGTAGGCATTGCTTCGAGCATCTTGATGTGCCATAATCATTTTGTTCACAGGAACACCTAGACAGACAGACCAATATCTTGTTAGCTATTGTCATTCATCCTATAGTCTTTGCAAATCAGTCAGGCTTTCATTTTGCCTTCTGGGAGATGCTCTTTTCCTTAAAGATAGCAACACGAGATTCCGCAGAGCCAGTTATTTAAGTGTGGGCATGAAGCTCCAGTGCCTTATGTTATGCTTGGCTGAAGAAGCTAACAATCTGCACAAGGCTTCAGCACTGTCTGGTTTTGAGAACATAAACTCTGAAGCTTCATGACTGGCTTAGGCTAATATGTTGCATACAGTTCACGCCTTGTTGATACTCTGAACTTGAGGCAGGAGCCTTGTATCTCTTCTACGTCTATATTCTAAAAGGAATAGATCTTATATGGATGAAATATATACATTTTTGAGTAAGTGAGTTTCAGAAATATGCTTGGAAGAACATAGGTTGTCAAGAAACTCTTGTGGTACCAATTTCATTAGGCAGCACCTGCTGATGGTTCTTGCATTCGCATCACACTGTAGTTGTATGGTCATGGGATAGACTGGATTGGGTACTCGTTCAAGGTCTTTGTATTTGCTGGATTACTTTTAATCGGGATTGATTTTCTGCTCTTCTTGTTTGTCACTTTTACCTTTATGGCAGGTGTAACAAGATGGAGGAAGAAACTGCAGGATTTCTGTCTGTGCTGCTGAAAAGTGGTTACCAAATTGTAGCCTAAATACTCGTTCTTGATCTATACAAAACTTTGCAAAGAATTCTCTTCAAATGTATTTCTGCACTTCTGAAATCATGGGAGCATTGCAACTGATTTCTATAAAATTAAGCTTCTTATGAAAACAAATGGACTGGGATTGTTAAAGGGCATTCCTGAGGTTTCTCTTTCAAGACACAGCTTTTTTTTCCTGTTCATTTTTTCATCACAGCTTGCTAAGTATTAAACGAGCAGAGTAGGAAAATCAGGCATCCGTGTAGGTTTGGAATTGGATGACTTTGCATATCGCTTGGACTTTTGTTAGAAATAATTAGCGTGAGTACTCCATGCAGTTGTAACATTCTCCCTAGAGTCAGACTATCTTATTCTTAAACTCAGATTTTTTATTCGGAAGAAAATAATTCTGGCAAATATGTTTTTCCAAGCTAGAAAGAGCCTATTCTGGGAATCCCTTAAATTAACTTCTTAATTGTAAGTGCAGCTTTATGGATGAGGAAGTTTTATTAATGGATATGAGGGAGTTTGGAATAAAACAGGCAGTAAGGGTGGCAGTTAAAATGAAATGAGACTTTATGCTGTCAGCTCCGTAAGGCAGTAGGAGGAGGTGGTTCTAAAACCAAACAAGCAGTTTGCATGCATAAGTTAGTTATTATCAGTAATCTGATGCAATGTCAGACAGACTGATTTAGTTGTTTATTTTTCCAGAAGAACAAAATACAAAGTTTATATTAAAAAGTTGAAGTGGGCAGGGGAGGTTTTTTTACATGACGTTCTTCTCACAAAGCAATCCTTTAATACGGCATCAGGACTGGTTTAGTCATATGCTTCAGGTGAAAGGATGCGTTTTGTTTTAGTGGTCATTCCAAGCTTCCTTCCCATTTCATTGTGTATTGAATACCGCTGTTTAAGGGGAGCTAGCCCTACAATTCCAAGATAATTATCATAGCAGCAGGAAAATTAGGCTCACTTTTCTTTATCTGCCTCCATCTGTGACCTGTTCCAGCCTTGCACCTTTTGAAGCTTCATCAGCCTTGCTGATGTGCGGGGCTAGTCTACCTCCATGGGCTTCTTACTGAGCCTCACTGGTTCAGATGACTCGTTCGTCAAGGTACTCAATGTCCTTTTTTTTTTACTGTTACTAAGTGAGCTTAGTTGTGTGATTGGATTTTGTTCATTTGTTTTACCATATCAAAACAACAGATGAGAGCTAGAGCCAACCACACCTACAATCTGGGTTATCCCAGGCTCTAAAGAAGGCTCGGGAATCAAGGATTCATTCAGCAAAGTGAAATACGGCCCTGAACCTCTCAAAGGCCGCATACCACCACCCCAGACCTCAGAGAAAGGCTTTTTAATTTTGTCTTTGACTTAGAAATTTGGCCTGTTATTCTAAGAGAAGAGGAGAATTTCTACTTTTTAATTTTTATCTTTATAACAATGAGAAGCTATTGCTACTGAACAGTTGTATGGCGGTGTGCCTGAAATTTTTTAGTAGCACTAGCAGCAGTCAGTTACTTGCACGGTATCAGCTTGTGCTGATGTTCAAGGTTGCCATCCCAGTAGATTGTCAATCTGTACTACGTGTGCTGAATCTGGTTTGTAGATGAATTAATACATCTGTTTTAGGGATGCAAATTCCAGCAGCTTTCACAGGGGCTGCTTGTACTCAAAGGACGAGAAAAAGGACAAATACTTGAAAAACAAGAGGACGGTCAGAATGTGAGTATCTGCAGTGAAACCTGCTGCACATCTATGTATTTCAAATACAATTATTGACATATTTTGATCAATACAGTTAATACTGGAGTTTTTTTTAGCATAAAGAAGTGAAATTAAGCCTCTTTCCTACCACAATTATATTTAAGTCTTTTCTTTTGAAGATATAATTAGAATAGGAATAAGGTCTGATATATTTGTGTGAAGGAATTCATTTTTGTTAATTTTTTGTTTTTTAAAAATGTAAAGGGGAAAAAAAACGTTTGTCTGGCAGCCTAATCTAGTAGGTTGTTTTCATACTGCGCTGAAATTAAAAGTATCCATCATAGTGATGTGAACAAATCAAGAAAATATTCCTCATAGAGCTGTCCTTACAGGCAAATGTTCATCTATCAATAACAGAGTGAATAGCTAATAATTTGAGTTGTGAGTTCACAGAAAGTTGGTATTAATGAGGCTGAGATGAAGAACACAACTATTCCTATGTGGAAAATAGATATTAAGGTGTACACAAATATAACTTTGCTGTGTTATTTAATTCTGATGGTTTTGTTACTGGTTTACCAATTAAGACTGCGGGATTAAGTCCTAAAATGCTTATATTCAGTAGGTAGGTGACAAACACTGGTAGTAGCAATGCAAGCCTCCTGCCTACACACCAGATGCTATTTCTTTCTTTAAATTCATACCTAGCATAGTTGCTTTAAGGATATGAAGGAAGCTGGGTGTTCCTTCTCTAAACTCAAGGGCTATTTCACACCTTTGGCAGCACTTTATTTTGTGTTTTAAATTGAAGGTGAGTGAATAAACATGATCTCTTTTTGCATTCTGAAAAACTGTATTTCTGAGCCTGTAGCACATACAAATTGGAAGACAGAGGCCTATTGTGATTTTTCTGCACTTCTACTTGAAATCTGCATTAAAATGTAGGTTTCAATTTGCTTTGGTACGATGGTATTATATTGAAGCTGAAGGGCTAGGAAGGGTGATGCTCCTGATTTCTGGGCAAGCAGCATTCTTGATCGATACCGAAGGTTCTTTTTTTCTCAGCTGGAAATGTAGTGTCCGCTTGTCTGAAGTCCTGGAACAGAGCAATGAGTTCCCAGTATGCTGCTAGATATCAAACAGAGAACCTCGGGTGGAGTTACTTACCCATCCTGTATTTGTCTTGCCTATTATTTTGCCACAAGCTGCCCAGTTTAGACAAAACCGTAATCCTTGTAGTTATCATGACAACCCAAACAATATTGACCATGGGAATAGACTGTAGGACACTGGGATGTCTGTACCTCCCCATTTCTACTGCAGGGCAAACAAATGTGTTTTTTTTTTTTTTTTCCTTTTTTTTTTTTGCTAACAAGTAGTATATCTGCTGAAGTGCAGGACTTTTCCTCAACACAATTGCTCAGTGACAAGAGCATTTTTATAACTGTATTTTCTCAGTCAGAAGAGCATTAGGAAGAATAATTCATTTAGATATACCAAATCATATTTAATTTGTTGCTTAGCAGCCAAAGCAAATTATGGAAATCTCAGAGACAGATCAAATACTGCTTTAGTAAAGGGATTTTTGATCAGTTAGTACACTGATGTTGTTTAATGTTCCACCGAAGTTCAGATTTGGGGGGTTGTCTTCTCCCAGTGACTCCATGTTCTCATTAGCCAAAATCGTTTTGAGGAAACCTGAAATGGCATCAAGAGAAAAACGAAAGTGAGTATTAAAAGGGGTGGGAGAAAGAAAAGAGGGGAAAAAAAGAAACAACTCTATGTTTTGAAATCTCATCAGATGAGCGCTTTAATTAGGTACACTGATGAGAAAATGTAACATATCCCTAGTCTGGATGTTTAGGGAATTCCCGTGATGCCAATTTAATTTGCAAGTTATTTCGCCATGGAAGTTCAAGTAGATGGAAAACACACTTAACTAATCTTTGTTATTTTGAAGGTACAGGTGATTCAGTTTCACACTGTGCATATTGAAAGTTTCGTCATTTGGTCTTAATTAATTTTACCGTGTATAGTTGGATACAAAGGGTAGTAATTACCATAGCAAAACCAAAGAAAAGCTCAGAGCACACACAATTCTTTCAATGATTTTCTGTCTCCAGCATTTTGTGCCTGAAGGAGTTACGAAGAAGCGGTGTTCAGGGGTTGGGGAAGTGGAACATAAAGTCTATTCAAAGATAGAAGTGCCTCCAGATTGATTCAGCAGTAAGATATGCACATAAATACACACAGAATAAAACAGAAAATATGCGGATATTTTAGCATACAGGTAAGCATTAGGGTGTATGTGAATACAGCCGAAAGCCTTAGGGTTGACTGAGGAGCGGACTGAAATGAGCAGAGGATTTTTCAGATGTGACTTGAATGCGAGACCATCTGAGGGGCTGGTAATATCTCTAAACAAATTGCAAAGCTCATGCCATGGAGATGCGCATAGGTTGGGATTATTTTTTTCTTTTTAACTCACTGTGAGTGAGTAGAGGGAATTCTGAAGATGAAAGCTTGAAATTGGGCAAGTTTTGAATATATGCTTTGTGGTTGCAAGCCTGTTGCCATCATGAATGATTCTCCATAGAAAATTAGAACCTTTTGGAAAGAAAAATCCTTTTGGTTAAATAGTTGGTGTACAATAACCTTGCTCATCTTGTTGCCCATCAGACAGGCTACAGGTTTTTTTTGCTTGTTGGTAAGGAGATACCAACCACAGGTGTGATTTTGACTTTGGTCTCCTCTAATTCCTCATGCTTTTTTTTTTTTTTTTTTTTTTTTTAAATCCTTTTGGTATAAAAATAGTGCTCCCTGCTCTTTTCCATTTCTCTTTCTGGTTTAAATGAATAATCGTTACATGTGGGCAGCATCACTTTGAAGGTGGCTTTTATTGCATAGGTAACCGCTGTAGCGAGATACTGGATATTTATGGAAGATAATTTAAACTGAGCAGAACATTTGTTACCCTAACATAGAGTAGGAAATGCATCCTTTTTGAAATAGGATGTAGAAAACGTTAACAATTTTTATCGCAGATACTAATTTTATGAAGGAAAAAAAACAACACAGTACAACAAGAAAGTTTAGTTTCTTCTTTATTATAAAATATTTCTGCTGTTCTTATGGTCTTCCACAAATTCCCTGTCTACGCAGCATCTTTTGTTTAAAGGCATTTATGTATGTCAAGTCATAATTAGATTTAGTTCCCATGCTTCTCACATGTTCTACTATCTGTTTTCTTTCATATTAGAAAGCTAAAAGCGTAAAGGATCTTTGTGGACTGCTTAAAATTTAACGCAGCGTGAGAAGCTTGGCAGAAGAGGCAAGTCCCCAGACTCCTTTTTACTCCAACCTCAAAACTATTTTTTCTCATTTTTTTGGCAGCCTGCATTTGTTTTCAAAACTTAATTTTAGACAGCCACAAACTTGTAGGTTACAGAACAATGCTGACTTAAACATCGTGTTTCTCAGAAGATACTTGGGGGCTAACATTGGAAATTGCCAACCCAGTTTAGTTGTAGTTGAGGCAAGGGGCTCCTACTGTGTGTTTTTTTTTGTTTGTTTGTTTTGACAGAACTACGTTCTGTTGTTACAGTCTACGTTTTCTATGCCAAAAAAAAAAAGGCTGGAAAGGATTCAGGGAGCATCACTTTGTGTCACTGATGAAATTCAAAGATAATGTTACAGGTCAACAGTGGGCACCTCACGGACCGTGTGTTTACCGTGAGAGGCCTTGAGGGAGGCAGCCTCCAAATTAGCAGTGAAATCATCAGGAGTGATGTGCAGAAGCACCAACTTGCTATTCAAGAGTTGAAAATGAGTAGGTGCAGATGATGTTGACTCCTGTTTTCAAGCCTGTGGTCGGGGCAGAGACCTGGGATTTGTGGGTTTATTTCACGCACCCGCTGATTATTTGAAACAAAGCCTTGTGAAGAATTGTTCTATCTTGGTTTACATGGAAATGCCTTTGAAATTGACATTACCTTGCAGGACTGGGCTGTTAATCCAGCAACTCTTACTACCAGCATCTCTTTCATCACTCTCATTTTCTTTCTTTCTGTATTTTTGAGATAGCAATATTCTCTCTAATTTCCAGAGGTGACTTCTACAAACATGTCCATATGGACGTATCACCTCTGTGAAACTATCTATAGCTGAATAAATTGATGAGGTGTTGTATTGTTTTATTTTGTTCATTTTCTGACCCATTTGAAGCTTTTTGGAACAAGAACCAGGCTACCTGTAAGTGCCAGATGAAAATTAGAGGATATGTACATTCTAAGAACAAGAGAGCTTTATGGTAGGTGTATGCAACAGAAGAATCACAGAAAGTTAAATCTGTTGACTCGATCTTATTTTAATCTTACTTTAGAAAATGCAGATAAAAGGCTTTTAACTGTTCTTGTTAACTACCTAAGCTTTTCCATGCTTCTTGTGAAAACTACTAAAAGCTCTATTATAGTGTTTCAAGGTTTTGTAATGACTAAAAATGCTGTAGTACAATTACGGGAAAAAAAGCACTTAATGTACTCATACTGCCTAATTTTCATAAATTAAAAAGATGAAAATTTCCAAAAACAATCTTTAATAGCATTTGATCAGTTGTTGTGTTACTGTTGGGCATAAACATTACTATAGGCGTAGTGAGCTTTGTGAAGATGAATATAAGAATCAAGTATATTTTAGTTTAACAAAGCACTTGGTGCTTGAACGTTTTATGCTCAGAAAGAAAATGGCTCCCAAATAACTTTAAAATCATTTTTTTGTTTTTTAAAAAAAAAAAAGAAGTGTATGTGTTTCTGCTATCTGTATTGTGTTTTTTTTTTTTTTTTTTTTTTTTTTTCCATTTCTTCTTGGGCAGTGAGGAGAATAGGGAGAGACATTGAGCACCTGCAGAGAAATGAACCGTACTCCTCAAACAAGAAGCTTTCTAGAAGCCTCCCTGCTTTTTCAACTCCCTTCAACTGAGCAAATGTTAATTTAAGAGCCTTATCTTTTCATCCATAACAAGGCCACTGAGGTATTCGGAGTCCACAGTGCTAGAGATTTTCAAGATTAAAGTCAGCATCTTTAACTGGGTCTGGGGAACACCTGATGGATTTTTAGGGAGAACAAAAGCTATTTTATGATGGTGTCTTAATAAAATTTAGGTAGAAACATACACAGCTTTATTAGTTGCTGTCTTGTGGCCTAGTGCTGACTACGTGTAAACAGAGGAAATGCCAGAGATTAACACATCTGTCCAGCAGTTTGGAGCAATTTATTGAAGGATAAATAATAGGGGATTAAGAAAAAAAAGAGATCATGTGATTCATTGATACATGTACAACTATTCCTAATCTGTTTTGAAACATACGGTATAAAGTAAATGGGTTATTTAATGTTGGTTATCATTTTCCTTTTATTAATCATTTGCATCATTATTTAATGGATGGAAAGAAGTCATAATCAGACAGCTTAGCCAAATGCTGATATAAATGGCACAGTGGAAGTTCTTAATATTTTATTTTTGTGTTTGCTGTGATTCATACAGAGTTGCATGTGTATGCTCCAGAAGTTCATGACAAAATGTTTCATGATATTAACAAAATTTACAAAACTAGAGGGTGGCTGGTAGACCGGGAAGTAGTGCTGCTGTTCAGAGGAACTTGGACAGTTTGAAGAAAGAGGCTGATGGAAACATCATAAACTTCCACAATGGGACATGCGAAATCCTACAGGTGGTGGGGATTAAGCCACGGGCACCGGTGTGTGCAGGTCCAGCGAGTCAAGGGAGGTGATCCTCCCTCAGCACTGGTAAGGCAAGCGTTGGGTCTAGTTGTGGGTTTCCCACAACAGAGGAGAAATGGACATGCTGGAGTAAGTCCAGTGAAAGGCCACAAAGATGATGAAGGGGTTGGTGCATCTTCTCATTGTAGTATGGGAAGTCGGTGAAGGGGCTGATGTTATTTAGCCTGGAAAAAAGAAGGCTCAGGGGGAATCCCACTGACACCAATGTGTGTAGAGAGGAGGAAGGAAAATGGAGCCAGGCCCTCCTCGGCAGTATCCAGCTAATGGACAAGAGGTGATGGGCACAAGTTGAAATAAAAACATTTAAACATAAGAAAAATCTTACTGGGCTTGGTCAAACACTGGAACAGTGTCCAGAGACAGTACGGAGTCTCCACCTTAGAGATACTCACAGCATGCTTGGACAAAGGCCCTGAGGAACCTGTTGTAGGTGACCCTGCTTGGAGCAGAGGACTGGTCTAGGTGATCTCTAGAGGTTCTTTCCAGCTGCATAGACTGTGATTTATTGACTAAAGTTCTTCTGACTTGATTTTCTACTGAACTGAGCTTTTACAACTTCATACGTGCTGACCTTTTTAAATCTCCTGGAAGTGTTCTAGGAGGACAGTGTAGCACTGAAATGGGTTGCTGAGCAAGACTGCAGTCTGTGTCCTTGCAGGCCTCTAGGCATTGATAAATTAAAGCCAAGGCTGCCCTGATTTAGTGCTGGCAATAATCCTCATTAGAGCAGGAGGTTGGTCTGGATGACCTCTAGATGTTCCTCTGACCAAACATCTCTGATTCTGTGTGAAGTTTAGAGCCATATGTAGATCAGGCTTGATTTTAGAAAGTGAGTGAGAATTCTTGCTAATCACTGTTAATAGGGTCAGTGTGATAATTCAATGCAAGCAATTTAACCTGCTGTATCTGTAGTTCTTTGAGAGCCTATCTTCACACATGCAGTGTCATTGCCTTCTGTCCCTTGTATTTGGAATGGCTACAGCTGAGGGTTCCTGTCACCATCATCTGTTGTACCTACAGGGATCGTAACACAGCCACAGTGCAGCAAAAGACATGCTTCTGGTTAAAAAGAATCCCAGCTCTACCTGTGTGTGGTGCTTGCAAATGAGCAATAAAAGGTCTGTGGTCAACACATACGAATAACTGTGCTTGTTTCTATATACACAACTGTTTCCTGTTCATGAAGTAGGTGGGAGTTTGTGCAACAAAAGTAGGTAACTTCTAATGTTCTTCTTCCTCCCCTCCCCAGAAATCACACGGAGAGATAAGGATAGTTTGCCTCTCTTGTTGATCCATTTTGATGACTCTGCAATAAATGAATTGTACTGAATTAACAAATCCTTTCATGCTAGCAGCTAACTAGCTTCTGTTTTAGCTATTGTCACATCAGCTATTAGATTATGATAAATCATCGTGCCTTTTCATACTTACGCTAGTTACAGGGCTTTGTACACTTGTTTTTAATGCTGATTATCAGCTAGAAGACTGCTGTCACTCTTCCCTGTATTTTCTCCTTGTACTTCTCTTTTAAGAAATGGGTGGGAGGTGGGGGAAGGAGGGAGGAATGAGGTATCACTGTAAACCATGTTGTAGCATGTCATCTTCTGGAATGGCAGGCTCTTTGAGGCTGTGTGCATGAGAGATGTTTTTGAAATTGACCTAAAACCATGCAGCCAATGAAGTTACGATTACTTCATTGAAAGATCTAGTTGTGCACGTACTGGCATGTAAGAAGAACCTTTACCTGTTCTTCTGTAATAAGCGTATCTCATGAGGATACATGGTTTTAAGGCAAAAGACTTAAAACATGTTTTTCATGTTTTACAGCTAATTATAGCTAACTGCCTAGTTTCAGACAAGGACTGGTTCTTAGTGGCTTGTTTGGAAACTTGAAAAGCAGTGTTTGTATGTGTTAGCAAGCGTTCCCCTGAAAATAGTAAATAGCTCTATCTGCCCATTTTATGCACTGGCAGTAGTTGTTAAAATATATGTGAAATATCAGAAGTTTTCTATAATTTGTCAGGTTATATAAGTTGCTTTTTTTAAACTTATTTGGAAAGACTTTAGTAGTCATCCATCTTTTCCTTTATTTCCACAAACAAAAAGGGTAACATAATGTATGTTTGAAGTACTTTCAGTAAATGGAACTTCAGGCAACTTATGTTGTGCACAAAGTTTCTTAAAGTTGTCAGATTAGTTTAAACAGATGCAGGAAAAAAAAAGTAAATATGAGTAGTTTAGAAAGTTGAGATGTGTGTGTGCTTATATAAAGTGTCACCAGTAAGAAAGCAACAGGTGTCTTAATAAATATAAAATCCCCCTTTCTTTTCCACTTTTTTTTTATTAGTTCTAATGTTGGCTGCCGAAGCTCAAAGAAGAGGTCACAGACCTAAGCCTCCTTTCTGTTCGTCTGGCTGAGTGAGGTAATGCATTCTCTTCACCCAGCAACGTGTAGCTTTGTGGTGGCTGGAAGAAGGAACAGTCAGAGGTCTAAGCTGCCAAAACAGAATTGAAATGCAGAGGAGACACAATTATTCAGCTAAATAAAAGTGAAGGAAATGAGATGACAGAAATAAAGATAAGGACAAAGGAAAACAAGACAATGTGATCTCAAGCAGATTTGTCATTTTCAGTTGTTGGATATAAATAAAATAAAATAAAATCCTCTTCCCTCCTTTTGTATTCTGTTGTTACAAAAATTCACTGATACATCTCATTTACCCACAGGTTATATAACTCCTTAAAAATGAAAAAAAATCCCCCAAACTGTTGGTAAAAACAATTGCAAATACACTCTCTCCTTTTTATCTCCTTTTGATAATGTCAAATAAAATACTTAGTTACTGGTTTGATGTCTTCTAGGGCTATAAAGTGAGGAAAGCTTTTTAAGTGTGCTTTAAAGCATAGTTTATGCTCTAGTAAAAAATGTTTCACTTTCATCTTCATAAATTATAGTATCTGAAGAGTCAGGAAATTGAATTAACTTTTAAGTCGATGTTTCTTGAGTTATTTTGAAAATCAGCAAATTAGTTGCATAATTGAAGACCCGAAGTGGGCAAAATTGCACTCACAAGGAAACTATTGTTCGGGTTGTACAAAGCTCTTCAGTTGAATTTACATGCAGTAGTAGAACTGGAAGGTAGAGAAGAGTATGACTTACATTTTGGAGCACAACAAAACATGAATAGTTGTTTGTAACTACTGCAGGTATGTATGTAATATGCAGGTACATTTTTGATCTTTTTTTTAAAAGAGGCACTAATATGGAAACTAAAAATTTTTATTATGCCTCTAGACTTGTATGGCTTAAGATTTTTAAGAGCTAATAACTTGATATGAAAGAACTGAAGTCCTGCATAGACCGAAGGCGAATGTTCTGATTCTGATTTATTTATTTATTTATTTTACTCAAAAAGCAGTAAAAACTTGTAGACTACCATGATGTTCAGCTTGAGTTATTTAATTCTAGTTGAATAGCTGGATTCTTAGTCGACTGAAAATCTTTAGGGAGGCATAATGAACATGCACTTTGTCTTTATATTCAGAGGGTTGGGTTTAGTATTGTTATTTTTTTTCATTGATTTTCAAAGTACCGTTCTTGAAGACTGCTAGAATAAAATTTTAAGGGAGAGATGAGCAGGTAGGAGCTACGTGTAGGAGGAATAGCAGTGTTTCAGTTTTGACCACTTGTGGAAAGCATGGCATGCTTCCATTTGATCTTGCTTCTGGTACTTTAATAAACTTAGACAAAGGAGTGTTCAGACTTACTAAGCAGCAATGGAGTAAAGAAGTGAGTGAGGATAGTCCATTAAGCAAAAAATAAAAGTCCACCTCCCCAAGTGTACAGTATTTTAGTGAAAACAACAGATTTCCGACTAAGCATGTGATGTAGTTATATATTCTGTCTATTCTGAGATTTTGAGTAGGTTATAGTGTTGTGCATAGAAGTGAGTAGTTGAAGAGATTACAATATTGATAGACTTCACAATTATGGGATTGTATCTCTGACTTTTATTTTTGTGAGGTAATTCTGTTAGATCTGAACAGCTTTTGCCTTAGTTTCAACAGAAAAGACTGGGATTTTTCATTTTGGAAAGAAGACATTTGAAAGATGAAGAAGGATAATGACAAGTTGTTTTTGGAGTAGGTTAGCATACAGTGTAATGAAACTATGACGCATAAGTTTTAAAACAAGAGTAGGTTTTCATGTAACTTAAGTTGTGGCATTAGTACTGATGTGTATGCCAACATACGATTTAATTAGGCTAGGAAAATGGCTAGATGGAAAAACAGTTAGGAAACACGAAAGTGGATACAACTAATGATTTAGGGAATACCTAATTTGCAAAATCATGCAAGGAAAATGTGTTATTGCTTTCACTGTTCTCAGAAGTCTTCTTTAGACATCCGTATGTAGCCACTCTCAGAAACACAATCAGTCCTGTGCTGGCTATTTTGAGTTGGTTTGACAGATCTTCTCTAAAACACATTAAAGTAATGGAAAGATAGATCCTGAATGATAGATAACTATCAAGAAAACATGTCTAAGAGGAATGAGATTAGCTTATTGGACTTTTTTTTTTTTTTTTTTTTTGAAAAATGTCTTGAGGCTTGTCATATTTGTGATAGAACACAGCAAAAATGCAAACTACTTTTCCTGATAATAATAAGTGAAAGAGGAAAATAGAACTAGTACTACCTACGTCTGTTGGAGGAACTCTGGGCCCCTAAAAATAATATTACTTCTTTTCCTTTTTGTAACCAAGACAAAGCCTGTTGTTATTAATGTCTAGTATTTACAAAATAAAGGTTCTTTCCATCTTGACCACAATATCAGTTCTTTTAAGATTGTTTCTATCTTTAATATATTTATATCTGTTTCATGTTTGGCCTCATTTTTAGGAATTATTTTGACTGAGTGGAACTACAAAAAGATTCTTTATAGGTCAGTTTGTAGGATTGGGACTTCCACAGGCTTTTGGGACAGGGACTTTATTCTCTTGTTTCTAAACTAGAGGCTTCCTTTCAGAAATTGTAGTAGAATATGAGGTTTTATTTTTAATATGACAATTGGGATCACATGCACTTCTTTCTTATTAAATAATAACTCAATTAGCTATCCGAAGTCTTCAGCACTGCTTTGCTAAGAGGAGAGTAGGAAGAAAGAGGAGACTAGGAAGAAAAAGGTAGGAAATCACCTACTAAGGAAATCACCTACTAATGTACCAACAGCAAAGTTTATCATTTATTTTCTGGAATACATAGGAAAAATATTTCCTATTTTTATGTTACATAATAAATGTACAGTTTTAAAAACTCCACTCGATAAAATAAAATACAATTATTTATTTTTTTTTAATGACAACTTTCATCGTGTTTTTTGTCTTAATGGAATTCAGTGGGTAACCTTGTCCTAGATCAGATTTGTCCGTGTTGTAACACAGAATAACTGCTAGGTCGTGATTTCAAAAAGGGTACAGGCAGCCTTCACATCTTTTATTCTTTATATGTTATCTCTATTTTTTCTAACTGAAAACTTTTAAAGGAGTAATTTTAACAGCATTTTTGTCTGCAGTTTAGTTCTGACTTTTTAAATATATATTATAGTTTTCCTTACCTTTTTTAAAATTATGAGAAAGACATTTTACATGCTCTTAATCTGGCTGTGTGGCATGGTCACAGTCATATAACACTGAGGACTCTATATACGTATTTATGATAGTTGTGGTGTGCATGTCGTTTTTCTGGTTTTGGTTAGCAGAATTGACATCCAGGCTATAAAACGTTCTGTGAGCCTGCTCTCCAGATTATGCCTGTAAATACTGGCATTCTAGAAAAAAAAAAAAAAAATCAGTGAAGCATGCACATCAGTGACAAAAGAGAATAATTGGGGTGCCACGTTAATGCTGGTGCCATCTACTTAAGGGAATAATTTTCAAAGGGAAGTAAATGTTGCTTTTCCTAAGCCTTTTCATTTCTGGAAGGCTTAGAAACAGTAGCGTTTCCTTTTCTTCACAAATTCTTATCTTTGCTTTCAAGATTAGGTAAATGCAACTCTGTTCTTTAGGGTTGGTTTGTAATGTTTTTTTATCTTGGTAATATCAGCCAAGGAGAGAATGAAATGGCTTTTTATAATTAGATATATTACGATCTATATGGAAGAACAGTACGGATCCTTTTTTGTTAGCTCCATCTGCCTGTAGTAAACTCATTAAGGTAGAGTGGCTGATTTTTCTGTAAGGGTTTTCAGAATCCATTTTAAAGTCCTGGTTTTCAAGCTATTTTGCTGTTGAGTATATCTCTGTGGGAGTGGAAACCGCTGTCTAAACTACAGCTCTGTGTTGGATTGTATACAGCTCTCAAGGACTGCACACAGCTCTTAAGAGCACATTCATGTACCATTATTTGGGATTCCCATTTCTAGAAGAGACTTCCACTGGAAAGAAGGAGGCAGGTTGAAGAGCACCTAGCAAAACCTACAGTGGTCTGAATAGTTTGTGTTGAAATAACCGTTATCATCCCTAGTTCACTAGGTACTTTGCTTTATTTTTGGTTTTCTTTGCTACAGAGGTGTGTGCCATTGTCCAGAATGTTGGTAAAATGCTTTCCAAATCCATACGTTGTCTAGGACTTTTCGTAATGTCTTGGTTAAGGCTTCTGAATTTGTCTGAACTAAAGATCAATTCACTTTTTGTTCACCATACAGCCATCCTGTATTCTCAGTTGTTTTTTTTTTTTTTTTTTTTTTTTTTTATAAATCTGACAAAATGCTGCCTCCATAGTCTTATGTGTTTGTGGAAGGAGCAGCACTGCGTCCTATGCTGTTGATTTTGTTAGCGGAAACTTCTTATCAGATGCAACTATCTATTCCTGTGTCATTAGTCTAATAGATACACAATGAATATTTAAGCCAGATTGGTTGAAATGTTTCTTCCATAGTGCTGCTTTCTCCCCTAATGCTGATTAAGGAGAAGATGCATTTTTAAAGTACTTGAAAAGAACTTTCACGTTTTTCAGGCAAGAGGATTAAGCCAGATTTATTTTCACAGGGTATGCACTTGCTTCTGCACAAGTCACAAATCAAAACCATTTTAATATTTTCTCTATGCTGTGGTCTGTGTTTTCTTTTTCAAACCCATTACTACCAAGAAATGGTGTTAATAGACTGATAGAAGTGAATGATAGAAGCTATTTTTACTTCCAAACAGTAAATTGGTTGCTTTGGCAGTCACCTGTAGGAAACCTCCTAATCACTAACAGAGCAGCACTTCGGGATGTAAAGGGATGAATAATCTGTGGGTTGCTTGCTTTTTTCTTTCTCTTCTCCTTCTCTTCGCCTTCTCTTCGCCTTCTCTTCGCCTTCTCTTCGCCTTCTCTTCGCCTTCTCTTCGCCTTCTCTTCGCCTTCTCTTCGCCTTCTCTTCGCCTTCTCTTCGCCTTCTCTTCCCCTTCTCTTCCCCTTCTCTTCCCCTTCTCTTCCCCTTCTCTTCCCCTTCTCTTCCCCTTCTCTTCCCCTTCTCTTCCCCTTCTCTTCCCCTTCTCTTCCCCTTCTCTTCCCCTTCTCTTCCCCTTCTCTTCCCCTTCTCTTCTCTTCTTCTTTTTTTTTTTTTTTAATAATTCAAATTTAGGAGGCTCTTGCATTTCGAAAAAGTATTTCAGACCAATCTTGTACCTTAAGGGCTTCAATTCACAAGCCCATTACTGTGTTATGACAGGAAGGCCATCTTTCATCTGATTTTGCCTATTGGGGTGTGCGTGTACACTTGCATCTCTGTGCTCCTATATATCCTGTGTGGCAGAACTGATGAATGCCCTGTGGTTGTAAAGGAGCAGGTTTTATACAATAACGTTATCCTGCAGTAATTTATTTTCCTAAGCCTTAAAAATTCCTTCATGGTGTAAATTTGCCTGTTGATAGTAAGCTCCATGTATTTCTCTCCACACAAAGGAAGGAGAAGGGAAGAAATCTTTTTATATGCAGCTGTACACGCAAATGTACAGCCTTGACTTAAAATAGAAGTAGTCACAGGAGCTGTCGGAAGCCCCGAAAGCATGTGATTTTGTTGAGGTATGCCTTACAGTGGGACAATCCACTATGGCAGGGGAGATTAGAGAATTAAGTATATTCAAAATAAATGGCACTTTCTAAAATTTTAGAGATTCTCTTTGATCACAGGTGTATAAAAATGTACATGGTCATCATCACGTGCTTAAAAAAGAGTATTCAGGAAAGCTTGGTGCTGAAGAAACACATGTATTGACATTTCTTGTCATCACTGCATTACACGCATACTTAATTATCCTGGCAAGTGACAGCTGGTTTCTGAGGTCCTAAATAGAGAAGTCTTTTATACTTTAAATGCTTCCTCAACTGGAAAACACCCCCTCTCCAGACAAAACATTAATTTTGAGGTCATTAATGTAGAGTAACAGCCATGTTGGGGAAAAATAACAGTGATTTGGATATCTCACCATCTATTTTTCCTAATGTTAATTAAACTCGCAGAGGTACAGATGGAGTTATCAGAAAGGCAGAGTTGTGTGAAGTGCACACACTTCAGAGCTGATGTGCAGAGCAAAGCCAAGCCGAGGAAACAAATCTCGTAATCTCATACTCTGCCTATGCACTGGCAAAGAATAGGAACAGGGAAGGCGTGCGTACGGCTCCTCTCCAAAACACCTTCCCATCTCTCAGTACTGCACGCTTTGCATGGGATTCAGATTTCCAAGGTCAAGGGAGTGATCTGAAAAAAAAAAAAAAATCCTACTTAACTGTCACCAGTGTCTAAGGTTTCGAGCAAAAGCTGTTGTAAACTTTCAGGTCTGTGCTGAGCCCAAGCCTGAGGGTGCAGGCGTCAGCACGTTGAGGTGTCTGAGTGCCAGCAAAGGCTGCTTGGAAACCACGGGGGGACGGTCTTGCTGCTCTCTCCTTTCAGGGCTGCAAACCAGAAGGGGTAAGCTGCACTTTGGATGCGCCTAGACAATCGGGAATTAAGGCCAAACCACTGCTCTTCTTTTCTTTGCCAGTTTTCAGAAAGAGGTGGTGTACCGACGCCCGTATCCCGGTGATTAAGGCATTCTTGAAAGTGAGACGGATGGATCTGAATAGATGGGGAGTTTCTGCTTAGTGAATCAGTGTTTCCCCTTAGTGCCTTAATGCCTGGGCAGCTGTGTGAGAAATGGGAAATAACATCGATTAATCCACTTGTCTGGATCCAGATACTGTGGCGGAAAAAATAAACGTGGGAGTGTTTGAAATGGTCTGAGGTGCTTGCTTCAAGTGTAGCTTAGGTAGATAAATCCATAAAAGAGGTAACGTTTCCGAAATGCTTTTTCTCCTATGCATTTTCCTTTTGCTTGGTGACGGTATTTCTTGTATTCAGGATACTCAGTGTTGTGAATACTGGTTTTCTATACCTGAGGGTGTGAATTCAGTGTACAGAGAATGAAGGAGCTTAATGGAGCATATGGTTTCCATCCCTAGAGCCAGCCACCCTAATTCTTCTGCTCTGGCCTGGAGTGTTGTGTCTGACTTTGGATCTGACCCTTGTATCCACATGAACAAGAGCAGTTAAAACTGGCAGAGTTAGTTCAGTGAGATCGCAAAAAGCATTTATTGTTTTTTGATGGTTCTGTACATAGAGAATAAAAGATTGCATTTTACACATAATAAAAAATTATAAACATTCTGAAAGCAACCTTATCTTTGATTTCTAATGAGTGTATCTAATAGAAAAGAAACACCAGCTATGAAAAATATATATATTTTTAAGGGTTTCAGTGCATAGTAAATTACAAAATGGATAGTGGGTATGTGAAGAAGACTTTCCTGGTGCAACTTGCATGCATATTTATAGTTAACTGTGCTTCTTATCATGCTTGTGCTAATGGGATTCTCTTTTTAACATCTGTTTTTAAAACAAAACAAAGCCAACAAGAAAAAACTTCATTATAGTCCATTAAAGTCTTCCTTATCATTCTTTCAAATGCCTACATGAATAGGTTTGGGGAATACAAATGCCAACATTTTTCTGTATGTTCCTATCTTTTATATTTTTGTCTCCTGTTTTAGATTTAAATTTCAAGCCTCTTGAAGGAGGTACCCGTCTTATCAGTACGCAGAAAGCAGGAAGATGTTGATAAAGTCTGTAGGTGAGGCAATGGGAAGGCATTGTTAAATAGTGAGAGATCATGATATTATAGCAGAAAAACTGAATAGTTCTGAAGACTCAGTGGATTAGGGTGAAATGTAATAAAGCTGAAAAGTCAAAAAAGAGGTTTTGCATTTGTCAATAGAAGAGTGTATGAGAAAAAATGAGAAGTACTAGCTGACCAGATGATACATTGACAACCAAAAATGAATATAAATTCTGTAAAAGGCATATTTGATATTAGGTTGTATTAAATGAAGCATTTCTGAAATAGCTAGAAATATAATAGTGACATTTTAAAAGCACTGGAAAGATCCAATGTGAGACTTTGTATGCACGAACAATATATTATGATAGTAATAGATGCAGCTAAGGACTAGGAAAGCAATTTATTTGACAACCTAAATTAAAGTTAAAGGAGTTGTGATTTTTTTCCACATTGCCTGTAAGTACATCAAAGAGTAAACACTGAAGAAAGAAATGTTACTTAACATAAACCACAGTGCTGGCAAAAGAACAAATGTCTGTATGGTGGGACATGAATACATTTAGGATGGAAACTGGAAGGAAACCGTTTAACCGTACGGTGTTGTATGGTTTTCATATAGCTGTAGATACCAAATGGAACTTGATTAAAGCAAAATTGTTTGGTATAATTGGCCACGTTGGACTTCCAGCCATACATTTCTGTTTGAGCAGCACAACAGAGCTGTGGTCTGCAGCTGTGGCTCCTAAGCACCAGTAACAGAAAGAGTGATGAGCATCTTCCTCCTTCTGTAAATTCTTCCACTCGAGAGGTCCACTCTAACGTAAGCAGACTCTCTGTATATAACCTGAAGGAAGTTTGAGCTAAAACGTTCCCTTCTCAGAACGGTATGTCGTTATCTGTTCTGAGCTTGAGGGTTTTGTAAACTCATTAGGACTGCCCTGCAGTGGATCCCTCTGAGTGCTTGCCTGGTTTTCCATGACCGAATGGGAGCCTCTTGCAT
Organism: Netta rufina; assembly: GCF_964035555.1. Lineage (NCBI taxonomy): Eukaryota > Metazoa > Chordata > Aves > Anseriformes > Anatidae > Netta > Netta rufina. The sequence goes on along the minus strand of NC_140125.1, from coordinate 73,471,340 downwards.
CCAGGGTGTCCCCTGGCACAGATTCTGGGGCACCGCTGCTCAGCATTCAATGTCTGCTGTGAAGCCCTCAAACTCCTTTTCCTTTGCAAACAGCAGAGTGGCAGTCTATTTGAGCATCCCTTGTATGGGAGCAATTTATGCCATAGGTCATTCCCGTCCTTGCACAACCTTTTCCACTTGTCTGTTTTACGGAGAGGAACAGGCAAAAGCTTCAAGCAATATTTAGAGTATGGAGTAAACACAGATTTATAGAATGATACCGGATGACCTTTTTCTGTTTCACTCTGTTTTCCTTTCCTGGTATTTCCTCATTTTCCTGATGTTTCTAAAGTTACCTAATTTGCTTTTGCAGCACAGCCAAGCACTGCTTTCATGGAATCATCTAGCAAAACCCCACTCTACTGCACCTTGGTGTTACTGGTCCACGCGGAGCCTGTTGTTTTATATATGAAGCTAGGATTGGTTTTCCACATGTGTATCACTTTACGTGTATCTAAATTGAATTTCACCAGCCCTTTTATTACCTGATTACTCAGACTGATAACGTGGTTTTGCTGTTCTTTAAAGCTGCTCATCCCTACTACTTTGAATAAATTTGTATTGTCAGTAGATTTTCTCACCTCACTGATGTCCAGCCGTCTTTTTCCCCTCTCCTTCGCTGTGTTATTTATGTGTATGTTAAACATTTTCAGCTCCAGTGTTTAGGTACCAACGAAGTTGTCCTGCAGCTCCCTCATCGTGTTTCCTCAGAAGCCAGAGGTGAACACCACAGGGCCCAGGCAGTGTATTAGTGTGTGTGTGGTTGTCTCAGTAACTACTCTTCTGTAGTTACTTCCATTTTAAAATAGAACCTCTACTTAGTGACTTAATGGCTTAGTTGCATTATTCCCCTTAACTTTGTTGTTTAGTCAGCTCATTTCATTTTATCCTATGCCAGCATTTGCTTTTGTAAGTTGTGTACGTTGACACCATGCTTCTGAAGCAGAATCACAGAATTATCTAAGTTGGAAAAGCCCCTCGAGATCAAGTCCAACCGTCAACCTGACATACCAAGTCCTGTCACTAAGCCACATCCCTCAGTGTCACATCCAGACATCTCTTAAACACCTCGAGGGATCATGACTCCACCGCTTCCCTGCTCAGTCCCTTGCAATGCTTGACTACCTGGTATCCTTCAGTAGTCTCTGCTGCTGCCTCTAAGGATTTGGTTGTTTTGGGTACCCCTTTTGGCTTTTTGTAGTCAGCCTCATTTTCACATAGTTCTACCTTCTGAAGCTGTGGTGCTTTTTCTTGGCTTTTGTTGCTCGGGTAGTGCTATTGATGTTAGTCACTGCTTGAGTGGCACTTCCACTGTCAGGCTTTGGACTGGCTCTGGGCATTATTCAGTGCAAGCAAGTCATGGGTTGCATTTCCTGTTATGTGCTTGCTAACCATGAAACAATCACTGATAGGCTCTAAACTTACCGTATTTAGGATGTTTGTTCCATGTATGTGTCTGTTGAAATTGAATGTTCTGCCCTTGCTACATCTCTGCTGTCTGGTAGCAGGTGATGCCTCTGTGGTGACTGGTGTCACCGTCATGCTTGGAAAGGTAACAGCATGCTGTGAGCTTCTTGTTTCTACCTGAAATTTCAGTCATGCAGATTTTCTTCTGAAATGGGTATCTTGTTACTTAGATTTGATTAAAAACTTTAGTTAAGATGCAGCTTTGTTGTGTACCTAGGATGCTTTACTCTGTTAACTACATATTCTGTGTCAAAGTCTTCCTTTCAGAAAATTTCCAATATGCCTGGTATATTAAGCTTTTAATTTAGGACAAGAAATTGATCTAAAATGGTCCTTTGAATTTTCAATGCCTGTTCTAATGCTTGAAGTATATATCATCCATTCTTAATTATTAACACATTCCATGAATATTGAGACATAGGCGTATTAATAATTTGGTAAAATTAAGCATTTTAGACAAGTCTTAAAGTGTAATTGTATATAAAATGAAAGTTAGAAAAGAAAATATGGCACTGAAAAGAGCAAAATGAAATGTCTGAAGTTCTGTGTACGAAAAGTGTGAGCTGTATGGAACACGCTGTCAATGTAGGAATGCTGGTAATGTAGAAATATGCAAATGTGTGCTTTTTCCAGCTATTCTGTTGAAAGCACAGAATAATAAAATGGAACAAAATGTTGAACAGATCAGCCAGAACAGTAACATTAGAATTATATACTTTACAGAATGATTTTGTGCTAAATTTATATCCCTCTCATTTCAAGGGAGAAAATTATTTTATTCAAAAAAGGGAAAAGGCATTTTCTCTTAATTAGTGAGGAAAAAAAAAGTCATATAATCAGCATGTCATCCCTTCTGATTTCTAGTATTAGATGGGTCTGGTACCTGTAGGTCAGGATTCCACTGTTATTTGGGATCTGACCTCTAAAACCAAGATTGGTCTTCAGAGCAGTAGCATCTTTATGCAGCATCTAGCACTGGAGTATCAATATGTTACCACTATAAAAATAATACAAAAAAAAAGCACCTTTGCAATTTTCCTGATCACTTCTTTGTCCTTTTTTTCATGTGTTCTAGCACAAGAATCCACACAAACTATTTGACCTCTTTTCAGTTTAATTTTATGAAAATTTAACACCCTGAACAATTGTACATTATAAGAACTATACTAGCAGAATTTGTCGTGAGCAGTCTTTGCCAGCAAATAAAGATTTAGTACGCAGTGCTTTGTGGCAGATTCCCCGTGCATGAACCAGAAATGCTAGATGAAACTTCTGTGGTCTGTACCTCAGAATACTTTTCAGTTGATCTGTGGAATTTACTATGAGGAATTTACTCAGAGGGCGGTGAGGCCCTGGCACAGGCTGCACAGAGAAGTTGTGGATGCCCCATCCCTGGAGGTGCTCAAGGCCAGGCTGGATGGGGCTTTGGGCAGCCTGGGCTGGTGAGAGGTGACCCTGCCCATGGCAGGGGGTGGAATTAGGTGGTCTCTAAGGTCCCTTCCAACCCAAACCAATCTGTGATTCTATGAATTTCATGAATACTTAAGAACAACCATCCTCACTTCAATGATCAAGCTCCAGGAAGCTTGCAGCTTGAATAGTGTGGATAACATAGCTGAGAAATGTGTCTCGTTCTGTTCCCCCAAATTTTTTGTTTGAAATTCAGCAACCTTTCAGAGCTGTGCTGTGAAGTCTTTCCATTTTCTTTGTTTCTGTCTTGCCAGAATGAATTAAAAATAAAATTGTGAATGTAGCAAATGAATATAAAATAAGACAATTAAGTTTGTTACTATCCGTTTCTGTTCCATTAATGCATGAGGCAGTCTTCTGTAGCACATAGGAGCAAGCGGGTTACTTAATGCTTATTTTATATTGCATATTGAAAGAGTCCATTTTGATACTAAAAAAGCAAAATGCTTCCTTTAATACAGAAATGTGGTAAATGTAGCATGTGCCCAGCTAAAGATGACTATTTAAAATGTATTAAATACTAAATACAGTGTTTACTTCGTATAGTTTCTAGTAACAACTTTAGCTTGAATTTCTCAGAACATTTGTACAGCTTTAGCAGTTACTTGCCCATAGTTTTACTGCAAAATTTGATCATTCTTTGCTTTTATCAACAAGGAAATGTTACTGATGAATCCAGTAGCCGTACCAGTTCAAGATAAGGATTACATTTATGTGAGTGTGCATACAGTATTTATAGTTATTGAAATTTGCCTCCCAGATATTGTTAATTTTTGAAAGAGTTTAGTAGATGCAAAACTTAAATGTTGTGTTGGTACTGATTTCTTTGCATTGAGATATTTTAATTAATCCCTGGAACTTCCTTTGAATATTTTTACCATCGCTGCTCATTACTTTGAATTGGCCCCATCGCGCTTGTAAGAACTACCCGGGCTTTCTTTGGAAGAGTTTAGAGGTGGCTTTGCAGTCTCATAAACTTCTGATTGCTCCCTGCCCTCCCCCGTGAGGTCCTTAATTTGGGAATTAATAGGATTTCTTTTTCTCTACATGCATTTCCTAGACGCTGAAGGGTTGCTGTAGCAGACTTGCCCTGACTGTGTAGCTGGAGCTGCTGCTGCAGCAGTAGTCATCAAGGCACCAGTGCCAGGCAGTGTTAGTATGCTCAGCCAGAAGCAAGCCAATTTCAACTTAACAGGGCACTGTGCAGTGCGTATTTACACTTGACAATAGTCTCTTTCTCTCCCCATTTCGGTCTGCAGAGGTGAATAAAATTCATTTTGGTATGGGGCGCGATGACTGCAGGCAGCTCTTCTTAGCTCCATCTTCAAAACATTCACCTTTAACGTGATGAATGAAGGGGCATCAGATCATCCTGTGACACTGGTGTCCATGGGTAGTGCACAACTGGAAACCTGTGCCAACAGTGGTATCGTGAGTGTAGGAAGCGGTCTCAGAAACGGGGCTCATTTTGTTCAAAGTTCAGAAATCCTGGCCGTGAAAAGACAGCTGGCTTTATTCATCCGGTTGCCTTTCTTTGCAGGCAGGTTTTGTATTTCAGAGTAAGGCTAGTATTTCCATGTAAGAGGTGGTTAAGAGGCATGGTAGTTGGTGAAGGCAAACATCTTCATAGCTTGTCATCCTCACTGCCCCACGGTTGTTGCACCAGCCCAGAAGAGACTCAGACAAGCTGAGTTTCTGAGCAGTGTCCTCAGCCTGTGGCTAAAAACAATTCTCTTTTCCTAAATGAGCTATTTTTTGCTGTGAGAATTCTCCCCCCTCACACCTTCTTTTCTCCTGGGTTTACCCAGTATTTTTATTTGGGATGAATAAAGATTAATACCCAGCTAAAATGAAGGATACTTGTTCTCAAGTGTGTGGCTGACCTGTGGCTCTATGAAATATTATAACAGCTTTCTTTGGGATTTTGCCAAACTCTCTGAGGCACCATTGGATGTTTTCAAGGGCAGGCTTGACCAACACCGAATACATCAGTCTCATGCAGACTTCTGAAACCTGTGGAAACTTATTGACTGAGCAGAATGTGAAGCTATTGCTGGCTACTAGAAATCACTAGAAAATTACGGTAGTGATTGAAAGCTTGGTAGTAAATGAAACATTTACGGACTCGCCCTTCAAAGCAGAGCAAAGTAGCTTTGTACTTCAAAGCAAAGTACCTTTGAAGTGAAGTTACCTGCTTTGTAGTGACAAAAGCTTGTTCCTAAAGTTTCTTTTGTTTCAGTTTAGTTGGTACTTCTGTTACCTTGACTGGTAACAAAGAACAAAAATCTCCTTATCCTTGTACTTAGTTACATCTTTATAGTAAGTATTCTGTAATCATTTGGTTATTTATCCACCAATATACTCGTATATTTTATCTCATTGTGTGACAAGATGCTTCTCTGTCATCAAAAAGTGATATTTTTGAGTTTCAGCAATAGTAGGGAATAAATGCTTTATAGGGAATAAGTATGGCTGAGGAAACTTACAGCTTTCATTATGAGTAACTGTGTGACTGCAAGTGTTGGACAATCACTTTCATCCTTTTTATTTACAGATAAGGTTCTCTAATTATTTACAAAATAAGGGTTTAATTTTGTTACTTCAAAGTCTTGTATATGGTTGCTTTATTTTTTTCTTCCTTTCCTCTTTTATTAGCAGAATACTCTTCCTGTTGTGGTGTTTGATGTAAGCTTGGGTATTAGAAGATGCTTTGAGCTTGCAGTATAGTTCAATAGCAAAACAGAAGAGTTTTGTTCTTCCAATTGTCTTCTTTGTAGTTACCTTGTTTCTGGTTAATTCTTGGGAGAAAAGCGGTTCCGTGTATGATTAGGTTGTAAATTTTGAAATTCAAATTACCATGACCCTTCCTCCCACCAACTCATAGACATAGCACAGATCATCTCAGCATTAATAGAATAACTCCAGGTATGTAGGAATTGCTATGTGAGTTAAATCTTAGTTCATCTAAATGTGTACATGGCATGGATCATCTCAGTACTAATAGAATAACTCCAATACATAGGAGTTGCCATTTGAGTTAAATATTAATTATCTAAGCTGGTACCCGTCTTCATTTATAGCCAGGAACATCAATTGGAAAAGAAAATAGAGTTTAAACACTGTGTTAAAGAATGATATAACCACAGTAAGTTTATTTTTAATTGTTTGCGTATGGCTCCCCCCCTAAATTAATTAGCATGTGAATCTCTGCTATAATTTGAGGTGTTGTGTTGTTTTTTGGCGTGTAGTCCAAAGCAAAAGCTCTGGTATTGCTGGGGAAAAAAAAAAAAAGTGTAAAAAGTGTTTCTGTGACTAGTGTGTTGCAGTGAGTCAGAGCAGATAATTTTATTAGTCTTTCTAGTCATAGGTTCAGGTGTGAATTCGGGTAGTATTTTTACCCACCTGAGAGTCTAGCCCTTTGGGAACACTGCAAAGTTGAGGTTGTGGTTATAAAAGCATTGATGAAGACTGCAGATTTTATTTTTTTTTGGTGAGATTTATAATAATAATATTATGCCAAACCACATTAAGTTTTATTTTTTTAAATATATGCTTTAGAGCTCACCTTTGGGTCGTTTCACAGTGTTTACATGTAACTGTACAAATACATGTTTGTTTAGTGAATAAACAACAGTGTCAGTCTTGTCACCAGTGTGGTATTCTCTGCTGCTTGCTGTTCCAAAATATCTCCAGGCCATTAGTAGGAACTTCTTACCTACTCTGTTACGTGCATAACCATCTCTATTTGCTTTTGTACTGTTGATCTCCAAGTAATGCAGGTGGTATTTGGTGGCTGCTTGAGCTTTTACTTGTTGCAATCAGCAGCATTATTTTCTTTTCAGATTGCACTAAAGCAAGTATTTTTTGAGCAAGCTTTTTACTTTCATTCTTGGTTATTTTCTGCTCTTTTGATTGAGGTTTTGATTAAAGATCTTGCGGAAGAGCCAAGCAGTTGTTGTTTCACTGTGTCTGTCATTTTAGTATATAGGGTAAGGCAAGGATTTTATTTACAGCTTTTATTTCTTATTTTGATTGGGAGAAACTAGAAGTCTGTTTTTAGCATCTTTTTAGATCATTTTAAATTAGCTGCCAATAGTCTTAGCAGCACAAAACTGATATCTCCTTGAAATCAACAATTTACTACAGAGGAATATTTTAATTAATTTTGTTAGCTTTTACTGACAAAAAGACGACTGTCTGAATTTGCTGTGAAGTCTTCCCACTGATCTTTGTATGAATGCTTCCACTGTGTGTGAATGTTTGTGAAACTTCCCTGGAGATGCTAGTCACAGTGGTGCCTTTTGTACTCTCTAGCCCCAGTGCCTCTGAGATCCTGTAGGTAGAAGTTGTATTTTTAAGGAGGAAGAAAACCTGTTGTTTTATTTTTATTAATCTCCTGGCATTGATCAGTGGAGTTCTGCCACCTCTGATAGAGTAGATGAAGTTGTATTCACACAGACATTTACATTTCCCTCTCAAAAAAAACCCACCATGGATATGCTTAGGCTGTCATTTGCTCTAAATGTCTTGGTATTGCATCTCAGTGCTTTACAGCCCTTGCTGCCATAATGTACTTGCTGTACTTGGAGCTGCTTTGTTGGTTGCTCATGCATCTTCAAGTTCAGTGGTTACCCAGAGTTCAGAGAAATGCTTTCCTGCTGGGACTTTAAAACCTCATTGTCAGACTGAAGAATGCTGTAGGTTGGTTGTCTCAGGCATCTGTAAATCTGAGACATGGTACATTTCATTCCCTAGTGGTGTTAAGGAAAAGATACTTGAAGGACTTCTGTAGCTACCCAAACCCCCACTCTCCTCCTGAAATGACATTTGTTTTCAAGCCTCTTGAAAGCCTTGGTCTAAGCAGATGTCATGGAGTGAAGGGAATCTTGCAGCATAAGACTACAGCGCTGTAGGAGTGATGCCACCCGCTGAGCTGGCTCAAATGGCACCTGTGCTGTTCTGGCAAGGGAAGTGGCCTCTGTCTTATCTCAGGGTTATGAGACCTGCTGTAAGCGAAGACGACACCCTTTAACTTAAGGGGATTCCTTCCCAATTCATTTTTTTTGTCTTATTACTGTATTTTGCCTCATTTTTTGTGTCATCAAAATGCAGCTCTAATCTTCAGTGACTGTGCAGAGTTCCTGACGTTCTGTAGATTCAGCCCAAGGACACCTACCAAATCATCTCAAGCTCTTCCGTGTATTCAAAGTCCTTCTCCTGTATTCTCTGGTTTGTACTCCCCATTAGTTAAGGATTTTGAACTGTCTGGGATACATCGGGCAGAACACAGCTTCCTCTGGCAGGTGTAGTCACAAAATCAGCCATAAAAAATAGCAGGTTCCACGTCTATAGCCGACTTCTTTGCCTGTGGTGGTATTCACTCACGAAGCGTGCTAATGAAAACATGCTAATTTGTAAATTACAAAATAGTGCTGATTGCCTATTATGAATGTTTGCTTCTGGCAAAAAATGGAGCAGTTATGTTTTCCAGCACAGGCATAATTTTCCTCTAACACAAGGTCTGCTTTTTACATGTCCTTTTTTTTGGTGGAAGATAGTTCCAGAATGGGTGCTCTTAACTTTCTCCTAAAGACTCAGTGACTATCTTGGTATTCTTTCTGGATTATTTCCTCTGGTTCTGAGATGTATTTTTCTGAACATTTTCTTCAATCTCTCCTGAGTTTCAAAGGAGGCAATTTTATTAAGACTTCATAACCATCAGCGGTGAAGACAGCATTTCCACTGCAACAATTGCTCAGCATTCATTGCACCTCAAACATCATCTTGGATATTTCCTTAGGAAATAATTTCACTTCTCCCTCCTGCCACCTCTTTGGGATCAGGCCTGAAGCAATTTCACCTTGAGGGGTGGTTCCCCAGCAACCTCTAGTCTTATCATCTCTTTTTTTTCCAGTTACTTTTTTTTTTTTTTTTTTCTTTAAACAAAAGACTGAAATAGCAAGAATCTACTCATCTAACCAGAGAGAGATGTAATTAATCCTGCCCATTTCAGGAATAGACTTTACTGCAATTATTTTCTCAAGGCTAAGAGAAAAAGACTCATCCTGGATCAGAAAAATCTGAATGCTTGTGTTTGCTTGTTTCAAGCTAATATGTGAGATGTGATGATATCTCATCAATAGAGATACTGGCCCACAACTCTTGGTTTTCAGGACACGTTCCTATTTCTTCTGTCTGGCAGAAAACACATTCCAGTCTGTAGTGATCTGGCCATTATCAGGGTATGGTGTTGGGGCTGTTACGTTCTTATGCAGAAAGTATCTCTTCAGCGGTATAAAAAGCATCTCTCTTTTCTGTTTGCTTGTTAAAGGTTTCCTGGAGATCACTTTCAGATAGATGTAGAGAGCAATGAGGTCTCCCCTGAGTCTCCTCTTCTCCAGACTAAACAACCCCAGTTCCCTCAGCTGCTCCTCAGAAGACTTGTGATGGTCACACCTGAGATGCTGAGAACTGTTTTCACTGCAGACTGAGAACACCTTATTTTCCCTGATAAATATACGCACACAAGGTTTGGGCCCCTCAATAGTATTAAGTCATTATGACCAAAAAAGCTGTGCACCATTTGCTGGTTCAAGTAAGCCTTGTAGATACACTCTTACTGTCTCTCTATTAAGAAGAATGCCTCCAGAGGAGCACATAACTGAAAACAGTCTTCTGATCCTGTAAAGATGAGTTCCCTCACAAAGCCTCCCGATGTGAATAGTTTGTCTCTGCTTGAAACTGAGGTGGCATTTCCAGTTTAGTGACTGTAGTTTTCACTTCCATGGATTTCCAACCCCAAATCCAGTTTAAATCAGGAAGTACAAGAATGCATGAATATAGAAATGTTCTTATTTCACATTAGTGACTCCTGTTACTTAAGCTCGTAACTTCAGTAAGTGCTGTTTGAAGCATAGCACAAAATCAAGTTACTTTAAAAATTAAGTTTCTAAACCCTCTGAAGCATTGTGGCCCAAGAAAATGATGCAAATGCAGTCATTCTTTGTTATCTGTCTGTGATCCCTGTTTCATCCCTACAATTTGTTAACCACTGTCTGATTTGAACCAAATTTGATAGGGAAACAGATATTTGAAAGTTTGTTAAACTCCTGCCCATACTATGAAAATGTGCATCTTTGCAAATGTTAATGGCAATGGAAAGGTGACGGTGTTAGCTTACGTGTAAATAGATACAGGAAACCAGAGAGGAAAGACATCTTACAGATATCCCGATTATGGGAACAGCTTTAGTTAAAGCTCACAATCAACCATGACACACAAACCTTGAGAGGACTAGCTGTAATTAGTTCCAGTGTTCACAAAATTGTTAGTTTTCTCTGTAATATTTATTCCTTTCCTGGCGAAGTTGATTTTCAAATTCAGCCATGAACAGTGAAAGTAAATGCTGGCTAGAATTAATTTTAGTATTTAAATTTAGGGGAAAATACATACTCAAATATGAGGTGTTTAAATGCTTTTGGAATTATGAAGAACCAGTATGAATAATCTGAAAGCACAGGGGAACCAATCTAAGAGAGAAAACGAAAATTGACATATCTTCCTGTCTACTTGATTGTAGAAGAGATTACCCAAGAAATTACTGGAAATTACTATCTAAAATGATGATAACTGAAAGGGAAAAAATACTAGAAAATGCATTGTTACAAGGAGCTCTGCAGTGCATGGTAAAGAAGCACGTTTGACTTCTCCATTCTTTACTTAGCAAATCTGTTACTGATTTCAGCAGGGAGTTTTGACGTGATAAAGAGTGAAGGATCAAATGATCGGTTTCTAGCCTTAAACAATATGAATTGTCAGTGTTTCTGGACTGCTGAATATTTAATAACATCTCTGTTCAAAAGTAAACAACTTCTCTGCGAATGTTCATACCTTTTTTCCATCACCGTGTCTGTTCAAACATGTGAAGTAGCATAAATGGCAGTACATAGTGCGGTGTTGTTTATGCACATTCACATTTTTAGCAACAAATCCATCCTCTGCGAGGAGTTTTATCATTCACAAAGAGGAAAAATTAATCTACAAAAAAGCTCAGGCAGTAATAATATGGTGATTATTTCACATCTGTGCATCCTACTTGATACTTGGTGTATCTTAATTCCTTCTTTAAAACCGTGAAAAAGAAAATCAAACCCAATAATCTGTCTTTCTTGGTTTTGGTACGATGGTCTGAAACGCATTAAAATTATTTGTGTTTTAAATACATGGCTTATCTCTGGCTCTTGCAGTGCTCACGGCCCTTCTTCAAACCTCTAGTAACATTTTGAGGCACAGAAAGCTTCCAATAGTCATTGTAGGCACTTGCTACCAGCTTAGTACTAGTTAGGAGCAATGAGTAGTTAGTGCTAAGAGTACTAGTTAGCGTGCTGTTCATCAGTGCTGGATTAATATGATGCATTTGCATAACTGGCTCCTGTGGTGCTAGTGTAGATTCCTGATGTTATTTATTATTTCAGTAGCATCCAGTTTCCTTCTCGGATTCAACAGCAAGGTCAACACAATGAAAGGGAGAGACCGTCGTATTTCCCCATCCTTTCTTTCCTCACCCATGCACATCCACTCGTTTCTTTCAGTTTTAGCTCGTCATAATTTAATATTTACCAGTTGCAGCCTGGTACCAAAGGATTAATTATTTCCTAATGGCTCTGCCTTCTGGGGTTCTCCTCTCGCACCAGCAGGGAAGGGAAGGCTTTGGTCACCGGGGGCGTGCGCTCGGTTTCCTCCGTAGCACCAGCACTGTTGTTAAGGCAGGGCTGCACGCCTTGAATCCTAATGCCTCCATGCAGGGGCTGGTTTTTGTCTCATAGGGGCTGCCCACGGGGCCACAGCTGCTGTCTGTGAGGTGGGCTTCGCTCCTCCTGCCCCACAGGGCCACGAGGTGCCGCACCGCTGAGGAGCAGGGCCCAAGTGGGTGCTGCTTGTCCACCCGGTGCCGAACAGCTCCGGCTGCAAAGTTTGGGTACCAGCTCCTTAAACATTTATCACAAAATGCCGTCCCTTCGAAAGCAGAATGAGCAGATTGGCTTTGGCGTTGATTTGGGAAAATTAAGTTATAAAACTGACACCTGTGTTCATGGTAGGTGTTATCCTGAGCTGGTGAGAAAGGTAACTGTGAAAATGTTAAATATACCACCTTTCTACAGTTTTTCTTGAAAACATATCTTCTGATAGATACGCTGAAACCACAGAAGCTATGCTTTTAGTTCTGGCATTAAGATTCGGGTTTTAAATTAACACTGGATTAGCGATCTGTCTCTGTCAAGACTATAAAGAGCTTTTGTTGCAATCCATCACAGGGCTTTTGTGCTATACGCCATGCGTAGAAGCTGTTAACAGGAAGACGAGATTAATGCCGAGAGAAAAAATGTCATCAGATAAAACGCAGGTCTCAAAAAGCAATTTCAAATCACAGAGTATGTTATATGCATTAATACAGTTTTAGCATTTGGGGAATGGAGGAAAAGTTGTAATCAAAAATTAATTTGGGCATTTTTGGCTGTACCTAAATTAGAACCCAGGGTACTTCCAAAATTGTTTTTAATCAAATGACCTGACAGAAGCTCACTAGGAGAAAAATTAATGAGTTCAGGGTAATCTGAATTATATTTAGTAATGCTGATAGCAAATTTTGCTGCTCTTTTTTCAAATCTTGCATGTAATAATTTGAAAGATTACTATTTAGAGTTAGCAGCATGTGTGTATGCAGATATATAATGCAAATGCATGTTTAATTGTGCATATACTTTATATTTTTTAAATTAATTGTTCAAAAAGCTTAATAGAAGTACAAGTGTAGGGAGTCTATTTTTTGTATTGATTAATATCCTAACAATAAAATGCAATATGGTTCCCCGTGACTTCAATATTTCTGCATTAATATATAGGCACATGGATTTCATTAATCTTTTTTTTCTGTAGTAAGATATCATTAGAGCTTGCGCCTGCTTGGGGACAATCTTTCTCTTCTCATCTGTGAACTATTCACAAGGTTGGTTTTGTGAGTCTTCACTGTAGGTTAATACTGTGGTTTCAATATTGGAAGGTATTTTTAAAGGTTATATTTTAAAGATACTTGGAAGTAGAATTGTAAGAGAAAAACAAATACCAATCCATTCCACTCTAACACTTGGAAATCTGTATTTTTATTATTTTTATTTAATGTACTTAGGATTTTTTAAAATCAGAATTTTTGTTCTTCATGTGTTATGTGTTTGTTATGTTATATATATATATTGGAAATAAGTTGTTGCACTGAAGAAAAGAATGCTTTCGATTTTCATTTTTGCTTAAAATATTTAATGTAAAGCAGATTTGTAAAATGTTTTTTGCTGTACACCTGCTGAATAGTGTCACATCTAACTTAGTATACTGAATTTTGTCTATGAGCAAGAAATGTAACTGACTTAGTGCCTCATAGCCCCCAGCAGCCATATGGTTCAGGGTAGCAAGTGTTGAACTTGATGCTTTTGCAATAGCATTTAATTTTAATTGTTTCTTTATTAAGATGAGCAAAAATGTTTTTGCAGTTATTAGCGAGAGACATCAAATAAATGTGCTCATGTGGTGTGCGTCTTTTTTTTTGTCCTTTTACTGTGATTTGTTAGGTTTAATATAATCAAATTACATTTGAAAGATATTTACCATAGGAAGATAGATACTTCTGGTGATGGAAAACATGATGAAAGCAACATGGTTAAAAACAATCAATGACTATTAAATTGACTAATCAGTAGGTACTTATTATATTATAGAACAGAAAATCAGAGGTGAAGGCAAAATAAAAAGTTTCAGTTACGTGAAATCATGCCAAGTTTAGCTTTGTAGAAAGAAGCTATCCTAAAAAAGCCACGTTTTGGAAACTGCTGTGCTCTGAATTGTTTGTGTTTGAATTAAACTTCATTAATATGAATTCTGCTTAACAAAAGGGAAGAGATTTGCAATATTGGTGTGCTGTTCATGTAACCCTGTTGTATTTTGCACCTGTGCTGGGAAAAAGCGGCACATGTTGAGCTCCTTGTATTTAGGATCCCTTAGGTTTTTGGTCTTTACGGATGATCTGAGTGAAATCTTCCATAAGAGCTTGAGAAGAGATAAATGTCTAAAAGAGATGGTAACTGCCCTTGTCGCCAGTGTATCAAGACAACCGTGGCCGGTGACAGCCCAACCAAAACATGGATGGGAAGAATTGCAGACAAGAGTGCAAGAAGCTCCCCTCCCCTCTGTTGCATACACTCAGTCCTGTGGTTGAGCCCAGCCCAGCTTTGAGGACGCCCAAACCCATCCAGTGGGTTGTAGCTGGATTTGAGCATTACAGATCTAACGCAACAAAAGTGGATGTGGTGTGGGAGCCCTAAGGGACTTTTTCTCCTGGAATCATTCAGTAGAAGTGTTCTGCTGCTTGATATTGTGCCTTGTTTTGTGCCATGTGGCTCGTTGATTTTACCCAAACTGCAGCATTTCTCTCCATGAAAATGCACCTTCATATCCTCTGAAACTTGAGGTAGCCAACAAATTTCCGAGGTGGTATGTCTGCATCCTCCCCTGGAAACTTACTGCTGTTTCTATTAATGCTACTTGCCACATTGACAGTGCTACTGTACTGTTACGACTCGTGTCATATTTTCCAGAGTTATTTCCTCCAGGACTCCACTGGAGTTATCTCAGCAACAGTAACTCTTTAAGACTTTTTGAAAAACAAATTTATCACATATAGAAGTTCTTAAGTCAACATACAAATAACTCCATTTGTTTTCACCCATAGCTTCCCCAAATTGCCTTCATTTTTGGTAAAGTATTTTATGGTAGTCACAACCAATAGAGCTGAAAATACTATTTTTTTTTCTGGTATAGAAAGTTATTGCCATTTTCTTTCATTTGTCTAGCTGAGTAAAGGTGAAACTTGTAAATTTTGGCAAGCAAGTGGATGTAGCTGTGGTTTGTGTCTATAATCAAAGCCATAATTTTCAATATTTTTTCATGTGCTTTAAAGATGAGTATATATATATATATATGTCTCTGTTCAGGTGTGCAAGCATGCATGAGAAAGATTGCAGTCTTACGATACACACCTGGGAGAAAATTGGCTGGGTGGTAGCAGCTGAAAAGTCACATTTAAGCACTCTGTAATTATGCCTTAGATATTTAGTAGAACTCAAGCCCTACCCATTTTTCTGACTGCATTGTCAGTTTCTCCTTATCTCACATGAAAGATGTACCGAAATGGTTAAAGATTGTTCTATATGAAGAAAACAGTAATTGTCACAGACACGTACATTAAAACAGTATAAATGTCGGTTAGTATTAGAGAATAAAAATTGCAAATGAATTTTAAAATGCATTTTATATTTTTATGAGTTAGGTTTGTTTCTTTACAGTCTGTTCTTTATTATTTTGCAAATCAAATACTTTCCTATACAACATTACTGAGAGAGTTCAGTGGCCCATAAACATATTAATCCAGCCCTGCACAATCATACCTTCAATACAGCAACAGACTGTTAAGGGAACAGTTTGAGACTTTTATTGGTATTAGTTCAGGAACAGTATCATTTATATTCACAACTACAAATAAAATAAGAAATATATTGTTATTGATTTTCTGTGGTTTAAAAAAAATAAAAGGCTCAACTTGCTTTATATACCCTGCATAGTTGTTGCACTTTATGTTGACCAAATGTGAGCCAACCATTTTGAACAATCCTGTACTGGAGGTATTAAGATGCAGAATGAATTGGTTACATTTACTCATTTGTGTAAATAGTGGTGATGTCAACTTTGCTTACTAATAGCATATTTTCAATTTATTTTCTTTGGCGCTGGTTTTTAGTTACAATGAAGTCATCTTTTCCTAGTCATCTGCAGGTAAAAGTCTTTTTGAGAGCAAGTTGTAGGTGAGTGAGATTTGAGGGAAGAGTTCCAAAGAAAAGTCTTTCATTCTGGGATGTGGTTCATTGTAGAAAGGTTGCAAAACTGTAGTTTTAACAGGTTTCTGTTAAATCAAGTTAAGTTGTCAGTTGTCATCAGTTCCAAGATGTAATCTGTAAGAGACATGGATTACCTTTG
Organism: Netta rufina; assembly: GCF_964035555.1. NCBI lineage: Eukaryota > Metazoa > Chordata > Aves > Anseriformes > Anatidae > Netta > Netta rufina. The sequence goes on along the minus strand of NC_140125.1, from coordinate 73,455,284 downwards.
GAGTTTTAATATCATGTAATCAACTGGGCAGTAGCAGGTAATGGCCTACTTTACTGCAGAACCCCACACTGCTGGTATCAGTTCTTCTCAGGATGTTACCTGAATGAATGAAGTCTTTGTACATCTGTCTTTCTGTAATAGTGGTGTATATTATAAGATCTTCATCTTTTTTTTTTTTTTTCCTCCCTGCAAGCAATATAACGGGATATGTGGTAGTATAATTAAAATTTTGACAGACAAGAGGATGAGCTTCATTTGTTTAACTGGTACAGTCTTGATACTTTACCAGATTAATTAACACATTTGCAGTTCATTTTGACGTTCATTGGTCTTCTTGATATTCATTATTAGAATATCTGGGGTTAGTACACCCAAACTATTGTGTCACGGACAGTGAGATATATTCAGGCCAAAATTGTAATGAAATCTTACAGCTGATTTGTATGAAGTGTTGTAATTTTTTTTTACTATTATGTGGAATGATGTTAAGAGACCAAATTCAAGGAAAACCACGTGTCTGAATTGAAGAAGGTAATTGAAGATTAAAGTATATGTCATAAACAAAGAGAGGAATTTGATGATAATTAAGGGCTGCTTGATTAACATTTACAAAATGAGTTTTCAGTTAATGCAAATCCAGTGGTAGCTGAGGATGTTATTGGTACTTGCATGTAGGAGAATTATTTTTGCAGAAACTTAATTTTGAAAGTTCTGGTGATAAAGTTAACAGAACTTTGTATTAAATCAAAGATTTTTCATGTAAGAAATATGAAGATTATTAGCTACTTTCATTCTGTCCCAAAGTCTGTTTAGCATAGATACCGTTAGTTATGTGATTATATAGGCAAATATAAAAGCTACTGCATACTTCATTTCTGCTTCTAAGGGGGAGGTGGGGAAGGGAAGTGTTAAATTGGTTATTACTTTTCAGGCTGTGATCTATTACGCCAGCAGCTAGAATGTGATCCATTAAATGAGGCATATGAAAGGCATTGCTGTTGTACAATGTTAGAGAAATTACAAGTATGGTAATACTCAGCCATAAAAATACATTATAAAAATGGTTGGAATGAAATTTAAACCCATTAAAGCAAGGACATTCCAGTGCTGCATTATTGATTTACGTAAAAATTATAGATGAATGTCTTTCATTAATGCTAAGAAACTAAACTGAGTTTAGTATTGACAAAGTGTAACCTAATCAGAAGTAAACTTTCATTAAAAAGATGCTGTGGCTGTGAAATTTTATTAGTCTTCTGAAAGTAAAACTGAAGTATGGTTTCACTTCTAGTTAGAGTTGGGCAGTTAGTTTTCACCACTTTGATGGTGTGCTTTCCTACTTATATTAGTGTTACTTGCTAGATAACCTCAGTTGGCGTTGTCACAATTGACATTTTCAGCTTCTCACAAGCTTCTAGTAATCCAACATTTCTCCATGCATCTTGAACTTCTGAGATACGTCTCCAGGATGGCGTTAAGGGGCAGTGACAGCAGTGTCCGACACCACGGTGCTCTCAGCAGCAGTGGTGGTGGGGTGATCGTCATGCGCGGTGTCACAGCAAGGACACGAAACAACTTGCCTTTTGAAAAGAAGGGCAGTCAAATCTCATTAAGGCTGTTCTTCTGAGAAGGTATTAATTGTCTTCATTAGTGCCATTGCTTTGCAGTTCTTAAGCCATAGGCAATGGGAGCATTATACCAACTTGTAAAAATCACATCAAAGCATGATAGATAAATGAAACACGTAGGTGCCAAGTACATACGCACACTCAGTGCTCGTACTCTGAGCTTGTTTGTCCTCTCAGCATGGAGGGGCGGACTGTGCCAGCTGTTGTACAAGTGTTGGAGTAGCAGCCAGCATTACAAAGATTAGAGTTGGCTTCTCAAGTGGAGTCAGAGTGCTTCAAAGGATGCATAGGAAGTGTGGGAGAAGTTTTCAGTAGTGGCTGTGCGAAAGAGATCCGTCTCTCTTTGTAAAGACTAATTTCCCAGTTGAGATCCCTTTAAAGCATTTGCAGTTCATCGAGTGCAAACTAGTGCCACTGCTTAAGAGTTGCCCGGAGGTTTGTAGGGGAGAGCAGGGAGGAGGGAACTGTGTCCCTGCCCTGGAGGTGTCACCTGGCAGGCAGGGCGAGAACCATGCCTCTCAGGTGTCCGGTCACCTTTCTCACAGCAAGGGATGCTCTCATGCACTGGCATGCTTCTTCCTCTCCTTTGCTTGGTCACCCTTATCTACAGTTCTCAGGGCTTAATTGAGAGCAACCCACTAACAAGACGTTATGATCTGAGGATGATTTTTTCTTTTGCAGCAGGAATGGCTTGGGTAACGTATGGTTGGGAGCAGAGGGGAAGATGGTACAATTTTTGCTTTTCATCTAGAGGATATACTGGGTTGTGACATTCCTTATTTTTTTTTTCCTCTTTCACAGCTCTAAAGCTGCGCGATACTTTCAGGGATTTCAGAATTTGTTAGCTTTCTTGATACGATCTGCGTTAGGAAAGTCATCTTTTATAGGAGAAAAGACTTTGCTTGGGCACGGTCAAGTTGTTTGCTGTCCCACTCCTGTGTTGTGAGTGAGGGCTCCCAGTGCTGGGATCACTAAACACGACCGGGGAGGAATCATCAAGACCTGCTAGAGATTGCCACAAACTATGAAGACTATGTGGTCTGTGGTGGACAAATTACCAACAGGTAATTTGCTGTGTACAGCTCCTGTAGCAATGGGTTCCACCGTTTATTAAACATCATGTGAGATGGGTTTCCCTTTGAAGCATGTTTGATATTTTCCTTGCTTCCTCCTTGTTCTTGTTTCTGTAGGAAATGGGGAAATATTCTCTGTTCAGGTTTTGTGTAGTTTTCAGACATGATGCATAATTTGGAAGGTGGCAGTTATCTTCTGGCATTTACTTCTTTTCCAAGTTTATTCATACTTAAAACTCTACCTTATACCATACTTTCTCTTCCCTGTGCTACCTTTTCTTTTTCCTCTATATCTTTGCATAGAACAACCCAAACTGCCTTAGTCAGATATTATTAGAAAATGATATTTGTGGTTTGGGGAGGAGGAAAGGGCCGAGTGGATTTTCTGAGAAGTCTAGAGAGGTCAAAAAAAATCTATTGTCATAAGTGGACTTTTATTCGGGTTCAGAGTTGTATGTTTTGAGATCTAGGGAGTTCTGGCCAAATCTTTGCTTATCCAGCTTTTTTTATGCCCACTGGAGAAAACATGCAGGCCAATATTGCGTCTTTTCAGCTGTTTTGTCAAATATTCTATCCTAGAGGCAAATGAGGCAGGTAAGGGGCACTACACAAATGCTGTTACTTAAAATCTATCTAGCAGTGGGATAAAATTTCTTTAATATTTTGTTACTGCTATTACACACAGTTTTACAGAGAATCTTTCACTTAAGCATCTGAAACTTTATGATCTGTACATGCTATAAACTGGGCAAGTTTTTTTTTTCATGCAGGGTATAAAACCATGGTGGAGAGCAATATTATCCGTTTAGTATTGTCTTGATTAAATAACTCAAGAAAAAGGGCATCAACCATCATTTTTTTTTTTACTCTTACTGATATTTTTTTATATCCCATATCTGTATTAGAAATAACTATTTCACTTTCTTTTAATGTAGATTTTTTACTTTTATTAAGTTTCTTTTCATATGCATTTGGTCCTCTCTTTCCAAGACTTACCTTCTTCGACAGTATCATTAAAGTAGTAATCAAGAAAGAGCTCAAGTCTGGAATTAATATTTAATTGTTTCTGTAGAATATTGCTCACATGTCGTTTGTTGTGTTACTTTTACAGTGACAAAATAGTTCCTTTATTTTCTGTTGGGGAACTGTGGTAATGAACCAGGGTTGTTCATGTGCTTGTTGCTCCTACAGGCTTGCATGCTGCTAAGACTGCAGAAGCTCTGCTGGTAGGGTCCTGCTTGATCTGCCTTGCTTCGTCCTCTATGGTGTACCACAAGTACAGAGGCTCACTTGTCACTGTCAACACTTTCTCAATGCCTCTGTCTGAGACAGTGTTCATATTTGCACTTTTTTTTTTAATGTAGCTTATATTATCAGCTGGCGTTTTGGTATTTTGGCATTCGTATGCTAGAAAGACTTGGGATATTCCTGGAAAATAGAAATCTGATCCTATAATTTTCCTGCCCTATGCACATTTTCATGTATTTAAACTTTTAATATTGGGAAAATAAATTGCAAAATTTTCAGAACTCTCATCTTAAGCAGTTGTCCTGGTTTCAGTTAGCACAGAATTAATTTTCTTCCTAGTAGCTGGTGGAATGCTGTGTTTTGGCTTAAAATGAGAAGAGTGCTGATAACACCCCGATGCTTTAATTGTTGCAGAGCAGTGCTTATACTAAGCCAAGGACATCTCAGCCTTTGCTCTGTCCTGCCAACGGGCAGGCTGGGGGGTGCAGTAAGAGCTGGGAGGGGACAGACCCAGGACAGGTGACCCAAACTAGCCAAAGGGGTATTCCATACCATCTGACGTCATGCTAAACAATATATAGGGGTGGCTAGCCGGGGGGAGGGGGCCGGACTGCTCGGGGTTAGGCTGGGCATCGGTCAGCGGGTGGTGAGCAATTGCATTGTGCATCACTTGTTTGTACATACTATTATTACTTTCGTATTATCCCCATTGTATCATCATTATTATTATTGTTATTATTATTTTTGTTATTTTTTTTTTCCTGTCTTATTAAACTGTCTTTATCTCAACTCACGGGCTTCACTTTCCATTTCTCTCCCCCGTCCCAGAGAGGGAGGGGGGAGGGTGAGCGAACGGCTGCGTGGTGTTTAGCTGCCGGTCGGGTTAAACCACGACAGCAGTGACTAGAGAAATTATTTTATTGTATTTTTAATCAAGTGTCAAATATTTTTAATTGTCTTCTGAAGAAAATAAGGGGAATAGACTTGTTGTTGAAAGGCACTGAATGATGTCTAGCCAGATCCTGGAAGCCCAGAGTTTCTCAAGAAGAATTAAGGATCCTTCCTGGGTTCCTCAGTTACAAGTGCAGCCTTCAGAGAAAGAATAGCCTCCCAGAAAAAATGGCAAGGAGAAATCTAAGCAGCCTGCAAGGGGAAGGTGCCCCATTACCATCTTCATTGACTCTTAATTCACTATTACTTTCTAGGTCAGCAGAATTTCAGCTCTACTACCACTGGCCTTATGGGATTCTTACTCCTCCCCCCAAAAAATCTCCATTATGAGTAAAGATACCCATGGCTAAATATATACTATAGGGAAAATGTGTTTTGCTGCATGGCATGAAGATGCAGCTGCATCCTGGGAACATTTGGGGCTGAAGCTTCGAAGCAGAGGGCAGATGAAGCATTGCCACACTGTCCTACGGAGGGATTCAGTCTGCAGGGAGCATTGTGGAAAACTTGTCTGCCTTGCTGTCTTGAGAAAGAGCAATCTCTCTTCCACAGTGGGAAGGGAGGCTAAATTATCCCAACACCACGTATAACTGTTCTCTGGATATCAAGTAGGGGTTTTCTGTTGGTCATTCAGGGTTTTACATGGCAGAAAACACAAAAAGTGCAGAGTTCTAGGAAATCCATTTTTAATGAAGAAAAATTTTTGTAAATGAACTTAAAAAGCAGCATTAATAAGACAAGATGATACTGTAGATACAACTTCCCCACTGGGAAACTCCTTCCAGTCGGTGCCGTGGGTGCAGAAAATCACAAGTCTGAGATGATTCTTACACTGTCTGCAGAGCTGGTGAAGGCTTTTGATTAATGTAACATATGTGGATTTGAAAAGGTGTGGAGGGGTAGGATTTCTGCGTCATGGGGGATTTTGTACTATAAATTTACCAAAAAGACTTTTGTATTTGTATTTTTTTGTATTTGGAAGAGGCATCCCTAGCTTAGCTAAATTTGTTGCCAGTGGCAGTGCAGGTGGAAGGGAAATCTCTCTTTTCTTACCTTGATTAGGTATGATTTGTAAATGATGCTTAGACAAGAGGATGATTCCTGCTAGTAATATAACATTACTTAATGGATGGATCGTATGTGCCTTTCAGGTGGCATAGGAAACTACTTTGACCACATAATAAAAGGAATTTGTTGATGGACTTTGCTTGGCCTGAATAAGGAAGCAATCCATCAAGAAGAAAATTATTTAATGTTTTTATAGTGAGAAGACTTTTCTGTGTGTGTTTTTTTTGTTTTTTTGGGGGGGTTGGGGAAGCATGAATTGTCTTTGTCACATCACTGGCATCTGACTTGGATAAAGGTTTAAAGATAGAGAATGAAATAGTCTTTCATTGGGCAAAGAAGACGAGATTTATGTATTTACTGAGCAATGAATTCCGTCAGTACTGTGGAGGTATTTTTATCTTGTTAGGATTAGTCAATTTAACTTCGACATAATCTGAATTTAAAATACAATTTAACTTATTACAGTATTTTGTGTCCTTTCTTTACAGGTTTCCTGGTCCACTGATACATTTCAAAATGCCGCTGGTAAAAAGAAACATAGACCCCAGGCATCTGTGCCACACAGCTCTGCCCCGAGGTATCAAGAATGAGCTGGAATGTGTCACCAATATCTCCTTGGCAAACATAATCAGACAGCTGAGTAGCCTAAGTAAGTACTTTGTCCTAATAGCTGTATTTAGAACTGATATATTTTACACTCGCTGTTTCTGTGGTTGAAATAGGAACACCTTTTCACATTCTCGGAAAATTGTGGCTGAGCCTTCAATCTGCTCCTTTTCTGACTAGTGATTAGCATCAATTGCTGTGAAAGTACGCTTAGGCTTCAAACTGAATTTCTCCAGTAGCACATCTCAGAACTGTTCAGCTGTATATTTCTGCTACCTGTGGAACATGTCAGAATAGGATATCTGGTAGCTAATAAAACCAGTAATTGCTAACCTTAGAGCAATTTTTGGGTAAGGAATATGACATAATGGGGAATATATATCACTGGATTGTTTTAATTCTCTTAACTTAAACCCTTCATCCTGTGATGGTCATTAAGATTAAAAGTTGTGTGTTTTTTTTAATAATAAATCCAGAAATGTAGTCGTTGCATAGGTTTTCAAACAGTTAAAGATTTTTCTTCCTTCTCCTGTCAACAGTTTTTCCCTTGGTGCATTTTAAAGGAGTAAATTTCACAAGCTCTAGAATTCCAAAGGAGTTTTTCTGCAAAAGCTGGCTTCTGTTGTTGTTTTTTGTTTGTTTGCGTGTTTGTTTCTCTTTAAGTTACAGCAACTTTAAGAAGTTGTCAGATGCACCAGCATCGTAGTATTTTGAATTTCCAATACTGCAGTTGTTTTTTAACCACTAGGATACTAGTATTTTCCAGACTACCAGCACATTAAATATTAAAATGTGCATGCATATAAATCCAGAATGTGAAAAGCCTTTCAGCTCCTCAGTATCTTAGGGCCATAGGTGATGCAGCCTAATTTGTTAATTAGATTGATTTAGTTATTGGTTTGAGGGTATACTGTACGGTGCTGTGCTTTGGCAGCCTTTCAAAGCTGTTAGTCTCTTCAACCTAGTAGCACCCTAATTGAGGACACTGAATTATGCAATTGAGACAGGAATGCTTACAGCACATAAATATGAACATTATTCATATAGATGCTGCAAAAGCAAGGAAAATAATTTAACTGTTAAATTATTTTCTGTGAACCAAGAACATACAGGTTTAGGATGCAGTAGATGATCACCATCCGAGGTCTTAACCAATTTTCAGTTTTAAAGAACACCAACTTCCAACCCAACAGCATGGTGTCAGTGCTTAATTTTTTGAGATTCAGCAGTATTTGCTGTGTTTTCTTAATTATACATACTTCATGTCTGACGTTGTTTCTACAGCTGTTCAGGAAAAGTGCAGGATGAATAGGATAGAATAGTTTCAGGTGGAAGGGACCTTCACAGATCATCAAGTCCAACTGTCAGACTATTTCGGGGTTGACTAGAAGTTAAAACATATCATTAGGAGAATTACCTAAATGCCTCTTAGACACAGGCAGGCGTGGGGCATCAACCACCTCTCTAAGAAGCCTGTTCAGTGTCTAACTACCCCCTTGGTAAAGAAGTTGTTTCTGATGTCTAGTCTGAACCTCCCCTGGCACAGCTTTGAGCCATTCCCACGTGTCTTGTTACTGGATACCAGGGAGAAAAGATGAGCACCTCCCTCTCCATCTCCCCCCCTCAGGAAGATGTGGAGAGCAATGAGGTCATGCCTCAACCTCCTTTTCTCCAAGCTTAACAAATCCATTGTTCTCAGCTGCTCCTCACAGGATGCAATATCAGAACAGGAATAACTCAATTAAGGGATAAAACTAAGGATGAAAGAATACCTGTTGAGTGGTCCTGCATTTTCTGTATGGCTTGCCTAATGTATTGCACTGATAGAGAGACACTTTCCAGGAAATTTAACAGTAATTATGTAAACTCCGCTTCTGTAAGAGGAGTGTGGTGCTACATGAACTGTGCATACACAGTCATGAGCCCTAATGTAGCTGTTTTCACATGGGAGGAGTTTGTCATGAGCTTGTGACTCAGTAGTGGTCAGGAAGGCACAAAATGTTGGAGATAACAAGGAAGGCAAGAAAGGAGAGAAAAGGTACCAGTTTACTCTGCAGTAGCAAGCACAGAATAGGTCACTCAGAGCTGTTTTTTTTTTTTTTTTTTAATAAGTAAAACACTGATGAGCAGGACCTGTTACTTCAGTCTTTTGTTCTTCTTTCCAAACAGCATCATGGTGTTTGCAGTTTTCTATGGACAGTGCTTATACCAACTGAATTACTGAATAACTGATGTTCCTTTTTGGAGTTTAATACAGTCAACTGATTTAGTTTTTCAACCTGTATGTATTTGTTTTATACTGTATATTTTTAACAAAAATATTTTTATCTGTAATTAAATAGAAGGCGTTTTTACAAATTAGTCCTTATTCCTCAGCAATACTGAGGATTTCTCTATTAAAAACAGATGTCTTCTTATAAAGACATGAGTACCTTTTGAAAGTATTCTGATCTAGAATTGTTTTATTTTATTCTTTCTGTTTGGACCTGTAGCAATATGGATTTGAAAAGATTGGGGAGGTCTTCTGGCACAGGAATATTGTCTCCTGTATGCTTGAACCCAAATAACCAGTCTGCACCTTGTGTTTCACTGTTACCAGTATACAGGGAAGCCTGCTGACGTGCAGATAAATTTTAGTAGTCATCTGTGAGTCATAGCCAGCAGGCATAGCTTTGCAGCAGTCCCTTGGCAACCAGCTTCTCTGCAGTCCTTCCCTTCTTGTTTTCCGTGGATAAATGGGTGTGCTTGAGAATCAGCCTTCAAGTTGTAGACAGAGCTAGATTTCTCTCCGAGAGCTGAAACTCGGTGTTCTGATAGGGCTTAATTTCCTTTAAACTAAAGCTGCTTTTGCTTCTGACAGTAAAGTTATGCAAATTGAAATGAATGTTCTTTAACCTGATTAGCACTCTTTCATTTCTGCCTGTAAGATTTTTCTGTTACCAGCCCTCAAATAGAGGATTAATCTCCTGCCATTATGACTCTCGAGACCAAGCATTCTTTTAACCTTTCTTCTGATAATGATATGGACAAATAGTGCTATGATGAAATTAGAGCTTCCAGTACTTCAAATGGTACTGAAAAACATTATTTAGAAAAGCTTAGTGTAGAGTTTTATCATGTACGCAGTTATATCTTTATTCTTGGAGCTCTTCATAATAATTCGATGGGATTAATCTAGCAGCTGAATCTACTTGGACCTGCTTTGAGCCAGGTGTTGGACCGGATGACCTCTAGTGGTCCCTTACCACCTCAACCATTCTGTGGTCTTGGGTGCTATGTGCAAGCAGAGCATGCCTGCAGAAACAATACCTATAAAATGACAGGAATTCTGTGGGTTTTTAATGTTTTAATATAAAATGAAAAGAGCTTTACATCAGTCTGTCAGCAATAGTTGCTATGTGTCTTCATACAAATTCTTAGTCCTTTCCAAGTTTATTAGATGTGTTGCTTTTAATTGTTTAAACTGGAAAAAAAAACACTGACCTTTAAAAGAAATAGAGATGAAAGGACAGAAATACTTATATCTAGTTTGAGTGATAGGCCTTGCCTTTCTCTCTGGAACATGAAAAAATATAGGTCTGTCTTTATGCTACATACAAAATTGCCAGTAAGTAATTTTTTTCCCCGTCTATTCCCACGTTTCCCTAACTCGATAAAAGGACCTGTTTTCTGACAGCCTTTCTTAGCACTGTGGCAACAGAAACTCTCTGGACAGCAGCAGTAACTGCCTATTTCCTAGCCATTTTTCCCTTTTTTTCTTGCTTTCTGATTGTATCTGCTTTACATAAGTGCTTACCTATTTTTTCAGCAATGTCGCGGATGTATTTTTATTCCAGTATAGCCTGTGTTGGTTTATGTTAGTGTATGTTAGTCAGGCTGTAGCGTCTTCCATCATATATGAAACATGACCGATAGCACTGTGCAGCTGTGCCATTGTTAGAAGATGGATAAATAGTTCTTTTGTCTGGGGGCAACCTCCTCTTTTGTTCACAACTATCAACCAATCTTGTTTTTCCTTTTACTCAGCTGTTCCTTGTAGACAAAATCTATCATATAAGAAACCGAACTGATGGTGCTCGTTCTTGTTCCCAGTCTGACACTCCCATATGAGGAGGAGAAAATTTCTCCTTTTGAGTATTTTTTCTGTACGTATGTTCCTTTTATGAATATTGCAAGCATTCAGACCAGAGCTTTCATTGAATTGTAGCAAGATGTCAATTCCCCCTTTTTTTCTTTTACATTTCTACGTTTTCTTCTACATTTTCTATAAAGAAAAAGGATGCTGAATAACACTGTTTTCTAAGCTGGAGTACATTTAATGTTAGTGAAAATAATTTTCAATTAACATTGAACCTCAGTAACCTTTTCTCTCTTCCTTTCTTTTCTTGGTATTATTTCTGAGTTTTATCTCGTTGTCCTAGGTAGTTATTTCTTTTCCTCACACCTTATTTGTAACCAGTAAAATACTTACTTTTGAACGTATTATTTATTCACCCTTTTTTTCTGCTCCAATTCAAGTTTTGTTCCTTATTTTTTGCTTACCATGCCATCCCCTAGAGGGTTTTAAACATTGCTGGTCTTGTGAGAGACATTTTCTCACTTCAGAAAACCTTCATTTTGCCAAAGCTTTATGTTATTCAATAAATGGGAAATGTTTCTCTAGAAATACTCACCATCAAGGTGTCTAGACTGCAATGAATTTTTAGAACCAAGCCTTTTCAAGACCAGCCTCTCTCACCAGGATATCTGGACACCATCTTCACGTGGTGAGGCCCCCACATGTTGCACGATGAGAAGTAGGTCTCTGCAGACCTGCAGCTAGGACTTCAGTCAGTATTTCAGAACCAGCAGAATCCTTATAGCAGGTTCCTGCTGTGGGAATCCTCCTCCTCGCTGTGCTTGCAAGAATATTCAGTGTTTTCTGTGAATTTTCTTCATTAGTCACCCCTCTTTCTTTGTTTTACTATGATTACCAGGGAATACTAGAGAAAATGTTCTAATGCAGATGGTGTAAGGGAACTCATGAGCTCAAAAACTGAAGGCTTACAGTGCTTTTCAGAGATCTCCATCCTCTCAAAGACTTCTGTGTGATTTCTTGATGGTGTCTCTCCAGTAGTAGCCGCGTCAGCAATATGATGCTGATTCATCTCCATTTCAAATGATAATGAGGGAGTGAGCAAATGGTCAATAATTTCTCATTGAAAACATCTGTGTTAGAAATCAGAGTAGTGTGAAGTCCTACAAGTCATTAATTTATTGCCTAGATAAAGCACTGAAGGAAGAGTAAGACTTCCCTGTGAAGGGATTATTAAGAGTGGTGCCTTCAACACCAAGTTCATCTCCCAGCAATCTCTTTCCCAGATTTTCTGAGTACTGCGTGGATAAGCTCAGCCAGTTTACTTGAATGGTACCCTCGGTGGGAGATGAGAAATGTTACCTCAGACCTCTGTGACTGAAGGTTTTTGAAGGATGCCTTTTTCTGCTTGGATGTCAATGAGAAACATAAGACCTGCTCCAGAGTTGGCCTTTACCTGAGTTTTTGATATCCTGGTCAGGTTGTCTGATAAATGCCTGGTTCATCTTTGCCAGCTAAAGGAACCAGGTTGTCTCTTCAAAATTATGACCATAATGTTACAACCCTCACAGCCAGTCCTTATGGATTGCTCTTACACCTTCATAATGATAGGTTCCTAATTAGCATAGATGAACTATATTTAGTTACGTGATTTTCCAGAGCTTGCTCATCTACAGCCACTAATGGTTTCAAGGATCTACCAAGGATCTTATCTCCGAGCCTGGAAGACAGTTCAGTCTCTTAACTTTAGTCCTTCTCCTAGCCACGGAGCAACCTCAATGAATAGTGGGGTTGAAATAATCCAATGAGAATCAAGCCTAGGGTTTTCAGTGAAACTCTGATACAGCTTGCCTTTTTGCTAAAGCATTTAATTAAATGAAATTAGTGTGGTGAAGATGAGAAGCTCAATCAACTGGCATTGGATATATTAAGTTATATGTCAAAATTAACTGAGGATGAAAAAATATATTAATAGAAAGAATAGCTTTCTTGTTTTGCTGCATAAAGGGACCCTGGTTATATATTCATACTGGCTTATATGGTAATTAATTATCCTGAAAGATTATTTGCTAATATATACAATATATGATATAGCAAGAAACTATTTGGTAGCTAGTAGTGTAATTTTGCATAGTGTAGAATACTGGGAAAAGAATGAAGTAGGACTTGGGATGGGTTTTATTGCTGCCTTTGTTCTGTGCTTTTCTTTTTACAAAACGTACTGAACAAAAATATTATTTCGTATGAGACTGGAATTGAAGTAATAGAAATCAAGGAATGATAGCATAAAAGTGGCTAACAGACCCAACATTTAGCTTATTCTTTTATTTTAAACATTTCTACAGCTGTTTCAAAAGTCAGATTACCAAACCTATATTTTTAAACTGTAATGATATTTTGAGGTTTTTATATTTTAATATATTAACATATTTAGCATTTATTATGGTAAATACATTATACATTGTTAAATATGTCAAAAATTATTAAATGCACATTAAATATTTTATACATTATATGTGCATTTTATAAACATATATCAATACCTTTTAATGATAGGTGGATTAGATTTTGCTTGTGTACATGTTAATTTTCTGTCTTTGTGCTAAGCTCCAGAAGTTTGATTGAGAAGTTAAGGCTAAATTAACTAAGAGTAGTATTTTTGGCAACACTTAACAATTGTCTTGGTTTTGTTTGTCCCACTCGATGCATCTCACATTGGCCTGAGATTTACTGGTCATCTTCTTGAATTTTCAAATTGATGGTGCTTTATGGCTTTGAGCACTTCAAGTGATCAGTTTATTTATTCAGATAAATTCTTAAAATTTAGATCATAGTTCCTAGAGGCTGCTGATACCATAACAGGTCTGAGGGATGCTGTTTCAGCCTTAGGTGCAGTCAAAGGGCTTGCAATTCTTTACTGTCCTTTTGCATTTTTAAAGAAAAAAAGCTTCTTCCATCAGGATTCAGGTCCCACTCCTTGTCTGAGAGCCTGTAACTTCATCTGATGGTAACTGATCTGGTGTTGTAAAATGATTTATTTAAACACCCATTCCTTAAGTTTTGCTAATGGATACAGCATAGAGAATGCAGTAATTGGGGTGAATTTAAGGACTGGAGTTTTGAGAGGGACTGATAAAGGGACTCTTCTGCCACACTTCAGTTAGTTTCAAATAGGGTTCAAAACACTGTGTAGGGATTGTAGTTGATTTCAATTCATCTGATATGTCCTGAGAACGAGTCAAAAATGGTGTTTCTTGTATTGCAGTATCCCTGCCTATTACTGCATTGGATAGTTAGAGATCATTAGTTTGTACACAGAAGTCAGTGCTGGACAAATGTTTAATAAATTTTAGGGAAAAACTAGGTGATAAAAAATAAATGAAGAGGGAAAAACGGTGAAAGATTGAAAATTGTAAAACTGATCCATAGCTTTTTCAGATTTTATAAGCCATTGTGTGCTAAATTGCCATGGTGATGAACAGGAATAGATGATACATGTTTTTGTGTGTCTAGTTTAAAAAAAAAAAGAGGAAGAGGAAGGCGGTAAGCAGTATTATTTTTATTCCATTTTCACCTAATAGCTACTGGCATTTTCAGCTTGTAGGTGTTTTAAATGTCAGGAGAAGAATTGTCCAAAAAAGGCATACATGCATACATTCTGTGGGGCAGGACTATTTGTCACTTCCAGGACATTTTATTTGGCTGTCACAGGAAAGGACGTTGACACCAGAGGGAGCTGCATCCTGGTGTCACTTTCTTACTGAAAGTTATCATGAATAGAGACCTTTGAGACAAGAAGCTGCAAAAAGAATGAGCTGATAAATGCATTCCTGAATTTAAATTAAATACTTGTGTATCCTGATCTGCTAATAAAAGACAGAATGATGGACTGAGAAGGACAACTGGTAATATTTGAGGGAATGTGGCTTGCCTTTTAAAAATGGCAAATTTAGGTATATTTCTGGTCAATTAAGCAAGTTTTGCAAACACAATAAGATTTTCACAGATGTTGAAATAAATGCCAATATAGTCTTCTGCAAATAAATTAATAGGTAAACAAATCACTGATCTTTTTAATCTGGTATTATATTTCCAGCTATGACCAAAATCCTAAGGCATTATTATTCTAATTGTTGTAGTCATCTGTCATTCTCTTCATTGTACTGCATGGAACACAAGTAGAGTTTTTGATCAAACAGTCTCATAATGATGTAAGTGATCTGCACTGCTAATAATACTTCAGTAATACTCACTTTACATAATGACATTAATCTTGATTCTTACCATTCTAACCTATTTACTTATACATTAATAGGAATGTGAGCAACTGTGTTTATTAAATACTGAGCATCCTGCCAATAAGTTTGGGATGGTGTGTTTTTGTTTTTTGTTTTTTGTTTTTTTCTTGTAAGTTTTTGTTGTAAGTTATGTGAGTTTTTGTGACATCTTGTGTGGTTCACTGTTATCACCTGTCATATATTTTTGTAAACTATTCAAAATTGAAGATACATTTGTATGGAATACACACAAAGACGTCAAAATAAACAAATAGTGGATTAAAAGTCTCGTATACATACATTCATGCATAGTATTCATTTGAACGGAAGTTATACATTTCACTAAAAGCAAACATTTTGTTTGGCTTGAAAACTCATTTAGTTCAATATGCTTCAAGCAAAAAACAAAGAAGACTGCCAACAGGCATGTAGGTAGAGACAACATTATGGTTGCATACCACTTCAAACACGACAGGTTGCTTTTAATGTATTTCCCATTTGAGGATTAATGTTCATAAGCACAGGCAAATTATTCTGTGCAATGTGTTTGTGGCTGTATGCAAAATAACAAAAAGATCTTGAGACAGATTATTTGCAATTGGAGCTCATTAATGAGGTAGATGAATTGTAAGCCTGATTAAATGATATAGATAAAACAAACTAGCCTTCAAATACATCTATACGTGAAAGTTTATGCTTGATTTTAATTTGTATGTCTCTGAATATTACATGAGTTGTCTAATTAAATTGAATAATTAGAATATATCTGAATATGTTATCAGAACTAGATTAAATCTGTTTATAGTACATGTATATTAAAAATTTAGTAATCTTGCTCTTGGTGGATCTCATTTTTAAGTAATTTCTCTTGCTTCAGATACAGGTTAAAGAACATAAACTTTTCAGAGTTTCAAGACGTATGTTAGAAAGTCTTGTGTTAGGTGAGTTGCCAGCTAAATAGACTTTATTAACTTTCCATCTCTTTTACTGTGGCCTAGTCCTCAGATACACGGTTCTAAGACCAGCTGTACCTTTCATCTGCTTCTCACTGTGGCTAGTAACAGATGCCTCAAGAAGAGTAAGAGCAAGATAAGCATGTATGATGCTTTCCTCCTACTGATCTCTCAGCCTTCAACTGCTTCCAGTTTGGAAGCCTCATCAACCAGCTGGGTTTCTCTGTGCTTGCTAATGCTCTGTTTCTTTTCCATGCCTTAGAATCACTGGCCAACTTTAATCTCTCTTTTTTTTAGGTCACCTACAATTATCTATGATAGCATAGATCCCAGTACAGAAAGTTATGAAGCCTTCCCTTTCTCAACCGTGAAGACCGGTTATTTACTCCAATCCTCTGTTTTATACCTTTTGAGGAATTATTATCTGTGCCATGTCTCTTACTTTCTATGCCCTGGATGTTAAGCTGTCCTAAAAAGCTTTGACTAGGGGCTTTCCAAACTCTTGGAAATCTAACTAGATCATTGCACTCCATCTGTGTGCTTGTAAACCTGCAGAGGTTTACCTTTACAAAAGCTGCACTGACTCCTCGCAGTTCATCCAGGTGGCTGCTAATTCAGTTCTTCATAATGATTTATACTAATTTGTTCATATATCGGGTTTACCGGCTCTCAAGATATTCCATGAAAAAATTGAAACTTGATATTGTGCTTGCCACCTTCCATTGTGTATTAAGGAGATTTACAAATCATTACTGTTCGTTTTGCCAATTTATTTTCTGTACTTTTTATATAGTCACTTCATTTTCTTTGACAAGTCTCCCACAAAGAAGAGTTCTGGCATGAGGATCTCTCCAGTTCCTTTCCACACCAGTGGAAGGTGTGAAGTTAGCTCGTTTCCAGTGATCTTGTCTTCTCTGAGTGCTCCTCTTATACCTTCATTATCAGTTGGCTTTACGGACTCCTTTGCATCCTTTGCAGGCTTTCTTGTTCCTCATGTGTTTGAAGGAATATTTATTAGTAGTTTGTTAGTTGTTCCTCAGGCTATTTTTTTTGTTGTTTCATTTAATATGCCACAATTTGCAATGTTTTCTATTTTCTACATTTGTACATGTCTTCTAATTTCTCCCTTTATATTCTGTTGTGTTTATTTGTGCTGTTTTTTATTGCCATTACCTCAGTCTTAATAAATGGTTGTGCACTGGCCTTGTACCCATCACATGGTATCCTTAAATAGTTTCCACACTACCTGTAAGGATTTAATTTTTGTCCTTTTGATGTCTTTAAGTGTCCTCATTTTTATGTATACTTCCAGAGTTATTGTGCAATGAAGGCAGAGATTTCATAAATAGCTTTTCCTGCTGTACTTGTTGAGAACTTGTGTGCAAACCAGGTAGTTAGAAATTTGGGAGATTTATACTTCAAAAACCAACACAGATGCACTAACAGCAAATGAATTACATATGTACAGCATGATAGAACATTTTAAAAGCTATCACATGTTGTTTCAATGATGTGGATACAGATTTTGATAGATGGCCTGGTGCATTTTTCAGTGGCTTTGTCAGACTACTCAAGCTGAGTTCAGGGTGCAGTAGAAGCACTCTGTAGAGCATTCCATCTGTAGAAGAAAAATCGTTACTGAGCCTTTTCTCATGATACCTGAATCTCCTGGTCTGTTGGGCTAAATTTGTGATGTCTGTCAAAGTGAACAAGGGAGACTATTTTTCTTCAGTATAAATTAGTCAGTTACTAGAATTTTAACCCTTCAAAGTAGAAGTGATTCTTTTAATGTGTATTTTTGAATAGGCTGGCTCTAATTAACCTAGATGTAGACATCTGCTCTTTCATTTTTGAAAGGTGTTTTGAACTGTAGGAGTGAAAGCTGTATGCCATTTTGAGAAATGTTGAGATAAATTTCACTTGGAAAGATCAGTTAATCTTCATACAGATGCTATAGGTTGTCCTTTAATAAATATCCAAGAGATTGATAGTCTAGTTCTTTGGGTATCGGCATAGTTCAGTCAGTTTTGCCCAACTGTCTGTCTGTTCTGTAAAGTATAAAATGTCATATATGATAAATACATTCTAAATTAAATATTTAACTTCTGTTTATTCTTCTGAAGCATTATTAAATACCTTCGTAAGTACGGATTGTTACTACTGATACTCACGCACCTTAGCTTTACTTATTTAAGGAGAATAATTATCAGAAATCTTTCTAAAAGCAAACTCATCCTGTGGTATTTTCCCCCCTATTTTAGGTAAATATGCTGAAGATATATTCGGTGAACTTTTCAATGAAGCACACAGTTTCTCATTTAGAGTCAACTCCCTACAAGAGCGTGTGGATCGCCTATCTGTCAGTGTTACGCAACTTGATCCAAAGGAAGAAGAACGTAAGTTAATGTCTGCATTGAAGAGTTCTTATTTCATCTCCCTAAAATCACTGATACATGAAATAGAAATAAGAATAGCTTAAATTATATTTATGTGAACACAGAGCAGAGCATTATGAAAGTGAGGTTCATTTCTGTTTCTGCTGCTGGCTGTTTTTATAGCCTTGAGCAGCTTTCTGCGCTCAAAATTTTCATGGTTACTGAACACTACGGTTACCCACAACTTTACATAAAAATTGCTATAGGAGCATGTCACTTCAGTAGTGTTATGTATGAGTGTTAGTAATATTAATAATTTGCAATATTATGGGAATTCTTGGGAATACATCTTTATTCTTTTCCTTAGTGACTTTCTTACTCGTTGCCATGAGATGTAACCATTTGTCCAGATAGAGATTTTGCACTTAACTTGATACTGTCTTATATTTTGCATGAACTTTTACTTGTATAGCTCCATTTATGATGCTATATACTCCCTTGGATTCTTCCTAAATAGCTTTCAGTTATATAAAGATTGGTAGCATTGAGATTACAAGTACTTCTAACAGTCAATAGGATATGGCTAGTGCTTATAAAATATAATTTTTATGGGATTGAAATGATGTATGGACTTTGTGATTACTATAAGAACAATGACCAGGTAATGTGCAAATATCAGGACACTTTTTACCTTCCTTGGATATCTGCTGCTTACAGATGGAACTATAAAAGGTCCTGTAACCCCAGTTTTAGGGTGTTCTAGATATATGGCTAAGACCTGGAAAGTTGAACAATATCCTATCATGAAAAACAACTTCAGACTGCTCGTGGGATCCAATTTTAAAATATAGAAAGCTGTTTCAGTTCTAAATGTCTAGGTATGATGGTGGCATGTCATAGAGGAACAACAAAGCATCAAGCCAGGAGCATGTTCTCAGGCTGTTTTGTTACCTATGTTGAAATTTCACTATTAGCAAAATCAAGCTAAGGAAGTTTAGACTCTGTACTTCGTGTGAGATTTATTTCAGAGCAGGTTTTGAAAGACAGCTGTTCACAGCTTGTGGCAGATTTTCCAGAAAACCATGACTTGCCTAGGGGAATTCTTACATTAATGGGATTTTCCAAGTCTCTTGACAACTGAGCATAAATCATATGCATACACCTCTTTTTCCAATGAAATACCATGTTTACTATGATCGGATAATGACACAAATCTGTTAGTGTACAGTAACAAATTGTCAGCAATTCTAATCTTGTAACAGCTGCAATACTCCAGAGTGTTAATGTCATTTCCACATTTACCCTAGAGAACTTAGTTACTCTTTTAGATCAGAGTGGGATTTATGGTGATATATCTGGTGTGGCAACCATTCACATTCCAGGAAAATAGAGAGACCATGATATGGTTAATATATCTTAAGGATGTTACAGGATAGTGAGATGGAAGTTTGTACTTTACAGCATAAAAGGCCTTTGACAAGTGTGGTTGTAGGTTTCAGAACTACATGTTCATACCTATTAGAGAATTGCCAGAAGTATTTGTAAATAGTCTGTAGTACCAAATGCACTAGATCAATAACTTGTCACAGAATTCCATGTCTATTTGCTAAGCTGCATATGTAAGAAAAGAGACTGATGCATTAAAATTAAAGGAAACAAGGCTACAAAGAGGTCTACTTGATCGAGTCCAGAGTGGCTGATCATGACGTGGATCTGATACCCTGGATTTGTCTCTTATTCCATAAAAGAGATAGAATCATAGATTCTATGATTCTGTGAAAAGAGTAATGACTGCTAGTACTTCAGAGGAACACATGCGTCAGGAGCTGTTAAATGGCTGCTTTTATTAACTAAGAATATCCAGTCCTTGAGCCAGTCCTTGAGCCATCCCCAGCGTTCCTTATTCACAAAAGTCTGTCCAGAATGAGTCACCAGATGAGAGCAAAAGAGATGAGAGGAAACCCGACATTCTATTTCTGTAAAAATCAGGGATAAAGAAACCTTTTCACCTTCAGTATCCTCTTTGGGGCTTGAAATTTAGTAGTTTATCACAAACGATCTTGCTTTAGTCTTGGTCAGAGCTAAAATATCTGGAGATTGGTAATGCGTGAAGGTTTGTGGAAGACATTTAGATTTACCTTTCATACCTTTCCTAACCCAATCTGGAAGGATTAAGCAAATTTCAGTACTTCTATTCAGCTAACAGCATGTGTAAAATGGGCTATGCTTGCAAAATGAGTCTCATTTGATAGCTCTTTGCCAGCAGGCAGTAATAGAAGATGTAATGTGTTCCTTTGGGCCCAATGCTATTACACAAGAGGAAAAAAATTAAGATTCATTTAAAGCTAAGCAGCACGAGCAAAACCAGCACAAGTCAGATTCACTGAGCAAGGTACAGATACTTGACAAAGCGTTTCTGGTAAAGTAGAGAAAAGCTCTAGAATTTTTGAATAGTTTGTGTGTGTTGGGGATTATTACAATATCTGAAAGAATATAAAAGCAGATGAAACCAACGTTAAGATTGTGTACTGAAGAACTTGACTCCTGGCATACAATCCTTCTGTCACAACATATAACATATTAACATGGAGAATAACACTGTTGTCAATTAATTCATAATCAAGTTTACCACCAAAGTCAACTAAAGAAAAAGACTGTTCAATTAAGCTGTGTAGTAGGACCCTTTTCTTGACACTTCTCCATGCAACTGAATGTTGGATTTGAGCACGTGTCCCTCCCAAAGATCCCGGCAGATGGCTGGGCTCCAGCTGCTTTCTTTTGCTTCTCTGCTTTTTCTTCCGGTTTTCTTAGCCCTCGATTCAATTTGGGGGTTATTTAGTAAGTAAATCAGTTCTAAATTTGTGTGTCCAAGGCTCAATAGAGCAGTGTCAAAGCCATGATATTGCATAATTTGGTCTTTGTATATAAAGAGGGATGTGGACAAAATGTCATTTGTTGAATAATGTGGCGGCTTTGTTGAGGCCCACCAGCAGATTTGCTGCTTGATGCAGCTGGGTGATTCAGTTCCCTCACGTGCTGCTCTGGGCTTCCTAGTGCCACGTGCTGCATTTAAAGCAACTTCTCAGTCCTCCTAAAACATTTGTGTCTTCTCTTTGTTTACCTGTAGTAGTTAAGCTACATAAATCCCCTATCCAAAAAGTGCTTGAGCTGCTGTTGTTTTTACAAGTATGATAGAACATTTGTATTGCTTGTCTTGGGGACAAGCCCATGGGAAAGTGGTTTCTATCCTGGAGAAGCAATCTCTCAGCTTAGCAAGTATTCGACCTTCAGTGACTAGTCAGAAGTATTCTGATGGGCAAGAAACCTGGTAGGTGTGAGGTTCTAGGCTTTGGTGAAACATATAATCATTAGTTTATATATATATGAAGTGGAAATCAGCCTTCAGGATTGCACTGTCTTCAGGAACTGAACCACACAAACAAACAAGAAAAACACAAAAACACCTACCCCCATTTATTACTTTTAACTGGGTTCTTAAGACCGTGTTGTCCATTAGATGTTTATATTGTCATTCTTTCTTCCATGCACTTTTCAAATTACTTGGTAAAATTTTGAACAGAGGAAGGGAATTGTAGGCAACTGAATCCATTCATTTGTATATAATTTCTCACAGTTGTTCAATTCTGCAAGGAGATATAGCTGTGACATTCAAAAGGTCATGGTCCTAAAGTTTTCAGGATGAAATTCTGCAAAAAGCGTAGAGAGAGCTCTAAAAGGAACATATATTATTTTGTATGTTGAAGTGAGTTTAAATTAATAAAACATCTGGTGTCTTTAACATTTTTTTTCCTTATGGTGAGATAAAATGTAATATTTAATATATTTGAAATGTACAAGTAGCTACTTTCTGTCAGTATGCTGACGTGATCTATACCTAACTTCTACTACAAATTGGGGATTTTAATGATACTAAGAGGAGAGAAATCTAAAGAGAGGCTTAATAGGAGGTAAAACATTATTAAAAGCCACATCAGTAGTACATGTTCGTATTTCATTGCAGTTCAGCCCAGAAGAAAGCTTTTTATTGTATATTATTCAAGTGCAATTTAAATACTTTTTTTTTTTTTTCCATTTTGCGTTTGTTTATGAATAAAAATGGACTTAGATCTTTTTCAAAACCAGGTGTACAAAATCGTGGTGGTTTAGCTTTCTGAGATAAATAATTCTTAATTACATGGAAAATACTGTGGTTATAGACAGTTAGACTGGCTGGTATAATAGGTCTTTTCATACTGTCCCAAGTACAGATAAAGTAAAGATAAACTGGCATTTATTCAAATTCTTGAATGGGCATTTAACTAAATTGTGAGCACCTCAACTTTTAAGGAAATACAGAACCCATTTTTTGTACCTAGCAGTAAACACAAGTGGCGCAACAGGTGGACTTTTGGAGAAATTTAGCCATACAAAATGTAAGATTTTGGGCCATACAGAGACTTTGGTGCTGATTAGGAGTTAGGCAACTGGAGGCTCAAATTTATCAGCATCAAGTTAAATCCCTGAAGCATTTCCAACTCCTCCTTCAGTGTCCCCCATATCCCCACACCTGAATTCATACATACAACTCGTTTGCTCTCTTGCTGTGCTGATTTGTCGCTCAGCCAAAGCTAAGTGGCCAGATGACCAGCGAGGTTCTCACGTTTTTCCCACCCTGGAGGTGGGAAGCCACACACACGGTGCTGCTGTTTCCTAGCCAGCTGGCAAGCTAAACAAGTGGCTTTGTGAGCCAACTGCGGTTATATACGGTGCCCAGGGTTATATCCTGTGTTTGCAACATGCCGTTTACCCAGTCCCTTTCTGTAGGCTAGCTATATCAGTATTTTGTCGTAATTCTCAGCATTTTGTGTTCTATGCCCTTTCATTTCCCTCATAATATCATAATTTAGTCAGTTGTTTTGAATAATGGCATGCTTTTCATTGAACACCTTTCATTGAATATCAATGCAGGAAATGCTTTTGGCTGTTTGGAATTCAGCAGTGTGTGTTTTCTCTGAAGATCTTTGCTCTTTAGCCTAGTAGAGAGGAAGTAATCTACACTTGCTGGCTGTTGATTGATTATCCTCAGGTGTGATGTTCCCTTGTACATGTTTTTAAAAAGTGGAAATTAAAATAAGAAAATGGAGATTATGAGCAAGCCCAGCTGTATTTGTTCACTAGAGATCAAGTACGGAATGCAAATAAAGAGTTTATAGAATAATGTATGTCTCAGTAATATGGTGTCACATACCCTGTGAATATTTTAATATTAAAACAAAGAACTGGCTTCATATTTAGTACAATAAATTTATTTAATTGCTTGCAGAATGTTGACAGGTTCAAAGTGAAGTATGCTAACTTGCTGTTTTTTTACTGGCATAGTCTCCAATAAATAACAGGCAGTTAAAGACTTGCAAGATTGCCAGGCAACTCTGAACAAGTATGTTTGGTGTGATTTGCAAAACTAGCAACCTGAAAAACAGCTAAAACATAAAAGATTCTAAAAAAATAAAAATAAAAAACGTGTTTTTAGATTACGTAAACCCTAGTTCTTTTATTTCAATTGTGAACTTCTGCCAGAAAAAAAAAACATGTACTTCATGACAGGTACAAAATATGTATGGTTATTTATGAGTGCAAAAATACCCGTAGAAACTGAGAGCCCTAGCTGGTATTTGTACATTATAACAATTCTTTCACACACTTAAAAGGGCTTCTGAGCAGCTAATTAATGGTATTAAAAGGATAAAAGATACTGCAATGATATATAATCTAAGGGTAAAGAGGAGCAAACTTCTCCAGCACACACAACCTTGCCAAGTACAATAAACTTCAAAAGCCAAACTGAAAATTGCATAAATCCTATCTTTAGCCTCACAAAGGACGCTGCCAATACATTTAGGTAAGAAGAGAGAACATTCCATGAATTGCAAGCCCTCTGGAAAAAAAAACCTGCCTTCTGCCCCTTTGTGATTATACAAAAGAAATCCAGCTCTGCCTGTGTGTTTATGCACATACACTTGTACGTGTTCTAGGAAGCAGAGTAAACACAGCTTTCAGCTTAAGCCAATGCAGTCTTAAAAAAAATAGTTGCAAAAGACCCTAGTGATTTTTCTCTAAAGAAGTGAAATGGGAGAGGCATCCTCTCATCTTGAGTAAACAGGCACTACAGTCAACAATATAAAAATATGTGTTTATTTT
Source organism: Netta rufina (assembly GCF_964035555.1). NCBI lineage: Eukaryota > Metazoa > Chordata > Aves > Anseriformes > Anatidae > Netta > Netta rufina. The sequence goes on along the minus strand of NC_140125.1, from coordinate 73,430,832 downwards.
ATACACACACACACGTAGATGTATTTCTTAATAAATTAAATGAAATGAATGCAATGAAAATGGTTTCTTTGTATCATGTTATAAAACTGTCTGTTTTCAGTATCAGTGGTTTGTCATTTTATTTTAATTTTTAAAATATCTGAGCCCGTAAAAAAGGCTGCTGATTTATGTAGTTTATTTAACAGAAGCTACAAAGAAAGTCTTGAGACACATCTGGGCTTCACAGAAGTAGTAAATGACCATCAGGGAGAAATAGTAACATGAGACTGAACAGGTACACTGTTCCAGGAATTGAAGGTATAGGTTTTGTCAAGTAGTCACTTTTCCATTGATCTTTTTCTAAATTTCAGTGATTGCAAGATAGAAAAATATAGGCAGGCTTTAGCAACAGAAAGTCAATATGTTTCAAGTCCCTGTTTAATCTATTGAATTCATCTAGTTTTATTTTTCCTTTGAATCTTACATAATGGCCATTGATTATTCCTCATTTAGTGTACTTAAAAACTCAAGGTGTCTCACCTGAATTAAACAGAGTGGTCTCATCTCAATTAAACAGTCTGATTAAAAAAACAGCATTTGACTACTTTCATGTGTTGGAACAAAGTGTCACCTCCCATTAAAACTCACTGATATCAGTAGAAGTTTAAGTGATTTGCTGGTGTGGCATCTTGGTGGGCCTTTGGACGAGCTGCTGCCTACATGCAAGGAACAGAAATGTTAATGACAGACAAGGGTAAAATCACCTCAAAATAGAGAGGGATGTTTTAGTGCTAAAAGGATTATGAAATGGAGTTGGTAGATGCTATCGGGTATTTCTGACCTAGGGAATTGTATTTTATAGCTATGTTAAGCAATTTGTTGAATTACTTTGGAGAGAGAGAGTTCTGATAATCTGTCCAGGTGAGCAAAAGTTTTCTAGGAAGCTAAATAAAGGGTAATGAACTAGAACATTACAAGCATGTTTTTGACATAATCTGACAGTATCTTGCCATGGCAGTAGTGCTAGATGAATTTATATTTGCTGAACGTGCATTTGTGCTGTACATAATAGTTGTAATGCTTAATATTTATATTCTGTCATTAAGCAATTCCAGATTAAACTAAATAAAGTATCTTTGATGGCATTTTTAAAAATGGCAATATCCCCTTCCAGTGTCATTGCAGGACATTACAATGAGGAAAGCTTTCCGCAGTTCCACAATTCAAGATCAGCAGCTGTTTGACCGCAAAACTCTGCCTATTCCTTTACAAGAAACGTATGACATTTGTGAGCAGCCTCCTCCACTTAACATTCTCACCCCTTACAGGTTAGTGTAAAAAAAAAAAAAAAATCAAAACCAATTTCTAGCTGTTTACTCAGATTTTACCCTCATCTAACAATGGTAATAAAAAGCCTTTTTGATTTGTATATATTAAACCGTGTAAATGATGATGGATGAGAAGTGAAGAAAACAAGTGGTTAAATATGTAGAAGGAAAGGTTTTTAATGGAGGTGAATGTTGTCTGCTGATCCAAAGCCAATTTAAATCAGTAGTTACAACACTAGCACTCAAATTCACTTAAAATTTGTAGAGCAAGATTTAAGTCATTGAACTAGGAGTTCACTTACTTAGAATACTCCTTTTAACTAAAATTTGTGTTAGTTACTTGTCTAAAATTGGGACCTTGGACACAAAGAAAGATGGTAAAGACCGATGGCATAGGAGTTCAGTGTTCATCTTTTTTAATGTTCATCATCAGTAAAATATGTCAGGGCCTGAGATACTAGATATTCCATAATATGCCTTTATTTTGCTTTAATGTTTGCATTCATGTGTGTCAAGTAAACAGCATGTCCTGTTCGGGTGACTGTATTACAGGGATGACGGAAAAGAGGGTTTGAAGTTTTATACCAATCCTTCATACTTCTTTGACCTGTGGAAGGAAAAAATGATACAGGACACTGAGGACAAAAGAAAGGAAAAGAGGAAGCAGAAGGTACATACGTTATTTTTGTATAGCTCCTGGTTGTTGTGTTTTTTCCTGTAAAGGGTTTACTTGCACATATGGTACATTTTTGGTTATGCTATGAATAGCAACTCAAACTTTACAGAGACAGTTACGGTTCTCATCATTCAACTAAAATTACTTGTATCCATTCGCTGCCATCAAGTTTAACAAATATTAAATAATAAAAAAATATGGAAGGGCCTAGAGCTTTTATGCTGTCCTAATGTAACTAACAGCATGTTGGTCAGAACATGGAAGTCTTCTAGCAATGACTCAACAAAGAGAAAAAGGAGAACTACAGCAAGAATAAGGGATTCCACTAGACCACTTTTTAATACTACAGACTTCTGACAGCCTCACAGATGGAGGAAGAAATTAAATCCTTATAAATATGTTTACCCTAAACTAGGAATAAATTGGTGGGAATTGAGTAATTGGTGTATATTTTCTTAAAATCAAATAATCTTGAAAAGGCGATGCTACTTCCTTTTTCACCATTATTCTGTATATTTCAACACAGAGGTGACAAATATAACTGATCTGGAATTTCATTTCAGACAGTATAAGAAGCTATTTGTGCAATTATTTTACAGTGTATTATTGAGCAAATTATATACTAGATTGAAGCTTCTGCCTCTTACAAGGCTTTTTGGTTTATATATCATATTTAGACTGAAATTATATTTTTTCTTGCACTCTATTTGGGATTGTTTTTCATTATTTTGTGGCTGATGTTTAAATGCATCTAATTTAAAAACACTGTCTTAGTTGTCATTTTCTTTTTTGCACAACTCTCCTACAGCAGAAAAATCTAGATCGTCCTCATGAACCAGAAAAAGTGCCGAGGGCACCTCATGACAGACGGAGAGAGTGGCAGAAGTTAGCCCAAGGTCCGGAGCTCGCAGAAGATGATGCTAACCTCTTACATAAGCATATTGAAGTTGCTAATGGCCCAGCTTCACATTTTGAATCAAGGTTACTCTTTATTTTTTCTATCCTATATTAAGTATAGATATTTGTACTGTATAGGAAACATTCTTTTGAGGAATGGTAGATGATGAGATGCTACTGCTGTTCTTGAAATGCACTGAAAATCATTGATTTAGTTCTATCAAAAATCAGTTTTAAAATTCTCGGCTGGTGTATCTTTTAAAGAGTTGTTATTATCGTGTTACTGGAGTCATTCGTCTGTGACTTGAAGGAAGTGTAGTCCTTACATTCCAGTCTTGACCTACAAAATCCCTATTATTCCAGTCTCTTGATCTTTCTTATAGCAGACACTGCCAAGACTATATGGTGGGTGTGCTGCGAACAAATGTCCACTTGGAACTTGGATGCAATTGCTGAGCATATCTTTACTCATGAGCAAATCCAAGATTTGATTGATGTTTCTGGTTACAGTCTATTATGAAATCCAACTTGTTGGATTCTCATTTCACAGCACGTATTTGCAGGTGGCTAAAAGCAGCATTTTACATGGTACACCTCCTGTGTTTCCTCTTACGGTGCTTGTCCAAAAGCAAGTCCTTTCTATCATCTGAGAAAAAAAAAGAAGTCTAACAAGTAATATTAGCAATTTTTTTTTAGTTAAAATTGATTTGTTGTTCTCAAAAAAATATATGTATATTTTAAATCCCATTTCCTTCACCGGCCAAGGAAATACTCTGTTCAACTCCATAAGACTTTCAAACAAACTTAAGCGTAGCAGTAGATGATTGTAACAGCTGTAGGTGACAGTGTTTTGTGTCTGAAAAATGGAAAAACCTGCTTGTAGAAAATTTATCTCTTCGAGTTCATAAAGTAAAAATTGTCTCAGTCCAGGCAGTAGGGTACGACTCAAGTAATGGCAATGAGCATTTTTCTGGGAACAGTTTTGTAGTATCTTATTTTTGTAAACTGCAGTGTCAAGTAGTTGACAGAAACGCTTGCCTGCTGTCATTTTTTTGTGTTGTACACCAGATTCTATATTAGACACACTTGTTGCAGGAGTCCTTTGATGCCCAGGACCATTATCTCAGTAACAATAAGGAAACTATGAATAATGCTTGGGAGCAGTACCTGTGCAGAAGATGTTGTTCAGATACAGAACAGCACAGTGCTTTTGAACACTGAGTAAGAGCTTTGCCCCCTGAGGATTTAATAGGCTTAGATACTACAGTGGTCACGGTATGTGGAAACATAGAGTACCACTATAAATGTTGGACAGTGTTCATAAACATGAGATAGAGAATTTGGACAGATACTAATATTTTTAATTGAGTAGTTGATTAAAATTTCCTAACTGATCAGGTCTTTAAGGAGTGTCAAAAGTTGTCATTAACAAGTAAGTTGAATCATTTTAAGCTTTGTATATAGCTGTATTTACTGCTGCTACCCAATAGTAGACCTTTAGATTATCTTCTTTATATCTGTTGTATAGCTACAAAGTGTTAGGTCTGAAGTTGCATGTTCTCCATATTTATTGGAATATAGAACCTCTGACAAGTTCAACTATTCAGTTGTAAATTTTTACCACTTGATGGATGGTTCATGAATGTTATAAAAGAATGTGGTTGTTCATATGTAGGGATTGAGGAGTTGAAACCATTACCAACTGTAATGCCTGTTGCATAGTGCAGTCTGTTATATATATATTTCTGATTGTATTGGTATGTTTACTTAACTCAAAATAATGTGACTCATGAACAGTTAAGATCACACACTTAGTAATTGTCTGATATATCTGTCAAAAGCCAGATTTCAGATATCAGAATTGTCTGATATATCTGTTCTAGACTTAAAGCTGCTAGAAGCAAAGTCATGGAAGGTGGAATGTGCTATAAAAAGCTATAGGGTATAATAGCAACATTGCTGAAGATCTTTGAACTCAGAACCAAAACCGAAGTATAAAATAGTAGCTGAGGGCAATAATATTTAGATTTAATAAAGCTTATGTTGGACCATTTTTTGCTATTTTCCTACAGATCTCAAGCATATGTGGACCACATGGATGGATCGTATTCTCTTTCTGCATTACCCTATAGCCAGATGTCTGAACTTCTGAACAGAGCTGAGGAGCGCGTCTTGGTCCGGCCACATGAACCACCACCGCCGCCTCCCATGCATGGAGCAGGAGATGTGAAACCTGTGCCTCCTTGTGTTAGGTAAGGAGTGATCAAGCCACGTGCAAATTTACTGGGGAGGTTTAGTTTCCCACCACCCCACTAACAGTGGTTTGTGTTACTTCTGTGCAGCGCAGGCAGCACACATATTCTGTGTCAGTCCATAGTCCTTACATTTCCACAGCTGCAGGGCCATGTAGGAGCTGGGAGAGAGGACTTAAAATCTAAATCTCATAGTGTGTGATTTTGGAGACAGGCCCCACCTAACCAACAATGTGTTGACTATGTCACGTTCTGAGGGAAACTTTTTGGAAAATGTTTTTCTGAGTGATGATGGAATCTTAGGATTTAGCACTGGAATTTTGAAAATTTGGAAACCTAACATTTGTACTACTGAGCTGTCTTTCAGCATATATGAAAGGAAAGAAATTTGGTGAGGTCAGCTGATGAAATTATATATTCATTATTACATTCATTACATTTGCTAAATTACAATGACTTTTTTTTCTCAGTTCCTTTAATTTTCTATTTCTCTATGTTTATTTGGAACTGGATACATACTTAGAATATTTCACTCCCCTGTTTTTTATACTCAAATTTTAGTGTAGGGTCAGATACATACAACTTGAAATACAGGATGGTTAAGTTGTTAGATCAGCGAGATGTTAATCTCCTGAAAAGAATGTCTTTTTACTGTTCAGGAGAATATACACAGAAATGCAAAGCTCTTTAGATTAGTTTTACCACAGCAGCTGAAAGAAATACTCTACTAGTCTTTCAGGGAAGCAGTTGTACTGTTTTCTTTGATTAGCCTATTCACTGCACAATAATGAGTATGTGGCATATAAATATACCTCTCTGTAGATACAGTTGATGACCTTTGATATAAGCCTCGCTCTCCCAGTCATCAAATCTTAAATATGTATTTCAATTTCAACTCTTCCTCACTGCTTCTAGTGCTTTGAGGTTTTTGGTTTGTTTTTGGTTGGTTGGTTTGGTTTAAGGTCTGCGGGTTGAAGCAATTAATCAATTGCTGTTTTTCTTACCTCAGGTAAATAACTTGGATTAATTTAGAGATGGAAGGGAAGCGTAATACTTGGCACGGGAAACATGATAAAGATGCAGTTTTGTATAAACTGAGTTAATAGGTGGATGTGAGCAAAGGTCTGTTGGAAGACTGATGCATACTCTGTATTGAGAGTTAGGTTTCTTTGTATGTGAAGTACAAATACCTTGAATTTTTGATAGTACATAACACTTTAATGGGCAGTGTTCAATATTCTTAAGTTGCAGAAATGAATCTCTTACTGTCCTTTCCAGCTCTAATAACTGTTGTTCTGTTATTTGGCATTTCAGTTCCACACCTGGCTTGGTAGAAAACCGTCCTCAATCACCAGCAACAGGCAGAACCCCCGTGTTTGTGAGCCCCACTCCTCCTCCTCCACCACCACCGCCTCTTCCATCTGCTTTGTCCACTTCGTCATTAAGAGCTGCAATGACCTCCACTCCTCCCCCCCCAGTCCCACCTCCTCCACCCCCTCCTGCCGCTGCTCTGCAGGCTCCGGCCGTGCCACCTCCACCAGCTCCTCTCCAGATAGCTCCTGGAGTCCTACACCCCGCTCCACCACCCATTGCTCCTCCCCTAGCACAGCCCTCTCCCCCTGTCACTAGAGCTGCACAAGTGTGTGAAGCTGTACCAGTTCACCCAGTTCCTCCCCAAGGTGAAGTACAAGGACTTCCTCCACCACCACCACCTCCTCCTTTGCCTCCTCCTGGCATTCGGCCCTCCTCTCCTGTCACGGTTGCTGCCCTCTCTCACCCTCCCCCTGTTCTGCACCCTCCTCCCACAACCATTGTCCCTGGCCCTCATGCCCCCCTGATGCCTCCATCTCCACCAGCCCAAGTGATTCCTGCTCCTGAACCCAAACGCCATCCTTCAACTCTTCCTGTAATCAGTGATGCTAGAAGCGTTCTGCTGGAAGCAATACGAAAAGGTAATTTTTTGGCTAATAAGCAACAAGAAGAATGGTCTCAGAAATGTACTAAATATGCATTAGCATTGAAAGATGAAACATTTCACCTGTAGGAAGTTAGTTTAGAGGAGCACATCTTAACTCGTTCTGTTTTCTGTTCTCTGCAGTGTGTACATTGCCAAGCAGACGGATGCTTTTTTCAGCTTGTAATGGCACTTATCAGATCTTTAGTTTGGATGGCAAAACTGGTTTTCTGTTAAAGATTAAAAAGCTGTACATGTGCTAATAGATGATCTATGAAGATTATCTCTTCATTTCTGTTTACCTGGAAATGTACCTATTTCTGATAGCCGACAGATCGTGTAGAAGACAAAAACATTGTTTTTCCCCAGACTGCTAGATAAAAGCAGAACAGATAATGGACGTTTCAATTTTGATATTATCAGCATATTACAGCGACATCTAAATGACAATCAGAAATTGTCGCTGAAGACTTGAGCTGTTAAGAATCTAATTTTAACACGTCTCAGCACAGTAGTGGAACAGTTGCACAGTCCCCTGCTGGCAAAGCACAAGTGAGTGTCAGAGATGCAGGGCAATGTTTTCCTGATCATTTAGGGAAGGAGCTGGTTGTACAAGCTGTGCGTTTCAGCCTACGGCCAGAAAAATCCCTGCTGCACCGTGAGCGCTGTTGTTTGACTGCGTGGTATCTTTGAATGGTAAATCTTTCTCAAACGTCTCTCATACTGCACTGTTCTGTTTTTCCCATGCATCTACACCACAGTACAGAATTGGTATTGTACTGCAGTATCTGTAGGTAGGCTATAACACTAATTCAGAATAATTTTGAAAGCATCTATATGCACGTGAGTTGGTAACATTTGAATAAAGAAGTATCATTTCCAACCAACAATACTTAAATACAACAGTAGTAGAAAACATCACAAAATAATTAAAAATAATAATAATAATAAAAAAGAGGTGCCTTCTGACGCAGTTGATTCCTGAAAAAGCTTCTGACCAAGTCTTGCACAAGAAACAGAGGCTTAAGTTACCATAGCTTCAAGTCCACCAAAGTACATGTACTGTCAATTGACAACACGGAGTATTAAGTACAGGATTTAGGTCACATTTAGATGGTGTCAATCTATAGTGTTGTGAACATAAATCCCAAAACATATAATATCTGTCATGTCTTTAACTGAGTTATTGGCATTTTCACTTTATCAGTATGTTATTTCTGCTTTGTGTTTCACCCTGAAGTAATATTTTATCTCAAAATAGTCCATTACGTGGTCAAAACTGAGTTACAAGAAATCCTATCGTGTTAGGATACTCACATAGCTGTAACTTTTAATTGAAACCATGAAGAGAGAGCATAAAAATGTTTGGAAAAGCAAATAGTAAAACAGCTTAATCACTTGGAATGGTGCTAAAAAGCATGGGTGTATTTTTAATGGGGAATCAGAAGCAGTAGAAAGACTGATGGTCCTGTCTGCTACAGCAACTTCAACACTCCTCTCAAAAAACATGACAGAGAACTTCTACCTGAGGAGGACAGTGTCCTCATCCTTCATTTTTGCTTGCAAAGCATTTTGTGAGTCAGATGCCTTGTTTAATGATAAAGAAGGATGGTAACTCTTCTGTGTTTTGATGTTCTTCAGGTATTCAGCTGCGCAAAGTTGAAGAGCAACGTGAACAAGAAGCTAAACATGAGCGTATTGAGAATGATGTTGCTACTATACTTTCTCGTCGCATTGCTGTGGAATACAGTGATTCAGAGGATGACTCAGAATTTGATGAAGTGGATTGGTTAGAGTAAAACTAATGCATTGCTGTACACTACAAAATCGAATGCTAATGTCCATTGTGGTGCTTGTTCTTTGAAGGTTTGATGGTCATTTCTAGTGTTTTTTGTATTCTTTTCTTTACATAATTAATCCATGTTTTTCTACTTTTCAGTTTACAAAAAACTCCTAGTGCATCTTTGAAACTAAATGTTTTACAGTGGCTTTTATTACAGATCTTTTTTTTTTTTTTTTTTTTTTGAAGGAACGTGCTTCGTTCCAATAGACCACTAAGTATTAAGCATGGGCAGCTGTTGTTAGAGTAGCAGTTTCAATTTTTTGGCATATCTTAACTGTGCACTTTGTGAATTTTAAGTTAATGAAGGCAACTGAGATTGACATTCCGAGGGCAGCTGTATGTACTAATGAGCCTTATTCCACTTCTAGAATGTTTTAAAAACATTAAACCTAGCTATCAAGATATCACTGCCTCAATTACATCTGTACACTAGAAGTACATATAGTTAGCAGCACTGAACACACTGAAAGGAAAATGGATTTGGGGGGTTTTTATTATTGTTTTATTGTTGTTTTTAAATAATTATGGCCTTATTTGAATGTTTAGAGATCCCCGTTCCCTTCTTCCCTCCCAGGTACATATTGTGTGGTACTATTTTTGCCTGCATAATAAAAGTTTAATTTTTTTTTTTCTTTGTGAAATCTTCTGACTTAAACATGCTGTGTAACTTATGTAACTGTTAAAATAACAGTTTGATTTAATAAATGGTTCATTTTAAATGTTCCTGGTTGTTGCTTTTTCAGTGAAACCTGCTTTTCACTGCTATAACTGAGGGATACTTGGATTTCACAGATTTAATCTGTGGTCTGCAAAATTAGAGTAAGTACTGTATACTTTATCAAAGGGCCTGTGTTAAACAAGAAAATGCATCGTCCGATGATAAAAATATATGCATATCTACAAGAAGATGAAATCTTACTGTGATCCATAAGTTTAAAAAGAAAAGAAAAAAGTGGGAACTTGTGAGCTATATTAAGTGTTTTTTTAAAGCTTTACCATCAATGTATCTTGAGAGAAGGGGAGGTGCAGCAGTCAAAATCATGGTCAGTGAAAGACTGCAAAGAACATGGATAACACTGCAAAGTCATTTTTAAGTGCTACCTAGGAGTGTACTGCATGTTGAATAGTTACAAGGCTTTTGTGTTTCTTTCTGTTCTCTGGAATAACTCCTTCAAATCTGAGCAGAGAGTCAAAAACCTTTTGGTAATGGAGGCATGAGGGGCTGCAAGAGCACTCTGCTTTGCTTACTTCTGGAAAATGGAATTACATAACAGAGGGAAAATAGTGTTGAAAGTCGGAACAAGATTTCTGAAGGTGGGACATGAAATGTGTAGGATGTGGAGCCATTTGCAGAGGCATGTGGTTATTAACCTGCTCTTGGGACTGGGCAAACCTCCAGAAGGCCAGACGAGTAGGAATACATTACAGCAGCCCTCCCAACTTTGCTGTCACCATCTCAGGCTCCACTGCAATTTTCTACACAGCCTCCTATATTGAAGACTTTTTCCACTGCAACAGTAATGCCCTCGTTGTGTTTGCAGGAGAAAAAGCATTCTCACAATTTGTGAGTCTGTGTGTTTATTATGATAGATGCAGTTCTTCTCCATACACTGTTTTCCTTGATAGTTGTCTAGGCAATAATGCCATCTGGTTTATTCTGCCATTCTCAATTAACTTGCAACATGCGTGTCCTTAATAGCTCCCCATAATTCTTAAAGAAAAGATGTCTGAAGCACCACTGCATGATTATTAGATAGTGTTGGTTCTCAATCCTAAATTGCCAAATCTGGCCCAATAAATAAATGTGGGATGCCATTTACACAGCTAAAAGTGATTGATATCTTCAAGCAAAAGTGCTATGTACGTGCCTGCAGGGAGCCAGATCTACATTTTAGGGAGCTCGTTGCCTACATCCCATGTTCAGGTAACTTCTGCCAGTCGTGAAAATACTTCTCAGCTGATGTTTATACCTGTTTCTGTCTGAAGTCTCTGAACTCCTGATTTTCCTGGTGGATGTTACAGACAGCAGCCTGCATTGCCTCTTGAATTGGAGCAGCATCTCCTCAGTGCCTTGGCTGTGACTGTTCAAGGCAGATGCTCTCCTTGCACTGTCACACCTGCCCCGTAGGTATGCTCCGAGTGCACCCAAGAAAAGTGGACTGGGTGTATGTGTAGCATAAAGCACAGAGGGATTGCAGGGGGGAGCCTTACATGACGGCAGCTATCATGTAATGGACTTGAAGGTATAAAAAGAAGTCCTTATTGACAAATGGTTATTATTGACCGGCTTTGCTGTCCTGGTGATTAATGGTATCACTTCCAAACTGGTACCCAGGGCAGACAAAGCACTCATTTAATATGACAGAGTCGCACAAAGTAATGAACCTTGTCGGAGAAAAGTCAAGAGTTAAATTCCGTCAAGATTTCAAAGACGGGATTCTTGGCCTTCTGCCATCTCTACAGCTCTCTGCCATAGCAACTAGTCTCCAGATAGCAATAGCGTGATTCACTAGTAGTGCGAGGTGAGGGTTGAATGTGAGTATTTGCATGTATGGACCTACTCAGACCGGTTTCTTTTCGCAGCCCCCGTGATTTGTAGCCCTCTCACTGGGGTTTCTCTCTGCCCTTCTCGTTTGGTGGAACGCTGCTCAGAGGGCCACGAGGCTGCTTATGCCAGTGATTAGCTGCGTAATAGATTATTGACTGCTTTGTCTTGTGAGCTACTAAATCAAGTCTCCTGTATTGAATTGTTTATGGATTCTGCTGTTTACTTCTGTACATTTACAGCAGTTGGTTAAAATCGAAGACTCAAAAGTCTGCCACGGAAATAATGCCTTGGTAATGTTGTTCAATGTAAGTGAAGAGAAACCTTTGTTAAACCTCACACCTTTCTTGAACTGTAGTCTGTGGTTGTCAAAAATGACCTTCCTCTCCTGCAAAATGGGGAAAAAAAGAACAAAATAAAAGCATTGAAAGAAGAAGTGTCAAATAGTGGGGAACAGAACCGGAACGGAAGGCTAAGGAGTTACGAAAGTGGTTATTTAGGGTTTTTATCAAAAGGTAAAGTAGTAACAATGAAGCAGCCATCATTCCCAGACTGAAAATAAATAGATAAATGGGCAGGAACAAGTACTGAAGAAGCCAAAATGACAAAGAGACGTAATTCTGGTTCTTTCCTAGCATTACAGCATGAACTGCTAGCAGCCTTTAAATATGAGGTATCATTAAGGGATTATGTAATCTCCCATGAAATTGGTGCTAAACAAGCAGGAGGCGTTTTTTAAAAGATCTTTAGTCAATAAAACCATCCCTCTGCCTGTGGCAGAGGAGCACTTTGCTCAGCACTCAGGTGGATGCTGACACACACCAGTGCCTGCCTGAGGAGTAATTTAGGCTGGCTTCTGAAGGTGCTGTGGGGCTGGAGCACCCAAACAGGCTCCTGTGGCCCCGGTTTCATTGCGACTGGTGTTCTCTGCCCCACTGGGACCACCTCAGCTTGGAAGCGGCTGCCAGCCCTGAAGCACATCCCTGCTTGTTCTGCCTGGTGGCCGTGAGCCCTCGGGCTGTTGCGAGGATGCAAATGGGAACGTGGGCTCTGCAGCGGGCTCTCACACCTCAGTCCCACCAGTCTATAACAGGCTGTGCTGTGAGCAGGCTTCAAGCATCTCCTGCCAACCAGGGCTGAGTATTCCCCTCTCTCATTTCTATCCTTGATAGCTAAATAGCTTCGCTTTCGGGAGCCGAGGGCCCCCTACAGACATGTTGTTTCCATTTCCCACCCCCTCACTTATTGCCTGCTCTTTCCAGCTGTCTCCCTTGAGTTAAAACTTCAAAATCAGTAAGGAAGCTTGAAATGTCCCCGCAGTTTCGTGCAGCCACCATGCAGCCCTGGCAGGCTCAGCGAGGACGGGACCATCCCAGGGTGCTGCTATGGGGTGGGGGCACACGGAAAGCCCAAGGGCTTCTTCTGCAAGGTGAGATGGAGCCATGGGCGTGTGGCCTGCCTGAACATTCAGCTGTGCCACCTCTTCCAGTCTGTTCCCACGTCTGCCTTACACCGGTGTCCTCATGTGCTATGTTAGAGTGCTATCTTCTGGGCGGCTTTTACTGTGCTGCACACCCTCATCCGTGCGTTGGCAGGTGACAGAGACACACGGTGTTGTCCTTTTAGCATGTCACTTACACAAGCTCAGCAGCCCCAGTGTTCGTTATCACTGGAACCGAGTTACTTTAACACAGCTTCGTAGCAGTATCACTAAAAGAAAAACTTCCCCAAATCTCCCTTCGAGTGATTTTATACTGTATTTCAGCCACTTTCACTCCTTTGTGAGCCATTTTCTCCATCACAATTTTAAAGTACCAGAACAGGGCTCCTCCGGGCTCCCCACATCGCTCCCTTTGAGCTCACAGCCTCCCCTGGTACTGCATTGCTACACCTTGCTTTTGCACTTCCCAACTAGCCAGAAGCAACGCCCCCCAAGATCCCCGACCTAAACAAAAGCAGTTCAAAGGCTGGGCAAATGCAGCAGGGTTACAATCCTAAAGCCTGAGTATTTTCAGGCCAGGCTTGGCTGCCTCTTTGCTTTTTGCAGCCTTTCACTGAGATGCCACAGCTCCACAGCTTGCAAAATCGCAGGATGTGAGGGTCTCTGGAGGACCCTGCCGGCCCCATTTGCATCACCATCATGCTCTCTGCAGCAAGGAGGCATTTTGGGGCATATAGGGCCCACAGCCCTGCCCCATTTGGTAGGGGTTTGTGTGGCTGCAGCCACAGGTGGCCATCACCCCATCTCTGGGCTGTGCACGGAGCCCCAAGCACCCTGTTACACCCACAGGGGAATTGGGGCTCGGTGGGAGCAGGCAGGGAGAGCTTTGTCCCCTCCAGCACCCTGGAGGTGCTTCGCTCCAGCAGTCCTCTCTTTCTACTCCAGCTTCATTAGCTGGATTTATGCAGTCACTAAACTGCTTGGTACAGTGCTGTATTCACAGCAGGAAATTATTTACCGTCCTGGTGAAAGTGAGCACCGCCTGGCATTGTCAGCGCAGAGCAGGGCATTGTCGGGGAAACCATAACCAGCCCAAGTGAAGGAGGTTTTGATTCACGGTAATGACTGCTCATATGCAGATTACTTACGGCTTTAATTCTTCCATCTCCCACTGTTTGCTTGGTAAACCTGTGGAAAATAAAAAATAAAAAATATATCAAATATATTAAAAAAAAAAAAAGCCGAGGCCAGGGGACTGAGCAGGGCCATGGCCCGTGAGGGGGCAGCATCGCCCTGCCGGCGGCTGCCACTGCCTGCTGTCTGGCAGTTTTCTTTTTCTTTTTCTTTTTCTTTTTCTTTTTCTTTTTCTTTTTCTTTTTCTTTTTCTTTTTCTTTTTCTTTTTCTTTTTCTTTTTCTTTTTCTTTTTCTTTTTCTTTTTCTTTTTCTTTTTCTTTTTCTTTTTCTTTTTCTTTTTCTTTTTCTTTTTTCTTTTTTTCCTTTTCCCTTCCCCTTTCCTTCTTTTCCTTCTCACAAACAAGAGGCACAAAACCACCTGCAGCAGCTGGAGCAGCACCCCCGGGGGCTCACCAGGCAGCACCTTTTCCCCCCATGGGGCCTGTGGGGTCCAGGACCACCCCAAGTTCTGTCCCTCTGTCCCCACAGTCTCCAGCGAGGACAGGCAGCCCCACGGAGAGGGCTCCTGTGTTGCTGATATCACTCACGGTGATGCTCAAGGGGACGGGGCTGGCAGCCTCCCCGTGGGGACATGGTGAGGCTCCCTCCCCGGCCCTGTACCTGACACAGCACAGGCTGGGACAGGATGCAGCCCGGGAATATAGGGCTGGGCTGGTTCCTGTAGCAAAACCTCTGCCCTGCTTTTCTTTATAGGAGGCAGCAGAGTGAGTTGGGGAGGCTTCATTCTCTCTGTAGGCTTCAATCCCTCTGTGGGCTTCAGTTGACCAGCCCAGGGCCCTACCTGCAGAAAATGCTCCTAAAAACCAAATCTTCCTTGCCCTCACTGTATCGGGATGCTACAGAAGGTGTAATTCCTAATCGGTTGCTATCATCTTTCATACAGCTTCACTTACACCCAGCAGGTGACATGGTGGCATCTGTGAATGCTGCACAGGTCTGCACCCATTCATCACATCCTCAGGCCAAAGGTGAAGCCTTGGCAGGACTTACTGTTGCAGGGACACATTTTTGGGTTGCTGGGGTGCTTCTCCATGCCCCCCAGACCCGAAGCACCTTCTAAACCTTCTCCTGGGGCAGGTCCTTACTTCTCTGCCACCTCGTGTCCCACAGCAGAGAGCAGCCAGGAGCCTGGCCCACCACCTGAAAGTCCTGTCCTTTCCAGGGGCTCCAGGAACTGGCTTGCCTCAGCAGAGATGCCAAATGTGGGCCTGGACAGGCAAGTGAAAGAAACAAATATTGCTTATTTTCTCTTGAAAAGAGCATTTTAGCTGTGTGGAAGACCTGCTTGGGCTGAAACAACATGCGCCTTCCGGGAAAATATGCACAACAGGAAAGCCTTGGGTCTTTCACATGCATGTGGGGCAGAGGAGGAGCAGAACCTCACTGAGTTTCTTTTCCTGCCCCAGGAAGGAGAGGGCAGATGGCAAGGACAACACAGAAACCTCCCAATGCCTTACACTTGGAGGCTGAGCCCCAACCCTCATCCAGGAGAAGACCCTGATCCGTGGCACGGGCTCACTGAGGCATTTCTCTTCATGGAGGATTGAATGCCAGCAGAGCAGAGAGCTTCACAGGAAGGAAACAGTGACCACATGAACATGAAGACCCTGATGTGCCACAAAACCATTAGCACATCCCAATGGCTTCAGTGAGTCAGACTGATGGGGGTGCATTAGTGGAGAGTTGGGTGTGCCACCTTCTCCCCCAAGGTTATACAAGGAACAAGACCTGATGGAAGCCCACCACCCCAGGGAGGGCAGGACGGGGTCCAAACCTTTCCTCCTCACCACCAGTGGGAACTGGGCCCACACCTCTCCCACCCCAGCTTGTGTGCAGCCCCATGCCAGGGGCTTGGGGATGCCTCTGTGCAAACATGGACAAGGAAACCCTTCAGTGACTGCACAAATGAGGAGACAAAGAGCCTGCTGGTTCCCATTAAATTAAATACCTGGTCCCTCTTCTGTAAACTTTTTCTGGTAAACAGTGGAAGCTGTACCTTCATCAGCAGCCGGATATTGAGATATCAGTGCCTGCGATTTCCTCAGCTTGTTTAAGCACACATGGTCCTTTTACAGGCTGCAATAAATCAGGCTGATGATGTTGATTAAATTGCTAGTTTTCTTTTGACTAGTTGTCTGTGGATTAGATTTTTATTGTTGCTGATAACTGCATGTTACCATGCCGCATACTTTCCTAACAGGAATAATCATAACAGTATGAAAAGAAAATGCTGTAAGAATATCCCTTCCTCTTCTCTTCAAGGAAAAACTATGAAGAGCCAGCCATAAACCAACATGAACTCATTGCCAAGCACATGACTGTGCTAACCATCTTTATTAACCTGATGTTCACAGAGAGACATGAGAAGTAAATATCACTAAAGGCACTGCATTTTATTTGGAAGGTGGTCACGCACCACGTGCGCTTGTGGGCACAGCAGTCAGGTGCATGCACAGCAAAGGTTTGTGAGCAGACATGAACTACCAAAACTGAAGGATCATTGAATCAGGTCCGTAACCCTTATTCCAGCCCTGGCCACGGATCAGGGCCATGTACAACAGACATGAGCAACCACTCTTTGCTGTGGACACTATACTTCGAGTCTTGAAGCAAAATCAGTGCTGTGAACCTTGCATCCAGCCACACCAGGCAGAAATCTCCTTTTTCTGTAGCAACAACCTGTGTGCAGGCACTCCCTGCAGCATCCTGCCCCAGAAACAAGCATCTCCATGAAGTCCCTCACACCATTTCTACCCTCCTGAACAAGCCTTCCCCCTTTATTTCCCTCATTCAGCTCTTGCATTGCTTTGCACATTTTGTCCATGGGATGGAGCTCATGTGTGCTCGGAAAGGCAGACCCAAGTGACACTTGTCTCAGTGGAACTGCTCTGCCACGCAGCTCTAATGCCACACACAGGCTCCCACTCAACGGTGATTTAGGGCAGAGAATGAGTCTGGTTTCTGCGTGGGGTGATCAGCTCCTGCTGTAAGAGCTTGAACATCTCATCCTCAGCACCTAAACATCTATGAACTGCCGTGAACACAAGGTCATTCAAGGCCTTTGTTGATGACAGTGAAAGCCCATAAGGTTAAATAAATTCACAGTAACACAGCGTGTAAGGCAAGGAAGATCTTGCAGTCCCTTGCGTTGCACAGCCCCATAGGTATCAGCCAGTACCTGTCCCACAACATTTACTCAGAACACATCCTGTCAGAGTCCCTCGGGCTCCAGAAAACTGAATACTTGTTTTTTTTTAAACTAACTCAGTTTGACTAATTTGAACTCAGTAGCACGAGCATCTGAACAGATTGCATCCCCACAGATTTTCTGCGAGGCTCCTTGTCAAAAGTTACTATAATTTAGATAAATGCCTACTGCCTTCATCAAGCCGATAGCTTTGACAAAGACAGCTATCGATTTTGTCAGATGTGATCTGTCCCGTATGAACACACGCAGCTTCTCACTCATCAGCTTGTTACCTGCTGCATTATTACATATCGATTCCCTTATTTGCTCTGTATTTTCCAGCTGTGAAAGTTAGCTGAGTTGTTTGCCAGTTTGGGGGATCAACCTTCATGAAGACTCTTTACCCCAGTTTTCTTGCAGCAAAGCATTACCAAAATTTCCCAGAGGGATGACATTATCTTCTGTTAGGTTCCATAGGTTCCCCAAATAACCCGAGCAGAAAGGGACCCAGATGATCTCTTAAAATCCCTCCCACCCTGATCTTTCTCTCAAAACCACAAGCTCTGTCCTCTGAGTTTACAGACTCTGACTTGTGTGCATATGCACGTGCACGCCTACCTTAATTCTGCTGCCAGACACCATTACATTACAATCACCATTAATTAAAATTAATGGGAGTGTCCTAACGACGGGGACTAGAATTTGACCCCATTTGTTTATCCTCAGCATTTATGATTTAATTTGCAGTCTCTATAGTGCTATGCCGGTTGGAACAGAGCACGTACAGATGATCAGACCGGAGCATCTCAAGGAGATTTCCTGCCACATCCCGCTGCTTTTGCCAGCTTCATCCCCTGCTTGCTGGAGGCCTTTTCCCTGTCCCACAAGCAGTCGCTCACACCGTATTGATGGGAAGTGTTCAGACAAGAAGTGTTCAGTGAGCAGTGTCTTGCAGGCTGCTCCACGTTGGTTCAGAATCCCTTCCCTCCCACCTGTAGTAGATAACTTGAAATACAGATCATCTCCACAGAGATCACTTTACTTGTGACATTTTTCCTATCTGTTCATCACCAGCTTCCGAACCCAGCTTTAGCTGAAGAGGAAAGGTGGTTTATTCCCTTGTCTTTTTGCGTGGTGTCTCCAAGAAGATGAGCCCTTCAGCTTGACCAGCAGTGCTGCAGACGCAGCTGTCCTCAGACGACTTTGGTCATTTCTCTACAAGAACCTGGAGTTCGGCTGGGTACAATCGTTAATAGGAAATGTGACAAAGCACCTCCTGGTGTGATAGATGATTGGTAGCACTGTGTCCTAGCAGTGGGCTTGCATGCAAGGCAGTCCAACAAAAGAAAACTTGATTTAAAAAAAGATGTGTATATATACACACACAAACTCAGTGATCAGTACTTGATTAAGAAGATGCTGATACCCTGTAGGAAATGTTTCTGGGGGAAAACAAACAAACAAACAAACAACAACAAAAAAACAACTCACCATACTTATCCATAGGCAATTCTGCTTGTGTAGACTCCATTCTGGTGTGTAGATGCTGTATGAGCTCCACCACCCAAGGCAGTTACAAAGAAGCCAAACCACACCCTGGCCAAGCCCAAGACCCATGAAACATGACCCAGGACATCCCCCCGCCCAGGCAGCGCACCCCAGAGACCACCTGCCTGTAAAACTGTGGATTTTACAGGCAGTTTTGCAAAGAGCTACTGAATCTTTACCCAGACCAAGTTCTCCTCCCTTGCTTGCTTGTGATGCTGGCTCAACACCTCTGAGAGGTAACGTAGAAGAGTTGGGGGGGTGTCACAATTTCTTTCCTTATTGCAGTTACAAAGGATGCTTGCACAAAGCTGTAGTCATATTTATAGCTGTTCCCTTCATTAGTTGTGTCAGTGAGGGGCTGAGGAACCCACACCGTGGCCTGAGCATGCAACTAGTTAACATCCATGCAAAATGGGGAAAAATCCAAACGGAGAGGTATGGATTGTACTTGGCCTCTGATAGTTTACAGCTGAAGCATGTAACTTCATCATAACATGATTTCAAAGGGAAAAGAAAAAATAAAATCAGCTCAGTGATGGCAGAAGAGACAAAAACAAGCCCCCCCCCCCAAAGCTCTCAGGTTCTGCAGATTCAGTGGTCACGATGTCTGCTCCAGCTCCAAGCACTTTATTTGCAAAAGCACTTTAGCAATTAACACCAGAAGAGTAATAGAAAACACATAAAGGTTTCCACCATATCTCTCTACAAATGGACATTTTTTGAAACTTAGACTTGGCTACTACAGGGTCCCAGCACACAGGAGCTTGCAGAAGGAAGGCTGATATTTATGTGATGAATGAAGTGTGTATGTAGCTCTCGAGAAACACAGCTTGACAGCAAACTGTGCTGAGTAACAGCCCTTCTGCCTCCTTCGGCCGGGGTGAAGCGGGGGAATGGAGCAGGTTAACCACAGCACCGAGCACAGCGCAGCCGATCGATACCCCAGAGTGTTGGAACAGCCGAGAAATTGTAGCGATGGCTTTATATAAGGCTATAAATTTTAAAGTGAGGCCCTCTGAGAGTAATCCCGGGAAGCAGGAGCAGCAACTTTTCTTCTGTGTGGAAGCAAAAACAGAGGTGATGCCAGGACAGAAGAAGTCATAAGTGCCATTGTAGGGTATTTGGGAATGGGGCGAAGGCAAGATGATGCAAAAGCTGACTTAGACCACGTAAAAGATATTTCTATTGCCTGGGGGCAAGACATTTAAGGAGATAAATGTGGATATCTCAGCCTCTGTTTCTGATTAAGAAAGTCAGAACAATGCAGACCGTGACTGGAGCCTCTCTGAGGGTGATTCACCTTGGTGTGCCTTGGGCACCTATGTCTCTTTCAGGAGGGCAGCCCCGAGTGACACAACCTGCTCAGATTCGGGGTGTGCATGACCTGAGTGGTCAGGCATGTGTGTCCGCATGAAAAGGGAGCTATCAGCAGGAGTACTGCTGAAGGGGAAGAGTGCTCACCTCTAGCAAAGTCTGGCCGACTTCTTGGATACGTGGGAAAGCAGCTTGTGGTGTGCTTTTAGATGAATGTAGAAAGAAGCGGGGCTTCATCACCACACATGCATCAACCTGTCCTTCCCCTCCCTGGAGAAAATGAATCACAGGGCACTGCACTGCCTATCACACCCCGAAGGCTGGTCTTGACTTTGTCCTTCAGGAGGCCCAGCGGCACAACATGCACTTTAGGGTTATCCTGGTTACAAAACAATGTGTAAGAGTGAGGATGCCCACGGCATCACCCCCATACCCACAGCTGCTGGAGAGCTGCCTATCCATGTGAGAGGCTCACTGGCTGTGATCCCAGAGGTGGGGCAGGCTGGCTTGAGGCTGGGTGACAGCCCCCCTCTTAGGCTGTCCTGTTGGCCAGCCCTGCCTGCACCTCCCCATTCACCAGGTAGGCTCTACGGCCTGGGGCTTCCCTGGAGCTCACACAACCCTGAAACACACAGATCAGGCAGATGATGGGCTCCATAAGTGGTGTAAAGTCCAACACAGAGAAGTGCCTTGTGAGTCAGTCTACAACACTGACAGGGTAGGACTCTCCATCCACCTGAGATATCGTTTTTTATGCCCAAGGTCCCAAGCCCAAGACCTTAGGGACATAACATGCTGGTTTTCCTTAGTACCAGCAGACAAAAAAAGCCCACAGCTATGATAGACCCAGATATGTTTGCTTCTCCCTCTGCAAGATCACCCCATGCATCCCTCTTATTGATGTTTTTTCCAGGTGCAGCAAAGGCAGAAGTGGAACAGAAGAGTTAGGGGGAGCAGTTCCCTCTGAGGTGACATCCACACACCTCCTCACGAGTGAAACCCCTCCGAGAGAAGCAGTAGCACCATCCAAAAAGAGGGAAAGCTGGAGATGTGTTTGAGCAAAGGCAGTTCACACCAAGGGCAGGAAACCCAACATTTTCCCAGTGTTTTCAGGGAAAGAACAGCAGAAGTAAAGACCAAGGGAGGTGTCAAAGGAAGAAGAGAGAGAAAGAGGAACAGACACACATGGATCTTCCCTAAAAGAAGACATGAAGAAATGCATTCTACCTCTGCTTCCTACGCAAATATCTTGCTCCAAGAGCAAAATGACTTTTCTAATTTATTTATTTTTTTGCTAGCTCCCAAGCAAGTTTTGTTGCTACCTCTTCTTCTCACATCATCTCTTCCCCTGAAGAAGAGAAGAATTACAGAGCACAGGCTCTCATGCAGGTGTCCAGCTCTCACCTGTTAGAGATGCTCCACACAGCAGGACAAAGCCCTTTCTGTGTCTTGAAGCATCCAGTGATATTCTGTACTTATGAGATCTGCTGCTCACTGTAGCTTGGTCCCTCAGAGCTGTGCATGTGGTATGGATGTTTCTTAATAAAATAGCACAAACAGAAAAGCAGCAGCTAGAGACAAAACTGTGAGACTTTCTTTAACATGGAAAACAAAGATGTCACTCAGTCACTAGCAGGGATCAAAGCAAGCACTGCCTCACTCCAAAGCCCTGAGCTGCCCACTCATGGCCTGTGATGGGCACAGAGGAATGATCGGTTGGTTGTGAGGCTGCTGGCAACTGAACTCCAGCCTTCTGGTCAAGGGAAGGGCCATCCCTTCCACCTCAGACCTGGCCCAGCACCACCTGAGGCACCAGGGGATGGCAGGAGAGGTGCCAACGCAGCCATGTAGCTTGGTAGGTGACCTGGGTAAGAGACCAGTTTGGTGGAAGGAGACCTCTGCTGCCTGCATGACAGAGAAGCTGCACTGACATCGCCAAGCATCGAGCACACTCAGCGTGCTTCTGACAAAGCAGCCAGTGGTCAGTTTAGGCCAAGCAGGGCAGGATGGAAGTGCATTATTAGGAAGCTTTTACCGATACAACAGACATCCCACGGGTTAGGCAACGGATCCCAGTTTTAATGACTGCAAAGGCAGAGCCAGAACCTTTCCTAAATTCTAAAAATACCTCACAAAAGAAGAAAATTGGAGATGTTTCTGTTGGCACAATAGCTGCCATGTGCTGCTAGTGTAGGGGTGGCTTTCTGCAGAGGTGGGCAGCGGGGGCACTCACCTAAATAAGGTGGGAGGGAGATGATGCTTCACAGAGCTGCTGGGTCTTTATTTCCTACAAACAATTTCCTACAGTATTTTCCTATTGTCTCCTGGCTGAGGGAGCCTGCAGAACTGATGCTGCTTGACAACACAGCAACTGCAGCAAAGTTGGGTAATTTCTCCAGTCCCATTTTGGATGAAAATAATGCAATTAGCTGTTCTAGTTCACAAATAGGCAGCCTCTGATTACCTTACGGCTTGCTATTCAAGCAGCATGAGTGAGACCTCGTGCTCTAGGTTGCTCTGCTCATACCTGTCTCCCACAAGACTGCCTGTGACTGCAAAGAGAAGCTCAGGTTGTGGGGGGGGGGAAGGAGAAAGGAGTCCGTCTTCAGCCACGTCAAGCTGAGGAGCCACTCAAGGTCTTGGGCTTGTGCTCAGCACTGATCACATTTAGTCCCCAAAATCTCTCCCTGCAAAAAGGCTTTCTGAAGTGTCTATTTTGGCAGCATAATTCAATCAATTCTATTATTTTCCACAGGCCATTTATAGAACAGTAAGTGTACAGAAAGGTGAAAACCTTAAGTTATTTGTCTCCCGCTTTCCTTATTTGCCACTGCATGAGTACATCTAACAGAATATTCCACTATTTGGAGAAATCATAAGCATTTAGGAAAACCTAACTTCCTGGTCATTAAGAATAATTAGCATGATGTCAAAAATCAGAGATTGTTTTGGGGAAGCAGCAAGGTCCCCGTATTTACTGATACACTTGTATTCAATTTCCAACAGAAGAAACTTCTTTTGACAACATCCTGATATTACCTAGATGCACTTCTTTCTATAAAAAGCAACACCAACTAGAAGTGACAAATTATATCTGCCTGCAGGTATACAATCACATCTCACTGTGATGCAAAGGATAACGTGTCACTGAAGGTGATGATTAAAAAAAAAAAAAATCTGTCATTCAAAGAGTGTCATAGATCTAATTATATTTTATAGAAGACTCAACCTTTATTCAAACAATCTTCATTTTGGAGAATGCTTCCAGATCCTCTCCTTCTGCCTCAGTTTTAAATGTAATTATTCACCTGCATGCCATCACCCTGTCAGTGAGAAAATGAGAGTTGGTCCATACAGGATGAGCCATTTCTCAAGAAGGACAGAAAGTTCAAGTTAATTTTTAAAAGCTTTTCCCAAACTTGTCCTGACGGACCTCACCCTTCCAATTCAGCATCAAACTGAAGCAACCAAGCAATGAACAGGCCACTTGGAGAAACTCCTTCCCAGGAATAAATGTTGTTTTAAAAGAGCCGAAAGACAGAGAGTGAGCAGTAGGAAGAGAGTGGGGGTACTCCCCTAGCTCAGATTTTCTTTCCTTCCCCTTGAGCTACCCCATCAGGTCCCAGGACCACCTGGGCTGCTGCCAGCATCCCTCAAGCCCACAGAGGGGCAGCCCAGCTCTAAGTGCTCGGAGGATAAAAGTGCAGAGCAAGAAATTGATACTTGGTACTTGCAGCCAGAAAGCAAGATTTCTGAGGAGCCCACCTTTAGGAATGCAAGTGTGTGCTTTCTTCTTCTAATTCTGCTCCTAAGTCTCTTCTTCACACTTTTAAGCACTGATACTTCTCTTTGAAAAACTGCCCCTCGGGGCTGCCGTCCTACAGATTTTACATTAAAAAAACAAGGAAAAAGAATAATCCTCTTTCCCTTCTGAGTGAAGCTAAACACGTGGATACTTTCAGAATCAGGAACTCAATTTACATAGCACTGTTTCTTTTTCTTGATTGCATAACTGTGACTCTTATTTACATATTTATGAAGAAATAGAAGGATACAGCTTAACTATAAAGAGATCTCTCTATAAAGAGAGAAAGCTCAACTCGGAAAAAAGTTCCCCTAGCACTCATTCAAATTTGCTGTTTCCACTCAACAACTCTTCTCATACCTGTGTGCACTAGCAACGGGCAAAAGCTGTGAAGCAAAGTGCACGCAAATATTGGCAGACGTTTTCCCAGATATTTTCCTGCCGTGACCATCAGCCAGATTATGAAGACCTGCACAGCTGTGAGTGAGGTCAAAAGCAAGCTCATGTTGGATCACACTTCTGCAGGAAGCAAACACCTCCAGGAAATGCTCCAATAACAAAAATACCCATTACGACATGCAGCTTTCTGGAGACGTGGAGCCAAGGACCAGAGCTTGGGTCACGTCAAGCAGCACAGCAGCAATCCATCAGTGTGGATGAGATAAAGCACATGGAAAGACATGGAAAAAAACAACAACTATAGATTGAATGTGTCCAAGACACTGAGGACACCTCCTGCTTTGTGTTCCATTGAGACATTTGAAATTTTGTTCCATTTTTTTAAATTGGTTTTGTTTTTTTCATGAGTTAGAGATGCCATGATTGGATACCAAATGTTCCTGCCTGAGACATAAATATCCATCATAAAAACACAGACTCTCTTGCTTGAAAACAAACAAAAATGTCTGTTCCTAAAGGAGAAGTGAAAGGAGCATGGACTAACCCCGATGGGCTATGCTGGGTGGTGGGGGAAATGGCCCTGTTCTGCCCCACACTTTGTGACAGGGGCACAGAGAGGCAGGAGGGGATAGACGAGGCATATTGTGCTGCTGGTAACATTGCCAGGTCTGGGCTTGAAATATTAACTTGATTGCACTCAAAGACAGAGTGAAAGGTGTGTTATTCCTCCTCAAGGCTCTACGGTAAGTTGGGCAGCTCAAGGGATCTGCCTGCACTTGCAGTTGTCCACTCGAGGTGTCTAGCATTAATGATAACGCAAAAGATGCCTCTGTGAAGGACTACTTTTGGTCTTGTTTCTCTTGTGCAGCACCAACACCCTTCTGGAAGGGAGCACACACAGCTCTTCACCAACAGCTTTTGGTGTGCCCCTCACAGAGGCCACACCACGGCTTCGGCTCCCTCCTCTTTTAATGTTTTTGCGGCAGAGCCTTTGACATGAGCAGGCAGACCTGCCTCGGCTGGACGGGCTGCCACATCAAATGTCACTGCTGGCTTAGTGCTTCCAGCTCCCCAGGCGCTGTGGCAGCAGCTTGATTATTTCGATACCGGGTTGCTACCCTCAGTAAGTGAAACTGCCCCTGGGGGGATGTTTCCCCTGGGAGCATTGGGAAAGAGTGTTGTGTGTTCAGAGGAAAGAGTTTGCACACGGAAAGGGCACTGGAATGCAAGCTGGATTTCCACCCAGGGGAGTTTTGCATGGCATTGCCACGCAGCAATCCAGGGGTTGATTCCTGAGCTTCCAGCTCTCCCTGCCGCAGCAGCTCCCAGGGAGGTGTCTACTAGTGTCACCCTGACTAGGAACCAGCAGTGGGCAGACACTCTGCAACTCAGTGTCTGTCCCCCAGAGCATCAGCCCTGCAACCAAGCGATTTTGGGACTGTGGTGTGCTCCTGGTGTGCTTCGCCTCCCTGCAGAGCTGAGGCGCACCCGCTCAGTCACTGATTTCCCTCCGTTGTGCCGTGAAGCAGCTGGAAGGAGACAACATGGTGTTTTTTCTCCTCTTCTCCTCTTTTCAAATGAATATCACAAAAGATGGCTGAAGAGCTTAGGAGCAGCTGCACTATCATGAATTATTTGTACCTCTTGTAAAAAAAAAAAATAAAAAAAAAAATTATCCTTTTAAAATTATAGCAGCAGAATGGAGATGAGAGCTTCTGTTGCCGTGCTGTGTGTTACTTAGTACCTGTGGTTCATTACATTCATAAGAATATGTACATACTCACTTTTCAGGTTTTAAAGTGTTTTGTCCTTTTGTTTGGTTAGCTAAATAAAGGGTTTTTGTTTGACCCGTGATTTTGAATCCAGCTGGCTTTTTAATATACAGTGATTCACACACAGCAGCCTGCGGAGCCATTCTCGTGGTGGTGTCACACCACTGACTGCAGCAGAAACCCTACAGAAAATCAAGCACTGCTTGCTGCTTTCGGACCAGCTCCTGAGCAGTTCCTGCTCATAGGAGCTGTGCTTTTCTCTCTAATGACTCCTACTGCAGTGATGGAGCTGGACACAGGGAGAGGCACTTCACACGAGTAAAGTTTCCAGAATCTGGCCTTTAGAGGCACTGCATGTCTTGTCTGATTTTCAGGGTTAGTAATAAACTATTCGATTACAATGAAAATCAGAGCTGAGACCTTTCTGCCTCAAAATTGAAAGTTTTTAATGAGATACTGTCATCATCTTCGTTCTTGTGTAATAGATTAAAACACTGCTTCTAGTGAGGGCAGAGTAGTAGCTTTTAGATGAAAGTTGATGTTATCTGCTTTTATATATATATATATATATACATATATAATAAACAAACAAAAACCCACAAAGAAACAATTTTAAGTGATTCAACACTGCAAATTTCATTTTCATTTCCAGTTAAGGCTGCATATAATATATCATCATTAAACATTGGCCTGATCCTTGCACCTAACTAGGCATATGTTTTCTCCCCTGAAAGACAGCTCCACTGATGTAAGAACTTGAAAAATAGTGAGCACATGGGCCCACATGTCCAAGGAAAGATTGGCAATTACTGTTGCAATTGTGCAGCCCTTGTGCAGACCAAATTGCCCATTGACTTGTGGAAATACAAGATCAGACACACAGTATGTGATTGTCCTCAGCAGCGTTACAGGCAGTGACAGCAGAAGGGCCGCAGGTTCCTTGTCAGGTCTGTGTGGGGATTAAGAGGACGTGTTTTGCAGTGGACTGGCAATGGGGATTCCAGGAATTCTCTTTTTTTTTTTTCTTCCAAAAATCATTTCATGACCAAGGTAAAAGTGTCATTGGTCTGACAACATGAGATGTTTGGGATCCAGGTACTGCAAATGTAACACCATTTTGTCAAATAAGCATCTGCTGTTTCATGTTTTCCGTTTCAATAAAAAACTCAGCAAGGAAACTATAGGTGCTATGCTATCCAAACTTTCTGAACTTGCTCTATCAGAAATTGTGAATACAACCAGGGGTTGTAGGTCCTTTTTTTTCTAAAGTGAGTTGTAATGTGAGGAGACAGAGATCATGTAGCCTGCTTTCTGTTATTCTGCTCGGGTATCCCTGCAGATCAGGATGCTCTTTGGAAACAAAAGGCCATATTTTACTGCAACTAGGTTGATGTCAGTTTCACTCTGAGGGATGACCCAAAACCACCAAAATACTCTCTGCCTTTTTGTATTAGTCTTTTTCAGAAATTATGAGTCAGCAAAAGCTTTCTGAAGATGAGGTGTAGAAGAACATTTGTATTGTCCCAACAAAATGAATGATTAACCTTGCTGAACACGAAGTCACTTCCTGGTAGAGGGGAAGAATGGCTTGAAAGTGTTGTGCTTCAGCTTTATTTTGTAGACACAGCAAATCATTGGGAGAAATGCTAAAGTAAAAGCATGGTCATACAGTGAAAACAAGCAAAGAAAACAAAACAAAACAGAGAACAAAGCCAATATATGTTGGACAAAAAATGGCAACATACCTCATATAAGGTTTTGAGTCCTTCTCATTCCTCATTAAGTGGTTTATTACTGAAATAGGATTTGATCCATCTAAATTCTCTATAACTAATTTTCACACAAGTTATAGCTACCTAATGAATTTATGGTGAAAATAAGCTCCTGATAAAATTAATAGAGAGAAGTGGGTATTGGTGATGGTGTCTAGCAGATTCTGTCTCCCTAACTTTGGCATCTAAAAGTAGACACAAGAAATCTTCCCCCAGTGGCATTTTCTTTCTTTCCAAAGGTTTAGGAAACTAAAGTCTAGCAGGTGGTACATTTTCCAGTTTTACCAGAAAATTTTACCAGATTTCACCAGTCTAAGGCACTTGCTGGTCTTACCTCTCGGCAGTTAACGTGGATGATGGAGCATCTTTGGCCAAGTCTGTGCCAATTGCTCAAGCAGGACCAGGATGAAGGCTCAAGTGTTTTCTACCATCACCATCACTTGGTCACCAAGTTACCAGTGCAAGTTGCCAGTGCAAATCTTTGGCTGACACCAAGTGGTATTCTCATGGGGCATTGGGGCACTGCTAGAAGCACAGCAAATATCAGTATCTGCTTCCAGCCCAGAGTTTGGTCACTATTTTCCTGATTTTGCAGAGGGAAAGGAGTTTAGGTATGCTCTTTGACACCTCACCACGGAGCTAGTGGTCATTCTTTGCTCTGTTTTATCTAGTGGTTCAGATGTATGAGATGAAAAATTCTGGGGCTGGGTCTTGCCCTTTTGGATGGCCTAAAGAAGGGGAAAAAATTCTCACTAGCAACTTTAGAATTCTTAATCTGATCAGCAGTTTGACCTGTCATAAGATCTGTTTTATATCACATCTGTAACATCACCACAAGGGTGCCCTGATGAATTACTTGCCTGAACGTATTTATCAATTCCAATGTCACATTTGTGATTATTAGAACTGATAAAAATAATGGAGCTACCTGAGTCTGGAACATAGTTTTCCAATCAGATCGCACTTCAAATGAAATGTCTTTCTATTATCAGTGAAATTATACTGTTTTTTCGTAATACCTATTTTCATGTAAGAACAGTATTACTGATTTACAGCTTCTCTGTGGCCCTGGCT
Source organism: Netta rufina (assembly GCF_964035555.1). Classification (NCBI taxonomy): domain Eukaryota; kingdom Metazoa; phylum Chordata; class Aves; order Anseriformes; family Anatidae; genus Netta; species Netta rufina. Next base: position 73,401,851 of record NC_140125.1, on the reverse strand, counting down.
GCTTCATCAGGCAAGTACCTGATGTGGTGCCCCCTCATTAGCTGGGAAACACATCAAAACAAACTCTTTATATAGCACTATGCACATAAGATTAATCTGTTTTAGCCCTTGAATACAAATTTGAATGAGTGACAAACTATACTATAACAATAGTAAAAATGGAATATAAATATAAATATATAAACAGCAAAGCAGCGACATCATTTTTGAAATCATATGTGCATGTTATTGCTCTAAACAAATCTGTTGCCTGTGAATTTGAACCTGAGTGAAGAAGTGTTTCCAAAATCTGAACAGCATTGACCTCTGATGGGCTCTTTGAAGCCACTAGCTATGGGATTATCAGAAAACTGCATACTGCTCTGAGACAGGGAGACAGCAAAGATGCACTTAAATGATTTTTCTGCAGCACACAATCAAAAAAAAAAAAAAAAAAAAAAAAGGAGGGGGTGGAACAATTCATGTTATCCACAGAACTGTGGGTGATAAGAAAAGTCAATTTATTATGGCATTGTACAGGCTTTTAGGAAAGGAGACTGTTGCCTTTATTTCTTTTACCCCCTCCCTGTAATGTTAGGTTATAAGAAGAAAAAAAGAGCACAGATTAGAGTTGGATTTTTCCCCACAGTTTAATAACTTTTTAAAATGGCATTACCATAATGCTCTAACTTACAACTTGGAGAAGAAAGATACTGGAAACCTGGAGAATTATTGTAATTAGCAGCCTATTTGCCTGGGCTTTTTGTTTCTTTGTTCGCTGGAGAATAGAAAGGAGTTTGTTCTCTTCTTTGCTCTCTGTTTGCCAGAGAAAAAGAAGAGAATAAACAAACAAGCAAACAGAAAGGTTCCTTTCTTGGTGCAATATTTCATCTCCATAGTAAATGATGATCTCTTTAGGTGGAATTACCTGGTAAACTTTCAAATGTAAACAAAAGGACTTTACTTAAACGGAAAATTTTCAAGCTCTCTCATTTCTAAAATCATATGAACACACAACATTTTTACATCTTAAATGCTTTTATTTGTGTACAAAATGTTATAATTTATCAACATTGTGCAGCAATGTATTGTTACACACATACATACATACACCCCCTCTCCCCCAACACACACACACATACTAATACGACACAAAACCCAACTTTCTTTCTCTCTGCCCTTCAGAAAGGCAACACTGTTTTGGCAGGTCAGCAGCTAGAAATAAGGTGCTATAATTAAGCAGTATCGGAATGTCTTCACCTTACAAATGTGATGTGAAAATTAATATACAACCACATTTTTTCACAGAACTGAAAATTCCATACCCTGAACACTCTCAAAAATACAAACTTGTATAAAGTGCTAATATTTAAGCATGTTTCCAATGACTTCACGACATAGTTTGAAGTTTTAACAGGCACTGTAATAATTCACTAAGTAGATTGTCACCTGGTGCAGTACTACAAAGAGAAAAGTCACTCAGACATCGCTAGGGGACCGGGAACGAAAGGACACTTTAGACTGAAAGCAGCCACAGAAGAGAACCCACATGGACCTCTGGATTTCTTGGTTTCTGTAGGCGTAAATGATAGGATTGATCATGGAGTTGTAGGTAGCAGGTAGAAGTGTGGCATAAGTGTACACAGAAGGGTAATCGGGATCCCCGACCACACAGTATATGGCAAAAGGTAGCCAGCTTGCTCCAAAAGTCCCGAGAATTATAGCAAGAGTAGACACTCCCTTTTTGGTAGCAACATAGTGCGATGCAGTCAGGAAATGTTGCTGAAGAGCTATCTGATGGGCATGTCTGCAAACTATTTTACAGATTTCAATGTAGAGATGGAGCATGATGATAAAAATGAGAAAGAAAGAGGCAGACAGCAGAGTCACATTGCTCTTGGTCAAGGGTCTGACAACGCTGCAGACAGAGCGGTCGTGGAGGCAGTTCCAGCCCAGGACCGGCAGCAGCCCCAGGCAGAGGGACACCCCCCAGGTGCCCACCAGCATGGTGTGGATGCACAGCACTGTCCTCTCTGAGTAGTAGGTAAGGGCGTTGTAGAGGGAGAGGTAGCGATCGACCGTGATGGCCAGCAAGCTACTCACAGAGGCAGCGAAGGAGGCGACGAGGAAGCCCACCGTGAGGAGGCTGACTGTCTCAGAGCGGATCACGTACTGGAAAACAAAGTTGAGGATGAGGCCGAGCCCGGCCAGCAGGTCAGCAGTGGCCAGGCTCCCGACGAGCACGAACATGGGGGTGCGTAGGGTGGGCGAGTAACAGATGATGGCCACCACGATGGCATTCTCGCAGGCGATGGCGGTGCCGGAGACGCACAGCATCACATCCCAGGGGTTGATAGCAGCGGGCGCGGGGGGCCGCGACGCCAGCTCCAGCGAGGCGTTACCTCCGCGGGCGGGCATCCAGGGGACCGCCGCCAGGCTGTCGTTCAGGGCCGGCTCTGGCTCCATCTCCTCGGGGGCCGCCTGTGCGGGGCAGGGGCAGCGAGCGGCGGCACGGCGGGGCGGGGGGCTCGCATGCCGGGCGGGACCCCCCCCTCAGTGCTGTGGTGCCCGCGGGGATGGACGGCGCTGCCCGGGGTGCTGGAACCGAGCGGCCCGTTGGGGTCAATGGGCGCTGTCCATGGTGCTGAAACCGACCGCCCCGTTGGGTTCAATGGGCGCTGTCCATGGTGCCGAACGGGTGCTGTCCGTGGTGCTGAAACCCCTAGCCCCGTTGTGGTCAATGGGCGCTGTCCATGGTGCTGAAACCGCCGGCCCCGTTGAGTTCAATGGGCGCTGCCCGCGGTGCTGCAGGGCGCTGCCCGAACTTTGCCGCTGTCCCGGCCGCCGCCTCCCCCTGCCCTCCCGCTCGCTGCGGCTTCGGCTTTGGCTTTGCCGGGGGCGGGCCGGGCAGCCTTGGGCTGACGTCAATGCCGGCCCGCCGCCGGGGGCAGGGCCCGAGACACCGGGACCGCCGCCGGGCTCCCGAGGGGGCGGGGGAAGCGGCCGCCGGGGGAGGGAGAGGCGGGGTGGGGAGGAGAGAAAGGGGGGAGCGGGAGGGCTCCGGGGGGATGGAGAGAACGGGTCGGGCACGCTCCGGCAGCACCGGGGCTTCGCCGGGCCGGGAGCGGTCCCCTGGTGGCGAGGTGTGCAGAAAAAAGGAGCAGAGAGGGTGTCGGTGGTGCTCTTGCGCAAAAAAAAGCTCGGAAGCTTTTGTTTTCGGAGTGAAAGTGAGCTGAGCTCGGTCACACCTCAGCTCCCGTTCTGTCCTCTCGTGAAGGTGCGGAGCAGGCTGCTGAAAAACCCCCCATGCAGGAGAGAACAACCCCCCAGGCAGAGGAGGGCTCCTCTCAGCATCCCCTCGCGTTTTGCTTGCAGCTCCTTCTTTTTCACTGTCCCGGTGCACGAGTGGCGAGTGCTGCTGCCTGCCCTCAGCCCTGCACTCCGAAAGGTTCTGCACAGAACCGGACTAAGGAGGTTTGTGCAGAAGGCATGAGCTGGAGAAGCACGGGAATGAATGCTTGTTGATACAGCTTGTTTGAGAGAATAAAATTCCTCCCCTTTTCATTCCCCACTACTTCTTTATCAACATGGTTTTGTGCTCTGAATGCTAGCTGCAGTGTGTTTATAGGAAGAATAGGCTAAGTTTTATGTTTGTACAGCACTTACTATAATGGCTCTGAACCTAGCTGTGAGCTTTGTATACCACTGAATGTAAATGTTTAAAAATAGTACTAGAAATTGCCATGAAAAAGCCTGTCTCACATTTATCCTCTCAGAAGAATGCCTACTTTAGAGTAGACAGTCTGTTTACCAGTGCAAGCACCCACACTGCTTTCTGAGATACCTTCTCTAAAGCATATTAATCGATGAAACTGAGTATAACTGTGTCGTGCCAATCACTACCCAAGCCAGTATCAAACACAGGCAGCAGGTAGTTTACATCTGCAGCAGAATGGCTTTTCTAGTTATTAAGGGAACAAGCCAAAAGGTACCCAAGTCTGGAAGAACATGTTTGTTCTATAACTGCTGATCAAAAGAATGTGGAAATAGAATTACATCTCAGTTATGGGAACAGCATGTAAGCCATTTAGACACAATTTCAAAAAATTCATTAAAGAAAATGTGTTTACTGTCTTCAACAGTCCAAATGAGCAAGACACATAGGCCATGCCACATTAAAGGTGGACACATTTAAAGGGAATTAGAATGTCAGTACTCATTACATCCATCCTGATCCACATCCTGAAAGATAAATACTATTATCCAGACAACCTGTGGACACATTGTATCCCTACAAACAAACCAAGACATTGTGTCCAAGGATTTCTGAAACAGTGAATTTCATATAATTTAGTTTAGAAAGGATTTGTGGGGGTCAGTTTTGTGCCATTTCTAATGGTTTAATTCAGTCAAGCCTAAATATCTCTAAGGAAGTTTGCACAGCCTCTCTGGGCAACCTGTGCCAGAACTTCACCCTCACTATAAAGATTTTTTTTTCCTTTTATCTAATTGGAATTTTCTTCACTGCAACTTGCACACACAGCCTCTTGTCTTCCATAGTGCTCCATATATTCTACTGTGCCCACCCAGGCTTTACAACATCATCTACAAATGCAGCAAACCCTGTAAGGGGGTTTAAGAAGAGTCTACACATCCACATGTCTGTTGCCTTGTATTTTGTTCTGTCTTCAGGACAAGCTGGTTGCTATAGCACTAACACAAGCATCTGCCTATTAGTTATTTATTGAGATGTGATTTATAAATTTGAATTACAAGCTAAAATAATTGGTCAAGCATAATAAGGTATCTCCGAAAGGGAGATTCATAGGTCCAGCTTGACTTTGCTCCTTATTGTCAAGTGTATTCTGAGTTCTGGCTCTTTAGTCCTGTGTATTTCTCTAGATTTCAGGAAGAGGATGTTCTTTCAGCCTGTGTCAGGTTCTTAGGCTCTGTGCTTTGCAAACACTGCTCTGAATCTGCCCAGCCCAATAACTCACATTGCCAAGTATCAGTTAGGAGGATTAGTGACCAACTCTTCGTTTATTAAAATGGTTACATTTCTGTGGCAACTGTCTATATATCCAGAATAATTGCTAAAGATCTTTTATCTTTTTAGTGGAGCTTCTCGCATCAGTCATTCCAACAAAAGGTAAGCCATCTGGAGTGTTCTTAATTTTAACTGATTTTGGTGAGAAAAATATTCAAATATTAGATAAACCTGGCATAAAACATCTGGGTTTTGAGCCAGGTGTGCTTCTTTATTTAAAACTTTGTAAAGTTGCAGCACGCAGTCATTCATGCTAACAGCCTACAGAAAAAGTCCAGAGACAAAACATTTCTTTTCTCCTTGGGCTGTCCCATACACACAGGGAAGGTGAGCATGCATTGGGCATAAATGAAGCCAAGTGGGGTTCTCCACCTGTTTGCTCCAGCAGCCATATTCATTTAACACAGCAACACTGGGAGCAGTGGAGAGAGGAGCCTGGCCAGACCTTCCACACTACCATCAAGATGTTTTCATCTTGGCTTCCTATATCTGAGACTGAATCCACAGATGTCATGGAATAATTTAAAAATAAAAAGCTGTGGTGCAACAGTACATGCCTAAGCAGAATGTATAACATAGCTAAGGAATTATCTTAGTGAATTTCTGAAAATTAAACAGCAATAAAATTAAAAAGTTGCTGAAATAAATAACCTATAAATCTTTGCTTGATTTTTTTCCATCTGTTCTGAAAGCTGAGCAATATTGCAGTGTAATTTTAATATGTGATTACTTAATTTCAGTTAACTATGGATTATTTTGATAGCTGGTATTCTTTAATGATTAATAAGTAGGCTGACTAAATGTTAAGTATTATTAAATGTGCTTTACATAGCATGAGTTGGAACAAAAAAAGCACTTCAAAAATTTATCTTTCCAATAACATGCTGAAAATATTTAAGAGTCATTTTTCTTCTGGCAACATAAAGAAACCTTAAAATAAAAGAGGGAGGAGGGGAAGAAAGAGTGGGGATAACACAGATGGTGAGCTAAGCAGTGCTGACATTTCAGAGCTTTCTATGCAGCTGGTGCAAAAAGATGTTTTAAACACTTAGGAATCCATTTAGGCACCTCTTCAAGTTTATCATTTTCCCGACTTGGTGAACTCAGCCACATCACCTAGTGTCACTGATGACCACTTCCTTACTAGCATTACTCCCAGCTGACTGTTTGGATTTAGACAGATGTCCACCTGCAAACACACTGCATTACAAAAGCTACAGATGAAATAAACCTCAGAGGGATTCAGGTGCCATTTAGAGTCTAAATTGTATCCTACGCAGTCCCATTTCTCCACCACACATCATGTTTCCCATACACTTCTTGACCATGCTTCCTGCTGAGCATGCACTGTGCCTTCAGTCCTTTTTGACCAGGTTTCAGCTGCTCATCTGCTCAGGCTCTTACCCAGATAATGTCCAGAAATGTCAGTCTGCTAGCATGTCTTGAAAACTGTTTTTACTTGCACAGTAGTGTTATATATGAGCACAGAAACACAACTGTCACACTTTTTCTAGCACATGCTTGGGATGAAAAAATCCCATCTTACTACGTTACATTTACAAAATTGCATTTCTCAGATGGATTTTATGGGTGCTTTAGCAAGTACTACTACAGCTTGTTCAGTCTCTGAATTGCTAGCAGAAAGTAAAGGGACAAATGTCATGTCTGCGGGTGAAATAGTGTAATAAATGCTTAATGTCAGGAACGGATTCAGACTGAAACTTTGGTTGAAACCCGAAGAATTTTTGAACTATCACACATTTCTTTTTCATTGAGAAGAAAATATAACTGTGGATATGTGCAGAAAAACAGACAGAAGCATAGCTAACACTGTTAGGAGGTTTCATTTATGGCTCTCAAAGGGCTTTACAACAATTTAAAGCTAAATAAAGAGAGAGGTCAACCTGTGACAGCAGTAGTGTCGTGGAAGCATCATAAATCCCCAATGAAATTTCCAGGAAGAAAAAATATTAATCTCTTAAATTTACTCTTCAACAAGTTAGTCTCCAGTTTAAGACACTGTCACAGAGGGTTAGAAATGGTGGTTTTAAGATCTAGGTAGCACTGAAGGAAAAGAGAAAGGTCAGACTTATGAATTCTCATTAATTCTTCCCAATGGACACTTTCTTGAAGCTCTGAAAGTCCTCAAGCAAACATGACTCTGTCAAATATCACTTGACTTTTTCCTTTATTCTATATGAGCTGTGCACACATTGAAAGCTCACAAATTCACTTTCTGTTTTATCTAGGACAGAGGGTAAACACTGAAGTAGAAAAGGTCTCTCTCACTCGTTCCTACTTCTTCTAGCCTGCCAGCTGAGGTTCTGCCTGCAAACCTCCTTGCATCCTGGGGTATGACACCCCGCCAGCCCCCCCTCTCCCTGCCTCACCAGTTTTGGTAGATGCCAGTTCTTCCTGCAGCTGGTGGCGGCATAGTCCTGGGCTGGGTGCCCTTCTCCTTCTGCCCACTGCCTCTTCAGACATGATGAGGCTTTGAGGCAGCTTTGAGCTCTCAAGCGTAGGCAAGTAGGGCCTCTCCTCTCCCCTGGAAGATGCTTTGGAGTGCTCACCACCTGGAGACATCATTGATTTGGGGGATGAGGGAGCTTGGGCAATCGTACAATCTTTTGGGACCCAATAAATATGAAAGCATTCTACACACCTGAATAACAACTGACACATCTGTAAGTCTCCCTTCATTAGCCAGCAAGGCTAATGTTTTCAGAGGAGCTGGCTTAGCTTCCAAAGGAATGACATTTGGAAGGAACACATGGATGCTTAAGGTGCTGCACACAGATTTGTATATAGACCATTAGGAAAGGCATGGTTGTTGCTTACCTTTATTTAAAAAGATAGCCTCTGGTCCACTCTGTTTATTTCTGCGATTAGTGAAGAAAATACTAAAGCCAAATACACATATTTTGCTACATTTCTTCCACTGCACTTGATGAAACATCTAGCATTGAATAACCTTTGCTGCAGATGATTTCTTTGCATCATTGGAAGAAGCAGGATGGGGAAGGAATTTTTTTCATTGTTTTCATTCTTCTAAACTTTTCCAGAAACTTTCTTCCCAAGCTTTTCGATGGCTTCAAACCAGCCTTTAAATTGTTGAGGGGCTTTTCTACACATCTAAACTAGATGAGTTTAACTAAACAATTTCTGTCTGTAGTTTTCTAAAAAGATGCAATTTTATCTCACTTAAAATATATCTTGTTTTGCATGATCCTATAAACTCTTGTTTAGTTACTTCTTGGAAGGGTGTATATATTTTTTCCCTTAAAATTAATAATAACTTTGAGACCAATTTTCTGGATGCTAGAATGAAATCTAAAAATAAATTTCATTGTGGAAAAAGCAATGTGTCCGTCTTCCTTTATATAGATCTTCAGAGAAATTGCTCTTTCAGAAATTGCTAGAAGACAGACCCATTGTCAGCAGCCTGCAATTTACCCACCTGCAGGCCAGAATCAGCTCTCTAGTTTCTATAAAGGCTTTGGGAAACAAAAATGAAGTGCATGACCCCAAAAAAATAGAAAAATACATATTTCTAAGCCAGAAATCCACCTGCTGAGGATCCCTTGCACAGGTAAAGCTCAGAATAGGACCCAAACTGAAAAAGGACCAAGCTCAGCATCGATTTTGACCTCTGTGGAGCTGGTCAGAGGGACACGCTGAGGGAGGTAGTGATGTCTCAATACAGAAGAGACCTCTGACTGAGCAGGAGCTGCATCAGAACTCTCTCCCCAGAACTGGTAGAACTGTCCTTGCTTTTCAATCTCGAACCTTATTCATCCATTTTTATTTTTAAAGCTAGGAGAAAATGTTTGGCCACCTCCGAATGTTTGACTAGCTCTGTATGTTTGAATCCTCTGTGTACTCACCTATTACCTAAACTATTCCCTCTGGAAATGGAGATGGAGGTCCAGCTCCCCTACATTACAACTGCCAGGCAAATAAACTACTACACACCTTACCAAATATTTAGATCAACAACTGTACAACATTAAACAGTTCTTGTATGTAATATAGAAACAACACTTTTGGATGGGACCAAAATCCACACCTTCCCTCAACTTACGAGGCTGCAGGCATGCTCTCTTCCATGTGTTTGCCCTGGCCCATCTCCACACAGCCTCAATACAAAATCAGCCATACCTAAGCTATTCCTGCCAGATGGGTGTCCAATCTGCCCTTAAAAGTGACTCATTTGCCTCACCTCCATAGGCAACTTGTTCTAGGGATCAGCCAAACTCCCAATCTGCAAGGTTATAGCCAAGAAACACTGGATGGGTTTGACTCACTAAACTGTACAAAACCATAGACATTGTAGAAGACTGTGTACTAAAATGACTCCAAAGAAAACATAGGATCTTGGATTTTAGTGACAGGAAAATCAGTGCAGAGCTGCTGAAGATGGGTCATGGTGGTGGGGCAGAGACAAAGCTCCCTGCTGGCCAGTGGGAAATGTTGTGGGTGCTTGGCCTGGGATTTGGACATCACAGGCACAGGTCCGTACATCCCAGTCCAATGTATCATATGTCAAATTAGACATTACTTAGAGATATTAATGACTCATGTTTAAACCAATATTATATATGATTTTATGTTTCATGCTCTACATACTTTATTTGACTTTTCCAAATATGAATATAGTTTTATATTTCTTTGAAGAAATATAGCTTTTTATGTCTTTATATGCCTGCTTGGCAACCCTTAGCAAAGACATTTCTTCTGAGAGAACAAATTAAAGCAACTTCAAAACAAGTCTGTTATTGCTCAGCAGCCTGGGTCCCTGCCAGCAAGAAACAAGTTGATGATTATTTAGCTGAGGCAGTAAAGGAGAATTGCAAATTCTCAGCAAGTGTTGATTTTTTTTGTGTGTGTGTATTTTTTGTTTGTTTGGTTGGTTGTTGGTTGGTTAGTGATGTCAGCTTTAATATAGAAGTAAGTCAAATGTACAGGTGACAAGGTTGAAGTTCCTGACATGGGGTAGAGGCTGGGAGCCTTGATGGCTACATTTCCCAAGGCAGCAGGATCAGCTGGGAAAAATCCATAGTCAGAGCAATGCTCCGGAGTGAGCCCAGAGTGAGCATGCACTCGGTTGGCTCGGCAAACACAGTGACAGAGCCCTACTGTGGCAACATCTATATGCCTTCACTGAAAAAAAAAAAAAAAAAAAAAAAAACAACAAAAAAACACAACAACCTTCTACAGATATAGATCACAAATTTTCCAGGAAGAAGGATGACTGCTTAATCCCTGTATCCCTGCAGAGGGGCCTATTTCCTGAGATGACCACAAGAATGATTTTTTACCATACACTATTAGGGCTCAGTTTTTACTGTTATTTCCAAAAATCTCTATATTATGGCAAAATGAGTTTGAAACACAGTCCTGTAATATAGAGAGCTTTAAAATAAAATTATGGGTTGAGTCACTAGCTAGAAGTTCACCAGAGAGAGAGAGAAAGAAAATGTAGAGAGTTGAATGAAACAACGTGTTCTGGAGAGGCAGGGAAGGGGCAAAATGCAAGGTGAGCATTGATACTTTACTATTCTCTTCATATATGTGCTAATTGGTAGCATCTACTTTTTATCTAAGGAAGTGTGAATATGTGCCATAAAAAGTACAAATCAGTTGCTTCCTGATATTGCCACAAAGCCAGCAGTGTGGTAGGGAGCTGCTCTTCTGGCATCTCTTCTTGGGAACCCCTGAGCATGGGGCAGCCTCCCCAAGAGACTGCTCCCCTCGTGGAGATCACCAGTGCAACCAGGAGAAAATATAGCAAACCTCACCTGCAACCAGTGGTAAAAATGGGCTTTGAGTGTCTAAAAATAACAAGAAGTCCTTTTTATAATCCAGAAATTGCTATATTCAGCAAGAGGTAATTTGATGGTAAATTACATTCTGACAAAGAAGAGTTAATCACTGACCTAAAAATTAGCTGTTGCCTAGGTACCCCTGGTCAGGCTCTGTTGACATTTATGTTGTGCAAACAGAATGCAATACCAACCAGTTGTATGTATATTTAGGGCTTTAAAATGGCCAGTTTTCCAAAAGGTAAAGCAATGACTGGGAACACAAATTTACTGGTGGAGATGTTGACGCCACTTGGATATCATTCAGATGTGTTCTGTGGGTGACCTTGAGGATTCAGCTCTAAAAATATTGTAAAAAGCTCAAAAAAAAAACCCTCCACAATGTATTTCACTGGGGAGAAACCACCCTGGTTAAAGGAAGATGCAAAGGCAGCTCTCTTGGTGAGTGTGACATGCCGAAAACTACCTGATGTGGGTAGCATGGTTTCTCAGAAGATAGATCACATCACAGAAACCTTTTTTTTTTTTCCCCTTTTGGTGAGATTAGATGGATAAACACCCCTATGCAGAAAAACTCGCTTGGATTTCATACACTTGGATTTCTCCGAAGCTTTTGACCTCATACTGCTGATGTTAAATATTTGTGGGATGTGGTGTTAACCGGGCACACAGTGGAGGGGTGAAAATGGGACTCGCTGTCAGATGGCAGCAAGGGGGTGAAGGGAGAGGCACGACTCTTGCTGTCACTAATTTTAACACTGTTATTGTTATTATTTTTCGAATCATCTAATATTAACGAGAAATAAAATTATGAGAAAAAAAAATACAAACACAACTGGTAAAGTTCAGAGGTAGCACAAAGATTAGTGATGTTGTAATGAGCAAGAAGACAAAGTACCACTCTAGGAGGAGAGGGATCATCTGGTTGAAAGGTTGCAAGCTAATAAAATGCACTTCAATTACAATTAAAGACTAAGTGAGCCATTTGGGAGCAACTCACAGAAGCTCAGCCTAGAGGGGGAAGCGTCTATGGAAACTGCAACTCAGAGGAATGGGGAGTCACCACAGATAGCCAAGCTTATGTCTAAGTTACAGAGCACAGATTGTTTTGTTAAAATGGGAATTAGCAGTCATTTTAAAGATGCATGGTAAGCCAGGCTCTGAAGAGCATGGAGGAATGGGTAGGACTAACTTGGACAATTGCATTGGGGTGGAGGGTCTTTCCAGCTCTTGAGTTCCCTGGAGATCCTCAAAAACCACTTGGACATGGTCCCGGGCAAGCAGCCCTGGATGTTCTTGCTGGAGCAGGGGGTTGGGGCAGATGGCCTCCAGAAGTCCCTGCCCACCTCAGCCTTTCTGTGATTCTGAATTACTTCACACCTTTCCCACCAGGCTCTGCGATGCCTTCAGCAATGCCACAGGATGCTCAGACAGCTGCATTCCTGCATGAGGGCAATGGTCTTCAGACCTCATGCTTCAATTACTAAGTTGCTTGCCAGCAAACAGGTGTTTGTTTGTTTTCCTCCAGAATCCTTAAAGAATTGCTTTTTTCCTACTGCACAGCTGGTTTAATTTTCTTTTTGTTTTGTCATTACTATAATTATTATTGAGGAGCCAGCTGTGTCCTCTGAGACGACCCAGTGGTCACCTATGGTCCCCTGTGGTGGACTAGCTGATTGCAAGGGCGATGTGGTTCGTGTGCAGGGATCACCTCCCTACGTCAATCCCCTGCCGTTACCAGGGGGTAGCTGACACCAGGGATTAATTGCATTTTATGGGTCTGTGAACGGATGACTGCTTGCTTGCCAATTGCCTGCAAGTAAAAAAATGCACAAGTTCCTCCAGCTCAGTCCCCTGCATGCCCTCATCATTTTTGAATGCTATGACACATCCCAGCCAGATCACACCCTGCCTGCAGCTCCCCCCAGGCATAAGGCAGACAGAAACATGGCAGAGCTGCTCCTTTGTGCACAGTAGTGCTTCATTTACGTTACTTCTGCATTTACTCATGAAGCATGCTCCCTAGAGGTTTGCAATGCAAGGATCTTGTGAGTGTAAAGAGGTCAGCAAACCCAAAGTGGAGCAAAATGTGACTTTGAAAAGCAAGTGATAAATAATACGTTTTGCAATGGGTTCAATAGGTCAATTACACTTCTCTTTTCTTTTTTTTTAAGCTGTTGACCTGATTTTATTCTATGAATATATGTTTATAAATAGCTAATTGCTTAAACACAGCTCAGGCTTCCAAGGGGACACTCAACAAGTTCATCAGTTTCCACTCGCTTCCCTAAAAACACTTTCCTAAAAACTCATCTGAGCACGGTGACTAGCATCATATCAATGTGCTGGGGCGTGAACAGGTGGAGCAGGGAGAGCACCTCCAACCAAAGCTGTCCCCACAAATACCATGGAGCCAGTGGGTGGTGGTGTCCCAGCTCCACCTGTGGCTGCCTGCCTACCGGTATGGTGGTACAGGGGGCTGCCTCCTTCTCATGGGCTGCACCATGCTCAGATTTGGGCTGGAAATTAAAATAAAGAGGGGAAAAAATGTAAAAAGGTGTCTGTCCTCATGACCATACTTGTTGGACCACATTACCTCCAAAAGGGCTCCCATCAGAGAGGTAGTTGGTTGGATGGCCACCACCCAGCCTGGGGATGCGGATGTGGGAGCAACCAGAGCCCAGAAGAAACCCCATGACAGCTGTCCCCAGGCTGAAGCAACAGCATTTCTTTGGGATCCTTGGCAAGCTTCTGCTCCTCAGAGAGTTTGGGGGGCTTGTTTTTCTCCCCCACCCTGATGAACCCTTGTTACAGAGATGTGTCCAAAGGGCACGGGCTTTGCGTCACGCTCCTGATGCCCTCCTCGCCTGCCCTGGAAACCAGCCTGAGCTGCAAGCTTGCGTGCCAGGCAGGGGCTTCACATCTCAAATGTGAACACTGCTTAGTCTGCAAGCTGCTCCAGGCCAGTTTTTCCACAATCTGTTTTGAAAAAGAAAATGTGTGCATGATAATCTGCTCCTGTGGAAGCGTTACAGTCTACCTCTGTTGCATACACTCGGTGTGGAAATGTGTGTTACCATAACAACAAGAGGAATTAATTTAACCATATTATTAGGCCCTGTTTATATGCACACACAATCATAAAGGAAAAAGAACATGTCCTGCTCTTCAAGAAGACCCCTATGAGGTCTTAATGCATGAGTTTCATCATGATCACCAGACCCTGGTTTTCACCTTAGAGGTGCAAAAGCAAAAGCCAATAAACCAGAACAAATTCAGCACCAGAGCACCAGAGCAGCACATTCCTATGCTTTGGAGGCACTGTGGTGGGAAGCAGGAAGACACCAGTGGGAAGCTGGAGGAGAACCCAACCCATGGTGTGCTGCACACATATGAGGGATTCACAACATGTTCCTCCTGCTGTGTCTTGTTCTTGAAGGATGCTGAGCTCTGGACTCCTTAGTGTTTTGTCTACCTCATTCCACTGCTGGTGTCTTTTGGACTATCTTTGTCTCATCAACAACTCATCAACCGCACGTTGGAGATTTCCATAAGACCTGAACCACTTCTTGTTTATTTCCATTCTGCTATTCCCCATCTGAGCTAGCCAAAAAAGCTTCAAGTAGAGCCCAGCCTCTTTCTGCATGTTAAAACTGATACTATACCTTAAATATCTCATAAGGATCCATTCAGCATCATCAAGGAGAGCACCACTTACTCTCAGGAATCACCCTCTGGTCAAATTGTTTAGTGACTTTGGTATCTAAACTAAATTGTTTGGGAAACCTTGTTGTGAATTCCTAGCAGGAGTCAAAAGACGTGATAAACAGCTCCTTTATCATTGAAGTAGCCATCCAAAAATGGCACTCACCTGCCTTTTGACATTTAAAATGCTAACATGGATTATTATTATTGGTTTATTATCTCAGGGAATGAAAATGTTTATTTTAAAATGTCCAAAAAGTCACAAGAGTTCACCTCTTGTTAAAGAGATTTCGTAGACCATCAAGAGCAGACATCTTTCTAAATTATTTTGCACTCTTGTGGTGAAAAATCATTTTTAGTTTATATGCCTGAAAACACCCAGTGCAGTTCTTAACCATGTGCAGGGGGTGCTTGTTTCATGGGCATGGTCTGCACTCGAGCTTTCAGGCACTGCTGGGCACACACGAGTGACCTCAGGCCTGCACCAAAATCAATCACAAGAATTTTCTTTTGTGTGGCACTGATAGACTCGGTGTTTTCTTCAGTAGCTATCACAGTTACTCTGTGAGCTGATTTGATGTTAATAAGTTTGGGGTTTGATTTTCAGGACACGATCTCACAATCTCACAGGTTTTTCTTGGGTGGGAAAAAGAGAGGACTGATGCTCACCAACCCCAGGGGAAGAGACAGGCTGGGAACAGAGACGTGGGGATGCAGCTGTCCCATGGATACTTCACCAGGCTTTCTGCAAGGCATGGTGCCTGAGCAGGGCAGCAAGGCTGCCCTGGAAAGGGAGCTGCAAATCCTGACTCAGAAGCACATGAGAAAGCCCAGCCTGTCCCAGCCGCTGCTTGTGAGAACCAGGAGACAAGATGCTGAGGCAGAAAAGAAGGGGCCATCTCCACCAAAGCAGCTGATACAAATCTGGCTTTATTTTGGTCACTTCCCCAACATACTGTTATCTCTTTCGTCCTGTCTAAATTGAGATTTAATAGTTGGAATGCATCCACGCTCCAAAAATATCCAGATACAGAGAGAAAAACACTGGATGAGTCACCAGAAATCCAAGCTGAAGAGTTTGAGAATGCATTTTAATTATGCATAGCAATAATTTAATGCTACCTGCAATGCCTTTAATTACACGGCCATTTATTTTTAGCACCAAAATGCAACAAAATAGGTGTTCATTTACTTTTGAGTACTTGACTCTGTCAGTAAGTACAGCATTGAAAAGGGAGACCAAGGTGCAACCATAATGACACAGGTTATGGCATTATCTTTCACAAATGCAGTTGGGCCTCACAAGGTCACAGATGGGCCACCTGAAAAAACAAAATGATTACTCTGAAGAGATTGTTGTGCTGAAAAAGGACAGAAAGATTTGAGTACCTCGGTGCTCTGAAATGCACTCTGGTCCCCACTTTGATAAGATTGATAAGAGACACAATATAGAGAATAGGCAAAAACGGCTGAGTATTAAAAAGCTGTTTGCAGGTCACTTTAAAAAAAACAGCCCTGGTCATGCCTATTTCCAAAAATCTACTTTCGAACCCAATGGCTTAGCAAATAATCATCTCATATCAAATATCCCCTTCAAAACCTTGATGCTGGAACACGTAGTGCTGATATGGCTCAATATAAACACTTAAATAAAGGTTATTATTTCCATGTCTGTGGAAAAAAAAAAAAAAAAAAAAAAAAGCAACAATGGGGCAGCTGTGTTTGAAAGATGCTGAACAAACTTATTAAATGCTGATTCCATTCATTTGCTCCCTGCTCTTAGATTTCCCCCAGGGGAAACTTTGCCCCATCCTGTTGCAGGAACCCCACTCTCTGCTCGTAGCATGAGTACGAGCCTGAAGCACCCAGATCTGAAACACATTTACGTAACTCAGAGAAACCAGGCTATTGTGGTCCAGCCTCTCCCTTCAGCGCAGGAAATGATGAACTGCTTGATCCCACTAGGAAAGAAAAAAAAAAAAAAAAGTCCTGGTATTGTGTATTCACTGCAGTCAGAAGCAGCTGCAGAGTTTTTTTCATGTTCCTGTCATTTCAAGCTATTGGTATAAACTGCACATTGTATGAAACGCCACTGAGGTCTGCACGTGGCAGTGCTCTTGTCTCTCTAGCTGGGAAATCATCCCCACAAACACGTGCGTGGTGTACAGGGAGTCCAGCACGGGCCAAACACAGCTGCTGGGTGGCCTGGGCATCTGTTGTGACGGCCAGATAGTAAGATTGCCTTCTTCCATCTCAACAAGATTCAAGGCAGAACATAGAGAAAAGGAGGCACCCACTCACCTGGCAGCCAGCCCTGCTGTCTGTGGGGTTCAGATGGGTCGTGGACTTCTCAACAACCACCTCAGGTTACCCTCTGTCAGTTTGTACCATAACTCTTTCTTTACCTGCCCTATCAGCAACCTGTGAAGCTATACAGTGTTTTTAGTCATGGCCACAGTCTGTTAAATGTCTGCTGAACAGCCACTGCCTCCATTGAAAACAATGTAATTGCTGGGATGTAAAGATGGCCTGGGGAGCATAGAGGTGACAGCAGTCACCCTCCAATTAAAATAAATAGATAAATAAATAAATTGCTTTTACTGAAAAACGTAGCTGAGCTCCTTCACTCTCTACACTTGGTGGCAGCAGGAAGAGGGAGAGGGCTCAGCCCAGCGAGCTGCCAGGTGCTCTGGCCATCCATCAGCAAAGCACTTAGGCACGTGTTTGCTCACAAGTATTTCAGCATTGTCATTGACAGAAAGCTGGAGCAGACAGCATGACACAGCCCCCAGGATCCTAATCAAGGCTAAACAACGTGTGTGAGATCTTGAAATGCTGTTATTTCTTCCCAGCAATGATACAAGGATTGCCCAAATAAACAAAGTTGTCTTGTTGAATGAATGAGTTTTTTCTGGGACACAGAAAAACAGTGACTTACCCAGTTTGGTTTATAATTATACTGAAGGGTGGACCGTGCCTTCTCTATCGCAGACAGCAATATACTTTGAAGACCTGGCATGAAAACAACAGCTCTAAATTTCTTGTTGTCCTGACATGAAAAATTATAGCAACCAAAACCATTGTCCTGGAAATCATCAGGAAACATCCTGGTGGTCACTGCTGCCTCTGTTGCCACTGAGAATCAAAGTTGAAAATACAACTACATGCTTGGAAGCGTTTCATAAGTGTGCACAATTTCTGGTGTATATTTCAGAGCAAAATGCTAATGCATAGGGACTGTGATGGGTTGAATGCTCTGGTAATTATTATGCCTCTGTGCACCATATATGACAGATGATGAATAAGGTGTCACAGGATAAAGACTCTAAATTAAGCACATTTTCATAAAATCATAGAATGGTTTGAGCTGGAAGGGACCTTAAAGACCATTCAGTTCCATCCCCCCTGCCATGGGCAAGGACACCTCCCACCAGCCCAGGCCGCCCAAAGCCCCATCCAGCCTGGCCTTGAGCACCTCCAGGGATGGGGCATCCACAGCTTCTCTGGGCAGCCTGTGCCAGGGCCTCACCACCCTCTGAGGGAAGAATTTCTTCCAAATATCTAATCTAAATCTACCCTCTTTTCATTTTAAACCATTCCCCCTTGTCCTATCCCTACACTCCCTGACAAAGAGTCCCTCCCCAGCTTTTCTGTAGGACCCCTTTAGGCACTGGTAGGCCACTATAAGGTCTCCCCAGAGTCTCCTCTTCTCTAGGCTGAACAACCCCAACTCCCTCAGCCTGTCCTCATAGCAGAGGTGCTCCAGCTCCTTGATCATCCTTGGGGCCCTCCTCTGGACTCATTCTAATGCTTCCATGTCCTTCCTGTGCTGGGGGCCCCAGAGCTGAACACAGCACTCCAGGTGGGGTCTCACAAGAGCATAGCAGAGGGAGACAATCACCTCCCTCACCCTGCTGGCCATGCTGTTTTGATGTAGTCCAGGGTACTGTTGGCTTTTTTGGGCTGCAAGAGCACATTGATGGCTCATGTAGAGCTTCTCATCAGCCAACATCCCCAGGTCCTTCTCATCAGGGCTGTTCTCAATTTTCAGCTCAAAATAAGTGAAAGGTAAGCCAAACCATTCAAAATGCAAAACGAATGCAAGCCTGTGCTTTCCTATTGAGTAACATTAAAAAGAAAATGTCATTTCTGTCATTAACTCTTGATGATTCATACTTAACCTGGGCTATTTCATACTGGGTTTTACTGACATTTTCCACAATGGCCTTTGTCTGGTTCTGGCTAGGTCAACGGTGTATTCCTTGAAACTAATTGTTAAACTATCGACCAGACACTATTTTCACTGTGATTTCCAAGTCACTAGAAGTCAATTTATCTAAGCAGACTGGCCTTCAGCAATAATGGGACTAACTCCATTTCAGAGAAATATACTCCTTCTTTTTCGGAAGTTAATGATTTTCTTCTCAGATCAATGTATGGTTTATTGAGCTCACTGGTTTGAGAGAAAGTGAAGTTCTTTATTGCCTAAGCAGAAAGTTATTTCATGCCTGATAAGGCTGAGCCTCGACTCTTTCAACTCAAAAAACTGTCCCTCCAGTGTTCCTGTTAAGGGTCAGGTGGGATAAAATAAGAAAAAAATAAGATAGGGAGAACAATTACACCTCAGTCCCAGCAGAACATGAAGTAAATGAAGTGTTCTTCAGACCTGGTGCCTTGTGCCAGAGGATATCAGAAAAACATCTATTTTCTGCTCTCCTTGTGGATGGTTGGTGCAGAAGGCCACAAGTTGCAGCACAGTGGGTTGTTGTGTGGTCTGAAGCAGTGGAGATGAAGGCCATGACTCCACTCACTCAGTTCTAGTCACCTAAACACCAGGCCAAAATTGCGTGGTCAACTGGGAGAGAATACGAGCAGAAGCACAGAGCAAAGGTTGAGGTGTCTGCAAGAGAAGCAACAGATGGGACTTGGCCCATGTCTAACTCTGTGCACACCACGTACCTCCTGGCCCGTGCAGGACCCTACACAGTAACCCAGGGCACGCAGAACTCATCAGCCTCCTTGTACGTACGTGCATTAATCCCCTCCCACAGGCAAAGTCTTTGTACAGTGGCCATCGAGCTGGGGTTTCCGTATGGCTGGGAGCAGAGTAAAATGCTCTTTATTTCACAGTAAAGTGCTCCTCATTTTGACCAGCATTGTTGCAGGCTTGATGCTGTGTAACAACCATTAGCATGAAAGGCAGCTTTCAGGTAGCTGCTCTGTAAGTGTGCAGAGATCAGAATCCGTATTTGATACCAGAAGACTTTATTTATTTTTCTAGGTCACTCACAGACTTTGTAACAACATGTAAGCACTTACATAGGTTTCTTCTTTTCCATATGCCAAACTACTATTTACAAATGTGGAAACTGATGCCAAGGGATTTTATCCATCCCTGCAAATGAACCGGCATCAGCACTGGGAACCAGAGCAAAGACTATCATGTCCTAGCCCAGAGCCATCACTGGACCACACCGTGTCTGGCAGGAATCCCTCCTACACATCACTGACATTGAAGCCTCCATGTTGCCCACTGGTACTAAAACGAAACAGTAGCAGAGCATCTAAGAGTTACTAGTATGCTCATCAGATCAATGTGTAAACAACAGTGCAGGATTCATTTCATTCCCTGAGAAATGCAGTCAGCTACGGACACAGCACTGAGGCTTTTGCTTCCTTCTGTTTCCTACACTGGTTTTCTTCATGTTCTATATCAACACCTCAAAACGACTGCTTTGTTGTCTAGCCACTGTGCTCTGTCCACAGGTGGCCATCACAAAGTCATTGTTTTCAGATGTTGAGGTAGGAACCAGGTGGAAAACAGAAGTGCACAGACAGCAATTACCAGAGAGCCTGGGATCTGGCCAGGAAGGAGATCATTTCTTTTACAGAGATCTTAGGGAAATTGATTTTGTTGGTTGTGCTTTCTAGAGCACTAAGTAAATGGAAGACAGGATTCACGATGTATCCTTTCAGTTATTCTTACCTAAAATATATTGAAAAATCAATGCTTTCACAGCAGGCAAGAGACGTCTACAGTTCTGGAGATTTCCAGGGTGTTGCTGGAATGATGCCCCTGGTTAAACAATAACCTTGCTGCTGCTGCTCAAAGCAGTGCTGCTGGACAACATGAGGAAAGTACCACACACATACAGTATTACATAATTCTACCGACATTTTAGAAGTCTTTTATGCTAACATTTTAGGGTTTGATGTTCTTACTGAACTCAAAGCAATATTCCCACAATGTTCAATGTGAGAAAGAGCTGGACCTAGATACCCATGTCCTTAAAAATGAATTTTTATCTATGAACCAAAGATGAAATTACTCTCATACTTTCCCTCTACTGTCCTTTTTCTGAAGCTGAAGCTCCACGGTAGTCTTTGTAGCTGGAGCAACAGGCAGCCCCCTTCATATTAGTGTCATTTCACATGAAGGATACTCTGTTGGGACTGAACTGCGAGCAATGGCTTTTAAGCACATTAAAGTGAGTAGCAAATCTCCAGAAAACCCTTGCGGTTACTGGAAGAATATCTGAGATGCAGTCTGTGGAGCGTGGCATGCCTACAGGAATAAGCTACTGTAAAAGAGGGGAGGAAGAAAGGAAGGAGGGAGAGAGAATGTGAGTGTGAGAAGGCTTTCCAGCCACGTGGGCAAAAAGCACGCAGTCAGCAAAGAGGAGGGCTGCAACCTTCAGCTGGGATTCAAAGAACAAGTGCTACAGAGAGCCCATCAAGAGTTTGTGCTATGGCACTGTGAAGTAAGCTAAGGATAAGGATATAAAACCCTGGGACCAACTCTCAGCATGGATGAAAACTGAAAACTTCCCACTTATGGTCCCTTCCAAATATGTTTTGAGTTACAACAGGTCAATGTGCAAAATGATGCTGAGATGAGTGGAAAAGTGTCTAAAGCCACAGCACTCAGAGGAAGAGTCTTGGAAAATCTGTTTCTGCCAGCAAAAAGGAAGGAACTGAGAAATAGAGAAATGTGTGTTCATTATGTCCAAATATTAAAGCCTTGTGATTTCTTTATATAGGTGCTTGAGATTGTTCCATAGTTACAAGGTAAAAAACATAGTGAGCTAATGAAGAGGCCACTTACATTGAGGATATATATATATAGAGAGAGAGAGAAGATTTACAGACAGATATAATTAGCTCAAGTTAAATGGTTCCTTTGAAAAAAAAGCATACTGTACCAAACTCTTTGTAGTGTTGATGGTGTTTTGATGATGTTTTTGTTTTGTACTGGAAAAGCATCCTTCAATGGAAGATAAAAACATTCAACATCAGGGGATTCTGTAGAATCACAGAATGGGTTGGGTTGGAAGGGACATTAAAGATCCCTGAGTTCCTACCCCCTGCGATGGGCAGGGACACCTCCCACTGGATCAGGTTGCCCAAAGCCCCATCCATCCTAGCTTTGAACACTTCCAGGGATGGGGCATCACTTCCAGAGATGGGGAAGAAAGCTGTACTCTTTAAAATCACCTCCCATCTCTTGCTTTTATCAACCCACAACCCAACACAAGCTGCTGTCACACTGAAAGTACCCATCTCCACTGGCTGTGCTCATGCAGACGCAGCAATGCTTAGTCTGAAGTATGATCATGCAGTTAAGAAGAATGGATTTCGTGACCATTTTTCAGTTTCTGCAACACCAGGCACGTGGGCCCACCTCCTGGTGCCTGGGGGCTGACCATGTGTTGATGATTTCAGGTGGCAGTACGAGAAAATAGAGACATTTGCAGGAGACAGGTCTTTGATAAAATTACAGCAAGAGAACAGCTGTTTTACATTTATGTCTTCCAGGGCTTTTTATGAATAGCCTGTTCCCTTACAAGGATGTAATGAAGTGTCCCTAAAATGATACTTCAGGACTGCACCTGGAGCACTCAGGCCAAACTGCAATTTGAGTCAGTCACAACCTTCGAGAATGTGGAAAGGGTCTTAACTGCCTTTATTACCTGCAGCCTCTATTTCTGCCAGACAACGTTAATGGCAAAATCACTGAGCATCTGCTGAGGAAAAGGAAAAATTAAACAGAAGGAAAATATACAGGGAAATACACTGAGATGTTTAGTTCCAAGTCAGCTCAAATCTGCAGCCCAGAAATGACAATGAATAAGCAAACTAATGCCTACAGGAAGAATCAGGCAGAAATGCATCCTTGACTAAACTTCCCAGCTTCACATCTGCAACTACTGAGCTGAGAAGGTGAAGGGCAATCCTGTGAACCCTCAGAGCAGGTATGCTGGCCTGGACCCATGATACCAGAGACATGGAGACAGATATACAAAATCAGCAATGATGAAAAGATGGCTATGAATTGGAAGTTGTAAAAAAATAAAATAAAATGTAAAAAGCCCATCTAAGAAAAAACTGATCCAATAAGATATTTGTGCTATCCACAGTATGCTCTACACCCAGCATTTAATAAATGGGAGCATGGAGCAGGCATGCACTGATGATTAAAACAGATGAAGAGATTCAGTGATCTGTCAGGCACACACAGCATTAAACACCTGAAAGCAGGATATGCTAGGTAGATGAGGGGTCACACAGTGTTTACATGGCAGAGAAGTGAAGGTTCTCCAGTTGTGACCAATTATTTCTGAAGAAATATGAAGGTAGCCTTGTCTTCAGGCCATGGACGCTTTCCTGTGCTGGTGGCCGAGTGTTGTTCCCACATGAGCAAGTGCTCAGCAGGCTGCAGAGAAAGCTAACACACTATTCAAACCCAGTCTTTGAAAGTAAAACATCTCATGAGTGGGAAGTGGATGGGTCTCTGGGTTCTCTAAGGGTATAAATGTTACTGGAAAAGCCATTTCATAACATAATGTTCATCCGAAACCCAAGCCAAGGCAGCAGAAGGAGAACCTGCTGTCAGCAGGCAGAGGGGAAGCTGAGCCAAGCTCTATGAGTCCCAGGGGGGTCAGGGAGAGCTGGTCCCTGGACAAGGCTGTTGGAAAGTGTAGAGAAGCAACCCCCACCCATCAGCAAAGAAGACACATTTTTGGTTCAAGACTGGTCACTGAGAAGCTCTGCTGACCCTGAGCAGCCCGATTTTTTGTGCTGGCTGGTAACAGATCACAAGTGCCATGTACTCCTGGCGATGTGGGGTTGCCCTGACGTGTCCTGTGCCCTTATTTTGGAGAGGTGCTGTTCCAGAGGTGTGACTGCCCGTGTCTGGAGTGGCTGAGCCTCAGTGACAGCCTGGTGCCACCCTGCTTGCATACAACAGCCTGCTCTGAGGCCGTCGCACAGGGCCAGCTGGAGACGCTTGTTAATGAGAACCGCGCGACGCCCAGCGTGACAAATGTGACCTTTGGAAATTCAAATCAGGCTCGGCACATGTATCTCCCGAATGACTGCTGTGACTCCTGTCAGAGTTCACGGGGTGCCGGGCATGTCTCGGCTGCAGGGCCGTACATGTGCTGCGGCCCAGCAAGGCCTCGGCCCCACGTGGGCCCGCGCGTGGTGGGCCCTCAGCTGGGGCTCCGCAGGGCTTTGTACCACCAGCCTGCCCGCTTGGCTGACAACGTGAAAGCAGGCGGTGTACTTGTGTACTAGCTTGTGTACGGCTAGTCACTCAGTGCCTTTCTGCAGCTCCTAGCAACTGAGTCATGGCCTTCCTCGCTGCTCTTCCTTGCGCATCGTCTTGGTTGTTCCACACACCTCGCTGAGGTCCAGCCCGGACAGCTCTGGCTCTTCCCTTGTCTGCCCTTTTTCCTTTTCCCCTTGCCTCACCGGGACGCACACTAGCTCTTGCTCACCCCTGGTGTGAAGCCCACTGTAAAGGACTGCCAGCTCCTCCTTAAAATCCTGCTTCTGATATGAAAGGTTTCACTGAGCTGTCCCTCTCTTGCTGAGCAGGAGCTCATGATCCCATAAAACAACTTTCTGTGCTGGGGAGAAGGAAAACAAGAATTCCCAAATGAGCCTTCAGCTTCACAGACACAACTTGTGAACATCCCAAGTCTGCTATCCAATAATTTGAACAGGCAAAAACCTGGGAAGAGAGCGGCACAGAGCATTTATTGCTGCTATGGGAGAAGCTATTACAGGATTTCTGGGCTGTGGAAAATGTATGCACACAATGAGATGGGTTTAAATGAGAGTAGAAATGTTACTATTTTCCTTGGTTTCTTCTTATTCTTTTCCTTTCTCCTCATGTGCTCTACATTGTATTTCCAGGGAAGTATGGAGGAAAATAATAAAAAATAAATAAATAAAAATTAAACAAATGACTCATTGACGTCAACTCTGAATACATTAGTAATAAAAGAAGCAAAGCTAAGTATTAGTAATACAGATTAGACCAAAAAAAAAAAAGTGCATATACTGCTCTCGTAGCATCTTTATCATGCTATTAGAACAATTCTGAGTAATGTTTTTACCATGGTAAATTATTACCTTGGGCCACCTGAATCAGAATTCCCAGGAAAAGTGGACAGGGCCTGTCTGGAACATCGGATGCTGTCAGATGCCACAGACTGGTGACATAAAGAAGCAGGTTTTCTCCCAGACCTTCCCGTCCAGCCTCCTGAGGTGGTGCTGTGTATGTGTAGCCCAGCCAGCTGCTGTATACCTACCGATGGGACCTACCTTCAAACAGAACATGGTCACACTGCTATCCGTAGGCATCAGCGGTGGTTTCAGTGCAATTCAGGAACTTTGCTCTCTCAGTTTACCATTATTGAGGCAGAAAATCCTGAAATTATCTATGCAAATGGTGACTCATATAGAGTAATTTTGAATGTTTTAGTAACAGGCAAACAAAAACCCCAGAGTGAAATCAGGATGGCAGGTTTAGCCAAAAGCATACATTTACTTTCACATTGGCAGCTTCCACTAACTGCAGGGAAACTAAAGCACTGGCCACCCTGCAGGTCTCTGCCAGTATCGGTGAGCAGCAGTGCAGCTACTCACAAGCCTGCAGAGTCTGAGCTGGGCAGGTTGCAGATAGCAGCCACCGCCACGTCCTGCCCTCGGCTTGATCTCCCCACGTGGTTGGGAGAGGATAATGGAAGCTGCATTTTATTGTAGCTTAGAGACATCCACACGCTCACCTTTTAAACCCATTCAGTCAAGACATCCAGGGTACGGTAACACGTGCTTTAAGGAATGGGGTAATGGGCTGATTTTAAGCGTGCCAAGTCGCTTTTAAATTTGAGTTTTGCTCACACAAGTGGACACGTACCAACCATCCTCCTGAGGTCAGAGAAAGGGACTCTGAATGTATTCCAGGGTTAAGAGTACTGATACAATTAGGCAATAGCAAAATCAACATTTGTTTATTTCCATCATTGGGAAAGAACAGAACCCTCCCCTGCGGAACCAGAGCAGCCAGAAGGGACATTGGATGTAGTGTGTGAATGTGTCCCTGCATGACAGACCCAGCAAGGGGAATTCCCCGCTTGTGCTGGGGACTGAGAGGAGACACAGCCCTGAAGGAGTGGGAACCATACTGCAGCTCAAGCCTGCAATATAGTTAATGTTGGTTTTAGCACAGGTAACAGCCACAGAAGGTGGCAATGTGAGCCCCAGCCCTGTGCTGATCCCAAGAAGAAGCTCTGGGAGGGAATAGAGGCATCCAAACTGAAAGGATAAAACATGCCAAGGGACCTAAGCCAGACCTGTCACTGCACAGTCCCTCACTGGACATGGCAGTGAGCTTCGTAATGTGCCGACAGCAGCTCACTGAAACTGGCTGGATCCACTTGCTTGGGAGTACGAGCCAAGAAACACCTCAACCCCCCTTGGATATCGCTGTGCAGTGGGGTGCAGCACGCTGCTACGGCAGGGCCAGAGGCAACCGAAGGGCACTACTCGAAACGCTCTCACTTCCTCAGTCAGAGCAGCTCTCGTCTTCCTCTGGAGGAAAAGATTAAAGTGATGCCTGCAATTTGTTCAAGCACTAACATCCTGTACCCAAGCAGAGCACTTCTCCCGAACGTGTTACCGAGACACGGAGAACCCAAGAGAGACAACACGCGCGTCTGGCACCGCCACGGGAGGTAGGAAAACAAGCAGGGCAGATGATGGCATAGCCGGCCTTTATAAAGGAGAGATATGGATTGCTGCAGAAGGATTCAAGGTTTTTCAATGTAAGGTTTTTTTTTGTTTTGTTTTGTGTGTGTTTTTTTTTTTTTTTTTTTTTTCCAGTAAAAGGATTTAGGGAGTTTTCATTCAAGTGAAAGCTCCAAAAAGGTGGGTAGAGAGGGGGAACTGCAACTTGTGGCATGGTTCTGGGTAAGTAAAAGGATTTTGAGCTACAGGTGGTGGAAAAGGTGAAGGGAAATTAAAAATAATAATACTAACTAAAAATCAGAAGAAACACAGTGAAAATAAGATAGCAATAGGCAACCCTTATGAAAAAGGAGTACCTGAATTGGCAGGGAATAGAAAAGGAAAGCGCTCTCTTGTGGCCTAGGGTTTTTGAGGGGATTTGGAGGTTGCAGTATGCACACTATCTCCTATGTTCAGTGTGCTACAACAGGAAGACCACAAATGCACACTCTGCTGCTACTGTAGTGCCTAAAAACCATGCTGGGCTTTAGCCCCAGCAGCACAGCTGCTCCTAGAATGGGAAAACACCTAAGGGCCGCCCAAGGTAGCTCATTACATGCCATTTGTCTGTCCTGCCCTTATTACCCCACCTCTTTATTCTGTATAGATGAATACAAAGTAGGGGAATTTAAGTGTTACAGCCAAGCCTTGGTCAGATATGGCAAGAAGCATGTATCACTCCTCTAGAAATACAGTAATTCATGAAATGCTTGTTTTTCAAGCCTTTTCTCAGTGCTCTTTTACTTGACTCTAGTAGACCGATTAGGGTTTTCTTTGTACCACAAATTTAAGCTCCATTAGGTAACTGCTGAACATCAATATTTGCAAGGGTTGCAATTTTAATGTATGATTTTTTTTTCATGAATACTTCATAACATATTGCACTAGTTTCATATTACTTTTAAATCACCACCAGAAGTGACAAGCTCAATTAGGTTTTTTAAGTATATAAAAGACAGAGGGAGGCATGTGGGAGCCAAGCACATTTTCTCTGTTCCACATCAGTCTCCAGGTGATCACTCAGATTCAAAACATGCCAGCAAATGGAACTTCATACATAATGCAACACTCGTGCAGCTATTGAAGTCACACTGCTTTATCTTCAATGAGCTGTACTTGGGGGTGTGGTTATTCACCGAGAACTGACAGGGTGAAATGCACATGGAGAATGAAATACCTCGAGAGAAGCTGCTGTTTCACCTTATCTGACAGGTCACATACTTTGGGGTTTATTCTAGTGATGACTGGCCTGTCTGCGAAGGCCAATGTAACCTTCCTAGGATCCTGTGCAAAAATCTCCAAAACTCAACACCAAAATGAGGAGCTACCTTAAACATTATCTCAGAAGTAAGTACAGCTCTTTTACCATTTCCCCTCTTGTAACTGCAACAGTGTGCACATTACAAGCATTGTATTTCATGTCAGAGTCTTTCTGGAAAGGAATTTGAGTGAGAGAACAAAGACAGTGAGTGGGTTTTGCAAGTGGGAACAAAACTCTCAAGGACGTGAAAGTACCAACAAAAGTGCTGGGAGTAATTACTCCTAAGGGCACAAGCATCAGTCTGAGCAGTCACAGAACACAGCTCAAGCTTTTGGACTGGCATCAAGGAAACACTGGCTCAGAAATGACAGTCCTAAACCCATGGCTGTGCCTCCTCAATTGACAAGGAAAGAAACTGAAGTCATTGTCTCCATGTATACATTTTGGTATTTTATTTAAATGTAGTCTTCAAACACATCAGAACAAATTAAATTTTGGAGGAAAAAACACACGTTTCTCCGAGAGAGATTTCTCGTCCATATGGATTTATAACATTAAGATGTTAAAGATCATTAGCACTTAGGGTCAAAAAAGCACCATGTTAGTATTCACTTACAACACAGCCCATTCTTTGTGTTATAAACAAAGATATATATTACTTTGCACACAGTTTCCTCAGCTTCTGAAAGGTAAACAGATTCAGAACTTCTCACATAGCTGACAACTGGAACTTACTCTCACAAGAACAGAATATAGCAAGTACATGCACACCAGCATCTCTGGAATCCTTTGTGCAACTTAACTTGTGTGGGCAATGAATATATTATCCTTTTCAATTAATGCTTTACATACACAAGGCTGCAGATTTATTCAGACAGTTGAAAATTTGTAATTCAATCAGTGTTAAGCTAGGAGTCCTTGTTTGTGTGTTGTTTTATTTTTTTTAAACAAGCCTAGTAAATAGTTGACATCAGCACCCTGAAGTGTTCTTAGCAGTTTCAGTACTCTCGTGGTAGGACACACAACCAAGCACCTGAAAATTAATGCCCAATTATCTCATGAAGTAACGAACATGGCTCAAACCACAGTGAAAACTAGTGTTTTTGTTTGCTTCTTTTTAAAACCTTTTCTAATTGGAAGGAGAAACAAGAGGCAGCTATATATGCTGCAAGATTCAAGGGGATGCTGCTATAGGACTGTCATGGCACAAATTTAGAAAGACACTGAAAATCATGGCAGCAGATAATGGGCTGAGATACCATTCATCTCTCAAAACTGTAAAACCAAAACCCTTTAGTCCTTTTTTGCTAAACAGTGTTTGAATTGCTAAAGCCTGAACATATTTTCTCTTAGAGCTGTAAAATTATTTCAATTCCTGTATTTTGCAGCAACTTTGGCTGTTGAAAAAAGATGCATCTTTCACCTATCTGTGGTTAAGTGGCACACTTTCAAGGACAGCTTTTATGAAATTCCAGTATCTACGAGCAACAGAAGTACAAGGAATGTGGTCATCTACAAAACATCTTTGGAAATAGTTTAAGTGCAGTAAGAAAAGCATGCATGTGTTTTGTTAGGATAAGGACTCCAGCTCTACGTTTTTCCAAAGGAAACATTTATTCTTTCCAAGTATTTTTTCATAATGGACAGGAGAGTTTGGTACTTTTTTGTTGTTGTTTTTGTCTTAGTTTTTGTTTTGTTTTGTTTTTCCAGAGGAAAGAGGTTGCCAGTTGCATTGAAGTATTACCTGAAGTGTGTTTTCATTCTCGCACCTGCAAAAATACCGTAATTTCTTTCAAAACAATATGAATCAATTAACAAAAGAGAATGGACACCAACATTTTTGGTAGCTTGAGGTATCACATTCTCTAACTGTCCACACACGAATCATTTCCTGAAACACACAGACCCCACAAGATACTCGAATCTCTTTGTTCACTGCATCTCTTTTTTTGTTGAATTACTGATAAAAATGCTACCGACTGCATGAGATATGCAAACATATGCAGAATATGTTTGCAGCATGCAGCCAAAAATCTGGAGTAGCTGCCTGCAAGCGACTTACTGTGAACACAAACGTGTTCGCTACATCTAGCATGCAGTTGGCTGACATTCCCCAAATAAGTCATTCAGAGTTGGTCCAAAAAATTCTGAAATATGGCCTGTACAAACACGTGGAATAACATCATCTATCACGGATGCTGTTGTTGCTGCCAGTGTTCCTCAAGGCAGAGGGCTAGAAAGCAGTGTTGGAAATTTTAGCTTGTAATTGCAAGTCATAGGTTTTTGTGTGTGTGTGGTTCATTTCTTATTTGAGAAAATGTTTTGATCACAAGACCAACTTAAATAATCTACGTCAAATACCTGATACCTCTCCACTTCTTACATAGCACTGGACATGATGCTCGGTCTTCCCTACACCCAACTACTGCTTTCCCTTGCATGACCGTCCCAGCTGATCCAGTCTCTCTACACCACTTAGTGACATAGAGTTGTTAGGAGGCTGTAAGCTTATATCTGGAAGCATCTTAACTGAGCAGAAATATGAGGCTGGAAAGAATATGCTGCAAAAAGGGTAATGCCTGTCATAGAGTAAAATGGTCTTGCAACCTCCAAGACTCTAAAGCCAAGAGCGTTCCCTCATTTACAATGTAGTCAGTGAGTGGTTCACCTCAGAGGCCTACTAGAAACCCACAATAATTATTCATGAGCCATTTCCACCCTGCATGTAGCACAGATTTGTAGCTACTAGAACCAATGAAGTTAATTTGACACAGATTAGAGTTATAATGTTAGTCTAGGTGTAAATTTTGATTTTAACATAAGCAAAAGAAAAAAAAAGCATAGTTTAAGAAAGCAGCAAAGTGCAAGAAGTCATTTGGGCAGTCAATTTGCTAAAAATCTCAAGAAATATCAGAAAACATTTGATTGTAAAAAAGATTGTTGCCATAGAACAAAGAGGAAGAAAAATATTCTACTCTGATTCTTATGTACAAATCATTTCATCTCTGCTAGCAAACATAAGAATGTAAGTAATATAAAAACTTAAAAGACAATATTTTCTTTGCCATAAATCACTACATACCTTTCCGTTATTACAGGTGCTCAAATTATTCACTTAATCTCTTAAAATAACACTTTTCTCTTCCAGCTGAAGAGCAGATATTAAATCACTTTTTCTCTTGTAAAGCATGATAACCATAAATGTGCAATAGCAAACCATAATAGATAGAACTGTTAGATAAATAAATTTATTATTGCAAAATAACAAAACTAGATTTCCTTTCCAAAATTATTTTTTGTGACCTATCAGTACTGTAGACTTCACATGAGAATCCAGCTTGTATTTAGAGGTATCTGTTTCGAATGTACTCTCTGTACATGAAGAAGTCCTCTTTTCCCAGTGGCTGCATGTTTCCTTTTCCAGCCTGAATGTGCGCATGAAAAATCTCTATTGATTTCCTATCGGCTCTTGGAGGCTGGACTTCGTAAATATTATCTTGAGAAAAGGAGGAGATTGGTATTCTGGAAAAAACAAACAAACAAACACAAAAGATATTCAGAAGTTTAAGTAAAACAACTGCATGGTTAAAGAGGAGTATTTATTTTCCTTGAAATATATATTATATGAGAATCAACGAAAAGGTAACTCTGCACTTGATAATCTATTTACCTAGATTGTGAACACTACTGCAGACCTTGTAAGACCCGCTTTCCAAGTAGGGTAATTAGGTAAGATGTCACTAATCACATTAAGGATACTTTCTGTACTTTCCTCACTCTGTCCTCATTTTTTCATCCTTCCTCAGATCTGCTATGCTCAATAAGCACCCGAGCTGACCTGTGCCATACATTATAGCAGGTAACAGGAAAATGTTATTGAACTACCCACTTAGCAGCAATTATAACAACCAAGTGATTATACTCTAAACCACCAAGCAGAAAGAAGTTAACAGATAAGAAATTTCTATCTAACTATAAAGAAACAGAAAACATAGTACCAGTAACAGCACACTCTATGCACTGGGACAAAGGATGATTTATGAAAATCATAAATCATGATTTATGAAAATATATTTTGAATAGTTTCATAAAATACTTGCTGTCTTTGAATCCTAATATTTAAACCTACTAATCTTACGAGAGATACATGTAGTCTGAAAGTTTACACGAACCTGAGTATGTCAGACCTTTTCTAAGCACTACTGTGAATCAGACTCACTTATAAGGTAGAAGCTGGTCTTTCAACTGCAACCCTTGAAAACTGCAAAGCCAGCAGGTCAAAGGAAATGATTGTTTCCTCTCTGCTCCAGGCTCGAAAGACCACATGTAGAACACCATGCCCACTTCAGGGCCCTCCAGTACAAGACATACAATGAAATACTTGGACAAGTTCAGCAAAAAAACCAACAAGATGGTTAGAGAGCTGGAGCACATGACATGTGAGGAGAGGCTGCAAGCACCGAGTTTGTTCAGTCCGGAGAAGCTAAGGCCAGCCTCATTCTTGTCTCCAACTACCTAATGGGATGGTATAGATAGCGGGGAATCAGACTCTTCTTGGAGCATTATAAAAAGACAGATTTCAGAAAGGGCATGTAAAATGCAAGGATATTCAAAACTCAAGTGTACGTGGCCCTAAGCAGCCTAATTTGGTCCTGATCCAAACCCTTGCTCAGAGGAGATGACCTCCAGGGTCCTTTCCAATTTATAATATTCCATGGATCTAAGCCAAATTCCTCAGCAGTAATAATGTGTTCTCCACAATCAACTGCAAGGTAGTAACAAAACTATTTATACTCAATACATAATAAATGAATAAACTCTAGAAGTACCTGTGTAGCAAATCATTTTCATTTTAAAGCACTCAGCTATTGTGAAAGCAGTATTCATAAATATACTATGTGCATTTCCCAGCAATATTTTACTAATTTATTTATAAAACACTCCCAGAGTTGAACAGCGTTGATGTTTACCTGTTTGATAGCAGATCAGTTTGGATTCTGCAACAGAACATCAATGTCTAATACACTGACATCTGAAGGCAATCTACGCATTAACTTTTCTTTCTGTCAATACTGTTTGATTTAGTGGAAATCTGATTTTGAAATGAACTCCAAGAAAAAAATATCTGACAGAACTCAGAGTTATCTAGAACATTGCAATACACCTGTAAATCCTAAGCAGGAGAAATAAATCATTTCTTGGTTATGAAAAAAATGACATACATGTTTTGAAGAGTTCTCTGAATCATCGGTTTAATATATTTTTAGTCTGTATTTCAG
This sequence comes from Netta rufina, assembly GCF_964035555.1. NCBI lineage: Eukaryota > Metazoa > Chordata > Aves > Anseriformes > Anatidae > Netta > Netta rufina. The sequence goes on along the minus strand of NC_140125.1, from coordinate 73,368,683 downwards.
CTGGAAAAGCTAATTTAACTCTTTAGATATCTATAAAAATACATTTGCTTTATAAATACTCTCTGTAAATGAAGCTGCCAAAGTATTCACTACAAGAGGTACTGAACAATCCCTTCTCCAGTATATTCTCCCATACTTCAGCAAACAGGATTGAGAAACTACCTGAGGCAAAATTTGAAACTGGGCTACTGCTTCCTGAGAAGTGATTTCCAAGGGTGATTTTTCTGATGTCTCTCTGAGACTTACAGAATCCTTTGGGAATAAGCTCTACTACTTGGTTGTGTCTGATGCTATGCTCCTTTCATTTGTGATTATGTGCCTTGGTTGCTCATAGCTCTTAGACTGAGAGAAATGGTGAACAGTCATTTGCCTCCTCCACATCACTATTATACAACTAAATGTATTTCATTTCTCCTCACACACTAGTTATTTTCTGATCAACCTCAAAATCTTGTCATTTATGGAGCTTTCCAAGGCCTACTACATCTTCTTTGATAATGCATTGAGCAAAACTGCATTTAATTCCTGAGATTTTTTTCAACTGGCTTTTTCATTTGTCACCTACTACTTTAGTTACCAAAGACAAAATTTCTAAAAGCTTCACGTTACTTAATAGTGTATTGGAATAATAGCCAGTGGCTGAAAAACAGTCAGAATGCTATTGTTATATATTGTATTAGCATATGTATACATTTTTGGACTATGAAATTACAGCTGCAACTTCCTATCAAAGCCAATTATTTCCGAAGGCGAACATTAACCAGCCCAAATGCAAGGAAGATCCACATATATTAGCATCATTGCCATACTGCACAGAAACCACAGTCATAACTCACTATCTGGGTGCTCTTCAAGAAACAAGAAGTTACTTCTGTGTGAGTAACCTCCTCTTTTAGAGAGAAAAAACAGTCAATGGTGCTTTTGAAGAACTGGGGCACTCAAATGATGGCACAGCTCTTCTATAAATGAAACACAGCAACGTTCTTCTAGTTGTGCTATGACCAGGAAATAATGTTTGCAAGGTCAACTTGGAAAAAGCCCCACTTATTCCCAGTCCACTGGAAGAGAAGTTTGAAGACAAACTTCCAGTACAACAGCCAGCGGGTATCAGCCATTCAAAACTACCCAGCATTTATACTGTAATAGCAACCATTTGATTTCCAGAGAGGTAAAATAACGAGGCTGCCTCTGAATTTAAACTTAGTTAAAACTGATAATGCCAGAGTAAATAAAACAATCAAACAAAGAAACAAACAAACAGAATGCAGAACTGACTTCTCTTTCAAATCTCCATCACATAGATTTTACGTTTGTGTTTAAGAGATGAAAAATTAAATTTCTGGCAAGAGATTAGGCCATGTCAACGTATTTTTCTGTTTGCAAAAGCAGAACACACTTTACTACTTACAGTTTGTCAGATAGCAAAAGTTAAAGGTTACCTATTTATTACATCTTGAATTGTTATGATAACATGGTCTAACATTACTAGTATTTTTTATAACTTAAATAGAAATACCACCACTTATTTGAAATATAGTTTGAAGGAATGAAGTTACAGGAAAAAAACTCAAAACCTTTGATTTTAAACAAGATGGGACTACAACAGAAGTTTCCTTTCAAGCCCTTCTGACCACCTCCTCGAACTAATCAAGTAGTTTGTATTATACTCCCTTCCTATGAAATACAATAAATTGAGTAGCAATATGAACTAGTTTTATAAAAAAGTGAAATACAACTGCATAGATTTAACATAATAATGCAAAAATATATACATGTATATATATTGTCTGGGAACTGAAGACAAACATTGGACTTGCAAAAGGTTTACACACATAAGCCATGATACTTCCTGATTTTACTGAGTTCTTAGCACGTATAGTGCCAATTTAAAACACGTACATTTGTGCTTTCTCTCTTGGGACTATGCTGAATGGCACAGAATATTGATTGTTTAGTTGTTACAACTACAGCATCCAAACAGAATATGACATTTAACTGAAAATCCAGCCTTTCCCGACTATTATTCAATGAAAGGTGCCTTAGAGGATACTGCACTCTTCATCTACACATCTTAAAACCTGTAGTATTTATGTAATGCAATTCTAAGCGCACTGCACAGCTTTCATCGGAGAGGTCAGCCCCTCATCTTACTGTCACTTCTGGACCACTACTCCTCAGAGCTACAGACGTTACATCAAAAACTGTCCTACTACAGTCCTACTGCATAAGGAAGAACAGACAGAAGACGCAATGCTGCCCTTAATGGTTTTCTCCTCTTTCTCTTCTTTTCACTGTATGCTTCTCCCAGGATCTCTGCAAGGGAAAGGGGAAGTCATTCAAACACACGTCCCTCAGATCTAAACACCAGGGAAGAAGAGTGAAGTGTGGAAAATGACACCTCTAATTCTTCTTTGTTACTCTTACTTATTGTACACAGAGTTTGTTGTAAGGAAAATCGGTCAGTGCATTTCCAGTCTGGACTGCTCTTCCCAAAAATAATCGATGCATCAGCTCCAGCCCCAAATTTCCACTGAAGCAAATCATGGAAACGTGCTTATTCCAGACTACAACCAGCTAATTTTCAGCAACGTAACAAGAAACTGCTCTGACTTATATTGGACTTTAATAGTTATGTGGGATGGTTGCAATTTAGTGTCTTAGTGACACCACTGTTGGCTGCAAAAGTAGCTGTACTAAAAATGAACCAGGACAGCTCTCTCTTTTTAGGCACTCAACTGCACTACATGTACAATGCACATTTCTGTTGGATCTTTAAAACAGGAGAACATATGAGCTGGCCAGTGCCAGCTCACAGCTAATTGAACTTGGCTCTGGGCTCACATCATCTATACCATAACCATACTTCACCAGTTGGTCTAGTATTACTATAGTAAAGCTTGTATTAAAAATTCCTGCTCTGCTCCATGTTCTCTGTATAAAATGTATTTTATCTGAGTGGAGGAAAGGGGAGGAAGTTTTATCCTAGGTATCTTAGCAACATTGCAGTGCATTCAAAAAGGTGAATGCAGTGTTTTAAAATCAAAATGTAATTGTCCATTCTTTACAACTTAATTACCAAATGCTGATCAATTCAATCATAAATTTGGTAGGAACTTTAAAATGCAGAGTTGTGTGGACAATTCCAGTAGATGCTGCAATGCCTGATAAGCTAGATTTTACTGTACTGTAATCGGAATAAAAGTTTAGTGTAAACAGGGTAAAAAGGATTGTGCACAAAAGGCAGCACACTGTTACTGCCATAATAAGTATTAAAATTATTCCTTTAATCACTAACTTCTGAGGCATTAGATATTAAAAAGTGATTACAATGTAAATTCTGAGAAGTAATGCCTCTTATAGGAGGAATTACAACAAGTATTTCTTCATGAGCCAATCGCAAGTTCCCAAGCAGATAAAATTCTGACCCAATTTTGAATACTGCAATTTAGTTTTGTTCAGCTATGATTATCACAGCTGAGAAAACACTCTAAAATCTATTTCTACTCTTAGAATAGGAGAGAGAGAATAAGCATTCACTTTTAAGAGGCAAAGATGAAAAAAAAAATTACTAGTTGCTGGTACTGTGGCTGGTAATTTCTGAGAAAATATAGCCACTGCATATTGCTCAGGTCTGTGTTATGCAGCTCTTGGTGTTGAATGTTAGTATTTTTTGCAAGTTTCTCCAAGCTCTGATTTTTGGAGCAACTTGTTTCTATGCAATGTTATGTTTCAATGCTGATAGACATCGTATTAGTTTCCCTAACGGATAAGGAATCTGTGGAGGAACAGATCTACTCTTGGTCTTAGGGCAAAAGATGTTACTCTGAAAGATATAATGCTTGAAACATAAACCTAACTTAAACATAAACATTACTGCAAGTAACTTCAAGATAAGACTCCGGTCCTTCCACAGTTGTACTTGTTTTAGAACCTGTATAAAAACCCCTTGTCTATGCAAAGTAAAATGTTTTCATGTTAAATGACATGAAAAATATTACAAATCGTACATTTTCAAATCTTACAATACTGTAATGTTCTGTCAAACTACAAATTGAAGGGCAGAATTCTCTGCAGGTGTTTTACAGATGTTCTAGGAAGCCTGGTCAAAGTACTCATCCCTACAAGCAATACAGGAAAAAAAAAAAAAAAAAGACAAAAAAAGACAAAACCTATCACCAACAATGTCAGTTATAAAGTCACTGGTCATCCATAGAGTTTGTCTGCATATCTAAGATCAGTTTGCTAGGTTGCATCACAGAAACATTTGTCTGTTCTAGAATTAAACATGCGTAGCTAAAGAATTTGCAAAAAAAAATGAAGTTTTACTGCACAGAATGAATTCTTGTTCTTCCTTATTTTTAATTGTTCTGTGATTCCTGTTGAGGCTTCTTAATCTCAGAATTCTGTGGTACTACACTGGAATGTAAACTAATAATAAAATGTGTATTTTGATGCTTTTCTTGAACAACACAAAGCTCTTATTTCAAAAGAGTTGAAACTTGTGTAGATTTCACCCTCTGCTATTACACTCTCACCAAATCAGCATTTTGTTTTATTTTTCATTAATAAACTGCATGAACAACATTGTGGGAATTCAACTTTTCTTTCTATTTTTTCCCCAGAGTGGCTGTTTCTTCTAAGCCTCACTAACATATTCTTCCAGTTGATTAGAACACACTAATGTGGGTGTTTTTCAGTATTAGTACCAAACACTAGTCCATCTATATTTATATCTAAGTGCTTGTAAAGTAGACTGCTTTTCAAAGCACCCACAGCTTCTGCAGATATTTACCTAGTTTAAAGCATTCAAGCTGAACCTCTAGCAATGGCATTTAACACCAGAACACTGTGATAACTTAACAATATCATTATCTAGCACCGAAAGGTGATACCTCCTCAAATGTAGCTGGCCTGCTTAGTCTGCTAGAAACTGAGCATTATTAAGCAAAACCAAAACATAACAAAACCCACTACACTAATTTGATTTTTTTTCTCTTTATTGAATTGTTTCTAAAGACACGACATTTCTGAAGCACTTGTGAGTCAAAGTAACTTCCTTAGACTTCGTGAAACTTGGACAACAAAGTGTATTTTGAGCATTTAGTTTCTTAAATCTCTATTTTCAACATGCTAAAAATGTTTTGAGAGAACTTCAGTTTCATGCATGCCAGGTTTGATTAATAACCCCACAAGAAACAATGGGCACAAACTGAAACACAGGAAGTTCCATCTAAATATGAGGGGGCACTGCTTTACTGTGAGGGTGACAGAGCACTAGCACAGATTGCCCAGAGAGGTTGTGGGGTCTCCTTCTCTGGAGATATTCAAAACCTGCCTGGATGCCATCCTGCGCAATGTGCTCTAGGTGATCCTTCTTGGCAGGGGCGTTGGACTAGAGGATCTTCAGAAGTCCATTCCAACATCAGCCATGCTGTGATATTAAACTGGAAATTTTAATGGAGTGCTTGTATTATCCAGTCATTTAATTAAAGGCATTTATCTAACATTACTCATGTAAAAATCTAATCTGATGAATAGGTTTAATAACAGTAGAGGCGCAAAGAACAGCATGTTATTTAGGACTAGGCTATCATATATCCCTGAGAGATCTGTATTTCTATGTCCTCCCAATGAAAATTACACAGACAGGAATGCAAACTCCATGTCCTGAATGACAGCACCCTTGAAATGCGAAGAGTTAGAGCAGTTACTTTCATCCCACTTGTGACCAGGCTTCATGGTGTTATCATCCCACTAAGAGTAGTATTGTCTCTACAGTAAAAGATATGGTTATAGCAAACATACAGTTATAGCTTCAGTTTCAGCAAAGATGTTTCACACTTTGAAGAAGTGGTGCACGGACTGCTTAGCTCACAAGTACAGCAGTCACCAGAAAGCCACTAGATTAGTTCTCCTGAAGTCCTAAAGAGTATCTGAAGAAGGAGATAAAGCATACTCTATTGCCTTGTTTGAATCCTAAGTAAATAGATCTGACCTACAAAACTCTGGCAAATCTAGTTGCTTGTTTGTTTGTTTCCCATAAATGATATTCCCTTAAATTGCTTGCTGAGCTTTTGAAAGAGTCTTCAACATTTTTTTCCTTCCTTTGGCACCATTCCCTACATACAACAAAATTTCAATCAGTCTTCAGGAGGGGAGTGGACTGAAAAATAGGAAACCTCCTCTGTCCATTAGCACATACTACTGCAAGTTGTTTCTTGCAGAACTGACCAGTAGCAAAACCTGGACAGCATCAAGGTCCCTAAGGAATCACCTGAAACTAACAGCATGCACAGTTTTAAAGGTTAGAGAAAAAAAAAGACTCTCTTTTCAGTTATACATCCAAATGAGGATTTTACAATCCAAGTTAGAAGCAGCTTCTCTAAAGTGCAGACAAGGAATTTGAGAGAAGGTTACAACACTTGATACAGAAGGGTGATCTCTGAGGCAAGATCATTTTTTTAAAGTAGGGATGATTTATGCATACCACACTAATTCAAAATTTAAAGATTCAATCAATACAGAGGAACCAGGAGATAGGACAGGACAAAACAAGGCAGCTACCCAAAGAACTCACTCATGCACACTCCAAAAACAAACAAACAAACAAACAAAAAAAAACACAAAAAAATGGGAGAGGAGAGAGGAGGTGGCCACTGAAAGGGACCTAGACGAGCTTGAGAAGTGAGCCCATGTGAACTCAATGAGGTTCAGCAAATCCAAGAACAAGGTGCTGCACCTGGGTCAGAGCAATCCCAGACAGGAGATTAAGGGGGCTTAAAAAAGGGCTTAAAGGGGGCTTATAAAAAAGATGGTGAGCAACTTTTTTGCACGGGCAGATAGCAATAGGATTAGGAAAAACTGTTCTAAACTAAAAGAGGGGAGGATTTCGATTAGATGTTAGGAGGAAATTTCTTATTCAGAGGGGTGGTGGGGCACTGGCACAGGTTGCCCAGAGAAGCTGTGGATGCCCCATCCCTGGAAGTGTTCCAGTTCAGGTTGGATGGGCCCTGGGCAACCTGGTCTGGTGAGGGGCATCCCTGCCCATGGCAGGGGATTGCAACTAGATGATCTTTAAGGTCCCTTCCAACCCAAGCCATTCTGTAATTCTGTATGACAACTAGAACCAAAATCTGAATGATTTTGGAGCACCACACCAGAGACTCACTATTAGATGTTGTCTCAGCAGCTCATTCTGCACATTCAAAATAAAAGGAGGAAATAATCTAGTTAATAAACGAAACACTGTGAGAGAAAGGGCATGATCCCTGGTTCATGATAGTACATCTTGTACTACAGGAGTGAAAAGACTGTAGCTCTTACTGAAGTTATAGGAAATGCTCATTATTTTATATGATCAGTGCTTATAATGGAACCATCTAGTGTAATTATTTCCAATATAAAAGAGAACAATATATTACTCCTCAATGAATGCTATACTCAAATGCATAGGGGAAAATACTATCTTTTGACTTATGCAGTAAGTCTACTAATAATTAGGCAAATGATAAGGAAGTTATTGAAGATGACATTACCTTAATGTAATCAGGATATGAGCTTATAATTTCTAAAAAGTTACTTGTTGACTAATTAATTATGAATGTGCTTTACTTTGGCCTTTGTTCCCACAGTTGTGTCAAGAAACCATTTAGATATTTAGCAAAGGTTTCATGTAAAAAATATACTAACCATTCTTCAGATCCCTTATTCATTTACTTCTGCCTTTCAACATAAAGACTGCCCCCCCAAGAACTCCTCAAGAACTCCTGAGATTTAAAAACATAGCAAGATGACACACTCAATAACAACTGTTTGTTCTGTGCAGTTATATGGAAGTGATGCCACGTCTACTTAGCAAATTTAACATGATTTTTTTTTCTAATCCTCCCAGAAACAGACATTATATGAACAAATTCATATGGAACTACTGAAAGAACAAGACAATTGCTCTAAGCAGAGGTAACCAGCTCTCAAAAGTAACAGCTTTCAAAAGTAGCTAGGGCTGTAAAACACTCCATTAGAATTACAAAATGTTCTGCTGTATTTTTACTTTAATATTTTGAAGTGGTACTATCAGATTAAAAATACTCCAGTAAAACATTCAGTAAGTTAACAGAAATTGAAAATTACGCATTGAACTTCAAGAGAATTTTGAAAGCACGGACTACAAGATACATCTTTGAAGAAGGTCCATTTTCTAAAGATTTAAGGAGAACACAGCTCTGAACCTTACTGCAGGTATCACTGAATTATTCTCCTACTTGAGCTTCACCAGTGCCCTGCATAACAAAATAGGATAGTAGATGTATATGGATTAATTAAAGTTGGTGTAAGCATTGTTGCTGTATTGCATAGGCCACAATGTACAGAGGCACTGAAAACACTTTGTACCCTGATGTATGCAACCAGCTAGCTGCTCTTCATTAAAGCATATCTACACTCTTCTCCAGAAGTGCTACAGTGAATCAAAACACTCAATTCCTTGTTCAAGAGGAAATCAAATTTCTAGCACTCCTAGATTATTTTTATCACACTGCAGGGAGTACTAGGAAACTAGGTACAGGTGCATGGTGTCAGCCAACAGCAATTATACCACAGTACTCAACAAAGTCTTTCTTCAGATACACCATAATACATTGTACTAAAAGAATCACGTTTGTCCTTGTTCAAGGGTCCATTTTTTGCTTCTAATCTATACTTGCAGTTTCTAAATTTAGGCCAGAAGCTTCTTTCTTCATTATTTCTACAGTGCATATTCACGTTCATAAATGTGCTAATAAAATGTGCTCGACGAAATCAATTTGCCCCTTAACAGTATATATAATATCTAATCTACTGGTTCAGAACACATACCTTAGGTAATAGTAAATTAAGAAATATTTATATTGGCTTTATGTAGTTGATACATACAAGTGGCCACAGGATTTAAGGCTGTGAGATTTTACAATCTAAAAAGGAGATAAATACAAGATTTTCTTGAAAAATGTGGGAATGACATTGATGCAAAAGTTAATCATGCATAAGACATTTATATAACTGTATTCTATCTCACTGCTGATAAGAAACCAAAGTTTTAGACTGAGTACTTCATTTTACTATAAAATGACTGGAGTTTAATTGTATTTTTATCTGCAATGAACTACTGGAGAATGAACTTTTTTTTTCCATTTTAAAATGTACCTAACACCATTTTTTTCGATATCTTGAAGAACTACTGGAGACATAAGGGAACATACAGCCCAACAAAATGCAAGATGTGCCTCAGCTGCTGGTACTGAAAACTCTCTCTCAGCCTAATCTTGAGCTTAATATGTTTATACTATTTTATGTCTAAAAGGTTACTATTCTCCAAGGAAGTTTCTGGTTCAGAGCACCAATTCAAATATTAGCACACAGGAAGAAAGCTTCAGTGTTCCAGAATTGAACAACATGCTTTAAAAGAATGGCTACATCTATGACTTTTCTTGAAAGAACATTCTGTTGCCATCTAAACAGTACGTCAAAGTTTTTAAGAAGTTGCAAAACAAAAGATTAAGGTTTTTCTTTTTTCCTTTTTTTTTTTTTTTAAGCTGTACAAACATAGACTTTCAGGAAAACAAACAAACAAACAAAGCCAACTACCAGCTATAAAATACCCTGTTTCCTCTCAGATCTGCACAGAAGAACAAATTAGGTCGAGTTGGCAGAGAAAGATGAGCCGTATGATTTTAGTAGGAGGAGTGACAGGAGGCACAGATTTGCGTGCTCTATGACTTTGACACTTTCACAATACAGATATGCAAGGAAATTACACTTGAGAAAAGAATAAAAAGAATGTCTGACTCCACCCATCTGTCATCACAATTATATGCATGGATTCTTTTTATTATGTTCATTTTACAGCAGTGGAGCATGGGGAACCATTTTACAGCAGTGGAGCATGGGGAACAATTTACTCTAAGTTAAGGGGGGCAAGAAAGGAATCATAGAATGGCTCGGGTTGGAAGGGACCTTAAAAACCATCCAGTTCCAACCTCGTGCCATGAGCAGGGATGCCACCCACTAGGTCAGGGTGCTCAGGGCCTCGTCCAACTTGGTCTTGAAGACCGCCAGGGACGGGGCATCCCAACCTGAATGATCGTCTCCTACAACTGTCAAAAACACATTGGGAGATTTTGCAGTTACACAAACAGAATCACCTTTGTTCAAAGCAAAAATATTCCTATTGTTATGAAATGATTTCTTAATAACTGTTTCCTTTCAAAACACTCTGAGTTGTTCCTTCATGTTTAAAAACAATTTTACAGTTTGCCAACCTAGCTTACTATTTTAATACCCATCAGATATAATTCATTATAAAACTACAGACATATTCACCTACAAAGTGTAAGCTTATTAATGATGAACAAGGCACAGTGGTGCCATCAATTTAAGTATATATAATATCAAGTGACTAAGAACTGATATTAGGTAGTATTTATCTTACACACAATAATAGATCTGTTCCATGGTATCCTGCTCCCTCATTAGACACCCACAGTCTTTATTCCTGCTCAGGCAAGAGCCACGTTCAGGCTTTCCCCACTTCATCAGCACACAGGGAATGGACTACAGGGAGTGCAGGAATCAAAGCTGAGGTGTCTGTACATCAGTGGATTGCTGTAGAGGTCTGTAGTCCTACGGAGTTGCAGTGCTGTCAGGCAAGAGATCAGGTACCCAGAAACACAAGCAAGTAAAAGCCTGCCCTGGTGAAACTTTAAGCAGCCTACAGTACAGGGAGATTTCAACTGGGAAGTTAGGAGCTGATCATCTAAATGTCACGACCTGCATCAATAATAGTATGATTCCTGAAAAACATCATGATCCAATGTTTTTAGTATTAAGAAAAGATTCAGATGATCTGTCCTGGCACTAGAGGACATTCTTCTACAGTGATAATCAATTCATAATCATAAACAGTTACATTTCCTATCTCAGTATAAATTAAATAGATACACCTATTATAGCTTTATTTTTCAGCTTAAGTGAAAATTTAAAAAAAAATACAGAGAAGTTACTCCAAATATCCCTACAGAGTGATACTCCTACCATCCTACCTCAATTGCCTGGCTCTGTTGAATACGGTCCTTGTGTGAATCTTTTGGGATTAAAGTATTCAAGCAGTCTTTTTTTGACAGGAAGAATTTTGACCTCGATTTTCCCTTTCCTGAGGAAAATGTCGTCGATTTTAATTGTTCAAATAACATTTATGCAGACTCAACATGCTCTTTTGTTGAAATGCACTGCATACTGATTTAAGCTAGCAGATCCTCTGATTTCAGTGACAACAGATAGGTGTCAAGTGCACAAAACAAAGCAGGAATCCATTCCCCCTTTACCTGACTCTCCCTAGCACTGGACCGTCCATCAGAAAAATAAAAATAGAAAAATATCCCATTTGACCTCCCAAGACTCCTTAAATGCACATTAAAATAAACGCAGGGCATTTGTAGCTTTCTTAGAACAAATAAACCGAAGGTTACGGCATATTAAACTCTGAATTGCAATTTTGAAAGTTTTTTATGAAGCGAATGTATGTCAACCAACCTCTTTCAAGCTACCTTTTTCAAAAGCAATTGTATACCCAAACACATACTCAATAACTTCAGCATTTTATGTAGTGATAAATCATGAATGCTAAGAATTTAGAATGCAAAAATCTTGACACAACAAAACCTAAAAAATAAACAAGTTAAAAAACAACAATAAAAATGCACTTTTTAAGTTCCAAGGGAGAAGTATGAACCTGGTTCTTCATGCTTTGCAATGAATCCTCAACAGAAGTATGGCTCTATAACATCATATTTACCTGACAATTTTTTAGGTCTAATAACAAAAGTAACTACAAATAGGCTAAAAGAAAAAGAATACTTACAAATTTATAACTCTATCCAAGTGGAGTTTTGAACAAAATTGCTGGCTGCTCTTGTCTGGTTTATGTTGACTCTGTCCCAGCTGAACAAATCTGGGAAAAACAGTAGAGTACATTGGAGAAAATGAATGAACTATCTCCCAAAAACCTCAACAGATGAAAGAAAGTAACACAAACAATAAGTCTTTAAGTAAAAATATGCAAGTCACTGACGCAAACATGCCCCTGTGGTAAATACGAGAGAGTTAAAACCTCACAACAGGTGCATGTGAATACTCAGCAGCTTCTTTTAGCTTGAAAAAAGTTTGCCTGTTAAATTAATAATCACATAGGAATTCAAGGAGCAGAAACAGGCCTCTGCTCCTACAAAACAGCCCGCAACAGTCACCTCCTATGTCTTCTTCAAAGCAATCAGTCAGTTGGGTAACCTACGGTAAAAGTCAACACAAGAGACAAAGTCCCTCAAGAAGTTTCAGATTTAAGTCAGCCCTCAGACAAACTCAACCTAGTCCATTCAGGTGAAATGGTGGCAGTCCAGTTCACAAGCACAACCTTTTGGGAGAATTTCTCCATCTCCATGTGTTTGCTGGAAGACACCGAAGACGTAAAATACTTTAGCTTTTTTTTTTTTTTGTCTTTTTTTTTTTTTTTTCCCTCTTGGTAATCAATTGGAAGGAAATAGAGAAAAAAAAAAGTTAATTCCTAGTCTAATAAGACAAGTCAAAGGGTTTCAAATATATGGGTGTGTACTTAACTCAATTTGTTCACTCTCTAAAACTGTGCTACTGAAGATAGAAGTAAATGTTAGTTGCAATCTTAATTCAGTTTTCTAAGGCAGAGTTTGTTTTTAAATAGTAAAATCCCATTTAACTTAAAAATAAGCTTATTGCTCTATTTCAGAAATATTTACTTCATTTTCATAGGGGGCAGTGCAAAAAGTGCAAAAGTAAGTCTTCACAGTGCAAAAGCAATTACAAGGAATAGTACCCAGAAGACAATGGAATAATACATTCCTGAACAACTGATGGTGTTGTTTTTCTTTCTGTTCCATTCAGATTCTATACTTTAGAAATGAAAACACCAGAAAACTGCAACATGAGATTTCTAGATAGGAGAATTACCAGAGGAAATAAAGATCTTCTTAAATATCTTCTAGTGCAGGAGCCTGCTACTGAACCAAAGTGAAAAAAATGTTTGTTTGAAAACAAATACAGGCAAACTAAAGGTGTATTTTCATTAATTGCTTCAAATTATCCAATATTCTGAAACATACAAGGCCCAAATTAATACAAGTAAGTTACCAGACTTCAATAAGATACAATGCACAGCTGATCTGCAGTATAAACCTTCAATTTGTTTCTATTTTGATGAGAATTAACACAAATTATATCATGAAAATGCACTGAACAGATTCAAATTATTCTTCATTTGCATATATACTTTGTATGTATCAGTTAACATAAAGTAACTTATCCTGAGGTACTTTATATCTGTGAGTCCTCAGAGAGTAATAACCTGATGATGCTAACAAAGACAAAAATATGCAACATGTCCAACAATGTCAAGTAGAGCCAGGATCTTCTATCTCCATTTCCATTATTATAATAATAGAAGAAGATTTGAAGCAAGAACTATAATCATACTGTGAAATAAATTGCAGCTATTCTCAAATGATGTACATTATAATAAAGGATGCACGTAAAATCTATACTTTCCGCATAAATCAGCGCATCAGGCCATAAATAGCCCTATGTCATGTTAGATAAAAGAGGTAAGAGTCTGTAACTGTTGTATTTTTAAAATCTGCATTCCTTGAGGGAAATTAAATGAATGCAAGCTTTTTTTTGGTCTTGAACAGGATATGAATGGGGAACTTCAACCCCAAAATGAAGTTTACAGTATTTTCTAACAATATGAATGTTTTTCCAGCCTGAAAAATTGTAAAATGTTCATCTGCATAAAGTAGCTTGCAGTAGACAACAAACAGCACCGGCAGCATTGGGTTTATGTGCAAGGTTTTGGTAGCAGGGGGCTGCAGGGGTGGCCTCTGTGAGCAGAGCCCAGCAGCTGCCCCAGGTCAAATCAGAGCCAGCTCCAGACGGCTCCAAAAGGGACCTGCTGCTGGCCAGAGCTGAGCCAGGGACAGATGCTGGTTGGGCCTCTGGAAGGGATGTCTGAATAAAGAGGAAAAAAACCTGCTGTACAACAGCAGCTGGGAGAGCAAGGAGTGAGAAGCAGCCCTGCAAATGCCCAGGGCAGTGCAGCAGAAGGGCAGGAGGTGCTCCAGGCAAGCAGCAGCAGTTCCCCTGCGGCCTGTGGAGAGGCCCCTGGTGGAGCAGGCTGTCCCCCTGCAGCCCATGGGTCCCACATGGAGCAGATCTCCACGCTGCAGCCCGTGGAGGAGTCCCCGGGGGAGCAGCAGGGGCAGAAAGTGACCGTGAAGGAGCGGTGGAGATGCAGCTGACCACAGCCCCCATTCCCCATTCCCCTGCACTACTCGGGGGAAAAGAGGTAGACAGGAGTGAATGGGAGGGAAGGTGTTTTTAGTTTGCTCCAGTGTGTTCTTAGCAATATGCAATAAATTACACAAATCTCCCTATGCTGAGTGTTTTACCTATGAGGGTAACTGTGGAGTGATCTCCCTGTCCTTATCTCAGTCCAAGAGTCTTTTTCATCATGTTTTCTCCTCTTGCTCTTCTGAGGAGGGAGCGTGAAACAGTGGTGTGGTGATGCACTGCCAGCCGTCAGTGTGAAAACACCACACTGGGCCATTTCCAAAATAACTGCAACTAACTTATATAGCAAAGGATACTTGGCAAATTGGCACCCATCTTCTAGTGATTAAGGAACTGAAGTTAGAGATATCAAGTTAAAAACTTCATCAGAGGTAATGAGAAACATTCTCCTCAGCCTGTTTCAAGTGAGCCATCTTCAAATTACACCGTATATAAAATATAGCTAGAAATGGGAATTCCAAAGCACAGAAGAGTGCAAGAGAAGTACATATAGCTACCCCTAAACAAAAGTTAACAGAAAAATAGTTTTTAAATAAAAAGAAAATTACTGTTTTTTCCTTAAAATGTTTAAGAGGATAATTAACAGCCAGGATTAATGAACTAAGACATAACATATCATCAAACCAAAAAAGATCAAAGTGAATTAGAACATCCATCACAAATTAAAGATGATTCAAACACTAGATAGTCACTGCTATTACACATTAGAAAACAAATGCACACAAGCTCATTTCAATTTGCATGCTTCACAAGTGTTCACTTCAGTATACACATGATGTTTTTCTGAGATGACGTGTACTTTTCTTGAACCCTTTTCAAACCCCGTTAATTCTACAGTCAAGCAGGTGTTTGAAACACGGGTTTGTTAAGCTAATATAATTGATTTGCACTCCTGGTGTCTTGCATAAGCAATTGCTCTCTTGGCAACAGCATTCCAAGCCTTTAGGAAGTTGGAGGGTCTTCAATTTGCCTTCAGATTTCTCCAACTGACCTCTGGTACTGAATTCCCATTATTCTGGCTAGTTTTCAAAGAGAAAGACTGCCACTCAGGAAATTATGTCCTTAACCAGGGAGTTGTATAAGTAACTTTTCAGTTCAATTCTAGTTTCAGTTCATCTGCAACTGAAACTATTCTAGTGAAACTATTCTGTGATACTGAGGAATGAATGTGAGAATAGCTTAAATACACATTTTTTAAACAATGGCATCACACAACTAGTGCCCTATATGGGGTTATGATGATTCAGAAACAAGTGTTCCTGATACAATAGGAGTCTTTCCCTTTTGTTGGAGCAGCATATTATTAATTTGCTCATTGCTCTGTGGGAGCTGGCAGTTCATGACTCCTGCAGGAGTGGTAACAACTGTCTTACACAGGACGAAAGTCCAAGTTACCCTTGAAATAAAAGCAGAAGTTTTTGTAGCTGCTACAATTTAGTCAGAGCTGGGAGGTGACACCTTGATGTTTGCACACCAGCTCTTACCTCCAGCCGCTCACAGTAAGCCAGCAGCTCCTGAGAAGCAACT
Organism: Netta rufina; assembly: GCF_964035555.1. Classification (NCBI taxonomy): domain Eukaryota; kingdom Metazoa; phylum Chordata; class Aves; order Anseriformes; family Anatidae; genus Netta; species Netta rufina. The sequence goes on along the minus strand of NC_140125.1, from coordinate 73,352,750 downwards.
GCACATGCTGTGCAGCATCCTGCCTCCCATTGTAACAGTTTACAACAAAGTGCAGGAACTGAGTGGGAACTTGCTGGACCACCTGAGGAGCTGTATTCTGTCTTGCAATATGCTGTACCTTACTCTCATTTCCTGCACGTATGGTTCGGGTTCGTGAGACCAATTATTACAAACAAGTGGCAGCATGATGCAGTTCAAAACGAAGTATGTAAGAGCACATTATTACACACACTACATTTCATGCTGTGCATATGTATTTATAAACACAAGCACATGTAATCCCACACACCACATATATTTGTGTGCTGTTATTTCATGCAACTTTGGTAATGCCAACAGCCAAAGTCTCTTCTGTCCTCTACTGAAATTTACAGTAGAAATACCTGTCACCTGAATATCCATGCCCCTAGAAGTGTGCTGCTACCTGCTTCCTCCTACTATTTTGTCAACTTTACTATCCAGAGCCTATACCAGATTTAGTAATGGCCTCAAAGTCTCCCTATAAAATACACTATTTTGTACTTCAAGCTTAATAGTCAAGATGTTTCAATAAAAAAATTTTGCTATTAGTCAGGAAAACATTTTTCTTTAAGCATCAAAAGTCACACAACTATTTACATTCAGGTAAAATGTAACAGTTAACACATACCTCTATGAATAAGGTACGTTTTTTAAACAAAAAAACCCTTCCATTCATTTGTATGCATGTTTATAGAAAAGACTATTTCAATTATGATCAATCTGCATTAGTGTAATACAGTATTTGGAAAAAAAAAAAAAAGAAAAAAAAAACAGGAAAAAATCACAGACTACATAGTTTAGAACCATGAAACCACTCCTAATATGGAATTTGCTTATTAATTCCTAGGAATGTATTAAGTGATGGTCATTTCTATCAAAGTATATTTCATTTGATTTAAGTTCCAAATTTTGCATGTGGAGATACATGCATTACTTCCACAGAATTTAGAGTTGACACAGACCATCTGAAAATGGTTTGATTTTAAAAAGTAGAACAGTGTTTGGATACATCCAAATATGCCTAAAATTTATAATTTAAATAAGCTTCAAAGAAGCCCTTTTGACAAGCTTTATTTAACTAACTTATCTCTTAATGATCACAGCTGGAAACTTATCTCACCTTGTGTATATTGTGAGATCATCTTCTGAAGGAACATCTGAAAGATTAACTCCATACACATCTTTGGTGGACTGAACTACATTCTGGAACATAATAAGAACAAAGATTCAGACCAAGGATACTGTAACAACATCCAAACACAAAATTGCTTTCAAAGAGTTATTTCTAAATCTGAAAATAGTTTTATAAGTTCTGGCAAAACCAAACAAGTTTTTCATATACATAGTAACATTAGGAAGTTTTCTTTAAATAAAAATCATTTAGTAAAAAAATTCTTCAAGACATTTGTTCATCAAGAAAGTACATACATCAGATAACAATCAGGAAAATAATTTATATTTATAGGGCATATAAAGTTGTACGTATTAAATTCTGTTCTGTGTTGAGATTTAACAAAGAAAAAAACATGTTAGTTCGGAACTTGCTTTCACATTTCATTCTGTCAATTCTGAAATAATTACAACCTTCAGTAAAATACAAAACTATTTTTATTTTATAAGTTACACAATCACGTCAGTCAGCTATAATAAGGAGCCAATGCACATACAGTACTTAGTATGTCAGTGTTAAACTAAGGGGTTACTGATAAGGCACATGCAATTGCAAGAGTGTCAACTATAAAAATAGGTAGCTTTCTTTTAGTTCAAAAAGATCTGAAGTGAAAGGAGCTCTTCAGAAAGGTATGTCCTGATCAGAAGAATAAAAGATTTTTATTATTAACTTCTGGGAAATATGAATAGGAAGGAACTAGCTGGTTCCACATCCCCCCACCCCCGGCTATACAATTCTCTGCTTTACAATTGCTGATGTAAAAAAGTACCAAAATTCAAATCCCTGACCAAACATCCAATTGTTCTGCAATAACTATATATACTCAAAAACGCACCTAAAAATATAAGCTTACAGATATAAACTCCTTCACACACAGCAGTGCCACATGCTGCTGCTTTTCTCCCAAATTTCTCATATTTTTGAACACTATTAAATAAAATCCATTTTCCACAAATGAGAAAACAGTAAAGTGCAGACTGACACTGGCTAGAGTGTTAGCATATTGTCAATTTAACTAACAGAGACACATAACAGAGTATTTGTAAGCTTATGCTTTTAAGTGTAGTCTTCATTAAAGTTTCTTCTTCTAATTTAAGCTTAACTGAAAAGTATATCTGGAATATTTTTATGATTTACCAGTTCTAGAAAATAGACACTTATTTAATCAATTAGATAGGCTATCATTTTTCACTGTTGTTTTGCTTCTTGTTAGGTTATTATGTTCAGCCATCAAGCTTTGAAACCCTGCATTTATAGGTCTTCTTTTAAAACTTTTTAACTACAAGTGTTGAAACAACAAATAATTGCCACTGCCAGAAGAGTAATTTCAAAACTTCTCTTAAAAAGCCTGTATTTGATGTTCTGCTTAGCCTAGTAATGGAAAAACAACTCTTCCCAAGCTAAATGAAGATTAGCTGGTGAATATATTAAAATCTAATGGGTAACAGTCTTTAAGATTACTAATTTATGTTTGACTTCTGAACAAAAAGCTTCCATAAACATTATGCCTTAAAAGATAATGCATCTAATACAGGCTTCATACTTTTGAAGAGAATAAACAAATTTACAATAGCAGGCACAGACATTAATGATAAGCCAAATTAATTGCTAACACAGCCTAGTGGAATAGGTAATCCTGATGAAAATTAGCAATGCAATTTATGACTAAAATTTGATGCATGAAAAGGTGCAATAAAATGGAAAATATTTCTTCATGTGCATTAACAAAAATCAGAATATTTCACCCAATTGTAAGCTATTAATATTCAATACTAACTTAAATAATATTTTGTGTTTACATGCACTGTTCATTTAAACATCTTTAATATCTAAAAAAATGTATCTTAGGTCTCCGTGTTGAAGTGTACTTAATACAGAGATGGAAAATTTGTAGTGAAATATATTGTGTAAGTGTTCAATGGTAAGAATCATAAAGAAAATAGGATTGGATTTCTGATAAAAAAAACAAAAACTCTAAAAATAACCTGAATTGCTGGAAAAGTATTTAACAGTTAATCCAAATTCTCCAAAATTAATATCACACAACTTCATAGTTATTTTATTACAGAAAACTTTGCTGAATTTTGGAAGAAAGTGTTATACAGAAGGGTGAAAATCTACCATAGGGTAAAGACTGATTGGAATGAAAATTTGAATTGTAGCAGAAAAACAAGCAGGTTTATTCTCTGTTGCCTGTCAGGTACTACATCTTATACTGACGAAGGTCACGAATACTGAAGTTTCTACAAAAGCAATAACATACACAAGTAGAACATGATAACCATTTAAATTAGCTGTGATTTGGAAGAAATACACGTGTTTTTAAGACATTTTCAGTGGTACCCAAAATAGGTATTTATTAGAAAGAATTTGGAGAAATGTTACTTGAATTTGTAAAATTGGTATTTGCATAACACTTCATACAAATTAGTGTAAATTAGCACCAAAGGGATTCCAACAGAATTTATGCTAGCACAAAAAAAAAGGCATTAAAGGATTAATAGCCCATAGCAGAGAATACACGTTCTTTTTATATGACTCTGCATGCACAATTGCACCTATTATCCTGCCACTGTCTTCAACCTTGGAGTTAATGGTCAGCATTAACTCCAATTAACCAATGTGACAAAATGATAACAGTCATTTTTAGAATTAGTTTTGTTCTATTGTTTTTGACAATTCAGAGAACTTCATTAGGAAACGATTTAAAACTCCACAGATAAATCAGGGTGAAATTTAGTCAGATTGAACATTAATTTACAGTAATATCCACATGAGCAAGTACCATCATTCAAAAGGAGGTGATTTCTAAATGAAAGAGGTGGTCTTAGCTCTCAGGACCTCAGATCTGTACCAAAATGTGAGCTAAAGCATAGTAAGGGATGATGATCAAAAGTGCACTACTGCTTTGAACTACCACACTAACATAGATATATTTTAGACACGGTATTATGGACTACACCTGACCTGAGTCCCTTTCAAATGCCATAGGTTTTAAACATTATTTTCCATTCTTTATGTATGTTATTTTCCACTTGAAGCTGTGGGAAATGTGCAGTGTAATTGAAGACTCTTATATGAAACTGAAAATAGCAAAGTTTTATAGCCAGCGTGGCTAATACTGGAAACGTTTTTCTCTTAATTTCTCTGTGTTTTACTTCTGATTGTTCTGTAATATTTACTGTTTACAAAAACTTTTTTTTTTTAATGGAAATGTGAACTTGAAGTTCATGGTTAGCTTTTTTGCCCACCACAATGATTTCTTACCTCTGTGATTTTTGTGTTATCTCCTGTATCAGTCACCTTTACTGGAGTAGAGCGCTGAGAAACAGCTCCTTCATCTTCTTTGTCTGTCCCGGAATCATCTTCAGAACTACTCGACACTGCCTCCTCGCTTGGGGGTGGCGGAGCACTAGCAGCAGTTTTGCGCTGCAGCACAGTTTCTTCTCGATTACTTTTGTTCCTATGAAAGGCAGTGTGTATTTATGAAATCAGAAAGCTATTAATAGCAAGTACTTCAAACTCCTAATTTTGATTACTACCTTACAGGAGGAAAAGAGAAGTTCTATCCGCTGGAGCAACTTGCTGCTCACGTTTTGAATCCCATGATTGATTTGATTTTCACCAATCTCTTGTTATTCCAGAACATCTAAAGAGATCTCACTGGATTAAGCCAGCTTTTCCTCAGCAATTCTCTGGCTCTCTTTTTAGATGTTTCCCCCATATTGTCATATTAATATATATATACACACACACACAAGAATTCATTGAGACATAAGATGTTTGATTTTATTCTGGGAAAAAGTTTCACTTGCTGATGAATATTAACCAGTTCACTAACTTTTTTATTCTCAGGTCCCAAATCTTCCAGGAGAAGGCCAACATCTAACTGTCCTAGGGGACCACAACACTAACAGATGAAAACAGATTATCAAATCCTCCAGAAATGTCATAATAAATCAGAAGATGCTGAAAAAATGCAAAGCAAAGAGACCACATCTAGCGGCCATATAAAACAAAAAATAGAACTTCACTTATTCTGGAGAAAGTCATTATGAAGAAGTTATCTAGACATGAGTACGTAATTATTTTCCTTTTTCTACAGAGCTGGCCATGAGCCAAGTACCAGCATCTACCAAAACAATCTGACTATCTGACAATGAAGAGGTTGAAAAAATTAGTGAGAAAAGAGAAGTAAAACTTGGTTGTGGCAAAGCTAACGATTCAGGATTATAACACTCAGCTACAAACTCTTCTACTGAGAATGACAGATTGCTGTGTCAGGCAGAAATTTCATAGCATTTCCCTAAATAGAAAAGTTGGGGAATATGAAATTGTAGTAATAGAAAGAGCGGGGATATAGAACTACATCCAAAACGTACAACCTTGAAAGTGCTGAGGAACTCATCTCACTTTCAGGATTCTGTTCTCAAAACATCTTGCTGCCTGCTTGGACTATGCTGGAGAAGTTTATACTCTCAAAAGGGCATTGCAGGACAAATTGCTAGACTTTTTTTCTGGAAGCTACTTGAAAGACCTGTAGACTAGAAAGTTGCTAAGAAATAACAGGAATAACTCACTGTTGCATGCATTGTTGCATTTAGAAATAAAATCTCTTTCCCATCTAAAGGGCTAAATATCTCTAAAGTAAGGCAGAAGGCTGAAGCAACATTTTACGCCAGGACATTAGCCAATGCATGGAAAGCCTTATGAGAAATACCCAGGGATCATGGCTCTGATCCAGCTATCTATCTTGTAACAATCCCTCAAAGTCAGAGTGGAGAGCCTGAAGCAAAGCACTTGAGAAAGATATAAAATGGTTAAGTATTTCATAGTATAGCTGGACAGAAGTTAGTCCAAAATATGACACTATACCAAAGGAAAAGAATAAAGTTTTTTTTCAAAAGCACACAAACAGGCACAGTTCTTAGAAGAGGTAAATTGTATAGCTATCAAACAGTCTTTCTGCTTATTCCCAGGGAACATTACCTGTATGAAATCGGGTTCTGCTAGTGATAAGCATAGACTGCTCAACATTTATGGACAGCGAGTCTCTCACGGTCAAGGCATAACAGATGTTATTTATGAGACAGTCAAATTTTATAGCTTGTAACAGAACGCAAAGTTTTCAGAAGAACTTACAACACTGTGACGGCACAGGTTTAGTCACTACTGATAAAGTGTTTCCTTAATATGAGGTATCTAAGAGAGAATGAAGTGGTTCCAGAAGAGTCCCACAGCCCTTATGTGATTTGGCAGATCAAACGCAATGATGGAATAAATGAAGTAACGATGCGAGACCAGAATGCAAAAGCAGCTACATGAAACATTCATTTGTCCCAGTAACTATTGTATAACTGTTTTATATAATTTTATATAAGTATTTTCCTGTAACATTTTTACTTTTTTGATCAAAAACTATGCTGAAATAGTCAGTTACTGCTGTTTCAGGATATGTTCTATTTATACAAAATTTACGTGTAAGGCAACAATGATATATGGTCCATCTACAATAGTGAATACAAAGTTGGCACCAGTACCAAGAGATGATCAAATTTTAACAAGTTCTGTATCTTCATTCTAGAAAAAATTACCTTATGAGTTTCACTTAAATAGAAAAGATTAAACAATCTGAATTAAATATTCCCAGCATCAAATATAAATCATGAATTAGATATGATTTTCAAAGCATACACTTCTACAGTATACCATCAATGATTTTTTATTTCTCACATCACAGAGAATATACTACACAAACACACAGTGTTTATATATTTGCATTGCAATTTCACTATTATTGAACCAGAACAAAATTTTCTATTTCTAACTTACCCCAGCACTGATTTTCCAGTTTCATCGGGTTTACGAACAGTAAATGGGCTTGGATCAATCCCCATATTCTTAGGCATAAAATCCCTGGCAAAAGAGAAAAGAAAACTTCACCATAAGCAAAATTGAACACACACACACACACAAAATAAATCTGGAAGAACTACTTCTAACATTTACCTTTGCATTAAATATATATATATATATATGCATGAAAAGAACTTTGTCATTACAAGTTAAGGTCATGTGCATATAAAACCCCTACTACATATTTAAAAAGTTTTCCATAGCATCATTTGGTCTCATGAAACAGCTACAAACATTACCACTTGCCAAGGAGGCTAGAGCAATGGCATACTCCTGTACTGATGAAGCCCTGTGACTCACATACATTGTTTTCAAAATGCTGCCAACACTGAAATTGGGTCAAAAAGCTACATGAAGCATAATCTGCCTGGAAATCATTAGCTAAAGCGTGATTTAGATTATGCTTAGAATATCCATCTGGTTGCTGCCAACAAAAAAATTACCAAGCCAGCTCTGAGAACCTGGTGCACTAAAAAAAGTAATAAAGTAAAATGCAAGCAGAACAATTAAAAAACAATTGCTTTGAAGGTAGCCTCCATGATCTAATGAGTCCACAGAGAAAACCCATTTCTCAGCCTACAAATGCCCTTATATTACATACTCCATAGTGGAAAATAATTGTAAATTTAAGTGCTATCTTAACAGAATTTTTCAGCACTAATTTTCCATTTTAGTGTTATGGTTTAGTTTCTAAGAATTGGCTAAATTTGAAGATTCAGAAAAAATCTAGCCTGTTACCTAGCTTTAAGTAAATTAATCAAATGCATAATTCATTCACTTTGAATGAATTCAAATTTTCAGTTCAAGATTTATACTCCCAAAACATCCCAAATATACCGTGTAGAATTGGTCATTGCCAAACAGAAGGTCTCATCAAAGCTGCTCAACTCATATGGCCGAAAAAACTCATTATGGATATCAATTTCCTCTTCGTACTTGTGGAATTTCTTCACTGTCAACTTACGTCTGTTTTCAGCACATGTCACTGGGGAAAAGAAAAAAAAAAATATTCTTTTACTAACAGTTACTGACTTGACTCTACAAAAATCTAGGTAAACAGTAGCCCATTCACGTATCCACCCTACCAGGCATTTTTCTAGAGTCTTATTCCCTCTAAGACAAGAAAATATGAAGGAAATATGAAGCACATCTTTCATAAATACACGTTATCAACCACCATAATTTGATTTCCCTTCATGATGACAATTCCTCATAAGATATCCTCCACAGTATCCCAGAGAAATAAGACACTGTATGTCTACAGTAGGGAAAGATCAAATACAGTTCATACCTTCATCAAAAGGAAGAGGTAAATGCTTCAGCACATCAGTGGTCCACCAGTAAGTATAGCTGTACAGGAAATACAGTCAGAATTGATACAGAAGATCTCATCTTGCATCCAATCTAAGGATTTGCACTTAACAGTTACCTAACCATACAGTCTCATTGGTAAACATTTCCTTATAATCAAGTGGAAGGAAGTAAAGAATTATCCTTGGATAGATGCTCTCAACAGGCCCCTACTCTACAACTTTGCTCAGAGGACATGAAATTTAAACACATGAAGCCTGACCACCTGAAACACAGGTATGGGGAGCAGAGTGGTTTTGTTCCACTGAACAAAGTACATCTGCCCTACCTATGGGACTGAAAATTAAGTTTCTATGACATATAGAAGGTATATGGAGAAATCAATTAAGAATATGCAAAGCCATGCAATAAGCATACTTTACATGTATATTTTTTGTTCTTATTTAAAAAAAAAATAATAAAGTAAATATTCCCACCCCACCACCATTTGTTATTTAGATCACAAGATTTAGGAAAACAGTATGAGGAAATGAAGGTAAATGAAAATAAATAAATAAAACCAGAAGATTTTCAAAGCAACTGACTTGTACATGTAGAAATAAATTTTAATATGACACTTCTCTCAAGTCTAAGAATTATATGTTAGCATAACTAATAGCAAAAAAAAAAACACACACATGGCCTGCTGGAAGCTTATTCAATATTTCTGAAAAGAACAAAAACAACAACAACAAAAAACAAAGGAAACAGCATTCCTAAAATAAAGCATGTTTTATCTTTTATATTTACATATTTTGATTTTCTCTTCTCAAACATACTTCAAAACTTTCTCTAAATTACTCTGACAATTTCTATTATTTCATTACTTTGAAGGAAAATATATTTACATATCTTCATTGATTTTATTTCAAATACATGTGTATTCATGATGCTAAGGGCTGTATTATCAGGGTATTATATAGCGGTTATCTCCTACTGATGTCAATGTAGCTATCTGGAGCACAAGCAATGGGTGTATTCCCATACCGAGGGAGAGGTTTGTCAGTGGGACTTCACAAATGGTGTAAAACAGGTAGGGCAATGTATTTCAGTTCCAACAACTGTGAATGTCCTAAGCAGAAAAGACTGAGTTACATCTGACAGTCCCATCTCTTCATCTCTTGATAAAGTATTATATCAGGCCATGCTAGCAAGCCAGTTTTTTCAGTGCCTTCAGAATCTGTGCAGACATATCCAAGTCTTGTTGCTTGCACAAATGACAAATAAAAATTTTAAGTAAAAATTTTTACTTAAAAATTTACTTAATTTAAGTAAAAAAGACAAAAGAAAATCTTCTTTTCCATCTTCACTGTCCTTTCATGTGAGTCACAAATTATACAAAAGTAATAATGAAAGTCATTATGAAATCTTTCTTTTTTTTTTTTTTTTTTTTTTTTTCTGATGCAGAGACAAATACAATATAGGAAAAGCAGAAATAGTCATAAGAGGTTTCAATGACAGGAAACATCTTCATTCTCTTTCTATATCCTTGTTTTCATTGTTTCCTTTGCTCCTCTACCCAAGGAATCTAACAGAGAGGCAGGAAGAAGTTATCTGAAGACCTTGCAAAATACTTCAGTAGAAACAAGCAAAAATTACTCACAAGAGGTTTTTTTTTGCTATCTGCTTATTACATGGAGATGTCACTTTGTTCAGCTGAATTCATTTTGACATACAATAATGTCTGGAACCAGTAAGCAACAAAATGAATCTCACATGTTTCACGTCTGAACTAGCACTCAGTTACATGGCTGATAGGAGCTAGCCTCAACAGAAGCCTCGGGAAACAGGAGAAAAAGACTAAAATTTAAGAACTGTCCTATCATGATGGGTTAATGGAACAAGCAGCCAACAGGGACCATATGCACAGTTTAAACGCTTGGACTCATCCCCAGACAAAAATCTAAATGCAGATATTTGCATCCACCATCAGTGATACGACCATCAGCTTTGCAACTTGTAGAATGAACAGAAATGCAAAACAACAAAATCCATAAAATATACGTAGCAAAAAGCCTAGTACTGTCCTTATTATTAAAACGAAAACATATTTTTAGACATAGCATTTACAATCTTTAATGAAATCATTCCACATTCCAAAGCAATCAGTCTAAAAATGACTCTACAGTTTTTAAACTTCAACTCTATTATTTCTGTATATTACTGTGCAATTAAAACAAATCTTCAAAATAGGCTGAAAGGAAGGTAAAAAATGATGGGCTTCCTGGTAAGCACAGCAGCAGACTAAGTGCACTAGACAAAAATATACACGAAGTTTATGCGCATAAAAATACCCAATACAACACCAACTTAATACATTCAACCATCAAAACCACACCTGTATACAGCTTATCTAGGGCATTGCTAACTGTATTTCAGCAAGACAGTGAAGCACTTCACACTGCAGGACTATTTCATACAAAATGAAGCTTCTTTTTTTCAGTACAGCAGGAAAATAACTTCTTAAAGCAAACCCTTCAAAACACCAACGTCCAACACTTCTGGTAATCTCTTGAAGGTTTTTTTTTGTTTAAGTGTTTGTAAAAGTGTAAAAAAAAAAAACAGTAGTTAATTAAGAAAATGAGTTTTCAACAGGTTGACCACATTATTTGGTTAGCAGCATGCATTTTTAAAATTTATTAGAGCAACACTAAACAAAAAGGACAGAACATCAAAATACCTTCGCCTGGTCTGGGATAGGCCAAGGGTGTTCTTGTGATGCAAATAAAAATCAGTAGGTAGTTCCCAGAGATGAGGCTTCCCTTCTGTAGGCTTGAATACTCCCAGAAACAGATTGATGGAGTCTTGCCTGTCTGCATCTGTGAGATAAGAGATACGCTTACTGGCACTGCAGAGCTCAAGTTCCTTCAGGCAGCTGCTTATTTGTTAGATTTTCTCCTCACAGACCCCGCACGCATGTCCTAAGACTCCCACAGGGACCTCTGGGCTTCAAACAACACAACAAAACTTCATTTAGACTTGACTTTCTGCCACGCTGCAGTGCACATGGGGCTGGTTTCAGTGCTGCCTCTTTCCTTGGCTTCTCTACCAATGTCGAGGCAGAAGCTCTGCCTGCAGCCTTGGCAGACGTAAGATCTCATCCTGCAGCTTGGTCTCCCACCTCTGCATGTATGTGCATGCACAAAACACGTGCATGCATTTAGACTTGGTCTACAGAGCAGATACCAAATACACTGAAGTCAGATACCAAACATTCAATAACAGAAGAGTAATTCCTTGAAATTAAACAATGACCAATACAATGCACACATTTCCCTCAGCAGACAAAAATTAAGAATTTGTTGTTGTTTTTTGTTTGTTTGTTTTTTACTACAGAACAGTCAGTAAAATGATTAAACTTTATAAACACCTTTTAAAAATGTGGACTTTTTTCCTGTAGGCTGAAATCATCAAAAGATGAATTTCCATCACCATGTCCTAAGCTTCATTACATTAATAAGGCAAATACAAAATCCAGCAGTTACAGGCCACTGTAGATGAAGCATGACAAAAAATGTTGTTCATCTACGTCTTTGAAATCTCCCTCACTACTCGGCTGCAGATAGGATGAGTTAAAACAGATCTGAGGAAAAACAGGAGTCAGGTGAGGGCTTGGGGATGGTGAACAGTGAGGGCGACAACTTTGCAAGCAGATGTAGAGAAGCAGAGGATGCTTACATGGAAAAGATCTTCAGGTAGGGGGAATATGTGGAAATTGAGCTCTACTTAAGCCCTGAGGAATTAGCATGTGGAAAGCTCTCGTCTCCACTTCTGTTGGCACTTCAGTAATCATCAGACACAGAATAGTTCAGACTAGAGAGGCACTCTGACAGCATTACTTCTTCAGCTCTCTCCGTGTTTCGGAAAGAGTATTATGAGATGAGTGTCCCTTTAGCAACACACTGCATCAAAAAGACAAACTGTGAATTCTCAGTCTACCAAAAAGCAGGTAAAATAACCAACAGAATCCACAAACCAATGGTGTGATACCAAAATCTCAGCCCACATCTCTTCCCCCATGCAACGTGCAGTGTTTTTACAGGGAATTCAGACACACGAACAGCTGACAAATGAAACGCTATATAGAAATCTGGTGGCAAGATTATAGGATAGTATGAAACTTTACAGCAAAGTGCACGTGTTGGAGTCAATATTTGGATATGGAATCTTCTGTATTAAGCAGCCACATGGTGAAGCAGGGCAGGGCACCAGGAAAAGTGAAAGAAAGGGGAAATGTTGATGTTTTTCCACATCCCCTCCATACTTAGAGAGCCCTTCACCCGGAATCTGGCTTTTTCTTCCTTTTCTCTCCACTACTCCTTCCAGATACTTTTATTGTCCCTTCAGAGCACTGTGCAAAAATATACTTATTTTACCTTCTTTTTTGCTGCTCGCCTTATTTATTTTCTTAAGAGGATCAGCTTACTAATTCTTACACAGTAATACTCAAAAGCATACATAGATCCTTAGGGCTTTCAGAACATATTACTTCTGCAAAATAGTGTCACAGTTTAACAAAGTGTATTGGGTTTACATGGCAAGAGATGCTGCAGGGGTGAGAGGAGACCAGGGGCAGCCCCATGTCAGATCAGAGCCAGCTTCAGATGGCTCCAAAAGGGACCTGCTGCTGGCCAGAGCCAAGCAATGCTGGGTGGGCCTGTGGGAGAGCAGATCGAAGAAAGGAAAAAAACCCTGCTGTGTGACAGCAGCTGGGAGAGTGAGGAGTGAGAACCAGCTCTGCAGACCCCCAGGGTCAGTGCAGCAGGAAGGCAGGAGGTGCTCCAGGCAGGCAGCAGCAGTTCCCCTGAGTCCTGTGGAGAGGTCCCTGGCGGAGCAGGCCGTCCCCCTGCAGCCCACAGGTCCCACATGGAGCAGATCTCCACGCTGAAGCCCGTGGAGGAGCCCTCAGCAGAGCAGGGGAAAAGAGTGACCATGAAGGAGTGTCGGAGATTAAGTATTAGGGACTGACCACAGTCCCCATTCCCCACACTGCCTACGGGAGAGCATAGAAGAAAATGGATTATGGGTGGAAGGTGTTTTTAGTTTGCTTTTACTTCTCATTGCTCTCTATTGTTACAAATTGGCAATAAATTAATTTAATCTTCCCTACACTGAGTCTGTTTTGCCTGTGACAGTAATTGGTGAACAATCTCCTTGTCCTTATCTCAACCCATGAGCTTTTTCATAGTATTTTTCTCCCCTGGTTCTGTTGAGGAGACGGAGTGAGAGAACTGTGTGGTGCTTGGCTACCTACCAGTGTTAAGTCAGCACAGGAAGACACGAGCAGAGAATGAGGAAGACCAGGACCTATGCAAGAAGGCTATGCAAAACTCAGTAAAAACATCTTTTTTAAAGAAAAACTTGTTAAAGACACTGAGTAATAAACAGAAAGGAAAAGTCACAAGCAATAACATACATTCTTTCTTCCTGATAAATTATTTATTTAGTGGTTTAAAGAAAGTGCTTAACAAGATCCAAGAAAACAGAGAAGTTTCCACCTTGAGCATAGTAACTCAGGAACCCCCGAGACAAAATTAATTAATTGGTTAATAGGTTAAAACTGGTGCGATATGTAAACAGTGAAGGCAGAGATGTGCCTTTGTTCATTTACCATTGTTTCACCTCCCACGAACAGAAGGTATTCTGAAATTGTTAACTAAATCAGAGTGAAACAACAAAATTCAATTAACAAACTATGTCACTACTTATATGACAGATGCTAAAATTAAATGAAACAAAATGAAATTTGTTCCGTGAAAAACAGCTTGAATCTAAACCCACACCAACTGAATTAACCACCTGTATAAAAAGGTCTATGGCAGCAGTTCATTAAAGCTTTTCCACTTTTCTTCTGTAGCAAAAAAAAATGACTCTGCTGTTAAATTTTACTCTGCAAAAGGACACAAACTCTCTTCTACATTTTGTGTTTCAGCTGTAGTGTTGTAACTGCAAAGTAGAAATACGAGACATTTGTCAGAAAATGTCTTTCTAATTTACTTTTCAATGCCTAACTTGAATGTAGGTAACATATATGTGTGAGACTTGGGAAGCAGATAGTTAACTCAAAAGGAGACAATCCTTCCCCTCTTTACAGTCTTACTTCAAGGGTTGAACAATTTTATGATATATTTTGAACAAAAATAATGAAAGCTTTTGTCTTTGACACACTAGGCAGAGAATACAGGATATTGAGCTTTTCAGATCAATTTTCTTATCTAGGTGGAAAATCTCTTTTCAAAAATAAATAAGAATGTGTCAATGCACAGCGGAGCGCAGACAAAAGAGCAAACAGGTTTTCTTACTTCGTTGTTAGCACTAAATGTTATAATTATGTACAAGCAAGTAGAAAGACTGCACCGATTTTTCAAAAGATACTGCAATGTACGTGTAGACTAGCACATTTTAAGACCATTTGAGAAAACAGGAACTGAAGGGGGATGTTTAATTCAATTAGCCAAAAATAATCTACTGCTCTCAATCTGAGTTTGCAACAGCGCTACATGACAAATTACTAAATCATGAGAGATTCAACACAATTGGGACTGTAACATCCCATGACTAAAAGGGTATAGTAATTAAGTTTATTTTCATACAACACTAAAAGGTGGTTTACTATGTCCAGTCCTGTCTGTGGATAAACAGATTATTCCAGATTCCAGAAGCTTATTATGCATGTTGCAACTCCAGCACTGAAGTCTGTAATGTCACCTTACTTTCTAAAGGCATAAAAGCTAAAAGAGTATTATTTGGAACACAATTTCCTAATTTTTCAATTGCAAACAAAAGAAAAATGTTAGAATTCAGATAATCAGAATGCCTGCCAGAGATGGTTTTGAAGGAATATGCTATCCTTAGCTAGGTGACTTTCTTATCCTGGTACAACTTACCTGTTTACAGCCAGGGTACTTTCAACAGATGAATTCCCAAACTACACTATACCCTCTACTTTTTTTCAAATGTTAAATTTAAAAACATGCATGCTAAGAACGTGCATGGGAAAAAAGGCCAGAATTTTTGCCTAAACCTGTAAGATTTTTTCTAGTTACCTTAAAATTCATTGTCCGATATTCTTAGAAGAAAAACTTGGTTTTCTTCTATGCTTCAGCTACTAAACTGATCGTTAGAATGTATTTTAATTCTGCACTCTTCTATTATATAGGTGACATATTACAAATTTATAGATACAAAAAATCTACAGGAAAGCTAAGCTGCACAAGAACTAGGGTCAAGCTGCACTCAAAGGTATCTTTCTTAGAAGTCTAAGTCTTATCTTTCTTAGAAGTCTGTCTGATCTACCGCATCAGTATCTCTGGGCAAAACACCTTACCATTACATGTCTTACTTTTTCTCATCTGTACAACTTAATTACTGGTAATTATCTTACAAGCTTTGAGGTCAACAGAGGAAACCATCTTCTTAGAAAGTGAAAATTAATTTTATAATCACATTTTTTTACAATAAGCAAAGCAAGAGTGGCTAAGTGGCATATTTAGGAGGCACTGTTAGCAGGCCATTTGTAATCTTGTTCTGAATCTGATACCTTGTATGACTTCAAGCAAGTCACTTTCTGTGATTTCTAAAACTTTCTGTGCCTGTTTACTACTGGTAAATAATAAGCATTAAAATAAGTTTCTCACATCGGAAGCATAGGGAAGTGATCTCTCTTCGTTTGTCTCAGTAACAGATTGGAGATACCACATGAAGAGCAACAGGCAGTGCTGGACAGTGAACCTTCACATATCTCTGAAATTAATCTTTTAAAATTTCATATTAAACATGCAGTAATTAAAACAGAATGTTGCATTTCAACAACACCATCTTCAAACGCAAGAAATGCATAAAGCATATTTGGTTCAAATGAGATCAAATACCAAAAACATACGGAAATTGGTGAAAGTGTGCAGAAACTTTATGAAAGTCTCTGTTGTGCTATTGACTTCAGCAAAGACTAACATCTGTTTGTGTACTCAGCTGCAAGTTTACTGCTGTGCCAAGATAGAATGCAGAATGAAAAAATTAATTCTCCTTTTTTGTAACACCTTTTTCAGAACAAATTCTTTGATTATGAAAACAGCAGTTTTGACTATACTTGCAAGTAGACCAAGTCCTCAAATGATGATCTGGACCTCTGCTAAAGCTTGTTTCCAAAAGCTTCCATCTAAATAGTTCAGTGTCTGCCATAAGTATGAACAGCTTCAGAGTTCACAGAATCACACAGAATATTCAGGGTTGTTAAGGGACCTCTGGAGGCCACCTGCTCCAACCCCCTGCTCAGTCAGGGACACCCAGAGCTGCTTGTCCAGGGCCACGCTCAGGAAGCTTTTGAAGATTTCCAAGGGGGAGACTCCACAACCTCCTTGGGCAACCCGTGCCTGTGCTCCATCACCTGCACAGTGAAGAAGTGCTTCCTGATGTTTAGATGAAACCTCCTCTGTTCCAGTTTGTGCCTACTGCCTCTTGTCCTGTCACTGGGCACCACTGAAAAGAACCTGTCTCTTGTCTCTTTACACCCTCCCTTCAGGTATTTATGCACATAGGTAAGATCCCCTTGAGCCTTCTCTTCTTCTTCTCCATCTTGTACTTACCAGAACAGGTGATACTGCAGACATGCTTCCCTTTGTTTATAAGAATTGATGAAACCATACCTTTACCATGGCAAATAATAAGCGACTCTAACACTGAAATGAACAAGCTCTCCATTTCTCACTAGTCTGAGCAAATATGATATGCAGATTACACGAATTACATTTAGAAACAATACTTGAAATGCTGTGTGCTCTCATTTTGTCACATACACAAAATTGTCACTAACAAAAGCAGTAACTTCAGCCAAAGGAACCAGAGAGTACCCGAGTATTTTCAGCTAGAGTCCATCTCACTGTTTTAAAGTTAACATAGTTACTAAAAATCAACTAGAAAAAATTACAACACTGTTCCTTAGCAGTGAAGCTTTCGTGACCAAGAGTAATAGGACTGACACAATATTAAGAACACAGCAGCACTCAGTGTTTGCTGTCTTGACACACAGTCCTAGACTGTCCTTGATTGTTCTTTTAGATCTTTCTCATAACTTCTAAAAACACTAGGCATTTTTAAAAACTTTTTGCGTAAGATATGACTCAGTGTTTTTCAAAGGTGTTTTTTTTTTTTTAATTTCCCTCTTCCATAGCCAAGTAGAACTGTATGAATAAGTGACACATGCCAGTAAAGGAGTAAGCTAATGTTTTACAAGTGATTTATCTTAAATAATAGTTTATCTACTTGGTGGGGCTTGTTTTTTTAATTCAATTTTATTTGCCCTTTCTACCACAGATTTAATAATTAGTAGTTTCTATTCATGCGTAACAATCATGTGCATCAGAGCTTGCTTTCCCCAGGAATCCCACAAGCTATATCCCCCGTGATAGTCCCCAGGAGTATCACATGCTGTACAAAATACCAAATTCCATTCTGAGAACTATTCCACTTGCAGCCTTCTACTTGTGCATAGAATTTATATTAGCCACTGTCCTATTATTTTTTGAAGCCATTCTCTCCATCACTTTAACAGCTCTGTAATAGCTACCTGCTCCTCTGTTGAGCTGCAAATGTCACTGCACTGGCAGCTTCAGTGCTACCTGTGTACATTCACTAAACAGTTCTTATATCAGTTCATTAACTTAACCAAATAAGGTTACATGATACAGCACACTTTCGAATAAGATATGCTATAAAGATTCCATCAAATCATAATATCCATTTGATATCCACCAGTTTTTACCAAATTATTTGGAAATCATAGTACAGAGGATCTCTGCCATAAGGTCATAGTACTGATTATTGAAGCATTACATGATGTTTTCTAAATAATGGCTTAAAAGAAAGGACTTAATTAGATTTACCTGAGAAAGCATTACTATAATATCTTGAGAGTGTTTGCATAATGTCTTTGGAATGCTGAGTCCATGGAGCTATCTTTCTATAGGTTTTTACTCTGTGGACAAGCTGAGAACCTCCATATTGCAGAGAAAGTGTGTCTCCATGATCTTCATACAATTCTTCAAATAATCTGAAGGAAAAGCAAAATGTGGCATCTATTAAACTGGTGAAAAGAGCTTTTAGAAGAAAAAAGGAATAAAGTTTAAGATTCAAAATAACACTTGGAAGTAAAAGAACACAAGAACTTTAGAGATCTTCACACATCCAATTGCTTTTCTATGTAACAAGCAATACCTTTTCTTCTCCTCAGTACTTCTTCCAATTTACAACAACAAGTATTTCATTAAAACATGCTATTAACCTGTTAACTCTGAAACTTCCAGCTGTGTCTGTATTCTTCATTCAGACATAATAACTACTAAAAAGGATGAGATTAAGATTTTCACTAATTTGTAATATATCAGAATACATTCACACTACAGAATAAATGGTACCCAGTCGAAAAGACAACAGACTGAATAAACACTTCTCAGAAATAGAGACTATGGCCCTGCCTTAGCGAGACATTGACAAAGAGGACATCTGGCTAGAATACACTGAAAGTGTAGTCAAAAGAAGAAAACTAACATACTTACCACCCCCAACCCTGTGGACATTTATTTTATTTCACATCAGTATAGCACCTAAGCAACAAATCACTTTCTGTAAAAATAAAACACTTGTCCAGCAAATCTTCTGCCCAAGGTCAAGTACGAAAAGATGTGCTTAATCAAACCAAGCACATTTGCCTCCATATAGTTGTTCACTGCTCATGATGCCACCCATGAGAATCTCCAGTTTGTTTCTCTGATTTTGGAGACATGTCCATCTCCTCTTGATCCCCACTAGTTAGAAACCAACAGCCCCAATTACCAAGTCCCCAGGGCCTGCATAGCAGCTGCAGCAGTTGCTTGTTCTCAGAGGTAAAGACGCAGCACCCAGCAGCTGGTACATGGTGTATGAGAGGTATTGCTAGCACACTGAGAAAGCCAGCTGGCCATCAGGCAGAGGCCAAAAGCCACTGCTTGCCCAGTGAGCCAGCATGCTGCAAGTGAGATTGTTTCTGTACAACTTACCTGCTCCTGGCACCAGGCAAGCGCCAGAAGCTAACAGAGGAGAAAGGACAGGAGCTGAAGGTACATCTCAAGTAAAGGGGAGGAGGATTGAGAGAAACATGTGACCCAGTGCTTTTTCGTTTCTAGAAATATGAGTTACACGTCCATGTTCTAAAACTAACAAACCGGTAGACAAAGACAGCAATGAAGCTGTAAGTTTCATGGCCATTACTACAGCTGTAAGGAATAAAGATGCATCGCCTCACAGATTCTTTAGATGAATTTTCAAAGTGCATTCACAAGTTAAGTAGCTTAGTTTCCTCCCACCTCCAGAGCATTTAATTTAAATGCTGACTTTTCTTGTTTGTTTGAGGATGCTTGAATAAGTGCCATTAATATTTGACTGGAGAGAACAACTTTGCTGAAAACTCCTTTCTTCAGTAAATCAGGAAGCACAACATTTTTCAAATGAAAAGTAGGAAATAGCAAGGTAAGATACAAATCAGATACAAAGATACTTCTATCCAAGTATCAGTTTGGCATTCTGTAGAAAAGCATGTATCAATTTCAGTTTTCATTTTTGGTTTAGATTTTGCATGAAGCAAATGAATGACTACTAGAGACTTTGTTGTTGTTGTTATGGTTATTTAAGAGGGAAACTCTTTACTCTAAGTTTAGGTACATAAAGAGAATGAAGCCAAGCAGTTAAGTTTTAAGAAACATGATTAACACACTTTTTCAGAGTAGCAAACTTTCAACCTACCTGGATTTTCTCAAGAAGATTTCAAACATGAATGACTTTTGACTTAGATGAATAAATATGAAATCATTGCAATAGAAAAAGAAATGCACTTTTCTTGTACACAGACAATACTTTTCCAAAGTCCCTTCACAAAAGAATAAAATAAAATTGACACACTGAACTAGTATTTCTTACCTAACAGCATCTGTATCAAATTGTAAATTAGGTTTATCAATGAGTCCCAGTGAGTAGAGCTGGTATGCCAAAGCACATTTTCCCACCATAAATTGCGCTGTGTTAGTACGGTCTAAGCAGTCCACACAATTGGTTCGGAGAACTCCAGTCTGGTAAAGCAATCCAGATAAGACAATTTTTTTAATTTTTTTTTTTTAATTAAAAAGCTACTGCAGTCATGATTACTATTTTTCCTGCTATCCTAAGACTTATGACATCTGACATACTAAATTTTATGTCAGTTCAAGCCTTGAACTAAAGCCTTGTTCAAAGACTTTTTTTTTTTTTTTTAATTAATCTTTAGCAATCTAAATTACTGTTATAAGGCCAACTTCCAAAATATTCTTGCTTCTCTCACCACACAAACTGAATCTTTCAACTCATAAACAGTCCTAAAAATTTACCTTACGAAGACTGTGTTGCGTCAGTGAAGGTCTAATTTTCAAATATGCTTTAACTATTGCACAAAAGCATGCCTGCTTGCTGTGGTTCTACTGTGATGGTGCTTATATTTTAGCTTCCCGTATCTTAAGCAACATGTATGAACGTTTTGGTCACAGTCATACACACTTTTATGCTCCTTGCACCTCCACTCTACAATTCCGTAATGCACACAAAAGAAGTTATTATAGAATAAGAATAGCTGCTAGAAAATGTTTAATATAGTAGCATGGGGGATTCTTCTACTCAAATATATATATGTATATATATACACACACACACACACACACACATATATCTATATATATATGGCTACATCTGCGATAGTCACCTAAATGTTTATTGTCTTAATAAAGAAACACATTTTGAGTGTGACACGAGCTGTGTATCCCAAGACGAGACAAATCATGATTTAAATGCTTATGCAGTACTCCTGTGGTGACAACCTCAAATGATTAAGTTTAGAGAAAGAAAAAAATATCGTACCCCTAATACAGGTAAAACTGTAAGACTAGCATTAAAAAAAAAACATGACATTGACATGCTTCTTTATTTTAGAACAGACCAAATTCTACCTGCTTTGCTGTTTATCTGCCCTTAAGGACTATATCCTAGTGTGCTCAGTTAGTAAAGAAATGGTCACATGCTTTCCAGCTTAGGTGAACTACAAAGTAATGAATGACAAGTCAAAAGGCATTGATGTTTCTCCAGAACACATCCTGTGTTCAGAGTAAATAACCATAACATTCAAATATGAATCTGTTACTAAATAATTTATCACCCTGCACTTTTTTGACCTCAAAGCAGTTTTTCTAGTTGTATTTTCGTTTAGTAGCAGTAATTGTAACAATGTACAGAACATTCCAGCAGTAGCAAAAATGCATTTAATACTCATTTTCACGTGTGTGAATGTCAACAGACTTAAGTATGTGTATTTCTCACCCCTCCCATCTAATATTATATTATACAGATTGTTAAAAAGCTGATATTTTAACTTTTGCTACCTGGGTAGTACTACAGACTATGTAGTAATGACAACTATTCTAAAATCTGAACATTTCTCAGACTATATTCAGCAAAAATATAATTCCAGCAATTTTGTGGTACTACCCAAGAACTTAAAGCCCTATTTCCCAGTTAGGTTTCTCAGATGGACTCCAATAATGCTGTTGACTCTACTACAAATATTACTTTAAAAGAGCAACCTGTGAATCACTAATCAAGTATTTACATGATGTGGCTTGCTGGTGCTTTTTGAGTGCTGATTTACATCACTACAACTTTGAGTTAATGAAGTATATTATCTTAGTACCTGCAGGCGACCAGTGGAAACAACACAACCTCCAAGTTCATTCCACCTGAAAGAGAAACAAAATAGAATAGAATGACTTACAGATCCTTTTAAAAATATATCAGACCATACCATGTATAGATCAGCTCAGTGAAAAAGGGTGTCAACTAAAAACCTGCTGCAAAGCAAAACTGGAATCACTGAACAGAAGAAAGCAGAGAAAGCTCTGTGCATTAGTAAGGTGTTGTATTTACACCAAAAAAAAAAACAACAGTCTAGCCTTGAAGTAGAAATGTTGCTAAGCCATACGAAATATTTCTTTTGCTCCCTTCAAGAAAGAGTCTGAACAAGCCTTGCTCAATGGGTCCCAAGTGTAAAAACAGAAAGAAGTAGGCACAGTGCCAGTGACTGAAAGGTAGAGGCAAAACGTTCTCTGTAGCACAAGCTGGTTGATTTAAATTTTGCCTTCATATTGATTCTAGACATACATACTATTCATTGTCCAGTTCTTGCTACTCTGTACAGGCACTAGCTGTACCCCAGAGGCAGGGAACACGAATCTGAAATTAATGACATTTTGAGGTAGAAGAACAGTTATACTTAATGCAAGTAAACCCTGAACAACAGACTGTTTTCAAGCTAGGAGGGTTAACTAGCTTATGCACTACTTTTGAGTCTCATCTGACTCTCCCTACAAACAACAGCATTACAAGGATGCATTGATCTCATTCATACTAGTTTATAGTTGCCACTTTTACTGTACTGCATAGCAAAAAAGCTCTAAGAGTCTCTGAGTTTTACTTCATTGTTTCTGAACAGGTTAGGCTAAAAATGCAAAGATACTCTTAATGTAAAATAAAAATGCTCAGTAGGGTAGTGATGAAATTAACTTGGAAGTTACTTTATTTCTGAATTTTCAAAGACCCTAGAGGATTCAGATGATTAAATCATTATATTTCCATAGCACTCTACACAAATATGTTTTCTATATTAAAAAAAAAAAAAGTTTTTAGTTTTGTATTAATATAATAAAAATCAGTTGGAAAACACGGGACTAAGTAACATTTCATTGATAGGTACTTTGTTCATTCATTTATTTAAAAGAAGCCCCTTACTAAATTCCAAATGTTGTTCTCATTGTTAAAGTTTACCCTCCAATTTAGCATTCTGTTGGTTGAGGAAAAAAAAAAAGCTTTATATAAACACACATGGCACAGAATACAAGTTAGAAATAATGATAGAAATAAATTGATATAAGAATTCATTATAAGTGGAAAAACAACAGCATAATTATACTGACTATAAAATTTTCAGTGTATTATATTTCTTAGCATATGCCTTTGACTACAATCCTTTTTGGTTAAAACTTAATAATGAAATATGTATTTTCATGTTAACTGAAGCCTTAAAACAGACAGTAGAAATTCCAGACAACTCTCCAAACAGTAGATATTATTCATTCTACAGCTGTATAAGAATACATACTTTTCATCTGGCCGCAAAATACTGCAGTAGGAATCAGGTCGATTCACAAAAAATCCAGTTTTCTTTACTACACTTTCTGCAATCACATTCAATCTATCGAGCACATTACAAAGTTTGCTGAGAAGAGAAAAAAAAAACACAGTAAAGATACATTAATATTCAATAATTTTCACTGCTTGGAAGTCTTTTATTAACAAAAATGATTTAATTGAAGACTCCCATCAGATTTATTTATCTAACAGTAATTACGTCTACACTTTTCCTTACAGTTTGCAGACCTAGAAAACAAACATTGAGCAATTTTGTTTAGTTATTAATAACCATGTTACATAAAATTGAATTGGAATCAAAAATCTAAAACTCTTTGCCTTTAATATGGCACACTTTTCCCTGCTGAAGTTTTTGTGATTACCACAAAATAAGAATGTGACAGAAAAGGATACATGATCATGTTAAATTGCATGCCCTGGTTTTATTTGCAAGCTGCTGTGTTAACATTTGTTTCAGTGTGTTCTTCACATTTTCCTATACCAGTTTGTTCAGATCAGGGCATCCATCCATTAGTTGAGACTTTATTACTCAAGTGGAGTACATTTTAGCACAGTTCTTACATTTTAGTAAGAACTTTGAAAACAAGTACGTGTAAACAGAAGTTAAAAATTACTTGTTTTTTCACGTCTGCTTATCTTAAGATGGAAATATTATTTTGAAATGTGTCCACCAATATTACTTCCCAGAAAACTTACTTCAAAAGTACATGTTGAAACAGTCTCAGCATTCCTGAAATGGTCAGTTCTTTAAGCAAAGACACATTATCGTTCGTTCTTTAGTATCTCTTGGTTGGATAAAAAATTGATCTTGTTCAATGCCCTCAGATATTTTTTTGTATCTGTACTAGTGTGGTTATAAATATACACTTCTCTTACAGCTGGAAGGGGCATCTTTTGATCACTTGGTATCATTCCCCATATGAAGCATTGCTCCATACAGAGCCCAAGAACTTACATCTAGCATATCTTGTGAAAGAAAATCTACTCTTCTTTTGAGATTTGTTATTTCACCATAACAGAAAAAGACCTAACCTAACTGGGCACAATGACATTTTAGAATAAAAACCGAGCGTGAAACCAAGTCAAACTTTAAATTAATAGTCATTCACATCTATGTGACCTACCATAACTCCCAGCTTGTAATCTCAAATAATAAGGATTGCTTTTCAAAGCATTTTTTTTCCATTAAAAATATTTAATTACATCCCTATCCTTTGAATTAAGCTAGTTTTTTCATTATTTTGCTCAGATTGATACAGTAACAGAGACCCAAAAGCAGATACAACCATTCTTGTTATTCGTCTGGAATTTTTGGTATCATAAGAAACAGTAGATATAGGCAGGCCACACAACTTCAAAACTGAATTGTGTGTTACTGAAGAAAAGCAATTTGCGTTTATAGATTTAAAACGTTTCCTACTTGTAAACGTTTCACCATTTATGAAAACATTAATCCTTTTCACATGACACTAGTACAACAATCTACTGTCAAAAATCATAAAAGTTACTGAATATATTTGCCAATGATAAATAATCTAATAATCTAAATGCTTTATAACATTGAAATTAATACAATATCCTTATTATCCTCATTTCCTTTTGTAAGCAGAAATGGAAGAGACATTGATATGATTCACCCCTCCTCCTTTTTTTTTTTTCCTTAAAAAAGAATGTTCTAACTCAATAAATTCCAGACTGGTATGAAATACCTGACAAAATGCAGTGTTTTGACTCATTCAAAATAAAAAGAGAATGCTGTTGGCTTTTCTCTAGAACTTTCCTTTGCAGAGAACTTCAAAGTTTTCAGGGCTTGCTCCAATTTGGTATGATGCTATATATTTGAACATTAAAAATCCTCCAGGAAGGTCAGGTTTTATTCTGTCCATAGATCTTAATAAGACTCTCCCATCATTCCTAAGCTAAATTTAACTGAAATCATATAGTCACTTGAATTGTGGCTAAGAACACTAATACAATGAATGACCTTTTCTACCTTTTTGTGTATTTGGCCATATCCCAAGGAATATATATAATTGCATGCTCTGGGGGTAAAAACTGGTTGAGATATGTTACAGCAGCAACAAGTTCTTCGCTAAGAATCCTTTCATGCTTTCTTTTTTCACGTTCCTTTGGTGAAAAGAAAAGGACGTTAACGTTAGTACTCTCATTAACAAACATATGTAATCTGCACACTTACATATGTAGGTCTGTGTATACATTATAGACTGATACACTCTAACACAGACTCTTTAACCTAGACTTAAGGGTTACCTGCTTGGTATGAATGAGGTAGAAACAAGACATAAACAAAAATAGTAAATTATGTTCACACAATACATACAAAAAATCAGAAAATGAGCATTTGAATTTGAAGAACAATATCAGAGTAATATCAACTTATATTAGTAATATTTTCTTAAGTGAAATAACTGATAAAATCTGTGAAAAATCACAGTGATACTATGTATCAGCAACAAATAGGGTATAACTGTACTAAAATCAGAACTAGCAGTAGGTGTGCAGTGTCAGGCATATTTGATACCTGTGTTCAAATAGTTATCCCATTTATTTCCTAGGTATATTTTTTGGGAGAAATAAAAGGTCTATGGGAGAAACAAAAACCTAAACAATGCCTTCTAAATTAAACAGTAAGTATCACGAGTTCTTCTTCAAGAATAGCTTAGACAAGGAAAAACAAATAAAAAATCTAGCAAACATTTTGTCTGTTAAGCCAATAAACAGACAGTTAACGAGCAGCATTAATTAAACAGTCATATAGTAGCAGTGCATGCTTATTTTAAAAACAGACTCACACCCCTCTTATGCATTAGTACATTCTCAATCGATGCACAGCACTATCTCACCCATCTTAGAGAAAACTTTGTCACTTTTTTGAATGCCACAGAAAAAAAAGCTAAGCATGAGTAGTTTTACTTCAATTCAGTGGTGTACTTGAATGTTTTAGTCATTAACAGAAATTAAAATTGGAAGCTGTACACCACACCACAGCTGGCACATCTACATAACTAGTCTAATTGCATTACAAAGAGAAGAGAGAGTAATCTAAGTATTTGACAAAAGTTAGAATTACACCGCCGTTCTCTGAACATACCATGTTTTTGGCACTCTTATAAAATAGGTTTTCTCTCAATTTAGTCTAAACTAAAACCTATATTGAACTTATGTTATAAAGACTGATTTAAATACATAATAGTAGCCATAAGTAAACAAACCCAAAGAAAGTCTAATACATTTGTTACTGATGAACAAACTTCTAGGCTAGATAGATAAAGTGTGAAGTACATTTACATTTGATCAGCTTTTAAGAAATCAAATAATAAAAGTACTGGAGACAAAAATCATTAGCATTTGTGTAAAAGCAAAAGCAACATGCAAACAAAGGTGATTTGTTTGTTTCTTTTTGAGGGAAAGAAAGAGATGCATTTTCAGCTGTAGTATCAAAAGGCCTGTGAATAAAGACATACTATCATTCACATGTCAAGGTTATGTGAGTCTAGACTCACACTGTAACAATGGCCCTTGAAATCTATGGCTGCAAGAGAGAAAATTTTCTTGTCAACAAATGCTATCCTAAGTTGATTCCACAGACTCTTGGACAGTCTTAAAAGTATTGCTATGTAGGAAAGCTTCTAGAAATAAAAAATAGGTCATCTAGTTGCCATTTATTACAATTCTGGGTTTTAAAAGTCTTCCTTTTGTATTTTCCCTACCTTTTTTCATACTAGGAATGGATCCTACAAGCAGATAAAAGGTCCTTTTTTCTACTGAATACAGTTCTACATGATAAATGAAATGATAAATAGTTTGTTTTTTTAAAGCCTAAAAAGTAGTAAGATATTCAAGCAAAACAAATCAATTTAAAACAGAATGTGGAAGCAGTTCATTAAAGAGAAAAAACTGCAGTAAGATATATAAAATAACCTTTACTGTCCAGCTATCAGAAGAAAATACCAAATAAAATAACAGAAATTCTGGAAAAAAAATCAAACTACACAGTTTGCATCTGCTCTACTAAAGCTGCCAAAATGTAAAAAGAATTTACGGTTTCTGCCTTGTAGCAAATAAAACTAATTTTAAAAACAGGTTACACTGTTATTCTCTTCTGACATCATACTCAGATGTTTGAGATTTATTTTCACTTATTTTATTAGAAATTCTGTTTGAGACTGGGTAAACTCCCAGGGTCTGGAGTCCACTCCTCCTCCCTAATTTATGCTGCCTGGTATACCTCCCACCTTCCAACAGCAAGCTCAAACCTGCCCAGCTGAGATACCATGAGAGAAAATGGCTGAATCAGAACAGGAAAACAAAAAAACCAACCACAACCACAAAATATAATACTCAGAATTACAGTGCCACTCAGATTCCAGGCTTTGGCTACCACAGCCTTCCACACAGCAGTTAACAGAATTACTGCAGCAATCAAGGAGCTTCCCTGTAAGCCCACCCCTGCTGCCCCTGACACTGCCCATTAACCAGCATGAGATGCTTCAGCTTTGTCTCCTGCCCATATACCCATGACTCTACCAGACCAAACAAAGTGAAATATCATTTATTATTATATTTCAAAAAAACTCAGTCATTTGTGTCGAGAAACCTACAAACTTCATTTTGCATGGAACCTTACTATCATAGAAAGTTAATAGTAAATCAAATTTACTAGTCATAAATTTATTTGGACTTACTCCTATCTAAGGGGTAGTAGCAAGAACCTGAAAGCATCAGTGAAACATAATTATAAGAAGTTTACAAAAATGGGAAATACTTTTTTTTTTTTGAAGAGCTACAGTGGAAGCTGTTATAAAATTATGTACACTCTTGTGTAGGATTAGATTTATGAAGAAAATATGCCACTTACAAGCTAACATTAGTTCAGAGTACAAACAAAAGTACACAGAGACTCCACAGAACAGCATATTGTATTTAAAATAGCAAAACATACAGAACATATTCAAAATATTGTACCTTCACAAGATTCAAAATAATAATGGGAGAGCCGAATCTTTGAAGCATTTGGTCAAAGTGAAGAGCAGCAACATGTGCAAAAGGATCTGCTTGGTCAACTGCAACAGATACATATATCCAGGATGACATTAAGAGTCACTTAAATCATTTTCCCTTAAACGTACTTGTCCTGGTTTCAGTCAGAACAGAATTAATTTTCTTCCTAGTAGCTGGTGGAATGCTGTGTTTTGGCTTAGGATGAGAAGAGTGCTGATAACACCCCGATGTTTTAATTGTTGCAGAGCAGTGCTTATACCAAGCCAAGGACACCTCAGCCTTTTGCTCTGTCCTGCCAACAGGCAGGCTGGGGGTGCAGTAAGAGCTGGGAGGGGACAGACCCAGGACAGGTGACCCAAACTAGCCAAAGGGGTATTCCATACCATCTGACATCATGCTAAACAATATATAGGGGTGGCTAGCTGGGAGGGGGGGCCGGACTGCTCGGGGTTAGGCTGGGCATCGGTCAGCGGGTGGTGAGCAATTGCATTGTGCATCACTTGTTTGTACATATTATTATTATTTTCCTATTATCACCATTGTATTATTATTATTATTATTGTTATTATTATTTTGTTATTATTATTTTCCTGTCTTATTAAACTGTCTTTATCTCAACTTACGGGCTTCACTTTCCATTTCTCTCCCCCGTCCCAGAGAGGGAGGGGGGAGGGTGAGCGAACGGCTGCGTGGTATTTAGCTGCCAGCCGGGTTAAACCACGACAGTACTCTTCACAAAATAATTACTAATCACATTCTTTTCTTTCCATGCAAAAGCTGTTAAAAAATCCTCATTTTTCATAAATGGAAGTGACTTTTAAACCAAAACTTTTGTGAGATACTTAGAGAGAGCAATTATTCTGGCCCCATTAAATTTAACCCAGATGTTTTCTAACAGGTTCAAAATTTTATCTACAACCCTTTAAGATAAAATACGTAACTGTATACAAACCAATAAGCACAAAGAAAGCTGACATTTTTAAATGTAAGTTTTTTTGTATTCCATATCTGACTATGAAGTCTAAGATGGGGATTTTTTTCTATTCAATTTCATCAAATGCAGATGTTTATATGGTTGAATGTTTATAAGCCACTATGTTTACTATAAAGAACTCTGTTTACCTTAAATGATAGCCTCCCATAAAACAAATGCTTAGACAGTTTATTCACTTTACAAGTTCAGTTTTCATTTAGTCTCTCAGGTGTTCCATTAGGACACAGTGCTAGCCATAACCTATTACAAAGAAAAATTTGTACATACGCGTTATGGGTGGTTTAGGCATCATAGTCGAAATATCTTGAGACCAGTACAGTGGGACAGATCCTCGAACCTGAACATAGGAAGAATAACTCCCCGCAGAAAATGACATAACCGATGCATCATAAAGGATTTGTTCAGTTTCCACTTCATTAGCAACATCCCCCTACAACGAACAGAAATACACACATGAAATAGACATGACACTTCAGAGCTGCATGCATTACAGAGAACTGATCATTACAGATGGAGCACACTTAAGCTGTAAGACACCAAAGCATAGTAGTGACAACACAAATGAAGGCTGAATATCCATTTATCCCTAAATGTATTTGATCTATTTTTTTTTCTATTTGACAAATAACATTATTGATGCAAATAACATAAATGCTATAAAGAACTTCCAATTAAAAATTACTATTTTAAGAAAGCTTTATTACCTGCCTTTAAAATGTAGTGATAGTTTTAGTAACATTATCTAATAATATAATTTACAACCAAAGCCACAGCAACCCTCTAAACGTATCAGTTCACTAGTCATCCAGGTTCATGTTTTCTACATTGTTAGGGGACAAGGGGGAACTACCACACAACACTGCGATCACACTTATTTTACCTCACAGTTTGCTCCTCGTTTCAGAAAACGTGTTCCAGCAAATTTGCTTGATCTTCTGGCTATCAGAGTGACATATATGGGGCGACCATAAATTAACAGTTCTTCAAAGAGAAGTTAAGGTTTACATGTTGTACACGATTTTTGTTTGCTTAATTCATGTGAGCAAAAATAAATTCTAGGAAAAAAAAGTTGGGGTACAAAACATCTGTTCTACTAAAATCTCCTTATAATGATGAATATCACTTCCAAATTTCTTTTGCAGTGGGGAGAAAACACTGCCCTTTTCAACAATCATTTTGGAAGCATTTTGAAAAGGGAATTTACATCACAATACATCAATACCTCCTCACAACATATGGAAGAGAAGTATGTCTATTTTAACTAGCATTATACTGTTGATGATTAAAATCCAACATCCCCGTAATATACTAAATTCTTATCGACTAAGATATTGAGATGGCATTTCTTTGGAATGAGACATGCATGCATTTTTTTTTTTTCCTCCTAGTACTATTATGTAAATAGAGACATTTAAAATAATTGCTGCAGAAGTCATGGAGGTCTATCATCATCTTCCAAAAGAAACAGCGTAAAGTCAAGATTTTCTTCAAATCTCACTTACTAAAAAACTATTTTAAAGGGGATTAGTTAGAGGGCATTTCTATGTCAGCCATTCAGTTCTGTTTAGCTTTTCTGCCTTTCCTCAAATATCTTTGAAAGATACAGCTGAGCCTTAAAATCTTCTCAAGCTCTTTATTACTGAAGTCCATGCTTACTTAGTGCCTCTGTGAGAATACAGCCTACTTGCATCACAACCATATAAAAAGAACATAACCATATTTAGCCACAAAGCCTAGAGAAGTAATGAAAATAAAAGGCAATCGATAATTATAAAATTAAAAGGTGACCTTACAAAGAAATAGTTCAATGCATTTCACACATTCAAAGTTTTTAAATCAATAAACTGCCATTAGTTACAAGGGTAAAAGGATACTTGATTGCCCACAAAATCCATGAATGATGTACAGCAGCCAGTCACGATGAACAGTATTTTTTACTGCCTCCAGCAGCTTCCCATTCCACACGTACTTTTCGTAAGGTTTACTGCAAATTCCAAATACACCTAGGAAGTCATTACAATGAAACAGCATTAACGATTAAGAAACAAACTCAATTACATTAGACTCTTTTTTAAACACGGGGTCATTGGACCTTTATTTTTATTTACCCTCAGCTGCAACCCAGCATAACATCTACTCTGATCTACCAGTACAAGGTAGATGTACATCTACCTTGAAGTTTGCCAAACACAGATAACATGAAGCACTTGCTGAAGTTCAGCATTTATTGAGATGTACAATTTTTCTATGGTTGCCAGTCACTGTAGTATTTGAGTGTCTTCAACACACTGTGCAGAAGTTTCTGATACTTCCAATACTAGAGAGAGATCTCTGCATGGTAACGGAGGATTTGATAATAAAAGAAAGAAATCAAGTTGTGAATTCCAGTTCAGGCAAAAATACTCTCAGAGGAGGACTATATAAGCTTTTCAATTCTGGATCAGCTCTGGAAGACTGTGAATAGCATTTAGCCGCTTGAAAAAAAAAAAAAAAAAAGTATTTTATCTCCCCTTCTTACATAATTTAGTCTGTTTTTCTTAATTTGCGCTGACACTAAGAAACACAGCTATTGTTGGGCTGCATATTAAAATTCAATTTCCAATATATCTGGAACCTGAGTCTTTACTCACTTCAGAAATTAGAATATTACAGGTTTAAACAAGTAAAAAAAAAGTGGTGACACAATACCTAAAAATATACAATTTAGTACCAGTGCGTTCAGATTATTAGTGCAAGTCACGGGATAATAAAACCTAGAAACATCAGCTTCAACAGAATGAAATCAAATATTAAGAATTTAGGGTAGGGTTGATTTTTTGGAATGGGGTGGGAGAGCGGAGTTGGAAGGGCAAAGCGTAAGGGAGAGAGAACAATTTTCAAGTCTGATTGGTCATCTTTACAAGCTTTTGTCTAATGTGTGTATGTCAGCTCCAAAGCGAAGGCTGTAGTTTTCAACCAAAATCAACAAATATTCTTGGGCTTCCTGACAGTGCTTGATACAGCAAGTTGATACTAACTTCATACAATTTCTCTGCAGTAAGTATTTCCCAAAATGAAACAAAAAAGGGTTAGTATTTAACCAGTTATTGCTTCCTATTCTGTTTGTAAATCAATCCTATTGAGAATACTACAAATCAGTTCAATAATCAATTGCTGAAAAATGTCAGCATGCTCCATTGTCTGCCTG
Source organism: Netta rufina (assembly GCF_964035555.1). Taxonomy (NCBI): domain Eukaryota; kingdom Metazoa; phylum Chordata; class Aves; order Anseriformes; family Anatidae; genus Netta; species Netta rufina. The sequence continues at coordinate 73,319,834 of NC_140125.1, read as the reverse complement.
AACTGCAATGTAAATTACCAAAACAATGATTGATCATGTCTACAAATTGCATTGTTCAAATTCAAATGTCTAATTGGTACTTTATGTAATCTTTTATTAATTCACTGCTTTATTGACTACTGATTAATATTGAAGAAACAACTGTTTCTCAAAACTTAAATGGAATATATTCTAAATGTACTCATGACCAACAAAATTTGTTTTTTTTAGCTACATTTGCTTACCACTTCCACCCTGTGCTGAAAGTCCTTCATCTTCAAATATATCAAAACTCTCTTGTCGGGTCTGACTTGTTTCGGTTTTCAATATCTCAAGTGGCATTCTCAGAACAGTAAGATTATACTGAAGGGAGTGAGACAGATCATAGCTGTAACTGATAGACAGTTAACATTTATTAATAATTGTAATTGCATAAGACTTCTCTGAAAGCCCTTACTCTCTATCTATACTTTTATTTAACATATTCTGTTATACATTAAAAAATGACATTTAAACAACATACAAAAATTTTGATTCTATACTGGCAAATGGTACAGATGGTTTCCAAAAGAAGCTTTACAAACACAGAAACTGTTTATGCTACAATAGATGAAACTGTATTTATATTCTTATTATAACTGAAAATTGAACACAGCTTTTGAACAAAACCTATCTGAAAACATACTTCCCTTTGTTCTAAGGAGCAATCCAGATGATCAAAGCTAGCTATTCCACTAGAAATACCCATACAGAGACAACCTACATTTTCAGAAATTTAAGTATCACTTTCTACCTACTACCTGAACTCAAAGCAGGAAGAAATTTGACCCACAAAAACTTTCTGACCTGAAATTTGTGATTGCAGCATAAATACATCCTAAGAGTGGGGACTGCTGAATAAGCAAAAGTTGTCTTTTTTATTTTTTTTAATTTAGTTCCATAACAGTAACAAATGCAGCATCTCATGCCTTTTATACTGACAGCACTATGCTTACTGCTAACTTTTACAAGCCATTAGGATTTATTTCCCCATGGAGAAACCAAATTTATGCAACACTTAAATCAGAAGTACAAAGAGACTTCCACTTTAGCCTAAGGCAGCATCGGTGATTATTGGCCCTCCAGTAAATTCTAAATATTCATTAACAATCTAAAACAAATTAGGCGTATAGATTTATGGTTGATGATAACGACATCTAACCCACGTATCCACTATATTTCCATGAACAATTAAAATTAAACTGGTAAATGTGTTTATCAGAGAGTTTTACAAGAAACCTTTCCTTTCCCCTCTAGGCACAACCACCGCAACAGCATATGTTCATCATCTCCAAGCAGATTAAAAATGGGGGTTATATTACACTAGGGCTGAGAGATAAGAAAAAAGCAGTTTCAGCACTGTGAAAACAGTCTTCCTGTGCAAAGCCATGAAACAGACATGAAGCCTGGGTAGGTTTCTTCTTCACTGATACAGCTGTGACATAAAGCCTCTATTTTCCAAGAGGAAGTATGTTCTAGACTGTTAGGTACTTTGGTACTTTTAAGAGGTTTTGTTTCGTTTTGTTTTAGGACAAAGTCTCGTAACTAACACTGCTAGGTTTAGCACAACCTTTCCCTCATTTTTCTACTGTACTAAAAATCTCACGTGTGATAGCAGCTGGGACTAGACACAGGGACTTGTCACTTTATGAAAGAGTAGGCAAGTGAATCAGTAATGCCAAGAAGGCCCTATGAAAAATACACTCTGCACAGGGTACTATTTCTGTTCTTTTGTTTCAGAATCAAGGCAAAGCTCCATTTCTGTGAAATGAGATCAAGAAAGAAAAACTGACAGGACAAGCAAATCCCCTGAAATACGCCACTTTTTTAAAGAAAGAACGACTGTGTTATCTGGCAAGGGTAAACAGTTGTATTATTTATTTAAGGCAAGTAGTATTACATTCTCCCCATTCAACTTAACTAGAGAAAACCAATCAAGAAGAGCTGCAGGAAAAAAATTGCAGTTTTCATAATGAGCCTGTAACAGCACACAAAAATACTGGCAACTGTTTACAGTTTGCATCTAGGAGACACTTATTGTGAACACCTTGCAGAATGAAACAAAGGTAAACGACCTGAGAACTGGGCAAAGAGAAATCCCATTATTTTCTGAGCAGCAGAACTGTTTATCAATTTCAGTTCAATGTCCTTCTATCTACAACTGCAAGAAAGCAGTGATCCCAAAACTCTCATTATATTTTACAATTTCCTCAGCTCTACAATTTCCCCTCCAAGTTCATAGATCTCCACAAGGTCTTCATGTGCAGACTGACAAGGCAGCATAGCAAACACAACAGATTAGTGCTGGGTTCATACTGCAGTTTTTCTGTCAGTGAAACACAAATTTCAGTATCTAACCTGTCATTAATATTTCTATAAGTTTTTCAGCTTCACAGAGGCTATATTCTCAATGAATTTGTTGAAGCAGGTTCAAAAGTCAGAGGAAACAGACAAACTGTGTGATCATATCCATCTAACTTCCCTAAGATAACAACTTAAAGATCTTGATTATCAGAATCCAAAAGCAGAATCTTACAGGAAGCGTAATTACACTACTTTATAGGACTTAGTAATCAATACTTACCTAAAATAGAAATTGCTAGAAAGGTCCACATTTTGAAAGATTCTCAGATACCTAAAAAAAACAATGGAAGTTAAAGAGACAGTTATTACCAGCCATACAGACCAAAGTCAACCAGGACCTCAGCAAGTAAACTACATATAAACATTGATTCTTGTTATAAGTTCTTTAGCTATCTTACTGCAATTGTTTTGACAGTCAGGTAATTCCACTAGAATGTCAACAATTGGATTAAATAAATATTTTTTTTTATACAGTGTCTACTCATGTAGATCCCCTTTCTTTAGGCAGCTGTAGAGACAGTTGTAATTCTGTTTTCCACAAATGTGGGTCAAAATTTCTAGGATTTACATAAACAAACTCCCAACAGTACTATATAAAAATTAAAGATTTTCACAGTTATTCTCAAATGAACAGAGAAAGAAATATCTAGATCAACCTGTTATACACTTACAAATTCTCAGAAGAAACTCTAACACTGCCTATGAAAGATAAAATAGCTAACACCATGGGTATTGAAATAATAGCTTAGATAATATGGTTTGCTGCACTTTAAGAGGAGAGACTGAGGTATACTGTCAATCATATCTTAACGTGGAAACTTTTTTTAATAGTTGCCATCAGCTTCATTTATTACCTGCCATCAGTTTATCATAATCCATCACAACTTTTAGGCTATTCACAGTTGGTAGAGACTGAGAAGTAGTTTATTGATACCATTCACCTGGTGTTACATAGAAGTAAAGTTACACCATCCTGATAAATTTAACATCAGGACCTATTTGTACATTTCATACAAGGTTCCCTGATGATCAAATGCCCCATTTTTTTAATTCAGAAAGAAGTCACAGAAAGAAAAATGAAGCTAAACTTACCCATGGGTGAGTTTATCACCCTTTACAACACCAACATCCACAAGGTTCTGACAGCACAGAAAGATTACATTAAATCATGTACTCAGAATGTCTTGAAAGATCTCTTCAGGTGAGATTAACATGATCCAAGTGATAAAGAAAAAGGACAGTAACCCCAAACAATATAAACTAGTATTAGCATTACATTGGTTTTGTAGAGTACAATGCTTATATTGGATGTTTTGTGCTGTGCAATGGCTAAGATGCAGCTTTGACATGTGGCATGGAGAGGCTGACAAACTGCTCTGAGACTAACAGCAGTAGGTACCCTCCAGGGTAGAGGCCACAGAACTTGTGTCCCATTCTCCATTCTTCTGGACTGATTTATCAACTAGGATAAAATGGTTTGAATGACATAACAAAAGGGAATCCGTGACCAAAATCTCTAGTTCCAGTTCCTCATTGCTTGGAAAACATTCAAAAGGCACACACCATTTGCCACCATAACTTACCTGGCTTCATCAGGATGAGTGACTCTTACAGAGTCATTTGGAATGTATATCATGTTTGTATCTTCTATTTTATAGATGGCATGACCTCCGATATCTGCCATTTTTCTTCTTTTAGTTATTAACACAATATAGTAACCTTCTAAAAACCTGACAAAACCTGTTAAAAAAAAAAAAAAAGTATTAAAATACCATTAGTTGGATGTTTGGATTGATTTGATCATAGTTAGAAAAACAGTATCAGAACCATTCAGGACTTCATAAAAATATTCTTATTTTTATATGTATGATTATATGTGTAAATAAAAATAATGCTATTGATAGACTCCTAATGTTCACCTCAATGTGTTATAAAACAATGTACAAATAGTTGGGGTTTTTTGCTTGTTTGTTGTTTTTCTTCTCCCCTCCCTCCCCCGTTCACTGTTTATATTTTCATTATTAGGTAGCAGAGTTAAGACACAGACTATTCCAAATAAGTTGCTGTCTGCTTATGAGACTTGTATTTACTTTTTATATGTCTCTCACTGCTCAGAGTGAAGCATAGCCTAATTACTTCAAACACCAAAAGTCTAAATTTTCTAGAGCACCCAGGAAACCAAATTTTCTTTTCAGGTTTATGTATTCTTTGCTGGGAACAGGCACAAAACAGCACAAGGGTACAATATCACCTTTATGCTCTCTCTCCTTAACAGTAGGGAAATGTCTCCCAGAATCTACCAAAAATTAGCCATTCAGAGAATCAAATTTCTTGCCATTTATTCTCTCAGGAAATATGCTTGACCCTGCTGAAGTCCAGAACAGGCAGTGTCTGGCTTTATTGTGTATTAAAAAAAAGCTTCTGAACTCTCTACTCATTCCTTACCACTACAGGGTATAGCCATACTTCTTTACTGAGTTTCTTTGCATGTCTCTGTTATGTATCATCAGGAAAATGTGTAATAAACCATACAATGCAAAAAAAAAAAAAAAAGTATAAATTCAAATTAAAAAGAGAAAAACATAAACACCCCTGAACCAAAATTTGTTTTCAATACAGTGTAAGTAGTAACACAGCAACACAAAGTTTAATTAACTAATAAATTGTATGAATGAGCTCTTGGAAAATAGCTGCTTCGCGATGTTGCTACTAGGAACAAGACTGAAACTCAGTAACTGCTGCACTGTCAACAAATATATTAATTTGGAAAAAGTAAATCATAATCATTTTAAAGTGCATTTATAACTTCTTTTAGTTTTGCATTATAACTTAAAGAAGGATGAGTAAGCACACTCATTTTCCTCCCTGTCACTGCTGGAGGCTGCAAGGTGATCGAATGAATGGCAATTCTTTTCTTCTCCCTTATTATCCGCCATGGAAAAATGTTCTCACCTCCACAAGGAAAGGAGACCCTGCTGACACTATGAAGCAAAACCTTCCATTTGAAAGAGCTGGGCTATTGACTTTCAGTTGCTAAATAGCAGTTGAAGTTCTTCCTGCATCCTCCAGGTAGTGAAATCTCTTAAGCGAACATTGTTTGTCCTTTGAATCTCACCAAATGTTATCCTCAAGTCTGACTGGGAATCCAGCCTTTCCATTTTGCTTGGTCCTCCCCACTTAGTAGTGTTTTCTATTTTTAAACACTATACCATCTCCCCCATTCTGGGGCACCCACATGTACCATCTCTGGTTAACAAAGTAACCAGAAAGCAGAGCAAAACTGTCATTTCAGATTCTACATAAAATAGCACTGTCCTCCTGACCAGGAGGCAGAAATAAATTGTTAAATTCCCTCAGATTAGATAGGACCCAGACATAAAAGGCCTGGAGCACGTACCTTAACAGCGCAAGATAAATACCTGAGGATTACCAAAAGAGTATATTGCGTCTTAAAAAATGTCTAGAAACAGTACACCATATCTAATAATCCATACATAGAACTTCAACTCTCCTGTAATTGTTATGAAGCATACATATAGATATGCATACAATTTGGATGCAAAATTTTAATTGAACATGACTACTTGCCAACTGAGTAGATTATCATATGTTTATGTAGGGAACACTGGTAGTTTGTGCAAAGAAAACCAATGCTGTAAGACTATAAGAAAAATCTTTATCTTCAGCTGTTATTAATACCCCTACATTAATAGGAAACAAACTTCATCTGAGGAATTTCTGAAAAGAAGTGGATCCATTGACAGCTTCCAAATTGTCTTTTGGTTTGGGGGTTTTCTTTAGCAGAAAAAAAAATATAGACGGAAGGTTGCAGAATCTGCAACTTTAGAAAACTATTTTATTTTTATTTGGTTGTTACACAAAATGTAGGAGCATCTTTTAAAGTACTTGCAGTCTCTACCTTCCTTGCCATTTTGGATTTAGATGTTCAGGTGTCAATCAGGCACAAAGTATTCTTTGGGGCTGTCAGAGCTCACATTAACATCTACTTTGGAGACATCACCCATCCAAATATTAAACTCAGTATTTGACAATAGGGAGGCAAGTAGTGACTTTCATATGAAGTTAGTTAGAAAATTGCTTCAAGAATTTAATAGCTTCTAAGATAACGGACAGCCGATCAGCATTTAAAAATTCAGTTGACATACTTGACAGTCATACCTGTTCAAACATGAAAAAGAAATATTTGAAGATTTCAGTGCAAAATTTAACCAAAAAAGAATAATTAGTCATCTTCCTGAATAGTATGTGATGAAGAAATACAAGCTAATAAAGGACACCAACTTTGACTTTTGTTTTACTTTAAAAAGCATTCTGTGAGCTCTGAAATTTAGGAGACCGTTTTCCATGTGAAAATCTTCAGTTTAAAAAAAAACAACCTCAAGGGGAGACAGTACAGTGTGACACAGTAAGACTCACCTCCTTAAGGGGATAAAAACCAAATGAAACACTTACCTACTACTCCAAAAGCAGAGACAGCTCGGGATAACCCAGAAGAGCCCTTCTGCCCAATCTTCGTTCTGTTTCCCAAGTCTAAGCGGCCAAGAAGTTCCCTCACCTCTTGTTGCGTATACACATGCTTTAAAATAAAAAGTCCCTCAAGTTACTGCTTTGGTAGTTAGATGTTACTCCATGTCAGAGAACAGTAGAATTTACTTAATATAGAATAAAACAATTTTTTGCCCTGCATCCTCAGTCTCCTGTTTCACTCTTACCAGGAGGTACAAAAAGTTTTTATGCGCAAAAAACAATGTCCACTGCAACAGTAATAATCACAGTCACACGTGAATTCAAACATCTCTTGACTGTTACACATTAAGGCTTTAAATTATAACCTTCTTGAAAATATTTGTTTTGCTTCAGATATGATATATTAGAAACAATGAAAACCTGGCTAAGTAGTAATTAAAAGTATTTTGCATTCAGAACAGCATAACCAAACATAAGAAAACTGTTAGGAGCATATACACAGCCAACTTAAGACCTTGGGAAATTTTCATTAAAGTGAATGTACTATTTGGAGATCTCAAGACTACTCCCCATAATATAGTCATTATCATGCTAATAATGTATGTATTTCACATACGAGGCCAAGAGAGCTGTGACTGATTTGCCTGCAGAAGAATAAGCTCAGAGATCTTATCAATGTGTCTCAAAATACCTAAAGAAGAGAGTAAGGATGACTGAGACAGACTCTTCTCAGTGGTGTCCAGTGAAAGGACAAGAGGCAACAGACAGAAACTGGAATACAGAGAAATTCCTTTTGAACATAAGAAAAAGCTATTTTTACGTGAGGATGGTCAAACACTGGAACAGATTATCCAGAGATGTTACGGAGTCTCCATCCATATTCAAAGAGTGACTGGGAACGGCCTTGAGCAACCTGATCTAGTGGATACAGCTCTAGGACTTGGACTAGATGACCTCCAGAGGTCCCTTCCAACTTCAACTGTTCCATTACTCTGTTATTCTGTACCACACCTTTGTTGAAACAGATTAAAATGCACTATTAAAATTCAGCCAGTGGATAACACATGGTATTTTTGGAGCAACTGGAAAAAAAAATATCTAAAAAAGAGATGCACTCACCTTATCATCAATTATAACCAAATCCTTTGGTTCAGTGCGGTCTATTTTCAAAACACGGTACTTGGTTTCTGCAGGATTACTTCCAACAAGAAAAAACCTCTAGATAAAAAAAAGTCAGAACATAACACATAAGACACAACATAAAGCAATCAAAGCCCATTATAACATTACACATCAGCAATGCTGTTTATATAGCTTCTAGATTTGATCCATTTCGATGAACATAAAATAAGCTGTATTCCATACACACTGTTAATAAATTGCTCTAGATATAAGTACTTTAGGCAAGTACATTTGTATATAATCAAACTTCACAACTTAAAAAACCTCATTCACTCCACTGTACAAGAAAGGGAAAAAAATAAAAAATGAAGAAAGGTGAAAACTTGTTTAGAGAAGAAAAAATGCATCTTACAGCAGGCACTGTCCAACTACCCTTGCCACAGCTGTTAACTGTCTTCCTGTTTGCTATACAGAATTCAGCAGTTTATACATATGAGTTTGTGAATTCTTCAGCCACTTGGCCTTTCCCACCAGGCTGCAAACACTTGCAGCTCAATGGCAACCTAACCAGTGTCTCATGGTGGCATTGTGTAACAAAGACCCACAGGAACAGGCCAGTTTGAACGAGTCGGTGTCCTTCTCCACTGACACTGGAACTCAAACACTCTTACAAAGTGAAAGATATAAGAGCTTTGACAGACAATCTGATGAGAAAATGCTAAAAAAAAAAAAAAAAAAAAAAAGTGAAAAGGAAAGATAATTCAACAGCAGTCAGACAGACAAAGGAAAACAGCAAAAGTAAGAAAAAAAAAAAAAAAGAGAAAAAAGGGGCACAAATAATGGAAGTTCTACATTTCATAACCATTCTTCTAATCAACACTTTCAAATGAAGAAGCTTTCAATAAAATTTTTGTCTCTGATTGTGAATAGGAACACGTATGTACTAACAGCTGTGTGGCGGTGTTTGCAAGAATAAGGATGCAGTTTATGATTAGGACCAAACTACACCTTAATTAAAGAAAAAGCTTACTTTGAAATCACATGAAATTCTCCAGACAAATCATCTCCAGTTATGCAGCTTTTCATTCCTCTTTGTAAAAATATATATTAAAAACGATTACATTTCTCATTTAAAATAAGAAAGGCTGCAAATGTATAGTGTGTCCATTTCTCATTTAAGGGAAATGGACTAGAAGTAATTTTTTACATTTAGAGGAATTGACAATAAGTGCAGATTGCAAGACTGACATGCTGTAGGCAGCTCTCATTTCACTAATTCATTTAATCAGTATGGTGCTACCACGCAGCAAGATAACTCATTAATACTGCTCAGCCTCGGAGGAAAGCATGGCAAATTCATGTGAATCTATGCAGCCAGCTCTTAACTTTAACAGTCACATGGATTCGAGGTGTGGGAGAGGAAATCAATAACAACATTCACACAACACTCAATTTCATAATTCATACCCATTATTTATTAAGAAACATCTTTGAAGTCAAAATGTTCAAGGTGACAGAAGAACTTAAAGCCCCTTTCAGTTTCCTTGAAAGCACAACAACACTTAAATAGTAAACTCTTGAGGAAAAAAACACACAACTTAACTTTAAGAAGAGTAAGAGAGAACATCATCATCACCTCCCTCCACCTTGTACATGACCATTACAGTGCTTACTGTACTTCACCAACCATGGCAGTACACCATGCAGACAGTACCTTGAGATCTCGACTGAAGCTTATTTTATTGCACAATTATCACTAAGCAATCACAAGACAGGAACAACCGTTCGTCACCTCCACCTGGGACTGAGCTTTAAGCAAAGAAATCTAATTGAAAGGCTTTACACCCTCTTTTATCGATCTCTTGATTCAGCCAAACCAGTAAAAATAGCTTCTTCTAAAAGGAGTTGGAGTATAAGCAAAACAAAAAACTTCTGCAAATTTTTGTTTGTCCTCATAATTTTGTGGTAGTCTTAATACATAGTGAACTTGATTGTAAATCAGAAATGCTTCATGGCTTAAATGAGGCATTATATACGCTTTAAAAGTATATAGGTTCAGCCTCTTTACTATAGCAGAGAAAGGGAGAAGAGTCATTGCACCTAGACATAAGGCATAGCAAAAATTGTACTATACTCCTTCTTTCTATAGATCCCCAAGCTCTTATGGGAGTATCTTTCATCTCAGACAAACTGGCGGAATGACATGAAGAAAGGTAGAGAGAAGGAGCAAAAAGATGTTTCTGGAAACAGCAAAAACTCAGCTAGCATGTTGTGTACTTCCCCCAGTCTGTTGAAGTTCCTCAAACACTTTCAAGATGGGAAATTTTAAACCATACCTTGCCAAACACCACTCTCAGGGCACGTAAAAATGGCTACTTACTCCCCATCCTAAATTCACAACATTTGGTAATTCTTTTCTGTCCCAGTGCAACCAAAGTGTTTCTGTCCCAGTCAGGACTTTGTTCTTGCTGCTTCTGCTGAGGATCTCAAGATACTCTCTTCTAATTTTCAGCTAAATTTATTAACCATCCATCTATACATATTCCTTTAGCCAAACACTTCTCCTCTCTTTAGCATCGTATTCTACTGGAATGCTTTTAGTAACATAAGTAACTGGATCCCTTTTCAGCACTCGCTACAACAGACTGAAGAAACATTCCTGACCCTTTGTTCCTCCTAAGAGAGGTATCTCTACCACCTGTTACCTCTTTGGACCTTCACTGTACCTTTACCATGATGAATTCTTATTTTTTGCGGACACTTTCTGTTCATCCACACTCAATACACCAAACAAGGTCTCATTATACAGATACATTGGTATTTCTCATTAATGACCATACCACAATAGAACAAATCTGCCTTTTTCACAGTTGCACTTCAGCAGCTCAACCTTCCATCTTTTTTTCAGATAAAACACCCAGATCTTCCTCCTCTATACCTTCTGAATTGATAAACTCTCACCAAACTTCTGTTGGTGTGTAATCTGTCCCTAGGTGCATTGTTTCCTAGTATACCATTCTATTTCAAATTATTTCTTTTGAGGGTTATCACCATTTCATGCTATTTGTACTCTGATTATCCTAATTATTGGCAATATTTCAGAGCTCAGCCCCATTTGGAGTCACGATCATTACTGTAAATGCTAAAATATATTGGTCCTAAATCCATTACTTAAAAAATAAAATCCCCCCATGAGATGATTCCTTATTCACTTTACAATTAACTTCTCTGCTAACCTCCCTTCCATGTGTGAAGCCAAAAGCCTTCTTCATAGCACTGCACCTCAGCAGAGCATTTGGTTTAAATATGTAAGACCATCGAATTTTTAGATGAAGATAAGCAAAACAATCAGACTAATCTGGCTGCATCTTTCAGAGTCTAGGCTGCATTTTATGTCACTTATCTCAATTTTCAATTACTTTCCTCCAGAAAATTATGCACAGGACTTCAGAATGGATTAAGCATTTCATTTGATGTTCCAGTCACAGCGTCACCCTGAACTTGAACAGCTTGTTGAAAATATTTACAGCAATACCACAGTTTTGCATGCCTGTCTTCAAGTTTCCAGCATGGAGGTATTACCCTCCAACCAGAGCATGCTGAATACATCCAATTTTATTTCTAGCCCAACATTGATTGTTCCCCTTTTCATAAACTCATTTTATCTTTCTCCCCTCACTCACTATGGTCATTCTTACTTAAAAATAAGATAAATGCTCATTTCATTGTAGGGCCATAACAACCTAGCTAGTTTGTTTCCTCTTTCTCTATGCAGGTCTATTTCTCATTCTGTTCTTATTCACATGCCTGAAGAAACTTCTGCAGCTGCTCTGTCATCCTTTGCAGTGATCAGCCGAGCATGACTTTTGGCAGTGCTCTCTTTAGAGATCAAGATGTCAGGGAGTAAACTCACAGTTTTTTGGCCAGTAACTCCTTGGTTTCCACTTAAAACTTTCTGTGAAATGTCAGGCCCATCACACGCCTCTCCACCTTCACAGACTGTGGATTAGATTTCTACAAATTTTAGCTCTTCAGACTAAAGGAATCTAAAAAACACATTCAGGTCTATAAAGTCTTCAATATAATTGCCTGAGTACTTAGTTTTGAAAAGAAAAAATAGTAATAGAAAATACCTATTTTTCTTCATCCATCCATCATCCATCATCCATCATCATTCATTTAAGTGCATTGATTTGTGGTCATTTATCCACAAATCCCTTATCATCCCAACCAGAAAAGTGGATTCACAGCAAAACTAAATCCATATGAGTACCTCTCTCCTTTTGACATAGTGAACACGTGATGACCCCTGAGAGAAAACAGGACAAAGGAAATAAACTATCTGCCACTTAAAAAAAAAAAAAAGCTCAGCAGGTCTTTGAAGGCATATCTTTCCTATGCAGTGCTGTGCTACCACACTGGAGCTTTAGTGTTTTTCTTCCAGCTGAATAGCATATACCCTTCAAAACTCATTGTGTTCTCATTACTGTTATTCCACCAAGCACTGCTGTACTTACAAATGGTCTCAGATCCCCCACACACCATTAAGAATAAATTTCTCCTTTTTTTTGCCCATATACCTGGCACTACACCAAGACATTTGAGACAGAAACAACATTTTCCTGAGTTTCACAAAACTTCTGCCCTTGCCCCAGCTCCATCCTCGGCTCCGCTATGTCATCGCCATTCCTGGATGGTTCTTTCTCTCTTGTTAATGAAGTCACTCCAGAGAGACAAAATTTCACAGCAACTTCTAGCTAGAAAATTATGCTAGCTAATTAGATGGTTCAGTAGATGGTTCATTACTTTTAACAATTTTCAAATACTATCTATAACCACCTATATAAATAACTATCTATATAAACCAGTGCACTTCATAATTCTGTAAAAGTTGTGTAGCTTTTTCTGTCAAATCATTTTTTACGTTACAGTTTCTCCTGTCTGACTACAGACTAACCTCAGAATGAGCTAACCAGGTTCTATGACCTCGTTTTGTTAATACAAAAACTTTCAAATTATTTTGAGGAGAAATTAAATGCATAAAAAACCCACAGAGTTTTCCTGAGGGAAAAAGGCAGAAAAATCCACAAGTAATTATGCAAGTCACATTGCTTAATAAACTTGTGGAAGTCATTTGGGTACTATGGAGACAAAGACTGTAGAAAAACCTGATTAGAATAAAATAATATTAATTAAGCCTCATAAAACCCTGAAAATGGATAAGTGATATGCTTTTACAGGGATGGCACAAGTTGCTTTGCTCAATGTCAGACCACCTCCGGGGAATGAAAATTTCCAGTGAATCAGCCTACTGCTTTCAGGTGGGTGTCACTTGGGGGATACACACAAGATCAATCTTCTGAAGAAGAAAAGAAAATATCTTTTGTTTCTTCTTCTTCAGATTCCTGAAGTATCTTGGCTGCCCTCTGGTGTGCATTTCAACAGTAAACATATGCGTAAAATGAAAGATTATTGGAATTGATCTGAATGAAACTGTTTCAGTTCTATGACTTCTAAACAAGCAAGCCCTCAACTTCCCAGGATAAGCAAGAGATATAATTTGCATCTCCATGGTACTTATTGATCCAAGCTGTTCAAAAAGTCTTAGCAACTCCCCTAAATATAAATGTTAATAGAAAACACAGAATTTTGCTCTCTGTTGCTTCAATTGACGCTGTGAACTCAGTTCTCCTCACCTCTAGGAGTCTTTCCTGTTTGACTCCAATAGTGCTAGCGCATTCTTATCTCGAGGAGAAAAAAAATAAAGAGAAAAGGGAAAAAAAACACTTTCTGAATTGTTTTTATCATCCATTTTGTCTCTTTATCTTTTGATACAAAGGCCTTTTACAGGAATGGGCAGCAGGATTGGTGTAAACTCCACTGTGCTCACAACCTAAGGCATCCTTTCCTCGCCTTCTCACGGTTTCCATCGTGAATTTTGGGGATACAGTTTCGTGTTACCTCCGATCCGAGAGGAAACAGCAGCGTGGGGCGCAGTGACAGGAAAGGAGGAGGCTGCGTGGGGCCAGGGTTACCTCAGGGTTACCTCAGAGGGCCCCACACCACACCGGCCGCCTCCCCGCCGGGCCCACCCGCTACTTACGGCCCTGGTCTCGTACAGCACCAGCTTCTGCACGCAGCTGATCAGCGGCGCGGCGGCGGCCGGCATGGCTCACGCGTGGGGCGACAGGCGACAGGGGCCCGCCTGTCGCGACACGGCCCCACAGGCCGCACTGGGCGCTCCCCGGCGGCGGGACGCACTGCGCATGCGCGCGGCGGCGTGAGGCGGGGGGGCGGCGTGGGGCGGTGCCGCGCGTGGGCTCCCCCGCGGGGGGTTGGAGGGGGCGTGGCCACGCGCAGGGGGCGTGGTCAGATGGGGAATGGGGCGGGGCTTTGGAGTTGCCATGGTGACGGGGTACACAGGGCGGCGGCGCGCGCGGCGGCCGTTGCCGCCTGTAACGGCCCGGGGGCGAGCTGAGGTGCGGGGCCGGGCGCTGAGGGGGCAGGGGTGGGTGGGTGGGTGGGGGGGCTGTGTTTTGTTTTTTAACCTTAAAATGTCGACCCTAACGATCTTTCTCTCTTTCTCTCAACGTGTCTCAGCTGATAACCTTTCCTGGCCTTTCGTTCTGAAGGAGGTTTTTTTGGTTTTTAACTCAAAAGTGAATTTTCTGGGGGAGGTTGAGACTTAAGAAGCCCTCTTAAAAAAAAAAAAAGCGAGTTCTCGCTTTGCCTTCTTCAAATCACTTTTCGTCGCGCTCCTCACGTTTTTGGACTCAATTTGTTTGAAAGGTGCACCCAATTTCTGCTCTAGTTTACTTTACTTAGAAATTTCTGTTTCCCGTTGTGGCATAGCGCTGGATGTCCCAGGATTTACCAGAGGATTGCGGGACAGATCATGAGCCGTGATTTAATTCTGCAAAGCTTTATGCCTCTACCTGGCTGTGGACACAGTGAGTAGTTCGCTGGCAGTGGTGGGGCTCCTCTCTGCCTGAAGCTCACAAGAGGTCCTGGCAAGGCCCATTTCAGGGACCAGAGAGAAGTTCCAGCCATGTGGTAATTGGGTAAGGAAGGAAAAGGCAACAAAACAAATAAAGGCTGTTTTAAGAAATACTACGAACAATTGGAGAGTCAGAAAGAAGAGGATAAGTTGTTATCAACATCAGCATAATTACATCAGGGGTGGCTCCAATAATCCCTTATTTTTCCGAAGCACATCCTCTCTTAAGGCTGGATGCATTGTGTATGTTCACTAAATTATTTTCCTTCTTACTACATCTGCTGTTACAAAGCAGTTTGCCTTGTATCATGTTATTATTCTGTTCCCTCAAGAATGTGTCATTTTTTACATATGTAAAATATATTTTATAACAAGCTGTCTTTTCTTTCAATCTTAGATACATTATGGCTTCACAAGGAGAAAAACAAGCTCTGCCCTTTACAGACATCTTCGATGAAGATGAAGCTGAAAAATCCTTTCTGTTGTCCAAGCCCACTTGCTTAATTGTCCTGGGAAAGCCCGTAAGATGTCTGATAGAAGTTAATTCTTTTCCTTCAAATACACTGCTAGTAATGTTATTTTTCCTTTCAAAAGCATTGGTTTAGTAACACTGAAGAAAAGCAGGCATTTACTTTATATTTTATCTTTTCCACTTTGCAAATCCTGTAGAGTGAGGTAAATATATTGATCATATTGACCGAGGCCACTTTGGGTTCTGAATGACAGGTTAAATGCACTTGAAAGCATTATTAGTATAAATAAAGTCACATATTGGCAAATATGCAAAATACTAAAAGTTTTCGTATTGGCAACCAGATTGTTTATATGTTATTTTAATATTCTAATTTTTAGTAAACTTGACAAAGACATAAATAGGCATAAAAGAACTTTCAGGTTAATGTACTGACTTAGAGGCATGCAATGAGATATTAAATATTTAAATGACTTTGACATAATTAGATGTTATATGATTGGGAATAATTGAAATCCTTCTAGGTATCCTGATAAGAAGAATTGCGCTATATTAGAATTATAGTTGAAGCTTTCCCTTTTTCTCAAATAATTTGTGGCCTCCTTGACTTAGGAAAGACTTATACTTTGTAATTATAGACTTCTCAGATTTCTTCTTCCCAAGTATGGGAGATGCTTACATTAGCCCCTTAGTGTGCTGAAGGGGGTTCTTTTTACATGCCTTAAGTCTGAACTAAACCTGGTATGCACCAAAACATACAACTGATACACTGGAAGCTGCTTTCCTCTTAAGCACTGCAGTTGTCCATGACAGTGCCTTCAGAGCATGGGAAGCCGTCTGAACACAAGGTCTTCTAGCAGCTTGCCCTCTGCATGTATGTGTAATTTCAGTAGGTACCACAACACAGTCTGAAATGACCGTACATAAATCTGCTTTGTGCTATCCAGGCAGAGTTAAGTGATGTGCACCTAGAGCTGGCAACCAACCCGAACTTCAGTGCTTATTGACCCACCAAATCACACTCCACATCCCCCTGTCTGGGCCACACCACATACTAATGCACACCTATCCTGTGTGGTGCGGTATGCCAGGATGTATCGTTACATGACAGTGACAGATTATGTCATGGGGAATGTCCATACAGCCAAGATGCAGCTACAACATTTGGTTTCTTCAAAAACTTATTTCAGCAAGCCTGAGGCTCTAGTGTTTGCTCTGCGTCCTTTCTTACTTCCTGGCACCAGTTGCTGGGTAAAGGTTAACTGCAAATCTTTACACCTGACTAAAATGGGAAAGAACCCAGGGTATTGTTCTGCAAGTGGCTGAGATACAAGCTTCACAGAGACAGAACATAAGCTGATAGCTGACAAGTGAGCCTTTGGTCAGCGTGAGACATGAAAGCATGCAGTCAGCTCAGTAGACAGCTACAGTGGTCTGGCTTCTCAAGTTTTAAACAAAGCTCAAACTTCTAACTTTATATGGAAAAAGTAACTTTGCATTTTTATAAACAAAAACAGCATGAAGTGCCCAGTGAAAGGCAATGCAAAAAACATTTAGATATTATCTTCTGAAATCATTACATTCAGTAAATGATTGATATTAATGCTTGACAGGTTTACGAATTTTAACAAAGGATTGAAAATGAACTGTCCTGGCCAAGAGGACAGTATTAAATATTCAATTTTTATGATAATACCTTGTATTTATACAGCTAATGCATCAATCTGTCTTTTTTAAGATATTTCTTTTCAGCTAAAAAAATAGTGCCATTAAAGCAAAAACAAATGCGTATATTCTTGTCACATCTATAAGATGCAAGCTATGACTAGGCTGGAGTGTTTGATACAGAGTTAACTGGGAGTGCGATTTATTTGTGTCTGTTTTTTGTTTGTTTGTTTTGTTCTTACTATTTTCAATAACAAAATTTATCTAGGGCAAACAGACAAACAGACTGGCAAAAAAAAAAAAAAAAAAAAAAAGGTCTTTTTGAATACCCTCGTCAAAAGGGCCTAATCCTAAGGGTGGAAGATGGTGAATTTGCAATATCCCATTCAGGTAGCCATACTCTTAGAGGACTCATTATTCTTGGTGATGTTGGTTCCTTGGGATTAATTTAAGTGATAAGATTAACATTTTGTCAGTATCTAAAACAGGTCTATGGAGTAACAAGGGCAATAGTTATGTTTTCATTGTTTAGCCAAAAAGCACTATCCCTATGTATCTTATTCAGAAATATGACCATACAGGTTTTAATCATAATTTTCTCTGAGACTGAAGATAATTTTAATCCTGGAGAGTTTCTCAAAGGAATTTATGGACAAATCATACCTGAGTTTTAAAAAGAATTTCTCAGAAACAAAGCCAATACCATTGCTTTGGAGATAGTCAACTGCAAAGGACAGTGACACTATATTA
The DNA here is from genome assembly GCF_964035555.1 of Netta rufina. Lineage (NCBI taxonomy): Eukaryota > Metazoa > Chordata > Aves > Anseriformes > Anatidae > Netta > Netta rufina. The sequence continues at coordinate 73,301,958 of NC_140125.1, read as the reverse complement.
GCAATGCTGGGAAGTGTAAAATAAGGGGTGGTATTAAAATAAATGTTTGTGTTTGTCCAGTGCAGAGTTCACAATGGCTGCTTTTAACTGTTTTTATCATGTAAAATATATATGATTTATTGTGTAATATGAATTTTTTTCATTCTGACTATTTTTCTTTTAAATGTGTATTTTTCATTTTAAGGGTTCTGGAAAGAAAACATTAGCTAGAAAACTAGCACAAATATGGAAATGTATTTATATAGAAGGTAAACATACACTATATTTGGAACATTGCATTGGCTTCATAATACCTTTTGTTTTAGAATATCCTTTTTTCCTGGTAATTCAAAATGATATGTTGCTGATTGCGTCAAAGACTACTGATGAAGACCAAGTAATCATTTTGCCAGATACACAATTGCTCAAAAATAGACTTTTAGGTATAAAGAGGTTTAAAAACTGCCCTCCCGCCCCTTTTTTTTTTTTTTTTTCTCGAAAGCCTATATATAATCAAATTACATTCTCAGTCATGTGAGGTACTTCATGTGACCCTTCTTGTTTATGTGGAGGCAACTGATTGAAATCCAGGGATCACAGACATTTTCTGATACAGACCATGAGAAAATAGGAGAATTTTTCCTCTCTGTATTTATGCAGTGTCTAATACAAGGGGGGATGTACTCCAGGAAACAGAAGCACAGCTTTTGAATTAGTGTAAGAAATCAGTGAAAGAATGGCAGCTGGCACTTTCAAGTTTCTAAAACCAATACGTCCAATGTCTTATTTCACAAAGTTTAGCTAAGTTTACCATAGTAGATGCTTTGTAGTAAGCATCATACACCAGACTAGAAGATACTATTTCATCTTCTAAGCCATTCAGCTCCATTTCCTACAGTCCGTCTCATCAAAGATTTTTAAGTCTGTAGAGTGAAATCCGATGTTTACATTATATTCCCCCTAAATATATTGCTAGAGGGCTTTATTCATTTTGAGGTACCTCAGCAAGAAAGTGGGTTTCCATAAAAAATAATTATCTGGCAGTTTTCTTTTATACCAATCTTGTCAGTCGTAACTAATACATATACATATAACTAATATATATATATATATATATATATATTCAGCTCTTTTAATGTTTTTTGTATGTGTGATATTGTAAGTCACAAATTGTAATTCATTTATTACAATTAAACCTTATAAAAAAAAAAAAAAGATATTTTTTTCCACCAGATTTGTCCTACCTGTTTGAAGGATAATACCTTACTTTAAGTAGAAGAAAAAGAAGGCATATAGTAACCTGAATTATGTAGAAATTTCTTGAATGACTCTTTGAGGATACCAAATTATAAATCTAATTTTATGGTATATATTTGTACAGGCATTGTGAATTAACTCTTTATCTATCAATTTTCATTACATTTTTTCTTTTAAATGTGCCCCAGTATTTTTTATTGTTCTAATAAAAGCCCTCTGGTGGACAGTGTAGCACTTCATATTCCTGTGAATATATAGGTTTACTTATCAAATGAAGTATCTTTATTTTATTTTAAAGGCTTGGAATTATAATATTATAAAAGTCAGTTTTATCAAGTACCTTTTTTTTAACTTAAATAATTATAGTATTTTTAAATAATGGGATTGTCTAACAAAAAAATTAATACCTGGTCCAAAACATAGGTCAGACCAAAATCAGAATTACCTAATTGGAATTTCACATTGTCCTGCTTGCATCTGTTGCATCTTGTCCTCTCAGCACTTCTGTGAAGAGAGTGCTTTTGATTTTGTGCCTTCTCATTAAGTAGTCTTAGACAGCAATAAGAGCTGCCCTCAGCCTGTCTTCTCCAGGCTGAATAAGACCAGTTCTTCTGGCCTCTCCTTCTAATCATCTTGATGCCTGCCACTGGCCTTGTTCCAGTGTGTCAGTATCTGGCCTGCACTGTGTTATTTATCTAGAAAACAATCCAAGTTTAAGAATTATTAAATATGAAAAGTGTTCACAGTCTTTTAATGTGACAAAATACTGTCTATTCGTTTATTCAGTGGATAGGTCATAAATAAACCAGGCAGGGGTACATGTACAATACCATTTTTCAGTGGTCTGTGTTGTTTGTCAGTGCATTCCCTGGGCCAGTTTTGACTCCCTGCCAAGTAGTAGTCTCCCAAGCAGCCATTCACTGTGTGGGGAATATTTGTGACAGTCATCATCACTACTAATAGTAGTTTGGACACAGCCACTGTGTTTTGGGGAGAAAGATTTTAGCTGTATAGGCATGAGCCACTAGCTTCAGGAACATTCCCTGGCCTGGTTTATTCGGTAATATATATGTAACCTTAACGGTCATTCTTGAAAATTTTTGTGAGCATCTGCTAATTTCAATAAGTGTGAAAGACTTCCAGGATCATTCTGCCATGATGTCACTGTCCAGAGAGACAGCAGGAAGGAAGACCTTTGAATTTGAGGGGTGTCAAACTGGGTAATTAATTAAATGATTTATTTAGACCATATAAGGAGTAGGCTTTTAAGGGCATTATTAAAACAGATGATTTTCTCTGTTTGAACAGTTCTTTTTCTAATACTTGCTTTTAAAATTTGGAAGTGTTTGAGTTCAAATATTCTTCTCTGGATTACATAACAGTAATATTAATATGATATAAATCATTAGTTAAACTTGCAAGGCTGCTATCTTTACTACATAGACCTGAATTGTAGGGAAGTTAATTTACCCATCCATTGCTAGAAAGCACCAAGTTCTGGATGGACAAAATATTATAAAGGCCCTAAATATAATGGCTGTCATTCAAAAAATAGTCTGGCTTGCTGCTATGCAGTGTTTCATCACAGAATTATCTTGGAGCACACATACCTACCTTTGTGTATTTGTCTATGTATGTTTGTCTGCATGTACATGCATGTATATGTTTATTTATGAATTGTTTTAATTTTATTCTGTCTGATGTGCTTCTTCAGCTTTGGAAGTAATTGAAATGAATATTCGTGAAGAAACAGAATATGGGCTTAAGGTAAAAGTATGATGTGCTAGTAAGTTTTGTCACATTCCTGACAAATATATATTAAATAAGGCTATGTTTTGCATTTTGTCTTAGTGTCAAGAATTGCTTTTCAAAGGTCAAAGTATTTCTGAAGAACTGGTTACAGAAATGATTCTGAAAAAGATTGAGTCACCAGAAGCTGCTCATTTTGGTAAGTATGTTTAAATTTCCAAGAATAAAGTAACTATAATTTTGTCACATTTTACATCCGTTACTGCTTAAATATAGTTTATTTTATATCAGACTGTAGCAACTTTTCTTGTGCTCCTAAGGTTGCAGAGCATCTCTAAACTGAGAGTGTAGGTAGGGATTAATTTACCAACGTGGGAGATAAGAAAGCATCGTGCCAATCCTATATTGTGGTAATTTTGAGAAAATTAATTTGCCCCAAATTTTAAGTGTTGCAATGACTCTCATTTAGCAGAGGATGTAAATGTTATGGGATTTAAAATACAGATTTTTTGACTTGAATACTTATGTAACAACAACAAAAAAAAAAAAACTACCAAAATATTAAAAAAAAATAAGGTATAGAAAAAGAAAATCATTATTTAAAATGTGAAGTAGTATGGGCTTGCTTGCCTTTCCATTTTGTCACAGCAAGTTAGATAGGAATAGTAATGCTAATGATAATAACGTTACTCTGTCTGGTCAGGACTTTAGTAAAGGCCTACAGAGACATCTGTGTCATCTAAGTTCCCCTCTCTGAGTCAGTCTGATGATGAATGTCATAGATGTATCACAGAGGACCACAGAGATTCTAGAGACTGTAAACAAAAAAGTTGATAAAAGTTTTGTTGTTGTAGTAAAGCCATTTTTTGTATTACAAATCCCCCAAATGCACAAGGGATAGAATAACCTATGGCCTTGCTGTTTTTTCTACTAACTAGAACTCAACTCCAAACCCAGTTTTTTGTTAAGTATTTTCTATTCATTAAATATTTTCTCTCTCTAATATTTTTTTGTTTAGCAACCGTTATTTTAATATAATCCTTGGAGATTTTAAGTAGGCTTTCAGCAGGAACTAATCTGTTAATTGGCTGTTATTTATTCATTAAACATTCATTAAAGATAAACAGTTATATGAGAGGCTGAGGTTTTACTTTTAAGTTTAGTTGTTAACATTGCAAAATTGAAGTTTCTAAACAGTACACACAGTAAGGGATTATTTCAATTATATTCTTCTGACTTAGAAAATAAACACCTTCTATGTGGGGGACTGATGCGTCAGAGGTATTTAAAAGTGCTAAAACAAAAGATGGTATTTTAAAAGTTTAAGTCACTAAGTGGAGTTTAATTCTTTGAGTTCTTAAGGAGGTCAGATATGAAGCCGCTAAGCTATTTCTCAGAATAAGCAGTCTCTCTTTTTAAATTAACATAGCCACTGAAGGACTGGAGAATAACAAGCACACTTGTATTTTAGGTAAGAATTTACAGAATAGTAACCTCCCTGTAGCTGGTGTGCTTGCTAATTTTTTTCAATAGAACAATAAAAGAATAAGAAGTTCGTACCATGTTAGCGTAAATAGTATTTGCAAAGAAAGTTCTGTGTCATTGTTACCAGAGAAAACTGCTCAATTATTATTATTTAAACCATATCAAGACCAAGGCTGTTTATTGATTTATTAATGACAAGTAATTAACTGGCAATCAGTGAACTGATGATCAGGGAATAGGTTCAGTATCAGGCACGCAATAAACCACAGCACTAGGCACTTGCCAAATCTTAATAAACACCTACAAATTTCTGAACTCCTAAAACTAATTCCAAGGAGTACACTCAAACTTGCATGGTTATGCATTAAAACCCTCTCTCAAACATGGGTGGGGGTTATAAGCACACATTCCCTCTTCTGAGAGCACACATTCACCTATTTAGACACACTTTCTGTTGGAAATGTTCATGTTGCAGCCTTGTGTGTGCTATTTCCTCCAAACTGCTGATCCATACACCAGTGAGAAAATGCCCCAGAAATTCCCATGCACACACTCAGGGTGTGGGTCACATAGCCTGCGCTGTCAGTCCAGCAGCCGAAATGCAGGTTACTCACAGCACCCAGCATGGAGGCTGCTCTGTCAGGCCTAGAAGAAGAGAATGTGGCACATCAAACCGGTTTGGCTGCTGTTACCTTATTATCACTCTAAAGAAGCATTACAATTTGTGGTAAGAGACCTTAATGTTTCTTTTCGAGATGACTCCTTTTCTCAAAAGTCTCTTGATACTACCCTGGTTAATGTTTGATCTGGTTGATGGTTGTCATATAGGTAAACTTCGTCATTGTTAGTTTCCTGACAGCGTTATCAGCCTTAGGGCAAAGACCCTCTCAGAGAGCAAACAGTTTCGAGTAATCTGTGCAGATGTTATACTCACATTCTTCTCACATCAGCTGTTGTTAACCAGCTATTTATAAGCGGAGGCTGTGCAGGCTCCCCATATCTCACTGCCTGCTAGAATCCTCTAGAGGTGTCAACTTAGATTTTCATTTCCCAGAGGAATGATTATGCTCTATATTTTCTCTTGCTAATGCTCTTCCATAAATTTTACATCTGTGGATCGAAACTCCCCAGAGAGCTCAGTTCTAGTACCCATTACAGAGGCTGCTGCTATGTTTTTGTGTTGCAGAGACTTGAATTTAAATGTTATCACATACAAGTCTAAGCATTTGGAGCATTTCATGAAGGGAATATTCTTATCATTAAGCTAAAAAAATCAGCTCAATTCTTGTTTAGTTTTTCATTCTGGCCTCATGAATATTGATTTCCTTGCTATACAGCAGTTCTTCCTTCATTGTATGTAGTTTTTGGTAGTTACAGTACTCGAAGCTATGGGTTCCAATCTCTCTGGGGATGAGCACACTAATACTAGGAAAAAGGTATTACACTACTGTCATGTATAGTTGGTGCCTTTGCTGAAAAGGACTCGTATTGCAAATCCTTAGTGAATGGATGCTTGCCAAGTCATGTGCCTTGTTATGCATACTGTGTGCATACTGCCTCCTGAGAAAATTTAACATCTAGGAGCACTGTGTATCCAGCAGAGGAGTTCAGCTTCCTTTATTGTCAATAATGGCCTTTAAAGCCTGTAGAAAAAGCTTAGACTCCTATTTAAAATGCTTTAAATACTTTGTGTCATAGAGTGGCTGTTTTGTGCAATACCTTTCACAATGACTTTTAGTGGGGAAAAAAAAGTTACTAAAAACTAATTTCCTTTTAGTCAGCTGTAATGGCTGAGTTAGGCATATGAAGCAGGTGGTCTGAGTATGATCCTTTAATGTCTACATATTTCTAACATTTCTTAAGGGAGTTAACAGACTTTAAGAGTCCTATATTAAGTCGAAAATAATACACTCTTATGTCTGTATTTCATCTAGAGAGGACATGGGTGCACGATTTTTCTAACAGTGTTATGTCATGTACATGGTTTTAAATTGTGCCACTAAATAGATGTGTTATTTAAAGGAGATCAGTATAACTGGTATATTTGTCATAATGTTCTAAAAGATATACATGTATTTAATAAAATGTGTTTGGCAGGTTACGTTCTCAGTGGATTACCTTCTCTCTCAGAGGAATATATGACTGTTTCACAGCAAATAGAGAAAATAAAAAATCTAAAATTAAAACCAGATTTCTTGATTAACATTAAGGTAATGTTTTATTCAATAACTTGTTAGTCATTTGCCTAATTATTAGTAAACTTACATACTGCATAAGTCAAAAGATAGTATTTTCTCTTATGCATTTGAGTATAGTATTTATTGAGGAGTAATATATTGTTCTCTTTTATATTGGAAATAATTACACTAACTGGTTGCACTATAAGCACTGATCATATAAAATAATGAGCATTTCCTATAACTTCAGTAAGAGCTACAGTCTTTTCACTCCTGTACAGATGACATTGGTCAGTCTTCCATTGTCAACTGATACAGTCACTCCATCATAGAAGGCCACCAGATTGATCCAGGCATTGATCTATGTGGTTTGTCAGGTGCTAAACTTTCATGCTTGGACTGAGTCTATCACTTTGACAGATTTAAGTCAATGTCTTAATGACAAGGCTCCTTACATTCCATACTTTCCAGACTTAATCTGTTTGGACATGCATTATTAAAATGCATGAATGCCTATTTCAAACATTTTTTTTCCTCATTTTTTTTCTCTTGGAAAAATCTTAAAACATTAAATAAACAAATATTTGTGCTGCTTTCTAGGCTGTTTTTATTTTTTCAGCTACAGAAAGTCAACCTTTTTTTTTTTTTTTAATATCAGGCAGTGAGAAATCCCAGCTCTTGAGAATGGATGTTGTATAGTTTCATATGGAGCAGTACATATGGAAGAGTGATATTAGCTACACTAGAAAGAAAACAGAATTCTTTACTTCATGTAATTACATCATTTTCTTGGAAAAAACTGAGACAGAATGCTCATTAAAAATCCTTGCCCCAAATTCAAATAAATAATTTTGCCTTTGATTTTGCTGGGTTTTAGCAGTTTTCATGGATATGTCAGAATTGTAACTATTTTCATTATAAAAGAAAGAAATGGGGGACATACTAGATATCTCTGGGAATAATGAAATACTGTTATTACAGATCAATTTAGAGAAATTTTGCTCTCAAAGAAAAAAGACCTTTGAAAAAAAGAGCTATATCTGACCAAATTTCTTCTTCCCTATTTCAAAATGTGCTATGTCATATAGTAGTCAATGTCAGCTGTATGACTCACTGTTACAGCAGAAATGTAGAAATATCCTGAAGTATTGTTATATTTCAAGGAATACCTTAGGTAATGAGCATAGATAGTATGCCTCTTACTAGCAATGTGATCTCAAAAGCTCTATTTTCTTCTGCAGAAATCAATCTTCCCTTTCTGGCATTCTTCGAATTTATTAACTACAATATTTTCTTGTTATTTCAGGTTTTTCATATGTATGTTTGAAAGTTTTAGCCATTCAGAAGGGAAGACTATTTCTTCTTTGCTGCACACGATTCCCAATTCTATAGTAGAATTTTAAGACATCCATGTTAAGACCACATCCAGATTTACCTGTGTTTATTGTTAAACTAACGTTGTCTGCAGGTGGTTTTATAGAAAGACCTGTACTTGTTCTCTCAGAGCTCTAAACTGCTGAAAACCTTTAACCTCTGGACAATAGCACTATGCTTTTGGGTACTAGTGAAGATCTGGGAGGTCAGAGGCACCTATTAATATTGTTTTATCTTGCTCAAGTCCAAACCCCTTCAGCATTAATTGCAAGAGCAATCACAAGCCTCTTTGTAAAAGACTTTTATCCATAAATTACACATGAAAAAAAAACGGATATGGCAAAATGTGCTCAAGCTGTGGCTGCACTCCTGATATGAAATGTAAAATACTAAAGGGGAGTAACTATGCAAGTGATTAAGTCTTTTTAATAACTTATTTTTGCACCAAGTAACTTTGCTGCTTTTTTTTTTTTAAAAAATATATTTACTTAGAAAGTTATGGGGGAAGAAGTTTATGAATCCAAATATTTGCCAAACAGTCCCGTCCCATCGCCCGCCCTCCCACTCCCCAGTATTCTGCAGTTTAAGGAAAAATAATATTGTTATAGCAGTCCACTAAACACATTTCTTTTAATTATTCCTTGCTAGTGTTCAGACTATGACTTATGCCAGAGAATATCGGGACAAAGGCAACACCCTGATTCGGGGCAGGTATATCAGAGGAACCAATGGGATCCTAAAGTTATTGAAAAGCAAAAGAAAAATAGTGAACAGCATGGAGAGGAGGATGAAGAAGAAACTGAAGAGCAGGAAGAAGAAGAGGTAAATACTGCTAATTCCTAAACAGTACAAAGTATTAGAATGTACTCTAGACAAAGCAGAACAAGTTCTAAAATATCCCATACTACATTATGAATTAATTTTTCTGAGCTGTAATCTTAATTCCATTTCTGTTCTGCTTTAAGAGATGTGGGAAAATATTTAAATGGTAGATTGAAATTACAGTAAATGGTGATTATTGTATAGCTCTGCATTAATCCTCTAACTTGGAAGTCACTGAAATCTTTTTTGCTGTAAGTTAAAAGGGTGTACCAGAAGAATGGTGACTTTATATTTCCTTGAATCTTGGTTTGAGCGAATACAAGTTCTTAATTTTTGTTTATTGTAACATGTTTTACATGTTGGATATATGCAAGATAGAGTCCAACACGATATTTGGTGTTAGACTACTACAAATAGATTTTGTGTTATTTCATGAAGTTACTAGTTTTGACTTCCAGTTGGGTTGCTCTGGTTTATAATTCTGGCCAGACACAGTGCAAGTTCCAGTCACATTACTCTCAATTTCCAGGAACTGCATTTCATCAGAAGTAGGATCTTTGTCAACAATCACTGGGCACTCATTGCAATATTTCTGAAAACTACTTTATTTACTTCTGAGTGTAGACAAAATTTAGTTTAGTACATTATTTTATTTCTGTATCCTGAAATATTTAACTTTTTATTCCTCAGATTGCAGAAGATTCACTTAAAACGTCAGAAATTTTGCATCAATTAGTGCAAAGGCCTGAAGATTTTCTTGAAAATGCAGAAGAAAGAGTTGGCATGTATAAGGATATAATGCTTCGTTCTTTAGAAGTAAGAAAAAGCAAAAAAATGTGATAATGCTTAAAAAAAAAAAGTTGTTTAAAATATCTTACACTATTTTCAGGGTGTCGTGGCTCTGGCTGAGATAGTTATTTTTCTTTATATTGGCTGGTATGTTCCTGTGTTTTTGTATTTAGGAGAAGAAATAATGTGCTTAGCTGCCTGCTGGGTTAAACCACAACAGAGGGGTTTTTCTTGAGTTTGAGGCCTATTTCATGGAGGTGGGCACAAGGCATGCTAAAACATATCTCCAAGTTCTGTAATTAATACTGAAATCAATAATACAAAATTGTCATCTGTGTGTGTTGTTTCTATTCTAGAATGTAGAGGGTTTTTAAGTCATCAGCATAATGAATTTTGTTTTTTCTGAAGTCCACAATAGTCCAACCTTTAATATTTACAGGAACAGAATGAGCTTCAATGTCATTACATGGTTAGGTACATTCAGTTGATGAGCATGTCTTTGTTCTTAAACAGGACTTGATGGCTGAACAGGATTCTCAATATCTCATTGAACTGGATGGAAATCAGCAGCCAGACGAACTCTTTGCAGTAAGTAAGCTATACACCAACTTAATTAACTTCCACAACAATGGAATTTATCAGTTCTTTGGATTGCTTTCTTTCTTAAGGTGTTAACAAAATTTTAAGTTCCGTATAAAGCTCACTTAATTATTAATGAAAACATCACCTTTGAAATGCTTGCTTTTGTTGTTCTGAAACTACTATATAATTCACTGCACCCAGGCTTACATGTGTGGTACAGGAAAACGTTTCCAGGTAGGTTACAAACTCATTTGCATTGGATCCATGCAGTTTTACTGCTTTATATCTTGTATTAGTGTCAAGTATAATTATTATCATATGAAAATAAAACATTTTTGAAATGATATATTTACAGAATTGGGTTAATGTGCTTGTGTCTAAAATGACAGAATTCTTATTATCTTTGTTACTGTTTTACAGTGTAATAGAAGACACTTAATTTTTTTTCCATTTGACAGATCTTCTGAGTCTTTGTATCTAGATTTCTGGCTTATAACACAGCAACTCATTCTCTCTATTAAAATTTAAAATGATAAATTTTGAAGATAAATAATCTTATCCAATGCCTCAACAATAAGAGTTACTTCCAATCAGAACCTAAAGTATGGGGTTGAAAATGAAATGAGAGATTGTCTTTGAGAATGCAGGATGTGAGCTGTTCCTGCACTTTCCCTTCTGTTGTTTGAAACAAATTAAATTGAGTATAATTCTGTAAGTGTTTAAATTTAAGCTTGACTTTACTATCAATTGTAGTTCTATGGGTCGTAAATAATAGATAAATAAATAAATAAATAAATTTTGAGAAGTGGGAATATAAAATTTCATCATCTATGATCTCTTTGTGAACATCACAACAAGAAATTTATACTAAATGCAATAAAGTTGTATAGTGATTTCCAACTATTTAACCTATGAATAAGGCAAAGAGAATTATGGAACTAGTCCAAGCATGACAAAATTAGCTTATTCATTTCAAGAACTCTTGCATTCAAGCAAGATCACATTCAGGAAATACTTAATTAAATTCATTATCATCTGATTCTCATTGGCAGGCAATAATAAGTATCTTTTAAAATAAATTACCCAAAGTTGTATTGCTTTCAAGTGTGCATAATATTCTGATCTCCTGAAGAGATTTTCCTCCTATTCCAGTCTTCTTGGCACAGAATGGAGGTCGTCTGAATACTTGTACTGCTTTGTAGGAAATAGTCCTTCCAGTGTATTCCTTTAGAAGGCCTTGGATTCACAGCATACTGAGGAGATACAAAGGCTGTGATTCAGCATTTTACATTGCCTGTATATACCAAATTGGTTGTTAGAGCTCCACTGAATAACTAGCATGGCTTCAAGTTAGAAATTGGACCTCGTTTTATATACATTTGTATTATTTATATAATGTGGCCATTATATAGACCATAAGTTACAATTTAAGTACTACTTTGGGTGTCCTTTCAGATCACAAAAGCAATTTTGATTGGTATTAAGATGTTTTCTTTTCAGTCAGTTGTAGTTCGACTTCAATCTATGGGTGTTCTAAATGGAGCTCCTATAACAAGACTTCAAAGTCAGCAAGAAGAAGTGCTGGAAGGACTGGAAAATGTAAGTGTGTTCTAAAATGTTATTGACTGTAATAATTATACAAATATTTATTTTCTACTATGAGCTTATACTATAACATCTTTGGATGGGGTTTTGAGCAACCTCATCTAGTGAGTGGTGTCCGTGTCCATAGCAGCAGGGTTGGAATTAGGTGGTCTGTAAGGTCCCTTCTAACACAAACCATTCTATGATTCTGTGATTCTACAATCTTTGTTTCACTGCAACCAGTTTCTTCTATGACACAATGAAGGCATTTTTTGAACCTCAACTTTCAAAAACTGTGAATTCAAGATAACTCTGGGACTGAAATCCACCTAAAATTGTATGAAAAAAAAAAAAGAAATCTGTGATTGAAAAAAAGTTAGGTGATTTTGAACAAAATATTTGTTTCAGCAATGGATGAAGAATGAATTCCTTTGAAGAAATTTTAGCCAAAGGATTTAACCAAAGAATTTTTAGCCAAATTTTAGCCTCAGCAGCTGATTCTTAGTTCAATCTTTGCTTTTTTCCTGAAAGAAAAGCATAGCATGCTGATACAAATTTAGCAACATAGCTGAATTTAGCAATATTGCTGAATTCACATACATTGTGTTTCCTTTAGTTATTTAGAAACATGACAAGTTACTGTTGAATTTTGCTGAATCATGACAATTAAAATTTGTGGCCATTCCAAATGAAACTGAAAACCAAAAATCTTTGCATTCACTTGGCAGTGTCATCTTTCACCAAAAAAGATCTGTCATCTTTCACCATTTTTCAACAAAACTTTGAATACATGAATACTGTGAATATATGTGTACTGTAACTGGGGAAACCCATCTATACAATTTCAGAGCAAAAAAAAATCCATTTGTTTGTTTTCTCAGTCCCTGACAAAATTCACAAGTGAAGGACTTTCTGCGTCAGAGGAGGTCTATACCTATTATTTATTTAGTCTATATGTTTGTGTTATTCTGTGTGTAAGCTTTTAGCATGTGCAGTGTTTGGATCAAGGAATTCTGCAGCTTAACTGGACGTTATATACAGAATTTCTTCCCTTTGTGTTATACCTGCCACCTTTTAGTCCTCTAGCTGCTAACATGGAAAAGTCAGTGAATAGTTTTGTGTTTTTTACATGCCTCCTAATAACTCATGATTTCAGACTTCCATAGAGTTTTTATGTAGCTGTCTCTTTCCTGAACTGAAGAGTTTCTATCTACTTAATCTCATTTCTTGTTGCATGGAAACCATTTTGTGTCATTGATCCATCACATCACATTTTTCTGAAACTTATTCTACAGCATACTTTCTGAGATTAGTGTAGCAGAATGCACACAGCAGTAAAAAAAGAGGGCAGTATTTATACAATTTAAAAACTTATCTAAACGTTTTACTCTCTCTTTGCTAACTATTTCTGATATTCAGTTCATTTTTATGACTGCTGTTGGACATTGCCCAAATATTTTAAACTCCAAGATCTGCTCCAGAGTAGTAAGAGTCAATGACATTTCATCATTTTATATGTAAAATTGCTATTTTAATGCCCAGCTTTCTAGATCCTGAAGCTTGTTCTGCAGTTCTTCATAGTTAGCACTTGTCTGTACTATTTTGGGTAATTTAGAGTCACCTTAAACCTTAGAATTCATCCAGTATTCATGTTCTGTAAAGGTCTATTAAACTTATTCCTGTCATATGACATTTCTGCATGCCTGAAAGAAATATTTTGGCCTTGCTATTCCCCCTCCCAGATCTTGGTCCTTTCTTCATCCCTTTTAGAAGAAATCTCGTTCACTTTCAGTCTTCTTCATTAACTGGATAACTTGTACCTATTTATTTTACATATTTTAACTTCTGAAAATAATTAGTGAAGCCTACAGGAACTATTTCAAGTGCTCTTTTTATTAAATAAAATTGAAAACCTAAATAGTTTCTCCTTAAATTGTACTACAATACTGAAATATATATGTATTTTTAAATATTTTCAAATTCATGATTTGATTTTCTTTTTAGGTTTGCTTGTTTTCCAACAAAATATTTCAGAAGGCTAATTTATATAGAACAAGGTATATGTAGCTTCAGACAAGAATTACGTGTGCCATTATTGTTGTTTTAATAAACAGGATGAACTTTTCCGTGCTCTGTCATCATTCAAACAAATAGCACCCAGATACCGATGGCGTAGAAGCAGATGGGGACAAGCATGTCCTGTGGCTTTAAAGGAGGGTGATATTGTAATGGGAGACCCAGAACTGGCTGTCAGGTTAGTGGATTTTGGCACTTCTTATTTGTATTTCTGTTTTATAAGACAACTGTCTAAATTGTTAGCTTATCTTCTGTTTTAAGTTTTCTAGGTAAAATGTATATACTGTCATCCCCAGAGGCACTGAAAAAATTCATGTTGAATCCACGGCCTTACCTGTTACCACCAATGCCAATTCCTCCTTGTAAAGTACTAGTATTTGGCCCTCCGTTTTCTGGAAGAACAACTATTTGTAAGCTAATTGCAAACAAATATAAAGGAAAGGTAGGTTAATAAATACCTTATATAATACGAGTGTTAGCTGAGGCTTGGAAGTCAGTTAAAAACATTCTTATTTCTGTTGTATCATTAACATATATATTGCAAATATTAACAAACATACTGCAAGCATACATACTATGCAAAAATAGTAGTTAAGTGAAATTCATTTACAAAAGTAGCTAACTTCCAAAAACCGCTCTTTTACTTCTCCTCTATGTGAGACAAATATTTGCGTCAGTTATTTGTCTTAGCATAAAAATATTTTGACTATCTGTTGCACCTAAGCTAATTAGATGTAATCACAAATTAGAAAGTATTTTAGACACACACACAAAGAACTCACTGAATTATATGTATTTTTTTCTGAAATTTGCAGAACTTTTCCAAATTTATTTCACTGTGTAGCTGTTAGATCTGGTGCTATATGTCTATTCTTCATTAATTATGATTTTTTCATGTACTTTCATTAGGTTCTTGATATGACGGAACTCATTCAGCTCCACATAGAAGAATCAAGAGAACAAAACATTGAGCAAGTGCGAAGGGATACAGTAGAAAAGGCTATAAAAGCAGTGAAAGATAGGTTGGAATCAGAAAAACAGTTGAAAGAGCCAGGTGATTAAGATGTTCTGTGGTCTTTGAAGTTATCGTTGCTTTAGGTTATCTAAAGGAAACAATTGTTGTCACTGAGAAATGCTCTAAGTTACTCACAAAATATTACAGAAGTTGTTGTGTCTACTGTGTATGTTATATAAATCAAAAGAACATTAAGTGAATGGAATCTAAGTAGAGCTCAATATTTTGGTATTATATATAAATATTCAGAAGTTGAGAATCATATTACAAGAAAGTTTTCTGAACTCCTTTTGAAAGAAGAAGTTGATTCCAATTCATACTGGTTAGAATCTTTCCCTTTGAGTTTCTTTCTGAAAAGTTAAATCTTTTCAAAACTGATTTTTTTTTTTCAAGAAAGCAGCTAGTCTGCTACACTTGTGTAAATTCACGAACTACAGATGCTCCACCTTAGGGCAGCCTTCCAAATATGCTGTCTCAGATTGCACATTCACAAGATTCTGCATATCTGGCCATATCTAGACTTCTTCAGCTGCCTAAGTTTCTGCAGCTTGATGAAGTCTGGAAATATTTTGAATTAAAATAACATGTTCTTTTAACATCTTTAAACAAAAAGTGCTAGTCTTTTAATGCACTCGGATGACATCTAGCTCAAACAGAACCACACTGTTCTGTTTTGGGGATCAGGTGTGGGGGTAAGAAACCTGTTGAAATGAAGAAGTGTTCAGAATGTATGTATTTTTTACTCTTTTCTGTGTTTTGTCATAATTATGATCTTTCTCTTAAAGAGAAAAACAAGCATATAGACAAATGATACTACTAGAGAGCTGTTTGTGTCTCTGACGGGTACAAGTCTTGTCCATTGCCAGGGCTTGAAAAGTGCTTACAGTTCCTAGAAGGTTGTTTGGGGGCTTTCACAGACTGGGAGGCTGGAGTTCATGAAGGGAAAGCTGGCATGTTTTAGTCAAATGGATTTAGTGGTGAAGTATTTGTATAAAATGATTTTCTACTTATCTGTTTTTTCATGACTTTATTATGATTTCATAACTATAGGAGACTTGAAGGAACTTAGTAGTATCGAGGAAGTAGATGATTCTGAAGAAACCACTGAAATGGGAGAAGAAATAAACTTGGAAGAAGAGGGTAGTGAGGTAAAATCTGACATCATCCAAGAAGGTAAAAAGCAAATCTTAGCTACTCTAAGCATGGTACTCCATGCCTTCACTGTGTCTTGGACATTAAAAAGTGAAAGATAATCTTTTTTTCTTATTTACACTTGTAGGACTATCTTAATTTTTTTTCTGTTGCTGATACTATGATTTTAAGAAACAAAATGAAATGGTTAATTTTGTAATTGAAAATATATCTAGGTTAGTTAACTCATTAATACCATTTTACGATACAGGGAAAAAAATCCCACTGATTTTTGTAGGAGCTAAATTTGGTGTTTCAATTACACTTTGTGTTTTTATAGCATAAGCTCATTTCAGAAAATTTTCATAGATAAGGGAACAAGTGTACATTCACACACACACACACAAAAATAACTGAAGAAAGAAAGGATCTAAATTCAATAATGAGATTTTTTTGCCACTTGAATATGAGAAACTTAAAAGCATGCTGTGTTTTAATTAGTTGAAATAAACAAATAAGCAAAATGAAAATAGTTTCATGATTTTTTTCATTTTTCATGATAATTAAAATAAACAAATGAAAACAGTTTGTAAGCCTGACGTGGTTTACAAATACTAGGATTTATTCTCATACAGAACAGACTGACATTTTGTCGTAAGTGATGAAAATGGATTATTAGGTGTATACAGTTAATAATGGACATTATTAAATATATTTATAAGGATCTAAAATGGAAATGAAATAAACATGGAAAGTGAAGTAGTTTTTACAAGTTCCTTTGCCTTTTTGAAAGGAAAACAATTGTTCCTTCAGTCATGATCTTCCTTTCAAGGTGTTCTTTAATAGCAAAAGGTATTAAAGAGATCGCTGAAGAAATAGCATTTTCTGAATGTGGGGAAATAGAATATAGTGTCTGTAGCTACAATAAGTGTAAAGTCTATTTATAGTTTTTTCCGTTTGGTTGTGGGTTTTGTTTGCTTTTTTGTTTTCAGAATAGAAACACTTAGAAAGCTATTATCTCTTTCCCATGGAGCTTGTAATTTGTGGGGAAAAAAAAAAAAAGAAGAAAAAAAACACAGCAACTAGTAATGTGTATATTTGTGCATGTAAAAATATCAATACAATCACTGAAAAATATTGGCATAATTAAAGAAAGCAAATACGACATTTTTGCTGATTATACTCCTCACATAATAGTACTGCAGTTACTAAGAACAGTTCTTTACCAAACTATGCTATAATTTAATCAAATTAGTATGTAAATTGTGAAGTAACTCTGAATGTTTTCTTAAAAAATTCGTAAGTAATTACAGTTCATTGTATCAGTAATTATTAACATAATATGAATCTAATGTGAGTATTTTGTATATATTAGGGAATGCAGGCTTCTTGATTATTGATGATACACTGTCTTGAATTACACATTGTATTAATTTTTAAATTAATCTGATCAACCTTTGGATTTAAGAATCAAAGAGAAATCGAATCAAAGAGAAATCAATCAAAGGAAATTCTCAGATGCCGCAGCTGCCTGATATTTCTAGTATACTAAATGTTGTTCCATTCATATTGAAAGAATACTTCATTTAGCAGTAGAATACACTGTAGAGTTAAAAGTTTTTGGATTTCTTTTTTGAATAAGAGAACAGCAAATCAAGATCCTAAAACTTAAATTTTAAGATATTCCTCGGAAATGCATTCAGAGGGAGTGCTATTTGATTCTTTTTCAATATCATTGTGTAATATTGTTTAAAATGACTGCTACACTGTACTTATACAGTGGCTTAATTTAGTTGGCAAGCAGTTGCTCCTGATTAGAGGAAACACGTATTTTAGGAATTTGTGATGTCCTTAAAATAAAATCTATATTGTTAGAAATGTCAGAGATAACTGCTGACCACCCAGAAGTTCAAGCGATGGTAGAAGAAGCTGTAAAAAGTGCATCAGAATCTGAAGTTATATTGTCACCTGAAATATATGCTGAAACACTGGAGAGAGCTATTGCAGAGGTAAACCTACAAGTATTGCATAGCAAAGCGCTTTCTTTCTAAGAGCAGCCTCTAACAGTTCATACATTATTGATACGTATATTCTTAATTTTACAATTTGAAAGATCAGTCTAGTTCATATCACACAGCCTGAAAGTTTACATATGATTGATGATAGACTGAGCAAGATCATGAAAGACAAATCTATTGAAGGTTGATACGAACTGTTACAGACAAGGAGAAATATCTTGAAGAAGTACATTGTTACACTCTTAGTCACTGTTAAAGAATTGTATTTGGAAGTTTATCCAAGAATCATGAACTGCTTTAAATTTATGCACTGTTTTGTAAATCTTGAACCTGGAATATAAATTGTTTATAGGCAGCCCTAAAAATTACTGACATATTCATCTCTCTTTGTTCAAAATGTTTTTATTGCATTCAGATATGTAAAGTTATAAATGTCTTAATTTTTATTAACATGAAATGATATTAGGGAAAGAGTGATAACATTTAGAAAATCATTTTGTATCGTACAGTCTTTTTAAACATATCACAAGCTGTGTTAGTCTTATTATGTTAATGAACATAAATGTTAATGTTAATTAACCTTACGTTAATGAACATTTCATAACAGCTCACGAAGCAGAACAAAGACAGGTATCCTGGTGCTGCAGAAAAAGGAGGATGGGTAGTGGATAATTACCCTTTGTCAGAAGATCACTGGTCAGCTTTATCAGAAAAAGGACTTTTACCTGACACTGTTGTCTGTCTGCAGGATACAGAAAAAGATGGTTAGTAAATACACACTAGTGGAACTTAAACTTTTCTATTTTCTGTGTTGAAAATAGATATCTGTAGATAAAGCACACCTGCAAGAAAACCCAGCAGTTATGTTCTATTTACAAATTTTGGGAGTCTGTAGAAAGTGAACAGAGAAGGAAGTATTTAGTGGATCAACAAGGGTACTCTAAATTTCTTATAGTTTAGATTAAGGGAATTAAGAAAACTGAAAAGAGGAATGCTTTACAAAGCAGTAAATGCCTTCTATTTACAAACCTATTTACATTCTCCTCCTACTTACAATCAGTAATACTAGTAAATAACACTGGACTCCTGCAGACTTTGTCTTGCAGACTCTGTATTCCATGTCTGGCTGACCACTAGCTTCTAATGTGGCTCTTAGTCAAATTTCCCTGCCTGTGCATTGGTTTCCCTGCTTGCAAAATCAGATTATAACTTATGAACTTTCTCTGCTTAAGAGAAAAGTGGGGAGTACCTATATGCAGATGTACCTTGTTCCCCATCCTGAGGACAAAGAAATTTAAGGAACTATTTGGCTAGGTTGATACAATAGCTTAATATCAGTGAATGCAGAGGGAAGGGATTTTTACTTCAGGCTTTCAAACAAGAAGGAAGGTTGGTACCAGGTATGGAAAAATGAAACAGATTCATACATTGTTAACAGTTTTGCTTGCCAAATCATGTCTTAATCGATTGATTGATTCATACCACACAGCAGGTTTCATTGTCCTGTGACAATCATATATAATCATTATTTGCTCAACCCAGTTTCTTATCAAAATGTTTTTCAGTAGTAGAAACTGCCCCTCAATAAAGGAACGTCTATTAACACTTAGTTCAAAAAAACCTCAGTAACTGATATTAAAATCAGTCAAAATCCCTCGTCCTTGAATATAAAAACAAACATTGCTTACATAGTTTATGTAGAGCAGCTTTCCTATTTAAAAAAAAAGGCTTTTCAGAAGCATGTCATCTTGATCAGATCATCCTTACAGCTCAGCTAAGTACCCAAACTACTTGGTTATATGACTTTGTGAAATTTTTTAACTTTTAAACATCTTAACAAAAAGTAAAATGTGGCTGGAGCTTGTATACATACTTAAAGCGGGATGAAGATTTCTATGAGAAATTTCTAGATCCACTGCTTGTCAAAAAATCATATTTGTTGTTCCTGTCACTTAAGAAGAGCTCATCTTGGGTAGTCCCAGAAAGAACTTAAGGATACATTGCATTTCCATGCCTGATCTTTGCCTCCCAGAAATTTCAAGAATATTAAAATGGTCACGAACCTAGTTTCTGGAATGCTGTGCATTGTCATTTCTTCCCACCACAAAAAACACCTTAATGCATGTAGTTGGTATGTAGCAATGTGATGTTAATATGGTGTCTTGTTTACAATAATAAACACAACAATACTGTGATATATTAACATAGTGTACATTAGTTAATACTAAATAATAGACAGCAGGAGTCAAGTTCTAGCCTTTTCTGCAGGGAAAGGACTGAGGTAGGGGTAGATGCTTTCAGAACTATGCTAAATTCTGACAAGTGAAGAACAAGTTAAGAAATTAGTGAATTAACTGAATAAAGAAAAGGTTGTCTAGTCTATAATCTTTATTATAGATCAGCCACTTTAGGAATAGATAATTCTTCATGGGAACCATGTTGAAACTCACCAATAATAATTTCCCCCTTTTTTTCGTTGTGGAAGGGAAGAACTTGAAGTCCATAACAGAGGTTTTCAAATGAAGACCGCTCTAGGGTCTGCAATGCACACCTTTCTGCCACTACCACTAGTTTTCAAAACTTATCTCTGGATCGCTTGTTCTGATCTGGACAATCTGTTTTATCCTCTTGGTAGCCATCTCTTCCATGCAATTACCTTCTGTTTTTATAGTCCGATAGTTGGAAGATTCTTTAAAGCCTAAACCTAAGTCTTCCCACCTAGAAGTGAGACAGATCTTCATGAAATTTAGATTTTATGCTCACAACACCAGTGTAACCTCTATTTGAACTAACGCTGTCATAATCTTTATATTACATAGGAATAAAGACTTCTTTTTTAATTGCACTCCATTTGGTCCTAAGTTTAAGTAGAGTTCAAGCTTAGAAGGAAATCACCATTCCCATTTTTAATGTTTTTGAGATGATAATAAGACTGTACACTAATTTTATCCCTGCTACTGTATCAGATTTTCATATGAATGAATGTCTATATTTTTTTTTTTCCCTGAGTTTCACTCAGGTGGGAGAAAATGAACTAGCTTACTTTAAATGATAAAATATATATTTTTACTGTCTCAGCTTGAAACCAGTCCTGTGCAAATTGAATGCAAGACATAGTATTTGTACTGCAAGGGAAATATAATGCTGGCATTGAGATTTTCATAACAGACTTTAAATTGCAGTTAAACAGGACACTTCAAGAACATTGTTCTTTTAACCAGAATCAGATCAGCTACCTACAAACCTGCTCCGTTAGCAAATTCATTTCTGGTTAATACTAGTGGTTGATATTCTCAGGTCAGCCACTTGGAAATCAGCTAATTTATTATCTGTTATTATAAATGCTTATAAGTCATTTGCTCAATTTGATCAAGTGATACTGAAATCGTTTATGAAATGTAATAATATTGATCCTTTAAGTGAGAAACAACACGTGATGGTATATAAGGAAGAAAGAATGGTTGAAATTGTAGTATCATAGATAGTATACTAATTGTGTTTCCTCTAGATGTTCTCCATAGGTTGATTCAGTAATTAAAGCTGCTTCACTATTGTTCAATGTAATTTGGATTCTGAATAATTAATTAAATTAATGCTGTTTGGCATTGCTGTTTTTCATAACACTGTGAGAAGACACAAAGTCGGGGAAGTACATATCTGGGCCACCAGACAAAGCCACTGAAAACTCACAACCTTTTTGCAAAAGAATATCCAGACAGAATTATCTAAATATCAGTTCACAAACCACATAAAAAAAAATCCCGTTACTCACCCTCCATTTTTCAGAATTATATATATTAATTAAGAGAATCTATTTCAAATATGTACCATTCACACAAAATTATCATCTATTTCAAATTGACACAGGCTCGATGTTCTTAAAAGTTAAATAACGTGTGCTTGAGTTTACTTAAAAATAAATTTTATGTGAGTTGACAATAGTGACCACATGAGATTTGGGAGGAATAAGTATCGATAAGGTGAGGTGAAGGAGGCAAGTCCATAATGTCTGCTAGAAGGCTTGTTTGCAAGTGTAACTTTTTGTTTATGGCTGTTTCCTTGAACTTAGCAATTTTATTTTTTTTTTATGTTATTCCTTTTTTTCCCCCTTTGGACAATTTATTTATTACTGAACTCTTTATTTGATTCCCATATTTCTGTCTCTAAATAATAACGTGGTACTAGAGTTTACATAGCATTTTGAGTCACTACTTTGTAAGCTATTCCTTGAAGTAGCCTGAACTAGCATGGTTCAACTGTTGGAAATAGATTTCAGCCACACGGCCATGTATCATAAATCTATTTGCCAAAGTAAATAAATCAGTTGAAATTCCTAGTAGGAACAGTGTATTTCTTCCTTTCTGTCAACCAGCTGTAGCAGTACAGATATGCACAGGCTTTAAATTTTTATTTGAATGTTTTTCATTTGTTCTTTCATAGTTTTCTTTGTGCGCATCCAAACAAAATAAATGCCAGAGAAATGCATGATACATAGAAATATAAGATAAATCATTTCAGTGTTCTCTCTCCTTATAGCCTTCATCATAGCCTTCCAATATCCCAGTGTCAGTTTATTAGGTACTTGAAGTTGAAAACAAAGCTCTAAAACATTATAATAACATTTCAGTGGTATATATGCCTTTTCTGGGCTTTAAAAAGAAATAGGAAAATTGTTTATTATTTGTTAAATAATTTTCCTAACTCAGCTTTAGTTTTATACAGCTGCACAAAACTAATTACTGTTGTATAATTGTACTGCAGGCAGCTGTATACTACGCAGAACATACTTAGCAAATAAAGATGAAATTAATTCAAAGATATTGAGAAGACTAGAAGATGAAGCATTAGAAAAGAAAGAAGCAGCAGAAGCAGCAAGGTAAATTATACTAAATATTTAAACATATAAAGTGCTCACAAGAAAATTCTATCCTTACTTTGAGTTAAACGTTATCAGTGCATTTATCAATCAACAGAAATTTAATAAAAAAGCACATTAAGCTTTGACCTGATGGATATAAAATAACCCAGTATGTGTTAACTTCAAGGGTTATCTTATTTAGATTGATACGTGTGGTGGCAGAAGATTATCTTGCTAAACGCATTTTCATTAGCCTTCTACCAGCCCAGCATTTTGAGACAATGATACAAGTATGATACAATGATACATGTATGAACCAAATTATATTTCAATTCTGAACAGTATTTTTCCACATATTTACTTCCATTTAATAATTTGCAATTTGCTATGTTCATATTTATATAAGTCTTTAAGATGAATTATCTTTTACTCACAGAAGAGAAATGCAAGAGACACTAGAAGAAGAACAGCAGTCTCAGGAAGCTGCTGAGGAGAAAGGTGAAAGTATGTATCATTCAACCTTTATTTTATCCATGTATGTGTTTCAAATGATTTAGGAATTTGGTGTTTATGCAGATTTTACAGTTTTGAATTTCTTTTTACATTCGACATTTAGAAAAATGACTTCAAATTACTGTATTTGCTTCCTTCACTGATTCAGGCCTGTATTTCTATGTGGCATTCTTAATGGATGTTGCAGAATAAAGATGTTTATTAAATCAGCCAGCACAGTTATGGTTTTCAATAAATCTGAAGGGCAGAACTCTTTATTTCCTCTCTAGTAACTTTTCTAAGTGGGTTGGTAACTGTATTGAAACTTCATACTCATGAAAAAATCTGTATCCCCCTCATAAATTAGAAATTTTTGTTAGAATTTAGCCAATGGCTAATCAGAAAATTGCAAGACTGTCTGAAGATGTGTTTTCCTCCAAGAAGCTCAGCCTGAAACAATTAAAGGGGAATGGAAATCACTTCAGGAGTGGCACTGTTAACATGTGTTAAGGATTGCTGAATACAGTAGCAACGTATATGACAAATTGATGAATCCTATATGCCATTAGAGGCAAGGCTGCTGCAGCTCTGTGTCCCCAGGTCCAGCCAGTAACAAGTCTGAGCATTTATTCCCAATTTTCCTTTCATCCTCTTCTCCCTCTATTATCTACACTTGTTCCTCTACAGTCCACTTTGATCCCTTCTTCTCCTTGCCTTTGGTCCTTTTCTGAAATGCCTCCCATAATATTGAGTCTCTCGCAGTCCCAAACTGCTTTTCCTGGCATCTCTTAATGAGTCTCATGCCCTCATAGGCAGGGAGAGCCACCCTGGTTGACTCCTCTTCCAATGGCCCCAAGAGGAACCAAGTCAGGGTTATCTTTGTTCTGATTAAATAATCGGGATTCAAAAAAAAAAAAAAAAAAAGAAATGAGAATATAATTGTCCTGGTTTTGAGGGCAGGCTAACTGTCACAAACCAGTTGGAATTTTGCACCTCAGACAATTCTATCAGTTGGGTCAAGATTTAAAATTAATTCTGGTTAGTTTCAACATTTTTGAATCTCAGTGGTCAAAAAAATTGTAAGGTTGAACCTTCCTTTTTACCTTCTTCAATCACTGCCTACTTTCTTAGAAGACTGTTGCTGTCTGATTTAAATCTTCTGTCAGGATGAAGTACCATGCACAAGTATCTCTTTCTACATTAAGAACCAGGTTGGGGACTTCAGGGGATTTGCTTCTGCTACAGGGTATGTAGGTAGCTCAATGGCAGCCTAAATTATACCCTACAGCTTGGATCAGAAATTAAAAATTGACATACATGCTGATATTCTTTTTTTTTTTTTTTTTTTTTTTTCTTTTTTTCCCTCACAGCTATAGGGGTTAGACTTCCATTTCTATCTTACTTTCAGGTATAATATACTAGTTTCTGTCAAAAGATATTGTGGCCAAGCTTATGTTCTTTTTTGTCAATATGCCTTATACACTCTTTCATTATCCAGTGTGGTATTTATTTTATCTATCTATAAAAAGGAGTAAGACATAAAGGTAGTATAGGATACACTGAATTTGGTAACTTGTTTTTAATTTTTTATTAGGTAACGTTTTACCTTTCCTTGACAAATATTCTAGCTTTGTTCTTTCAATTAAATTTTCAATTTTCAAATAAAACAGATAGCTCTTCTCCAAAGTGAGTGGGTTCTAAAATATTAAATATAAAGTGTTCTACAGACATACTATATTCTTTCTCTCAAACTACAAAGTTCATCTTAATTTTGAATATATAATTCATTTTTATCTGAGTACATCAAAACAACGATTATTAATGACAGAAGAAATAATGTCACACACACACTTGTGCTATTAACACGTGATAAGTCCTTGTTCAGGGAAATCGTGTTTTCCTACGCCTACATTTGGTTTCAATAATCAAACACTGACTCACCAAAAACACTTCAGTCATGCTGCTCTTAGCTTGACATCTGTTTTATTTCACATGTAGTGCCATCAGCACACTGACTGCAGCTTTTTTGCCATGTGACGTCTTTACAAAAATATAAATTGATTATATGTTCACAGTGCTTTTTTTATAGCAGTTATGATAGTAAAATGGGAACTCAAAAACCAAAACAAACAAACAAAAAAAAACACAGAAAAACACTGCAGAGCCCCAGTCATGCTCTTTTGATGTGTCATATAAATAAGTTGCATTTCAGTAACTGCAATCTTTGTTACCTCAGTGTTGAATTAAATGGGAATTGCTTCAGGACTGAACATATTCAAATTTATAATATTATCTGTGTTTAAAAGGAAAAAAATATTCTAGTAATGAGCAATGTACTTTCATGTCTCCTAATGAAATTTAAAGTACATAGGGAAATTTTTTGGCTGAATTTATCAAAAATATTTAATTAGGTTAGGAAGCTAAGTCCAATGCTGAAAATGTCTGGTGAAGGTATGCCAAAAAAATTTACATAGGACCTCTTGTAGTGTCTAGCTGCAAATTATAGCCCCATATCTTTTTCAGGTTTCTTATTCCAGCTTAAATTATTTTTAAGAGTTTTTTTTTTTAATTGTCTTTAAGTATTTTTTAGCAGTTTTGCATGAGTATGGATTTATTTATACCATATGACAGCTATATAACTTCATGAGAATATAGAAGAGTTATACAGCTTCAGGTAGATCTGGGTGATCATTCCAATACTCTTGAGATAAAATCTGGCATTGTCTTGGATGGAATTGATCTTGTCCACTGGAGCAAGCAGCTGTCATGGTTTAAGACTATCTTCTGTCCTTTATTTGTCAGCCCTGCTTTTCTGCCAGAGATTATCCCTTCCTTAGAGCAAATTGGACAGGAACAAATGCATGTGTATGCCTCAGTTGCTGTATCTCAGTGGGGTGTGTAACTACAATCCCATCTTCTTGTTTGTTTGTTTTTTCTACCTCTACGTGGAAGCTTTTCAGTGAAAACAGAAATTGAAGAAAGAAAGTTTATTAATCTGCAGACAGGGGAATAGCAAATTACTCGTACCACAACCTTCAAAGCAAGCTGTAGTGATATTATCTTCTCAGGAATGGTTTGTTCAGTCTTTGAGCATTATTGCATGGTCTTCAAAGCCACTTTCTGGTCTCCTTCATAAGCCAGACACAATAATTACTTTCTAATGCCCATAATCACAGCTTTTTAGGCAGAAGAATTCCAGACTTTCAAACAGAAAGGTTTTGAACAGCTTATCAGTTAAATAACAAATATCTTCAATTTTGAAAGTTTTTGGCCTTTTATTCAAAGAAGAAAAAAAGGCTAAGGGATATTGGTTTAGTACAACTATGCATCTCTTCTCAGCAAAAAGAATGAAAGCCTACGATTTGAGAAAAGCTCGTCAGCTTCTGCACATCTATAAGAAAAATCTTCTCTGTTTGCTTTGTTTAAAGTCTGTATGTCTTTCTTGTTCCCATACAGCACCAATCTTGTAAATGAAATCTCTGAAGTACTCAGGCACACTGTGAAAATCAGGCATGCTCAGCTTCTCTGCCACAGCTATTTCCAATACCTTAAGGACTGTCTGTGATTTTGTTATGTATGCATGTGAGGGTTTGCACAATGGCAGCCTTCACAAATTATATTCCATTTTGCACATATTTTTCTGCATGTCATTCTCCTCTTTGTGCATATTACGAACTCTTGATTTCTTTAATACAGAGCATCAAAACTCATTTTGTTGGACTGCATTCCTGTGAATATCAAAAGGAAATAAAGAATTAGACTAAGTGAAGAATTTTCTTGCTTTGACACATGCTAAAGGCTGTGGGGTTTTGTCTGTTAACTATATAAGAAGATGCTTGTTTATGAGAAATTTAAATCTTCCTGATACTGCATAAATCAGAAATTCAATTTGCCAAAAAAGAGATATATGTAAAAATAAATGCCATAACTTCAGATTTTAAAATACATCCTTGTATAATATGATTTCAGTTTTGGGTAGTCATAATATGTTTAGATATGTTAATGGTGTTTTACTACTAAGGGCATAAGCAGAACAAGGCTTGTAGAAAAATGTGACCAACTCATTATTGACCAACTCATACAGTCAGAAAAATTATACCAGCCTTCAGGTACATAAGCACTTCTTCAAGTCAGAAGCATTGCCATCCAACAGGAGCTGATCTGTAGAACACTGAGTGTGTTCTTTTGCAAGGTCATGTTTTTGAGCATAGTTTGAGCACAGATCACGTAGCTTATAATGAATTTAAAATATTCTTACGTGAAACCACTGAACTAAGTACTATTCTTCTCCACTTCACAGTATTGTAGCATCTGATAGATAGTCTGCCTTTCTGCACAGATCAAATAGCTGATTGTAGGCTGTTTTGTTCAGTATGCAATACCTAAGCATCAAAGGAACAAACACCTTTTTTGCTGGTGATTAAATGTAAGTTTTGCAGCGTGATCCAAAAATATCTTTATTTCTCTAGTGCCTCAATCAACCATCAATGGGTATGCTAAAGTCACTAACGAACATAAATTAATAAAGTTACTTCTGTGCCTACAGAATTTGAGGACAATGATGAGCAGCTTCCACCTGAAACTGAACAAGTGTCTCAGGAACAGTCCGGTGATTCTGCTGGTCATAATGAAGAATCTAATCATACAGGTTGGCCTTGTAGCATATATAATCTCTCTTTCTTACTTGTTTGTATCCTTTTCTGCAAGTTTTTACTAAATGAGCTGTAAATAAGAAAATTTACAATAAGAAAAAAGAAATTTATAATGGAATAGTCAAGTTCAAGTTATTTTAACATTTATAAATGCAATTAAAGGCATGTAGTGAATTCCTGTTAAAAATAATTCCAGTCAGCATGGGTTTATGAAAGGCAGGTCCTGCTTGACGAACCTGATCTCCTTCTATGACAAAGTGACGCGCTGGGTGGATGAGGGAAAGGCTGTGGATGTGGTCTACCTTGACTTCAGCAAGGCTTTTGACACCGTCTCCCACAGCATTCTCCTCAAGAAACTGGCTGCTCTTGGCTTGGACTGGCGCACGCTTCGTTGGGTTAGAAACTGGCTGGATAGCCGGGCCCAAAGAGTCGTGGTGAATGGAGCCAAGTCCAGTTGGAGGCCAGTCACTAGTGGCCCCCCCCAGGGCTCGGTGCTGGGGCCGGTCCTCTTTAATATCTTCATCGATGATCTGGACGAGGGCATCGAGTGCACCCTCAGTAAGTTTGCAGATGACACCAAGTTAGGTGCATGTGTCAATCTGCTCGAGGGTAGGAAAGCTCTGCAGGAGGATCTGGATAGGCTGCACCGATGGGCTGAGGTCAACTGCATGAAGTTCAACAAGGCCAAGTGCCGGGTCCTGCACCTGGGGCGCAATAACCCCAAGCAGAGCTACAGGCTGGGAGATGAGTGGTTGTAGAGCTGCCAGGCAGAGAAGGACCTGGGAGTGATGGTGGATAGTCGGCTGAATATGAGCCAGCAGTGTGCTCAGGTGGCCAAGAAGGCCAACAGCATCCTGGCTTGTATCAGAAACAGTGTGACCAGCAGGGCTAGGGAGGTGATCGTCCCCCTGTACTCGGCTCTGGTGAGGCCACACCTCGAGTACTGTGTTCAGTTTTGGGCCCCTCGCTACAAGAAGGATATTGAGGTGCTTGAGCGGGTGCAGAGAAGGGCGACGAAGCTGGTGAGGGGTCTGGAGAACAAGTCCTACGAGGAGCGGCTGAGGGAGCTGGGCTTGTTCAGCCTGGAGAAGAGGAGGCTCAGGGGTGACCTTATTGCTCTTTATAGGTACCTCAAGGGAGGCTGTAGCGAGGTGGGGGTTGGCCTGTTCTCCCACGTGCCTGGTGACAGGATGAGGGGGAATGGGCTTAAGTTGAGCCAGGGGAGTTTTAGGTTAGATGTTAGGAAGAACTTCTTTACCGAAAGGGTTGTTGGACACTGGAACAGGCTGCCCAGGGAAGTGGTGGAGTCACCTTTAAAAGGCATTTAGATGTAGAGCTTAGGGATATGGTTTAGTGGGGATTGTTAGCGTTAGGTAGAGGTTGGACTCGATGATCTTGAGGTCTCTTCCAACCTAGAAATTCTGTGATTCTGTGATAATGTTCCAGGTACTATGCATTTTGAAAAACAACAAAACCCCACTATTTCCACTGCTGTGTCCAGTCTAAATACCAAATTAATAAATGTGTACAGGGATCTATAGAAACAACAAGTGAAGTGAGGCTTTCTGAAATTCCAGGTTAACTTGACCTGTCTTCAGAAACCAATTAGTGCTCTTTACAGGATGAAGTGGTAAGTGAGGGAAATCAGAAGGAACAAAAAAAAAAAAGTCAGAATGTCACTATCATGAATTGTGACCAAAGGAAAAAGAAAAAAAAAAAAAAAAAGGAGAGAGAGAGAGAGAAGGGAGCATGAGGGAATTTAAAATATATATATCAGGAAACAAACTCAGGTATTCACAAATAGCTGCATGTGATCTTAACAAATCCCAGTTCTACAGACCACTTTCAAATTAATATAAATATCCACATTAATCTGAAATTACTAATCCATTCTCTGCAGCAAGGAATCTTGGAAAAAAATAGAAATGGATGAATTTGAACTTTGGATGTAAATAATGGGAATATGTCCCGTATTCTTGCTAATCATCCATTGTCCTGTTTCATGTTTTCCCATGGAGTTGTATTTTCTTCTTTTTGGTAGAAGGCACAATTCTACAGTATGTGGCATGCCATAGAGCCATTACCTAATGAAAATAAATAAGAAATAATATCATAGCTTTCTCTCAAAAAAATATTTTGAAGGCAACTCGTCTTTAATGAGGATGGTCCTTTATAGTATTTAAAATTAACATTTTAGATTTTAACTATTAGAAGATTTAGAATATATTGAAGTCCAAGAGACAAATAAATCCAACATAAAACATTTAATGTTTTAGCAAGATGTTAAATATTCATTTTTCTGCTTTTTGCGCAACCTCAATTCTTATGCAGTGGAAAGAATCAACTTAATCTGTAGACTAAACAGTTTTTTTACCAAACACCATAATTCAGTACATACAATATAAGGTTGCCTACTAAGTGCATTTCACAGTAATTAGCTAAAAATTATTTGGCAGCATATATTTATAAGTCATAAAAAGTCTTTATTAAACAAACTACAGGATCTGTTTCAAAAAGACAAATGAAAACATGTTCATAATGAAATATGTATCAGTTTCAAGGAATGAAAGTGTCGCTGTTATCCCACATTTTGCCTGTCTGTTTATTTTGATGGTTAAACCCTTAACGAAGAAGCCATGTTAGCTTCTGTTCTCCCTGTCTCAGCTTTGGTAGGGTTTGAGGGGAGGGAAGGACTTTTTCATCTTTTTCGTTGTTGAATATGGACTGAGGGCAGAACAAGTCATATCTAATACCAGCAGAACACTGTAAAAATACATTAAAGCCTCTCCTTCCCCAGTAACTCACTTGGAGAATGTGGGGGCAGAAAGCCTTAGAGGATTGTTTGTCTCTATGGTAACTACGCTCAGTAAAAGCAAAAATGACGCAGAGCAAAAGAATATGAGAGACTGTGGTATAGACATGCCACGTGAAAGCTCCAGATTTAGGGGTGTGGGGGATTGTCTCCTATCACCTCAGTTATAAAGAAAAGAAACCGATTAAGAACAGCATGGTTAGATTGACTGACACCTACTCTGCAGGAAATGTGTTTGGATTTTTAGATCCAGTTATTTTTAAGTCATTACTGTCTTTTCAAGATATTTTTCTTGATTATGTTTCTTTCTTCAAAAATCTTTTCGCACAGTGAATCACCTCTGTAAGCACAATGTTGTAACTCATATATAATAGCAAAGGTGCAGTTGCCTTACTAAACTATTCTCCAGTATTCTGGGTCCCCAAGACCGAGTTTGAGAAAAGCCGAATGTCAGGGAGGCAATGTTTTTTATCATAACGATGTTGAAATACCAGAGCCAATACAAAATAATATTTGGGTTGCAAGGTTTTGGGGTTGTCCCTTTTCCCTAGGAATGTAATTTTTTTTTTTTTCTCTTTTGTTACTTCTCCCCTCTTTTAAACATTTCTTCAATTTGCCGCATAATCTATTAAAAACTCCCTAAGTATGCAACAATTGCTGTTGAATAAGATTCCTTAAGCAAGAAAACTCTCTGGTAGAGGTAATATGACTGAATTATGTATCTAGAGTAGAGAATCAGACCTGGAACATCAAAGTTGCTTATCATCATTTGATAAATGTAGCCTATCAGAAAAGGTACAGCATGAATTGTGAGTGTTCCTGAGATTAAGGTTCATGTGGGAAGACCTCTATTGAGTGGATTTGTTACCGTATTCAATATGCTGTCTCAGATGATGCCACAGATTCATTTAAATCCATTATTCTGCCTGTGTATTTTCAAAATTTCATGACCTACTCAGAATTGAGAAGTTTTTAAAGGGCAGGACTCTGAAAGATGCTCTGTCAAATGCTAGATCTAGACAATACACATTACCATCTTCCATACATTACTGCTTTGAATAGGTCTGCGGTTCACAAGGCAGCACATGTGATTTCTACAGTGTGAATGTGCCAGGGATAATGTGCAAAAAGCAGTTAGTGTAACTTAGTTATTACTGTATCCTTTGCTTATTTTCTTGATATCTGTGTTCCTAATGGAATCATCATTACATAATGCATTACTGCTGCCCAGATTTATACGGGTTTTACTTGGCTAGATGTCTGTCTCATTTGGAATACATCACTGTAGACTGAAACATAATTAACTGTGGCATTTATACAACATATTTTAATGTACATAAAAGGGAAGGTAGTTTCATGTTCCTATTTAGAATCACAGGAGACAGCAGTGCCATTGCTGAGGATAACTGATGCAATGAGATGAATGTTTAGCTTAGTAAAAATAAAATGTTTATAAACATTTTCAAGAAAATAATTAATTTCTAATTCAAGATTAAATTACGTGAATTCTGCATGCTGTTTCTGCTTAATTATATGCCCATTTCTGCTTTTGGACTAAAAATCACTCTAATGCAGGGAAGGTTAGCCACTGAGGTGTCAGTCTAACAATTATGTGCTGTTCAAAGCTGTAAAAAGAGGAGAGGAAATGCATTAATTATTCTTTGCTATAAAGGATCACAAAAATACTCGTCAAAATGCTTCTTTGTTAACCTATTGTTATTGAAAAGTGGCTCAAATAAAATAAAGTTTTGCCGTTCACCTTAGGGACAGCGTGTCAGGAGCTGAGAGCAGTGTACAAAACGGCCACCAGGGCAGAGGACCAGGGGCACCAGAGCAACCCTAGCCACAGGTCACCAGGTGCCTCCTCAGGGACAGGCTGATGCTGGGCCAGGACATGGGCCCACGAGTGGGCCTGGCTTGATAGAGGCTGGGGCCAGGCAGGGCAGAGCTGTGGGGAGCTGGAGCCTGGCTTTGCTGCAGCTTCAGTGGGGCAAGAGCTGATGGTCTCAGGGTGATGTGGGACCCTGGGCCTGGGCAGGGTTGGGGTACTCCAGGGGGTGGGGAACAGGAGATGGTCAGTGCTGGCAGGGCCCTCAGGTCCTGCATGCAAATTGCCATAGATGGCCAGATATATTTAATATCTGTTTATCATATATATAATAGAGGTATATGGGGATATTGAGTGAATAATAGCTTCAGCCCTGTAAATGAAAGAAGAAGAAAATTCTTAAAACATGGAAGTATCTAGGAATTTACTCTAATTCTAAAGGACTACACCTTAAGACCTAGACTTGTAAGGAGATGTAGGCATTGCAGTTCCCAGAACTTTAAAATGCCTGCCTTCATATATGGAATTTAGGGTTAGAGAAATAGGCACGAGTAGCAAACTAGGAAGGGGCTGACCTTACTAAGCTATGAAGGAATGTCAGAAAGAGGAACGTATCTGAAAGCTTGCATCTTTTTAAATTTGGCTGATGACAAAAGAATGAGAGTCACTACCTGTATTTCTTCAGCAATTAACTCACTGGAGGCAGAGCACAGACTTGATTACTTCTAGAAGACAGCACTGATACTTCCTTTGATACAATAGCTTCATAGGTAGCTTAGCCAGGCAAGTCAGAAAAAATTAGTTAGATATGTTCCCTGGCTGCCAGGTGTTCATAGCCCCTTATCCCAGCTGCTATTAACACGCCTGGATGTTGCTTTAGTAGGTAGCATGTTAGAGAAAAGTTAGGCAGCATCTCCACACTTGCTGTTATGTTCAGTCCTATTTCCTGCCGTATACTTCTGATATCTCATCAGCAAAATCCACCTACATCGTACTTGGTAATAAAATTTTTTGAGCAGGCTCTATTTTGGAAAATATAATGTGGCATTTGTGTATTTCTTCAGCAATTCACAATAGAAAAATAAGCATTCAGTTTGGGGAGGAAATAAATTAATTTTCTTAAAGAAGAAAACAATAACGGGGCAGTCTCACTCTTCATGAACCAGAAACACATTTTTTTGAGTTTTCAGGTTAGGGCAAACAAAAAACGTAAGTTACATTGCTGTAATTTCACATAGTGACTATTGGCCTGCTTTATGTCAGGGGGTAACTATAAAAATTCATCAACCAAGCAAAAAACAAAAACCACTTTTTCACTGTATTCCCTGCATTTTTAAGAAAATGGTCAAAGCTTTTAACATACAGAGCATTAAATAAGTCTTTCTGGTTTAGTAATACCTTTTTTTTTTTTTTTTTTTTTTGGCTAACCCTAATGTTGCTTGTGTCAAAGTCTGTTCCTGCTCTCAAAACAGGACAGAAACACAAGGAGGAGGGGAAAATTATGGCAAAGTAGAAAACCACTCTGTCCCCTGTTCAAGCTCTTCCATGCAGCTTCATTTCTGGCAAGAGACAAACACAGCATACAGCAAGGTTATAGTAATATCAGGCCATTACAGTCATTGCTCTCAACTTTTTTTCTGTCTGTGAGCTAAAGAGAGTGATGTCAGCCTTGTTAAACAGAATACAAAAGAAAAATGACAGGAGAAGGAAGAAAATCAGGGCTGAAAATGCTAGGAGGGCAAGGAAGGTGAACAGTAGCAACAACACACTACAGCTGCTGGAGGCTGAGGTATAGTACAGACAGGGAAGTGATGATGCTAGGCACCTCTGTACCTTCTAGCTGAGACAGAATTTCATACCAGGACTTGCAGGACCTAACAAGGTCTACATGGATATGAAATGCAGCCCTACAAACTGACGAGTTTCTCCTTCTCTGTCGCTGTGTTCTCCTACTGTCAATAAGTTTTTAATTACTTCTGGCTTTTTCGGCAAATGGATGGTGTTGGAAGCAGCTCTCTCTTTATTATTTTGCTCGCTGTGACAGATTTGGTATAGCACCATACATGAAGTTTTTGTCATGTTTGTCATGCATAGTACCTTGAATTTCTTATTTAAATCAATGCATTTTTTTCAATTTCTAACTTTTGTTTACTTTCCATGAGAAAGCGTTACGAGACAGGCTTGGACAATCTTAAAACAATTGCAATTCTGGACAACTTATTTAAGAGATTGTCTTTCCTTTCCTTTACTCATTAAACTGTGTTATTGTATGTAGACATGGCTTCATTAAAATTATTTTTTTTTTTAGTTCCTCAGTTTAAGTTTCCACAGAGGGAAGCCTTGATATATACTTTTTGTTTAATTCTATTTATTTATTCGTTTTGTATTATTATTATTATAGTACTCCTTGTCCCAGAGTATATTGTCTGGTCACATGGTATCTACATTCACCGTCTTTTTCCTTGTATACCTATGGATAACTTCTGGCCTCCAGAGAAAGGGGTTACACTTTTGCATCTCATTATTGGCAGTTCTTAAAATTACTCTATGTACATACATCTGTAATGTTTCATAGCACCAGTATT
The DNA here is from genome assembly GCF_964035555.1 of Netta rufina. Lineage (NCBI taxonomy): Eukaryota > Metazoa > Chordata > Aves > Anseriformes > Anatidae > Netta > Netta rufina. Next base: position 73,266,693 of record NC_140125.1, on the reverse strand, counting down.
TGGGTTCAGTAGGTCATTGGTTTAAGTATAAGTCATTTCTTAAAATGCTTCTGTCTGCAGAATTAAGAGTATTCTTAAGATCCTTATAAGTGCTGAGCTGAGAAGGTGCAGAGGGAACAACAGCACACTAAGTCATACTCCAAGAACACAGTAAAACTAGGCTGCTGCTACTTGCGGGGTTTTGACAGTAGCGTAAGAGAAGCTGTTTCTGAGAATCCTGTAAATAGCACAATGACTTTCAAATATGATGCAACTACTTTATTTGTGTGGGAACCTTCAGCCCTCAATACATGCATATTCTCCCCATATTCAGTAGCATAAATGGGGGAGTTAACTGTTTCTTCTGGGACAGTGTGTGAGCACACTAATTTTATCACACTGATCCATTTTGTTGGGGAAAAAAAAAATAAAATTTATCAACAGATAACTAAATGAGAGTTAGTAGAATATAGAAGCAACTTATAAAATTGAAGAAGTGCAAAGAGATGTTCCAAGCATTATTTTGTTTTCTGTTTTTACAGTTATTGTCAATAATATAAAGAGGAGAAAAAGACTTTTTCTTTGAAATTGGAAGAAGTTCCATTATGATATTCATGATATTGTGTATTTTGAGTTCATATGTAGTGCATAATTTATGACATTATCTGTTAAACTTTATTTTTTCTTTACACATGCATGACCAAATTGTCTCTGAATATGTAACAGATCAACTCTGAGTTAATATCTGTACGTTAATAGCAATACACAGTTGAAAAGATGGATCCTTAACTTCTAATTCCCTCTTAATTCTGTCACAGATTTGGTTGTGACATTGAAAGTATTCCAGTTCTCTAAACAAAGAGATCTAAATATCAAGCTATTTAACACCCAGTTTCTGTTTCATGTTACGGCAAAAGGGTGTTAGGTGTATCTGCAGAGATTAAACCTTAGGTATTCAGGAAGCAAGACATTTCCAGTACAGATCATTTTTAAAAGGTGGATCATAATGTCAGTGTACCTGTCTTGCCTCGTTTTTTAGTTATGGTTAGAAAGGTCATTTGTAATTTGTTTAATAACTCTTATATTGCATATTTAGGATTGATCAATTTAGGATTTCAGTCTTTGATAGCACCCTCATATCCTTGATATTTACACTGAAGTGAACTTCTCTGTTTAGTCTCTTTTTTTTTTTTTTTTCCCTTCTCTGAATCTTCTGTTTTCTCAGCAATGTTGGCATGTTGATCTTTATATATCTATGTACCTCTGTTTAAGTAAATGAAAGTTTGATTTATTAACATGCATATATTGAGATCTTGTGCAGGAGAGGAAAAACACCTAGTAATGTGCATTATACTTATATTCACATAAACAGAACATACGCCACTTGAAGAAGAACAGATACCTAGCATGCAACCTGAGCAATCCACTACGTCTTTAGTAACTGAACCTGAACCAGGTTAGAACATTAATTTATTTGCAGTGTGTGCTAGTTTTCTTATTCTTTATTTCTTCCTATATTGACAAGTTCTATGTGAGGTATGACCATAGGGATTGTCTGTCAAAAACTGTTCATCATTAAATCGTTATTTTAAATTATTATATATACTGTATTTTGCTATGCATAAAAAGCCATTATATATATGTGTGCTAATTTAAATAACCACATGCAAATTTAATTAAGTAATCGAAACTGCATTCCTGGAGATGCATCAGTATATAGTACCTCAACATAATGAAGCTGGCATTTTCAAATTATCTTCTTTAACCAGTAATATAATCATTTATAATTAGAAGAGAAAAATTAAAGCATTAGGGAGAAATTATACCACCATATCTGAGGAAAATAAAAATTATCTTAAAACATGATGATACTTACTTAAATGCAAAATATTTTAGAGGAACATTGCCTTCTATATATGATTTGATTTTCAGAAATTGTGCTACCTGCATTTGAAGAGGATGATTTTCTAGATATACCAGAAATGGAAATAATTAAAACGAAGATTAACCTTTTCATGAATGACTGGCAAACAGTGGAGTCAGAAATTAAGCAATCATCTCAAGTTCAGGTTGTTGTTTTAGAGATTGCTGAGCAAACTCCAGAAAGTCTGCTTAATCAGATTGTTCTGGTTATGGAGGGTAAGTAATATTGTTTATGTGATTTACATTTACCTTACCAAGAGGGATTTTGGAGAGCTTGTATGATGAATGGGGGAGAAGTTAAACTCGGTTCTATCTTACGCACATGTAAGTAAGCTGAAAAGCACGCTAACAGCTTTCCAGACTTGGAAGAGTGGGGAATATATATATATTTGAAATACATATACAGGTATACAAATATATACAAAATAGTTCCCTAAACACTCTGATGTTGTATTTCCCTAGTCACTTTCTCTATGTTTTTGTGCCAGGATACCTGTATGAGAAATGAACAGATAATAAAGGTTCACTAATGTACAATATTCATTTATGTCAATGAGACTTTCAGTGTGTGAAATAATCTACACACCTGCATCAACTGTGTTTCAAGGCTGAATTTTTGCAGTGTTAATATTTTTATGGCAAATACACTTTCTTCACTTAAAAGCTAAAATCTCTAACAATTTTGAGTACTGGATAAATAATATTAGTAATACATTTTTCCTATAGTTACTCCAGTGCAAGTTAAACAAAGTATCTATTATGCTAGCTTTATAATCGAATAAAATTTGACTCATGATTTTTGCCAATAAACAATATGAAAGAAACTGTTGCACATAGTAATGTCACTATCTGCATGTGTTTGTATAATACTTTCATACTAGGAGATCCCATTGACAACACTACTTTACTTCAATTAAAAAAAAAAAAAGTAGCAATTTAATTTTTGGAAGAATCAATACCTTAATATATATTTATTTCATCTGTTTGAGAAGAACATTTTATTCTATGAGTAGGAGAAACGGAATATACACTTGGCATGATTTGCTTCCATATATGTGCTTACTTTTATGGACAAAGAGAATTTATTTTAACATAGCCAAATGAAAAATATTGAAACAGAAGTGAATTAACCTTTTCAGAACCTTTTAAATATCATGGTTGGGAGTTATCTGCTGAAGACTTAGATGAGGAAGCAGAAGATCTGGTTGCTGAAGTGGAAGCTGAAGAAGAAAATGAAGTTGCAGAAGAAGAAAATGAAGATGAAGAAGTAAGCATGCTGTTTTTGTCCATTTATCATCTGATTTTAGTTTATTTTCAGTTTGAGCAGTATCCCATAGAAATCAGTTTTTGCACCTGGTTTTGTGTGATCCAGTTTCAGCTGTCTTAAAGAATAAATGTAAGCACATGCTTCCAGAACAGTTTCATTGTATTCCCATGTTCTGGCTGATAGTAGTTTTATTCCAGCAGGAAGCATAAATACCCCATGCTAATAGAATCAGTGTAGCTAGTTGTTTTTGTTTGTTTGTTTGTTTGTTTTTAATGGTATAGAGGGGTTTTATAAAAAGAAGGAAATTAGAACTTTAATTTCTGTCAATCAGCAATGATTTTGTGATCTATCATGCAAGTATCAAAAGATGCAATTTAAAAGTCCTAATGTACAATCCTCTGTATCATCTCAGCTATTTATAATATTTCAATTAAATTAGAGGTTTGGCTTCAGCTTTCTTTAATTTTCATCCTATATTCAGATATGTCATTTCCCAAATTTAACAGTACAAAGTATCTATATACTGTACTGGAACAGTATTAAATAGATTTTTTTTGGAATGTCATTTTATTGGATAAATAGATTTCGTACTACCAGCTCTCACTGATTTTCCAAAGAGGTATACTTGCTTTTTAACATTTAGAAGCAACAGAAAGTGAGTTGCAGGAACACTGCAGGAAAAGATATTATCATAGATACTTCTTTACATATTTTCATAGACTTACACTCAGCTTATAAAGTGTTTTGAGAACACCATTCTCATTCAATGGTCAGATGACACATTTGATATAACTTGTTCTAATCTACTTGATCTGCTTAATCTGAGTGAACTACTTAAACAAATTTTGAAAAAATTTGTAATCTTTTCAGGATGAAGAAAAAGCTAAGGAAAAGAAAAGGCACATGGGAGATACAAAACACTTTTGTCCAGTCAGCCTGAAAGAGAATTATGTCCTTTATCCAGGACTCTCTGAACTTGCAGCTAAATATCAAGAAAAGATTTATTATTTTTCAAATCCTGAATACAGAGAGAAATTTTTGAAGAACCCTGAGGAGTATGTGGCTCACAACGAACCAATACAAGTAAGAATCTTTAACAATATTTGAAGCATATAATAACAAATTATAATCACTATTTTCCATTTCCATTTATAATTGTTTATCATTACTGATTTTTTTCTAATTAATTATTTGTATATCATGCAAGTCCCTAAAACAAATAAAACATGTTGCTTCCTTCGTAAGTTTATGGTGTACATTTGAATTAACACATTGTATTGATGATGCAGGTAAAGCAGAAAAGAGAAGATTTTAAGGGCATACAATAATCACCTGATGTAAATAGCAAATTACAAATATTATTTTTCTAAGTCTTCTTTTTTTTTTTTTATTGGAAGAAGGGTAAAACAAGTGCATATTTACCAGAATTATCTAATGGGTTTTCATTTTTACTTAGTGTCATTATCTGCTGTATATTTGTTTATATTTCTAGAGAGTGGGTTATCTGTTTGGAATGGTAGCAGAAGACCTGGAAAAATTAAAATGCAATATCTGTCTGTTTTTTAGGCAATTTTTATGATATTTCAGAACTGAAAAACAGTAGGAGGTGCACTGTGGAGTCCAAATTATTTTAAAAGATTCCATTTTTTTTTTTCTATAGGCTCCTCCCTTAAGGGTGTGCTTACTGGGGACTCATGGAGCAGGTAAAACCACTTGTGCACGATGGCTAGCAGACAAATTTGGTATTTTCCATATTCAGTTTGAAGAATATCTACAGGAACTGCTCTTACCCAAAATTAAAGAGAAAATTGGGCCTGATTTTGATGAAGAACCTGAAGAAGATGACGATAAAATGCTAATTCTATCACAGGGACAGGAAGATTTCTCTCAGACCATGACTGAAACTGAAAATGAAGAAAACAAACAGGTAACAATCTGAACTTTTTTGTGTCTGTACGCTACATAATCATTTTCAGACCAAACTAGCAATTACCTATAAAATTTTTGCTAGGTAAAAAGTGCTCATGTTACATTATTTACTTGATAAAATTAGGGAATAACAGTTCTTTCCAATAAAATAATACACATATTGACTGTGTTTTCTTATGAATGCCACAAAGATTTTCCCAAACATTTATAAGAATTATGTATGGTTGTTTTGTTGTTGTTGTTGTTGTTTTGGTTTGTCTTTTCTTTTTTTTTCCAAGATACTAGAGTTACTAAATGGGACAAAGGAAGACAAATAGAGAAAAAAAAAAAAAAAAAAAAAAAACACAAAGTCAGAATAATAATGGGAAAGTATGGTTTTCTTCAAGTGCTTATAATCAGTAGGTTCAGGCTGGTACACATAAACCAGTTGCAAAGAGTTTTAAAATGTTCCCCAGCAGTGCTCTGTGCACTGTCTTGGGACAAAAAGAATAGAATGCTTAACCATCCGTTCAGTCTGACCATCCCATGTTAAAAGTCAGAAATATTTCGATGTTCATACCAGAGTAAGGTACGGTTTTGGTTTTCTTTGTATGATTGTTTTTAATATGTTTTATTATCTGGATTGTAGTGTTGTCTTTTGTTCTCTTATTGTCAGAGGAGTTTCTAAACAGAAAAAAAACCTCTTAGGTAGATAAAATATGGCTTGTGGTTTAAAAAAATGTTTCACATAGCTGGATACTTATGATACTTGTAAAATAATTCATGAACAATAGTTTTTGGGAAATTAGGTGTTTTCCTTAAGTTTGAATAGTTACTGTAAATTTTTATACATACATATTCTAAAACCTCTCTCATCCCCAAGCAATAAACATTTCTGTTTAGCAATAATCATTTACATAATTATTTACCAGGAGACAACAATTTCTTTTATTAGGCAGTAATGTACTGGGGGAAAAAATGCAAGGCTTTGATGTCGATGATTTTTTCTTTAGACAGCAATGGATATGATAAAAGCCTTTATTGTGTAAAGAAATCACTACACATAGGTACTCAACATAAAGATCTTTCAAAAATGCATAGTACAAGAAACTCTACCTTCTAGACAATACAAATAAGGTTTTATCCAACTCTCAAAGCTTCAGGAAGAAATAAGTTTCTGCATCACATTCTAAGAGCCATTTTTTTGTTCTCCTGATAGCTGTCATGTTTCTTCATGTTACTAGTCATCAAAGACTTTCAAAGACATCCTAGTACTGCATCTAAGGAAACACGCAGGAGGGGAAGCAGGCTGTGGAGGAGGCATACACACCATCATCCATGCATGGGATTGGGAAGTTAAGTAATTATTGGGAGTTGAAACTAGCAAAGGGTAGAAAGAAGGATATTTACAGGAACAGCAGCAGCAAAAGGAAGACAAAGAAAATAGGAGTCTGCATCTGAATGGGGCAGGTGGCCTTTTTAAGATACTGAAAAGGCTGAGGTGCTCAATGCCTTCCTTACTTTGGTCTTTACAAGTACAGTCTAGTCTGTAGCCTTCTAGGTCTCAGTGCAAATAGGAAAGCATGCGTAGATAGTGGTACTACATACAGCAGAGTAGGACCAAATGAGTGCTTGTTTATGGAATCTGAACATACACAATTCAGTGGGACTGAATGGAATACATTCTCAGGTGCTTGAGGAAGCTGCCAAAGGTTCATTCGAGGCCACTTTCTCTTGCCTTGAAAAGTGGGGTAGGGAGGGGTCCCTGATAACTGGAAGATAGCGTTCCTGATGAAATAATACAAGAGCAGGTAATATTGGAAACAAATGCCTCAACACAGATGGAGTACTGATCAAATCATGGATGACAGAACAAAATTTCAGGTTTTCATCAGTTAAATCTAAGAGGAGGTTATTTTGGCAAGCCTGTTTACAACTTGATCATCACAGCCAAAAATAAGGCAAGTGTTCTTGGCACTGATGTTTATGGCTGGCTCTCAGTCAGCATTATTAATTTTTTTTATTATTTTTTTGGCACCGAGACAGTGTTTTACATTGATGCCCTTCTGCTAGTATTTTTTTCCTCATCAGCTTTTTATCTCCTGGTAAACAACATTCTTCTACATTAGTATTTTTTTCTTAGACTTGCTGTAAAGTGCTTTATCTGCGGGCATGACCAAAACACAGCTGATATAATTGCAGTTCACTTTAGAAACCTGTTTCTAGCTCCATTTGTAGGCCAACACTGTAGGGCATAGTTTCCAAGATTATGGACTGCTTAAGCATTTCTCTGGGTGTGATTACCACCAAATTGTATGATTATCCTGTTTTCCAAAGACCCACTACTTCTCCTAACTCAAATCCTTGAAGTATATCTCTTGAAGCTTCAGGTAAAAATCAATTATAATATTCAAAGCAAAAATACTACAAGGCAAACAAAACACAGCATTTAGTCTGGGGAATTTAGCAAGCAAATATCATGGTGGTTTTAGTGTGTCAGCCAAGCCCTTGCAGCTTTAACCAGTCTGGAGAGCCAATGACCTATTTTTCACCTGGCAACTTTCTCCTTAGAACTACCAAAACACTGGGTGCTCTTTTCTGCACCTAGAATACACATCTCAATAATTTCATCAAATACAGACGCATTTTCAACACTGCATCTACAGTGATGTCAGTGATACATTTTTACATGTGTTTTGCTGTTTCTCCCACTTCACACAGTTTTTTCAAGATATCTTTGTGGCTACCGCTCTGTCTTCTTAGGTATCTCATATGCCATATTACCATCTTTTAATATATACCCTTTGTCAGACAGTAGAGGAAATATTACTCACACACACACTTCATTAGACCTGTGGCTTCCAGCATTTTCTCAGGTTCTTTTGGCTACGTTATCAGAATCAATGTCAGACATAAGAATTCTTATTCAGACCTTGTGGCAAGTGGCTCCCTACTATCATTTTGAGGGTTCCTGAACCACCTTGGATCCTTTTGTTAGTGAGGGTTATTGCTTTATTTTCTGGCAGGTCATGCTAACAAATTCTTGAGCAATTTAGGTTGATGTGACTACCTACAATGAGGAAAGTATAGCAGAACTTTATAATGAATTCCCAAGAGAATTTCAGGGTACAACTTAAATTAATTTGCTGAAAGAGACAGAGGAATACCAGGAATACCTAGCTGCATGTTAAGTTTTATCTCTAGGTGACTTTGGATGCAAGTTAAGTGAATGTTTCATGGCCACTGGCATTAAAAGACAAACTCATTTAGCAGCATGTGTCTAGTCTTCTTAAACAAACATAGATGACTTTTTAGAAGTGAGATTTTTATAGAAGTATGGCGGAAAAGGTATTGCATCCGTTAAAGGATACCAGATAGATTTCTCAGTTATGAACTTGGCCATTCTGTTCTCAGGTGAAAAAAAATCTCAACTAACTAGAAAATAATATTTTCTTCTGTGAAATATTTCCATGAAAAGTTAATACTGCAGCTGAGTAACAAAGATATCTTTCTGACTTCTAACGTCTATACTTCCAGTATATCTTTAAAAGTATATATTTTGACACTGTGACTGATATAAACTAATCCAGGATCATCAACTTATATCCTCTTGTCATTCCTTTTTAGTGCAGTGTGTCAGGAAGCCATTCTATGAGAAATGCATCCTCAACCATATCAATCTCATATGCTGAAAAAATATTTTTGCACAAAATCTTAAAAGCTAGATTTGGTATTTGAATGCTCAGCACGTGACTAGTCATTAATAACCCTACTGCTTTATAGAACAATGTTATCTTTGTGATATATGGTCACACTCAGTAATCCTACGTACATTTCTTTGACATCTTTGTTTTGATTACATCAAAAGTTAAAAATTGCTCTTAAAAAGTAAATAAATAAATAAATTTGATGTAAAGCAGTGTAGTCTTCCAGCATGAGAACATGTAAAACTAAGTGGAAAGCTTCCTGTAGGCAATTAGAAAGAAAGAAAAAAAATTAAAAAATAATAAAAAAATCAGTTTCTATTCCTCTGAGTTGAGCCTATGTATAATTAAATATTTAACAATTGTGCTTGGTTTAGGTTTCATACAGCAGTAATTTTGAGCTTGTCATGCACTAGTTTAAAATACTTCCACTTTTGCCTGTTGAATAATGTATATGTTTCTGAGAGGTTTATCTAAGATATTTCTATAAGTGAAGAACTTAATTCTATCAGGACACTTGGATTTCTAACAGAACCTCCATCTGTTCTCGTCATCTTGCTGATTTTACCACTTTTCAATGAAAACTGTATGTTTTTACCACCCCCAAAGTATATTTTATCAGTAAGATGATTTCATTAATTTTCATGAATTCTATTTCATGTGAACAGTAACATCGTGGGTGTTCAACTCAAGTGCATGGTAATTGTGATATCCAACCTCCTTGTCAAACAATGACAACATTACATCTTAGTTAACATTTTAGTTTCTGCCCAGAGCATGCATTAGAAGCAAATCTCCCATTTGTTCCCACCTTTTCAGTTCATATAGAACAGTTTCAGAGTACATGAACTGAATTCATCTTGAAGCTAAACACAACAATACACTTCAGAAACATGCCTAATGCATTTCATCTGCTTCTGCTAATGGATGTTCAATCCACAAGGCCAGATCAGAGCTAGGCTTAGGTACTACACGTAACAGCTGCACTTTGGGACTAGCTTTTAGAGCAAGCACCTCTCTGCATTATCTGCAGGCAGCCTTCAGGCTGTTTATGAGGCAGCCATTTGGACAATAATGGAAATTAAAGGTGAGAAGACATCAAAATGTATTGTATTCATGGCCACCTTAGGCACTGCCCTTGGAGAGTCATGTAAATGTAGCCCATGGGACCTGTGCTTTGTAAAGCTGAATTATTATGCAATGTTGCGCTACAATTTTTGTTGTCTTTGTTGTTATTTTAATAGTTACCACATACAATTAATGAAACTATGATGTATTTTCTAAGTTTCTGAGGCCCACTTTTACATCTAGTGCTTCTAAATGATGAACTGATTAATGCCAGTTAGGGGCAGATGCCAAACTCAGTTATGGGAAAGCTAACCCCTAGTATAGCCAGCACCAAGCTTGTGCCCTTCAGGTTGATAGGAAATTGCCCAAACTCTAGGGAAATATCCAACCTCAAGCATGTAGAAAATAACCCACAAGTATTCCAGGCATTAATTTTATGTATAATGTAGTACAATGAAATGTAGCAAAGGAGTTTACTTTGTTTCTGTTGGATTAAGTCAAAAGAAGACTGTAACCAGTGCCTTATTTAGACAAAAAGAACAGCAACTGTCTCAGATCTTTTCTCTTTCTGTTTCGTTTGTTTTCATTTGTTGTGGATTTTCTTTATATAAAGGAAGTGGAGTTAACTGATGAGGAAGAAGCAATCAAAGCAAATCTAATGGATTCAGAGGCATTGCCTCCAGAAGTACTTGATAACATTGTCCCTGACTGGTGGAAGAAAGAGCCATTCCGGTAACTGTAATTAGATTCTCTGTTTCTTTAATTAATCTTAGGAAGTATATCATCCACCGTGTCCACAAACACAAAAGTGCTGTGACAGATGTTACCAAAATAATGCTTGGGGCATGTTCTCTTTGAGAGCAGTGGCTAAGAATTACAGTTTTAGGGTCACACAAATAATACTGAGGACACCATTTATTTATTTATTTATTTTAAAGTTATTTTAAAGTAACTTTTTATCTCTGTACTTTAAAACCCCATGAGAAATAAATGCAATAGTACAACAATTAAAATATGTAGTGATTTATCACTTTTACATTGTGAAGTTAATACATGAAAGTAATTTTTAAATTTTATCATTATAAGAGAGTTTTTGTTTGTTTGTTTTTTAAATTCACTGCAGTTTCTCTGTGATGCACTTCAAACTACATTATGTAACGATAAATATCTATTTTTTCAATTAGGTCCACAGGCTTTATACTAGATGGTTTCCCTCGTACTTTAGATGAAGCCCAGTATTTGTCAGAACGAGGACTCTGTCCTGATGTTGCAGTTTATATTAATGTAGAAGAAAATGACATTATCGACCGTCTTTTTCCTCCACGTCTGGAAAAATGGAAAGAAAGACATAACAAAAAAATGGAAAATAAAAAGAAACTGAAAGAACTGAAAGCAAAAATAAGGGTAGGTTTTTAGTTCTGTCAACCTTTTTGCAATTTCAGGGGCACAGGTCTGAAGACAGATTCTAAAACTCCCAAAATAGTGAAGAGCACACAGAACAGATATAGGAGCCAGGAGACACAGCTCCCCACATTCACAGCATTCCCAGATTCATCATAGGAACCAAAAAGAATTCATTTCTCCTTTTCTCATCTGCCCCTTCCACATTAGCACAGCCTGCTGCAATTAACTCATGCAGGAGTGTAGATATCTGATAGATCAAGCAAAGTAACTGTGCTGCTGGACACCTGGCAGTGTGACAGCACTATTACTGAATAGGTTACAAGTGACTTGAAATAGAAGTTTCAACTTCTATGCAGACATGTACAATCCGTGCAAGATATTCAAGGTTCCTAACTTTCTATAAAAGGAAGTTATATTACTTCACATGTACTTTCAAAAAAGGTCCAAGTTACTACAGAGCTGCTAACACACAGTATGTTAGTACAATGGAGCTTGGGACAAGACCCATGTGGTACCAGTAAGTTACATTAGCTGCTTGTTCCAGAGGTTGGCTCTGAGAATGCATATAATCTTGCAGAACTCAAGTATTTTTTGAATTTATCTTCCCTGACACAAGCTGGAAATCTATCTGGAAAAGGTGCATTCTAGTGAACAGCCTGTATCACTGTATTAAGCTCACCTTGTAAGCACTTACTCTGAGAACTCTAGTGACAAATATGTGTGCTACTGATTTTAGGGTCCAAACTTCTACGGTGTAGGCATCAATACATCTATTAACAAAAAAAGAACAGTAACAGTCTGTTACTTAAAACACATACACAAAGCAACTATGCAAATTGATCGAGGCATAAAAGACCCCCACTTAGAAACAAAGAAAGGTGAGAATCAGGATTTCTGGAGTAACAATATTTTGATCTTTTTGCAGATGTGTATAGCATTACAGTTTTTATTTGCATGTTGACTATTTTTCCATAGCATACAGTCAGTGAGCAAGATGGACACTTGTGAGACTGGGGTATGGGTGGGCGCGCTACTCTCTCTTCTTTCATTACTAAAGTTGCATGGAGAATCAGAAAAGCTGATACACCTGTTGAATGCTGCATTAGTTTCCTTCTGCACTGAAAGAAGCTGGCAACAGGGGACTGAGGAATGAGTACATCTGCATTGCGGTGCTGCTCAGCAACACCTGAGTTTAAATAGCCATGCGAGTAAAGAAAATTAGACTGTGCAGTTTCTTGCTGCTCTGCATCCAATGCCCTGGTATCTAGACTACTTTGTTTAAAGTTAATGTGGATTTCTAACACTGCAGTATTGCCTGCAGTGGTGACGTGCTCAGTTTATCTGATCTCAGTTCAGGTGGAAGTATCAGAGTGTGCAAAAACAGCAGGTACAGGTTGAATCCCCATTAACCCCAGTGGTCTTAAGGAGAATGCTTCTGTGTATTACTTCTGAGACAGAATTTAATGACTGTGTATATGACAGGTATCTACTGAGTGTATATATAAAGGAATGTATTTTAAATGCTTATAACTTGGTCAAAAATGTGCAGTTTTAAACACACTTAGCAAATAGCACACATATAATACTCATTCACCCCTTTGCCAAATGGCAGTAACTACCTACAAATTTAGAAACTGTAGCTTTTCTGACTCTGACTCTTTTACTGACAAAAAAGATAATATTCAATATCAAATAATATTTTCAGTGTGAACAGAATCACAGTCTTTTCTTCCCCTAATCTCATTCTCAAAAGTTGCCAATTTAGTTTTACAAAAATTTAAGTACATGTTCACCTAGAAGCATATCTGGTTTTCAATAGTTGAGGCTACACAGACAGGATTTTTTAGCATTAGAAGCAACTCAAACAGAGTTTTAAGGTGGAAAGAATAACATTAATTCTAGTTCATTATACCAATTCTAAGAGGAGATTTATGAGAAAATATCATTGTCTTCTTACATCTTTTTTTCATTAACAGGATGAGAAGATTGCTAAAAGAAGGGCAGAACTTTTAGCAGAACAAAAAGAAAGGAAACAGAAGGTAAAAAAGTTACAAAAACTATTTTAAATAGAAGTGTTTGCATTCATAACTTAGAAATTTCACATTTTTCAGGGCAATATATAATAGTACAAATGTGATAGACTGTCTGAAATCTCTGCTTTCTGAAGTAATTTGGCAAGATGTTTAAATTGTTTTAGAAACTATTGATTCATCAACACTAAAAACAATTCTCAATACATGCCCCAATTCAGCAAAATACTTAAGAATATCTTTAACTTACCTACTTTGTAAGCATAAGAGTGATTGCAATTAGGTATGTGTTTTAAGTATCCTGTCAAATCCACAGTTAATGCAGAATAGGATTCTACCAGGACTTCTGCCCAAGCTCAATTACAAAGCATATTTATAAATGCATTGATGAACAGTTAGACTGCTGACAAAACTTGATCAACTACACCATCAGCTAACAAGCGGGTTCTTAACAAAGTCCTGCCAAACTACAATACCCAGGTATCTGGAACAGATACTTCTGAAAAATATTGTTCTTATCAAAACTGCAGCATAGTGATTAAGATTTTTAAGCATTCTCAAATACGATACTTCACTGTATGCACTATGCAATACCTCTGTATTTTCTTCTGAAATATGATTTTAGAATTTACTAGATTTTTCCTTGCAACAGAGGACGCCTCCAAAATGAGGTTTGGTTGAATTAATGATTTTTCTAATTCAAAAAAAAATTAAAAAAGATAGTAAATATTCGCTCAAAACATATGCATAGAAGACATGAAGACAGAATATTTTACATTTATAGGTTTTAGCAAGCAGGGAACATGACGAAACCAGTGAGGAGGAAGATGAGAGTGAAAATGAAGACATTGAAGCTATACTTGAAGAGGAGTTTTTAGAAGAAGAAGAAGAAGAAGAGGCTGAAGAAGAACAGGAGATTGATGCTGTTGAGCGCATGCAAAATGAGATTGCAGAGAGGTTTGATTCGGAAAGAGACAATTTACAGGGTGTACAGGTACCTATTCCACTGCTTATTTTATTAAATTACATGATCTATAAATTATATGATAATAAATGTACGATGCAAGAAGTCTTCAGTGTTATTTTAGTCGTCAGATTTTAAAGTTACAGTGCTTGTGCAATAGTACTGCTGATGTCATGATCTAAATATGTGAGCAAGATAAAAACTGTACAAAGACACTACATGCTTACAAAAGTATATAATTTATAAGACAAACAGAATAGTCGATTCAGGCAACCAAACTGGAGAATCATGAAGATATGAATAACGTTTCATATATACTTTTAAATGCAAAATTCTTATTAGCATTTTAATTATGTTAGCATGTGAATTATGTTAATTGGGATTGCACACTAGTTCACAGAATCACAGAATTTCTAGGTTGGAAGAGACCTCAAGGTCATCGAGTCCAACCTCCAACCTAACGCTAACAGCCCTCCACTAAACCATATCCCTAAGCTCTACATCTAAACGTCTTTTGAAGACTTCCAGGGATGGTGACTCCACCACTTCCCTGGGCAGCCTGTTCCAATGTCTAACAACCCTTTCAGTGAAGAAGTTCTTCCTAACATCTAACCTAAAACTCCCCTGGCTCAACTTAAGCCCATTCGCCCTCGTCCTGTCACCAGACAGTTAGAATCCCTTGTTACATTTTCCCCATTTTTCAAAAATTTCAAATAATTTTTATGCCTTTATTACTAATGCTATATAATTTGCTATTTCTGATACATTATTCAAGACTTTTGCTTATTGTTATCTGATTCTTTAATTGATGGTCCTCTTTGACATTGTAGAATCTTCATCTTTTATGGAAGAATAAACAATGACTTTAAAACGTTATAGCACTTGTAAAACTATTAATAATATCTTTATATTTTTGTTGAATAAGCTGGGGAATAAGAAGTCACCAGAGAGCAGCAATATTTTTAGACAGTAGCTAAAGAAAGCATTCTAAATTGTTTGGAGTAAGGAAGAATGATATTTGAATATTTTTATAAAATATATTTCTCAAGCTTTATTGTACTGTGTTCCTCAGTGTTAACTGTCAGATTTTCCAATTCTTTTTGAATACTGTGATACTTAATGTAGCCTGGGTAACTTGAACTTCAGTGGGGAGGAAGACCAGTCTCAAATAAAATTTTGCTGCTTTACAGGGACTGAGAACTTGCTCAAAAATCCTTGAAAGTTCACAGAAAATCTTGCTGATGGTTATTAATGAAAATCTGAACATGTTTATTATTTTAATATTTTATTATTTTTCAATTAACCAGGAGGAACTTGAAAATTTGCTAATACCACTAATTGAGATCAACGGAGGACGAAAGCCTCACATCGTACGCTACCAAATATATTGCAAGCTGAATTCTCTAGTGGAAAACCGTGGAAGCATTTTTGAGAAATGTTACCCGATAAGTTTGCCACTTGCACATAAGATGTTGATTTTCTTATATAAGTTTCCAAGTTCTTTTGGTCAGTGGGATCCAATCAAGGTAATTTTCTTGAATAATACAAAAATATTTTTAGAAAGTAATACTTTCAAAGAATATATTTCACATACAAATATTATGAGACAGTATCATGTAATACCAGTAATACTTAATGAAAACTACATTACTGAATCAAAACTACATCACTACAACACATACACAAAATACAGCAAGCATTTGTAATGAAAGGTGTTAGTTTTTTCAGTGTTGCAGCTAAACTAACACTGAGAGGCATTTATTAAAATTTGTTACACTAGCACTACTGACGCAGTTTAAAGGTGGCACTGAGAAAGAAAGAAATGCCTAATTGGTAATGAGCCATGAAATGTAGAACAACAAAGATATTAGAGCCTTCTAGAAGCAGTGAAAACAAGCTGGAAAAATTTGGGAGTTGAATTTGCAAGAAGTCGCGTAGGTGGCCATCAACACTTGCAATAGCAAAAAAGTAAACCAACACATGTTAAATATATGTCACTCATCAGCAATAATTCTTTGTTGTCATTATGCATGAATTTTGAAGAACAGTAAATCTGATTTCCTATTTTACCAGCAGTCTGGAAAGTTGAGGTCAGTCTGTACTCATATTTATCTCTGTGGGCTTATAGATTTTTATAGGTAACAAGCAAAATGTTAGTGGGTAATACATGTATTTTTTTAATGCTAGGAATAAAAGCAAGTTGGATTGTGAGTAAATCAGAAATAAAAAGGAGGGCTGATAAATAATAAAACTACAACAGCAAACAAGAAATAGAAAGCAGAAAGTTTCTGAAGGAAACATACATTTGGCCTTCATTTCACTATGCTAATTAATTTTTTCTTTTTGCACAGAAATCATGCTGGTCTTTGTTTTCACCTCTTCCAGATCATGTTTTTCCTTTTTTAATCTTGGTAACCAGAACTGTACGTAGATCAGATCTGATTAGGACTTTAGAGAATCAAAATACTTAAAGTGTGTTAGGATCAGAGCTGCCTTTTCCATGGCTGCATCAAATTGGCATCTAATAATCTAAATGACTGACTAATAGAAGTAGATATGTCTTCTCAGAATTCTGTCATTTCCAGTTACTGAATCCCAGCTTAATATATGAAATTCTTATTAGTCCCTACATGCTAGGACTTGAGCTTTGTCCTATTAAAGTCACTACAGTTTTGCTATTCCATTTCTTCAAATCCTTCATTTATGCTGAAGTGTTTTGTGTGTTTTGTGTATTGTTTTTTTTACCAACTAAGAAAAAAAAAATCAGTTGGAAGAAAGTCCTAGAAAGCCATTAGATGAAATCAGAGGAGTGTGCTGACAGTAGGAAATGTACATGCTCACAATAATGAAAGGAAAATAAGATCATTTTAAGGGTATTTTAGGATATTATAGAAATAATGAAATTGATTACAGACTGGAGGGTTTTCGAAGAAGGGCAAATAGAGCATATGACAATTACTTTTAAACTAAATTGATAGGGGGAAGTAGTTATGTAACTGATTAGATACCCAGAGAAGAAAAATGATGAGCTGAGAGAGGAGTGTGAGCAAATATACAGTAGATCAGACTTCTGGCATCTTATAAATTGAGGGCAAATGCTCGGAAATGACTTCTTGTGAGAACAAGAACCTAAGAATTAGTCCAGGGTCTGGCAAGGTAATGCCATGCAGCAAACAGTCCCTTATCTTACTGTATCAAGCAGATTGTCTTCAACAAATACTAATAGATTTGTGAGGTATGATTTTCCTCCACAGAAGGTGAGTTGGCTTCTCTGCATTATTTCTTGTACCTACCGATTTTTTTTTTCCAATTTGCTCAATACAGGGACAGATGTACTGGACTGTGGTTGCCAGGAGGCATCCTAGAGGCCTTTTAAAATAATTATCAATTTTTCCACATTACTTTTTTGTTGAAGGAACCAACGTAAGCAATAGGTTATGCATCAGTCAGTAACAATTTCACTTTCCCCATAGAACTGTAACATGAATACCATCTGGTCTTTGCAGTTTTCCCTACAAACGTTTCCAGTTTGTTCTAAAACAATTTTTGACACTTTAAGGCAGTTCCTCAAGAAAGGCTCTAACAGGGACATGACTAAATTCTTCCTTAGTGAACAGTGCTGCAAGAAATTCATTTAGTGTTCCTGCAATGACCATTTCTACCATCGCTTCGTCTTACTACTCAATTAGCCATCAGCACTACAGGCTTTCTAGTAGGTAACCTGATGTATTTCAAAAGGTTCCATCAGCAGTGTATTTATTTTACCAAAAGCTTTTTTGGCTTGCTTCACTGTGGTTTTACATTTCACCACAATTTAATATTGATGTTCATTTCTGTTTTCTTCTTTTGAAAGTGACTTCTGCTGAGTACAACATTCTAAGTGTATCCTCTACTGTCAGGCAGATAAGTGTTGTTTGTGTTTTGTTTTTAATTTACAGAGGAATATTTTTTATCCTTAATAGAAATGGCGTAAATTCTTTGAAAATTAAAAAAAAAAAAAAAAAAAGACAAAAAAATTGTTACACATTATACCTCTGATTACACTCTGCTGATGGACAGAAAGTGTTACGGTACCACCTACTGGAAACAGTGAATATTCTTTCTCTCTTCAGTGTTTATTTCATCTTTTTGTACAATTACATACAAAAATACCACAGACTCATACAAAATATTATGTCTGCCTGTATGTATTTCAGAATACTTTGATATTTTATCTCCACCAAGTGGTATTTCTCAACCTGCCTGTAAAACCACTTTTGTAGGATAAAGGGAGAGGGGGCTATGCCAAACCTAATCAGTTGCTTCCCATTTTGTGTATTCTACAGCTCAGTGAAGGAGAGGTAATCAAGCCAGCACAAAGCTCTGAAAACACACTCTTTCCTGTAATCCATCGACAATATATTTATTTCTTTTCAAGTAAAGAAAATAAAGAAACATTTATGAAAAATCCCATCAAATATATTTGTCAGCCAAAACCTAAACCACCTGTGCCAGTTAAGATTGCAATTGTGGGACCTCCAAAATCTGGGAAGACTACAGGTAGGAGACACTATTACCTATAAAGCAAAAAATTATCTAATGAGTGATGTTGTGTCTATCATTACTGCTATTAAAAAAGCTATAAATCTCTAATATTGTTGGTCTTCCTGCTCTTTTTATTGGGCATAGAAACCTTTAGTTACACTCTGTAGTGTATCATTTTATAGTCAGGTACTTAGGGATTATCCATCTTAATTTTATTGCAGCTTCTTACAAAGTTAGTGAACTGGAACTGCTAGATTGTTCTGTAAAAGGGGCAATAACAGAAGTGTATTTTCGAAGATATTTTTGAATAAAATTGACTATGGCTGCTGAGGTTTGAGCTAAATTGAGCTAAAGTGTGCCCTGGACACACCTTGCACGTACACAAAGGTCTGGGTCCTTTAGAGAGCTAATTGGGGTTAGGTGCCTGCTTACCAAGATTATGTATTGCAAATGACCCAGGGAACGAGTACATAGCTTGTAAGACTAAGGACATACTTTAACAGACTGCTAGGCTGTGATGTTGCTTATGTAAAAGTTGGTTGTTGAAATCAAAATGTTTTACAGTTGCCAGGAAATTTGCAAGTGTATATGGGCTGATGCGGCTGAGTATAGGAGATGCCATACGGCTAGTGCTAAACAATCAGCCCGAGAGTGCATTGGGACTTCAGTTAAAGTGGCACCTTCACAAAGGACTGACCGTACCTGATGAACTGGCCATCCAGGCCCTGGATGTGGCTCTGATGGGTTGTGTATGTATGAGCACTGGGTAAGAGTCTTTTTTGGGCTTTTTCTTTAGGGATTTTTTCAAGACATGACAGTTCCTCCAGAGGCAGTGATTCCCACATTATCACTGTAAAACCATTTCACTAAAACACATCAGATGCATTAAGAAAATAACCTGTCCAAAATGCAATTCTTCACATTACTCAGGAAAACCAGCCCAAAACATAATTTTCTGCAATTTTCAAGTCAGCTTATTCCATCAAATCAAAGTCATATGTTTTATGTTACCTTTTTCTTCAGCCAACAAGCCAATGCTTTCTATTATACATTGAAAACTGCCATTTTCTCTCTCTTATTACCAACTGCAGTAAAAACTTGGACACCTGATTCTCTCTGGTCAAGCAGACTGGTAGTTCAGTGTTCCTTTTTTTTTTTTTTTTTTTTTTTTCTGGTTTTGTTAAGAGTTAATTTACTAAGGAGGAACATAAACCAGTAATTCTTTCCAGCTAATTTCTTACGTGATCCAGATTTCCTATTTCTTTTCCCACCACTGAAACACTGTCCAATATGGGCAGACGTAAAAAGCTTTTCACTTCATGATCATGATTTCATGAAATTCATCTCTCTCAAAAGAAGAATTGTTACAGGAAAAGGCCATTTGGGATTAATCTCTGAAAATTATTTCAGCTTGAGATCAGAATTTTTTCAGCTTTTCTATCATGCTAAATACTGGAATACTGTTTCAGTAGGTTATGCCTCAGTGTTTATATATGCCCAGCATATAAAAAGCATTTCTAACATGAAGAAGCATTTCTTCTTCAATAGGATTAAAAAAAAAAAAAAAAAAAAGAGAGAGAGAGAGAAACTCAAATATTGTAAATCAATTTATTTTTCATCTTGAAAACTAATTCTCCCAATTCATATGGAGTTTTCACATAGTTAAAATTATGTTTCTGAAAGACTAATGTGTCAGAGTTTAAAACTCCATCATCTGTACGTCCACTTACATTTCTATACCTTTTCCCCCTCGTGTATTTCCTTTACTTGTTACTATTTCTAATTTTAGCTACTTGATTTTTTAAATTTTAATTTGATTGTAAGTTCTTCAGAAAGAAGACTGTGTCTGTCAAGCCAGGATTGATGGCATAGGAGTAGACTTTTGTCTCTGTTGAGAATGTACTGGGAATACAGGTAGTCTTAGTGGTTAATTAGGAACTTGTTTCCTAGAAAAACTGTCTTTGTTTCTGTTTGTATGCAGAGTTGTTATTGATGGGTACCCTGTAACAAGAAAACAAGTAAGGCTCCTGGAATCAGCTAGGATAATTCCAGTGAAAATCTTTGAATTAGAAATGGATGCAAAGGAAGTGTTCAGAAGAGCTCTGTCGGACAAAGAAAGCACAAATAGGTAGTGATAATCCCTGATATTTTTATACACATAATATTGTCATCTCTTTCTATGTATCTTTCTACGTATGTGCCTCAGTGCTGTATTATGAGAGGCTGCACTGCTGCATAATCCAGCTGCCTCCAAACTCCATATATGAACAGACATGGGCATAAGGCCCTTGACAATCTTTGATTTCCATAGAACAAAAATGAAGATATAAATTGTCAAAGAAATCTGTGGCACTCTCTGGACAGATCCCCAGAGCGCGTGGCTGAGGATATTGATATGCAATGGCATGCACCTACTGCTTAATTTAATAGATTTTAATGAAATTGTGTATCAAAAAATTTACTAGTTCACTCTGCTGCTGAAGTTTATTATTCATCAATTCAATATTATCATTATAAGAGAAATTGATAATTTCTTTAAGTCTTAATTGTAGTTCTTTTTAAAAAGGATAGAAATAATGTATACTTTAATAGCATACAGTTCATAGAATCATAGAATCATAGAATATCCTGAGTTGGAAGGGACCCTTAAGGATCATCAAGTCCAACTCTTGACACCACACAGGTCTACCCAAAAGTTCAGACCATGTGCCTAAGTTCACAGTCCAATCTCTTCTTAAATTCAGACAGGCTCGGTGCAGTGACCACTTCCCTGGGGAGCCTGTTCCAGTGTGCAACCACCCTCTCTGTGAAGAACCCCCTCCTGACGTCCAGCCTAAATTTCCCCTGCCTCAGCTTAACCCCGTTCCCGCGGGTCCTGTCACTAGTGTTAATGGAGAAAAGGTCTCCTGCCTCTCGACATCCCCTTACGAGGAAGTTGTAGACTGTGATGAGGTCTCCCCTCAGCCTCCTCTTCTCCAGGCTGAACAGGCCCAGTGACCTCAGCCGTTCCTCGTACGTCTTCCCCTCCAGGCCTTTCACCATCTTCGTAGCCCTCCTCTGGACACTTTCCAACAGTTTCATGTCCTTTTTATACTGTGGTGCCCAGAACTGCACACAGTACTCGAGGTGAGGCCGCACCAGCGCAGAGTAGAGCGGGACAATCACCTCCCTTGACCTACTAGCGATGCCGTGCTTGATGCACCCCAGGACACGATTGGCCCTCCTGGCTGCCAGGGCACACTGCTGGCTCATATTCAACTTGCTGTCTACCACGACCCCCAGATCCCTCTCTTCTAGGCTGCTCTCCAGCGTCTCATCGCCCAGTCTGTACATGCAGCCAGGGTTTCCCCGTCCCAGGTGCAGGACCCGGCACTTGCTCTTATTGAACTTCATGCGGTTGGTGATCGCCCAGCTCTCCAACCTGTCCAGATCCCTCTGTAAGGCCTTTACGCTCTCATTCGAGTCCACAACTCCTCTAAGTTTGGTGTCATCAGCAAACTTGCTCAAAATACCCTCTATTCCTACATCCAGATCGTTTATAAAAATATTGAAAAGTACCGGCCCTAAAATGGAGCCTTGAGGGACCCCACTGGTGACCGCCTGCCAGCCTGACACAGCCCCATTTACCATAACCCTTTGGGCCCTGCCCGTTAGCCAATTGCTCACCCATCGTATGATGTTTTTATTTAGCTGTATGGTGGACATTTTGTCCAGTAGGATCCTATGGGAAACCGTGTCAAAAGCCTTGCTGAAGTCCAAAAAAATCACATCAGCTGGTTTCCCTTGGTCCACCATATGGGTGATCTTATCATAAAAGGAAATCAGGTTAGTTAGGCAGGACCTACCCTTCACAAACCCATGCTGGCTGGGACCAATGACTGCTTTGTCCCCCAGGTGTGCCTCAATAAGACCGAGAACCAACTTCTCCATGATTTTACCAGGCACTGACGTGAGACTGACAGGCCTGTAATTGCTAGGGTCTTCTTTCTGACCCTTCTTGAAAATTGGCACAACATTTGCCAGCTTCCAGTCTACCGGGACCTCTCCAAATTCCCAGGATCGTTGAAAAATAATTGAAAGAGGTTCCGCGATGACATCTGCCAGCTCTTTCAGCACCCGGGGATGAATCCCATCCGGACCCATGGACTTGTAGGGATCCAGGTGGAGTAGCAAATCCCGCACACGTTCAGGGTCAGTTGGGAGTTTGTCATCCCCACCGTCCCGGCCCTCCAGCTCAGGGCACCCTGGGTCCCGAAGCTCATCATCGGCATTGAAGACAGAGGCAAAGAAGGCGTTAAGCGTCTCTGCTTTGCCTATGTCATCGTCTGTGAGGAGACCTTCCCTATCAAGGAGCGGCCCTATGTATTCTTTAGTTCTCCTTTTTCCATTTACATATCTAAAAAAACCCTTTTTATTTTCTCTCACAGACACAGCCAGCTTCAACTCTAGCTGTGCTTTGGCCACTCGAACTTTCTCCCTACAAACACGAACAGCATCCCTGTAGTCTTTCCATGACTAGTTCATGAGTTACTCATCTAAATCTTACAATTAATCTCTCTCTCTTGTTTTTATGAGTTAAATATTCTGTTTAAAGACCTATTGGATGTTTTTGAGGAAGACCACTAAGTAGTTTATAAACCAACAGAGAGTTAAAAAGAACAGAACATTCACCTTGAAATTAAATTGTATAAGAACCTGGTTCTCATCAGGGGAAGAATTTCTAAGAAGTTCCAGCTATCTTAGAGCATTATTGCATGTCTCTTTCATTTTCTCTCTTTCATTTTATCAAGTAATCAGTACAACACTTAATTGTTTACTGAAAGCCTAAAGACAATTTGCATAGCAAAAAATTAAATTAATGCTTCTCTTTGAAAACATTTACTTCAAACTCTAAATACCTTCTTGACTCTAAATACCAAACTAATTACATTTACAGGTTTAAATACAAATAAATGTACAACATCAGATATAGAGAAACGAATACTGTTAAAACAGAAGTTTCTCTTTTTTTTTTTTGGACTCATTTACATTTAGAACCAGAACAGTAAAAGCTTCTATGTTCTAGTGAAAATCTCTCTTCTGGTCTTGCATATTGTTTTAGAAGTCAAATGGATTATTTTCATTTATGTATATATAAATTTTACAGATAGTTTTCAAAATATATCCAAGGATTATGACTACTTCTCAGTTTCAAACAACAGTGTAATTCAGAATTAAGCCTGTTTTTCAATGAACTACTTACCTCCATTCTAATACTCTCATAACATTTTGTCTAGGGTGGCATTTTATGGTATATAGATTGTGTGTGTGTTGGCTAGTATGTGCTGACACGATCCAAAACCTTTACAAAATATTGAATTCTATTTGGGAAATAAACAACAATTTTTTTGTTCTTTGTTTCTGAATATAACTACCTGGTCAGAAGCATATAATGCATTCTATGATTCTATGATACTACTTTCCATATGGAACTGGTATCATTCCTAATAACAAATCTGTGTTTCTCTAGTATATTCTATTGATTCAGAAAAGCAGGATTTTTAAAAAGGATTTAAAATGAACTCTAGAATTTACATCAAACATTCAATAAAATGATCTAATCTTCAGACTCATATTAAGTCAGTGCTATTTTTTGTTGTCTTCAGACCTTCCTACCCTGTACACGACAGCTCACAGATTCTAGCAATTAAAAATTCCTGCTATAAACAGCACATTGATGCAATCAGGACCTACTATAAGAAGGAGCACCAGAACTGGTGCATGGTTGATGCCACTCAGAGCAAGTGGTGGATATGGAACAAAGTACTGCAGGAAGTTCAAGTGGTTGTTAAAGAAATACAGATATACCTGGAAAGAATAAAAGAAGGTAAAAGAAAAAAAAAAGTTGTTCAGAATAATATTAATTTCTTTTACAAGCTGTAATGTAATGAGTGCATTTATATTCAACTTCAACTTGCTTTGAATAAACCTAATTCCTGATTCTTTGATCTCATCTGGAGAGAGCTTGAAGAGATCTCTTGAAGACAGAAAAGGCAAAACCAACTATGTCTTTGCCAATAGTCTGCAGCCATCTTCCCAAAGAACAGGGTAGCAGAATACAGCTGAAAGAAGTCAGAGGTCTTGAAGTCCAGGGCAGATCTCTCAACTTTGAGTGATAACAGAAAATCACAAAGGGTACCCCAAAATACACAAGGGAAACTATGACTTATATGTAGCAAGATTCACAGAAATGTCAGTGGAAGAATTAGGAATGAAGGGGAAAATGTTAATTATAAATTCAAAAATAAGGTTAAATGTCCATTTGAGTTAATTTCTGAATTGAGGAGTGAAAAGCATGAAATGGGAAAGCTCCCACTTGAATTTGTGTGTGTCAGCATAGGTCAGGATTAAATATGCCCTTCAAATATGTCTGTACAGTTTAACAGGAATTTCTCTAAAGCACAAACATGTCTCATCTTCCTTATCTCATACCTTCCTTTTGGTTTTAACTTTTACAGCTCTGTGGTTGCACTCTCCTTACAAATTTCAGTCTGAAGTCTCATCAAGTTTGAAAAGCTGAGTTCTTAATTAACCTGAGTTTTATATGGCATTTTATTCAAGACTTTGAATATATTTCATCCAGATAGACTGTAGCAAGATACAGATACATTTGCAAGATACAGATGAATAAATGGGAAGTTTTCCTCACACCTTGCACTTTTTTTCACCAATGTTAAGAAATATAATAGCTGAAGTATGCCTTAGCAACACAAGGGATTAAAAATAAATAAATAAAACTGTCCCAGGGAAAACACACTAGTAAGCTAAACATGCAGAGTATCCCACATGACTAATGATTATTGGATTTCTTGAGTAAAGAAAAGGAAAGTGTCCTTTTGAGTAAAGAAAAGGAAGTGCTAGGAAAGTGTCATTAAAATTCATTTATAAAATGAGTTGCAACTTCATTTTAATATCAATCTATAAAAATTGATATTTTGATTCTCATTATTTGATATCATTTTCATGTAATAATCTGGAACATCTTCTAAGCTGTAACATTTCTACATAGAAATGCTTTACATTTCTGTCCTTCATTAGCAAAACATTAATTTTTATTAACAGGCAAAGCAGCCAGCATTGCTGATTTATGTATCACCCCTGAAGAGCTGCAGGGTCGGCTGGGGGAGTTTGGGCAGTACTGTCCCATCAGCCTTGCAGAGAAAGGTGAACTGGTTGACTGCTCTAGCACAGCATCACTGCAGTTTGCTGCAGAGTTTCGAGGACACTATTACAAAATGGCTTCACAGGAAGAACTGGAGGTAAGTGTCAATATGCTTGTGGGGAAGGGACTACAGGGGAAGGAAATGTTGCCTGGATTCTTTGATTCTGTGCAGAAACAAGCAATAGGTAATTTGAATTAGGCTACTATTACTAGTATTCTTGCTTTTGGTCTGTATACTTTGCTATCAGATGTCCAGTCAGACGAAATGCAGCTGAGAGCCAGTTCAAACCAGTGCTCTTCTTACAAATTGTCATAGATGAAAAATTCATTTTAAAGTAACCATTTCCTCCACTCTCCATCTGTTTTGGAGGGGGCTGAGGGTAAGAAGCCCCAGTGATAGCAATGGATAGTGATGGATGGTGGGTGGATAGTGATGATTTCAACTGAGAGTGGGTTGGAAAAGAAATGACTTACCCAACTGTAGCAGCAGTGCCAGCACACTAAGAGGTGTTGTAGAAGAAACATGTATCTAAATTTCATGAGCCAGTCCTCTGGAGTTTGACTAACAGTCTTTCAGTCCTTCTTTCATTATACAAACATTTAAATTCTCCCTTTACAGAAATTCTTGAGCAGACCTGAAATATATGTGCCACCATTGGCACCTCACCCTCTTCCACCCCCAGACATGCTACCAAAAAGACTAACAGCTGCAGAAGTGAAGGCCTTATTCCCCAAAAGTGCTGAAATGCAGGGATACTGTCCAGTCACTTACCTGGATGGAAAACAGAGGTACATCATTCCTGTTTTTATAACTTGAATTACAGACAAAGTATCCTATATTAACACATTAATGATGAAATGCTTTCAAAGTACTTTTTAATAACATTTGGGGTTTGGAAAGAAAAACTGATCACAACCCTCTACATTGTGCCTGTGGCCTTGCAAATCTATGCAAAATAACCTTCTGAAACTCATATGACTACAGGTTTCAGACTGAATCTGGACAACCTTGCATAGAAAGTAAAATGAGTACAAAATGTCTAAATTTGGGGACCCTGGATGATTTCCCTTGAATCTGAGTTTGTGTTCCATTCATGCCATAACTCCACCTCAAAATAAAATGCAGAAATGCAGCATTGTCCCTCTCTTCCATCTGCTTACAGCTTCAACATGAAGGAAACACAAGTGTGCAGTCTGGAAAGGAGCAGCAGTACACTATAGTGTGAAAACTGGAGACCAGCCTTTTCCAGACTTCTGCTCCTCTCCTCCACTAGTTTTCTTGCAGTAGTGGGCACTAAAAACATTGTTGCTTCAGCTGTTAAAAGATTTTGCATTAGTCTTTATTCTGAGGGTGAAAAATTCCCTGTCAACAGCATGGTCTAGAGTATTTCTAGTAACCAGACGAGGTATATCTGAAGCATCCCAAAAATCAGCAGTTTCTCTACATCTGTAAGTGAGAAAAGCAAGAGGGTTGGGTTTCTCTCCAAAATCCTTTAATGGTTATGAGGCAGGCTTATGTAGTGGAGACTTAGGTTGGCAAGGTGGTCACTTACTGAAGATCGAGAAGGACAGATACATAGGTCATCAGTTCTCTGAACCCAGGATTACTTCTTATGTATCTTGGGTAATGCCAATTTACTTAAATTGACAGTTAAATGGAAATGTATTAAATGCATGGGATCCATTTCGCCAAAGCTGACTGAAGGTGACAGCAAGCTTAGCTTTCTGAACGAGTATTAAGCCAACCACAAGGATCTGTGTTGGCTTACTGTCTTTTGTGATAAGTCTGCTTGCATGTAGTTTGAGTTTTCCCTACCACAACCCTTCAAAAGTTCAAACAAATCCTACAAAACCTATGTAGATGGAATACTGAACTATTACAATCTTTTAAGAGATCCATAAATCTCCACCTTAAAGCCCCAACAATTTCCTCAGTGTGCAGGAATTCCTCACTGAGGTACAATCTTAGGAGTCAATTGTGCTGTCCCATGTTAATCTTCTAAACAACCACGGTTGCATTTTAACTAGAGGAGCTCTAGAGTGGCTCTATAAAAGTCCCTTTATAAGCAGGTTTTGAGGCAGGGGCTCACTCAGATTTTGACCCTTGTAGCTGCCAGTAATGTGATGGAAGCATGGACAATCTGATTGCTGCTTTTTAAAATTCCTACAAATCGCTAAATTGCCAGAAGGCTCCCAGTATCTGATGAGTATGCACTGCACAAGCATAATACTTTCTTTCTGTCTCTTCAGATATGAAGCTTTGGTGCCTGGCAACATTGAGTACGCTGTAATGTACCAAGATAAAGTATATGTTTTTGAGACTGAGGAAAAACTTCTGAAGTTTATGAGGTGAATATGCTAGCTGTATTTTCAACCTTAATCATGTCACATCTTACACAACTTTTAAGTGTTTACTTTTTATCTGGTTAGGTTACCAGAGAAGTACTGGAATTTGAAGCTTCCACGTAAGCTCCCTCCAAAAAAGGAGCCAATACTACTCACTGCACTTCCCATGGCTGGATACCTTGAACAGGCCAGTTGCTGCTTCTTTTTTTAAAATGTGATTGTGCAATGTATAGGATACACCACCCAGTTGTTTGTGGTTTTAAATGCAATTTAAGTCTTATGGGTGTTAAGAGGATTACATTAGATTGAAAAATGTGTACTCACCATTGAGGATTTTTTTTAATATTTAAAATAATAGATATCAGTAACTTAAATGGTAAAAATACAAGCAAGATACCAGACAGGAATAAGAAACTGCAAGATTATGCAATGGGTTTCATGACTCTTTTATTTATCATACCTTGTAACATTACATTTTGCTTTTATTTGTAAAACCACGATAGATACAAGCCTATCTGGAATCATTTAAGGATAGTTGGTTACATTTTCAGATATGGTTATGAAATAAAGACTAGATTTTACAGTCACCTCCCTCCCAATTTTATATTTTTGTTTGTTTTTTACAATTCACTAGCTTAGATGTCATCCTCGTTTGTTAGATTTGCATGACAACAGGATCAGGATTTGTATACATTTTTGTTCTAGATCTATGTAATGGTCTTCTAAAATGGTTTTATTTCTTTAGGGAGTAGCAACTTCTCTAATAAAAGCTCTGAATGAAGTTGGATGCTTAAAGCCGAAGCTTCCATTCCTAAGTGTAAAAAGAACTGCTCTGCTGTTTGTGGCCTGCCATTTAAAAGGTAACGTACAAAATAATATGCTATGAAAACAGTAAATTAAATAACTGCAGTAAATCATCTGATACACTGATAATCACTTTATTTTGTTTTCTTATGTCCAATCTGGAAACATACCATTATATATTGATTGAAGTACACATTGCCAAGTTTCTTGGAGATATGTATGGACCAGGGATGAAAATAAGGTTAACAGCTTAGGTAGACAGACAGGCTCACAAATCACAAGATTTTAATGACATTTTATCACCAACAACTTGATGGCCTTGATAACATCTCTAACAGGTATCACAGAATTTTGAGACAGAAGGTTAGATTTTATAATTTAGGTGGCACCATATTTTAAAGCAGTCATAAACAACCTTAATTGTCTTTAAAAATTATGGAAATCACTGTAATAAAAGACTGCTGAAACACACTCTGAGAAATGGTTTTGGTGCCTGAATGTTTGTCTTTTTTTTAACTGTCTCAAGTATGCAAGTAAAACTTAGTAAAAAACCTCACCTTGCAAATAACTTCAGTACAACTTTCTGATCATGCATATCTCTGACAAGACATCACCTAAATACGTTTAAAAAAAAAAAAAAAAAAGTATTGAAAACCAGCTTAAGTGCACATAAAACAACTGTCACTTTCAAGAAAAGCATTTCTTTTACAAGGGCTTAGTGATACACTAAATTATACAGTACCAGAGAATAGATGTCTGTGCAGATTCAAGTAGATTTTTATGTTTTTAACAAAGAGAAGTGAAATGTTATTTATCTGTCTGCTTGTTTGTAAAGTTATCTGACAAGATTTCAGTATTAATATAGAGTATCAGTATGCTGATTATTTTTAATTCAATTTTTTTAATTTATTTTTTTTTTTTAATTTAATCTACAATCTGACCATCTTGCTTTTCCACAACAAAGATAATTCAAAATTTAAACTAGGTGTTCATACTCTACCCACAAAATTATGATAAAGTAATATCTCATAGAGCTAGCAGTGGTAAGGACTACGTCTGCACTGAGGAAACTTGTTCAAACTTCATCTCCTGCGCTCATATGGGCTATTTTTTAGAACTTTTTTTTTTTCTGCACTCCAAGACAACAGTTGCAGCTAATAATCTTTAACAGTCTGCAATCAGGCTACAATGGTGCCAGCTTTCAGGATTTCTGCAGCCTGATTTGCAGCTCTGCTGTGGCTTTGAGCTGGTTTCAAGTATATATTGCTAGAGATTTCTGAAGCAACACCAACACTTCAACACACCAGTTTTGCCTTTTACAAACCAACCCGTTTGGTGGGTGATCTTTACCTTGCCTTTTGTTATCTGGAAGTTTTGCTTATCCTGTCAGATAAGGGCAACCTTTATTATCTATCTGCTGTTCTTCACATCTAGTGTTATTCTATCCAGCTTGCAGTGCCCTTTGCAATTTTCTTGGGCTAACACACATTTTTGCTGAAGTAGTTTCCTTAAACCAGCAAAGCTGGTTTTGCACCGTAGATTTTTTCATCCACAAAGACTATTTTTATTCTATTGTGACTGTTTTTATTCTATTGTTAGCACAGCTTTGTTAATGTAACCATGTCCATTCTAGGAATGCTTTGCTCGTGTGTTGTATCATTAAATCATTATTAGTGCTGGATGATGACCTGTAAGGGTTATGTAAGTGCACAGAACTCTCCTCATGCACAGTTTGACCGCAGGAATCCAGGACAACAGGTTGTCTTCTTCTAAACTCCTTCTGACTTTAAGACGTAGCGTTCTAGCGCACTGGAAAACCACCTTTGCAAATGTTTATTGTTGTCTCTGGAGAACAGCAGCTGGCTGCTGTTGGTCACACAGGCGGCGCTTTGTTCCCGCAGCGCACAACCCTCGCGGCTCGGCGCAGGGCCGCCGGGCGTACCGGCAGAAGCTGGCGGAGCTGCGGGAGCACTGCGAGCTCGTCCCCTACCTGGGCCGGGCGATGCCGAGCGACTACACCGAGCCCCACCGCCGGCCCCCGGGCTTCGACCTCAAGCTGCGGACCTTCTTCTCCCTCAAGGACGCCCGCCCCGCCTTCCCCTAGCCCGGAGCCGGCGGGGGAGGAGGGAGGGAGGAAGGAGGAGGAGGAGGAGGAGCGGCCGCCATCTCGCGTCACGGCGGCGGCGGAGCGGTGAGTGCCCGGCCCGGGCCCCCTGCACCCCGGCCCCGCTCCGCCGCCCGACCCCGGGGGGTGCGGGGTGGGCGTCGCTGGGGCTGTGCCCCCCGAGGGGTGAGGATGTGGCTTGGGGCGGGCAGAAGCCGCAGGGCCGGCGCAGCCCGCTGTGGGAGGCGGGTGTGTGGTGTAGGGACGGCCGCAGGCCGCGGTGGTGCGTCGGGAGTGCCTGTAGTACGGAGCAGATCGGGAGGCACGTTTTAGGGGGCCCCAGGAACATCAGGCCCGCATGCCCCTGAAGTTGGGGCTCCCAGGTCAGCGTGGCTCTGCTGCGCTTGGTCAAGCAGCTGCTCCTCTCCTTGGTAACCGAGGACACACAAGAACAGCACAGAACAGCACCAGGCTGGACATAAGGAAAAAATATTTTACTATGAGGGTGATCAAATGCTGGAACCGGCTTCCTGGAGAGGTGGTCGATGTCCTGAGCCTGTCAGTGTTCAGCTGGCATTTGGACAGCACCCTCAGTAATACACTCTAACTTTTGTGTACCTTGATGTGGTCAGGCACTTGAACTCGATTGCCTTTGCAGGTCCCTTCATATCGAACTGTTCTAGTTTGGCTCTAGCATGGGCTGTTTGGTGGCAGAATGGGCCTAAAGAATCACTTGTTGGCCACCTCAGTAGCACTCTGATATCACCTGTATGTAACGCATGTTGTTTCTTACAGCATTCCTTCAGGTAATCATAATTGTTGCCTTCACTGATTGCTACACTTTAACATGTATTTGTATTTAATATGTCGGTTTTATAAGTTAGGATGGCAGGTAGCTAACCTGTCTCACATTTGGCTCAGCTGGTCCATGTGAAATGACCATTTTTGGCACATCTTCCGTGCTATTTTCATTTGATAGATTCTTCGGAATTGCTGGATTATTATTTTTTGTCTATATTTATAATTGAAAACGTGTAGCAAGCCAAACTGATGCTTAATACTTAGAATACTCAGCCCTATTTTAGACACAGTTCTTAGAAAAATCTGCTGGCTTTATGCCTTTATTGCGGACATAGCCTGAAGCCTCACAGGTATGTGTGCTGAAGGAGAAATTTTCAGAAGGACATGGAGTCTGGCCAGGCTGAAGCAAATCAAGTTTTATCATTGTTTACAGGATCTGATAGCCTGAATAGTCTGAACTGGGGCATCTGTAGTGATGAAGCTGCAGTTGTCATTTTTTTTTGGTTGGTTTGTTTGTTTCTGTTTAGGAGCAGCAAACAAAGAGAGCTTTTTGTTCAATTGTTTGAGTTGTGAAAGAGGAGTTTTCAGAAGGGGCAGCCATGTTTTTAGATGCTGTACAGTTCACAGTACATTAGAGCTAAACAAAATAACTGGCAGTAATTCTGATCTCAGAAAAAACTGTCTGTAGCCATTTCTTAGGATTTTAAAATGCTTTCTGAAGAAAAAAAAAAAAACTGTCAGCATTAGAATTGACTTTATAAAAAACAATTCAGAGGTTTCAGAAGTGCTTTAGAAATTGTTGCTCTGTTGACTAGTAAACAAAACAATACTTTATGTCTTTATATGCTGACTTCCAAGATGTGTTTTAAAATTCCTCTATTCTTGTAGGTGGCTCCTTTCATATTTGCAATAAAAATGGCAGAGACGGCTCCTGACCCTTCTGAGAAACTGGTTGTCATCCACTCGAAAACTCACAAAGATACCATTCTAGCTAACTTTGAAGAACAAAGGAAAAAAGATTTTCTGTGTGACATTACTCTAATAGTGGAGAATGTGCAATTCAGAGCCCATAAAGCTCTGCTCGCTGCCAGCAGTGAGTACTTTTCAATGATGTTTGTAGATGAGGGCGAAATAGGGCAGTCAATTTACATGCTGGAGGGAATGGTTGCCGACACCTTTGGAGCACTGCTAGAATTTATCTACACGGGTTACCTCCACGCCAGTGAAAAAAACACAGAACAAATTCTAGCTACTGCACAGCTCCTGAAAGTGAACGACTTGGTGTGTGCCTACACCGACTACCAGGCCAGCCGCAGCCCAAGTAGCGCGCTGCCGGCGCCGTCTAACAGCGGCACCTCCATAGCCCTTATTGCAAGTGACAAGAAAACCGAGGAGCCGCCAAAGCGAAAACGAGGGCGACCGAGGAAAGTCAAGACGGTCCAGGAAGAAAAATCAGCAGCAAATTCTCCTGAAGATGTGCAGCTGAGAGAGAACAACTCCATGCAGAATAAGCAAAATTCTATGAAAAAAGACGTGGCAGAGGAAGAAACTGTTGTCAGTGAACAGGATCCAGCAAGGAAAGATGCAGAAGAAGCGGAACCTGCTTGTGGCTCAGAAGCTGCTGTTGATCTGTCAGCTGAGAAGGATGAGAATTATGATCCCAAATCTGAGGGGATGCAGAGCACTCAGAGCCGTTACAGCAAACGTAGAATAAGGAGGTCAATCAAACTAAAAGATTATAAGTTGCTTGGTGAAGAGGATGAAAAAGGACTGGCAAAGAGAACTGATGGAAAAAGAAAACGTACAGGTTCTGAAGCTCGCTGTAAAGACTGTGGCAAAGTATTTAAATATAATCACTTTCTAGCTATTCATCAGAGAAGTCATACAGGTAGGCCTTAAGAGACTGCTTCTTTGAGTGTAGGATTTAGTGACTTGCTGCTAAATGCAAGCCTCTTGTTTAAATATGGGCTGTTGTCCATAGCAAGAGCTGCCCAAAACAGTACACTCATCCTAATTATTATGGTGCGATTCCGAGGCTGTTTGCTGTTTTCTTATCAGGAGATCTCTTAGCCTTTATGTCTTACCTTGATTGCAGTTTAGTTAATCATTTCTCTGTTAAAACACTGAATTATGTGGCAAGACTTAAATATTTTTTCTGCTGCATGAGGCCTGCCTCTTTCTTTTAATTCTCCTTATCACTATCTAAAAGTCATTTGGTAGATACTAGATTGCAGTGATCCCACTGTCGGCTTGGAATATCTAGTGAGAAATACCACCTCTGTACTTCCTAATGTCATCGTCTGCTTTCAGGGGAGCGCCCTTTTAAGTGCAGCGAATGTGGCAAAGGCTTTTCCCAGAAGCACTCCCTTCAGGTCCACGAGCGGATGCACACTGGAGAGCGGCCGTACACGTGCACTGTCTGCAGCAAGGCTCTCACAACAAAGCATTCTCTTCTGGAGCACATGAGCCTACATACAGGTAAATATTACAAGGCAAAGGTAACCTCCCTCCCCCCAGAAATGCGCCTGTATGGGCAAAATAAGTGTTTCTGCTCTTTCTCGTATGTGCTGACTTTTTTTTTCCTGTTCGTATACTTTAGATGCAGCTTGCATTTTAATAAGTGATTTTCTTTACAGGGCAAAAGGCTTTCACATGCGATCAGTGTGGGAAGTACTTCAGCCAAAAGAGACAGCTGAAGAGCCATTACCGAGTGCACACAGGTATCACAAGTTGGGGTTGAAGAGCTGGCTGACAATCCATGCTCATTTGTCCTCACAAAGATTGACTGAGGCTGAGTATTCTTTTGCAACAATGTATTTAGGCTCAAAAGACTGAATAGTGTGCAATAAGTGGAATGTTTAAAAAGATAGTTAATTGAAGAGGACCCTTCTGATGTTTGAAAATTAACTGTGCTGTATTAGCCATAAAATTTCATTCGTTTTAGCTCTGCTGTCCATGTTACATAAAAGCTAGGAGTTTTATAAACACTTGTGCGCTGCGTGTTGCCTTGTAGTTTTGCATTACTTTGGATTAGTAATGGCAGACAAGCTTTAAGAAGTGTTTTACAGTTTTGTTTTAGAAAGATGAAGGTAAAATTACATACGCAGGAAGTGGTGGAAAAATTCAGATTTTGCAAAAGTTCAAGAGAAAGTAAGCTTGAGGGGGAGCAGGTGTCAGGCCTGAGAATAAACAGAGTCAGAGGGGTGTGTCATCCTGCTAGTTTTCATGACGAGGTAGGGAGAAGGCAGTGAATCACCTTGTGTTTTATCTCTATATTATATCAAAGTGGTTATTTTACAGGAAAGTGCTTTAACAAAGATCACTGAAGAGATACAGGGGATCACTTATGCACTGACACTTTTTTTGTTGTTGCGACAAGGCCGTTCATTGCCGGAATGTAACCAGTGTCATCGCAAATTCATGGACGCAGCTCAGTTAAAGAAACATCTAAGAACACACACAGGTAATATCCTCTGCTGGTTTTTAAATTTTGTTTGTTTGTTTGTTCTTTTTTCTTGAAATAACACAGACAAAACAATACATTGCGCAAAGGACACTCGTTTCTTTGGGATGGGGTTTGTCTGTGCTTATACATAATGGTGCCTGTGTTTCTGATTAGGAGATACGCTATTGAGATTGCATAATGAGCACAAAACAGGACATACTACAACAGTGCAGAAGCAGCACCTACTACAAGAAAAGCTTTTTTTCTTTCTCTTTTTTCCCCTAAGGAAGCCATCTGCAGAAGGTGCTGGTTAGCTCTTCTGTGGTAAAATCTTACACCGGGAATTAAGTTCATCTGGAGAGCCACATCCAGCATTTATTGGGCTTGAAATGAGCTATGTAGGAACAGAAAATGTACGTCCTAAAAGTGTCAGTGGGAGATGGATGCTTATGGAAAATGTTGCTGACCGTAAAAATAATTATTTCAGTTTATCTTTTTATTATGCTGTAGTAAACCAGGTGCTGGCAGGAGATTGGCTGGAAGGGATGGTGCAATGCAAGTGACATCAGAAGGTGTTTTAAAAGAGATTTAGGGGGTGAGGTGATACTTGAATGGCCAGACAACAGGAATAAAAAAAAGTTGATCTCTCATGATGACAAAGCATAAGCTTCTTAAAATACTTTTCTTTGAAGAAGTTCATAAGATGACATGCAAATATTGCCTTTTAAAATAGCTCTAAACAGTGGCAATTGTTCCTTCCCAGGATTGAATTATATATGATTATATCACGTGTGGTTATAGTAGTGTGCACAAGATCAAATTGTGAATTTTAACTCATGTCCTTCTCAGTGAAAATAAGAGCTTTAAATTCCTTAGGACATGATGAAGTCAGAATTTACTCTTTTGGGAGTTTTTGGTGTATCAGGGATAGTGTTAACTTGTGATACTTTTAAATGTTGCCGTATTTATTGAGGACAATGTAGCGTGTGTTTACACACAGCATTTTTGTATCTGAAGCTGATACAGCTCTGTAAATGTAGCAGGAGATGAGCGTGATGGTGGGAAATGAGGAGAGGGGGCACAGTAGCCATGTAAGTTGCAAAAATAGGTTAACTGAGTTCTAGTAGAAACTGATCTGCAGTAGGTAGTGCTTCTGGAAAAGACAGGCCGGACACCAGTATTGTCAGTGCAACGGATCTGTCCCATCTCAAAAACAAGAATTAAAATCACGAGGAGTTTGGGGGAAAGAGTGTTAACATTGATTTGACTGTTAGGCTTTGGCAGCAGTTCTGTAGCACTGGATGTCATAAGAACACAGTCCCCTTAAGTTGCTCCTGTTTTTCCAGTGGGGGCTGGGACCAGGTGACCTCAGATGTCCCTTCCAACAAACATTTCTTCTCAAACTTCACCCCAGCCCTCTGAAGCAGAATGAAAGCTGAAAAGCTTTGCAGGTGTACACTAAATGTGAAGCTTCCTTGGAAAGCAGCTGCAGCCCTGTGCTGAGTTTCAATATGCTTGGGTGGTGTGAATTACCACTGTGGTGATCCAGATTCTCCTACCTAGTGTCTTAAAGTCGTTGAATGCAGAGAAAATCTGTGGTGTGAGTCAGGCATTCGTTTTGCTGGGTGGTATCTGTTTCTTGTGAACCTTTCTGCTATTCAGTTCATTCATTCTGCTTCTACTCAATTAGACGCAAGAATTAAAATTACAGTAAAAAGCAAACAACAACAAAAAAATATTCAACCCACCATAAGTTATTTTTTTTTTTTCTCTGATTGGTGTTAGAATCATAGAATAGTTTGGGTTGGAAGGGATCATCTGGTTCCAACCCCCATGCCATGAGCAGAGACATGGGCTGTGTTCCCAAGGTATTGCGGGCATAGGATGGAGTCTTAGAGGTCAGCAGGCTTGTTAAGGTGATGGATTCACTTCTCAGGTTTGGAAATAGGGGCTTACTCGTCTGCTTGGTGTGCTGCACGTGAGCCTGGCATTCATGCCTGCTAGTTCAGGGTCAGCCTTTTTCAAACTTGCCTGTTCCATGTGGATTGAGCTCAAGACACCTCCATCTGTCTTAGGCATGATTTTTGTTGCTCTAAGGGCTTGGATCACCTAGTTCTGTCTTCAAAGAGGAGACATATCAGAGATATCAAAATTTTACACCCTCATTTAAAGCATGAGCTTGTTCCGTTCCAGTTAACCATCCTGACCCATGGCAGAAGCACAACCATTTGCCTTTTCGTGCTTAAGAACAATGTGCAGTAAAGTGTCACATTTTTAAATAAATTCATGGGAAGCGCGACCTGAAAAACGATGTCAAATTTCTTTTTGATAGGTGAGAAGCCCTTCACTTGTGAAATTTGTGGCAAATCATTCACAGCTAAAAGTTCTCTTCAGACTCACATTAGAATTCACAGGTAAAGTATGTCTGATTTTCATCACATTCTTTAAAACTGTAATTTCTCATCTGCTGCCTGTATCCAGTGCCTGTTTGATTACAGATGGTCAAGGTTTGTTTGCGTTTGGGATGGACGATTGAGGGCTGACAGTTTTGTTTAATTTATTTAAAGAAATAATTAGTAGTGGAACGTATTGCACAGTTAAATATTATGTGCCAAGATGCTGAAGATTCTTCTTCTGTACATTGTGTCTGTTTAATGACGACGTACTTCGGTATTATTTATGAAAAATATTTCCTGTGAATTTTTGTTTGACAGCAAAACAGCAGCCATGGTGTAACAAGGTTATTGGAGCATTTTCCTGTTTTCCTATAGTCTATCATGTCTTTTTAATAGCATTCCTTAGCTTTTATCGATGTGAATATTGCATAAAGGCACGTCAGATTTGAAATCACTTGAGGACTGTTTTGTGCCTTAAAAGAAAATATCTCCAGTATCATTTCTTGACCTTTTGAGACAGGCAGCAAGGCAGGATTTAGAGACTCGTTTATTTAGAGAGCCCACACTATTAATAAACATCCTGAGAACAGTCGGTGCTTACGATCCTGTAAGTTGTTGCATTCTTAATCAAGATCTAGCAGCACAGAGCTTGTACCTCTGGTATCATGACAGGAGGGAAATTGTGTTGTCTCTGTAGCTCTTGAGCAGATATAGACTAATGTAGGTGTTGTACAGCGTGTGAAGTTGTAAAACAGAACATTTTTTAATGTTGAATATTCTTAAGTGTTTATGATGCAGCAAAAGAAAATTGTTTTGATTTTTTATTCTATATTGTTGTCGAAAGCAGCGCTTTTAAAGTGAATATTTTCATGAGATCAAATCTGTTCTTTTACAGAGGAGAAAAGCCATATTCTTGTGGGATATGTGGAAAATCCTTCTCTGATTCCAGTGCTAAGAGGAGACACTGTATCTTACACACCGGCAAAAAGCCTTTTTCTTGCCCGGAATGCAGTTTGCAGTTTGCTCGACTGGACAACCTGAAGTCTCATTTGAAAATTCATAGCAAGGAAAAGCAGTTTCAAGAAGCCAGCGCTGCTCCCAGCAGCACCACGAATTCGGAAGTCAGAAACATTCTTCAGCTGCAGCAGTATCAACTTGCCACCTCTGGAGGGCAGGAAATTCAACTGCTGGTTACAGACGCGGTGCATAACATAAACTTCATGCCTGGTCACAATCAAGGCATTAGCATTGTCACTGCGGAAAATGCCCCAAATATGACAACGGGGCAGGCTGCTAACCTCACGCTGCTTGCTCAGCCGCCACAGCAGTTGCAAAACTTGTTGCTTTCAGCTCAGCAGGAGCAAGCGGAGCAAATCCAAAGCATCAATATGATGGCAAATCAAATAGAGGCTGCCCAGCCTGAACAAATGCATGTCATCACTCTTTCCAAGGAAGCACTAGAACATCTCCACGCTCATCAAGGGCAAAATGAACACATCCACTTAGCAGGATCTTCCCATCCAGCTCAGCACATGCAGCTGACTCAGGAATCAAGTCAACAGTCGCACTCCAGCCAAGATACAGTTCCTTCCCATCAAATTAGTGGAGAACAGAATCAAAACGTACAGGTTTCTGAATCCCATCAGCAGCCTCTGTCAGTAAATGAGTCAGCTCATGAGCATCCTATTCAAGGGCAACCTTTCTGAAAATGCTTATTTGTCATCAGAGGGCTAGGCTACAGCGTGCGTCTCAGCCAAGCAGTGATTACACGCATCGCACTTTCTTTTCTGCAGCATAATCTATCTGAAGATGCATTTCTTGGTGATTTTCCACGGGTGACTTTCAGTTTTCTTAATATTATTTATTTTAGACATTTTAATTATCGCCAGTTGGTATTTCTCTAGTCCATACCTCACAAGCGATTCGTGCTTTTTTTGTGTGTGCCTCTTACACATCCATGCCTACTGAGCAGGTACTTGCCCTGCAATTTGCATTTCCGCGTGACTTTCCAGGGAAGTGTGCCTTGCTGGTGGAAGAACAGTGTTGATCTCTCTGCTGACCTGAAAGTACAGCTTCTCTGATGGATTTCACATTACCTGAACTACTGTCAAGCTTCAGATAACCGGTACTTTTTGCAAAGATCATGCCATATGTCTTACGTCTAATGAGCTTTCTCTCTGCGGGTTAAAGAATCACTTCCTGTGTGACCATTCCCTTAAGTGCATTTTGATTTATTGAATACCAAATTGGTTTGGGTTGGGTTGAAATTATTGCAGCCTTTGCCTGGCTCCAGATTGCCCCTACCATTACTGTATGCTTTAAGAGTTTTGCTCCTCAGAAATGCTTCAGCCATTGCACTTGGACAGTGGCAGTGGGATGCGGTGGTTACACTGGACAACCGAAAAGCCCGAGTTGTGTTCATTCCGCCACTCGCCCGCCGTGTGACAGTGAGCAAGGCAGTTGACCTCCGTGCCTTAGTTTCCTAATGTAGTAAGCGTGGATAACGTTCACACGCTCTGCCAAGCACTTTGAAGAGCTCTTGATGTTGGAGGCACTGTCTGTTAAGTGCAAAATTCTCTTCCTGACAGGCCTCGGTCTAAGCTTAGGAGCCAGTTTATATTTAAAGTGTTATTTTTTCTACTTTTGAGAGCAGAATGTAATGTTACTTTTAATATATGTTAAAGCCAGAAATGGTTTTTGTGGGAACTTGAACAATGAATCTCTCCAGAGCGTAACGAGCTATATAAAGGGGGCATATTGCGTTAAAGCTGTACAGATATTTTTGTTGTCTAGATTAGATGTGTACAGATTGTTTTCAGTGACTGACTGCTAACAAAAAGATTTGTCAACCTAATAAAATGGTGTGCCAGAGTATACGCTTTGCATCTTCAAGTTCAGCTACTGGTAACGTCTCATGTAGTGTACAGGTGTGTTAAAATCCAGATAAAATGGT
The DNA here is from genome assembly GCF_964035555.1 of Netta rufina. Lineage (NCBI taxonomy): Eukaryota > Metazoa > Chordata > Aves > Anseriformes > Anatidae > Netta > Netta rufina. The sequence continues at coordinate 73,225,872 of NC_140125.1, read as the reverse complement.
ACTAAAAGCAACGTACTCAAACATCACATCTGTTTTAAAAAGTCCTTCTTGTGATTTACATTGGTATTCTGTGTTTTAACAGATTAAAAGTGTAAAAAAAAAAAAAAAAAATAAGGCATCGGCAGGTGAATTTGGAAACAAAACAAAATCTTTGATGCTTGGCTTATGTGACTGACCAGAGGGAGTCACTGGCATAAAAGAGCAGTTCGTGAATGGTACAACAGTTAAAGGTGGAAGGGACTTCCAGAGGCCAGCCGGTCCATCATCTTGCTCAGTTTGACTGTTTCCAAGGATGGAGATCCACAGCCCCTTTGGGCGACCAGTTCTTGTGTTTGACCGTACCTGTAGTGACAAAATGTTTCCTGTATTTCATGGCAATTCCCCAAATTCCAGTCTGTGTCTGCCACCTCTCATCCCGCCGCTACACCTCTGAGGAGTGTCTGGCTCTGCCTTTGCGCCCTCCCATGAGGCAGTTGAAGACAGCTCCTCCCAGAGCCTTCTCCTCAGGGCTGAGCAAACCCAGTTTCATCACCTCCAGCTCTTTAATCACCTTGGCAGTCTTCTGCTGTGCTCAGCCCAGTGTGTCAGTGTCTTCTGAGGAGCCCAAATTCTGGTTGATTGATGTTCCTTATCTAAGTATTAGGCAGGCTCCTGACTGTGTGCTGCTGGACTTTGGGTAAGCATCTCAATTTTTTCCATGGACTAGGTCAGGTTTTATACAGACTGATCATAAGGAGGGTAGGCAGTGGGAGTGGATCAATACAAAGAACCAAATCCCACAGCAGAACACTAGTCAGGCTTTTCACCTTCTGATTTTTTCCCTCTCAGAACAATACAATTTATACTTCCTGCCACTGAGGAGGAGCAGCATGTTCTGCAGCTGTACTTCAAAAGCTTGAAGTCTTGGTGCTGTGAGAACATATAAAAAAATGCAGTGAAGCTGCTTGTAAGAGCTACAGAAATCTTTCTGAATTGTAAGCATTTAAGATAAATATTCCAGTGGTTTCATACCAACAACTTCTATCTATAATGAAGGTAAACTACAACACTGAAATGTGCAACTCTGCCATTTACTGACATAACTCCTGGAATGTTTAGAAGCTGATTACAAGCTAAATTCCAAGCCATCAGTAAAATAATTGTTATACACTTTCTACTGTTGGTTTTTTTATTATTATTATTATTTTATTTGTGCTTTAAATTGTTCACTGTGAAGTTCCCCTTGTAAACCACATTTGAGCTGCAGTCACACAGGCATGGCTGGATGCTCTCTTTCCCTATAATTAAAAAGGAAGTTTTGCTTTTGGAATTTTCTTACACTCTTCTTCTACCAAATTACCCAACAAGCAGTGAAGAAACTTGCTTCTGTGAATAGCACAGCAGTGACTAATCTTGCACCCTGCATTGCTTAAGCTGTCAGCACACGTTTTAGCTTGCAGTTGGAAAATTAAAAGCTCGCGTGGTTTCTCGCACCACAAATGTTGCATTTTGACACCATTTACTTCCTTTGTAGTGAATACATTTATATTAAAGATGAAAATCAATCTCTATTCCGTGTATGCATTTCTAAGGCTGCAACTGAAGCCTAAAATTGCTTTGAGTTTTAAAGGAAACCCCTGCAGCTTTGCTTGTCAGCCCAGCTGTCACCAAGAACTATTTAGCAAAAAAATGCATGCCCCTGAAACTGTGCTTCGAAGCAGCTCTCTAAATATCTTTCCTCCCTAGCCAATAAACACCTCAACTTCTCACCTCCTCACGCAAGATAATCTTAGCAAATTCACCTCATTGCTTACTGTGTTAAAATGAGATTAGGATTTTGGATGTAAATGTAGGAAAATAAGTAGACTATTGAAAGACCCATTTTTGTGAGCGATTAACACATTTGTATCTTTATGCCACTCCGTTTGTAAGCTGCTCAGAGTGTGTGACCCCTAAATTAATTTCACTATTCTTCCAAATGCAAGTTAATGAAATACCAGCTTTTTTTCCTGAAGATTTTGGCTGATTGTCCAAGTGAAAGTTTAAACAAACTCTTATGGGGTAGAGCAAACACGTTGTGCTGAAGTATGTACTTGGCTATTGTGTGCGTGCTTACGCTGCTTGCCACTGATATCCATGGTTTAGCTGTAAATAACATTCGACCTCAGCAATCTGAAGCTTACAGCGCATGCAGGTCTGCGTCTAGAAGCCAGGACGCTGTCGCTGTGGATCAGATGTATTTTTTACACTTTTTTTATGCTCCCTGCTATGCTCAGGGGCGCCACCAGGGGTTTTACAGTGACTGCCTCTTGGTGTCTCAGGGCAGGAGGCGGTGACCACCTCCTCGTGAACTCCTGCAACCTGAATGTTTGTTCACACAGTTCAGGATGCTGAGCCTGGCATTGACAACCTTGCCAGTTGTTCAAGGAAGAGATTGTTTTGTGTCCGTGAGTGAAATGATTGTTTCACTCTCTGAACTAGTGAGGTATCGTGATCAGGCCACAGATGGTATTTGCTATGAACCTATTGTGCTGCTGTTGTCTTGTTGTGTGTTGGTTTTTTGTTTCTCTAAATCTTTCCCTGCTTCAATGAAGGGTAATATGGGATTAGTGCCTAATCCCTTACCGATGCCCAGGTGAGTGCTTTCTGTCTCCCTGTGGCAGGCAGACCTAGTGGGAAGTGCCCAGAGGCAGGGGAAGCAGATGCTGAGAGGAGCAGCCAGGAGGAGACCAGCTTGCAGACCAGGCGTGCCACAGAGTCTGGGCTGTCATCGTGGTGCCTCCTGCGTGTGCGCATCTGCCTGTGGCCAGCAGTCCTGCTCTGGAGGCTTTTCCCAATTCCGCTTTTTCCCAGTTCCTCTTAAAGAGTGGAGAGGGAACTGGTGATACCGTGCTTCCCAGAGCTATGGTTTCAGAACCTCTTGTATCTGTTCTTCATAGGATTAAAGATGCTGCTTCTCACAGACCTGCAGTTCTCTGAGCTACCGGAGACCCTGTATGCTTCATCCCTTTTCAGATCTTCCATAAAGATGGTGAACAACAAATGGTTTTGGACAATAGATGGACCACCGTTCATCTCTGGCCCAAGCAGTTCTTCCCCATGGAAAAACACCTGCAGGCATATTCTAGGTGATCCAGCATCTCACTGTAGTACGCTTACTGCTCTTTTCTGGCTAATGTTTTAACCCTACCTAATGGAAAGTATCTTCGGAATAGATGGAATAGCAACTCCCTGGTGTGTCCTGCAGGATTTTCTATCAGCCACGGTTGTAGCCTGGTGTCTGTGCATCCCCAAAGGGGACCAGCTCCCAGAAGTGTTCAGGGGTCTTTCCCGCAGAAGTCAGTTGGAGAATTTCAGGTTGTGGACAGCCCATTAGCGAGTATATCATCATCTTCACAATCACATTTCCTCCTTGGGTGTGCTTTAAATTTTTTAATGAAGTGATGTCAGCTCCTGCCTTCCACCTGGAAGACGCAGCTTCCTTAGAGGTCTGCCTTGTTTCCTCAGCCGAATGTGTCCATCATCCCCTCGCAGTAGGAAGACTTTTGAAGCCTCCCACGCTGTTTGCTTTGACCGCTGGGTGACCAACAGCTGCATTTCCCCTCCACAGCCCTGTCTGTTGTGGTTCAGCAGCTGCAGCAGACGAGCTGGGCAGCGCTTCCTCTCTAGGTATTTGCTATAAAGTTCTTTGGTGTTTGCATCTTCAACAAGCGCACCGTTATGCTTCCTGCTGGGCGGTGCTGTAGCCACTGGGCTGCCCCAATGTATATTAATCCAGCCTGCCTTTCTGTTCTCTTTCTCAGCCTCTCTCGAGTGCTATCTTGGACCAAAAGGAACTGAAATGGCAGCAGAGGCAGCAGGTGGAGAGGTTTGGCGAGGGCGAACCCTCCAAGAATCACGCAGAAGGAAAACTCGGGGCTCATGTGTCAGGGCACGTGTACACGTTTCAAAGCACTTCATGTTTCCAGGAACATCAGCTGCACGCCTTTTGAAAGGGCTCCGGGATCATCTTTTAAACGTACTGTACAACTGCTTGCGCTTGCCATGCTTTCCTTCACTGTAATCCTCTCTCAGAAATGATGGCAGTGCTGTGTGAGCACTCTTCCAGCAAACTCTTAGCACCCACAAACCATTTACACCCGTCTGAGTGCTGTGACTAAGCCTGCACAACAGTTTCAGATTGTCATAAATGGGTAACAGAAAAGCTGAAAAGAAAAACAAGCACCCAGCTTAGCATTTTGATAATTAAGGATTTTGGTAATTGGCAATCTGCTCAGTAGATTTTTGTGTACCTGAAGTACAAAGGGACATGAAAGGAAGGGGAGAAACAAAATAAGAAATGGATAGAGACAGCAAGTAATCTGTGGCTCTTGGCTTGTTCTCTCTTAAAAAAGCCCAATGTAAATTTTCAGAAAACAGCCCTGCTCAGCTAACGATATTGTGCTGCTGTGGTTAACTGCTGTATCTTTTTTTGGTTTTCCTTGCTGCATTTTTTTCTTTGACCATTGGTTTTCATTGGCTATTAGCTGACTATTAGCAGCATGTCTGTAGCTAATTCCTTCTTGCCCACAGTGGCAGTAAGAATTTGCACATCTAGAAATCATCAGTAAAAAAAGAATAAGCTATATGTTTGTATGTATATATATATATATTTTTTATTATTTTTTTTTTTTTTTTAAGAAAAATGAGTCTCTATAAGGTTGCTATATAATTTTCTGGCCAGAGCAGAAGCCATACGGTCATGCTACTAAAATTAGGCTCTGCTTGTCACAAGCTGCAGAGGCTATGGCAGCCTGGAGAGGAGGAAAAGGGTTTTCCTCACCTTCCTTTGGCCACAGTGTTGAAAAAGTAGGTGGAGTTTAATGTGCTGTCTGGTTGTGGTTAGATAGAGTTACACCTAGGCTTGTTCTTTGCTACCCCATTTAATTTGCGTATACACAAATTAAAACTGCTTCATCTCAGATGGGATTTTAATATGTCAAAAATGCCTTTTTTTTTTTTTTTTTTTTTTCTAGTGGAGACATGATTTATTTCCCACAGCCTTATCTCTGTGCTAAACTACATCATGCGGTAAAAGTAGAGAGCACAGCAAAAATGACTTGTGATGAAGCGTCACGTCAGTGCCTTGCAAAATGCGTTTGTCACGCCTAAATGAAAACTAAAAAAAAAAAAAAAAAAAGTGAAAAGAAAAGAAAAGAAAAAGGTGGGCAATAACTCTCTCTGTAAGAATAGGTCTCAGTTTGCAAACAGGCTTAACTTCTGGGAAGCTCCCAGCGCGGTTCAGAACTACTGAGCTGCGAGGCTCCAGGCTTTTGTGGTTCTGCCCCTGGGGTTATGAACAAGTGTAGCACTTCATGAAGCCACTTGGATAAACAGTTCCAAAAAACGTAAATACAAACGTGCGTTGTTACTAAGAAAAGAAATGAATGTAATTCCTTGTTGTGTTTAATATAGGTTTGTTCTGTCATGGTTTTCTTCTGCGTGAAAATTACAGCTGTCTCATCAGTAGTCAGATTTTGATGTGCTGAGGATGTGTTTCCTCTGGGGACATGCAGACTGTTCTGTTGTTCTGCGGTGCCATGAATCTCTGACCTTACACACCACCAAGTTTTGTCCTGTCTCATAAAAGTGTCTGCTAAAATCCACGTTGCTCAGAGACTGTAAGCGAAGTGACCCGACTCAGGTGAGCTGGCAGCGACCCTCGCTGAACCCGCAGCCATCCCACAAAGCCGCTTTTACACAGGATGCTTCAGCAGAAAAAAGGGAGCAAACCTGCTGGGGCGGCAGAAAGCTTTGCTGCGATAGCTGCGACCCCTCCAGAACTGCTTTGTCACCGTGCCGGGCTGCATTCACCACGGGGAACAACGTCCCACCGTGTCACCGCAGGGCGCGTCACGCAAAGAGCTGGGGGGAGCTGTATGGTTACGTGCGATGCATGCATGTTACGAACATGTTGTACCCGCAGCAGGAGGTGCGTGGCCGGGTTGCCGTGGCACCGGGCTGTGTTGACGAAGGGGCGCCATGGCCCGCAGGCAGCTGGTGGTGGTGGCGGTGACGGGGCTGCTCCAGGACCCGGCTTTCCACGTGGCCAAGTGCGCAGCTGAGGTGAGTTCAGGGAGGGGAAGAAATAAGCCCCACAACATCCGCGGGCAGGTGCCGGGTGCCTGCTTCTGCAGGTGCCAAAGGCAGGAGGGGAGTGGTGCGGTTACTGGGTTAACACGTGGCGGAGGCTGCAGGGAAGTACAAGCAGCTTCTTGCAGGATAGGACAGGGTGGAGGGGTATTAAACTGCTCGTAAGCATTTCTTTTTTCCCCATATCTGGAAAATCTAGGCACTGAAGCTGAAGTTTCCAAGCAAGTTTGCGGATCCCGTAATATGTCCTTTATTAGAATTTGCATGGCATGAATATTTACAGGAGAAAAAGAAGGTAACTCTCATTACTAACAGACACCTGCGCCTCTATAATTGAGAGTAGGTCTTGGCTCGTGGGCCCCTTGTTTGACAACTTCAGGCTGGTAAGATAAGCAGGGCCCTCAAGGCTTGGCTGTGTCTGTCAGTGCTGCTCAGAAGGTGCTGGGTGGCCCTGGGGAAATCCCTGGGGGATGAGGGCAGAGGAGCAGGCAGGCAGCAGCCCCTGAGCTGTGTGCAACATCAGCGCACCTCACCAAAACCCAGGGTGCAGACCCGTTGGGTTGGCCAGATTTGTGGTTTTAAAACCAGAGAAAGCATAAAAAGAGCACAGGCCACCTGAGCAGTGGTGCAGTGTTACCCGTCGCTTCTTCACTCAAGGTGGAAATGATTCCTTGAGGCTTTAACCCCTCTGCAACACAGGAACTGCGGGGTGAGGTGTGGGCCTACGCCTCCCGCGTGATGTGCTTCGTTGACGGGCGGCTGCTGGGGGACGAGAAGGAGCTGCTCAGGTGGGCCCTCCACCGGTGGGACTACCGTGATTTTAGGCCCGAGGTGCTTTATCAGGCCATCTCTGAGGATTTCTACACCAAGCACCTGAAGAACAGCCAGGCAAGTAGCGCGGGTTTACAGGAAGAGCGCGAGGTGTGCGGCCAGCTGTACGCGTTATCAGATAAAACACAGAGGATGCCGCACAGATTCCATGCAGATTTGAGAACGGAGGGCACAGAGCAAGAAACGTGCCTCGTGGTGGGGTGGTGGGACGGGCATTGCTGCTGATTCGTTTGTCCTGCTCTTACCGTACAGGCTGCCACAGGCGTGTGGACAAGGGCAAGGCGAAGAAGTGGGCCCTGCCCAGGATTTGCTTTAGCACACTGCTAGGGTTATTTCTGCCCAGAACAGAGTGAAACGTCCTCTACTTTTTTGTTTGCTTACACAAAGCAATAGAAGTACTGTTCTGTACCAGCAAGCCCGCTGAGATGGCTCTCACTGGGCTGCTGGGTGCTGAGATGTGTTAGAAAGTGAGAGCTGCACTGAAAGCTGGCCTTCATCTCACTGGATTTGTTTTTTGTGTCCAAACAGCATGTGTTTGTGTACCTGGACATAGCCATTGATGAGCAGCCTGTTGGGACGCTTCTGTTTGAGGTATGTTGCTGTGAAGAACAGCAAAAGCAAAGAGCAAAGATAGCAAATGTGGTGGTTTCATTTGCCAAAGGAGGGGGGACCAAAATCCGACCAGTTGGCATCAGCTATGAATTTCCCGTTTCTCCTCTCACACTCACTTTGCAGCTCTTTTCTGATGTGTGCCCCAAAACCTGTGAGAATTTCCGTGCTCTGTGTGTTGGAGGAGTGACGTCTCCTTACAGCAGTCAAGAGCTGACTTACAAAAATTCCTGTTTTCATCGGCTGCTAAAGAACGGGTGGATCCAAGGAGGAGGTGTGTTTCCAAACAGCCCGAATAAATCTGGGTCACGGCAGAGGTAGGATGGGATGATCTGAATGGGTTCCAGTCCAAGAAGACATAACCAAACACAACAGAAAAGCCAGTCTCTGCAGGACAAGCTCTTAATCAATGCATATGAAAAACTGAAAACATTTTATTTTTTTGTCCATCTTACTTTCTAAATAGATAAAAAAAGCGTAGATAATTTGTTCTTTTAATTATCCAAGACTTTTTCCAAATATCTTCGGAAACTAATTGAAACCTTAAAACACTAAGAATGTCCACAGGAAAACATGTTACTTGTTTTATGGGGAGATTAACTTCCAGAGGCATTTAGCCAAGGCTCAGAGGGCCAGATAGTGAGCTGTGTCAGGAGAGGTTGCCTTCATTACTCCCCGTTGGTCTTTCATCTGTCTTTACCTACCTGTACCTTTCCTGTGTTTGCCTTGCCTACTCTAAACACAAGTGCACAAATCCATTTTAAGTTTATACTTTGAAGATGAACTTTGTACATTCCACAAACATCTAAGCAGGTATCTACGCAGTCCACAAAACCAACCTAAAATTACTGTCTCACCTGTCGGAAATCTGTCCCAATGGGAATTTCTCTTTCACTATACTTCTTTCTCAAGCACGTTAGCAGCCTTAACCTGCCATAGCATCACAGCTGCCTTTTCCTCCTTCCTTGTTCTAACCCTGTTCTCTCTGACAGATGCCCTTCTCCCAACCTGTCCCATCCTCGGCTGATGCAGTGACTCATGAAACGTTTCCAAAAGTCTGTTAAAATGTTGGTACGAAAAGAGAAAGGTCTGTGCAGTTGTTTCCCCAGTGGACGGGGAACCCATGTCTCCGAGCTCTGCTGGAGCTGCTCAGACAACCCCAAATCCTGCCTGTGCTACACCCGGCCTCTGACTGCTCCTTCTGTCTGCCCTACAGACATAGTCACTGGGAAAGGAGACGGAGGAGAGTCAATCTATGGTCCCACCTTTGAAGGTATGTTTCCTTAATTACCTTACTGTGCAAATGGCAAATTTAAGCAAAAATCACGTTGTTTCATTTCCCCGGAGGAAATAATTTGATTTTTTTTTTCAGTGAGACACTTCAGTTTTAGGCACTGACTTGCAGTCTTGGCCCACTCCTCTGATGCTGGGTGCTCAGCTCCATCTGTCCCTTTTCCCTGACAAAGTTAGGGCTGAGAGGCCTGCCCTCCTCAAACCATGAATACTCACCCTTGTGGAAGGACTTTAGAAGTGGGTTAGCTGCAGATCTCCAGGCTGCTGATACCACTCGTTCAAATGTGTTTAAAGTAATGGAAGTGAGTTGGCTTTATCTCCAGATTTCCTGGACCTCAGGCAGCTTTTAAGGCTTGGGCACACCACAGGCAGCGCTGCTGTCGGTTCTGTGACTGCGGTGGGATGCAGAGTTACTTCTGAATCCGACGATGTGCAGAAGGTCCATAAAGCTGTGAAAGTCGAGAAATGACAGGCATGAGTGAGTTTAACAATAAATGTCCCCCCATGCTGATAGAAAGTAATGAGATGTAAAGAAAAAACACATTATGACATGCACTATTTAAGAAAAAACACCCATATAATTGACATAGGCGCTTGGGATACTCCGTTTGGATTAAATGCTGCCCATAAAGATGTTTTAGGGCAGTTGAAGCACTTCTGAAAATGATTTATGTTCTCTTATGTAAAAGCTTGCTTTCTGCCAATGTCACAACCAATGTTATATTCGAGCAGGCTGGGCAGCAGCCAACAGTGAGATCAGAAGTGCCAAGAGTAGCTGAAAACTTTATTTCCAAAGGCAATGAAGAGCCCACTTTCACCTCGAGGCCACGGACTGAGCCAAGGCAGGCTGGAAGCGGGAAGCCTGGTGGGTTTGACCACCACTGCCCAGAGCCCTGCTCTTTCTCCTTAACATTTCAAAGTTGCCCATAGCTTTTCATCCTCCAGCAAGGTGTTCACTCGGGTACGCCCGTCTATTTTAAGGCTTAGGTTGCTTTCCAAGTGCTTCCCGCCACCCTGTTTACACAGAGGACAGAGGACAAATATCTTCGATATCTGCAAACAGTGACAGATGCCTCTGTCAGATGGCGAAACTCTGTTCTGTGAAACTGGGCACTTGGCACACCTCCATTCACTGCAACGCTTGCTGAAATTAAAGGGACGCGGCTATGTTTTACCGTAATGAGCTCAGAGCCCTGAGGTAATTACAGAGAATCATTTGGATCGAAGCAGCACGGAGCGCAGAGCATCCCGCTCCAAAATTAGACTGCTGAAGTCATTCTGCGAACCACGAGTCAGCACTCGGGGAGTAACTCTTCAGTTAACATTTCATTACCATTTTTGTGAATCAGCTTCTCAGAAGGGCACTCAAACAGGGTAAAAACGATCCCCCCCAAATCAATTTTACAATCTAAACATTTCTACAGTTTCAAGCTTGTTGAGGTTTTGATGGAGCCCTGGATCACTCGGTGTGACCAGGCAGGAGATGAGCAGTGGAGAAGGTCAGGATTGGTGCTCCCCTGCCCCACCTCCTCGCCGGGCTCCTGCCCATGGAAGAAGCATCCAGCCCTTGCTGCCATCCCACAAATCGAAGTACAGCTTCTGCTCACCCTGTCACCTCTCCATCCCCAGCTGTCCGTTGGAAGGCTATTGATTCACACCAGACTTTATTCACACGAAACTTGAGGGACCTTTGGGGAAAAAGGAAAAGGGAAAGTGTGAGCGGGGAAGAAAGACATGGGAGGTCGTGGGAGCTGGAAATGAAGCGCAGCAGAGGAAGGAAGCAGCACAAGTGCTGCCTCTCATCCCTGAACTCTTTTCCCAGATGAAAACTTCGCCATCCGTCACAAGGGAAGAGGAGTCCTCGGGATGGCCAACAAGGGCCGCCACAGCAACAGCTCCCAGTTCTACATCACCCTCCAGCCAGCTCCCTACCTGGACAAAAAGTGCGTGGCCTTTGGGTATGTATGCACGAGTCTGCATCTGCTGCAGCGTGCAGGAGGTTGCCCTAGCTCTGCGGGACACTGCTGCCCTGGAGGGAGGTCCATTGAGTCCCTAAAGCTGCAACATGGATGTCTCTGGCCAGGGGGAGGATGGATACGTCAGATTTGAGGTAACCCCCTCGTTCCATGTCTCTGCCCTGGCTACAAATCGGAGCCTGCATAGCTCAGTGTCAGCTGAAGGTGTGACCTGACGGGCACGGAGGCATTGAGCAAAGCCTCCAGCCTCTGCTCTGCCCGCAGGAGCTGAGAGAAATTGTTTGAGCAAATGCTTGTCTCAGTAGGTTAACGCACAGGGCTGGCCCTGGTGGGATTTTTACGATTTCCAAAATGTAATAAGGAAGATAATTACTCCGAGCAGCTTGCTAGGCATCGGAGCGTAAAATATGCACGTATTGCCACACAGAGAGAAATTTACAGTACAGCTTCCATGTAGTTGCATGATGGATAGCGTTTTGGGAGGATGTGAAAAACATGAGTGCCAAACCTGCAGAGAACAAACCAAGCGGGATGGCTGGCTGGACAGATTTCTAACCCATGGTGTTTACCTCGAGTTCCTGCCTCGCCACTGGCTCTGTGTAATCTGGAAGGTGCAGAATCCTCGAGCATAACTGACCCCTGTTACAAGGCTAATCTCTACAGGACAAGCTCTTAATTAACGTATATGTACACTGGAAAACATTTTCTCTTCTGGCCATCTCACTTTGAAAACAGAGGAAAAGTTTGGATGATTTGTTCTGTTGCTTATCTAAGACTTTTGAAAAGATCTTGAAAACAGCAAAGGTTGCAGAACACAGGGTGCAGGTTGGCACTGCGAAGGGAGGAAATGAAAGGTATTTCTCTGGGACACTCTTCCCATAACTGTCACTGCCAACATTTAGCACATTTTTTTCACTTCTTTCTCCTCAAAAGTATTTTGCACCTGGGTACAAGGCCTATTTCTTGAAATAAATGCAACTGTGCAAACTCATAGTATTTTCTTATCTCCTACAACGCCAATTGGCAACCATTCAATCAAGAGCCAATGGCATTTGCTACCCCATGGCAAAAAAAGAGCAGAGCCTGCTTGGTTCTGTTACGGCCCCGCAGCAGCTGCAGAGGGGATGCTGCTCGGGCAGTGACAGCAGCTCAGAGCTCTTTTTCCCTACCACAGGCAGGTGATTGAGGGCACGGAGGTTCTCCAGCGACTGGAAGCCGTACCGACGTACAAAGAAAGGCCTACAGTGGACTGCAAAATTTTGGACTGTGGGACCTTCCAGCCATGATCAACAGTTGGTTTCCCTGCGCGCAGTAAGATAGAGCACTGTTTCCTGCTCAGGCTTTCAGTTACGATAAGAATAAAAGCACTTCTTTGTACATGAGAATGTTCTGGGATTGTTATTTTGACTTTAAAAAGTGTTCATAGGCTGTTAAAAGCACTTTTACACACATATAGGGAAAGACTTGTGGACATGTTCCAGTGCCAGCCCCTGGTTCATGAATAATGGTGTTAAAATATGATGATACAGTGGGTAAAGTGCAGGTGGACAGATGTGTATGCACCCAGATGGATAAAGCTGACCCATCTTGGCCAAATTCTGCCTCTACTGCAACCTCCATACAGCACAGAGCGCTGCTTGCGGCACCAATGCCCTGCACAGCTCTGACACCAAGTGCAGCCCGGATGTGGTAACTCACATCCCTTAGAGGAAAGGAGAAAAAAATGTCTGCAGGACTGAGGCCTCTCTGAGAGCCATATGTTTGATCCTTCACCAATCACTCTTAACCAAAATCCCTTGACATAACCCTTGAAATCAGGTTGAGCTGCATCAGGCTAAAACCAGAAATGTTAAAATAAGCTTAAGTTTTATGTAATTGTTTTTGACAGATTTTGTTAAAACCAAAAATGTTTTTTCCCACTAAAACAGGGAAAAATCTTGTTTATAAGGTTAACGCACAGCAGGAGATGTTAAGGTTACCTATGGATGCAAATGTCTAATACACAACTGCTGGTGTTGGGGACTGCACACATGGAAGACGTCTCTGGCAAATGGAGCAGAGCCTGGGTGCTGATGACTCCAGCAGAGGATGGCAGAGAAGCACTAAAAGAAGAAAATGAAAACGCAGCCTGGAAAGAGAGGCCACGAGGAAGTGCACGGGAAATGCAAAGGAAGGAGCAGTCATAAGGGCTGGGGTGCAGACGCAATCTGTGAGACACACGGACACTCTCAGCTTACCGTCCTCTTACCTTTCTTTCCAGTAGCACGAAGAGGCTGTACCGAGGGAGTGACCTTTGCTCCTGGGCTGAGCTTGCTGCGTGAGCCACTCAAATCTGCAAAACAAGGCCAACGTAAGATGGGAAAGGTGGAATTAGCAAAGCATTAGGAGGGGCCCAGTTTTGTCTGAGCTTAAGCCTGTGGATTTCAGGAATAGCAATGTGCCAAAGTTTCTTTGCTAACTGGGGATGAATTTAGCAAATCGCTTACCCAGTGTTCAACTTAATGCATTAAGAGGGTGTAGACTTAGAGTGATCCCACATGCTCTGAGGGGGTATAACGAACATCTTAATTTTAGCAAAGAAATTCAGATTTTTCTTTATCTATGGTACAAACAAAAATATTCTTTAGCCTAAAATACACGTATACGTCTTCAGCTAGCTAAGGAGCTGTCAACACATTTTCTCCTTTTATTTTCTAAAGAGTTCTGAAATCTATACACGGACCAAGTCTTCTGTAGGAACATTTCAGATCAATTAAACTGCCTAGAGAATAATTATTTTCACTTCATAGTTCTGTGCCAAAGGCAAAAAATATGCTGTTGTGTTTTCTTCATAAAACAATATATGTCCTGACAGATTACTTTTCGTAAGCAGTAGAGAAAATGCTATAAAAAGATATGGCTTCAAAGCTCAGTGTTGGGATGCAGGTTAGTGGCTCATATTTCTTGCAAGGACTTTAAATTGTGTTTAAATATTTGAAGATGAAAGTCAGAAAAGTAGTTTTAATTCTGCAGGTTATAGAAGAAAATTCTAAAAGGACAATTCTTTGATTTGTAAGGAAATTACAGCGTGTGCTTTGAGTCCTAACAGCCTGAGCTGAGAGCAGCAGGCAGGGCACGGGAGCTCGCGCCCCACAGACGGGCAATGTTCAGGATCCTGCAGGGCAGACAAGCACCTGATTGCGTCAGGCATCAGAAAGCTGATCCCGTGCCAAAGGTCAGAGCCCTGACAGAAAGCATGATGGCTGGATGCACGACATACAGGATACGTTTTGAATTTCAGGCACAAGGATCCTGCAGGCAAGCCACAATTACTGTATTCACATTGGTCGGGAAGGACACTCTGCCAGAAAAATTGTGGCAAAATCTTTCATCCAGTATTGAGGAGGGCACCTAAAAGAATGTGTCCTTTGGCTCTGGTTCCCCAGTTCCTGCAAGTAGGATACGCCTAAGGAGCTCTGGGTGATGAACAGTGAAACAGTAAAGAAAGGCTCTTGTTCATCTTGTTAACCTCAATCAAAGCACGTGCCATGGGGCTGTATCCAGCCCTGATCGGGTGCACCTTCACGGCAGGTTTTGCAATCCTACCCGCCTCTCTGCACGAGGATTAGCTCAGGTTAGCAGGCTCTGAGCACGGGAGTCAAAGTACCAGCAATATTTCTGAAAGGTTACAAAGGTTAGAAAATCATTTTGCAGATTCCAACAATGCACCAATTTGTAATGGTATGAAGTACCCCAAAACCACTTTGGATGCTGTATTTTCCCTGTCAAAACCACGCAGGTGTGATAACACTTTTGAAACAAACAGAAATGTTTGCAAACTGAAACAAACACATGTTCCCTTCAGTTTATCTGCTACATTTTGTTTTATTCATTGCCACCATCCCAGACTGCGGTCGGCTCCCCTGGCACCTCTTCAAAGTCCTGTCATTATTGTCTTGCCCAGCACCAGCAGATGCAGAGGGTGATCCACTGAGATTCCTGGGCATTCACTACATTTAAAATGTGCTTCCCTAAAATGGACATCTGCAGACCCTTAGGCTTGATCCATTTCTGCCAAGTGCTTTGCATACGTTTCCAGTAACACAGTGCTTGCGTCCTGACATTCAAAGCAGAGGTAAATGCCTTACTGACCACTAAGTATATAACGGCGTAACGAGAAATGAATACAGTGATGAGTCTGGTATTTTAAATCCAACAACAACAACCCTGACTGCCGTGATCCTGCTGACCATATTCCTCAACAAAGTCCCGAGATGCTGACTTTAAGAAAAAACAGGCAAACCACATTTATCATTCACTTGGATTGCCACCAGCCCCCAGGATTACAGGACAGACATATTTTCACTCACTTGTGGAGACAAGCTGTAGCTGTAATTCTTGCCCTGCTGGTAGTCTTGGGTTTGTTTGGTTTCATTCACTTCATTTTCTCTCTGGTTTTCCAAATATGTACATGCTATTTTTTATCAGTCATCTTTTAACAATCACACTTAGCATATATCCTGTTTGCTTGCAGTTTAAAAAGATTGCTGTCCTTCTGCCACTCATAACACCAAACACCCTATTATTCACTGCTGAAAACACATTGAATACCGTAACCCCCCAAGAGCTGCAAAAAGGGAAAAACGCGAGTTCAAATAACGCCTGATGCCTAGGGAAATTACGAGGGACTGACCCAGTGAATCAAGGCCGGCAGGATGCCAGCAGGTCCTTGGTCCTTGTCCCAGCAGGACAGGCACCCCTGCGGCACGGCCAGCAGGGATGTGCAGGAGCCATGAGGAACTCCCGGCTTCAGCTGCCGTTTCGGCAGTGCTGCAATATCTATTTATGCTGCTCCACAGCTTATTTTACGTGCTGCTGAGTCAAAGTGATAACAGAAACATGGTATTTAAATAATGGATGTGGAAATTATTTCTTCTCATTAAGGGGCCAGCAACTCTAATCATACCGAGGGAATAACCGAGCTGTGTCACACCGGCATGTGCAGACCGAAAGGTCGCTGAGGTGGCGCGACTTCTCTGCCTTTGTTACCTTCCTGAAAGGAGTTGGAATGCCGTAAAATTCACAGCCAACAAGACGTGTCAGGTCATCCCGCCATCTAGGAGGTGCCCCTTTATACCACGAAACTCATTTTGCCTGCTGTTTCTTTTGCTTTTCTGTTTCCTCTGTGAGGCTTCTTCACAGAAGGGCAAAGCGTGAGACATCCTACACACCCCGACAGATGACAGCACAGAACTTTCTTCACCCAAATTATGTTATCAAGCAGTCACAGAATCACAGAATATCCCCGCTTGGAGGGGACCCACGAGGATCATCGAGTCCAAGCCCTGGCTCCACACAGGATCACCCCAAACCCAAATCCTGTAGTCATTGCCCAGTAACCTGCCTGAAAGCTCCCGATGCTGTATGGGTCTCGTGGCAATACAGCACCTTCTGGCAAGACACTAAAATGGAGGATTAAGCCAGAAGTTTATTTGGCTGCCTCCTCCCCTGTAGTGCGCAAGCCCGGCTCATGCTTAAGAGGAACGGGAGAATTTTCCCGATTTTATCTTTTCGTCTTTCACTCTGCCGGCACTTTTCCTGGATCAGCACCACAGCCGGGCTCCCCTGCGTGAGGAGCACCACATCTCTTCGCCTCGGCTTCCCACCATCTGCCTGCGTCGGCGTCGCGCAAGCCATTTTTTCAGACATTTTTTTATTCGCAGAGGGCAAACGCCGCCTGAGGGGGGAAGAACAACACGGGGAGAGGGGGAGAAATCTCCTCAGCAGCGAGAGCAGAAGCCCTGTGGCAGGCTGAGGGGGCCACGGCGGCGGTTGGGGCAGCCGTTACCCGCCCAACGGCCGCCCCCTGACGGCGGGCGGGGCGTGACGCGGCCGGGGCGAGGCGGGGCCCGGCGGCGGCGCTCAGAGGGTGCGCGGCGGCGGCGGGAGCGGAGCGCGGCGGGGCTGAGGGCAAGAGAAGAAGGAAGGGAAAGGAGAAGGAGAAGGGAAAGGAGAAGGGAAGAAGGGAAGCGCCGCCGCCATGGGCCGGGGAGCCGCGCTCCCGCTGGCCGCCCTCTTGCTGGCCGCCCTCTGCCTGGCCGCGGGCGGCGCGCGGAGCCGTTGGGCGCGTGAGGCCGCTGGTGAGTGCCTCACGCCCTCCCCCCTGCTTCTTTCTCCCCCCCTTCCCTTCCCTTTCCTTCCCTTCCTTTCCCTTCCCTTCCCCTCCCCGTTGCTGACGGGGCAGCCCCTCCCCTCCCCTCTTCCCCTCCTCCCCTCCCCTTCCCCGCCCGGTGCCGGTCGCTGTGGGGCGCTCGGCCGCCCGCGGGGCCCCTCAGGGCTGCCCCGGCCCCCCGGGGGTGGCCCCGTGTCGTGAAGGCTTCCTAGCGGGTGCTGAAAGGCACAGGGTGCTTCCCCGGGGGGGGTTTGGGGAGGTTTGAAGGGAGACTGGAGGTCCTGAGGCGCCGGGTATGAGCCTGTGGGCTGTGCCAGGTCTCGGTCAGAACCAGCGAGGGGGTCCCAAAGGTGGACGTTGTTTGTTTGGCAGACGCGAAGCTGTGCCTGATAGCTGGAAAAAAGCGGTTTTTATCTGGGAGCTCGTAGCGAGGAATGGCCGTATACCCAATGGAGTGGTTTAAGTGTCACCATTTGCCACTTAATTGTGTTAAGACTGTCATATCCCTCACTGAAACGAACAGGCAAAGATCTTGTTACGTCTCATTGCTTCTAAGAAGCATAAAGAAATAGCACCGGTATTCCTAGCCCGATCCTGCCGTACCCAACAGAAGGTCCAGCAGCATTCAGGCATGATTCAAATCCCCAGAATACTGAAGGCAGAGAGTCGATCCCTTTCTGGTTATCATCTGCTTGTTTCGATTGCCAAAAATCCACAAACAGCCAAGCTCCCTTCGCTGGTGAGCAGAGAGAGGCGAGAGGTCATCCATCGGTGCCTGGAGGAGGTGGAAATGTGCGTGGAACGTGTTGGAGGCTGTGGTGCAAAGAGCCGTGTGTTGTCTGAATGCGATGAGCGTGTGACTAAGTCTTATTCAAAACTAATGCAGTGAAATTGTAGATTGGGAGAATTTGTTTGATCCAGACACTGGACGTGTTGACATTGTGGTTTCGAGAGGACAATGTGTGGCTCAGATTGACGTTAAAAAAAGCAGCCCGACTGGTTGGGTTGCTGGCTTCTGCTGTGATCAAAATGGGGATAGATTTACTGTTTCTGCTTTCCTTTATGTGCACTTGTATGTGAAGTCCTCGAAGCTGGTGTCTTTATTTCCCCTAAATCAGCTGCTTTCTACTGCAGGATTCTTTCTTATTTATTTATTTTTTTCATAGTTGGCTGTATTAACAGATCCATAATCAAAAGGAACCAAGCTTTTGCCATGGGAAGTTTCAATTAGCTACTTTGGTAGCTTCAATTAGAGCAGTATATTTTCCTGTTGTCTGTCCAGGTTGACTATAATGAGAGATTATTTGAGGCATATTCTCAGTGTGTATGTGAGGTCTGGTTTTGGAGTATCAGTAGTGTTGGGAGGGAAATGTCTTTGTCTCGTCAGATACGTTCACAAATTGCAGCTTTTAGGAGCAGTTAGTTCAGTGAGAATGGTTGTGCCTTAACCCAGGGCGTTAATACGTGAGAAATATCAATGGAAATATCATCCTAAGGACTGTTTCCATGGGTGAAGTTGCTCTCTTACAGTGCTACTTTTGACCTAACCAGTTATCTGTTTCTTCTTTTCAGACACCTGTGGAAACTTTTCTACCTGTGTTTCATGTAACAACACAACTGACTGCCAGTGGGTGAAGTGTGCAGAGACAAGTAAGTAAGACTACATGAAGCAAATCCTTTAATCCAACTAGATGTATTTTTTCTGTATTGATGTTCACTACAGGAAATACGTTGTTCTGTTTGATAACCTAATGGAGGAAGAATTCATAATTTGTATCTGTTATTCAGTAAATTTGAAGTTCTTCTGTGAGACAATTGAAAATGTTCAGAATAAGCCCAGATTTGTAAGGCTTCTGATCTGAATCTGCTGCTGCTATCTGAATCTGCTAACGTTTTCCAGAACGTCAGCAGAACAAACTGGTCACTTGAGCTTATTGTTAAGGGGTCAGGTCACAAGCGGGCTGTGACATGCAGGTGCATCCCAGTGCGGCCCCTTTTGATGCTGTGCCATAGACCTGGTCACAGACACTGCGCCTGAACTGAAATGCAGTCAGGGAAAGGAATCCATAAATAAGATCAGTTAAGAGCAGTGTTCCTAAAAGTAAGAGTTGCAACCCACTGAAGGGGACGTAGTAGAGTCAAAAAGAATACAGGGCACTTGCTGGCCTCGGTCAGAACTTTGTTTTCCACATTGTTGGGGAGGTGGATGTAAATACTTCTAGGTGACCTCTTGTAGAGGAGATAAAGCTGCTGTTGACAAAGGCATATGAAGGCTACAGAAGTAGTCCTCAGGAGGATCGTGTACACTTTGTGAGGTGGATATAGGTAGAATAAGAAAACAGAACGGCTTGGCTGTAATAATGTTCTTGTGGATAGAGTATGTATGAATGCAGAGGATGGTTCAGAACTGATGAAAAGAATTTATAAGTTACTTGTCCGGTACAAACGTCCTGCAGGAAGGTGCACTGCATGTACTGTCTGACCAGCAGGCAGATCTCTCAGGTGTTTGAAGTAACTTCTTTGAGGGCAGAGAATAAATCTGAGTCGAGGAAAGTGCAGACAATGAACAAGAAACAGATGCCTTAAACAGTTACAAGGTCATGGGTCTATTGAAAAGGTGGAACTAAGTTGTGCTTGCGTGGAGAATTTAAGACAGTAAGAATTCTATACTGTTTCCACAGAGAAGCAAAATATTTAACTTGAAAAGTGTAACAAATAGTAGAAACACTGCCGAATCTTTATAGGCTATAAGGAAGTGTCAGGCTCTACTGTTACTGCAAAATGCTCTTTAATCAAGTATGTATAGTGCTTAAATGTTGAGCAGTAGAGTAACTAGTGGAAGAATGTACGAAAACTTCTGTAACTTTTAATATAAGACTGAGGTCCTGCATATTGAAGTGGTTTTAATGTTATCCTACCTAGAAGATACTTAGTTTATCCTGGGAACAGTTTATTAGCATTTAAGAATATCTACAGTAGCAGAGCTTTTTTCTTTTTTTTAATATAAAAAAAAGTATTTAGAACTTGTTCTTTCCTTTTCTGACAGACTATACCTGTGTAAATAGAGCAGAAGTAAACAGCTCAAAGTATAATGAATGTGCGATTGAAGATTGTTCACGTAAGTACTTAGATATTTTGCTTCTAGGTTGTTTAAAGTGAAGCAGTCTCATCTGCAACTCCTTAACGTGGTGACCTTTGTTAATGACTTCTACAATTTACATATGCTCGCACGAGTATGTAAATAAGCCCTTTGCTTCCAGCTTAAACCGATGATGTGACATAAAAATACACAATTCTATTACATGTTCAGTAACTGCTACTGATGTTGTTTCAAGAAGCTTGATGTATATTAATAGATGTCTCCTCAGCTAGTGCCCTGTTTTCTTGTATTAAAATGGGTGAAATTCCCTATTAGATGGAGCCTATCCTGTTTAGGAGCTTAGCACTATCCTCAAGAGAGTAAGTTTCATATTAAACAAAAATTTTCACATCGTAAATTCTCAGCTTTGTCTGAGAAGTAGTAAATGGGAAGGGGAAACTTAGAAACATACCTGTAGGCTATCTTGTGGTGGCAGTGGCCAGTCAGAAGTAATTCTGCCAGGCTTGAACTTCGGTATTGTTTCTAAAATGGTACCGCTACTCTGCATTACCCACGGTAGCTGGAAGGTGGCTTATCCCAAATAGCTTGACTGTGATGGTTACAGCAGGCCTCGTGTTGTGTGTGGGTTAGCCAGCAGTGGACAGCAGGGCTGTAAATGGGTACAGTGGCAGTAGTCCTGTGCCTCACCTCATGTCCTGTGAGGCTGAGGGGCAGGAGTACCTGGGTCACTTGGCTGTAAGGCAGCCAAACTCAGTCAGCTCTGATACAGGTGGCTGGGGAAGGGAGGCTCTCCTCACCAGCCTCCTCCCCGCTGCCCAGCTATGGCTGGTTCCTCCTGTTGTACAAGCAAGGGCTCGGTTTTAATAGGCACCATGAAAGAGTTAAATTAGTGATGTCAATCACTAACGTGGATGGATGGGAGCTCCTAATGAGCCAGTGGCTTGGCTCAGCACTACCTCTGCGGCGGGTTGACATGGAAGTATATTAAGGTGGTGCTAAACTGGCTTGAGGCCAGGCGTAGATTCTGATGTCTCTCTAAAATCAGGCTGCTCTGGTTTCCCACCATGCCAAACTGCTTCAAGATGCCAAAAAATATTAAATGACTCTGAGCTCTAAAGGCTTCTGGACATAATGGTATTCCCTCAGGAAGCTCAGGTCTGAGTGTTCATAGTGTGATCAAGTCCTGTCCGTGTGGGATTAGCTCAGTTAATACAGTAAATTGTAGAAGGCTTCGCAGGTTTTTCTGCTAGTTTTTTTTTTTCACGCCTATACTAGCCACAGCCTTCAGAACAGAGACTCTCAAACTGTTGAGGATGTCCTAGTTCCCATCCCCCCAGCTTCAGCTGTCTAACCACTCTGCTTTCTGGTTGACCTTGGTAGGTCAGGTTTGCTTTTCTGAGCAGTGAGGTCAGGAAGCAGTACTGATTACCTACTTTAGTGTTGTGTAAAACCTGCGCAGTTTGTGGTTGTCCAGGAGGGCTGTTCTACTTTCTGTTTGCTTTGAGGAGCCTGAGTTGCCGTAGTCAACAGGGATCTTGCATTCTGATTTGCACCCAGGCTGAGCACTGGGTTGATTGCACTGCCTGTGACAAAGTCTACATGTATTCATTTATGCAACTTGTGCTTAGTTCACAAGATTGTTAGTTCAACTGGCTAGAAATTACAAACCAGAACTACAGAAGAATTCAGAGTCCCTAAAACTCTGCCTGCTACTGTTCTTCTGTTAAATACTGTTGCTGATGATTTTAATGTAACTTTTCATTCTTTCATAGCTCTTACAACTGCTCCTCCCGCTACTACATCGTCATCCAATACCACAACACCACCTTCCAATTCTACTACAGAGTCTTCCAATGCTACCACAACAACTTCTGCTATCACAGCTCATCCTACTATAGGTAATATGAAGGAGCATGACCCAGTGAAGTGATGAGTGGACGCACAGGATCACTTAGTAAACTGCTGCTTGAACTGGAAACTGTAGTGGCAATTAGAATGCAGTATGCCTTGCTAGGATTGCCTCTGTTCAACATAGAATGGCAGTAAACTAGGGCTTAGTGAAGGAAAACAAGGACAAGGGCTTTTTCTGCAGCTCACTGTAGTAGCATGACTGCTTAACATCTGAGGCGTGGAATACAGGAATGGTCCCAAGGCTTGGAAGAAGTGGATTGTATAAACTATGACAGAGAATTTTTTCCTTCCGATATAATTAAGAATTGGCTCAGTGGTAGTTGTTTGAATTACATTAGTCATTTCCACAAATCATGGGTTCTTACGAGCCTGACTTTTTGTTGCCCAGTCCAAAAGCTTCTGTTCTTTCACATGCTGCTGTCTTAACAGTCAGGTTCTTAAGATCTTGTCTTTAAAAGCATCTGATCCTTAAAGCAGCTGGGGGGTAACAAGAGCTGTACTTGATTAGACTCATAACAGCTTAATGTACAGAGGGGTGATGATTACCTATCAGTAAATGAACAAATGTTGGCATTTGTCCTAGGTACAGAGCGGAATACTCATTAATTTTTAGTAATACTAATCGTGGGATGGGGAAGGTCAGACAGCCAGATTTCCGTATTAAGTGAAGAGCTTTTAGGAGACAGTTTAGCTACAGGTGAAGTGTTCTCATATTCCAATTATGATGTTGGCAGTTAGTGGTTTTGGGAAACATTTTTTGGTGTTTATCTCCTGTCTAGAGATACTGTATTTAAGTAATTAAATGCACTAAATACTGAGTCTAAAGGCCACTCAGTGAAAGTCCTTGACCTTGATGCAGATTCAGTTGTCTTGAGGCAGCTGTCCTGATTCTTATTCAAATAACATTTACGTTAGTATTTGAAAGAAGGGTTTTCTGCCTAAGTGAAAAACTATTCTGATTTGCGGAGAGCCTTGAAATATTTGGATAACAATGGTATGGTCAGGCTGTAAGTTTAAAAAAAATAAAAAAATTTCCTTGTTGCAGAAACTTGGCTTAATGCCATGCAGCTGAACGTGAAAATTGCATGGGGTATAGTCTGAGATCAAAACCTATTCTTGCTGAAACAAAGCGAATCACTTATTTAAGAACTTAAATACTTGCAAACTTTGCTCTTGAAGCTTATGATATGTGCTGAATTTTTCTTCTCTCAAACAGCTAACACCACCAATGCAACTACACATGCTCCTATGCCTTCAACCACCGTTACTCCAGTCACAACAACCCGTACTCCAGGTAATGGCTATTATTAATATAGCTGAAGCATAAAACACTTAGAAATTGGTGTTAGTGTTGCCTTGAAAGGTACTTTTAATGTTGTACCAAATTTAATTTTGCTGAGGTTATATATATGTATGTATGTAGCAAGATAATAGCCCAACCAGCAAGGCTCATTGGTGAAATGTTAAGTGTCAGAAATGTGTTGGTCAAACTAAATCAATTGGCCACTTCTAATAGCATGTCTGAAAGTCATTTGTAAACTCAGCTGCAGGACTTACTTCTGGAAGATGTTTTATTTTTCACTTGTAGCATGGGATACCTTTTTTTAAAGTGTATGTATAGTGGGGTGCATCCAGTGGTGGGAATAAGTAAGTTGTAGTATTTTATTTCGGTATTAGTCCTGAACATGCTGTTTCATTAAAAGCTCTAGCGAGGTGAAGCTCTTTAAAACTAGCCATCAGCAGATGGCTGTTACTTCTAGATTCATGGGTTTTGACTTCAGTTGAGTTCTTAAAGTAAAATTTCCGGAGTAAAGTATAGTAGATGAGAGATAATGCAAATTTAGGCAAAAAAAGAGCAAGCAGGAAAAAATGGAAAATAGGTTTTGACTGACCATATCTATATTACACTATGGAAAGGAGGAAAACTTTTGGCTTTTTGAAGTACAAATAATGTCCAGCTGGGACTTGCTCAGCATTGAGGTCCAAGGCAGCTTGGCTATAAATATCCCTATCTTTTTTACAAACATTGCTTAATTAAAATTTCAGTATCACTTACCTAAATGCAGCTGCTGGCATACCTTTACTCTTACATTTTGTTTTTGTTGGTGTTCAAATGTTTTGTCTGAGTAATCTTAACAGGAGCACACCAACGCTACAATCTGTAAAGCTGTAAGCATTGTACACTCACAAACTGCTCTGTGTCCTTTGACAGGTACTGTGACTCCTGCACCTTCTTCACGCAAGTCTACATTCGATGCTGCCAGTTTCATCGGTGGAATCGTCCTTGTTCTGGGTCTGCAGGCTGTTATTTTCTTTCTGTACAAATTCTGCAGGTCAAAAGACCGAAACTACCACACACTTTAGGACCTGTCACTTTATAATGGACTAGTAGCCCAACACCTGTAGTTCACTGAACCAAAATATTTTCTGTTGCTCATGGAAGACAGCAGTTCATAATATCCTTTAAATTTCTAAGAGAAGACTTCAAAAGAATATTTTTGCACCATTATACTTGGCAAGAGGTAATATGAATCTCTCCAACAGGATTACTTGCAATATGCTGCATGGGTTCTAATGGCTGTCTTTTCTTTAATGGCTGCTGATGTGGGACTTCTTTTGTTTTTGATATGCCAAATGTAGATGTTCAAAGTCTCTTTCTCAGTGGCAACACTGTCTCAAGTAGACAATCTCATGACTTCCTATGAAGGCTGATTTAATCAACGTTTGATACAGTGTCCCTTCAGTTTTATTAAGATGTGAATTATTGGTGACTGACTTCAGGGAGTGAAATACCATTTATTCTAGCTTGTGGCTTGCACAGCGTGTTGCAAGAAAGGTGAACAAAATTGTAGAAGTAGATAGTCTCATAGTGGAATCAAAGAACCCTTTTTTCTTTTTTCTTTTCTTTTTTTTTTTTTTTTTTAAACAGTAAAAAAATAAAAGGTTGCCTGACAAAATAATGCATTCCAAACAGAAATCCCATGCCCTTCCCAGATAATGTTGAAGGTGGAGAGGGGATGTATGGATAATGCTCGTAAAGGGGAAATGAAGATTAGTGCCTTAAAAGACTAAAAATTAGCAGGCTGTAAAAGTGTCTCACCTATCAAAGATAAATAAAATTTAGTAGGTACTAGCTTTATATAGGAGAAAGGAGTATGTGTGACTTAAGCATTCCAGTTTCAAAATCTTCTGCATTGAATAACTGTCCCTTACTGACCTTGTTTGCAGGTGAAGAGAGTTCGGTACAGTAATGTTCAGCTACAAACTAGCTGTAAGTCGTTTACCTTTTTGTTCTGGCATGCAAAGACCATAAAACTGAAGTGATAGAGAAAGTACAGTTCACTCCCTGTGTGAAAAGGCAACGATTTCCATTTATACTTGAAATACTGGTGTTTGGGGAAATCCTGACTTTCCTTATTCAAATGCAACTTGATTTCAGTTTTTTTTTGTGTTTAAACCTTCCTGTGTCTGCTTGCTGCAGGAGCGATTAAGGGTAGTCAGAGGATCTGCTGATTTGATCCAAGTCAGGATTGCTGTAGTCCTGGTAGTGTCAGGGCTGTATCTTCCATGAGCCTCATTCCTGGTATCGGGTTTGTTTGACCCTGCAGGAAACTGGTTAAGAAAACTTACTCAGCCAAATGCTTTTCTTTCCTTTTTTTCTTTTTTCCCTCCTTGGCTGGATCACCCCTGTGATCCGAGTGTAAGCAAAGGTACGTCATTTCCAAAGTAGACCTACTTGAAGACCCACAAAGATAACCCCACAGGAAAAACTGAAGTAAAAATAAAATGAAACAGTGGGTGTAGCACATGAGAGTAGCTCTTCATGATACTGCTTGGTCATCTGTCTTACTAGCTCTGATCTGACTTAAATTTGGCAGAAATGCAACAAAAGGATAGCATTAATGCAGGTAATAGTCATGGCAGTGTAGCTTAGACACGAAGCAAATCAAGTGCACTTCATTTGCAGATCACTTAAGTGCACGGTGTTGCTTTCTTATGTTCTAGTTTGAATGGCATTGTTTCTGTTGTGCTGCATAGAAAACTCAAATTACTACAAAATACAAAGGTTATTCACCAGTACAGTATCCTTGAGTTCATGAGCTTGTGGTTTTTCTAAGCAAACCTAAGACAATCAGCTCAGGTTTATTAAAACAAGTGAGCAGCCAGCTTCCAGCAACAGTGTGTGTGGGTTAGATGGTATATCCTTGGCCTTATTGTGAAATCACTTAATCTCTCCTTTCCCTATCTCAGAACTATTTTATTACCTTTATTTGTTTAAGAAGATATCCATGAGCTTGTATTCTGTGCTTTGAAGTGAGCAAAATACTCTCCTAAAGTGTGACAGAGTTCTCCTCAGCTCAGCAAAGCAAACTGTATTCGTAGTGTGTTATATATATATATTTTTGCCTCCAAGGGCTATCTTTTCGGAAACTTGCAGAAAAACGCTACAGAACACTTCATAGCATGGAAGATGTTGCCACCAAAAAAAGTTGTTGCTTTGTAATATGTTGCTAAAATGCTTATTCATGAGCTATGCTGATTCTGATTTAGGTTGTAAAATACGCTGATAAAGCAAATGAAAATAATTTTCAAGTGCCTTAAAATTGCTTAATCTTTTGCCTCTGATTTTGTTTAAAAGGGTAGAAAGGATACCTTGCCTTAGTTACTAAATTTTTTTTTCTTGGTGCCAGCAGTGGCTACTTTCCAAGACTTTAGGAAACCCAGGATCTCTGACACGTACAGATACCAGTCTGAAAAACTCGAGCTTGTACTGCGTCAGCTCAGCTGTGTTCTGGAAGGCCTGCGTTGCGCATTGCTTGCTCGTTAGCCTTGCTGCCGAGGTATAATCCACAGCTTCCAGAGTTGGGGCTGGGGTCATTTCCTGTTCCCCCCTGTGGGGAGGGGGCCTGGGTTGTATGTCTCCACCCTGTGCTTGGCTGCCTCACTGTAGAAGCAAACTACTCCTTGGCGAAGTTGCAGTATTGGCTACTCTGTGCTGTGTACTAGCAAATAACCCGAAGTAACAACTTGCAGTTCTTCTCGGCCTTGTGTTTTGAAGTGGAAGGTAGCTCATAGATCTGTAGTTTTATTTGCCCCTAAATCAATTTTAGGCACTGAACTGTAGTGACTCTTCAAGTTATCTGGCTTTTTCTCAAAGCCAGTTGTGCAAATACCAAGCTGTTATCTTATGAATGTTCTTTGCAAGTGTTGCTGTAAAAGTTTATTTTGTCTTCAGTGGAAGAAAACTAAAACAGTTGTAATCACAAAACCAAATTGATAAATAAAAGCTGTTGAATGGAATTTTACTTGTAAACTTTCTTTCATGTGAGCAGTCCCAGAGGGGACAGTCTGCCAAGTTTCTGGAGATAAGAACTGTTTTCAACAGCAGTCAAACACTGGGGAAAGCGCGAAAACAAAATCTTTGAAGAGTTGATCTAGCTCTCCGAAGTTGTTAACTTTGCACTTGGTTTGTACAAAAGTACAGATTCAGATTTAGAATTGTCTCAGAAAAGTAATTTTCAATTAGGTGATGAAATTTGCTGTGTTAGATTAACTCTGTTGTGCTTTGGCTGTCGGGTCAGAACAAGGTATTTGTCACATGTTCCACCTGTGACAACCTGTAAGTCTAATGCTGAATGTGCCTTTTTCCAGCAGCAAAGTTCCTAATACTGGCTGGCTGCCTGTAAGGTGGAAGAGGGGCTGCAGTCTGTGGCTCTGGGCAAGCTGTTATTGTTCATGTTAAAGCATTTCTTCATGTTAAGATCCCTGCCTACGTGAAAAAGGGATTGCTCTGGATCTGATTGCCTTTTCTGTGTAATCAGGAGAGCAAGGATATTTGCTAGGGAGTGATTGTCAGAGTATGCTTGAAAAAGCCAACATAGGGTGTGCAGTTCTGTAGTCACAGGCTGACTGAAACCATCACCAGCTCTCAGTGAACTGACCTCAGTAGTTCCACGTTGTGACCTCGATGGTTTTGTGAGTAGTCAAGTGCGAATGTGTCACTAGGGTAGTGGTGGCATAACTCGGTCAAATACGAGAAATCTGCAAAACTTGAGTACTGTTTCTGGAAAGGCTGTATGGAAATGGAGGAAACCTAGAGCTTCCTGAGGTGTTAAAATTGTGCCTTCCAGAAAATCATCCATTACATCATGCAGTCAAGCACTGAATTAAATTTGTCACAGCGCAGCACTGAAAGCCTTTGCAGGATTGCTTTTTCTTATAGTACTAGCCTTGTGGTACTGCTGCTCTTGGAGGGTAACCTTCTGTCGGTGCAGCACTCATTCAAAATTCATCTTTGAATTTTGCTGTATCGAGCTCCCAGAGGAGTATTACATCAAGATGCTGCGATTATCCTGAGCCATCCCTTCCCTTTCTACCACTGCAGTGGTGTGTAAGTGCTTCTTGTAGGGGATGTTGTTCTACGTCCAAATTGGCTTCTGGTTCCTGGAATGTGTGATGATCACATCTGATAACTCCTTCAGCAACAGCTGGCCTTATGTAATTACCAGACCCCTTTTTATTCATTTAAGGCACACCTTAAAAAGAACTCATGTTATTTGATGACTGATTCCACAGCATTCTGTTTATATTGTGACTTGTTTTAGTGTAGTACAGTAGCAGCCAACTTGAATGAAATAATAATGCCTAAGCCTTGGTTATTTATCAATGAGGTGAGTATTGTTATTCACGTCCACAAGCATCCAGCGACCTGGGTGATGCTGATAGGTTAGTATTCTAACTCATCATCAAAAGCTGCAGTACAATCTGACACATCTCTGAAAAACAGCTTTGATTCCTTTATTGGTTCAGTTATAAAACAATGGGTTTACATGCGGGAGAGGTGCGGATAAGGGAGCATGAATTTATGCATTTTGCTCTAGCAGTGCAGCACGATGCAAGGAGCTGCTCTCCTTCCCCTTTCTAGGGGGAAGGAGAAGAAGGTGCTAGGGAAGGTAAAGGTTCTGACGTTTTGATGATTCATTTTCAAACACGAGAGGTTCACTGCACAGGCAGCAAACTCCGGGGGTAAAAGCAGCCAGGCAGGATGTGGTGGTGTTCGCTGGTTGCAATAGGGAAGCAGTTTAACTAAAACCACTTTTGCTCTGAGAACTTAGCTGTGCTTTGCACGGCTGTGTTCCAAGGTTACCGCAATAAAAGGAAGCCTGTTAGTTTCGACTGGTATCCTTGCCTTGCTGTGCTGCACTGGCCGTCAGGGGAGGACGTGCAGTGCTGCTGTTGCTCAGAAGGAGGACCTGCATCACCCAGTTAGAGGATGAACTGGCTCTAGCTGCCAGCACTGCATCCAAAGGTGTTGGAGTGTACGTGCACAGCACTGGAGGATTGCTGCCTCCCTTTGATTTGTGTGTAAATGGGGCTTCTCTCACTTCGAGGTTGCCAACCCGGGTAATTTCTGAAATGCCTCAAACTGATTAAAAAACACATTTAGGCTTACTTCTGGACAGGCCTCTGTTCCTGTAGCTGCAGGAAGACAGTAGGAAGAGGCTTTTCATTTAGGTGTGGTAACGGCCTCTCTGCCGCGCTCTCCTTCCATCTGCTAGGAACCTGGAAGCACAAGTAACAAATGGAAGAGTCACCAACCATCTCAGGGTACTCCAGGGGTGCGTGGAGCAAAAGAGTTGCTTATTTTGCAGCTCTCTCAGGCTGCTGTTACCAGCGCCAGTGTTCTTACTGTCTTTGGTCTTTGAGTGTTTCTTCTTTTTACGGTGCTGCTTCTTGGGTCAGGATTTGGAGGGCGCTGCTTCTGATCCACAAGCGGAGTGGATGCTGGAGGCCTGTTCCTCTGGACCTGGGCTGCGGAACCTGGAGTGTTATTGACAACACAGCCAAAGGGGAACTTGAGTTGAATAAATGCCACAGCTGTTGTTTCTGATCTCTAGCAGAATGTTAACAACAGCAACAGAAAGGGAGTGAGCTGTGAGCGCTCAGGGCAGTGCTAACAATAGCTGCTTGCCTGGCCTGCACGAAGTGGTTCACAGATGATCTTAACACAAAGCAGAGCAAAAATCAGTTGCAGTATTTTTACATAACAGCTCACTCTCAGCTCTGCTCATTCATAGTAACGAAGGTATCAGCATTTATTTTTCAAGCAGGAAATAGATCAATGAAGCAAAAAAAAAAAAATTGTGCCCAATTACATGCACCTGTTTTCCCCACAACCCTGATTTTTTTGGTCCTGTTGAAAACCAAGATCAAAAGAGGTGGGAGTGGAGGGGTTAATAATGTGCTCCTGGTGAGTTCCAGTCTTTGTCCTTTTAGGATTCCCAAAAGCAGAGATGCAGCCGCTTAACGCCACCCTTCAGCCTGCTGAACCAAATGCCGTGGTTGGCACCACCCCTAACACGATCTAACCCCGGTTTGTACCTGTGCACGGCGTGGCATTGCTGTACTGCACCAAAACCACCCGTTAGCCTTGCCAGTAACTGTAGGCGAGAAGTGAGGACGTTTTGCTGCATAGCTGCAACCCTGCACTTTCTGGGAAGGCGTTCCTCTTCCTCAGCTATGATGCAAAACGTTCTGGACTGTATAGGTTGGCTGTGTCTGGCGTTAGTCCAGGATGTGTGTCCAAGCCACTTGGCCTCCTGTGAAACACCAGGAGAGCAGACGCCTCTCCCAGAGCTACCCCCAGGCAGACTGCAGGCAGTGCCTGCAGCCCGAAGCATGGGGCTTGAGAGGAGAGACTATATGAGCACCACAGGAACCCAGGGAGAAGGGCAGTGGCTGTTTTACACTGCCCAGACAGGCCATGGCTCAGCGCAGCTGGGAGGGAAGAAAAGGAAGATGTGAAGATGGAGGAGGAGCACAGGAAGAGCTAGAGGATGTGGCTCAGGTTGCTCAGATCAGGGGGGCTGGAACTAGATCCATGGGAAAACAGATCTGCTGTATTCCTGCTACCTTTTTGAAGGGGAAAAAAAATACCTCACAACATTCATCTACTATTACAGACGTAGGAGAAAAATTAGGAAAAAAAGGTAGCTGAATATATTGGAGAGGTTCAGACTAAGTGTTTACGACTATAGCTTGATGGTAGTCCTCTGTTTACAACAGAGACCTCCAAGTTCCTCAGACAATTTCTGTAGCTCTGCATCATGTTTAACACCAGTAATTTAGTGCAAGGGAAAAAAAAAAAAAGTCTCCATTCTGTCTCACCTGCTTTCCTTCTTCTCAGTATCATCAGACTTAGAAATTTTGCACAAACTTCCCCTGAACGTCATTGTTTTAAAGCCACAGAAACCACACAGATGTGTGCATTAATTAAAGATACCTCCCTGTGCTTTATTTCTCCATGATCGGTTCATGTCTTGTCTTCAGCAGCGTGCTAACGAGCATTTCTCAGTTTCCTCTGGCAGGAATAACTAGTGTCTTCCTGCAGAGCAAACTGTAACTAAATCTGTGGTACTTTACATTCCTTGTGGCATAGAGCTGCACCTTGAAATATCATTGTTTATTTTTTCCTATCTATCTATTTAATTTACTAGGGATTTAGGTATCACCCATCGTCTGCATGAGTTTCTCAGACTGAAGCCCCAGTAGGATTTTGATACCACAGAGAAAGCAGCAATTTCAGGCAGATAGGAGTAGAAATCCTTATTTGAGTGTTCTAAACTATGTGAATTATGTAAGCATCGTATAAAAAAATAAAAACACTAGCAAATAGCAGAGAAGGAAGATTTTTCTTAAAGTTTAAGTTCCAGGTTAAGTTGTCTAAAGGCTAGGAAGTTCTCACCGCTGTTTTGAGCTCCTCTAAAGACACCTACAATCATAGGCACGCAGCTCATCAAATAACCAATGTACCAATTTGTTTCACTGGTCCACATGATTCGTAAGCAACCTTTATGAAGACCAGAGCCACTAATGAAGCCTGATTTCCTACCACTTGGGATCCTCGGTTTCCTAATTGCCTCCTCCCCTGAATGCAGACCCCTCGTATTTCCCCTGATGTCCCTACAAAGCAAAAGATGACCTAAGCAGTGGTTTAAAGCTATTCGCTTGGGGCTCAATGTTTCTTGTACTGCTTGAGCAGCTGCAGTGAGGGAAGGAATCACTTCCTGAGACTGATTTAGGTCTTTCCCTTCCACCTAGGCACTTAAGTTATGGAGGAGGTCTTCTCCTCTTTCATACTTGGCTGAAGTTGCCTCTTGGTTCAAAGGTTAAGGAGGGATTCGGGGAGGTGGACACATAGCTCATAAGACTTATTTCCCCAAGGAAACAGGTTGCAACACAATCTGTCTTTACCTGCAGTCACATTCCTCTGGGAAGCTTCCAGGCCATAAACTTGACACAGTAGTTCATCAGCAGGCTGGAAGGTCTCCAGTTTGAAACTGCGCTCTTGGGTTAACTGGCTTCCCATCTAAAAGGTATAAAAGGATTAATGGCAGCAACAAAAATTCATAATCCAGCAATTCCAGCTTAAAGCAGGGGCCTAGATTTAGAGGAAAAAATGTTGATGCCCTGTGCGTGCTTGTGAATGAGAGACCATCACTTCTTGCTGGTTGTAATAATCCGTAATTACAGCTTTGCTAAGCATATCCATGATCCCTCTGGATGCAAAATACAACAGAAAATAGGGCAAACTGACGTCCTCGTTATTGCTTAATTGGAATCTGCATTTCAGGCTTTGCGGGAGGAAAATAAAACCAGCACAGAGGACCTCTCACTGTTCTCTGTGTGTAACCCTACCTCTGGTTTCAGGGCTGAGGTACGTGAAAAAAACAGGCAGCTTTTCCCTCATCTCTCCCACAGAGTTTGCCAGCCAAGTTTAAATGCAGAGCTTGCTGGTGCTAATGATCACAGGTGCTACCTGTGGCTGGGACTGCTGTGTGGCAAAAGCCTCCCCACTGCAGTTGCCATTGCCCTCTGCTCTCCTCGAAGGCTGATCCAGCTGTTGCCACCTCTGCTCTCTTGAAGGGCTATTTTGCAATCACAGCAAGTAGAGCCCCAGCTCACAGCCCCATCAAAGACAGAAAACACTGCAATCAGTGGCCTCATGTCTGCACCCACTGCTTCGGCTGTGTAGCAGTCTCTAACTGCCCTACGATTTTGCTGAGAGAACATGCCAGCAGCCTGGAAATTGTTCCCAGCAGAATGACATTTGTCGTCCTGACTCTCTCTGGAAAACAAACAGTCAATGCTTTCACCTTGGTGCTTCAGAAGACTGAAGACAGGATATACTTGCTTGGCTTACAGGAGAGGCATTCAGATACATTTACAAGCTGCTTTCTAGATCAAGAACACAAGGGCTAGGAGACTTTAGTGGTAGCAAAGCTGTCAGTTAGTGGATGGATTCATCTAGTTAAAATCTAATCAAGCAATTTCCAAACAGCATTTTGTTCTACAGGCTACACGACAAAAGAAACACTGCACATTTCAGAGCCAAGAGCTCACTCTACCAGCTGCACTATCCACAGAGATTTACTTGGCCAAACCATTTTTAAATCGAAGTAGTTAAATCTCTACAGTCCTTTTCACAGGGGGATGCTCTTAAAGTGACCTGGTTACTCAGTTACACTAAATCCACGACTAGCAATGCAGTAACCAATTTAAAGTCAATACATCAGTTAGGTACAATGGCCTCGGTTTAGTTAAAATTAACGCCATTTCTGTGTGCAGACAGAGTTAAAGCTGCCCCCTCCCCAGTATGTTCACTTGGCAGTTCAGAATTTGGGAAACACCGGTGTAATGTATGCAAAACAAAGAGGTAAGGGCAGAGGGTTTACGTCACACGTGCAGTAGATAAAGCAAAAGGACAGCAGTTTATCAGCTCTGCAGCACTGGCACAGAGGGAGGAAAGCCCTGCCTGGGAAATATCACAGGGAAGTACCAGGCACTGCAGATTCTTGTTCCCGCTGCACAGCACCTTGCATGAACTCCCAGGTAGTTTATTTCTAAAATAAGGGGAACAATACTCACTCTATAGGACAAAGATACCAAAACGAGCTCAACAGCTACCAGAAACACAAGATGCCACCCAAAGGAGGAGTGTGACCCCAAGCACCCAGCACAGTGCCACTTGCTGTGAGACCCTCGAGGGCTGCTGTGAAGCACCATGAAACTCAGACACTTGAGGGGATTTGCTCAGATGTAGCTAGACAGTGTTAAAACTGTCCAGAAATGCTACTCCAGAAATGTTATCATTTCTGTTTTTTGAATGCATACTTAGAGTTTACCTCGTGCATTTCTTTTTTGACCCTTTTTTGTTGAAGCTGGCCTATTTTAGAAGGCTTTTCAGCTCCCTTCGTCAGGCATTCCAGTCTCTGCTCTTTTCCTTCTATTTCTTCAAGCATCTTCTCCACATTTTCAGCTTTCATCGCACTGAGAATTTCTCTCTTCCTAGCTTCTTGTGTCATCTGATGTCCCATTTCCAACAGCATTTGTTTCTACAACAGAAGATCACGAAAGTTTCAGACTTGGATTACTTCCCCCAATTCTCATACCCACCTTTTAGATTTCCTTTTAAACCCTGGTGACCAGTCCTGAGATATTATCCCCAGCTGAGCAGAATGAGGAGAGACCCCGTCCAACATGGCTTGGTGTTGAAGAGAATGAAATGTTGGTACACAAATCTGAATTATCTTCAGATCTTATGAAAGGAACAGTCAGACCTAAACTCAAAATAAAATCTGGGTTGCAGGAGGGGGGAGCACATGGGAAGGGTAAGGGGGAGTGGGAACAGAGTTCTGTATTTACAGCATTGCTTGTGAGAGAGAGAAGCCTCGAAACACCATTTGTGTGTATAACTTGTTCCATTGCAAATAAACAAGAAGGCAGTTGGTTCCAATTTCCTTGTTCTGCTGTAATTTGCTCTCTGCAACCAGCCTCTGGTCTGCATGTGGGACTTGTCTTTAAAAGCAAAGCATAAACAAGGCAAGAGAGGGGAAAAATGAGCACAGCGTTTTCAAACATTGCTGTTTATACACTGTGTGTCGAGAAAGCCAGTAAGTGTGGCTGCATTTTAGAATCTGTATCCCAACTGAATGCAATGGTATTACAAACGACGCAGATTGGGTCAAGCTGTCCTGCACAGCCAAGGGTTGTGAAATGGAGTCTGCAATTTGTAAACACCTTCATCGCTATCTATACAAAGGAAAGAATTAGAAGCAAGAGAAAGAACCAGAAGCCGATGTCAGAAACCGAAGGAAAAAACAAAACCAATAACAAAAACAGCCACAAGAAAGAAGGTAGATGTGGTGGGTCTTTTGGCAGTAAATTGGCAGCTTGTCTGTTCAGAAAAAACAATTTATCATCCAAAGGCAACACCGTACCAGCAAAAAAATCAGAGTCACAGCTCAAAGCACTCAGGCCCCAAATATTTTATTTGGGAAGCTCTCTAAGCCATACTAAGACTGGAGGTTCATAGACCAACAAGCTCAGAATGGAACAATTAAGCATCAGATTTGACTTTTTAATATCACATGCCACAATATTTACCTCAATTACTCTCATACTGGAATGAGCAAGCTGGTTTAGCTAAGCCATCTTTCCCAGAAAGGCATCTGGTCTTGACTTAAGGATACTCAGATGTTGTCACTTCCATGGTTAATCCCATTTTGAAAATATTGTTTCTTATTTCCAATTTTCAGTTTGTTTGTCCTCAAATTTTAGGTACTGCCTCTTGTTACACCTTTCTCTAAGGACCCTTTAGCATCTGCTGGTCTCTCCCTACAAAATACCTGTAGATTATAAACAAGTCACTTTCCTTTTAGATAGGCACAACAGACTGGGTCCTTCTCTAGACTGTTTTCTGCAGCCTTCAAATCATTTTTTGTAATCCATTTCCACCTCCTCTCTGTATTTTCCCATCTTTTTATAGCACACTCTGGAACCAGAGGCAGTATTACAGCATGTTGTACACAAACCATTTTTAATGTGTATGTGTTATTTAGCTGTTTATAAACTAAAAGACTGCAGCATCCATCCTTTCTTTCCACTGCATTCATTTGCCTGTTACAATCCCTGCCTTTTGTAGGGATGCTGTTACCCTGTTCTGTAGAAGCCTTGCTTTCTTCTCATTCTGTATCTACTCATAAACCGCAATATTTCTTGGAGACATAGTTAAGTTACCAAGTTCTCTGTACAACTCTGTACACCTGCTCTGCCCACATCATTATTCATTAAATGTAGCTCATCAAATTCACTAACATTCCTACTCAAATATGTCATCAGTAAACTTTTTAATCTATAATTTTGCATTTATTTCCAAGCCACTGACCAAAATGTTGAATACTGAAAATTCTGCTACCAGTCCCTGTAGAAATCCATCAGAAACCAGCTTCATTTAATAAAAATAACACATTTTTAAGATGTCAAAAAATCTAGTTCTTAATCCCTGTAGCATTTTTAGAGATACTGCATAATGCTAAAATTTTAAATACAGAAGGTGTATGCTGCTAACCCACGTTACAAGGTCTTTCCAAATATGTATTACATCTCAAGCATTATGCTTATCTATCTAACTTGTAATCTTATCAGCAGAATGAAATGAGGTTGGCTTGACAAGGCTTATTTTCCATAGTCATGTCACCTGGCATTAATTATGTTGCAAGTGAAGGGTGCACTTTTCAGTTTGTCTTTGAGGAACAAGCCATTTCAGCACATGTAGCCATGTGTAGAAGGGAGCTCGTTATGGCAGTGACATATCCATGAAGCTATTCAGATGGCAAAAAATGTGAAATGATTTTGTCGTGGGTTTAACGACAACATGTCTAAATGTTTCCTTGAAATTTAATGATTGGGTAGGAGATTAATAACCTCAAGGTCTGTAACTTTTTTTTTTTAATTATTATTTTTGCCTGTGGAATAAAATATCAAATGCATTTTTTCTTCTGCAAAAACATAGATCAAGCAATGTTGATCACATATATGAATATAGTAACTGCAGCTGTCATTTTGGCATGTGACTTAAACTTTATACAAGATGCTACAGATTTTCCCTAGTTCTCTCTACCTGCAGTTGTGAAAAAGCTCAAATGAACACACTATTTCAGTGCTATAAAATACATATCTAGCTTCAGTAATTGTATCATGCAGTTGGTTTTGAATCCATTCCTCTCACAAAATAACAGTAGGCAAAATCCTCATTAAAGCAAGTGAGATGGAGAGGAGAATTCAGCTTGCTATGCTGATGAATGTGGAGCTCTAACTCAGATACCTGTTTATGTAGCAGTTTCTTTAGCTTGTCATTGTCTGCTTGAGATTTTACAAGAGCTTTCCTTATGGACGTGAGCTGACCCTCCAATGAAGTCACCTCTTGTTCTGCCATCATCTTAGCATTCAGACACTCTTTTTTGTTTTGAACAGCTTCCTGTAAACAAAGTAAATAACAGGAACAGTTATGAGAGCAGGGATTTTCTCTCTTCCATATAACAACAGGTTTCTTGAAAGATAATCTCTAAGAGATTTTTAGTAGAGCAGGATTGAATTGTTCATATTTTCTTCTAACTGAGGCTGGATTATTTTAAGGCGAAATGTGGAACAAAATGGACAAGAGAGGTTCATTAAAGATTAAAATCTGCATATTTTTTTCTTGCTTTGACCAGAGTTACAGGCATAAACACTCCAGCTGGAGATGACAGTATTTTTTAACTAAAATAATAACAATCTTTCATGAGGGTACTACTGCACCTCTTTAATTACATCCGCATCAACAATTCAAGCTCTTTTGTGTAAACAAGCACAGAGCAAAACTTCATCTTGTTTGTGCATTAGAAAGAGCTGTCCATCTACTAATCTGTTTATTCCTTTGTTATCTGTAAAGGAAAAATGTGTGTGATGTAGCTTGTTTTCCTTCTGGGTAGGGTCTTTTTGTTTGTTTTAAACACAAATGTAAATGTATATATATATACATGATATTATGTCAGGCACAGATTTAACAGCTCTTTCTCCTTCCCCATTATAAGCAAGCTCCAGGATCCTCTGCACTTGAGCGGAGGATGGTGAAATACCAGTTCTTAGATATGCAGGGTCATGGCAGAGTCAGACACAAGAAAGTTCTGTCTCAGCAAGATGAGCTAGTTCAGCATTTAAAAAAGCCAAATTTTCCCATTTATTTTTCTTTCAGACCTTTCTTTTTTTTAAATACTGTGAAGATAATTCTTATTTCTTATTTAAATCCACAAGTTTTCAATAATTCAATCCATCTTTGGCTGATCTACATCTAATATAAATTAATAAATTAATAAAATACCAATTTAGCATCTCTGTGATACAGTTGAACTGAATACATACATATTCAGTTTTATTTGGCTTCAAAATTAACAAGTACAGAAAAAAGATTTTGCTTTCACTCTTTTTAAGTTAACAAATATGATCCACTCAGCCTTCCCTTTGCTTGACATGTGCAGCTAATTAACCTATATAACAATCAATAACCTGTTTGTTCCATTCTAATCAGCCTCATTTAAAGCAGTGAGGCACTTTTCTTTCCATCCATCTTCACTTTAGTTTAATTTAGTCATTTTTGTGCTTCATCTTGTATTTCTGTAATTAAATTTATAAACCTCATGCTGTGTTCTGCTTTGTTTAAGCAGATACCAATTTCAAAACAAAACAAAACAAAACACAACGTCAGCCTTCTCTTAAGCAAACTGTCTACTTCATTTTCACTTCATATCTGCCTGTCTTCTTTTTCATATGGTTTGGTCAGTTGTGAAATAGTTTATTTTGATAAAATATTATAGTTATTCGTCTAAGTCAACAGCAGAATTAGGAGTACTGTAGTCTGCTCATACATCCTAGGCTCTTGCTTCAAGCAAGCATCAGTGATTTGTTTCATGCCCTTCACAGCTGAAGATCACCTGTATACCTATAACTTAGAGGGGAAAAAGTTTTATATCTAAAACCCGCAGTTACCTTGAAAGCCTATAAACTCACTGAATAATAATGAGTCTGACCAATCTGACCATTAGTTTAGCAGACACTTAAAACAGATGAAATGGTAAGGAAATATAACCTTCTCAGCATCTCTCAGTTTTGCGGAGAGCCGTGCCTTCTGAGTGGTTTGCTTCCAACAGTTCAGAGCCTTCAGCTTGCACACCAGCTTGCTTAGCCTGATATTTTCATCCTGCAAGAGCTGCAGCTGTTCCTGCTACAGAAGACATCCGTAAAAGTAGACACCCACGAAAATTACCTTCCCCAAGACATGTATGTGGTTTTGAAATAAATACAATTGAGAAAGCAGACAACTATTTGCATTTCATTCTAATTTTCAAATGTTCAAACTTTGAACCAGCACAGCCTTTGGCAATAAACTTTATTACTGTGTCTCCAGGGAAACAGGAAATGTGAACATTGTCCAGGGACTGGGGAAAAAAATGGAAGAAATCTAATCCAAAATAGCAAGCAGGTAAGCCCCTCAGAAATGAAGCATGGTTAATGGTGATAAACACTGTAATTATGCCAGATGGAGATTCTGGTTCATACACTATTAGTAGCCTGGTTCACCCTAATTACAATGTCCTTATTAAGAACAAAATTAGAAGATTCATAAGAAGTATAGTCATCGGGTTTTCTTTTTCTTTGTTCAGAATAGCAAATTCTTCCTGGAAGATGTTCTTAAGGCAGAGGAAAGCAGTTTCTTTACACAAAAATCATAGAAAAAAGGGTTTCAGAGGACCTCTGGAGGTCTTGGCCCCAGGTCAAACCTCCTGCTCAAAGCAGGACTGTTGACAACACTAAGCCATGTCTTCTATGGTCTTGTCTAACCAAGTCCTGAACAACTCCAGAGGTGGAGCTCCCACAGTTTCCCCGACTTGTCCTGTTGCTCCACCGCCTTCCTCATAAAGAAGACTTCCCGATGTCTGGCACAAGCCTCCCTCACCACAACTGGTGCCTGCAGCCCATCTGGTGCTACCAAGATGAGTTCAGCTCTGGTTTAGTTTGCTGTAGTTGAAGGCTGCTCTTAGATCACCTCTTGAACTCCTTTCTGCCTGCCTAAACCAGATCAGCTCCCTCAAATTCTTGTAGGCAATGTACTCCACAGCAGGCCAGTGGCCATTTTGGCAGCCACCCGCTAGACTCTGCATTTTCTCAAGCTCTCTTATACCACCAGGCCCCTCTACAGGGCTCTGTGCCAGGTACCACCTCATCAGTGCTGAGTAGAATAACAATATTCATCTGTCTTATGGCCATTCTTAACAGGTCCTTTTTAGCTGCCAGTCAGCCAGGTGGCTCCCAGCTTGTACCACTGCATGGGGCTGTGCATCTCCTTTGTAGTTCTCCTTAAAGACCTTCACAAGGCTTTTGTAAATCCAGTCCTCCATTTTTCAAGGTGTCCCTGCACTGAAGCTCTACTATCAGGCACAGCACTGTCAGCTGGTCGAGGGAAGGGATTGTCCCACTCTTCTCTGCACTGGTGTGACCTCACCTTGAGTACTGGGTATAGTTTTGGGTGTCACAGTATAAGAAGCAAATAAAGCTATTAGAGACTGTCTAAGGGAGGACTGCAAAGATGGTGAAGGGTTTGGAGGGGAAGATGTGTGAGGAGCAGCTGAGGTCCCTTGGTTTGCTCAGCCCCAAGCAGAGCAGGCTGAGGGGAGGCCTCATGGCGGCCTGCAGCTCCCTCACGAGGGAAGCGGAGGGGCAGGCGCTGAGCTCTGCTCTCTGGGGACAGCGACAGGACCCGAGGGGACGGCATGGAGCTGGGACAGGGGAGGGTCAGGATGGGGGTTAGGGAAAGGGTCTGCACCCAGAGGGTGGTCAGGCACTGGGACAGGCTCCCCAGGGCAGTGGCCATGGCACCGAGACTGCCAGAGTTCAAGAAGCATTTGGACAACGCTCTCAGACACATGGTCTGGTTTTTGGGAGGTCCTGTGTGGAGCCAGGAGTTGGACTTGATGATCCTTGTGGGTCCCTTCCAACTCAGGATATTCTATGATCTAGTGTCAACTCACCTTCTTATCCCGTGTGGCCCATATTAGTTTTATCTGAACTTTGGCCTTCCTAATTTCATCACTATAGGTCTGAACTCTGTGATTCTACCTTTGTGGCCTGTCCATGTTTCCTCTACTTGCAATATCTCTTTCTGCATTTTAGTCGTTTAAGAAAATCCTTGCTAAGTCAAGTAAGGCCAAGTTTCTAATAAACTCCCTGGTCTTCCTGTACAACAGAGCAGTTGGTTTTGAAATCTTAAGTTTTCTTAAAAAATCAACTGTCTTTCCTAAGCACCTTTTCACCTCTTGGAAGTTTCCACAGAGGGTCTGCCTAGCAATTCCCTAAAGAAGTCTGCTCTCCAGAAGTCTCAAGTCGCAGTGCTGCAGCATAATTTTGCAACCTTCCTCCTGATCCTGAAATCTTTTCAGTCACTGCAGCCTCAGATGACATCTGTGATGATACCACCAGATTTTCCCTGTTTGTGAGCAGCAGAAATAGGGATTTACCCTGGCTGGCTCTCTAGCATTTGCATTTAGGATATTATTACTAATGCTGTCTAGGAACTGCCTGTGCTTTCAAAATGCTTTGTTCTGCTTCCAGTAGATTTCCAGAGGGATAAAACCTCCATGAAAACCAAGGCCTCAAGTTAAGACTACTTCTCTTAGCACCCAGTAGACAGCCTATCCAATTTATCCTCTTGATCAGGTAGTCTGCAGCAGGTTCCCACCACAGTCATTAATCATCACCAATGTTCCTCCCTCCCCTGACCTCGACTCATAGGCTTTCAGGAGTACATCTCCACACTCACACAACAGCTCTGTCCAGAGAATGAACTCCGTACAGATTCCAATTCTTGCTCCTCTTCCCTGCTGGCCCTTCTTAAAACACCCTGTAACCACCCAGGACCATGCTCCACCTGCGTGCACCAAGTTTCCATGACCCTGCCCACACCATAGCCATTGGACTGCATGTGAGCTCTCTGCTGTCCTTATTCACTGCCTCTGCACACTGTCCTTTCCCAGTGGGAATGTGGACATTTCCCTGCAGCCTTCTCAGGCATGGAACTCTTTCATTTCCACTAGTTCCTCATTTACTTCTGGGCATTCCTATCCCCCAGGTTCACTGGGAGGGTTGAAAGCCCTTCTCTCTACAGTGGTATTACATTTATATCCTGTTTCACAAACTTCTCTGCTTGAAAGATCTGGAGGCATATTTGCTTCAGACAGAAGTATTTAGCCATTACCCATTCGATCTCATTTGTATTCACTGACTGACTACCATAGTTTCAGTACAAATTGAACTTTACCAAGGAGAGATGTGTTTGACTATAAAAGGGATTGATTTGGAAATTGTAGCCTCAAAATTACTTCCCAGGCTTTAGTTTATAACTCCCAGAACATCAATTTGGGGGGCACTTTTTCAAAACAAAGTTGAATATATTCTTATTCTAAGTAACCCCAAATGGAAAAAAAAAAGGATTCGGTCCCCACTTTTTTATGTGAACAGCTTGCACAATAAGATAAAACACCTATCAACACATTTATCTGGGTCACTGCAACTTCATTTTCCGTTTCCTCCCTGCAAAATTGGGAAAATGACAACAGATGACAGCACAGTCTGACGTGATTGAATATGAGTTCACTTTTACACTTATTCAGATGGAAGTTTAACCTCTGATGTTCACCTACATAGGAACTCTGTTTTATCTGTCGTGACTGAAACTAACACCATACTTTCTAAGTTTAAAAACAAACTCAATTCAAATACATGCAGATATTCAGGATCTAAGGACTGCGTCTGGCTGAAAATTTCTGTACTTGGAGTAGAAAGAAACAATCAAAGATGATTGATTCACGACAGCCTGCCAAATGAGTAGCCATTAAGAGTCTAGTAATGGGCCACCTCTATGCTCTTCACCCAGCGGATGTCCAAGACAGAATGCAGTAACTTAAACCATCTTCAGAAAACTTAACCTTATGTTATTATCCTTGTGTTCATTTACTGACACGCATACGTTTCCTTACTTTAGACAAGAATTCTTTCAAGTCACCATTATTTTCGGAGGAGCCAAACTTTTTCTTCAGATCAATCATATTGTCAACTCCTTCCCTTCTCACTTCACTGACGATTTCAAGCACTCGTTGCTCAATGCTAAGTCGATAGACATCCAACTTCCCCTGCAGTTACAAACAGAACCCACTGGAGATTAAATGTGCACATATGGGAAAGCAACATTCAAAAGATTTCAGAAGTCACAACCAGATGGTCTTTCTTGATAATTATTTCCCTACAATCAATGTATCGGGACGACAGAGCAATATTCTTATTACATCTGGACATTGCAAGGAGCGTAATTTCAATTATATCATTTATAGACAAATTATTGGCAGTCCTGAGAGGTATGGATTTAATGGAAGCAGTGGCACCATGGTGATAAAATAGGCTTTCTGGTGAAAAATGCTCTCACCCTCAGGACTGCAAAAGGAATTTCAGTATTCCTCAAGTCACTCTTGTCCTGATCACAGACATTGACAGGCTTATGGACTGTGAATAAAAACCCTGGGGATCTGCTACAGGCAGTTGTTCTATAGCAATAGTTGCTAATAGTTGCCCTATTGCGACACATGGTCACAATCAGGTCAATTTTTATAGGCTAGACTGCGGTATCCTTATTTTTGTAAGTAATGACATATGATAGTGCAACACAGAAATCAGCAGACTACTTGAAAAACAAAGGCATTGTTAGAGTAAGCAATGCTATTACACACTGGACATAAAGTTTTCAAGAAAAATAATGTAGAATATTACAAATTGAAGTATTATATCCAAAAAGTTCCTCCACAGTAACCAAAAAGAGCTTCTATCACTCTAATGTGGTACCTGTTCCACTGAGACTATGCCTCCTGTCTTGGAACAGGTACACAATTTTTCTACCAGACATTTTTACAGGATGCTTCTAAAATATATAGGAGGAGATAAATGATTCACCCACTCATCCACCTGGCACACTACACTAATTTATTCCTTTGAGTGCTACACATACTGGCAAATTATCAGCAGCACAAAAAAGACCAATTAGGTACCCCATCTTATTTTGTACCTACTTTTAGATGGACACAAGTCACAAATAGGTTCTGCACTAATGATTCATATTCATCCCGTACTTCTTTCCTTATCTTCTCTTTGAGACTGAGATTTTCTTCCTCTAAGTCAGCGACCTGGGCTCTGAGAGCGGTTATTTCCATAATCATTCCATGACTCAGCCCCGCAATCTATCACAGCAGAGAAAGTGAATGAGCAAAGCTGAAGATGAGCAAATACCATAGCCTAGGAGTAAATGATTCAGAGTTCTGAATATGTAGCATGATACAGAATTAAGTATTAGAGTGACAATATCTTCCTATCTGAGCGGCTAGATGAAAATAACCCATTGAAATAACCCATAATCCATTAGGTACATCTCTGTTGGTTTTAGAAACATTTTTTTCTTCTTGGAAACAGTAGGAAGAATTGTGGCAGTTCAAGAGCAATCTTTGAAGGGGGGGGAAGATTCATATATAACCTTAAAAAGTGTTTGTGGTAATCACAAAAGAAAGATGTAGTGGGTATGAGGACTGACAGACAAAAAAAAAAAGAGTGCAGGAGGGAGGAACAGGATTAGAGATTAGAGAGTAGGATTTGTGAGCCTGATTTTGGGAGATCTTGTGCACAGGTCTACTCTGCAGGTGAGCCTGGCCTCCTGTAGCATAACCTACCTTGCCTCCAGAGAGAAAGCCAGAATTGTGACCAGGCTTTGTTCAGTAAGCTGTGAGGTAATACATTTATCGGAGCAAACGTGCTGTCTGCTGATAAGCTTGTACATACAGACCATTTAATACACGATAAAAACAATTATGTGCTCCATTTGTTGATATTTGACAATTAACATACTCTCAGAAAGGGCATGCAGGTTAGCACAAATAGGAAGGTGCATGGTAGAATTTAAAGAGATTTAAATGACATCATTTACATTTCACATAGGTGGAT
The DNA here is from genome assembly GCF_964035555.1 of Netta rufina. NCBI lineage: Eukaryota > Metazoa > Chordata > Aves > Anseriformes > Anatidae > Netta > Netta rufina. The sequence goes on along the minus strand of NC_140125.1, from coordinate 73,180,979 downwards.
CCCTTCTAGGTGTAAAAGTTTGGTCATTCTTATACCTCTGAACAGCATTTACAACCAGATGAGCACACTGGAGGAAAGCTAAAAAACATTCTTAGCATATTACATTATGAAGATAAGAAATAGGCATTGTAGGTATAGCCAACAGCACACTCTGCTTTTAAGTTGCCTGGCACCTCTGCGTGCCAGGTCTAAGTAATAAATGCTAATAACTTCAGTTTCTCAGTGAAATGTTCTTTCCTTATTTTTTTTTTTTTTGTCTTACAGAAAACATTATCTAGAGATTTCTGAAAATGAATGTTTGGGAAAATACACATATTCTAGCCCTACTGAAAAACTCTGTTGATCTTTATTCAGAGCAGAATGAGTTTTCATCTGCTTTGGATGCCTTTTTTGTAAAATCAGCAAAAAGTCAGTCAAGTCTGGAGTACATTGGGGGGAAAAAAAATGGTCCACGTATATTACGTAGAGATTTCTTAGGTTTAAAACTGTCTGCCATTCCATTATGACTGATCATGCCTAGACCTTTGTCATGGTTTCTGTCACCTCTCCTCAGCAACTGCACTTACTCTCTTCAGACTTTTAACAGCCTCTGTTAATTGCTGTAGGCCACTGAGAAGACAAGTGGAACTGGGAACAAGTCCCTTCTGAGGTTAAAGCGGAGCCCAGAGACAGCATGCAGCTATCCAGGCTGGCCAGTCACAAGGATTAAGCTGTCTTGTACTTGAAAGAAGAGGCAGATGAGACAGGGATTTGGTGGTGATGGGCTGGCAAAGGGGAGGGGAGGAGAGACTCCCATGCACACAGACTCCTGGAAAGTCCTACCAACTCTTCCCGTTATCTTTCCACCCAGCTCAAACCTCACACGTTTCTCATTTTCTCTCTCACCCAGCTTTCCCAAACATGCAGACAGTGGAATCAGAGAATTAGAGAGGCTGCTGACAAGACACTGTACAAAAAAAAAGATATGGGGGCAAAAACTGGAAAGAGTCAAGAAACAGATAAGAAACTTTGAGAATAAAAACTGAAATCTTGTAGTCAGCAACGAGGACAGATGAGAAGAGGAACATGCAGGTATTCCAGTGCTGGTGTGCAAACATCCCTGAAACCCAAGCAGTCTTCTCTGCACCGTAGATTTCTGTGGAAGCTGACATGTCTCTAGCAGTGGCGTTTATCATGATGGAGCCAAGCCTCCAACTCTGCTAATAGATTATAGGGATATCACATGATACCACAAGATGGCATTTCTAATTTATTGGCTGGATTTACTTCTTCAGAGAATTCCACCCACACATACCCGCTATCCTAAAAAAAAACACAGATGAAGTTGCAAAGTCAAGTCAACTTGAGGGGAATTGTTTATGCAACCATCATGCAGCCTACCTGGCACCTACACTGCAGCATAGCCTACGTGCCTGACCCACTTCTATTTCTGTCTTGCTCAATGCATATGACTGAAGTGCTCTGGAAAATGCCTCGTGTAGGAAGAGAGGCCCATCAGTGAAAGCTTAAGTTCAAAGGTTACCAGTATATCATCCATTTTGAACATGAACCAGAGAACAGCAGGCTACTACTACCTTTGCCTCCAGGTTATCTTTATTTCATACTTTCTTCTGGTATTGAGCACAGGAACAGCAGCCCCAGGACCTCCTTACCTTTCTTGTCAAAGACTATCACCATGTGTTTGTACACTCTGTCCCAAATGGGACCGCTGAGCCCTACCAGTCGATAGGCCATCACCACCAACCTGCATCAGAGCCATATCGCCTTGGTTGCCACCTTCTTCCACCGCACACAGCTCCTGAAGGAAAGCACAAAGGTACATGGTGACTGTGCTCGTGTAGCCCAACTCCACCTCAGCAAATTCCCAGCCTGACAGCTCGGCTTTCATTTTCACTTAGCAAGTACCTCCCACCCAGAGAAACCTCTTTGCCCTGTTCTTGAAGAGTAGAATCAATGCTCTGAGCATACTTGTTCTTTTTGGTAAAGTAGATGATGCAGCTGCTGGAGAATATTTTCATAAAACATGGAGTAGGTCTCAAAGTTGCTGCGTTCTCTGGCCATGATGTCACAGCCCAGTACAGTAAGACACTGTTGTAAATGGCTTTTTTTTAAAGTAACCTAGGAAAAACAAAAAAGAAATCTTACAGCTTGCCTGAGTCACAAGCTGCTATATACAGCATATTGTCAAAATGAAATATGGTCACCTTGTTGTAAATTAAATGTTTCTGTGATATCAAAGTGATGCAAAAATAAAATTATTCAATGTAAATGTTTTTACCCAATCTACAGTTTCACTGATCTAATGGTAAACAAATTTGTCAGGTTTTTAACTGGTTCTAGCTGGAACTGTATAACGTATTTCTTTCTATTTGAAGCTAAAAGACAATTTTCAGTAGATAAATGTTTTCAGCAGCTCAGAAACTGCCTGAGCTGTTGGGCCCCAACATCCTTTTTTTTTTTTTTTTTTTTTTTTGAGAAAAAAGCACTGTGATTTTTAACCTGAAATGGTCATTTTGTCGTAAATATTTTCTTTAGATTTCACTGAAAAGAAAGAAAAACAAACCTGCTTCCTAACATAATTCTGGACCCCTGATTTAGCACTGACTCAGGAAGAAGAATTTCCCCTGCTTAAACTGTGCATAAAGCCCTGCAATCCTGCACTGCAGTTGGACATAAACCTGCAGCCCTAACTCATCCTCACGTTATTACAGTCCTGAGATCTGACATAAAGCTGTCACAAGGCAGCAGGGCAATACACAAGCTTGCTGCCAATACTGTTATTACAAAACAACATAATCTGAATATGAGCTCAAAAGCTTAAGAAATGTGTTTCTCTTTTAGGTCAGCGATTGACAAGAGCTTTAATAAACAAAGCTGTAAACATGGCTTAATTGTCGCTTCGATAGAAATGCAGAATATGTACCTCTGTATCTAATTCTTGGTAGTTTTCCATCAGCCTTTGAACAAATGTTTCAACTATCTGTGGTCGTACAACTGAGAAATTTTCTTGCATTACCCTATGTTTCCAGAGCTCTGCAGGAATAGAGGGAGAAAAAGTAAAGAAAAGAAAAGAAAACAAAACAGACCACACATCAGTGGGTATCGCTGTCACAAAATATTGATCCCTCAGTAATCCCTGGGATTTGACACTGGGCGTGCTGTACAGCTTAAGGTTTCTCAGCTTTCCTAAAATGTTTACAACAAAAAGTAAACGTCATTGCAAACAGATTGCAAAAGCTGTGTTGAGCCGCAATATCACATTTGTTCTGGTATCAAAGCCAAAATGCAATTTCATTATGGAGCAGTTCCGTCAATAATGACCTGGCCCACAATTGTGTATAGGAGTTTTCTGTAAATACTGAGAAAGGAACATGGCTTTTGTGTGAAATTGAACATTTCTGTACAGTAATTATGGCTGCCTGCAACCTCAGTCAGAGGCAGTTGGGCATATTTTTCATCCCTTTTATTTCCACTTTTTCTTTTTGTATTATATGTGCCTGTGAATACACATGCTGTCACTGTACAAAGTAAATATGTAACATGCTAAAAAGTCTGGCATTTAGATTGCATTGCTATGCCTAAGATATTAACACTCCATTACAGAGGAGGAGAGAAGTATTTTCTTATCAGTCTGTTTCAAGCTGCCTGCAGATTCCAGAATAATTAGAGTTCAGTGCTGTCTGCAACATTGTCTTTGCAATGATTATGGTTAAATGCTCATCTTATAATAAGGAAGTCAAATATTAGATTTAGGGAATCTGAATTTGTTGCCATTTTCGATCAATGAAACCATCCCTTGGTTGTCTGGTCCCGGGCCTCCAAATGGGGATGTGGGGAGCTGAGACCAAACCTGCCCTCTTGTCCACACACAGGGCAGCTTTGCTTCTGCATGCATCAGGGCTGCTTTTCAGCTCTGAGTCTGCGGCCTCCAACGTGTCCCAGCAATGGTACTTTAACTCTCCTTACCAGTGGGGAGGCTGCTCTCTTGTCTGGCTCTTTCAGATGTCACTAGAGTCATCTCTAGTTTAATCTTCTTCTGTACATCATGGATCATGTGGATTTCCAGGCTTTCCAGGAGCTTTTGAAGCTGGAATGAGGTTTAACACTTAGCTTATACTAGATGTGTATATTGTTTATAAAACCACCTGCTAAATATCGAAAACTACCAGACTGAACCAAAGCGATTTTACTTTCCTTTTTTTTTTTTTTTTTTTTTTCTAAAATACAGTAGTTTCAGGTACAGTATCGTGGTTAATATAATTTTGGGGTGACTGCATCCCTCTCCCTGTGCCGCACATGCTTTTGACAGAGGCGGGCTCTCCTGTTGCTGTGGGCTGTCCCAGGACCCACACCATGCTCCACAAAGCAGAGGTGCCACTGCAGACCGGCCCCAGTCATCCACACCTGCTAAATGCCCCCTTCAACAGCCTCCACAGGTGCCCACCAGACTGTGACGCACCCATTAATGATCCTCCCCTTACCTGATACACTTTCATTTCAATTTCTGATGCTCCTTTTGGGGGAAGTATATGCTGAGTGCTTGTAACAGGCCCTCCAAAGTCCTCCTCTGTGCCCATTTCTCTGGCTATGGCTTTCATGGCTGGGTGCAAGATGTCTGCGCTAGAACCACCAAGACATGCGTATTTCATTAATTCCTTCTACAAATGACTGTTTGCATTTACTGACTTTGGACCTTAGCTTCATTTTCCTTCCCTTGCCCCTGTTCCTAACCTGTGCAGAATATGCCTAAGGCACTGAATATGCCCACTGGGTTATTCCCACTCAACCTCCAAACAGGGCAGGAGTCTCTTTTGCATGGATCCTGCCTCATTGCATAGTTCAGTAATTTCTCCAGGTTTATACAAACACAGAGAAAACTGAGAGGAAGAAACAAAGCATCAGCCAGATAAAGCAGGGAGATCTGGTCACCAACAAGCAGATGTCCATCACTGTCAGTGAAGCGGATGAAACTCCTTCCACCTCCTCTGCCTGCTCTCCTTCATTCCTGGTCACAGGTTTGTGAAGTGCTCCTGAGTGCTAAGTGCCAAGGCAGATGTGCCCTTTGCTCTGAGAGGCAGAGGAGCCATTAGCAAGGCATATATACCTTGTTACATTTTATTGCCTGAATCATGCTGCCTTTTAAACCTTTGGTGGCCTGACACAAAGGTTACCACAGTGCTCAGGGAGAAGGAAGAAGGAAACTGTAGTCTATGCAAGGGGGACAGGTGAGGGTGTGGAGGAGGGAAACACGGTGGGATTTTTGGGCACAGCATGTCCCAGGAGCTTCAAAACAGTCCCATCCTTACCACATGGAGATCCAAGCTTGCAAACACAGAACTTTCTGTGGTGGATTCCAACCTGTCAGTCCAAAACACCTTGGTGTCATAAGCAGAGGCCCACTAAGCCTTGCTTCCTCCATGCTCCCTTGCATGACAGCTGTGTCTTCCAGCACCTTCATGCACAGATTTCACCCTTACTCCACCCATCTTGCTCTTTCACTTTCCTTTTTTTGTGGTTTCTGGGGACAAGGCTTTTTAAAAGGCAGTGTTCCATTTTCTACTTCCAGAAGGGCCTCTCTCATGGAAATCTTCCAGTTTTCTATTCTTGACTGCTCCAAGTTGAGCCAAGTGAGGGGGTTAGGAAGAATTCTACTATTATTCATCTAACAGGCTTCCAAAATTACCATTTATTAAAATACTGTACTTAACATTATTTATGAGGCTTGAAATACAGAGGCAGGTCACACAACTGAGAAGAATGCACTTGGAAAACATCATCAGCAAACAATCCAAATAGACATAGAAAAAGGAAAAAAAAAAAAACAACCATATGGAAATACAGGAAAGAAAGGCAGCTTTCAAGCCTCTAGAGGAAAACAAAAGCACTAGGTTAATAATGAGAAAAAATAAGGATAGATTAAAAAAAAAAAAAGTTAGTGAAGGAGGGTGACAGGAGGAAAATGGATAAAGAAGGCAGAGGCTTCCTTCCTTTGTCATCTTTTCAGTCACTTTGGAATACTTGCATCCAACAATAACTTACCCATATTGCTCACAAAATTCTTTGTAGAGAGAAACTGTATTTATATCCTCAGTCCTCAGCTTCAGCCGGCCCCATTCTGCCTTTAACATTTCCAGTTGCTTCCACAGTATCAGGAAAGATCTCAGTAAGTTACATGATAGGACTGGATCCTGATGCCTCAGCAAAAGTTTGCACATTTTTTTGCTGCTTTGCAACCAGTTAGTACTTGTGTCAATCATTTCTGCCAAGTTCTGTGAAAAGTCATAGAGAAATATTTTGCTTCTGAAAGTTTTGTGGCAAGTTTTTCACATGTTCTGCTTTGCTTAATAGCATTTCATGCAATATACAGTGGAATGAAATGTGTGACAGCCTCTTGCACAATCAAAACTTGCATCTGGCCTGTATACCGGTGTCCTTCAGAGCACAGTGTAGGAAAAAACAGGGCTACTTTTTGATTGCAATGAGTAATTCCATACAGCACAGATGGGGATAAAACTACACAGAAGTTAAATCCTTTGTTATATTGCAGCGAGTATCTTCAACAGCAACTCTGCTTTTTTCTCTAAGGAAAAGTATTGTTATAGAAATCAAACTCTTAGCTCAAATCTTAAAGGAAATAGACCTTAAAATAACTACATTTGTCCTCTTCACCCATTAAAATAGGTGAACCCCTTACAAATTGATCAGCATATCTGTTATCCATCACAAGCAGTTTGGAAATCTCCTTTTCTCCTTGAACAAAACCTTTGTGTAGCTTCTGGCAGGTGCCCCCAGCAGGCATCCCTCCCATATATGTCCATAACACAAATAGTCTACAACTTTTTTTTTTTTTTTTTTTTTAAACAGTGGCCAAGCTGCTCCTTTCTCTTTGGCACTGAATAGCTCTTGCCAAAGAAAGAGCTGGGCCTCATGTGGGCTGTGGGGAGAAGTCAGGACAATCTCCACTTTCTCCAGAATTCTAGCAATACCAGCAAGCCCTCAAGGTGCATCAGTCACCAGGGCTTCTCTCAAGAGCACTTAGGATTTGTAGGAGACAACATTGTTCCCTTGGCCTCTTACCAGATGGCCAGGAGCAGGTAAGGTTATTACACTTCTCAGGTCTGGGTCTCTTATGTTCACACAGATTTGGTTGCAAAACCTAAAGGGAGTCCTACACCGAAGCTGTATGATGCCAAACTGAGTTGTCAGAAATACCTGCTTGCTCTTAGCTAATGAGGCTTGACAATCATTGTGATCTTCCTCAGCAGAGCTGTAGCAGTTCTGCAAGACATCCTCCATTAGAAACTGCATTGCAGTCAGCTCCCCGTGAGCAACTTTTCGGTCTGCATCACTCAGGTTGCAAAGGCACAGCTGGAGAGGAAGGGAGAGTTTGTGAAGGTCTGCTGCTCAGAGCTTAGCAATAGCAAATCTCAGCTACTGTGAGCACAGGGTTTTTTTGTGTGTGTTATAAACCCAAACAGAGTTCCAGCTTTTAGCACCATGGTCCTAAAACCCATATGCCCATGCATAAAAATAATCCGATTCTCTAGTCCTAGCACACTAGAAAAATGACAATTATAGGTTCATTATCAACAGAAGTGCTCTGTGGTGCTTGGAGAAAGATCAAACATAAAGTAAACAGTAGAACAGGCTTTTGGACAGGAAAAAGGAGAGATGTTTTTGGTTCACTCCTGTTCTTTAAAAAAGAAAGACAGGAAACAATATAGCATTGGTTTATTTTCCTCTTGCATTGTAGATTCATCTTGTCTCTGTGTCTTTTGAACATAAGCACAAGGCTGCTGTCTTACAGTACCTGCATGTTGTAATTTACATTAATTGAGTTGTTGATAGTGACTGGAAACAATCCGCCATCCATTAGGAATGTCCTCCAAGGAAAATGCATGAGTGTCTAAAAGAAAAGAGACAACTGCTCATAAATAAGAAGAGCATTCAATTAGTTATGAGACTCCCATCTAATTTGATCAAGAAAAGGCAACTCAGAGGCCAAGATGCTTGATATGTTGATACACTCTGCTGTGACTTTGAAAGTAGGCCATGTATTAGAAGAGAGAAGCATCTATTATCTCTCTTTGGGAAGGAAGCAATAAGATTCATTCCAGAATGTATTTCCTACCAAGATGCTGTGGTACTTCTGCCTCCACAGAATAGCTCCTAGGTTCCTACTCAGTGAGTGCCCATCATTTATTGCTGGTCATATCTCAGAGGCATCAGAACAAGGTTCCCCAAGGAGTGTACATCTTATTCATCAAAGACATTGCAGTTTTGCATGCAAGTACAAATCCTGTTTCTCCATTACACTATAGAGGTCTTATGTGTCATTGTCACCAAAATCAAGGCAGAAATGGAAGAAAATTCTATTCCTATAACTCCTTGTTCAAGAAAGGCATTTTTAAAAATAAAACAATATTATCAAATATTGGAAAATTGGAAGGATGGGATTAAAATGAGGAAACATGAACTTTGAATGATCACCTAAAACTGCCTATTACCTCAGAACACGCTTAATATGATCAGCAAGACTCACCTTTACTTCCCTTACCATTACACCAGCTTTTTTTGCCAGTGTCATTCAAGGTGCCTCTTTAGCACACAGACAGCTGATGTAGCATTGTGTACCTCTGTGTGATGATACAGCTAATAAACCAGTAGACCTAAACACTTTATGTATGATCATAACAGACATGCCGGGCAAGCAAATCTGCTGCTAGGTGATGAAAGAGCTCATAAGGATTATTACCCAAAGCAGAAAGTTATTAGAAACAGCAGCAACGGAGTAGAGATAGGCAAAATATTCCAACATATAGCGCAGAGAATAACTACATTTTGGTGACACTATTGTGATTACATTCCACCCTAAATTTTTATTATTTACTTTTGTAGACAGCATTTTCATCCCAGAAGATGAACCAAGTTAATAAGCTGTGATCATGGGATTATTTTTTTTTAAATTAGCTATCATGTTCTTAGCTATCATGTTCTTTGCACCATGGTAGGGAAAAGTAAGCACCCCAGCAAGAACTGCAGAGGACTTTGTTCTCCAAGGAGCTCAATGCAAACAGATGAAGACTGTCTCTGCAGGTATGCTTTACTCACCCTGCAACTTTGAGGATCCAGAAACTGTGGGAGCCGTAGCTGTGAAGCAAATGCACTCTGAATTGCAGAGTTACTAAGTGGAGGCAGTGCATGAGACATCCTGTCTGTAACATTCTGGTAGGCTGAAACATTCCCTGAGGACAAGAATGTTTCCCTGTGAAAGAACCAAATTTTTTGCATTAAAAATAATTAGATTGCTTCAAAATTCTCCAAATGTTCTACAACAAAAGCTACTTCTTACTACATCCTATGCATCATGTAAATACATTATTCAACCAAGTTTAGTCATGATGTTGCCATTTCACCTCAGCCTCCTTGTCATACTCAGTTCACCTGTATTTCGTTCACATGCTTTCAAAACAAAGAGCCCATGACAAAGTGGATCTCACAATATAAGAAGCAATCTAGGCTTCAACTCTTTATGTGGCTGCATATGCTCCTTTGAATGGCAACTCTAAGAAAAGGATCTTGTTCTTTCATTTTTGACACACACACACACAAGCACTCTTAAAAATGCCATGCAGTTCTTATCAGTTGCAGAACTAACAAAGGAATTACGGGAACAAATAACAGCTTCTGGGATCAAACTTCGCAAAGAAGTTCATAAAGGAATAAATTAGTGCCACACTGTACACCCTGTGTAGGTGTGTTGTGGTGGGAATGGTGTTGTAAAAATGGAAACTAATTGCCCATGCAATAAGAATAATAAAGATGAAGCATACGATACACTGCATTTCTTTATACTTCCTGTTAACACACAATTCCTTGTTTGAGATAAAGGTCCTACCTCATGAGTCCTACTTACTCCATGCAGCAACCTGTTCTGTGTCTTTGATCATCTGTGTGGTTTCATGGGAACCTTCCTGAGTTCTCTGCCCTTCCTGTTATGGAGTGCCAGAACTGCATAGCCTCATCAACGCTGATTTATTCAGTGGTATAGTGGTGTTCTTAATTTTGTTCTCCATACATTTCCTAAAGGGAATTGATTTGCTTTTTTTCATTTTTTTTGATCGCTACTGCACTGAAATGTTGACAGAACTATCTGTCACAACTCTGAGATTTCATTACTGCATGGTAACGATTAAGTCAGAGGCTGTCATTTTACACATTGAGATTAGTTTTTTCCCCCCAGTTGCATCTTTTTATGCTTAATGACACACTGACCCGCATCTATTTTATTTCTGCAGTCAGTCTTATCAGGTCCTTCACTAGTCAACCCTTGCCCTTCTTGTCCTGGATATCTCAGTGTCATGTACACACCGTATCACTTCAGCCTCAGTCCCTTTTTGAAGTCATCTCTGAATGTCTGAATAGCACAGGAGGAAGTTTAAACTCCTGTGAGACACCACTAGTAACCTCCCTTATCCACTGCAACTGTTACCCATTTACAGCCTTTTCCTTCCTAAATTTCAACTAAATTATTTACAAATGTGACTGTCTCCTCTCGTGTCCAGTAGCTGATTACACTCCTTAAGAGTCTCCATTGAGACTAGCAAAGCTTTCAGGGAATCCAGACAAGCTGGATCAACCTCTTATTCATGTTTGTTAACACTTTCAGAGAACCCCAATGCCTGTAAAGTGTGAATGCACTTTCCAGGAGTCCTGTCTTCTTCCAAATACATCACATTTACCCATTCATCTGCTTTATTACAGTTTCTGTTAATTTGAACCTAAACCTAATTAACATTGGGTTTATGAGCCTGTGATTACCCAAAACACTCTCACAATCCTTTTTAGAAACTGGCAACACACCAATCACCTTCAGTCTTCAGGTATCAAAGCAGTTCTGTGCAAGAAACTACACACTACAGTTAGTACTTTGCCTTTTCTTCCCCCCCTTTTTTTTTAAAATCCTCAAGTTCTTTCATAATTCTTGAACATTATCTGCTCTTGGTAACTTGCTGCTCTTTGTTTCAGTTCATTTGTCCCTTAACTTCTTGTGGCAACTCTTGTACTTGCAGCAGATCCTCCTGATGCATCCTCCATAAAAAAAGGGTTTTGTGTGGGAACCTCTGCTATATGGAATGCAGAAACAAATTGTTTTTAAAAAGACGTGTGCTTTTGCCCTACCTTCACTGAACCCTACTGACTGGCAGTATACATCTGAATGCATTTGACTGCTTCTGATATATTTGACATAAGAATTATTGTTTATCTTGATGCCTTCAGCAAAATTGTTCCTAAAAATCATTCCTGGGATGTCTTGAATCAGCCCATTGCAGTTTATACTCCCTTCTATTTTCTTCTTTGGAATGAAACTTCAGCTTTTTAAAGGATGCCGTCTTGCTTTAACGATCTGTTTCATCTTGCTGTTTAGCAATACCAGCATCCTCTTACCCTTTCTTAAGTCTTTGTTCACATGTGGTATACATTTCTTGAGTGCCTCCAGTATGTCTCCAAAGAGTCTCCATGCCATCTGCAAAGATTTAACTCCCTTAGCTAACCCTTTTAGTTTTCTTTTCCTTTTTTTTTTTTTTTTCCCTGCATTTAAGTATTCTCATTTTTATGTAGTTTTCCAGCTATGGTGATATTTATTTGGCTTTAACTTTTCCTTTAAGGATGCTTCGCAGTCATACTGTGCTTGCATAATCTGAACTACATCCTGCATGCTACTCAGGACCAAGTCCAGGAGTTTTTTTCTGTTCTGTTGGACTCCCTAACCCGGTTGCTCCATTAGATGGTCTTTGATTACACCTACAAATCCAGCCTTATGTCATGCCACCAATGCATTTTACTGAGGGGAGGAGAGCTGAAATTTCCTTTACTTTTGCACATCCTGCCCTTGTTTCAGTTCTGCCAAGGATTTCTCCTGAGTACATTCAAACTATTCTGTGATCACTACTGACAGACAACATATGGTAAGAGAAAGAGGAGAAAAGGGAGACAGTTACTTTTTAGGAAGTCCTGAAAAGTATATCTTATTTCAGTTTCTGCAATGGGGGAATTAACATTTTACAGGAGGGTAAACCTAGATCTCAGTATCCTGGAAGTCCTCTACATGCTATTAAGCATTCTCTGACACAGGAAAATATAAAATGTAGATCCTGTAATAGAACAAAAAGATGAATTCTTAACTCTGCCTCGCAGATCCTCCTCCCTCCTCATCCTCCCTGATTTGGTAAACTATGAATCACAACACAAAGGGGCTATAATGTTCAGATAATAGAACAGCTGTACTCAGACACGTGTGTTAAGATTCTTCAATGAAGCATGTAAGAACTCTTATCAATTTTGGTGAAAAGAAAATCAACACGAGGTATACTTCTACACTTACAAGACACATTTCATGATCTTGGAGCAGATACCATGGAAAACATTTAAATTAATCTTTCCTACATCTTCTTTCTTGTGAACATAAAAAATCTCTTTAATAAAAAAGGTGCCCCTCCTATCCCTGAGAGGCTGTAATTCCTACCGTAGTCGATGTCGGATTGCTGCATCGAACTGTAGAAACATCACTTCTCTGTAAGCAGCTAGCAGCTGGGCTACTTCACTGGGATCTAGTGGATTCTGAAGGCTGTCAATCATTTTCTGTATCTCTTGAAGTTCACTCCCTAGAGTCCCAAGAACAGTCAGTTTACCAGATAAGGTGTCAGGAAAGGCACATAAAAATATCTCAGTTCTGTAAACGCTTGTTCCCTCCACGTTTTTTCTACCTCGTGACTTCCTGTAGTTCTCCTCTTTACCCTGGCAAGCAGAAAAAGAATGCACTTCCATCCTCCTCAACACTACAAAAACATTCTTTAAGGAAAGAGATTATGCTGAGTGCAGAATTACAAGGAGGTAGTAAGGGAGGACAAGGCACAGGAATGAAAAGTTACAAGCAGCTTTAATAGTTCTGTTATTATCCTTACCAATTAAAAAGTCAATTGTTACAGAATGCCAACAAGGCCAGTGCTATATTCCATTTTACTGGTTATCGTATCAAGATGAAATTTGTCAAATGGGAGCAGAATCACATCCTAAGATGGCATTTTACATACTCCAAAGACCCAGACTACTTATGACCAGATAGATGATGACAGGGACAGGTTCTCCAACTATTTTCAATACAATACTATTAGGGTTCAATTCTGTAAGCTAGCAAAGGTTTTTCTGCTAAGGCTCTGAAGTTTTTGATTCTCTTTAAGCCCAACAAAAAACCTTCCCAAAGCAACGGACCTCTCTAAGTATATATATATATATTTATGTTTTTTTACAGGAGCACCTGATCTTACTTGGTGCTTGCACAAAATGTGTGCATGGAGTTGGACTGCCTCCCAAGGTACATCCGCTGCAAAAGCGATTTAACTTTGAAGCACCTATTACAGAAACCCAATGATCCTTCTGTCAGGCTACACAGGCTGTCATTGTTTAAGACAGTTATATATTCTGATTTAGGGGAGAGGGAAAATATTCCTGAACAACGGCAACAAGAAAGATCTCTTGGTCAGGAGCAACACAGTTAAATTGTCTGTACAAAATGCTCTATGGAGACAGCAGAGTACCGAGGACTCCTCCATTGTACACAATTTATGTTTTAGCAGTGTGGTAGCTAGGCACGCATTACATGTGTCTGAAATTCAAGCAGCACCTTGCATAAAATATTCCTCCTACATTTGGTTATGTGGTTTCTCACTGAGCACTGAGCTCAGCCCTTTTGATTGTTTCAAAGCTCATTAAACATGCTAATTTACGTCAGTTTTCTCTGCCATTTAGAAATGAAGTTACTAACACACACCTAATGGTACAATGAGCACACACCACAGAACAGGGAGTGCTTTTTGTTGGAGAAAATAAGCCTACTTCAAAATCAAACATTCACAAGCACAATTTTAAAATAAAAGCTATAACAAGTATTTATGATTCACTGAGTCCTTTCTTCCTTTCCAAAAAGAAAATTCAAGAAGATGTATTCAGAACTGGTAATAAAAATCTTGCTCACATAAAAAGAAAAAATACATAAGGCATCACATGACAAATTCGGACACATTGAAAGACAAAGCTAGCAATTCTTCTCAATTCTTGAACAGTTTTATATTTTTACCCAATGGATGTAATCAATTTTTCATTTTTTAAGAGATGCCAGGGTAGGAGGGAAGCAGTTGATGTTTTTACTCCTGAGTTGTGCCTGAGTGGTGCCAAATCTATAAACATGGGCATTTCTAGGTGGCATGAAAACAGTCCAGCCCTGCAGCACACACACACACATGCACAGAGAAGGGATTAAATATAACACGCCATGTTTTGAAACTCTGGCTCACTACACAGCAGAAATAATGCAGTGGCTGAAAAAAAAACATACGCCAAGAACACTTCAGTGCTTGGGACAAGGTTGTCTTCTGTAACTTTAGTTGCCTATTTATCAGTCGTGAAGTTTAATTGGGCTTCTGCAACGTTAAGTAGAGGAATACAGGCAGCTCCAGAGAGGGTTTCATCCCACTCACTATAAACACATTTTAGCTTGGGATGAGCAACTCCCACAAAGGTGTCCAGCAAGGACAACAGTGCCCAGTAAGGGTGTCAGTGACAGCAGAGGTACTCAGCTAGTGGTTAGACACCAGCAGTTACGTACCTAACCACAAAAGTAAAGCTACGTAAATCCCACTCCTGAACTACAGGTTAGCATGAACAACGGGTCAAAGCTATTAGGAGAGCCGGTACTGTTTCTACACTAATACATGTTCACGCAGGACAACACATGCCACATCTGTTTTAGCCTTTGGATAGAGAACCAAGTGACAGATTTACTAAAGGAAGCAAAGCCTGCTTTTTTTAATCTGCTGGTAAAGACAAAATCCCCACAGGCTGACCAGATGGCTTAACAGAAACTTGCGAGAGGCGGAAGAGCAATTTTTGGACCATGTTTTCTGTTTCCTGCTGGAGCAGAAGTCCTGAACCCGGTAGGTGAGCTGCCTTTCTCTGAGATTGCTTCAGACCTGTGTACAACCTTGAAAAATGACAGTCCTACACCAGGAAAATGGAGCAGAAAAGGCAAAAAAAGATAGAATGGAATTTTGTTTTGATTTCAGTCTTCAGTTAACATCGATTTCATCTTCAAACTTGCTTTGTCCCTTTCTCACCCTCAGCATTTCACACTCATTTTCAGGACTTGGAGAAATCTATCTTGAACATGCAGTATCTGTAACTTACCAATCCTTTCAGTTCCTCCCCATTCTGGGGTCAAAGGCTCTGGGTTTAAGGCAGAGAAAGGGCTTGGTGAATTTCCTAATTGAGCAAAAGCCAGGAGATATGAAACCACGTCATGAAATGCACCGACAATTTCTAGGCTTAGGTGAAGAGCTCTGAGAGCAGCCTGCAGGCAGGACAAATGCACAAAGAAAACCACTCAGATGATCGGCCTTCAGAAAATACACCAGAGTAGGAGATATTTTTTTTTAACAAATATGACTGTGTCCATAATGGTGGACACACCAAAAGAAGACCACTGGATCTTCACTGAAGAATTAATCTTAACATCCCATCTACTTTCCCACTGAGGAAGGAATGGGAGCACTAACAGATGCTGCTACTCATTAACAGGACGCACGCTGGTCCTGTGGCCACAACTGCTCCAGCACAAAGTCAGACCTTCCTGTGAGGGGCCCCAGGGCAGGGAGGGTTGTGATGGCAGCCCTAGTTCCTGCTGGAAGCCCTGCTTGGCCTCCCAACCCCAAAGACCAACGCTGAGTGCCAGATTTCATTCAGGCTGAAGATAGCACTCACAGCCGTCACCATACCATCTGGTGTTGCAGCTTCTGGTTTAGAAACTGCTACCCCGGTGCCTCCCAGCCATCATTTTCACTGTTTATCTCAGTCTAAACAGATGGATGCTGTTTTCCTTTGCTAGAGGCAGATAAACTAGTGTGAGGAATATAAGGAAGAGAGAAAACTGAGTGTCCAAACTAGGGATATGAAGATGGTGAAGGGTCTAAAGGAGAAGACGTGTGAGGAGCAGTTGAGGCCCCTTGGTTTGTTCAGCCCCGAGCAGAGCAGGCTGAGGGGAGGCCTCATGGCGGCCTGCAGCTCCCTCACGAGGGGAGTGGAGGGGCAGGCGCTGAGCTCTGCTCTCTGGGGACAGTGACAGGACCCGAGGGGACGGCATGGAGCTGGGACAGGGGAGGGTCAGGCTGGGGGTTAGGGAAAGGGTCTGCATCCAGAGGGTGGTCAGGCACTGGGACAGGCTCCCCAGGGCAGTTTGGACAACACTCTCAGACACATGTTCTGTTTTTTGGGAGGTCCTGTGTGGAGCCAGGAGTTGGACTTGATGATCCTTGTGGGTCCCTTCCAACTCAGGATATTTTATGATTCTATGATTCTTCATCAGCTGTCTTCATCAGTGGCACACCTTAGCTGTACCCAGATTAAAAACACTGATGTACATTTCCTTATCTCCAATAACAAGCAAAATTATTATGTGTGTGTAAAGATGTCTACAGCCTAGAACAAAACCTCTTTTAGCATTAGCAAATACTGACCTTCTCTGGAAGCACCTTGAACATAATCAGCACTTCAGCAGGGTGAGGGATGAACCACAGGTTAAGGAAGGTGAGTCCATCTGGAGACAGCAAATGGTGTGGTCGAGGATGGAAGGATCTGAGTGATTGCAAGAAGTGAGAGATGTTTAACATTCTGAGACTTGTTTCTGCCTGTCACTTCCCTGAAAGATTATTTTTTTTCTTTTTGATAAAGCTGTTACTTGGATATTGGAATTGCCTCCAATATTTGGAGCAAGTGTGCTTTAGACCTAACATTATTTAGCATTGATGTGTAAAATACAAGGCAAAAATTTGACCTCAAAAACCTGCTGAGTTTGACAGAAATTTTCTTTTTATTTGATTTTCAACCAAGCCCTAAGACAGTTTGGTTGACAAGTTTTACAGCAGCACCTTTGAGTTGAGCTCAGCCACAGAATAGAATAGAATAGAATAGAATAGAATAGAATAGAATAGAATAGAATAGAATAGAATAGAATAGAATAGAATAGAATAGAATAGAATAGAATAGAATAGAATAGAATAGAATAGTTCAGTTGAAACAGTTCAGAGATGATCTAGTCCAACTGCCTGCCATCGCAGAAGCACTTTGGGACAGAGGTATACACCTGCATCCATTGCTGTATAAATGCCCTGAGACATCATCTACTGAATACTGGCATGCAGGTGCTACAGAGCTGCTGAGTTTTCTATCCCAAGTGGTAGCTGAGTGGGAGGTGAGAGAATCTAGCATCTCCTCAATATGTCTAATGACATTGTTGGCCCTAGCAATATCAAAACAGTACTGGTTACTGAAAACTAACAGGCAAAAGACCAGACACGGAGAGATGCTCCTCGACATGCTCTGGAAAGGCTATCATCCAAGATGATCCACTCCTCACAAATTCCAGGAGACTCAAAGGCATTCAGCACCAGTGAGAAGCAGGCACGAGTTTTGAAGAAATGTCCCTTTGCTCCTTAATGCAAGAAGCAAATAAGAAGGGTGGAACTGTTTTGCATCATCTGCCAATTTTGTCCACCTCGAAGATAACAGGTCCATCAATGCCGTGCCCCCTTCCACCATGTCAGAGAGAAGTTAGTCCCCAGATAGTGACCAATGCATCTGCTTATATAAAGCTGGGACATGAGCTTCTCTGATTAGGACATTCAGAGTCTCTTCCCCAGGAGTATGTTTTTCTGTACAGAATGGGAGGCAGGCAAGGCAAAGCAGCAGGCAGGCATTAAAAATCTAAATAACTATTTTAAAATATGATGTGCAATTACTAGTAGGCAGCCAACCTTTCTCTCTCTCTCTTCTTTTTTTCCCCCAGAAGATATTAAAATGCATTTATGACATGAATAATTCATTTTCCTGTTTTTATATACAATATGTCATTTCTCATCTTCACATACATGAAGTACAATATGCAGCTAGTACATTCTGAGATGAGATATAAATTCAATCAGGAGATTAAGCTCATCTCCTTCTGACTTAAGTTTTTCAGGGTTTTTAGGGTTTTTAACTTTTTTTCTTTTCCTTTGTCTGGACAGAGCAAGGCTGAATGCAAAAAATAGACCTTTGGTTTGGGTGGGATGGAGTAACGAAAGGTTAAATGCTCTGTGTTGTAAGCACGGAAGTTATATTTGGGCAGGGTTTGTTTAACCAGCTGTCCCTTCCTAACTTTTGCAGAAGAATGATAAGCACAAATTGTGCCTAAGGAAACTGCACAAGTGACGCTTTTCGGGGTGAGATTAGCATTTGTGCTGTAACTCTCCGTTTCCTCTGCTTGACATCACAGCCCATAAATGACACCGGCACAGAGAGAGCAAACACAGCGCCCAGAGCATCTTCCAGAGGCTGAAGCATGTGCTCTGCCCAGATGCTCTGTGTCTTTACAGGCTTGAGGGAACACGGGCAGCACTCCGACAGCACTGCCCCGTGGTTGCAAAGCAGTCCAGCAGAGTGTCACCCTGGCACCTACCTTCTCCAGAAACAAAACAGGGACACTGCATTGCATCCATGTGAGCCCAGGTGCTACTTATCCCAGAAAAACATGAATGATTTGCGGTGCCATCTCCCAAAAAGCAGCTAAAAGATGGTTTAATCCTGGACAAAGCAGATTTTCTACATTATGGGAAAAAAAAATAAACTAAACAACAAAAACAAAAAGTGTGCTATATTTGGTCACACAGATACTAGGGCATTTTAAAAGTGTATAGCTAAGAGCTATGACCCAGATTTTAATGCCAAATCTGGGAACAAAGAAACAGGTGGGGGGAAGGGAAGGACAGGATGGTCCTGTCCTACACAAAAACCACAGCCCTACATTTCCCTCTTTCTTCTTTCTTATATTTACTTTCAAGACAGCAGTTGCTGAGGGAATCTTTAATTACCTTCTACACGATAAGACTTGTCTCCTACCTGAGTATTCCTGCTTTTTTCTCAGGAGTACTGCTCATGCTTAGGTACGCTAACGAGGGTGGGCACAGGGCAGGTGTCCACAGCCCCCCCTTTTGTCCCACTGCAGCAGGGCTCTGCAACAGGAGATGGCAAAATTGGGAGGGAGAGGGGCTTCACACTACACACCTGGCCAAATGCAGGTATATACGATATGAGCACTTTCCCTGAGGCCCTCCTAAGTTGTAGAGAGCAAGAGGCACTTCTAGGACACAATTCATATCATCCTAAAGCAGGGATCTGAAACAGGTCAGATGAACCATCCCTTTAAAGCACTGATTGATAATCAGGGGACCCTCATCAGATACAGGCATCTCCAATTAGGTGGGCTATTCTGGAACATTTTCATTGATGTTAATGAACTTCAGGCTTTCAGAAATACATATATATGTGCAAAAAGCTTTTCATTACAACTATTCCCATTCTCATTCCTTCTGCTCTTCCCCCAGAACCTCTCTCTCCCTTTGCTCTTTATTCCATGTTATTTTTTTCCTTTTTTTTTTTTTTTTTTCTCCTCTCTTCACTCCACACCAATCTTTCTCCACCACCACACCTAGCCACCTTCCCTCTCTACCGCATCCATGTTTCTTTCACCCATCTGCTGGTCCTTCTCAGCAGGAGGGATGGGCAACACAAGCCCTGCTCCAAGTGCCTGGCAGCCACAAACGCAGGCAACGAGATTAGTTCAGAAGATAAGAAAGCAATTGAATTAATGTCTTGCTATAACCTTCTAAATGCAGGCAAGATGGAAGCTAAATTTGTGCTTTCATCATAACTAATTGACAGTTCCTGTCTACAAGGTGTTTCTTAGCTCCTGTTAAACAGCAACAGAAAATGAAACATTAACTGGTAATGACTGATAAGGCAGGGATGAAAAAAGCACAGAGGGACTGAGAGAGCAGGAGACATTTTTAATTAAAGCCTTTCCTACAGCTTTCTGCAGCTCTCCAAGGTGACTTTATAGCATCAATGCCCGTTTGTGTGCCAACCAGGGCAGGGGTAGTTCCGAGTAGGTGCAAAGGGTGGATTGCAGAGGTCCGCATGCCAGCTGCTTTCTAGGTACTTCCACTTTAACTACCTCTACTAAGTAAGCTTTTATATTTTCCTTGTGTTGTAAGTTAAAATGCTTATATTAACATTTTTGAAGAATTGTAGTGGTATAATCTTTTGAAGTATTCCAGGGCATTAAAACACTTCCTTGCTGTTGAAAAGTTACCAGACCAAGAGGCACAAACAACTATCTAGTTAGGGTGCACAAAGCTAGCACTTGATGATCTGCATGTTGAATATCCCACCAGAGTGGGATATTCACACACTCCTGAAACCCACCATGGCTTTCTTCTTTGCTAGATGTTCCAAGAGCAGCAGGTATTGCATAGCACAAGCTGCAGATGTATAGGTTCTGCAGTCAAACTCAGCTCCTCTGAGCAAGTAACTCATGTCTGATTAATCCTTGCTAATAAAACATTAGCAAACAAAACAGCTGCTAGGACCAAGAATGGTTACTTGCCATAACTCCCAAATGAGTTTAACAAAGAAAGTGGAAACTGTGATCACAAACCCGCTGACTGAAAGCACCTGGGGTTGGGGATAGCCTGAGCTTGAAACTAAGTCTATTAAAACCGTTTATGTTGCTGTGTTCAGAGAAAGCTCTTTCTAAAGCTAAGACTAAAGGTGTTACAAATGGCCTGTGAACTACTTTTTATGATTGTATGCATAACACTGTTGAGTTCAAAAGCTTCTGAGGGCATCTGAGATAGAAGTACAAAAGGCAATGCCTTAGACAACACCCAGTGAAGGCAGGTTGATAAAGGAAGAAAATGGCCTGCACCTCGGGCTTGTGATGGGGCTGGTCCCTGGCAACTAGAAACCAAGACCAGGATACATCCACAAACCTACGACTGACATGGAGTTGAACAACAGGGAGGGGTTAACAGTCTCCTTGTCAAGTATCTGTTGAACTATATATTTTATGACTTGTTTGGCTTGTAAACACATTCCCAAGCTTTGTTATCAGGACTAACTTCTTGCTTGAACTTTAACAACCATTTTTTTCTGTATTTGCTGCTGAGCCTCTCAATTGCCAGGGGAAAAGATGAACAATAGCAGAACCAGTGTGCTGGGTGACTACTTTCACATCCGAAACCATCTGTCTGCTGGTGCTAACTTGGGCAGACTTACAGACCATCAGCATAAGGGCTTGCCTAAGTTTTGAGGAAGGAGATCCTTGTGACATCGCCAAACAGACGTCCCTTCTGAAAGAAGCAGATGATTTAGGGTCATCCCATGGTTTGTCGTGTGCTCTTCCTCTCCCTAACTTCTGACAAGCCTCATGTCTATGACTGACTTGTTAACAGGTTTCAGTTCAATCCTAAATAAATAAAATGTACAGGGTATAACAACCTCACTAGATAGATTTAATCATTGAAGCAGAGGATTTTCATCCGGAGAATGCAATCATCCACTTATTTTCCTATTACATACGGTGTTGGGACTAGAAGCAAGCACATTTCTGAGGTTTTACTTCTTCGTACGCCAGCTCTTGCAGGAGAGTCTGACTGTGCACATTCTCCATCCATCAAAACTGACTGAAAATTGGCTGAACATACTGCTCAGGGCACCTTTAGGCTATCACTCCCCTTACAAACATGTATTAATTCACCTTTACTTAGTAATACGCACTGAATGAGGAATCTGGCCCCCAGGAACACTTTTTCAAAGATGATACAAACCTGGGATCAGCTACAAGGTTTTCCTTTAAGTCTTGCTCCTCCTTCTTTCCTTGAGAGACTCCAATTATAAAATACTTGTCTCTGATGACAGGAAAATCATCTAAGAGGCTTCTTAGGCTATTGTAGTATGCAATGAGCTGACCTCTCAGGGCATGCTGGGACACACGCTCATTCAGCCTAAAAAAGTGTAATATAAAATTATAATATATATTGTGCAGGGCATCACCTGCTCAGGTGAAAGGTTCTACCTTTGTTGAGCCCGATTTATTTCTGTATGGACATCTTTGGCATCTTCTATGGCAAAAATTACAGGCTATGATTCTTCCATACTGAGACAACTAGAGGAATTAAAATCACAAAGTGGCATTTACATACCAAATGAAATTTTACATGTAATGCTTGTCAGACAGATGTCTTTATAATGCTTTAGAAATATCCACAAATGAATACAGCAACCGCTTTGTGGTAGCTACAGAATGATAAGGAAGCTGAAGCAGGAAGGAGTTAAGTGACACGATGAGTTAATTGCAGAACTGGGAATTAGATAGTGTGACCCTGAGTCAGATTTCGTAATCACTCAGCTGCACTGAAACTCCAACCCCTGGCTGCAAGCTGCAGACTGATTGGTGTGGCCTTACCTACATGCTGGATAAGCTGCACCTGGGCTGGAGGAAGTCTGCATCTGCTGCATGACACAAAGCTATGCAAAGAGGAACCAAAATACCCACCTTGGTCCACATTTATCTGTGAAACCAAAAGGTAAGCTGCAGAAATTCCCAGGTTGTACAGCTACACAGTGGAATAGACATTTCTTACAAATCTAAGAATCTACCTTGATTACAAGAAATACTGAAACAGCTGCCCTTTTTGCAGCTTGTTCCAGGGCTCCTCAGACACACCTCTGCATACCTTGGCATATGAGGAAAAGTCAGATGTGGATGGCCACACTCCAGTTTCTTGCCCAGTCTTTTGGCAAAGTGGAACTGGAACATATAATTCTTTAATGGCTCATAACAGGCGGTGCACTCCAATAGAAAAGTAATGTAAAAACTAGTCTAGTGGTGTTTATCAAGTATGGTCCATTTCTCAGTGAAAAATAGACCAGAAATAGCCCATTTCCTCGTCCTCATAGAATCACAGAATATCCCGAGTTGGAAGGGACCCATAAGGATCATCAAATCCAACTCTTATCTTTATCCTCATTTATTGGCTGGTGTGCTCAATGGTATTGTGTGCAAGATGAAAATCCCAGATACACAAAATCAGCTGTGGATAAAAACTACAAAATAGCGAAATTTGACATATGAACACAGAATTTAAAAAATAAATAAAATTAAGTCCAACTCTGTTTGAAACTCGAATTTCTCACAAGTTGTCGTACAAACTAGATCTAAATTATAGGACAGTACGTTACTACCAGTTCATTCTCTGATCAACTGCAGATTATTTCCACTACAATTTCCCTTTTGTATTGATGTGTTTACTTGGTATTTCTGCATTCTACTTACTATCCTATCGTCAATCCTTTCCCCTCATAAAGAAACTAAGTGGCATTTTTTCCTAGTTGTCCAAGAACATGACTTGTACTGCTTGTAATGTTATCCCACTAAACCCTACTAAACCACTATGTGCTTTTCTTTTCCTCTGTTTGCAAAATAGTTTACAGGTGTATTCATAACATTCTGCATAGAAAGTTCATAAGTTCATACTGTCCACATAAAACAGATACCTTCAGAACAAGAGTTATGTTTTAAACATGTTGTGTTTGTACGGAAATGTCTATACTAGAAATGTATTAAACATAGTAGACATATAGTAATTATATCAGATATACTTACTTACGACAATATTCAGCAATAATGTCTCTTTTGAGTTCCAGAACTTCACCCTATGATGAGAAAATATTTTCATGTAGGACTTACATGTCTAACATAGCCCCCCAAAAATGTAATTTTCTATTATTTTAATTGTATAAAATAAGATTATGCACAGCATTAGAAATGTCTCAAAAATGTAATTTCAAAACCCTAAGGATGATAAACATTGAGAAATTTCAACCAGTATGACAGATGCAGCAGTTAAGGCAGTCTTGTGAATAAATTCAGAATTATTTTATTCAAGTCTGGTTCACATAATTTTGTTCAAAAATTCTGTCGCATTTCCCAAAAGAGTTTGCAACTAGCAGTTATTTTCTCACATACCCATCTAGCCTACTCGGCTGGCAAGAAGCTTATGACTACATTAAAGTAAATAACTTATGTTGACAATTTTCAAAAACAGAATAACCATTAAGAGTTAGTGTAGAAGGATTTCGGTTGTTACTACCTGCTAAGTTCTTAAAGACCACACCTAACCTGTTATGTTTTCAGTGAAAGATAGGGAATCACAAACAGTTTTATTCAGGATCCATGTTTTCACCTTTATCTTGACACTGGATAAAGAGGAAATTTGCAAAAGGCGAATAGGATGCCTATCGTGGTACTATTACAATTTTCTATGACTCTCTAAAACAAACAAACAAAACAAAGGGGGGGAAAATGCTGAAAGGTGAAAATGAGGCATTTCTTAAACATACAAAATCTGCCATTTCCTCCTCTACAACCAAACTGAGCTTTTCACTTTTGGACTCTCCCCTTCAGTTCCATTTAGCACATCTCAAAGCCACTCACCAAGGACCCTCAAGTCACCCACTAGTGCTGCTATGGAGCTGCATCACCATTTGCAGCCCTGAGTCTGACCTGCACACCCTAAAGCACGTCCAACCTTCCTCACCTCCTCCAGGTCTTCCACAGCTGCCATCAGGCATTGCTCTTGTGGGTGCTCGGGCAGCCTGTGAGGGCAGAACCTGACCAGCCGCACGAAAGTTGCTGACCTCTGAAGCCCCTTCACAGATGAAGAAATTGAAGTCCACAGAGTCTCAGCATCTTTTCCCAGACCACACAGGCAGTGTGTGATGGGGCAGGTTGCTCTGCGTACCAGGAGGATGTCCTAAGAGAATACCTTTGCACTCTAAGATACCACTTTGCCTATGTGCCAAAAATCAGCAGTCCTTATCAAGGAGGCTAAGCCTCCTGATATACTTACAGGGTTTTGCATTCTGCTACCCAGCATTTCTTTCTTTTGGATGAAAGCATTCAGCATCATATCTCGGGGCCCCAGTTTCTCCAGTTGAATGGAAATAAAAGCTTCAGGAGGCCTGACAAGGGAAGAAAAGCATGCAAACTGAGAGGAATCCCCTTCTCAAAGGGTCAACTGATAACTGTCATCTGAAATCCTCAAATAACTTCTCTAGATTAGATGCTTCTCCAACTATATCCAGTTTGATGGTTCCTTGTATACAACAGATATCAATGCACACAATTTTGTGGATTAGCTACCAGTGCCAAGGTGAGTTCTGAGGACAGTCTCCCATTCTTATTTTTAATTTCATTGCAAGTAAGATAAATGGTAAAAGAAATAGCAGCTAACTAAAAATAATGCATCTCCTTATACTGGCACGGTACTATCAGGAAACGTGAGGCTGCCTGGGTTAAGATGAAAATGTTGAATACCCTTTTATTTGTACCTTCAAACCAAACATTCAATCAACACAGTTTTCAGTGCTCAACTTCCAGATGATCAGCACTCAATAACATTAAAAATTATATAAACTGGGTCTTGTCAATACCTTACTGGTACACAGTACCTCACAGGAAAGCCAGGAAATCTGGCCAAGGAATAAGTATTTGGTCATAGAAGCACAGAGGCAAACCTCTGCCCTGCAGAAGTGGCATTATATTGAATGACTGTATTCTGTTCCAGTTACTATTTCTCATAATTTTGCAAAGTTTTCAAGTGTAAGGACACTGATGTTCAAAAAACCCTATGAGATATCTGGATTTCTGCCTTTAAATAACAGAGGATTTGACATGAATCTTGAGTCCCATTGATGGGGTATGGCTAAAGGACCACAATGCTCAGACTGAGTCACACCAAGAAGAGGGGAGCCTGGGACCATGGCCTTGCAATCAAGAGCACATCTTTACATTTTGTCACTGGGGAGGACTAGGAGAACGTAAAGCAGCATGTGCTCAGGATTCACACGTACATCACACCAACCTCTATCCAGTGACAGGGGCTTGGCCAGACTGTAACAAATACCTGTGAAAGGCACGGCGTAAACCTGAAGAACGTGCAGAAAATGATGTGTCCGGCATGGTTGCTGGCAGCAGCTGATCCTCTGCTTGGCTTCCAGACACTGAATTTCTTCCACTTGCTGAACTCCTCTGACTTGTTAGACTTACATTTCCTCCCTAAAATGTGATGAATATCAATTCTGTGCTTGCTCTCGTAAAGAATGGCAGCTCTTCCTACTAAATCAATGTAGATTTGCAATTCTGTGTGCTCTCATTTACCCTAACTTTATGATATAATAATTCACTGGGATCACTGAAAGTCACAGAAAAAAAATCATTTCTCATTGAGCAAAGGCATAATGAAACTGTAGAAGCAGTGGAGTCAGAGGCAGCACCCAATTTATAAATCAGACAACATTCTCGACATTCAATCAGCTACAAATAAAATATGAATATTCCAAAATATTCACTTTTTCAACTATGTACAAATAATTGCACATCCAGACCACTTGTCTGGAAAATGATCTTGCCTCCCTATGAACAGCCCCAGTGGATCCTGGTATGACGGAAACTCAGAAAATTCTGCATATTTATGCAAAAAAAAATAATCCTAATTTTCAAGAAGGAAGACTTTAAGAACTTAGAAAACTACCACTCCTTATTTCAAAAAGTGACACAGGCACTTTGCAGTCCAGCTTTCTTTGGTTTTCCCCAATAGTTGCCAGTGAGCTAGAAAGGACACTAATTCCCTTGCAAGTCAAGGAGAACTATTGTCTTTTGAATTGAGTGGGAAAGGGAGAGACCAAAATGGAGAAATAAAAAAGCCATGTTTCGAGAGTTTATTGAGTTCCTTCTTCTAAGTACAAACCTGACTTGGTTTAGTGCCAGCCTTCATATGGGTCTGCCCAAGAACACCTCTGCTCTGCTGTAGTAGAAAATGGAACTTTTACCCAGAGAATAAGAGAATAATTCTTCCTGCTTTGGCTGAGCACGGGGAATATACAACTTTTATTATAAAAATGTGGTCTGTAACTGCCTTAGAAGTGAATGGGAAAACATGAGCAGTGTCATTTCTGACAAGAGGGCATCGTTCTTGAGAAATACCTCTGCCTATAAAAATGTCAGTATGGAAAAGCCTTTGTATGTTGGACACAGAAGTTAAAAATACATGGAAATTTGCTGTTCTAAATGTCTTTAGACTATGAAACCAGTAGTGAACAGGCTGGCCTGAGTGAAGGCTTATTGCACTGTGAGGTTGGGCTGGTTAACTCTGTGCCTTTCACGGCACAGCCTGCAGGTCTTGGCTCTCAACCATCTAGATGAGGGAGATGTTTCACATGGACCCTAGGACATGCCAGGGGCCTTGGCCTGTTCCTGGGCATGGCCAAAGCACACATACCACCCACAGCACTGGGGGTTCCCTCAGTGCAGACAGCCTGTGACATCTTGATAATAATATATCCAACCATCTCTCTTTTCTATGCAAGGAGGGTATTTTTTCCAGTTTTACTTGTTAATCTGGCACAACAGATGTATGAGCTCCTTATCATTGCCTCTGTTCGTCATATTAATTGTTCTGTGTGAGTTTGATTGCCTAGCTAATAACCATTAACTGTAAATCAGCAAAGACTGATCCAGAATGGATGAGGCAGCTGTTAAATGATTTACAGAGGAGGACAGACATCTGAAAACAAAAATTGCATCCTATGGAAAATAAGTCATTCACCATTTAGACAGGAAAAGAGCTCCAAATGCTTGGAAGATCAATCCTTTTCACCACAGGGGATGATGAGCTATTGCCAGAGTAAGGCTACTCATAGTTATCAGCAGAGACACACAATGCCAGCAGTTTTTGTGGCAATGCAGAATGATTTGGGAAAGAAACCAAGGTTGGAACTGTTCATTTCCACAGTGGATTTCAGTGCCACAGCATCTGGCTAGAAATTAGCCAGGAAGTCTCAGACTTGTCATAGAGAGGGAAAGGAGACCAGGGACAAATGAAACCATGGCCTCTCTGGTACTTGCTGGTCCAGTGAGCCCTGGGAGCCTCAACTCAGCTGCACAGTGCCAAATCACTGTCCCACTTTATGTTAGGGCAGGATAGAAGCCAGGCAGCTGTGAAACAGGTTTGTTCTGATGAAGCTTACAATCTTTGGGGTGAGTGTTGGCCCTATCAGCTCCCTTACATGTAAGGAAAGGAAGTATATAGAAACTATATGCTATGTTTTGCTCTAGGAATGGCAATTCATGCTCAGGAGCTTGCAAGTCACAGCAGCAGAGGATGGCTTCCCCCCCCACACACTGCTCTGAATAACCTAAAATGAGACAACTGGGAACCATGATGAAGCTTATTTGTCCTTTTTAAACTTAGTAAGAAACTGATGTCACATAGGAAATATTTTAGCCTTGTTCCCTTAGCTGGTTCAAACCACCTCCAACATCTTTTGAACCTTCTGCCTAATTTTAAATACATTTGACGAAAGAACAGAGATCTCAAGGGTATAACGTTGCAAATTCAGCATTCAGCTAAATTGTGGATCCCTCCTTCCCCATGGAAAAGGCAAGGAGAGTTCAATCCCTGGCCATTTTGCTTGGCTTGCTCAGCTCCCACTGGCATGAATATTTCCCATAGGAAAGAGCATTGACCATTATTTCTGTTTTCAGAAGACAGAAGAAATTAAAGCAGCAGGAGCTGATGGTATCACCATCCCAGAAGACTACATATTTCAAGGTCAGGTTGTGATTGCTAGCCTTCCTGCATACTACAGGCTGTAAAATTTCATCAGTGCCTTTTGAATCAAATTAATCTCCAATCTCTTTCAGCCCTACCTTGAGGTATATTTTTAGCTATGCCTCATCACTTACCCAACTAATAAACTTTAAATAAATCACCGCTGTGACACTATTTATTTTTATGTCATATGCTAATACACAATCCCTGCAGCTCCTGCAGTCATCAGTGATGCTGTTCCAAGTGTTGCACAGGACCAACATCCAATCAATTACAAGCAGAATTAACAGATGCCCTCTTTGGGCTAAGTCTGACAAAACCCATTACTAGTGCAATGTGAGGAGAAAGGTGATGCTAACCTTTATGTCCAGGCTATGGGCAGGCTGGAGCAGGTAGCAAAATGAGGCTTGCTGAACAGCTGCCAAAAGAGCATTTTTCTGAATGACCTGGCAGGCAAGGATAAGTTGCATGTTCTTTATTCCAGATGGACACAAGAGCTAAGGAGAGTGAAAACAACAAAGCATTAGGCATTTTATGCATTAGCCATTTACTAGGCATTGCCTTGGCTGTTTTGAAGGTGTTTTGCATTACAGATATCACTCTTTGTCGTATACTACTTCAGCATATTAATTTAGTGAAAGAAAGGGTAAGGGAACATTCTGCTATAGCTGTAGATGTTGTTATCATTGAAACATGAATAAATGTAGAGATCAAGAAAACATATAGAGATCAAGTTCACTTGTGTTTAGTGGGCTTTATTCTCAGCTCTACTCTGCAGAGCATGATGTTACCAGAGCATGCAGCAAAGCACAACCAGGCTGGGAACGGAGTAGATACCGAAGAAAATATATTTGTTTTTCCTTGACAAATTTTTTACTACATGCCACCCTGCTGTAGAGTACAAGTCATGAGTGAGTTGATGGCAAGAACGAGACTGAGAGCAGCTTTAAAGAAGAAGCCTCCATGGCTTGGCACTGTGCAATACTGCTTTTACACACTCATACAACAGAGGAAAGGACTTAGTATGGAAAATGGCACTGAAGACTAAGGTCATTTTCTTTCTTTACAGAACTCTCTGCACCCGGTGTTATTACTGTGCATGCACACAGCCACATGCATGCATCGTGCTTTATTTAATGAAGTTCCTCAGACAAAATCTTGCTGACTTAACAAGTTTCATCCCAGTAAGGATATCTGAATTAGGCCACAATCTGAACAATCACATTTTCAGTGTAATTTTATAAAGTTAGTTACAAAACAGTAGACTAAATCATATTATCACTCAAAGTGTAGAGAAGTCTGTATTGTCTAGCAAACATATAGTTGAGGCCCTTACACACCCCAACAAATAAATAATAATAATATACATTCTTCGCTTATTCTGAAAATTTAATCATTCACCTGCATAACAGCATCTCTTGTACGAAAACTAAACTTTCCAATATGACTGTCGATTTCTTGAATGCTTAATGGTAAGCTAGATGGGATATATCTGCAACAGAAATAAAATTATCTATAAACACAATTTGTAACACAGATTGAAGCCAAACTGAGGATGAAAGGACAATTTACTTCCTATATTAGAGATCTTAGAATGCTGCTTGAGTTTTCAGAAATAGTTTCCTAAGAAGAATAATATTACTCATGAAGTTTTGTGCTTAAATTTACAATGATTCACTAGCTCTTTCTGGATGAGCTTGGTCTAAACCTCTGAAAAATCTGCTTGTTCAGTTTGATGATGTCTTGCTGGCCTTGTATTGGCCAGCAGTATACAGCAGAATAATTGGCCTAATGTGTTTTAATATTTTTTTTTTTTCACTGCCCTCCTGTCTCCTGTACTTTGATGTTCATCACTGGCCATGATTCAACTTGCAGCTGAGATTTTCTTCCAAGTTGATTGCAACTGCTAAAATTTTTTTGGAACATCCTGATTTTTGCAGATGGCAAGAGCGTACACAAGTGAATGGGATATGAGGAACAGCACATGACTGCAAGTGGTATACGCACAGGAAGGAAGAGAGCCCTATTGCCTTTGATAGCAATAGGGAATAACAGGAATGCCCTTCCTAAATGTTGTAAGAAAATTCACAGTTTTTTTTCCTTTCTTCCTCCTAAAGCTTAGTCTAAAATACACACAAACCAGTGTGTGTATATACAAACATATGTACCAATTCTTTAAAAAGTAAATCAAAGCAAATGCAAAATCTACTTGTTCCAGTCACTTTTCCCAGGGGAAGAGGGATGATGATAGATTGTATTTACCCAGTGCAGAGATTGGATCTATTTGTAGTCACTGAGTGCAAAACAAAGATCAAAGTTGTCACTTCATAAAATGCAGTATAACTCTAGGAGAATAAGCTTTCTCCGTGCTCAGAATTATGAGTTTACCCATTACAGTTCTTGAGGTTCTGGTTTGCTACCTTCAGGTTTTGTGGCAGCCATTTTCAGAATAGCATCTATCTAAGCATTGTAGGGCATCTCTCGCTTTAAAAGAGAATGCATTTTAGTTCCAAAACTGTCACTTTTCCACACAAATTCTGTGTCTCCTCACTTTCACTGTTCAGTGTCTTAAATTAGAATTATTTGATCTCAGGCTGTATAGGAAAAGGAAACTAATCATGTACCATCTTACATTTTCCACGTGAATCATTTTATATATCTTAATCACTGAAGTTTTTGTGGCCTATATTTGAGCCTAAGCAGTTTGAAGACTTGGGCGCATCCAACCTAAAGAGATTGTGTCTTCTGAAACAAAAAAAAAAGTTCAGTCTACCTGTCAACACAGCTGTCATCTTCCAAGAGAGAGGTAATGAATATTGGTGGGAGATGGTCTGCTTTCTCCTTGTGAACTGCAGACTCAAAGTGTGCTGGCCTCAGATACAAATGGAACTCCCCAAAACCTGTTTCCATTGCAAAAGCCTTATATAACCTAGAAACAAAAACGTGTATGTATTTGAAAAATTAACTTTCTCTCCGCTGTAATTAATGCTCACCTAGAAATTTACATCCAGCAGGTTCATTTCAACATAACATCAGCATTCAACTTCAAACATTTCTTGTCACCTGAAGTAGCATGGTAGATATGAAGTGAACAAGTGCTTTATCCAGATAGCTGATGTTTGCTTAGCATATACCATTCTATTGATACAGACAGGACTTATAAACAGTAAGCTGAGAGTCTACAATGAAGAATATAATTTTAGACAAGGAACTGGGAGGAGGACTGACTGTAAAAGAGGAGGTTTCAATAGCCAAGCAGAGCCCAGACACAGTATTACTATGAAAATTACGATGAAAACACTGACTTCATAACTTAAGAAAGCCCCCAGTATGACAAAACCCCAACACAACCTCCCCAGTATGACAAATGATCAGGGCAGTGCATCAGCAGGCAAAAACACACGGTCTAGATGTAACTATTAGCTCAGGAAATCTCCAAAGCACCAGAAGTTAGACACTGTTTATACTCCCTCCCTAAGGATCCATCACTGTATTCAGTGATCTGTGATCGCTCTTTTTATGTAATACAAGAAGATGGCATAAAAAGAAATGTGCTTTTTAATTCAGACTGCAAAGGAATACAATTATTCCTTCCTCCTAGCACCTAAGACAGGTGTTTTACCAATCAATAAATCAGGTCACTGAGAAGCTACGTTGTGAGAATGTGATAAAGACATAAATGGAGCCTAGAAGTCATGGTTCTCAGTTCTTTAAAGAACTTAAAGTTCTTTAAAGTTGCTGCTTTAAGGTAGCATTCCCTGCCTGCAAAGTTAGAGAAAGAAAAGGGCAGGAGACAAAATTTATGAAAGACACCATGCACATCACTCAATAATCACATGGAACACATCCAAAATCAACTCCAAGGTCTTAAAACAGAGCCCTGTGTAATGACTGCAAATACTGCTCTTACAGTTAACCAGTACAAACACATTAATAGCTTATACAGCACAGACGTCAACACACAGATAAGTTTAGTGGTACAGAGCAGAGAAAAGAAAAAAAAAAAAAAAAAAGGTAAAACAAAAGAAAAGGTGTCCAAAAGGTGAATGTGTCAAACAAAACCAGAGAGAAGCAAAATTCAGACTAAATCTGCACTATCTAGTTTTACTATTCTACCAAAGCACGTCCTTTTTCATCAGATCATAGAAGGAACTACCATCTAAATTGTGCAGCTGAGAGACACTGAAGAACAAAGCAAGAAGGGCTATCAGGAATAGTTCATACAATGTAAACGTGTACTTATGAGCTTCCACTTCAGGTATGGACAGACAGACAAGTAATAGGAGTAATTCTTGCAGATCACCCAAAAGTCTGAAAGATGTGGTAATGGAATTCTCCAGAGGAATCCACAAATGTAGGTGCTCTTATTTCACGTTACTCTGCATAGCAAGAGGAAAAAAAATACTAGCCTTTCTGATGTTTCAGTCTGAATCTGAGTGTCTAACAGTTCGTAATATAATGAACAGTAAACTTCATCATATCAGGTGAGGATGTAAAAATAGCCCCTCAAAACGTCACCCTGAATAAACCACGTATGTTTACACTGGCATTCAGACTGACCTAACCATCTGTTAAATGAAGATAACGTTTTGCTTTAATGGCCTTATATATGCATCATGAAGTCTTACTTTTTGTCACTGAATTATCGTCCTTTACCAGAAAAAAATGACAATTTACTGCTGCTTTTCAGGGATTTCTAGGTATGTCATCTCCAGTGAGTATGTCCTCTTAGACCTGACCCCAAAACAAAGGCAGCCATGTAACCACCCGGTCAGCTCATCTGTCTCCTCTGGATAACTTTTACATCAGTTGATAAATATCATTGAAATATAACATGAAGATAGGGCTTTCAAAATACTAGGTTCCTACTGGTTTCATGAAAAGAAGGTGAGTTGATACTGATTTTTCAACTAAATGGAAAGTTGCAGTCTAAACTTACCCCATATTAATTACCAGAAAAAATGTGTATGCATGCATGAGTATTGGAATACAAAGATAACTCAACCAGAGGAGTAAGTTTAATTAGAATCTGTATTTTATTAGAAATCTGATAATTCAAACAGGAAACACAAATCACCAAGAAAAGACATCTTCTTGCTTCATGGACTTACTTGGGTTGAAGTAAACGAACTTGTTTGTAAGTTTGCCTAATAAAGTTCCAGATAGCAAATTACAGCTGTTAAAGAATGTTTTATTTTAATGGAGAAGAGTTGTGACAGAAAATTAGGTTTTCCATCAAACTAAGTTTGCGTTGTCATGGTTCACATATCTTAAAGATATGTCTAGGTTTTCTGCCGCTGAAAACAAAGAGTTCTGACTTTTTGATATGGAGCGTAAATTTTCCAGAAGAAAGCTTGAAAAAGAGTTGAGACAAGGGGAAAATATAACTGGAGTGTCATCTACCTAATACACAAAACTTTGCTATTGCAAGCAATCATGTCCCCCAAATCCTTTTCATGAAAGTATCAAGCCACATTTTAAAACTGTGTTAGTTTTCTACCCTCCGCTCTTTTTGTTACAGAACTTTGTTGTCCGATTCTTAGAAATTTCCATTTAATTTGCAGCCTAAATTTATTCACAGTGATTAGATCCATTTGTTCTGCTGCCAAAATTGGCTGTTAGCTTAAATAACTGCTCTCCATTCCCAGTGCTTATCTTCCTGATGTATTTATAGGGAACACTCATATCTTCTCTCAGCCTTCATTTTTGCTAGGACAAACAAGCCAAGATATTTCATTTGCTTCTGTAAAACGCATTCTCTATTTCCCCTCATCATCCTATTAGATTGTCTCTGCTCCCATTTGAATCTGAATTTATCTTTCCTGAACACAAATCTCCAAGCTATACTTAATAATCTAGGTGACACCTCACCAGAATCACGTACAAAGCATCAATTCTCCTTATCTCTATGGGAAACAAAACTCATTGCCTGATTCACAGTAAGATATCATGACTTTCTCCCCTTCCATGGTTGCAAAATGTTTGTAATTCAGTCATCCAAAAGCCAGACATACAGTTCTTCCTCCTCCTCCGCTGCTTCCAAATAATAAGCTCAAAGCTCACACGAGAGCTTCCTTTCCTAATATTACACATAAACATTAATAACACAAAGCTTAAGGTTATCTTATTCCTACTACCCCAGTCTTAGAACCACACGTTTGTGTAAGATATTCCATTTATTTTCCATATATATATATATATATATTTTTTTTTAATCTTCCAGCACTATAATGCCCTAATTTTAATAACACACTCTTCTGCTTTCTACTGAGCTCATTCCTAAAAACATCAGGTAATATGGAGTTGAGCAAGTTGAACTTCAGCAACAACCTGCGTCCCCAAGTCCTATACAATCCTAAATACTATCCTTTGTGGTCTCCCCATTAGCTCAGTCCTTATCTTCTTTGTCTTCCTGTACAAATTGTCGTCATCTCCAGCTAATGTGATAATTTCCTAAATGCAGGACACTGACTTCCTTTGTGTAGATTATTTTATTATGTTCACAAGGATCAGTAATCCAGGACAATTTTTATGATTTTCTCTCTGGTAGTGAAAAAAATGTTTGTGCTTCTTGTGTGTCTTTTGTTATATCGCAATATTTTTTCATAAGAAGGCAGTTAAAATAATTATCAGCATTTCACATTCATTTGATCAGTGAATTCCTCCTTCTTTTCCTTTCGATAAAATTTCAGTAGGATCACAGGATTCCCATTTTCACTGGGCAAATTCCGTTAAGCTTGGAGGAACAGCCTCAAAAATGGTCTCTGATCTGTTTCTCAACTTCTGAATATAGCAAACCTCTGCAACCCCAATTCCATATGACAAATAAATGTATCTCCCACAACAAAAATGGAAGTGCGCCCTCTCCCTCTGATTTTTCCCAGATATAGTAGCTAGCCAATTTTTTAAAAGTTACTGTTTCCTACAAACCACATCTCTCCTAGGTCATCATAGAGAAACGGGCACTACTAATCCACTAACCTGGCTAACTGTGCACTCTCTGTTGCCACCTCTATCAAGCGATGGCGGAGCGTGACAAGCTCCAGGAGCATGGAGAAGGAATCCAGCATCAAGAACTGCCTTCCTCTGCCTTCCATTCTTTCTTCATCTGCTCCCATCTCTAACAGTGATGAAGCAATCTCTCGCACCAGCATGGGGTCCTCTATCAGTACCTCTACAAATAACTGCAAGAGAAGGAAAAACAGTCATCATTTACATGTAGACGACAAAGGTTCTTAAATACTTTAGGGAACTGATCTCTTTTTTGTTTTTCTTAATGACTGAAGTTGCTTCTGACTTGCAACACATGCAAGGTCAGGACTGGGTCCACCCTGACCTTTCCTGACCCCTAAAAATATACTGGAGTTTTTTCCACTTGCTTCCAACGTACACAAAGGACTTAATAAAGTCCATTTCCTGGAACACAAGATATTTGCCTTTTATTATTGCTATTATTTTTATCAGAATTCTGAAGGCTTTCAGATGTATATATCCTTCTAGAGAAGGGGCTCTGTAACTTGATTCACATTACTAGCTGAGCCTATTCCTACTATAACGACTGTGCAGATCCCAACACGTGCCACTGCAGGTATGATGCTCCCAAAACAGGGACAGTAAACTCATAAGGTCAACTAACTCAGCAGAGCTGGACCCCTCTTCTGTTGGGGTGGTGGAAGCCCACAGAAGAGCAGAAATCCCAGGAAAGGAAAATGCTAAAAAGCTGCAGCTAGGTAACATGGAGTCGGACAGAAGCTAATGGCCCATTAGCTGTTGAGCTGTGCCATTGTCAGCAGGAACAGCTCCTGGCTCTGTGTGTAGGAAAAAATGCTCTTCATCTCTATCTGCCACAGCTTGTACAACTGTGCCACGCTGCTCATGTCACACAGGAAGACGTGGCCACTATTATAACTGAATGGCTTCACGCTCTGCTGCTTGTGATGAGTGAATCACAGGACATGAGGAAGTCTGAAACCAAGCACGCTGTTATTAGTAACCGAGTCTAGATTTCAACACCTGCTATTTGCTAAAACCTTCACAGCTACATTGAAAAAAATTGAAAAGGCAACACCCCAAAGTTTAGGGGCAGAAGTTGTGCAACTTTATTTTGTTCCTCTTTCCCAGCACTTTACAAAGTGCTTTTGTAATTCTGTGACTATGAATGGGTGTGACACAACAGCCTATCTTCATGTGCTTCTCCACAGAATTGCTACAAAGAGAATAGCAGGATCCCTAGCTCCAAAGAGGACAAGAGAAACGCAAATAAGCTTAGATCACAGCAAGACAAATCTGTGCTAGACGTTAAGGAGAACTTGCTAATGGTGATGCTGGTGAAGCACTAGAATAGACCATGTCTATCATATGGTGTGCTTGTGAATTGGACATTTATCTCAAGGAAATAACATAAGTATAGCTGATCCTGGCTTGAGGTAAGAGAAACATCTCCCAGCTTCCTAGGGATCATTTGGTTGTGTAGTTCCAGACTTCACTTTTCTTTTTATATGGCCTCTCCTGTATTTCTGTGTAGGAAAAGTACCTGTTCCCAGGCTGGCAGCATCTGTACCTCACCCCTGGGTAATTTGTTTATTACAAAGCTGAAGGATGTTTAGGAAGTCATATGGGGAATAAAAACTGAATCTTGGAAAACCTTCTTTAGTGAAGGGTTGGAAAAACATGGAAGAATGAGGTCTAGGGTCACAAACGGAGCAGTCCAGGAAGGTGAGAAATGTTGATTATGGCATACAGAGTCATACAAAGAAAAAGTGATCATGTAAAGACTGCATCATCATATCTATGCAAAAGCAAACCAAATTAAATCTGCACCGGCAAAGGCAAATTTCCTAAAATTTAAATGCATGACTTTAACAGCCTTACTGACTTCTAAACATTGCCTTCTTGCATGCATTTGTCTGATTCTTAGCTTCTCTTGGAGGAAAAAGAATGGGAAAGAAATTTCCCTTTTCCCCTTGGCAACAGCAGGGTGACAACTCTAAGATCCATGTACAGATCTCTGCCACTGACTTATTTAAAATTAAAAAAGCAAAGAATCATTTGTCATCTGCACTGTGCAAGAAGAATGGAACACTGCCAGTGGATTTTATTGGCATCAGAGGGATGCTGGCTAAGTAATTTCCGGGATTCACTCTAGGGCAGGGAGGGGAGTATCTGAGGTGGCTGTGCCCTTTTGCCTTGCAATGGTTTCTGTGTTTTCTTACCCACCACTGCCTCCACTGCAGGCAACATGGATGACAGTGAAAGTTTGCAGCTCCTCATGCCCACTTTCAGTGCTCAGACCCAAATCAAACATGGGTGGCTTAGTCCAGAGACGTTACTGCAGTGAGTGGAAAATCCTGATTTGCCTCACGTAATAGAAAAACCAGGGAACACAGGAACATATTTCCTCCCTAACAAACACGGTGCAATTGCATATCTTCCTTTAGTTTATGATGGCCTATCTTGGCAGCAATGAAAATATAGCACATCACTACCTATTGAGCCTTTCCAAATTTTAACAATGCTCCAAAGCGCAGCTATACTATGAACATGTAGAGAAAAGAGACAAAACCATTTATTTTCCATTTCTGGCTCTCAAGCATCAATTAAGCTGGCTAAAAAATATATTTTTTAAATCAACGCAATAAAGACATCTAGCATCAATAATTTCATTCAAAATAATTAGTATTTATCAAAATTATAACCAAAGAAATTCAGAGTCCTACACCAGGAAATGGTGCACATTATAGTAATAACCAGCTTCAGCTATAACAATATTTGCTTTAATGTCCAGTCTTTTTTGCTGTTGTTGTTGAAGGACTGTAGACAAACACACACAAAATTTTGAGACTTACTGTGATCTCATAACCATTTAAACTGTGGTGTTCTACCAGTCCCTAAGCTGATTGTTCCCATTTTGTACTGGTGTGAGATCAAGAGTTCAACATTTGTGTTCATTTACAGAAAAAAAAATAATCATACTTTTAAGGTAGATGGAATGGATCTTCACCAAGCTTGGGAAAGTAACTGAACTGATTAAATATTATTATTATTAAATTATAAATTATAAATTATAAATTATAAATTATAAATTATTATTATTACTAAAACTAAACAACAAACATAACTTAACCAACAAACATAATTGAACTAAGTAAGATCACAGGCCTGGGCATTTGGCTATAAACAGTCATTACTAACACAAGCAAAAGTGGAACTTACATCTTCTTGAATCTGAGAGCTGTAGAAAGATTGTGGTTTTTCCATAGTCAGCCACTCAGCAAGTGCTAGCTGAAGTAGTTGTTTTTCTAAATCAATCGCTTTACTGGCTGTTTTGGGTCTACACATGCTGTAGTATTCCTGGTAGATATACTCAAGAACTTTGGGGATCAAGCACACCAGACCAAGAGAAGGGTGAAACTCCAGCAAATAAATGTTCTTCAAAGTAGGACTTAAAAACAACAAAAATAAAGAATAAATAGCTTTCAAATAAGGCTTTTAGAAGTTGCATACATAAGGAAACCTTGCAATTGCTTAATTTGCGAGAATAAATTGCAATGGCTTTAGCTGTACAGAAATCAATCATCAAATCTGAAAATAGAACTGAAGCATTAGTAAACATAATTACATTGGAATACATCTAAATAGTCTCGATTGCTAATGAAAATAAAATGTTTAAAATTATCTTTTGTTAGCAGCCCTGCTTTATTAACCATATTTTCATGCCCATTATGCCCACCCGTGAGAAGTGTCTGCGCTTGAAAATAAGCTGTCAGATAACCAACACAAAATCAAAGTGTGTGCAGTGGGAGCAATAGGGGCAAGGGGCTTCACACAGAGGAATTAAACCAGAACAGGCCAGAGGCAAGGGGCTCTTGGCTTCTAGGTATGTATTAGATGCTAAGGAAGTTCTTCACATAACCCATGATGTTGCACAGCTGCAGGATGGGAAACATGGTGCAGATTTATAGTATAAGTAATATGTGGATTTCAGGTGTTAAATTACAGTATATACATATCCAACCAGATGGCTGGGCTACAAAGGGTAACAGACTGTGGCCAAAGGATAGTGAAAGCTGAAAAGCCACATCTGAGTACCGATACAGTCAGTCTAAAGCTCGGCTAAGGTTAAGTACTCACTCTCATGGTTACTGTTTAATATTCTGTCCCCACAGGAATATTAATTTCAAGATGAATTAATCAAATTCACTGTCAAGTTAGAGCAGAGCAAAGGTGATATGGGACAAGTCGCTCTTCTCCTTTGAATGCTTTTCTGGCAGATCCAAGGTATATTAAATAGCATGAGACTAAATAACACGAGACATTTCTCTACTGCCTGATTTATCTTAAAACTGCCATTTTTTCAAATAGTTGTACTTTTCAGGTGCTGGATCCCAGATTTATTTCTTTATTTTTAAACCATCGGTCACAGAAACTAGAACAGTTATTCTACAGAAAAATAAAACTGTAAAGTTACTCACTGGCTAGTGTTAAGAGAGATAAGTTGCTTAGTAATCACATTATAAGGAAGTCCAAATTCACTGATGCCACCTTTCTGACCTTTCCGCCAAATCTTGTTGACATAATCCCTCTGAACATCTATCTAAAAATCAGCAACAAACATAAGTGACATTAGCCAATAAAATTCAAAAACATAGATAGAAATCAGGGTAAAAACAACCATTCTTTATTTAAGCACGATCTGTTTAAATTATTATTATATAATAAATGTGTTGTATAGAGAGAGATACTATTACTATATATAATTTTGAGTCTTTTATATATGTACCCACTCCATCTGAATTATTTCTGCTAAAATTATTTTGAAATCTTTTATATTCCTTCAGAACATTTGAGCTCCAATGATGCTGGCAATGTTCCATTTTTACTGCTAACAATATGTTAGTATTCGTGGCAACAAAGGCGTAACAGTAGCTTCTTGTACCAATATCAAAACTTCCAGCTGTAGACTAAAAGTTGTGTTACAAAGGATAGCTAATTAAACTGCTGAACTTGCAGCCTATGAGATCAACATTCAGAGAAAAGAAATACCTTGTTCCAGGATACAGAGGAAGTCTAAGGCAGATTTTAAACCAGAATAAAAATCTGAGGGTTTGAAATGTTGTGCTTTAATTATTAGTGCAGGGATTCACAGCTATCTGAAATATACTGCTTTTTACACTTCGAAGTACAAACTTCGTTTATATGTCTTTATTAGGGTGAGAGAAGAAACTTTAAACAGGACTAGATCCCTACCAACTGCATTTCAGAGCAACTATGGATTATTTTATTATTTTTTTTTTTTTTAGCTTCCACACCTCTCAACTCCTATTTCTGTCTCAACTAATATCAGATGTGGCTTTAATGTGCTTTATGAAGCTCTGCAATCTTTTCAACACTCTCTTTCTGGTATTGATGAAATAATAGTATTTTACTTTTGAGTTTTAGGCCTTCCATTTACAAAGCTTCCATAGACTTCATTGTTAAACTATTATCAACCTAACTTAACACTGTAAACCAATGCAAGCTACAATCAAAGCTTCCCGTTCTGGATTTCACCTCCTGCTTGCTCAGGATGGATGTACTATAAATTCAACCTACTTGTTGGTTTACTATGTCACTCAGCAGCTGGTGATGAAGTTGTAAACAGATGCATTCGTCTTTGTAGGTGTTCACAAAATATTCAAGCTTGAGATCAAACCGCGGATGTTTGTGCATGATGTCAATTATTGCTTGGGCCAAAGCAAATCTTTCTTCTGGGTCCAAAGCATGTTGGTAAGCTTCAAAGTAAACATCTAAAAGCTGCAGAGATATTCAGAAGCACATTGAGAATTGTTTATTCACCCAAATATTCATTCTTTTTTGGCAAGGGATTTCTGAATATGGAGGTTGCCACCTGTGTCAAACCAACAGTGACCTGCCATGACATCTTATTTTTGACACAGAATATTACCGGGTGCTTTGTCAGAAGGATCAGGAACAGAAAATAGAATCACCAGCCCACAAGAGAAATTTCTTCCACAGCTTGCGCAGTTAACATGCTGAAGCATAGTGAAGCATGAAAATGTTTATTATACATATTTTTCCCCTTGAAAAGTAGCATGGCAACGTATGTACTACTCAAAAAACACCTACTTCTTTCCAGATCGAATCCACTTTTTTTTTTTTTTTTTTTTTTTTTTTGTCAAGCACACATACTGGTTTCATGTCTTTGAAAAACTCCATTTTCCCCTGACCTGAAACCAGCAGATTTCATGTAAGACTTGGTTATCTCACGTGGCAATGACTGTCACAGTTACTTGTCAGTTTCTGGAGAAACTCCAAATTAATTATAGATGTGATTAAAGATGTATAAAGACACACGCCCTCTTCAGGCTCCTCTACCAAGAGCAGCTGTAAAGTTTAATTTAAATAAAATAATAATAATTACAAATTCCCATAGCCTAGGACAGAAAAAGAAATATGCCAACTTCTTGGCTGGTGGCAATTATGAGATTAAAAATATGAACTTGTGCTGCTGTTGCTTCTGGACAAATTGGTTGTATCAATATAAAAAGATCTACAGTGGGCTGTTTTGCATTGACACAGAAGTAGAAACTCACTCATGCTACTTTCCATGCTGAGACCAGAAGACTGTGGAAGAGGAAGATGCAAAACATCTCAGAGGTAACTCAGTAGCTAAGAATAAAGATTTCAATGGAAACAGTCAAGTTCTCCGGTTTAGACCTGTCTGACCTGAACTGCTCTGCACGAAGCTAATACAGAGCTTGAGCAATAGGCCACAGACAAGTTTTTTTGCCTGCCAATAGGCAAAGGCAAGCTGTCTCAGCTGCTGAACAAAGGGCTATTGTTTCCTCTCTCAGAAAGAATTCTGTCCCAGTTGGGAACAAAGCTAGGGAGACGCATTTCTATTTCATTTGAGCTAAAAGCAAAAGACCTCCAGGAACAACACATCTGTACATCTAATGCTGCCTAGAGAGTTGGGCTGTGAGAGTAGTTTCAGAATATGCTCTTTGATGTTGTTGAAAGAGTATTAGTGCATTGTTGGTGTAGGAGTTTCACTCTTCACTACTGGAATGTTTTGTGTTTGGTTTGTTTGGTTTTTGTTTGTTTGTTTGCTTTCTTTTTCTGAAAAAAAAAAAAAAAATCTTTATACAGAAGGCCTGTGATAAAAATAAAAGGTAGATTTGTTGAGGTAACTTCACACGGCAATGGAAAGTGAGGTCTATTGGGATGAGAACAGAAGCTTAGTGAAGTAGGCAATTAGATAGCATTTTATATAGTTGCCACATGAAGCCCCTCTACTAAGGTCCCTTTTGCACTTTCATAGAGTTCCTACACTATATACAACCATTTTAGTTTAAAAGGTTTTCTATTTAAAGCTACTTCAATGGTACACAGGAGATTCCCTAACACCCCCTGGCATTCCTATTTTGAGAACTGCCCTGCGCTACTCCAGGGCTGAGAATAAAACATTTCAAGAGTGTGAAGGTGACCTTATGTACTGCCATTTCTCCCTGCTTCTGAAGTGGGCTATTTGCTCTTTCACACTTCCTGACACTCCCTGTCCTTGGGTCTGGTGAGTCCCATACATAGAAATATATTTCCAAGCTTCTCTGGGGCTGTCACTCTGAACTTGTCAAATCTTCATCTCAAGACTGTAATCTTTGGGCAGAAACACTACATGCATTCACGTCCCATGGCAAAATATAGATGTGTGACTAGACTCGGGGAGTGGAAGGGGAAAGCAAGTAGAATATGCAGCACCCCTAGTGAATGGCAAAGCTACAAACCACTTAATATGCGTATCTACTGTTTTGTTGGTTTTTTTTTGTTTTTTTTTTTTAAATATGTTATACCATGCAAAGTCATGTCATTTTGTGCTCAAGTGGATTAACTAACAAAGAAGAAACAAATTTATGATATTTACAACCATATATACAAAGGATTATTTTTTATGGTGTAACAAGCAAAATACCTCTCTGGTTCCTTCTGACAAAGGGTAACCCAAATGATGATCCTAGCCACCTGCAGACTGAGTCTCTTCCACCTGGGCTTCACAAAGGTACAATGATTACAGTTCTAATGACAACCATAAGAAATTCTCTGCACCAGTCCCAGGCAGCAGGGACAGCCAGGACCACAGAAAAAAAAAAAAAAAGCATCTCAGACTCCCTGGTGGCCCAGGCTCTGCAGAGCTCAACCTGGTTCTCCCAGAACATTCTGAAGTTTGGCTCTGGAGATGGCCTTGTCCATCCCAATCATCCCTTACACTGATGGGTGGTATCACTAGGGCCTCGCAGAAGTGCTCCCAGCTAACAGCAAGATCCCGATGCATCTGGAACCTGTACCACCACCCATGGTCACCAGCCCTAGCACCCATGTGCATTTGCAACAGGAAATGCTGCTGAAAGGCAACCTTAAACAACCTGAAGACTGCAAGTCACTGTTTTCAAACCAAGCAAAGCTTCTGTACCTGGCATTTTTTTTCCAAGAGAGCAGCTTCACAGGT
Organism: Netta rufina; assembly: GCF_964035555.1. Lineage (NCBI taxonomy): Eukaryota > Metazoa > Chordata > Aves > Anseriformes > Anatidae > Netta > Netta rufina. Next base: position 73,136,876 of record NC_140125.1, on the reverse strand, counting down.
CCAAAGGTCAAGCAACACAGCGAATCGATCCACAGAGGCATGTGCCCAGCCAAGGATTTTGCTGCCACCATACTTGCCACAAGTTACATTGCCTAAGAAAAAACATAAGTAGGAAACAAGCAGATGACAATATTAGAGGGATTTCCATATGCCTAAAGTCCCAGGGCTTGTGATAATTATTTTTATTTATAGTCGGGGATTATGTTTTTTTATTGCCAGGGAACCTAAGGTCAGAAAAAGAGGAAAAGATTTCAAGTCCCATAAGCTTTGGAGGGCCCCAGAGTATTCTGTGAGGCAAACAAGTGGACCAGGCATTTGGTTTAACACATCTCATCTATCATCTTTTAACGAGGTAAAGGCAAGGGCTGGAGTTCAAAGAGACCCACATCAAGAAACAAAGACAGAGAAAGCACAATAAAACTACTGGAGGAAAGATACATAATTCTTCACAGCATCAAATCATGTTGGGATAATCTTCTCCTCCCCTTCACTCTCAAATCAAAGAAAATCAGCACAGACTGATCAAAGATAAATTTTACAAAGAGATATACCAGGTGCCATGGTTTGGGCTGGGACAGAGTTAATTTTTTTTGTAGAGGCTCATATTATTCTGTGCTTTAGATTTGTGATGACAATAGGGGTGATAACAGGAGGATGTTCCAGTTGCTGCAGAGCAGTGCTCACACAGAGCCAAGTCCTCTCCTGCTCCTGGTGCTGCCCGGCCAGCAAGGAGGCTGGGGGTGCCCCAGGAGCTGTGAGGGGACACGGCCAGGACAGCTGGCCCAGGCTGCCCAAAGGCATGTCCCACACTGTGTGGTGCTGTGCTCAGCGACAGCAGGTGGGGGAAAGGAGGAGGCAAGGGGGACGTTGGGGCGATGGAGTTTGTCTTCCCAAGGAGCCGTGCTGTGGGGTGAGCCCTGCGCTCCTGGAGGTGGCTGAGCCCCTGCCTGCCGATGGGAAGCAGCAAATGGATTCCTTGTTCTGCTGTGCTTGTGTGCAGTGAACCATCTTGGTCTCAAACCATGAGGTCTGGCATTTTTACCTCTCCAATTCTCACGCCCATCCCACCTGGGGAGAGTGAGTGAATGGCCACATGGGGCCAAGGCGCCTGACAGGGTTGAACCACAACGCTTGTGCAGAGTGCAGACCCAGAGGAGAGTTTTCTTTTCAGATAGTTTGCTATTAGAAAAGTCAGTCTTCATAACTTAAAAATTACTGTGAAGAAAGTAAAAGGATTGCTACAAATATTTCTGCATCAGCACCGCATTAGAAATCCCGAAGGAAAAACGATTTTGGTGTCTTGTTTTTCAAACAATCTAAATCATACCTAACTTTGACCCAAAAAAAGATAATTCAAGCAGAGCGAATTGGAAATTTTTAGAGTTTTGCAGAATTAAAAATTAGTCTTGGGGTGAATAGAAGAGGCTTCACCAGCTACTCTTCAGTTCAAGATTTTAAGAGTCCTATCTTTCAAAAGCTGCAAGAGAGTCATTTGAAGTGCATGGTTACTGAAGAAGTCAGCATTACAAGCATTAGTGTTTGTGGCAGTTGAGTTCCCTGCTTCTTCAGCATGTACTTTCTTTGTTCACCCACAGAAAAAGACCATAACAAGAAGGAAACAGACCATAACATGAGGTCGTAGCTTCCTAAGAAGCTAGGATGGGTTGTACATTACTAGAGGATAACAAAGTGACCTGAAAACATAGGAACTGCTATACCAGACTACCAGAGCACCCTACCTCGTTCAGTAGTCTCTCTCCTGTAATGACAGAATCACAGAATAGTTGAGGTTGGAAGGGATCTCTTTGGATCCTCTAGCCCACTCCCTGCCCCAAGCAAGGTCAGTTAGAGCAGGTTACCCAGGACAGCGTCCAGATGGGTTTTGAGTATCACCACAGATTTCACAACCTATCTTGGCAACTATAGTAGCGTTTGACCACTCGCACATTAAAATACATGAAATTCCATCTGAACACAAGAAAATGTGTTTTTAATTTGTGCCCATTGCCTCTTGTTCTGTCACTGGGCACCACTGAGAAGAGTCTTGCTCCCTCTTCTTCATTCCTTCCTATCAGTTTTTTATACACTTGATGAGATCCTTCCTGAACCTTCTCCAGGACAAACAGTCCCAACTGTCTCATACTCTCCTCATACAAAAAAAATGCTCCAGGAGAAGGCCCATACTGAGGACCTTCAGAGACTCCAAAAAAAAGTCCTAGCAGGCAGTTAGGCATTCACATTTGTAAGGAATAAGGGTTTGGGTCTTCTTAATCTTTGGCTATGACCTGTGTTGCATGCCCACACATTCAGTTTTGGTGAATCATACTAAAACTCCAAAAACATTATCCCATCCATATAGAATGTTATTCCAGTGACTCAAGAAATATTTTCTGCAATTCTCTGAATATCATAGATGTACGTGTCATTTATTACTGTTTTCTAATGGCCCTTCCTCCCCCCCCAAGTTTTCTACAGTTTCTGGCTTCTTCCTCCTCACTGTTCTAGAAATATGGCCACTCTTTTTAGAAATCTGTAATCCAGTCTGCCTCATCTCAGTTCTGACTACAAAAAAAGCAACAGGAAAAAAAAAAAAAAAAAACTCTGCAAAAAAATTATTTTGCAGCTTCATTTTACAAACTGAGAAAAGTTCAAAGCGGTTGAAGGTAAAATTTAGTTTTGCAGAAAAGCAATCCAATACATTAATTGAAAGACATTCAGAAACAATTAACATTTTTCTTTGCTGACTTGCTCTATGCCTTGAAGATGTGCTTGCTCGTTATATTACTTAAATACATCAGTAAATGTCCCTTCTGTGTTATTTTCCCCTCCAGGATGACTTTGATATCTATTACCCTGAATAAGTGCACAGCTTTGACATCAACAACATGTGACATGCAATTCCATGTGCTCAGTTAGATCTTTATATAACATTCATCACTTAACTAACTAGGAAGATAAAGAAAGGTCCTAAACATCCAGTCAGAACTTGGTCCTGTAGATATTCAAGAAGTCATAGGATCAGTCTACCTTGAAAACAGCAAACCAAATTATCACAAGTGTTTTGGACCTGTAGCTATCTTACTTTTATCTTTCTCAATGTACTGACTGGCCACAAGCAGCAGCTGGTTCTCAAGCTTCTTCAGGTCCTCTAAAGCCACATCATACATGATGTAAACCCCTCTCTGGTCCTGTGTGTGAATATAGCCATCTTCACGAGTGTGGAAGTCATCATGGTTTTCCACCTCTGCAAACTCCATGAACTGAGCACTATGCACCTATGTGTGAAAAATACCCAGAGACACAGAGATATAAACAGTCAGTTCTACAAGGACTGCACTTCTGTATAATATGCAGATCTAACAGTGGACCAGGCCTAGTAACATGATATTTTGTCATTAGCAAAGAACAAGAACAAAACGTTGCTGAAATATTTTTTTCCTGGTAACACCTACACTGTGATTTCATTTATACTATAATGGTGTAACACAAACTGTATGAGATTTCTGTTGTGTCTAGTTTTTCCTTCAGGCATGTAAGTCCACAAAAAGCACCAAGAAGGTATCAAAACTGGAAGATAAGCTCTCAACCTGGGGTACAACTTCTTCCACTTTATATAATTTAGCTCAAATTTGGCAAAAGAAGTCTTAAATTCTGCCATTCAAATATGAAGTCAACACATTTTGTAAAGCCTTCTTGGGTAATAACACTGGCAAGATTTGGAGATAAGCTCAAACACGAGAAGACTTTAGCACTAATTAATAGGAATGCCCATTGACTGATGTCCCAAATTGCTGTAAGGTCAGAAGTTGTTCAACAGAATAGTTTAAGAGTGAGTTGTTAAGTGAGCTGAAAAGCTTAACACTTTCCTAAAAAACATCAATGTTTTTAAAAGACAGTCATCTCTGTGTGCAATGAGTCACTACTAACTTGGTAACGCCCCAGGCAAGAATTCAGTTCTACCTCAGTAGAAGTGGCACATTAAGTTTCAGAATATTGTCTCTTCACTAAGAGTGCCACAAAGGCAATTACACACATCTGTCTTTAGGTGTATAATTACAGAAATTAATCTCCCAGTGTAAATAAACAGTATGTCTATAGCATTAGGAATCTTTAAAAATGGTTCTTCTTTTAAGAAGACAGCAAGTAAATATACGCTCTAGTTTTCCACTGTTTATCTTTACTATTTCCTTGTTTGTAATGCACGTTTGTTCTCATTTTAGTGCCAAACAATGGTGCACAATATATTGGCACTTCCTCCTTTCACTGGCTTTGCTAACATTTGCCTTTAAAAAATCCCCAATGCTACCTAAACTACCTGCTATCACCTGGATGTGTTAAAATTCTGTTTTAAGAATGGACAGAGAAAAGGAAGAGGTATTTGTTTTAGTCATGGCAAACTTAGCCAGTCAAAAGTAACTGTGCTGGGAAGTACAGCTTGCCAGCTTCATAGATCTATGTTGGATCAGGATTCACTCTTTACCATAAAGGTAATGAGGGAGCCCTGCAAAACATACACGTAATTTGAACATAATCTTGGATCAGCCTGGGCAGAGATTCCTTTCCTTTTTTTGATACACTGTTCTGCACTCTCTGTTCTTTCCTTGTTCTTCCAAATGGACTATTTGTTTCACCACTCTTAGTGACAGGCTGCAGAATTTGTTAAAGGTTAAATCAAAGCCCTTTGCAGAAGAATTAAATTTTACTTGGTTTAGGTAGCTGAGCAAATACTAGTCCAACTTCCCCACAGAAGGTAGAGGGGTTTTCAACTGTGTTTTTAAATATCCTCACGGAGAACACTCATTGAAATGCCTACCCTTTCAACCTCTTGAATTTTTTCAATGATTCCTGCTCTGTACCATACCAAAAAATCTTGGTTAATGACAACTGCATTCTGCAGAAGGGGCATGTGACACAAAACTGGAGAGTTCTCACAGAACAACAAAAAGATTTTCTCCCTGCAGAGTTTGTTATGAGAGTCATATTCAAAGATTACTATGCCTTTTTAAATACATCTTATTCCATAAAAACATTAATACCCAGCTGTACATCTGTAGAAACAAATCAAGCAACTGGATATTTATGTGAGATTTTTTGCCTGCAGATTTTGATTTTCCTCCAGTAACTCTGCTCAGGTTTACTGGGGCTTAGCAAATCCCTTTTGGGTTATAAAATAACACTCATGCTCCTACATATATTTTATCTATTTTCTTCCAAGCTGAATCTCAGCAGGGGACAGAATGAGGTTTAATTTAATGTAATGCATTGTTTGTAAGGCCTTCTGTCATTGAAGCTAACATTGCGGATGACCTCCATCCCAAGCAGTCTGCTATTGAGGGTGCAAAACTGCTTCAGACTCGGTTTCAGACATATTTTGTGCTGAGCCATCACAATGGCTCAGATTACAATTTGAAAGGATTCATAACACAATTTTGGACATAGATTAGATGTTGAAAGTATTTAAAAAAGAGTGCCATACGGTCCTCATTTTATAGCTTACATCAGAGAGTGTGTTAGATAGGTCTCAATTAGTTTGCCAGGAAAATGGCTCTATTATTGTTTCAGTTCTTGAGAGACAGTCTGTGCAGTATATTAAAATTAAAAAAAAAAAAAAAAAAAGAAAATCACATTAGAAACTGTTGTTAAGGAAATACTGTTGTCCATGCTTTTAAATTCATTGCCAATTAAACTGTAATAGGATTAGTAAATATTTATCTAGGCTGTAGTTGAAGTTCAAGCATATATATCCATATCTATGTATTAGTCTAGGGGAAAGAGAGGCCATGGTGAAACAACGCCTCCCTCACTGCTAGGGGCTCTTTGGAGTATCTCACAGATAATCACTAGAACAGTGAGTGCTTAGATAGAAGGTCAGAATTGATCTTTGCATCATTTCTCCCACTTTGCAACAGGAAAAAGGGAATGAAAATAAAGATGGATTATGCACAGTTCTTCCAGAATCAGAAGAACAGTTTGTCAAAATGCCGGCTTCCAGGAAAACTAAATTCTCCACTGGAAAGAATAATTTTTTAATTACTTTTTCTGAACTGAAAATTTGGAGATGCTGGGCCAACCCATTCAATATTGATTAAATGGAAATTTTCTAGTTCCAAGTAGCTTTCCATTTAGGCAGTTTAAGAGGTTGGGTTTTTAAAGATGTTTAACGGATAAAAGTGTTCATATTAGAAATAAAACTAAAGATACCTTAAAAGTATCAGCAACTTCATCTCCTCCCCAAAGATTTTATTTCTAAAGAGGTCTAGACTTTTATCATGTTTAGAGACAGGAAGGTTTTTTTTGGGGGGGGTTGGGTGGGGTTGTTTTTGTTTGTTTGTTTGTCTTAACGTAAGAAAAGTCTTAATGTAAGAAAAAATGTGGGCAGGAAACCTATTTCCTTTTTAGTTATAGCCACAATTCCTCCATGAAGTAGCAATGTGCTTGTTTCTATGCATTTCTACAGCAAAAACAAGCAAACAAGTCTTCAGTAAAGGGCTGAAGAAGTAAAGTGCTCTAGTGCTTCTTTAGGATTTTTATATGAGAATTTTAACTGAGTTTTAGGTAGCAGAGATTAAAAGAAATTTTACAGCTCAAAAGACAAGGCATTTTATCACATCAAACCACTAATACCAGCATGATATATTCATTCTACTTGGTATATTTTACAAAAAAACAGATGGGGAAACAAAAGCTTGATATAGCTTAGGAATTTAATTGAAATGATTTTTTTCAGTCTGTGAAGGTAAGTGTACTAATTTTATCAGTTCAACCACATACTCTCATCTAAGGTTCAAAACAAACCTTAAACTGTACCTACATCTAAATAAATCGTTTCCTTAGATCACAAAATGCCTCAGATTTCTCAGGAACATCTACTGTGTGAAAATCCCACACATAAAGGTCTTACTTCAAGCGAGTCAGCAGCGCTAGTCTGAGTTAATGGCTATCTGGCCAGTGTTACTCACACTGAAGTATTGCATGCCTGAAGTTTCTCATGGGTTTGTTACAGACTGCTGGCAGATATAGGTACAAAGTCCATAAACGCAAGACACATGGTTTTGAGGAACAAGTTACACCAAATCCCTCAGGTGACTCAGCAATTTATCACAACACAGTTTGCATGGAAGTAGAAGGAGAGATTAGACACTTCTACTGAAGCACGTGCTTTGGGAGACTTAAGGCTAGGTCTGCAAACCTGAATGTCTACTTAGAGCTAGGTCCGCTAGGCTTAAGGCTAGGCTGACCACTCACCTTGTAGTCAGCTGGCGTGTAGTGAATATAGGGCTGAGAGCGCAAGCCACCAGAAACACCAGTGCCTCCTTTGGCAGCATTGACCCAGGAGGTGTCTTCTGCGCAGGGAATTAGATGACCAGCCTTGAAGGAGAGGCCTGAGGTACTGATGGTCAGGCTTCTCTCCACAGACCTGAAATAGTTCAGGATCCCCAGGCATACTCGCTGAAATGAACCAGAACAACGTACAGTTGTGTTTGCATTTGGATGACAGCCCTCACTGTAAAAAAACAGCAACTCTGATCCATGCAGATTTTGAGGTTTGTTTTTTTGTTGTTGTTGTTGTTTTTGTTTGTTTGTTTGTTTGTTTTTGTTTTTGTTTTTTACCTTTAGCTCTCGGAGCCTCAGATGACGTAGGAGAAGAAAGGACAGGTAGGTTCCTCTTGTCACCACATGTTCCTTGTTGGCAATTGTTGATCCTTCTTCCAATCCTAGCAGCTGCAAGGTGCTCATATAACTATACCTTTTTCCAGACAGAAAAAATGTAATTATGTTTTTGCTACTCAAGGAGATTTCTAAACCTTTTTAAAGTAAAGACTTTTGCTATGTCTGTCGTCTGAGAGTCTGCTGCTACCTCTGGGACTCACTGTCATGGAAACCTACAGTTTGGAATAATGAAAAAGAAGAGGATGGCACTACTGCTTCCATTAGAGAAATATTGGCTGATATTTTTCTTCCTTCAGGTTTTATGAAATGCAAACATATATACAAGAAAATTTTTACCCTCTTTCACTCTTCTTTCTGCAGGATCCTGGGGGCTTACTGGAGCTGGTGTTTTCTACATCCTCCTCACCATGAGCCACAGCTGTGTGATCATCCTCAGTACTTAGTTCCTAGTTACAACACATACAGTTAAAGACTGCTTTGGTAAGTATGCTTATGTTTACCACTTGACAGCTTTATGCACAAGATTTATTAAAAAAAGGAAAGAAACTGCCATACAGGAACAAATTCATAATCCATCCAGCTCTGAAATTACAGTGGCATAGAAGTCATCAATATTTGATTGCTCTCCAGTCCTTAGTGTTTTATCCTCATAAAATCCCTGGGCTGTATGAAAGAACTATCCCTATTTTAAAGACAAGACAGCAGCAAGGGTCAGATCAAGGAACTTGTCCAAAAAAGTATATAAAAGTATATATTCATATACTAAAAACCATAGTTAACATCCTGTAAAATTAAAAACAATCTTTGTTGTTTGGTTTTCCCCCCTCACTCCTTTCCAGCACACTCAACAACGCAGTATGAACAGTTGCAGAAGGGCAGCAAGCAGTACGTATAAGTACATACACTTGCTTTGTTATCAACTCCAAGGCTTTCTCACATGAATCAGGAGTTACTCCACCAACATCAGTGAAATTAAATTGGCATTAGTAACAGTGTAAATGAGAAGATTGCTATGAGTCACACAATATTTATTAATTGTGGAGCATTATGGGCAGTGATTTACTAGGCGTCATCCAATTAATTTCTGCAAATAATCAGGTAGACGTGAAAGATTTGTCCTCTTAACCCACTTCCCTATCCCAATTTATTTTACTACTTCATTTGAACTTGGATGGCATAAGTTGGAATACTTTTCAGTGTGCTAAGGATTTTATAATATTGATTCTGGCACTGTCTTTTTCTGGTTATCAAAAATCATATTAATATTCACAAATATTAATTCACAAATTGGTACTTTTAAAAAGGCACATGTACAAGCAACACAAATGAACTCCAGACTTGGTTGGCTGTTATATAAATTTGCAAGTTGACTTGATTATGTTGCCTCCAAAAATTCCTTCAAGCTAAACAAGTCATGAGAAACTGTCAAACACTGATACATTTTTTTTGTATAATCACTGCTATGATAGATTATCTGTTAACTGATTTTTCTATTCTTATCTTTCTCCCAACCATGACCATCCTCATTCATCCTGTTCCTGTTGATTCCAAACAATATCTAATTTCTTAAATTTTAGAAATACTAGGTCCTTCAATCACTATTATTAAAAGTAATGTGAGCTTAAATAGAATTATCATATAGTTTTACGAATCAAAAGCAGTATTTTTGCATCTCTATTAAATATCATCAGTGTAATTATTTGAACTAAGCATGACATGAAGCATGTCCATTTAAAATTTCCACTTTAAAGCAATACAGAAACTGCCATTTTAAATATGCCAGTGAACTGACTAAGAAGCCTGATGCCATATATTTGAGTAAAAGTTGAATTTTGTTTTTAAAAGCACTGGGACCTACATAGTGCTTTTCTTGTGGCAGATCTGAGTTTAGCCTTGCTATACCATCATGACCAGGCTGATTTCAAAATTCTTTTTTTAATTAACCTAATGCTACTGAGATCAGTCATGTCCCTTGCAAAAGAACTTTTTCCCAGTCCAGTCATGGAGTCAGTGTACTTTTCAGGAGAGGTACAGTGCAAATTTATTTATTTTTTTATTTTATTAATCCTTATGTACTTTGCATTAGTCAACCTAATGTTTTGTTTTGTGTTTTTTCTTTTTTTTTCCTGAAGTTTCATTAAGTAATCAAATATTTCCTGTATCCTGGGTTAAAGTCAACCTGAGGTAAGAAGAATTGCATGTTTTTACATGTGTGAGCTTTTCCTAACAAAAATATGTGGGTTTATTTTTATGCACAGGGTTGGTAGCAGACTTGGAGCAGATTCATCAGCAGGAAGGAGGGAATGGGGAGAGATTAAGTGATGTCTTTCTGCCTCTGCTGTCTTTCTGCCCTGCTTCTACATCACCCACTGCCCTGCTTGATCCTGACCACAAGCAGAGATGCAGGACCTTCTAATTGACACTGGGGCTGCATCTAGCTCCAGCAGCCGGGACTTTTCCTCTTAAAATAAACAAACAGTGGGGCAAGGAGATTCTTCAGCCCTTTCTTAATTTGCCCAGGGCCCACTGGTGCATGCGGCCTGACACTGGTATAGTGAGCCAAATGAAGCATTCGACTGGTGATACAGAAGATTCTGATATTTAAAAGTTCTGTATGTAATGCTTTTACTTTTGTTAAAGCAGCAGCTGTGAATGACTTTTGAATCAGAAGGGTGATAAACAGGTAATCAAAGTCCATCAAAGGAATACCTTCTGATTCAGACGATTAATAACAGAGTTTGAGTATGCCATATAAGAAATGCCACACATTTCCCAGATACCCAAGAGGTAGACTCTACTTCTTATTCACTTCCCTGTCAGTTAGGCCATTTGTCTTTTTTTCCCCATCTCCAAAACTTGAAGATCTCTCACAACTTTTCTTACAGCTACTGAACCTCCTTAAGGCCATGCCCACAAATTCCACTTCCTCCTTGAAAAGAGGAACTTGTTCTCTTGCAGGTGTGAGGACAGGTCCCTACACAAAGCAGATATCTGCTTGTGAGATTCACAGGTGCTCAGCTGCTGGACGGCCTCCAGCAACTGCTGCACAGCCCCTAGTGAGCTCCAGGGAAGAGAGGGCATCATGTACGTAGTTTGGACAAGCAACCATACATTGCAGCTGGGCAGATATTGTCTAGCAAGTAAAAGGAGACTAAATTTTGAAAAAGGGAGACTTATCAGTTAGAGGAGCCTCCTATTGGAACTGACAAATACTCGCTAGACACATTCATTGACTATTATTCATCTTTTCCTCTTCCAAGTACCTGTTGATGCTCAGAGAAGGCATAGACCTCCTTCCAGATATGATCGTAATTCGGCTGTCCTGAGGCATGAGAGGTGGCAGAACTTGACTGCGAAGCATATGGTTTGAGCACCACTGCTGCATGATTCTGGAGACCCTCCAGCACCCTCTCCATGTCCGAGACCTTTCGACAAACCACATGAAACACAGAGGAAAGATTCACAAGGCAAACAAGTCAGCATGCCAGAAAGCGAGTCAGTCAATTCAGAGCATCTAGCGACGGAGCACAGCATTGCCCACTACTGCTTCTCTATTTGGGAAAGTTGTCTGCTGCCCGCTCTCTGGGGTGAAAATATAGAAATGGACTTGTCTGTTATTGCATACTGAAGGAATGCACCAGGCTGTAAAGGACACAGAAGCACTTTTTTTCTTACTGGGATTTGTGGAGGGGTGGGACTCCTGGGTAATTCCCCTCTCTTTTGCTGTTACTCCTTATCCTTAAGGAGGTATATATATTTCTTGACCAAAACCAAAAATACAATATTTGCTGAGCAAATTACCATGGGAGAAGCAAAGAAAAGGATTCTTTTTCATTGTCTCAGTGAGCTGAAAAGCCATTTTTTACTTTTGTTAGTGGTGATGACGGCTTTTGCCCAAGCTTTCCAGAGAAATTATACGCTGTGGCAAGATCTGAAAGAATGGTTTCTTTGTGAAATATCTGGCGTGGTGAAAGGGTCTGAAAACAGGAGTCATAAAAGAAAGCTTACTTTAGTCCTAAATTAAAGAAAAAAAGCTACAAGAAATACCTAATCTTGTACTGCCAAAAACATGTTAAATAAAACCTGTCATGGTACAAAAGGTAATTTCTGAAACATATATCTAATCTTGCAGGATTTTTTCATCACTTGTTTCAAATATATAATTTGAAGAACATTGTCATGCCTTAGCAAAGAAATGAGAGGCAGTAATCTCGCCATCTGATTGCCAGATCAGTTGTGTATTCTGAGGTATTTATACAGACCCAATCCTATAGTACTAGCTCACCATCTTAAGTGTATTAATTCTCCTCATCCTTTAAGAGGCAGAGAACACCTGTTATACCAGTTTTACAGATGAGGATGCCAGACACATGAAAATGTCACAGGAAAAATGTGATAAGACTCCAGAAAGCCCTGCAGTCCCTCCATGCAGTTGCAGCAGGTGTGAATGAGCAGAGCTTATTGGGTACACACAAGTCACCCCTTCAGCTGTACAGCCGTAAATATGATTTAATTAGGACAAATGAATATTACTCTTTACAGTTGAAAGTGATTTGCAAGACAATGATGTGAAGTGTTACAGGTCCCTAAAACCCATTGTGGATGCAAAGCAGGCCTGATCTGTGAATGTGCTCGAGGGCAGGCAGCGTAGATGGAACTGGGCTGGCCTGCAGGACATATCCAAAATGGCCAGAAATGGCAATATATCACCAGAATCAAGAGAACCTGTGAAGCCTGGTTACCTCTCTGTGAGTCACAAGCAGTCTGTGTTGTGCCTTACCAAGTTTTAGACTTGTGCTTCACTATAGGAGCATCTCCCTTGTCTTTTGACCACAGGCCTGAACCTTGGTCAAATGAAAAGGAAAAAAAAAGAAAAAACAAAAACAAAAACAAGCTGTTCTGAGCAATTCCTCTGACACTTTTGACACAAATTCTGAGGCTGACTTGACCCGACTTAGGTGAACTTCAGAGCTTTTGAATATTTATGCAAGTGTTCAAGCTGCATTTTGAAACCACTGAACTGAGAAAGAGGGGAAAAGAAATCTCTCTATAGCACCTTAGTAATGCATCTTTAATGAATTTAGGCATAAACAGATGATACACAAACCTGAGGCAACCTTTTTCTAGATATTCAATTTACCTGGAAGTGTACAATAAATAAATTACAGTAACTTTAAATGAGAAGTTACATTACCTCTACAAATTTTGAATGAAGGTCCATCATCTTATCCACTTTTTTCCATTGTTTCAATTTTATCAAAAGCTTTTGCTGCCAGGGGTCTACTTTAGGCTTAATCTGTTTGACATAAAAATAACCACGTAATTCATGAATATCACTACATGTTTTTGGGATAAGAGGCAATATTTAGCAAGGAAAGTGCAAGATATTAACTTTTACTTTTTTATTTTCAACCGACATGAACAGGAGCTCTTGACTATGCAGATATATATGCTATGATATATATATATATATATATATATATATATATATATATATATATATATACACACACACACACACTATATATATGCTATACTTAAGTATAGCAGGTACTTAAGACCTGACTGTTCAAAGATCATCATCCTATTTGTCAAAAAAGAATTATTTCTTGAAATATATTTTGGTACGTCCTGAAAACTGGTTAGGACTTTTTACTAAGACAATTAAAAAGGAATGCTCCTCACAGTTACCTTTAAAAAGGGAATCCAATTGGCTCTCTTCTTCAAAGCCCTGGTTGGATCTAACATGCCCCATTTATCTGATCTAGAAGCCTGTGTGTCATAAACTGGAAACGTTGTCATCGTCTGCTGTTTGCTGAAGATGCTTCTAAACTTTTTGACAACCTGAAGTATAAAAGGAGATGGCACGGTTATAAATTTCACAAGCAGCGTATTAAATTCTATAAAAAGTAATAGTGCATATAATCAGCTGAAACAAAATAAATAACTGGAATGGTCAAGAGACAAAGATGACATTTTGGTTCCTTTTTTTTTTTCTTCTTCTTTCACTTCCAGCAGGCAAAATGAAACTCCCTGCTATTAACTCCAGAGCCTCCAAAAAGAACACCAGGATTTTCAAAAATACTTACTCTCTTCTGGTCAAAGTCAGTGATAAATCTATTGTCATCAACTTTGGTAGGAATAGCATTCACCAAGAGGAGGTTCTTTGAAAATCCTGTTCAAAAATTAATCAAGCACCACTGGCCTACAGTGAAGGCAATTTGCATTATTTCCTAGTCTATACTTATCTTGGGTAGTTCAGTGATTTCAGCAGGGCAAGTCAAATTTGATGGCAGACTTACAGACCAGTTTATGTAACCAAACCTTTGTCCTCTTCATCTGTACCACCAGCTCCACTACAGGCCATGGTTTGTAAGACAGGACACATATTTAAAAGCAATGCTCTTTATGTTTCACAGCTATACATCTCTTTTGGGCTCTGACCACAAAGTGGAGGTTTGGGGTTGGTTTTGCCTAGTAGGTGACAGAACAGATGAAAAACAGTTTTCCTGCTGATAACGCCTAACTGTAGCAGCTTGGCAAAGTCCCTCATGATGGTGTGTAGAAGCCGACCTCTAGTGGAAGTACCACAGCTCTGGGATGCACAACACAGGGGCAGGAAAACTCAAGAAAAACACACAAAAGGCACGAGTGAGAGATGGGAGAGCAAAGGCACAGACTCAGAGCAGTAACACTGCAAAATACAAATGCTGTAGAACTGTCAGAGTTTGCCATAGCTTAATGGGAATGATCCAGGCTTTTCTGCCACTTCCCATCAAGAACAGAAGTGACCATAACCTTATTTTTCCATGACACAAAACACTGACTTGTCATAAATGGAACTTCCTTGCATATTTTTAAAGGCTTTTTTTTTTTTTTCCCCCTAAGTATAAAGAAACACATTTCAGTTACCAGGGAAAAGAGCTCCATCTCATTGGCTGGGTTCTTCAGATCCTCAAGGTTGTAGTCAATACCAAAGTGAGCCATCAGAAGCTGGAGCTGGGGTCTCAGCTCCTCGGTTTCAGTGCTGTGCTGTGGCAAAGTGAATCCAGTGTCCTTGTGACAGGATTCTGCAAAAAGCCATAATCAGACCAGCTGGAGAACATTTTAAGCAACATGACTGCAAAGAATACTGTCAGTGCCCTTTGCTTTGCATCCATACAATGATGTAATTTCCTTTTTCCAGACTGAAGCAGATCTATGCCAGAGAAAAAAAGAGGGAGGGAAAAGCCCACACTCATACGGATTTTTATTTTTGTTTTGCTTTTAGGGAAGGGCCTTCCACCAGACCCTGAAAGTCTAACAGCTGTTGTAGGTCAGGTCACCTCCATGGTCCTTGGAAGAAGGCACTCCGCCTATCTTCTAGCTGGAAAGGATGCCAGCTAACAAATCCTACTGCCTGAACAAAGAGTCATAGCTCAGGGGCGTACAGCATTCTTCTCTCTCACACACACACCTCCCAAATCTTCACATGCCACAAGAACTTCAAGTATGTTACTATTTTAGGGTTATCACTCCTCCAGTATCTGATACTGGCATGATGCTGTTATCACAAACCTCTGAAACAAGGGTGTACTAGGGATGGCTGAGTGGCCTGGTATCCATGTTGAAGAGTCTTGTCTGCAGTATAGCACCCATTTTTAGAAGAATGGAAATGTTTTCTCCTCCCTTACCTCGTCTCAGGTTTGTTCGAGGTTTTGGTGCTCCTTCACCTTTGATCAGACAAAACTACTGTGTTCCTGTATGTTTTGTCATCTTTTCACCTCTTTAAGAAGTAAGTTTAACTCTATCTTTTACGCAGAATCTTACAGTTTGCCCTGTGCCATCACCTTTCTCTACAGAAAGATTACCACTATTCCAGCTGCCTGGTTTCTGTCTGGGGCCAAGCTATAACAAACTGCAGCATTGTATCTGCTACTTCTTTTCCAGAGAATTTTGAAAGTCTGAAAAAATGCCAGCTCATTCTCCTTTACCCAATACAGATGGGTACTGCTGATACACACAATGATTCTAATAGGTAAGTTACTGTTTGCTAAAGTTCAGCAAAACTCTCGGGGTTTAGTGGAACTACAGGTAATCTAATTTATTATCTCATTGTTTCAGCAATAAAGGGCCATCTGCTCTTCTGTTCCATGCTTTACTTCGTCTTTGTTTTTAATGTCTTGTTTAATCATTCTGTTGTTTCATCTGTGAAGCTCAGATCTAGCTAGGAGATGAATGAAGCTTATGATGGTAATATGCTACTGTGCCTCGAATATTAGATAACTAAATACTGAAGATCAAAATGAGCTAGATCACTTCTGAGTTGCTTTTTAAATACCAGTAAGCATCTGTTTCTCAACAAAATGAATGGCTCGCATCAACCCTATAACATATTGGAGGTCTAGTGCCCTTCTCCATGCAATATTAGCCCACCATATGTGGGATCATGGCTTATCCCTCCCTCTCCCATCCCACTCGTGAGAGAAATGTGGCCTGTCTGAGGGGTTTTATCAGGGAAGAAGTGTTTAATCGTCCTCTCCCTGTGCCTTAACACTGACAGTGCTGCTTTCCTGGTGCAATGCTGCCATGCCATGCCTGGGACCCCTCTGGGGCTAAGGTTAGAAAAAGTGCTGCACCAGCAAGGCCAGTTAGACCAGTCTGAGATTAGGCAGACAACAACTAAGAGCTGAAGGCCCTGTGTCTTTCCCAGGTAAATGTGCACCCTCCTTAGCACTGTTCTTCACCTCTTCCCTTCCTACACCGTTCTCCACAAAGTGTCCCTCACAGGGCAGCGTCATTCCAGGTCAGGGTTGTGGCCTGCTCCCCCTTGCAGGCCCACAGGCACACACCCTCTGGGAGAAGTTTTCAGTGGAGAAAGGGAAGGAGGAAGACAAGTCCCAGTCCCCTTTTGTTCCTCCATCCCATCAGTCCGCTTTCTGACTGCATACACCCTGCCTCACCCCCAGGAGAGAGGCAGGGGCTATGCTTTTCCAGAGACAGTCCCGTGGGCTCCTACAGTGCAACACCATTCCCACTCTGTAAAAGCACAGGTTAAATTATAGGGTTTAAACACTCTGCAACAGGAATGCTGTCGGGCTAAGTACCATTCACGTGGGTAATTCCACATAAGCAACATCACTCCCTTCCTTCAAAAGGAAAGAGAACTTGAAAATAACCACAAGGAGATTTTTCTAGAGATAGTTCAGTACAGGTCTGAGAACAATAGATCCCTTTTCTTAGTTTCTCCAGAAACCGGCCACCCACTGAAATATTTTAAATAATATCTTTGCAGAAAGTTGGAAGGGTGAGTTTCAGGGTTTGGCATAATCAGGACAACATCCTGGATTCTCCACTGAGCTGATCCCACAAGTATTCTTCTGAACTGCCTGTTTCTGCAGCCCAGTGCACAGTGAGGCCAGAGCAGCAACCGCCACAGATTTAGGGCTCCACACTTTGGAATTTGGACACCAGACTTCCAGGATTCTTGCTGACTTCAAAAGCCATGCTCCAAATTTCTCAAGCATGTAAACCAAGGACAACATTCAGTATTTCCCACATTTGCACTGTTGACCTTTCTTACAGAACATACATAAACAAATGCATTATCCATAGGACTTTTAAAGGAAAGCCGATCATTTCTCACTATTTCCTAAAACTCTTGAAGAGGAAAGCATTAATAGTCAAAATACCTGAATTCTTGTCAAAAGCACTTAATTTGTCCCAGTTGTCTGGGATCACATCAGGACATTTCTCATTAACCACGTTCAGTCTATGAGAAGCAGGCAAATGCTGGAGAATCTGGATTTAAAAACATATTTGTTGTTATTCTAAGTCAGTTAGAAGGCATACAACTATCCAACTGCAAATTTAGTAATAAAATAAAACACAGAAGAAAAAAATATAGTTATCCATTCTGTATAATTATAGAAGTTCATTCACTGTCAATGACTTGTAGCACTAATAAAATCATTAAAGAAACTAGATAAAATAAGGATGTACTCAGATTTGTCTTCAAAAAGCAACACTTAAACAGATACTCCTCAAATCTACTAACTATTCATCAAGATGACTCAACCGTTTCATAACATTCTGCTCTATCAAAACAGTATCAGAGTAACAATATGGAAAAAACTCTCAGGCTTTCTCCTCCTCATTCTAGATCTTCTTAAATCCAAGAAGCCCAAAGCTGTTTACCCTGCAGCCAGAGAACTCATTATTCCACTTACAACAATGACAAAGCTGAATTTAGGTGTTTTCTTTCCAGCAAAATCAATATGCTAAAAGAACTGAAAGTCATATATATGCAGTTTGGCTCAGTACCTTCAAAACCTCTAGATTTCTTTTACACTGAATTTTATCTTACTGAATTTACTTTCTTACCCAGGATTTGAATGCTGTGTAATTATATTTTCACTGCTCAAAATGTTTGTCTTACCTGGAGAAAACGGTGAATGCGCTTCAAAGAGTGGAAGTGGCACACTAACCACTGAGTATAAATCATCAGATCTTCCTGTGTCACCAAATTCATTGGATTTTTCTTTCCTGTCAGGAAATTCTCCCTTGCAGCTGAAAGTCTTGCGGCCCTCTGAACTGCATCATTGTATTCCTCCATGATGTGACTAACTCGCTGCTATTTAGGAATGTAGAAGAGAAACTATCATTTTTGCACTTGTGCATCTTCTCTAATTAGCTAGAAGACCATTGCATTCCCTAAGAAGTCTCAGTTTGAGAATAATCTCTAAGGTTTAATTCCTTCCTAAATGCTTAAGAATGGTATTTCCAATGAGGAAAAACAAATTTCACTCTAAATAGTGAATCTCTCTACGCAGCTAACATTGACCATAAGCAGACAGCTCGGAGTATACTAAGTCATCAAAGTGTGAATGCAGACAGATTAATAATAATGTTGAAAAACATGTAGGGATCTTTTCACATGTTTTCTCCATTTAAATAGGCCAGACTCTTCAAGTAACACCAGAAAAGGTGAAACTTCACATACAAGTGCCCTGCTCACTCAGTATGTTCCATTAAAAGACTGGGCAAAAGTGCAGTTTTTTAAAAACACATCTTGCTGATGTTAGAGAACTTCCCATTAGGGAATGGCTCATCTAGATGCTCATCTATGCTGGTCAGAGGCAGCCTGGAACTGGCCAGAAACTGGAAATACACTTTGGCCATCATCTACTCAGCATTTTCCTTTTCATCAATAATGGCAGAATGAGTTACTTAAGTAGTTTTAACAGCACAGGATCTGGATAAGCATGCACATAGTTTGCCACTTTCTCTGCCTGCACCAGAGCATCAGTTTTCTCTCTTTCCTGGCCCTCAGCTCATACGTTTCCCAAATAGTTCTGTTGCAGATCTGCTTCTTGTCATTAAGCTCATGTGGGAAAATGGTGGATCTCTTCACTGTCTTCTTTACCAAAGCTCTACCACCATGATTCCCAGCAGTCACAACCTTCAGAAAATTCCAGCCACCCAAAGAACAAAAGATTTACTGAGAATACTGGCACGACCGTGCTTAGCAGAAAATAGAGTTGTTGACAATAGAGATGATTTAATAGAAGATTCCATCAACAAGTATGAATTACAACTATAAAGAAGAATAGTCACATAGTAGCAAGGCAGTTATTTAAGCTATTTTGCGTGACATTTATTTGTGTCTGAAGGGGAAAAAAACATTTTCACCTGTAAGAGAACTCAGTTTATTTGCAGCAAAAACTGCTTCTCCTGGAAAATTGAAAATATTGAACTGAGAAAAATAACTGCTATTAAAGTAAATAGCAATAAAAGCAGAGATAAAAAGTAAAAACTCTCAATCTTCCTAAACTGGACTTGAGATGCTGCTTGGCTACAAGTGCTTACATTTTTCAATAAGCCGTAACAACTGTAGTTAAATAGGGTTAAATGCCTATTACATACATAATATGAATATTATGTACTAACAGGCGGAAGACAGGGATGTGATATTCCAGGCAAGCATTGCATTGCTTGAAAACTTATGACTGGATTACATTAGAGGTCTTTTTAAACCTAAATGATTCTACGGTTCTATAGAAAGCATATAAACAGATGGTTTATAACTAATAAACTAATACCAAAATCTAAATATTAAAAAGTCTTATAAATTACCCTTAACAGTATTATTATTTTTATTTGGATGAAAAAAGCAATTGCTAACACTGAAAAAGACTTTTTCATGAACATCTACTAAATGTGCTAGAATCTACTTTTTGGATCCTACCTGATAGAGAGGATAAAGCATCTCAATAACACTGCTGTGTGTACAAAATCTCTTCCATCTAAGCATGTGCAAATATTTACTCTGGACTAGCTGAGTGATTCTGTCTGTAAAAAACTTGAATAAAATCAAAAATAACCAACACATCACACATTAGTAAAAAACAGCAGTTTAACACGACAGGAAACTTAAGCAGTATATAGATCATCATAAGCATCAGGCAACAACACCAAAATAATAATCAGTCAAAGACCCCTGAGCTGTTATTATTATTAATAATATAAATATTCTATACATTTACATTATGTTGGGTACTTAAGTTGTCACAGTGGAAAGAAAGCAACAACAAGATAATCCACCTCTTACTTTGGGAATGAAAAAAAAAAACACTTAGTACAAGGAAAATGGCAGAATTCCATCCATTGGGCCTAGAAATTTGAGCTCCATTTTAAAAATTGGAATAAAAATATCCCACAATGCAGATATAATAAAACAGAGCAAAAGCAGCAGGGAAATACATGAACACCGTTCCAGCCCATCTGATCTGGCTGAGGTTCCCATTCTTCAAAGAAACAGAATAGGATTATTTCACATCAGACAAGGAAATGTTTTAAACTGCAAGCACTAATACATTCATGCCTGTTTTCAGGAAGGAGTTGCATACCATTCTTATTTTAAAATCACAGTGCAACCTGCTGGGCTAGAAGAAACTGCCTGGAGCTTTGCAGCAAGCAGAAATCCTACCTGGTGCAGCAGCAGAGGCAAGCTTGCTGCTGTGTACTCCCTTCTCCAGCAGCTCTCTAACTCCCTCTGCATGACATCAGCCTGAATAACAAGGGGTTTTGCCTCTGTCACCTGCAAACAGAGCGTATTTTGAATCTCCTGAGTGGTGAATATAGAAAAATACTCAGACTTTGAATTTAGTTGGGAGCTGTGGCAAAGAAATATTACAGGCCCAGATTGTTTTTCATTCCACAAAACATATCACTTTTCCTGAACTTAATTTTCACTTCTGACTTGGTAAAGAGCAAAGTGACCTATTTTAAGCTAGTGTATGATTTAGCTACCTACCTGTAAGACTTTTTTCAGTATTACCTCCCTTTCTTTTCTGAAATAAGTTACATCCTTTGGAACTGGAACAGAGCTGCAGAGAAAAAGAAAACATTCAGCAGAACGTTACATACAAGCCTGTAGAAAGCAAACATTGGTAAGGCCCAGCACAACTCAAATGGTGAGGTTAATAGTGAGTTGAATGGTATAAAAACCTATACTAAAGCAGCATCATTTATTTAATTAGAAGAAATTTTTTGGCACACTACTTTCTTCCACCTCCATTTTCTTTAGTCAAAGTCTTTAAAAAGTCCATCTGGATGCTTGTCAATTTTATGGGCATATATGACAGCCCACAATTATGCAGAGTGCCTTGACAAGCATCCTTCATAATTAACCAGCTTCTTACCAAAAATGTCTGCATCACAAGGGGCTGAGAAAAGTTGTGGATGAAAATTGTTTTTTCAATTTTCACGCATCAATAGACTTGCAGCAAGCATATGTAGCGATTTTTTTATTTAACTGAATAAAAATGTATGCATGTAAATTAAAAACATAGGTGAAACCTGGGCCATTAGAAAATTGCTTCTGAATCTTGGCCAAAAGTAATATATGGGAAATGCCCCTGGAACACTTCAGAACCCTAGTGAGGTTGGACTGGGGGGATTTTTGTGATCATCTAGCACTCCAACTGCTCTAAGGCAGGAAAAGTAAATTTTTGCTTTCAAATATGTATCTATCTTGTTCTTAAAGGCCTCCAATCATGAATGGTCAGCAACCTCCTCAACTAGACATCAGTGTTTAATTAACACTGTATTTGGAAAGTTTGAATTTTACCCCATGTTTTTTTCCTATTCATAAATGAAAACAGAAATGTGTTCCCCTTGTCTTAATGAGAATCTCCCATGTGTCTGAAGATTTATAATTCAGAGTGGAGTGGAGACAGTAGCCCATCTGCTTTCCTTTTTGTCTCAAGTGTCATAGCCAAGACTGCTTGATGTCTGTTTTCCTTCAAATATTCTCCAGGTGGTCTACAGCTTGCCTGAAGCCAAACCTGGGTGCATTGTCACAGTTTATATCTCATTATGGCTGAGGAAAGTAAGAGCAGCTGTCTTACTTGTGACCATTCTGTTTAGACATCCCAGCATTATGTTTAAAGCTACTTCCTCTTCACCACAAGAAAGAAGTACTTAACATGCTAGGCAGATTTAAAGTTCTGTTTGCAATACATGACATGAAATGGGATTTAGTTTATGCCTTCACATTCTCTTCCATTTCAAATGTAATGGTGGGGTAGACACAAAGAAAAACCTGCTATTCCTGGTTCCCATGTATGTATTGAAGTCACTAAATTGAATATTTAGACACGTGAAATCTATATTATTTGAAAAAAATGAATAAAAGGCAAAAAGAGAGAGATGCAATGCTTTGTTATAATCTCACTCTCTCCTACATGCCTCAGGAAATTATCGTTACCTATATGCTCTGCTTGGTGTTCCCTGGAGTACCCCATTGTCTTCTATTTGTGCCTTCAGCTCTGCCAGCTGTGCTGCTAGTTCTCTTTCCAGCTGCTGAACCTTCTCAGTAGAAGAGATCTTGTATACTTCATCCATTTTGTGTATTTCCATTTGGCAGACCAAAAGACAAAGCAGTCGAGAAGAGGAAGCTCCTTTCTCAAGAACAAATCACCTGTGAAATCTGGACCTGGACAAATGTCTGTGTAAATAGCATAAATTCCCACTCCTATATATTGTTTATATAAAAATACATAAGTGGATATATAAAAAGTATATCACACATAGCATCTTCATTAAAAAACTGTCTATTCAGCATTTCCGTTAATGAGAATTTTATTTTAATAGCTGGAACAGAACTGGGTGGAATGGATTCTTCCCATTTTGAATACTAGCCTGAGGAAAATAGGAGATAACTGTTCTGGGCCAAATTTTTTCAAGACCCCACCCTAATCCCGCTAACAAATAGTATCTCCTCCCTTCTTCACCCAGTTTATTAAGGACACTCCAGAAACTTTGGATAATCAAAAATGAAATTTGATATGCTGAATAAAACATTTTAAAAGAAAACAATTGATGCTTTTTTGCTTTAATTATTTTCCAAAATAAAAACCACTGAGCTTCAAAATCTATTTTTTCACTATTTCTCTCACCTGAAACTATTACTTGAGGTTGACCAGAATACGAGGAGTAGAAAAACTTGCGAGAAATGCCACTTTTTGACAGAGTGTTGTCTGCAAATAATCCCCTTTTACTAAAGTCACTCAGTTCTCATGGGAAAATCCTTTTTTTTTTTTTTTTTTTTGGATAATTTCTAAAGTAGCTGTGTTCCTTCCCCACATCTGGAATTATAGTTATTTACTACCTTGTCAGTTAGATGTGTAATCAATTAGAAAGCAAAAAATAAAAAAATTGGAGCTGTCTTTTTAAGGAAAAGCAGCAAGTCATTGAAGAAAGATTTGGGTTTTCTTTCTTGGGGGCAAAGGGAAGGAAGAGGCAAGTTTATTTGTAATCAACCACTAAGCAACAATCTGTAGCATCTGTTTCTCAGTGGTCTGCAGAATCTGTTTGGCAGCTGTGGGCATACGGTTTCTCCCTTTTTCTTAAACAAACAATACAGAGGTTGAATACAGAAGTGTAGGATATACATTATTGCAGATCTTCTTGATCAACAGTATCCTAAGGTCTCAGGCAAATTCTTGTCTCTGTTAAGAGATAGTAAGAGCTGCAAACTAAGCAACCAAAGAAGGAATTGGAGAATTCAGTTCTCTGAACTTCACATGCAAGAGAAGATAGTTGTGCTCAAAATAAAAGCAGGGTAAAGAGCTTGTAAGAAAGGATGGTGCGGCCAATGAAAAAGTTAAAGGCAGGGAATGAAAACAGGAAAAGAAACAAGTGCTGGGAAGCCCAGAACTGAAGCAAAAAATACCAGCTAAACTAAACATTGGTAAGGAAAATAAAAAGCAGACAATCCTTGTTAGCAAGAGGGGGAAAAAAAGATGCCACTATGCAGGCAGTAGAGTTCAGATAAAAATAATTCAGATATGGCTACAAACTAATGGGAATTACTTAGCTCAGGCTATGATATAGAAGATGGAACTGAAGTTGAGTTAGCTGAGGGGAGTGAAGCAGCAGGAATATAAATTACCACTTCTCCAGATAACCAGAAAAAGAAAAATTTTTGGCAAAATAGTAAATCTGCCCAGAAATAAACTTAACTTGCAGAAGGAACTTGTCTGAAGCATCAGCAAAATACACTTTTATAGTATGAGAACTGGGTATAAATAGTCTGCCTGGTTTTGGCTGCAACTCTATAGGTTTGTGAAAAAATTATAGAGATAGTATACGGTAGGGAAGGAAAGGGCTCCATAGGCCATAAAGGCCTGGTAGTGATCTGCTTCTTCCTCAACCACAGAGCACTGAGACCCTGATGTCCTAGTTTCAGGTCAGTGAGACTGCTCATCTTGGTAGAGTTACCCTGAGAGCATTTTTGAGAAGGGGACCCACACTTAGGCCAGTACATGTGAGGCTGGCATGAAGACAGGAGGACAAATGGTTGCAAGCAGTGTCATGCACAGGACTCGCAACCCATCAGCAGCCCTACACTTAAGCAGCACTTCTGTCACCATGAATTTTGAGGAGTTAATCCAAGATTCCCAGAAATCAGTGGAAAAAGCTCCATGTTCAGTCAGAATTTATCTGACTAAAATCTATGTTAACACAAATATCTTCATTTAAGCTCATCACCCTAGGCTCCCTTTGTAGCCTGTAGTGAGAACCAGGTGTCTGGGATGAAATCCACCTGACCTATTTTAGCTGTTACCTCAGTGTGTGATACATCACACTTTCAGAAACTCTTACTTCCTCTGCCAACTTAAGAAAGACCAAAGGAGCCACACAGGGAGCCTGTGGAGCTTCACGTGAGCACCAGCCCCACAACCCAAGGACTTCCAGAAGCTTCCATAGGCCCCAGCAGCAGGCACTGGAGAGGCAGCCTTGCTCACTTCAGTACAGGCGTGTTGAGCAAAACAGCAAATGCTTCATCAGAAATAAGAGCATATGTTTTATTATCCCCACTTCCTTGTTTTTCTGCTATAAAAATCACCATGTGTTTGTATGGTATTCTTATTCTGGGAACGTCTTTCGGTCCACATAAACATCTGCACTCGGTTACATTAGCCGCTCTCCAAATCCCAGTGAGATCCTGCTCTGATATTTTGCTAGGAGTGTTTTTGCCAGCTTCTATTCCCAGAACACACTGGATTTATAGCTATGTCCAATCTCTAGCTTTGCTGGTTAGAAGATTGTAACACACATTTTCAAACTGAATGCCTTTTGTACTGGGACAAAGTCTTTCCAACAGGCTTAAGTAACAAGCCATTAATTTGTGCTAGCATATTTCATTAGCAGCAGGAAAGTGAATTATTATTGGATTCAATCTGCTGTTCTGTATTTTTAATTATACTGTTTGACCTACATCTTTTGTCCAATTTCCTTAAAGTCTAGCCATAAAATACAACCCTAGATTAAAATACTAACAAAACCTGTTGTCAATGATCATTCTTGCTGTGGTAATTTTGCATAACTCAGCATAAAAGAGCCAGGATTTTGAGTAAATAAACCAATTAGTCTTTTTTTGGGATCACTGCGTGTTTTTGTCTGCTGCCCTTTATAGCTAGATTCAAAACATTTATAAAAAAAAGAGGAATATACAGTTTCACTCAAGGAGACAAACAAGAACATGCAAGATATAAATCAAAACAAGAATCTGTAAAAGAGTAGAGCAAGCATTTACTAAGCCAAAACATACTGTTCTTATAAAAAAGACTGCTCTAACCACAGCGCTTTCTCCAAATATATGTTTACAGAGTCCAAGGCCAGCACTTTTTAGAGCGTTCAGATCCCGCTGGAATCTGGGTGCCTGATCCCCTTGGGACCCGGACCTTGCCAGCACTCATGCACAAAGTTCACCTCATCACCGCCGTTCTGTGTCATCGCTCATCGCTGTGTATCTCTCTGAAGGCTTACCTTATGTGGTTGCCAATTGCTCCAAACTGTGAATGTGCTACTAAATAAATACACAAGCTGATTCCCAACCCCTCCCTGCCCAGCTGCTGACAGGACCCGTTTTAGCAGTTTTTCCCTTTTCCCTCCAGCCCCTCACCCCACAGAATAGCAAGCAGAGCAGCTTAATTCTGGGCTCTGGGACCAGATATCCCCTGTCAGCAGGCAGGCAGGCACATTTTGAAGCCCGGCTATTCAAGGCTTTCATCGCTGAAGCACTGCCCCATCCGATACCTGGCTGCCTGCCTGCCACCAAGCTGCTGCCCTCCGCCACACGGAGAGCATGGGTCCTCCTCCTCCAGCACCAAGATGGCACCTTCTCCCCTGGTTTCCACAGACAACACAAACACCAGGTCAGGGCACAGATGGAGCAGGTGACTGATGTGCCAGCACCCTGCCCGGGCAGGCCCAGTTCTCCCTATAGCAACCCCAAGCTACAAGAGCTGTGACGGCCTCAAGCCCCACCTGCAAGGCCTCAGGGCCTTCTGGCTCTCACTCCTGCCCATTTTTATGTATTTGGGGCAAAACACTGCCAATTTTTCTCTCAATCCAACGTCTGAGTATTTTCATGTCAGGCTGGACCTCTACATGAAAGACAATGCTTTAGGCTCCTTAAGGCACAATGAGCCCTTCTCACTTGCACATACAGAGCTTCAGAGGTTATTTAACTACCTCTAGGAATGGCAAAGGCTTATCTCATGACAGCAGGATACATACAATCTGAAAATGTTAATAGCAGAAATACTCATTTTTCTTTTGTCTCCACTATCAGCAATTCCAGCACCCAGAAACATGTAAGCCTACCTCAGAAATGCTATCTATACCAGGAAAATACCATGTTTAAAAATGTGTTCAAGTGCTTTTAAGCATACAATGTGCTTTTCTAAGCCAGAAATAATCCATAACAAAGAAGGAAATGTAGAATGGAGGAAATTCATCCCCAGGTATCTGCTGAAAAACCTGTTTTCCCACAGTCCCCATAAAGATGTTTATGACATATAAACTTCACTGCCCACCTCAAACCTGTCCTAAAAAGCTCTCACACACAACTCCTGTCAAAGATCGTAACAGTTTATTCTAAATTTTAAGTAATTGTCTGAAAAATGTCACAACGCTTTCTCTTGTCAGGTGCCAGAACAAAACAGTGATTTGAAGACCCAACTTTCCATTGTGACTACAAATCACTAGCCTTTCTTCAAAGCCCTAACAAGAAGGCACACTTCCAGGTGTTTTTTTTTTCTTACCTGTAGAGGAGCTTGGAAAGACCACTTGTTTCTTTTCATACCTGAGATATGCAGTAGAACATTTTTGAAAAATGGGAACACTTTTTTCTTCCCCTACCCATCCCTCCTCATTCTTGCATCAACCTGGGTGCTAAAAGAAATTTTACAGAGCCATAAACACAGTCTTGGAATGGCAAGCAAACCAATATTCTCCTCCCAGATCTCACTCCTTGCCATTTCCTCCCCTACATGTGCTTCTTAAGTCCTTCTGTTTCCTTCTTCATGTCAACATTCACTATCACTAGTCCTGACCCTGCAGATGCAGTATCTGCTGGGGACAAACACATCAATTTACTGACTGTTTTTGTGAAAACTTCTACTTATAGGCACAATGAAAGTCATTTAAAATTGCTTATTCTTCTTCAGAGTTTTAAGTCAGCTACTTCAAACTTGTCAAAACAACGGGATGCTTAATAGGAAGTTACCATGAAACAGCTGTTTTTTGCTAGGTCTGAAGGGTTATACATGCAAAGCTGCATAGCTATTTGCTTCCAATCCCTACCATTCCCTGACACTAAGATTGTCAATAAAGCTTACATAATAAGTGTAAGTATATAAACAAGAGACAATTCCTCTTTTTTGCCTCGGTTGCAATGATCTGAAGATTCAGATCGTGAACCTTCAGTTAGTAGAGAAAAGGGAAAAACACTGGCTTTCTTGGAACAGAAGCACTAGCCGTTGTCATTCTGGAAAAGCAAACTTTAAGTATCTTCTTGGCAGGAGGTAGGGAACAACAGGACACCAAAGGCTTCATATTATTTTAAGTTTAAGAAGGGTATTAAGTTTTATTTGACAAGTTAATGCATAAGCATTTCATCAATCCGTTAAAATACTTTATTACAATTCAGTGTAGTGGAATTATAGCTATGCTACATGAAAGTTAATTCTGAGGAGAACAAACTGACCTACTAGTTGTTAAATACTTTAGAATGTGAATTGCTATATCTATTTTATTTTTAAAAGATACGTTGTGAAATTTAAAATTCACTAGCTGTCAAACAACTTCAAAACTTCTAACCCAGTAAACTTCAGAACTATTGTTCCCACATAATATCATCTTTTTTCAGTGTTGACTGAAGCTTCTGCACATTTTTTAGCAGCTGAAGAGAGCTGCTACTTTTCTGTCCAGCATGAGATTTGGACATACTTTGCCTTTCAGTGACTGCAATCTCCTTTGCTTCCTTTTGGCTACCATATTTTAGTTTGACATGAGCTGCCTCTTGTTTCAATTTCTGAGTCTTTCGCTTTAATTTCTGCACCTAGAAGAAAGATAAATCATTAGAATGTTACAAACTTGGAAGAACTACTGCTGCGTAACTTAAATTTCTACCAAACTCCAAACTAAAGATGCCTAATGGCCTTTTAAAAAAATCATTAAAACCTACTCATCTTGCATACAGTTGTCTTGCTGGAAGTTTTACAGAAAACTGACCTCGCCCACACAGAAAGCATTACAGAAAACTGACCTCACTCACACTCAGCGCACTGTTGAACCTCACCACTCCCTAAAGTAAAAATGCTTGCTTGAGAGAGAGAGCCCAAATATCATCTGTTACCAATTTATATTTATGATGGTCTTTTCACATTTCAGATTTTACTACCCTATTAACAAGAATCTATACAGACTATTATAGATTACCATATCTCAGCTTACTTGGAAGCCTCACAACAGAATCAAGAAACAGAATAAATATGCTTGAGTGCTACAGAATGTTTTTTAAATGTCAAATAAGTCTTGACTTGTATTTGGCATGAAAATGTCAGTCCTGAAGGTAAAATTAGGGTGGCAACATTCCATATGCCAATTCAGGCTTTAAGTCTACTTCTAAAAATAATGAATTTTAATTGCATTCTAGAGTATATTATTAACTGTAAAACAAAGATAGCTACAGCATTTTTAACATGACAGGTTCTAAATGCAGAAACATGTACCAGAGATATTAAGATTGATTTGTGTAAAATACAAATAGAAATGTCTGTATGCAAAAGCACCAAAAAAAGAATAGGTCAAGGTTTACAGGAGTGACTTGTATTGATAACCAGGGCATGATGGACAATAATCAAACAGACAAACATGAATAATGTGCTATTTACATCATGACCATAAAGACATGTGCTTTGATAAGGCTGTACCACAGCACAGATGATGTGCCAGCAGAAGATGTGCACTTTGATAACACACAAAGATAACAAGGTTGTACCACACCATACGTGCCATTCCTTTTCCCATCATCCCAAATGAAGGCAGACAGTTGCCATAAAGATATGCAAAATGAAGAAGCAAAGATACAGTTGTTGTCCACTGTCTAAAGTTCATGAAGTCAGCAAGATTCTGAGGCAAAGAATAACACTGTAATTGTTGGCTCTTCAAGAATATAACTTATTTATCCAAAAAACAGTAGACATTGCCAAGAGAGACAGCAAGGACTCAGTCAGTGTCTTTAGTTTATGTTGCTTACATGCAACCCTGACAAGACTACTTTGATAAGTGTCTTTGGCTTGCGAGTATATGAATAATAAAAGGTTTAAGAGAGTAAAATCTATCAAAGAGTGAATGTGAGTGAAGTTGTTCACACTGAAATCAAATATAATTTTCCCTTTCCTTAAGGTCTCACACTGAGTTCTGTTTTATTTCTTATATAAGTAAAGCTCTTAGGTGAGCTTATTTATCCTGCAAAATAAGGTGAAAGATCAGAAGAATATCTGGCAATTATAGCTTGCATTTTTTATTATGTTCCAAACCAAATTGCTACAGGGGGGATAAGCAGCTCATCTACAGAAGTGTGGTATTATATGGGCATATATGAAAAGCTGTTATTTATGGCTCTAAAACAAATACTGACAGAATGTGTACAGGTTAGGGGTTAAATGAAACTAAAAGGCTTATCCAGCTATGATTTCTTAGAAGTTGCAGTCAATAAACTATTTGGTTAATAAGAAATTCAATATTTCAGTAATATACAAGACATCTAAGCCAGTCTGTACAGGAATTATGCATTTTATTTTCTCATTCCCCACAGGGACAAGGTATAAAGGAATAAAATCTCAACAGTCTGTCTTAACACAGTGAGCAGAAGCAACAGACTGAGCAACCTAGCTCTGTATTGCAGAGCTGCTACAGGACAGGAAGGTTTTTTTCACTGTCATACATATCTGGCTGCCAGCTCTAAGTACTTTTTCTTGTTTTGTTTTTTGGGTGTTTTTTTGTTGTTGTTGTTGCTGTTGTTTGTTTGTGTTTTGTTTTTGTTTTGTTTTTTTTTGATCAGGAGAAACTGGGTGTACAAGAACACTGCGCTAGCAAGCTAATTTTAATCATCCATATTGGAACATCCTAGCTTAAGCATTCCAGTGACATTCCAGTTAATGTCAACAGGAGGCAGAATTGTGGTAGCCATTTAACTAGTGTTACAGGCTGGACAGTTTATTTTTTTTTCTTACACTAGTCTGGTGCTTCTTCAGCTTGGATATTTGTTCTTCTTTAATGTTCATTTGTTTTACAAGGCAACTCAGCTTCTGTTCTAGATCTTCACGAACTTTGGAGTCCTGAGTTTCTTGTATCTGCTTCAGAAGTTCTTGATGTTCACTATTAACAATAAAAATGGTACAGTAAGTATTCACTATATAGCCCATAGGATTTCCTCCAGTACTTCTAGTGTATTGCATGAGATGCTAGCTGTTTTGTACAGAGTACAACAATTTAGCATTATTTACCCCTTCACACAAAATACATTCACCTGGAATATATTCTCTAGAAAAGATTTTTCCATGGGGTCTGATTTTCTCACTTTAAATTTGTAGTTGATGTACATCTTATTCCTCTCTCTTAGCCACAATCACAACAACTATATGTCTAACAGTGTGCAAAATGAAAATTTTGAAAGTAAATAGGGGATAATAGCAGCTATGAAGTACTGTATTTTCACCTCTCGCCCAATTTAGTGCAGACTTTGAAGGTTTAGGATAATACAGGAAAGTGTTGTTTAAATTAGTAACTTTTTTCTAAATCAATTTAAGTTACTAATTTAAGTACTAATTTAAACAACACTTAGTTATTTTCTGATAGATTGTCCAAATTGAAAAATTGTACTAAAAAAAGATTAGCAGCAGGTCCTTAATTAAAAGGAATGGTGTAGATCTGCTTGGTACCTAACTAGCTGAACAAATCAAAAGCAGAAACTCTGTTAGACAAGTAATATCTTTCCAAAGATCAAAGAGTCTTTTCTGACTTCTGAGTAACTTGATTCTTGACAATTTAACTGAAGCAACTGGTTGCTACTATAAAGAAAAATATCCCTGTCCTTGAATTAGTATGATTAGGCCAACCATTACTTTTTGAAGAAGAGATTGGTTGCCAGTTTAAATTTTGCCACATCAAGGATTTCAAACCAAGTGTCAACATCCTAACTGGTTTAACCAAAATGTCCTTCTTTGTTCCAACCACAGCTCATCATGTTGACATGTGTCCTATGACCAGGCGCATCACTTTAACCCACAATTCTACAAGCTTGTGTTAATGTGAAGATGTATAAGAACACAATCCACATTTACTTGCATGGCTAGAATGCTACGTACACTTGCATCTAGAGTGTTAGCTTCATCCTGCCCCTTTTCTGGCAGGAAAAAGTGCCTCTTTTCACAACCACCTTACAGGACTGGTAAGTTCTGCTATCAACAAGGAGTGGGAATGCACCCTGGACTGTCTCAGCTCAGAGATGTATTAGGTATGCACAGATAGACAGAACACAAAGAGTGAGGACAAAGTAACATAGGCTAGATTTTGTGACAAAGCTATTCCTACCACAGCTACACTAACCTGTTCTACCACCCAGACTGACTCCATGATACAGGCTTAGTCAATATTAACGCTACCTTTGCAGCATTCTCCAGTAGAGCAGTCTAGGTATACTTTAGAGATCTTAGAGTACATCTTACATTTCCAAAAATCATAGGCCTGAAAGATTTTTCATTTGCTTCAGCTGTTACTTCAGTAGCAGCACAGTTAAGTACAAGAGAAGAAACCCAGCTGAAGAATATGTTTGCTTGCTTCCAATATCAGTTAAATATCAGAACAAGAAGAAATTTTTGAATGAGAAAAACCTTACCAGTCAGGCCTGCTCAGGCCATTCTCCCAACTAGTCCTACATTTATGAGGCTAGGTTTGAGTACAGCACACCCATAGCTTCACAGGGCTACTGCTGAAGCCACTTGTAACACCAGAGACGAGTACTCACAAGCTCATTTGGCTCCTCTCATTCTGTATGGCCAAGAGAAGGTCAGAAAGACTTCCAGTGACAGTAGATGATGTAGAGCAAGAGGATACAGGTTTTGAAAGAGCAGTTTGTCTTGAAATCCCAGATGTAGCTCCATCTTGTCTTTGTGATGTGATACGCGGACAGCGATGCTTCATAATATGCAACACACTTTGTACATTTGCACTAACAGAATGGCTGGAGCTGACAGACTTAAAGCAGAATTAGTAAGTGGTTTACAAAAGTGATTAACAATTACAGTAAAGAGACTTACTGAAACAGTAGAAGCAAATTTAATGAGAACATTTGGTTTCACGCACCTTCCCAGCCACAAAAGGTAGCACGCCCACCTTTACGTGAAATTGAGACAGGTGCGTTTTCTTCATTGTAGGATTTTTCTGCTGTAAGACAGACAAAAAATTAAGACAAGATACCCCAATGTGCTGACCCAACTTCTTTTTTCTTTTTTTTTTTTTGTGGGGGGGGGGGGAGTAAGTAAAATTCAAATAAAATAGCAGTGAAATGCATTGTCTCAGTTTCCCTCTTTTTTTAAAAAAATAATTTCCTTTCTGTATGTGGAACGAGTAGAACTTTCCAACAATAACAGATGAGATAAATAAATTACCTTAACTAAGGAGATATGAAGATGTTCTTACTAACAGATAGTTTGACAATTAGATTGATATTAAAGGAACTGAGCATTACTTGCTTAAGTTTGCAAAACCAGAATTGCAAAATTTTGACTGACCTGTAACATGTGTTGCAAAATATTCTTGATTTCAGCAATCCCCCAACATGCCATCTTAGGCACAATATGCCATCTTAGGATGTCCTACTTAAAATTACTTTGGAAGCTAATGCTAATTTTGCCAGATAAAATGAAAAGCAGCAAGGACAGGACACAGAACAGCATTAAGACTGTAACAGAGGTTATTATCATGCTGGTACGGGAAAGTTTTCCTGTGAGACATTACCAGCCCTATCCCAGTTTTAATTACCAAAAGGAAAAAAGAGGTATTCAGTTCTTCACTTTGGAAATGGAATAAAGTGCATCAGACAAATCAAGTGGCTCTTACGTCACCATTTTTCACAAATTCCAGTCTCTGTGTGAGTCAGATGCTATCAGCAACACCATGCTAATGAAAAACTTTCATGTTACCTTCTTGTGTTTATTTTTCTTCCTGCTTTTCTTTTTACATTCATTTTCAGATGATACTGAAGACATCAAAATTCTGCTTATCTCAAATCCTTTTTGAAGCTTTGTGAATAATAAAAAAAAAAAAAAAAGCAAGTATTTAATGTAATGTTAGAAGACTGAAATCACACGGTCTAATTAATTCCCTCTTTCATGGACAAATGAGAGCCAATTAAGGGCACTATTAACTGTTCTGCTTGGAAGATAAGCTATGCTTAAAAACTGAACAGATCACTAGGATGGCACGGTATCAGACAGCTATTGCAGCAGCTCTGTTTTACGAGTTCCCATTTTCCAGCTGCAGCAGGTGTACTTTTCCACTATGATAACCTAGCAACTGAGATAAAACAATCCTTTTGCTTGCTGGGGATCTGATGATAAAATCCAAAGAATATGAACATTTGGATCTCACAGCCTGGGGGCAGAGAGAAATGAGCCCATCTGTGTAACATAGAGGTCAAGCCTGTTGGATAATCCACAGATTTCTCTGCAGTTCAAAGTTGATATAAAGGCTCAGGATAAACAGGATAATAGCCATTCCCAATCAAACACAGGACAAGAACTTTGTTTTGGCATGTGTAACAGTTCCGGCTAAACAATGCTGGAGGTTCATCACTAAAGTGAGATTATTCTGATTTTTCTGTCATCAAAAGGAAGCTGAACCAGCTATGCCACACCCTGTGTTTCCCAACACAGATCCAACAGACCTAAATTGATCCTACAGTGAACCAAGGAGCAACTAGTACTAGTTTAAGACTCAATTTACTTCACTTAAGTCCTTTCTTGAGCAAATGTTTATACTACTGCTAATGTCAGATTATCTACTCTGGGAAAGTAATTTTTACCATGTTACTGAGATGATAAAATCTCTGCACTAGGCTTTCTGCTCTGCAGCAACAAAAACAGTTTAAGAAAGAAACCCAAAAAACTGCAAGTTTTCAACTGTGCCACTCCACTGTATTCTGGAGGTGATCAGATATCTGGGCTACAATCTGCATGTTAATTCAAAGTTCCTGGACTGAGGAATAGGTATAAAAGTGACTGCAGTGATTAATTAACATACGCTGTCAGCTTTGCTTATGACTGCATTCTCACAACACTGTTCTCCAGCTCTGCACCCCCCTCGCCAGGGAATACCATCATAAATAGTTCTTTCAATGTGGCTGCTACCTCTCAGTGAAGTGAGGTTGAGAATACCTGAAGTTACTTTGCTCTTTTAACAAAAGATCACTGCGTTTCTTTGATTTTGGTTTCTTTGGTGAATATTCCTCAGGTGAATGGTGGCCCAACAAACCAAATGTGACCTCATAGAACAATGTGAATGTGAAACTCAAACTCACACTTAATAAATAATGTGACAGCATCACTGATTAAAGACTTTTCCAGGTATAGTATAGTACATTAGATCTCAGCAAATCTCAACAAAAAAAAGGAATACAAATTAGAACAAACAACCTTACTCGAAGTATAAGGTTTTCTACATGACCACTTTCTACTTAAGGTTATCTGACTCAGTAGAAGTTTCTCTAGAAATTCACTCTTCACCCAGATCACTGGTAGCAGCTTTAAGGCTGATGAATTCTATCATTAACAAACAAAAACAAAAACAAACAAACAAAAAGCAGACTCTTTCTTGATCAAGACAAGCTTTTTCCTATGTAATTTATAATCAGTCTATTCAGTACTCCAGGAATTCTTCCAGGAGCTAGCACTCTAAGAGTTAAATGTGGAGTTTATATGTAATTAAAAAGGAATTTTGGACAGAGAGAATAGTTTCCTTCAGTATTAAAAAAAGGAGATAAAATAATACAGTTTCAGTGTACCTGAGCAGCTTTGTCTTGTAGTAGCTTGTGCTGATGCTCTTCTTCAGAAAGCTTTTCTTTTAAGTGTTTGATTTTGTCCTGAATTTGAAGGTAAGAATGTTTAGCCACACTTCAGTTTGCCATACTGAATCAGAAGCCTGAAGTAGCTTGCAATTGTAATCTGGGATAAAACAGGGCTATAGGAATTTTTAAGGCCCAGACTGAAAAAAAAACCCACAACTTATGCAAATGAATCCAAGGTAGTCAAGCATTCAGTCAGGTATGTTTTATGATCTCAGCTTTAGCAGAGGAAACTTTTGCAAGAACTTTTACACTATTAACAGTACCAAATGAATAACTTTCAGACTAATTCCATGCTTGCTTACCTCTGCAATTCTTTGAGTAGCAGTAAGTTTAAGACACTCTTTTTCTAGTACTTCAAGTTTTTCAAGTTTGGCATGCAGTTCCACCTGGTTCTGATCTTTCTCTTTCTGAAGCTGGGTCTGGAAAATGTAAGCACGAGTGAAGATGCCA
Source organism: Netta rufina (assembly GCF_964035555.1). Taxonomy (NCBI): domain Eukaryota; kingdom Metazoa; phylum Chordata; class Aves; order Anseriformes; family Anatidae; genus Netta; species Netta rufina. Next base: position 73,100,791 of record NC_140125.1, on the reverse strand, counting down.
GTTGACTGAAATTATTTCAGACAGCAAAAAACAACAAACACACTACAGTAGAAGTGTTTAATTAGTTTAAATTTAATATTTTTTTAATTGCAAAGTGATGAAAAACACCAGGCAGACGAAGAAGACATAAGTTTCAAGCAGTCTTTTTGTCTACCAAATATGCAAGTATTAGCACGGCTTTGCTCATTAGGAGTTCCACCTAGGGAGTCTTTTCATACAATTGATTGAATGGCTGTCAACAGCCAGTCAGACAGTAAATTGCTTTTGTTTGCTATCACCCTGAACAAAGCTGAAGAAGGAAAATGTTCAGCTCTTACACATTTTTATATATATTTTTATTATATTACTACTTCGTTAGTATGTTAAAAGGCTTCACCTGTTGCTCTAAAACCATTTTCTTTTCCAGTTCCGCACTGGAAACCATTTTCCTCATGTAATCCAGCTGTTTCTCCAGCAGGGAGCAGCGGGATTGTGCTGCATTTAACTGCACACTTATATCTACAGAGAGAAGCAAAGACATTCAGTACAGCAATGGGAGTCATGGATTTAACCATCCTGTCATCTCTTTGAGGAATTCTCTATCTCCAAAAGAGAGAAGAAAAGTTTTGTTAGTCTGAACAAGTCATGTGGTTAAAATATATTTTATATATGACAAGAGAATCAAGATGCTTTTCCAGAGCTAGTCCCTAATATGAATTCCGAAGGTGTGAGCACAGCTGTTACTTTGATTAATATCAGTAGATATCTAACCAGAATCTGGTTCCTTCCCTTCCACTTACTTTTCTCAAGTTAGCAGTGTTATACAAGTAAGCAGATGCTTCGTTATCATACAAGTTAAACACACCACCTGAAATCTGCTTATTCTTTAAAACAGCTTTATGGGTTACACAATACTTGGTTAATATATGTACAAATACGATCTAAACTTGATCTGCAATTATCAGGCTTCTGCCTCTCCCCAGTTCTGAAGCAAAAAAAAATAAAGGGGGGTTGTATTAATCAGCTGTTTGTCAAAACAAACACTCCCTGGATTATACACTTTGAGTTGCTGTGGCTACAGCTGAGCACTCAGAGAAATACCTTTCCGCTGTTGCATCAGTTCTTGATGTGCTCTGTCTTTTTTGTAGGATTCATGCTCTAAGGCCTTCTTATACTGAGCAGCTGCTATGGAGAGGCTGCACAGATTATCTTCAGCTTGTGATTTCTCCAGCTCTAGACGGTGGATCTTTTCTTGAAGAGTTCTCAGGGCTGCCACCACAGCTAGCAAACAATGCAACAGTTATATTTAAGCTCTTATGACAGTTCCTCTTACTATTTTAATAAAGCACTTCAAACAGGAAAAATACTACCTAGATTTTCTTTCTAGGATCACCTCTAAAATGAATGACATTCCCCAACAGTACAATAACACACTCGCAATGTATCTAGGAGAAAATAAACATGTTTACTGCATAAGTGAGGTAGAAAGCACAGGTCCTGTGAGAAAAGCTATTTTCACTCCAAATGTTAGCAAGCACAAAGAAATCATAGCAAATTCAAAACAGCAAACTCTGGGACTTAGGACTATTAGCATTTGTTTACAAAGAAGCAAGAAACACAGGTATCCAAGTTAGGTCACAAGTTTTGGTGTAATGCAACTGGTGTGGGCAGATAAAGGACACTGGACAGGCGGAAAAATCAGATGCAAGGGACGTTTTAGCAGAGGATGCATTTAAAAAAACTTCATTGTTTCAAAAGGTAATGATTCAACCATCTCACGTCTTGTTTTCAATATCTTTTTAAAACCATAAAATCAAATCTGCAAGATTTTACTTTTAGTCACAATACCAGTCAAAATTACACCAAAAATAAAATCAGAGTTCCAACTTCAACTACAAGAAAAAGTTTACTAGCTCTCCAAAAAGCATACATACCTATGGAAGTTTAAGACATGTTCTGTAACAAGTTCAGCTTTTTTTTCCTGACATTTCATAAGCCTTGATATTTTCCTTATACCAATTCACTTGGTAGAGTAACATCCAGCAAATATTGCTAGCTCCACAACAACTCTAATCAGCTTCCCACAGCCTCCTTAGAATAAATAACAGACACCAGAGAGCAGAAAGACGAAGTGGGATCACTTCCTCCATCTTTCTATTGACATACTATTTAGCTGCCTAATATTAAACTCAACATTTTAATCCAAAAAGCCCAAATGTCGTATGACAGAAGATTATTACTGAAGTCACAGATTCTTCATATGGGGAAGCCACAAAACAAAGAACAATAATGACACGCACAGGCCATGCTATGTCTGTGCAATATTGCAAAGTTATCTGTGGCATTAAATCCAAGTATGGTACACTTGTGATTCACTGAGCTCTCTGAACATGCTAAGCCCCTAGGCATTTGTCCTATGAGCTCTAGGGAGTAATCATTGATTAAGGCACAAGACAATCGTAGTGGACCTGTATTTCACACAGACAAATACACTGATAACTTTCCTGAGAGTCTGTTTTATTCACAAGTTCTCCTAGTAAATCATACCACACAGAAAAAAAAAAAAAAAAAAAAAGCTTAGAAGTAATTTTAAGCTAGAGAGAGTTGAATAGCACTGCACAAAGCCAATTTCAAGTCAAAGTACTGTATCTTTTTTTGCTGGATTTAAAGCGTGAATTGCTTCTGTTGAGTTTGAAGCATTCTCCTTTGCTTTTAGAGGAAGTCTGACGATATTTAAGTTAAACAACTTTCAAAGCCAAAGTTTATAAGGATGTTAGAAGACTTGAAGCAGTTTCCATTCCAGATGTATGACTTCAGGGAGACTACTCCCTCAGGACACATACACATCCTGTCACTGTCAGCCTGATAACCACTGCAAGTCATTGAACTGAGTAAAACAGAATGGGGAGTTTGCTCAAGAGATTTCACAAGGAACAATTAAAAACACAACTTTAAAGACATATTTTGGCTTTACCTTGGTTATTGGAGATAGAAGGCCCGTCAACTCCAACAGCTGCCAACTTCTTTGATTCTATATAAGCAAAGGATGCAGGAATCATTTTATCTGGTGGCTGAAGAAAGCTTCCTATGAAACTGTCCTTTGATTCAGAATCCATAGCCTGCAAAAGGAGAGTTAAATAATGACATTAGCTCTTTAATGAACTATGTAGCAAGGCGTATCACTGGGCAGTCCCTGGCTCTGTTTACATCAAAATAGGTTATTTGCATCAAAATAATAATTAAAAAAGCCACATGCACCCAGAGGTATTGTGTATTTTAATGCAATTCCAAAACAATGTCTTCTGTAACACTAAAGATAGCTCTCCTCAACCAGCCAAAGTTTTCTAAGATTTTTCTTGGTGTTTTCCAATAATTTATTATAATATAATAATATTTTTTTCCAATAATTTATTATAATAATTCTTTGGCTTTTTAAAAGCCAAGAATTAACAACATTTTTCATAGTCCATATGTACTCTATGACAAGTCATCGAAGCCTCATTTTGTTGTTTACATTGGGAATGCTATGACAACCAAGCATGGTCTACAGGTCATGTGAAGGAGGGCTACAGATCATCCGAAGGGAAGTGGTATAAGAGAAACTAACATTAGAGCCCTCTTTACTAAGTTTGGATTTACAGATACTGTAAAAATAAGCTTTTTCATTGTATTCTTTGCTCCTCTACTCATCTACTAGTTTTACTTAGGAACAGCAGAGACAATTCCAATGTCACACAAATGCTTTCCTCAAAAATACAAGTTTTCTTCCACTTCCAGGGTCCTATCAATTTATACATCTAACGTTGAGAGAGATCTCCATTCTGAGAGCTCTGACCAGATTTTGCTAGTCATTGGAAGTGTGAACACAATACCAAGAGAGGGAAGATAGAGCACAACACAGCTACCTTTCAAACTAGTACCAAGCACTTCACTTGATATAGTTTAAGAAATGAAGATTATATTCAGCTTCAGTTGCTAAAAAACAGTTTATGTGAAGGTTCAGTGATACAACTGTGGTACCTCTCAAGTTTAAAACACAGAGCAAATTGTTCTGATGGAGCAGCAGCAGCAGCATGTGATGCTGTGCTGCAATTTTCAAGAGACCCACTGAGTGGGGTTCCTGCTTGGGCAGAGCTATTTACAGGCACTAATTCCCAAGAAGTAACAAAAAGGAGGAACCTAGCAACAGGAGGAAGAAATCCTAACCCAAACTGGGAGATGATGACAAAGCATAACCCAGGAAAATTCATTCATACTGGGTGGGGAAGAAAGTTTTCAATGAAGGAACAGGTTTCCAAGAACAGCTCTTCCAGCGGTGTTTCAGAGGCCATACAAAACAGAATAAAAAAATCAGCATCCATCCTCACCGCCCCTTCAAGAAGCACACAAAACCAAAGGTACATTAAAATACTTTCTTCCTTCTCCAAGCTGTCATCACAGAGATGTTGACATCAGCAACTCATCGCCAGGGCTTGCTTGACTTCAGGCCTCCCAGACACCACTGTTTTTGCACGCTAACACCCCCAGGACAGATCCCACAGCTCAGGGTGGCCCCCCTGGCACAGACAAGGCCTTCCTGGCACTGAGGTGGCTCCTCCTTGGCCACCTGAGCTTAAGACGGGGAGCTGCCCACCCTTGCACCACAGGATTTTTCTGAAGAGCTTCCTAGGGGGGTCTGCCACCATCTTGGGGTTGTGGCTGGTCACACTGAGCCCAGGCAGCTGGCCTTTGGGGCTGGGTGGGCAGGGAGGCAGAGGATGGGTGAAAGGTCCCACCCGGTGGCCCTGACAGGTATATGGCATGTACAAGTTGTTTGTGGACCTCCACAGCTCTGTCCTGGAGGACCAGGAAACCCAACTAACATTTGGGAAGTCCCACAGACGGAGAGATCAGGGTTGGGGACAGGAGAGAACATAATTCTGGCATGGGGCACTGGCAGGATATTTCACAAAGTACCTGGCATGGCACAGTATGATATTCCTCGAAGTACAAAATAAGCAAGACTTACCCGTTTTCCTGTTGCTTCTCAACTCCTACACACTGATGATGAAAAGGACTAACAAAAAATGGTCTTTAAAAATACACATACACACACACACCAAACTTCCTGCTGCTGCTATTAAGTGGAACAAAATTTGGAAACTGAAGTGTAAGAAGGTCATTTTTGCCCATGCCATCTAACCCTTCAGCAGTTAGCACAACTGCAGGCTCACTTTTTCATCAGTTACCATCCTCCAGTGGAAGGCACCCTGCTTTCTTGCATGTCTGCAGCTGCTACAAATCAATTAGTTTCCTTATTGCCTCCACATAAACAAGCCCTGCTGTTTCCAAGGAGATGGGTATGCGGACAGTTGTAGGAAGGGCAATGATCCGAAGCAAATAACAAATAAGAGAGGGAAGGAATAAAGTGCCAGAAGATTTGAGAAATCCTGGTCAAGCTCAGCAACACAAGGACCGGGGGGGGGGGGGGGGGGGGGGGGGATGCTATTTGGGAGAAAGGGAAGAAAAATACCCTTTAGTTCAGCAGGTGAAGCAGGAAGAATGTGAAAGAGAAGAGGCCAGCTCACCAGCCCAGTGATGGTGATCTAGCTAATCCCACGTGGGCTTCGGCACGCACAGCCACCATTTTACCAGCACAGCAGAAGGTAATACGCACCCTGGAGCAGCACGAGCAGCAAGAGCTCCCCAGGCTGCTCTTCAGATGGCTGTGAAGGTAGGTAGCAATTCACAACGGAGACGCTGATGTTTGCAGAACCCCTGCTGTGGACACGGTTGCAGACGCCTTGTTTTGCCACAGCTTCTCGGAGACTAAAATAGGCTGAGGGAACGGTTGCTATAGCATTTCTAGGTTCTGCCAACACAGTTACTTCAGTCGAAGTGCTCTGGTGTGGATGAGCCCTTTAATATCTTGGGAGGTAAACATAGTTTATAAGAACCATCCCACACAGGAGCAATATCTACAATGCTGCAGGCCTCAGACGAGGAAATGGGCTGGGAAAAGGATCAAGTCACTCTACACCTGCAAGACACCATCAAAGATCCTAAACATTTTCAGCCCACAAAACCAAGAAACTTACCAGAAAGTAATTAAGGACCCAAAATATATTTGGACATCAACTGTCCTACAACCAACTTTTTCCCCAGGAGTATTTATGTCTATAAGACCATCACAGGCAAACTTAACTGATTGCTATTTACGGCCATGCTGCCATGGATGCATGTACCTAGCCCTAGAGAGGTGCTTTAAAGCAGATACTCTCCCTGCATGGTAATGTTTGTGCTAGTATACCTCTGCAGGGCCTAGGAGGATGTAGCACTTGAACAACAACAGTTAAAGCAGTCAAACCAGTGCTGTTTAGACAAGCTCCTCACTGGGGAAATCAGTGCACCAGCTGGAGTTTGGGGAACAACCAGGGGAGAAGTGTGAGCATTAAATATAGGCTGACAAAACACCCAGGTTGGGGCTCTGTGGCCCCAGTAGCAGAGCCTGGGGAGAAGCACTTGTGGCTGCAGTTCACGTTGAGACTCACCCTTTATTTTTTTAACTGGAACTGACCCAGTCTGTGTTGGTGGCTGCAGCAATGATGCTCAGATCACCGCTATTATTTAACACAGAAAAATGCAAAATAGGAGGTTATACATAATCAACATCAAGCATGGGCAATTTAGTGCTGCCCACAGGCTTCCCATTAACCTTTAGCCTGGCATAGCCACCTATGTTGTCTCCAAACCAAAGCTGGCCTGATCCAGGAGGCTTTCTGGCATAGCAAATTAGCTCTGTGACAGCCCTGCACTAAAGCAATTGCACTACCTACCTCCTACCTTGCTGGAGCCGATGTGCTCATCCCCTGGGGGTGAGCATGAGCAGGCCCATTTCATTCCGGCAGGACCACTTCTGGCTCTTGGCTCACTGCCACATGCGGGCCAGAGTGAGCTTGCACAAAGGCTGTTGGATGGTGAACCTGTCTTTAGGTCCGTATATATCTATACATGACTCTCATACCTCTGAAGAGTGCAAGCAAGCTAGAGTTTGTTACTCAAAGCAAACAATTTTCCATTTCATTAAAGTCAAGTAAGTCTAGCCCAAGTAAGCATGTAAACAGTGAGGAGCTACTGAGCATCACCAAAATCAAATCACAAAAATGTCACACAGTGTAAAGCAGCACATGGACAAGCTTTTTAGGAATGAATTTTAATGGGTCCAGGGAATAATGCTGGCCTAATAGTTTCCCTGAAGATACACACAGGAGGAATAATGTGACAATGTAAGGGATGCTTTCACTAAGTTCTCCAGCATTTGCTATTTTAGAGAGGTCCTGGCTTATTCAGATGAGGGCAACCTTTTAGAACTAAAGAAAAGAGATGTTGTCAGAACAGCTTTAAAGACGAAAAAGAAAAATCAGAATAAAGCATTATTCAGAAAGAAACACAAAGATATCTATCTTCTGACCTGACCTGCTGGGCATAATATTTTTTTCTGAACTGAAAACAAACTCTCAGATAAATCAAAGAATGATGCACTGTTTATCTGACATTTTATAGGAAAATCTCTAAAGAACTACCCCTACACAGGCTATATCAAGAAACTACCAGAATGCTGGCTGCTGCCTTGTCTATTTGAGCCAAGTATTGCTGGCAAAAGGTTATGTTAGAGGCCATTTTCATGACACAATCCAAATCGGTCTATTTTTTTTCCCCTTTCACTTTCCTTCCAGAACCATGAAAAAAGCTTGATCAGCTGTACTGGATGTGCTGTAATGCTCTTTTAGCCTCATTCCGGACGGACAAAGAACAGCCTTTCCACTGACCAAAATAAATAAATAAAGTTGCAGGCAAACTGCATTGTTGTTTTGGGAACACCCAGTCTCTAGCATCCTGACACAGCCACTTTAATCAGCTTGAAACACACGACCTTGCTCAGGCCATATCTAAGGAACTGGTACTCCTGTGCCTTCTTTGATCTAAAGGGGTTAGATATGCAATGGTGACAGCTGCAAAAGTAATAGGAAGGGAGAGCTAACTGAATCAATAAACCATTTCAACATGTTTTTAAGTTCACTTGATCCTCACTTTAAATGAGTTTAGAACAAGAGACTAAAAGTTGTTAGACCAATTAAGGAACTTGGTGGCAGCGGGGAGTTTTTTCAAAAGCTGACACAGGCAAATCCATGGGAACTGTGTTTTTGTTTGTGAGAGTGAAGTCTCAGAACTGGATATATAAAGGTCTAGTGCACAGTTTCTTTGACACTGCTATACCAAAACCTATTCATTTCTAAATCTCAAGTCTTGTGCTGAACTTCAATACAATCATTTTTTCACTCTTGGAAAAAGGGGAAAAAAAAACATTGTGTTTTCTTATGATCCTATGTACTGTAAAATATGGTAAAACCTAGTATTGTAATGAACAGAAACTCTTAAGGCTTTTATTCATTGTGTCAGTCCTTCTAAACATTCGTATCGTTATTACTGCAGTTCCTGTTTGCTCAAGATAAAAAATAGAGAACAAAAAAGATGAATAAAGAAAATGGAGTGAGTTACACAAATAATCTGGGGAAAGAAATAACGAGGTTGGGAAAAAAACAGATTTGAGATTTTTTATTTTATTTTATTTTTTTTTTAAGAATTTTAACCTGACAGCATATGAAGCAATCTTGGGTCATAATGAGTTTTGCTATTTTCTTCTAAGAGTGCAGCAGACCCAATTCCTCATTAAACTGGGCTATCAGTCATATGTACATGATAAAATCATACCTTTGTGGGGAGACTGAGCTGGTGCAAACTGCTTTAACCTGTACGTGCAGCTGATAACTGAAGTTAGCATTCAGAGGAGCAAGACTGCAAGTTCCTATCAAGTAACAGCAGATAAGTTAGCATGAAAGCACCTGGCCTGGAATAGTGTTAAAAAAATTACATTTCTATACCTTTAATCAGTCCAAAGTAATGAAATATAACCTTTATGTAACAAGCACCAAATACAAAAACAAATATTATCAATGGTCACTAACATACTTCCTCACTTCCCTTGTAATTCTGTTTCTCTCATCTTCTCCTTTCATCCACCCCCATGTTATAGTTGCTTTTTCTCCCTCACTTCCTGTCTTTCCCTTGTATTTACACCATCCTACAGCTTTGTTCCTTGCTCTTCTCCCTTTGGGCTTCTTTTTCTCCCACTCCCTCTACTAGCATAGATATTTTTATTTTTTTTTTAAACAAGGTTAGAAGGGACATTTTCTCTCATGCAAGAACAACTATCAAGTTTCTTCCCTTCATGCTTAGGATTCAGTTCCAACAGATCCTGTTTGCTCTTAGTACACTGACTGATGGGGAAATTAAGGTGCTCTTTTCAGTAGTCTTCACAAAGAAAGCAAAAAGTTACTTTTTCTCCCCACTATTTTCTGATGATGATGCCCTCATACTGTCTTTCACATACAGTTTGCTTAGCTTGCTCACTTCTCTTTACCCTCCAAAATGCACTCTTTTGCTCCTTAGACTGGAAGCATTTTTCCAGCTTTTTGGAGAGCAAAGCAGAGTACAAGTGAACAGACAGACTGGAAGGCAGGAGGAAATTACTGACTCTGCCTATTGAACCTTGATTTAAAGAGGAAGACTAGGTTATTGAGCAAAGGGAACAGTTTCAAGAGAAACTATCTCCAGTATAGAAGACTATGTATCTGTGCAGAGGCAGAATAATTAGAGATTAGAAAGGCAAATGCAAAAAGAAAGACACATGTTCAGGTAGGGTGTGGGTTATAATATACGTGTGGGTTGACATGACAAACATAATGAAGAAATCTAATGAAGTAGGGGATAGTTATTGCAGGCACTGACTCATTCACAGTAAACGCTTTTACTGCACGATAATTTTCACCTTTTACGTCTCAAATATTTAATGGGATCATTGAAAGATGGTTCTCAATGTTGCAACTTGCCCTCTAGGCAGATAAAACAGACAGATTGTGTCCCCACCATTGCCTTGGAATTTATTTTCAAAGTAAACTTATGTTTTTACAAATGCTTTCTCAGGAAAGTGCCAGTCTTCATCCACCATCCTTTAACCTAGAGTGGAGTAGGAGGTAGATCTTTGGCCAGATAACTGGAAGAGCATGACATGGATGAGATCAGAAACAAAGAGAATAACTGTTCATAGGATTTGTCTCCTTTTACCTACTGCCACCCCTACATTTTTTTTCTTATACTCCTGTGCTGCTGTTAACTAGGTACCTGGCAGGGAACAAGAATTCTATTGTCTATTTGTACACCAGGCAACCTAAGAATGACCAAAAATACATAAATAAGTATTAACGAGGAAAATATAAATTTTTCTCCTGGCAAGAAATGATTCTCACAGTCATCTTTTGTCACCAACAGCTGTCTTTAAAGATGCAGAAAAACTGCAAGCAGATTTAAGAGCAATTCCTCAATCTTCTTTTGGAGATCTCTCGTGCTGAAGAACAATGTTAATGGATAGCATCCGCTTGTATGACTTAAAATATTCACAGCAAGTCCAGTACATCCACATCGTGCATCCTGAGCACGTACAATATTCTAACTATTAATGCCAGAATATGCATATAGTATGGCATAATGTGTACTCAGAAATGCAAAAAAAATGGTGTATCACTATGTTGTCTGGGAAAACTTACAACATTCAAAACCATGCAGAAGAATACTTGCTTCATATAATCTGTATATTTCAACTTGCATGACTTCAGAGGTGCAGGAAAAATCTGAGTAAGATGCTATGAAATTCTGCATGATGTCACATACATAAAACTGATTTCAACTGATTATAATATAATTAAGAGACTTTTCTCCCCTGATGCACAGTTTCTGACTGCCAGGCAACTTCGAACACAATTGTGGATCTCGAGGGACTTGACTGAAATTCCTGGTGTTCTCTGTGACCTTAGTAAATCACAGAGGGGTGGGACTGATATCGGATTGATGTGCCAGGATCAGCCTCAGGGCTGGATCCAGAGTTTGGTAATGATTGGCTTACATTCCCCGTGTATAAAAGAAGTGTAGGTATATGGCCAAAACAAGCAGCATGCTTAGTAGGGAGCTAACAAGAGCTGATGCAGGGAAATGCTATGAACATGGATGTATGTGAAGTCCCACCCTGGTGCTTGGCACCTTTGTCCTCTTAGGACTCAGAATTTGGAGTCCTCTTCTAGTGGTGAGTGCCAGAATCTGCTCTTTAAAACAATGAATAAAGAGTCCCTGTAGCTTCTCCGCTCTGTGATTTCATTTCATGCCTGCTGTCACAGCATTTTTCTTTGTGTTATTACTGGAAAATACTGAAGCCTGTGCTAATACACAGCCTGCCAAAGGTGTTTGAAAGCCCTATTTGGCTGTCAGCAAACAAAAAATTCCCAATAAGCAGCATTCATTTTCTTTTAAAGCATAGCTTGAGGAAATAGTGTCCATCTTCTCTACGCTGTTACCCAGTGGTTAGAGCACTGGCCAGGAAGCAGGAGTTTAATGGCTTTCCTGGGAAGCATTCATACCGCATCCCTGACCACCATGCTGGTGCTGGGAGGAGGACGAGTAGGAAGGAAGCAGGGAGTCACCACCTTTTCGTTTGAAGTTATGACCCTGTGCAGACAGGGCCTATAAGAGTACAGGACAGGGAGATGGCAGCCGAGGCAGAAGACAAAGTAAAACAAGGATGAGTCTCTGATATGTAGTTAACCACTTGAAGAGAGTCCTGGGCTTTATTTATGCATCTTACTATTTCTATAGTAAATAGTCCCTGGATAAAAATAAATAAATAAATAAATAAAGCAGCACTAGCTTGGGAATAGCCTCCAGAACCCCGGAGTCCCTTTTCCTAGGAAGCGCCTATGGCTACAAAACCATACTCCACCTTTGTGTCTCTTTCCTTCTCTTTCACAACAGTTTTGATGTCAAACCACATGTTTGCCTTCTTCTCTGACAATTTCAAGTAATGAGTGGATGAACATTTCCCTTCCACTTGCAGTCCTTCGAGCACCTAGGACACTCTCCTGGCAGATACCAGGTGTCGACAGAAACCCCTTTGAGCTGAAAGCTGCTTCTCATGACTGGCTTGTCACACTGAAGGTGAGCTCTCCACCAAATGCAGATGGGCACCAAAGCCTGCAGTGGCTATTGACAGAAAAAACTGACCTTACTGGGGTGATTCTGCTGGGCTCAGAGAACTTCTCAGCTGGACCTCTCTCAAAGCTGTTCAACTTACTGCCTAGACCACAAGTGGGCACAAACAGGAGACAGGTACCAAGATGCCCAAGATGCTTGGGGCAAACCTGGACCTTTCTATCCAGAAACAGACTACCAGTTCAGGTGGCAGCTCAGTGGCATGTTTTGGATCAGAAGTTTTCGTTTACACATGCTCTCTCCTGGGGTCTCGCTCTTAAGCCTTTGAGGCTGCATTTATACATTCAACTGGAGCACAGCCAGAAAGCTGGCAAGCACTGCATGACATTAAGAGGTCTGTGCTTCTGGTTCATCGTAGCCAAGCTCTTCTCAAAGCAACCCGTGCTTCAAAAAAGGCGAAGGTGAACTTTTAGAAGAAAGAGATCCCAGGCTAGGTATATGCTAGCTTGAATTAAATCAGCCTCAACAAACAAACAAACAAACAAACAAAAAAAGGGGCATAAATGACAGCATTTGAAGGAATCTAATTCAAAAAGCAGTTCCTTCTAAGTTGCATGAGTTTTACTGTGTTAATGACAGTTCCCAGTAACATATTAAAGAAACTCTACAGTAAAGTGCTCTTTTGTGAGCATACAGAAGCTGGAAAAGACCTTTTGAAAGTAAATAAAATATAATTTAGGTCTTGTTTATAACTTAGAGGACATGAATACAACTACTTTATATTTTCAGAAAAATAATTCTGCATTTGGGTATGATTTGCATACTGTTATAGAGGTCCTTATGCAGTTAAAAGAGAAGGAAGTTGATAAATAATCAAGGAAGGAAACACTGAGGTTTAAAACAGCCACAGATTTGTTTTACTTCAGCTTATCATTCTAAAAACTCAAATGCTGTAATTCTGGATGGGTTGCCAGATTGTTTCCTTCATAATTCTGCCTCTCTCTTATCCATTCTTTAGGGATCAAAAACAAGCATATTAACTCCAGCCAGCGAACACACAAATCAAACAAACACATTCCCCTAACTTCAGGCTCTGATTAATTCTGCTAGTAGCCTTTGACCTTGATTTCCACAGTGTCTTGCAGTACACACAGGAGCTTGACCCAGTATCGGAAAACTGCAGAGATTTGGTCTGGAAAAAATAAAGCCACCTTCATCTCCATTACCAAAGCGCTACATTAAAATCTATCAAACAAAGAGCTGAAATCTGAAGTTTAGGCCTTGGAGCCAGTTTCACAATCTGTTTCCTGTAGCCAGAGTTCATTCGCAGCCAGTGGAAAAAACAACTTCTAAAAGATAAAAGGCAGTGCTATGACTCTCAATCAATCTTAGCATTCAGTGTGGGAATATAAGCCGTACTGAAGTCTAACATCAAGGCGTCAGGTTTGATTTGATTTCACCTTATTGATCCCTGATGTATGTAGGTATTGTCAGAGACACCCAGCGAGTACAAACTTACCATGGGAAAAACAAGGTACATCCAACCCCTGAAGATCAAGATTTAGATAGAAATAAAGCAAGCATTCGTGACTTGCCTACTCACAGGAAAACTAGGAGACTGTAATGAGTGACAACAGAACGGGACAGGAAGCTGAATGGTAGCTAACATTAAAAAAAAAAAAAAAAAAAAAAAACATAAAAGGCCCTGGCAGCATTATTTTCTTTGAACCCATCAGTTATGATGGGTGGAGGCCTCAAGTGCTTAGAGAAGTAAAGTCTCGCATTTATTGCAGGTGGTGATGATTTTGGTAGATATATTGTTCACAAGGGTGCCAAAGGCCTAGAGGAAGCAGCTGCGTGAAGCAGCCCAGGCCTGTTCACGCCACCAAACAATGGTAACTCAGCCTCGCTGCAGAAAGGTTTTTAGAGGAGGAATGGGGAAAAATAGAGCGGTCTGCCTTGAAAGCTACAGGTAATGATGGGATGATGTTTGTTTTGCAAGCTTTGGAGAAACTGTGCCAGGAAAACGAAAGGAATGCCTGATGGAGAAAGCAGATTGTTTGCAAATAAAGGAGCTGTTGATGGCTAGTTTTTGTGAGCTGGTCCCACCTCTGCACCTGGAGTTGGAGTTCCTACGTATTTCTGTGATATTGCTTGGTCTGTATTTAACTTCAGGTCTGAGTTTTGAATGTCAGAGCAGGAAACATGCATGCCAGAAATGCAAAATACCTATGCCAGGCCACATATGGCCAATGTCTTGTTTCTGATTTACCTGCAAGTGCTCTTTAGCCCTTCAGCATGCCCCAAGCCATGGTGGCTTCAAGGTGGCAGCTGCACCTGGGTGGCTCTGCCCCTGCCTGCACACTTCCTGCTCCTGACAGCACCAGGAGCCATGCCAGGAGGCAAATCGGCTTGGGGAGCTGACTGGGCTGAAAATTAACTCTATTACAAAAAAAAAAAAAAAGAAGAAAAGCCTTGTTTCCTGCAGAAAGGGAAGAAGGAGTCCCTGCAGCCAGGGCAATGGCAAGGCAGCCCATGGGGCAGCAGCCTGCACCTCACCTGCATCAAAACATTGGGGACCTGCAGCTTGATTTTAATATCACAGGGAGGGTTTTTTATTACTATTCCTGTTTTATTTTTAGTTTTAAGAAGGCTGCTGTACTTGGGCATAGGCTGTTTGCCTTCCCTGCTGCTGCATTTACTTAGGCTACACCAAAGGCTGAAGGTACCTACTTGATAAACCTTTCTGGTTGCCCAAAGCCCAGTGTTTTATCATTATTATTACTTATTTTTTACTTATTACTTTATTTTTGCCAACACAAGCTTCTGAACTTTATTTTCTTCCCAACCGTCGCCCAGCTTTTTGCTTTTATTTTTGAAATATCTGTTCGGAGACTGAAAAGTTTTGAAATGTTGGACTTGGGGGAAAAGAAAAGGGCCCCCGAAGAGCCCTAGTAGAGAAATAACAGCGACTTGACAGAAATAACAGCGACTTTTACCCTCCCGACCCGCCCCACCGGTAAACGGGGCTGAGGCGGAGCGGCACCGAGCACCGCCAGCCCCCTCCCTCCCCACCTCGCATTGCCTCCTGGGACGCGTAGTTCCTCCTCCCACCACGTGCACAGCGCCTCCCTCTGGGCGAACTACGCCCCCCGACACCCCTCCTTATACCCACCTCGCCCCTCCCCGATTGGCCCGCCTTCGATGAGCGCTGCGAGCCGATTGGCTGTCGGGCGCGCCCATCACCCCTTGGGGGCGGGGCGTCCCCTCCCCTCCGCGCCCGGGGGGCGGGGCGGAGCCGCCGGCGCCGCGGGGTGGTGGCCGGCTGGAGGCGAAGCCCCCCGCCGCCGGCTGCCGTTGAGCGGCCGTTGGGCGGCCGTTGGGCGGCCGTTGGCGGCGCCGCTCCCCCGCCGATGCGCTGCGGGCAGCGCCCCGCGGGCTCCTTCTCCCTCTCCTCGGGGGCGGCTCGGCTGCCGCGGCTCCGCCATGGGGCGGCCGGCGCGGGGCTGCTGAGGCGGCGGCGGGGGGGGAGCTCGATGGAGGAGCGGGAGGGCGACGTGCGCTGGGACGGGCTCTGCAGCCGCGACGCCGCCGCCCGCGCCGCCGCCTTGGAGCACCTCGGGCAAGCCGTGCTCCGGCGCGGAGGGGCGGCCGCCGCTCCCCGGGTGCTGGCCCGGCTGCTGCTGCTGGCCAAGCGCTGCCCCTTCCGCGACGTGAGGGAGAAGAGCGAGGCCATCCTGAGCGGCGTGCAGGTGAGCCCGCGGGGGTGAGGGGAGAGGGGCCGGCTGCGAGGCTGCGGGGGCTGGAGCTGGGTTCGGTGAGCCCTGGGGGTCCCTTCCAGCTCGGGGTATCCTGATCCTCTGACAGCTCGGGTGCCTGTGCTAACAGGGCTGGGGTACCCCCGGTACAAAAGCAATAAAGGTTTGGGTCTACGCATCCAGCGGTACGTAACATCTCCCAACTTCTCTTTTCTTTCCCAGCTCTCAGGAGCAGGCGAGAATCCAGCCCGCGCAGGATTAGCTTTACAGACCTGCTATGCTAACAAAAATAAATGTTACTTTGTACTCTTCCCCCGGTTCACAGTCTAATTATAGGCGCTGGCGTCGCGATTTGCTCCCTCACCTGCAGTTTTTGCGAAGGTCCCGAAGTGCCGCTCGCATCAAAGGGCACTGCTAAAAATACTGCTTTCTGCAGGGTAGGAAAAGGAAATAAAGGGATTTCTTTTACTCACAAGCACACGCATAGAGCTGTACTCAGCGTTACCTCCCCGATTCCCACTATTGTGCTTTTTCCCCCTGAACGTTAACAGTCTTCATATGGGGGAATCAAAGGAAGAAAAACATCCCTGTGTATGTGTGTGTGTATATATATATATAGGCTTTGAAGGAACTTGTAGCTCTGTTCTACTTTGAACTGGTTCAAAGAAATTCTTGGTTTGGATTATTGAAGCCGACAGAGGCTTATTTTGTAGGACTTGTCAGTAGCATGCAATGTGATGAATAAATATGCTATAATTTAATTTATACAGTGTGAGCTGTATGGGGCATGTTTCTTGAGGCAGATTTTACCAGTAAAAGCTGTAAGCATATACATGTTGTATATATGTGAAAGGTTTGAGGATCATACTGTTTCTCTTAAACAAACAACAACAAAACCAATAAAACCTTGAGTGTGAAGTTGAAAACTTAATCTGGCACCTTTGCCTCAGTACCTTGCCAGTTAAAAGATACAGCTGAGAAGAAAGGTGGCCCGTTACAGTGAGAGTGGTCAGTCACTGGAGCAGACTGCCAGAGAAAGACTGACTTTTAGCAGGCACCACTTGTCAGAGCCCATTCAAAGGCTAAATATGTGGTAATCTCTGACCTGAATCTTGGAGGGGGTCAGGCACCTGATCTCCCAAGTCTCTTTTAGTTTTACATACATGAAATTACTGGCACGTTAAACTGTTAGTCTTGTTTAGGAACTTTATTCATAGCTTTTCTAATAGCTTGGATAGTTCCAACAGAAAACGGGCAGCTGCTTCTCCACGCAGCAAGCCCAAGTTCAAATCCCATGGTTGTGAAAGAGGTACATGGATATGAAAACCATTGCATTTACACAAGCTGCAGCAAAGGGTTTACAGCGAGTTAAGGAAATAAAATCAAATCCAACATGACTTGAAAAAAATCTTTGAAAGCTGCTGTTGTAACTTTTCTGCTTAAGTTCATTTTCTTCTTAGGAATAGATCTAAAAGAGAAATATTTTATGATTATAGAGTGGCAAGTCTTGGCTCTCGTACTCGGAAATAAAAGTGTTTGTTGTAATCTTTGGATAAGCATTTGTGGAAGAAATAATCCCATCCAAGTATTCTACTTTGGATGCTGCGGACTATTGTCAGGCATGAAATGGTTTTTGGTTGATGGCCAAGAGGAATCTTATTCAAATCTCTGCAGTGAAGATGGCAGATAAAGCAAACTATTAAATGTAGTTACCCCATAGAACTTTTAGCAGTGTTTCTAAAGTTAAATGGCTTAGGAACGTTATAAATGCAAAATCCTGCTGAGGATAGTATCCTTGTTACAGGATTCACTTGTATAATGCTATCTCCCTGTGCTGGGATAAGGCTTTAAGCCCACATTGATATGCTGTCTAAAACTTATTCCCTACCAAGCTAAGGGCATAGAGCCCAGGGCAGGGGGAGGCAGCTCTGAACCCAAAGGTTTTTCTTTTGGGAACAGGCAGTGCTGCTGTCCTTCCTCATGTAGGATGGTCAGTCTCAGGCTAGTAGTCAACATAGGCTGAATTTTTTGCATGAAATGATTTGGAAAATGTGCTTTCTTCATCATTCTGCTCTGCATTCAGGATAGGTCAGTGAGAAAACCAAAGACCTGGATTTTCCGTGTTGCCTGGTTCTATCAGCAGCTGGTGCCTTCTTGCCTGGTGGGGTAACCAACAACTATTTAGGTGCAAGCAGCTATGCTGCTAGTGTTTTTGTGGATTTCTGTCTGGAGCAGGCTGGTAGAATATATTACGTGGCTAGCATAAGCTGCAGGCTTGGCAGCAGTTTATGTCAGCATGGCTCCTTTTTAGGATCCTAGCTTGGCATCCTCAGAGTCTGTCTTTGTTATGGACTTCTATTTTTTCCTGGAGAAAAATCGCTCGGAAATATAGTGGAATCCTAAGTGTGCAACTTTCTTTTTTTTTTTTTTTTGTTTCTGAATAATAAATAGTATTATCTGTATAAAAACGTGTAAAAACTGTTGCTTAAAATTAATTCCTATTTCTCTGACTTGTGTGCAGGACCATGAGTTTTTTAGTGTAGGTGCTAACTATCTACATATATAGAATAACGGGTTTTTAGCCTATGAGAGTATATTTGATTTCTCATTCTGATTAGACAAGTTATTTTTGCAAGAATTATTACAAAGAAAGTATCAGCACACTGACCCCCTTTTTTCTAATTTAGACTTCCTTGCTTTTGTTAATGATATCAAGCTGATAAAGTCACTTTATCATCAGCTTTATCACCAAACTTTAAACATTTTAAAGCTATTTCATTTGCAGTGTTTTAACAGTGACAAGATCAACTTTGTATGTTTTCACATTTTCAAATA
Organism: Netta rufina; assembly: GCF_964035555.1. NCBI lineage: Eukaryota > Metazoa > Chordata > Aves > Anseriformes > Anatidae > Netta > Netta rufina. The sequence continues at coordinate 73,082,144 of NC_140125.1, read as the reverse complement.
TCTCAAAAAAAAATCAGTTATCAGATAAAACCCCAACTATATTAGAGCTTTTTGATGACTTCCTGTAAATACATTATTGTGCACGTATTTATGTCATAATGCTCATGACCTTGCAGAACAGTGGGTCCTTCCACCCGGTATCCTAGGTGTCTGCGTGCCAACACAAATAGGTGGGGACTGGCCAGCAATGGAAGGTCTTAATGCATGATTGTTAAAACTGTTCTGCTCAGCCTCTGTCACGTTAATGAGATGTACGTAACTGGAATTTGTATAAGGTGTATGTCAGGAGCTGGAGAAGAGTCATCCAATGTATGAGTTTTGCTAGTTAAATTCTCTTAAAACCATCCAGTGTCTTCTGGGAAAGACCGTACTACTCTGCTGAGGTATGTAAATTCATGAAAGTAGTTTTTTAGATTAACAAGGGAGTGGACTGAGAATTCATAGATGGAAACGAGGTTCTGCATGAATGACCACAAGGTATTAGCCCACAGAGCATGGAAGATGACAAAACAGCAGGATAAAACCCACAGGTGTTAAAATACTCAGAATTTGGCATGTGAAGTGTGACTGGAGGTATATCTAAGGAAGAAAGAAACTGGTCTCGGAGTACTTGAGAAGCAACTTGATAGTATTAAACACTTCTCTTGAAGGGAAAAAGTAGCAATGAAAGAACTTTGCTCTCTGTTGACCTCTTCATTGATGTGAAACTTGCAAAATACAGAAAATGGGAAATGTGGGTTGCTGAAGATGCATGTGAAGGGCGGTAGGATGTGTTTGGTTGTCGCAGTTCTGCTTGTACATAATAAGGTGCATATTGGAAATAAGTAAGGAAGAAAAGATCCAAAGATTAGTGGATTAAGAGATGGTGCTGAGGTGATTGAAACATTCTCTGAAATAGTTAATCCAGCAAGTGTAGTTAAGTCATGACAAAATGGTAAATAGTGCTTGGCCTGGATTAGGGGGGGAAACTGCAGATTACTTAGATAAGCAAGAGATTTTTCAATCTGGTAGGGCATGATGAAATTCATTCCAAGGTGCTTAAAAAACCTAGCTGAAGTAATCTCAGATGTGCTAGTGGAGAGATGTAGTAGACTGAAAAATAATAATAGTGCATACCTCTTCAGTATGACACAAGTGGGGTGGGAAGAAGAATGAACTGGTGGGTTTTAGTTAAGCTGAAAGAAAAAAAATACTGGAATGGTGATAAAAACACATTTTGAGTGCCTAGAAAAAAGGTTGAGCAGCAGCTAAAACAGACTTACCAAGGATAAATGATTTTAAGTCTAGTATTTCTTCCACTTCTGTGATGGAGTAACAGGTCTTACAGTGCAGAGAGACTGATAGATTGAAGTCCTTGACATTCACACAGTATTCTCATTAACAAGCTAGGTAATTACGAGCAAGAAAGTACCATGCAGGGAGTAAAGCTAGCTGGAAAACTTGCCTCAGAAGGTGAGTGAGGTCAGGACAGCCAGTGCTCGGTGCGGGTTGTGCAGGTTCTGGCCAGCGCCACCTTGATTAATGAAGATGTGCATGTGATGAACTGGAGAGTACAAGCTGGCAGGGAGGGTCAAAATACTGGAGAAGAAGGACAGAATTTAAAGTTGCAGTGATGTTGGATGGCAACCTGCAACGTATCTTTGCGATCTGACTTTTATTATTTATTTTTGTGAAGAAAGGTTGAAGAAGTTGGTGGTATGGTCAGCTAACAGGAAGGCTAACATAATATGTTCCCAGATCAATGGGGGATGGAAAGGATGAAAAGACTCCTGTGAAGAATAAAACATGAACTGGAATGAATGAGCAGTTGATCTGAAGTTTAGCAAAACTTGAGTTGGACATTTGGAGGAAAAAATCAAGGATTGGGGAAGTAAAGCAATGGCATAGCCTGTTGAGGAAGAATGAGTCATGTTCATCACTAGAACTCTTTGTCTAAACTGCTCTTAAGCATCAGTCAGGAGTGATATGTTTGTTATCTCCCTGGGAAAGGGTGAGCGTTGCCAACTGGCTGGCTTTTACTTCCAGCCTCTGTGTTTTGTGATTGTGAATGCTGGGGGGGCCTCTGAGCGCTTTCCCTTTGATCTCCAGGACCACACTTACCAGATGGGTGGCACCAGAACATGAAGAGCCTCTGCCTCTTGTTTAAAAGCAATGGTTGACTTGGGAGGACTGCAAGTACATTGTCAGTGGTTTGGTTTTTGTTTTTAGGTCTGCTGCTCTAGAGAATGAACGTTCATGGTTGATCTCTGTGGCACTTAATTGTTAGAGTAATGAGAGGGAAACTCAAATATGCTCCTTGTTCTCAAATGGCTTATCCCGATGGCTCTCATATTAGGGTGCAATTCAGGAGACTTTGGGTAACTTCCCAGATCTTTCATCTGCTTTTGATGTAGTCTTTGATAAATGACTTTAGAACTTCCTTGCCAATCTTCACAGCCTTCCTGCAATAACTCCTTAGTCAATGTGAAAATCTGGAGCTGAAAAGTGCTAGGCACATCCACCAGGTGATGGGGTTTCTGCCTAAGTTATTTGACTGTGTCCAACTGCATGATAGTGGTGTTTCCCCGTGATGCCTGCTGCTGGTCTGTCACTGCAGAAAGGTACCTCACCGAAAAATTATGGGTTGTTCAAGCCCATGAATTTAGTTTCCTCACTGGTGGTGGTGGATCGGCCCCATCTGGAAGCTGACTCGTTTCCTTGCATAATGCAAATGCCCATATTGTTTTTTGTTTCCCGTAGTACTCTTATGTAAAGTAACTGAAAACATATCTTTCTTTTTTTGTGTGTGAATTCACTTCAGTGTAAAAGTATGTTCTGTTTCTTCCAGCCATGAGGTGGAATGGGTTTAATTATCTATTGTAGGGTGCTCCCTTCAAAAGCCACGAGTTACTCTGCCAGACTGCTAATTTAGAAAACATTTTGTCTCTTGGCTTTTTTTTTGCCGTCCAGATACTCTTGCTCTTACTGAAGTATTAATATGATGATGCATTTAAATGATAAGGCTTATTTACAGCTTCTGCTAGCCTACCAAAAGAACAAGCAGTATCTCTGCCCTATTTATTGTAAACACGCTGTGCTGCTGCTGGGCCTGTATCACGTATGCCTAGCGAGGCTGTGTGGAGAAGTTAAGGGAGGAGACCTAATCTTGAAATGTCAGGGAATGTTCCGAGCTGGGGTGTGGATATACATAAATATACATTTATATTTTATATTTAAACTTCAATTGTTAATAGTCCTTAGCTGGCCTTTTCTCATCCCTCCTTCCTTCAGCCTACTTGCCTGCTTTCTGAAGGCTTCGGTCTTTGTGTTGAATGAGACTTCAGGAAATTTTCTGTTGTTGAGTTTGTCAACTGCAAAATTGCCTCACCCTGAGAAGGTCTTTGGCCGGAATAAAGAGTGGCTTGAAAACAGTGGAGGTTCACAAAGTGATGTAAAGTGAGGTATCTGGGTCACTTCGAATGCTGTTCCTGTGTTTGGAGCCTTTCCATCCTTTTCCATGCTAAATGTATTCCATTCTTCTTGCCTGGTAATGGGCTTCGCTTACTCAGCTTTTTCTTACAATTGTTTGGGATAAGTTGATCTGCAGCTGTAAGGGTTTATGTGATTCTGGTTTTCAGGGCATCAGAACTAGAGTTGTTTTGAAAAGAGGTGTGAGGTGAAGCAGGCGCTTGACACTGGCTTGGTGATGTTTTTTTATTTTGTGACTGAATTGAAATACTTTAAAGTGAAGAAATTAAACACAGATATTTCCTCATCTCTATTTACTGCTAAGGTAAGCAACAAATGTACTCCCTACAGTTGCTTACATAAAAAGGAAACAAAAAGTTTTGTTTCCTAATTTTTTTTTTTCATAAGAGGTAATATCTAGAGATCTGCAGAGCCAGAAATACTTGAGCTTGAATGCATTTTGTAAGTAAGAGCATCTGTTCTTCTGATCTAGCAGGTGGAACACTAACTGTTTTAGACTTCTTTTTGCTTCTGCTTTTCTCACTAGAGGCTGTTGCAGAGGTTGGCTGTACCTTTAACCTCCTAACTGGAGATGATCCTTTCCATACTTGTGTGTTTAAATGTCAGTTTAGGCTTCTGTCTTAAATTATTTTTCACATCCTGAAGGTAATGTAGCATGGGTAGCAGCGATCCTTTGCCTCTCTGCATGGATTTTGCTAAAAGCTCTGCTCAGCTTTAAATTGCCAAAAAGCCAGCTTATTTCTACCCTCTCTTTAAAATACTTATAATTTAGTTTCCCTATTTAATATATAAATAACTGTCTTAATTTTGAGACATTGGCTTGCATTTGGATGCTTTTTTATTCATATATGGAGAAATTTTTAATATCTTCAAGATGTTCAAAGTGAAAAGCGCTACGAATTTGGAAAGATTTGGAAGTTAGCATAGTATAGAAGCATTAAGTTAAAAAAAAAAAAAAGAGGAAAAGAAAAAAGTATGGGCTCCTAGGTTATATAAAATAATAAATTTTCATCTAGTTTGACCAAAATAGATTATTTAAAAGAAAATTGTTGTCTCACTGTTACTACCACCAAGGAGACTTTGAAGAAATTCTTGCTGCTTTGTCTTCTTACTCCTGACTTCTTCAGGTCCGTGTTTCTCCTTTTCAAATAAACATGTGGAAAAGTACTGAATATACCATTGTGGGACAGAAAATAGTTTTGAAGGCTTGAGTATATTTTCCTGTGGATACTGAGTGTTGAAATTTCCAAAAATATGATTTGCTGTCACACGTATTCCAGTAAGTTGTTTACAGTTTAAGGATGAAAAAAAAAAAAAAAAAGGACAAGGCTCAGAGCTCTCTCCAGAAATCAAGTCAAACATGGAAATCTTCACTTGGACCTACATCCATGAATTAAATCCAAAACGTTAAGTGGTGGTTTTTCTGTTGTTTACCACTTTCTTGAAGTTTCCAATAACTTTGACTTTATTTTTTTTCTTTGTGTATTCTTCTGGAAAGCTTGGATTATATCATTGCCAGAAGTTGGCTTGGGAAGGTGAACTGGGTTAGTTCTTTTTAAACCTAGTATGCAATTAACCATTTTCATTATTCTAGCTTTGTGTAGAAACCAACCTTCTTCTTTCAAGTCCCTTTGAGTCGGAAGTATCCAGTGTTGTGTACCAGTGCCTGCATATCACCCGAAAATGCATTGGGCTGGTATTATGTTAAAAATAGAGGCAGTGCTACAATGCATACTGCTAATTATGTCATGTAATCTGATATAAGTCTTCCTTCTGTGCATCTACAAGCACTTGCTTTCAATCCAGGCATTGTGCTAAAAGAACGCACAGTGCTTCTGAAAACATGTTGGTTTTTAAATGAAAATAAATTAGAAGTTATAACTTTTTTTCTCACTTTTCTATTCTTTCTGAAGTCAGCAATAAGATTTTCTCACTTGCAGTTCTCTCCTGCCAATTCCTTTCTTAACCTAAACACCCAGCTCTGTGAGCCCAAGTTTTGAGACTTAAGGCATAACAACATCTTTGTTCAATTTTCTTCTCTAGGATATTCTTGCTTGGTGTTGAATTGTTTTTCAAGTTTTCCTTCTGAAATAAGTGTTTTAGTTGAAGACTTCTTAACTCCTAGAGAGTAAACATGAAATAACATGATATTTGCTCAAAGGAGGAACAAACTTGAGAACGAAAACTTATTTAAAGCTCTAAAATCTTTCCTTTGTGCTTTTTTTTTTTTTTTTCCTTCTCTCTCCCTTTGAAGGAGAAAAGGAACCTCTGTTCTGAAAGATGTTTCCATTGCAGCTTGTTGCTGAGCCTCCACTGTTTCTGGTGTTTTGGTGCAACAAAACTTCCAGCTTTAAAACGAAGCCAGTTTGCCAGCAGTACATTCCACTCAGATTAAACTGCTTGTTTGGGTTTTCCATTTATTTAAATTTTAGTTGTAATCTAGATTTGCATTGGTTTCCAAGTAGGAGAGAGACTGAGGAGAGGAAAAAGCTTTTCTCAAGCTTCTTATTTTTCTGAATTTCCAATCAATACTAAGAGCAAATTTATGTCTAGGACTAGGACTGCTTGACAGTACTAAATATTTAGCAGTTGCCATGATTTAACATTTTCTGGAGTTTATCATGTTATTATGTATCTAGATATACACTTATAAACTGCCTGTTTAAAGATGATTTCAAGATGACATGTCTCGAGGTAGCGTATCAGATATTTTGTAGGGGGTGCTGAACAGGTAGAGTTGTTTTGTGTCTTAAGAAATAACTTGTATATGAAGCAAGGCAGGAAGTCCTTCTTTCCAGTTAGTATGTTCAGCCAAGAAGGAAAGATTCTTGGCTTTTAACTTCTAATTTCATATGACATGGAGGAAAAATCTGGACAGAATGGTCCTTTGAATGGTCCGGTTTAGTGTCTATACCCCCGAAGTAATGCTTAGAACTTTTTCACATTTGTTCAGACTGCTCATCTCAGTCCAATTTCATCAAAATTTTGGGGTGCTTCTTGTAAATTGTCCATAGGCAATCTGAGATTTTTCTGAAGTTAATGGGTGAAATGTAGATATATCCCCAAATCCTTGTAACATCTGGATTTGAGGCTTAAGTGGTGTGCTGTCTGGGGATTGTTTGGAATTCTTTTTATTCAGAGCTGGTTACGCTAGGTGCATCAGTACTTACCTTTTCTTGATAAACCAGGGTAATGCAGCAAATCCACCAAAGCAGCACTGACAGATGACTTCTCAGTGCCAGCCCCATTTAACCCTAGTTTATAATGGCCTGTTTCAGTTGGCAGTAGGGAGCTGCCTTTGCGCTCTGTGTCCGCCTTTATTCAGGCAGGGGAGGATCAAAGCAAGTTGTTTCAGTGGAAGTCTACTACCTCGTGCTAAAGATATAGCTTTGTGGCAGACTTGTCCCAGGTCATTCTTTGCTATTATAACCCGTTTGGCTCTGTCCTCTGTAATCAAGCCTGGTGTGCATGTGGAGATTTTGCAGTAATAATACTTTTCATCTCTTATTTCCTCTTCACATGCAGAAGTTGGCAGCGAGATGCCTTGGACCAGGTGGAGCAGGTGCCACAGTGGTCGTCTGCTCGAGTGACCTTTGCTGTCTTCTTTGCATGTCTCAGATCAGTGACCTCAGAAGGCAGTTGAATACATGGAGTCGATCTCCTCAAGCAGTAGGAGTTGCATGTTTTTCTCCTAAACAGTAAATATCTTTTTAGAGCATTGGCCTTGGATGAATGAGCATCCCATTCAAGCATGAGTAGCATCTGGACTGAGCTGGAATTTAAAACCAGGTCTTCCTCATTTCAGACTCCGAACTCAGTTTGCAAGGTCTTGTTTGTTGACAGGATGTCAGATGGTGAAATAAGTATCCGAGGCCTTAAAACTTCCTTGGGTTAGAAGAGAATACCTGCTGTTCAACTGGTGCAAAATTAATTTCCCTCAGTGCAGAAGTGCTTGATATTAAAGCCTAAGTAGCAAAGAAGTTTCTAAGGCCTTCTGAAGTGCGATGGTGGATTTTGCTCGACCATGTAGTTGTAATACAGTTTTTAGATTAATGAGGTGAGCTGAACAGTGATTTTAGTTAAGACTGACACATGCTAAAATTCTTTTGTCAATCACAATGTTCAGTATGCAAATACTGCTTCTTTTCTAGAACACTTCTAAATATTTTAACTTCAGAAAACCAGGATAAATTTATACGACTTTTTAAAGCTACTGGGATCCTTTAAATATATATATATATGTATATTTATATATGCATTTTTGTTGTGCTACAGCAGCAGGTCAGAATTTTCTTGTCCCAAAAGGCAAAGCATTTTTCCTTTTTTATTCAGATGATGTTCCTTGTTATGATATTAAACAAACATATTCATTTAATTAGAGGACTGTTGTGCATGGCTCTTCATGTTTTTTGTTTTGTTTTCCTGAGGATTTTCATTTTGAGCTGGGGTGTTTGTTGTCTTAGCATTAGTACTTTGGCCACCTACTGTCACATTTGCAATGGGAGCTGTTTGCTGAGGGTAGTTACATTATTACCATCTGATCAAAGAATTAGGCATGGAAAATAAACCAGCAGGTACTTCATTAACAATGTTGTGTATAACAAAATTTTTTTGACATTAAGCAGTTGTGATTTTTTTTTTCTTTTCAGGAGAATGTTATTGGGAGCAGCCCTGAGTTAACAAGACTGCCCATGTGTGGTAAAGTGAGGCATACATGTGTTTACAGGATTAAGGCTGTGTGCTGGCAGGCTTGTCCAAAAGCATCTTGATACTCTGCTGCAGGACTCCATTTCAAAACACTGTTACTGCTTCCTTACATTATGAACGCTGGTGCGTTTCCTCTTACAGGTTTCAAGTTTCCTGGACCTTTTGTGACCACTAAGTTTGTGATCACTATGCCGAGCTAGCTGGTCACGGTTGTCTCTTAATTCAAGATGTTGCACTGTGAGCAAAGAGATGTAGGAAGGAGTTTTTGTGCTGTGATGAGCCTGGAAGCACAGGATCTGTATTACCCTGGTATCATAACTCCTAGCAGGGTTTAGGAGGTTAAATGTAATGTCATGTGAATGCAGCTGCAGTGTTTGCAGGACCAAATTGGCTTGCTGATTGTGAGCTCCCAGGTGTGCCAGTTACCATAGCAGTAAATAGATAAATCCATGCCAATGCTTACATTTAAGTTAGCTTAAGTAAACTCTTGTTGACTTGTGTGCTTCACATGAGAATACCACATAGAAAGGGTTTCCTAGCAGGTAGCTAGCTGCCTTGAGCTGGCAGCCTGCTGCTGTTCAGCTCTGCCACGCTGCTTGGAGACAGCAGTAGCAGTTTCTTAGATTCCTATCTGTACTGGAGCAAACCATTTGCTTTGGATGGTGTCCATATCTTTTTGTTTCTTACACAGATTGTGTTTTAACTTGTAGATCACCTACATGAATTTAAGCTGATGTGCTTGCTGCAGAAAGATGTAATGAATTTGAAGGAACACTTGGGGGAGACTTCATGTCTTTTGTTTTATTTCCAGTTTTTCATTTGTTTGCAATAGACTTCAATTCGGTGATGTTATTATTCTCAAGCTCTTGAAAAATGAAACTTCTGTCGTTAACTTATTTTCTTGTGCTATTTCTGGTTACAGAATAGTTTCTACTGAAAGCTTCTTGAGATGGGGCACTTGCTTTTCTATTTTTAGTTGTGTTTTTTTTTTTTGTGGTGGTGGCAGCGATGATATCTTAATGCAAGTTTTTGTTAAGAATGATGTAATTGTAGCTGACTTTTTCTACCTAGATATGAAAGCAATGATGAGCGATACCTTTGTGAGGAAAGAAAAGAGAATGCATGAAAAAGAAATTTGTGATAGTAGATGAAATATAGCTGTAGCACTTCATATTTTACAGCTACAAACACTCACCACTGTATCAGTTGTATACCTGTTTGTATTTTAATTCCTGATTTTGCAGTTTCTCAGTATTAAAAATAATTTATCTGCAACTGAAACTTTCCAGATTTTATCTCCTTTGTTAATCAAGACTTTGCATCAATGTCTTTGATGCAAAAAAACAAAACTAAAGAAGTCACACAGCAAGAATTTACCTCTTTTCATCACGGGAGAAATGCTTTTACCTGTCTTTAAAGCAGAGCAGAACAAAAATATTCCACACCACTACCAAAAAAAAAAAAAATCTATCATCCCAGCTACAGTGACATTTCAATAGTTGAAACAATTGGGGTCAGAAAGCTAATCCATTCCCTTTTTGAGGGAAATCTGTCTTCTGAGAATCTATGATGGAGTGTTACATTGCTGGACACTGAGTAGACTTTTCCTAATCTAATCAGAATATATTAGTGTAGGTACTAGGAGAAACATTGCTATCGGTCTGTTTTCTTTTTTTCTGAACAATCTAGCAAGAGACTGAAATAAAATTTTTGTGAATATCTAGACTTCTAACTTAAATTATGAGCTTAGCAATAAAAATTTTAAATTAAGGTAATGGCGGCTAACAAAATTTCTGATTTAGGAAGCCACAAAACAGTAGATTATAGTTTGGGGGAGGTGGGGCATTATTTAACATTTTGTATTCTTATAGCTCATGTTAAATAAAACTGGTGAATGTGTTTAAGTTGCTACTAGAATAACATTATTTGCTGAACTATATTATCTGTAAAATCATAGTATGCATGTTAGTGTTACTGCTTGCTATTCTACTTTTTTTTTTTTTTTTTTTTTCCTATTACAAGCAAATCAAAACTACTTCTGCATTGTCCAGGGTGAGTTTTGGAAAATTCTATTTAAATACTGTTAATCTTCCACTATGGCAAAGAAAGATAGTGGAAGAGAGGGTTTCTTTTGTCATTGGCAGTCTACACTCGCTAGAAAGAAACAGAGTCCTTGTGCTCTGAGTGCTCCATCGCAAAGGTCTTGCTCAGATGTGCTCAAAAGGACCCTGCAGGGTGGAATATCCTGGCTGCTGTGCTGCATTTTAGCTTCCCTGCTGCCAGGTGACATGATGGCAATGACTTCTCCAGCTGAGGGGTGTTCTGTGTAGTTCAGCCTTGGCTATGGTCAAGACCCAGCAGACCATGTGTCCCCTGGGTTCTACTACTGGTCTCTAATGCATCAGAATGTAGATTACTTCTAGTTAAAGAAGTGGGGAGCTTAGGTGAAAACAATTCTAAAATTGTTTCTGCTCCTTTATTATATGTGTGCAAGTGAAAAAGGAAGTTATGCAGATATATCTTTGAGGAGTTGTCATCTTCAATACTGTACTACTTCTTGCAGCTCTGGGCATTGGATTGCTTCCTTGAGCAGTAATTCAGACACTTGTGTGTATGCTTAGATCATGTATGTGACAAAGTATGTTTAGATGATGATTATGACAGAGCTCACTCTTCAGTATTTTCATTGATTGCTTTGTCTCTGCTTTGTTTGCAATGCCTAGCTCACAATAACTGAAAGAGGTGAGGTTCTTCAACAGTTTGTACTGTAGGAAGCATGACACCTACAAAAATTGAATATTTTTCCCTACAACAGAAAGTGAAGTTGGAATCATCTGGGTAGGCTTATTTCTGATGCTATGAGCTATACCAGAGTGCTTTGTTTTTTCTAACTTGATGCTTTTATAAGTATGATTTTTTCTGAAAAATGGAATGGGGTATCTTAAGAGTTGTGGCAATTGTGATCAGCACCAAGGGGATTCCTCTGTCCTGATCATTATTCAACAAGACAAAGGTCCTGGTGTTTACTAAGTCACTGTAAGACAATTCTGCAGCCTGTAGCCGAGTTCCAGAAAGCTTGTGTTTATGCCTTAACTCAGCTCTTCAAAACTCAAGGTCCTTTTAGCCCTGCAGGTGAAATCGGTGAGCTCCTAGGCAGCAGAACCTCATCAGATGTTCAGCCGTGCATAGAAATGTTTCGGTTCTGGAAGTGGGCGATGATTTCTTGCCTCTGCTCAGGCTCGCTCTGCATCCACAGATAAAACCATTTCCTCTGTCTCCTCTCGGCGCTCGGGGAACACGCTGTTCTTGGAGCGTGTTTATTGAAGACCTATCAGATGGGCTTTGCACAAAACAAAACAGAGCTACCCCTCCTACTCCTGAGTAACAGCTTCGTGGTTAGAGCATGCCCAAAGAGCGAGGACTCCAGGTTCGGGACCTTTTCTGCCCGAGGTGATTCACAGTCATGTCTCGTACATGCCTAGGCTCCCAAGGTGGGAGAATTGCAGTAGGTTTTGCTCTCATTTCTGGGCCAGCGAGCACCTTGGGGATTGCATGTGAAGCAGGACCAGTGCAGTTGGAAGTGCTGACAGCGTTGCTATCATTAAGCAGCTCAACTTTTGTGTTTTAGGGAGGAGATGTTGAAATGGCTTTCGGCTTATTAATAACTTGAACTTGGCCTCTATCTTACTAAAGGGATCTAACCACTGAGGTGAAAGAGCCAGTCTTTGGGCTTCAGGTTGTGGTCTTGAATAGATGCAGGTCCTTTTGGTGGTGGGCAGCAAGCCCTAGCACACTGAGAGATGAGGCTGAAGATGCACTCTGGTTTTCAGGGCTTCCTGATGGCTAATTTAGGTGGCTCCCAACTTGATCTGCAGGCTTTTGAGAATGCTAGTCTAAGGTGCATTGCCCTCACAACCTTTATATAAATATAATAAATATTAGTTTTGCATTCCTTGGTGATAGACTGAAGTGCTCTGAGATCTAGGCAGTGAGAAAGTGTTGTTGTTCAGAGTATCATTGGACTTGTCTCTGCAGTGTAAAATTTGATCCTCTACTAAGATACTTCTTCTTTTAAATACTATTTAAAGGCTTCTATACCAGGTAACTACTTTTGTTGCATTCCTGTGGTAAGAACAAACATGAAACTTTCAGCCCACAAGCACTTGAAAAGGCAGTTGAAAATGGAGCTGTTTGTCATTTGTTTCTTGCACCTGTTTATAGTACGTAGGCTGTAATGAAAAAGGGCAAATTTTTTTTTTTTTTTGGTACAAGGACATGTGTTTTTCCATTAGTGAAGGTTCTTTTTAAAAGCCCAAGAGCTTTTCTCTTCCAAATCTGTGTCCATACTTCCACTTCACGTCCCCTCACACATGAGGGCACTGTGGGTTCAGTCTTCCTTTACACTTGAATGCTCTGCAGGGTCTTTGTGGGTGTCTGAACCAGAACTGGGTGTCCCTTGCATCTTATATTTGGGAGTTTTCCCTACTTATTTCTGGTTTTAGAAGAATACATTGTGATCTAGAAAGGAAAAGTACTTCAAAATTCCGGTGTTGTTTGTATATGACTTTGTTTTACAGTTTGGCACTTGCTCTTTGGTGGACTTTCAACTTGCTTTCCAAAACCAGGTGCAGCAAGACGTAAATATGTAACCTGCACCAATGCAGCTGAGTGGCTGAAACAAAGTCCCAGAAGCAGCAGGACGGTGTGGAAGAAGAGCAAAACTGCATACACTGTATTGAGTTTAATACAGGGTGAAGTTTAAATTCTTCTTGAAGAGAAAAATGTAATCTTATTGCTATTAACGTTTACTCGTGTCAAGCTTTTTTACTTGACTGTACTGTACAGGAACTAGATCATTACCATTAAAAGAACCTGAAGTTCTTCCAAGTTTATATTCAGGCCAAATGAAGTAAGCCTTTAGCAAACATGCAACCAGATGACATAATAGCACATATTAAATGTGCCGAGGCCTTCTTGTTTCCCCATCCCCTAATTATATCAAACAATAGGAGCTGAAGTACATGTCTCTTTAGTGACGCTGTCTTTCAACTCTGTTTAATAGCGCTTCATTCAAACACAGATCCATGTGCAGCTGTGTCTTACTCGCAGTGGATGGCCGCAAGCATCCCAGAACTGCAGAGGTTCTGCAAGCAATGCTGTGAAAATCTGGAACCCGAACAGCAAACGAGTCTTTCTTTGAGACAGATCTCACCGGGTATACTGCAGCACTTCCCTTCCTACCCAGGCTTTCTGATTTAGGGGTTCTTCACATGACTGCCTGTGAACTAAAAACTACTGTGTCTTAATGAAGTTCTAAGTAGCTCATCTGTAAAAACTGACTTGCCTGATTTGCTGTGTTAAATGGGAAATACATGGCCAGTTGCTGTGGCTGAATTGACAAGACTTAACTCACAGCCGTGGTAAATTGATTGTTTGCAGTTGTGTGAACCTCTGGTAAGAGCTCTGACTAATGCTTGCCTTGATTTCTGTGTTAAAGCATGCCTACATGTTAAGGCATATATCCCATCATCTTCAAATATCTTTTCTTAAAAGATTTTGGACAGGAAGGAAATGTAGCAAATGCCAAACACGAAATGATGCTGTAGACAATTATTGGTTTAATCTCTTGGCACAAGATTAAAGAAGGTGGCAGATGATGGCCACTTCTTTCCCTGTTTTCCCACAAGGCTGGGCTAATAGTTTCCCCCAGCCCCCTCCAAGTGACATGAATTAGTTACACAATTCCTGGGGTGAATGTTTAGTGATGGCCTAGTTGTAAAAGCTTTTCTGAATGTCAGAAGTCTGGAGTTATAAATACCGAACTTCAAAATGGTGTGGGTTTTTCAGTTCTTTTTGTTTGTTTGTTTCTGGAATAGCTAGCAGGAAAATGGAGCAGGCTTCCTCTGTGGCGATCCCTTCCCTCTTGTGAAGTCTTAAATCTTCAAAATATCAGATAAAGAAGCAAGAAATTGAAAACACATGAAAATGAAAAGGTAGTTTTTCTTTTAAGGTTCAGTTATCAGCCTTCCTGAGAGGAGGGACAGACTGTATTTGGTTCTTTATTGTGCATTATTATGCTGAGTGTCTGGAAGCAGGGAATGCAGGGGTGTAGGGAGATTGTGCTTGTGTAATGCCCAACTGCTAGTGTTTGATTTTTCTGTGCTGGAAATCTGGGAATCTCCCAAGCCTAAACTATGTTTATTAAAGTATTTTATTCCACAGTGACTTGTTCCATTGTGGGCCTAAAATGTTTGTCAGTGAGGCTGTTGGTTACCAGACCCAGCTGGATGGGGTGACTAGTACAGAGGCTTTAGTGACTATAGCTGGTCCTATGCCTGGAGCCAAGAGACTCCAGGAATAGCAGATGTAAAGAAAAAGTAACAAGCTCTTTGGGCTCCAACAATTTACGTCTTCCAAGTGTTACTTTATGAACTTTAACTTCTAAAAGAATAAAGTTTCAAGCTGAGGGGGAAAACAGGCTTTTATCTCCAGCATTAGGCTTTTGTGGAATGAGGATCCCATTGCTTCTAGTCATTTCTTTTCTTTCTTAAGGTAGAAGAATGTAACATGAGGTTTCAAGATAATGACAGACGGAGTTGCACCTCTGGCTCGAGATCCATCCAGCCTCTTGAAGGGCTAAGGCTTTGGGTGAGATTGGAGCTAGGCAGAGCCTTGCGCAGAGGTGCTGGAGGAGCCATGCTCAGAACTGAGCAGGGATTGAAATGCATGCTGTTTGCCTTGTTCAGTGAAGGGAGAGGTAAAACAAGAGGTGAAGTCTAGTTTCCACTTCTGGAGTGGGAAAGAGAGGTATTGGCTGGTGGAAGAGGGATCAGTGCAGTAGGTTGGGAAATTATAAAAAAATTTCTTATGCTTAAGAGTCACCTCTCTTTCATTTAGGGTACATTTAGGGTAAGGAAAGTTCCATACTTAATAAAGTTTGTAATTATTTATTTATTTATTTTTGCATGAGAACATTTAAAATTAAGCAATATTTCTCAGTAAGTTAGAATTTTGTCTGGGTGTTTATATGGAGCAGTAGGGAAAGGTATGACGAAAAAGTATAGCGAATAGGGGAACATTTATGATCTTACTAAAATGTATCCACCTCTGGCTGCTTGTTGGGTGTTCTTTTCCATGAAAGTGTCCTGTGGAATATGCAGATTTTAATGGACAAAATTTTCAAAACACTTTCTTTTGCTTGCTTTTAGCCTTTTAATAGTCTGATAGGGAGAAGTTCATTCCATGCTAGGTCGTTGAGATAACCAAGCAGTAGAATCATCTCTCTCGTGTCAATTTTGTACCAGCTCCCAGATAACTCTGTACTGTTGGAATTAAATAGTATATATCCTGCTAAGTCAGAAGAATACTTGGCAGTGAGCTATCAGGCATTTCACAAAGCTCTGTAACTTAGGGAAGAGTGGAACCTGTAAATGTTAGACTGGAAGAATTTGGAAATGAAAGCAGTGTGAGCGGTAACATCCATTTGATAAACATCTTTATGCTTGGCTAAAGATGGTTTTGTTTGTTTTTTAATGGTAGTGTTTTTGTTCTGTATGTCCAGGTTAATTAAACTTGCAGTTTAATTTAATATTGTTGTAGCCTTTTTAACCTACACCAGACCCTTCAATGTTTTCTCCATTAGTTTTCTTTGAGGCATTGGAATGGGCTGCCCAGAGAAGTGGTTCAGTCACCATCTCTGGAGGCCTTTAAAAGACGTTTAGATGTAGAGCTCAGTGATATAGTTTAGTGGAGGACTTGTTAGTGTTAGGTCGGAGGTTGGACTTGGTGATCTTGGAGGTCTCTTCCAACCTAGATGATTCTGTGATTCTGTGAGGTAAACTGCCTCTTGGTGTCTGACTTGTGGTTTCTGTTTCCTGTCTGAGTCCTCTGTGCACAGACCAAGTTCATGTTTACATCTGATGCCTACTGTAGTTAGCAAATCCCATATCGAACTTTCAGTCTTTCCCTTCCCAAGTTTCTCATTGACTTTGTCTTCTCGTTGCTCTTGCGTACAACTTTTGCCATCATCTTACTGTTTGCTTATAGTATTCTTATAGTGCTCTGTATCTGAAATCTTGATGTTTTCCCTCCATTACTCTGAAAAGTGTTGCCCAGTCTTAGCACAACCCTCTTGTCTGTATTTGTCTCATGCTCAATTTGGTATTGTATTTAGGCTTGTCTTTAACTTCCAAGACTTCCTACCCCAAATGTGACTCTGAGTGACGTCAAGTGTTTTTTTAACTTCTGTGACACTTATGAAACCTTATCTGAGATGGCTTTCAGTCTTATGCCTGCCTTTTAAGCCTTCCCTCAACACGTTTGCCCAAATATTCTTGTGTAGAACAGAGAAAGACAGGTATGTCACAAAATCAACCTATGTTCAGTGCCACTGAGTGCGTGAAGCTATTGATTTCAGCATCGGCTGTACAGACAGGACATGACCTCATGTGCCTATGAAGTGTGTACAGCACCATGCCTCTGACAGCCCCAGTCCTTCCAGATTGCAGGTGCTTGCATCATGCAGCGGGCTGCTCTGCAGCAATGCGTGCCTCTGACGCACCCATAGGAGCGTCATAGAGGAACGTGCTGCTGGGGCAGGGCAGGAGGTGAGGAAATAGGGCAAACAACGTGTAGTTGTCTGAAATCCCGAATGAAAGAAAAACTGTCAGCCTGTGGGGAGCAGCGACCTGGTGTTGCAGCTGCTTGACAGAGCATGACAACTTAGCAGCATCCGCGTAAATCGACGATACGGCTCTCAGAGCTGAAAGCAGGTACGTGGAGCAGTATTTTTATTCTTCTAGGTTAATTTGGCATGCCTTTTTTAAGGCATGTTTGCACAGCGTCCTTTTGCACTATCTCCCCAGTGCTTTCTGGTGAACCGAAAGAAAACACGCTGGTGCATTGACTAAACTGAGTATTATATCACCATTAGCATATTATTCAAAATCTCTAGTTTGGGCCCATCTGAACATAGAAAATGACAGTCCTTGTCCTGAAATTCTTCTTAAAGGTGCTAAGCTTTTCCAACAATCTTAAACTGATTTCAGGATGAAAAGCTTCTCTAAGGCGAGACTTAGGAAGTAACATAAACTGTACAAATAACCAAATGTACAAAATTCCTCTAAAAGGAATTTTGATTTGTCCCTGTAATGATTTGAGATTGTGGTTATTTATTCTTTTGTTAAGTTGTCATAGTTGCAGAGTTTTACAATGAATGTATGAACTTGCCAGCTTCAACTTCTGCTAATAGAAGCTATTGTGGGTAATCTTTAAGATTGTATCTTAGCCTTTGCCAGCTTTGCGTTCTTCCGTTGGAAGGTACAATCCCATTCATGCGTCCTGTTGTTGAAAGCTACGGTCACATTCATGTGTCCTTCTGTTGAAAGGTACTTTCAGCGTTGGTTTCTTGTAAGGAGTGGAAGGAAATATAACTGAGACTTTGATCTTGCAAGGACTTGGCAAGTGCGTGTTCTCTCTGACTTCCCAGGACTCTTTACTAAGAAAACCCACTCTGGCATTTCTTCCTAAAATGCATCTTCTGGGTTCAGTAATACCGAAATGGGCATAACAGTTCTGGGATTGGGCTGGAAACACAGATGAGCTACTGCCCCACCTCGTTTTGCTAATAAGAAAACTGGCAATAATGCTCATAAAGCTACAGAAATTTTAAGTTTTGTGGAAAAAACGACTGGAGCAAAGTCATAGGGGTATGGATAGCTGAAGCTGCAGTACTTGCAGTTAACTCAGACACTACTGCACTTCAGAAAACTTCTACAGTGCAACATATAAATATGAAGAAAATTTTATATAGAGACCAAATGTAATGATCTCTTCTTAAGTTGTGAGCAGGCAACCTGCAGTGCTATTTTGCCTTTTTCATTTTATTGCTATTTCACTTCATTTTTAACTTTAAATTTGCTTTAAACTCAGAATGGCTCAATATATGTTGCTCAAATGTATATTGGGGGTGGGGGGGTTGCTATTCTCATCTTTAAGACTGAGCTTTTCTTGCTTGCCATAGCAATGTAGCTGGTTTTAAGAAGCAAGTAAATTGTTTCACAATTTACACAACACAACAGTGCAGCACAGTATCTCGGGATACAAAGAATAAGGTACTTGGAAGCCTAAGGGAAAGCAGGATTTGGCCCAACTGGGGTCTGGCCAGAGAGCTTGGGCTTAATTTAGTCAACTTGTTTGAAAACAAAACATTAAAAAAAAACCCTCTTTGCTTGTCTCAATATGTTTGCCAGCCTCCTCAGCTTAGTATTCGGTAATGGGCTGCACTTGTAAAGCTTTCCTTTGAAACAGTGACCTTCAGAGCCAAACGAGATTGGCATACTTGATGCTCGCACAACCTCAGCGCCACTGCAAGACAAGCAAAGCTTGTGTGTTATGCTTTTGTCTATTTGAAGGGTATATTTTAATAAACATATTCTGCTTGCAGATTGCTTCTCCTGCCATCTTACAAGTCATACTGCACAGTGGGTCTGGCAGCAGGAGGGGGAGAGGTGGAGAATGCCATCAGCTGGAAGTCTGCTAGCACTGCAGTGCTGCCCTTCTAAAAGCTGCAAAATCATGTTAGGCCAGGTCATTTACTTTCCTAAAAAAAGGCATAAAACTGTAGTAAACTTCCACAGCTGCTTGCAGAAGTTTCCACGCTCAGTTCAAGAACAGAAGAACAAATCTAAGCCACATTTTCACTTACATAAATGATTTCTCTTGTGCAATTCCTATGTGTTTAACACAGGGTGCCTGGCTGATCACTGCAGCTGTTTAAAATAGAAAAGCAGATGGGACAAATAGAAAGATTTACCACACAGCTCGATCTCCTCACTTGAAGCAGCCATCCATCAGCAGCGCTGCTGACACAAACAGCCCAACAAGTTTCCCTTCAAAGCTGTGATTGGGCTCGGAGAAGCTGCAGCACTGTGCTACAGCCTGGGGATTGGGCGAGCAGGAACACACCTCTGGAATCTGTTTATTTCCTAAAAATAAGATATAATCTGTAACATTTCAGCTGGAGATCTTTTATCTTGCATTTAATACCCAAATAAACTTGAGCAAACATAGTTAACCTCTTTGGAACTGCTGTAAGGCTTCAGCTGAATGAGTGGAATTAATATTTTTTTTTTCATCCTGAGCACAATGAGGTCTGTGTGAGTTTTCTAGGTCTGTTTATATTTTTCTGTGTGGGGTATACATGACAGCTAAGATGCAAGAAAGTGCTTCAATAAAGCTGAAAGTTGCTTTTCAGACTTCATAATGTACTGACTTCAGCTTATTGTGAAAGGAGTTATTCTTTAAAGCTGTTTTACGTCCCCTCAGTAATATTCTGTTTACAATTGCAATCATGTTTTTCCTTTTTTTGTAAGTGCCTAGTAACTACTCCTGATCATGTTTCAGTGAATTATGGCTGTTTATTTCACTGAAATCAGTTTAAACAGATCTAATCTGCTTGGAATTTTTTTTTTTTTTTTTTTTTTTGGGGAAAATTGATGACTTAAAACCCTGAACTTCTATGCAAAGCAACTTCAGATCATTACCGAAGGAGAGATTTGATCAGCTGCAGTGAATGTTCCAGCTGAATGAGTATTTGGCATAACTGAATGCATCAGGACTCATTAACCTACTTCCTCGCCAAAAGAAAGGGAGGAAAACTATATGGAAAATAAATACTACTTTTGTTGTGGCTCAAATGAGATGCACATAGAAAAAAAAAAGAGCTTTTCCACCTCATTTATGAAACAAACTAATGTATTTATCAAGTAACCTATGTTTTGACAAGCACCAACTACAGGAATACTGACTTATAGGGGTTAGTGCCTTCAAAAAGAAGAGGCAAAGATACATAGGAGAATGAGAAGGAAAACAGGGATTAGAAGTGAGACTAGAAGCAAAGAAAAGACACCTACCACAAACATCTTTAAACCTAAGTTCAGATTTTTTTCCCTGAATAGTTTTTCCTTATGGTATATATAAGTAAGAGTAAATTTAGTAGCTGATGATACTTGAATTACCAGCTTGCTTTTGAATAAGCACCTATATTTTCCTGATCTATATGGAATTAATGTCTCAAGATTTTTGGAAGAGTAGCCTTGCTACATTAGTACTAATTGGTGTAGCTTAACCAGTCTTAAATGTTACATTATTAAACTCTACACCATTGCTGATGATTTCATAAACTTTGAAATTACCCCATTAAAATTCCTTGCTCTTCGGAGTGAAGTGCTGAGGAATTAACACCTGCATTTATGGAGGAATCGCCAGCAAAAGATATTTTAAATTGTGATGCACAAGTCTATGTTGTTTTAAATTCTTAACCCAGAAAAGTGGCTAAATAACAAGCTATATAAAAATGTAATTAGTTATGTGGCAAGCAGAAGTCATTTTTGCTATAAAGAACAACTTTTTCCTGTTGGAGAAGAATGGGAGAGCTTGCTTATGGTCACTTTAATAACTGGTGACCAGTTTATTTTTGAATTAGGGTAATTAGGGATAACTGTGTGAAGGAGGGGTGCTTGCTCTCTGATAAAGAGGCTCCTAAAGACCTGCTGCTTGAAGAAAGGGGCTTCTCTGACTGCTTCCCCCAACCCTAATTTTCTTTTGTATGCTGTAGGAAATCCCAAGAACCTTTTATAGGAATGCCTTAGGGTTTCCTTGGCTTACCACCATTATGCTTGCACAACCTGAGATTTAGTAAGCCTCAAGTACGAATGTAGGCTTTAAGAAAGGATCTGAATTTGGAAGATAGCTTATAGGTGTCTTCCAGTTTGCATTTGAAAATGTTGAACAGTGCATGCCTCAGCACAAAGTCCTTCCCTTTACATAGTTTTTGTTGCTGTTCAACCCCTCTGCAGGCTTATGGACACTTCTTCCTTTCTCCTAGAGAGAAAAAGATAGGGAGAAAATGCCGAGAGGTCTTATTTTATTAAGTGACAATCTCTTAGCCTCTTGAAGGATTTGTTGATACTATGTTAGTTAGCAAAACTGGCAGCTGATCACAGAACTGCAGAAAGTGTGACCTGATCTCAGATGACACTGCCTATTGACAAATGCAAGACGTGCATGAAGAGGAACCTAGTCCTAATGGGACATCCTGTGGTGGGCTGTGTTTGAAGCATTTGCCACTCAGCGAAATTTTAATAGGTTCATCCCTTGGATTCTTGGTCAAATAGCAACCAAAGAATGAAACAGACTCATTATAACAGTTCATCCTAGGTGTGTTCCAGCTGAAGAAAGAAAGTATAGAAAACCATAGGAAAAAATTGTGAGCTGTACTGCTCAGGGGGAATCTCAATTGCAAGTAGAAAGAAAAAGGGCAAGGGTCAAAAATGGAAATGAAAGGAGGGCACCTGCTAACAGGGTTTGCCTTGTTAAAGGTGTCCCGAGGAAGTTGTTGGAGGCTGAATACTTTTTCTCAGAGCTCTCCATAAGTCTGTGAAATGAGATGTGGAGGGAAGAAAATAAAAGCAGAGTCTGTGGCTGCTTACATACCTGCAAAGCTGTGGCTCAGCAGAACCGTCCTCCCCAGCTCTGGGGGTCCTCAGGTGGGAAAGGGTGTAAGTAAAAAGGGAAAGGGAGAAGTGCAACCAAAATCTCGAAATGATAGTTTGAGGAGTTGATGCTATTCTGGCATGAATTGTCTCCTCCTTTCTGTGAAAGGATGCAGTGAACAGCCAGGAACTTCACAGCCCCAGGGAGGGCTTTCCAGCTGATGTGCCTCACATGCTGTGTATCAGCTCTCAACAGAAGCAACCAGAACTGTTAAAGCCTTAATTCTTTCATGCAGCATAACTTGTCCCACAAATCTCTTGCCAACTCAAATTCTTGACTTTGATATCAGAGAAATGATGTCATTTTTAAAGCTAGAGGTGTAAGTACTTTGTTTTGCATGCTGTTGGTAACATTTGAAGCAATTGAATTGCTAGGGGATTTGGTTTCTGTTCTCATTTTAGGCTCAAGAGGCCTGGATCAGTTTTCTTCTTCAGAGAAGAATGTGTTACTAAAGTAATATTACGCAGTGTTTGAAACAACTGCTAAAGAAGGAAATTCGTTTCAGTAGGTGTGGGTGACAGGTGTTTAGAGATACTGATAGGAAAGAACTTAGTGTTTGTTTTTCTCGGGGAGTCTGTCACCACACTTTTGACCTAAACGGTGTAACATTTGATTCTTTTTAAAAATTAAACTCAGCCATTTTTCTTTTGGCTTTGTAGAGCATTCCTGGATTTTGTCCAATTACTTTCAACGCTTAAAAAGGTGCACAAGACCTCAGGAAAAAAGTCTCAAAACCAAAGGCTGTCTTTGAAAGCTGCATTCTTGGATGCACAGCGGGGACTTCAGAGGCACAGACTTACTTATTTTGCATCTGAGTGTTTCTAGATTATGAATTACATACCCATGGGGAAGCCACGCTCAAGGATGTTTCCACCTGATCTTTTTCCCCTCATACGTATAAAATAGGTTTATTCATCAAGGTTGCTACTTCTGTACACATGCTGTTCTCTTCCTGGGAAAGGGGTAAGAGACAAAAAGGGATACTAGCGGCTAAATTTGATGACACTTTACATACAGCTGTAAGGCGCTGATATGCTGATAACAGCCAAAGGGGATCCTTCACAGAATAGAACTGTGCATCTATGTAAAAGGGGCTTAACACCCTTGTTTGAGTCAGGTATGCATTTAATCACATTGACTTTATTAAATAAAATGACCTTTTAAATGACACTGAACAAAGGCAAAAACATGTAAATGTTCAACAATGGTTACAGTAGTTTATGGGAATGTGTTTGCATGGCTTGTAAATAGTCTTCCAGAGAGACCTTCTCTAGGTCTCCTGATCTGCTTTAGACCAAATGTAGCCTGCATTTTTTATAGATAGATGTATTTGGACTCCTTATTCTTGCCTTTGCATTTGTCTTATTATATACTTTTTTTTAATCTCTTCATTTTAATCTTGGAATACCTAACGGGTATGAGTTGCCCAGAATTAAACAAAAGGTTTTTCTTTCTTAAGCAGAGGAGACAAGCCTGCGCTTGTCATCCTTCATGCTATCGCCTCCGTTTAGTGAAGGGGAAAAGATGGAGTGATAGAAAAGAAGGAAGGCATCCTCATTCAGGAAAGCACTGATCCATTGTCTGGTGAAACTGGAAAGGAAGTTGCAGCAATTAAGATGGTAAACTAACTCCTTCAAGAAGAACAGATGGGGGAGGGCAATTACAGATGTTTGGCTGGGAAAAATGGAAAGTGGATTGGCTGGGATAGCTCAGAGAACTGATTAATTCCTCATGCTGAGAGGACACAGTAGGTTGAGAATGCTGAGAATAAATTTGAGAGAAAAAAAAAATCTCTTAAAATTTCTTTTGCACACTAGTTTCTCCATTAAGTCTTTAAGGAAAACTTTTGTTTTGTTTTGTTTTTTTAAGTCTGGAGTTTTTTAGAAGGTAATAGAGAAAGGTCAAAATTCTATCCTTGAATGAAGGAAATGTTTAGCTTAGATTATGCTTGCTTGCTTGGCCAGGACCTTTCGTCATGCAGCCCAGGGAATAGGCAGAGCACAAACATTTAATGAATTCAGAGATTAAATTACTTGTCCCCTGGAGGAAGTGGGAACATGTCTGTTGTGTCAGCAATTAAAAGCTAAATAAAGAAATAGGTTTTATCAAATCTGTAGTGATTTCAAGGTTAACATGAACTCGGTACCAATTCCAAACATCAGACGAAGTATTAGCTCTATCAGCTGGTGATAACAATTTCTTACAGTGATGTATCTTAATCTCAAAATGGAAGTGGAAGCCTTATAGGAGTTTTTGGAACAGTACGTACCACACCTGTTAGATGGTGAGACCTGACAAAAGAAATCCAGAGTTGCAGAGAGGGTTTGTAGGTATCTGTGTGTATATAAAACTGTCAGTTTTCTCTGTAGGGTTAGATGTAAATTGTTCATAGTACTGTGAACAGTTTAATTTGGGAGCATGGGGAGGGGGGCAACAATTCCTGAATATACCAACAACCTGCACGGTGCTGTGGCTAGACATACATTAACAGTGTTTGCTTTGGTAGGAAAGTATTCAGAGTTGGAAACCTGTCAGGGTGGTTGTTAGAATTGTGTTCCCTGCACTGGGGGACATTACCCTTTCTGTGATAGCCTTTTTATCTTGTGTTTCTTGTTAAAATAAATCACAGGCTGCCGTGATAAATGGCTGCACAGGAAACACCTTGGTACCCTCAGTGCCTTAAAATAAGAGGTAAGAGAAAGCTTTGCCAAAAGGAAGCTGATAAATAAGTGCTCCAACACAGAGGGGTTGGACTGTGTTACAGCATTCTGCTTCAAGTGGAAACTAAGGGGAAAATATGTAAACAGTTTGTTCGCTCACTGTAAAATCTCCAGATCCTTAAACCCCCTCCTGTCTGTCTTTATTTATGCAAGCAGATGGCTGTAATCTCTCTTTACTGAAAAACTGAAGGAAAACAGAGAAATCCCCCCAAATAAATTGATTTAAGAATAAAGACAGACTTGAAACAAAAGGATAGGTTACAGGTGACTGATCTAATGCTTGAGATGAGTAAATCTGAGCTGGAGAAAATGCTGAATACCATTTAATTTAGGGGGAGCAGGTGCTCGATTCAAGAATTTGAGTTGGTGTATTGGCCTTTAGGTCAAATAGAACATGGAAACCACCATGTGTCAAGATAAGGTTGGTATTTTTACACCTTCTAGGGCTTTTTTTCCCCGTTTTATAATGCTACTACTCAGAAATATTTCTGCCAGTCTAAAATGTCCACAGCACAAATTCTTCTCCATCTTATCAACAGGTGTGAAACGTAGCAATGGATGTACTTTTATATTGGCATTACTCTCTCTGCATTTGGGAGTTTTACAGTTATACCCTTATTGTTTTTTTCTAAATCAGTATTGCTTTGCATTACTGTGGCAATACTATGTGCCAAAACTGCACAAATATGCCCTAATTTTTCCTTGGAGAGGATAGTTATGACCTTTTCTATGTGAAAGCCTTGCCCTATCCATTTTTTTTGCAGGTGGTCTTTTGATATTTGGCAGGAGCAGATGAACTACACAGGAGGCCTTCTCTTTGTCCTATGTGCCTAACACTCCCATTTGTCAGGCATGTAAGTGCTAAAAAGAGGGATTTCCCTTTGCTCAGTTACATCCCTGTGAAAACTTTGCATCAGTTTGGGAGCAGGAGGGAGCTGTCAGCTCAGTTGTGATGGAAGGGAGGTGTGAGAGGGTCAAAGTGGGCTCTGCCCACAAATCTGCAGCCTGGTCACGTAGTCCTGGCAGATTATCTTTTCCCCTGGAGCTGAAATGGAGGAAGATCAATACAGTTGGAAAATGGGTGTAAAAGTTTCTGTTCACTCAAATTGCCAGAGTTTAAAAGTCTGTGCTGTGTAAAGAAGCTTCTCCGGGTGAGCAAAGATATTTCTGCACCCCAGGGTTGGCGATGTGCCACAGAGACAAAGCTTCCAAGATTGAGGTTTAGTGAGAATTTAAGCAGGGTGCTGGTTACATTTGAAATCATTCAGGCAACCTAAATTCTGTCCCCCCTTTTTTTTGATGTGGCATATTATATGGATCAGGGGATCCTGAGACTCGAAAAAGGGAAGTTCCTGTATTTGCGTACATTGTCTCAGATCTCTGGTGGAGCTCTGTTTCATTGTTGTAGTCTATTTATGCCTTCCTGCAAGTTCTGGAAGTGCTGAAACTGCAGAAAACAAGAGTGTGGTGCTGAGCAGCTTTGCAACATGTTCTATTTTAATCGCTTTCATCAGCTTTATCCTGCAGTGAAAGCTGTGTGCCGTATCTTCTCATCATGGGAGGAGAAGGGGGAATTGAAATTGTAATTAAGGCCCATTTTAATATATGGTTTACATATGAAAATCATAAATATAAGTGCTGCAACCTTTCCTAGGACTGTTTGAGTTCTATGAAACAATAAATGGCAGGCTGAGCAATTGCACACCAGCAGTTAAAATACAAGCCTATTGGTATTTCTTTGTCCATAGATTCAGAATTAGGAAAAAAAGATAGGAAATCACAGTTTGCTTCACATAATAACAGCTTCATAACGTTAATTTGATATTAAGTAGAAAACTCCAAACCGCTCCAGATTCTGGAGAACTGCGTATTTGATCTCTCCCAGGCATTTTTTATTGTCTGCTTAAAGCAGTTTGACTAGGAAACAGCTACGCACTGTTGGTATTGGTACAGAAGCAGGGGTGAAAAACGAGCAGGCAGCCTGACTTTTTTGCCAAGTTTAGAGTTGCACTTCCTAGGTAGGTTGCATATGCTGTTAGCTTCCATCTGAACGTCAAAGTATTGACCAAAGCAGGCAACTTCTGATTGCTCTGTTCAGCTGATGAATAGTTTGCTGTAAGAGGGGTAAGTCCCGGCTGAGTAAAGAGGCATTGCTGCTAAAGCATCCCTTGGGTCTTAAATAGCTACAGTTTGGAATTTCACAATCAGCTCGAAAAATAGATATTTACAATGATAAATTGGGGCTCAGTAAGTATGAGTTAGTGTTAAATATCTACCTTAAAAGCACTTCTCCAGAATACTTCAGAATGTGATGCTTCTGTTTTAAATGTCATTGATTGAATGTGCTGTTAGTCAGGCTTCTGTTTTAGTGATACCACATTGTTCTTCTGTGTAGGAAGCACTGTTTTGAAGACATCTGAACTTCAATTCAAATGTTATGAACACTTAAAATCAGGATTTTAGAGGTGTTGCTAATCTTAGCAGTTCTAGAAGAACACGGTGTTAACTTGCCAGTTGTTCAAGTGGCTGAAAAGTAGCCAAAGCATTCAAAAGAGGAGCAGAACCTACCTTACAATACTGTGAAAAATCCCTCCTGTCTCCTAAACAAACATGTCTCAGTATGCCTGGCGGAGCATTTTTTTTCTCAGAATGTTTCCCGTGTTTGTTAGATGGCTTAGCTCCAGAAGTGCTTTAACACAGTCAGCTTGTTCTTTTCTCCTATGCCTCGCTGATGACATTTTCCTTCTCTTCATTATTATAATTTCCTTTTCTTCCCTGCACATCCCCAATGCATGTATACATTTCCTCACAGACCTCAACTCTTTCATATTCTGTCATTTCTGTATCGTGTATAAAATAGGATTTTATCTTTCTGTCCCATGAGCTCCAAATTTCCGTTCAGGCAGAAATGGGACTTCAGGGTTGAGCTGCTGTAGCACAATCTATTTTTTAAAGGGCACATTGCCATATTGCCCTCTGTTCATTGCCGTATCGCCCTCTGTTCTGTGGGACATACAGCACACCTATAGAAACACATGGTCAATACACATAAGATTCCAAATCCTAATTATTTTATTACTGAGACTAATGGAAGGATAGTGTAGGTCTAGCTAGTACAATGAAATCACATTTTCACTGTGAAGAAATTCAGAATCCCCTTTTATTTTCCTGCACATGACAGCCCCAAATCACAAAGTTCTTTCCATAGCCATTTTCTCGTCTAATATGTACCACACTTAATCCTGTCTGTGGCTGCTTTGCTTTGCTTTTACTTTTCTCCTGCACTCCCCTTTGTCTCTTAGGGTTCTCAGGCTTTTGGAGACAGCTGTAGTGTCACATCCTTCCATTCTTCTATTCGGGGACTTTCCAATCCCCACATCGTCATCCCTTAGGACTCCTTTCCAAGAGTTCCTGTCAAAGCTCCAGTACCCACATTGCTTAATCTAACTGTATTTTTTCAAATGTTACTAATGCATTTCTTCCAAGCTAGAGTTTGACTGTTTTCTGTTTCTCTAACTTAATTTACTGTGAAATATCCTCCAAAACAGCAAAGAAGTCCTAAATTTTCCCCTCTTCTATTATGAATTATCTTGTCTTGGCTACTTTGGAATCATGTATAGGGACACAACTTAAATCTTTCTCCTTTGTACATTTTTAGGAATCCTTTCTAAATTAATGTCTTCATTCAAAAAAACAGTTATGTTCAATTTGTTTTCCAACCACTTCATTATTTATTTTGACATGAGATTTCATTATTACTATTTTATTTTTTTTTTTTGGTGGCAGCATTGTGGCGAAAACATTGAGACCTTAAGCCTGGGAGCTGCAAGTCATCAGCATGTCAAATTTTTTGCTGCCACAGAAAAGAACCAGATGTACCAGCATTTTTCAGTTTTCTTTAGCAGACAGGTAGCATGAATTAGGTACCTTGCTGAAGTTTCCTGCTGAACATCCAGTAGCAGCCTTGACAGTGTTTTGGAGTGCAGCTGGCTGCACTGCTGGCCAAGGGGAGAATTTGTTCTAGCAGTAGTCGTTAGGATGGGCTGAAGGTTAAGTTGTTATGACAGTAACCACACTTGGAAACAATCTATTATTGGAAAATTCTCCCCTGGTTGTTAGTACAGGGAAAGGAAAGATTCCTTTGGAATTGCTAATAGAGTAATTAAAATGTAAACACTGACTATATGTGAAGGGCATATACTGGAGATTTAGAGGTGGGTTAATCAGTGCAACAATAACAATAAAATGCATCCTTTCTGTGACATCCCTGCAAGCAAAGCGACTTTGAACTGCTTTGTCAGGCAAGTCTGTGGCCTCACAGCCCATGAAGAGTCAATAGAAAGCCTCAGCTACAATTAACATAGGACTTGTCAGGCAGCCATCAGGGAGAGTGGAAGTCTGTTTTTTCTTCCCATATCTTTGGGGGTAGATGAGCTTCGTTTCTTTTTGCATGCATTTCATGCCCAGGGCCTTTTCAAAAGGCAGCTCACCATTTCTTCACTGAGGGATAGTGGGCATCTTCCTCTTGCTATATTGGTTTTTCTCCTTGCTTCTTTCTTTCCCCTGTGGCCCTTTGAGTTTTCTACTTTGCTGAGTCTTAAAGCTCCTTTCTGGCTTTGTGAAATTGAAGGGGGAATCTTTCTGTGGCTATTGCCTTTAAGGGACCTGAAACAGCATTCTTTCTGCCTGTTTCTGTGTCAGGTCATTCCTGCATTCGGTCCCTTTGGCTCTCTTCTGCTGCAAAATGCATAGACTAGCAGCATCTCCTAGAACAGCCAAGGGAAATAGGTGTTCAGGCTGTTAGGCCAGGTTAGATAATTGTGATTATCTGGTTTGATCTCTTGTATATGTAGGTCATGGAGTTTGTTTTTCTCCCAGAAGCTGAAAGTAAGCTCATCTTTCTGACAGATCTCTATTCTCACTTAAGAAAAAAATGAAACAGGGGTGTTCATTTCCCATAGTAAGAGCTTTCAGTGTTTAATTGTTTGCTGCTAGGAAATGGTACCTCTTCAGGATAAAGTTGTCTAATTTCAATTTCCATTCATTGCAGTTTTTCTGTGACTTTATGAATCTGAAAAATCTCATTGTTTCATTTTTTTCTCCTTTTCTGAAATCTTAACAAGTCTAGAGGTTTGTGTGTATTTATATAAATATGTGTGTGTGTATATATATATATATATATGTGCAAAAAAAATCAAGCCATCTTGCAACTTGCTCTTTCATAATTTGGCTTTAAGCTGTGTACTACGAGGCTCCTTTTCAATTTTTTTATCAAGTTTTTTTCAACTTTTTTATCAAGTTAAACGGGAGTCTTACCCATCTCTCCAGTGTTTCCAAATCCTTTGTAACTCCAGGAAAGTCACCATATTCTTAAATGGTTGGATCAGCATAGTGTATGGAGGAGAGGTTGTTCTTTATTCTACCTGATATTCCTATTTGTATACACTTAAGATCAAACTAGCCTCTAAGCAGCTGAACCACACCATAAATGCACAACGGAGTCTGATCTGCAGTTCCCAATGCTCTTGTTGGAGTTTGCTTTCCAAATTACTTTCCCATGTGTTGATTAGTTTCTTTGTCCTTATGTGTGGGATAGCTTACTACATTAAAATGTGTTTTCATAGAACCATAGAATAAGGAAAGTAGGAAAGGACCTGAAGAGATTTGTTAGATCTGTCAATATGCCCCAGGGAAGAAGCAATTATTGTACCTAGGCCATGTCTGGGAAGTTTCTCCCACTTGTTTAAATACTAACCAGCAGTCAAGACTCCGCAGAATCTCCTTTCTCTTCTTAGTCTCTTCCTCCATAGGTGAAATGTCTCTGGTGTTTTGGCTTTGCTCCCCGTTCCTGGTCTTTCTCCATCATCTTTTCTAGGCCTCTGATGATTTTTGTTGCTGAGAGTGCAGAGAGCAGCATTCAGTTCACATCTTTGATATTCATTGACCAAAACGACGGGGTATTCCTGCTTGCTTCCTCTGTCATGCAAGCTAAGTTACTGTATACAAATCACAGTAAGGTATGTGGGTTTTTGTTGCGTTCACACCGACCTCATGATGCCATAATCCTTTATTATGTTTAGTTCTTCAAGCAGAGTGTCTCTAGCATCTTGTTTCCCTTTCCTGTCTTTATATAGTCAGTAATTTCTATTGAAGACTAATAATTGAAATTTCTTTCATAAGAATTTAATTCTCTTTTTAAGGTGAATACGAAACATTTTCCAGTTTTCAAGAGTTTTTAGAAATTCATCTGTCCTCCAAAGTTTTGCAGTCTTTACAAGTGTTAGTTATTGGCTCATTACTTCAGACCTTCTTTTGATTCCTTAATTGAGGTAATCGTTCTGTGTAGAACCAGATTTAGGGGTGTTTCCTGCGGAATCCCACTCACTGTGTCTTTGCATATTGGCACTGAGCCATTAATGGCTGCTTTTTCAGCTGAAGACAGATTGGTGTTCCTATTACAGCAGTCTCATCGAGGAAAGGCTTTCTTGGCTGTCTTAAAGTTAGGATTGTAATATGCTGGCTTCTTCCCTGTCCTCAGACCTACTACCCCACTGAAGAATGCGATTTACAAAGGTTTGTTGAGGATCTGTCCTCAGCATGCAGTTCAAACTGATTTTTGGCTTTCACTTAGTCGCTTATTATCATCTATGCACTTACAAGCTGTTTTGCAGAATTTTTGTCTTTTTTTTTATTATTATTTTTTGTTCCATTTTGTTCACTAATTGAAGTTTAGCTGGCTGAACTGGTTCCTTTTTTATTTCCTTCCTTAAATAAAAGCAGTGTTTCTTGTTCCTCTGTTTTGTGATCCTTCTCCCATCCTCTATAGTTTCTCGAAAATACCACTAACCAATACCACTACCTCACTAGCCAATGGACCTCAGTCAATTCTTTAAGGTGAAATTAATGAAGCCCAGTCAATTTAAAAAGATGTATGTACCTTAAATTCATTTTAGCCTGACTTTCCCTTTTCTAGTCTGACGATTTGTGTTGATGCGGAGATCTAGTGGTTATAAAAGGAAACTCAGATGGTTTTGTATGAGTAATGTTACTTTGTTTTTTTCTGACCCACTTATGGCCAAATTTCAAAATTTTTGCTTTTAATTTCAGGTTAGAAAGGCAATAGATGCTGAAATACTGAACCTGAATTTCTGGGGTTTTGGTACCTCTTGAATTGTATCAACTCTCAGGGTTTTATAATTGTGTTCCATGATATGTCTGTGTGTCGCCTGCGTCACAGCATCTTGTGAGGTCCTGATTGCATATGTTAGTGGGCGTAACAGCTGTGGCAAACCATCCACGTTATTTTTTTTACCATTTTTTTTACCATTAAGAATACAAAACAAAATAAGATAAGCAAACAAGAATGACATTTCTAATTGGAAGATGCCAGAAGATCCAAATGAGGCTTGTTATTAAGGTAGTAACAGGCTGGCTTGGCCTTAGTACTTGAACTTTTTAGCAGATTGTTAGATGGCTTATACCAATGTTTTCCTGGAGAAGTAGCAATGTGTACTTTTTTTTTTTTTTTTTTTTGACCTTGACACATTATTTAGGTCTAATGAAAGAGCAGGAAGTCAGCTATGGCTTTTGTAGCTGAGACCAGTTTCCTTGTCAGGAAAATACTTTAATTTTAAAAATGCATATTGTGGATAGTATGGTTAATGCAAAAATGTTTGGCTGCTGAACAGGTTTAAAAACAGATCTCTGTAGTACAAGATTTCTGGCCATTTTTATGGAAGATCTTCCCAATTCATGACTGTCATTTAAACAGTGCAGCAGTCCCTATGTTTACTGAGTAAGTGTGAATTGTTTAGTAAAGTCCCAGTAATTTACTGTCAAATAAATTATACAAATGGTTCATTAGCTTAGCAAGTAAAACTTCCTTTACCTCTCCCTTACTTTTTGAATGGGGAAGAAGAGCATATCACGCAGGCTATCTCAGCTACTTTAAAGACTTCTGCAGATCCACTTAAACTTCTGTGCTGGTAGTATTAAGCAATGCAGCATACTTTGTTTGGGTAATATAACTGATGTCTCTGACAATTTTTGATTTGAAAAATTATGTATGTTAGAGTATCTGTATTACACTACACTGTGGAGAGACAGTTCCCCATCATACTTGACTTATGCATTCCCCCGAAACCACGTTATTCCAATTCAGGTAATGTAATTTTTGGTTTAGAGCACATATTAATGTATCTGAGAAATAAGGGAGGTTGATCCTTCAGCAAATGAGCTTTGTAGATGCCTGAGTAATGGTTGAGTGATTCTTGTGTTTCTTTCCTGTCCTCCCCCATTTATACTAAATGTATGAAATTAACATTTCAACACTAAATTGACATCAGCAGATTATTTTGAATGCCATTTTTTTGAATGCCAACTGCTCACTACGCCTAAATTACAGTCAAACGATATGCAGATATTTGAGTTATGCGTATATAAATTTGCTAATTTGGGAGATAAGATTTTCATAAATGTATGGTCTGAAGCTGAAAAGGACTAAAAATTGGAATCCGTCTTGGCTCATCCAGTATCAATAGGCAGTGTCAAGTTCAAATACTTGAACTTCTATGATTCTATGACTTTTAGTTTTCTTGTTGAAAGTCCTGAGTTACTTGCCCTTACGTCACAGAGAGCTTTTGTTATCCTAGGCTATTTATTAGGATGAAGATTTAAAACTGAATTCTGTCTTTATTATAATGTACTCCTACAGTGTCTCTTATCAGATCTTAAAATGCTTACACTTTCACAAGGAAACCACAGCAGTAGCTGTTCCCAGGCTAACTTGACAATAGTGCAAGAACAACAGTGTAGCTGTTGTCAGTAGTCTGTTTTGCAAATGATCTTCCATACATACCCAATTTACCAGTAAAATATAAGCTACTTTAGCTCCTGATGTAAATAAATGTATGCTGGCTTATAAAAGCTTCTTATTGACTCAGTTTTTATCTCTTTCTTGTTTAAGCCATTTGTAAACAAGTGTTTAAAAAAGTACACACACAGTCTGTGACAGTTTAACCAAACCCACTTTAAATACTTGGTAGCAGTTTAACTACAAGTATTGCACACAGCTGAGGCTATGAAGGGGATGCTTCCTCATCAAGTCTCCTCTCCTCTCATGATCCAGTTATCTGCTGAGCACAGCAGCTTGCATGAATGCTCACTGCTTACAGGGCCTGTAAGTTTGGGGAACTGTAAGAATGAATCAGGTGGTGGTAGTCCAGGATTAAGAAGCATCAGCAAAAGGCAGCCGATTTCCTTCTCGTCAGATGCTGGGTTTAGTTTGCACCATTATTAATGAGCTGAGCAGAGTGAGATTGCATGTATCTGGGATGTAACTTGACCTTCATTATGGTTGGCTGTCTTCCAGCAGGCTTCGACCTGTTTCTCATATCAAGAGGCAGGGTTTAATAGCTCTGAAATGGTGACAACGGTGTCGTGGTTGTACGTTTTCTGGACTGAAGCTGGCTTTCATTCAGGCACCTTGTTGCACTGGCACAGTAAGTGTAGGATGGACTACTCTCTGTAGGCATCTGCTTTAGACTTTTGAACCCAGGTGAATTAGTAAGCCTAGCTATGTGTTAAAAAAAAAAAAAAAGTTTTAAAAGCTTTTGTTCATGGGCTAAGTATATTTCATACAGAATCACTGAGAATGTACTGCAAGGGTGACCAAATAATGCTGCTTGAACAAAACTACATTTTAAAGCAGATGTAAAAACTCCTTCAGACATGAACTGCCTAAAAAGAAAAGAATTGCCTCTCTTGATGATAAAGTAAACTTTCAGTTTCAGTTAAGTACCATACTTTGATAAATAAGATCAACATATTTAAAGAGGACAGTAATAGTAACAAATCTTTATCAGTTATTTGTGGAGTGGGATTTCACACTGAGTTTAATTGCATACGTGGGCTTTTTTCCTCGGTGGATTAGTGTACTAATTCATATTATCATTTGACACACAGCAGATTTCAGCAATTTTCCCTATGTATTCATTTATTGTTACTGTGTTATGGCAGCTCCTAGAAGTTGCAGTCGATTGCCTTCCCACTGTGGTAACTGCTTTAACATGATGCTTTCTTTTTGCTGTTCTCTGGTGAGATTGTAAGCTTGTAGGCAGGGAAAAATAAGTGCCTTTCAAGGACTTTGTCTTCATGGGAAGTTATTTTGTATAGATAGATGTACCTGATCATTGCCTCAAACTGTTGTTCAGTAATTAACAGAAATCCTGAGTCATAATGATGAAAAAACAACCAGTTTGTTAGAGAAAAAGCATAGCAGTGATTCACAAATAAAGGGAGAAATAGGACTTAAGTGCATGACTGCAGATTTTTATTTCAGGGGTTCTTGAAACGAAGCAGGAGTCCCAAGTTACTTTTGGGATAGGAAGACAGGAGTTAGTAACACTGGATGTGAGCAGATGTCCAGTTTTCTAAGAACCTCCTTTCCCAGATTTTGCTATGCCATTGTGTATATGTCCTCTCTCTGGAGCAAAAGTTCAGAAATTTGTCCAGAACTATGATGGATATAAAGGTGCTCATCTCAGTGACAGCGTCTGTCAGAGCTAAACTCGGCATTTTTTTCTTTTTTTTTTTTATTTTTTTTTCCTATGGAATTTATTTATTTATTTATTTATTTATTTATATCACATGTTATAGGGCAGGCAAGCAGTAGTGTCATTGAGCTACTGTAGGCAGGTGAAGAGCACGTGGGGGGCCTGCTGTATGGTGTCTTTCTTGGCTTTCCTGAGACATTTGGGAAGATCCACGTAAGTGAGCACGCCCATCCTGGTACGCATCCATTTGTGCCTGTCCATATTCCTTCCTTGGTAATAGACTGAATGTAACAGCTAACAAATTGAACTTGCCACGGACCATTTAAAGAGGTCTTAGTGGCATAACAGAGTGTCCTGTCACTGAAACAAACTGGAGGAGGGAGAGCTAGTGGCCTTTGGTGTGCATCTCTTTTCTTTTGGATCAGACTGCCCAAGTTGGCTTTCCTTGAGGCAGCTCTGGCTGTCTTGGTTGACAAGAACTGCTTCAGTCACGTTGAATCACCTCCAGTTTCCTTCCCTCAGCCTGTGTCATGTCTCATTCCCTTTGTTCCTACCTTGGATTTCAGAGACGTTTATTTGTCTCTAACCACCCGGCTCAGCTCTGGAGATTTCTAGCTCTGAGGAGCAGGAAGACTCAGCTGCCGCCTTTCCTGGTAGCTCCACTGCCCGCTCTGGAAACTGTATTGTTCTTTAGAAAATTTTAAATCACCCTTTGCTTTGTCCTTGTTCCCCTGCTTCTCAGTCACAAATCCAGTGCGGCCATAAAAGAACTGAGAACAATAATGCTTTGAGCCATGCTGAAGTTGAAATGCCTGCTGTCAGCTGTACTTCTGTCACGCATTACGCTTGATGCTGTTTGTTCCTAGACTTGCATTTGTGTCGCTTTTGTCTGGATGAGTATGGTGGCACAGACATGCAGTTAGTAATGGGGTGATAAAATCTTTCTTAGCAATATCTACTGCGGCTATGAAAAAGAAGTGGTGGTGCGTGAACTTCTTCAGCATTTAGAAAAAGAAAACGCTTTTTTTTTGGTGCGACACTGAAGAGTCATTCTGTGCTCACAGATTAAGTCAGATGGTGGTGCCGGGTAAAATTTAGATCTTAATAATCAGGATAATCAAGCACTGATTACCTTGGGAGTCATGGCACGTCTGTCCTTAGAGGCCTTCGAACACATTCATCAAACCTCTGCTGGGATGCCCAAGCGGGAGCTGACTGAGCCGAGAGGCAGGAGCTGGCATCCTTGCCTCCAACAGGCCTTCAAGGTCCACCTCTCCTTTGTCTACAGGCACAGTAACTTCCTAATTTCTTTGTGACTGTCACCTAAATATTTTGCATGCTTTGTTTTACAAATTTTTCCAGGTGTATTTCTGCCAGTGGTTATGGAGGTTAAATCAGTGAATAATATATAATACTCTTCTGTCACTGTTCCCATCAGGTAAGCCAGGCAGAATTCAGTAGCTATATATTGAAACCAAACAGCCACTCACTTTATGATGTTACCCCCAAAATAGCAAAGCCCTTGGCTAAAGCTCTTCATCACCTGACTAGCATGAAGTTTTTCTCTGAAATCCTGCTTAATCCAGAGCATGTATCTCTAAAATAAGTAGTCTGACCAGCATTTCTTCTGCGCTGGCAAATGTGGCAGTGCCACCATCAAGGAAAGAATTAATTGCTTTTTTATGGGGAGAAAAAAAACAAATAAAACCTTTTAGCAAATGTTCTAAACCTGTTCTTTCTTTTTTTGAATAGAAATAGTGTTGTAGCTGTGAAAAGAGCAAACCAGACCTGTGGGGAGAAGTAGTGGCTTTTCTTAGATCAGCTCATACAGCTGGGAAAAGTAGATAAGCTTTTAAGCCTGATCTGAAATGGAGCTTTCTGGCTACATTAAGGTTCTTCCCTGTAGTTTTCTGGCTACATTAAGGTTCTTCCTCCTGATAACCCTTATTTTCTCCCAGGATTCTGTGGTAAATAACTTGCAAACCAGCAACTTCATATTCAGTGCTAGAACTGATGTATCTTAATCTTCATAAATCAGTATGGAATAAGGACGTGAGAGGTGGCTTCTGCTTCCTAAGAAGCACCACTCATCAAAGATACGTTGAGCCATAGTCCAAATTCTTCCAACCTTTTCACAAACCTTTGGTTGGAAATCTTTGTCACAGTGAAGTGCCAGTGTAGGATCTCAAGTCTTGATTATGCTTAGCAAAAGATGTTTCTGCTGTGGTTTTTTGTGCTTTGCTTCTTAAAGTTGTTAAAGGACTGGCATGATTAAGTCCTTAGTGCTCTTAGAGATGTTTAGCTCAAATTTAAAATGCTTGGATCTGGGAGGTTTTGTTATGAATGTGCAACGTTTGAGTATGGTTTTTAATGAAATTTTTGCTTCTCCAGTATTAAATCTAAGTGGCACAGTGCTCAATACCAAATGAAAGGGAAGGATCACTTATCAATCTTTCTGCCGTGAGTGTACAATCAAATTAAATTTGATTTGATTGTTTAAATAGTGCCTCTCCAAAATGCATTCGTGGGGAGAATCTGTCCCAGCAGCATCCGTGTGGTCAAACGGGAGCTCTGGAGTGCTGCTGGCAGTTCTTGTCTGTAACAGCAGAGTACTTCCGAAGGGAAACGGGTATTCAAAAAGGAAGGCTGCTGTTTTGGGAAATACTGTTTAGAAAAGTTCTTCAGAGCACGGTATGGTAATTTACCGCAATAGCAAGAGACTCTTGTGAAGGAATCCTTGTCCTTTCCATAAATTTCATTAATGGAAAATTCTGTAAGGGGGTGGTAAGGAGGGGAAGAAAACTCCCGGGAGCCCTATTTGTGTGTTTCTGGGCAACACAGTAAATGTTCTTCATAGAATAAGCATAAGTACTCTCAGAAGCTTGTCATGTTTGTGTCTGCGCTGTGTTTACACAAGCTGCCTAGGTGAGATCACTCACTCTGTGCGATTGGTACGTGCCATGCTATTAGCAGCTCTCCTGCACGAAGATCTGACTATTCACAAATGCCCAAACAACATCATGAGGTTACGGTGACAAAGCCAAACTGCACTTTTTTAGCTCATAATCCTCCAACTACGTGCACTGCAGCAGGGGACCTGTGACTAACACTCAGAAGGAGTTTCAGTGAGGCTGCTGCCTGAGTGCATTCAGATGCAGGGCTGACTGTCAGTGTTTAAGGTTCACTTCCTCTTCCAGAGCCCTTCTACAATGCCAGTCTGGTTCTTTTTCCTGTCACACGATCAGGTATGGGCACTGATAAGAAGACCCAGCTGTCTGATCTATGCTGGCTCTGCAGCCCAAACAGAAATAAGTACCAATAGACCCCCTTTTGCAGCAGTGAGAACTCTTAAGAAAAAGAGTGATGAGCTCAAAAGAGGGATTGGATTTGCTACGCTTGCTTTCATCTCCTTCACGTGGTTCCCTGCCTGTGTCCTCCAGAGGAAGGGCTGGACTGTGAACTCGTTGCTGCAAAATCGATACTCACAAACATGTTTTGAATGACTGTACCACAGTGACTTTACAGGATGTAAACCCATACTTGTAAAATGCAAGGATTAACACTCATCAATACTGAGAGCATGCAGTAACCAGATAAGAATTGTATGATGAAATCTGTTGAATGAGGCATTCACCAAACAATATTTAGACTAGGGCTTTAGCTTCCTCACCTATGTGAAGACAAGGGAAGTCAGAGAAGTTTCTGCTGTCACGGTAGTTTCACATGCTGGCAGACCAATGGAAGCAGGGATGTGCTGACATACAGTAAAACTGCATTTTAAAGATTAACTTTGTGGTCGTAAAAGTTAGGAAAGTATATCTCCAACAGAATCAGTGTTTTCTGTGGTTTATACCAATACAGCAAGCAAGCTGATTAGCTGTTTGAATCTCCCTGGGGCTATTGTATGTTGATGTTCTTCATTTCCACCCTAGGTTTGCATGAAGGTAATGTACTCCCAAATACCCACGGCTTGCTTGTTTGTTTCTTAAATATAACTCTGCTTCCCAGTGGAATAGCTGTCTCTTTCCACAAGTAATACTCCGGTTATATTTACCTAATGGTTTGCACGATCCCTTGGAGAAGAGCATAAGCTGATAAACATCGCAGATAAGTCATCAGGATATGTTTACAGCATGTTTTGTGGTGCCCTGTCAGGGACACCTGAACTAGCTCTGACAGGCAGGTGTGGCGCAGGGAAGGGAAGGGAAGGACGAGGAGAGAAGCTCAGGTCCCAACACCACTGCTCTTCTCTTAGTGCCCTGCGCTGAGATGGACACGGTGCTGCCCGAGCTGGCTTGTTGAGCTGTGCTCATCAGTGCTGTGTGTCATGGCTAAATAGTCCTCGTGCGGATCAGTGGCCTGGATTCTTAGAGGGCTCTTTCATAAGGCCCTTATTGTAGCCTGGATGAGACCAAAGGAAGCAAACGAAATGTTCAGCTATGTTACAGGCTATGGAAAGCAAGACAAGACGTGGCATTGTACCTTTTCACCTTGAATGCTCTTT
Organism: Netta rufina; assembly: GCF_964035555.1. Classification (NCBI taxonomy): domain Eukaryota; kingdom Metazoa; phylum Chordata; class Aves; order Anseriformes; family Anatidae; genus Netta; species Netta rufina. The sequence goes on along the minus strand of NC_140125.1, from coordinate 73,042,638 downwards.
AGCTTTGGCTCTCTTACAAAGGGCTCATCAGAAATAGGCAACTTAGGTTACCAGAATAGGCTGGAGTTTGGAGTGAAGATGAGAAAGGGAGGGATTAATGAATTAAAAGAACAAATTGCATGCTCCGGTCTTCTTATTCTAAGAAGTGGTACAGAAATTTAAAGCTGTAACAACCTTTGTGTAAAGCAGAATACTTCTGAGGCAAGGAAAAAAAAAATTAAACCAAAAAAAAAAACACATTAAAGCCTGGTTCTTATCTCCCACCCACTCCTCCTCCCAGAAATCCCCACTTGCCTCCCCCATTGTCAATATTTACACGAGTTGTATTGAGGTACAGTTTTAAGTCTAGCAGAGAACAGCAAGATCATCAGTTACGTAAAGGAGGGAAAACACCTAATGGTTAGAGCATGCCTGGACAAACTCTGGCAATTTATGCCTCTTTTTGGTATCTGCTAGCTGTACCTGCTGGGGATGGTAAATGATGATTTTCAGTGTGTAGCTTTAAAAGGGGGGAGTGAGGAGGGAAGGGACAATATAGCTCAAAGCACTCTACAAGCATTAAAGAGTCCAAACACAGAGCCCACCTCACCAGCTGTGTGTAAGGCAGCCTGTTTTACCCCACTGTGTGCCAGGAGACAGGAACACAGATAAGGCTAAACAGCATGTACAGAATTCAAGGGCACGGTTTCTTTTGACTTCCTTATCTGTGCAGGCTTGATTGGCTTTTAATCTTTCTTAAATGGACCGTTTAAATCCCATCAACACCGTTTATAAAGGGAGAATTTTTCATAACTCAGCCATACTCAAGCAGACAGTTTGCAAATGGCTCCTGAATTCAGTAAATCTCTCAGTGTTGCCAGCTGCCCACTATTTCTTGCCTATTGAAAGTCTTTGGATCTCTTTTTATTTGGGGACTTAACTGTTCATGTTAAACTGTGGTAACTGGTACTCCTACATCATTTGTCACTGGCCTGTAGTGTTAATTGCAAAGGTAATGATAGTTGGATGTCTCTGAAAATCTAGGTGAGAATTAGAGACTCTTTGTAATTGTGCTTTATTGTGTTTATTCTGAAGTGAAGAAATCAAGAAAGGCATCTGGATTTTCTTTCTGTAATTTTATTAACAAACAAGGTTATCTTTAAATAATGCTGCTGGGTTTAGGAGATAATTATAATAAAGTCCATTGAGTTGCACTGAAGACTGATTTTTTTTCTTTACCACTGCCATGTGAACCCATGATGTAACCAGCTGGAATAGTCCCAAGCTTGGGTGAGTGTTTGTCCAAAGAGAGAAAACAAATACAGTAGCTGTGGTGGAAGGAATAGATAGGCCACTTTTTTTTTTTTTTTTTTTTTTCCACATTGACTTTGTGTGTTTCTGTTTGCAAGCAGCTCTGCTTAATAATAGAACTGACAGCGCCGTTCTAGCAGCTGAATCTGTCTGCATAGTTTATACAGCAAACCTACAGCCCATTGGGAAGGATTTAGCTGCAATTTGATCACACTCTGATAAAATCTTTGTTTTTGTGAGATTCCTGCCCAGTCTTTCACTACTCGAAACTTGAGTGAAGTTACCGTGTTTAGCAATCTCATGCCAAACCTTATCCCCCCAAACTGCTTCCAGGCTGAGGGACGTGGTTTCCACTCATCGCTGATACACTACCCAGCGACTTATGGAGCTGCTGTCCTGGGTGAGTATGTACAGTCCCTGTGCTAAGGGGGACTGGACTGTCATGAAACCAGACAGGCAGAGGGATGCTTTTCCCTAGGAGTCCTTCGCTCTTTCTCCATCTCCCCATCTAAGGTCTGGTTTGTCATCTTTCAGTTCCAGAAACTGCCTTTTGTCCCTAATGGATCCAGCTGTCAGACAGTGGGCAAGAGTGCGGCCTGATTTCTTCTTTGAAGGTGGTGTACAGGGAGAGTTTTCAGTCTCTCCTTTCAGAGCTCTTCTGAGGTGGAAGGAAGCTGCGGTGTGAAACTGGCTGAAACTCAGTCTGCACTTCGGGACCTCATGCGAGTTTCAGGTTCATGATAACGTGCTCAAACCCAGGGAACTTCTGCCAGCCTCTGTGCTTCCTGGGGCAGCGCAGACGTTTCGATTTGTGCCTTTGATAGTGAGCCACCAGCAAAATAATAACTTGCTCTTGTAGAGCTAGAGATCTCATGGCAACAGCAGCAGCCTGTGGCATAGCAAAAATCGGATTCTCCCACACCTTGAAGTGGGGTCTTTGCAGGTGAAGGCTTAGAGGAGTACTCGGGGCCTACTTTGCTTGTGGGCATTGTCCTGGAGCTTTAGTGTGGCACCTCAGCCCCTTGTAGTTCTCGTGTCATGGAAGAGCTGAGCTGTCCTAGAAGGAAGCAGTGAGGGCAAGAGAGACTGAAAACAGTAGAAAAATGTTATACCAATTTCTGCCAGTATTGCCTGGTTTCGTGTGTTACTGTGTGTTTCTATGCCTGCTAGGACTCGGCTAAGCTCTGAAGGGAGGACTAAATCTAGACTGAATCTAAAGCCCAGCTGTTCTCTGGAGGTTTTCATCCCTTTGAGATGTCTGCTTTGGTAACTGGTCTTTCTGTTCTGAATTTTGTGACTGAGTTTGCTGGAGGAGCTTCTTACCAGGAAAGGACATGGTGTACAGGCACTACCAGTATATGTGTGTTAAGGTCATGCATACATGCACAGGTCGGTGCCATCTACCTGTAAAGAGTTCCACTATCTACATTTAATGCATATTTAAGCAGATGTAACTTTCTATTGCATAAAATAGACCCCATGAACCTGGGGGCTTGCTGAAAAGTCTCTGTGCACTCATCTGAGTCTGCTTTCTGTGTTTGGCTGTATGAGGCACTTTTCAACAATACCAAGCAAAGCAAAAAAAGTTGGAAAACAAATTCAAAGCATGGAACAGATGTACTAATTCCTAGAAGAAACGTAATTGAGAAATTAACTGAAAACCTTGGAAGCATTTGTTCTGGGTGTTTCCCAACCCACTGTGACACTCAAGCTGGGCTAAGGGCACCTAAGATGGACTCCTCCGCTCGATGTGAGCTGTTGTTTATAAGCGGCAAGCCACGGAGGTTTAAGTCTTTCCCCCACACAAACTGAATGCTTTCCAGGGTAACATACACAATGCACTTCTGTAGCACTGGACGCTGTTACCAGACTAAAAATACGTGCTGTTTCTCCTGGCAGTTCGCTTAAATCTTCCAATCTAATTTGTTGACTCCAGTTGCCTTCGTCTTCCTTTCACAACGTGCTGATAGCTACAGACTTGCTGAGCAGCTGCCCACTCCCTTTGCCCCCCGAGACAACCGGGAACAACACGGGGGTAAAGGTTGTAGGTGGTGTGATCAGGAAGTTCACGTTAGTGTCACACGCAATAGTGTAATCTTTTTTTTTTTTTTTTTTTTGTGAGGAGAGGAGGAAAACCATGTTTTTTTTCCTCTCAGGGAAAGAGACTTGTGTAATACATGGGAGAAGAAGGGGTACAGCTGTGTTCCTTCAAATCTGATGGTGAACAAAATAGCAGGATAAATGCCATCAGCATTTAGTTGATACTTTGCTAGCTGACAGAAAAAACACGGAATACATTCGCTTTTATAGCAGGATTTATTTGCTGTTTGAAAACCATGATGTGAAGTGTTGTTACTCGATTCTGTCAACAAACTGTTTGTAAGAAAGAAAAAAAAGAAACAGTTCTCATGATGTTTGAATTTTATACCTTTTTTTTAACCATGCATAACTTAGTTATGATATTAGAAGGATACTCAAATGCAAGCTTGAGTTACTTTAAAAAGAGTGGAGGAGGCATCTACTTGCCAAATTCAGACTCGTGCTTCTCCTGCAGCTCTTGGTGACATCCCTGCCTCTTAAATAAGCTGCAGGCCTGTCCATGCTCTGTGTGCTTGGGATTGAGCATGTTTTCAGCTGGTGCTGACTGAGGATCCTTAGTTGATAACTCTCAACGTGATGTTGATTGCTTGAAGACACTTTACTTGGACACCTCCGTGTCCAGCCTTCCTTAGTGTGGTACTTTTTTTCTACAAGTTTTGCGTGGTGACTTGTTTGTGGCTATTCCCTCTTTTTTAATAGCTGCAGAAATGTCAAAAAGCTGGCACGCAGGGCAGCGGCATAGCAGGCTGGAGGATGACTGGAGCCAGTACCTTTTGGTCGGTCGCTATCCAGATGCCGTCTTAACTTACCCCCTCTTGGAGAGGATCTTGGGATTCTTCTATAGTCAGAGCTGGCTTTGGGCCATCTACCCCATAACATGCTGGTTGCTTATGGCCGGGCAGGCCCGTCTGTGCTCGAGGATTGTAGTGCCCCTCTCGTGGGGAACTTGTGGCCGGTGAGGCTTTCTTAAAACAAAGGAGCGTTTGTTGATATAGAGAGCAACAATTCAGAGGCAAGAATATTGAGCCAAAAATCTAAATGTATGTTTTGTTTTATGTGAACGGCTGTCTTGTTATGAGGCTGAGCAGACAGTTGTGTTGTTTTTTTTCACCAGCCAGTGCCCTTGCAGGGAGTCACTCTGGTGTTAGGACCCCATAAATAGCTCTGTCATTACCCACACACATTCCTGTGCCTTCCACCCCTCCTGCAAGACTGTACAGACAATGGGAAAAAGCAATTTGGCCATTTGGGGCTTCTGGTGGTTAGAAAGCCTCTGTAAAATGGCTGCTATGTGCATACACCCAGGCGTCTGATGTGTTTGGGACACGTTCAGACTGACTGGACCTGCCATACTGGGATGGCCAGGCAGTGCCTGGTGACCTAGGTGCACGCTGGATGCACTCGAGTTACTTTTCGTATTTTTACAGTCACAAAATTTGTTGAGCTAGCATCACGTATGCTCAGCTGCCTGGGCTGAGCCCGCGTTCCCATCCAGAAATACAGGGCCCCTATCTGATGGTTTCTTAAACTGAGGCTCTCTGTGGGAACCAGCCTGTCTCAAGCTTCTTTCTTCTCCTTTCTGTCACTTGGAGCAGCTGTTAGGACAGTTTGTCCACTAGCTATATGTGAAGCAGGGCAAAGTCCACCACTCCTAACATATTTACTGTACAAGTTATATGGGGGTTATCTTCCTTTCCTGTTCAGGTCAGCTTAGGCGTGGCCAGACGATGAATTTTGATTGCTTGTACAAGACCATTTCCCTCAGCCAGGGCAACGTTGCTGCCAGAATCAACCTGAGGTCTCAAGTGGCCCTGATATAAACATTCCCTCCCAGTAATGTCTTGATTGTATTTCAACAAAAGAATTAATGCAACCCAGCTATTAAGAAAGTGCTTGCCTGTGCATGTAATGCTGCTGCGTTAGTCTTCTGGAGCCCTGAGAACAAACTTACTGTAGAAAACGTGGCCCTTGGTTGTGAAAGAAAAGGAAGAATACAGATGATCTTGCAATATGAGTTCAAGGGGTGTAGGGCTTTATTCATTTATTCTTACAAAGCAGAGAGTCAGCCTCTTGGAAACAACATTCACGCTCTTATTTTATTTTTTAAACCCTTCAGGTCATCAGATCGAGTTGGAGCCAGTTCACAACTGATCAGAAATCATGGCTATCGAATGGGCACATGCCTGCTGTACCCAGAGCTGCTGGTCTTTAATGCTGTTCTAGCAAAAATCCTGCCTTAGCCTGGGGTTCCTTCTTGTTTGCCACAGCTGTAGCTGTCCTTCTGGATCCTGATGCAAGCTCTGGGCTTCACCTGCAGGCTGTAGACACTCACACACCTTGCCTTAGTAAATTGACTCCCACCAGGCTTTAGCCAGGTGATCCTCAGGTGAGCCTGGTGCTTGAGTCAGCCCTGCCAGACCTTGCTGGTTGAAATCCTAACGCACACCCCATTTCTCTGTGAGTCCCAGGCCTAAGCCCACCCCAATGACTTCTCCTGGACTCAGCTCAGTCCTGTTTTAGCCATCACGCAGTGATCCCTGACAACTCCAGACCTAAGCTATGCCAAGTAATTCCATATTAGCTGCAGCTCCAGGAGTCAGACACTGGCCCTTGGTGGCTACAATCCTAACCTGGGTTAGACTCAGCCATCCTTGTTGGTGAAAAATGTGATAGTACGTGTAATTTTTTTTCATTTTTTTTTTCAAGTCAAATTTCACATTGGCATAAACCATTTGCTGCTCTTGTCGTTTAAAAGGGGAAATACATTTACATTAGTAAATGCAAATAGTTAGGGCCTGTTTTTTTCCAGAATAAAGAAATAAGTGATTTTTGTGGCAGTCTTGTCTCATGAGTAGTAGTTAGAAGGTAAGAAATAGGGGACAGGTATGATTTGTAGCTTTATTGACACAATGAGAGGGTTTTTGAACGGTATAGCTTCATGTCCTGTAGACCAGATTTGTGAGCTCAGATGTCAACTGTAAACACCAGAGCCCTTTTTTTAAGGATATGATCCCTATTTTAATACTCTCTTAGTGTGTGCTTAGTATTGTATGTGTGCATTTGTATTTATTTACTCGTACTTATCCCACAATTCCTCTGACATTTGAAAATACCATAAATCAGGCTTTAATGTTCTCGTGATTGCAAAAATATTGATTCTGCTATGGAAACCTGAGAGCATTGTGTCTTTTTGTGGCATGCCTGCTGTACGTATTTTGTGTGTGGTTTCAGTGCATTTGAATCTGAGGGGCTACCCGTACAATGCTGGCCTTTCTCAAGACTTTTGAAGTGTATCATATGGGTGAAATGCTGGACAGTAATTAGGGTGGTCCAGCAATGGTAGGTGGCCTTTCGTCTCTCGCAATAGCAACGGATTTAAAATTATAATTGTTAACAGTGGTTTTATGGCTAAATTCCCATATTGTGGTTAACTTTAAAAAACAATCAATCAAAAACTGTATTTCAACAGAAAGTGCCAGAATTGGTTTCAAGCCTGCTTTGACTTCGGTCCAGTTGCAAATACATCTTTGAGAAGGTAGGTGGGTGACGGCAAGGACAGATCCACGGTTTAAACATCACCGATGCAGGCAGCAGGATTGCAAAGCCCAGAAAAGTCTGTGGTTTTGTTGAGATCCCAAGCAGCGCAGTTGCAGAAATCTTCCTGTGATTTTCTGGTTGTCCCGCAGGGACCCAAAGCCTCTGTGGCCAGCAGTAAAGGGCTGAGGTGGCTGTGGAGGCAGGAGGGCAAGGAGGTGGTCCTGCAGGCAGCTCAGTGGCAGGCCAGGCTGTCCCAGGTGCCCTGGAGGAGCTCTCCAAGCTCGGGACAGCTCCAGGATTTAGGAAGATGGGCTGTACCCCAGGGACTTGCAGCACCCAGAGGATGGTCTGTTTTCTTAACTGCTGTAATTAGACATCAGGAGATGTTCTTCCACGATGATGTGCTTAACTTGTTGCCAGCACAATGTTCTGAAGGAGTTGACAAATCCTATAATATTGTTGTACTTGGCTCTGTGTATTAAACAAATACGGAGACAGAATCAATCTTGAGGAACTTAAAATCGTAAAACATCAAGAGAGGTCGTTACAGAAGATGCTAGGAAAATAAAGCTTTATAGGTATTTAGATTTTTATTTTTTTTCCTAATAAAGATCTGATAGTTTTCTCCAAGCTCACAAACTCAGATAAATACTGCATGCTATTTGGGTCACAGCTAGACCATGGAAAACTGAAAATAAAAAGTGTTTTTTAGTGTTCCCCCCCACCATCTGCAGCTCTGGGCTGTGTTGGGCACGTGCCTGAAAGTAGCAAGTCTAAGAAAGCCACAAAACAGTTCCCCAAACTGCTGTTACTGATATAAGGGCTCCTGAATCTCTTGTGGTACTTCCCATATTCGTTTGGTATTGTTTCACTTGATTTTATCTCACTTCAACAACCAAGCTGTAGAAAAAGAGTTGAAAACCTTGAAGTGCATTAAATGACGTGACACGCTTTTACTGCATTATATTCTTCTTGATTTATTTTCACGGGGAAAGCATTGAATTTATGGGGGGAAAAAAAAAAAAAAAGAAAAAGGAAGAAAACCGGTTAGGTTTTGGCTGTTGTGTGAGATTAAGGGTGGACTCAAAGAAGTGCAACTGTAATAAGCATTTTATAAACAGCCAGTTTATAAAAAGGCTCTGGGTCGCTTGCTGTCATGGTCTCACCCAATTCCAGTACATCAGGTTAGCACTAGTACTCCTTCAGGTGTTTTGCCTGTTTGTTTTGTTTTTCTCAGCACTCACTGTTGTGTCTGACGTCTGTCAGAAGCTAATAGTGAGCTGCCTTTCAGTGCTTTCGTTTCTGTTTTCATACGAGGACTATTTCCAAGGTCAAATGTAGTTCTAAAAAAGTAGAAAAACTCACTTGGGGGGTGATTCAGCTCATCTTCCCTTGCTTCGGAGATGCAGGTTTGCAGTGTGTAACAGGTTTTGTTTGCAGTGGATCACCCAGAGTGATAAGGCAACTTCCATCCCTGTAGGAGGGGCGTTCCAACAGCACCTTTACACGGCAGTGGTGGAGCACTGTCTGACAGCATTCCAGCTAGGGTAACAAATAAGGTATTGCATGGCCTCCGTGCTCTTAACTGAATCAATTATGAGGGCTCGGAGTTGCAGGAATTTCCCAAGGGTGAATTTTCACTCAACCGAGAAAGGATATTTGTCCCTTTCCAGTATTCATTTTGGGGACAGAGCGCCTGAGAAAAGAGAGTAAAATGGATCCCAGCTTCAAGGAGCTGTTGTGGGTGTTGGTGTGACCTGGCGGTTTGGTAACTGAAGTGGAGAGCAGAGACCTCTTTAGACAAAACCGGTGCTAGACGGCTATAAATTCAGCGTTCTTTTTCTTGAATGAACTCCAAATGCACTCTTATTAAATGAGTTTTGTTTTCAACTTCGATGTTTATGTAGTCTTGAGAAAGACTGCGGAGTGGCTGGCAGCCTGCAGATGCTCTGCTCCCCAGAGAGTGGCAATGTGCAGCTGGACAGCTGATCCCCTCGACTTACACCCTCTCCTCTGAAAGATCAGCAGTTACCAGTGAGTTACCAAGGTCAGTTTTGGAGCTGATTAATACAGACTTTCCACCTGGGAGAGCTGTGCCTAAGCGAGGAGATGTTAACCAAAGTATTCTTGCGTGGTGCACAAGCCCCAAGCCACCTCAGAAGAAAGAGCCCACTTTGCTAACATGGGATGTTCACAGCAAGCCAGACAACTTCTGTAGTTCAGTGGCAGGTTATCAGCCTAGGAGGAGCTGTGTACCCTTACGAAAAGGGGAAAGGATAATCTGGTAAAACATTCTTTCAGTCTGCTAATCTTCAGAAACACATCTTTAATCTACCTAGTTGGAGTAGTCTTAGAAACCCTAAATCCGGTTTTGTGCCAAAGCGTGAATAATCTCAAGATCTCAACTTCTTGTAGCTCCCTAAACTTCGTACTTCTGCTACCTAATGACTGCAGAAGGGGATGTTAAATTTGGGCAAGCTCTGAGGGGGAGTAAAAAAACAAAGCAACAACTTGTGGTTTAGAGGTGGGGCTGAACTGTCGAAATCTAATCACAGGCAGAAATTGCTAGAAGAATGACTGTTTGGGGGCAGAGGGGCATAAGAGCCCTGAGTGACAAACCAAATAGTTCAGGGAGCAGATAGAGGCATTGGAGATGCTGGAGCTTGGTGAGTTGAAGGCAGTGAGAGCAGCTCAGATGTAACAGCTTGAGCCTTGCAGCTCAGTAAGCTGGGAGAAGAGAGGCTGGGGCTGCAGTGGGCTAGGAGTTACCTGCTTTGTAATTACTCACAAAAACCCTTGATTACTTGCAAGTCATTTGCCCATTAGGGTTGAAGGTGTTGCCATTAAGAAAGCAGCATGTAAATAAGAGCTGTAAACAGAGAAGTTGCATTTCAGGGATGCACATGGTGGACAAGAACAGACAATAAATACTGTCTCTTAATAGTGTAAAATGTTCAGTCTTAGCCTTACATTCCTAAAGACTGCAGGGTGGAAAGCTTCTGTATATTGCTGTGATCTTATTTCCTGATGTGGCTGATTTTCAGCCTTTTGTTCTCCTAAACAACTTGTTTTTGTCCCTGCTGTGAAGGTATCAGGTGCAGTGCCGTTCCTAAGGGCTGGTCCCTTTTGACACACACAGCAAGAATTTAGGCTCAGGTATGCACAAAGAATACAGTTTACCTTCCTCCCTAGAGTTATGCGCTGATGCTAATAATAGAGTGCAATTTTTTTGGAGACTGACAGATCAGATTGTTAAGTTTAAGTAAAAAAGAACGCTTTGAAATACTGATCAATTTTTCTTGACCCGCTGATGGGCTGATAGAGTCTCCTATTTAATTTAAATTCTTTCATCGCTGTAATTAATGGTTCAATTGCTGCACCTCCCCACCTGTTATCATGATAAAGATTTTTGCTATTTTAGAAATAACAAGCGTATAATAAAGGGATAGAAGAGATTAGGAGATATGTTTGAAATTTGTTATGAAAAGGGTAGTGGCTGTGGACAGCCAGGAACGAGAGGAATCCACAGGGAAACTGTTCAGAGCTGCTGCTGTGGGGCTGCTCAGTCATTGCCGAGGCACCTGGCGACTTCCTTGAGGCACCAGATGAGGCAGAGCTGCTCGAGCTGTTCTTCTTGAAGAGATCATTGCCCCCATGCTCTTTGCACTGCTGCTTTGCTAGGGGTCATTGCCCCCTGGGATTTGTTCGTGGCTAGGAGCGCCTAACCTCTGTCAATCAAAATGTGCTAAAAATTGCCCAAATAATAAAAGAAAAGAAATTTAAGAAACAAAACAAGTCTTGAGTCATTTGGACTGTAAGCATCCCGGTGTGAAGCTGGGTGGAGGAGCCCCTTCACCTCTGCAGGCCCCAACATCTTGGGCTGTCAGTTGCAGCTGGGAGACAGCACCCTCAGCCACTGCCTTATGGAAGAAAACACGACGATGCAGTTCGAAGAACTAAAGCGAATCAGGTACCTCAGAGCACCAAGGAACTCCTTGTTTGCCTTTGTAAATATTTCTGGGAAAGAATTGTCCGATCGTCCTCTGAGCTGCTAATTGGATGTCCAGCGCGGAGCAGCACCAGGCGTTTGGAGTGCTCCTGCTTGGATAACTTTCCTATGGAAAGAATTTGAGATGCTGGCTTGCCAGTTCTTCAGAGTCATCTGTTTGTGCTGAACTTTCCTCAAAAAGTCGCCCTATTAAACTCAAATGGCCCTGCTCCAAGTCACAGAGGGTAAGCTCAGACGTGTGTTTGCAGGATCAGGCTTTTCACATCGTAACTGATTGGTCTCTTCATAGCTTCTCTATTACACTTCCTTCACTGCAGCAACAAGGAAAGCTTGCATTTCTGATGACTGAACCTCGTGAGCACAGATGTCGAATGCCATCCTTTTATGCAAACAGCTTTTATGGAAGTGCTTGCTGAGAAGTATGCTTCCATGCTGTAGGTGCTGCTCGCCTGAGGTGACCCCGTGCCTGTATCTACCATATGCTCTTTCTGGGTGAAAGGAAACTTGGTATCTCCCTGTATTCTCACGTTAAATATTTGTTGTTGGTTTTTATGCAAACTGCACCATAGATGTGTCCCCACATCCCCTGGCTGCACGGGATTCTGCACTCAGAACCCAAACAAGCCTCGTGCCGGCATTGAACCATATTCCTCCTGACATCTCTCATACTATGGGGGGTAGCTCGCCTCGCTAGACCCAGAATGGAAATAATTTCAGCGTGCAGCTGCGTACTGACTTATAGATCAGCTCTTGGCTCCGTTTTGTGCATTCCTTGATCTGGGGAAGCTGCACTTTGGAAATAGTCGTGTGAGCGCTGCTGTGAGACAGCACTTGCAGCAGAGCAGGCTGATGAGCTTCTGCTACAGCAGGGACGTACCTGGGGCCTGAGCAGAGCTTGTGTGCTCAGGCCATATGGGAGAGCTTTTAAGAGCATTATTATTTGTTTGCTACAGCTGTGTGACTTCCTCTTCCCCTTTGGACATGCTTTTTCTGACATGTTGTCACTGCCTTCATCTATCCTGATACAGAAAGCAAAGAACACAGCAGAATTTTCTGCTGTCGAGTTGGCCGTTCCATGGGAGAAAATTTCCCTTGGATGATGTCAGAGAAATATCTGTATCTACTGAGGTTCTTTGTATAGGAGCAAATATCAGCATAAACAGGCTTCCTCACAAATACCCAGACAAGGCGACCCGCTACAGTGAGGGAAATAGAAAAACACTTCAGGGAACTGAGTGCTGCCCTTTTTAGTTATTTATTTTTCTTCCAAGGACGTTAACAAATTCACTGAAGGGCATTACATTTCATCTGACATCCAGGAAGGCTTCTTAGGGTGAGGCATCTTCGTGCATGTCAACTTTTCACGCCATTACTCTCTTTTTCAACAGTTTTTTCTGAGCACCAGCCCGCCCTTTGCCTGTGTTGCAAGAGGAGCCCATTCCTCATCTCTTTGTTAAGTTTTGGCCTGAAGTGAGGAAGTAGCCAGCGGGAATTAAGCAGTGCTCTTCATTAGTTTATTTTATTAGCTCGCAAAACGCAACCCTCCTCGCCAGTGTGGAATTCTTCTTCTTTTTCCATGCTTCTGTTGAGCACTTTATGAAGTGCAAGCAGGTATGACACACGCTTCATTTCTTCTGGAGAAACAGGGCAGCATAAAACCAAGTCCCCCAGTAAGGAGCTGTGGCACTTGCACATCTCTGGGTAATTTAATGTGGTACTGCAAAGTCTTTGGAAGCAGAGCATCCTTCCACTCTGCTGAGTTAACTGAGTTAACTCCTCCCAGAGAGGAGGCAGTAGTTGGAAAGTGGAGAAAAAAAAAAAAAGAAAGCTTTGAAAGCTTTAGCATCAGAAATTGTTCCCCTGACAGCCCTGACCTTGGTGTTTTCTGCATTTGGCTGCAGGACTCATACACCCATATCAGGAGCCACCAGTGAAGAGTTTTTCAGCGTTCAGTTTTGCATTTAAAGGAGTAAAGTTCAGTGTCGTGGAATTTCCCTGCTTTTTTGTTACCAGATAGCTCGCTAGAGCTCAAGATTGGGTCTGGGGCATTGCAAAGCATAGGCAGGAGCCTTCATCCCCCAGGGGACTGTGTCAGAGCTGTCCTGGCCTCCTCCACTCTAAACTGCAACTTCTCTTTGTGTCTGTCATTTCATTTTAATTCACAGTATTCGGTGGAACATGATATAACACACTTTAGCTTCGTAAACCCTAGATTGCTTTGGAAGATGAGAAAAACTCAGGGCGTCTGGTTCAGAGGCGTGTTTCTGTTGAGCTGATGGCTAGCCTAACATCCCACCCCAGTAGAGGTGGGAGATGGCAGGCAGCTGGCAGCGCGTCCAGCCCCGGGGGGGGCAGCGGGAGAAGCACAGGCTGCTGCAAACAAAGGCCGAGTGTTTTGCTGATGTGATTGCAAAACATATGTTTGCCCGGGACTGTTATGATCTTGGGAATAGGCGCGAGGCCAAATTTCTGAAGCAGCAGCACAAATATCTGCGAAATGTTAGCCTCCCGCCACAGCTGGGCTGAGCGGGCGGCGAGGGAAGGTGGTGAAACGAGCCGGGGACAGAGATGGTGGCGGTGGTGGTCTCAGAAAGAGGGCTCGGGCTGCCCAGGGGTCAATCCTTGGGGCTGCGTGAGGGGAGGCTGGACGCGGTGCTTGGGGACGTGGGTGACCCTGGTGGCAGGGGGGCGGCTGGGCAGGGTGATTTTGGAGCCATGACCACGAAAGCCAAGCGGGGGCGCTGCCCGAGGGCTCCAACCTCCCCTCAGCCGGCTCGGGGCCCGCCTCACGGCCGGGGCCCGCCTCACGGGGCGGGCGCTGAGGTGAGGCAGGGCCCGGCCCCGCGCTGCCGGCACAGGCTGGGCCGGGCGGGCGGCGGCAGCGGCAGGTACCGGCGGGGGCTGAGGGGCCGGGGGGGAGCGGGGCTGGCCTCGGGCAGGGGGTACAGCGCTGCTTCGGAGCTGGGGTGCCTTGATAGCTGTCTGACTCGAGCCCTGCAGCCTGGGCTGTTGATGAAATGCGGTCTTTTAAAGGATGTTGAGACATCGGGAGAGCGTTCCCGTATTGATTCTTAAAGGGTTTTAATTAATATAGAAGGAAAACGCTCTCGGTAAAGCAGCAGCTCGGCTGCTGTGCGCTGACAGTGCTTTGGAGCTTGCTGGCAGGTCGCTGTGTCCGTGCATGTGCGGGCATGGCCAGGGCTCGGACTGAGGGACACCTCCGGGGGACCCAGGGAGTGGAAGCGGCGTCTGGGGTACGTGGGCATCTGGGGACTGCTATTATGGGACCTTAATAACAGTCGGGGTCGGTTTGAGAGAGACACAGCGATTGCACAGGCTTCTGGATTACATCAGTGAGCAAAAGAGGAAAAACTGCCTGGTTTGGTTAGCCCTGCGTTTAGAAACTATAGTGCTCATGAGCTGTGGTGGTTTTTTGTTTGTTTGTTTGCTTGTTTGTTTGTTTTGAGATAAAATAATTTACTTTTAATCCCTACTCTTTGTTTCTTAATCCATCTGCTTGCAAAAGCTACCCATCCGATAAGGTAGCCACACGAGCAGGACCAAAAATACATCTTTTAGGCTGAGTACGCACCAGCATGGTGCTAAGAGCACAGGGAGAGCAAAATAACTTGTCCTGTGAGCCCAGCCTGGCAGCCGTTGTCATTAAGATCTAAATGAGGAGTCTCAGACTTTGTGGGCTGTCAGTGTCACCAGCAGAGATCTCGCTGTCGGTGACCTTTAAAGGGGAAGCAGGAACCAGACGGAGCGAGGGCAGCAGCAGCCTCCCAGACGGGTAAGTGCCAAAGCCGCCCTTGGAGAGGCAGTGCCAGCATCTCGGACACGGAGGTCCTTTGGGTCTTGTTAGCCTAAAAGAGTGTAAAGCTCTAACTGAATGTTTTTAATGTCTGCTGCAGATGCCACAGCATCCTAAGCTGAATTTCCAGCACTGGCACAGTGGAGAAGTGGGGGGATTAAGTCTACCAGGGAATTGTGCTGAAAAGGTTTGAACCCACAAGTCGTTTATTGTGCTGTACTTAACCCTGAGCTTGGATAGGAATGTGCTTAGATTACATAAAATGACCACTGGCCGTCTAGGGAAAAGTTACCCACAAAAAACATCACCTCAGACTCATTTCCCTCTGTATACCTGTGCTGATTCATTTATATTGCATTACGGAATGGGACTTCCATAAAATTTTGTTAGAGTCGAGCAGTGCTTAGTGGTTAGTCAGGATACAGATGATTCGGGTGAAGATGTTAATCCAAGCGTGGTTTAGTGAGGTAAATTGATAATTCTCTTTTCACTTCGCATGTGGCTTGTCTGTGACAAAATGTTCTGTTCTGGCTGTTTCGAGGGGCTGAAGTGGGTATATAAATCAGCATCTCCGGGAGATACAGCATTTGATATTGGTGCTGATGGTACTTGAGGGGAGCAAAATGACTCATTGTGTTTTAACCCAGGCAAGCAGTCTGAAGATTGTGGTTCACGGTTAGTGCTCAGCTGGTGAATCCTGAATTACCGAAAATCAGAAGTTTGGTGGCTGTCACTGTACTCGTCTGACCAAACTATGATTGAGTTCTGGGAGAAGTTTGGTGATAAGAGGCAGAGCTTTAGCTGCCAGGAGCTGGTAGCAGGGATCTGAAAAAACATTTAGGCTCAACTACGGAGCAGTAGCTGTAGCTGGGGTTACGTGGCTGTTCCTGGTCTCAAAGCCCTGCATCCCTGCACGTAGCTCAACTCTGCTTCAGTATTTCTAGGTGGAATTTCTCACATTGGGTGCCTGTTTAGCAGTGACTTTTTTTTTTCGTGTTTTGAAAAGGTTCAAAACCAAAGTAGATGATGATCTGTTACAAACAGCACTGAGAACATTGTCACTCAGGTATTAAAATGCATCTCCTAAGCATTTGCAATTCAATTTTGCATCTCAAGCTTTTACTTCCATTTGATAAGAGTGCTGTTCTTGACAAGATACTCTAAAAATTTACCTAAAAACAGGCTGGATTGACAGTGTTAAGCTACAGAAAAGCTGTAAGTAGAGTGAGTTTCTACATCCCAATGGATTTGTAAATGGCCTTTGCTCTGCATATCTGTGCATGCTGTACAGATTTTGGGCTCAGTTGGCATCATGGAGTTAGATAAATGGAGTGAGAGATGGGTGAGAGAGAGTGGTAACTGGGAAGCTTAATTAAGTTTGCAGACTTGTCTCATTAACTCCTCTGCCTGCGTTCTGAAGAGCTGTTTCTTGGCGTAGATTTGCATAAAACACACATTTCCTGGTCGAGAAGTCTCCGAACAGACACGGTCTGATGGTTAGGGCATTAGCCTGTGACTTGTGACCTCATCTTAAGCCATTGGTCTTCCTGTAGCAGCCTCGGGTAGACACCCAGCTTCTGCGTTTCTCCTTTTTTGTCTGAGGGGGAGATATTACACTTGGTTGACTCTGCAGGACACAGGAGAGAGGTGCCCTTCCCGTGATTTCTGAGGGAGCCTCCTCCAGCCCAGCGACACAGCATTTGTACAGCTGCAGCCGCCCGCGGTGGATTATCGCTACGAGGTCTTACTTGCACATCAAGCCTCAGTTGTGGTCGGCTTTCTGCTGAGCTCGGAGCTGGATTCAGCCGTGGAGTTCCTGGTTGGAATGGAAGCGGCGCGGCGAGGTTAACAAAGGAGGAAAGAAGCCAGGAGAAGCTTGCTGGGGAAACCGCAGCGCTGAGGTCACCGGTGCGCAACCTGATGGGCTGGAATCACATGAAAGCCGCTTCGGCTTTTGTCAGAAGCAAAATAAATGTTGGTTGTTTGCATCTGCTGCTCGGCCTGGCCCCTGGCTCCTTCGCTGAGTGCTTGTTGGTGTCCTGCGAGGGGTGTCCTTGCCAGGAGGCAGAGGGGCAGGGGTGCTGCAGGTGGCTTGGGAGGTGGCTCGTCCTCCGAAGGAAAGGCTGGAGGGAGGTGTGTCTAGGATGGATATCTTTGGAAGGCATCGTGGAGCTTGGAAATCGAGCAAAAAAACAAAGGAAGGTCCTCCGGGAGTGTTCTGGGCGTTATTTCTGGGCTGTCTGTGTCATGTCAAAGCGTTGGGGTGCCATCAGCCATCATTTGAACCCCTGCCATCATTTCAGGGCCTGAGGAAAACAAGGCGACTTCTTCAGCCCCCCAGGAAGCCCAACGTCACTTTGCAGAGAGGGCTCGCTTTTTATTTTAGCGTTGCCTTCCTAACGCTGCCAGTTCTGTGCAGCGTAAACACAGCAGTTTGGCCCCGGCATGCTTTAAAAAATGTAACACGTATCGACGTGGATGTGTTTCAGATTGCTGGGCAAAATAGATCAGCGGTCGCCTCGCCTTGTGTCTGAAAATTTGTTTTTTCTTCTTCCTTGTAACTCCCCTGGGACAGGGCCGACTGAAACGCAGTTGTTCAGGAATTAAACTTCAAGGTGTTGCTCTTGGAGTGGCTGAGCTGGCAGACAACTGCAGGCATCTGCGAAATTACCCGACGTGTACCGCCGGTCCCTCTGCTGTCATTTGCATGTAAGGTGTTTCTCTAATTTGCTAGCGTGGCTGCAGCTGGGGTAAGAAGCTGCAATATTACTGAGGAAGAGTGATAGGAAGCTTGGGGGAGAGAGGGCTTTTAAGAAATGAATCCAAGTGGCAGTGCTGTAGCACCTCAGCTGACAAGCAGGGTGTGTTTGTGAATGTCAGGAGGAGGAAAAAGCCCCATCGCAACCCGTAGTGTCCTGTGGGACACCTGAAAGGGCTGCTGAGAGCTGCTTTTTGGCCTCCATTTACCCCTGTAAGAGAAATGAGGGCTGCTGATTTAGGACTCAGAGGTGCTGGAGGCCAGTGGAGTCTGGTGAGCTTTGGTAGCTCTGAGATGGATCCGTGCTGGTTGTTTCCAGCCTTCAGAAGCTGGTTTTTAGTCTTAGTGGAAAGTTCAGGGAACGGGAACTGATTAATAAAATTGCTTCTCGTGCGATGAACTCGTGCAAATAGAAACCTCAGCTAAGGACAAAAGGTGCACTAGTAAGTGAGAGCAGTATTGCTCGGCTGTAACAGCCTTCACCTATGTAGGGAAAACGCAGCAAAACTTAAATCTGGCTTTGGCAGGCAGCTTTTAGGGGCTGTCTGCTCTTGAATCCTAAAAGAGCTGTAGGCACCCCTCTGCTCTGTCTCGCCTGCAGTGCCTCAGTACCGCAGGGTGCTCCCCCTCGCCTCTGCGTGAGCCTGAGCAGCTACTTACCCCGTCTTGAAAAGAAAGCCTTGAAAAGAAAGCTGGCGCAGATGTAGATCAGGTACTTTCAGCAGTTTAAGACCTCTTTGAGGTCGGGGGGAAAAAGCAATCTGATTAGGGTTACAGCTGTTTCATTTCCTGACAGATGCACGGAGTGTTATGTGCTTGCTGACTGCGGATGTGCACACATCCATCAGTCTCGTTTTGTATCAGTGGCATAACCGCACAGCAGCCGGCTCTGTACTGAACAACGTGTCCCGGACGCCCTGCCAGAATATCTTGCCTCCTGCACAATTTTTCTGTGAACCAGGTTGTGCTGTGCACACACGTATAGCTCTATTGGTGTCTTTTTTTTTCTGTGGTCGACAGGGCCTTTGTTGTTGCCGTTTTTGTAGCTTGGAGTGGGGCTGCGCTCTGTAAACAAGTGTGACTGGTCCGCAAGTACTTGCGGAAAAATAATTTGCATTCGTACAAGTGGTACTGGCGAAAGTACCGGTGGCAGAGCACCCCGAGTACCCAAATAAGCTCAGCCCTGAATGGCAAATTCTTGTCTTTCTTGCAGCCGCAGCTAAGAGGCTGTTTATAACCGAGCGCTGAGATGGTGTGTTTTTCTTTTCTAGGAACTTGGAATACGAATTCCTAGACCACTGGGACACGGACCAAGCAGATTCATCCCAGAGAAGGAGGTGTGGTGGTGTTTTCAAGTACACTGTGAACTTTATGCTTTTAAGGAACAGCTCTTTTAGTAGTCACCCACAGTTGGTTTCAGGACAGCTGCTGAACTGCAAAACATTTTCAGTTGCGATCACATTCAGTCCTGGCGAGCCTTTGGCCACGGGTCTGATGTACAAAGCAACGAGAGCCCGGGGGAGCTCTGGAATAGTTGTGACACCTCCTGCACTGCTCTCTAGCAGCAGAGAAACCCAACACTGCTCTGTGTCAGAGCGTGTGTTTCCCTGTGAACATCCGGATGTAGTTTCCTACTGGTCCCCGAGGTACCTGCCCCTCTGCTCCGGGGTTAGTTTTTCTTGAGCTGCCATCCTGAAGATCTGACAAACTGCCGAGTGCCTGAGCAGTGCCGGGGCTCCTCTCCTGAGCGACTGGTAGGAGAACTTGGAGCAGAGGACAAGTCAGTAATATGCCTGTGGTTTTCTAGGAATTTCTGAGCCTTAAGCTTCAGTTTCCTTTTATAATTCTCTCTTGTCATCTTAGCTAGCTTTTTATTTTTTTGCTTTTTCTCTCAGTAAAAAATATTTTTTCAGTTAGCTCGCTCTTGTTATAAAAACTTGAGATGAATTTGGGGCACTCAAGAAACTGAAGGTGACAGTTAAGGAGAAGTCAGTGTTGCATGAGAGAAAGTATAAAGGCAAAAATCTCTTTTTGCTGCTGATAAAATCATTTGGGATCCAAATGAGAGGTGCTGAGAGGATCTCCTGCTTGCATTATGTGCACTGATTTAATGCCATTAGGAGAGATATCTTACAATTCCTTTCACTGGGGGCCTGGGTGCTGCGGTAATACTTTTTTTTCTATTTTATCAGTACTGCTCAGGCAATATTATTGATCTCTCTTTCTGTTAACGCAGACCATTCAAGTGGGAAGCGAAGACGCCATGATGCACACGCTGTTTGCAGAGTCTTTCGCCACGCTGGGCCGACTGGACAACGTTACCTTGGTGATGGTTTTCCACCCGCAGTACCTCGAAAGCTTTCTGAAAACTCAGCACTATCTGCTGCAGATGGATGGTCCGCTCCCTCTTCATTACCGGCACTACATCGGGATAATGGTATGCTGGAACGTAAAGCAGCGAGCAGAAACAGCCGCTTTGGCAACTGCCTCTGATCTTTTTTAATAGCAGTGTTTTGCAGTTCCTAGTTGGCAGGGCATTTCGTCAGAAGCTAAGGGGAAAAACAGAGTAGGTTTGTTTGTGTCTGTTTTACAAATTGTTTCATAAGATCAGTACTTTATGCTCATAGTTTCGGTAGGAATGCAAAGAAGAGAAAAAAAATCTGTTATAAAAATAAGAGTTGTTTATTCCTGGTTTCCTTAGTATCTCAGAAACTGGTTTTCAAGACAGCTTTTTGTATGCGTGCTCTGTCAAATGCACCTCTCTGTAACTCGGTAGTCCCATTATCTGCTTCTGAATCTCTGAATTCTGAGCAGGTTTTCTGCCAGAAGTGGCTGATTTTATATTTTTTATAATCTGCTGGTGCAGTGGTCAGCAATGGCCTGCTGAAGTTACACTGAAGATTTGCACTGCATCATATTTTGAAGGGAAAAGCATTAATGCTTGAATAAATGACACTGGATCTCTTCTTTGCTGAAAAGCTGCCCTTAGTTGTTCTTGCTCTCTTAGTTCTTCTTTCATTCTGAAATCTGCTTTTCTTTTAGCTGGTAAAGATTTGCCTAGAAGCATTCTTGGTTCCTCTACACTGGAGAGTACTGTGATTCCTCTACACTGGAGAGTACTGTGCAGGACACTACAGGTCATAAAATAAATCTGTGCCTGGATGTAGGCATGTTGTTCCTGTAGCCAGCATCATTAGAACATAGACAGAGGAGGAATATTTGTGTTAGGAGAACAATAATCAAAACAGGCTTTTTTTTTAATTCAGCCTTTGAACACTGCAGGTCTTACTCTTGCATATTTTGAGGAAATGATGACTTGTGGCATTTGTTGTAATGCACTAACTTACTGTCATTGTTCTCTGTACCACAACCGTGTTTTCCTTTTTAGGCTGCAGCAAGACATCAGTGCTCTTACCTTGTTAACCTCCATGTGAATGACTTCCTTCACGTCGGCGGAGACCCTAAATGGTTGAATGGGCTGGAAAATGCACCTCAAAAACTGCAAAATTTGGGAGAACTGAACAAAATGTTGGCTCACCGACCCTGGCTTATCACCAAGGAGCATATCGAGGTAAGTCTTTCACGGAGTAATGTGAATGTACCCTCGTTTTTCAGTAAATGCAGTCTCAGGGTTGAGAGCCAGACAGGGTGAGAGATGTTCTGTGTTTCAGATCACTTTCATTTTGGTGTTTAGTCACTGCGATACTGAGTGCATGATGTATCACTTGTGCTAACCCCGTCAAGCTGGCATAATCATTCCTGGTCTCAAACCACAAACCGATTTAATTTATGATAGGCCGCTATTTCAGAATTGGCATGGCAGGATTCTGTTGGTGCGGCGCTGCTGTGGTCAGATGTGCGCTTCCTGAAGTTGGATGCTGGCAGTAACCAGAAATCCCCCAGCACTTCTGAGGCGGCGCCAGGCTGAAGGCAGATCACCATGTTTTTTTTTTGTCCCAGTATTCGCTGGTTCAAACGCTCAGCTTTCAGAGCTCTAATCTCTCCGCAGGCAATTCCGAGTCCCCTGGTGTTTACATCGAAGATAATTTTATTTGGGGGGGAAAAAAGTCAGTACTAAGAACTAACACTTTGGGTGTGCAGCAACAGCAGCTCGTACAGTAGGGGCACCCTAAACGTGGCTACTGGGGTAATTTTCCCTCCCCTGCCCTTTTCTTCACCCGTAGCATGGAGGAAGTGGGTGCTGGGACTCGCTCCGCGCTGCCTGCCAGGTGGAGAGCGGAGGCAGGACCCCGGGCTGTGGGGGAGGACACACGCTTTGCCAGGAGGCCCGAACCTCCCACACTTTCCTGCCTGAAGGGGAAGTTGGGGTTTGAAGCTTCTTGTCAAACGCAGAGCATGCCGCCCACGGGGACCGGGCGCAGGGAGCCCAGCCTTGATGCCAGGTTGTTGCACAGCTGATCTGCCAGGAGGTGCCAGGGTTTTCCAAGTCCATAAAGACAGGTCGAAGAAAGAGGCAACTGTTGAGGTTGCGTCTTCACCAGAGGCGTGAAATTTCGACACGAGTCAGTCTGGTTTCAGTGCAAACCGTACGGTGCAAAGCAGAAACCCCAACTGCCTCGATAGCTGCTTTGGGGGCTGGAGAGGGGAGAGAAGTCAGCAGGTGACCTGCTAACAGGACAGCGAGCACGCAGGGAGTTAGGAAGCAATTGTGGATTTTGGAAAGCTAATTTTACCTGTCAAATGCAAGCGCTGATAAATTGCACGAAGGTGGAATTGTTCGAACTCCTTTTTAAACGTAAGGCTTTTGTCTTGCCTTGTTTTTAAAGCAACTTCTGAAGACTGAAGAGAACAGCTGGTCCCTGGCAGAGCTGATCCACGCGGTGGTTCTCCTCACACACTACCACTCCCTGGCTTCCTTCACCTTTGGCTGTGGAATCAGCCCGGAGATCGACTGTGAAGGGGGTCACACCTTCAGGCCACCTTCCGTCAGCAACTACTGCATCTGCGACATGACAAATGGGTACCACGGGGTGGATGACATTCACGCCAGCCCAACTGTGAGTATCTCAGGAACTGTCTGAACACTCTCCTTCAACAGTAGCTTCTTTGTAAACTGAACACACTGAGGATACCTGTGCAAGCAGCTCTTTTTGTTCAGTGGGATTGCTGAGCCTAACCTAGCTGAGGATTAACCTGGTGAAAAGGTGTATTCAGGAAGAGCTGAAGTGGCACTGGGGAAAGCTAGCAAAGGAAGAGCTGAATATACAATCTCTCGTGTCTATTTTTTTCATCTCTTATCTGTTTGCCTATATGAGGGACTGCTGCTGACCTCAGCTAGATGGTGATACATGACCTGAGTAGCAGTGGCCAGGAAAGCTTTTTATTCCACGTGTGCAGTGGAAACTTGGCTCTTCCTTTGATTCTAGTCTTTGATGCCCTGAGGTGTTGGTGGTGCATCACACGACAGATCGCTCACACTTCTCTGACCCTGTGTCTAAAACAGTACTTCCTGCCTGCAGCACTTGTGCTCGCTGTGCTGCACTTGCTTCCAGTTGGTGAGAAACATGATGTGAACCGAGCGCTGCTTTAAGAGCAGTGACAACAGGATATTTTCAATGTAGGTTCCTCGCAGGTTCCTCTACTGTAATAGCGTGGGTGGCATTCAGATCTTGTCAGATCAGCTTGCCGGTTTTCTCAAGGAGCGAGTTGACTGCAAAAGGCAGAGAGAAGAAAAGGGAGAATAATTTAAACTGAAGATAACTTAATTTTGCTTTGTAATGATGGATTTTTACAGGACCAGATACTGAATTAAGAGCACATTGTGGTGGTGTTGAAACAGCTCTTGTGAAGTAAGATTATCTTGCGCTAGCTGTCCTTTGAGGCTTCATTAAATCTGCATTACATTCACTCTTCCTTTCCCTTTCGATATGTTTTCTTCAATACGTGAGCAGAGAAAGGGAAAAATACAGTTGGGTTGTAAATTGTGGTTACTTCCTCTATCAGAATTTCTGTTACAGCCCCTATTTTTTCAGTTGTTGAACATTTAGATTAGATAAAAGAAATCGTTTCAATCTTAGTGTGACAACCACTGGTTCCAAAAAGCTGTGAGTCTTAAAAGATACTAAAAATACCAGAGATCTTATTGAGAAAAGATGATGACTAAATGTGAACTGTTAGGTCAGTACAGATTTCTTTCAAGAGCCGTTTTCCTGGAAAAATCAGTATTTAATGATGTAAATGAAGGACACAGCCTGCATTTAAATTTTCTGGCTTGACGATTTCTCCTGTAATTGTCAGTTCTTGTTACACAGGGAAATGAACTGTTTGTGTCTCCTTTTCAAGACTACAGAGTCCGTCTGTGAAGTTGAGGCTCTCATGGAGAAAATGAAGCAGCTGCAGGAGTGCAGAGATGAAGAGGAAGCCAGCCAAGAAGAGATGGCCACCCGTTTTGAAAGAGAGAAGAGGGAAAGCATGTTCGTGTGTTCTTCAGGTAGCGCTTCAAAGCAAAGCAGTGGCAAGATTTATGGCACCGCAAACATAAGTATTAACTTACTGACCAATATTGTGTTTAGCAGAAGTTTATTTCCAACAGCACGTGAAACTTTTAAACCTCTTTCATGAGGTGCTGTAAAAATAAGTCCTTAGATGTAGCTTTTTAAGTCTACAAAACGTTACAGATGACTGTGAAATAATAATCTGTTTGAACCTGAGGGTTGTTGCAGGTTCTTTGGTGTTTTCCTGTAAAATAAAGCTGGCACGGAGGACTTAGAGGTCTTTTTTCAATAAGCTCTCTGTTCCAAACCAAGTTTCCCCTTTACAGTTTTAAAGACCTCCTGAGTTCAGAGCAAAGTACCCCCTAGGCCAGGGGGATAGGGTGAAGACTGGTACACAAAAGAAAGGAAAAAAGATGTTTGCAGATCAGAAAGATTCTCAGTGTTTTTCACGGAATTGCCTCTAAAGAAAGGATAGTTGAATTCACACTGAGGTGTACCAAAGAATTTTATTACAGGTATTCCAGTGAAACTGTGTTTATTTAAAAAAGCACAGGCTCCCATTCTCCTGTAACAGTTCCCCTAGTACATTGCCAGTTTGTTCTTACTGAAATTGCATGAAATTCTCTTTGCAATTAACAGAAGATGAAGAATCAGCACCCACAAGAGATGTGTCTCGTCACTTTGAGGATACCAGCTATGGCTACAAAGACTTCTCCAGGCACGGCATGCACGTGCCCACCTTCCGAGCTCAGGTAACAAGGACGGGGGCTGCTCTCAGGAAGCTTGGGGTGCGGTCTGTTTGGTGTCTGGCAAATACCAAACCCAGAAAGTGCTGTGCTGTAACTTACTGCCCCATGGATGGCAAGACTTAGAGCAAAAACCAGCTGAACAAAACCCCCATCCCGGATTACGTGCCCTGAAAGAGATGACATTAACGCACGAGGCCTTCACAAGTTCATTTCTGAAATGCTCCATTCTGCGTTTTTACTTCTTCTAAGGATTATTCCTGGGAAGACCACGGCTATTCCTTGGTTAACCGTCTTTACCCAGATGTGGGACAGCTCCTCGATGAGAAGTTTCACATTGCCTATAATCTGACTTACAACACAATGGCCATGCACAAAGACGTGGATACCTCAATGCTAAGACGAGCGATCTGGAACTATATTCATTGTATGTTTGGAATAAGGTCAGTTTTGCTACGGTGTTTTATACATATCAGCTTTTATCTTATACATATTCTATACATAATTCTTACTCATATACATAATTCTATATAAAATAGCTTTTTTCTTTCTTTTTTTTATTCCTCAGAGCAAAGCAGAACTATTTATTAAGCAAACACGCATGTTTGTTTTTATTTTAAACATATTTATACGTCTGGGGAAGGGCCACTAGTGGTACAAATTACACAGCAATTTATTTTCTTGAAGGAACCTACAACCAAGGCAAGTGAAATATCTGGTTCTGGAAAATGAAAGTGTTTTTCTTTCAATTCTGAACAGATACGATGATTATGACTATGGTGAAATTAATCAGTTGTTGGACCGCAGCTTTAAAGTTTATATCAAGACTGTGGTTTGCACTCCCGAAAAGACCACAAAAAGAATGTACGATAGCTTCTGGAGGCAGTTTGAACACTCTGAGAAGGTACAGTGCGCGTGTGGTCTGAGGGACAGGGGTGGGAGATCTGTTTGGCATGCTAACGCCACACCTACCCAGCTGGCACTCGAGCTTTGGCTGATGTGACTGGGATTCTGCTTGTGTTCAGTAAATTAATTCGGGGGTATAGCACTGCCCAGACTGAAATACTGTTTCTTAATCAGTGTTCATATCAAGGGCTCCATTTCTTGCTAAACTCCTCATGAAAATAGGTTAGAGATACCTAGTTATAACAGGGATACTATAACTGATGATTTAAGGGTGAAACAAAACCCTGTCTATGGTTTGTTTCTTTTTTTGTTAGACTTACAAGCTTTCAAGCACATAAACCCTTCTTTAAAGCCCCAACCCTTGCATCTCCTTAACCATCAAAATCTAAGGATCTTACATGTTCCCGAATGCAGTCACCAGCCAATTCTCACCGTCCTCATGGAAATAATATCAATGAAACCAAACACAGCCCCTACATGCCAAACCAAACTCTCAGCCAACCTGCTGCCAGTGAGAGAATGCTTTTCACCCCCCTCCACCACATAGTTTCTGATCTCCTCCCCAAAGAAATACAGTAAATACATGGAGAAGATGAGCTGGGGCACTCAAATTCGTACCTCTGGCAGCTACTGAAAGCCTCTACCCCAACGGAGACGATAGTTTCACGGCATGTTACAATTTCTGGCGTGCCTCACCTCAGCTAACCACTCCCGTGTTGTTCAGGTGATAATTACCTGTGTTTCTCTCTCTGTCCCACAGGGGCAAACGACCTTATCACCTCTTCCTTTGCTAACAACCCCCTCCGCTCCACAGGTACCAACCACCCTTTTGCCTTTGACTAATTAATTAACTGAATTAAGCTCAATTTCAGCAGCTGTTCCCAAGCTGCACATAGTCTGCTGCTGATGAAGGGCTTCTGTGCTTGAAAGCTTGTCTGTTTTTTTCCCAGCTAAACCAGTTGGTCTGCTAAAGGTCACCTACCTCTTCTTATGACCCTGGCCCTGCTTAAACGTACCCGTGCCCCATTGCTGCGCCGTGCTACGGTACTGGAGCGTTCCTTAAATCTTCCCTCCTTCAGCAAGCTTTCCTGATAGAGCTAACGAGCTGGGTAGCTGAAACCTGCAAGGCGCTCCCCCACTGCTGAGGCAAAAACTAATACGAAACCCACAGCCCCACAGACTTCCTTTTACCCGAGCACATCACTGCGAGTGCTTTGCTAACGCTCAACTTGTTTTGTTTCCGAAAGGTCCATGTAAATTTGCTTCTGGTAGAAGCTCGGATGCAAGCCGAACTACTTTATGCTCTGAGAGCTATTACTCGCTATATGACCTGATGCCTCCGGCTGCCTGGCGACGTTGGAATGTTGTGCAGCTGCAGTGTGGCAGAGGAAGATATGAAGCCTCAGGACCAACGGTAGCTATAAATTAAGACGCCCATTGTGCCATAACTCCTTTAGTTTCAGCTATTTCCGTGTTTGGAATATCGCTGCTGCCAGTAGGCAGTGAACGCTTGGCAGTTGAAAAGACAGGGTTGTGCAGAAGTGCTGCCTGATCATGGTATTTTGGCTTTAGACAGCACGGGACACTCTATGAACTTGTGGCAATATCGCAAATGATAGGCATATAGATCTTCTAAGGCAAATACGACAGGAGTTGGAGCGTGAAAAGAAGTGGGACTTGATGACATTTGCTTTCCCTACAAGAATAATCTTAGAAAACGTTGATGCTGCTATTTGTGCTGGTGGAGTGAACAGACACAGGCTGTTCCAGTTAAGCTAAAAGTGAAAGTGAGCACTGCTATTGTCTGAGCCTTTATTGTGTGTGGTTTCAAAAAAAGCCTCGTTACTTAGCTTTTTAATCAGAACTCAACCTCTTCTGTCCACACTGATGATTTGAAAGATAGCAGTCAATTTTCTCAAATAATTTAGCCTTAAGATGCTAGAGGACGTTTGTTCAGCATTATTTGGTGAGCTCCAAAGTGCAATGGTCTTCCTATGGAGAGGAGAGGACATCGGTCCTCCGAGCTTTTTAGAGATCTAACTACACGAAGTGTCGAGTAGCTTCTTGTCCTGTTTTTCAAGGGGGAAGCGATACCTGTTCAGGAGCTAGGACAAGGTGTGGGAATGTTGTTCTAGACTGCCAAACAGTCCTACTGTATTACATGCCCAACGCTGGTCTTACTGATTTTTTTGCAGTTGCTTAAATAACTAGGCTAAATACGATCTATTTTTAGTAAATCAAAACATGATTAAAAATGCTGACATTTAATATACAGTGGTTTTGGAGAACACATGAATACTTTTGTATGAGTGTGAATCGCTTTTTAAATTTGTCAGTATTATTGGTATTTTTTAAATAAAGGTAACAACTTTTTCTCTTGGTGGTTGTGTGTGGTTTAACTTCACATTTCTCTTCCTGCTGGTTGACTCACTCGTTCACATACCCAGTATATTGAAGACTTTTAAAATGCCTGAAACAGTAACTGAGCAAACGTACTTATAATGACAAACCATGATGTTTTCAATTGAGTCTAAAGTGGTAGGAGATAAAGTTTTAAAAAATGTACTTAGCTCTTCACTAAAATTACAGCGGGAACACCTCTCTCATACCCTCCTGGTCTCCTCCCTCATTCCATCCCTCAGCCCTCTACCCACTATCCAGGTAAGCTCTGCCACACAGGGTTTTCTGTTTCCTCACAGGTAACAGGCATGAGGTGACTGGAGATACCAAACGCATTTTTTTATACAACCACTTCTTTTCAACAGCTAGCTCTAAATATCACTTGGAGATTAACATGGATTTTAAAACCGTCCAGCAGTGAACTTAGTTCCAGATTAGATTGCTAGTTTTCACAGACAACTGCCAAAAAGGCCTCTGGCATCAAAAGGGATATTCACTTCTGTGCAGTCAGGCTGAGGAATTTATGGCAAGAGGCACCAGGGAGTGGGAGGGGGATTTAGAACAGTTCAGTTGGAAGGGATCAACAGTGATCAAGTCCAACTGCCTGACCGCCTTTGGGCTAACCAAAAGTTACAGCATGCGATCTAGGGTGTTGTCCAAATGCCTCCTGAGCACTGACAGCCTCAGGCCACCAACCACCTCTCCAGGTAGCTGCTTCCAGTGTCTGACCACCCTCACAGTGAAGGAATTTCCCCTGATGTCCAGCCTGAACCTCCCTGGCACAGCTTTGTGCCGTTGCTCTGCAACCATTTACTGCAAGCCCATCAGCCAGGTCATTGCCCAGCCTGGTGTGAACGTGTTTAGCTCACAGGTGGGCAGTTTGATACCATCCTTCTGGACTAAAATCCAGAAGGATTATGGCTGATGCCTGAGTGACCAACTTTTTGGGACATGCTCCTACAGCTGGCCGTAATGGGGTAGAAACTTTGACCTGCTTACAGGAACGTAGGAGCTTCCTGTGTAAGGCAGGAAAGAAATGGATTTACCCAACCCCACAAGTGGAGTTAAGCTAGCTCAGACTGGTTTCTGTCACCACAGCCCGCTCTGAGAACACTTCAAATCCAAGAAGCTAAAATATCTAAAATGATCTAGGGGAGAAATTAATAAACTGTTGAAAATTGTGACTAACAGGAAGCATCTGCTATTTCCTCTTAACTAAAAATACAGGATTTCTGAGGTTCCAAAAACAGCAAAACTTTCCTGTCTGAAGGCATATCATCAAACTAACTTATGCCTAATGCAATACAAAAAAAAGTGTCTTCCCAACCTGCGAGTGGAGTTTCTGCAGCATCTGGTCGCCCTGCTGTCCTTTTACTGGTTCAGAGGTAGACAGGAAACTTCCAGAAAGCCCAGACTGCCTGGTTCCAGCATCAAACCTCCAGACACAGGCTGGGACATGCACACACTCGCTCCCCTTTGAAGCAGTAAAGAGCAGCGTGTGCAAAGGGCTTCACACCGTCACATTTTCAGACAGGACTAACCACAACCTGCGATTGTAACCACGCACAGAGCTACTCACCTTGGAGCACGGGGCTGAAAAGTGCTCGGGGTTTTTCCCCTACCAACGCTTTTGTGGTCCTAAGCAGCGCAGAGCAAGCAAGACTGTTAAGAGCAGTGACAATATCTTTAAAAACGTGAAAACAATCAGTGACAGTGGCAAATTGCTATCGCTGCACAGAGCAGCAGCAGCGTGGGATGCCAAGGTGTGAGGAAGGAACAAGCCACGACACCAGCATAGCCGCTGACGTGGTGTGAGCTGCCCTCAGCTGCTGCATGGCGCAGCAGCAGCACCTCGCCCGAGTGTCATGGGTGGGAGTTGTTCAAAACTCACCCCAAGAGGTGGAGGTGGGGGAAGCTGCCCAAAAGGCCTGGCAATGCGTTGAAGGAGACAGTGTGAGCGTGGCCTTGCTCCCAGTGGCAGCGTGAACACACCCAGTCTGCGCCAGCAACCTTTGAAAGAAAACCAACCAAACAAGCAAGAAGAAAAAGCACAGCGTTTTCTTTTGAACCTCTGGTTACGGGAGCGTGACAGAGCCACCTGCCCCATGAGCAGCAATTAACAATCCTCTCCAGCAGCCCCTGACTTTCCAGCTTGTATTTGCAGCTCAAAACTTTGCATATCTGCACATGTTCAACCAAGACAAAAGAAAAAAAGACAGCGGCAGAGGCTGGGTACTTGGCCTCTAAACAGGAACGGCTCCTGAAGTCACAGGAGAGCTGCACTGAGGTTTGCCAAAAGACAACCAGATAGCAGAAGATGTTGTAAGAGTACATCAGAAATTCAGCATTTTGGGGCTTAGAATTGTTACCCACGAGTTTTGTTCAGGAAAAGACGTGGATCTGTGAAGCTCCATGAGTGCTCTGAGGCCTCTGCTGTCCTCTCTGCTCCACCCAGCGCTCCCGCACGTGCCTCTTCCTGAAGCCTCCACGGGACAAACTCTTGATAACGAGGACAGCGGTGCCCCAGCTTCTCTCTCCAGCACGGGACGCCCAGTTTTGCCGTGCTACAGAGCACACCACGCTGCTCCGGGCCGTTGTTCACAGTTCAGCTGGTCGGATCCCTGAAATAACTCGCATTGTCTTTGAACAGATCCTAACTGCATGCATTCCTGCCATCTCAGGGACTCGAGCAAAAAAAAAAAAAAAAAAAAAGCCAGTTTCAGGCAGATATTCAGCATTTTTCAGTTCTGATTAGACCTTCTGACAGGACGTAGCCACGAGGTCTTTTCCACTGCCTCCCCACCCCGCACTGCACAGCGTGGTGGTTGCCTGCCTCTCGCCTTGATGCGGACGCCAAGAACAAATGCCTGCAGCGCTCTCCTCACAGGGGAGCACTTCCCCATCGTGCTGCCTTTAATACTCTCAAGAACCAACATCCGCTCGTTTTGGCAAGAAGCAAATGGGGCATTGAAGCCATTTATCTTCCCCCCTCAAAGTGGGAAAAGAAGGGATAAGGACTGCAAACGTTTTTGAGTTCAGCAGAGCTGTTGCTAGAGCCAAACCATGCTCAACAGCTGGGCAGTTCTCCTCTGCGGGCTGTAGGGACAAAAGGAACATTGCAGATTTCATTACCTTCGCTGAAGCTTTCTCCTCACCAGTCCCAAAACCTGGACCGTGAAACCTTCCCTTTGTTTCAACTTGCCTGCCAAGCAACTACATAATTAATCAACAAATCACACCGAACAACTGCTTGGTGAACTCAAATGTATTGTAAAAAGCAATTACACATGCAAAAAATTCATACAAGCTTCTCAGAAGATAGTTTCCAGTATATAAACGCCAGGCTTTACTAACTTCCTAAAAATTAACTTCCTGTGCTCCCCACCATACTTACCAATGGCAATGACCAGGTACATGAGAAACCTACAGCTGTACAGTCTACATCACAAAAAATACGACTGATTAAAATGCAGTAATGGTCACAGCTGGAACCAAGGAGTGATGGCTTTGAATTCTGTCAAGAAGTTTTTCTGCCACAGGTTTGAACTCTCTCTCCCAATAGCGTTTGTGGTAGTCCCTTAAATCCCTGTCGAGGCTGTAATCCTGTACCAGCTCCTCATCTGTAATCAAGGAAAATGCCACCATCAGTTCCGAGTTAATATTTACCCAACTACGTACTTTCTGACCACAGCACATACAAGTTCAAGACTTAAAAACAACTCCATGCTGACGACAAATGGGGCATCCCTGTCTCAGGGGCTTGCCTTTGACTGAAAATAAAGGATGTCAGAAAATGGTAAGAAGTGTATTGTAGCTTCTACTATTCTCACACCTCAAGCTATAGCTAAATTGTGTCTCTGAGGCCAAGCACTTATTGTGACTGTCAGCCTGGAAGCTACACGGGTTTTAATATTACCTACAAAAATTTTGCAAATTTTAGTAAATCTGTTCATCTAACTCCAACTGTGGTTTTTGTGTCATAATTACTTTGCCAATCTGGTTTATGAAGACTCTGTCAAGCTGTGTCCACTGCCATGCTTAAAGCACTTGACTCAGGCTAGTTAATACACTACTGGTGCCCTCCCTTCCTCACAAACTTCATAAATAAAACAACAGTCTTAACAGAGACGAGGAACGTTAGGAATGAAAGGACATCATCACTTGTTCTTTCCCCTCCAGTGTGCCTGGCACTGGATGTTGCAAAGAAGCAAACCCTCACGGGAATCAGTCCACAACCAGGAGCATGCTCCTGAGTCAGGGCTCTACGAACACGGCTGATAACACTGAACAAACGTTTTCCTGCAAGAGCTTAGCACAGTTTAACACACAGAAAGCACATTTGACAGCACTTAGGCCCTAAACAGACCAGAAACGAAGGTGCAATCCCCCACCTAATGGGCAGCCTGACTTATCTTCGCCCTAGGCTGCGAAAGAGCACCAGGTTCACAATCTGTTCAATAGCTCTTAAAGAGAGCTGCCTGCCGGGAGCTGAAGGGCAACTTCCATTACCCACGCTGAGTCAATGCTTAAACACCAGCTATTAATGTGTAAAAGAATGGCAAGGTGCCTGGGAGAGCAGGGAGCCCGAGCTGCGAGCTGCAACAGCCATAAAAGAAGAGGCTGCAGTATTCATCCGTGGAGATGGCTCCGTTTCATAGGAGGTTACCAGTAGCAGCAAGTGATGTTTGATTTCCAAGCCACTGCAGGGCTTCCAAATTGCCAGAATGAAAGAGAAGCTGATGGCAAAGTAGCTTCCAAAATCACAAAATGCTAGCCTAAAATGGGGGTACTGCATGGAGGGGAGATGCCTCTTAGGAGGCTTTATGTAAAAAAAAAAAATTAAAAAAAATAAAGAAAACAAACATTCAAGAATGGAAATGCCACATCTCTGCAGGAGGAAACCTTGTAATCAGAGATAAAACCCAGCCTTAGACAGTGGATCCACATTCAGGTGAACCACGGGATAATTTAGGTTGGATGGGAGCTCCAGGGGACACCTGGGTCAGGCCATGCCCACCACAGAGCCAGCTCAGACGAGGCTGCTCCGGTGCAGGTGGTGTTGGGTTTTGAGCACCTCCAAGGAGGGCATCTCCTCAGCCTTTCCGAGCAACCCCTTCCCCTGCTTGACCCCTGTCATGGGGGAACCTTCTCTGAAGCGACACAAGGCTACTTCCACTCCCCTTTGGTTCCTGCATATCCTTTGTCACCTTGTTCCAGGTACAGGAAAGAAAAATAGAGGGGAGGAGGCCACGCACAGCAGGTGGACTGAGGTGTCTGCTGTGCCGTGCCCCATCGGCACGCCCTCAGGAAGCTGGAGGACAGTCTGACCGTCAGAAGCTGCCTCCTGCTTCCTGAACCATAGAACCAGAGCAATGGCAGGTCAAGGCTGCTGCAGGATACAATGGGAGGATGAAGATGTGGGACAATATTAACCAGCTGCTATTACTGGGAATTTGTTGGCTCTTAACACACAGAGGAACCAGATCCAATGAGTAACGTGAGATTTTTTTTTTGTTCTAAAGCTCCTCCTGTGACTACAGTTTGAAGGACGACAAGCCTTCTGATTTACTTCTGACCTATTTTTGATTAATTGTCATTGCATGCTGGAACTGGAACTGTGATTGTACACGAACGGCCAATTCATGAAAGCTGTACTCGTTAACGAGAGTTCCAATTACTCCACAGCCTGGGCTCTGCAGTCAATTTAATTGCTGGAATAAGCAGTGTTAAATGCAGAGGGAAAAAAAAAAAAAAAAAACCAAACAATTAAGAATTATCCAAAACAAAGATACATATTCATTGCTGCATGCCAGAAAATTCAAGTACGATTGTGGCTGTGAAGTTTGCAGTTCTGTTGCAGAATATTAAAAAGTGCACTCGTGATCTTGAAATACTGAGCATTTTTGGATAAATAAATGGAATTACTTCTCATATTAAGGTATGCTATAACTATCATTACAACAAGGGATATAATGAAAGCAATGACTTATGAAGTAGAATTAAAGAATTTTTTTCTGTGACCAGAAAAAAAATCCTCACAAAACCCACCCAGTTTTCTGATTGTCTAAAACAAAATAGACCACAGGGATCTCAATTGTATCTGGGTATGACTAACATGTAGTCTTCTTTACAGCAAGCATTAATCTTTATTAAATTTCCTCTTAAAACCAAATCAAAATTAGTTAAGGTCTGCTCCAATTTCATTTACATTTTAAACGTGCTACATGACAATAAACCACCGTGTTGCTGGATATTCTGTATGGGCCAACCACTTACGCCCCACAGACAGACTTCCCACCCAAACAATGCTGCTTTGATTTTGCCCCTTCTATTTCTATTATTAATTAAAGAGACCAGCACTGTGAATCTCACCTAAGAGCGACGTGAGCAGCACCAGCAGTGTGTCAGTATCTTCCCCAAAGCATGAGGCCGCACTTGTGATGTTTTCGCTGTAGTTCCACAGGGTTTTGCAGATCAGACAAGCCAGCTGCCAGTCCGCTGGCCCAAAGTCTCGTAAACAGTCGACTAACCTGTCGGTATCAAACACAAACAGTGCTTTGCTCTGTGCAGTTTTCTCCTGAGCCCTTCAAAATCCAGGCCGTCTAGAAATGTGTAGATTCCATGAAAGGTTGCAGGAAAATTCTACGTTAATAAACTTAAGATGCTATTCTCTTCTTTTTCACTTAGTCTAGTTCCCTAAGGATGCAAATGTGCCTTTTGCTCACATCTATGTACGTATGCCTGTCTGCATCTGTCCATCTCCAGTAACTTTTTAACCCAACTGACCAATTTCATTCACATATATGTCACAAATGCAACCAGTTCAAAGATGCTGAATTCCAACAAATTTTGTGGCCATCTGTGACTGTCCCAAATCTGTAGCTATCACAGCAGAGATTGCAATGCAAGCAGACCTTATCAGGCACCAAAAATTCACCTTGGAAAGATGATATGAATGCAGAAAAAGCTTCAGTCAGAGCTTCCAGTTTATTATACATCAGAGGATCTAACCAGAAGACTTGAACCAGAAGACTTGTCCAAAATAATTTGCTATTTCTATGACTCACAGAATTACCTCTTAGGTTCAGTGGAGTCTGACTATTTTGCAGATTTCATCCCTTCTTGTATTTGCTCAGCCTGCATTCCCAGTGGACTCCTCTCAGAACTGCTGGTTTTATTAAGCACCGTTAGGTTCTTGGCCTTTCTCCCAGTCTCACCTCTTTGCAGATATCAAATGCAAGCTAGATCATAAGCAGGACTCTGAAATTAAGCTATAACTTTTCTGCGTGTACCAGTTTACATACAGTACCTAGCCACAGTTCTCATTACCAAACAGCATTGTTCACACGTCCTGGGGCAGCAGAAGTAAACACTGTTTTTCACCTGCTGTCCCTAGTGATTTCTCTAATAGCAATCCTTCGCTGCTGTTCTCTTCCTCGACACTATGATGCCCACCTCCCCTCACTTCCTGGCTTCATCGTGAGAGTTACAGCCTGGTGATTAGTAAAGGAACCACAGGATAGCTATCACATTCAGGCGTGGCTGGAAACACCAGTAACCGGAAGGCAACCAAAAGAAAGTTTGCTTTTTTCTTCCCTCTCTGAGAGCACTTTCTGCAAGAGACTGGCATGCATTCGATGAAAAAACAAAGGATCTTGCTTTAATTTTTTGAAGTTTATCTCTCTGATGAGACTAATTCCTTGTTTTATTAGAACCACTATATATTGGTAGAGTAACCTC
The DNA here is from genome assembly GCF_964035555.1 of Netta rufina. Taxonomy (NCBI): domain Eukaryota; kingdom Metazoa; phylum Chordata; class Aves; order Anseriformes; family Anatidae; genus Netta; species Netta rufina. The sequence continues at coordinate 73,006,883 of NC_140125.1, read as the reverse complement.
ATTCCCAAAAATCCACAGAGCTGACTTTTTTTTTTTTTTTTTTTAAGGAGGTCACCCTGACTGTAATCACTTGCATATTCTCTGGATTCATTTCATATTGTTAGCTTTTCCTTCCTGCTTCAAAAATTTTGAGGCGTAGAATAGACAATTTCAATTATATGATTCTGTATGGTAGACATTTCTCATATTTCTCACATTTATTCTTCAATTAGGCTGAATTTTATTTTTATGTCTGTTTTTCACCTTTTAAATTTTCAAAGTTAACCAGAACATGGGAAGGGAAGATAAGCAGACAAAAAGTCTTGTTTACGCTGTATAAAATAAGTAATTATATGATATATGAGCAGGAAAGCATTTCAAAGTTTGGCATATTGTTACATAAATGTGGGTTGTATCAACTGCTTTACAAGCGTAAGAACAAGATCTTTCATGTTGCTCCAATTAAGCTGGATCCGCTATTATCTGCACATCAAAGCCACAAGTGTTGCATCCACAGTGGTTTTTCAAGATCTAACACCACTTACAATAAAAGTGCCTTAAAGTTGAGCTCTCAGAGAGAAGACAGGAGCTTTTTTTGTACCAAGCACAGGTAGATCAGATTGTTCTTCCTGAAGTACTAAGATGTTACCACAATTTTAAGAGACTGTGTGGGGTGTCCTAGTTCTTTCACTGCTAAAACAGATACACATTAAAGGTGTCCATTATTTGTACATTTAACCCACGTAGGATCCAGTTAAGTCAGGCATGAGCAGCTACTGCAAAGACATGCATGCTTCAGTTATTGTGTTGTACTCTCACCTGTATATATCAGGAGGGTCTTTGGGAGATTATTCTACAGTTCTTGGCACTGCAGCAGGCTAAACCACTTTAAGGCTTTTGCAAAAATTAAAAATAAACAAACAAGCAAACAAAAAACAACCCACCCACACATATGGAAGAATATGAAAGGCTCTTTCTTGAAGACTATTAGATCCTGGATATTTATTAAGGAGGAATCCTTGTTAGTTATTGGCTCCAGTGAAAAAGAATCTGATTGAAACTCTTTGGCCAAACTACTGGAATGTGGCCTTTGAAAACATAATCAGGAACTTACTTCCCAATTCCTCCTTCTTCCATCAGAAGAGCTCGTTTGTCCTTATCCACTGTGAGATTGAGCAGAACGCCACAGGCAGAGAAACAGACATCTTGATTCTTGGCATCAAGTAAGGCAATCACGAACTTGTATACTGGATTGTGAAGAAGGAAACGACAAGGAGAACTTGGACTTAGCACGCAAGTGCCATTATAACACACTTCTTAAACATGTACACTCAGAAAGCAGTCAAATACAGGGATACCCTACCCCAAAATGTAAACTGTGTGATGTTTCTAGATTAGTCTTACGAGACAGAGTAATAGCCATTACTACATCATGCTGAACACCAGTTTCTTCAACACAACACCTACAAAATTCTGCATCAAAGTAATGTGAAAATCCAATCAGAAGAGCTTAAATTGACCAAACTGGATTACAGGGTTACTTCTTAAAAGTATCACCCTCCTTTGAGTTACAGAGTCAGCATAAACTGCTAAGATTAGGCATTTGGCACTCACAGAGGGAAGTTCTTACCTCCTTGAGAGGCAGGGTTGCCTTAGACTGCACCAAGTCCAGCTGGGACTGCTGCAGCCTGGGGCTCCTGCAGGGAACAGGCAAGAAGCAGATGCTGGGCATGCAGCATCTCGCAGTGCTTGCTGACTCTGAACTCAGGAGGCAGTGGAGGGCAACCCCGGCAAGGGAGTCGGTCCTGCCTAGTGGGGAGGCAGCCTCCCAGCTCCCCCTGAGCTCAGCACACTGGCACCAGTCTCTCCAAGGTGGAAAATTCAGTCCTTTAAGACAGCTCATTAGCAAGCGACTACTAGGTATCAGTTCTTCCTTTGCAGATCCCTTCTCCCTCCACCAGCCTTGGTATGTTCAGCCTTGAAAGAAGAGGTTGTATGTTGTGGCATATCACCTCACTTTTAGCGCTGACAGGCAGACAGAAAAAAATTAGCAGTGCACGGGTGTTTAATTAAACTTAAGACACACCTTCTCTGGGTAGCAAGGAGTAGCCATTTTTCCCAAAGCTCTTCAAGCAACAAAAGCAAAAGGACTTGAGAAGACTTGTATCCTGCTTCACCCAGAGGCAAACAGGAGGTCTCTTGGTTGAGGCGTATCACAAAGCACTAATAAGCTGTCAAATATCAGAATCAAAAACTTGTGCTAATGAACCTACATGGGAATTGGGTTAGATTTTCATTTAAAATCCAATCACTACAAACCTGTAGGACTTGATGAAATGAAGGAGTGAAGGGAAATTCAAAACTATAGTCTTCAGGAAAAACAGTGGTGTTTTTTATTTTATTTTATTTTATTTTTTGGTAGTGTTTACCTTAGTGAAGGTACACCATGGCACATTTTTCCTACTCCAATATTTCCATTTCAATGAAACTGAAATAAAATGGTGTTTATAATGACTACTGTTGGATTCTAAGATTGGCATAATTTGCAAAATATCAGCTAAGATTGCTTCTACCCTTTAACTCAGACATCTTATTAGAAATTTTGCTTTTTTAGAACTACAGACATTTAAAAACAGGACTCCTACAAATGCAAAACTCACCCTTTTTCTGTACGATGAAGTCACAGATCTCATGATACTGGGAAAGATTGCCAAAGACTCTGACAGCCTCCACAACTCCATCCATACTGTTGCTCATTAACAGCTTTAAAAGCACTATTGGTTTGCAGAGAAATGAAATAAAAACAATTACTTGTATATCACAAACATGCTTGGCTTTTTATCAGTAGATATCAGAATGCAAACAGCAACAGCAATAAATATAATGCATGGGAACATTTATCTAACTGTCTGGTTGCAGTGAAGGGCATGAGCAGATGGTAGAACAAGCACTAAATTGTGTAGGGCTTTGAAGATGAGACAAAGAGCTCCAATATGGGGCTAAATGCAAAGGAACAGATGAGGAGTTATGAAGATGGCCTAAGCACAGTTGCAATAATGGGAGCCAGTTTTGCTATACAGTTTTGAGTGGGCTTATGTGAAAATCCAGGAAGACAGAACAAAAAAAAATAAATGTAATATCTAAGAGAATTGATTTAGATCCTGAACAGATGGTCTTATGGTGGGACGTCTCTTTAAACTAAAATTATTTTCTGACATTAGCTCTATTTTCTTTCAGTGCTGCTACAACAAGCAAATACGTTTTCTCTGAACAGCTACTTAATATTGCCCCTGGTCTGAAGCGCTTACTTGCTTGGTGGTTTCCTGCTTAGCAGTTTCACGTATGGTTAGCATGCACCTTCAGCAGACAGAATGAGACCTTCTGCATTTCCTAGGAAGAGCTACCATCACAAACAAGCAGCAATGTACAGTAACAAGAAGCAATTTTACATTTTACATTCAGCAGTCTTGTCTGAGGAAGAAGTGAATCACTGAAATCAGCGCACCATATGAAGGGCGCAAATCAGTGAACCCTTAACCCTTCCACCACAGAGAAGTAAGAGAAACAAAAAGAGAGAAGAGGTTGGCTTCATCCTCATTACTTCCTTCTTTGAATGTTGCAATACTGAACATGCCTTGAACTTGTCTCAAAGAGACAACAGAAATGACCGTTTTTTGTCTTTGGGATCCACCCACTTGTATCAGGCAGCAAGTATTCTCAAAATGTCTCCTGAAGGAAGCATGCTGGTCTTCTATCTAGAGGTTTCATCTCTGCTCATTTCAGACAGAGGAAAGGTGATGGGACTGGTTCCACACACCAGCAATAAAAATGGGAGAGGGAGAGCGAATGGGACTGAAAGAAAAGACACGTGGTTCCACATTTCTCCAGCTAGCATTAGCAGACAGCTGGCTGATGGGGGATAAAATGACTCATGGTGGAACATCAGAGCAGTTACCTAGATAGGGAATGATGTCCAGCAGTCAGGGCACTAGGTTGAGAGCCATAATATTTTCTCCTACTCTTTATTCTGCCAGTTTTGTGAACTTCAGCCTCTGCTTCTTCCCATACCTTGCCTATTCAGAGTGTAAGATTTGCAAGATAGAAGCTTGTTGTATAACAGTAGCCTTTTGTGTAATTTTAACACAATGAGTCCCAGAACTCAGACACACCACTGAAATATGACTGTTGTGTGATTCTCTCTCCTCTGATGTTATAGACAACTCCTGTAACGGCAACAGATTTATAATCCAGACACAAAACAACTGCAGACACAAAATTTTGCAGGTCTAGGATGTAACAAGAAAAAAAAAACAAAACTTCTTACCATGCTCTGATTAGAAGTAAAAAGCAACGTGATTATTTTGGTTCAGGCATATGAATTTGGAACAAGTCTAGCAAAAACTGCTACATAGAAAACAACATGGCCAATTCATTTGGGGAGAAAAAGGGGTTTGTCAACAACCTAAATATTTCACAAAGTCAAATAGTTATGTTCCAAAGGAATCAGAAATCACTATGGAAGTAATTCAGCCCTATGACCTTCATATTCCTGCAACACAATGCCACAGAACACTGTCAGTGTCTTGATTTTCTGTGGTATCAAAACCTAGCATGCATAACTTCCACTTTCAGAAGGTACTGGTTTAAAAGTCCTTACTTTCAGCAATGTGTAGCTTCTTGTCTTGAACAGCAGAACCCTTCACTTTGTAGAAGGATAAGTTGTTGATTGTTGTTGCAGCATTGATGACCAACTCCTCACAGACGTCAATTGACTTATATTCTGATATGAAAAAAAAAAAAGTATATATACCCACATGAGTAACTTACAAGTATATTACAGTTCAGAAACAAACTGAATCATAGTTAACACAGACACTATTCGAGAAAACTTTTATTTTTCATTAAAATGGCAGAGGCTGGCAGGAACAGCTGATGCAAAATGGCGACACAAAATCATGCTTTCTGACTCTTCATCAACAGAAATCATTGTGACTAATGTAACATTGTGTAAAATCTAGTTAAAAGATTTTACAGATCCTATTTACTGTTTTAAGATGGGACCGAGGAGAATTTGCATGCAGAAACAGGCCTGTATGATAGTTATCAGACTGCTGACACAAAGAAACACTGAAGACTATTACACTGAGATGTCAGCTACTATAAGACATTGAAAAAATAGTGTTCTTTAACAATATCTGAAACATCCTCTCACAGTTCCTGACAACATTACCAATATAAAATTTTCTCTTATACTAGCAAGGCTGAAAGTTGCATTTCTTGATTTTCTGAGGTTTCTGCCCTCAGAAACCAAGGGTGAAGGAAATAAAATTTTCTTGTAAACTAATATGGTGCTCAGCCAAAGGGGAGCAGGTCAGAGAGAAGCTTTGAGTGCTTACACAAGGATTAAGACAGTTCCAACCCTAAAAGCTCCCACAGGGCTTAAGAAAGAATGGATGAACTTGTGAGTCTGCCTTTGTCTAATCCTGCATGGCTGGTGGGTAAGACTGGTAAAGTAGCACATAAACTGCCTGATTGTCTCTATGTAATATTTAATGTCACCCACACAAATATACTGAGTTCTTTGAAATTTATCTCATCACTGCTAACCTCTGTTACTGGGAGAATGGTCTGCTTCATCCTAGCCTATGTTTAGATTTCCAAAGGGATTGTTAAGTGGTAAAGAAAATGCAGTCCTAAAACTCGGTTTAGAGGTGAAGGGACTATCTTCCCTTGAAAGAGATTAAGGTTGGAAATCCCAAAAAGGATGAAAACAAAAAGAAATTAAGTTTTTGGAGGCTACTAAAAGCCATAAGAATAGGAAAAAAAGAAGAATACTCAATCCAAGAACAGTCATAAAGCTGTGAACCTTAAATAAAATATAACAATGAGTCCTTTTACACATGAACTCTCACAGTGAGATGTACTTAAAATAAAATTCTAGTTTGCTTATCCTTACTGATCAAGTCTGCAAATCTTATGACTGAATTAAACACTTCTACAACCTCTTTCCACAGACACTGAAAAGTCAATGCTCCCACTGTCTCAAACAGCATTTTACAAAATACAATTTATGAATACCAGCAAATTGACTTTGCTATTTTAGCAACAGAATTGATTCAAGTATGGCTTGATCTAGATAAAAAGCTCAAGTAGAAAAATCCTAAACTCTCCCTACAGATTGAACACAGGAAACACACACAACATAGATGTTATTACCTAGTACTGTAACAAGCAATTCTACAACACGATGGGCAGCTGCCAAAGCTGCTCCTACACTGGGGTGAATGGAGAGATTGGCCAGCACTCTTATCAGTTTTATCAGAACATCTTCTGCTTCTGAGGGATGTTTTGTTTGTTTTTCTTCTTCCCTTCCTCTTATATGGCACCATTTCTCTGCATTCAAATCAAGTTCGTGGTAGGTTTGAAATAATGATATCAAGGTGTTAAGACTTCCTTTTTCTTTAAAAAATTGCTCACGGGCCTGGTTATTCTCTGCTGTTAAATTACCAAGAATGAAGATGATACGGATAACCAAATCCTGCAATAAAATAAGGAAACCATGTTACTTGAAAACATCAGAAGCTATTAACTACTTGTAAAGAAGATAATACTTAATCTGTTCCACAATTTGGTTAATAACAGGTCCAGAATAACTGAAATAATGCCAAATATAGCAACTAGAAATAATTTCATATGCTACTATTTCTCCTAACCCAGTTTACAGAAGAAATTCAAAACATCTGACAGATCTAGTACAGCACTGGGGCTACTAATTACTAATGGTATATGCTTAGTATAGGTAACCCATTTTTATCAAGCCCACACTAATTTTAAAACATCTTAAAATATCACTTTATATACCAGAATAATCATATGAACCAGACCTTACTAAATTTACAGGTATGCAAATGTCAGTTGTATGGCCAAAGACTGCCACCTTCTCTTCTTCTCTAGGCCTGTTACCCTTTGTAGAGGTTAAACTACTTCACCTTACTTTGTTACTGTTAAATCCAGGTCATTTCCTTGTTAACTACGATTGCTTATAGATTGCTGAATTGTTTGTTCAAGATTTTTACCAGAAATTTGACTCATCTGTTGTTCCCCAGTTCCCCCTCCTTCTCCTTTTCCAGAGAGGTGCCCTACACCCTTGCCATCCTGCATAACTTCTCAGGAATTCCAGAGACATCACCCACCCCTTTCTGACCTCTGTAAGCACCACGGGGTAAATTTCATCAGGCCTAGCTGGTCTGAAGACACTTAAATATACTACATACCACTTAAATAAATTCAGACTGGAATAGAGATTAATCATTTGAGCATACTTAGCCCTTTCAAAAAAAAAAAAAGAAACAAAAAAGGCATTTCCACATTTCACTATTCACAGTGTCATGTCAGTAGTTCTCATCTTATCTTCCAAACACTGCAGCAATTACTTTCTCGTCGCCTTCTTGCAATTAACTATAGAAAGTTTTTGTTTCTTTTTATGTCCCCTTCTAGTTGCCTCCCACTGTTATTTTTTTCCTGATTTTGATTTTAAATATTCTTGCTACTCTCTTACTCTTATCATCGGTAAATGAGACCTACTTTCTGGTTTTATATACTATCTCAACATCCCATGATTTAACCAAATTGCTCTCTTACAGCACGTCCTATCCCTGCCCTTCAGTGGGATATTGAATTACATCTCCATTTACTTTGTTTCAGACAGACAGCTCAGCTATTTTTTGCCAAGCCTAGTGGATCTTAATTCAATGGCATTCTCCACCACTACCACCTTTTTCTTATTTACCTGTATGGGAGAAGAAAAAAACATCCTGAAAGTCAGAACCAATCCAAGTGCAAACTAATTAAAATATGTTCTTCTGTCTCTTGCATCTAAACCTGCTAATTTTCAAAAAGTTCATCTACTCTTAGCTGCTAGACTGCAGTACTTGCATTAACACAGCATTTTGGTGTTTTTGTTCAAAAGCAATCGTTCTAGTCACAGATATTTTAATCCTCCATGGTATTGATAATGTAAGTTAACCAGACACCATCCAACTTGAAGCATACACAGCGATACCGAAGGAATAAAGACATGTAAGCAGCGTATCCTTTTTTTCATATATCTCCTTATAACTAAGTTTCAGGTCGAAGCCTTTGCCACAAGACATTGGCACTAACATCTACTTAAGGTCAAGAAGATGAATGCTATCCCTGAATTTGAGAAGCTGTCTCCGAAGGGAGGAACAGGTTCTCTCCTCTCTATATTTAATACAATTGCTCTGTGGGACCCGTTTCCACCTTTTTATTTAAACAAGGCATCATATTTTTGCTAGCATCTAAATGTCATTGAGACAAAAGTTTTTTTTTCTGAACATTCTCACTGACTAACCACTAAGAGCTTTCACCTTTGCTGGCACAATCCCCAATTCACACAGGCTGTAAGAATTTGAAACAAACAACTGATGAATCAGAAGGGAGAACTGAAAAAAAAGCAGGCAGGCTCGTTTGACTCGTTTATATTGACTTGCTAATTTTGGTCAAACCAGTATCAGCCCAGCAACTGCTCTACCCAATCAGCAAGGAGACAAACAGGTACAGTACAGCAATCAACTGATATTTTGAGAAGTGTGATCTCAGCTGTGCTTTCCACCTCCAAGCCAGCAAAACAAACTTCTCAAATACAGCTTCTTTCTAGCCAAGCACATCCGGTTTTAAGAGCATATTACCAAAGTTTCCTTATCTTCCGGCGATAATTCAGCTAGCAGAGTCAAAGAGAAAGCATGTCATGTAATGCTTTAAGGTTCAGATTATTTTGGGCTTTTTGTGTTGTTTTTTTTTTTTCCCAAATGCTCTTGCTGTAAGCACTGCAAGAGTAACAAACACCAGCTTGGAATTGCTGGGTAAAGGAATACATGCAAAGATGGATGGTGTTTTGAAACTGCTAGCAAGACTAAACCTGTACAAGGCCAAATGTTTGGAATATTAGCTGTATATGGAGTTTCAGACCCTCTTGGACATCTGCAGAAAAATCATACACGAGTCATTTATTAGTTTCATTTATATGATATGTAGGTTTTAATATGCATGGCACTAAAAGCAAATGAGATCATAGATAGGAATTATGTTTGGTTATTTCATCTTTTTATGCAGAGGCATTCATGTGAGGCACACTGTCCAGAGTGCACCCATACCTAATGGGAAGAGTATGCATGAAACCACACAATTTCACCTGTAAAGCTAACTTTGAAGAAACATGTCAAGAAAAGCTCCAGAAGGAGACATTATTTTTTTTCTTTTCTTCCAATCTATCAAGATCCTTCAATATTTTCCTATTTAAAGGGGTAAATGCATCGCATACCTCATCAACATCTAAGTCTTAATTTTCAGACAACTGGAGCCACGTACATTTTATTGCTGGTATAAAAGATTTCTTTGATTCTCTAACTCTAAAAACCTATTCCTTGCACTGTGCTAGTAGCAAAGGTACTCAGTGTACTCGCTGAGTCACAGAACTTGACAGCAGTTGATCTTCGCAATTAAAACGTATCTGTCTTTCCATGTAAATCATGATGAACAGAGCTACAAACAGTACAGGTTTACTTATCAGTAAGAAAGGACAGCCAATTAGGTCAGTGATTTCCAATTAAAACAAGACAAACAAAGGAGGGAAGTTTTCCAGAGTTTGTACACACTGGCCAAATACCTGTTGTTAGTCTGTCTGGACCCATCAGAAGGGGAAGGGTAGTATTAAACAAAAAAATCAAGATGCCAGCAGCTCCCTATCTCCAGCTGTAAATGAAATGTGCTTTTTCATGGTACACACAATCAGTAGCAGTAGGCAAAATTTTGCCACCTGCCAAGCAGTATAAAGCTGCTTCTAGGGCTCATTCAAATCCATTTACAAGTTTGTCTTTCTGCTTTTTTAGGTACCCTCGGACAGAAAAACTGAGGCTTTCTTTGCAGGGTCTGATAGTCTAAAGACAGACTAGAAGAACGTAGTTATATGTCACAGAATTGCTAAAGTTGGAAGGGACCTCTGGAGGTCACCTTGTCCCTGCCTGCTCAAACACAGCACCCAGAGCTGCTTGCCCAGAAGTACAGATTTGTCTGTATCACATGCCACAGGACCCTACCCAATAGTTTCTACACCCCACAATCGGTTTACGTAAACTTTTCAGGATAGGGTTCACTTAACGAATGTTAGTAATGATGAAGTCATGCCCTTAGGTTTGTTTGTAGGCACCTGGAGATCTGGGAAAGGTAACAAAGAAAAGCAAGCACTTTGTCAAGCAAACAACATTTGATGAAAGGCAGTACATACTCTCTACCGAAAAACATTTCAGAAAGCACAAACTGAAGAAGTTCAAAACTCTATCCCCCATAGTATTGCTCTAACGATTAGTGATCTACCTGGTTACAACCTTACTTATTACTAGTTCGAATTTGTACAGCCTCAGCCACTACTTCTTACTATCTTTTTCTCTAGATTTGAAGGATGGTCTCTGAACAGAAATGTCTTCCTTTGCAATTCTACCAATAGTCAGCTTGCTAATGAGCTGACCTTTGTCACTGATAAATTGATTTGTTTAATCATGGGGTGTTGTGTTTTCTTTCCTTTTTTTTTTTTTTAATAATTTTTGTAGTTCTTTTTAAAGCTTGAAAGCTTTGAGCATCTTTTGTAGAATATGAATACAAAAATATGGCAAAATATTTTAGTGAGTGTCCATCACATCAAGCAGTAATACCATTTTATAATGCAATATTCTAATGTTTACCTATCTGATAAGTACTTACACTCTTATTATTGATGAGAGTATTATTACTACTCTTTTGTACCCTCTGGTACACCAAAACAACATGCTTCTATATGATATATGCCAATGAAGACTGGTTGACTACTAACCTTGAGCTCTACATTCCTTACCATTCAAAACACATATTTTGCACTCTTCTTACCCATTTTTCCTTTTCTTTTAGACCAAAAAGAAAAAAAATGCTTATACATCACTACCAGAATACTAGGAAGACGCAAATAAACTATCAGTTCAGCCTACTGTCAGAAATCACACTGTAGGGAAAAGGTGGCCTTATGTGGTTATTCAGATTTATTAGCAGGAAAATTCTTTCATAGTTGTCACAATAATTATCCTAAAAATGGATATTTCCTTCTTGGAAAAAAAAACAACACGTTAATTCAGAAGAAAATAAATGGTCAGTTATGAACATACAGAAAACGCAGGAAAAAATAATCATATGAGCCAGACCTTACTATTCTTGCAAGTAAGCAAATGTCAGTTGTTTTTCAACGGTTGATTACTATATCCCTTTCATGGCCTCGTTAATTATCCAGGACACTATTATGCTGATAAGATAAAGAGAAAAGAACCACATTATCTAGACCAGTTCTTCACAGGGTTACCTTGCTGAGCATTTCAGCAGAAGTGGTGGCACAACCAGCACTCACTACTTTCCACTCGCAGTTTGGTTCCTGCCCCATGTTGTTTCCTGAGTATTTGTGAGTGAAAAACCATTTGTGTAAACAAATTAGACTGGGAAGTGATGCAGGTCATAACCCAGCAAAGGACTGCTTCCCCCCCCCCTTCATTTTTAGGGTTATTGGAAGCTGGGTCAGTTCTATGACCTGTTGCATCATGCAGTCACACAAACAGCTGTCCTCAGCCCAAATGAGGGATGGCACAGAGAGGAAAAGTGAGTAACAGAAGCACAAAAAAACACTTATGTCAGCACTGATGACCATTTCTTTAGAGGCAAAGCTATGGACACAAAACCACAAGCATGATTCATCTCTAAAAAAATAGAAATAATTAAGAATAAATCAATAATAAATCTTCAGTATCTCATAAGACAATGATGCCACTGAGCATCACTGAGTTCAGTAACACTCTCAGAGCATCTCGGAGGCAAACATGCAAATCAAAACTAAACATAGCTGCAGCACTGGACCCTTGTTAAGAGCCTGTGGTTGTGGTAGGCTATTAGATGACATACTTCATGTGACTGACTGACTGAAACAGACACTGGGTTCTCGGGCGCTCATCACAAAATTGTCCATAAGCCACCCAAAGAAACCATCCAGGAAGGCCAGTCAGTGCATGCAGATAATCCTTTGCCTAAAAAAATAATGCTAAAAACAAAGTAGAAAAATTCTCTGCATTTACAGGCCCCGTCTGTGACAGTCTTCCCCACTACAGCAATCCAAAAAGCAAAAAGGACTTTCAACAGCCCTGTGAGTCTTCTTCTCAGAGGGAGACAAGAAAAACTCTCACAAAGAGAAGTCTGCTTGCTCACAAAACTAATTTGGGACCTGCTACTTGGTCGATGCATTTGGGAAGAAAGTCTGGCAGCTCCAGGCACACTGAACCCAATAAATGCAGGCATCTCCTTAGAGAGGATGACAAAGCAACTCCAGTCCATTCATTCTTCATTCAATAGAGTAAATTGTGTCAAACTGATTGTTAAATCAAACAGGTAAAGCAGCACACAAATTATAATTGTAAATTAGTGCAATTTACTGGCTGACGCAAGAGATAGAAAAATAATAACAAACCTTTTCATATATATCGGGACCAGGACATTTGCCAGAATCTGTAGAATTTACTGATGATCAGAATAAAACAGGAACATTCAAGAAGAAATTGTCACTGCAGAGAAGCTAAATGAGTTCCTTGCATTGATTCATGCCCACCATGAAAGAAAGCAGGGACATTTCAATGCTGTAGTCTTCTTTGAGGAAGACTCATACGAGGATCTATCGAAAACTGAAGTGATCACAAGCACTTTTAGAGAACAAGCTGACGAAACAAACAGTAGCAAATCACCAGGAACAGAAAATCACCCAAGAGTTCTAAAAGAACTCATTAATTAAATAGCTTAATTACTAACAGTGAAGTGCAACCTCTCATTCAAAACTGGCTTGACGTCTAAGGACAGGGTAACAAAAATGAAATCTGTTTGCTAGAGAAGGATCAAAGTGAGATTCAAGTCTGGTGTCTGTATGAGACAAATTTGAAGAAACCATAAAAAAGAACGATAAAATTTATGGGCAGTTGAATAAATGAAAGCAACTTTAAGATTCCTAAATCCTGACACCCAATTCTTAAGTTCTTTGAATGGATCAAGAGACATAAAGCAGATGCATCTGATACAACCTGTATGTCTTTCCAGAAACTTTTGACAACATCACTCAACAAAATTTTAGTGAAATTAAGTAAGGGAGAATGTTCTGGTACAGGTAAGTGTTGAAAGGATAGAAAACAGTAAATTACGGTTTCCTGCAAGGGCAGAATACGGCCAGAGAAGTTCCATAGGTTTCTGTGATGGGCCCTGTTGTGTTCAACGTGTCCATAAACAACATGGAAAAGTGGGAAACAACAGGGATACAACATCCTGTTGATGACACTAAGATATTCAAAGTATCAAAGATAAAGGCTGACTGAAAAGCAGAAGGATTTGTAGTCATCTGGTAATAAAATAACATGAAATTTAAATGCAGACAAACATGAAATGATGTGTGTAGAGTAGAACAGAACAGCCACACTTTTACATACAAAATTACAACCTTTGTACCAGCCATAACCACTTGTAGAAAGATTTTGGGGTTAGTGACAGATTCCTCATGGGGTTGTATTGCTCCCAGGAGGTCAGAAAAACAAGTCAGATATTTAGAATCACTGGGAAACAAATTTTTGCAAGCGTGCAAATCTATGATCTAGCTACATCTTAAGAGCCTCATTTGGGTCCCCTCATCTCAAAAAAAAAATGCAGGGCACAGGACTGTAAAAAGTTCTCAGCAAAGCCATAGGAACATGTAATGGTATGGAATAGCTCTATATCAGAAACGACTAAGCAAGCAAGGACTCTGAAGTATAAGCAAGGTCTCTTCACCCTGGAAAAGAGGAAACTTGAAGACTATATGACAAAGGTCTATGAAGTTAGTGTGAAATGAATGACTAGTGATTAAATATTTCCCAGCTTTTCATTTCAAGAACAAGAGGGTATCAAATAAAGATAGTAAAGGCCGAATTCAAAAGAAGCAAGAGAAATTATTAGTGCATTGGTTAGCTGCTACTCCTTGTCAATGGATATTGAGTATTTTAGAAGTTTTTATGGGGTATTTAGCTCCGTACTAACTTCTACAGGGGAGACTAGGATCTCATGGAGAAGTCCATTGAGTTTTGTTTCATACACAGAGAACCCCATCTGGCTGAGGAAGTCTCTAACTCGGAAAAAGCTAGGGGGTTGGTAAGTTTACATAGGAAGTATCATATAGCCTTGCTCTGTTTTTGTTGTTCTCTAGCCATCTGATTTTCACCTATTGATTACTAGGCTGGATGAACCTTTCTTGTGACCCAGTGTAATTATTTTTTGCTTAGCAGACACAATTGCCACATGCAGTGATGTCAGATGCTTGCCAAGTGTTTTCTAATTAAAAAGACTAGGCTAAACTGAAGTATAAAGAGACTCTTCTGTACAGCAGTCACAAGATCTCTTCTATGCAAATTTTAGCATCACACCCTGTGTTTGTGCCCTTCAGATTGAAAACAGCCTCTTAACCGTATGCTGATGAAGGATTATACAGATGCTGGAAGGGCCCCAAAAGGATACCTAAGCTCAGGCAGTGCCTGACCTACTGACAGAAGCTCCTGCCCTATTTAGACAATCTCCCTGTCCTAAAAGCAGAGCTTCCTCACGGCTTGTAATATTAAGCACAGCCTGAGAAAATCATCTTTACATAGCTTATCTGAAAAGATACTGATCTGGGGAAGAGGAACAGCACCTTGTTCAAAGATTTTTGGAGATGGGCAGAACACCAGACTACAAAGCTGAGTAGAAACAGAAGCATGCAAAGCTCACCCTACAAGATAAAGGCTCTACAGGAACAATTCTGACAGCTTTCATGGCATCTGGCAGCCACTGGGGACTTTTTTTGTTACTTCACACAAGTACGCTCCAAAAACAAGCACGAGTGAAGTCCAGCAGAACTCGTACTTCAGATGCCTTGAAAAGCACTGCTGAATTTGAGTCCCACCTTGCAGATCCATCTTTTCCAATCCTCTGTACTCCCCTCCTTACCTAAGATTGACACATGGAATTAAGCAAGTCTCACCAATTCAGTTTCTTTCTCACAGAGTTAAATTACTTCTTTCTCATTCTTTCTGACTCTTTTACCCAAGAGAGAGCATGAGCTGAGAAAAAAAGAAAAAAGAGCTGAAACTGCAGTGTGGTGAGAAGAACAGAGACTATTTGGGTGGCAGCTGTGGAATTCAGTGTGTGGTATGGGAGCAAGTCATTAGTCCCATTTCCAGTACTCACATTTTTATTTTCACGATGTCTAATGCTTATTTTTAAAGTCACAGATATGGAAGCACTTGAGAAAGTCTGACTGTTGGCTTTCTTTTATATTTTATTTTTCCCAGTATGTTTCTAGCTGTCATGATTGCCAGTAGAAAAAACATGAACTTTACAACCTTAAAATTCAAAAAAAACCACACACTTCCTCCTTCTTAACGTATCAGTTCTCGGTCCTGAGGATTTTGAATGGTTTGAGTTAATAATACTGATTTATCCTCCTCCTTACTTCTTCCCACAGCAAACAATTTTACCCACACTGCTGTTAGTTGTTTTCTTTTCAAAAGATACCAACTCACTCTATAACTCAATAGCTGTCAGCATTTTGAAAGAAAGATTAGCAGTGCCAACTGTATCCCAGCAAAATCGCTCCCCCTTCTCACAGCTCAAATGTTTATTATACAGTACAGAAAAAATGGTGCATTGCATTCTCCTTGTTCCTCCTGATTGTGCTGGGTTTCACTAAGCTGACAAATGACAGTTTCATGGTTCTTTAAAAACTGCAGGAAGAAATAACTATTCTGAAGACCCTGCATATATAATCATCATGTTATAATGACTAAGTTGGTTTAATATACAAGCTATTTCTTTACTAATTTGTGTTTTGATAGACAATTTAACAAACATCAATGCTATTTAGTGAAGAAAGGTGTATTTTAGAACCACTTAAGAAAGCAGATATGAGAAGCTAGCTTCTGAACATTACTTGAAAACAAACAATTTGAATTTATATATATGAGCCTAGAATTCATTATAACATGAAGCTATTATGCCAGGAGCTTATACAAGTTCCTGTCAAAATTAGAGATGAAGACTGAAAGGAAGATGCTACTCACTTTAAGCTCCTTACTCCCAGTCCCATCATTTGTTGAGATTTTAATACAGTGCTCACAAGGAAAACCAGCTATAAATCTAGTGAAATACCATGCTTTCAATATTTCTCATATTGTTTACATAGCATTTTGAGTGTCATCAAAGACTATATAATACGAGAGTAGCCTGAACCTAGAAATATTCAGCTCTGCTGCTGAAATGTTAACCAACAGACATTTATAAAAATGGAAGTCCCTTAATCTCTCTCCCTCCTCCACATGTACTATCATAGAAAACAGGAAGGCAGGTAAACAGGAAAGGGAGAAATTATTTTTGTATTTGGCAAGAGAAGGAATTGATTGTTCAGCGTAGCTGATATTGTTACCTTCATTAACTGCCTTTAACAATAGCAGCACAAAAGGCCTCCTTCCAACAATTCACCAGGAATTACTGAACCTGTTATAAATTGTACAGGCTAACCAAATGTGCTAAGCTAGTTTAGATGCTGGAGCGGTTAAGAAAGTTCCTCACTTTAAAAAATAAACATAATGCTCATTGTTCTGAAACCTCATTCCACCTTTGAAACATTTATGCTTTAGATAAAAAATATTTTCTCCTTAAATCTTACCTGGCAATTGAGTAATTTGCCACATGTGTGGCACTCTGCTGCTACCAACGTGGTAATCTTTAAAACTGTGATTCTGTACCAAAATCCTAGAGCCTAGTAATTCCAGTAAACAATAAAGATCACTACAATACAGCAAAATAATACAGCCAACACCTGATCCTTGAAGTTCTAATGAAGTTGGCAACAAGTATACTCTCTGTATAATTTTAGCTAGCAATATTGAGGCATTTTGACAAACTCTAAACACATACTTCTGGATGCATGTTCCAAATGAGGTCTTACAGGCATGTTTTTTTTTTTCCTGGTAGAAGAGAGAGATTCTGATACCTTACACAGTTTACAAGGAACTAGTTTTCTTCTGCTTTCAAATTGTTTAGCTCTGGAAAATTCACACGTCTTTCGGAGGGCAGGAAGGCAGAAGAATCCCTACAATTTCCTACCATTAAATTTTCAAATAAACTATTTGCTTTAAAAAGTATTTTTTTTTTAAACTAAGAAAAACAATTCAGTACTCAGAGGACACATGCAACCAACAGACAAGTTAATCAACTGTCCGTCTTCTGTATTGCTTTGAATTTTTAATCTAAGTGATTTCACTTCAATTATTTACTACTTAAAATGCTGTCAATCCTTTAAAAATTTTATTTGGAAAATGCGTAAAAGTAGGTCACAGAAAACAGGCTTACACACAATAATGCACAGACACATCAGAGGATTAATATATAAAAATCAAGAGATGAAAAAACTGACCTGCTGCTTCTGGTGTTTGCTTAGTAGGGCTAAAAATAAGATGTAACATCTGGAGCAGTCTGCTAAAGCTGCACAGAAGTCATCATAGGAAGAAAGTTTGCTACAAAGGTACAAAAATAAAATATAAATGAATAAATGTACTTTTTTTCCCACAAAAGATTAAAAAAGTAAAACTAGAAATCATTCTGCTTTTGCATCTCAGAGCCATGTTTTCCAACAAGTGGAACGAATGCCAATACTTTGACTTCTAATAAAAGGCAAACGGTCACATATGACGATGAATTCTGGAAAGAAACAAATGTAAGGAGCTTCCCAACCTGCCTGCCATTTGACACAATAAATTAACAGCAGCACTTCTTAGTATTAAATGGAAGAACCATAAGGTGACATGGGAAGACAGATGAAGAGGAATAAAGGACTCCCTTCCTAACACAAGCCTAGCAGAGCCCAATGTCAGCACTGACGGAGCATCTCTCTCACCAACAAACATGGAGAACAAACCTTGCAGTCACAATATTTAACGTCCAATTACAGCAAGACTTACAAACTCAAAGAACTGAAGAATCTGAATAGATCTGAGCATGTTCTCCAAGGAAAAGCTGCCTAAAAGCTACTGAAAAAGAATAATTATTCCATATTACTGGAAAACAGAACAAAATTCAAATCTGTATTCCATACTGTATAAAACTTTTTTTTTTTTTTTTTTGTGATTGCAATTTCCAGGAAGCTAATTAAATTGATTTTATGGCTAATTTGTATCCTTAGAGCATGCAGATCACTGAATGTAAGAAAAAAAAAATAGAAGCAGCAGGAAATTTTAAATAAGACAAATTACTTTTTCTCCATGTTGAATTCTAGATCAAGTAGATGCCCTTGTCAGAATTACAGTGCAATTACAAAAACATTACCTAACCAGCCACACTTTCCATGGCGTTTTACCAAGTAAAAGAAATGCTCTCTTCTTAGAGGTAGATATGCTCTAAGTGATCTGTAATCACAGCTAGAATTTTACTAATTTTTAGAAGTCCTAATTTTACTAGAATTTTACTAATTTTTAGAAGTAAAATCAGAGAGACAAATGCAGACAAGGTGGCATGGAACTGAGGAACAATTCACACACTTTACAGAGAACACACACAGCAAAGGAGCAGACTTTGCCTGTTTTTAACTCTGGGAAGGGAGGAATGACAGATTGTTATGTAGCTGCTCTTCCAAGTGCAACCCAATCTCATCTATCAAGGAGAACGTGATGGATAATTTGGAGGGGCTGAATAAGGGGAAAAGTCCATACCAGGATGGCTGCTCAATGAATGTGGAGCCACAGGCAACATGACTCATGACAGTAACAAAGCAGCAACAGCAAACACTTCACCCAGAATGGCATTCATAAATTGTGTTCATAATCCAACTTCTCCTGAAATTGCCAACAATTAATTTCACAACTTCTATAAAATCCTCAAACTGTTTGTAAGTCCATTTAGCACTGGGTATTGCAAGCTTGTGCTTGGTAACTGGAAACTTTTCAACTGAGAAACTATTGAGACTACAAAAGAATCTTTTGGGGGTGATTCACTCACACTGATCTCCCTCTACTAAAGCACATCTTGGGAAGCAGCCATTGAGCTGCCCATAAAACTGAGATTCTTTCAGTGCTTCCATCTGCACAATCAGGCCCTGATCCCACAGATTAATGTCCTCAAACAGGCTGTAACCATTCAAAACAATGAGCATGGATTTATTTTTTTGTTACTGTATTTTACAATACAGTCCCCTATATAATTTAAGATTGGGTAATTTCCTGCACTTTTTAAAATCATGGCCTAAGATAGGATTAATCCTAAACAGGATTAATCATTAAGTTAAATTGATTAAATTAATTGATAATTAACTTAATCATGAATCATTTATGCAATTCTAACATATTTGAAACGGTACTTCAAAAATTTGAATCTGTGTGAATGGAGAGTGACACAATACAAGAAAATATTTTTACCTGGGAGAACGAATCCAAGTTTGTATGGATGATATTAAAGAATCCTATCACCAAGTAAAGACATTATTATCACATAAAATCATTAAAAACTATGCAGACCTTTTCAAAACCAATCTAATTAAATGAAAATAAATCTTCCAGTTTTAGTACCTGATGCTGCCCACTTTGAGGTCACTTGAAGGAGTAATGCTGACTTGACTGCAAGCAGAAATAGGCAGAATTGTGTTCCAAACTTACCTGAAAATCCTGACGATGTAGGTGCACACATCCTTATCGTTCAGACGTTGCTCTAGCGCCACACAGAGCTCAGAGACTGCACCGCTGCAAATGAGTTGGCATCTTGCCTGAGGTAAGTCAGCCAAGTTTCGCAAAGTAGCTGTCAGCTGCGTACAGAATATTTAAAGAGTCATTAATCGTAGCTGTTTACTACAGAATCCATACTGTTTTGAAAGTTTCATAAAGCTCGGGTCTTATTTATAATGTCTTAGGCAGACCGAATATCCTGTTAATATTCTGCAGGTAGGTATTTGCCAATAAATCATAACAGGAAATGTGGAAGTAACAAAAGCGTGTATATTAAAATAAATGTTTGAAAATAAAGGATTGATGCTGGTCGTTGCCTGCATGTACCCTCTTGGAGGAAAACATGTTCTTTCCCACGCATGGATATGGCCACGTGTTAACTGGAAATTCAGTGAAATGCTGTGGGAACAGTTAAAGTGATATATTAAATAACATCTGATTTTGTAAATTTACATCTAAGTCTTGCAAATTCGTACTGATATCCAATACATATTTTGATAACTGTGAGTGACAAATGAAGATGAATTGATAAAATAAATTGTATTGAATTTTATATTTGATCAACAAATTTTCATCAAGGTCAAGAGAAATCTGGCATTCAATCAATATATAAATTAAAAGCTGAAGCCCAAGCTTATTTTGGAGGAAATGAAGTATTTGCACACTGTTCTATTTCAAGGAACTTAAAGCATAAAATAATCTATCACTTGTAAATATGCACAATGAATCAGCTACTGCATATTTTGAGATGCTCTGGTTCTCTTCATAGTTAAGGGTAGTTAAATACCAAGGTCAGACAGACAATGACATGTAAGTTAACTTTTGATCTAAACCAGAAACTATAAAATTAACGCGAGATCATTTGTTTTAAAGTGAATAGGAACAGTCTTCAAATTTTCCTTATTTTAAGAGCCAAGTACTAAATCAATACGGGTTTAAATATAAGGCATAAAGACTATTTGTTCAAATTTTCTGTAATCACATAAAACTCTAGAAATGAAGTATTTCATCACTGAGTTGTCCTGATTGCCCGGTGATATGCAATTGATCATTTGGAAGGAAAAATCAGTCAAAGTGCAGGATGAGTTGTTGCCTTTGAGCAGCTTTTGCTCATAGGTCACTAAGCACAACAGCAATTCTGTCCGTCCTCCAAAAGCTTTGCTATCAATCTTAGCAAATTTGGCAAAAACGTACATGTCTTCAGATACTACAAGTTTTAGGAAAGTTTTTTTTTGTCAGGTAGACAACAGAAACTTCTGCAAGCAAAGTTATTTCTAACTAGCAATAGTTTTCTCAGTGCTCTGCTGCTGTGCAGCAGCAACCAAATGTAAGCATGGCACAGAAAAGCAGGAAGGAGCTCGAGGGCTGCTAAAAGTAGCTGATGTTGAGCCAAGAGAGTTGGAAGCACTGCTGGCTCAGGCATGTAACAAACTTCGGTGATCAATGCTTAAAGAATGCTTAACTCTGTTCAAATACTGCAGGTCATTTATTTTTATTAATACAAGGGAAAATCAAGGTAATTATAAACTTTCAAAATGCAAACTCCACAAAGGTACACTGTGGAGGAGTTACACTGTTAAGGAGGAGTTTTTGAATCTCTAGATTTGTAATGCTGAAGTGAAAAACTACCTCAGGAAATTAATTAATACTAAAAATGTAAATAAATCTACAGCAATTCAGACCAAGGCTGGAAGCCTTTTGCAAAGCAAAAATACCAGAGGAATCCAAAACATGTAAAAATGGACCCACATTGTAGGAGAGCTCTGTGATTCACTCTCTCAACCTAATCTGAAAAGTCTTTACACAATATCATAACCATCCACTTTGTTCCAGTTCTGCTGGACATCTACCAGCGGCTTTTTCTCCACCAGGTCTACCATAGCTGCACTAATTCTGTGTTTTCCTGTCTCAGCTCATGCTATCAAGAACTACTTTCTTGCATTTCTTCATTTACTCACTATCTCCTCTCTAGTTTCTAATGGAGTAATCCTTCTATTTTGTTATTTAAATGATAAAATTTCATGTTATCACCACTTCCCAAATAGAGTATTTCTTAAATCCTACAAACATCCAGAAATATTTTGTTGGAAATGGTCAGAAACCACTTTTTATAAGAGCCTTCCAGAAGTTCCTTAACCATTTCAGATCAGGTAACTTCAGATTTACTGCCCGTGGAACACCTTGTTTTCATAGGGTAGTATGACTTACCCAGCATACTTCCTCACTCATATTTTATAAGATAGAAAATGAGTTCTTATGTTGCCTCTGTACATTTACAAACCCTAAAACCTTTACTGATGCGCTTGAATTATCAAGAATTTTACTGTAAGTGACCAGTATCATACAATCTCTGCATGGCTTAGAAATGACAGAAATATTTGCAAAGTACAACGGTAAGTGTATGTGCGAAGTTACTGAAAATTGACTTGCATTTCCTCTAGTGCTTTATCAGGGAATCTCAGAGTTCGTCATCATCAGAACTACAGAACTATCTTACAAAAAAAAAAAAAAAAAACAAAAAAAAACAGTAAAGGCTAGACAGAAATGAAACTTGTATAGAAAGATGGTACAGTTAATAAAAAAAAGAACAGTTAGTACATAACTGAAATGTCAAGACTCCAAATTACAAAATAACAGAAGCCAGCCAGCCACCAGATGAATTCAAGAGCTACTCTTAATTTTTACAACCAGACATGATTCGTGCAGAAATGCCTAACAAATGGCTCTAGCAATTTCCACCACCCCTAATCCTTATGTTGCCATGTGAAAGATCAAATTCACAAAACCACGAAATTTAACAGCTGATAATTGCTATTTTTAAAGGGGAAGACATTTAAATGCTTTTCAGTTGAGGAATATGGAGTACTTGTTAAGTCTTGCCAGTTAAACTTCAGATGCCTTGATTTTTGAATATGCATTCCTGTAATTCATAGAAATATGATCAGAATACGAGATGCAGTAACATAAAACGAGTCAAAAATTACCTTGATTTCATGTCCTCTGTTAAGGAAAAATGCATGTTATAACAAACATTTTTATTCTTGTATTGTGAAACTTCTGCATAACATATTTTGTTAATAATGAAGACATCAGAGGGAAAGTTTATTCCAACAAAATACAACCTGGCAAGATTATGTATAACACTGCCATCTGGTGATTGTGCAATTATACGGTTAAAAAATGAAGGGTCAGTTCCACTTAACCGAGACACTTCAGCTATCAGGATTTAGAGCCAGCAGAGCCTCCCTCAGAGATCACCAGATACTTAAGGTGTTTTTCTCCTCCAGTGTAATTTGCCCTCTTCTCTTGAAAACTTGTATTAATTCATTTTTCCTGTACATCACTGCATATTTAATCTTTTGCTACAAGCTTAAGTATGGCACAAAAACTTTCTGTATTCTGAAGATGTGAATTTTTAATGAAATGGTATTTGATATGATAACCCTGAAGATAGAGCTAGTCCTGTTAGACTGAACAGTTAAAAGAAATGGTTCACATTAATGAAGATTTGCTAAAGGAAATGGCATGAAAAAGTCACACAGCAATTGCACAGCAGCAGGAATCACTACAGTTTAGTGTTTGTTCTACTACAGAAGAGATACAAACAACTGAAACAGCAACCTTAGTGAGACAGTTGTCAGTACCGACTTTCCAGAAATTAACTGAGGCCTTCCTAGAAACATCCAGCGTATCCGAACTGTACAAAAGACACCTTTTGTTACACTTCCAATCATACTGAAAAATAGCGTAGATTATAATGACCAAAACAAAAATGTAAAATATTACAGCTTCCTTTCATATATTTGCAAATTAAACATTTGAATTAAAACCCAAATTTATCCACGCAGAAAGTGTAAGGGAATAATGGAAGAAAAGACATTCCTGCAAAGTTGCAGGGAAGTTCAGACAGCAGGTCAAACAGCTGAACATACTCTGATTCATTTGTTTTATTAGTTTGCCATTTGCAAACTCTCCCAGGCTATGTTTGTGTAAGATTATACACACTGTTCTGGAGAGACATACCTCACAGCTCCACTAAAATAAACAAAAATCAGTAAGAGCAACATGGTGATGTAAGCTATTTGTTTTCACATAGAATTGCAAGTATCAAATCCCTTGTTTATAAATTAGTAGAGAAATCTGCCATTTAGTATAATCACTGCTTCAGAAAAAACATCCAATTCGTTTTCTTGTGAAGAGCCCAGAAGCTTACAGTTACACCACTGACTAATCTTTACATCAATAATTGACAAATCTACTTGGCAAATCCTCAACAAATACAAAACACCACAACCTATGGATACCTGAAGATGTACTTACACACACATTTTGTTCTAAAGCGCTGTGGTTTAAACAGTTTTAGGGTAAAGGACTACTTTTTATAGCCATCACTCACCAAATTGAAAAAGTTTTGAGCCTCCTGCCTTCAAAAAGCTACTCTACTATTGTTTTTTATACTGTTGCCCCTTCCTTAAATAATATTTCTTCAAAAAGTACTTTGTCAAATTAATGTAGATATATTTTCCAATGCATTTTTTAAACATGCATTTTGCAGTGCTGGTTTGTATTTATCATTGCCTTTTACAGAATTTAGACAAGGAACACGTTTTTTGCTATTTATTATAAGATCCAGAACACTGTAAGCACCATAAAATAATAACCAGAAATTCGTTTTATTAGGTACCTGAAAATATTCCTATTAACTTCAGAATTTATGAAGCCTTTAAAATTAGCTACTAATTATACCTACAATAATTAAATTTTGGTCCTGAACAACTTCATATAAGCTTCATAAAAAGAAGCCTATTCAAATATAGGGACAACTCACAGTGGCACACAGGCATAGCTCATCTCTAATTAATTTTTTAAATTTCCCCTTGAAGTGTTTACTTTTAGAAATAAAAGCAAATGCTAACCTGGACTAATAGGTGGCCCAAGTTGGAGAAATATGCGTCACTTTCTTTTATGTCATTAATCTGCTTCATTAATTGCAGCAACATTTCAACAGCTCCTTTGCTGACCATTTCATTAAGGAGTACTGCATTTCCAGACATGAATTTTATAGCTCCCATGCAATACAGGAGAGCTTCACTGTTTTTTTGTAGATCGTCAGTTGTCAGGACCTCCAATAAACAATCTAAAATGAAAATCATTATTCAGAAAGCCTCATATTAACATTTTCTATTTGACATAGTTCAGTCACTGAAGAGATTAACATATAAAAAACAACAATCAACCACCTCTAATTGAATTCTTTATAGTACTTTGCTAACAAATGAGCTAGAAAGATTGGGTATTTGGATCAAAACCAAGGAATAATAATTGATGGATAACAGAATGGGCCTCACTTTTGTTTTGTCAGGCTTCAGGTACCTGTTGTAAACACGCAGTAGCAATCATTAAAATCTTCAAGATTTGCAAAAGCGTGTATGCCTGGAATTTTGTCTGTTCGACTTGAGACGTTTAAAGGGTTTTATTCTCACTGATTGCTGAAGTCTAAAAATCTCATAAATGGAGCACGAAAAAGCATAGATGTGTAGTTCACATCTCACATTTGAATGTCTATCTGTAGCCTTTTTAGCTTCACTTTTCATGTAGATAAAGTTACTGTAACACTTTTGCTTTATGCCATCCCTGTCAGATATCTGAAATGTTAAAATTAACACTTGTTAAAACAAGCCTAGCGTATCTTTCCAAACTGAGACATTCTCAGTTTGGTGGGTATATTTTAAATAAGTAATTCTGGCCAACATTATACTTTTGAATTTCTAGTAACTGATTGAAATTTACATTTACTTCTGCTTCCGTGTTTCATCCAGCTGAATAAAAACATTTTCTCATCTAATTTAAGTGAAGAGATTTCAAAAGTTTTTATGTCTGTTTTGGTAATAGGAGGGCTGCAGGGGTGGCCTGTCTGAGAAGAGCCCAGAGGCTGCCCCATGTATAAGAGCCAGCTCCAGCCAGCTTGAACTGGTACCCACCGCTGACAAGAGCCAACTGGCAATGTTGGTTGCTCCTCTGTGATAAGATATTTAAGAAAGCGAAAAACTGCTGCACAACAGCAGCTGGGAGAGTGAGAAATCAGAACCAGCCCTGCAGACTCCAGGTCAGTGCAGCAGGAAGGCTGGAGGTGCTCCAGGCAGGCAGCAGCAGTTCCCCTGAGGCCTGTGGAGAGGCCCCTGGTGGAGCAGGCTGTCCCCCTGCAGCTTGTGGGTCCCACATGGAGCAGATCTCCACGCTGCAGCCCCCCCATGGGTGGAGGAGCCCCCGGTGGAGCAGGTGGATGTGGCCTGGAGGAGGCTGCGGCCCATGGAGAGCCCCTGCAGGAGCAGGCCCCGGGCCAGAGCTGCAGCCCCTGGAGAGGAGCCCACGCAGGAGCAGGGGCTCTGGGGGGACCCGTGCTGGAGCAGTTTGCTCCTGGGGGATGGACCCCGTGGTATGGAGCAGTGTGGGAGCAGTTCTTGAAGAGCTGCTGCCTGTGGGAAGCCCCCACAGGGCAGAGAGTGACCATGAAGGAGCAGTGGAGACGAAGCCTCAGGGACTGACCGCAGCCCCCATTCTCCTGTGCCACTTGGGGGCAGGAGGTAGAAAAGGGATGGAGAGAAAGGCGTTTTTAGTTTGCACTAGTTTTTTCTCTGCTCTTCTGTTATTAGCAATAGGTAATAAATTACATTATTCTCCCCTACACCGAGTCTGTTTGGTCATACCAGAAACTGGGAAGTGATGTCTCTGTCCTTATTTCAACCCTAGAGCATTTTTTCATCATATTTTCTCCCCCTGTTCTTTTGAATAGGTGTGGTGGAGCTTAGCTAGCCATCAGTGTGAAACCACCACTGTGTCTCACCTCAAACTGAGACTTTTTCCACATGTATGGATGGAAGGACACCCTCCCAGCTCTTTCCCAGGCTCTCACCTTCACCAACTGCCTAGTGGTCAGCTAAGTCACTTGGCTTGTGGCAATGTGAGAAATCAGCTTCAAACCACTGCTCTACTCAGTGTCAAATGTGGTCTTGAACAGTCACTATCTATTTTAAGATTAACAGTTAATTTATTTCTTCTACTGGAGATGCTCTACTGCACATAGTTTGTAGGGCCAGAGGAAGAAAAAGAAATTGAATCTATAATCCAGTGATAGAAACAGAAATATGTGTGATTATGATTATGACAAGGTTGAAGTCTTCAGCCTGGAGTGCAAAATGTAATGAAAAACAAACAAACAAACAAAAAAAACTATCAAAAACATTCTTTCCTTCTCTAGTTTTTAAAGTACAGTGAAAGAAAAGCAAGAGAAACAGAAGTGAGTGAAGATGGAAGTGAGAACAAAAAATACCCCAAAAAACAATGCTTACACAGGCATAGACAGCCAACTTGTCCAGACTTTTTATGATGTTTATCTCTACAAAGCTGTAGTTTTTAGTATGCGAGATCCATTGAGTGATCTCAGTTGTTCTCTTTTCTCTGAGCCCTTTCCTGTTGATCTTAACACTGGAAAGGCTTATCTGGTCTTCACTCCTGCCAACACTCATATACTAAGCTTTAAGACCATGAGTGCTCTCATGTCTTATATAAATATATATATATATAAACATATATATTTATATGTAATTATATATAAATATAAATAGGTCTAAACTTACACTTTAACTTATTGCAAACATTTCATGTGCACATCTAGGCCTACCCTAATAAAACATAATAATGCTTTAACTAAAGGAATGATCATCAAGTGATATTGACTATCTTTCATACACTCATTGCTTTTTCCATATTTCTCATATTTGTAAAGACTGTGTAGATTCAAAACAACAAATAGTTACAATCAGGACACAGAGCTGTTGCTGACAGTTCTCTGTTGGCTCAATGTGCAGCAGCAACTAAAAAATCCCCTGATTGTTCTCATTATCTTTCTTGATGATGGCCAATGACACAGATAGCATTATCTCACTTCTATAAGACTTCATGCAAAAACATCTTGATTTCTATTGGTAGTTTTGTTCTGTCTATCTCAGAAGGATCTACTGGAGCTAGAGAAGGTACAGAGAAGGGCTACTAAAACAACTGAGAGAATGATGCAATATCCTTTCGAAGAGAAAGCTAAAAGGCTGGGATGCCTCAGTCTGAAGTGGAGAAAGAGATGTGATATGACAGACGTTTACAAAAATCACAAAGCTGGAAGGTAAGTTGAGTGTAGAAACTCAAATCGTGCAATCGTAGCAAAGAGGTTTTAAACAGCAGACAGAGAACTTCTAGAACTTGTTGCTCTGTAAGATTGTAGAGACAGGAAGTTCATAAAGGAGTTGGACAAATTAATGGACAAAAGATCCATAAATGGAAAAGGATTAGATAGGGGTATACCATCTAATGTCCCTAACAGAATGAAACAATTTTGGATGCTGGCGTAGTACAGGGGAAACAGACCACAGAAAACAGCTAGGTTTCCATAATCCCCTAAATAACATCATCTATAGCCATGGGCAAACACAGAGCACTGGACTAGAAGAAACTTAGTTTCATGCTGTAAGCAAGTCCAACATGTGCATGTCTAACACTAACTCTGAGAATGTTTTTTGAAAGACAATCAATCTAACTATTGAATTGTAACATCTAAGCTATATATAATAAAAGAATACATACCCAATAATTTATCATTTTGAATGATATAATCATTTTTTTCATTCTTGCAAATTTTAAATGCAAGCTTGCAGACATTGAGAAGATTTTTTCCATCCACTTTCATCTGTGAAGAAAAAGACACAAGATTCACAACTGAAATCTACGTACAAAAATACATCATAACATTTTATAAGTTCAGACATCATGACAAATTTGTACTCCCACAGTAAAACTCTTAAATTCCAGCTAAAACCCTGACAGGATACTGAGTCAAACTGTAAAATTTGCACAATTAAAGGACACTGAAGCCTAGCTACCTGAAGCTCTCTTTAGCAAACTGTGCTGACTGACTTTGAAATAACAGATAATATACACCTTTTTATGTATTTTCTGCAGGTAGTATATGACTGCACATCTATTATTTCTAATTCACTCTTCCAAAGAAATTTTGCACAGGATTCACTGGTTCAGCATCTACAGCCATACAACAAAGATATCTTGTACAACACAATATTTTATAATGAAAGTTATTCACAAATGTTCAAAAATAATATCTTATAATGTACTAAAGGTCACTGAGAGAAAGGAAAATATGCGTTAAAATTTCTGATGACATGTCTCTCCCTTTCCTCTGCATTTGAAGGGCAATTTCTTCTCCTGTTCAAGATTTTTAAATTTCCATGGAAAAATGTCTGTAAAGGAACTCTTCTTAATAAGTACCACGTAACATCTATGTCATATATGAATATATAATTATATCTGCTGATTAAACTGACCTAAATCACTTTAAAGAAGAATCCTTCCACACACTATTTATTAAAATGTCTACAACGCAATGCCAGGTGGTATCATTTCACCAGTGACAGTCTATATATACTTAATAGAAGCTGAACCAGTAGGTTTAAAAGCAACAAATTAACTGAGAGATTTAACTGGCAGCATTAGGGGAAACATTCTTTTATTGCGTTAAATCAGAACACGCAAGAACATTTTGCCTAAATTTAATTCTTAAAAATTCTCAGCTCAATAATTCTTAAAAATTCTCTCTGATGTACTCATTCCAAAGGTAAAAAAAAATAAAAAAATAAAAAAAAAATCCCTGAAATCATGAAGATTCTTCAACGTAAGTCCTTGGAAAAAAGACACCATCAGATTCTTTCATAAAAGCAGTCTGGAATAATCAAATAAATGCAGGCTGCTACTAATGGAGAAAAAGCAATCCATAAGGGATGAATTACATGTAGGGACAATTTCTACAGGAATGGGTATGCTCAAGCAAGGTCACATTACTCAGGAATGCATACAACCTATGTCAAAGCTAAGCACAGATTTTGCTAGGGTTTTTTCATCATTATAAACTTTTAATCTATTGATTACACACATAAAATATAACATCACTGAGATTTCCATGCAGAATATTGATGCTAAAACTGAAGAATAGTTTTAGCTTCCTGCTTCTTGTAGAAACACAGCCATTCTATAAATCACAAATCCAAGAAGAAGAAAAAAAGGAGGCTTAAACAGAATGGCATGCTGCATAAAAATATATTACTATCAAGTTTTTCAAGTACAACTATAATAATGTGATTACTGGGATGTGGAACTCTCCTTAGATCGTGGCAGCAGGTGACTCACCTAACCACGAATGAAAAATGGATAAACCCTTTAGAAGCACAAACCTGCTGTGTCATGCTTAGATCAGACAAGACTTGTCACCACACCGACATTGCCAGCAACAAAAATGAATTAAAAAATCACTTTTCAAATCACAGATGCACTTCTATAAAAATTGACCACTTGTCTACTTCAAATTATACTAATAATTCAGTCTTATTTCATATTACATCTGATTTTATACCTTGTTTTTAGCATAAATTAAGGTTATTTATTTATTTCTTAATACGTTTGTCTTTAAGAAGTCAGTTGACTGTACTTTTGGAGGCATCCTTTTCTTTCTATTTTCTAATAAAGATTGCTAGTTCTGTCTTACATGCCTTATTTTAAGGCATCCAGAACTATCTCACAATCAATCTCTATGCCTCCAATGTCGACCTCTAAAGACTACCTTAGACATGCTACAGTGTACAGCTCCTTCCCATTGACTTCAGAGAAACAGCTTATTTCCCTTTTTTCAAAAAGGCCTGATGAAAGTTAGCATGTCTTAGTCTTCTCTAGGTTAAACAAACTTAATTCTTTCTCTCAGATGGTGCTTTTTGACCTCTGACTATTCAAGACAGATAGTTGCAGACTTCCATTCGTTACATTCCTCAAGTGACTTGACTTCTCTTTGGATATAATTTTTGGATATAATTTTCCAGCTTATGTTTATGTTCCCTAAATATCAGTTTCATTTAGACCATGTTTCCCTTGCTTGCTTATACAAATATCTTATGAGGTGATACCAAAAGCCTCAGAAGCGTAATTCAGCATTAGGTCTGCCACTAACATTATCTAACCTTGTAAAACTTAACTATTTGGAAGACTAGTATTTATATGGCAATGAACCGCTAGTTTAGAAATACTTTAGAATGACAAAACACAAAGTTAAATACAAGTTGTGATTCACAATTTTAAGCTTCCTCCACATTCTATCAAACAGCATTTAAAAACACTTACAGAGAGAATAATCTTTGCCAGCTTCAGGCAAAGTGGATCTGAATCAATGTCTACAAGTTTATATAACGTCTTCAGAAGCACACCTCTTCTTTTAAATCTTTTCCCAAGCATATCTCCTTCATTCAAGGCTTGATAGAGTTTGGTACAAGCCAGACAAAGATTTTCTACTTTGTCTTCTACTTGAAAGGGGTAGAGGAAGGGAGAGAAAAATAAAAAACAATGATTAGTGCCATTTTTTCCAGAGCATCTCAATAGACATTAACACGAGAACAAAATATAGAATGGGTTGCACAACAACAAAAATAAGGTGGCCAATAAATCTCTCAAGATGATAATGCAATCCTCAGAAAAAAGATTTATGTTTGTCTTTCAAAAAGAAGAGAATCAGGCCAAGCAATCACAGAGCCAAAATAATACCTAAACCTAAAATGAAACTCATCTTTAATGCTAATAATCAGATTGACCAAAAGTCCACCAGGAAACTATTAATCTGCAGGCCTTCTTTATGGAGCCCTACCAAATATTACATGAGAATGAGAGACAGTTAAGGAATATTTTTCTGTCAATAACAGAACTAATACAATAGTCAGTAACTAACCTAATACATCAAGTGTTGCTGGGATTAAGAACAAAACAATGTAAAAACTTACTAGAACTCTCCGATGTATAGTAGAGGTGCAAGATGCACAATTGCCCACTCAAATGCTACTGATGAGGTCATCTATCTCCTAATCTGAGTCCCTCAAATATTATTTAAAAAATAGAAAAATAAAACTGTAGTAAAATTGTTTACAAAAATGCACCTCTACACAGAGGAATCAAACACCTGGTTACCTCAGAGGGAAAGCAAAAAGATTTGTCTATTTTCAAAAATTTTTTATTATTATTATTATTATTTTTAATCTTTATTCTCACATTTGCTTCTGTTTGTAAGGTGACACTAATAAGGCACTGTATAAACCCATTTAAACTGTCTGTATAAATTCCAGGTTTACTGAGGCTGTACTTCACAGCTGAACTAGTCATATTCAAGGAGGCAAAGCAGTTGGCACGAAAATGTTTAAGGAGATCAAACTATGAGGAGAACCATTATATCTAAGAGCCCAAAGGTGTAGGCAGATTCAAGGATCCACCTCTAATGCTGTGTACCTGGAGGCTCTCAATTTACAGTTGTCATACTCAAGGAACAGCAATGACCAGTCCACATCCACTCCCATCATGACAGAAAATACAACAAAATTTACCACGATTCTAAACCCTCTGCTTCAGTACGTGGTGAAACAGGAGAGGCAAAGAACCAAAACTGAAAGGTCTCTGCCCCATTTCATCAAAATTAAAAACAACAATTATTCATCATGCATCCTGTAGCAGATTTTCGAAGGTTATCTTCCCTCAAGTACTGGAAGGTAAAAAAATAAAGTATTTGCTCCTATAGAAAGAGAGACTTTTGGGTTATATGTATATATATTTCTTTCAAGTAACAGTCATCTCAAATCACATGATATTCTTAAGATTTTAAGGTAATAATTAAGTTTCAAGTTGAACTTTAGCTTTGTTTTTGAACAAAAAGCTTTGTACAAAGCTTTTAGAGGGAAAAAGGGCAGGAAAGGCTTCCCTATTAATATAGCAACACGTAAAACTAAATGTGACCTAAATGCACATGCAAGGAATTAGCTGAAAGATATGAAGCAAGTAGCTGCAAACAAAGTTAAAATACACTGAATTGCCAATAGATCCACTCAAAACATTAAAATTATATTAAAATTATTATTTGAATACTTATTTTTATAGGAAAAAAACAGTTGTGCAGTTAACAACCTAAATAAATCCATATAACTTGCATCTGCAGGAGGTAATGCAATTTAGTCACAATGTATGCTAATATTCAAGAAACAGAAAAACTCACAAGCTCTAAGGGTTTTGTAGTACTATATTCAATTAACTGATATGAAAGTTCCATTAGATAACTTATTATTAGAAAAATTAAGTCATAATCAAATGGGGAAAAAAGTGTTTTGTTTTTTAAACAGAGACAAATGCAGACTAAGCCAAATTGAATAGGGACTGAAGAAAAAGGGCCTGAAAATTATTTTCCTTAGTTCCAGTCATATCAAGGGAATGACATGATTAGATTTTACCTTTAAATAGTATTTTGCTTGCCTATAAAGAACATACCACTATGAAAAAGGTTAATTCAGTGGCTGATATTTGACAATTTCAGCATTAAGCAAGGAAAAGGTGAAGTTGCACAACTGTTTTCCAATTTTCTGACCACTGTTTTTTCTACACATCAGTTACAGATGTGGGAATGAGAATCTTGGCTTTTTAAAATAATGGTGCATTCAGGGAATCACTCAGCACTGTACAGGTGCTCCATGCTCATCTACATTTTCAGAATTATGCAAAAAATATATATATAACTTTAATCTGTAGCATGCTATAACAAACTTCTGCAAAAGATCCTGTTAAGTTGAATCAATCCCCTACTTTGATGCTCACTTTTAACTGCTTGTAAAAAAAAGAACTAAAAAAAATCTACTTTCTATATACCCACCATTCAAATAAATATAATGTTTATACAGAGAAGTTAAACAACCTTTTTCATGAAACTAAAAGGGATTTCAGGGTTCAATCTTTCAAGACACACTTAATTTACTCAACTTTGCTTTGATATTCTGGGTCGTTACATGCTTTTCTGACACATCTAACACTTTAAGCATAAAGGGAAATTTTCTTTAAGATTTCCTCACTTTTCTAAACTTAGTTTAGACCTTCAATACAGCCTATGCTTACAACAGTGAATCTCTGAAGTACTTTATTCTTAAAATTATTACCTCTTCACTGACTGCTATGCTGGCAGAGCTATGACCTCTAAGATAAACTATTTTAATCAGACAAGATCTCTAAACCAGTGTTTATTTTACACTGCTAAGTCACTGAACATATGAAAGCATAAAAGACTACATAGTTCAACTACATTTATTCTTCTATAGTAAATACAAATGAGTCCCATGTCTCCTGTAGGAAGCAGAACAGAAAACAGATTCTCAAGAACGGCGTTACCCACCGCTTTTCAGTTCCTGTAGAATTGGTAGAACTTTCATATGCCAAAAGATTTTTTCCTCTTCTGATTCATTTACTCTTGTGTCATCCTCTAAGCCTTCAAAACACATTCAAAACAAAAGCACATATTCAGTGAAGGTTTCAACTTCTACACAAATAAATCATCACAAACACTTTATTCATCAATCAGGAAAAAAAAAAAGTCTTATTTTTCTATATTCTAGGTTATTCTACCTATTCAAGATTTTGTTTCTGTTTACACTTTTTCCAAAATAAAAGTTTCAAGCAAAACAACATGGATAAATGTTTTGATATGTCAAACCGCAGTGTAAATCCAGATTTGTTTCTGTTTGCTGACATTAATGTTTCATTTGATTGCTGAATTGGAAGGTAATGACTACATTTACATCAACATGTCCCACAGTCTTTCAGCTCTGCATCCATGTGACAGCTTATTCTGTGTTAAAAACATCCATACTACAGACAACCCTCTGGGGCTAAAAATTTTATCTAGTACACACGCACAATATTACACAAAGCTTGATTAACTGACACTTTAGTCTCAAGCAAGAAGTAAGGGAAAAAGTCTTACTAGTTAAAACATCCTGTTAGTAATTCTAACCACTTCAAGCAATCAGGTTTTGAAAACTTCCTGATTAAATTCACATAAAACGCAAACTTCTCTCTATTCTTTGTTACACGTTTGACAATTTCTTATGCAGCATTTTGGGAGATAAATAGGAAAGTGCAGATATCAGAAAGATGTTTTGCTTCCAATAAACATGTCAGGAAGTTTGAAATCAACCAATTCCCAGCTCTCTTGGCCACCCTCAACCAATTTCCTACAAAGTGAATGAGAAAGAGCTACCGTTTGTTGTCAGAAACCTTATCCCCTTCAAAAACAAAAGTTTCAAGAAAGAAAAAAAAAAGATTTTTTCTATAGTTTCTTTTGAAAAGGAATTATAAAACATGCCTATCAGCAAACAGAAAGTTAAAAATTGGTAGACCAAAAAAAAAAAAAAAACAGTGGTCTGGAAATCTTCTGGAAGCAAAACTGAGAGCTTGGATCTCTTTTCAGACTGAACAAGGCTGTTGGTAAAAATGGGTTTTCATAAAAAAAAAATAGATTCCAGTACTGACTTGCATATGAATTCAGCATCACTGAGAATTATTTCAATCTGCTGCACATCCTTTTCACATTTACCTGGCACTACGTGAAGTGACAAAATTCTGGTCTTGACCATTGACCCACTACTTCTGGAGAGCCAGAGTTTCTGTACAACTTTAGTTTGGAAGGAGCTAACAACTGCTTAAAGATGCACGCAGGCATACTTCTGGAGTTCAAGATCAGGTTAATCTCCTTATCTTGATAGCAAACAAAGTTGTTGTTATAATGTTGAGGTTTGGTTGTGGGTTTCTTTTTTTTAGTTTTTATGAGGTTTTAACTTTTTTTTTTTTTTTTTTTTTAAATAGGGAAGTAAGCCACACAACTCCACTAAGTAACAAGAACAAAGCCATATGTACTTTTAAGGGACAGATTTGTCAGAAAGTATCTCCTACTCTTTGTTACCAACTCTTGCATTTAAATTACAACGTAAATTCTGAGCCAGTTCAAACATAATGATAAATCTAAAACAGAATACTAAGAGGTTTGCGTTCTGAGGACAGTATCTCAGACCTTAAAAAAATGAATGTGCTGAGCTTTACTTGAAAGAGTGAAACAATTTTAAACTGTTTTAATGTTTTTTTTTTTAATTGTTTTTTTTTTTTTAAATCCAGAGATTTAAAAAAAACTTTTTTGTATATCCATATTGACTGTCTGTATCTCTTACACAGAGTAAATCTATCAATAATATATATTAGCATAGATCATGCAAAAAAAAGCTGATGTTTCATAAAATATACTGCTGGTATGTGCATATATACATATTAGTGTAAGTACATATTACTAGGTAACAGAATTATTATTTTTTACTTATTTTGCAGACCTTTTATTAAAGTTTCCAGATCAAATGAACTCAGAGCCTTAGATTCGAGGAGTAGTTTAACAAAAACACTGCAGTGAAAATTCTGTTCTGGATAAGGTAAGAGCATGGCTGAAATGAGACCATTGGAATAGCTTCCACTTATCTTGCCCACCACAAAACCCACATATTTACTTAATTGTCCCTTTTCTTTCTAATTGACAGCTACTTCTTGTAAATGCTAAGATGGGATCAACTTCCTAACCATGCACATGCTTAACTTTATGGAGCAATAAATAGAAAAGTTCAGGTATGTATTTACAGATATGACCAGATGTTTTACTAGGAAAAAAAAAAAAAAAAAAAAAAAGCCATTTAATTTTTAGTTCAGAACAAAAAGAACTGAAGTTTTGTGCCACTCTTCTGCAATTGTCTCATATCCATCAGAAAAAAAAGAAGAGTAAAAAAAAGATTATATAAAATATAAGTTGCATCATGGTATATTTTTTTAGTCAGGTATCTCTTGTAACTATCAAAAAGAAAAAAAAAAGATTAGTAGCTTTTAGTAAACAATATTAATCCTAGCAATAAGAATAAGCAGTGGATATGTGATTGTAAAGAAAATTGACATTAATAAATTATAAACTTGCAGAACTCCCAGTCCTGGGAGATTTTTAAGGTGCAGATGAGAAGTTATGGTACTAGTTGTAGTTGAAATTTTGCAGAAACAGTCCTGAACCTCCTAACTGAGCAAATTGTAATTCAATAGGAAAAATACTCAAGCAAAAGAGTTTAGCAAACTGAAGTTTGTTGTCTCAGTTTTTCACAGGTCTTAACCACAGCTTTGCATTCTGGTAGAAAAAAAAAAAAAAAAAAAAAAGTCACTAATCAGCCTACATTTATTGGTTGCTGTTTTTAGCATGTAAATACAAGAGCCTTAGCAACACTGAGCTTTCAAAAGCTGTGTACTGCCTGACTTACCGTGTTTAACCTTTTCATGGAATACTTATTGGCTACGTCCATACCAATATGAAAACAGTCTACCTCCTCTCTAAAACGTGAAAGTACAAACAGAAATCTGAAAGTAGAAATAATCTGTGAATGAACACTCCCTCTGGCTTACTGAAGTTTTTGAGAATTCCTATAGCTATCCAACTATTTATTCTGGGGTTAAGGATGAAGTAAGGAAGCTATATGATGTTAAAATAAAAAAAAAAGTAGATATAAAAAGACAATCATAATAACACACATGATTTTTCTCCAATAAAATAGCAGAAATAGATTAAAAGGCTTGTAAATGGAGAAGATACGGCCCCATAGAATAACAACTCCCATGATATGTTAAGTATTCCCAGTTTCTCTACGTAAACAAAAGCAGAGCATATCACAGCTTCTGCCAGAACAATCCAGAATCACAAAGCTGCTTAGTTCTAGTGAAATAGTAATAAAGTAACAGCGAAGTAGAAAACTTCAAGTTTGCATACCAGCCTCTGAAATATGCACTTGCTATGTATGAACCATGCCAGTTCTCAGAAAATATTATTTAAAATCTGTTATGTAAAAATTAGCAAAATGCAGCCCTGCAGGGGAATCCAGAATCTTTATCTTCAGCTAATATAGCCTGAGGTAGCCTTATTAGTTGCACTGAAACTATGTGAGCTTACAAAAAGTGATGGACAATGAAGTGTTAAGGGATTGACAAATTTTTAAGACTACGTATGAGAAAACGTCAACAGGTCTTAGAGTGAGTATCTCTTGAATATTATTCCTCTATACCAATACTAAAAATACAATGCATTTAGAAAAAAAAAATACAGGGGAAAAAAAGATCTCCAAGTCACAAAAAATAGATTAAATCTATTTGAATGTATTTCACAACTGCAAATGTAAGAATAGATTACATGCATACACACACACACACACATATATATAAATATATATATATATACACACAAAAAATGTAACAATAGTTTAAAAACCTCCATTTCTTTGACTGGAGATTGAAATGCTTTATATGAGTACCTGCTAGTCGTCTCTTCCACCCCACACTTCTTGGCCACAATGAACCTACACCAGGCTTTCTCATCTGGTCACTAAAAAATACAATATAAACACACAGAAATATAACGGAATACAATGCTCAAAATGCTTCCTTCTTCACACATACTCAATACAAGATCCATGTATTAATAACTAATTGGAAAATATAAACTACTTTTACTAATTTGTTAGTTTATTTGCTCATTAAAATGACACGTTAAGTACAACTTTCTTCAGTATGTATTACAGAAAGCTCCTTCAGAAATGCTGACATATTTACACCACAAGAGGTCACCCTTATGGAATACAAACTGATGCATTTCCACTTGTACAGTAAGACTGGAAGCTGAACCAAACTAAACTCAAACTGATCCAATTTTTATCACCATGAATATAAAATTTACTACTTTAAAACTGTAGGTTTATTCATGCACAAGGACAACGGTTTCTTATGATAGAATTAACACTTCTACAAGATTTAATGAGAAGATTTTTCAAAGAAACAAACCTCGACAAACTTTAATGTAAGTATTAGAATTTTCGGATCTGCATGGGAACTATTTCTAATTGCATAATGTAGTCTAGTTTTGTTAGTAAAAGAAATGCATGATGTTATTTTTTTGTAAAGCAATGCCTTAATTCTTGTTGATTATATTAGTAGACTTTTTTGGGGCCAAAGGAAATTGCTACATGCATCTGTGAATAAATCTATTGTTTGCAGATCTATACACCCAAGAGGCATTGATGTCCATGTATATAACATAGACTCTCTTTATTATTAAAACAGGACTCTTTCCTCCCTTAAATTCTGTACTGAAGACAAAGGTCTTCATCTATGTTTTCTATTCTCAATACATGCTTTATTTCACACTTCTTATTCCATTTATAGTTCATGTACCAATACAACCTAATCTCCTAAATTTCCTTCTACGGCTAACAGTAGCGTGTTAGCAATGTTATTTCTTTTTTTTTTTTTTTTTTTTTAAACCTGTTAGTTGCTATAAAGCTTAAAGCTAAACTGTTTTTTAAGTGGTTTGCTGGATTGGCGCCTAAATCCTGTCTGCCAGTCCAGACAGAGATGTAAGTCATCCTATCAACAGATGGAGACAGAATAAAACACAAAGCTCTTGTAAGATGACTTCCCTATAAAAGGGACTGGAAAGCTGACTGTGATCAGTCAAAAATTTCCCAAGCAATCACATTACAGAGGAACACTTGCTTTATTATGGCTAACAGTGAATCATGCTTTCCTTTACAGCATGAGGATTTAAGTGCTCTAAAATCCAAACGCTTGTACAAACTGTCTTGAAATTATTGAAGCTCATACATAGCATTTCCTAGTCATCTTGGGAAGAAGTTAGTTTTATTTTTTTTTAAAAAAAAAGGTAAGTGCTTACATCCCTAAAACAGACCAACATCTGGACACGCATAGGCTAAGAAAGAAGGTTCTATAGTACACATTCAATACAGTTTAGTGTTTTAACACAAATCAAAACCTGATTTCATTCATGTGAATAAGTTGTCCTACAAACTCCAGAAGTTTCAGAAATAATTCTATAAGGTTTTGTCATCCCTGAAACCAAGACTATAACCTCTGGAAAGGACACTGAATAAGCAAGAGAATAACTACTTCAGTCACTTAATACTAATCCAGCTATATTCAGAAATCAGTATCCTAAAACTTGCGTGTAGGCATAATGACACCATGGCTACCTATAGGCATGACTGCCTATATGAATATGGATGTTTGAGTTTGCTCTCTTCAGAAAAAAAAATACCTATATCCTGTCCATTTCTCTTCCTCTAAAACATTAATCCATACGAAGAATCGAAGAAACTTCAATAGAGACAATCCCACAAGTTCTGTAGAATACAAAACCAGCTGAATAGAAGAGACCCTGAAGCAAAGGATGTGGTAACCTGAACAGTTACCAGTCTATGTATGAGCAACGAAGGGGAAGACCATGTCAAAGTCTGAACTGAGTTTTTAAAAAATAAATAAAAGCCTGGTTAAAACCTATGCTTCCTTAAACATCAGTATCAATAGGTTTAAAGACATAGCTCTTTGCAAAAGCAGGCTGCTCCACTGCTTGTATTCACAGAACCGAGGAACTTTCATTATTTTCAGAAAAAGAATACCCTGAATACATATATAAATGAGAGCAACTGGTGGGCATGCTTATCTTCAGGGAATATGTACAATTTATGAATTTTGTGAGAGATTATGAAATCACTTTATGTATCTTTACCATGCTGTCAACTCCATTTTAGTCAGTCTTTTGCTTCT
Source organism: Netta rufina (assembly GCF_964035555.1). NCBI lineage: Eukaryota > Metazoa > Chordata > Aves > Anseriformes > Anatidae > Netta > Netta rufina. Next base: position 72,966,480 of record NC_140125.1, on the reverse strand, counting down.
TTGTTATCTTTTCACTTTCATGTAGGGCTGAAACTTCTGCAGCAAGATCTTGTTAAGAAGTATGCAGTTAAAATGTAATCAACCTACTCTAAAAAATAAGTTACCTACTATTGAAGGGAACTGGCTTGTCAAGAGAGCAGTTGCCTTGGAAACCAAGTCAATTGGCAGAAATCTGATCAGCTGATAAGGGACTCATCAAGAAAATCAACTGACAGAGGCTCTGATGATTTATAGAGGAGGAAAAACTTGGCAACTGGTTCATCTTTATCCCTCTTGTATGAGGGAAATCACAGTAGCCCGTATGAGGAACATTGCTTTCTTGAATGTAGGCAGACCATGAGGACTGAAGTAATGCATACTGAAGGGAAAGTAGTATTCATTCAGAAACCCTGTGTGTTTATATGTTTGTTTGTTTTTCTAGCCATGAGCCTCTGCTAATGGTTAACCTGTAATCTTTCACATTCAGAAGTATTGCAGGAAATGGTACATTTTTAAGAACTGCATCACAGAGGCAAAGGACTGGGCTAGCTCCTTCAGAAGATGCTGCTTATGGCAGCAAAGTCTGTCTCCCAACCATGAGTGTAAGAGCCCAACAGAGAAACAATGCCTGGGCTCTTTCAGTTGGCCACCAAGCTGAGGTCAAACCCTCTTTTACTTTTACTGATAATGAGTACAGACATAGCCCTGGTGCCCCAACGATTATCTAGCTACCAGTTAAGAGGGGTACATAGTATAATACTAACCCTAAGTTAATGCTTCTCTACAGATTTGCCTCTCAAGAAGCATGTTTGATCAGTGAGGCAGCAAAGTTTAACGAGAGGAAGCAGGGGTTGTATGAAGATCCCAAAATAACCAAACTCATTTTTGTTGACAAAAAAAAAATGGAAGGAATTGACATGCAAGAAGTTTCTGGAGACTGGCTAACAAAACACCATTTTCTCTCCACCAGCTCCATATAAAACACTAGTGTATCTCAAACATCAGCAACATTGAATCCAGAAAAGGTTATGTGGAAGACAGCTTGGCAAGACAAACAGCGAAACCTTGTCTTCTGAAGGTACCATCTGCAGAAGCTCCAATACTACTAGAATTTACAGAACTTACACTTCTATAAAAATATGAAACTAAACATGGTCTAGTTAGGCCAAAAGCTTGTCTTCAACTACTCCTTTTAGTATATAAACAGATGACAAGACACAGAAGTACAGACACTCACAGAGAGACGTATTCAGAAGTTCCTTCCTGATAACGAGCTTTAGTCTGCATTGCTGCCACATGAAAGATCTCTTATCATCCACGTGCTCTCAGTAACACATTGGTCTCAGTGCTAACCTATAGTAACACTTTATAAAGTAATATTTAGTTAGGGTAGATTTACATTATTTTTAAATAAATTTCTAGAGCATCTTAGTTTATCAACTGTTTTCTTTCATTTTTGATGCTTTTTTGTTTTGGTCAGAAAACTAATTAGGAGCACACAATTGCTATACGTAGATATCTGCACAGCATTTTCATTACCAATTAACCACAGTTCTAATTTTCTCAGTTCCTTCCTCATAAGCAAACCTATCTACACCACTGCTAGTTTCACTGTTTGGCATTAGAGCCATTTTATTTCTTGTCTTTATTTTGATTAGGTAAACAAAATCAGCAGTGCATAATCTAAAAGTGCACTGGACATTCATGTGACAAAAACATACAAAAGCCACAATAGGTCATGCAGAGTCCATCTGTGCAGTGTCTTCTAACAGTGACCAACAGGCTTCTTTGATGCTTCCAGAAAATAGAGGATGCTCTTGGGGTGTCTCACCTAGTTGTTCTCCTTCAGTTGCTGCCCTCACACTGTTCCCCCTTATGCATTACCCCCCTCCTTTTTCCCCAGTAATCACTGTAATCATTCCATCTCCTTCCTCCCCCTTTATTTTTTAATTCTTTGCCTTTTAGCCCCTACAAACTTACTTCCTCCTGGTTAATTTAGAACCCAGAAATGTGATTCAAGAGCAATTTTGTTTTGGATAATTGGCGTACTGATGTTTTCAGGTCTTCAAATGTCTAGAAGAGAACCAAACTCTTCACAAGGCTCTGAAAGCAGACTAGGCACTGCAATAAGATGCAGACTCTTATACATAAATAGAAGCACTGAACATCATCATTAACACACATTGCATGCATTGGGAAGCTAGACAATGTGTCTACACCCAAAATCAAGAAGTCTGACTAAGTGATGAGAAGAATAGACATAGAGCAATGCTAAGCAGATCATGGGGGCCTGCTCAGGCAAGCCAGTAGGACAAGTATCAGTAGGATGACTAGACACAAAGGGGTTTAATTCCAGGTTAAATCATAGAGGTGTCTCCTCCAGTAGTGGGTAGTCCTGAAACAGGTGTGCCATTTAGAAAGACTGTTCTTTGAGGCATTACTGACATGTATGTTCAGAGCATGACTACAGCTACACTATAATTCAGGTTTATTTTTTACGCTAGCGGTATCCAGGACAGCATTGTTCTACTGTTAAATGATTAGGAGCATTTAACTATTGAAGCAGGTCTGTACTTTCCTTTCAACTGAAGATTCACAAATGGACTACAAAGGGAAAACCTGCAAGGATAAGTTGTGGAAGTATATACAACCAATAAGTCTCTAAAAAGAATGGGTTAATAACGAGTTTTCTTCTTTTGAGTGCTCATCATACTATGTTTGATTACAAAAAAAAAAGTCACACTGATGATTTCCACAGACAGAAAAATATGATCTGGAAAAGTGTCTCAGAGTGCCTTTTGGGTCTTCATGCAGCTGGACAACACTATACTGTGAAGCTTCAGAAAGACCACAGTGTTTATTCAAATATGAACAGAACTTGTTGACAACTCTGCAGAACTCATTTACAGGCATACAGGTACTTGCACTATAATTGAAGAGCCTTAGCTAAAATCAGGAGGGTAAAAGGGAAAAGGAAGAGCTTTTACCACACAATCCCTCAAGAAATCCCCTAGCTGAAGTGCATATTTTCTACTACAGCTCAATAACAACCACAGAATTTTTCTGAAAATTTTCAGGTCGACTATATAGGAAGAAATAATGACACATCTCATGCCTAACACTCATTAAGTAGATTTTAATTGTGGAAAATATGGCTTAGAGAAATACCTCACAGATGAATAGCTCTGATAAAACACAACTCTGAAATAAACTGCTTGATAGGCTAGAGGAAAACGTAAAGTCAGTACAAAAAGTCATCTTGTCCCTACAGAAAACAGCAGGACTTCCTGCAAGAACCTGAATATTTCTTGCTCCCCTAATTAATGCATTATCTGCCTAAAAGGGTATTTTCTTACACAGGACAAGAACAAAGGCTCTCCTGATATATGTTAATAGCAGACTGAAGCACCTTTGTGGAAACACATGTCAGGGACAGGGTCTTGGTGCACACAAGTGCATAGAAAAGAGATCTTGAAACAAGGGAAGGGTTCTGTGTCTCCAAACTTAAGAGAACTTCAGATACATGAGGTCCCAAAAATAAATAGTCCAAGTCATATTAATATCAAATATAAACCACGTCTTGCCACATCTTACCTGTAAGACTATACTGAACAAGAGGAGCTGGAATCACACAGGAGACACACACATGCTTCCCTTACTATGAAACAAGCAAACTTCCCCCAAAATTTTTTGTTGACATGTATAAGATACAGAATATCAGGATATTCAGGTTCTGAAAAAATTACTGCAAAGTCACTGCATACTTATCGTTGGTCAACCATCAATTTTTAACACCCAAAATTTTCTACCACAAAGCATAAGAACCCCCAAGAAATATGTTTCTGAAAAGTGAACTCTTTATCATAACGCCATGCATTGCATTGGTGGGTATGACATGTAGCACTGGTATTTTAGACCATTACTTGAAGATGCTGCCCCCAAAGGTAATGCAATAAAGCACATTCAACAATTTTCTACTTATCTGCAGTACATTAACAGAAAATTAGAACTCTTCCATCAGTTAAGGTCCTTAAGCCTTCAAAACACAAAAATGTTCCCCTTCACCCTAGAGGATGGGCAACTTTGATAAGGCTTTGCTAAGAGAGAAAGGCAGGCCACTGTTGTAAAGAACATTACATCAAAAGTTGCTAACTTGACTTAGAAGAGATGCTACAGACTCCATGGAGTAAACACGAAAACTAAGCAACTCAAAACTGTGTGTATGTGCACTGTGTGTTTATCTTGCACATGGGTCAGAGGCAGGCTGGGATCAATGCTGTCCATCTGTGTTAGAATATTCATTAAAATCTGAACAGTTAGCTCAAGGCAGAAAAGGGTTAGCCACTAAACAGCCCAACACGCTCTTAAGAGCTTTTGATATTATAGGCAAACAAGTACGATTCCCGTATGCTTTCCCTGAGATTCAGTAAATACGCACCACTTAAAATTAGACTGAACATCTAACTCCCATTGGAGTAATTATACTTTGCAAGCCAACAATTCAAGATCGCTATCCTTTCTTCTTTTAGGTAAACAATCATTACAATCAGAAAAGCTATGCACTGTAAAAATAATAATAATAATAATAAAAAAAGATACTTCTAATGCAAACACTTCGTGAAGATGGCAGTAGCTGTCTTACAGGTCAAGATGCAAACCAATCTTCTTTCCATGGCATTGCTGCTAAAATTTCAGATTTTGAGTTTGAAATAATACCACTCAAATCATTTGGATACAAAAGCAGTACTTAGGAGGACTAGACTTGAAAATTTTATAGGGAGACCTATGTGGGTGCTCAGTATTCCACCAAAAGTGCTGGTCAACATCCACAGATCAGCTCAAATTTCACGCCAGCTGAAACACAATCAGAATTTGACTCCCCACCAAAACAAACAAACAAAAACAAAAAAACCACCACGCACCAAGGTTCACAATTCTGCTTGATCAAGACTCATACACTCAAATCCTTCTGCTAATAACAGGTGTACTCTGCAACACAACTAGTCATCTGAAGACTGTGAATATTGTAGAAAAACTGGATTGCAAACTCCAGCCTGACTAACCCAGCTGCTGGGTTTACTATCCTTCTGGTCCGAACATGAAGCCAAAGATGGCCTTAAACAAAAAAGCATTTAAAAAAAAACAAAAACAAAAAAACACTGATGAGTAAGAGCAGATACACATTTAAGAAACTATTCAGATAATACATGTAAAAAAAATAACACGTTATGAAAACCTACCTCCTGTCTATACACAATTCCAATTGATACTTTTGGAACTAAGCAACTAATAGGAATTGTTTTTAGCTTTTGGCAAAAATCAGAAAATTAATATTTTACTTAATTATTTCTTCTTACAGAAATTAATTTCCTATATGCCATTTAACATTTGCATGTTTATTAATCCATTTATTCTTATTTAATTATACTATCCAGGTATTTTACGTTGTCAAAGGACACCAGAATCAGTTTTCTCTATTGTAATTCATTGATGGAATGGGGAATATGTTTTTTAACTTATTTTAAACCAGGTGATTTCTTCCAGTCCCAGAACATAGTACCTGCAAGGCATTCTATCTTTTTAGACACAGCATTGACCTTCAGTGAGCTACTTAAGAGAACGTGTTCCTATTTTGCTCAACTACTACTGAACTTTCCTTTCTATGATGTCATCTCAGGGACAAACAATGTAGGTACAAACACAACGTGGGAATAAGTAATAGATGTGCCTCAAATTAAAACGACTTAGTATAACAGCTCAATATTTAAAGGCTATTTTTCTTTTAGAAAACATAAAGAAGACAATGTATTACTTGCAGACAGCTAAAAAAAGGTATAAATTAAAGTATTAAACCAATTACACAAATCTTCAATCAGTCCTGTTTCTCAGCTACAAAGATTTTCAAAACATACAACTGATTATATGTCCTGAAATTATTTCAAGAGTTAGAGGATTATATCATAACTAACAACACCAAGAAGGACAAAAAACAAACAAACAAACAAACACAACAAAGGGAGTGAAAGGTATAACTGAGATTATCTGATACTACTGATAAGAGAAAGGATAAATAATACAGAGGCAACATAATTTGCAAAAATATATTGACAAATAAGCCAACTACACTCTGAGTCATCCTGAAGACGAGCAAATAACAGTTCCTCTATAAACACAGTCATGGACATAGTCCATTACTTATGACAGATCCAGCAATAAAAAGAATAGGGTATTCTGTTTATACAGGCTGTTGAAAAACTTTGTGTACATATTAAATAGCACAGCTTAAAAGAATAATAGAAATTGATGAAAACCCTATATCCTCATCCTTTATATTCTTCGGACTTTGCATTTTCTGCCTAATATGCAAAGTACTATTGACAATTCCTATTTGTGGCAGGGTATCTTTAGGCAAGCAGACAATCGACAGATGAATTCTCATGATTAAAAAAACACACCTGAAATACTAGCCTAAATATTCTAGTCTGAAAACCACAGCATCTTCATCTTTCTAACCTGAATCTTGTATAAGCATTCTCATTCTAAACAAAACTTCAAACTAAATTCATTATTATTCCAGTCCTACCCGGACTGTCCATTGCCTTTCCTTTACTCCTTCCATGGCAGGCACTTCCATTCTGGTGCCTCAATTTCAGTTAGGAATAAGAACTCTCAAGACCTAGATCTCCCACATTTTGAGACCAATAACCTAAGAACTAGAGCAGAAAGACTCCCTTTGGACTAGGCAGCAAAAGCATGCCTGAACTCCGCTCTGTCTTTCACAAGTGAATAGACTAGAGATAACTGTTGCCTGTTGCTCTTTTCCTCAGAGGTCTGTAAAATTTCTATTCTGCGGATACCTTCTTGGAAGAGCAGCTATCACATTTGCTTTGGAAAACTCTTTAGAAAACCCTGCAAAAGCTTTTCCACCACTTGATTGTTTCTTTCTTAAATCAGTAGTCTTAACAACTAGTAAAACTGAGGCAGAAATAGAGAAATATTAGTTAGGAGTAGATTAATCTTCTGCTTCTGTATAGTTAGGAGTAGATTAATCTTCTGTTCCTGTATCTTCATAAGAACTCCAAAAGTTATGAATATATATAATGAGAAAAGACAGATCCTGAAGAAAGTCAGGATAATCTGCAGCAATATCAGCTAAACAATACAGCAAGCCGATATTCATATTGTGGCATTAATTTTAAAAATTCAACCAGAGCAAAATAGAATGGGTACTCTCATCAGGAAAGAAATCTCTCTCCTCTGTAGGTATTCTTTACTTTGAGGAAAAAAAGAAAAGGATATTTTGGGCACAGATGTGGAGCTAGTTCAAGCTATCAGATAGAAACAATTTCCAGCATTCATCCACTGCTTTTATTGTATTGTATTAAAGCATTCCAGAATTCTAAAAAGCACTGGAAAGAGAATCTTGTCTTACAGAAACAGTTAATGAATACTTAAGAACTATGTCAAACAGGCATTTACTACAAACAGCAGTGGTGATAGAAAACAGGGCATGATACACCTTCCTTACAGCACCTTCTAATCCTTTTGTAGCTATTTATAGAAATCATTAATTAATATAAGTGTAGAGCAGGCCACTTGGGAGCAAACTGTTTGCCATCAAGCTTTTCATTGCTGAAGGCACCCATGTTTCTAAGCAGTCCTGGGATGATATCTAAGCTTTCAGAATATTGAGAAATTGGAGGAGGAGAAAAAAAAAAAATCATCTTTTCTCACCAGGGAAACGGTTGCTCTTCATCAGCAAATCTGCCATCACCGGTGACACTTCTGTTGAAATATATGAATGCAGAAAACATTTTAGAAGTTTCATTTCTATAGTAATCACAATAGATGGCAAGGCACAATGGCTGGATGAAGATGAAAACAAAACTCAGCTTCCTTATGATTGTCAGAAACCGCTCTTTGCTTTCCTGAGGCAACATGTCAATAAATTCAATCTGCTTCAATTAATAGATCTTTTCTATTATAACTAGATGGTTATTTGAAAAACAGTATTGCAAAACAAATGACAAATAACCCTTCTCCCAAAAGGTCTTTTTTTTTTTTTTTTTTAAAAGAAAAAAAAAAAAAGCATCTTTATACAGTAGTAGTGATTTCATTAGTGCTGTTCATTCTTTTCATCAGTCCTTTGGACAACAAAAGAATTTGAGGTGGAAAGTGAGCTAGAATAAAATACTTTCCTCTTGTTCCCTTTGAAATAAATGTAATGGCATTAATAGCAGTAATCTGCCATACTATTTTGGCATGCCCTATAGTTCCACTATTAACAGAAAAACAAGTTCATTAGAAAAAATATTTTGGCACACACACAGGAAATGCAGGGAAAGGACAGTGAGGAGTCTCAGGCACCTTTTCCTGCATTTCCTTTACAACCCTCTTGCTTAATTATTGCAAGGGCTTTTAGATCACTGGGAAATAGAATTGAGGCAGACACAACTGCTTAACATGGAAGATGACAAGATTCCAGATAATAAGTGTTTTCACATTCCTCTAAGTCCTCACCATATTATTCCTGAACTCAACATACTTAAAATAGAAAATATCTTTTAACTTTGTACAAGATGCCTTAAGTATGTACAACACAGGAGTAGCTGCAATCTAATCAGATCAATCTCCTAGCAAATATAAACATGTTCTGTTGAGAAAGAACGCCAAAGCTCTACTATTGCAATGATCCCTCTACGGTAGTGAAACCGTGTATATAAAACTCCTATCAAGAAGAAACTCATGGAAATACACTGGAGGACAGATTTGTGATACCTTTCAACTGCCTTGTCAGATGAAGAATGACATCTCTGAACTTAGAAAAGGATATAAATCAAAGCCTGCCTGCCTGCTTAGTATCACGTGAATACTAAACTAATGTGTTTATTGGTATAAGTCTTAGTAATGACTTAGAATGTATGAGAGCAGCTGAGATTACTTAGAGCCATTCCATCATATGATGACATGAACTGCTTGGGTTGATTGAGATGGGAAAATAGCCCAAGGGACCCTTGTCCTTTACTAAAGCAAAAACAGCTGGTATTATTCTTGTGTACTTTGCAACATCACAGTCATGTCTTACTCAAAAACGTATGAGCACCTAAACGTTGCTGGTGATCCTTGGGACAAGAGTATAAGCCACACAGGCAGATCTCTTAGGAAGCATTGGCAAAAGTCATTTTTGTCTCACATACACAGAAAGCATGCAGAACCCACAGAAGGTGGTAAAGATGCACCATTCAAAAATACGCATCTTGAATTAAACACCAAAAGAGGGAAGAATATTACGTTACTCTTCTGTTTTAGAGAAAACAGGTTTAAAAAATCTTAAACACACAAACAAACAAACAAAAAAAAAACAAAACACACTTGGGGAGCTCTCAAGCTTATCCTAGAATCATTCAGGTTGGAAAAGACCTCTAAGATCATCTAGTCCAACCTTTAACCTAACACTCAAGTCCACCACTAAACCATGCTACTAAGTTCTACATCTACACATTTCTTGAAGACCTCCAGGGATGGTGACTCAGGAAAGCCACCAATAAAGGATAAGCACGCGTTTTTTGAATGGATAGCATGGATGTATGACGAGCTCTAAATTAACCATTTAAGCATACCTGCAAGATTTAAAATTATGACTCAGAAAGAAGGTTATTCTTTCCAATTAGTAAAAGTAGCAAATGACCTTTTCTTTTTAGAGACACTTGGACACCATTAACTAACTACACGTTTCAACTGCAACACCAAATTACTTCACACCACAACTTACTACATAGAAGTCAAATTACAGCAACTTATGTAGTATGATAATCCATACAGTTTTTAGCTAGAAAGTCGTCAGGGTCACTCATTTTCTCCTTTTCCCTCCCCTCGGATACACAAAACTTGTTCTTTGCTCCCACAACTCCAGTCTTTCGGAATCTTTTTTTGTTGTTGTTTTAAAGCTGCTTTCAGTTTAATATAAAAGAAGAGCATTACAATAGCTCTGCTACGTATCAGTTCCTGTAACAGCTTCAACATTCTTTAAACTATTCAGTACCATCACCAAGTTAATTAATGAAAGGGTGTGTTTTGTTGTTTGTTTGTTTGTTTTTTTAAAATAAAAAATAAAAAAATACTCCCTAGTGGCAAAGCATTTGAAAACCCAGGGAAATAATTTCTTCCTAGGCATAACAACAAACTAGAAAGAAGATATTTACTGACAAACATTTAATGGTGACCAATTGTTTATAGAATATGTTTTGAAAATTGTTATTCATTCTTTGTTGTGGAGATTGTCAGATCTTTCAATATTATTCAAACCAAGCAGCTGTTTGTCCAACTACTAATGCAGCAACTGATACATGAGACTGACTAGTATCACAGAATATTCCTCCCTCTACAAGAGATTTTTTTCCTCTCTTTAATTCTGATCTGAAAAGACTTACAGAATGGATAGCATCTATGTTCACTAAAATCAGGCTGTGTGCATGTAAATCTCACTAATCTGTTACAGCTCTTTGATCACTGACAAAACTGAACTAAAAAAATTCAAAGCCCACATAAAAATCTGCCTGCATTTCCAACGAGTTTATGCCAATTTTTGTGTATGAACTTATTTCCCCAATACCAGAACTGAAAATATGGCTCTACTTATCTATGGACCTAAGGTAAGAATGTGTAGAATGTTAAAACAACAGGCTTCAACTTCAAAAAAAAAATAAAAACCACACTGAATTTAAACTTGAGTATTCTATATGGATCTATTAAAAGACTAAGTTTCGAAAATGTGAATGATGAAAAAATTAAAGTTATAGCATAGCAAGCAACTCCCTACCTACAATTTTTGGACAAATTAGTCTTTTGAGTGTGGAAACTTCCTGAGAACACAGCTATTAAATTCTTCTGCCAACTAATCTGAACACAGCTTTGGTTTAATGCACAAATAGTGTTAACTTAAAATCCCAACAATTCTAAATATTTTGATACTCACACAATTGAATGACTAAAAAGAGCATTGTGTGGAAGTTGTACATTGACATACTTGAGCAATACTGACCTTTCACCTTTTCGTTGAAATAAAAAGTTTCCTGCTGTGCCTTTTAGGACATCTTCCCTCTCCAATTTGCTGCTGCTATGCTCATTACAAATTAATTGTCCACTTTCATCATTAAATGGTGTGTATTCCCTTTGCTCTGTCAAGCAGGTATCATTACTTCTGCAAAGATTACTCATCCTAGCTGGTTCTTCAGAATCTAGCTTCTCTTCATCTGAAATAGCCAAAGAGAATATATTTTGCAGGACTGTTCTTACACAATAAATACACAGGAGGGAGCTCAAAATGAACTACTTGTTTGTCATGTTATATTATCAAAATTTCCTTGTATTAATATAAAAAGTGAGAAAGCTTAAGACTATTTTGAGCAAAGTATTCAGAGTTGTTTTTTTTATGAACATAATTTATTTAAGTTTTCTTGATTTGTTTTTAATGTTTTAATCTCTCAACTTTTTAATTGCCTTTTTACAGACAAGTGGATTGTACCTTGTGATAGAAGTGATTATTTTTTAGAATTTGAATATTAAGAAGGCAAGAAAAAGGCAGCTGTTAATTTTGTACCTTGGTATGTACCCGTTAGGAAAACAACCTGCAATAAAAACCTAGGTAAACACTTACAGGACACCAGAATCAGAAGAGGCAACACGAGGCAATAACTATGTTAGGTTCTCAACTTCTCCAATTAGTCACTTCAACATATTAGGGTTAATGGATACTCTACAAGATGTACACAGTAACAAAGTAAGCTTTTTTGTGTGTTAGCCTTATTTTGCAATAAAGTAAAAAAAAAAAGAGATATTCAGTTTATCATATAAAATGACAAGAATTATCATTATTACAAATGAGTCATCATTAAAGACAGAGTTCCACCACATACAATGGGCCAGTGTGCAGGAAACCAAGATCTCAAGTAATTTAATTTCCCATCTGCAAGAAAATTACTTTTACATCCCACATTTAGTGACCTTTATTAAATCTCCACTAATGAAACTTAACAACAAATATGAAGTAGCTGGAGGCCTGTCGAGACATATCACTCCTATTTACTCTTCCTTTTATGCTCAAAAATCCATCAGAGAATCTCCTTAGATGATGCCATCTCCTTATCTCGTTAAATATTTCAGCATTTGCTGTTAATTTTACTCACTGAAGAAAGCTTTCAGAAAAAAAAAAATAATTACTTAAAAACCTATAGGAAACGAAGGCACTTGAGAAGCTTCCAATTTATTTTCAGAAGTGAAAGCCAGTATCATTTTTTTTGGAAATCACATTATCACAATTGGTTTTAAGCCATTTAGTATTTTTAAAACTTACTCTGAAAGGACTTGAAAGTTCTTTAATACAATAATTAATGTAACTAATGATAACTTCATGATGGGTTTTAATATATAAGAAATGAGATACATACTCTGATCAGGAGGAACCATTTTAGCAGGAAAGACATTTCCCTGAGAAGTTCTTCTAAATAAGCGTGCCCGAGCACTGCTGATTTTTCTAACCTCTGCAGCATCCACAGCCGGCTTTGGAAGGGTTATGGAAGGATCTTCATCTTTTGCACTAGTGACTAGTACTGACTTCTGTCACAAGGGTAAAGAAGAATTTTTAATAAAAGCACAATTTTCATTTAAGCAGTTAAAAAAACAACCACAAATGATTTATAGAAAGAGGTAAGCTCAGAATAGAAGAGGTAAGGAGTTATTTGGGTTTGCTCATTAAGAGGACATATCCAAAATCTAATGACAACATTCCACTGAATGAGCCAGAGCACTTATACCAATATCACCACAGAAAGCCACTTAAAAGCAAATTTTCAAGGGTACAAAAAAACAAAAATTAACCAACTAACCTAACTTGCTCAGCAAAGCAATTGAAACTTGAAATTGCTTCCCTCAGAAATACTTATTTAACATCATCTGCAGTGCACTTATTTATTACAAGAATGTTCTGCCAAAGACTTTTGCTAGCAATTCTAGAGGCACAACTGTTCTTTACGATTTGTTTTTGAGTGCTAAAGTAGTATTTTCAAAACACTTCAAACTTGTTCATATCATATATACCACTTCCTATCACACTGTGACAAATCATGCAGATCCAGAAACTTGCAAGTTCTCATTTTATTTGTCAGTATCTCACATCTTAGAGGATGTGACCAACACTCTGAACGTCAAAACAATTTTTTGTGCCTTACATAAACATTTCACCCTCTAATATCTGGGTTCTCCACCAATTTTCTTATAATAAACAATCTATATGAAAGCCTTCAGTTTGATCCTCTGGAGCCCTCCCTAGCATTAGCTGAAGATAAGTAAGAGCTGAGACCTACTGCCCACAACTAATTCAAGCTCTACATTTACAGTGTACTAACGTGTCTCGGTTGGTAAAGTGATAAAGGCAGGTTTTTTGCATTGGTCTTAACAGTAATGAAGCTGCATTGAGCGTCCTCCCCCAACTCACACACACACTAAACAAAAAAAAAAATAACACCAACATTTAAATCCAAATATAGATATATTTAATATATACTTATATGGTATGGCATCTCTTGAAAATAGTTTTTCTTGCCTAACTTCACAAAGAATGCCACATTTAGATTGCTGTACTGAAGGAATAGTACTACAGCAAGCACACTTAACTGTTTTAGCACACTCTGTTCTCTCTGATATTAAACAGTGACTGTGACAATCTTATATTGAAAGATTAAATATAAAAATGTACAGAGCAAATACATTTATAAAATGAAAACAATTCAAATTTTTCACAGAGGGAGAAAAGATTTTTTTTTTTTTTTTTTTTTTACAAGTACCTCTACCCAATTTTTAAATAAATGGCAATCAATTACACTTTATATATGTGCAAGTCAGATACAAAACACCATTAATTAAATTACTTTCATATTATTTATCACAGGATGACTGAGGTGGGCAGGGACCTCTGGAGGCCATCTGCTCCAACCCCCTGCTCAATCAGGGACACCCAGAGCTGCTGGCTTTTGAGGATCCCCAAGAGGGGAAGCTCTCTGGGCAACCTGTGCCTTTGCTCCATCACCCACAAAGCACAGCAGTGCTGCCTGGGGCTCAGAGGGAGCTTCCTGTGCTCCACTTTGTGCCCACTGCCTCTGGTCCTGGCACTGGGCACCACTAAAAAGAGACTGGCTCCATCTTCATTGCACCCTCCCTTCAGCTATTTATCTACATTGACGAGATCCCCCCTGAGCCTCCTCTTCTCTACACTGAACTGTCCCAGCTCTCTCAGCCTTTCCTCACAGGAGAGGTGCTCCAAACCCTTCACCATCTCTGTGGCCCTTAATGGGCCACCAACTCTCCAGTTGCTCTGTATTATTGTAGTGCTGGGGAGCCCAGAACTGGCCCCTGCGTTCCAAATGCAACCTCATTAATGCTCAGTAGAGGGGAAGGATCACCTCCCTCAGCCTGCTAGCAACACTCCCCCTAAAGCAGCCCAGAATGTCATTAACCTTTTTTGCAGCAAGGGCACATTGTTGGCTCATGTTGATGCTTGTGACCTTTTGGTATTTTAGTCATCTTAAACGAGAAAGCTGACTCAAGTTTCCGTCTTCTAACTCTTGTTAATGTCACTTATAATTATAATGCAATACGGCAATATTTAAACAGTATAAAATATTTTAAGCTTTATTTTTGGAGAAAATAAGACATAGCTGACTTTATAAGTCCTGGACTAACATTATGACAGACTTATTTTTCTCCGCAACCTATTTCAACAAGATCCTTTCCTACCACTGTGTTGCATTGTATAAATTCATGTATTTTCCGTGTCAACATTGCATAGAGTCATGTCCAAAGTACTCACAAAATCCAGTGGGCTAAGGCGAACACCAGAAACTGGTCTTGATTCAGCCAAATCAAAACTGGAAGCATGAACACTAGGATAAAGAAGCATAAAATGAATAAAGCGGCGATTATATTTGTGTATTGTTTTATTTATTTGAAATAGTATGCTTCCATCGTTTGCCAATGACTATATAGAAAAGGATGAAGAAAGGAAGGGTAAGAGAGCACTGTTACACCACCACTCTTCTTTGATGAATGCTGTTTAACTTCAATATTTGGCCATTCAGCAGCATCAGGGGAGAAGAATTACCAGACTGCCTGTACATGTGCTGTGATACAGTATATTTCATATACATCTACAACAATTCTCTAATATAAGCCTAACTTCATGCACAAACCCAACAGTGGTTAGCACCAAAGCTGTCTGACACATACTGCAAAACACTGCAGGGCAGAAAAATCAGGATTGTAAAGGCATGAGCGTGCTCCTTACTACAGCACAGACAGAACAAGCATGGATGTCAGCCTGAGTGATCTTATTACCTGGTCACCAATAAGCACAGCCAAGTCACTCTCAGGTTCCTGCCTTCTGTCAGAGCACAACTCTACACAGTGTGGAATATAAGACGTGTAGAGTGCTTGAAAACAGCATGGCCACTGACTTAACTCATATCACCATTCAAACATGGTTTAGCACCCTTTCTGGCAGACCTCACACTTAATGTTACAAAGACAGCTGATTTCTCCTCCCCACAGTCATTACAGCTCTCCAGGTATGACAATTCTAAAAAATGACCGGGGAGATGGATGTAAAAAAATAAAAAATAAAAGGGAGAGGAGAATATCAAAAATCATAACCAAAGCTATTGAACTCTGAATTATGCTAGGTAACAAAGCCACATACAGACATGTACGAAATAATTTACGTAGTAAAAAAAAGTGCTCAGTTTTAAACAGAATTTAATCTCAAGAGCTACAATTTTATATTTTAAAAGATCTGAAAAAGCTCTTAAAGAAGATTTGGCATACGAACAGTTTATGTGGCAATAAGCACGCTTTCACAGTTTCTAAGGAAAAGCTGAAAATTATTTCAATTTTTAAAATATTGTCTTAAGAAAAAGGTTACAAACCATTTTCTTATACTGTTCTTTGCATATGAAACTAGTGTAACAACTGCCTCTTCTAGCTCTAATCCACAGGAACATCTGGGACACGTAGATTTACAACAGTAGACATTATTAGAATAAGGTAAAGGATGTGATTAGGGATACAGACTAACACAGGAAAAAATCACCAGAACGTAATTTGAGAATCAGATCTTTTGCTGCTAAAGAATATTTGAAAAATCTTAAAGTCATTGTACCTAAAAACCGAAGGAGGCCTCTTTTGAGGAGCTAGTGAGGATCTGGATCCAAAAAGTTTCCTTTGGTTCTCTGTAGGTGTAAATGGCCTCTGAGTTCTTAGTGTTCGTAGAACATTTCTGGCTTCATTTATAATCTCAGAACTGGTCTTCTGCTTCGGCACTGAAAGCCTGTAGAATGGTTCCGACTTCCCTGTATTTTTATTCTTTGAAGCTTGCATTCCTCTGCAAAGCAGCGTACAGGAAGAACACTGTAAAACCTATAAAGAAGACACAGAATGTGTTGCTAGTTTTAAGTTACAGATTATTAATGCATTAGTATTTTTTTACCTTGATATACTAAAAAAGGATATAACAAATAAATAAATAAATATCTGAGTGATGAAGTGGTAGAAAATAAGGACTTACCAATACTGTTTCCCTTCCTATTAGTTCTGTGGGAAAATACTGAAGAAGACCAGAAAGCATCTGAGGTGGAGGACCTTTTGTTTTTTAGCTCCCACTAAAAAAAATGAATGCTCAATACCACCGTGATTTCTTGGTCAAACATGGTGCTCTCCAATACTACAGAAAATTTGTTTCTTAACACCTGAATACTTGTAATAATCAAAACAGAAATTCAGTAATATGCTGCAAAGAGATACTTTATTTCCTAAGCTCATTGGAAATAACCAATATAAGTTATTAGGAAGCTGCCCTTGGTGAAGTCAGTAAGTGAAAGAGGTATTGTTATCAGTAAGATAAGACAAGGCAATACTTTTTTTTTCTGAGAGAAATTCCTCCCCAACCTGCCCCCAAGCACATGCAAACACAGGTAACACTACCATCAGATAAATCAGCCCGAATTCCAGTCAGTATTCTGTCCTGCTGCATCTTCTGGCAAACACAGTGAGCAGTGGAAGACTTGCTTCATCAATCTCTCAAGCCCCCTCAAAATCAATCACTATCCTGGTACAGTTCTCTGTAGATAACATCCTTGTCATTTTGCGGCAAACTCACCATGAGTCTTAAACCAACCAAAATTCCATTTGTTTTTCAAACTTACCTAAACATAAAAATGTTTCTGCACTGCTTTTGACTCAGACTGGCATTTGGTAACTTCTCTCACACAATTTATGACAATGAACTGACAGTAGATCAGATGCTGCCATCTTGGTTATTTCTAAACTATGGAGCAAAAGTCCTATTTCTCTAGTTTTTTTAGTCCACTTTTTTGTATTCTGCAGTTTCAAGTTTCCAGCTACCCCTTCTGTTCTTTCTTTCACAGCCTGTACGTGCTGGCACAATCTCTTTATTTAACACATGATCCACTCCTTTCAGCTGAACTACACCAGGTAAAAGTGGATGTTAAGGAGAGTGCACCAACACAGAAATGCAAAACACAGGAACAAAGCAGCAGCCTGAACCTCTCAGTGTTTGTAATCTTTTCTGTTACTATTGATACATTATTTTTCCTCACTGTAACTGAAACTGAATTTGGCTACAATTCCCACTCTTCCCTCTCTGATGATTCAAGAGAGTTCAGTAAGCAGTTCCACTGCAGCAGGCTATTTGGCACAATTATACAGCCATTTCTCACTGAACACAGAGGGTAAGTTACCATTCACTATTCTCCCTGCTACCCAGAGTCAAGATTTTGACTTGTAAGTTGAAGGTCTTCCGTGTAGGCCATATATCCAACATGGTTCTCACCAACAATACACGGAAATGATACTAAATCATAACTCACATGATTCTACAGATCAGAGATTCAAAGTGATTCACATTTTTTCTTTTATAGTCCATGTATTTCCAGACACATTGACTAATTTTAATATAAATGTTAATACCTTAGATTTAATATCTAAAGTTTTAATATCTTGATTTAATATCAAGATTTAATATCTTGAAATCTCTGTGCTCTGACTTTGGAATATGTATTTTATGGGATTTATGCAAATGCTCTCCATAATTAAACTAAGGAGTTACCTGAGAGATATGACGTGTTCCAGTGGATTGGCACCATCTCTGATACAATTGGCCTAAATTCTTTGTTAATTCTATTGTCAACTGCAGATTGTATGTCCCAGAAGTTCTTCCATTTACCAGTTGCAGTTAAGGCCAAACTTCCATTATAATAACTTTTCATTTGTCTTCACCTCTCAGGTCTTTCATTTTCTCTAGTAACAGCGCTTTTCTACCATCAGCTTAATTAGCAAGTCCTACCATTTGGCTGCTGCCTTAATCACCCTTCCAATCCATTAAGAATAAAGTTTTAATAATTAATGCTGCAAAGGGAACCTATGGCCTATTCTGAATGCTTGACTGAGCTCAGGTGTGCAGCGCTACTGTGGCACATCGCCTTCCCCTGCTGCTGCTGCTGCCAGCATGGTCTCTGCTGTCAGTCGCTGAGTGGGGAACAGGGAACAGGGGCTGCCAGGCAGCAGCAAGGACAGCTTAAGATTCATCGTTGACCCCACCAGAGCAGTAACACTTCCTAATTGTGGCATACTGTAGCATTATGCACGTTCCAAACTGCAGTAGTGATAGGATACAAATATATTTGATTTTATATATTTGATTTTATGATTTGATAAATTGATACCCCATTAGCCAGAAAATGTAATAGAGCACAGAGAAAAAGGCAAGCAGTGTCATTAAAATATCAGAAGTACACACGTGATAGGGTAAGAACGCTTTCTCTTGCAAACAATTGGGAACCATGGTAATTCTTTACCTGAATGAGCCTGGCGGCTGAGCCATCACAGCGTGCCACCATGAACAGTATGACCACTGTCTCTTTCTCAAAAGGCAGACAGAGAAAGATTTGTACCCTCTATTTTATAACACCTAAGGCTGAAACATTTAAGCACCAAGCGATTGCTCTGCTGCATCATCACTCAAAAAAGAAGTTTCACCTGCCCTCCAGTGTCCCGCAGTCCAGAAGCTCTGAGCAAGTCCTACCAGCTATGTTATGCCCGCTCTCTTCCAAGAAAACATCTACTCAGATCCACATTTAAGGAAAAACCCTCCCGGTCACCTGAAGCTTTCTTGACTTTGATGAGCATAAGGTACTCAAATCATTCCATTGCAACAATCTGAAACAAGGTGCAACAAATGAATATAAATAGTAGAAAGAAGTATAGAATGAAGGAACGAGAACAACTGCACCAGCTGCTTTTACCCTTGTTTTTCATTTCAGTTCATTTCTTTTTTTTTTTTTTTTTTTTTTTTTTTTTAAAAAGACTGTATTTCTGATTGTTTTTGTAATTGTAAGATTATCTATATAAACCCTTTTTCACAAGCTCTGCTTATACCCTTTTCTAACTAAAGGGCAGATGCCAAGCTCCCCCCTGTCTCTCTACTGGAAGGCAGAAGAGTATTACACTCCAAAAAACTGCACTTGGTCTCTTACCTTTTCTTCCCACCTCTCCCAGAGGTCTTGCCTTTACTGTACAGTAGATACCAGCAGAGGCTCAGGGAACCCCAGCTGCCTCCAGAAGCAGGATAACTGCACCCTGGCAGCACTCACCCTGGCTGATCCCACCCGCTGTAGCACCACACTAAGCATTATCCCACCTCAGATCTCCACAGCAGCACCGTTTAACCGCTCCCACACTTTACTCACCGAGAGCTACCTCAGCACTCCCTCAGCACAGCGCCGCGCCTCGCAGCAGCCCCGGCTCCAGCCTTATGGAAGCAGAAAGCACTTCAGCAAAGGAATAACCTTCCGTGGGTGTTAATCAAATCTGGGAGAAGAGACCCAAAATTGCTCAAAAGCGAGGGAAGAGTCGTGTGATATCCCCTGTGTGTGTGTCCCCCGCCCCCCCCCCCAGCTCACCACAGCGCCGGACGCCGCCGGTCCCCATGGCAACCGCGCGCGGAGCCGCGGCACCCGCGGGCCATGGCGGAGAGGGACGGGCGCAGGCGCCTGCGCATGCGCAGGGCGGAACGGGAGGGCTGAGGGGGGGGAAATGGCGGGGGCCCCGTGGGGTGTTGGAGGCAGTGGGTGCTGCCAGCCTGAGTCGCCGGGGAGGGTCCTGTTGTGTTATCAGTCCGAGAGTGGTGGGTTTCAGGCGGTAGGAGCTTCACTCAGCCTGTCCTGGGTCGTGCTTAGGGCTTAGTGTAAGCGTAGGGTTGCCAAGAGTTACTCAGTGGGAGCATTGGGTGTGTGCTGTTTCCCTGCCTGCTCTCCACGCTGAGGCTTACTGATTTAAATCACTGATGTTAAAAGTCCTACAGTGGTTACACGCGTTGGTCGCACCAGGGGGTGTGCACTGTATAAAGCACTGTATAGCTGCAGCCACAAAACCACCAGTCACACACACGCGGCTGGAGGTGCTCATCTTCCCAAAGCGCTATCAAATCTCCACATCTTTTTCTTGGGGAGGCCAGGAAATAACCAGTTTCATACCATCCTCTCATAGCAGATGCTTGCCATACGTGTCCCCATGTGCATACAGCAAAGCTCTCCTGGCCTCCCTCCTGTGGGACCCCAGTTGGGTGGCATGAGGGGGTCGCTCAAAGTGTGTCCCTCAAACTGCTTCCAGGCCAGACCCCATTTACCAGCTGCACTGGGCACTCGAACAGCTCCCTCATGTGCCCTCTGCTAGTGGGATGGGTAATGTGATCACAGCCCCTATCAGAAAATCTCCAGACATGTAACGACAACAAAGACAGGCCTGTTGCAGCAAGTGGGTTGTTCATGACTGACAAGAACAGTCTTTGTTCTCTATCTCTCTCTGAATGCATTTGAAATTTATCTAAAAACTGCTATACAAGGGTGGTTATTATCTGTGAACAATAGAAAAAAAAAAAAAAAGTATAGTTCCATCTGATCAAGGTTCTTCCTTGGTTTCTGTCAAACAAACTTCAGATATATCTGAAAGTATCTCTCTCCAAATAAATTTGTTATATAAAGTTTAAGTCCTATAGATATTATATATACATACACACACATGTATGTATAAATACATGTATATACATATATATTTTACTGACTTAAATTTCCTTTTGCTAATTGCTTACTGACACGATAACTTCTACTTTCTCATGTTTGTTAGAAAAAACACTGTAGACGTTAATTTAATTAATCTTTCTGAATATTGTTATAAGCTTGTTATACCCCTTTATTCTAGAAAAAAAAAAATTCTTCCAGTTTCTGTTATAATTCTGACAGTAATATGATATTAGTAAAGGGATAGCCGTGTGTAACCCTACCAGGTTTACATTACATATGCCATCATCTCTCCCAGTTTCTGCCTTATCTCTAATTATTAAACATCTAGCCCTCTTTCTTCTACAGCCAAGTTCGATACCTCAGAAGTAATGAAAACCTTGTTAGTATTCTCCTTGCTTTTCATTTTATATTCTTCCTTAACCGCCCAAAGAATGAGTATGTGCGTTTGTGCATTTTTGTGTGCGTGCTATTTCCAGATCATACACAGTTAGCTCATTCTCTGTTATTTTATTCTGAACATTTCTTTTGTTGAGATAATACAAATGAAGTTTCACAGAAAAATCTGTAGATCTGTTTCCTGGTAAAGCCAGTTTGGATCTCTTTTTACCATTATCATCTCATCATTCTTTAAACAATTTTTAAATCCACCCAGTTAAACCCGCTAAGCCTTCCTTCTTGGCTTCTTCTTTAATCCTTTTCATATGCACATTATTTCTCCTCTCTCTATTTTCTAGGTCAACAATTGAAGAGTTAATTTTGTATTCATTTTTTAAGCTTTGGCAATTATAGCAAATATTTCTTTTGTGGTATTTTTCTGCCATGTTTCAACTGTTGCAACTTTCCCACTTAAATCCCTTTTCTCGTGCTTTTTATTGAACAAACTCTCTCAGCACCTCTTTTTAATGTGAATACTTAATTAAATCTCCTCGTTTGCAATAACACGGCTTTAGGATGGAAGTATCATCAAAACATATACACTGACTAGGTCTAGGCAAGTCGGTATTTGCCAAGGAGATTGCTGAGGTAAAAACAATGTGTTTTGAGTAGTTCTGTCTGACTAATTGGAAAACACAAAAGTATTCAATTATGTCACGTTCCTTGAAATTACTTTATTTTTTAGGTCTGAAAATCACGAAAGGGATTTTGTGTTGGTATCCAGTCTCATTTTCAGTTTGGCTAACTTAAATATATCTAGAAATAAAACTTACCTGAATATCGAAGCATACATGGCCTGTATTTCAATGCAATTCAGAATTATTTGTTAGACACTTTGCATACCAAATGTTCATTGATCGTACTTGCCACTTCTTGTTGCCAACCTGTAGGAGCAGCCTCCAGTGCAATTTCAGCAACACAAGCAGCAATGCAATCCCTCTGCCCCTATTTCTTTCCTCCTTTTCTTTTTTTTTTTTTTTTTTTTTTTTTCCCAAAACAAAAGAGACCCACCTCTGATCTGAACAAATCATCTTCCTATTGTGTTCAGCTTTGCATAGGCCATCTGGCATGTGGTGTTAAATAAGATCTGTTTCCTACCACTTGTAGCTCATTACAAAGACGGGTTAGAAACAACCCCTATGTTTAATAAGTTTAAATCAAAAAGTTTTATGAAGGAGTGTGCAGTAGGGGAAATTTGTCAGGGGTGAAGACCACTGGTTGGTTGTACAATGAGATGACTGACTTGGTGAGTGAGAGGAGAGCAGTGTTTCTTATGTATGGCTTTCAACTGCCTCCCATTACACCCTCCCCGACAAACTGAGGAAGTACGGGCTAGTTAAGGGGATAGTGAGCTGAAGTGAAAACTGGCTAAACTGCTGAGCTAAAAGGTTGTGATCAGCATTGTGAAATTCAGCTGGTGGCCAGCCTGCAGCAGGGTGCACCCTCAGCAGTTTGCCAACGATAAAAAACCATGAGGAATAGCTGATACCCAATGGTTGTGCTGTGTGACCCAGACAGGCTGGAGTAATGGGCTGAAATATGTCTCAAGAAGTTCAACAAAGGGAAATGTAAAGTCCCACGCATGGGGAGGGCCAGCTCCGTGCACCTGTACTTGCAGGTGGCCAACTGGCTGGAAAGCAGCTTGGCAGAAAAAGAGCAAGGAGTCCTGGTGGACAGAATTTAAATGTAAGAGCAAATTTTTATGGTGGAGGTGGTCAAAGACTGGAATAAGTTACTCAGACAGGTTGTGAGGTCTCTGTCCTGGAGATGTTCAAAATCTGACTGGAAAATCCTCTGAACAACCTGTTCTAGTTTACTTCTTGGAGAAGGGTTGTTGGACTAGATGATCTCTAGAAGTCCCTTCCAACCTTAAATATTCTGTTATTATGATGTATTATTACTATTATTATTATTATTATTCCTTACAATCCTATTCAGATTTGGCTGAAATTTAACTTCAGAAATTGCAATGAATGGTCTCTAGCTTGCATTGCTCAGTGTGATTTGGTCCCTCTGCCAGCATCCTGCAAACTCTGCACCTTACCCTCTGGGCAGCACTTGGTGCCCTCAAGTTCAGTCCTGTAATGAAAACCTGAGCCTTCCTGGTGAAGTTATGCTAGCTTCCCCAGTGAAATACCCTGTGGTCGGTAGGTTTCTGCTGACACAAGGCATGCAAGGACTTCGTATACCAACCAAGCACTGTGAGCCATCCTATGAGCCCATTATACCCACTGTGCGATTGTTCCTTCATCAATGAGTGCTTTTGTTGATTTCCTGTTAATTGTGCTGCCTCTGCCAGTGACTGGAAATCCCTGGCGTGTTATCAAATTGTCTGCTTTTCTTCTAGTTCACCATTTCGCCTGAATAGCTGGGTGGGACTCTACATGACTTTGGTGCTGCTATACAGTTTGAGACATAGATTTCCATAGCCAGAGCAGGAAGGGTTACTCGGAGAAACAGCCTTCTTTATGAGAATAAATAGATACAGAGGGAAATTGTGAAAATTGTGGAGGCCACAGTCCAAAGGAAAGCCTAAAAGCAGAGATAAGAACCAGTGCCAGGGGAAGAAAAACAAGAGGCTGTTTGTATTCCCACAAGATGCAGCCTTAAATTTAGTTCCCTAAGGTGTTCCTTTTATGACCATCTTGTTGTGTACTCCTCGTTATGGTTGTGCATTCATTACAGACAGCACACTGAGCTGGGATACTGTGCTCAGCAGTCACATAAGCCTGTAGTGAAGGCCACCAAGAAGAGGCTAAAACAGGAGAGATTCTTGGGAGGGGAGACATGGATAGAGTCAAAACTGCTGAGATAGGGAACCACTTGTGAAGCTCCCTGCACGCAGGTAGCTAATTCAGGAAGGGAATTCACTGCAATGGGGCTGGCACATTACCACAGTGATTGGGTTTACTTTGTCAAAGTTTCTAAATCAGCATTCCTTGCCTTTCCTCCTAACTTCTTCTCTTGTCAAATTGTATCTACCAGCTGCTGGTGGGAGGGACAGGGGAGTGTATATTAAGAGTAATGAAATGTCAGTATTGGGCAAAAGTCCAAGAAGTCAAAACCAGAACTTTCAGAGAGCAGAAACAAGGCTTTTGCAAAGCAGCGAGTGAGCAATTTCGTCATTTACAGAACACACTTGCTTCAAACCAATAAAATGCAGTGTCGTTGGAACAAGACCAAATTGCTGTAGATGATTTTTATCAACACTGAAAACAAAGGAGTGAGTATATATTTTAAATATATGGTTCTGTAGAGCTTGGGCTTCCTGATTTTTATCCAGGAAATTTAAGAGAAATATCAGTCCATGTGCAGCACAGCACATACACAGTCCTGCCAGACCTGTGCATGAATTGAGCAGAATATCTGTGAATATGTGATAAAATGGATGTGTCCAAGACACGTTGCACATACTGCTTGTATACAGCCTGCCTGCAAACCACAGGTGCTGTGTCCTTACCTTATCAGACTCATTGTTCAGGTATTCAGGTTACGTGTGTGGCTACCTATGTAGAAGTCCTATAGCTTCCACACATGTATAGGGTCTCTAAGCTCTATGTATTTTCCAGCCATCTGTGTGTCCTACATGTACGATGGCTATCTAAGGAATGCACTTGTCTGTAATATCTGGAAATGTCATGGGGAAAAACAAAGCCCTGTCACTGTCTTTGCACTGAATCTGGGAAACGGGACAAAGCTCCACTCAGCATGTGAGGGAACCCTGTGAAACCCTTCATGTTTTTTTGCAGGAGACTTCTAATTTTCAGAGTTTTGTGGCTTGGTGCATATTTCTGTTGTTTTTTTTTTTTTTTTTTCCTGTTACAGTGTTTTGTTTTTACCTACAGCTTTCCAGCCAGAGCTGCCTTGTCTCTCTTGCCAGAGCTGGCTCTGTAACACCACTAATGACAACGGGATAGATGGGGAGGCAAGCATGGGCTTTCTCCCAAGCAACGTTGATGTAAAACACTGTCTAGAGAGATCACCATGGAGAAATACTGCTTTCATTTTATGTATTCAAAACAAGATAGAAGAGAATTGGACATAAACCTTATTTACTGTTCCACCACAGTTAGCAAAGCCCATTGTAACAGGTTCATCTCTTATTTCCAGTACATTACCCTGCATGAAAAGACCGTGCAGCAGGAAATACTTAACTTTATGTACCTCACTGGAGACGAAACTCCCCAAGTAATGCCAAAATGCCCACATCAACACAGCTTTCCAGAAAGCTGGCACCACCTAGTTCTCCACTGTCTCCTCTTTAAGCAGCTCTTAACTCAGGGTGAATGTGCTGGCACGAATTTAACATCCAGCCCTGAATTTTTCTCTCTTACGGTGCTCACAGCATGGCTCAAAACTACAATTTGTTCTTGTAAAGTAGTTTAGCAAACACTTACTGCAAATAGTTAGCTACCACTCATTGTCTCTATGTTCTACTTGTCCCCAGTACCCAATACTTTAGGCTGCTCTTTAGATAAGAAAGAATCCTTTCATCTGCCCTAAATGAACAAGAGAGCTCTGCTGTTTGATACAGTCTGGGGTTCTGGCAATGACAAATCTGCAAGATGGGAAAACAGCACATGCAAAAATAGGGTATTGCACAAAAGGGAAGATTTTTTGAAAATCTGACCCAATATTTGCACAGATTTTATGACGTGACCGATGGTATCTCACAGTATACAACGGCAGCTCCACAAAAAATGCTGCAGGAAACCACCAGAAGGCACTCCACTGAACGTGGCACGAGGTGTTCTGGGTGAGCCTCCCATAATGCCAGGCTGCCTCTGCTGATAACAGCCTGATGCTCTGAGGACACGTTACGTCTTCAAAAAACAGCCAAATTAGAGCGCATCCTGCCAACACCTCTACGTCTGGAGCACACGCCAGCAGAACTGCCAGGAAAACTTTCTGGTGCAAACAAGGCCAGCAGCAGCTGGGTGCTGGGTGTGCAAACATCCTGGTGGACGGCAGCAGCACAAGAGGCGAGGGGAAAGCCCAGCTGCCCTCCTCCTAGCCACATCTAGGCCAACAGATGTCCTCAGAAACCTGCGTGTCACCTCTTGTATGTTCTCTTTGCTGGCCTTGTTTGAGCAGAAGTTCTGCTAGCATGAAGTGTTGGCGTTCAGCACTTGACTTGCACAGGACTCTGCATTTCCAGTTATTTTGGCACTGTGCAGCACTTCTCTCTGGGTGCTACTGTCCAGCTTTGCTGTATTTCCTCTTCTCTACCAGCAGTTCCCTCTCAGCGGTATCGTGCAGATGCAGCAAACGTTGCTTCCAGGAGGTCATTCTCTGCTAAATGATAACAAGAGGCCATTTTCAGTCTTATAGGAAAAAAAAAAAACATGAGATTTTCACTCTTCTCAATCAGCAACACAAATGTAGCGTTAAACGCAGCTGAGATGGGGATAAGCTTCAGCTAGGGTATTAGAAATGAAACATTTTCTGCAGGGTTTTGATGAAAGATCTTGAACTGCAGTGACAATCATTCTGCAAATAACATACTGACAGGGGAAAAAGGGAATATCAATGACAATTTTTAAAATATTTTCCTTGATTTTGCTAACACCAAACTCTCCAAGTGGAAAAAGATGTAAAGTGGGGAAGGGTGGACAAGGCCATGAATCTTGACCCAATGTTTCTTGCAGGAAGAGTGATATGACTGTCCAAAGTGGAGAAATGAGGAAATTTGAACCCACAGAGGACAGGAATTCACAGACAATGTGATCTTAGGTGTAGGGATCTTCTTCTCCAGGGAAGCTGTGCTTTTCTGGAGTAGTATGAATGTGGAAAGAAATTAAATATAAGTCTGGCTAAAGAGTAAAGTTGACTATAAGGTAAAAATAACTTTAAAACAAATCTTTTAACAAACAGAGTAAAATGCTTAAAACCAAATTCACCACTACACCATACGCACAATTCTTACACTCCAAATTTTTGTAGCTGTAGAGATATGTACGTGGAACTATGAAAATACTTTTTTTTTTTTTTTTAATTTTAAGCAACTTTTAAGCAACTGATATTAAATTTTAGGTAGCTGTAGGTGTGAGATTGTTCAGAATTTAGAAGACAACAGTTTAGATATTTTAGATCCACCAAGATCTGAACTGTAATTCTTACAGAGCTGAACTGTATTTCCTACGAACATGAAATTGAAGAATTCAGTGCCCACTGTTGTGATACTGACCTTTGGGTGGTATTTTACTAAGAGGATACATCTTCAGTCATATTTTTATTCATTGCCTTAAACTGGGAAGATGGAGCTTGTTAATGAAATTTGCTGATGACCCAAAAGTGAAAGACATCATTGATATGGAAGGGGATGGCAATACGATACAGGAAGACCTGGATAACCTTGGGAGCCAGAGTAGTAGAAACAGAGTGAAATTTAATCGTGCAAATTGCAAGCTTGTGCCCTTGCGGACTAAGATAAATTTCTGTCATAAGTTGCAAGGTCATCATTTCAGAAACACGGATATGTAAGTTGTGCCTGGCTATGCAAGTTAACCACTGGCTTCAAATGTTATGGGATGGGAAAAAGGCAAATTTGGTCCTTGGGTGTATTGGGCACATCGCTTGCTGTGATGCCAGTGGCCTTTCTTAGTCAACGAGGCTGCTGTTTGAAGGCTCAGGAAAAAGGCAGCACAGCACTGAGAGCTTTTTGAAAAGAAAACAACTGGTTTTGCTCTGTGTGTGTGTGTGTTTTCTCTGTTATGGTTTGTTGTGCAACAGCAATAATCTCTATTGCTTTGTAGTATACTCACAATAAATGGCTTTTTAGATTGATTACATGCCTCAACTTTGCTTTGGCTATTAATCAATCTCAGCAGCTGTTTATTGCTTTGTACATTACAAAGCAATAAAGATTATCCCTTAAAGAGCTG
This sequence comes from Netta rufina, assembly GCF_964035555.1. Classification (NCBI taxonomy): domain Eukaryota; kingdom Metazoa; phylum Chordata; class Aves; order Anseriformes; family Anatidae; genus Netta; species Netta rufina. The sequence continues at coordinate 72,938,039 of NC_140125.1, read as the reverse complement.
TTAATGCCTCATGGAAAAGTTTGAAAACCATTATTTTTAGAAATAGTACTGCTGATATATAATTTTCTGCCTTTTCTTTCTTCCTTCCGTGTTATTTTAAGAAAGCTCGTTGCTTGTGAAATGCACAACCATGTGTCTAACCATCTTTGTTGCTTTTTTGGAGTCTTTTCTATTGCCTTGCTTATCGTTCCTAAATTGCTGAATATGGTGCTCCATTGCTGACAATGGGTTGTGTAATGGTCTGGATTTTTTTCTCAGTTGGCAATGGATTCTGCAGACAGGAGTAGCATCCCCAGGACATCCTAGCATCCCGCTCTTCTTCAGTGATAAATTCAGGACTCGGCTCCACTGAGAAAGTGAATCAGTGGAAATCTGACCATATCATCCCAGGTGGACACTTTTATTCCATGATAAGTAAAGTAAGGAAAAGCGTATTCTTTGTTATTTTGGAATAAGGACAATAAGTGGAGAGTGGCACTATCGTATACACCAAACTATGATACCACCTGTGGAATTACATTGGAAAAAAAAAAAAATTCCAACAGTATCTGAAGCTTAAATATTCAGAGATATTTGTGTGACCTTGTAACTCCCTTAGATGTACCCTCTTCATACTTGTGCCAAACCCACCTACTTTTGCAAAACTGTTGCCCTGCTCAGTATGTCCTCTGAAGAATGCTTGGGATGCTCTGTTTTTTTGCAGCTGTTTTTCATCACTTCTTGTATTCTACAATGTGGCTGTGAACACACCGAGGAAGGACTGGGTAAATGAATTATTTTGCCATCTGTCCATCTGCCCTTGTCTGTATGTGTATTTGCCCAGCAAGCTACAGTCTGGCCCATCGTTTCTCTCCTACTGCACACGAGAACTGCCTTGGAGAAAATGTTAAACCACAAGCTTAGTTTCTGCAAACTTTTTTGTGGTCTCCTGTCAGTGCAGCCTTCGGTCATAATGTAAGCAAAACCATTCCTAGTGGTGAGAAGCTAGGTCACATTCAGGCATTTACTCCTTCTAATGCAGGTATCAACAAAATCGCAGTGTGTGCACAAAGTTTTGTGATCATTACAAAAAATTGGGCCTGCCCCTTCTTATCACATGTGCTAAGAACCAGTCCTAAGCCATTTGTTGATGCTGAACTTGGTTCCCATCATATCAATGATGAGTACGTTTAAATACTCATTTAAATATGAACGTGTGTGCAACAGGCACATGATCACCAATAATAAAAATACAGAAAGTGCCTAGAAATAAGTAGAAATGTTCTGTCATGGAGTGACAGTGTAATCTAAAATATGCAAAAGTAAAGAAGAGGAAAAAATAATATGTACAAAAAGGTGAAATGAATTTGGTGACAGAAAGCTTATCTGATAAATAAAATGGAAACAGTGAAGAGGAAGAGATAAGTGTGAAGGGGTGTCTGGAATCCCTGCTCTTTTCATTTTAATTGACATCTGATGATTTTTTAATCATCATAATGTTCTTGGAGGATACAGTTTCACATTTGATAGTAGGTGCGTGCAGCCCATCCATCTCATGAGCCCTCGGTTTTGTGAAAGTAGTTACAGAACTGGATCCTGCAGACTGGCACATGCAAGAGGAAAGGATTCTCTCATCTACAAAGAGCTATTTTTAGTAGCTGTATCAGATGGAATGGATAAATAAAGTCGGTAACATGCCATGATGAATTTCCCTGATGAAATTCATGTGCAACATCTACAGAACTTACCGTAGACAGAGGGTATATAGTGGAAGGTTATCTTCTGAGGCATCACCTGTCATCATCCTCATGTCTGAGGAGAAGATGCAGAATACAGGCAGTGCAAAAAAAATAAATTGCTCTTAAATGACACAAACATTCCTGCTCAGCAAGGTTGAATCTAATCAGAGAAGCCAGTGTTGCCAGATACTGTGAAATGTTAATAGCCAGTGTTGCATAAACATAGCTCCACTCTAGAATTAGTATGATTTTTCAGCTACATTTAAAGACCAAACATGATGGGAGTAAGTGCAAGTTGCTAAAACCAACACTGCAACATGATCTAATTTACTTCTATTTCAACAATATAAATACTTGAAAAGTAAATCCCTTATTTTGAAAGCTGAGGTTAAGCTTCTGATCGTAAGCCCTGGCCACAGATAATGTGTTTTCATCCACGGTTCCAAGGTTGCAGCCTGGTCCAGGAAGGATGTACCTAGCAATCGGATGACACTGCCGACAAAGGTCTGCACAAACACATTTTCTTTTGCTGTTCCCCATGGTGGTTATAAATTCTGGATTCTTTACTGCAAAAATCAGGCAGGCCCCTTGGCATCAAGTGACTGAAGCTTGCTCACTCTACACCATTGTTTTAAAGTGCTCAAGTCATGCGTTAAAAGGCTTTGGCACAGATTCAAGCAATGAAAACTTGGCCAAGATGTTTAACTTCTGTAGGTACAAGAGGTCAGTCAGTAACAGGACTATCATTAAGCGTACCCCAGAGTCACACTAGAAAAACGACCTTTCCAGTATGGCATATGTTTAAACATAGCAGACAGACAGGAAATAAGATAATCATACCCTCAGGGGTCTTGCAGCTGCTGACACCTTCATTCCAAAGCTGGGGGAGTTTTGCAAGGTAAGCATATTTGGCAAGAGAGAGTGTAAGAAGCAAATGAAACTGAAGGTCCAAGAAACAGCACTGCTGGGTGGGAGTGGTTTAAAGAAAAATGTCTTTCTTTTAGCTGTCTTCTTTTCACAGAATCACAGAATTTCTAGGTTGGAAGAGACCTCAAGGTCATCGAGTCCAACCTCCAACCTAACGCTAACAGCCCTCCACTAAACCATATCCCTAAGCTCTACATCTAAACGTCTTTTGAAGACTTCCAGGGATGGTGACTCCACCACTTCCCTGGGCAGCCTGTTCCAGTGAAACTGTTCCAGTTCTTTTACCACACTGCTTTTTTAGATAGGTCTTTTCTGCCCTTCATCTATCCACTCAGTGCTCCTGGAGCAAGCCAGTACAAGGAAAAAACAAAAAGTTTTGCTCAGTAGGCTCCCAAATACTTTCTAACAGTCTCCTGCTGTGATGCAATCGGAATAACTTAACATTAACAAATGTGAGAGCAAATAAGTGCCTCTTATTGTATAGCTGCAACCCTAACACTGCAAACCTGTGACAAAAGGTAAGTTACTGCCAAGCTGAAACCAGCCTGGCCTGTTTTATATGGTATTGTGTAGTGTTGGCCAATAACCCTCCTCCTGCCTCCTATGTTCATCTTTAGGACTGTATTTAACAACAGATCTAGCTTGTCTCTAGGGCTGGAGTAACTTTTGCCAGCCTGTTATACAACAGCTCACATTAGGAAGACCTGCCCGTGGCTGTCTCCAGGGTGTTTTCAGTTTGCAAGTACTAGATAAGCCAAACAAATTAAGTTGAACCAGAGAGAACAGGTTCAAAATGAAAAAAACAAGGATGTTTTGGTAACTTAAAGAAAAATTCCTAATCTAAGCTTCATAGAAAACAGTTGTTGGAAACTTCTCAGACAGTGAGGTTTTCCCGTATGTCCAGGGATATAAAAGGAAAGACATTTATGGAGAACTGGTCTACTCACTTCTGAAACAGCTGTGGCCTTCCCATGAAAATTTGTCTCCTGGCCAGCTCATCAAATGGGAATTTTGGAGCCATCAAGTTCAATAGAGAAGTTCTCTCTTCATACCCTGGCAGCAATGTCAAATGCGAATAAGAAAATACTTGTTCTAGTCCCAGGAAGTTCTGCGGGGACCCTGATCCTTGAACAAGGTACAAATTCACTGTGTTAGGGACGTGTTTCCAAGAAAGGGATGCACTGCAAATTTTAACTGCAAATTAAACATGGAATCTAAGTAGGAGATTGTTTTTCCCTGTGAAAGAAATAAGACCTCCATATGTAGCAATCATGCTCTAAAATTTGAACGCTGAGAAAAAAGTTGTGTAAATACATGCCAGATACAAGAATGCGCAGGAATTAATAGAAACCCCAAACCCTTATCTTAACAGAGCGTTGTTTAAAAACAAGCAAACAAACAAAGAAAAATGTTTTAAGTGCTTTAAATTATTTTTATATATCAGTCCAATGGTGAAACTTGAGCAACTAAATTAACAATTTACAGACCATCATCACATAGGATTTGTTAGGACTGATGGTAGAAGACAGAAAGGGATTCTGTTCCCATCTCTTGAAGGCCAGAACAATAATTTAAAGTCAATAGAGGAATGCGCAGAACTGTTTTGATTCCCTATTTTGTTGGTTTCATTCCAGTTGTTTGTAAGGACCAAAATCTTTCTCCAGCAAGGGTTGGCAGAGGGAGATCCTCTGGCTTTTGGCAGACCATGCAGGCAGCAGAGCTGTTCTTCCCCACTTCATTGTGCAAGATGCCCTGATTTCTGCCCCATGCTCCCAACACCAAGCCTGTGCAAAGCCCTTTCAGAATACTCAGGGCTGGAACAAGTAATGCTGACAAGAAGAGACAGCTGTTGCAGAAAGGTGGAGTCAGGGCAAGTGTGAAAGTCTTTCTTGAAGAGTTCTGACACTCAGCCTAATGCCTCAGCCTTTCCTTCTCACTGGTGGTTCTTAACTCTGCTGTACATATGCTTTTGTAGCAGCTGGAAGCTTGCTAAACTACCTCACCTTTTTGTCTTGTGTTGATAAATAGCATCTCGTGTTTTACACATGCAGCAACAGCTTTTTAAATAATTGATATTTTGGAAGATTCCTGCACTCCTTTCTCAATTGTCTGTCCCAATCTCTCCCATCCTTGACATCCAAAACTCATGAATTTGTCTCTGATGTCTGCATGGAGCCTAAGTACCTATGCAGTGTGAAACTTCCACAGCATTTGATATTGGGTGTCTGCCCTGTGGCACAAAGATTTGACTAAAGATGACCAGGCTTCAGACACAACAAAAAGGTTCCTTCCATCCCCCTTTCTCTCTCTTTTTGCATTTCAAAGGGATTTCTGATATTTTTCATTTGCTGTCCCCAGGGGAATATGACCTACTGAGCAACAACTCCATTCCAGTAGCTCATCCTAGCGGTTTCCAAGAACAGCATTTCTTCTGTATTTCATATTTATATCGAAGTAAAGAATTATCTAAATGCACCATATTTTAAATAATTTCAATTATGATGCTGTCACTTTTCATAATGGATTGTAGCACAGCAAAACAATAGTCCATCACTGTACCAATGTAAAGAAATTAGTTGTGATTGGGTGAAAAATTGAGCATTTTTTTCCTATGATTTAACACGTCGGAGACAAAGTTTTTTATATACAAAGCAAAATTTCACCAATAAATCAATAAAAACAGCTTTTGGACATGTGTTCTATACTTTCATTAATATGCTTTTTTAGATTGGTTGAGTCTCTTTCTGTTTTGTAATTAACTTATCAAGGAGTAATGGTCTAATCTGAAAAAGCTGACTGGATGACAGAAATACTATTTGTTTTAAATTGAAAATATTTCAGCATCTGCCAAGATTAGATTTCCTTAAATTACCCTTTAAAAACATTGATTTCGAATCCCGTATTTCCTTTTCTCAATTAAATAGAAATATGTGTTCAGAGGAAGCCGTTTTAAGGAGACATTGCTGAGAAACAAAGCCATTCCAGTAATATTAATCCCTCTCCGATGAGCTGCCAAAAATATAGTTTCCATTTAATGCTATGAGTTTGGTGGGTAGTCGTTTTTTACTATCCACCAGACTGAAATTAAATGTTCAGTAATATTTGTATAAATGAAGAACCCCCTAGCTCTATCCTTTGACATAAGTAGGACACACTAATGTAATAATTTTATATAGATTAATTCTCCCCCAAATTAGTACCTGACAAAAACATATGGCATGGTGTTTATCAGAAGGGAGAGCTGTGGTTATGTACGGGGTTTGTTGCATTCACAGCATATGAACAATGCCACTTGAATAATGCCCAGTAATGCCATTTTGTGTATTTCAGTGCTGTTATTGAGGCAATATTAAGCTAAATGTAGTATCTGAAATATCCTTTACCTGTGGTAACCTCACATTATGTGGTTATTATTAGAAGCCTCATTAAAGCCATTTATTTTACTAGGAAAGTAGAAGTTTAAATGTCTGTACTTGGGCAGACCAAAGGTCTTCATAGCTTAGTTCGCTCTTCGCCACAATGGCCAATTTGTGAGTGCTTATGAAAAGCTCATTAGACATAAAAATTGATTCTTGCCAGGGCATATCCTTTAGTTCTCAGCATTTCCAAGCAGGAGAATTCTTTCTAGACCACTCTGCAATATTCTTCAATGGACTTGTCTCCCAGATCTCTCCGATTCCTTTTTTAACCCATCACATTTTTGTCATCCTGACAGAATATGTATTCTGCATTCAATTCTACATTAGGGGAAAAATAAATATCCTGTGTTTTGAACCTGCCAGATTACACTTTTACGGACTCCCACTCAGTTCTCCTGTTGTGCAAAGCTGTACATAACTGCTCCCCATCTGCCCTTCTCCATACCAGTCACCATTCTCAAAGACATCTTGCATAGTATCCCCTCAGTTTTTCTTTCTCTAAAAGTCTTAGTCTGTTTAGTTTTCATTTGCTATTTCCTCATATGGACATCTTTGATCATTCTTCTTGCTCTTCTTGTAAACTAAAGAGTGACATACCAGTGTTTTCAGTTTGTTCTCAGTTTCCTTCCTGGAGGTTTGCCTTTAGACCATGACCAAGTATTTTCATCAGACTTCTCAAAATGATTCTACAGCCTCTTTCCTGAGTGGTACTAATATTAGTTTAGAAACCATCACTCTGTACTGAAAAGTTAGGATTTTCTAAAATTAACCTAATCGTGTCAGCTTTTTTACATTTTTTTTTCTTCCTCATGCAGCTATTCACGGGCTCCTTCTGCAACACTTTACAGTTGGCACTTACTTTTAATATCCTAAAGAACTTAGTATCATTAGTAAAGCTCATCACCTCATTCTTCAGCTTTTTGATTTCACTTAGTAATAAAATATTGTATTGGGTTTACAAGGGAAGGCTTTGGTAGCGGGGGACTGCAGAAGTGGCCTCTCTGAGAAGAAGCCTCAGGGACTGACCACAGCCCCCATTCCCTATTCCCTTGCGCCACTCAAGGAGAGGATGTAGGCGAGGGTGGATGGAGGGAAGGTGATTTTAGGTTTTGTTGTTGGTTGGTTGGTTGGTTCTCAGTGCTCTAGCTTGTTAGTAATGGCTAATAAATTTTATTAATCTCCTATGCTGAGTCTGTTTTGCCCATGACAATAATTGTTGAGTGATCTCCCTGTCCCCATCTCAACCCTAGAGCCCCTTTCATCATATTTTCTCCTCCTTTTCCTTTGAGGAGAGGGAGCGAGAGAATGGCTGTGGTGGAGATTAGCTGCCCAGCAAGGTAAAACCACCACAAACAACAGCATGGATCCCCAGTGTAATTGTAACAAATATCTGTTGTAAAAAAAAAAAAATGTTATTTTTATCCACTGCTGCACAGCTTTTAAACAGTTACTGACCCACAGAAGATTTTGTCCATTACCTCATCATGATGTCTCTTACCATCATGAACTCAATTTCTTATAAGCCTTTACTCAGGGACCAGAGCAAAAGTGTTTTGGAAATCAAAGTGGATCACTCTTAGCTCCTTGTTCACCTTTCTACACTCATCATAAAGAACTCTAATAGATTTCAGAAGTACAACTTCCCTCTGAAAAAGCCATATTGACTTTTCTTATTATATCCACTTACTGTATACACTAGTTCTAGTTTTGGTAACAGTTTTACTTTATCTTCTTGGTACGGAAATCAGAGATACTGGATCATGCTTACCAAATGCATGGCAGAGCCTTAAAACAATCATAAACTATCCAATTTCCATTCTTCTGTTACTTAGGACACTTCAGCAAGGCCTAAAGACATTACAAACAAGGCAGCACTCATATTTTAGCTGGAAGTCAAAGAGCAGATACTGTCAAGTCCTGGCAGTTTGCACAGTTTGTTTCTATCAGCCTGTTTTAATACCTTTTTAGTGAGAGATTTCACCAGTTTAAGCCATCTGCATTGCTGCTGAAGATCAGACGACCTTACCTCCTGCTCCACTCACAGTCTTTTAGTCGTTTTGTGATGGAACCGACTCCTATGGGGTTGTTCAGTCAGGGAAGGGACATGATTAAGCTGGAAGAAAAAAAAAATATTTCATTTCACATTCATTTTCACAACCCATTCTGTTTCCAAAAGCAGCTGTTTCTGCCAAATCAGGCAGCTGATACAGGTGAGCCTGTAACTGTAGGACGACTGGTGCTGCTGGCAGGAGTGGGGCACGAGGGAAGGATGCAGCAAAATGGATTGAGGTCACCCTAGGCTGATTGTGAAACTGCATCGTGATACTTCAGCTGGAGGCAGTTTGCTGTCATTACAGTTTTACTCATTCACGTGCATTAGGAACTTCCACAGGAACCCACAGCAGCGGAAGATGTAGTGGTACTGTTGAGAAAGGAGATTGATGGTCTCCAAGAGTGCTGGAAGCCTCTCTGGCTAGCAACACCATGTACAAAAAATGACCCCCTTTGCCGTCACAGGTACAAAAGAAATATATTTAGCCAAGAGCTGAGAAAAGTGGGAACTCTGTCCATTCAACTACCCATTCAAAGAGGATCAGATAAAACGTGTGGTTTGTTTCTTTTTTTCTTTCTCTGCATCTTTTTGAATTCTTTAAGTAGAAATTAAATCCACCTTCGCAGAGCTTTCAGGGCTTGTATGAATACTGAGAACAGGTATTCAAACAAAAGTCTCATTCTACTTTTTTAACGTTCCTGTAATTTCAGTTATAAAAAGACACACTACTTCATCCACCTGCCTACATATGGGTTGTGCATTTTGTTCATTGGCCTAGGATTATCTGTGAATAGCAGTTCACCTCACATTTGCTCTTCTTATAGGCATGTATATATAAACCTGTCCTTTTTAATACACATGGGCATACGTGTATATTTAATTATGTACATTGAACTGTGAGGGATTCTTGCAGAAAGGGAACACTGAGTATACTAACAAAGCTTCTTTGATAGTGAGAAAACACACGAATAAAAGACCTTTGGCAAAACAAAACCTTACAGGGGTGCGATGTAGGATCCAGATGACAGAGTGCTGCAGATTGACTTAAATACACAGTAATACCCACTAAGGCCTTAATGGTGCCTCAAATTGTTCTCCAGACTGTGCTCTTTCCTCGTCTAATAGGGACATTCATAAAGCCAGACCCCTGATGCAGCACAGCTTGAATGTGGGCTGTGACTTGTGGGCTTGCAGGATACTAGAAAGCTAGAGTTGAGTAGAAAGAAGGTTGATGAGAAAGTTTGTCTTCATCATCAGATCCACTGCTAATAACAGTCCTAATCCATGAAAGCACTAACCAGAGTGGGACGTGGTCACAAGTAAATATTTAATATCTGTATCCTGCCATGGTGCATTCAGAGATCTGCATTACGGTTTCTGTCCCTAGTGCAGGAAGAAGAGTGTTCCTGAGCTAGGACAAACATTTCTCAAACTCCAGATTCCCAACAGGTCTGGGATTTTCAAGTAATTTGCAGGAAGGTCATACAAGCTACTTTCCTAGCTTTGATGATGCTCTTTCATCTTCAAATAATTGTTAGATTTGTTTTAATTGTAAAAAGATGTTCAACAGTTCTACTTCAAAAAAAAAAAAAAAAAAGAAAGAAAGAAAGAAAAAAAAAAACAACTTGCATTTTGGGGCTGAGGGAGGATATACTTGGATTTTTGTGATGGTACAGCCAGATGGTATCCCTTAAGAATCTAGTGAGATTATACAGTTTAGAAAAATCTTTTAAATTAAGTATCTAAAATATACAGTTGCTGAGATTTTTGAAATTATTGAGTCTTGACATTCCAGCATTCCTGCAGTGAAGGTAGATCCGGTTCATGGTCTTGTGGTGAGGGGCCAGATAAACACTAAAAGTCTTGAGTACTGATTTTAGAAATGAAATAAGGACTGCAGTTTTACACACTGCATGGATATGAAGACCCTGATGAGACCAGTCAATGGTAATACCTGAATGAAAGGGAAGACGGTTAGTAACCTATGTCAGGAAAGCTTTCAGGGAACAGAGCTGTGTTTTACTTATGCTAGTAGACAGAGTAGCAATATCAACGAGGTGGAGAGGTCAACTGGCCAAGATTTTGGTTGGACAGAAAACATCTGGAGTAAAGAGAAAAATTTTGGATTCCAACACACACTCAGTTAGCATTACTTCAGTTCCTCATTAAACTAGACACAAAGATGCAGCCTCTACATATACTGAAAAGTATGGAGAGGAGAAGAAACTACTGCTCTCATCAATTTTCTTCTCACAGACCTATAATCCTCGTGTACACTACAATCACCCCTTCCTGATGATCACTGCACTGTAAATCATACTTGGAAGGGAAGCAGCAGCAGAGTTTTCAGAGGGTGTGCAGGAAATACCTACCATTAATTGATCCTGGTTTAGAAACCTACAAGACAGGCTTGAACTGACTCAGGAGACTTAGGCATGCTGTGGTTTAGGACAGGATGGGCTAAATGCACGCATTAATTACTATGCAATAATTGGAAGTGTGTAAAGGACTGTGGATATTCATTACCTCTGTGAAAGAGTGATTAATAATGGAGGAGTGGTTATTGCTACCTCCCCATTCCTTGCTGACAGGACTGTCAGTGAGTAGCCAGGAGGAGTAGGGCGTTAAGGGCATCGGCTTTGGATGTGCAGCCTTGGTCCCAGCTGTCCCTGAAGGTCCTACACAGCTGGGTGACCCTGAAGGTAGCTTTGTGTTGCTTCTCTTTGGGCTGAGCTAGATGAGTTTTATGAGGTGGTGAGCACTTTACCAGTTCGTGGTGCACTTTAAAGTGTTGTCCATTGATTGGTGTAGCAAAATACTGGGCAATTATTCTTGTAAAGTGTTAGTTTTGGTACTTTTACCAAAAGTTTTCTTCACAACACCTGCCAGACTGTGCTTTACCTAACAAAAGTCACATCCCTAACAACTGCACAGGAGGACAAGAAAGAAGATCCTGGCAATTACAGGCCTGGCAGTCTTACTTCAGTGCCTGGTAAAATTATGGAGAAGATTATTCTGAAAGTTACTGACAAGCACCTAGAAGACAATGCAGTCATTGACCAGATCCAGCATGGGCTCACTAGGGGAAGGTCATTTCTAACAAATTTGCTTCTACGACAAGATCACCCAGCTAGTTGACCAAAGGAAGGCAGTCACTGTAATCCTTCTGGATTTCAGTAAAGCTTTCACTACCGTCTCTCACAGTATCCTTGTGGATGAACTGGCCAGGATACAGTTAGCTAAAAGCATAATAAGATGGGTGAACAATTGGCTGACAGGTCAGACCTGGAGGGTTCTTGTAGGTGGGGTTACGTCAGGCTGGTGGCCTGTCAGTGGGGTTCCCCAGGGCTCCATTTTAGGACTAGGCCTCTTCAGTGTTTTCATAAATGGTTTGACTGAAGGACTTGAAGGTTTTCTGAGCAAGTTTGAGGACAATACCATTTTGGATGGAGCTGTTGACTCCTTGTGGGTCCTTTCCAATGGGGTATTCTGTGCACAGCAACAAAATTAAGGCCAGATTGGGCCTCTGACATCAGCTCGACGACTCGAGTGACATCAATTCAGTCAGCCAAGACAAGGCAGGAGCAGCTGAAGACTGCAATGACTTTGCCTGCGTCCTGTTGTTCTGGCCTAAATGGCCCTTACCCACCTTCTGCCTCCTCTTTGCTTTGTAGCAGGAGTCGCTCCTGGCATCCTTTTCTTTTAGGCAGAGAATAATTAGAAGCTACAGCAAAGCCATGAGGAGGTGTTTTGTTTTTTTTTCTTCTGGGCAACGTTGAGTTGATAGAGAAAGACAGCTATAAGGGGGGAAGGAGACGGCTGTGGGCTTTGGAAACAAGCTGGGAACTCCAAGAACGTGAGGAGCCACCCCTGGGGAGGAAGAGATGGGTATAGGCTAATACAGGAGAAAGAGACTGAGTCCCCCCCACCCCAAAGTTTGCCACATACCCGTGACATCCCTCTGGCTTTTCCCAGATCCCCATCCCTCCACACCTCTCTCAGGTGTCTTGCAAATTTTCCCTGAGATTTCCCCTCCCACTCCCTGGAACCTGCTCTACTGCCACAGAAACTGAAAAAAGGGCAGCTGCTGCCAAGGAGCTTTACACTGCAAATTCCTAATGGCACCATCACCGGGAAGCTTGGTCTGAAGAACTTCAACCCAAGCAAACTCTGAAACCAGAAACACCATTGTTTGACAGCTACAGCTGTTTGAACCACAGAACCAAATGTATTGAGGCTCTCCTCTTCTTTACTAAGCTTCCTCCCCACATACCAGGTTATGAGCAACCACAGGCGTCAGCATCTGCAGACTGCAGCAGCTGAACTGCTTTCAGTGCTTGTCTCCACGTTGCAGTATGGCTTGCACATCCCTTGTAGAAATACGACAGATGAAATAATTAGATAACGGGGTCTGCCACGCTAAGCAAACAGCACTGGTACACGCCTCAAATTTCCCACATTAGGCCAGAATGGTTATACCTCCAATCCCTCTTTGCACTCCCTGCTTGTTCATTTCTCCCTCTCCCTGTATCCCTCTGCTCTTCTCCTGAAGAATCCTCTCGCATCCTCCAGTTGTTGCAGTACCCACTCCAATTGTCTATGCCACTCAGGTTCCCTTCCCCGGAGTCCATCAAATAACCTTCAAATTGCCATGAAACAGCACCAAGCAGTCACAACAAACAAAAAGTTAGCGAGAGATTAACTGTTCCACGCTGGGCTGCTCAGCCATCACACAAAGCCGGGGACTCTGCCACTCTTCTGTCTCTTCAGCATTTGAATTCTGCCTAATCAACAGCATGTGACACGAGTTTATACACAACATGTCAGCGAGTTGGAAGTTTCTCACAAGATTCCCCAGCAACATGCTTCTCCACATACCCAACCAGCTTGTTTTTCCGTGCATCTTCTTTCCACCCACACCTACAACATGGTTGTATCTCTCCAACATCTTATCAGAGCTCATTTAATGGTAAATGAGTTTAAAGAGTAGCATGTGCCCTTAGCTCTCTGCAACAGACCATAATATCCTAAATCTCCTTCTTTTGCTGAGGATACCATAGAGAGTTTCACTCTTTTTTTTTTCTGAGTAGCAGCTGACTCGCCACCAGTCCCAGTTTCTACTTAAGAATCCTTGTTCTTCTTATCCTGGAAGAAGTCATGCCAGATCCATGCGAATGATTAAGACCACGTTGTTTCTTATTTTCTCCAGCAGCCTAATGTGGTGCATTCTTTAATAACATTTTTACAAGCACTGTGCACTTTGGCCCTGTACGTTACCTATTAGATATTGAATGCAATGCACAAAGGCAGTATACCATAGCACTTCTAACACCAGTGTGCCCATAAATACCTGTTTGTTTGTTTAAATTTTCATATGAATACTTGGATAACTTACAAATTCCAGCTATATTCTACTCTAAGAGATTATTCTTGCCAGCCAGCATGAAAAGGGTACTTTTTCTCCCTTCTACTACTGCGTGCTTTGCTGTCTCATAAAATCTTCTTTAACTTATCTATTATAAACCCCGGTATGTATATTCATTATGGACTAGGAACTGTTTATGCAAATGAGTTATGATCCCCTTGGAAAAACAAAACAAGACACCACTCAAACACACAGAGGCAGCTCTTAAACAGATAAGTAATGCTGGATTCCCCCGTTCCCCCAGGGGCTTTTGCTCTCTGTAAAGACAAGTTAACCCAGTAGTTGCTTGAAGTTGTGGATTGCTCAGGACAAGAAGCCATAAGCCATCCTTCTTGCCGGTGTTGCCTCGTGAATAGCTGACGATTCCATTTCAGCCCATAAATTTGATACGCACCTCTCCTGCGTGCTGAATTATACCCACTGAAAAAAGCACTGTGTGACTTACAACTGCTAGCAAAGTAATTTTTTCAAGGATGCAAAAGAAGTTGAGGTACAGTATGTGCACAGGAGCAAAGATGTCCATTTTAATGTCAGAAATTAAAGAAAGCCTAAAGAGACAGCACTAAGGAAATTTTCCTCTTTCTGTCTACCTCAGAGTCAGACACGACTGCAGTTCTTGTGTTAACATTATCCCCTTCCTTACCCCAAAACAGGAATTACAGAGACACCAGGGGAATATTGCATCTTAAGTATTTGTGGAAAGGCAAACAGTCCCCTGCAAGCATAGCAGATGACATAGCTCAGCAATGAAGACCTTGGAAGAGGCTGTGCCATGCTTCCACTCATGCCACTAAGGTGAGCTCTCTCATCCAGTAAATGGGGATTGTCTGAGAGCCCTGAAAAGCTGATTGCATTGGCAAGACCTCTACTGTCTGACTGTTAAGCAAGAGGTGGGCAATAACCCTCTCTGCTGGTTTGCATTCTTGCCTGGAAGTAGCTCTGCTTCGAACTCAGTAGTCTCCATGTACGCTAAAGACGCATCTGTCTTCATGAAGCCGTTCCACACAGGATTAGAAACGTGTCACAGGGATGATAGCGTCTGCATGTGCTCAGATGATGAAGAGGTAATGAGTGGTTTACACGGATTTCCTTTTTTTGAAATGCGATGCTTAAGCCCTGCCTAGATTATACTCTAGGACCGATAGATAAATATGTATACATACAGGATGTGGGTTTTATTGCAGAAATTTTTGGCAAGACGTTGTATTAAGTGACATGCTGGTATTTACTGTAACAGTCATCTCCAGACTCAAATTCTACGCTAGCTATTGAAGAGACTGTTTTTCAGGGTTGAGAAAGGGTAAGGAAGACCCATTAAAGGTTTTTAAAAACTTTTAAAACTTGAAAACAATCCACATACTGGGAAAATCAGCTGACATGCTTCCCTGTTCATTATATGGGGCTGTAAAAGGATATTCCTCTCAAGTTTCCTGCCCTTTATTGTAAATTATGCAGAGATTAACACTACTTATTGACATGATATCACATCGTGCTTGGCTTTGTTCTAAATACGAAAGTAGATTCCCAAACAGGCCAATAGTTAAGAAACAGACTGTTACATCTGCATAGATAGCTTTCATTAAAGAATAGAGTAAAATTTTACACTACCTTAGGAAATACTACACAGAATTCCTCCTTCTGTTATTTTGAACACATTATTATAGCCTCCTTTGGTGTTACCACCTTTCGATATCTGGTCCCAAGCTACTGGCAAACAAAATACCAAAATACTAGTCAGACAGCTGTACTGCAACAGGAAAACTATAATTCAAGACAATTTTTGAAATGCTGATTAATATATATATATATATTTTAATTCCCCCAAGCCCCCTGATGTTAAATAACCCCTACAGTCTTCATAGATTGGTCTATTTTATTCTGCTCCCTGCACTTGAGCACACAAGAGCTTGCCATACTCAACAGCAACTGAGCAGCATAAATGGTGAAGCATGTCTGCATGTCATTTCCATCAGCATCAGTCTCTGCAACGTTCTGGAATAGCTTTTGCCAACCACGGTGAGGCTGCAAGAAAACGAGCGTTTCGACAGTTTGGTCACCAAAGTAGAGAATTAGGTTTCTGCGAGTCCTTGATCTTTCCCCTGCCATCCCAGTTGGCCTGACTGGTGACCTGGCCTTTCAGCAGATCTGAGTACCTCTGCAGTCCATTCTCTTTACAACCCCAGATGGCCACCAGTGTCCTACGTGTCCGTCTCTGGCGAGCTGGAAGAGACTTTTCTAAAGGCTTCACGATTCTTGTTGCTAGTGAAGATCGAAGCATTTTGTTCCTCCAGAAGTAGTGCTGCCAATTGCAACGCTAGAAATACAAAACCATCTCAGAAGTTGGTCTCAAAGACAGGACAGAACGGCTTTCTAGGAAAATGGATGGAACAGTTACTATTTCGTGTTGCTTTTGGGGGCCTGCTGGTTTCTGCAGCATGGAAATGTACAGAGTTGTCCGCAGCAGAGCCGTGAACGCACTTCTGACACAGCCATCTATTTAAAGAGCCACAATAACAACAACAACCTGATCATCTAAATGAATTAAATAGTGATTTTATCCTTCATTCCCTAAAAGCAATCATTAGTAACTCCATTTCTGTGAGGAAAAGGTTAAATCTGAACAGCTTTTTGTGCCAAATGCTTTAACACAATTTGTGTCCAGTGGTGCCTAAGACTAATTCACCCAACAGCAATTCAGTGATGATTTTTTCCCCAACTAAGAAAAACTGACACCGAAATGCAGGATGAGGCTATGTCAAAGGTAAAATAAACAAACCATTACAGCCAACAGCAGCCAAGACAATAAGATCCAGCACTGCGATCCCTTTGTAGTGTTGAGCCACTCATTCTCTGTTTTTCACATTTTGAGCTTGTGCAGATTTTTTCTCCCTAAACTCAAATGTCTGCTGGGACTGGGAGTAGAAGGAAAGCTGTGGTTAAAGCCTTCTTCTGTCCAGCCCCATTCCTTGAATAATTGTACGAAAAAGTAATAAACTATGAAGTCCCTCTTCCAACGGTCAGAGAATCACAAAATAAATCGCGGTTAATCTGTAGCGACAGAACTGTCCATTTCTTCCAGGCAGATGAAATATAAAATATGCAGTGATGCTTAGAGCACTCGCTAATTATTTAAGAGGGATTTTACACACAAAACACGTTTAAAATTGAAAAGCTTCAATATTCTCGACCAGCTTTTCATCTCCTGCTAACACTGATCTGACATCTCGGAGAAAGCTGACACTTCCTCAAGTCACTCCAGAAGCCGTGCAGCCAGGGACTGTGAGGAAAAAAAAAAAAAAAAAAAAAAAAAGAATGAAAGAAAGAAGCGACACCAACAAAAAAATATTTCCTGAGCCTTGCAGGCAACTCATAGGAAATCTGGCGTGTGGGATTACTGGACAAATACAATACATAAACACCACCTTGTGTGTGGTAAATTCATCATTATTGCAAGCAGCTTTCCAAATCGGGTGGGAATAGCAAGAAAATGCTAGTGAGACTGAAAAGGCACAAGTCAGTTCCTGAAAAGGGCTCTCGCATCCTTCCATCTGACTCCCAGTGAGAGAACATCCTGAAGAAGGAATCCAATTCACCTGTGGTATCACAAGCTTTAACAAGCCTTTCTCTTCCCTCAAAGAAGCCAGTTCCATGGTCAGCCTTCCCCTGCTGAGTATAGTGAGGATCAGGACACAAGCAGGATGGTTATACGACTTGGGTCGGACAGCTCTGTTTTAACCCAACTTTTCAGCCCTAATTAGGCTGAATGAGATGAGCTTCGGGACGGGCCCCCAGCACATTGAAGTGGAGAACAAATTCCAAGACACTTCCTGCCAAGACAGACCAGTGCGTTTGGATTTTGTTTTCGCTTATCATCTTCTGTTGTAACATAACACCATTGCAACTCCATCTGTGATTGCGGTGCTGGGAACACAATAGCAAACAGATCACTTGCAGCTAGAAGCATCTATTGGGTTTCAGCTTCTCAAAGTCCTGCCTGCGAGCCATGCTGTCGTTACAGGAGTCAGAAATGGGAAAGGAAGATTGGGCAGGTGGCTATACTGTGTGCTTTGGTGTATGTTGGTACACTTATTGCTGCCTACAACTACCTGAAAGTGTGGGGAGCTGGGGGTTGGCCTCTTCTCATAGGTGGCAGGGATAGGATATGGGAATGGCCTCAAGTTGTGCCAGGGGAGGTTCATGTTGGAAATGAGGAGACATTTCTGCTCAGAAAGAGCAGCCAGGTGTTGGGACGGGTTGCCCAGGGAGGTGGTGGAGTCACCATCCGTGGGGGTGTTCAAGGAGAGGCTGAATGTGGTGCTTGGGGACGTGGTTTGGTGGTGACATTGGTGGTAGGGGATGTTGGACCAGATGATTTTGGAGGGCTACAGGTAAGCCTGTGGCAGCCAAGGGACGAACCGTGCCCCCGTGAAGGCAGAGCTCGGGGGGGAGATGCTTAAAGACGCACTGAGGCAGCGTCGGGACCTCCTTTAAGGCAGCAGCCGCTCCTTAAACACTCGCACGAGCCTTTTCCAAGCAGGCTGTGCACCTTTTCTCCTCCAGCAGCCTGCCCACACGGCTTAGCCGACGGCTCCCCCAGGCGCTGAGCCCCCACCTCAGGGCTCCTAACGGCTCCTAACGGTCCCCCCCCCACACCCGCTCCGCCAACCGCCGCCCCGGCTGACGTCACCGAGCCGGCTGGAAATAGCTCCCCGTCCCCCCAGCCTCCCGGATACAGCGCTCCCCATTGGCCGGTTCCCCTCAGCCAATGGGCTGCGCCGCGCCGCGCTCTCCACCAATGGGCGCGCCGCCGGCGCCGCGCCCCTCCCCTGTCGCTAAGGGAGGGAAATACAGCGCGCGGGGCGCGCGGCGGGCAGGTGCGCACGGCGCGCGCCGGGGGTTGCAGCCGCGGGCGGGAACGGGGCTTTGCTTTGCACACACCCCCCCCCCCCCCCCCCCCCTTTTTTTTTGCACCCGTTTCCCGCCCAGCTCCCCCGGCGGGCAGCGGCTGCTCCTTCCCGCCTCGCGCCATGAGGTAACCGCCGCGGGCAACGGCCGCCGTCCTGAGGCGGCTCCGCTGCTGTGGCCGCTGAGGGGATGGGGATGATGGGGACTGATGGGGACGGGGCGAGGGCAGCACAAGGCAGAGCCGGGGGTGAGGGAGGCGGTGGGTGGCGGTTGGCAGGGAGGTGGCCCGGCTTGGTGGCAACTTGGTCGCAAGGAGGTGACACAAGCCCCGAGCGGCCCCCAAACCGAGAGCCGGGCTGACGTCATGGTTTTGCTGGGCAGCAAACCCCCCCCTCCCCCCCTTTTTTTTAATTTATTTTTTATTTTTAAATAAAAATTTCCACGCTACAAGGAGCACGGTTACAGGTGCTGTGAATAACGTGAGAGACGCCCCGATAAAAAAACAACAACAACAACAACAAAAAAATACCTCACCCTTCCCCAAAACACGCACACACGGAGGGATGGGAGATGCGAGGTGCCTGCCTGCTTGTGTCCTGGTGACAAAATGAAGTTCCTGTCACGGTTTCCTTCAGAGAGGGGAGCCTGCAGTTAGAAATCCTCCCCCCCACCCACCCCCAGCGTTTCTGTTTCCCCCTTCCTTACCTGTTTTCCCTGCCAGCAGAGGATGAGGGTTGTGAAGTGTCGTTTCCCCTTCTGTTACTGCAGGACTTCTTGGATGATTCGGGAATAAGCACCGCGAAGGGTCGGTGCTTTCCAGGGGAGGAAGACGCAAGCCAGCAAGGCCCCGGTTCCCTGCCATCTTGAGCCTTTCCTGCTGATCTGCTGCAGCACAGATAAGTATAAAGCACTGAGGGACTGAAGTCAGTGTCTAAATCCGACTTCGTTTCAGTGTAAATGACCACACGAGGCGGAGATCAGCAGAGAAGCAGGGGTAAAAGAGCAGAGATGTTTCAGGTGCCTCTTCTGAAAGTACACTTTCGAGTATTTAGTGATTAGTGGGGTTTTTAGAAAAGACTTCTCTCCACATGTGTTTATGTTTACGTGTCCTAACAGAAGGTGACGCGTTATCTTACGTGCCAGATACGCTTTGGATGGATCTGTATCACCGTACTGATTTCAGGGGAGCTGTATCGATACGAGTTAGTGAAGAAACTAACCCGGCTAAGTTTAAAATAATTGGAATAACATTCTCCATCTCTTTCAGTCAGATTTGTCCTTCATGTTACTTGTGTTTCATAATCCTGTAGCTTTCCATTTCATCAGTACAAGACCAGGATCTCTATTGTAAAAAATGAGCAGGGAAAAAGAAGAAAAGAAAAAAAAAAAAACACCTCAAAAGGCAGTCTTTTTACTTTCCAATCTTTATTTTCATGTTTAAATAAATTTGGGGCACAAGCTCATCCTATTTTATTTTTTTTTAATGGGCAAATTTAGCGTTGTTCTCTTACACTGATATTTTATAAAGCCAGAAGGTCTCAGAAGGAGAATGTGTTCAGTGCACCAGAACCCGTTAGGGCTCTGATAAAAGACACGATATCATGAGTAACATTTCCACTTCTGTTATTCTTCTTATATAGTACCGACAAGATTGAATCACCATTTTTAGCTATTTTTCAGCAGAACTCGTAATCTATCAATGTGTCAGCTCAACAGCAGTTTTCCCTTCACACTAATGTGAACCAGAAGGTCCAGATATCACTGATTTTGACAATTTTATTTTATCTGAGATTGCATATATTGCAGAACCTTGAAGAAAATGAATTATAGAACCTATTATGTTTTCCTAAAGATGCACGAGACATAAAACATGTCCTCTAAAACATTTTACACTCATTTGTACAGGATCACATTCCTCAGTTAGGTGTTCGATAAGCATTAGGCTATAAGCACTGTAAAATAACAAGTGTAAGATCAAACGTGGGTCCCGGATCTTTTTAAATGTCTCCCATTGCCCTCTGTGTTGTTACATAATGCATCATAAAGAAATACGTGCCTTCATTCTCTTTAAATCGCTTGGGCATGGGTAGTGCTAAGCCTCCCTTCAAGTCCTTGTTATGCAAGTCCTTGCTACTGTTAATAGCTGTCAGCTCTGCGTGCTTACTTAAAAAACAAGGTAACTGCAGACTTTTCGGGAAGCTCATTGCATTTCTGGAGTTCACAATGAGTCAGTTCTAGGTGCTTCGCTCCCTGCCTCGTCTATAAATTAAATTATTATGCAAAAAAAGGTTTTTCTCCATGAGAAGAAAGTCCCATTCATTCCACTGTATCACAACATAATCTGCTTTTTCTCCAGTTGCATCTATAAGCATATTACAAGTATCCGAATACACTTCTGCAGTGTCAAAACACAAGTGGAATAGACCAGAACAGAAGAATATTTTTGAAAGTTCGTCGAAAAATGCAGACACATAGCTAAGTACTGAAAAAATACGTAGGATAGTAAAAATCCACGACCAATTTAACAAAGCTAAAAGATACCAAATAATATTACTTAGTGCCGATATGGGTTACATAAAATAAAATCTGTGTTACACAGTATAAGCAGCATTCAAATGAAATTGATGAGACATCTGTAAAGAGCAGAAAGACTCATTTTTAAAGCTAGGATTTTTCGATGTTCTGTGTCTCTTTACTTGGGAAGTGGAATTTTCCTTGTCTTTTTGGAAAGGCATGAAATTAACAACAAGCACTTTAAAGAATTAGGTGCATTGCCTGGTATTTATTTTTTTTTCCCTCTATCAAGCATAGATCAGTTGTGGAAGAAAATCAGGAGAAACGTAGCTGCGTTTGCCGATATCATAGAGATCTTTCCAAGTAGCCTCTCCTTTAACAAGGCCTCGGTTTTAAAGATACTGAACTAGGAATACCTCAATATTCATAAAACTGACTACATAAAGAAAAATTTTGCTCTGGGTTTATAGTTGTATAAGTAAGCAAGTAGTAATTCAGTGTAGTGTCACCAGAAAAGGAGGGTTCTGTTTCATATGCTGTTGATCTATTAATTTAACAATCCTATATTGCATTTTTACTTTTTTTTTTTTCCCTTTTGTTGCTCTTGAAAATTTGGGGCTCTAGATTATTTGCTTATTTCCCTTCTCCTAGTAGTAATCATTTTAAAAGGTCCGACTATGTTCTGTTCAGTTTTTGGTACAACATGTGGAAAATAATATTTTTTATTCCTTTTGTAAGCAGTAGGTTGGGGAAGAGGTCTGCACTACAAAATGGTATACCTACAAAATTGTGCTCGAGTGGGAGATTAAATAAGAAAGAACAGAATAGCTGAGACGAGTCATTTGTCACAGATGTTCGTGCAGTTCTGTGTTTTGTTTTAAGCTGGATTCATCAAACATACCAAGGAGTAATTTATGTCTGATACAAAGTTTTCATCCACGGAGACGAAGTAGGTTAAGTTTAAACTGTCATTTGAAAATACAGGGAAATGCTCCGGACACACGCAAGAAAGTAAATTGGAGAATGCTATTTTTGCAGTGTCTTAATTCAGTATTAAGAGGCAAAATGTATCAGAATTAACTTGGTGTAGAACATAGTTACTTCAGTTACAAAATGCTTTTGTCTCCTAAGCACAAATATTTTACCATAAATGCTTGAATTCTATAGATTATAAAGGGCACCTAATCAGAAAACGTTGATGTGATAATGTCTGATGTTGAAGCATATACAGCTTTTACAATATTTCATAAGTTTATAACATACGCTTAGTAATTAAACTTAGAGAAAATGAACAAGATAAGCACTAGCATATTTTTTTTCCATTTTGATTATCATATTTAATAAAATAGAACACAAATGGGAAGGCCCAGGACTCGGATTAGTTCAAAAAGGGAATTTTAAAAAATGAGCATCAAACTCATTTTTAGTTCCTTATTAGTTGCTATCTCTTTTAATACAATTTTCCCTTTTGTAAGTTTCTTCCTGTCTCTCCTCCCTCATAAATTCTATGCTCCTGCCCCAAAAGGGAAAAACATAATGGCTACAATCAACTTCTGCTTATTGGAGCAAAATGATTTTTTTTCCTCAAACAAAAATGCATGCCTTAATTTGCTAGATTTTCAGCAATTTTTACATGCGTTATTTCTGAGAATAAGGATACCCACTTTATGCAGCTCACTACAGTGTAGTAGCTGTAATCTAGCATTTTTCTCTTTTGTAACCAGATAGTCAGAATTGACAGCCTTTTTGCTTGTAAGTGCCTGAAAACTGACTTGGTAACGCTATTTTTAATACAATAAATTTGGCATTTCAGGCTGCGCTTCCTTTTTTAGTTTTCTGAGTAAATGTTGACCAGACCGATTATCAGAAAAATCAAGGCTTACATAATCAAGCCATACATTTTTATACTCTTCTTTCCCTTCCCCCACGTTAGCCTTCGTTTTTCTCTGAAAAATGAACATTTTCAGTTAGAAAATTACTATGGCATACTAATGATACACACACTTTCATGAGACTGCACAACTAAGCTATTTGTATGAATTCAGTAAAAGAAGGCAGTAAACAAAATACTAAAACCTCGAGATAGCTAACCTTTAAAATTACAGTAATTATTAAATACAGCATTATCTAGTGTGATGTACCTGGCTGTGTGCCTTTGAGTCTCACTTCTTTGCTTGGAGAAACAGGGTGCTTCTATTTATTCCTTAGTCAGAATAATAAAAATAAGAACATCCTACCCCATTTTTTTTTTTACTCACCGTAAAGCTGATGCTCCTTCATAAAAGCGCTGGTTTTAATATTCAGCTTTCAGAGGATGTTAAATGGTTGCTGTGGAAAAAGTATATAGCAAATGAATTGAAACTCTGTCCTGCTAAAATAATTACAAATTGAATTAATTACAAAGAATAATATTAAAATTTTATCTAAATATGCTAACATGAGCTCCTGCCCATAGGTGGCAGTCAGCCTTCACAGTCGTAGGGATGCCAAACTTTTGGTTCACGGTATTCATGCTTATGCTGAAATAAATGTGATGGGGTATGCGTATGTGCACGTACAGAACTATTTAAATGTCTGTTCTGGGAGAGGGGGAAGGAAATAAAATGTTAAAATGAATTATTAATTAGGAGCAATCCTAATTACTATGTATAAGCAAAATAAATTCTCATTTCCTGGAGAAAAGATCTAAGTAAAAACACAAACCTAAAAGAAGCAGTAATAATTCAGAAACAAGCAGGTGCCCCTACAAATTGAGTAGAAAGGCAAGTATCTTGCCAGCCTTAGACAGCGTGACCTCATCCTATGCCCGGTCCTCTGAACTACGTTCCTATTTCATAGTCCATTGTCTGCAAATTACAGAAGTGCTGCAGTGATGACATTCTGTCCTAGAAATCCCAGCAACACGCTCCTGTAAGCATACAGCAGCTACAGAAAAGGATATAGGAACGAGTGTGGCCTTTCTGCCGTGGAGAGCCAGTCAACCTGTGGCCTGTGATTCTCTTTCTCTTCGCAGAGCTTCCGTTGACACCCGTGGCAGCACTGCACAAGGGGAGGATGCTGCCAAGGAGAACAGAGATCCACTCAATTTTGCCCTCAGCTTTTTTAGGGCTTTATGTGGTTTCTGAGGATTTCCTTTTGCAATATAACTAAGGAGGCACTTGGGACCCCACCAAAACTGGAGGGGATAGAAGGAGCTAATAAGGCCAAGTTGTCTCAGTCTAAAACAAACAGAGCTGGTGAAACTACTTGTGACATACTAAGGCTATAGAGCTCTCGTGAGAAAAGAAGACTGAAAACTAAAATGCCTGAGTAGATAAAGTCATATTCTTTTTACTATTACAGCTACGCTGGGATTCTTTTCAGTTAAGATTAATCTAATTTTGTGTCAAGGTAGTCCACTGTATCCATTTACCTCAAGCCAGGAACTGGCATCTCACAAAATGGAAAATTTGAAAACTACACCAGTATTTGTTGCTACAGGAATGCTGTATTGTGATGCAAGATTAAGGGCTCAGAATTGAACGGAATGGTGCAGCATTATTAAAACAGAAGGCCTAATTCTCCTTATGCAAGAGTAGCAACTACAGGCATCGTTGTATAAGCCGAAGCCTTCAGTGTGATTTCGTAGTCAAACAGGGTATTTCCACATACATGCAACCACTACATGACTAATTAGATACTTGCATATGCGCAGCCCCATTTGTTCCCCAACTACAATAATTACGAGAATTGCACTTCACGTTAATTTACACTCTTGTGTAACACAATTGAATGCAAGATAGCAGGTGGTGATAAACTGGCTGGTGACAAATGTGTTAATTTGATATGCATGTGGAAATTCAAAGCTTTCAGACTCGGTTCTGATCCTGACATAGAAAAGACTGGTGAAGACCTCCTCCGCCATTGGCTCTGATCCCAGCTGTTGTGGACAGCCATGTTGTGCCATGCAAGTTATTTGCAGAGGTATCGAACTCCATCTTGAAAGTACCCTTGTTGTAAGGTTGCTCCTAATTTCCATTCCTCTAAATGGTTAAAGATTTCTAATAACGTGTAGTCAAAGCCAGCTGACACCCTCATGTTCTGTAAACGTCTTTGACTTCAGTTTAAATAGCCTTTCTCTCTCCCTAAGTAAAAAGTCCCTTCCAATCTGTCACCTCTTGAGCTTTCATGGATTACTTGCTTTTCATAGATTACTCCCCAAACCTACTCAGCCTTGGTTCTGCCAAAATAACTGTGCTATACCTGTCACAGAAGAGGATGCCTTTCCCCCAGCCATTTTTCTAACCCTTCTTTGCACCTTTTCCACTTCAGTAAATCTTTTATCAACATGCCGGATTAGAAGCATGCACAATATTCCAGGTAAGATCTCATCAGGACCTTTCGTGGTGGCATTAACACCTTCCTAGCCCTGCTAGAAATACAGCAGCTAATATTTTGATATTTTAACTTTTTTTTATTCTTTGCAGAGCTGCATGCTACCAATGTCTCACAAGCCTTGAGGATTTAATGAGACACCTAGCTTACCTTTGTTTTATGGATGCTGATAGTAAAGTTCTTGTTACTCGTTCCAAGGTTATGACCTTGACCTTTGCACTATTACAATGGCATTGCATGAGAAGGGTGTCAAAAAGCTTTTTACAAGAAGGGTGTCATCAGTTTCATCCAAGCCCCAGGCTTCCTGTGAGTTTTCTGGCATGCCCAGATTTGTTCAGGAATCTCTACGCTTTGCACGACTATAGACGTGAGCTGGTGCACGCACCTGATACGGTGCAGGACTAGAGATGAACCAGCCTGGCTCATGAAACAGAGGTTCTCTTGAGTATTGCAATACCTCAGGCACATCACAGGACGTTATTCCAGGTAAGTTTTCAGAAAGAAGTACACTGCTCCTGACTTAGTGTCCTACACTGGCTTCATTTGACAGCTCTGGGAGCAAGAGACCAAATTTGGAAATATTTTTCCAGGATCAACGGACTTAGTGTCACATTGTATTGCTTCTGTTGATCTAGTAGTTTAATCTCCAGTTTGCAGATTATGTCTGTAAGATTGAAGGGAGATCAGGATGCACAAGGGCTGAGTGACACTCACAAATAACTTGTAAAAATAAGAATTAGATTATGCTGGAGGATTTGGGTTGTTGTGTTTCTGCAAGTTAAGTAACATTATGATTGTCTCTAATTAAACAAATAAAAAACAATTTTTCTTGCCTCTCTTTGTCTTCCCATGGAACTTGCTGTATGAAATTTGTCTTTAGGCATTTTTTCGAGCAATTTTATTTGATATATTTCTGTGCCTGCAGCACAGCTAAGAAACGTGACCAGTGGGGTTTATCTTTATGGTGAAAATACCATACCTGAGAGCTTTTGCTCAGTTCGGTGTGTGCCAGGTTCCAGGATATTGAATCAAGCCCATCATGTAAAATGAGTTTTGTGCCCTTTGTTACATGAAATTTCAGTCCTCCTTTGTGCTAACAGTGTCCCAGCTTGGTGTCATCAGCTGATCGTATGCTTAATTCCTTGGTTAAGGTACTCCACAAAAATAATTAATACAATCTGGCTGGGATTGTTCTGTAAGTAAGTCCACTAGTAACCTTTCCTTAGCCTGAGAGTTCCCCTTCAAAACAACTTCGCAGGCTTATATTCAGAGTTTATTTAGTAATTGCTGTCTTCCTTAGCTTAATTCTTTTTTTGTTTGGTTGGTTGGTTGTTTTTTTTTTTTTTGTTATTGTTTGTTCGTTTGTTTTTCAAGTAGTGTACTAGCAAATATTTTCCTGAATTCCAGTAAGATGAGGCTTACTCATTTCCTTGATTTAGAAAAGTGGTGTTTTGTGTTTTTTTGTTGATGTTGTTTTTGTTTTAATTTTTTTTTTTTTTTTTAATGTGTGGCTATTGTGGTATAATCTACTCTTAGGAAAGCTTTATGGCATTTTTTTAATTTTCCATTTATTCCATTCTTTGCTTCCTATTCAATTCCTGTGCTTCCTTGTGTCTGATTTCTTGGTGGGTGGTCCCATTTTTTTCCAATATTTTAATCAGCAGCTCTGCTTGTTTTTAAAATCCTATTTGAGTTGGCTGCTTTTCTGCTTGGATCCAAAGACCAATCTACAAATTTTCCCACTCAGGAATTAAGAAAGTGGGAACAGAACTAATTTATTATTATTTTTTTGTCATTTCACCCCCATGTAAGTGATTCACAGAGATATTGGTGAAGTAATGGGTTTCCTGGAGTTTTTAGAATGTAACTGAGAAGGCCACAAAAGTTAGAGCCTCTAAATCCTGCCATTTGCTATTCCAGGATTTTTGCACTTCTAGGCTAGCTGAGGGCTAATCATATCTTGACAATTTTATAAAGTCTTGAAAAGAAAATGAGCAGAACTAAACAGCTTCAGTAAGGTTGCTTCAAGTTAAAAGACAACTTCTAAAAACCTTAAGTTACCTTGAAATGCTCTGACCCTTATTTGCACCCGTCTTCCCCTCTGTTATCCTTCCAGATCACATCTATTAATAATTGTGAAGCTGTTGTTGCAGTGGCACGCTGAAAATCGTTAGTCAGCAGGAGAGAGCCTTACCACCAGAACTGCGACACGCACATGCAAAACACTGGGTAAAAGATGTGGTGACAGGCTGTTGACATGGTTTCCTAGATGAGGCAATCAGGAGTTCCTTGATGATCAGGGTTAGTTAGTGCTGTGATTAATGACCCTCACGAACAGCATCAGCTGCACTGCTGAAATCTGCCAACAGCACATGAGGTGCGAGTTGCTGTCAGTCCATTGTGAGTGGATGGCTCTGTAATAAAAGCAGGTAAACGTATTTAAAAAGCACACTAAGGAACTAGTAAGTGTTTCAGCTACAGATGGGAGATCAGGAGCTGAGCTCTACAACATGGACATGAGTGTTTGAGAAGGTCATGGGATGACCCATAGGCCACTGGTGTGATGCAGCTGGGAAAGAAGGAAACACAGGTCTTGCTTATAACAAATGAGGGGTTTCCAGTACAACCACAGCTTTCCTGACCACATCTCATCTGCGGCAGCGTCTTGTTCTGGTCACCTGTGCTCAGGAAATGGGAAACGGACAGAAGTAGAGCTGCTCAGGACAAAAAGGAGGTTGTTTTGTGAGAAGTTGTTTAAAAGGATTACATTCATTAACCTAGTAAAAGAAAGACCGGGGATGGTTTTAAAAAAAAACATGTGAAAGAAGTAAACAAAGATGGGAAAAGAGCTAGTTGCTACTCAGGCGGCATAACAATGAGTAAAATTGAAACTAGGTGGGTTTTAGTTCTGAGAGTAAGGTTGCTCTAAGAACAGCTTCTCAATAGGAATAATATTCACAGAAACTCAAGACCAAGTCCTCTTAGGCCTAGTGAATAGGATTATTTGCCCTGGTAGAGCTTTGCGATGATCTTCCTATTCTTTTTCTGTTCTATTTGGGGTTGCATTACAAATTCCCTTTGCCCCAAAGAGCTCTCCCTCTCCGACTCCCACAGCTTTTCTCTCCTGTGCCGCTCAGGTACCTGTGGAAAACTGAGGCCAGCGAGAAAGCAGATCCTTCACAGGACACGAAGAGTGATTGTGGAACTGGTGTTCTGCCAACAGGTCTGCCATATGTATGATGAATGCTAACATTTTTCACCGCTGTAAGGCAGCAGCAAGCATTTTTAAGCACAATGATCAATTTTGTTCTCTAGCATCTAGTTGAACATCAGTAAATACGTTATTAAGAGGCTTGACAGTGTGCTCCTTTGCAATCAAGGCCAAGATGTAGCCAGATACTCATCTTAATCTCTCCAGGCACATTTCTAATGAATTTTTACAGTGCCTGGAACAAAGGTCCCTGGTTTGAAGGGGGACACCTGGATGATAAAAGCAAATTAGAATAAATAATACATTAGGTTTACGATGGCAAATTGTCATCTAAAGACAGTGGTAAAAGCTCGTAGTATAGGCTCCTGCTAGAATCCTATTAACAAAATTGCTTGCTTTAAATCACTCTCAAGGCTTAAGGTAGGGCGTTCTCTTGTAGGCAATGCTTTCTCTTGAATATTTGTATTTAACTCCCTGTTTATGTTCTAGCAAGTAACTACTCAATACTGAGAGGAACTGTATTTTGAAATAACTCCATTGTATTGCGCTATTTTTGTTGTAATTCCATCCCATGAAGTTACAGATAAACTTCCACATGTACTCAGCAGAAATAGAGGACAAGGGCAAGGCTTTATACCTGCTGCAGAGTTGCATCCAGGGAGGAAGGAAATACTAACCTAGGATGTCTGCCGTCTCCTTGACTACTCAGCCCTCTACTTCTCGGAGGGATCAGTCGCTACTTCTACAATGTCAACTTTCTGATCTTCTGTTTGCTGAAGTACCTTTGACAGGAGTATGATTATCCCCATCTTTATTTTTGTGATTCTTTTGAGTTTCTTACAGAACCTGAGAAGTTCACTGAGTTCTACCATATACGAAGGTCAAACACAGCAATGCATGCTACAGAAATGGATTTTGGTTTTCAGTGAAATTCCCATTTCTAGTCGACCTCAGTTCACTACTAAAGCATTTTGGTTCCCTTTGTTAAACAGATTTCTGTGTTCTTTTTAAATGATTGAAATGTCAGTGGAATCCTGGTCTCATTGCAGCACTGCAAAACATGCAGACAGCCACACTGAAACGAGGGCTGAAGTTGTTTGAAGCTCAAATGAAAGCAGTTTGGGCTGTGGAGTTGGCTTAGTGCAGCCTTCCCAACTGTGTACTTCATGTAAGTGTAACCCATATGGAAAAAAAATAAAAATTAAAAAAAAAAAAGCCCCACATTTGTCACCTTGTACAATGTAACCACAAAGCTTTTGATTAATAATAAAAAAGACTGAATTAAGAACTTTAATGTCTTGCTTTTTTATTTATTTTTTAATTCTGTACTTAATATAACTGATAATTGACTACTACATGCATGAAAATCATGCACATATGATTCCAAACCAAAAAAAAAAAAAAATGGATGCAACAGTTTTGCAGACAATTATCTACTATTTCACATGCTCCAAATAGCTCCTGAATGGCAGACCAAGGAAATCTGAGTTAAGATGGCATGAAAACTAACTGCATTAAGTTATTTATCAGGAATGCCTGAAGCAACAAATGATGGACTAATTTCCAATCAATCATATTATCAGGTATGAAGTAAATTCTCCATAAATTAATTAGTACAGTCTTTGGACATTCATCTTCAACCTATAGATTATTTTCCTTTTTTTAAGGAGACATCAGCATGTGAAATCTTTATTACTGCAATGACATGGCAAAAAAAAAAAAAAGGAACCAGTTAAGCGACTACAATCGTGGTGCGTTCATAAAGGCGCTAATACAACACGGCTGTTTCTGCACAGATTGCAGAGTCCGGACGCCTGGTCTGAAGGGTGCCACGTTGGAGCTTCGGGGCATGGTCACAGAGATAAAAGCGGAGAGGTGAAGAGTACAGCAATCTTCAGGATGTGGGGCATCGTTATCCTCAGGAACTGCATCAGCCTGTTGTGGTAGCTCCTACCACGTTTGATTTGAGCTTGAGCTACACCTTCTTTAGGGGAGAGAAACATTTTCAAAATTGCCTGAACATCACAGCATTTTTAAAAGGTGTAATTTTCGGCTCTTCCATTGACTTCCTTTTGGGCAAGTCAGTCGCTCCCTTTCCCCCGGTGTATTTGTCTGTGTCAGAGGGATAACTGTATTTGCCTGCTATCATGAAATGCTGGAGGGTCCTGCAATTTATGTAGTTTCCAATTGCACTTTCTCTTGATGGAGAACAGTATTCTGAGATACAAATATATTAATTTCCCTCGTGGAGAAGGAGGTTTTCAGGACATAAAAGCCTATTCCTAATCAGGCAGAGAAATGGGGGCAGTATGGCATATCCAAAGCGAGATAAAATACTTGCAATTTTAATAGAAGATGCATCTGTAAGGTTGCCTTCCCCCCTGCTGGGTTCTTACACACGTGCTGAATGAAGAACAGGTTTCATAATTTGTAGCATCGCTGACCATAGCACAGAGGAAGAGCTTTGTAATCAAGACAAATCTGTCCTGCTGGGTATGGATACCGGGATTTAAGAAGAGGACAGGTCCACCTAGAGCCAGGCCTCATCTGCCAGGGGTTGCTCAAAGACTGCTCGTGTCCAAAGGCTTTCTCTGAAACCAGATCTCATCTGGCACAGCTGGGGAGCAGACCGACACCGAATCCTCCACATTCCCCCACACCTGCAAGCTTTCTGGGTTGCCAAAACCAACACGGTGGTGAAATGCTTTTTGGATGAATAGCATAGCAGTGAGAATTACCTCCCAGACTAACCACTGTCTGTTAAATCCCAACAGATGCATCCTTGTTCGCAGCAACAGCTCTTGCGTTGCCCTCATTTTTTAACACGTTAATCCAAGGCTAGCGCTAAAATCTGTTAGTACAGCTCTGCTAACAAAAAAACTTTGCATTCACCTCGTCTTTAAGCATCTACAGCACACGCCTCTTGTCTGAAATCCCATTTATGAGAGAGAAAGAGGCACTGCTATAGCACAGGTCATCCCAGGCTGAACTAGCGACCCGAAGCGGGTCATGTTGGTTGTGCTCCGGAAAGCCCATTTTGTCCATTGACTGAAGGCAGGCTGCACGATTTGTTCAGGTTACGAGTGTTTTGATGCCATACAGCACAGGAAGGTGTTTGGTTTTTTTTTTTTTTTCATTTAATGGTTTAATTCTGTCTCATTTGCAGCCAGTTCCTTCTCACTATCAACAATGGAGCCGCACAAGCATACTTAAAGGCAAGTTTTGGTTCATTATCTCAGTATGTTAATGAACTCCGATCTTTTCCTATATTGTATGCCCAAAAGCTGGTTTGGGGGACGAATACAAACCTGTCTTATCCATCAGATCTGATTTAGAACCAGGGATACAAGAAGGCTTTCACTGGGTGCAGGACATACTTTCTTCATTTCGTAGATTTGATTTTGCATCTCACAGAAGTATTTGTTTCAATGGAATCTCAAAACTTGTGGAAAAAGAAACGTTGCCACCTGCATGTCCTTCCAGCAAGCAAGCAAACAAACCAAAGAGCCAAGGTCTCCTGCGTGGTGCTGCTCCGCTGGCAGCGGCAGAATTAGGCCACTTCGCACAGGCAGAGCACACAGCCTAAGCCGCTGTAGCCGTATCTTTACAGATGAAAAGCAGAGGCAACATTTCCAGGATTTGGCCTGAAAAAGGCTCTCTACTCATCTGTGCACATACCAGCAGCACCTGAAGGCTGGGGCAAGTTTCATTTCCTGGTGACACGAATTAAATACCCTTTTCTTTCCCCCTGTGGCTTGCCCCCCCCCTTATTTTAGAGCTGTTGTATAACTTCTACAGAGAAGGGGAAGAGCATTTGTTTTCTCAGTTGCTCACACACAACAGTCCCTACTTTATATGCAAGAAAACAGGGTAAGCCTGGAAGAAACAAGAAGAGGGGGAGAGCAAGCTGCATTAACTAAAAATGAACAGGACAGTCCTTAGGAGGATAATTTGCTCCTTTTAAAGCCGGTGCCCGCATTAAAATTTCTCCCCGCAGCACGTGCATGACTGATACTTACTCAGCTGATAGCACAAACCAACAGCAACCCTGGCACCAATGCAGAGGCAATATTTACAAAAGGATGAACTATTTTCGAACAATGTCTCCAATGTACTAAGCACAAACAGGCTTTTCTTCAGCAGCAAGCATGCATGCTGTCTCGTTCCAATGATTTTGTTCGTGTACAAATGTATTCATTGTGGACAATGCAAGGAAAATGTCATTCTCTATTTATATCCGAGTTTCCCTTTGTCCTCTTTACAGCATCTCGGGGCAGCGATGCAGAGCAGAGCCTTGCTCTAAGCTCCTGCTATTTTCCTCCCCATCTTCCGAAGCTCCATCAGCGCAGAGCAACAGAGAGTTAAAAGGCTCTCTACAGCAGTTGTTGTCTTTTTTTTTTCCAAGGCACAAAGATTGGTCTCTCTCCCTCCACTTCCCAGCAGAGAAGATCTAAGTCCTGCCTCTTGCTCCATCACTCAGAGCACATAATGGCCTTGGCAGCGGAGGATGTGGTGGTAGCAGCGTTTTGAGCTGCGTAAGTGGATGCACCTGGCACATCAGCGTGAATAGGCTATGTTAAGGCAATTCTCCCACAGTAATGTATGAAACCATCCACTTCATGAGCAGCCTCTCGTGATAAAGGCTGCCTTTCTGTTGACTTGGATAAGTTCCCCACTATGGCCAAAACAGAATAATGGAAGACTTTGAAAGAAGAGCCCTTGCACGGAAAATAATTAATCTCACAGTGGAGGAGCAGGGAGAAAGATTTAGTGACACTTGAAAACAAAAAACAAAACCCCAAGTCCTGTGACTAAACTAAAGCCTTGGTGCAGGCTCGCGCTTTATTTCGGTTTTGTGGAACAAATAATCCTGAACGAACCATTCTCAAGCAGGTTGGCCACCTTTCTGAGTAGAAATTGGGAACTTTATTTTAGAGGACATTTTAGGGAAACACTGTTTTGCCTTTCGAGTATCGTGTGCTATTCTCTAAGGTGGAAATTTCCACTGCTCTCAAGTGAAGCATTCCACTGTGATAAGCTTCAGTGTATTGGCAAACAGATAAGCATCATTTTAGTACATTTAAGTACATCTTAAAGAAATCAATTGATAAAAAGTTCTTGCTTCTAGAATTAAAATTGCTTTCAGTTGGAAGCTCAACCTTAAGCAGAGTTTGTCTTTTCTAGATTTCTGCAATCTTTCCAACTACGTGTATACAAAGAAAATATTCATCCATGCCTTGGATGCAATAGTGAAATGAATGTAACACAATCCACATGTTCTAAGAAATTGAAAACCTTGCATTTCTAAAGAAAGGATATGTGACTGTTTGCCAGCGCGAGTCTCCTGAGGCATGCACGCTCACTTGAATGGATCTCCCAGTGAAGAACATCCTTTATGCACAAGACTCATATCCAAGTCATTGTCAAGCATCAAAACATGCCCTAATGTGTATGGACTTTCTCAAAAAATTTGCTGTTTTCCCAAGTAAAGTATCTCAATCAGGTCGAAGCAATTTTGTTCTCTGAAAGAAAAGTTTATTTGAGAACCAGAAACTATCACTAAGTGATTTTTTAAAATGACAATGCATTTTAGATAAAGGTTATATGTAGCACCATGTAAATGAACACTTCTTGTAATTCATATTTCCAATAATGCATGATTTCATGTGCTTTAGCACATAAAAGATTAGATAGCTTTAAAATTAGAGCAGTCAAACTTTTAGCACAGCATGAGATGAAGATAAGGAGTATTCAGTCACTGAAAACATCTTCCCTTCATCACTTTCTCATCCTTAAAGAATTTAAGCATTGCAATTGAGCAATTCTTAACTACTGCACAAAAATAACTTCTATGAGCTGGAAAACATTTTAAGATCTTTCGACTTTAGGGTATAGAGAGAAACTGTCATGCGAAGGCATGCCTCATCGTTCCCATGAATTGATGGCTGACAAAAGTTTGTAATTCTGACATTTTGACGGATGATTAAAATCCCTAAGTGACTGAAAGCTATGCATAACCCTCAAGATTAAATGATCATCCCTTAATGGCCCTTGCTCTACATGCAATATATATGATTTCAACAGTTAGCCAGAAGCAGTCATTCATTCTCATTTTTTGCTTTACTTACTCTCATTAGTTTTTAGAGAGTATATACTAGCATTAATATACAGCGTTAATACTAGCATCTCTAAATCAGGATATTATTGAAATTCAAATAATTTGTTTGTGATATAGCTTATTGTTTTTACAGGTACTCCTAACATGGCTTCATTACAATGTTGCAGATACTCGGGCAAGCAGCTGCTAAGTCCCCTTTCAGATAATGAAAAACCTTTGGAAGCGTTTTAGTAAGATTTGAGGCTCCAGTGAGCAAAGGGAAAAATATGCTCTTTTCAGCAAAGTTTCAAAAACTGTTTTCTCAATTTACAAAGAGCTTCGCTATGCACTTGTCAATACAGAAGACCTTTCCTGCCAAGATGTATCATTTCATCTAAGGGCAAGTCTTGGAAACTACAACTCAGCAAGTTCTCTTAATCGGATGATACACAATGAATGACTATAGCTAACGATACTGTACGCTTTTGTTGTTTTTCCATCAATTGGTATTACTGTTTCTTATAATTTCACATTTCTTAGCAACAACAACAAAAAAAAAGTTTAACTTCTGTTGTTGGAAGCTGTGCTGGGATTATTTTCACAATCTGCTCAATTTGTCTGCTCTTACATCTGACAATCCACCATAAGCAATTTAGAAACATTTTCTGCACAAGCTACATTAAGCCTCATGGCAATTATTGCTGTCTTGACTGATCCATTCAAAACCATTTCTCCACTTAATCCGAAAGCCCAAAGCTCTTTCTTTTTAGGCTGTATATCTTGCTGTGTGGAAGGCATCTTACCACTCTGGTCACGATCACAATCCAGGTACAGGTGTAACTTGATTGATTAAAATTACATCAACTCAATCTTGGGTTATAATCACTCTGTTTATTTCCCCTTTCTGCTGGGTCAGTAGACCTCAAATACTCTGCTAGATTTACAGGCAGTATTGAGCCTATTATAAGAGTATGTGATCACCATTTTAACATACCAAAATATTGAGTATCACGCAATCTTCACTGCAGTTCTTCTTGGTTGACCACCTCTAGTCTGGGCATGCACTTAAAATTCCTTTCTTTACATTTTGGTGATGGTTCAATTTGGAAAGAAGTTTAGGATCTTCTTGATTTAAAGGTACTGTATGGGTGTAACACCTGAAATAAGAAGATAAAATGGGAAATAAGAGAGATTTCAGCAAAGGCAGCTGACGTTCAGCATCTCAGATATCCTGCTGGGAGAGTGAATACTTAGCACTTTCCTTACTTGCAACCAGATCTTTATTTTGCTCTGGACAGATGCTTCAGTTTTCAGGCTGTAGTGTCAGCTTGGTGTCCAAGTCTGTAAGGTTTCTCAGGAGTTTGCAGGCCTAACACAAAGGACTGGATAGCTACATGTTTCAAAACATTCCACTGACCACTACATTGACTGGACATTTGCAATAAAACATACTGTTTTCCTTCTTTAATGAGCTTTTCTTATGTGATGATGCCTCAGGCCTGGAGCCCTGCCTATGATTTCTATTTTGGGCAGGATGCACCTGTAGGCAACACAAATACCCACACTCAGGAGTGGTGAAAAGCAGAACATTTGAGCATTTGAACCAGAGAAACATCTGATGCTCTGGGAGGGAGCAAACCCATGCAACACATGAATTAAGTGGCTGTTTGTAGTGGGGTGAAGAAGTGTGAGCATTCATTATTTATTTCATAGTCCATTGTGTATTTTATGCTCCCAAGTTAGAAGGTTACTTCATACAGCTGCAGTGATTTTGCAAGAAAGAAATCTGCTCTATGAAGTGTCTGGCTCCAGAGACAAATGCTGCACAACTAAACTCTCCATTAGTGAAACTAAGACTTTCCTCTAAAACTGTAAGCACTAGAAGTGTTTGGGATTGGTGGCAAGAATAAACGATCTCAATAAGGCCCATAGCTCAGTGGCCAAGGACTCAGGAAGCTCGTGACTGGGCTGGCTCTGCACATGGGAGTCACATACATGTGGATATGGTCCCACCACTCAACAGCACTTGAATTTATATCACCATGTGGTTTATATCACCATGTCACACATTCACGGACCCGGAGCAAATATTTCTTAGATGTGGGAGCATTGGGAGAAGGGGCCAGGCAGATTTCACCCCTCAAACCACTTGGGAGTTTGCATGCGGGGCTGAATGGAAACATAGCACCCTACTTCTCATCTGGCAGAGGCTGAGTAGTATCACTGACTTTCTGCCTAGCCTCCAACTGAATGTTCCCACTCTCCTCTGGCCAAATGTTTTAAGAAGGTGCTGGGCCACCTTTAAATTTTATTTAGACCTGAAAAGTTAAAAATATAGATAGGGATAAAAAAAAGTTAGGTTAAAAAAAGATAGGGGTATCCAGACATCTAAAAGAAGGGCAAATTTCATCATGCTGATCACTTTATTTTTGGAGTTTTCCTGTAACAATAGCTCTTCCTGCAGAACAGGAGGATTTTTCTGATTAAATTTCTATTTATTGCAGTGGATTCCTGGCAAATCAAGCCTGCAGTCCGTAACTGACACTCCACTGAAAGGTACTGGAGGACTTCACACCTTCTAGGCAGGGCAGTCTTGATTCACTTCCTTGTGCAAAAGCTTCTGTAGGACAACTTTTCCCAGTACTCCTTATTGGCATTAAATTTGATAGCGAAACTGCTTCCACCCTCTTTATATCAGTAATTGCATAAAGGTAGGTTAGAGCACATGGTTTTAATTTAGCCTTTAGTGGTTTTATTTGGCAGGCAAGAAAAAACTGTTGAGCGCTAACCTTGAATTAGAAGCTGACCTCTGAATTAGTCAGCCTTTTTCTTGTAAATGTGTTTTGTGGAGTATAAACATGAACCATCTATTTACATAACGTTAGTGACAGCCAAATGATTTCTTACAAGCATTAATGCTGGAAATCCCAAACACTCCTTCACTGCTGGAGAATGGTTTATAACTCATGAGAATAACCTCTGAACTGGTTAACTACAAAGAAAAAAAGGCCAATAGTTTGCCCCTGAATTGAGGATTTCTATAGTTTTTCACTAAGAAACCAAGAGATGGGTTCACGTGTCATGCTGGTTGACAAAAAACCAGCCCTAACTGCCAGAAGCCCACGGTACCATCG
The DNA here is from genome assembly GCF_964035555.1 of Netta rufina. Classification (NCBI taxonomy): domain Eukaryota; kingdom Metazoa; phylum Chordata; class Aves; order Anseriformes; family Anatidae; genus Netta; species Netta rufina. The sequence goes on along the minus strand of NC_140125.1, from coordinate 72,900,262 downwards.
TACTCTGCATTTTATCCACCATTCCTGTTTCCTGGTCTGCAAAGGCAATGAGGACCAAGAGATGATGGTTCTGCTGAAGCTGAGATGACCAGGTCCAGCAGGTCTGCTCCCCACCTCTGCTTTCCCCATTAGAAACCCACAAAGAGGGGGCAGGTCTGACCAGAGGGACCCCACAAGCATCTCATGCTTGTTCGGAGCTCGTGGTAACGTCCTCTGGGATTTCTGCTTTGCCTCATCCAGTAAAAATTAAAGTCACTGAATGCCATTTAGAGGTGCCTGTTTCTTCAGTGGTTAGCTTTGTTATTTTTAAGTCTGAAATTTGATAAAACAGACATATTAAGCATGATGAAAAGCAAATCTGAAAAAAAGATACAAAACACTTGAGTGGAATATTCCGCAGGCCACAGAGATGATTAACAGTTTTCAAGAGGTGAAAAAGTATCTTTCTAAGCCTTGGTTCATTTTAGTTTATTTTTACCCACTTTAAAGAGAGGGCATTGTGTGGATGTCATCACTTTTTTTTTTTTTTTTTTTTTTTTTTTTATTGTTGAATAAACAGCAGAACATTCTTTCTTCTTTCAAAACTCTATTTCCAGAAGTTGGTTTTTTTTTTTTTTCTTTTCCTTATTGCAATAAGAGTACATACTGTAGCAGATCACTTCTACTTTGCTCCACATTTATTGGCATGCCCTGCCATAATGTGCCATAATAAGTCTCTAAATTAAGATGGTATTTTTCATGCTTTCAGCAACGGCAGCAAAGGACTCTGCTCTTTGCTGCGTGTTATTATCAGCTCCACCAGGACTGAATTCCAGCCTTGGGCACTGACAGTGATGAGGCCTGGCTCTGATGGCAAGTTTCAGCCCCTGTTTTGTCTGGCTGTATTTGCCCTGCCTAACTCATGGCGGGATGCACAAAGACTCAGCTGAACAGAAGGGAAGCGCATGGCAAATTCAGCTATCAGCGTGCAGTTCGGGGCACCACACAATACGAAGGACACAAAACAATTAGATAGTGTCCAAAGGAGGGCTGCAAAGATGGTGAAGGGTCTGGAGGGCAAGACGTGTGAGGAGCAGCTGAGGCGCCTTGGTGTGCTCAGCCCTGAGCAGAGCAGGCCGAGGGGAGGCCTCATGGTGGCCTGCAGCTCCCTCACGAGGGGAGCGGAGGGGCAGGCGCTGAGCTCTGCTCTCTGGGGACAGCGACAGGACCTGAGGGAACAGCATGGAGCTGGGACAGGGGAGGGTCAGGATGCGGGTTAGGGAAAGGGTCTGCACCCAGAGGGGGTTGGGCACTGGGACAGGCTCCCCACGGCAGTGGTCAGGGCACTGAGCCTGATGGAGTACAAGAAGTGTTTGGACAAGGCTCTCAGACACATGGGCTGGTTTTTGGGTGGTCCTGTGTGGAGCCAGGGGTTGGACTTGGTGATCCTTGTGGATCCCTTCCAACCTGGGTTATTCTATGATTACATGGTTCTGCCTTCAAATTACAGGTTATGACTTGTTCCCAAACTAGAATAAAGTGACTTCTGTTTAAGAACTTTTCTCAGGGCAGAAGGTATGAGCCACAGCAGTGCCTCCAGTAGGTGGGAATAAGAAACAAAGCATCTGAAGACCTCTTAGATAACCACCAACAGGCCACCCTCCACGGCCCAGCACTTCTGTGCTAGTTCGCACCTTCAGTGGGAGCACCAGCAAGCCTTTGGTGCTGGGAAGCAGTTGGAAGGCAGGCTGCAGAGAGCATGGGTGGCGTTTCTTTGCTCTTCACCTTCACCAAACACTTAGTTCAGAGCAATTCCACTGGTGCTTCAGGCATCGTGGAGCCATTCTTCAAGGCTGGGCACAAATACTGTCACTACCACTACTAAAACAAGGCGAACACCTTTCCCTGCCTTTGGAGGAGGAGGATGAATCCCAGCAGAGGACACAATTCATTCCTCCTATCATGGCAAATGGTCTGAGATGTCCATCGGTGTCCACGTACTGTGAGTAATGACTCCTGCAGGTACATCCCCTGCCTCTCTAACAAGGCTGGGGCTGATGAAGCTTGTCCCTCCTTCCTTTGAAGGTCTTCACTGTGCAGCAGAAAAAAAAAACAACACACAACTATGCTGTAAATAAACCAGCTCCCTCCAGGACCAGAAGCCAGTCTGAGTGGTCACAGGCATTCCCTATGCTCATTTGTATTCATTTTGTTCGTTTTGCTCACTGGGGTCAGATACAATAGTGGCACTTCACAAATGGAAAAGCAATCCCTCCATCTCCTCCATCTCATTTTAGGACGACTTTCTGGCAATGTAGCACTGTGAGGTTGAGGCTCATGTCCTTCTGAGGCAGGAGAATTTTTCTGAGTTTTACCAAAGGCTGTAGAAGCTTTTTTGGCAGCCCTCTGAAATCTCCAGTTCTGGGCATGGGCACGGCTGATGGGAAATAAAGTATTGTTGGCTGTTTCTCTTCAGTGTGCAGCTCTTGAGCTACACAAGGACGTTAGCAGGTTGCACACTCCTCTTCTGTTAGGAGAGCTCCTTCTCCAAAGGAAAAGGGTTGAGTGGAAATCTGAGCATGGTTAAAGCACAGAGCACTTGGAAAAAAAGTACTGTGGCCTTTGCCTGGCCTAGGAAAAACATGTCTGTAAACAATATGCTTACCCTATGTTTCAGGATAAATTACAGATCACTGAAAAAACAAACAAACAAACAAAAAAACTTTTCTAAGTAGTTAATGATATACACAAAGGACGGGAAAAGTTCTTGTCCTTTGTGCATGGCTTGCTTGTTGCCCAAAACTGAAGCTCTCTGCTTGCTCTGGTTTCCAGGGATAAGGTCCCTTGCACCCATTACATTCTTAGTTATTTGTTTATTTTGTATACAGGAGGAAAATGAGAAATCTCAACAGAAGTGTCTCGATCTCACTCACCAACACCATCAGTCACGGGGTATTTTTGGTAGTGGGTCAGGTTTTTTAAGCAGAGGAAGGTCCCTGTGGCAGCTCCTCCACCTGCACGAGTGGGAGCATGACACGGTGGGGACCAGGTGAGCTGGAGCACTGCCTACTAGCTGCTCCTCTGCAGCCCCCAGCAACCTCCCCAGCACACAGCTGCCACCGGGCTGCCCTTCACCCGCCTCATGCCCCTCCAGGGCATGGAGCCTTGAATTAGCTTCAGGCTCTGTGATGGGCAGCACCGACGGCAACTTTTGTACTCTCCTGTTGTCTCTAGAAACCTCTGATTGGGTTCCTCCCGGCGTAGTTTAACATGCTGACTGCCTGCCAAGTACTTTTTTTAATCCTAAATGCCTTTCTGTTGCTAGGTGGAAATTTTTCGGCCTTTCAGATATAAAGTGGCTAATGGGATACATTTCATAATACATCGGCAAGTGCAGTATGCTATTATCACATCTCAGTGCCCTTTAAATATTATCAACCTGCACTGGAAGGATGAGGCAGTACATAAATTAGACACAATAAAGAAAGTAGGAGGAATTCTTTGTTCTTTGCTAATCACATTTTGTAAGTTTAACAAGGTTTATTGCATTAGGTTAAAGCATGTTGGGTTTATGCAGGAACGAAGGGACATCCGACAGCAAATGTTAGGGACTGAGGTGGGATTCAGATGCCATAAATCTTATCCTGGTCTGATGCAGATCTCCCATCACACTTCCATGTCCACAAGCACATGGGAGCATGTGTTCCCCCATCCCTCCACCTGTTGGTTCTTCTGTTCCTGCTGCTGCCTCCTCCAGCTCTGCAGCAACAGACAGGACAAAACGTCAACCCAGAGGAAAGCAAACGACTGGAGAAGAGGTCATGTGGAGAAAAGGGAAGAGAAAGACAGAAGAAGTACAGGGAACTGGTGGACTGGGAACTATGAGATTTGAAAGAGATTTTTATGAGGGAACTTACAAGCATAATGCTATTTGCTTTGCCTTGTGAGAAGGGGTTTCCTCTAATTGGAAATGTGAGGTGAACATATCTGACAAAATTCACCAAAGAAGAACATTATTGAAGGAAATTGAGTATTATTCAGCAAATCAGAGATTTCAGTACAAAACACCATCAAGGCCATGCATTCCTGCATGCTGCTGGAGTGGCCATTGCTAGCAGGCACTGCGGCTGCTGGCGGGTGGCAAATGCAAAATACTTGCAGGCTTTGTGCATGTCACTCAGTGGAGCAGGTCCCTGTGGCTGGCTTTCCTCCCTTCCATCAGTGCACATGTCTTTGAGGACATCCCAAAGTCCTGCAGACTTCTCCTTAAGGAGCTCATCTACAAGCTGTACACAGAGCCTGTGTGAAGGGGATGGGGCGGACACTGAGAGTAAACACCTTGGAACAGCCTAAATGCAAATCAAGGAGAAAAGCGATGATGCCATTCCAATCAATAAATGCAATTGCCATTTTTGCCTTTTAAGCTTCTGAGGAGCTGCTCAGAAGCCTTTGTGCTACTGACAGCCACTCTTGGCTGTTAGGTATGTAAACCACAAACCACATTTGCAGGTTCTCAGATTCTAGAATAAATAAGATTTATGTTTTTCTCAGCTGCTTTCAGGACACTGTGTGATGTGTGTCAGTGTCCCCCGTGTTCCTGCAACAGGCACGAGCCAGCACAGTACTGGGGTGTCCATACACAACCCCTGCTGCTATGCTTTAGCACCCCATGGACTGATAACTTCAGCACATGCGTGTGAGAAACTTGTGTCACGGTTTGTCTGCAAAAGTGCATTTAAAACATCAGGCAATTTTAGTTAAATGTAGTGAGACTTATTTATTTGGTAATAAGACATAAGTGTTGTGGTTGTTGTTTTTTTTTTTTTAGTTTATTGAGTATTTTGAAGCTGTTAAAAATAATAACAACGAGATCGTAATATTCTGAAAGTTATCTTACTGGTTCTGTTCTTACGCAATAGTTGGAAGTGAATTAGCAAAATACTTTGTGCTCTGGGTGGGTGTTATTGGCGCCTTTCAGCATGTTTAGTTTTTCTGGTAAAGAATTTTTGCTGTAATATGGGAGACCTTCTGGAGCCTGGCCATATCTCTGAGCTTAACTGGCAGTGCTAGCCTAGGTCATGAGACTCCTCTTGAGCACTTGTTCACTCTTCTTAAGGAGACACCAAGAGGTCTCTACAATTTTGGATCCTTCTGGTTGAAGGTAACATTCATTTATTGTAACTTATAATATGAAGAGATGAATGAATTCTGACAGGTTTTGATAAAAAATGTGTTTGGGTCTGGAAGAACTCTAGATTAAAATAAGAGTAGAATGAATAGTCTAAAAATGATGAATTGACAAAACTTTATGTTAGTAATGTGGAATAGGATGGATCAGAAAAGACCTCTAGAGCTCATATTGTCCAACTTCTTGCTCAGCACAGGACCAGTTCCTGCATTAGTTCAGGCTCCTCAGTGCCTTGTTCAAGTGAGTTTTGAATATCTCCAAAAATGGAAGTTTTGTTTTTATGCATTCTCTTATTCAAATCATTTCCAAAGAAACAATTCACTCAGTGTTTAAAAAATATATATATAAAAAATAAAATTTAAAAAGGTTACCTGGTAGTGCAGGAATTTTGTTTTTAGTGGCAAAGTTTTGTTTTTCTTTGAAATTCCTTGACATATCTGAATAGCAAAGAGTAATAAAAGAAATCACCATTTATACTCCTGTAGAAATAAAAGCATAGAAAAAGTCAAATCCCATAATTATTTTTAACAGATAAAAATGAAGTTCTTTTGACACTCTTAACTGTGGAAAGTGCATTTCTAGGTATGAATTTGAATATATGAAAAAATGTTTCATGCCAGTCACTGGAAAAAAAAAAAAAAAAAAAAAAAAGAACCAAATAAAAGTCCTCAAAATACATTACACATACTGATTACTTTCACAGCTTTATAATGCTTAATTTTACAAGTCCTTGACAAAACTGAGTGCCTTTTGATGAACTCATATTGACTCAAAGCCTGCATCAGGAAGAGGGGGACTATGCAGAAGAAAGGTTTCTTTCCCCCAGATTTAAAACAATTCTGCTAAAACTATTAAAAAATAATTGAAAAATCAGATTAAAATTTGAAGAAAAAAAAAAAAAGAAAAAATCAGTTATCTCAGATCACTCTTAAATGTTATTTCAATCAAAAGAATCTAGGTTAGATTTTGCCAGCCATTTTGTTGGCGTTTATTTAAGATCTACAACTGCTAACTTCCCCCTGAGCCTCCTCTTCTCCAGGCTGAACAGCCCCAGCTCTCTCAGCCTCTCCTCACAGGAGAGGTCCTCCAGGCCCTTCATCATCTTGGTGGCCCTCCATAAGACTCCTTCCAGTACATCCAAGTCTCTCTTGTGCTGGGGGCCATGGGACACAGTCACGGTCTCAAAACTCTTACTCTCACATTTCTCCTTACTCTTTCCTGCCCACCCTTGGCTGTTATAACACTCCTCTTTTATCCCATAGAAAACGTAACGTAAAGGGGAGTTTTGCATTAAGTATCTCCTCCAATTATCTCCTGTATCAAGTGCACTGCCCACACACATTTGGAAAGACAGATAAGTAGAACAACTGTCCAGAGTATCTCGTGACAATTTACATTCAAAAAAAAAACAAAAAAAAACCAACAGCTAACTTGTGTTTAACCTCTAAAAAACAAAATGACACAGTTCAACCACTTTTCCCCACAGCTTTCCTATACAAGTCCAAAACCCATCCTACTGAAAAACCTCCGTGGAATAGGCCTTGAACTGAAGATGCATCCAAAACATTTAAAGGCTAAAAAGAGAGAAACGAGGCACAGGACCAGGGCCATCCCATGTAAGAACCAAAGCTCAGCACTGGGCCAAATCCACGATTGCTACGAGTTGTCCCAGCTCCGCTGGCAGTTTCAGCAGGGCAGTTTTCACAAACTGAGCACCGTGGCCATCAACACTCCGATTTGGGGTCTGCAAACAAAAGCAGAGAGGCAGGCTGGGGACCAGGTCCTTCCACTGCCGCCCTCAGAGGCAGGGCTGGCAGCAGGGCGGGGAGGGCCCGCATGCCCACCTCCGGTGGCAGAAGCAACAAACTAGTTTTTTTGTGTGTGTTCGTGCGTTGCATAATTCAGGATCCAAACTTAATCCAAACTATTTGGACGGCGTCCCGCCCCATGCTTGCTCGGTGGAGCAGGAGACGTGTGCCAAGAGCGGCACCGAGCAGCTGTGGAGCCCGCCATGGTCTGGCTCCCAGGCTCCAGGCCCTGCACCTGCACGGAGGCACAATCCAGAGCCTGTGCAAGTCAAAGGGACCCTGTTTTTTTCAGTCGGCTCTGGAGGCAGCTGAGGTTTGCCTTGGTGAAAGCAAAGCAGGGAATGGCTTTCAGCCCGTGTGCCGGTTCCAGGGCTGCCGCATTTGTCCAGGGCTTTGGCAGTGCCTTGTGCTGCAGCTCCCTGCCCGCCCTGCCTGCCTCTCCCACCACAACTCCCCAGGTCTTTCATTTCTTGTACTGTTTTCTTCCATTGACCACTGGGAAGCATTTGGCAAATAACTGCTCTTTTAGAGACGGGAGCTCAGCTAAACCACCCCTAGCAGCGAGGTGGGTGTGCATACAACCTCCATACACAACTGTGAGTGTTTGTTTGCCTTTCAGAGCTGCTCACAACCCAAGATTTCGTTTTAGCTGCTGTAACGTGCTTGCATCATTAGCAACAATTACCAGTCGTTGTTCCATTTGGATTGCTCTTGCTAATTAGCTTCACTCCGACAGTCTGTAAGGCCCATAAACCTAACCCCAAAAGGAGTATCTTCCCACAGCGAACAGAATGGAATATGAATGATCAGTTTAATAATTGTAATTGACTTAGCTTCTCAACACCAGCACATCTATCGATATGCTGCCCCTGGTGGGACAGTCCTGCTCTGCTCCAGGTTGCCCTCGCGAGAGGACTGAGCCCTCCTGGATGTGTTTCCAAACCTGCAAACACCGTGCTGGTCTTACACAACTTCCACGAGCCTCCACTTCTCATTCTTGTGGTTTAGTGTGGGCATCCAGCTCTTCTTTTTCTTATTTTCTTTTCTCTAACAGTCTCCCTTCCCTCCCTTCCCTCCCTCCCCTCTCAATAGGAAGGTAGCAATGATGAAGGCAACATTAATTCCTAGGAAAGCCAACGACATTCAGAAACGTAAAGGGGTGAGCTCTCCAGCCTGCTTCACACAGACCCAAGCACCTTTGCTCCCCTTGCTGAGCTGAATATTTGGGAGGCAAACTTCGGCTGGAAGCCATTTCTTAGCAACTTGCTGGGTCTTATCTGATAGCCCCCAGCAACAGCCCCTCTCAGACAGGGCTGCTCCAACAAACAGGGCAATACCACTTCCAGGCTGGGGTTGCTTCATGTCTGGCTGGCTTGAGGCATAGCCAGGGGCTCTGACTCTGCTCCTACCTGTTTGTTAAGGCTGAATCTGGGGCTCTCCTGCAAATTCCCTTTTCCACCACACATGCAGAAGAACTCCTCTTCTGCTCACCGGGCAGAGCAATCCGTAGTGCATTGCTCCAGCTACCAAGTAGCTGGCTGTATTCATTTTAAAGCTGTTTTTCCAGGCTTTAAGGAAAAAAAAATATATTAAAACAAAACCTGATTGCACACATCTGCAGCCTCCCCTCACCGGGAGCTGTGGTTAGAGCTGGCACTGCGGGTGGGAGCGCCGGCAGCTCCCAGGAGTGGGGGCGAAGCCGTTTGGCACCGCCGAGCTGTGCCCAGCCCGGTGCTTCCCGCTTCTCCCTGCTTGACCCTCCGCTGCCTCCACCACTTGCCTCGGGGGCTGCTCGTGCTCCTGAGCCAAAGAAAACAAAATAAATTTCAGTGCAGCAGCAGCCAGGACCTCCCTGCGTCCTCCTGCAGAGAAGTCCCCTGCTTTTCCCCCTGCAGCTGCTCATGCACCTTTCCTGAATAAAGGGAAGAGGGAAGATGTATGGTTGGTACTAATATTTCCTCATCTCATCTGGAAATAGATGCAATGTAAAGATCAAGCCGGCAGCACGTGATTCTATGACTGTCTAATGCTGGTTTTTCTTTCTCCTCAGTGTTTTCCCTGATTGATTCACTCCCTGTTAATAGCAAAAGCCGCCTCTGACACCGGGCTTCACCTGTGTGACTTTTTGTCTTTTACTTGAATGTCATCCTCCTTTTATTACAGCCACTCTCGACGTGTCCCATTCGTCCTGCCTGGCCTCCAAACCACCTCCATATACACCACGCGTCACAGCCGTGTGCTGGCACATTTCATCAGCACGGTGCTCACGTGGGCCAGGAGCATGCCATTAATGGAAATGTTAAATCAAAATTGCTCCCAAACCTATTCAAAAAACACTGCCATGTAGCTTCTAGCCTGGCATTTCCACCCTCCGTGCTCGTTGTCTCCTCTTCTTTGCAACCAGGCGATCCCTCCACTCACCTATTTTGTCTCCAGCAACATCAGTAGTTTCACACTTGACGTCATACCAAATACATTAAAGTAGCCCAGATAAAGGAAATCTGGCAGATATCAACTGTCTGGAAAAATAATTGTGTTATCAAAGAGAGCCATCGAGTCAGTCTGGCATGATGTACCTCTGGTTGCATTTTATCCCATTTTTTGATGTGCCTTTGCATTTTTAATGAACCTGCCAGGCATGTTCCAAAGCCTTGCATACCGGTGAGGTCAGAGCTACAAGGACTGCAGCTAGATGGATTATTTTTTAACCCCACACAAGCAAACGTGTTGTAAAAGATGTCCCGCCATCACATGGTCCCTCACATCTACCAAAACGGTTGCTGTTGGATGTGCCACCTTTGACGCTTTTCTTTCCAGAGTCTCTTCCCTCCCCAGGAGCAATGCAGCCGTGCTGGGAGCGCTGCTTCCCCCATGGTAGCAGTTCCATTTCCATATCCTTGTTCCCATTAACCAGCCTGCTTTTGCCCCTAGGATTTGTCTTCCAAAAATGAGAGCAGAGGTAAAATACTCCTTTGATTTTAGGCCATGCCTAGATTATCTTTAATCTCATTTACTGCACAGCAGCCTGACTCTGCTTTTCTCTTACATTCATGTTTGAAGCTTTCCCCGTTTTCTTTGGAATACTTTGCAAGTTCCAGCTCAGGTTTACTTTTGACTGTCCCCACTGTAAACCTGCATTTCTTGGCCTCCGAATGATCGCTTTATTTGCTGATCAGGCCCTCCCTCCCACCTTGCAAAGGGCAGGCAGGGTGCCCCAGGTCCTCCCGCCTGCCCCGTGCTCCAGCCCGCACCTTCTCCACCCAAGCCACCTTTGCTGGCCAGCATCACCTCACTTCATCAGTTTGCCTGTTGGAAAACTGTCTCAGATGCATACCTGTTTGTTTTTATTTCCCCATTTGCTTCAAGCAGTGAGATCGACTCAGTTCAAAGCTCTTTTCTGTGACTAGATCAACAGCAACTTAATTGCACATCAAAACAGCACCATCTTGTACTCGTTCGCTGATGAAGACGCTTGCTGGTTGTCACATCCAAGAAGATCTGGGTCCTACCACTCCTTGCATGAAGCATCAGCAAATAATGCAGTCTGCCCAGATTGCCAAAGCACGGAATGAAGATATGAATATTTACCAAAAGAGCTTTTATCTCAGCCAAAAGCATCAAGTGGCAGCAAAAGGAAGAAAGACAAAGCACGTTTCTGCCCCCTCCGCTTTGTTCCTGCCGAATTTCCAAGCCCGTATGTGAGCATCAGCAATGCAAGAGCTTCTCAGCAAAATGTTGCCAGAAACTTTTAGGCTGGGTGACGCAGGGCAGCCGGGGTGGTGTGCAGTTAGTTATCGTCCCGATGTGCCCTAAACATCAGCAGAAAATGTTTCTCACGGCCTGGAGGCCAGGAGCGGGCTGCATCCAAGCGATGTCAGAAGAGATTTCCCTTGACCGATCTTGTCTGTGCTCACACCCTCCGAGCAAAGGGTCTGCCCTGGCCTGGATGGGGCTGGGATCTGCCTCAGGAGTGCGTCTCTCAAGATCTGCTCCTCGTTTTATCTAACCTCATCAATCCACTGGATGTGTCAGCTTAGCAGCTAATGAAAAATAACTTCTCCACCCAAGAGCAGGTGCACCACGAGTGCTATTGTGAAGGAGAACCCATAGGGGTTTCTTGTTTGTTTGTTCCTTTGTTTTCCCATTTGATTACACGAAAATATCTTCTCACAGCAACAGCAGTTGCTTGGTGCCTGAAGTGGGGAGCTGGGCTTTTAGGGTGGCTGCTGGCAGCTCAGACCATCTCCATGCAGTCTGTGGGCACATGGCTTTCTGAAGGAAAGCCCCTCTTCTGCAGTTTTGAGATCAAGCCACGTGTCAGAGGACCATACGGCAATTCCAGCCCAAAAGGGCCATGGATGCACCCTGAAAATGGCTGAGGGATGTAGAAGCTTTGGGGTCAGCCCATGCATGGGGTCAGCAAGGCCTGTAGGATGCTATAGGACAGCAGTCAAACAAAATGTGTAAGAGGTTGTTGTCGTGCTGGACCCTGGCCTGAGCAGAGGAACCTTAGCAGAGCCAAATCCACGTCTCGTGTTCCACATTCGGTGGCTGGGTGCGAAACAGCACCCACATTGTGAAATACCTTGGGACATCTGCGTAGCTCCAAACATGCCAGCGTTGCCTCCTGGTTGTATCAAGTCACGCTGATATTGCTTGAGCGCGTGCCTGGCTGAAAGAACAGCAGCGAAAACAAAGGGATGGGGCCAAGGCTTGTCTGTGCACTACTTTATCTTCCTGCCTTTCCAGTGCACCCATGGCAGCGGTGTCTGGGTGAGAGGTCTCTTTACAAAACAGGAAGACCGTGGGCTGGTCGGCTTCTCTGACGAGCTATAAATTACGTGGGCCTTCCCTGGCTGCCAGCCCGAGCTGTTGGCTAGGTCAGGGAGGCACTAATGGAGGGTGCTGGCGTGGCCAGCGGTAGGGCAATGCCTGCTATTGCATTAGGAGGGAGTAGCTGGGACCTGAGACCCAGAGGGAAAAAGGAGTACCGGGAAACGGAGCCCCAACGGCATTGATAGCACACAAACATGGCCAACGTATAAATAACCCGACCTCTTCGTTCCAGTGAAATGGCACAAGAATTAAGACCCTGATTCAGGAAGAAACTTAAAATGCATGACTACACTTGGCAGGGCTGAGCAGACCTATTGACACCTGCGGGGCCCGAAGGCGTTTCTGTGCTGTGACCCTTTGTGCTCACCTGGGACAGCAGCTGCTGGAGGCATCCCATGGCCAGAGCTGCCCCAAGGTCGATTACTGAAGGCAAATGAGGGAAAGCATCCCATTTTTTAGTGGGTCTTGTCAAGAATACCCAGGGTTCAGTCAAGTACTTTCTCAGCTAAGAGGCTTGCAGCTGAAGAGAAGCTCAGGAAAATCAGTAATCTGATAATAGTTAGCAACTTGAAAACAAAATGCTGACATGTCAAGTCAAAATATTAGGGAAGGTGTTAGAACATAACCTTGACAAATGCAGCCCAGAAATGTGATAGTAAAAGAAAAGCAAAATAAAAGAGAAAGAAAAAAAAAAAAAAAAAGAGATGAGCCAGCAGCAGGGTAGTTCACCTCCAGGTTAGCTTCCCTCTGCACATGTATCAACTCTCACATTGGCAAAAACCCACCCAAAGTTGTGCTTGTTCAAAGGAAAAGGCTTACCACCAGCCTCTAGAGGCTCGATAGCCTCCAGCCTTGGCAGCGCTGGCAAAATCGAGCTTCCTGTGATGAAGAAAATGCTTTGACGGTTGCCTCGGGTGTGGAGTAGCACCGTGTATAAATTGTTTTGTTTTTCTTTCTAGCTCTTTGTGATGGAGACTTACAAGAACTTTGTCTGAAAATTATTTGTAAATATAAATAGACCATAAACCTTTCCTAACTTTTCCTTTTCATCCTTGTGGTAAAGAGACAAATATATATATATATATATATATATATATATATATATATATTTTTTTTTCCTCATGCAGAAGGTGCACGAGGAAAAGGACACTCTCCTTTGTCCTGGGAGTACCTAGACGTGAGGAGCTCTCTGAGCCTTTCATCTGTACTGTGTTTTCAGGCAGCCAGGGACACCAAGGATGAGGAAAGAAGCACGCAACCCCTTATCCCAGTCCACAGCACCCTTCCACGACATCGCTGCTCCTCCCCATGCCTCGCACGTATACATAGCCCCTATAGCAAGCACTTTAAAAAGTCTGGAAGCAAAACCCAAGTTTGTGTTACAATTTTTCCTATGCAGCTTAGCCACTGGCTACCACAGAGCAACTAAGAGCTATCAGAGACAGCCAGGGTCTTCTGGTTGCTTTCTCCAAGCTCCCAGGACCATTTTGGCTGAACTCCTGGATAGCTCTCAGCCTCGCCCTGTCGCAGAGTATTATATGGCAGGAATTTTAGAGCCAACTATTCCGCAGTCACACGTGGTGTGCGCCCTGTGTTTGTATTGTTTCGTGCTGGGAGCCACGAGGTTAAAGCCGTACCACCCGCCTGTTCCTCATGCTCCTCCGTGCGCATCACCCTGGCGTCCCAAGGAGGCGTGAGTCTGCAGAAGAAGCCAAGAGGCAAAGTTCATCTTTTTGTTCTGAGGTAGAAGAGAGCCTGGCCTGGCTATTTTTGGTCCATGACTCAGGGCACAACCATGTTAGAAATAAATAAAATGAAGAAGGAGAACATTTTTGGGCCCACATTTGACACTTGTACTCCAACAACACTTCATGTTATGCAAACCATACTCATCGGTATGGTAGTTATTTTGACTCATCTGTTTAACAATCGTTTTATTTTAATCAATATTTGTTTAACTTACCGGCTAGACAAAAGCTGCTTAATTTCTTCATCTGATTTAATTGATGTTCCCTGACAGAATGAAGCTGGACTGGATAAGACAGTACAAACCCTACCGGTCTTCTTCATCTTTGGGTTGCATCTCTTCCGACGAGTTGTGTGACCATCGCATCGCATCACTTACACGCCATGGGTGAGCCGGGACAGTATGTGCCTGTGTACCTTGGGACACGAAGCCAAGAAACACAACGAAACAGCAAGTGTTGACACAATAATTAGCATATTGATTCCCATTGCAAATCAACTCCTGATACGTTGTGAAACACTTCGCAGTTTCAGGGGGCTTCAGAGGAGCCTGTAGTGTCTTGTAGGCACCATGAGAATTAAATACATGTCTTTGATTGTAATATTAAGGTATAATTCTTAGTGAATGATCATACAAAGAGTAATGAACATTGAGCAGATAAAAATACATACCTGATATTCCCCTCCTGTCCAAACAAGCACCATAAATTATATTCCTGAGGGACTTTTCAGGCTGTAGGTATTTCAGGCCTTCTTGGAAGAACTTTTTGCTTTTTCTTTGAAGGAAATAGTCTCTACCCTGTGTCACCTCAGCCCCGTGCCAAGGGAGAAAAGTGGTTGCAGGCTGAAGGACTGAATCATGAAGTTTAACCTTAGCCCAGTACTCCATTTGTCTGGAAAGAAAAGTTCATTCTAGCTAACCCAAAATAGCCTGGCTTTCAGAGGAGCTAATTTTTCAGACTCCATTACAACAAACGCAGAGGAAAAAATGAGGTCTCACATTTACATACAGAGGAGTCGCAAAGAAACTCTGGTCCTGAAGTCAACACGTGGAAAAGTTTAAGTGAAGCAATGCCACAGCTGTAACTTGCCGCACGGATCAGTTCATAGCCAGCTCTCACTGCCAGCCTGTGAAATGCTGAAGCGTCAAGGGTTGTGCTGGCCTTCTAGTCCAAAAACAACTGGTATTAGCAGAGGGTGGGATAATTTTATGACTATTAACAACATGAACAACCCCGTCAGCCAAGACAAAAAGCTGCCAGACCTTGTGCCACAGAACCACCTCTGCAAGAGGGAAAATGCTTGCAAGCATATTCAAACACTTCAGATAAGTGCTTTTGGGAGGGACAGAGACAAAAGGCCATAGCAAGACCCAAAACCCTTCTGAGGAGCTCCAGGGAGCAGGAGGCAATTGAAGAAATTTCGTCTTCTGCAAAGGCATTCAGGTCAGCTCAGGATTTGCTTAAGTTGGTTGTCTGTGGAAACAAGCTGAATAAGGTCAGACACAGCCTGTACAGAAGCTCTTGAAAGTGTTGGCTGGTTTCAGTCAAGCATGACAGGAAGGGAGAACCTCTGTGATCGCCCCGTGCCCGTGTGTTTTCACGAAAATGCTCCTTTTGCATGGGGAGAGAAGAGAGGCCTTCCTGATGCGCTCACTTATTATACGGCAGGAGAATGAATGGGGGCAGAAGCCTGTAGCTGCAGGCTTTCTGCACGCTATGAGAAAGGGGAGGGACTGGGTGAAAAACACCTTGGGCCTTTGAAACACAGAAAAAGTGTCCGAGTTGGTTCAATGGCCTGTCCCGGACTTAAAAAAAGGTTAATCAAATCATCTGAAATGCAAGCACATTCGGCATTCCTGTCCCAGGGTTGGCAGGGACGCAGAAGCATCACAGGGTTTCCTACAAGTGATGCTATTATTTGGGAAAGGCCTCGAGTACAATCCTATGGGGGTTGGACAAAAAACACCCAAAGCCCAAAAGGCTGCATGGCAAGACTTACGATAAGAATTTGCACTTTTCCTGCCTGTGAATGTAATTCATGCAGTTAGCACTTTATCAGAACTAATTTAACACACTTTTTTTTTTTTTTTTCATATACACTAAAGGCAAGTGAGTTCAAGTAGGTTTCTGTAGCATAAAGGACATCTTTTAACCCAACTCTTGCTCTGGTTCACCCCACTCCCACCTAGTGCTATTCAATGGCTTAAAGCATGACATAAAAATACATACCTGTCCCCATGGGTTGGCTCTCCTTGCTATAGCAGCCCCTATCAGCATTCAGCAGCCCTATTAATGCAGTCCCCCGCAATCAGCAAGACAAAGTAGCGCTCTGCACATCTCTTATCCATCTCTTCCCGATATCACAGCCCATTTCTGGATGCAGAACAAAGAGCAGGAGCTTTTTTCATGCCAGCAGCTTGCTCTGTTACAACTACTCTGCATCCTCGGGTCCCCAGCTCTCCGATACCCCGCAGCAGACCCCTGTGCTGCCTATCCTACATGAAGCTGCACTGCCCTGGGGCACGGCTGCTGGCACCCCTGGTACTGCCACACCATGCACCCTGCATGTGGCAAGCCCTGAGCCCGTGCCCTGTTTCAGGAGAAGATCTGCCTGGATAAATATTACACGTGCCATGCTGCTAAGTACAAACTGCTCTGAAGAGATAGCGTAGATTTGCCTTAATCTTATAGTCTGGAGATATGGTGGAATAACGTGCTGGCAAACCATTCCTTGGCATCTGCCAGGATTTTTGTATTAAAAAATTTGTGGATACACACTCCTATGGAGCCTGCTGCAAGAAGAAAAGCTTCAGGAGTTAAGTTGCTGGGTGACTGGGAGCTGGACATCCTCGCTGGGCACCACATTTGACTTCCAGACAAAGGAGACCTGGATTCAAGCAGATCCATCTCCATTAGTTTTTAATACGGTTATGCTTGCCATTTTCCAATCCTCATTGCAGATATTGACAATCCCTTTACTTACTGCTTTCCTCTGTTTCTTTTGCATTCATGAGATGCTGTACTTGCTCTAAGATTCGCAAGAAATTACAAAATAATACAAATGTGTTTTCAAAACTGCATCTCCCTTTGTCCCCGCTGCTCTGAGGAGCAGAGAAGCACGGGACCAGGCTGTCCTTGACCAGCTACTACCCTTGACTGTAGCCAACAGCCTGAGAAACAGAGTCAGCAAAAACAGATGGAGGAAGGATATTGCAAAACACCGGTGAAATCCTCCCCCTTGGGATTTTGGGTTTTAGGAGCTGGGCAGATGGTGGGGCAGGAGAGGAGGAGAGTGTGCCGACCTCTCCACTTCTGCTCTACATGAAGGCAGGCTTGCCTGGAGAAAGCCTGTGTTGTGCAAATGCCTCTCGGGCAGAGTTTACACCGAGCGTGAGAGGTTACGGGCAGTTTTTGGGGCACTCGTGTAAAGTGTAGGCTGCTCTGCTTCTGCTCTGCTTGGCAAAGCCCTGGTGGGGTTTGCTCAGGTGTTGCCTTTGCCAAAGCCACAGTCAGGGACGTGACGGGGAGGGAAGAGCAAAACTTGGCTGCAGGGAGAGCAGGCAAACAGCCAAGCACGTAGGACCTGGGGGAGGAAGGGCAGGCAGTGAGAGGCTGGATGGAGCCTACCTGAGTGCTCCCCAACACCTCTGCAGTGGCAGGGGACCTGTGGCACCTCTGCAAAACCGTGGCACCCATGGCATCTCTGCAATGTCGGCGTACCCACAGCATCTCTGCAATGTTGGGGTGCTCAGCTGAGCTCAGGAGCAATCCCTGGGTGCCCCCACCCCTCATCCATTCTTGGGGGCCTCCAGCCTGTGAAAGTCCCGCTGCCATTCCTCCAGGTCCCCTGGGCAGCCTCGGCAGCCCCATCCATCACTGCTCCTTCTGGTGGCCTGCTGGGGACAGGAGGCAGGCAGGGAGGTGTCAGCAGGAGTCCCCAGGGGCTGGGTTTTTCCCCTGAGGGCTGGTGGCGCTCCGTTGCAAGGCAGAGAGGTCAGGTAGGGAGACAAAATCTCCGTGTACAGCTTCTGTTGCAAGACAGAAACTGTGCAAGGCATGCTTGCTGGCTATGAAAAATTATCCGGGGAGAAGGTTTCTCTCTTGTGAAATGTAACTCCTGATAGTCCTGTGGGAACAACCCTCACCCTCGCTGGTGTTGCCACTGCGCAGATTTCCATTTCTGTCTTTGATTTTCTTACAGACTTTTAGAAGCATCTCCAAGCCACTCTCAAGCAGTGCCATCCTGGATAAAACGCACAGATTCAGTTAGAGGAAAAGAAACCCCTAAACCCAACCCCAACTCACAGCATTGATGCAGATGTTCAAGGCTTTGTTGGACTTTATCATATACAATTTTCCTCATCTAGAGGCAATTTTCATACTCGCAGTCTTTATATATGTATTATTATTCTTTAACGTGCTGTTCAGAGGCATTATTGACACATGAAATTGTGAGACTTAGCAGATCTTCCTTTTAAGTATTTAATCCCCACATGCACAAAAGCAGAGACGTTAATGCTTGCCCGGCCATTTCACTTCTCTATTTCCAACATCGTTCCCCAATGCCTGCAGAATTACTGCAGATAAGAAAGAATCATTCCTCAGTTAAATAAATGCACCCGCACTTTTTGTAAGAAAGGAGGAAAAATCAGGTATTTTCATATAGTCTGTAAGAAATTTTACCAGTGCAGGAGCAGGCTAAATTTGGACCAGTGTCCTATAGCTGGAAAGCATTTATTTGAGAACTGGTTCCCTTGTTGTAGACAAGTTGAATCCGAAGGCAATCTCTGAACATGAAGCCCCCACACACAGTTCTTTACTAAACTGCAGGTTGAATGGTGTAGCTTGCAGAACAAGTCTGTGTGGAGACATTTAGGTACAAATTTAGGTAGCCACAGGCCCTCGGTGCCCTCTGCATGAAACTGATCTGTTTCCTGCTGCCCGTTCGCAAACATCTCGTTAGGACAATTAGTGGCGACAAGCAGAACTGGGAGGGCTGACGTGCTCCCCTTTCAAAACTGCTGGCTGGGATTTATAGGAACCACCATTTCAGTCACACGAGCCCACAAAAAGCCACGTTTGCTTGCGGTGAATGCAGTTTTACTGGGCAAAAGGAACAAAACCCTGCAGCCAGCCAACTTATTGGTCTTTTATTGTTGTTTTCAGGGAGTGATCTAAGCGTGACTGGGGAACAGGCTCTTCAGAAGCCGCGCGCGTCACAGATTGCACAAGGCGTGGAAAGCACGACAGTGTCATCACCACACCTCTATTTTTTTAAAGGCACTTCCTTCTTCTTTTAGGTTGGGTCCAGTTATTCACCTGGCCCTGTATGAGGAAGCAGTGAATCCTTCTCCTCCTTTAAAGCACGCAACGAAATTTTGCTCAGGGATTTTCCACCAGATCAATATTTTCTCAGTAAAACGTGACACCTTTTTTTTTGCATCTTGATGAAGCTGATGAAGCAGCACAGCCTCCCAAATTCCTCTGAGGCCAGACTTGAGGGGATCACAGCATCACAGGAGGGCTGAGGTGGGCAGGGACCTCTGGAGGCCACCTGCTCCAACCCCTGCTCAAGCAGGGACACCCAGAGCTGCTCCCCAAGGACCATGTCCAGGGGGCTTTTGAGGATCTCCAAGGGAGAAGACCCCACAGCCTCTGTGGACCTGTGCCTGTGCTTTGTCACTCGCACAGCATGGAAGAGCTGCCTGGTGCTCAGAGGGAATCTCCTGTGTCCCAGTTTGTGCCCATTGCCTGTTTGCTTTCGTTATTTGCTCTGGTTTTTCTCCCAGGACCTGAGCCACAACCCTTCAAAATACCAGTGCAAGTGCGAGGGAGAAAAAGACCAACTTATTGTGGTTTGGAAGAAACTACTCTAGCTTAAGGAGTACGTAAGGGAAGTTGTAGACAAAACAGCAACACTAAGACCCCTTTTCCAAGACTTTTTTCCAAGTGCGTGCTCTGGGCAGGGCAGCCAGATAGGATCTGCGGCACCATAAATCAATTCACTGCAAAGCAAGAAGAGAAATGGATTGTGAAACGGACTGTAAAATAAACATCTAATGTAAACACCAAAAATGTGGTGGTTTGTTTTTTCTGTCTGGGAGCCCAAGTCCAGTCCAAGTTACTGGCTGGCTGTGCTGCTTCTTTCTCCAGCCCTGGGCTTTCTGATAAGCAATTGCTCACCAAGAGTTGCCTCTCCTGCTCCACCATGCCTTCCCCATCCCAGCCCTGTCCCTTTGGTCGGTGGGGCCTTCCCACTCAGAGTGTCTTCTGATCCAGCCCATCAGACCCTTCCCCATGAAGAAGAAACCTACAGGGCAGGGGATCTTCTCTGAGCCTCCAGTCTCACCAGAAAGTGGAGTAAATGACTTCTGTTTGTGGCAAGACGTCTCTGAGAATGAATCAGGACAACGTGCTGCTTCTCTGGGGGCAAAGGGAGACACTAGAAAGCAGGAGGAAACCAAACACACCCAGGCTGCTCAGCAGGCAGCTGGGTCATGTCAATACCTCTCTGGGGTCCAGGGCAAACCCTGGCTCGTGTGTCAACAAACTGGGACAACATTGCTCAATGCCTGCTATGCTCAGCCCAGGGGAAGAGATAACGATTTGCTACTGTACATAGAGACCTCTGCCTCAGGTAGGAAAGAGCAGAAGACTCTTCACTTTTTTTTTTTTTTCCTTTTTCTTTTTTTTTTTTTTCCTTTTTCCTTTTTTTTTTTTTCCTTTTTCCTTTTTTTTTTTTTTTTTGGAGTTTGTTTCTAAACCTGTTTTAACTCTCTGAGGGAAGTCACAGAGCATACATGTAAGATTAGAAGGAACCTGAGGAACCAGCGTATCTCCAGTTCTGAGGCAAGACCAAGGCAAATGGTTGTCTCCCAAAAACACTCTTAATGAAGAAGAGTCCACACCTCTAGGAAAGGTGTTAACTACCCTCCTAGCTAGAACATAAGCTACATTTGCTGCAAATGAAACACAGGTATATGTCCTTTCCTTAGTGGGCAGGAAGGGTTTTTTCCAGTCATCTACTAAATAAAGGGAAACTTGTGGCCCCTCTCAACCTGTTCTAATATACGACTGGCCTTTTCTCATAGATCCCCATCCTCTCTGTCTCCACTCATTCTCTCTACGTGTCTCCAGAGTTTCTCCAGTGCCCAAGGCTGCTACAACACCTCAGCAGTAGCTTGGGCAATTTCTAGCTCATTTGTGCCCACAACACCTCTTTTTTTTTCATTGTGGATGTTAGTGCCCCACATGGCATAAACATAACTGATTTCTCCTTCCTTAGCACGGCGCTGTACACTTTTGTCTACAACATTTCATCTTGTTGATTCTCTCTCTCTGTTCCTCGAGGCCACTTTGAGCTTGCTGAGGGAAGGATTCAGGGAAGCCTTGCAGCATGGTGTCTCCTGCAGCCTTTGTGAGTGTATTATCCTACCCCATCCAGCCCAAGCCACCACTGAAAAGTGCTGAAGAGAAGTGGGATGGGGCCAGAGGTCCCCTGAAATGCCTGTGATGCAAGGAGGGAGATACTCATCACTCCTCTGCAAGACCATGTGTGTGTGATGAGTGTGCACCCACCCTAGGGAGTGCTTCTCCAAAAACGTAGAACAAAACCTTCTCCCAGGGCCTATGTGGAGGCATCTGGCAGCACCCCATGTTCTGCATGTAGGGCCTGCTTAGGGTGTACAGCACGTGTCCTGAGGCTGCTGGGCCAGCAGACAGAGGCTGTGGCCAGCTTTCAGGTTTCCAGGCCCCCACGGCCATGGGAATGCAGCTGGGTGGAGCAGGCCTCATGGGGACACGTGTGGCAGGAGATTAGGCCCACAGGAGGAGGATGGCATGGGTGGGAGGGGAGATAACACGCGGTGTCCTGCCTTGGGAATTCGCGTGAGAGAGCTGATAGCTGTTGAAGTGTCTCGGTGGAGGACCAGCCTCCACCTCCAAGACGTGGCCTATGGGATATGACAGGGAAGTCCCCATGGGAAAGGGACTTTCTGTGTGCAGCATGACCCAGGCCTTGGGTACACCAAGTTTGGGAGTAAAGTGCTTAAAGGCTGACAGGGAGCTTGAGCAGTTTGGTGTAACGAGGGTTTCGGATGAGAGGGGTCAGAAGAATGGAATTTTACCCATTTCTGAATTAATCTTCTTTGTTCAGACCCTTCACCTTTACAATCCTTGCACAGCTCCATACTTGGCACATAAGTGATGTGTGAGACAAGGCTAGACCAAAAAGAAGTGTGCTTGTGTGTACAGATATGTTAGACAAGACACCTTTAGCTGGTTTTTCCTCAACCATGAGCTCACCCAGTCTGCCTGTATGATAAATCTGACCTTCAGGTTCAGCTTGAAATGCTGCACACGCATCTACGGAGGGCTGTCAATTACAGTGGAAATGGAACAGATAAGATTTTTGTTCACTTACAGATGAGGTGATCATCATGAAACATTCAAATTCTCATAACCTTCAAGAGAAGTTGGCAGATTTTTGACTGGCTCAAATAAAGAGAACCAGAGGTTGCCAACTTTATTCGACGGATTATGGACCAGGGTCACAAATGCCAGCACTGCCAGAGGGCCGGTGGCATGGCGTTACTCTGGGCTGCACCTAGGCTGCACAAAGGTGCTTTACAATATCCATTTCTCACAGAAAGGCCCAGCAGAGCATGAGCAAAGAGAGAGACTTTTAAAAAAGGCGAGAGGCATTCATTTTCCCCATTCCTTTGGCTGCAGAGGCTCGCTCTGAAGTAGTGTGCTCTTGTCGGTTTGAGCAGCCATACCTGGTAAGAGGGCCACAAACCATTTTCACTCACACTCAGCTCCACATCTCCTGACCTTAGCAGACCTTTGAATGCAGCCAACAGTTTATATTGGCTGCAGACTTGCCATTCTGTGCAAAATAACATTTACACTTTAGCATATATTTAAAAAAGGTGGCTGGTGTAGCTGGGCCAGCAAACTCGGTCTTCAGACTCAGACATAGTTTGTAGCAGCAAAAAAAAAGACAGCTTCTTGCCAGCATAGCTGGAATGAAGTGAGTTGTACTGGCAAACAGCTCCTGCCAGCCAACTGTGTCTACGCTGGGATTCTTGCTTGTATAAAAACATCATTAAAAATAATCATACCCATAACCGACATTACTGTGCCCACAAACATTTTAATATCTGGCCTTAGAAAACCAGAGAATGTAAAAAAAGTCAGAGGAAAAAAAAAGTCAGTTCAAAGAAAGACTTCTGAAGATCAGAGGTTAGGAAGACCACTTCTGACAGCAGTGGGAAACATGGGTGACTTGAGATGTGGATCGAAGAATGCTTGAAGGGCACGAAAGAGTGTTTCAGGTGCCCCCACAGCAACATATGACTTAAAGGACTGCATTTTATTGGGCCTTTTCCATGCACTGCTTTATTTGAGATTCCTGTCTTCCTCACATCTCTTGCAATTTTCTCTGCTTGTACAAAAAAAGTCCACTCTTAAGCATATTCCATGATGCAGGCCAGGTGGGAGCAGATCAACCCATGCATTTGTGAGGGAGAACCAAACCGTGAGAGACTCCAGCTAACAGCAACATCGTGTCATCTCCCCTAAGGCCCTTCCTCAGAAAGGGAACAAAGCTTTAGCAAGGTAAGGTGAAGAAACTTCAGAAAAGCAAAGATATTCAGGCAGGAGCTTTCAGAGTTTGGAAACGCAGCAGCAGAATCTCAGCCAGGTCCCCAAGGGCCCAGCAATTCAGGGCACTTTCTGCAGATGAATTATCACCTTTGTGTCCTCTAGTGAAAAACAGAGCAAAATGAAACAGGGCGAAATTACCTTAAAATGCTAGCTGCAGATGAGCTGGAGAAAAGGGAGGGAAGCTTTGTGTCTACTTGTATTAGCTGCTCGGGGGCAACTTCCCCAAAACTGCTGCAGTAAGCCAGTTTGCACTGACCCCTTGGTGAAGACAAGGCAGTCCTGCCTTACTCCGACGGCAGAGCAACCACAACTCAGTTACAAAGTGAAGACACTCGTACATCCACACCTGACCTTCCCCCATCCTACCTGCTTCTAGCTAGAGTCCCAGATGCAGAGGCTTCAGAGCAGACACCCGAAGGTAGCTGCCTTCCTCGGGAGGAGACAGGGATACCTCCTAGCTCTGAAGGATGCTGTAATTTTAAAACCACTCAGGCACAGTGGAGTTTTGACTTAAATTGCGGCTTTTCCATAGGAGTCTACCAGGCTGAGTGACAGTGCATAGCAGAAACTTCTGTAGAAATGAGACAGCATTGCTATAAATTTTTCTTAATGGATGCACACTGAGGCTGATAACCCAGTTTGATATTGCAAGTATGACTCTCAAGAGTAGTGCAAATGACAATGGATTTCATTTAATGAATAAAAGGATTACTTTTTTAAAAAAAAAAATAGCATTTCATGTCTTACAAATTGCTTCTAAGTACTGACTTTTCTCCAGGACATTCATCCATAAACTAGTTATGGTATACAAGCCTGGATAGCCTTAAAATAGAGGAGCCTATAGAGATTTAAAATAAAGTGCTGGTAAAATATGCTCTTTTTTTGACTGAAAAAAATAAATGCAACATGAGAGGCTGCATAGATATAACGCCCCTTGTTTATGGTGGAGGCTTGGAAAGGCTGGACCTTGGTATCCTGGATGGGAGGGTGCCAAGAGTCTGGGGTCTCTGCTCCTCCTGCGCAGGTCCAAGTCTGACCTACACACCAAGGGAGGCCAAGCCCTCCAAGCAGCTTGTCCTGCAGCCGTGGGCTCCCTGAACCCCATCCTGCTGAGTGGACGGATGTTTGTTTGAGAGCTCCCATCCCTCACCTGCATGCTCAGCCCTCCATGGGAAAGGCAGCACTTGGCAATTTCGCTGCACTTCAAGCACAAAATTTTAAGGCGTCCCCTAGAAAAGAAGGAGAGTTCAAAGGGGAAGCACCTGATCTGGCTCGTTTTCGTTTCAGAAACTGGAAAGACTTTTATGAGATGACATTTTTATTATTTTTCTCCCGTTTCATTAGGTGTCATTCACAGGATATAGGTATCGTTAAACCTGCACGTCATTTAGGCCAATCGCTACTTCTGAATCGAGACATTTTATCTTGTTTTCCAGATAAAATCTTCTCCTTGGTATGTCATCAAAGCATCAAATAATACAAACAGGAGACGCTTTGTTCTATCAAGTAAATGTTGTGGCACATGCAAAACTATGGGTGTCATTAGTATGAAAAGAAAATCCGAGTGCAAAAAGAAAAAAAAAAATCCAGAACAAAGTTTCAGAATTTTACCAGACAATTGCGAAGTTTTCTAAAGATTTAAATAACAGTAAAAGAAACGCACTTAACTCTTTTTTTTTTGTTTTTGTTCCTTCTAATGGAATTTTCTGTTTCATTTTTGCATGATAATAGGATTTTCATCAAAAAAAAAAAAAAAGGAAAAAAAAAAAAAAGAAGAAGAAAAAGGAAAAAAAAAGGCACAGGCAGAGTGAGTGGGAAAAAAAGCTGTGTGGGCTGGGTAGGGCAAAGAGGGAAGCGATGAGGCACCGCAGAAGTCGCCAGTGGTGGGATGACTCCGTGTGCCAGGCGGAGATATCTGCCTATCTGCTTCATCTGGCTTGGGCTCCGCTTGGCCCGAGAAGTCCTCCTTTTGAAAAGCGAGATATCAGTCACCATGACTGCTTCAGAAGAGAAAAAAAAAAAAAAGAAGCAGACTCCCAGATTTGCTTATCTTGAGCTTCTTGAAAGCACCCCTAACTTCCTTGGCAGCAGTAGCCAAGCAAGAGCTGTAAAACGTTGTTTTCCCTGGGCTGGCCTAACCAGCGACTCAGCACATGCGGTGGGAAGCTCCCGAAATAGCTCAGGGTTGCCTCACCAGTCTCGGCAGCAGCTCGAAAGGCCTTTTTGTCTTCTGGGACTTGGAGAGCTCCAAGATGTTTGGGCTTTATTTTGAAAGTATTCTGCAAGATAAAGATGATCTATTTATTTCAAGGCCGGGTGAACCGCGGGTCGCCGTGAAGACATTGCACAACACAACCAAGTCGGCTCAGCGCAGAGCTTTTATGGGATTCGATCGGCTCGAAGTTGCTGCTGCCCCCACCTAAATTCGGGTCGAGGCTGAGGCCCCTCCACTTTGGCACCTCACGGGGCTGAGGGCTCTCACTGATCGTCCCAAATGCCTGGGGAGCAATGCCAAGGAGGAGGAGGACCAGAGCTGGAGGAGCCCCTGGAAAACTCAGCAAAATAGATCAATTTCTCTGGGAGATAATGCACAATTCTTAATAAAAAGCTATTTTCTGACCGTATCCTATAATACTTCAAGCCAGCCTTATCCAGGCTGCTTTTGTGCTGCAGCACTTCGCAGCAAGCCTTGCATGGACAAGGCACCCCCAGCACTACCATAACCTCTCCCTGCTGCACGAAAAGGCTCCTCTTTTTTGGAGCTATCATTTGCTTTTGAAAAGCGACTCCAGAAAACATGCACATCTGCGGCTTCCCATCAGGGCGGGAGGGCAACTTCTGCCGACGTGTCTCATGTTTCTCAGCACGCTCTCTTGCACCTCGGCCAGAGCCGCCGATACAACTTTCTGCTGAGTCAGGCTGCTGGGTTTCTTATCCCAAATCCCAAATGGGTGGTTTCAAGTGCTCCAGACATTTTTCGAGCATGGTTTGAAAGCCAGCCAAGCCCAGGGGGATGCAGCTCTTCTGGCTGGGTTACAGTCGGGCTGGTTTTCTCCCAGAAAGCTCAAGCTGGGCTGCAGCAGCGGGGTGCAACGTTGGAAGGATTTTTCTCCACCTCATCTGTCACCACCCTCACCTGGCATCCTCGCTGCTCTGCTGCCCTTCAGACATTTGCAGAGGGGCACTGAGCCTGCTCGCCCACCCAGCACCCCGGGGACAGTCCCCTTGTGCAGCACCTGGGACGGGTGGTTTTGTTAACTCTGCCTTGCATGTTTCCTACAGCCAAAGGGACACGAAGTCATGGGCAACCCTCCTGGAGATGCCTCTGCAGAGCCACAGGACCTCATGCAGCCCTGTGCCTGGTGTCCCCTGCTACCGCCGGTGTCCCCTCCCCACCCCTCTTCCATGCTCTAGACGCCCAGGACAACAAAGCAGAGCGAAGGCGATTGTGCAATGTAGAGATCCATTATGCTTTATTTACATGCGTCACCATCTCTTTTACAAACTAGATTACAATTTAAAATGGAATACACAAGGCAATATCTACTAACACCAAGTGGAGTAAGCACTGCGTCGCTACTTCGTCTGGAACGGGGCAGGATTTGCTCCAAAACAAACTTCCTTCCGATCTCTGTGTAGTAAAGTAGTATATTCATCCAGGGCAGCATCTTTTTTTTTTTTTTTTTTTTTTTTTAATCTTTTAATTATTCTTATTTTATAAAATCCTCAGTAAGACTGCAACATGAGAGTGTCTGCTTTCAAATGAAAGTACAAGATAGCCCAAATGAAAAGTATAAACTGTTCAGCTCTTCGGTATGTCAAGACGGCCATGCGCGCTAAGGCTGTGGATTTCATATTCTTCCAATTTACATGGCTTGAAACAAAAACAGATAAAACAGTTTTACAGATACTGTATACATATTTTTTCCAATCATGCAACTTTTTTTAAAAAAAGTTAAACATGTGAAGCCAAATGTACAATCCATTTTTCCAACCCATAGTAACGAAATGTGTCTGGTCCCCCTTCGCATCTGTTGGCAATTCCTAATGCATATCGTGTACTAAAAACAATTACAGGACACTGATTGCCAAGCAATGACATCATTCGAGAGAAATACATGACCTAAAAGGTTAACTTTTTGAAGCAGTGGCACAAAGATTTCCGGAGTTAAGCAGTGGCCAACTATCCAATTGTTCTCATGAGAAAAAAAAAAAAAAAGAAATGACAAAATTATGAAATAAACCCCCAAAACTGTGAGTAGGGAACTGCGTAAATGCCACCTTAGACCTTCTGTTTAGACAGAGTGTTTAAGTGACTCCTGTGTAATTTTCTGGGCCGTTATCTGTTTTATGTGGTTTCAGAGGGAAAACCATGCAGGAGAATGTTTGAAAACTCAAAAGACCAAAGTTTTCAAAAGGTATTTTCCCCAAATTAGCAATTTTTATCTGTATTTTGACACCTAAACAAGTGACCTTTTGAATTCATTAGGATGCATTTATTTGCTCGGCACCTCTGGAGACGAGGGCAATTTTTAGACACCTCAGCATGCGGACGGGGTGGCCCTTGAGGCACCTCAGTTTGAGGAGCGACAGCCCCGTGACACCACGTCCAAGCCCCAGACTTGTGATGCCCGACATGAGGCACTTCAGTTTGAAAGTTTTGGCCACAAAAACGAGCAGCAGAAACCAAACCAAGCTGAAGAGGTTGTCCAAGACCATCCCTCTTCAGCGGGTGCTGGGATAGTCTCCAAGGTAGGGGTGCAGTGTGTGTCCTGTATCCGAATCCATGGGGCATGGGGAGAAGTTTTCTTTTTTTTTAAAAAATAAAAATAAAAATGAGAATGGTAAACCCTTGGCTGCTTGGAAGAGTCGATATGCTACGGGGCGACGATAACCACAACTGCACAGAGTTTTACACAGTCATAACCACGGGGCGAAACCAAGAGGGGCGCCTGTAGGGGAAGAGCGTGAGCGCGAGGGGGGCTACGATACGGAACAAAACTTCCATCACACGGGGTAAGGGGGGGGAGCTGTTATTTCACCAACGTCACCTCGGGGACCTGGGAAGTGAGGAGCGAGGGAGGGCCCACGAGCGCTGGCGTGGGCGTGCATGACTGTGCGTGTGCGTGTGCGGTGGCAGTGGCGCGAGGGAGTCACTCCACATTGCATGGTACACGGACCGGTGGCAGCTCATGCACGGAAACTCTGGGTTAAAATGCTAGTCGGTTTTCCTAACATCCATGCATAATGATCCATTTCTGTACATAATAAAATATATTTATATATTTATATGCATAATGCCTTTATGCAAAGAAAAAAAAACAAAACAAAAACAAAACGTCATATATCGCTTTGGAGAATTATGTATACACTGTCCTATTCAGAACGTCTTCATACCAAGTTCTTATGTACCATTGGTGTTTTCCCCTCTTTTTTTTTGTATCCCTCCCCCCCAAGATACTAATAAAAAGTAATCAAACTTTCCAGATTATAGAGAGGATCTATACAGCACCATACCTTTTATTCATTATTATTAATTATTATTCATTTTACAAAAGAAAAATCTCAAGAAGCAAAATATATAAAACTGCCTTGTCTTTCAGTGTCATTTATCCTGTTACAATCTATGCTCGGATGAAAAGCCATTTGTGTATTGTCACCTTGCCATTCCCTCTCCCGCTTCTTCTTCCACAGTGGGTTAGACAACGACGAGAAGGAAAAAAATCATCAAGGATATGTCAAAAAAAAAGGAAAAAAAAAAAAAAAAAAGGATCACTGATGCAATAACACACTGCAATGACCTGTGCAAGTGACTTGCTGATGCACTGCCCGTTGGCTCCCCTCTCCTGCGAAGCGGCGTTTCCCTTCATTTTCCCTTCTCCAGACTGATCCCTCCAGGTGGTGACTCTCACCGTGTCCAGCAGCAAAGGGCAGCTCAGCCTAAAACTTCTAACTAACGTACAGCAGGCGGGGAGCCTGCTCTGGTGGGCAGCGAGCGGGGTCCTGCGGCCCAGGAGGCGAGGAGGGCAGCGGCACCCGCGGTCAATCCGTCCTGTCCTCGCCAGCACCAGCCGGGAGGTTTCCCTCGCCGGTTCTCCCTCGCTTCACCATCAGCCCTGGCTCGATGCTTGAACACGGGGGCGTACCATGAAGTTGAAGGAAAAGAATTAAGAAAGGAAAAGAAACAAAGCAACCCAACGGGCAAACAGACCACACGAGATCGCCTCCCTCTGGAATTCGGCCGGTCGCTTGGCGTAATGGATGCTGTATATTCGGAAAGCCCTGGTGGTGGGTTGTGATCGCTTTCTCGAGCGTAAGCAGTGTTTCAGATTCCCCAGGAAAGAGAAAAAGCAAAAATGGTCAAAAAAAATCTAAGGAAATCAAACTGGAGGCTGGGGGGGGGGAGGAGGGCGGGCAGACAGGAAAAACCTCCAAAAAGAAAAGCCAACTTAAAACATCCCATAAACCATTAATATATTGAAACACCACATACTCATTGACAAGTAACTACTGTAAAGGCTACACAGTGTGTTCTCAACAGGATGGTGCTGAACATTGTCTCCACAGCAGGTGCTTGGCCATCCCAGAAAAGGAAGATTTTGCATACTTCAGAATGAGTTCAATTCCAAAAAAAAAAAAGTAAGAGGAAAAAAAAAAAAAAAAGAAGAGGATCTTCACTCAGGTGTGGGGCCTATTAACAGTCTGCTTCGTTAGGAAAATAATGCAGGGTTCACAAAGGTCGTAAGCTGTAAACAGTATCACTGTCCACTTGCTGACAGCAGATTTGGCAAAGGGTTCTCTCTCTACATCTCGTGTCAGTTTGAGGGCCTGGAGAGGAAGAAAAAGAGAAGAGTGAGATTGCTACGTGTAGGAAAAAAAACAACCCACAAATCTACAACAAAAAGCCACCCGAGTAAACCTCCAAAGCCAATGAGTTTGCACTGATAAGCAATTTTGATTTGTTGGCACCCAGAAGCTTCGACATACAGCAAAGTGCTGTCACGTAACTCCTCCTTAATATCTGCCTCAGGTGGCTGAAACTGGGGCCTAGTCCCCACCACCACCCAAAGCCTTGTGAGGGCCTTCCGTGATGAACGATTGGTGATTTTTTATACAATGTAAGAACACGGGGACACTTGCTGAAGCAACCCAAGTCGATTACAGGAATGTTTTTACTCTGTAAAATGCCCAGGAACATGTAGGGGCACTGCTGGCCTGATCTGGCAGCGCGGCTCCTGTGAGGGAAACCACCCGACGGGGTATGGTTCCTGCTCAGACTGTCCCCAGGATCCTCCTTTCTAAGGTGCCAGGCACTGATCCCACAATAGAGTTTTATTAAAATGACCTATCCCGATAATGCTGAATGATGGATGGGACTTTAATCATTTTGTCTGACGGTTATTAGAGCACCAGGGCGACAGCTGCTCCCCGCGCCATTAGGGGAGAGCTTCATTCAGGGTGGCTTAGGGAGCAGACAGATTGTGCCTTTCGCCCAAACAAAATTTGGCTTTAGCCTTAATTACGGGCAGGGTTCTGGGGGAGACTGTTCGACGAATAAAGGGATTTCCAACTGGATCAACATATTGATTTCTTCGTTTCCAAAGAGCAAATTAATGCTAGCCCTCTGCTAATGTGACTGTCTGGCAACGGCTCCGCTGGGTAAGCGTGTCCCCGTGGCCACAACAAGGTCACCACGAGTTCCCCAGACGGGCCCAGTAAGTCCCAGTATAACCAGTGGCCTGTCTGCAGACCAAACGAGTGCATCCCTTTGCAGGGAGGCTGGAGGCTGGTGGCTTCCCAAGGCCCAGGCTCCTCAGGAGGGCACGGCTCAGTCAGCACCCACGGGCTTAACCCAAGTGAGTCCTGCTGGCTCCAAATGGGGCCATTAATTAAAAGGAAATAAGGAGAGAAACTCCCGAGTAAGTACCAGCGCGGTGTTTAACATTTAAATTAAAAACTTATGTAAAGCACAGTGCTACCGAAGAGGAGACAAAGGAAAAAAGAGGGGGACAGGCGATCACAGGCAGGATTTGTGTCAGTGGCTCTGCCCAGTGCTTCTCCTCCAAACCTTTGTGGGACTGGGGCTTACCCAAGACAAATGCATGGAGGAGGTGGAAGCTGCTCATAGCAGAACCGAAACACGCTTGATTTTCATGGTTCTGTTTACGCAGACTTTGCAGATGGATTAAAAAACGGCAAGGAGTAGATCAAAGCCTTAACCCACACGCCGCTGCAGTCCGTAGCAGACCCACGCGCTCTCACTTTCTGTCTGACCACAAAAAGCCTCCATCAACCCTGAGTTAGGTTCACAGCACTGAACACCATGCCAAGCAGGGAAGCAAATGCTCCGGCTACGTTTTCATGTAGCAGTGGTTCTCCACCACATTTTCTCCCATTCCCCGTGGCATTTGGGAAAGCTGCGTGTCTGCAGGGGAATCTCCGCCGCTGAGGCAGAACGATGCTGTCCCTTATGGGCAACAAGCCCAGGTAAGGTGCTACAGTCCCCCTTTGTTCTGTTTTCTGGCCTTTACTTACTTCTGGGTCCCCTTTTTGGGGGAAAAAGCAACAGAGGCACATGCATGAGAGTGACTGCGAAAATATATGGAATAGAGGCAACGGGTAGGTAGAAGAAAAGGGAAATCTAGCAGGGCTAGTGGGTTAGAGATCAGTGCTCGAAAGCAGTGCTGTGGCAGCAGCTGGGAGGTTGCCATGGCTCACTCACTGCAGCAAACCCATTCCCCTGGCTCTTACCTGCAGCACGGCCTCATTCCCCAAAGCTGGGGGGGACTCCCAGACAGAGGAAGGGCATCCTTTGCCTACACTTCTTAAGCCACCCTCTGGAAAATTCACTCCTCCCTTAAAAAGCTCCTCAGCTCCTCTGCCAAACCTGAAGCCCATTT
The DNA here is from genome assembly GCF_964035555.1 of Netta rufina. Lineage (NCBI taxonomy): Eukaryota > Metazoa > Chordata > Aves > Anseriformes > Anatidae > Netta > Netta rufina. Next base: position 72,868,137 of record NC_140125.1, on the reverse strand, counting down.
TCAATCATCAGAGAATGGAAAGGCATTTTAGACTTTCTCCTGAAGTGTTTTAGATTTTTTTTGCTCAGTCTTTTCTTAAGACTTTCTAAGAAAATCAGAATTTTCTTCTGAAGTGCAGTCACCACAACTGAGCTGACACCTGGGCTCGCACTGGAAGCAGAGGCAATCCCACTCTGGTGTTTTGACCCCTTGGGCACGGAAGGCTTGGACAAGACCCATATGCTAGACATCAGAAGAAGCCAAAGTACTGTATCAAACTATAGCTTGTGCAACCACACACGCATGTGGTTGGTGAAAATGACAACTTTAAAAGAGAAACAGAAAAAGCACTAAATTAGGGGTAGTTCGGGATGAACTCTTGCTTCATCACTTCCCACAGACATCTGAGCCCTAGATGCTAAATCTGTTTATCCTTTTTGGTGGAAGAGAAAAGCAAAGATTTCTGTATTCCTTCTGTCCTTTCCTACGCCCTCCCATCCTCTACCTTGCTACTGACCTCCTATAAACGCTACTCTTGCCTTAATGTGTGTCTTAATGCTGTGATGACCCTCCCAGCAATAACATTTCCTCACCTCTGTCTCACATCACGTCTCCACCACCTAAGGGGAAGGTGGTCTCCCAAGCCCCTTGCCAGTTTATGCTCTATCAGACAAGCTCTGAAGCCTCATCTGCTCCGTGCTGCTTTCTCCCTTTGATTCCTACTGCAGCACGGGAAATTCCTGCAGTGGGTTGCAAAAAGAAAAGGGATGTGATCCTTTCCTTGATTGTAGTACTTGACTCTGCACCCTCAACACACACCTCCTCTGTAAAGCAGCCCACTGAGGACCCGCTGGTTTGGCTGGAAACCTTGCTGAGTGGATATTGCATCTTGAAAAATATCACCACCCAAAGGTCTGTAAGACGAGAGTTTTCCCTGGGTGCCACTCAGTACGACTTCCCAGAGACAAGAAATCCCAATAATGCCTTTTACAAGTCCACAGAGTGTAAAAATGTAAACATTTTGAAGGAAACTCGTGTCCTTTTGTGACAGATATGCACTTGTTCCAGTGCCTCTGTCCCTTGCTTCTGTCATTGCCACCAGCAGTACAGCTTCTTCTTTAAAATGGGGTTAGGCTCAAAAGCAGGGCATGATTAGGCATGCTTGCAGCCTTTTTGTTGTTTAAGTTAATATTCTGCCGTAGGTTTTCACGGTTCAACACTGAAGAACACAAAAGTATTTGCTAGAACTGAACAAGGAAAATAACTCTTGTGGCCTTCTGCAACAACAAAGTTGCAGCGTGAGATTTTTCATAGAACCACAGAATGGTTTGGGTTGCAAGGGGCCTTCAACACCATCCAGTCCCAACCCCCTGCCATGGGCAGGGACACCTCCCACCAGACCAGGCTGCCCAAAGCCCCATCCAACCTGGCCTTGAGCACCTCCAGGGATGGGGCACCCACAGCTTCTCTGGGCAAGAGCAGAATAAAAATGCTGATGCCATGGCAGGTATGTCACTGTGCAGGCCAAGCATATGCTGCACCACAGTGGCACCATGCCAAAATGCAATGCTGAGGTCAGGATGCAAAGTCCAAGGGAAAGCAGAGAGCTGGCAGCTTCATGCACTGTCTCACAAGGGCCTGAACTTTCAGGCATGTTGCAACTTCACTTTTCCTCTTTGAACTGTACTCAGAAAAATACATTTATTTTTTTTTCTGGTTCAGACTCAGAGAACAAGGGGAAAAGAATGGAAAGAGGAAGAGCAGCAGAGAACTGGGACATATGGGAGCTAAAAAATTGCTGTGCTGGTACTTGCACAGGCACGTAGAGCACGAAAGCGTATCCTTTCCTTCTGTGGCTGCTGCTTCTCTCCAAAACACGCTGCAAACCATAGCAGACAACCAAATGCTTTGGAAGTAAATGCACCTGCAGATGTCAAATCGTTCTCCCTGTATTAGCTCTGCAACAAAAGGCTTGCCCGGGACCTCAGCGAGGTGCCACAGCTACTGGCATGAATGCTGTTCTGATAGACCTTCCCCTGCCTCCTTGCTCCTTGCAGAGGCCCGTGCTGTTCGTCGTATCTGTAACACCACTGCTGCTTGCTCCTGCACAACCAACCTGCAGCATCACAGAAGTTCACAGCTTGGCCAAAAGCTGGGCCTTTCTTTTCACACCCCTGTACAGAATAAGCCTCTGTGAAGATTTAAACCAGACTGCATGGCGAGGAGATGAGCACAAAATGACGTTAGCCCTACTGATCTCAGCACTTGCTCATCTAAATCTACATTTACCTTGCCATGCACTTTATAGTTTGTCAGGACAACAGGGGAAAAACAAAAGAAAGAGAAGATTTTTGCTCTTCTACTTTTCTGATAAACACGTATTGAATGTAATCTAATCATTAATACATTGCCATCTCTTTTATGCATGTGAACAGGTTAAAAAAAAAAAAAAAACAACGTTGAACTTTCACAACTGTTTATGAAGCTTTTGAAGAACTACTCTTCACTGAATCATAGAGAAGTCTAGGTTGGAGGGGACTTCTGAACATCATCTGGACCAATCTTCTTCTGAAACTTAGGTTAGATTACTCAAAGCCTTGTCAAGGAAAGCCTGGCAAATTTCCAGCAAGGGAGGGTCCTCTGGACAGTTCACTTCCCACTCAAAGGTGGCCGAGGTCCCTTCTACCCATTTTACAGAGGAGAAGAAGACACCTGGAGAGAAATTGGCCCACCCATGCTCACACACTTCAAGGAAAAACAGATTGGGGTTTTCCTTATGTCTTGGGACCTGGTACTAAACCACCCAATCCACAGGAAATCCTGCACTTGTTTGCAAGAGGAGCAGGCTCGTACAGACGACACTGCATATGTCACTGTGTTGTTGCCCATACAAAAAGACCATATGTTGTGCCACTTGTTTTTACACCTACAGAGATGCCAACGTGCAGCTACGCTGGCTTTCCAGCACAAGCACTGCTGACATCCAATTGCTTTTGAGAACCATCCACATCTGGCTGGGTTCAATCCCCTGCCCTGGTCAACCAAGAAGAACCAAAATGCTTGCAAAATATAACTTTTAAAAGGGGGGGAGGACATCAGCTGAATAACAGGCCCATGGGAGCACTGGCAAAGAGACCTCTGCTGTGGATGAGAAGAGGATGGATAACTACTATACCTGTGCAAATACAGAGAAGGATTTTGCTTATGCCTTTGAATCTGGAGAACAAATGTTGCTTTCCAAGCTGGAGAGTAAAGGGTACCTACCTGACTGGAAACATCGTGAATTACGCATTTTACAGTGCCATGGAAACCTGCTATGTACTCTTTTTCTGAATGTCCTCATAGACTGTCTCTTTTTCTCTGCCAAGCGCAGGCCAGTAATGCTCACATGGATCACCGAGAAGGATTTCCACCAAGCTGATGTAAGGCAGAACCTCCTCTGCCAGGACTTAGAAGTGTTAGGAGGAGGCAAGAGAGGCAAGGCCCTTCCTCTAAACCAGATCTTCCCTACACTTGTATGAAATACCTGTGGAAGCTGAGAGAAGCAGTTTGCAGGAGGAGGCAGCGCAGGGAAGAACAACGGGCTAGGCACTCAGCTCAGATGAAAAAGTGCACGAACACACGCTATTCTCCACGGCACCCTCTGGGAAGTATCCTTTTTTCCCTGGAGCAATCGCAGACAGCCTCGGCCACGCAGCAGCCTCTTGTTAGCTGAGCCGTGTCACTGTCCGCTTGCTGCCCAACAGATGTCTGCTCCGCCAGACTCCACAAGGGCCGCCCCACGTGGTAATCTGAGTGGAAAAGCTGATTAAATGGCCCCACAAACCGGGCCGGAGCCCTGCCACCCAACTGCTGGTACCTGAGTTAATGGGGCCGGTGTCCCCACGTGGAGGCTTGATGGGGGGCAACGCTGCTGCGACCATCCTGCAGGAGACTCTCACTCTCCACCTCCAGCACCAGGAGCCCAGGGGGAGGCTGTGCGAGCATCCATCCCTCACAATCTTTCTTCAGGCCAGGAGAAAAAGCCTGGCTATTTACTCACAGCACTGCTCAGCTGCATGCACTCCTGCTGCCCACGCCGTACCTGTGCCCTTTGGCTGTCATGAAGCTAAGACTCAAGCCTCTCCGCCTGTCAGCTCATCACTGTGGCTGAGCACTGAATTGCCATGAAAGAAGATCCTGACCTTTCCTCAGCTGCATGATGCTGTGTTTCTAAAAAAAAACCTCTCTTATTATGCACTTATTGAAGAAAATATGCTTTTTAGGGGGCTGTTTAAAGGCCCGGATGAAAAGGCAGAAATAAAAAACCAAACCACCTGTAACCAGCCCAGCTATTGGGCAAGAGCATGACCTGGGACGAACGCTGATCCTCAGCTCTAAACAATCATATAACGGCTCATTCACGTGAAAAAAGACATTTGCAAGACTCGTTCTCTAATGAAACCCAAGCGCTGCTGATCTGGGGAGGAAAGCACTGGGGAGACCAGTTGATGCGGGCTGTTCTAAAAATACCAGTTTGTGCTGTCATCTGGTGAGAGTATGTCATCCTGTAATCTTGGCATCTGCAGGGACAGCAAGTTTCTGCCTAATTATTGCTGCTGAATCACATGACAAAGCATGAGGCACCGAAATATGGATATATATATATCGCAAAAACAGAACACCCAAACCACAGGAGCACACCACTATCTGGGCTTCGGCTGCCGACCGCTGAGCCTGCGGACAGAGAGCTGGTTTTGAGGGACCCTTCCCCTCAGGTAATAACCCGAAAACAAAAACTTAGGTTTAAATAAATAAATAGCCCAAGCTCTTCCAGGAGGAGTGAAGGGATCCATCACGTTCCTGTGCCTTCACCCCCGCTGAGGCCCTGCGAGCACCCTCCTGGCTCAGCCGGCCCGGCCTGGGGAGGAGCAGCCCCATCTGCTGCTGCTTCCCATCGACACAGGGCCGTGACAAGGACTTTCTGGAGCTGAGCTAGGGACAGTGGCTGCCGGCAACGCCACAGCAGGGACCAAGGCCCAGCGGTGCCTGAGGTGGCAGCAGTACAGCAGCAGAGGCTGCAGCTTCCCCACAGGCACAGGGCAGGCCCCTGGGGAGCCTGCTCGGGGCAGGCCCTCCCTGGAGTTAATAGGACCCCTGTTCGCAGAGAAATACCAAGTTTTCCACAGGGATATTTTTTGCTCAAAGACTGAACTTGGCGCACGTGACGCTCGGCTAGTCACAAAACCACTTCTCAAAAGGCGGGCTGGCTGAAACAGCGCTGAAACACGAAAAGCGCGCCACCGCCTTAACCACCGACCTGTTAGAAACGGAGCAGAAGAATTTGCTCCTCTTGAACTGCCTCTGGATTTCTTCAAGGTAGCCGCACAGGAAACCTGTCAGCCCTGCCCGTGAGACCTCATTTTGGAAACGGAGAGAGGAGGGAGCGCAGCCATGGGGCTGAGGCAGCCAGGGTCCACCAGATCTGCCCTCCACGTGTCAGCTTTAACAAGCAGAGAACAAGGTTTGTGGAAAAAAAAGACAATCACCCTCCTCGTGGCACGTTGTCCAGTCAGAGTGCTCTGATTCAATGGGGACAAACTGCATCCAAAGGGATCTCTTTACTATTTCAACTTTTAAGATGGTCTTTTAGTCATCCTCAGGCCTATGGGTTTGTCGTTGGTATGAATTTTGCCCAGAAACAGGCCGAATGTAAATGAACATATCAGCAAGTAGTCCTAACAGATAGAGACTAATGAAACACAAACAGGCCTTTTATTACATCTCTTGGGATTTTGATTTATCAGTGATGTTAACCATCAAATTCTGCGAACTAATTCAGGACGCTGCTCTTAGAGACTCGTGCACTCCTACAGTAAGATGACTTGGGACTTCAGCGATGCTCGGGTAAAAGGACTGGCTCTAACTGCTCTGTGAAGTATTTTGCTTCTCACTTTCAAACAAGTCAACGTGGCTTCAGCACAGCTCTGTTACAGCGCCCAGAGGGATCCGGCTAAATGGCACATTAAAACCTCTCCCAGAAGATGCAGCTAGATGAGTTTTGCAGACAGCAAAACCAGCTCAAGAAGTTCCTGCCCTACTTGCACGGAGCCGCCCTCCACCCCCTTCCCAAGCCCTGCCAGCACCGCCGGCTGCGGGGCTCTCTCCAAAGCTGGATTGCTGGAATAACTGAGGCAAAAACAGCTTCTTCAAGGGGTTTTGATGCCAGAGCGGTTGCTGATCACCAGCTCCCCGTATATCCCCCATTTCCGCCCCAAATTGATGGGGAGAGCCCCCATCGGTTTGCTTGGGGCTGCTCTTCGGGTAAATACAACTCCCTTGGGCTGAGAAGGAGCACAGAGCAAAGAGCCAAAGTGGTGGGAACACCAGCAGAGCGAGGGAGAACCCACTGGGTTATAAATAAAAGGCATTCTGGAGAAAGGCTAGGCAACAGTGATGTCTTCACGTACTGATAAATGGGCTGAAGAAACAACCCGGTGATTACCTGAGTGGGTGAAGGGCAGATTCAGTGCTCTTGGGAAGCAAGCAGGGACAGGGGAAAATCATGGCTGTGTGAATAACATCAGAAAAAAGCACATTGATTCCCTTCTTTCCTTCTTGTAGGAGGAAAATCCAAACAAATTTGGTTCTATATGTAGGGTACGTATAAGCTAAAGAACTGTGTATTTGGCTGCTTTCTTTTCTTCCTGAAAGCTGACTCCAGCTTTTCCCTTATTTTTCATAGAAAACACAGCACTCTGAGGTATGCCAGGAGCCCATTGTGACTGCTTCACTTCGTGGAATGGATTTAACATGAGCAAGCATCAGGCTGTTCTGCTGAAAGTGTTTCCCAGCCTCCAAGCCCACAAAGCTTTGTTACTGGGGTCATGAAAAGCGCTGAGAGGAGATTTTAATTCAGGGGGTCCCTGTGCTACAGCGAGGCAGAAAAATAGCTGAGAAAACAACTCAGGCTGATGACACCTGACTTCACGTGAGATGCTCCTACCAAAACGGGAGGCACTCGCTCAGAGGCCAGCTCTTCAGTGGTGATGCTCAGCAGAGCAGGACCTGTGGAGGTGAACCAGCACAGCAGAAATCACCTGCACTCACACCTGACACTGGAGGCACCCCATAGCAGCCAGTCCGGCTGCCAGAGAGAGAGAAAAAGGCTTCCACAGATGAGTAGACGTTAATTCACTGAGGAGAGCCACCTCCTTAATAAATCTGTCCTCTGAAATGAGGCTCCTTGCACACAGATGCGTTGGATCCTCTCCTCTGAGGGCACAGCCTGGGAAGGATGGGGTGATTTTGCTCTCCCTGCATGGTGCAGGACAGGGTTGAGAGGCAGCTGAGAGCCCTGGCGAGGTGGAGTGCCTCCCTGGTGCTGCTGGCAGGTCTCCCCCGGCACCTTCTACCCACACACAGTAAGTGACGATGCTAAAACATCACCCTACTGGAAGTGTGTCAAGCACAGCTGTCAATAACATCTCTGCTTTAAGCAGAATGTACCCTTGGGTGTTTCACCTCAGGCAAAGAGGGTTTCTAAATCCACAAAGCTCATGCACCTGGAGGAAGAGGCAACTGATCGACAAACGCGACCTGCTGCAAGTTTTTGCTTCCCAATTCATGAACCACTTTTCTTTTTTCTCCCCTTTTCCTTTATTATATTATCAAGCACTGGAGCTGAAATAAAAGCAGAATTCAGCTGGTGCCCTGTCCTTGCCACGATGCCATCCCATGCACGAGTCCTCTACAGGATAGTAAGAAAGGAAATAAGAAAGTTGGAAGTCAGCTGCAAACCGAGTGAATGCCTCTTTTAGCCTCAGTGTTGGGATGCTCTGCACACTGTTCTGAACTTAACACAATACTTTCAATAATTTATAGCTAACCTTTTATCCTACTGTGTTTTGAAATCTATTCCTTTATACTAATAAATAAACAAAGGAGAAAGGGCACTTTGTGTGGAACCTACTCGATGAGTCAGGGAGTATGTACGTGGAAGCAGGCAGAGAGGTATGGGCAGCAACCTGCAGAATCACAAAGGATGACAGGAACAACATTTACAGGCTCTGGTGTCCCCAGATGTGGAAAAGAAACACAGAGAAAAACCACAAAAATCTGGAAAAAATAATCTGAGGAGGCAAATATTTCAAAAGCACTGGTGTCAGAACCCAAACCTTAAGATATTCTCTTGGTGGAGTCCAAAAGGAAATGATATCTACACAAGTCCTGAGAGGGACCAACAATTTTTCTGCGTATTTAAAGCACTTAGAACAGGATGTTCCTGCGACCAGGATCCTACCTTTGTTATTTCAAAATATAATCCCTTGATTTGCCACTTTTCTTTTGTTAGCAATTACATTAAAGACTAAAACCAAACAATTGCACTAGCGCAGCTGTACCGCAGCAGCAGTACACCTCTAATTCAGCCCAGATCTGTGCCAGCACTGATCTTTCAAGGGCACTCTCCCTCCTCCCCTGCTGCAGTATTGCTGCACTGACTGCAAAGCCCCTCGCCCTGTGCCCGTGTAACACGGCTTGGCTACGTGCAGCATCGGCTGCAGAGATGGATCCACCTGTTGCGACTTCAAAGAAGGCAGGCTGGGGCTCTCTGATTCCTGGAACCCACAAATATTCCACCTGGGTTTGCCTGATTTGTCATTAACATTTCTTATGCCTAAATTAAGAAGGACACGTAGCATCAGATGCGTGCTGACACGGTGGCAGCCGAGCCGCTTTTACAGCTTAGCCTCATTTCCCTCCACACCTCCGAATTTTTCTTGGTTGTAGCTGTTGCATACCAAAACACAGCAAGCCATCACAAGCCCAATTAGTGCCACTAGTGTGCGCTAACAATTAAGTGTTTGGTGCAGACTCCAATAAAACTACGGAACCCAGCATTTTAGCACATCCACGGGGCACTGACCTGTTTGCCCATTTTTCCCTGTTCTGAAAGATCCTTCAGCCTGGTACCCAACTCTGTGATGAAGCCTGTTTAGCACCAGTGAAGTTCCCCACATTCAGACTGACAACGTTCTGAGCTGAGATGAGGGAATCAAAGTTAAAATCCAGCCCATCTGCATCCATGAGTTCACTGCGGATGATGGACTCCATGTCACACTCCAAGCTCCCATTGAAAATATCCAGGTCCAAGTCACTCGGGAATTTCTCGTGTCCCATGACCGGGAGGTTCACGCTAGAGGAGTACAAAGAGGAGCCTGAGAGCGGGTCAGAAAGTGTTTGCATAGACTGGTTGACGGGCGACTGCTGATGTTTGGAGGAACCCAAGCTGTTCGAGTCACTCAAGCCTATGTTACTGATGGAATTGGACAAGGCACGGCTGCCGCTAAGAGGAGAGTTGTGAGACTGGTGCTGGTGATGGGGCAGGCTCTGATTGACCAGACCGCCCTGGCTGGACTGCGCGGCAAACGACATCATGGGGTCGTTGCGGAGCATGATGTTCCTGCGGGAGTTTTGGGCGGACACAGCTGTGCTGGCTTGGGACATGAGCGGGTCGGACTGCGTCATCATGACATCGCTGTGGCTGAGCGCATCGGAGGCGAGCAGATCCTGCAGCGTCTGGTTGTTGTAATGGGACATGGAAGAGAAGGTGGCCTGCTTGTTCTCCTGAATGGTCTGCATGGGCGACTGGCGGAGGGAGTTCAGGGACGAGGGCCCGAACACGGCGTTGTTGAAACTACTCGAGGGGGAACCCAGCCCCGAACCTTTGGAACCATACGGAAAGCTGGAGCTCCTCTGCATCATCCCTCCCGTGGGCGACTGCTGGGAGGAAGGGAGTGTTATATTGTCCAAGAGATCATCCATGAGGTTATCTGTCAGTCCATCGTTCAAATTCATTGTCCCGGCCATATCAGTCAACCTAGGCAACTCCACGGTACACGGTTTGTTTACCGAGGGGGACAAGCTCGATGGACTGCTGTACAGCATGGGAGAAAGCGGAGCGTCGTCGTCTTGAACATCATCTAGCTCGGTGCTTGCCAAAATGGGGGACAAGCGGCCGCTTATCGTACTGGCGTTGGAATTCGTCCGGGAGCGAAAATCCGTCCAGGCGTCCAGCTCATCGCTGCTGCGGGACGTTGGGCTCCCCGGCCACTTGGAGAGCTGGGAAGGGCTGTCCTCGCTTGCCTCCTGGGCCGTTTGCAGGGCCGCCTTTTTCTTAGCCGCCCGCCCTCTGCTCTTGGTGTACTTGTTGCTGTTGTCCATGGACACGGCGCGTCTGCGTGGCGCCTTGCCCACTTTTCCGCCGTCTGGATTGATCATCCACCAGGAGCTCTTCCCGGTGCCCTCGTTCTGCACCCTGATGAAGCGGCTGTGGAGCGACAAGTTGTGCCGGATGGAGTTCTGCGGGAAAGGAAGAAAACGAAACGTCAAGGCCAGCACTTCTTTTGCTACCCCAAAACCTCCACCACAAAACCAACATCACATGAAGACCACATCGGTAAAAACAACGGGCCCTGTAGGACACGGGCATGCTGTGGATGAGTAAGCTGTGCCTTCTTTCTCCATGAGAGGCACCACAGCAGCTGGCCAGCTGCCCCCCTGCTACAGTATCCTCATAGTATCCTACTCATCCGTATGAAGTTGCACAAAGCCATCTACCCTGTGTTGTAGAGGACGCCACAAAAACCAGCTCCTGTGTTAGCCCCAGTGAAACCCCACCAGATTTACACCCCAAAAATTGGGAAAAAAAATCCAGCTCTACTCATCCTGCTGATTTGGGGCTTAAAATAAGGCTTAAGAAAGGACGTTCAAGTAGTATTGGCAACTGAGAATGCTTCCAAGGGGCTGGATTTTTTTTCCCCATGTGCAAGTCAAAGATTTTTGGAGTGATGCCATATTCTTTTGACAAAACAGTTGTGCTATTCCTGCATGTTAAAGACGGTCAGGTTTAAAAAGTTGCACTTTTCCCTAAATTTCAGCAAATACCAGCTATAAAGAGAATAAAATTACATTTGTTCTACCAGCACGCTTTAAAAGCACAGTGTCAACAAGACGATAGCACGATCAAACCACCCAGAATAAATGACCTTCATTTACAAAGCACTGAAGAAATACCAGGTTTAAACGCGCAAAGAACGCATCAATCAGCAAATCATTCACAAGCATCTCAGCACTTGCCTCATAAGGATAAATGGATGTTTGACATATGTGAACTGGAGACACGCTGGATGTATGAAGAAATACAGCCCAGCTTTTTTTTTTTAAACAATCCTTCTCAGCATAAGATGCCTTCTCCCCCCTCTAAGTGTTGTGGTTTTTGTCAGATTGTGAAATGGAAAACATGCCTGAAGTTCTTCTCACATGCAGACAGCAGACGCGTTTGCGATGAAAAGAGAAATCGTATTGACTGCGGTTCAAAATAGCAACTGCTCCGTTTTAAACCATTTGCACAAAACAGCAGACCAGGCTTTGCAGATGCACTCGAGACAAGTTTGGGTCAGCACTTCAACTGTAAACTCATCTACTTCCAAGGAACTATAATGCCATTAAAATATGTTGGAGTGAGGTGCAGCACCATAACTCTTCGGTCTAAGGAGGGAAAAGTTTCTTATTGTTTAGCTGATGAACATTTTTAACTGTATTCTGAGCCTGGTAAAAGTCTGCTTCTAACTTCTAATAACTAGGCACCACTGCTAACTTCCTCATGTTTCTCTCAACTGGCAGCAGACCGCTGGTTTTGTTTTTGTTGATATTTTTATTTTTAATTTCTATTTTAAAACATTATTTCCTGATATTCCAGATTGTACTGCATCAGTGCAGGTAGCTCTTGCATTCATCCCCTGTGACAACTACATGTGAGAATATCTGCATGGGAATCTCTCCGGGTGGCTGGATTAGGATGACCAGAGCTAGAACACCACACCAAACACCATCATGTACACAACCTACAAATGCTGGATACAAGAATAAGCACCACAGTGATACCTACAGATGACAAAATTCTCCAAAAGCAGAAAAGAAACACCCAAGGTGGCATATGTAGACTGCCATACAGCTTCAAATGTGAAAACACTCAGCCCAAGTGCCAGCAGCCAACAGTGTGTGACCTCTGGTATTCTCATGAATTTCTGCTGGTGGTAGGTGTAGTATGAAAACATCTGGTCTAAAACCACAAAAAATCCCAAATGGTCAGTTGGTAAAAACGCGAAATTGAAGAACATTTTAGGATGAGGGTTCCTGCATGTGTGGATATATGTGCACATGCGTAATCTCCCTATAATATCTTTTCGCTCAGTGTTGGTATCACACAAATAATAGCAGAATGTAATAATACTTTTGCACTGAAAATTGTTAGTTATGAAAAAATCCAAGCAGTTTGTTTTCCTTTACGTTATACAATATGCCATTTATGCTCCAGCTTCTGTTTTTCTTTACTTTTCTCCTGCAGAAAAACTGTTTTCTTACGCATAATTACGGGCCAATTTATTTTTGTGTACCTCATCTCCACCCTCTGTTCAAACACTGCCTTGAAACCCACTTCTTTCACGTAGCCTCCCCCGCTAACCTCTTCAACAACAGTATCTGAGTTTCTTGGTTTCTCCATGTGTTGGATGCCCTGCCAAATCAAATTATGGCTGGACCCTATTATGCTTTCACAAGCGAGTTTTGCTACGGAAATCAGCGAGTGAAGGCTGCTGCGCTGGGCTACCAGGCTGCTACCTGGATGGAAATAACTGTGCTTGCTACCTGTTTCAGGATTGTCAGTGAATGTTCACGGCTGCATAAAGTATAGGAAAACATTGTGGCACAACTTCTGCTCCCAGGCATGTGCACTAGCAACGTATGATCCTGCGACAAACCACAGAGGAGGTGGGGAAGGAACGAAAACACAGTTTGCGATTTGAACCCGCTGCTGCTCCAATTAATGGGAATTTGTTCTGGCTTATTTGAGGGAAGGAGTAGGCCACTATGATGGAAACAAAACACATTTTTCCATGCCAAAATGCAACGAGAAACTTTAAAAGATCTAGAAAGGAACGCCCATGAATCTGTCCTGGAGACCATATGTCCGCGGGACAGATGCTAGCCAGGCTGCAGACACCTTGGAAAGAGCTCACATACCACTGAAGGCTACAACACAAGGACTGTACAAGAGCAGAGCAGAAAATAAATATGACGAGCTCCTCCCTTTATTAGCGTTACTATTTATACCCGACTTGAAGTAGGCTGCATGCCCTACCAAGAGCCAGAAGACTGAGGTTCCTGCAGATAAGATGAAGAACATACGGCACTGTGCCTAGCCCAGCTGGGTCCCAGTCCCTCTTGAAGTGGTCCTGCAGAAAACTTTTTGGCCCTGAAGGCGAGGAAGACCCAGCAGAGAGGAGCAGATGAGGCAGGGCTGATGTGGTACAGCGCCTCAGGAAGGCGCACTTTCGTTAAATTAAAATACATATGTCTGTGAGGGGGATTATGTGCCTCTGACAGACAGGTGGGGGCAAGGCTGTGAGGAGATGGGCAGGTGGAGTGACGCTGCTGGGGAGGCCAGAAGCTGAGCACGGAAGGTGGAGAGAGGGAAGGAGAGGACCAGGACATCTGGAGAAGGGGACGGCAGTGGTGTGGGGTGGAGCAGACCCACGCAGAGCTGAAGGGGAAGGCGTCAGAAGAAGGCGCTGTGAGGCCAAGCGATGGCGCCACAGGGAAAATGGCGGAGGAAGGGCGGGAGCTCAGCCCTGACAGAGCTGGGGACGGCAGGGTCCTGCCCCTCTGTGCTGAGGCTGTGGGATATGAGGTTTCCCAAAGGCATCCCCTGGGATGAGGAAAGCTTGGTGGTGGCATCAGAAGTGGTCCCAATCTTCCCTGCCCCATTTGCTAGGCACTTCTCTTCACCATACACCTCACGCCCCTTGGGTTTTCATCTAAACCTGCCTGGTTTTGTGAAACAGCAGGCCAAGGGCTGGCAAGATAGCACACCAGCACTCACTAGCAATATAATCGGAGCTGAGCACCCCATAGGAGCCCGAGCAGCAACACATGGGGTGACACTACTACTCCAAAACCCAGGGCCACACGGGGAGTCACTGCTGACCAGGGGCAGTGCTGATCCGCTACTCCCGTTTTTATTAATGCTCCTTGAGGGAATCAGCCACGTTTTTGCTCAGGAAAATAAATGAAATCAGCTACCATGTCCTAATTACACATCCCTCTTGGTATTTTGGTACGAGTGCGGACGGATAAGCTCCCAGGGAGGACACTCAAACATTTCCATCGCGCCGTATACCTGATTTGGTGCAAACATATACACGAGCCTCCCGGAAAAGCTTAGGCCATGCGTTATTTCAACACACAGCCCTGGTCGAGCCAAAGCAGCAAATGCTCGAGCCTTTAAGACAGACAAAATCCCCCCCCCCCCAGCTCCTCCAGCCCGTGTCTGCTTCAGCCTCTTCCAAACTGTGTTTACCTTGTGGAGCCCGTCCATTAACTCAGACACCAGCTGCAAGTGCTTCCACTGCAACACAGAGTCTTTTTTGTCTGGGAGCAACATGTGGTATCAATTTATCATTCTCAACCACGCAACAAGGAATCCACTCACTTTAAAAATAAAGAGAGTTGTGTAACTTAACTCTTAAAGGCCCAAAAAAAAAGAAAAAAAAAGGAGGCTGAAGATTAGCAAGATGAGGTGCAGCTGGTGGCTGCCGGGTCCAAGTTACACACTGCTCTGTTTTCATTTCAGTGTTTTGCAAGGAGAAGTTAATTCATTATTTCAGATACGGGCTCCTAAGCCGTAAAGTTGCTACTACAAATCAAAAGCAGCGGTTTATTTTAACAATTGGGATACTGGGAAACGATGAGAGGAAAACAAACACGATCTGCAGGCCCGTAACTGCTGCTAACGCTCACTTGGGAGAACTATACTTCATTTTACACTTTATTAACATATTTAATGCTCTAACTTCACCAGATGAGGTTGTATGGTAGCCACTCTGCAGGGAAAGGCTGCAGTGCTGCTCTTCTCAAGGAGCTTAAGCATCCCCAGCCCAAATGGGTCTCAGAGGTCATCTTTTCCGTAAGTTTTTGCAAATCAGGAAAAAAAATAATGTAATAAAGTGGTGAAGGTACTGGAGATAGAGAAAAAGCAAGAATTAAAACACAAGTCCTCCAACAGTATTTGCCCAGCCATGTCTTACATCCTTTTAATTGCCTGTACTTTTTCCATACAAAACCAAAAATCACGCATTTTTGGTTTGTTGTAGTCTCCCTAAATTATGAAAGTTTCAGGGGAAAAAAACAGCATTAAGCAAATTACATTAAAAAAAAGAGAGATCTTTTTTGAGAACCAACCACAGACGAGCAGGGCACATACCTCCAGCAGTCCCAAACCAAGGACTCTGCACTATGCCAAATTATGACGGAAGAACTTGGTTAGAGGAGGGCAAACAAACCCCGAGATGCATGCCTCATGCCCCGGGGCTGCTCCCTTACACAAGGACAGGATATGTGCCCCCAGAGGAGGTGGGTGCCCTCCCTTCCTAAGGGAAAGGCATCTCGAAATGCGGAGCTGAGGGGACTTAGTCACAACGCAATTAAAAGCTTTTCCACCAAAAAAAAAAAAAGAAGTCTAATTAAAACAACTGCTGCCTCACTCTTTGCAAACACTGATATTGCAAATCACTACGCTGACGTAAATAAAGCTCAGCTGAAAATATACGCTGCCTGGAAATCGTCTCAGTGCATCACACTTCCAGTTAGCAGAAAAATCTCCAGTTATTTTACAGTCAGACGTCTACTGACCACAGGAGGACTCTAATAAATAACATTTGTTTTGCTGTGAGCAGAGCACGCTGCTTGCAGTTTATTTTTTTTCCACTGCGTGTTGGGAGAAGGGAAACAGGGCGAGGGAAATGCTGGTAGTTTAACTAGTGCAGCTGCGGAGAAGGAACACAGTCTGAGGATAAAAAGTGTAACAACTCCATAAAGAGCAATGGCAATGGCCATGCAATGTGTATATGTATTTTTTTACATGTTTAGAAGCTGCCTGAGCAAGCTTTTGCCCAGCTGTTTTCATTCCTGGAGGGCTGGGGAGAACATCCCCTTCCTGCAACCCAGCCCATGGCCGTGTCCCCCCTTCGCCTGGGCACTCAGCAACTGCTCCCCGTGCCAGCAGACACCTACGCTGTAAAAATATAAGCTGCTAAAAATGTAAGTGCTTGCCTCTGTATAAGGAGCTGATGCTTTTCCGTATTAAAATGGGATTAAGGCTCCAGAACCACACGGCAGCATCGGGAGTTGCTAAAGGCACCTTGTCAAGAGCCTCCTTTTTCATCCCTTTCCACCTGCTTTGTACCGTGTCTGCACAAAATTAAAGAACGCAATTAATTTCAATCAAAGGGTTGAACTTAATTAAGAGCAGGAATTTACTTTCAGACATTGATCTTGCAAGGTGCTGAATTCGTGAAAATCCCAAGGCACATCAGTGCGGGCCTGACTGCCACACAAACACAACTGGTAAAACCAAAAAACATCACCACTTACTGTTTTTTAAGGGACCTTAAAAGCAAGGGGTTGCATAAAAAAAGCCATGATGGACACACACAGATAACTTTTTTTTTTTTTCTCTATTTTTTTTTAAGGATAACCCTGGCATTTCAATTGTTTCCATGGTATTGACTCTGGAAATGGCATCACCCTGTATTTGTAGAGCACTTCTGGTAGGGCACCGATGCACTTCTTCTCCTCTGTTCCACCAGGAGCCCCAGGAGATGTGCAAGCACACGCAACCTCATCAACCCGAATATCATCCACTTGGTATCTTTCATAAAAATAGCTCCTATTTTCATCGTGCACCCGATTCAGCAGCTGCTGAAGCTAACGGGAGAGTCCTCCCAAACCTCAGTGGTCACTGAGTGAGACCTCAATGAAAACGATGCAATTTCACTGCGAGGCAGGCTTCCACCCTGAAGCCTTTGGGTTTGTTTCTCTTAACTAGAAGAAGAACTTTCCCCTCTGCTTTTTGTTTCCTAGATGCAAAGGTCCCAGCAAAACCCCCACGCAGGGTTGTGGAAACCAGGGTGCCGAGGCTGTGTTTCTGCTCACTCTCAGCATATGGCCGCTACTACACATCGACTATTTGGAAACGTGTATGGGTGTTCTTTCGTGCCTTTATAAATAAATGGGAGTGATGCTACCGCTTATAATAATTCACTAAAAATAGCAGCTTCCCAGGGAAGATCACACAAAAGCCCGTCGATGCTGAATCACCTATTATAAATCTGTATTTATGCACAATTCAGCGGTGCCCAGGGGCAATGGGCACAAAGAGAAACACAGAGGCTCCCTCTGAGCACTTTGCTGTGTGGGTGACGGAGTGAAGGAGCACAGGTTGCTCAGAGAGGCTTTCTGGACATCTTCAAAAGCCCCCTGGACACATCCTGGGCAAGCAGCTCTGGGTGCCCCTGCTTGAGCAGGGGTTGGAGCAAGTGGCCTCCAGAGGTCCTTGCCCACCTCAGCCCTTCTGTGATTTGTTTTAGAGGTTTCTGCAGCTATGTGTTGATTTTTTTGAACGCTTGCTAAGCCTGGGAAATGCAACTAAAGTCGGGGTGAGTTGCCTTAGCAAAGCACAGCGCTGTCTCGCAGGCGGCTCTGCCGAGTGCCAGCTCTGAAGTGACACAGCTCTGAAATGATAGATCGCTAAGTACACAGCCTGCATTAATTGGAAGTGTTGAGCTGCACCTATTAAATTGCAAATCTGGTGACAGTTCTGGCTAACATGTGACTGATTAGAGGAACAGATCTGATACGCTGTCGGCCAACCGAGTTTGACCAGGCCTGAGTAAGCTGGAGCAGGCACACGAGACCTTCTCGCACGAGAAAGCCTTCAAGCAACCTCCAGAACAGCCCTGGGCACCTCTATTATGTGACTAATCTGAAACAGGACCCCTCTCCCGCGC
Organism: Netta rufina; assembly: GCF_964035555.1. Lineage (NCBI taxonomy): Eukaryota > Metazoa > Chordata > Aves > Anseriformes > Anatidae > Netta > Netta rufina. The sequence goes on along the minus strand of NC_140125.1, from coordinate 72,850,273 downwards.
CATTTTAAGCACGTAATTAGTTTATTATCGAACCGGTAGACATTATCTGATTAAAAACAAGAAAGTGCATTTTAAAATACGATGCACTTCGGCTGGCAACTGGCACGGGGAAGGAACCTGGGCTCCTGCTCCGCACCCCTGGGCACGGGGGACGCAAGGGATGTGCCTGAAGGTACCTGGTCTGGCTCTGGCTTTTGGGGCAGTGGCCCTTGGGGACGTCAGGCTGGGTGACAAAGCAGAGCTGCACCTCCCAAAATCCAGAGTCAGCACCAGGGTGAAAGGATGGGCTGCAAATTAGGGTGAGGGAACAGAACAGCCTGAAGAACGGGGGTCTTCTCTTTCGCTGGGCAGCCGTGGTGCTACCAACAAACATACGAGCTGTGCGCTCTTCAGAACATAATGGTAGCCATGAAATATTAATACTTTGGGAAGGTACAAAGTCATCAGCTTTCCTTTTGATGGGTTCTTGTTTCATCCCAGGTATAGGCTAGAGAATACAAGTCCCCCTAAGCCTTTTCCTTCTCTGTTTCTTACGGTTTCCTAGCTTCTCCCTCAGTGTTGGGGAACATACTTTGAACACTTAGGAATATACCTTGAAAAATCACACAGACTTTGCTTTCTGCAAATACAAAGCTCATGCTACGCCAGATGAAATGGACAGACAAAAATATCCATCTTCTCACCAGTTTTACACCACGGGTTTGCATCAGCAGCCCTTCAGGGACACCCAGCCCCCAAAACAGCCCTGCCGAAAACTCAGCAGAGGCACAGGGCTCAGCCTGCCATGCTGCGGTGCTCTGCCTGCGTTCTCCCACAATTTGATTTTTCTTTTATTTACTATAGAAAAAAAGCTTTCTAGAGCCTTAAAAGTTGATTTGCCTCCCCCAGCCTGGGTGACTGCGAGATGGCTCTGTGCCTGCTTTGGGAAGGTCCCTCCCTGCGCCTCGCAGGGCACGGCAGCATCCCGGGAGCTCGTCCTCACTCACACCAAGCTCTCCTTCCACCCTTTCAGGTTCATCTCAGCCTGACCTAACTCTGTTTGAACCGGACCTCAGCTCACTCGGATGACTTGCACGTTACTGGTTTTACTGGATTTTTTTTTTCTTTTTTAATTTATTTTCTGTTCATTGCAGGGGCAAAGTACACCTCAGGAGCTGACAAAAGGGAAGATGACACCTATTATGCTGCCAATGAATCAGTCCTTTGCTACAGCAAGCAGGACATTCCTGTTTCACACGTAACTGGCAGCAGCACCATCCCAGAAACCTCAGAATTGAGGTAAATGTGCAGGTATGAAAATCTCTGTCATTTTTTAAGCTCTTTACCTAATCCGGGAAGCTACCGTCGCTGCCAACGCTATGATCCCAGTCGCAGGTGCTAAACGTCGAGCACACAGCCAGGCCGGGTCCGAGCGCTCCGGCACCTCCCCGTGCTTTCTTAGCACCCCGCCCCGACAGCAGGGCCCGAATAGCAGAAGGATGAGTGGAGCCCTTTCATGTTCCCAGCTTGAACCTGCACCTGTGAGTCACACATCCTGAAGCCAACGCTCGGCCACGATGGGGACTTTGAGTTTGTATCGCTCCGGACTGGGCTATTTTTCAGAGACAGCTGTGGAGGAGACACGAGGGCAATGGGTTTCAAGACCTGTTTGGGATGGGATACAGCGAGTGGCGTTAGTGACTTATGTTAGTGGAGCTCCATCGCTTGAAAAGAAGTCCCTTTTTCACACCTACATGGCCAAGACATGGGTGGATTTTAAAAGGGCAATGCTACGAATGACGGTGCCGTTGTTCATCGCTATTTGCTCTATGACTCTGTTCGCATTATTCACAGCTCAAGAATGCCAGGCCTCCTAAGCACGCCAGGTATCATTTTCATAATAAAGGCACCTAAGGAACAAGGCCCTTGGAGTTGCAGCTGAGCAGATGAGGGCAGAAAAGAAAGGAGCAGTGAGTGGCAAATGCTTATGGGGACAGGCACACGTCTTTGTTTCCAATTTCTTCCATAGGCAAGTTTCAAAGCTTGCAAAAGTTAATGAAAACCTTCTAGCAGTTTTCTATCTTTGAGGTGAAAATAGACCATATTAATTGTTTCCAGCAGAAGTGGGTTCCCGGTGCTGTCCAACCGCAGTTATAACCCCAGCGGTCCTTCGGAAGCGGAGTGACAGCTGAGTCACTGATGTTAAAACCGGGATGAGAAAAGGAAAACGAAGGAGAAACTAGGCTGCTTCCCCTGAGGAGCTAAATACAGTGTTTAATGGCATCCTTTTCGAAGGTTAACAAATCAAATGCTTCAGCCACCAAGCGTTGCCATCACCGCAGGTACTACGGGATGACCCCGCACAACCCATCTCCGTCGAGGCTTTTTTTCCTCCCGCGACACGGGGAGAGACGGGGAGGCAGCACGGTCTCTGGGTGTGCTCTTTTGGTGGCAGACGTGAGGTTTCAGCCGGACAAGCATCCCTGCTGACATCGGGGAAGGAAGTGGGAGGGAGCAGCTGAGGGACCGGCGTTTCCCTGCATCTGCAGCAGCTGCCAGCTCAGCCAGCTGCTGCATCCTGGTGGGACAGAGGCACGGTGCAGGGGAGCCCACGGGGCACACAGCACGCAGGGAACAGTCCTACACCACCAGAGAGCCCCTGGGAAGGCCACAGGTGCTTGTGCCCACCTTCCCAAACCTGCCTGACCCTCTGCAGGAGAAAAGATTTGCAGGATGAGGGCCTGAAGACAGGGCAACGTCCTCCCTCTGCCTTCCCCTGCGTCCAGTACTCGCTGTTCTCTTCGCTGCCCTGACACGGTCCTTAAGGCTTCAGAGCTGAACCAAGGGAAGCAGAACTGCAAGCTCTGTGATTCAAGGGTATTGAAAAGAGGGAGAGAAAGGGCAACTGTTAGTCACAGTCTTCCAGGAGGAGGAATCGGTCTGTGCGCCAGGAGGCAAGAGTCCACGGTATGAATTTCAAAGGCTTTCAGGAAAGGCTACCTCAAGATATTTTCCCAAGCTGCTTTGAATGAGCCGCAGTTTGGTACTCTGCCCTTTTTTTTTTTTTTTTTTTTCTCCACTCCTTTTCACATCCAGATTTATTTTTTTATTTGGCGAAAGGCAAAACTTACTTACTCCACTATTTACGTGCACGTACATGTCACTTCGCTCTGGCTCACCGCTGTATTTTGGGATGATAGACATGCTTGGAAAGCAGTCCCTGGGAATAACAGTGCCTCGAACCGGTGGCACGGCTTGGGGCAGCAGGGCACGCTTTCTTCTGCCTTGCCCCCTCTCCTTCCCCACTCTGCCCTGGGATTAGGACAGCGCTAGAACCTGACACCCTACTGTTTGCAACCACACGCCCTGACAGAAAAAGGAGGCATTGTACAGTGACAGGATCGTATCTCCGATCCACCGCCGCCAAAGACGAAGCCGGGGCTCGCACGTTCTGCTTACAAGTGTAGCAAAACGAAGACAAAGGCCGCGAGTAATCCGCTTTGCACGCACACAGGCCGGGGGACGGCTGCCAAGGCGCTCTGGCACGACCCGGTGCGTTGAGCACGCCGCTCTCGTCCCGCTCCCGGCACCACGAGACCCCGGTGGGTGGGGGTCAGCTCGGGACGAAGCAGGGAGAGGGGCAGCCCAGCTCCTGCTGCTCTGTCCTTGCTGGGGCAGGAGCCAGCTGGCAGGGCCGGAGCAGCACGCAGTGGCATGAAATGGGGACAGGACGGCTCCTAGATCCCTGGGACAGAGCGAGAGAGGTCGGCCTGACACCAGAGGAGCTCAGGTGGTAACACAAAGCCAAACTCTTGTATTAATGGCTGTCACATGCTCACCAGGAGGGGGATCTACCCTTTCCTGAGCATGGGGTGAAATAAAAAGCACACAGCAATGTGGCACACCCCCACCACTGCTTTGAGGAAAAGCGAACAGAGAAATTCAGCATCCTGCAGGACGCGATGTGAACACTTTCACTGCTGTCCCAGCATGTAAAACTGCAAGGAGAAGCCTGGGACACACGTCAGCAGGTAACGGAGGCCCAGGGAGTGCTGAAATGAGAGCTTTCAGGCCCTGAGGAGAGGCTGGGGTATCACTTTCGCCGCGGTACGTAGCAACAGTTGCTGGTACTGACAGCCGGCGGGATGCGGTGCAGGACTTCAGTGTGACTTCACCTGATCAGCACCTCGCTTTCCTCATGTTCAACTGGATTCCAAGAAGGAATTGGTTTTAGAAATGCTGGAGATAAAAGCCTCGAAAAACTTACCTATTACAGACTGGGGTAGAGGAGGCCGGGGACTGTCCTTCTAGCAAAGGCTTAGCATGGCCCAAATATTTGGGAGCTAAAACTACAGCCGAACATGTGCAGGTTAGCACTGAAGGTAATTAATCATGTGAAAAATGCACTGGAAGCAGCTGGCCGCCGGGATTCCCAGTTCTTCACTCCGTTTGTGCAACCGCAGGTATGGGTCTTTACAGCAAACTGCTGCTTTTTGCAGCCCTTAACTTTGAATATTTGATATCCTCTATGAATTTTAATGGCCCGTTGTGCTGTCTTGTGTGTTGTTTTTTTTTTTTTTTTTAGCTTGTCATTTAATACGCTCGTACAGTGACAGACTAATGAAGCACTGAGTGATGCGAGGAGCCGGGCGGTGTGTCACAACAACGCGCTTCATGAAATAACAGGGCAAAGCCTTCTCTGCCTCCACAGCAAGGACAGGCTCCGCTCCTCTTGCCCCGAATGACAGCGAGAACAACGTTTTGAGCACGAAGGAAAAGCGGGGGAAAGCGAGATGGAAGCAGAAGTGCACTGCTGGGTTTCCCTTTCCACAGCAGCCCTCACTACCGACACGAGGAGCGCCGCCTGCGAGGGGCCCTGGGTTATCACCTTGCCCCGAGTGCTGATGTCGGCCATCGACTTGCCTGCTAACTCGATTTCTACACCTCGTGGCTGATAAGAGCTGACTGGTGCTTCCCCTGGGCAGATGGGATGTGCAGAGCCTCGCTCGCAGCCCATTTCTTCCTGCCTGGGCCGCCACCACCCCCGGCTCTGAGGCGGGGCGCGCTATCAGCAGGACCATATGGGCCCGCGGAGATAGCACCAGCCAGAGGATGCTGCCATCCAGCCGAGCAAACAACTTGACGGCGAGAAGCGACGTGTGGCAGGAAAGAGATGGAAAGGGCAGAGCTTACGCCTCTGAAATTTGGAGGCTGCTGCCTCATGTCATGCCTGCGGCAGGTTTGACCTCAGGTTTCTCCGTCATGCCGTGCCCCGGTCCTGCTGTGGGGAAGTCAGGGTCGTGAGGGGAGAACTGTGCCTGACACAGAGGAGGAGATGGATTTCTCTGATTTTGGAAACCCTCAGAGAAGACATGATGGATTGCAACGGAGACTGCTCAGCACGCCCAGCCCCCCCTGGAGCTACGGGCCTTAATCTGAGGGCTGAACTTCTACCCGTGGCCATATCCACCTCCTGCCAAGGATGCTGCTCTGTGGGAGGAAGGCAGCGTTACCTGCCGAGCCCCTGAGCACCCTCCTGCCCAGCAGGGATTTGTGGCTTGCCCCGGGGTGTGCTGGAGCAGCTCACACCAACACACTGAGCAGCGATGTTCAGGCTCCCTGCCACAGCTGCATCCCTCCAAAAGTGCCTGCGGGGCTCGGGGACCCCACAGGGCAGCACTCAGGGTCCCCGGGGCCTGTCAGCTGCCAGCAGCATCACGAAACAGCTTCCACAAGGTTTACCACCAACAGAAAGGAGGTGGCATAATGTTTCCCAAACCCGATGCAATAAGGGACATATGTCTTTCCTCGCCGGGTCCCGCACCACCACATGTTTCGGGAGCTGCCGAGAAGCTGGGATTCCTGCAGACTGGCGGGCAGGTGTCTGCTCCCAGCGAGCAGCTCCCAAACAACTGCCTCCTTTCTGCCTGGAGAGATTTTTTTAACCGTTTATAGCGCCTTTGATCTGTTCCTTCTCAGCACTGGCAAAACAAACTGGAGCTGAGGAGGTAGGATCTTCCCAGTTAATAGCTCAGGCATTGTATCTTAATCCCCCCTGAGGCATCTTCCCAGAGTCATTTTACCAGCAGCCACCGTCTTGCCTGCCCGGTTATTTTTTGTTTTTTTTTTTTTGTTTTGTTTTTTAACTATTTTGCTATTAAAGCAGCCCCACAGAGCCCTACAGTAAACAGCCCAGCACACCCTCTCCATCCCCTACAGGAGAGGAGCGCCATTCTGGCTGAGAGGGCAAAGAAGAGAGGGATGGAGAGCAGGACGAGCCATGCTGCCCCATTTCGGGCATCCCAGATGCCAAAGCTGGCAGTCGAGGCTCCCCGTGTCCCCAGCTTGTCCCAGACATGAGGCTTGTTTCAGAGCACCAAAGGTTTCTCTTTCAATGAAGCAGATGAAGCGCCGGATACCTGCGATTTTAGCCTTAGATAGTAAACTGTTTAATCCTTCTTTTTTGTTTCTCTTACTTCTGAAAAAAATCACTAGCTCCTCACTGTGGCGCTTCTACAGTAATTAAACTGGCATCAAATGACAAGATAACAAACCGATAAACCTCAATCAAAGGCATGTCTCTACCCTAGTTTAGAGCAGAAAGTTTCCCATTTGTCTCCGTCTGAGAAAATCTGGCATAAACAAATGGACTTCTTTTCTCCCCTATTTTTTAGGGAGAAAAACACCACCATGTGATGCAGCCCGAAGGCCACAACTTTCTAGAAAGAAAGGCAAGCAAACAGTTGTTCCTGAAGAGTCTGCCCGACTACAGAACCGGGGCCACACCAAGCCACGGGCAGCCAACTGCGTGCCTTAAATTTACAGCTGCTTTTCAGTCCTCAAAGAGGCAAAAGGGTGTCTGGGACCCGACAAAAGGAAGTACAGCTGCTGCAGCTGGAGACGGGGAGCGGGGAAGTGGTGAAGAAACACAGAGACATTGCTGCAAGTTTTTATGCTGACTGTACTTCTGCCCGACAGCTCCTCAAAAAGGCGAGGTTATCTGACCATCAAGAATGGCTGGGCTATGGGTCAGGCAAACAAAATGCCCCCATCTCTCTTCTGAGGAGGTGGGGATGCGACTGGGTGGCAGGGCAGGCAGGAAGCAAGGTATCAACTGGAAAACTAACAGGAATGAAAACCCAAGATTTTACTACAAAAACATGAAAACCTGGAGAGGATGGAAAAAAAAAAAAAAAAAAGCACAACTTTCTGTGAAAATGTTTTAATAGGTTACCTTTATGTGGATGACTCTCCACTCTCGCCTAGACTGACTCACTCTGTGAGCTGCCTCACGGTCCGTCTGGCTGCCAACCCCTGGTTAAACTTGAACATCTTGTGACTGAAATGAATGCATCAAAGGCTGAAGTGCCGCAAGGTAACAAGGTTTTCTTTGTCCAGCATCTCCAGATGCAGCAGCACTCCCCTTACCCTAGCTCCTGCATATCCTCTGGGTCTCTATTCAGTGCATTTCTAACTTTCAAAGCCTGGAAAAAAAACAGTAGACTCAGTCTTCACCTCACCCTGATTTTACGGAGCGGACAGAAGCCCCTTCATTTACAAAGCATCGCTGCACCAGCAGCACCATTTGTGCTGCCCCCTCGGTGGTCTCCAGCCCTCCTTGCTCCCCAAATTGCCACCCTGGGTAAGGATGCTCGGCCACAGCCTGCATCCCATGTGCCCTCCTCCTCAGCTTGGGTAGCTCCCACCTTCAAGTGCACCTCTCACCGGGAAGAGGCTTGCAGAGCAAATACAAGAGAGAGTGTGGGGGAAAAACGCACAGCTTCTGTTTGCAATTTTTTGTTGCTTTGGGTAGAAAATTTTGCTGTCAGCTATGTAAACAATTCTCAGATCCTGGAAGACACAATTGCTGCAGATGAATGTGAGCGGAAAACCACTCTTACAGCATCTCTTACAGAAAGCAGACCTGCACCACTGGATTCTGTACGTCTGTCCACTGCCTGTCTTGCAGTCTATTTACAACTGTAGTGGAAGGATTATTTTTTTAAATAAAGGTATTACTTTCCTAGCTCTCCTCCCCAAAACAGGAACACCTTGCTATCTATAAAGCGACAATCTAGCTTCAATCATTTTTCCTGCCCTCACTAAAAACCATTTTAAAAGCAGTAGCCAGGAACAAAACACACGTCCCAGTTAATGTAACGTGTATTACTCAGTGATGATAAACACTATACACCCACCTAGATGTTTCACTTGATGTGGTTGGAAACTGCTATGTAAGGTGGAAAAAGTAAGGTAAGCTGCTTTTATTTTTGGCATTTGTTGAAGAGTTAAGGCTCTCCGCAGCAGTACGTTTACTCTGGCTGCTCGTGCTGCTCGCAGCTGCTGTGAAAAGGCTCTGTGGGGTAACTCTTGGGGGGAGAAAGAGGCATTGCCCCCCGGTTTTCCTACCTGCTGCCATGCTGCCCAAGCAGGGGGAGCTCCTCTTCCTCGCCCACCGCAGCGCAGCTCAGCAAGGCAAAGCTCTGTCTAGCCAACAAAGCTCTTTACCACCAATATCCTCATTAAACACAGCCTTATCGGAGCCCAGTTTCTGCAGCTGTAAGCAGTCAAGAATGAACTTGGTCAATATTTGAAATTTCAAGCTGGGATTAGAGGCCAGAGCCAAGGGGACACAAGCAGGAAGGTGAGCAACCACACAGGAGCCCAGCCGTGCTGGCCGAGGCCTACACGTGGAGGCCATGATGGTGTGGGTGCTGTGAGGAGCCACTGCCACATCCCCAGAGGATGCACCTGTGGGTCAGACCATGGGACCACACAGGGCAAGCCCCAAAACCCCACATTAATGGCATTAGTTGTGCACAGAGACAGCAGGGACAGCCTGTGGGACGGGGACAGACAGCACCCCACCAGCACAGCCCTGTGAACTCCTCCATCACGCCCCGTGGGCAGCCTCCAGCCCTGATCCCCACCCACAGGATCAGGCTATGTCTCCTGTCCTATCCACAAAACGAAGCCGTCCGGCCCCGGCACAGCCCTCGGGGCTGGGCTGATGGGGCCAACGCCGCCCGCCTTCCCTCCGGGGTGAACCTCCACCAGCGAGGACGAGGTGTGAGCTTCACCCCGCCGCCCGGTGAGTCAAGGTCCTAATGGAGACCTTGCTCCTGCTGCATGTGGAGAGCTGGCAGTGCTATTGATGGAGCCTCCACTGAGCACGTCCTTAATATTGCGCTAATAAGGCAGCGGTGAGGCTACTGCGCCCTGTCATTAGCGATCCCGGTGAAGGGCCCTTGTGCTGCACTCTCCTCCCAAAAAACTCTGCACCAAAATCAGCGTTACTGCGCTGCTTTTGTCAGAACTACCAAAAAATGCTGTGGTGAAAACAAACAGCGTGTTACGGGAAACGCTTGCAACCCGCTTTATTTTTTTTCCCTGATAATTTATTGTCTCGGCCCTACATGCTGCTCCCCACAGCCAGCGCAACAGAGGATGCTGGCAGTGACTGGCGTTGCAAAATAATAATTCACATGTCACAACATTAATATCCTCGCGCTCGTGATTGTAATGAGGGATATTACATGCCTGTAATACGCTTTGCAGCGTTCCCTTGCCCTGCCAACTGAATGGCAGCACCTTTCCTAGGACTCACAGTGCTGCTGCCAAGCCCCTTTCCACTGAAGACATAGAAGTGGTGAAAAGCAGTCCTGTATAAATAAGCAGAATGACATGAAAATCATAGGTTATACCCACTAGCCTTTTGTGTGTTTCTTTCTTAGAGAGCCCAATAAAGGACGGGAGGAAAGGTTCGAAAGAAGCTGTACAAATAAAAGAGAAGGGAGCCAATTTTGATGCTGCCTTCGTTTGTACTATGTGCAAGCCTCTTAGCTGAATTATAGCCTTGGCTCAAAAACCAGAACATGTATTATTTGTTGTGCATTAATCTATGTATCAAAATCATCCACACTAATGACTGCTCAAGATCTCACTGCGAGTTCCTCTGTATTTCTTACTGCCTGGAGTTTCTATGCATCATCCAGTAAAGTAGAAGTACTTAAATTTCAGTACGTGCCTAAACTACAACAATTTTTCAATCCTTCCCCTTCCACCGAGCGTACTTTGCAAGAGGTATTCAACGGGTTAACTCATTACCGAGACTAATTACGAATATGGCGAGAATACTTCTCTCGCTTTTGGCTTCAAGTGCAAAAAGTTGGCTTTCTGCTTGAGTGACAGCCAGAAAAACGAACAATGCACACAGCATACATTGTTCGAGAAGTGCAGGCGAGCAAGCGGTGAAACAGATGAACTCTGTGGGTGTCACGCGAAAGCAAACGGGGCAGCAGCCGCCGCTCTCAGCGCTGCTCCCAGGGGACTCAGGTGCAGGAGCGGCTGTGCCGCGGCAATCGAGGCGGCGGCGATTAACCTCTGCCTTAGCTCTGGCAGCCCCGAACCTGCAGCTCGGAAAACAAGCAGCTAAAAATAAATAAGCAGTTAAAAATAAATAAATAGCACAACAGGTCCCGGTCTTTCCTCCTGACCCGTGTGTGGGGGCAGAGCAGGGGCAGAGCGTGCCCCCCTGCGCCAGGGCAGCTCTAAGCACGGGGCTGGAAACTCAGCCGCAGAGAGCAAACCAGAAACCCAATTAGGCTGCATGCGCAATTTTAAATTATTAAACGTTTTAACTTGCCCCGATTGAAACATAACAGCATCTAGGGAAAATTAAGCTTTTCTGGTGCTTATGCCCTAGCAAGGATTGGCTAGTGTATAGAGACAGGAAAAGATGTGAGATAGGACGTGCAGATTGCACCATGCGAAACGCTTTCAGTTTCCTTCAAAGTGCTTCCCTGTTTAAAAACAGTCTTTGGTATCAGCTTTTGAAACCTACTAGCTATGCAAAGCCTGCTATTACCTGCGCCGCTGTGTTGCTCCAGCGCTTGCAAACTCCTTCTGCAGCTGAACAGTCCACCCCCCCTCCCAAAAAAATACAATAACCAGGGTTAATCAAAAAGTCACTGAGAAATCGCACTTTGATGGTACAGGAGACAACGTGGAAAAGGTCTAACAAAAGCAAGCAACAGGCAGCCCAGCAGAAAGCCCTGGTCGCCTGCCCCGCTTGCTGCGACGGAGGTAGGTGACTGCAGAAAAGCCGTGGCAAAGCTGCCCTAGCATTTACGGCTGGATTTCGTGTAGTGTGCATGCTAAGAGCTCTAACAAGACAACGCCATCAACCCCAAAGAACACGTGCTGCTTATTCATCCCTTTCCAAATGAAATGAAGAAGCTTTCGGCGAGCCAAAGCCTGTGGGGAGATTTTCAGTCACCAGAGGCCTGTGGCAGGTGCCTTGATTCCTACTCAAGTCAGCAGAAATCAGGTGCCTAACTCATTTGTGCCTCTGAAATCCCCTCGGTAATGGCTTAATGCAACAAAAGGGAGAAGCAAACGGGTTTTTGTCTACGAGCTGCTTCTCAAACAAAGAATACAAATCGCATGTGACAGGCTGCTGCGCGAGTTGGGCTCTACTTGTCTACGTGCAAGTGGAAGAGCGAATGGAGAAGTATGCAAACTTTCCAAGGGCATATTGCTGCCAGTCATCTTTAATAACAAAAACAAAGGCCGTCTCGGAGATCCCGCAGGCCCCGTTATGCAAGACTTCTCCATGGGAGCAACCTGCGAGTCGGGCGATACCTACATGTAAACACGCTGGGATTGATGCCTATTTTTTTTTTTTTCAGTTCACAAAAATCTGGAAAGCAGCACCGGCGTTTGGCAGCACTGGAGAAACACGTCCTCAACGCCAAGCATCTGGGGCGCAACACGGCGTTGGTGAGCTGCGAAATCAGTTCGTCGGGGCCAGCACCTTGCTCGTTTGTCAGCATTTAAAAGAGGTCGAGGCTTTCAGAGGGACCTCAGACAATTAGATGCTGCAGGCTCATTGACTTTCAATTAGATCTGGGCACCAACTTCCTCCAGGTTCCGAAATCAGCACGGCGGCGCACACCTATAATCATCCTGGAGTTGTGAAGCACCTTTCTCCCTTTGTCTGTAGGCAAGGCTTCACTCGGGAAGATCTTTGTGTGTATGATTAACTTCAAACATGCTTAAGTGTTTCTTGAAGTAAACACTACTTAAGCACATTTAGATTTAAGCAGGTGCTCGCCTGCTTTTCTGAAGAAAGATGAACTTAATTACATGTCTACGTATTTTGGTAAACAAGGCCCTTTACACTTCTTGAATCTGTTTTTTTCCCTTGTGTTTCTTCTTTTTTTTTTAAGGCCAAGATGTTAACTTCTCACTACGGAGTTTAAAAACTCAGTTATTTTTAACTCCCTGTAACGCACCCAGACTGTGATATGCGAGTACAGATTATCCTAACTTATTTTTAACGTTTTAATTTTCATCTGAAGAAAGCCACTCGCACATGTCCAGCCTCGCTACAAACTGAAGCAGTGTATGATTAGCACTAATTGCTGGATATGCCGTATCACTGTGTAATGTGCTTATCTTCTAAAACCTTTAGTGGCAATCTTTAATAATCTGTCCCTAAACAGTGGCGTGAACTTGGCTTCTCTACGCATTTTGCCTTACTGAATTTGACTTGTTAATCTTCCCAAAAGCTGCCCTCCAAGAGCCGTAAAATTTAAAGATCCGCTTTATGATAGACATACCTGGATTCATCTCGTTTAAAATCAGTAATGCTAACTTTCACATTTTGAGTCAGGTTTAGATGAAAGATAGGTATTAAAGTGCTTTGCAGTGAAGAGTGAGGAAGTACTTCATGGTGTCTTCTGTGAGATTTAAGGGGGGTAAAAAAAAGGCAAGCACTACAGACATACATCTATACCCAGCCTCCAGTCCAAAGAACTGCACCTTGAATCTTCATGAGCATGGAGGTGACTGCAGCTTCTAAGAAAGCAAATTCTGCCATTATTTCACCTCTGGTTTAGGACCAAACTCAGGAAAAAAAAGCCATATTCAAGAACCTTTCTATTATGCAGCTACCAGGCCTCGTGCTGCAAATGGTGCTTATGGTCACGGGTCCCAGGTCATCTCATTTTTAATACTTGAGCACATTCCTCAGATGCTAGCAGTATCACACGTTCACTGGTGAGCATGGTATTTGGCACAACGTCTGGCCATGCCACTGGGGTATCAACCAACCTGTACAAGGGACCTCCAACAGTTATTTATGAGGTCTGTTTTGGTCCTCCCATCTGCTCCAGAGGCTTTCACCCTGCTTTATAGCACTCAGTTCAAACCATTCACACCTGCCTGGTCCATCCTCCTCCACCACCCTGAACTTTCCTGGCCTCCTGCATGTCATGCTGGCCATACTTATCCTACTGGGCTTTTGTGAGCCCAGGAGCAACTGACGAACATCACCAGCAAACCCTACAGGCAACTGCAGAATCAGCTGAACCAGCTGAACTGTGCTCAAAATAGGTCACTTCTGTATTATCAAATGTACTTACTGCAATTACAATCACAGAGAGCCATTCTGGAGTGAAAAAAAAGTATGGTAGGGAACAGGGAAAAGACAGCACAAGCAAATGTGAAGTCCTATTCCTTTACCAGAAAATGCCATCCACAGGTCACACTGTCCAGAAAAAAAGAATAGGCTTTAAAATAGACATGGCTTTTATTACGTAATTAAAGGCTGCAAGAGGACACATTTAAGTTTTTTTAGTACTGCCATGAGCTTTGGAAGCAAGAGTATAGAGTAAAGCATTCAAAAACTGTCACAGCCTCTGGGAAGAAGCTGACGGGAGCTGTTGCTCATGCAAGAAGCTGGGTGGGAAGCCCATCCACCCCCACTGTCTTCCCACAAAACCTCCTCAACTCTTCCAACTTCTCAGAAGAGCACCTGAGAAAGTGGAGGAACACGGTTTGCAGGGCTTCTAGCCTGTGAGACACAGCAGTAACCATTTTACAATTCCCAGTTATTGAAGGGCCGTGGCTCTTTCAAAGAGAAAGTCTCTGGAATTTGCTCCCCAGGGACCACCAACACCAACTTTTCTGTCTGGACATCCAGCTTAAAATGCACACCCAGCTAACCCCAGTGAATGACTGGCTAAAGTGGGGCTCTTCCCCCACAGAGCCAGAAAACCTTGTATAACCTGACATAACCTGACACGTGAACATCTTGCATTAATGAAGCAGACTGGCAAAACTCGCAAACACACCAAGTGCAGTAGTGGGCACCCCTTCTTGCACAAAGCAGTCACCAGGCTGCAAATTCTTCTTGGGGTCCTGCAGAGAGAATCCCTTGCAATCTATTACAAGTTTGCTTCTCTACGTGAAAACACAAATGCTACTTAGCACCTTCAGAAGTAGTATGGGCTTGCCTTGGAAGCTAGAATTCACACTGTTTTGAATAAGACAACCAAGCAAATAGTGCCATAAAGAGCAGAAGTTTTGATGTGTAGCACGCAGACTGACAGGCAAGCATCATAAGGTTTGGGGTATTTCATGGCAATCAAGTGACATTCACTCTCCACTCCTTTCTTCAGACGCTCTCCAAATCAGTCATAAGCACTACTGAAGTAAAGACTCATTTTCTTTGCGGAGTGGTTTCCGGTGCAAGGTCAATATTTCCTTCATCTAACCAGGTAGGTTTCATAAACGGAGAATATTTAGAGAAAATAAAACTGCTCTAGTTTCTCGTTTGTTTGTAGTACCTCGCTTAATACAGTTCTGAAAATTACCTACCGAACAGCTCTGATGCAGAAAGGGACCGTAACACCACACAAAGCCACAACGAGACTAATTCCTCCATCTCCTCCTAATCCCTTCTGAAGATGCAGGATATTTACTTTTATCATCACCGCCATTTGACTTCCCAGCCCTGACTGCCGGTTACAGTAGTACAGTACGTACTGTTCGCAGTTGCTGAGTCAAAGAAAAAAACAGCTCGAGTAATTAGAAAACAAACAAACACAAATAGTCTCTTTCTCTCCCTTCCCTCCTCCTCGAATAAAGCAACATCACACACTGTGAATCACACCACGGCCATCACATGTCCGTATCAAAAGCCTTGTACTTGCTATTTCTTCTGCTGTGTGTGGAGAGAAAGAGAAAAATCTTTCGCCGAGAGTTAGTCATCATAAAATACCTGCTGAGTCAATCGTTATCTTTGCCACGCAGGGTATCTCAAGATGTTGATTTCTGATTACACGCTGCAGATTTTTGGAGGAGGGAACGTTAACTAGAGAGAGGTCACGTTGGATGTCTGATCCGAATATTTGCTGACTTAGGAGCGGCATGTTTCGATGCAACTCGTTCAATTTTAAAATGTAAACGCTGACGCTGAAAATAATTTTATTTTTACAGGAAAACCAAGTAATGCTATATACTATGCAATATGCACCCTTTCTATCTTTCTGCCTCAGTTTGAAACATATATATGGTCAAAACTGGACCCCTAAAAGCTTCTCTTGGACTGAAACTGGAAGTTATCAAGGTGCAAGCATGTGCAGGGCTACACACTGCCATGAGCACAGACTTTGCACACTCTCCAGCGACGCACCTCCTGCTCTCTCCCCCTTTCAGCACTGCAAGAAGCAGATGAGCAGCCGTCACCACTTAAATAACTCCAGAAAAACTGAGAACATTTTACAATAACTTCTCAAAACCGGCACTAAAGCCTGTAAGCTACACAAGGACGCGTACTTCCAGGCACAGATCTGCTAGGGCTGTGTTGAAAGGCACGGGCAGAAAGGAAAATGCATTCACTTCTACTAGTGCTGCCAGTGTACTCCTCTCTAAAGAGAGCAAATGGCTGAATAATCAACTGCAAATGACTTCTGGGTCACAGAAGGAGGCGGAGAGGTTGAAACCTTGAACTACTGCTGCTGATGTATAGTATCTTTATCTCCCTGCTCCCTATGGCACGTAGTTGCTGGTTATCTCCCAGGATGAATGACCTGCCTGCAATGAATTATGCCTGCTTATCTTCCAGACGGGGTATACACTAAGTCATTAAGTAATCTAAGAGTATAACCCCAAGGGAATTACTAAACGAATGAGAAATCCTGGCTTGCTCTTCGCCGTTGTGTCAGACCTGCGTGTGGTGCTGGTGCAAACGTGGCAGGGGGAGCAGGGAGGGGGCTTGGGCGTCTCTCACCTGTTGGCTTGGCTACCTGGTTTCTGCTATCGGCTTTTTCTGTGTTTGACCTTGCAAAGTTAGGTGATGTTGTCACCACAGGGGCCACTTCCTTCAGAGCAGGGGAAAGAGGAGCTCCTTCTGACCACCAAGGTTTTAAACACCCAAAAAACTCACCTGCTGCAGCAAACAGGCAGGTTGAGAGCAGCAGAGAGCTCATGGGCGTTGTGTTTTCACTGGTTTGTAATGGGTTTTGTCTCCATGAAAGGAGGCACTTCTTCCGAAGAGCAGCGCATTTTTTTAATTAAAAGAAATTGATTTAGTGACAGGATTTACGATAGGGTATCTGACAAGCCCGCTGACCTTCACACATACATACAAATGACTGAGGCTTGATACAGTCAGAGAAGCTGATTCTTGTTTGAAACAATAAAACTCTTAAAACATTTACATCACCGACTCCGGCAAAAACTGAGGAACCCTCCTAAGCAAAGGATATCAAAGAAGCCTTAGGATAAAGACCGATCTGCACAGTCCTTCTTTTTGGATAACACCCGGGGAAGTCTGGGGTATAAATAACATTTTAAATAGAGAGGAAAAAGCACGCCTGGCACAGGGTCACCCCTGCTTTTTACAGCCTTGCTCTTGCTCAACATCCGCGTAGGATGCTCCATTTACTATTCCGGCTGCCATTGCTCCTTGCACCGAGCAGCTTGTGCAGTGGTTAAATATCTCCTCTCAAATATTCTCAGTACCTACAAAAGAAAGAGGCTCGGCAGCATCCTTAACTGGAAGGAATTACATCAGCAACTCCAGACAACACCATGCTGTTTGGCACCCAGCCTCTGAAGTGATTTTTGAGGGGCTGCTGCTCAGGTTTGGTTGTGGTTTCCATCACTTCAGGATGGCTCTGCCAGGAGGAGCATCCACACGGGTGCTTTGCTGGAAGTCAGGGAGATGAGGCACAAGGCTGAGCAGCATCCTCCACGCTCCACCACATCTGAACAACCACCGAACGTGGATGCCAGTCGACCTGAGCTTTACCAGGAAGAAAAATAAGCAGGCTCCTCTGGGAAATAACAAGCCTGTCTGAATGGAAATCTGCTCCTTTACACAGCAGCAGCGCAATCTCTAACCTTCTGCCTGTCAATACCCACAGCACACATGAGGAAACGATGCCCGATGTCGTCGTTTTAGCGCCCCTCCTAAATTTAAAAGGATAGAACTAAAAAAAAAAAAAAAAAAAAAAAGCTCAGTTTTCTTCTAGACTTACAGGCTTTACCAAGTGAACACCCCTCCCAGTCTGGTCACCCTGATAGGTTTCCCTGAATGCTACCAGATAAAAAATAAAACCTAATCCTTGCTTGAACGTTCCTGGGACGCTGCCAGGATATTTATATCTTTCCAGGGCAGAACTCAAAAGTAGGCCTTGTGCTGTCACTTGTGCCAAGAAAAGTCTTGCTAGGACACGGAAAGAGGAAATTGCTCTCGTTTCCATGTGGACATCTGAAAACTTTGTCCGGAAACAGAAGATGCCACGCAGAAGGTCACAGAGCAATCGGATTTTGTTTGGAAAGTGTAGGCTCTGCACACACTTCGCAAAACTTTCTGTAGGACGGCTCAGGCCTGTTGTTCATTTTCTGCATGATTTTTAGCATTTTTTTTTAAATCAAGACCTTCTACATTAATAAAAAGCTTTAGGTAATCCATATTTCTTTTTTCAAATAGTGCTTACACCCAGAGATGTGCTGTTCACCTCCAGAAATGTGATTTTAATCTCGTCTTCCTATGCATAGTGGTTTATATAAGGACTTAATTTTCCTTCTCTTATATAACACCTATTTTTTTCACGCTGAGCCTCCAGCCACTACCAGAAATGAGGAGTTAAACTGTGTGATGGTGAAAAGATTTCATTAACAGACCAGCTTCTAAGCTTGCGAGCAGCCTGCTAGAGGAAAAATAAAAGCAACAGATTTTCGGGTTTTGTAGGCAAGGACAGAAAGGACTCCCTTGTTAGCTTCTATTTATGGTCCCCCAGCAGATGACCTGAATCTCCTCCATACTCATCCCCCTTTACAGAGCCTATAGCTTAGATTATTCACTTCTTAATGAAAACACCACCTGCCAGATGGACAAGAGAATAATTACATTACACTTGCATTAATAAAATACATACAAGGCCCATTCGCTGGGCACGGCGCGGTGCTTGATCTCTGGATCCGTACGCTGTAGGAAGGTGCTCGGAAAGGGATTTTCCTCACTGCATTTTATGATAATGAAGATTGAGATCTGATTCATGCAATGGTCCGATGCAAATCTACTTGATGTGGGAAAGGCAGCTCTCGGAGTAACAAACTGCCTTCCCTCACCACCTGAGCGTCTTGCAGGCGAGGGTTCAGCTACTCCATCCAAAACGTGCTGCCCTTCCCTCTGAAACCCCAAGCAGGAGCAGAGACAACACCGGGACTTCCACACTAGGACGGAGCTCTGCTGGGAGTCAAACAGAGGGAGGGACCTCATCTGAACTTGATAAAAACGCTTTGGATTTAATTTTAGGGGTGAGCAAAAGTTCAAGCCAATTAAGCCCCCATCTCCCTAATACTAGCCACGGCGTGAACCAGCAGCACACGTCCTATCCTGGTGGCACGTCTCAGGGAGCATTTCCACCTCCCTGCTAAAAGCCTCATTACTCATGTTTCTGGGAACCAGGGGTAGAGAATTAGAAAACAAAATGCCTTTATGGGAGATGTAGCACATAATAGTTTCATCGTTAAAAAAGATCACCATAGATTGAGCCACTTACTGTATGGCCAGCGCTGCTGCAGCTGCGTTGAAGTGCAGAAAATTGATCTCGCCTCCCCCAGAACATTCTGCACCATTACTGCTTTTAGCCGGGAGGCCGAGGAGATCTGTGTGCACCTTCTGCTGGTTGAATCCATCTCTCTTCCCCCAAGAGAGGCTACCACTTCAACATAAAAGGCGACGCTTTTGAAGTTCAACCTCCCCAAATTTTGTCAATATAGTTAGAAATGTCAGGGATGCCATTTCTTGCCGTCTGTCCTGCTACTCCGAGCAGAAGCAACTCTCCAAATTTCCCAGCAAAGGGCTACTACGACTTTTCCAACCTATTCCAACTTTCTTGGCTCTTGTTCCCTAGATGATCCCTGGGAGACCCGTGACTCCATCCTTGCAGACTCCTGATGAACCTACTGTTGGCTTTGATAGAGCACTTACACTCTCCCTTTCGGTTCAATGATACCATAAACGCGAAGAAGACGGAGGACGCCCAACGTTGCGTGCAGGAGCCTTGCACACCAGCCGCCCCATCTTTCTGTTTGATTACTACCCGCAGATTTCCTTGAAGGAAGAAAACATCCCCAGCTTGAGACCTGAACGTCAGCCCTAGCCAGACAGCAGTCCTCATTTCACCAGGAGCCAGACTCCAGCCCTGGATGGTTTCCATCAAGATCCCATTAAGTCTGTGCATGTGCTGCGCCCTCACATTTTGCGAGAGCCACGTGTGTATTCAGGAGCAGATTTTGACACTGTGTTTGTTTCTGGCTTCGGAATGGTTTTCATGTTCCTTAAGTAACAGCCTGTTTTCTGGAAATTCAGTGATTTCTTAAACATGTCCACAAATTTATCCCTGTTATCTGCCAAACAATATTGGAGCTATCAAATGCTCGTAGCTTTTGCTTTTACTTTTGAAGACAAAAGGCTGTTTCTCTGAAGAAATATGTTGTTTAGGACATGTACTTCGGTGCTCAGGACCCTTTCTTCTTTGTCATAACAATGTATGCACAGGTCCAGCCACAGCTCCTGTTTTGTTTCCTAGGTCCCACCCTGTTCGTGTAAGCAGATGTGAGGTGTCACAGCCTTGGACTAATGCCTGTGTCACGAAACCTGCAATTACCTCAGCACACAAAATAGGAAGAGAAGCAAACCCTCGCACAGAGTACGGTCCAGGTAGCCTGTGCTGTAGATCATCCACGATCCCAAGCAATTCCCAATGTTCTTGGCAAAGCGGGGCATAGATCTAAATTCCTGAACGCAGCAATGTTTATTGCACTAGCCTGGTGATTCACTAAGTACAGGATGTGCCCAATTATTCTGTGTATTTTTCCAATCATATTTCATAAACTTCAGTTGCACAAGTACAGGAATACATTCGTGCTTGCTTGTCCATTAAAACTCGTTTTAGGAAAGGCCATCCGACTTCAACAATAAAATCACAAGCTGGCTATATGCATGTTTGGGGGGGTTTTGTTGTTGTAACCATGGAATCAGAAAGCTCAGCTGCTAAGCACATACAGTCCGTGATACAATCGCTTTCTTTTTTGTCTCAACCTGCTGAGGAAAGTTTTGCATTGAACATAGGATGCTGTTTTTGTTCCAAATCCAAAAATTAAAAACAGCAGCTCTGAGGACATAGATAGCTAAGCCAACAACGTTTGGCTGCCTAACGTAAAAATTAGCAGGATTGTTTTTACTAAAAACAAACCATTAGATCTTTCCAAGATAAATAAAAACTTAGAATTCTGACTATCAGCCCACAAACAATGCGTCCAATTTAGTTTGTTTGAACACTGCACCATGGATGAAACAGATACAACTGCAACTGCTGTATCTCTAAAGCTAATTTCGCTACCTTAAGCAAGCTGGCCTGAAACAAGCTTTTTTCCTTTCTACGACGGGTTACTACAAGCAAACACAACTCTTTCTATTGCAGTTGAAATATTAGCTAGATAACATGGCTGACAAGCAAGCTGATCTCTTGACAAGCACGTCCCACACTTAAGGCTATCCATTCAAAATTATTTTATGAATGAAATGCGTGTTTTGTCGCAAAAGAGGCAAATACTTGGAAATACTTGGAGGGCACTCAGCTGCAATAAACCAGTTTTCACCTGGAGAGCTCAACCCATCTTCCTTGCAGCAGATGGGGTGGTAGTAGGAGGTGTGGTGGCCCACCAGCCCCCATTGCTGGAGTAAATCTGTGTAAATCTGTGTAAAATCTGAGTAAATCTGTGGAGTCTCCTTCTCTGGAGATATTTAAGGCCCGTCTGGATGCCTACCTGGGCAGCCTGCTCTAAGGAACCTGCTTTGGCAGGGGGGTTGAACCCGATGATCTTTTGAGGTCCCTTCCAACCCCTTCAATTCTGTGATTCTGTGGAATAATGTGGAATAAGATGCAAAGTTTAAATTTAGTGTAGATACAGGAGCCCCTACACCAGCTGTTTTCAGGTACTCATCCTCTCCCACTGCGCCAGACAGCACAGCAGTGCAGACAGCCCCTGTCCCTCCAGCACAGAGCTGCCTGGCCAGCCACTGCATCTCGTTATTTGTGCAGAACAGCCTCCTACCGTATTTTTCCTGGACAGCCACGTATTATGTTAACAAATCATTTTATGCACTAAATTTCACGAAGAAGGTACAACCTTCAGCTTCCAAATGATGAATTGGCTGGGCAGACTGGACTCCTGGCTCAGCAGCGTTGACAGTACATGGAGGGTTTTATTCCCTGGTCTACAGAGCTCGTGCATGCTCTTCTTTGACAGCACCTGCACGTCTGATGAACCTCACCAGAGGAAGCAAGCTGGGAGCTTCCCTCCTGCCCTCACCACAGGTTTACCTCCAACAGCTGCCCAAGGAGGTGAGTGTCACCTCAACACGGTGTGTGTGCATCCAGCAGTCACTTGTCAGGCTTTGCCACCTCACTTGGGAGAGACATAAGAGTAAGGCAGGCCAAATTAAAACTCTAAGCCCATTAATCACACCCTCATGACTTCAGATAATGCAACGTGCAACGTGCACCATATGCTTATGTAGGTCTCGCCTTGGGCCATAATCTAGATTATGGAATCCTCTCAGGGGAATAAGCGACGAGCAGGGCTGCAGGGGGAGAAAGAAATCGCAGAAGTGAGGAGGGACAGGCGAGGGTTGTGTGGATTCGTTCCCTCTATAAAAGGCAGTTATGTAAGGAGTTCGTACCTGAACTCGAAATGGGTTGATTAACATTCCTGAAGCGAAATTCATCAATTCTTCACATAAAATGAGGCCCGAGCTGATGGCACATACCCGCTCTTTGACACGTTAAATGCCTGAAGTGGAGTTCAAATGGATCATTGCAGCTTCACAAAGTCCTCTGTGAAGAACTGCCAAAGGAGCAAAATTATGTGAAATACCACTTCAACATTCCTATGGTAGCAGCAATGTGCAATCACACAAATGGCAGGGGAAGAATGCAGCTGAAGTAGTTCCTTTGACCTGCTGCAAGGCACTGAGAAAGCTCTTCAGCCTGGCTGGTGAATTGCAGGCAGTTAAGCAGCACAGTAATTTCATGCCTGTATTTGCAGGCAATGTTGTACGGTATTCTAAGATCTGCATTAATATAAAGCCTTTAAAAAAAAAATCAAATGGAAATTGGACCTACTCAAATTGCATTATTTCCATGCTATGTTAATATGAATTCTGTTCAGTGTAAGTGTGCGATATTTCACATGGAAAAAAGAAAAATGATTTTGAGGAGGAAATGAGCCATGTGGAGATTTACAAAGATTTAAAATCAAACGCATCAGAAAATGAGTAATCCTATTAGACCAATTGTTTGAAGTCAATGTCTTCCTAAAAAAAGTGCCGTGCTTCCAACGGGCTCTGACCTGACGTGGGCAGCTCTGGATAAATGGATACGTGGGTCTCTCTCATCCTAAAATCTGTCTGTCCAAACAAGCAAATTAGAGGAGACCTCGCCTGTTTCAATTTCCCTTTCACCAACAGACAGAGCTTCGTGGACGTGAGCGGCTGAAGGAGCTGGGTACCTGCAGGTGGGTCTTATTTAACTCAGCCATTTGAGCAGTTCATCTGCTCCCAGCGCAGGTGCACCACAGCACACACCATCCTGACATCCTCAAATATTTTCACTAATACTTCCCGTTTAAAAACATGGAAGCCTTTTGTGGCTGAAAATTAAATAGGTAAATGTTTTAATTGAACACCAGTGTGTTAGGAACTTCTGCTGCTGCTTCTCCAGGCCTGGTTGGAGCAATGAGAGAGAACCTCCGGGCCTTTGCTGGGCCTGAAACCATCAACAGCCTCTGCTGCAGCCTCGCACAAATCAAAGCCTCATTGCCTCTGTCAAAAGAAAGGACGACCTTTTCCTTTTCCATGTTGCCAGTGAATTTCTTTGGAGAACATTTATGTAAGTGTTCCTCAGGGAGCGCTGTGCTGGACACGGCACATGCCCCACTGCCCATCGCCTGCCACGCCATGTCCTGTGCAGCCCGATGTCTGAAAAGGGATCTAACTCGGCTTGCACCACCGCTGTGACTTGCAATCCTGTTACTCAGGGGGAGAAACATCAAAAGATAGACGCGCACTTGACGAAATTGCAAAATTTGTTCCACTTACGTGTGGCAACAAATCTGACGCAGACCCGGGTGGCTCTGCAGCCTCTGACAATGGGCACAATCCGTGGGGGGGACAGAGGAGAGGACGGGCTGATCCTGAACGTGCACGTTTTGGGGATGGACTCTTTGTCCCATCTCCCACAGATGACTCAGAGAAGTCTGTGCCTTTCAGGATGGGGGCTGTGGTGGGGCGAGGACAGGTCCCAGAGGGAAGTTGTTCCTGCCATCCTCCAGTGCTTAGCGTGCCCTCTGAGCAGTCCTAGCTTGCACATACAAAGCACCCAGATTTTTATTCTATTTCCTGGACTCTTTTTGCCCGCAGATAGCAAAAAGATTGTTTCTAGGTGATAAAACGGCGTTAATTCACACAACTCCCTATCGCAGAAACAAGCAGGACTCTTAAGCTATGTGGTTTGTGTGGCAGTCGTTTACCTTACACGGGGCTTTCATGAGCACAATGAAAATGTCTTTATCTTCATCAAAGACCTGCTATCATCTCAAAAACGCATTAGCTTAATAAAATGAAAAAAGGAAAAGGAAAAAAGAGAAAGAGAGAGGGTGGGGCTAGGGCTGGGAATTGCCCAGGAGCTCTGTGTGTTTGCAGTCCTATGCAGCCTGCCTGAAGAGGTTTCTGTATACTCAGGTGGAAAGCCCGCCTGATGCTGGGACTGGGAGAGTCTTCTTCTCACCTAAAGAGATCACTCCTTGGGACCTTGGGTGCCGAAGTGCCAGAAGGGGAAAGGCTGGGAGTAGAGAGAGTTTCCTCAACAGCACAACTTCAGTCAGCAATGACCTAATCCAGGAGGCTGCTCCTGGGGACCCTGAGTGCCCCTGAAGGAAGGAGAACAGCAGACTGCCTGTCCCTCCAGAGCAAAAAGAGCACAGAAAGGAAAATCAGAGGGGCAACAGTGTTCTGCCTGAGCTCTTTCAGTTACAGTGATCTTAGATAATACAAGAGACAATAGCAGGTAATAAACACCTGCATAAACATCCATCCCAAAGCCTCCTTTGATCGCGGCGAGTCACCCGGTCCAACACTTGCAATGCTGCAAAGCTTCCTCAGCGTTTCCAGGAGCTCTGGGGGCAGACACCAGAAGCACAGCTCAAACCACGCCACCAAAAGCAAGCCCCAGAGCTGTGGATTGGGAAGCTCACCCTGCAGAGAAGCCGTAGGGCACCATCAGCGGTGGCCCAGCCAGCACCGGGAGCCACGTTCCCTCGCATTTTGGGCAAAGAGGATAGGGCTGGGTATCCTTCCTGGACAGGGAGCGTAGGAATACACCGTGATTTTTGTTGGCAGACCAGCACTTTCTCTAAAAACGCTAAGGCTGAAGAAGCACACGATGGTTCTTTTAACAGCGGTTCCCCCTCCCAAGCAGTCGCGTTCATAAAACGCACAGGCGCCCTCTTCAGCGACCTTCCTCGTCTGTCTGCCCCTCAAGCCAACCTCTAAAAATAGTTAAAGGTAAAAGCTACTGCACGAAGGTCCTGAGGAAGACAGCAGCGCCGCGTGCCTCGAAGGAATCATTTGTCCGTAGCATCTCAAGCACTCAGGCAGAGACAGGCAGAGACACGCTCGGCTTAATGCTCCTTCCCCGCTCGCCCTCCCCTCCTTCTTGGAAATGGTGTGGCTTTGCTCCAAGTTGCCCCTCTCCTCCAGGAATGGTTTCGATGTAGGCCAGTCTATTTGTGATACGCCTCCTGTAAGCGGCGGATGAAAGGGTATCGCTGGCAGGACGTGACTGCGTGGCTCCCAATCCATCCTCAGGCGGTGCCAACAATAGGCCTGCTTACAGCTAATCCATTTACTCAGCTTACCTGTCAGGCTCCCGTCCCCTGCCCAAGCGCCACGTGGGCGCCTCGCTCAACCTGCACGCTGCCAAGTGACCCGCAGTAACCTGCCTCGTGCCACGGACTTGGAGAGCCGTGGATTTGGATTAAGGCAGGAGCAACCCAAAATGGTCACAGAGCTCCCCGTGGGCTGCCAAGGAATGAATACACCTCTACTTTGTGGGGACACGACTGATGGAATGGAGGTTGCACATTATTCCCACTTAAAACTTAGAACACTTAGCACTTAAAACACTCAAACACTTGGCGTATCTGAAGTGCAGGTAAAGAAATCTGTCCTTCCCAGCTGAGAGGGCTTGAGGGAGAAAGGAAGATTCTGGAACTCTGACGTACAAAATGTATTCAACTACAATGCCACACAAGCAAAAATCCACTAAGCAAATCCAATTAGAGAAGAGAAGAGAAGAGAAGAGAAGAGAAGAGAAGAGAAGAGAAGAGAAGAGAAGAGAAGAGAAGAGAAGAGAAGAGAAGAGAAAAAAGAAAAGAAAAGAAAAGAAAAGAAAAGAAAAGAAAAGAAAAGAAAAGAAAAGAAAAGAAAAGAAAAGAAAAGAAAAGAAAAGAAAAGAAAAGAAAAGAAAAGAAAAGAAAAGAAAAGAAGAAAAACTTGATGGTCACTACAAAATCTATTACTGAAAGAAAATTTCTAATAGAAATGAACTTTTATGGCCTTTCATACCCTGTTACAAAGACAGATGCTGCTGGCTTAGCAGTGGATCAAGAGACTCGGGTACAATGAAGTGTCCACACTTGGTGCCCACCCTGTGATGGCTGAAGGTTGGGAGACAAGGAATCAGATCTGCATTTCTGTGGGGCAGCTCCAAGCCTCATGGCTAAATCTGCAGACCAAAGGGCTGTGTGCATCCGAATGAATGTCTGAGATGGTTTTGGAATTCCTCTGTTCAGCAATATATTTATGCTTAATGCCTCTGTTCAGTAACTTACCTATTCCTGTAAGTCCTGCCTGGCTATTACAAATATACTTAATTTATACATACAAATTATTACAACAGAAGATAAAGAAATCACCAACAGTACTGAGATCTGCAGCTCACGGTGAACAGGTTGGTTTATCCAACAGTAACTACAAATTTCAATTTAGTTTCTGCTTGTGATATATGACCATCATGAGAAATCTCACCACCCTCGATGAGACCCAAGAGCTTGGTGTCAGTCTTGGTGTCCAGATAACTTTTGCCAGCCTGGGAAGGGATGGGGGGAGAAGATTCAAAAAAAGCTTGGAGTGTCCATAATACAGAAAACAAACAAATAAACACAAATAACAAGCAAGAGAAGATGGGAGTCCAATTTATTCAGGTTATCTAAGAGAAACCTGAGAGGTGACTTGGTCATAAGTATGAACCAAAGATCTCTGATAGCAGATACCAGCTGAAGTTAGCATATGAAAATTAAAAAGGCAGTGGCTTGACAAATTCGGAGTGGAACAGCAGTACCAAAATCCTTACAAAAAAAAAAAAAAAAAAAAAAAAAAAAAGAGGGTAATTAACCACTGCAAAAACTTCCAAGAGCTTTATCATCTGAAGTCTTTAAATCAGGACTGGATGCCTTTAAAGTACCCTCAAGCCCAACCAGGATTTATGTGCTTGATGCAAGAATTATTAGATGAAATTCAATGTCCTGTATTCACGCAGCCATCAGACAATGAGCATAATGGGTCCCTCCAGCTTTAAAAGCTATTAATTCCAGTCTGTATGTGCTGGGAACTCAATTACAATTTGTAGCTAGCAAAACCTATACAAATATTATCACACCACTGCAAAACACAAGCCAAGGAGGAAAGATTTAAACGTCACAAAGCATCACAAAAGGAGACTTCTTGCATATTAAGAAAAAAGTGCACTAATAAAAAAAAAAAGGAAAACGACACACTTTACAAAATTCATCTAGGCAATTTCTCCTTGCATTACCCTAGCAGTAACACACAATTCTTATAATAACATTTCTTGGTTAATGATTAGTATCAATAATTATCATAAAACGTCTTCGCCTATTTTTTTGCACGCAAATGGAAGAAAAAATAATAAAAGGAGGAGACCTCTCTTTTCAAATCCAACACCTGGACCTTAGTTGATAAGAAGTCGTCTCTTAACATATGATTTTTCTCCAGCATGGAGGAAATAATTCTTAGAAATTAAAATACTTTGAGTTAAAACAGCAATTTCCATTATTAGCACTAGCAGGCATTAGCAGTTCATTTCTTTCTCATAAGGATACGTCCTGCCCTCTGCCTGGCCTGGATGAGGGCCTGGTGGTACTAAGTGCTCGATGAGCACAGAGGACCAAGGGATGCTCTCCTCTCACCCTCATTTAGAGCACGCCATCCCTTCTCCATGCCTTGACGAAAGGCAGGTAGGCAAGAGGAGCTTCATTTTCCGAAACCACAAGGGCATTTTGCATGCCTCTGTCTCTCCCTTCCTCTTCATGAAGGCAATTGTCTTCCATCCCTTCTCGCTGAACACTACGTGCTCGCTTACACTTGTGACTTGATCAGTCGGGGCCGCTGCTACATAAAATGAAGTAGATGCAGCTCCATCATATTTCTACATTAATGTCACTTCACTTAATCCAGCCTCTTTATTATACTCAATCACCAGGCATGTTTTTCAAATTTGCAGCTAATTATTCATAGAAAGAATTTTCTGGTGATTTTTTTTTTTTCCTAACAAAACAGAAAAAAAAAAGGACCGTTCTGTCTTTTTTTTTTTTTTTTTTTTTGAGAACAGGCTTTTTCTTAGAAATAAAAAGGATCATATGACAATAGTTTTGCAGTGTATCGTGCAAGCTCTGTTGGAGTCAGTCCAATTTCTATACAAGCGCTGCCATTTTGACAACAAAGCAGCCTTATTGAAACAGGCAGGCTTCATCTTAATTCTGGCACTACTGAATGGAGAGTACACACTAGCCAGGGAACAATGAACCAAGAAAAGAGTTACAAATCTCTAGTGACAACTGCACGCAAAGAAAGAGAAGATGCATTATGATAGCATTGTTTGCTCGACTCCTTCACGAGACCACTTTCGAACAGGGATGGCTTTTTGCACTGAGAACTGAAAGCTCCTTCCAGATTTTGCACGTGTGTCTTCCCACCCGCCACCAGGCCAGCGACACCCTCCATCACTCGGGTAGGAAATGCCAAAACAGCTCCACTCCTTGGACAAAGGTGAGGAGAAACAGTGTCCCACCTTCCCACTGCCTTCCCTCACCTCTGGGGCTTGCTACTTTTTCACAATTTTTCCATGTTTAAGGAAAATACCAGCCCCTACCTTGTATTTCCTTCCAAGGTAAATTTTTAAGTGGGAGCAAAAGCAAACAATATAAATCCATAGAGGGGAAAAAAAAAAAAAAAAAAGGAAGATTTCAAGGTAGCAGATCATTATCTGTGGCCCCCGTTTTCATGACATTAATTCTCACTTTGCTGTGTGTGACATTATTTGGGTGAATGTATGCTCTTAGGCACAAAGGGGTGATTACTCCAGGCCGGGCTCTCACATGCAGCAAAGCTCGTTCATGTTGCTTTAGTTTGCGTCTAGAAAAGAGACTCGGCCCATCTAGGTTTGAGCAAACTTGGGAATCAAGACAATTTTAACAGCGTTTGCAATAATTCTTGAAAATATGGCAATGAGTATTTGGCCTGAGCGAGGGTGATCGCAGCTCTTCGCACGAGTTGCTTCTTGGTAGGGTAGGTGCAAGGGCACACATCCACCCATATAAACATGCGTACACGCACAAAGATAGGACAAAACCTTGTGAAACCTGAGAAACAGGCCAGCTCAGTCCACGAGCTTCGGTGTAATGAGTTTCTGAAAACCTTTCAGGTATTTACCCTGGCAAATACAACCTGATAATACAGGTATTTGTAATATAAATCAAGTGCAGGTGTGTGCATGTTTTTTTTTTAATTAAAGCAATTACGATCTTTTAAATATTTGAATAGAAAGCCTCGGTTGGTAGTTCTGGTAAGTTCAGGAAAACAGTAGCTTCAAAGACTGCTGGAGAAAGACCAACTCATCACAAAACACTAGGCGTTCACAGAGGGATCTTTCGAGGACAGCTTTTTGCTCATACCCCGCTAAAAACCAAGGGGAGCTGCGAGACCACGTCTTCCAGGACACCTGATGGTCTCCTCATCACTGTTCACATGCAAACATCAGAAAGCATGATTGACTGTAAATATAAATTAAGAGGTATTTAAATTCAAGCCATTTCTGTCGCACCTGGCTTCAGAAACCTAATTCTGGTGCTGATGTACATTAAACATCCCTGGGAAAGAGGGGAAGGAGGGTCAAAAGCAGGGCTGGTCCAGTTCACATGCCCACGTCTACGAGACAGAAGGCGAAAGATTTGGCACCTTCTTTCCCTTCGTAACAAACAGCTTTCAATTCTCACTCAGCAAAAGGGAATTAATTTATTCTCCAGTGGAGAAAAAAAAAAAAAAGCAGTGTCTTGGCAGTGAGCACAAACACAAGTTTAATCTTTCTAGACTAAGTCCTCAAGCCTGGATGGGGCGAATGAAAATATGCGATGGGAGTTTTCCTCTCTGCGAGTAATTGCATGGGAGGGAGATGAAGCAAGTTACGGACCTAATGAGCAGATCTGCTCAGGTCAGCCATTTTGCCGGCTGCTGAGGAGAGCACAGCTTTTGTTTGCTTTTGACAAAATGAGATTACTGCCCGAGCTTCAGCCGGGACTGGGTCCACGGCCGACAACCACCACTTCTCACTTGCCTCTAATCTGGATTCCTGAAAGATGGGAGAAGTACAAGCCCTGAAAGCTGGGAAATTTTAATTCGAGAACATGAGAAAGAGTCAAAACGCTAAGAAGTCCAGGCACCTGAAGCAGAGAAGCCCCCGGAGCTATAATGGATGTATGGGACCACACGGGCTGGGCCGGGGGATGCCCTCTGGTATCAACAGAGCAATGGGCACAGCAAGACACCAGCAGGCTCAGGCTGTGGCTAACAGGTCCTCCCACCCCCAAAAATTTACAAAATGCAATGCAAAAGGTGCCCTAAGGCAATAATCACCCATCTGCTAATAAAGGCGAAGGTTTGTCTACGTTCAAAAAGCTGCTCATCCAGCTAGATGGAGACGTCTGCTCTCCGCTGAACACTCTGCATGAAGACCACAGCTAAAGTTGCCTGACTTAAATGCAACAAGAGGTCACCTTTTTGTCCATCAGAAACAGGTTTCTGAGTGCTCAGAAACTTATAAATATGGGCACAAGCTGCTGCTAGAGGCACGGACATCAAAAAGACAGCTGAGGTTTGCAGCAGCCCTGAGGACCCCTGAAAGCCCTGCGGGACGCCCACCTTTTTATCTCAAAATGTTCATCAGCCCAAGATGATTCAGGTCC
Source organism: Netta rufina (assembly GCF_964035555.1). NCBI lineage: Eukaryota > Metazoa > Chordata > Aves > Anseriformes > Anatidae > Netta > Netta rufina. The sequence continues at coordinate 72,819,610 of NC_140125.1, read as the reverse complement.
AAAGGCTCTGACTGCTGTGGGAAAAATCTCCAAGCAGCTCTCATCTCAACTATGTCAACCTTGTTAGAGAAAACTGCAATTATCCAAAGAGTGCATCACAAGCATTTTTCTCTTCAACTGATAAAAGTTGCTGTAAAGGTCACCAGCTAGAGAAGATATCGGGTCCTTCAGTTTTAGAAATAAATGAATTAAAATTGGTTTTATAAAGAAAAACCTACTAATTTGCTCCCAAATACTTTTGACCAAAGCTCTGAGGGAAGTAATTCAGTGGTGAATACAAACACTTCCCTCACAGCTGTTCAAGACATTCAAACCCATTGGTAATTCCTCTGATATAAAACACTAGATGTTAGACTAAGTTCTACTTTGGTGCTTGTAATTTTTAAATAAAATAAATAATAACAATAATAATAAAAGAAAATAAAGAGCATCTTGCATATCTGTCTTAGCAAGTGACTAGAGAAGAGGGTTCAGGGCACAAGGTTGCAAACACCATCCATCCATCCATCCATCCAAGCAAAGGAACATGGAAGGCAACTGCTGTGGAGCAAGCCCGGTGGTCTTTTCATCCACATGCCAGATTTGTGATTGAGAAATGCAGTGCAATTCAAAAAATTCAACAAAGAGAGCTTGTATACGCTCTCTGATTCTTGGTTGCCTTAAGATCACATTTAAATAATCAGATTAACAACGTAAAAGGAATGAAACAGCTTTAGGTCTGTGTTTTCTTTGGTGATCTTTTTAGCTAAAGTATCATGGAACGCACAGATAAATTTCTAGAGAAGTAATACTGGAAATCTCCTTTATCTGGTTCAGGTATTCCAGAATGGAAAACAAGAAAAAATTTAAAAATAAATGAATAAAGAAGAAGGAAAAAAAAAAAAGGAGACATTTAGAACTGTCTAGACTACTTAAGAGGAACCTCTAAAGTTCAAGAACCAGCTCTTTTAAATCTTCTAAATCTGACTTCATTTCCCGTGTTATAAATTCAGTCCAAGATAGAGTAAATTAACATACATTTATAAAGAGATGCTGGGAAATAAGATGAGCTTCTTAATATTTCCCAAGTGAGGGGAGGTCACTCTCTAAAACAATGTAAAATATGGTACTAATTTTAGTCAGCTTGTCATAACACTGTAACCGTCTGAGCTACATTCCAACAACACGTCAAGACAGACTGAAAACAATAATAATAATAGTCAAACTCCCAAATGACTTTCTTCTCGAGCAGAGAGGCTACCAACACAGACAGGCAGACCGCTGAGCCTTTCAACACTAAATGAGCTAGCTTTTGTGCTGCCTTAATGGGACTTTGGTGCTTACACAGAAGTGTCCTGCTTGACTGTAGGACTGCTGTAAGTTAAAGCAATGTCCTTTTGCCTCCGAGATGCGTGCCCAGCAGAGACAGTTGCAAAGCTCTACAGCTGCTAAGCAGGAGCTACTGTGTGTTGTGGGAATGCTCCTGCAAGTCCCTGTCTTGAAAAGAGGACATTACTGGGAAAATGCAACTTCTTGACAGCACTTGTTTATGCACAGCCTAAAAACTCTCCCCATACCGAGCCATACTGACTTCGATGGAAAAACTGTCATGCTGAAGCAAGAGATTGTAAAATGATGCTTGAACATGGGAACTGAAACATACATAAATATCTATATACATACATACATATATATATGTATATATATATATATAGATATCAATCAGTATGTTCTTCTATTGTTTGGAAAAATTCACACCGTTCCTTAAGACCCTATGGAAAAAACAGCTCTGGTCTAAAATGAATGTAATCATTATGACATTAAGTTGATTTTCATTCCCACTTCTCTGAGTTAAACAATACAGAAGACCATCCTGAATTAAACCATAAGCTTATGGAATATTAGGTGTACGTATGACTTGTCTGGCATAATCCTGTATCTGTACTTGTATAAAATCAAAATGACAAGTATGCAACTACAAATTATTTTTCATTTTCTTCTTGCTTAGAATCCAAGTAACTCGTGCCAGACAGCAAACTGACCACCATGCACACAGGGCTAAAAAATAATGAAACACAAAAATAATCACTAGAGACAAAGAAACAGGAGAGGTTACTGGAGGGCAAATAAACCTAATCACCAGGAACTATCTAAAATAAGTAAGGGATTTAAAAACTTGTTCTCAAATCGATTCAATTAAATCCAAATCCTAAAATGATTTCTGCTTAGGAGGAACTGTTTCACCTGTTGTATTACGCAGCGATATTATTAGTACATCTTCATTCTGCTACGGAGAGATAGCTCCCGACCAAAAGAGTGATCCAATGATAACAGCAACCTACTGCTGTAAGCCACAGGGAAATGATGCACAGAAGACTAGGCACATCGTATGCTTGTTCTGAACAGACCTAATTACCTACACAGAATTACATCTTTAAACTACCACAAAGGAAACTTCGGATTTCTGAGCTACGTTTCTGGACACCGCATCCAACGGAGCCCTTTGGTAAGGTGGCTCTGGGAGGGTGAAATGGTCCTGTCCTGAGAGCCTGCCAAGCAGCAGCACCCTCTTCATGCTAAAATGCCTGAGACAGAGACCACATGTTGCAGCTCTTTTCTGAGAACAAATGTACATCTCCAAGCAGGCTGAAGACTATGCTAGAAAGAGAAGAAAGGAAAGGCTGCTCTGAGGGAGAGCACTATGGTGAAACGGGTGGATCCTAAAGCCAGTTTCCCTCTGTCCTAAGCAGTGAAATTAGCATCCCCAAGCAGGGTAACAGGTTTCCTGGAGGTCTGCATCTCCTCATGAACAGACACACGAAGTAGGAGATTTAAAGCTGAAAACACCACAGCCCAGCCTGTATCCAGCTTGATCCCCCTGGGCCTCTGGTTACTTGGTTGGCTGGTGCTCAGACAACACAGCTAACGAAAGGAGGAGGATTAGCCAGATGGCAGCGAGACAGCAGCACTGGAGGAGGTGTTGTGTCCCACCAAAGGCTAAAAGCCCTCAGGCTACACCTACAGCACTAAATACAAGACACCAGGGACTCGAAGCCCAAGGGCAGTGCACAGCTCACACCTACACAGCTCGCTGCTCTTTCTCCTCCTGGACTGCCCCCCAGGTCCTAGGGGCTTTTGGGGACCATTTCTGACAGGGGCTGGACCCTGCACACTGGGAAGAGGCTGGCAGGGGACAAGTCGGTGTCAGGGACAGGGCAGAGACAGTGCTTGGCAATGCCCCTGAAGGTGACGGCAGTGCTCCAACCTCTGCGGCCTCCTGCACAGGCCGTGCTGGAGTCCAGTTTTATGGAGCTCCATTTAATAATAAAAACTAAAAAATAAAAATATACGAGGAGCAGTGCTTTATTTGGGATTCACTGAGGCTGATGGCCCTGACCAGGCCACCGAGGCCAAGCGCTGGAGCCTCGCTCAGCCCTGTGCTTCCCGCCGGGGAAGCCGTCCATGCCCTAGCGCCTGAGGGAGGATATCCACAAACCACGCGCCGCGAGAAGGTGTAAACATCCTCCATCTTCAAATGGCCTGGTCGGATCACCCCATACGAGACAACGTTTGCAAGATCACGTAGGCAGTTGCCTCGAAACCTTTGGATTTAAATTTTGCCGGCCTAACATGCAAGAAGTCAGGAAACTTCCAGAAACACACAGCCTCCAAGTGAAACCACTTGCACAACATGGAAGAGGTTGGGGGAAGAGAGGAACGTCTTCGTTTTTGCTCGTCTTGCAGAATAACTAACAATCTTAATTGCTTCACGTATTAGGGATAATAGCGAAATAAATATTTATTTCTATAAGAAAGAGGTTTGCTTTCCTCAGGTGGCTGGGGGGAAAAAAGAGGAAGACAATTCCTAAAACACCCCTGACTCCAGCACACCATGCCAAAGGGTCTCACACGCCAGGGTTTGGTGCTCCCCAGCTCTGGGGCTGAAGAGTGGCCCCGAAGACAAAATGGCAGTGGGACCGAGGGGTACGAGCTGCGGGTCAGCCCGGCCTCGCCTGGCACTGAGAACAGGACAGACAGAAAAGGCCGACCTGGCAGCCCATGAGAAGGGAAGAGATAGCAGCTGTTAATTACTATTTTGCCATCATAAAGCTTCTGGCACTGACTTGGCTGATTTCCACATTAATTTATATGCTGTTCGTTTTAAACATAGAAGGAGTCAGGGCGAGCGGTAAGGGCAGGGTGAAATATTTCCTTGGCTTCAGTTGAGAGCTTGCAGAGCCAACACCTGGAGAAGCGGCCCAGCCCCAGAAAAAGCTGCCTCGGAGATTACATTAGTGCAAAGTTTTCTGGGTGGACACCAAAACACGTCTCGGACCTATGAGAAGGATAATTGAGATGGACACTGGGTATTGCCGATGCCAGCCTTCGGCTGCCCCCAGCAGGAGGGGCAGACCTCAGCAGAGGGCACGGAAAGCTGTGAGTGTCCCGGCTGAAGCTGCTCTGCCCTGGCTGCTCCATCCTCCCCCACAGCAGGCGTCCCCCCGAGGTGCAATAGCTGCTCCAAAGCAGGAGGAAGGTTTCTTATCTGCTGCAGCATCGCCTCGGCAGAAGAGCCTGAGAGAGGCACGCAATAAAAACAGGGTGGTAACTGTAAATAGCCGGGATCTGTTTGGCTGCGTGGAGCCCTTTCAGTGCCATGAGGCAAGGCAAGGCTGCTGCCCCAAGGAACCTGGAATCTAATTTGGGCTGATAACAGCGGAGGATCACACAAACACTCTCGAAAAAAAAAAAAAAATGGGCACAGAGGTAGAACAGCCAGGAGCGAAGGGGGAAAAGATCACATCAATGGATTAAAACCAAAAACTTCTCTTGTCCCCACAAAATCATTATAGACGGTTTTGAGTCCATTCAGTCACAGCATCTTCACACAGCCTTGGTTTAGGTAAATAAATTGCTTTTAATAAACTTTGTTAGACCTCTCAAGCCATTTGTTAAGCCTAGGTTAATTGCAGAACACAGAGGTGACAGCTTTACTGAGAACCTTCTTCCTCTAGAAAGCTTCATCACTTGCTGCTAAAAAAAATCAGTTTGCACCTTGTACCAAGACTGCCTTAAAAAAATAACTTTCCTCTTTCAGAAGAAAAAGAACACACGCTCCGAACTGTGACTCTTTCAGAGTCGAGTTTCAAAAATCAAAATAGTAAATGCTAGAACTTGCTAGCTAACACCCAAAGGTTTATATTCGTCAACGAGATAAGTGAGGTTTTTGTAGCCAAATCAAAATTTTGCTTGTGTTGCAGGGACTGGGTCCCTTGCCTTCCAACAGAAGTGCTAACCAAGTCCTCAGATATGGCACCAACCATTCTGAATCATGACGAAGACATCAGGGGCCCAGACCCTCTGAAAAGCACTCACTGAGCTTTCTGCTTCTCTGCTACCAAATTAAAAAATAAATAAATAAATAAAACTTCAGTACACTCGAAGAACGGAGGCAACACGACCCCAGCAGTCGGGAAGAATGGGACAGAAAAGGTGACAAATTTTTCAGGCTCTATATGAGCCACTTCAAGAACGGAAAACAGACCTCTGTGGGGTTGTGCCTTAAGAAAAGCAAAATTCTGCACAGAAACATACAAAAAATCCTACTGATCACACTAATAAATGTTACACCTGCTGCAGAGCTTGGCTTCACCACATCTTCAGCTTGTTAAAAGACCTCAGACACTCAGGGAAATCCTTGGGTTAGGTTTGCTTTTGTCAAAAACCACACAGAGAGTGTGGTGATAGGACTGGTGATGGGAAAGAGCCTTTCATTTTCTGAGCATCAGATCAAAATCCCACCCAGGTCAGCTGCTGCTTGCTGTCTGATAGCTGTTAAAAGGCCTCTGTGAAATAAGGCGGCTGTTTTAATCCAGTTTCAAGTGGATTGTGCTTAGATCCCAAGGTGGTAAACACTTTAGCAATCAAGCAGACAGGCACATGCCCTTAACATAAGACTCGGTACAACCAGCACTAATCAGCAGCCACACCGGAGAAAAGCCAGGGACTAAGAGGAAGCTGGAAATCCAGTTACCCACTCCATTCCTAGAAATGATTCAGCCAGATTGGACTTAAAGCAAATGGGCAGAAGCACAACAAGTAGCTTGTCTTTGTAGCTATGTTTTATGAATAAGTATTTCTGCTCATGAACCCTTGATCTTCCTTCCCATAAAACGCTGTTGCAAAAGCCAACTCATATTTTCCACACGCACAGCGAAGTATTTGCTACCCATTCAATTCCTTAACCAAACAGACTCACTTACTCACCGATTTTCTCTCTGACCCCCTTTTCATTTTATTATTTTGTGTGTGTGTGTGTGTGCGTGCTTACGCTTTTTTCTCTTCAGGTCTTTCAGTATTACGGTATTCTTTCTGCCTGTGCTGTAGCTTGTTCTGGGAGGCCAGCAGACGATGACGGGACAAAGCAGTAAACCAATAAAAAGCATACTGGGAGTTCTGTTTGCTGTTTGCAAGCACATTCGAGTACATTTTTTGTTTGTTTTTGTTTGTTTTTTTTTCCTGCTAGATTTGCATTCTTGCAGTGAATGAGAAATTGGTAAATACCTTGTCTGCATTGTAATTAAAAAAAATGAAGTCTTAAACCTCTTAAAATACTGCAAATAGAAGCCACGGGAAGGCACGGCGAAGGGAATTGTTTTAGAAATCATAGCCATGCAATAGCTACGTGTTAATTTCAAAAACGCTCCTCGAGCTGTTATGTCCAAACACCGGCTTGAAAATGAAGCACTCGGCGAAGTGCTGGCATTAGAGACAGCCTTCAGCCTGTGCAACGCCGCGCCAGTGGCACGGGGAACACGCCGTGCTGTCACAGAACGTGCTGCTCCGTCCTGTCCCAGTGTGTCAGCAGCGTTGCATCACTGCCAGGGAAACCACACAGCTGCCTCGCCGCCTTTTTTTTTTTTTTTTTGTATGTCTGTGTGTGTGTGATAGCAAATTTCAGCCCAGTAAATATTTGAGTGTGTGCCCAGCGCTAGGTAGCCGTGGTACGTCTCACTTATCACCCAGGCAGACCGACTTCGCTGCCCTATCCTGATTTTCAGGACGCTGCTTTTTCCCCAAACCGTGGACCCACGCAGAAAAATCACCCTCTCTCCACCTCAAAAGATGTCACGATTAAGCTGAAAGATGGGCAGCCATGTTATTGACTGTCGTTATCCCCTTAGGCCTCCGGGATTACTGCTTTCACCGGCCATTAGCGGCGCGCTGGCAGGATCCGTGCTGCTGCAAGTGGGCTCTGGGGCGATCCTCAGCAAACAGTGAATTCTGCTAAAAGGCAGCCAGCAGACCCCAGCAGCAAAACGCAGGCAACTTCCCTCAGCGTTGACGCAGAGCCTGAAATAGGTGGGATTGATACCCGCTCATCCAAAATTTAGAAAAAAAAAACACTATAGTTCCTTTCAAAAAGTAACTTCTCTACTTCGGAAGCACAAGGAAAGCCCACTCGGGGTGAGATTGCAGGAACAACAATATTTCTCAAACAACAGAGACACAAACCCCCTGCAGATCCCTCCCGAGCACCTTCTTTGAATTCTGACAACTAAATGTATCAGTGTGAGACCATCAGCACCGGGTGCAGTTGCAAACACTCCGGCTGAAACCTGCAAGCTGCGTACTTGTTCAGCCAGATTCATGTTATTATCTTTTCCCTTTCCTTTCACCGTGGCAAGAGTAACAATTTAATTAGAAGGGGGGGAAAAAAAAAAAAAAGAAAAAAAGCCCGTATTATTTATAACTATGGCGCAAGACATTATTTTTAGCTGCAGAACTCTTAGGAAGGAAACAGTGCCCAGACCAATTTTCATGTACAACTTCCTGAATTTGTGATTCAGCCCCAAATTTCAGGGACAAGTTTAATTTAGGTTTTGATCCTTCTGACCTCAGCGTGTTTGCAAGCGCCCTGGGTTTGGTGCCTGCGGCTTTGCTGCTTCCCGGTCCCGCAGATCTGCAACCCGCCAGGTCCATCAGCTGCAAAACCCCTGAAAACGCGGTGTTTGGGGAAGGCAGAGCAGGGGAGACGGAGCTGTCAGCCTCGTGCAGGACCCGGGGAAATGTTATGGGGTGCCTACCAGCACTGATAGGAGCGGGACGGATCCCGTTACTGGAACTCGGCGTTCCCAAACAAACACCGCAGTCACAGGCTGCCCCGTGCCCTGCAGGGGAGAGAGATAACACCCACAGGCTGCCATTCTACCCTCGGCAGCACTTTTTTTTTTTTCTCTTTTTAAACCTAAACTATATTTGACTTTGCTGTCATGTATTTCAGCGCAGCTGCTATTCTCAGGTTCTCCCAAAATACACACAGTAGGTACTGTACTATTGCACATATAAACAGCTACCTTCCTACCGCAGCTATTTATGATTAAAATAACTTTTCTCCATTTCTGATTTCATTTCCTCTCTTTGGGCCCCGTTCTACGTTGCACAGGAGGTGCTTTCAAGACTGCACCCTGAACCAACTTTTAGCATGAAATAAAGAAATTAAATTGCAGCCTCGTTAGAAGTTTAGAACATAACATCCAGGTTTCTTTACGGGTGACCAAAAAATAGGACATGGGGCAGGTCTCACTCCACGTGAAAACGAACTCCTTGGGTGAGGATGAATACACACTCTGGCTGCACTGGGAGAGGAAACAAGGAGAGGGCAGGGTGGCAGCGTGCGGTTTAACAGCTTCTTCCACTCTTCTGGGACACCTTCACAGTTCAGGGGTTGTCCACGGATGGGATGTGTGATAAGGAGCCAGTGGCTTCCCCCTGTGTCCTTCCTAAACTCACCCATCCAGCCTGGCAAAGGGTCTTCCTCACACAAACGCAGGTCTGGCTGGAAAAATGACCATCTCCAGCAACAGAACATCTTGTTTCCATTCTCCCTCACAGCAGGCAAAAAAGCCGAGTTAACCTCACAGTTAAAAAGCCGAGGGGCCCACTCGGAGGAACAGCCACCTCCACCCAGCAGTCACACCAAGCTTTCAGAAGGGCTCCAAGAAGCAGCTCGCGACTGCGCCCAGCCAGCCTGCGGTCAGGATGTTCAGACAGATGTTCCCAGCAGCTGGTCCTCGGCCAAAACCTCCCTCCAAGGTACCCGTCCCACTCGAAAACATCTTGCTGTCAGCACATGTATCTTTCCATAATCGAATACATTCAAGCCCCGAACTTCGTTTCTTTCCAAGGTTTTTGCACGATCCCTAACGTGCTCATGACATTGCATTTTGGGGGGCTAAGGATGACACCTCCTGACTCTCAGGAATGTTACCGTCCCCTGGACATAGTCTCACAGCCTCATGCCTCATCCACGACCACCCTGCCTGCTCAGCCAGCTATGAACAAATAATTAACCCACGCTGAGGTGAAGGCTCCTTTCTGCCTACTGGGATGGGGCCTCAAGTTTTCAGTGTATGGCTGCTTTGTACTGAGCCCGGCATTTCCTAGAAACCCTTCCACGGACAGCTGTGCTCACAACCACAGGAAAATGTTATTTACATGGTCCCTTCCTCAGATATGACCTAACCAAGGGGCTAAGCCCACTGGCACGGAGATGGTGCCAATTCACAGCCCGAAGCAGCATGTTCCCCTCCTTCAGCCACAGGGCAGCTGTCTTTATCACAGCACTGAGTCCAACCAAGCAGTTGGGTACCTGTATACATGCACACCCTCTGAATTTGTCTCTTCTTTACACCATTTGGCAGTTTTCCTGAAGAGACATCGCTTTACAAGAGCTTTTGTCTTCCTCCTCCTTGCTTTTAAATCCCCTTTTGTTTATAATTGAGGACTTTGCAAAAGGATTTTACAGAAATTTGCACTTCTAGGATAAATTAGAAAAAGTATATGCACAACTTCATGGAAGGAACAATGCAACTAAATGCTGAAATGCTGAAGACAGAAGTGAAATTTGTGATCAGATGCTCTGGACATCCCTCTGTGCCAGTAAAGCAGGGGCTGGGGGTTACAAGAACAGCCCCGTGTCACTGCTCGCCTGTGTGCTGGTGCTCCTCCTGGCACGGGGTGGCCAGGATCCTCTTCTGACATCCGCCTATATAAAACAGCTGCTGGATTTGCAGTCAGAGGAAACCCCCCTCCTTTGTCCTGCCCTGCTCTCGAGATCAGACCAACAGGGAAGGCTGCTGGCAGATTTTTTTTGTCCTGATTTCTGGCCTGAGGTCCCCTGGGCATCTCACTGAACAGACACCCTGCACTTGCAGTGCCCTCAGCTTTTCCTGCCCTTTGCAGACAGTACATTAGTGGGGTGGTGTCCGGCTTTTTTTGGTTTGTTGTAAGGTGACGGGAAGTGCTTTGTCCCAAGTAGTGTGTGGGACAACTAGCAATGCATCAGAACCCAAAATTGTAGTCTCACCCCAAAATCACGTGGCTTTCTCTGATTTTTTTTTGCACCTAATTTTCACAGTTTTACTGAAAGAAGAACGAGCGGTTCACAGCTCGGACGCTCACGCCAAACAAAGCTCTGCTTCATAGCCTAATCTCTAACCCACGGCGTGTTAACTCAAGGTTGTCACCTCTCCTACCTCCTTTCTGCCTTATTGTACACCACACGCTGGAAAACATGGAAAGCAAACAAAAAAATACAAAGGGCGCATGGAAAAACCTCGATGCAGGAGAGACAGGGCAGATTTTCTGATTCGATTCTTCACTTTTGTGTTTTCGTCAGACACTAAGTGGCACGTGCAGCTTCTTATAACCACACAGGCTGAGGATTTTTACCTGGTGTAAGCTTCAATACGCGATGTGCATGGGAAATAAAAGTTATGTGAACCCACAAATGCACCCTAACAGTTTTACAATCCGTAAACCAACCCCCAGCCTGTCCCGCTGCGCGGACGCCCGTCTGCGCTTATAGATGAGTGCATTTGGCTTTTTTTCTCCATGCTCGGAGAGCACACAAAGTACAAGCACGTGGTTTCGTACGCTGAACAGGGCTGCAGAGCGGATTGTCCCGCTCCCAAAGCCTCTCCCTTAGCAGCAGCAGCGGAGGCACGGCAGAAACGCTCCGGCAAGTCAGCGCTCCAGCTCTGCAGAACTGTAAATGATTACAGAAGAACCGCCCTGCAATCAAAGAACAAAATGTGTGCTGGAGATTAATCACTTTCCAAGACTGGAAAGGAAAGATAGGATTGAGAGATAAATCTGGCTGCAGTGTTTATGCAAGCGTATCGTGCTCCTTAGGACTGAATGTCCCAGAACGTACGGAGGAAGTAAACAATGTGCTGGGGGGGGGGGGTTGGGGGGAGGCGAGTGTGCCGGCCCCGAATACGACAGCCCGGGAAGGACGCCCAACTCCCAGTTATGAAACAGCACCCTCCCAGCACTCCTCATTGCTGCCCGGGAAAATCTGAAACAAAGAGCTGGTAGAGACAGCCTAGGATCTCCCTCAGCTTTTCAAGTTTTCCTTCAGGGCCCGACGAGCGTCCTTCAGGCCCCGAGGAGCATCCCCACAGGCTCCCAGACCCTTTCTCCCTCCCTGAGGCACCACCAGGCCCGGCACACACAGGCACTTCTCGTCAGGATTTACTTCTGGAGGCAAAACTACTTTTTTCAGTGCCCCTCCAGCACGTAATCGCGCTGCTTTTGGCCGCTAAAGCGCTGCCGGCTCCCCGTTTTTGTGTAAACATGTTTACATTCGGAGCTCCTGCCCGGCTTAATACCACGCGGGCATTTTGAGGAAAACCCTACGAGGGCTGGATTTCAATGCGATGCTTTGACAGGCAATTACAAAGGAAGTAAATAGCGGGCGGCCTGGATTAGGGGGGAGCCGCATTTCCACAGAGGAAAGCTTCCCAGTGACTCGAGCCGCCACATGAGCATGTGTGAACACAAACAGGGCTGTGGCTCGACCGCCCTGTGCCAACACTGTGCTGTGCAGAAACAGACATTGAGAAGGAAAAAGGGGCTAAAAGGGGTAAATGACCCCCCCGGGGCTGGCTCTGATCCTTCAGGCCGAAACACGGGGCTGAGAGCCCGTGAAGCGGGGTCACGGCGCGCTCGCTGGTGCCCTGCGAAGAAGCACATTGGGGATCTGTGAGGTCAGGAGTTAAATGTGGCCCAGCACATCGCGTAACGACTGCCCCGTGTCGCCTGACTGTGGCCTGGATTTAGCCCCGGGGCTGTACATGAAACCTGCCCGGGTCACCGGGAAGCCACCCGGCCTCCGAAGCTCGCGGAGGGCCTAGGCCACGGCAGCTTGAGTTGCAGAAGTGCCAAGTCCCCGAACCACGACTCATGGCCACATTACAAAAATGCTACGACTTCGTGCAGACAGTTCTGGTGTCACCGCTGGCTGCTTTGGAGAAGGCTGGGGCCACCATGCAGCATTCCCCTCCTTTGGGGAAGTCGATTCCAGGCCAAATGTGCAGCACCAGGGATGCACTGCACCAGGGCTGCACACAGGGAAACCACTTCACAGAAACCAGCTATATAAGGTCCCCCCTCCCTGCAAATATCTGGCTTTGTATTAAAGCCAATTAACAATAATCTACTAATAACAAGACTGCGATGGAGCTGCAAGATTCCCCTAAAGCGAAATCCTGCCAGTGCTAGTAATTGATCCAGCAATGTGTCCCAGCTCGATGGCACAGGCGTCTCCAATTCTTGGAAGCATTACATCCAGTCTAATTCCCCCCCAAGGTCACAACCAGCAGAAAATCCCAGTACATCATGACCCGGGGATCTGTGACCGAACAGCTGTTATCAATAGCCTGGGAAACTGAAGTACGGTATCCGAACCCTATCAGCCACTGCTCGTGAACCCCTCGGCCTCCCGAGCCACTGGAGTGGCTGGGAGAGGAGAGGTGGAGAACAAACTGCAGGTTTCTCTTGCAGGAGATTTGCCAGATTTGCCTTTGCACCACTTGTTGCAATACCTGTGTGCATGCACTTTATTGCTGTGGAAAAAAGGCCCGACTGTTACCTGATTAAAGTTCCTTCATGATAAGGCTCAAAATAAGGGGCTCATAAACCACGTGCTCTGCACTTAAGCTCTTTGAAAGATCAATATAGGGTTATTCGTGCCCGTACATGAGTTCACCTAGCTCCAGGTCCATAGCAAGCTGCCTCCTGACTATGGCAAAAGCTAGGTGATGATTACCAGGATCATCAAAGACAAGGCACGAAGCCTGCAGCAGATGCAGAAGATAGAAGAAAACCAAGGAGCTACACTAAGAAAAGGCTCAAATATTTTCTAAACTAAATATACCAAGACAGAGGGATGCAGGATATGCTCTGCCTGTGGACTGTATGCTTTCTTATCTTACATACTATCAGTGAGGAACTTGTAATGTCTAGTCTCTCCTCAGCAATAGGGAAGGAAAAAGGATCAGCCTCTCACCAAGGAAATTACAACCATCACTACACGTACCATTAAATACATCACAAGCTTTTCAGGAGCTGATGCTTAATTTCTCTTTTGACTTTGGTGGAATATCAAAGACAATTAGCCAACAGTGCAGGTCACTGAACTAGCACGCATCAGCAAAACGATCAATCAGGTGGGGACCACTGGGTAAGTGATAAAATGGGTGATGAGCTTATTTTGACCTTGTGGCTGCCTGTTCGAACGCAGGAAGGTCGGAGAGGAGCCAGAGAGCACTTCCAACCCATTTCACAACCCATTCATCCAGGTAGGAAGCCACCTTCATCCTCTCCCAACAAAACCTTGCAATTTGCAGTGGGGAGGGGAAAGGAGGGCAGTCAAACACCTACTTCAACTCACCACAAAGCAGGCAAGGAATAGGATTCCAAGATTTTTGTCCAAAATGATCACTATTTTAAGGACTGTGCAGCAGCACCATGAAATGAATCATCTCAGACAGCGTTAGCTGTCTTGCTCAGGGCACACCACAGTAGACTGAGGTCTCTCTAAGGCTGGGTCATTGCTTACACAAACGAGCAATCCCTACTTACACGGTATCAGCAGTGAATAAGACTACTCAAATGACTAAGGATTTGCACACCGACAGCTCCAGGACTGCTTACCTACGGCTGGATTAGTTAAGAAAATAAACAAAGTTGTAAATTAGAGGTGGTGCTGTGCGCCCCACCTACACCTCATATTGTCCAACACTTCCTATTATAAAATCCTGCTCCCAGTTGCTAATAGCTTTGCAAACCTGAACTGAAAGTATGATTGGAAAGAGGGTAAGCAGCCTGGGCTAGGCAAGATGCTGGAAATAGGAAATCCCAGGAGAGGGGAGAAACTGGGAACCAAGAGCTGGATAAAGAACTTGGCTAGATAGATGAGAGCTGATATGGAAAGTGAGGAGGTGAGAGATGATGGGAAAAGGAAGGAGAGCTGCACAGAGCAGGAGCTTGGGGTTGAGAGAGGATGCAGGGCTGGCTCTGGCCAGGAGCAGGGGGACGATGCTCTCCTGGGAGCACGGGGATGCTGGGGAGGCGATGACACGGAGCAGCAGGCAGGGAAGGGCGTATTTCCTTACTCAGAGCTGAGCGTGAGCGCTGTGCAACCAGCATGGCACGGGGCCCACGCAGACAGCGCCGCGGATGAACTGAAACCCTGATACCCCTCGAAGCACCCAGCCCAACTAGAGGCTGGGGGTGGACAGAGCGTGTGAGCTTGTTACTAATGATGGTGTCGCAGGGAACGAGAGAAGAAATTCCACGCCAGAGAGGCGACTCCGATACTTTCAACTTCCAAGCACTTGGCTTTTATATAGAAACATTTCTTTTTTGGTGTAGATTTCAGTATAAATGAAGTACGCTCTCACTCAGTACTTTCTGTTTGGCACTTCACTGAGCAGTGAGAACTATCCAGGCAGATTCTCCAGGAGTCATGGAGTATCCACAGGAATACTCCAGATACTCAAGCCATGCGAAATCCTACTTTCCTGCTCCCTGTCTGCTCCTGGCAGATGGGAAAGGCACGTGGCTGCCATGGCTTGCACCCCACTCGCCATATCTGGGGCTAAAGCTGCGGCCCTGAGCTCGTCCGTAGCTACGAGGAGGAATCGGTGGTTTGCTACTCGACAGCGTTTCCTGCAGAAAATAAGGAAGCTATCATCCCTCAGCCCATGCGGAGCTTTAAAAAAGCAACCACCATCCAAAGGAAAATGTCAAACCAGAAACCAGGCACTCAAGACTGGATAAATTTAGTAAGAGGTGATGATTCAACTACAATCGAAGGAAATCCATACTTAATTTCTGAAGCTATTGTTACCATAGCGTTCGAGCAAACCGTTTTTCCTTCAGGCTGAGAGTACACCAAATCCACATTATTTCTCAACTTGCTACTATTTTTTTTCCTTTAACTAGAAAGTGTTGTCATACTACATGCTTAGTACGAGCCTGAATTAAAAAAAAAAAAAAAAGACATGTGAGAAGCTTTTGCCAGGGTAAAGTCCTGACACAGCTGTTGGAAAAACCCAAAATGAACATTTTCTCCTGGCCAAATCAGTGTTCTTTTCACTATTTATACTCTTGGATCCAGCAGCTGCAAGTGACGCTACAGGTCACGTTGTCCTAAAAGGACAAAGAATCTGACAACGCGCTCAAGTTTGGGAGGCTTGTTTGTACTCCCGGCCTCTCTCTGTGTACTTCACGGCACTGCTGCGCCAACGCCGGCTCGCTGCAAGTTTAAGAAGTGCACCAAACTCTCATCCAAACAGATCCTTTGGCTAAGATTTTCCATTTTAAAAAAGAAAAGAAAAGAAAAAATAGACTACTTCTTTTCTGCTTCCATTTTTCAGCACCATAGGATCAACGCTGGCTGTTCAGTTGATAATACCCCTCTTTATTTGAAGTTATTTTTCTCCTTTCACCACCCACATTCATCTGGGACTTATTCAGTATTATGCTGCCTGACACTGGTCCAAAACAGCAAACAATTTCTGTAACTACACAATAAGCAGAGCACATCCTAACAGAGGCACTTCGTCATCCAAGAATCCCCTTATGTAACATCCAGCCCTGTACTGCAAAGAACGTGGAAAAACTTGCGGCGGGGTTAGGTACAGCTGTGCCTTTAACACAACTTCTTCCTGCTATCAGGGCTGCATTTTACAAGCAGGGGAACATTTCTGTACTTTGGCCTACTGTCATCAGAAAGAGGTGGAGATTTATGCCCTTTCTGCTTCTAAATTAGACTCCTTCAGTGCCCCGTTTTATATTCTTCCTGACAGGTCCCTATTTTGTATTAAAAAAAAAACCTGCTGTCACTGTGTTGCATAGCAAAAGACCTTTCCAGATGAAAGAGAAAAAGCTCTTCTTGCCACCAAGTCAAGTGGCGAGAGGAACTCCGTGGTTAAAACTGTGAGGCTGAAATCCTTTACCCAGCACTGTACCCATTTCCAGCAGGATTTGATAAAATTATAATTCACCGTCCAGAAACAGACTACAACACTAAACGTATTACACCGAGAAAGTCAAAATAGGTCATTCAATCAGCGTTATTCCCCCTTCGTTTCCAACAGAGCACACAGCAGTTAAGTAGTCTCTCTTGCAATTAGCATCATCGTTGTCTCCTCGGTGCCTAAAATCCACTGAGGAGACGGAGCTGCTCGTACCGTGCAGCAGCCCAGGCCCTGCTGCCCACCACCACTCCTCGGGAAGCACACAGAGGTGAAATCCTGCCCTCACTGATTCCAATCATCACCTTTTTCCTCAAATTTCCAGTTCCCAAACGACACACACCTCATCCCACTGCTCCCCCTGCATCCTCCGGCCAGGAGAGCTTCTACCCCACAGAGCCCTGAAGAAGGTGGGCTAGGAAGATCCTCCCCGGGGAACGGCGGGGCACGAGCGAGCTTTCCTGGCTGTGAGAAGCCTGACATATGCTTCCGATGCGTTTTAATTGAGTAAAACGTTGGAAAGATTTTATTTATGTTTCTAATTAGGTAAACAGTATGCTTCCTCCACCTGCTCCAAGCTACCCCACTAGGCCCCGTAGACATCAGATGCCTACAGACATACCTCGGGTTGATTTACTTCTCACTGCTCACTCGCAGTGCCCTTCCTCCTCCTACCCCCCACTTTCCCTCAGTTTTCCTACTTCAAATGGCCTTGCTGTTGATTTTCAAACACCTTTGTAACTTTACGGCTCCCTTTCCCAGGGTTTTCTGGAAAACCCCTCTTCGTAAGAGATTTCTCTCTCACTTCAATTATGCAAACCTCCTCGCACGTTTTAATCTGAAGTGCTTTCACCACGCAGGAACCAAGTTGTAAGAGCAGTGGGGCAAGAAATAAATCAGCTTGGGGAAGTTGAGAATCACACTGCCACCGTAACGATGCAAATAATCACGGAAGGTCTGCAGGCTGGAAACCTCTGGCCCGAGCCATTCAGAGCTCTGACACGATTTCCATTTTCAGTTCCAAGATTTTAGACGTGGCCTACTTATCTGGGCCACGTACGTGGCTCAGGCTGTACCGAAGTAGAAGCTGCTTGCACAAGGTTCACAAAATGTTCAAGGGTTTTTTTTTTACAGCTTCTCGGTGGCAGCATCGCTCTTGGCGTCAAGGCTATTCTCCTCCAAAGGCAGAGCAGGCACAGCCGCCTCCCGCTGCAGGTCTTGATGAATACTTCAAGAACTACCAGTCACTCTGAAACCCGACATGGCAGACAAATGGTTTTGAGTTCCCCCACACTTTTAAACCCAGCAGATAGTGTTGCACAAAGCAGGGACAGCGGCCTCACCGGTCTCAGCTTACAGCGCATCTCAGGACACGGCCTGAACCGGCGTCACCTTCTCCTAAGAATTCCTGGAAAAAATCTTCTCTTGAAATTAGGTAAGGGCCAGAGCAGCTTTGCAGAGCAAACAACAGGTTATAGGCTTTCAAGAAACCGCATCACTGCCCTCAGTGCAAAACCAACCTGCAAAAAAAGGAGGCTGTGGAAGTCTTACACTGAAACCCTCTTTGTTTAGCACTGTTCACTCTTATCAGGAACCCATTTTATGTCCTAAGCATATCTAGAACTTTATATACGAAACCAATAAATCCTCCATGAAGCACTAGCAAATATATTTACCCAAGATTAGGAGTTCACAGTCTGACTTCACAAATACCCTGGTCAGAAAGTTTTAATCTAGATTACGTCTTGCGTTTTAAAGTGTGTTTACACAGCGAATTTCATGTGGGAAGGTGGGGCGACCTTTTGTCACCACCCATCTACAGAGAGCTGAAATGTCTGCTTGAAGAGCTTGCATGGAGAGGAAAAAAAAAATACAGGAGGTTTTAAGAGATGCATAACTGGAGGATGTATCTAGATAATGTGGTCCACACTCTAGGTAAAAAAAAAATTGCAACACTGAAGTCATGTCCTAAAATAATTTATTTGAAATAAATACATTTTAAGAGGAATTTTAAAAAAATCTTAGAATTTTAAGAGTCAGGCCCTGCTCTCAGATACCTGTGGACTGTGATAAACTGGGCTGGACCCCTGCAGAAGGATTTGTGCCCCCACTGAAAGCTGCGCGGCCGTGTGCCCGCGTGTTTGGGTGCCCCTCTATCTGCTCTCCCACAGCAGGCTGCGCCCGCTCCTCACCAGCCTCCCTGCTTATCTGCTGGCCTCCCAGCCCTCTGGGGCCACGATAAACAGATGTCACCTCCCTGCCAAAACGCTGGCATCCAGCCCGGTTCGGCTCCTTCCTCCTCATGAGACTGGGGAGCCAGCAAACCTCCCCAAAACTTTTCCTTAGGACCGTGTCACGCACGTCCCCAGGGTGCTCTTCAGGAGGAGACGGAGGTCCAGGAAAGCCCTGGGGTGGGCAGACCCCAGCGAGTGCCGGCCCTGCCAGCGGGGGAGAAATTAATAGCAAAATACAAGCAGAAGAAAAAAAAAAAAAAAAAAAAAAAAAAAGCAGAACACCTTGCTGAATAAACGAGTTCAAGTGAGAACACCGCATTTCATAATTCAGCTCGCGAGTACATAGCATGTTTTGATCAAGCAAGCAATTAATTCTGTTCGTTACTGCAAGTGTGTTAGCAGACCCGATCTTCGCAAGGCATTTATCAGTACAAATCCCCAGAAAGGCGTTTTTCCATCAGCGAAACCTTGCAGAGACATTTAGTATTGGTAGGGATCTTTCAATAGCCTTAATAACACCTCTGGAGTCTCCCGGGACAGGAATGAGGACTTGGGGGTTGGAGAAGCGAGGAATGGGATTTTTAACGAAATACCGGCACTTTGGAGACTGGGCGAGTGATCTCTGCTTATGGCTGTCCTCATCTCACAGGTTTTAGACCCGTGACAACTTTTGCCCAGCGTATGGTATCCCGTCACGCACAACTGGAGCACAAGAAAGCCGGCACAGCCTCGCAAAGAAGCACGGTGTGCCCCATCCTGGCTTGGTCTGAAGCAAGTTAGAACAAAACATCTCCCTCCGAAGGAAAATCCCCTTCTGTAGACAAGCCACTTTTTAATAATAAGTGCTAAATGGACTATTCAAGCAGGTAATTAATGTTAATTAACATATGTCAGGCCATAAATTGGCTAAATACACCTCATTTTCCAAGCTTAGTGTGTGGCAACACTCAGGAAATTGTAATAAAGAGGAACAGTCCAAGTTTGTAGAAGTAGAAACAAAGAGCCAACAAAAGGTTAAACCTAATCTTCACTTAACTCCTGATGTGCTGAGCCAGCACTACTGAAAACCGAACGGCGGCGCACATGACTTCAACATTTTGGTTTTTGTGCTACCGAACCGCTGCACGGATCGTCAGCCCCCAGAAAAGCCACATCAAAAAACCCGCGGCTCCCTCGGCGCCACATTATCAGCAGGCCCGGTGCTCGCTGCGGGCCCTGAGCCCCGGGACACGCCGAGGCTGTGGCCCCTTTCCCACGTGGATTTGGGAACGGGAGCTTTTGGCCGCAGCAGGAACCTCAGTCAGATGCTCGGAGCTCACCCTCCACCGGAGAGATCCTGCCTCGAGATGAGGAGGGCCGTACACCTTTAAAAGGTAATCTCTAGCTGCCATATTACAACCCTGCCCTTGGGCACTTTTTCCGTGACAGAGATAGCAGGAAAGCTGTTCCAGAAGCGGGAGAGAAACAAGAACATTTGAAGGTTTTAGTCTGAGTAGCAACTTGCACTCGGGAGCATTTTTGGTTTCTCCCCTGGCAAGCTGCTGCTGCACCACGAACCGCTGTAATCGCCCTGCAAGCAAGAAGCGATCTTCACAACGGAGTTTCCAGACTTCACACCAACAAGTTGGCTGCCAAAACCTTGCAGGGCACATTTAGGAGGCTGCCACCTTGAGAAATGATCTGGCTGCTCACCCTGAGATGTGCCTCATCCCCAAGACGGTCGCTTCACCCCCTCTGGACGAAGTGCACCCGCCGTGATTTTGGGGGTGATTTCATGCTGATTGCACGCTCTCCCTGTTCAATCCTCCAAGCTCCTGGCTTGCAGAAGCACCAAAATGACCCGAACGCAAAATGGCCTCTTGCAAGAGACACCGCTGGCTGTACGTGGGCAAAGCCAAGTGGAGGCAGGACATCCCACAGCAGGAGTGCTGCCCACCTCTCTTCCCCAGTTTAATCATCTCCATCTCACTGCACAGCCCTGGAGTCTGTGCCTGGGGCCAAAAAACCTACTGCACAAACATGGGGAAGACTGGATCTTTCCTGAAAAACACTTGTTTGCCCATACCAGAGCCTGTGACTCTTTACAGCCGATGACGTTCACCGAGGCGATGTGTTTATATCTGCATTTAGCAAGCCCTTAAGCAGACGTGCTCCTTGCTGTCGCACCGGGGAGGAAACAATGTCAGTGACTCTCCAGAGCTACTCAAGACCTGTCTCTCCTCTAATAGCCGTTACCTGCCCGCATGAGCAAGGGAAAAGTGAGATCAGGTACAAAATAATGATGTGTAGTAGCTACACACGGCTTCTACTGCAAAGTTTAAAAAGTCATTTATTACTTTGACACTAAACTGTATTCTTGTTTGATGCAAGAAGCTGTCACCTAGCAGTTTTGAATTTGGGGCTGGAATTGTGTATCTGTTCTGCTCAGCACAAACTTTACTTACAAATGTTACAGAGCATTTCGTGAAGTTATAGCCTAGTAAGGCTTTGGTCAGGTAAGATGCTTAAGCTGTAAGTTTAAGCGCACAAGTAATCCCAGTAAAGTCCCAAGGAACTATTCACGTGCTTAAACCCGTGCTTGCCCCACTAGATCAAAACTTAAAATGAACAGACTACAGTTTGTAACCAAAGCCCTTCTGCATGGGCAAGCAAGGCAGCTCAAAATTAGGAAAAAAAAAAAAAGAATATAATAGAAGGTTGGAAAAAAAAAATACTAATGCTAGCAGTTAACTGGGAAACAAAGTCTTAAAAAGAAAACGACGGAGAAAAATGAAGCTGATGCAAATTCTAGTTTTACACTACTGCTCCTGATAAAGAAGCTATTTGCTGTTCTGAGGAAGAAGAAATAAGAAGAACAGAGAGTGGTGTTGCTTCCTTCCCACATCCTTTGCAAAAAGATGATAAAAAACGTCCCACACATCTTGCATATTAGCATCTGGCTAACAGATTTAGGCATCTGTCTACATGGCTGGCAAATTTCTCGAGTCTTTTCAAGTCTCAGTAATCAGAGAAAAGACTCACGCGTTTGCCACGCTGAAGGAATCGCAAGACTTCAGGACATGCCGGTCAATAAAGCAAGGTAATGAACGTCTGTGTACAAAGTTTCCAAAAATCTACGCTCCAAAGTAAATATCCCAGCGGTTAGTATTTATCTTTCTGGAGGAAGACAAATGCCACAGGTGTAAAGCAAACAGGCTTCTGGTATAAAAGCAAAACTAAGCAAATCAGCTGTATTTAAATTTGTGAGTTACTGATATCTGCGTATGAGGGACCAGATTCGCAGTCTTGCGATACTGCTCAACCAAGAGGAAAACAGTCCCCCTAGTGTGCTCTTCATGCAGAAAAGGCTGCGTTTCACAAGACAGTGCTGCAAGAAATCACAAAATAGGGTTATAGGAAAAGGTAGGGAAGTACTTCAACATGCTCTGGTGACACCAGGAACCTCTACTATGTATGTGGATAGAAGGCTGTTTGGTTTTCTATGTTAAGACTATGGAGTATAGCAAATTGCTGCATCCTCAGTATTTGGGGAAAAAAATGGGGAAAAAAAAAGTCACCACACTAGTTCTGCGACTGCAGGACATGGGTCAGGAAACAGACACTTATATTTGGGAACACGGGGAGCTCTACCCATCGAGGAACCCCGTGGAAGTAACTGCAACACCCGGCCTTGCAGTGGAGCCAGCTCCCTCGCAAACCTTTCCCCCCAGCTCCGGTGATAGCGGATTTAAACGCTGCCTTGCCACAACTATTCCAGACAGTCAGCAGATATCGAAGCACGCATCTAAATCCTTCCCCGTGATTCGAAAGCACGCAGGATCGCAGCGAGCCGGGCTGAGGGTGGCATGCAACAGCGTGCGAAGCACGCCGGCTCCAGGGGGACGCCCTGCAGGCTGCTGCCCCTCTGAGCTGCCGGGCAGCGCTGGCGTAGCTGACATCCCACCGGGGGACAAAGCAAGGAGGCTGCTGGCGTGTGCACGGGGCAAACCTTATCTGAAGGAGCGGAAACGTAATATATGCCTTCCTAACCACATCTGAAATATTCACTTCTGCTTTAATGCCCTAGGCGAAAAAGAAAAAAAAAGAAAAAAGAAAGAAAAAAAAAAGTGTAGCCGAACGATAGTTGTAACTTTAATTTATAGCTCTTAGAATAATTGTTTTGAGGAGTGTAATCCTGGCTATGCTTACGGATTATGGTCTTCAGCACATCTCACTGGAAACAGCATTAATATTTCACATATAATAATACATAACCAAACAAGTTACCTTTGCTTAAAATGACAATTTTCCCTCTCAGGGCTAGAGGAGAACGTTGCTAAATGTACTTACAGCCTTCAAGGATGAACTTAGTTGTGTAAAAATATTCTAAATTAAGATAAAAGCCTCCTGATGCAGAAGTATTTTCTGTTCATTTAAAACCTCAGGGTAACTAGCACTCTGAAAAAAAGTCTGATGTGAAAAGCTGACATTAGTTCCTGAAGAGTTGTATTCATTACCTGTGAGGGAAACAGAGATGATAATAACATATAATGTGTTTTAGCATCGGGAGACTAAGATGGAGTCTCTATTTAAGAGTGTTGCCTCTGCAGAAACTCATTTACTTTCCAGGCGACTGAAGTATTTCTCTCCTGAACGTACAGGCACGGCTTGAAAGAAACTCTCGCCCTGCTAGGAGCTGCATTTTGCAGTTCTGGAAGCCTAGCAAATGATTAGCTCCTGACCTCTCCTTTGCCCCTTTCAGGATGCCCCTACCACCCACACACAAACGCACGCTCCCTGAACGCGACCCAACGCCTTACCCTAACTTTCAAAGGCAGCTCACAGTCATTTAAAGAGGGAGATTTTTCTGCCACCGACGTGCCTGCGTGTTCTGCAAAAGGTCATCCTGAAGGCTTGCGAGGAACTTCTGAACTAAATTATATCGGAGAAATCTCAAGGGATCCAAGTTTTTAACATTTTAATTAGCTCCAAGTACCAGTTAATGCTGCTCAGAAAAGGAATCAATATCAAATTAACAGTATAAATTGTCAGGAAAAAAAAAATGTGACTGTATTAAGCATACTAATCAATGTAAAGCACTTGGCGTTACGGCCCGGATCCTCCTTCTGCTGAAGCGAATGGGAGTTTTGCCACCCAATTCAGCCAAAATGCTACCAGCTTGATAACCTGGTGAGTTGTCTTTCAAGGCAGGTATTTAGTGAAAATTCAAAGGATCAGATAAAAAAAGCGGGATTTGTCACAAATTTTGTCACAGCAGCTGACAGCTAAAGCCCCTTCCTCTCTCTGCACATGATGCCAAACTACTCAGGGAGGCCGGAGCTGCCGTGGTGAGGTTTAACCCTTTGTCACGATCCGTGTCACATTCGTGAAGTCACTTCAAAGCCCTGCACCTCGCACGGCAGCGAAAGCTGCACAACCGATCCCTGTCTCAAACCAGCTGCGCCACCGATATAAACTTTGTGCTCGTATCTCCCCAAGCCTGAGACAAGCACATCAGCAGAATGCTTCCTCTACAGGGCTCCGTCTGGAAGGTAAAAACGGTACAGCTGCAAAATTCAGCTCCTGACAGCAGGTCCTACTCGGGAACCGAAATGTGAGACAGAGCTGCTGGCACGAGCACAGCCGGAGACGTTTTATCCCTGCGATAGCTCTGACTGATTCGCCGCACAGAAGTTATCCCCTGCTCCAAAGACTGAGAGATCCGCAGGGTAAAAGCCGATTTCCCCGTAAAACCAACAAACTCCCCCACCAATTTACCTTTTGCTCACTCCCCGTCGGATGCCCCGAACATCATCCCTCGGCTCCATCCCGCCGGGATCTCCCTCCCCAGCCCAGAGCCGCGTCCAGCAGCACCCTCCCGGCTGCATGGACCTGACATTTCGGCACCGGGGACACCGAGGGACGGCCCTAGGGAGCGGGGAAGGATGGAGCAGGTCCGGGACGAGCTCGCAGCCTGCCTCGCACGCTGCACCAGCCGCTGCTAGGCCTCGGGCTGTGCACAGGAGAGCACAGCCCCATCTGCACGCCGCGTGCGCTGGGTAAACAACCCACAGACCGGGCTCCATCGGCTTCTTTTCGTCTCATTTATTAAAACGGCAGCGATCCGGGCTGCTGGCTGGCACCACCACGGGAGGAAGAGCCCCGAGAGCAGCACCGTCACTGCAGGGGACGCCAAGCCAACGTGCGGGGTGGCCACACGGCCACCAGCTCCACGGCTCGGCCAGCGTCCCGGAGAGACGCCAAGCCCCGGGTTTCCCTCTGCTGCCTGTGGGGCACGTGTGGCAGATCGCTGGGTTTGCTGTGCTGCTGTGGTTTTGTTTTTTTGTGTTTTTTTTTTTTTCCTTGAAGGAAACAGGAGCTGCTCTGGCGCTGAGCTTTGAGACTAGGGCTGGCGCTGCGTGAAAGCAACTCCGCTCGCTGCAATCGCGAGCCATACGGTGCGTGCAACTTCAAAACAACAAGCCTTTGAGAATTATGTTTATGGCTTTAAATAAAGCCCTTTTTAGACTTTTGGGGGCACTTTTTATCCTCTTCCTGCTCGCCCCCACCTACAGCAGACCAGCCTGCTCCAGCATCTCCCCTCACTCCACCACCTGCACAGGGCACCAGCGACGCACCCCACACCCCCCACACCCCATTTTATCCCCGTTAAACCTATTTTTAAGCAAAACCTCGCGCCGGCAGCCGCATCCCACTCGCGGCAGGCGACGGGGCGACCCCCAATTTTTCCCCCTCACCTTCCAGCCGGCCGAGCTGTTGCTGTCGCCCTTGTCCTTGAAGTAGGGCACGCAGCGGACCATCCAGTCGTAGATCTGCGACAGGGTGAGCCGCTTCTCGGGCGAGCTCTCGATGGCGCGGGTGATCAGGTCGGCGTACGACAGGTTGCCCCAGGCGTTGCGCCGCGACGAGCACTTCCTCGGCGCTGCCGCCGCCGCCGCCGGGCTCCCTCCGAGCCCCCCTCCTCCTCCTCCTCCTCCTCCTGCAGCACCCCCCGGCGACGAGCTCGGCCCCTCCGAGCCCCCCCCGGGCAGCGGGGCCAGCAGCCGAGCCGCCTCCTCCGGCACCACAGCGGCCGCCGCCGCCTCCTCCTCGCCGCCGCCGCCGACGGCCATGGCCGAGGCGCCCCCCTCGTCGTCGTCGTCGTCCTCCTCGGGGATCATGGAGGCGGCGTCGGCGGGCGGCTCGCCCGGGGGCTTGGCGGGGCTGGGCTGCAGCTCGGGCCTCTGCAGGGGCCAGGTGCAGGAGCGGGGGCGGCTCTGCGGCTCGAACTCGGGGTCCAGCTCCACGGCCAGCGGCGACAGCGGGGCGGGGGGCGACGCCTCTGCCATCTTGGCCCCGGGGCGCCTCACTCCATGCGGACAGGACAGGACAGGACGGGACCCCCCCTACACACACACAAACACCCCCCTTTGGTCCCGGAGCCTCCGGTCCTTCGGGGTGCAGCCGAGACTTTGTGGTTTTTCTTTTCTTTTTTTTTTTTTTTTCCCTCCTTTTCTTCAGAGCGCCCTAAAGGGAGCCCGAGTCTTTGCAGCCGGCCAGGTGCATGCTAGCGTGAGCCCGTCACTTTGCGGTGCCCCCTCCGCCCCAAAAATCTGGTGAAGGCCACCCCGGGGGTTTCAAGAAAAAAAAAAAATAATAATAATAATAATTAAAAAAAAAAAAATCGCCGATAAAATCCTTCTTCTCGCAGGGAGAGGCAGAGGAGCAGATCAAATCGCCGGTCTTCCAACAGGTCCGGAAGCTTTTAGCCCTCCCCAGGGCCGCCGCCGCCGAGCAGGGGTTTTGTTCCAGCAGCAACACCACGCTCATAACCTCCTTGCTCCTGCTGCTGCCATCTTGACAGCTTTCCCCCCTTTTCGCTCAAGTCATTCCCCGAGCCCGGGCACAACGGGGGAGAGCAGCACCGGGAGGGGATGCTGGGGGGGGGGGGGGGGTGTCCGCGGCCACCTCCTCGCCGCCAGCAGCAGCGGCAGCAGCAGCGATCCCAATTGCCGGGGAGGCAAAAGCAGCGCTGCCGCACGGCTCCTGCTGCTCCTGCTCCTCCTGCTCCTGCGCCTTGGGCTCCTCGGAGCCTTCCCTTTAAAGGCGAAGGAGGCGAAAGCGGCGGAGCCTCCGCGAGCGGCTGGCGAGAGCCGAGCGATGCCAGCAGCCGGGCTGCCGCAGCCCTCCCGAAAAGCAGCAGCAGCAGCAGCAGCAGCAGCAGGCTGTCACTCGGCTGGTCGCCGGCTCCTTGCACATCCCTCCTCCTCCTCCTCCTCCTAACAACCACGGGCAGCAACACAAAGTTATAGGCGCACGCAGGGAGCCGCAACCTAACCGCACGGCGCCGCCTGGCCCGCCCACGGGCGGTGTCGCGCAGGGGCCGCCCCGGCGGGGAGGGACCGGGGTGGGTCCCTCCTCTGTGCCCCGGCTCCTCCTCTGGTCCCCGAGGGGAGCTGGGGGAGGTTTTGGGGCTTTTGGGGGGCCGGCCCGAGTGGCTGGGTGCTGGGGGAGGTGCAGAGTGCGGCGTGGTGCTTCGAGGGACCCCCATATTCCTCACTTCATGTGGATTTTAAGCGACACTTCGGGTTTTCTCCTCACGTCCAACCCATCTTCAGCACCTGGCTCTGCCTTAAAACCAGCGCTGGCTGCCGCAGCCACGCTGCTTCCCCTCCAGGTCACCCTCACGGGATGTAAATTTGTGTACAAGTCACATTTGGCGAGCTTTATTTTGGGGAGCCCGATCTATCCTGCCACTTCTCAGGACTTCCACGCACCCACGTGCGCGCAGTCCCGCTGCCCCGAGCACGAGGCTGTTGCAGAGAGCCCGCCGGAGCAGCTCGCCTGACGACGCCGCTAATTACGGGTTGGGAGAAGGGCTGACCCACAAAGCCGAAGGATATAGAGCTATTAATACGGATGTCGTTACAAATACAGAACATAGCGACGTGTACCTATCAGTTCTTGCCCGGTCTTGGGTCAGCCTCGTCACGGACTAGATTCAGGGCAAAAACAGGGTTGACCCGGGCACCAGACAAAAAAAGCACGCGTGCTTCTGAAGCGTTTCTCCATAGAACTGCTATTTTCTAGAGAAATTATTCCTGATTTATCTGGCATCACAGACGAGCGATGAGGTTTGAAAACTGTTCGGTGCGGTTAGAGAGCAGTGAGGCCCTGATCCCGGATGCCTCACACGTCCTGCTAAGTAAGGGCAAAGCCCTCCGGCTCCAGATAGGCTTCGAATTCAAGTGGCACTCGTTAGGAGTAGTTCAGCGTGATTTTATTACCAGGGACAGCGTTTCAGCATGCATACAATTAATCCTCAGCTGTCTAAATATAGCAGGAGACACTGAATTAATCAGAATAAATGCAGGTTCGGGTCATGGAAATGATTTTCACCGCAGCTCCCTTTTGGGTCACCACATCGCGTGCCCCGCTGCGGCTCTCGTTGCGACACGGCCCCTCACGGGAATGCGAGGCAGCTCGGTCCCTCAGAAGGACACCACCAGCGACTGATGCTGGCGTTGGGAACACTATCTAGCAGCTGCTAGGGGAGGAGGAGTGCAGTAACACTGAAGAGTCACGAACCAAGAGGGTGTGTGATGGGAAGGTGCTTGGCCAACGACCTCGTTCGTCCACGAGGAGGCCCTGCTCGTGACATGCAGCAGAGCCAGAGCAGCTGCCAAGCTGTGCCGGACACCAAAGCCTTTCCCAAAATCTGCCGGTGCTTGGGGCTGTGCGTGGCCGGCGCTGAAACCTCCCCGCAGAGCGTTTCCTCAGGTCCCGAGGTTCCGGGGAATTGCAGCGCTCTGACCTTGGGCTGGATTACAAGCTGAAAATCTCGTCCTAAATGATATTATCGTCTTCATTTATTTATTTAATTGGCATTGCATTACTGCACAGGCATTGCCATTAGGCTCATTGTACTAGGTGAAGGCCCTGCACGTGGTCAGAAATGCTCCACTCCCAGACAGAATTGCAGCCTAAGTAAGGCAGGCCAGGGCGGGAGAAAGGAAATAAGTAGTAACCCTATTAAAGAGATGATGGACTGAGGCACTGAGCAATTACATGACTCTGCTGAGGTCATACAGGAAGCCCGTGTCAGAACTGAGAAATAAAACCAGATCTCCCGAGTGCCAGCCCCGGCCCTTTACTGCAGGATTACCTTTCCTCCTCAAAATCCACGGGTGTTGCAGCCATGCAGCATTAATCGTGCAAGTCACTGTACCGGTTCCCCATACCTCCGCGCAGCATTTGCGTGCGCGTTATAGTGCCATTTAGAGGCAGGATTAAAACCACAGCTTAATTGTTCCTATACATTTGGCTTACCAGATGTGTGTGAGCCAAATGGAAAGACAGAGGAACCCGTTGTTACCACTGTGCTGTGACTGGGACCACTACAGCAAAGTACAAAAACTGATCAAAATTGAATCTAAAACCTGCACGATTTCCAGTCTCTTCTGTTAAGTACTTCAATGCCCCAAGGGTGGGATTTTCAGAAAGTCTCAGTTTATGGGAGTTTTATCGCTAACTTCAACAGGAATAGAGTTAGGCCAGCCCCGAGGCCATCTGAAAAACTCACTCACTTACTGTGCCTACTTAGACTGAGAGTGTTTCAGTGCTGTGTCTTCCTCTGCACCTCCTTTTATACACTTGAGTAGGGAGAGCAGATATTAGGAACAAGTATCCAGCATGGTGGATTAGGCAGCCACCTTCTTGCAGAGAGGGTTGCGTGGCAATCACGTTCTTGGATAGAAAACGGAGTTCAGTGACTTCTATGCAACCATGCCTTTTCCTTGAATCACAGGAAGGATTCACTGAAGAAAGAAGGAAAGAGAGAAAGAGAGAGAGAGAGAAAGAGAGGGAGAGAGAGAAAGAGAGAAAGAGAGAAAAAGAGAAAGAGAGAAAGAGAGAAAGAGAGAAAGAAAGAAAGAAAGAAGTTCCAATATTTTATGACTACTAAATGCTCATACAGCAAGGGATGATCTAATTCAGAGGACCTCCACAACAATGTATGTGTTCCTACACCTTTTTAAGTTATGTATTCCTTTAAAAGCTGCTCTCCATGCCATAGACAGGAGCCAATATGGATCCAGTAGGGTCACAGCTCCTTTGCAGCTGAGTCATTGCTGTGTGTTATCCAGGTCACACATGGACCCTTCAAGACCCATGAGATGAGGGGCCTATGGCATAGTGCCTAGGGGAAAGTAGCAGTCCTATGACAACCCTCTGGGTGGCATTCCTTGTAAGTGATTTTTCTTTGTTGAGATTAAGTCTTTTAAGCTTTTATGTGCGACTACAGAAGGCTATTGTCAGCTCAGTTTTCCTCCCGAGTCTTCCATTTTGTTGATTCAGAAAGTCAGCTTCTCATCAGATGTTCGTGCACCAGTTTCTAGCAGTAACCCAGATCTGATCACTCCTTCCTTCTGCCATAACCTACATTCCCGCTGGGCTGGTAGCTGGAGAAGTGCAGGTCACATTTCTGGCTTTGCCTCTGTCTACAAACATGCTATTGCAGAAGCATAGGTGTACGCTTGGAGGCACAGCTAAAGTTGCCTTGGGGTGTGGGGGGGCAGACCTGGAACTTTTCCTCACCCTTATCACCATCCATTGTAAAGTGTAACTGCTGTTCAGCAAGACAATGTTATATTGCAGTTACCTTAAACAATGGCTGCATTGTCTGCATGGACTTCACACAACCAACTACATAACGGGCCCTTTTGTGAGCCACCTGCAGCCAGGTCTCCGAAGGCTTCGTGCCCACTGCAATAACTGTGCCTAGCCCTCCCATCGGCGACTTCTGACTATTTTTTTGTTCTTCCCACAGTTCCTTACTAAACATGGGCTGGGCAAAGGGCAGCAGGTTTTGCACCCGATTCAGAGCAACCTGAGCACTGATTAGAAAATGTCATCTAGGAGCCAGCCAGCTTCAGACTTTGAGACTTTAGCCTTTCTGCCCAGTTTGGCTAAAACTGGCTATTGGGCTCCAAAGTTATTAAGGAAAGATTGGCTGACTGGCAGATAGACACATAGCAAGGGTCCAAACGGTGCCGTGGGGACACAAGGGGGTTGCCAAAGACAGTGACAGAGTTCCCACTCCAAAATTTTCCTCAAAGGGATGAGCTGCAATTTAGAGATCAGTTGAGGTTGGATCGCAGCCTACGAACCGGCTGACCAAACGCTGTAACAGAGGGGAGGGGAAGGAAGAGAAGTGCAGCAGCAGAAGGAAACGGTGACACTACTACTCTTCCCCCAATGATCTTGATGGTTTGGGGAGCACAACCTTTACAACTGAACCCTCAAAACCAACCAAATAATAATAAAAAAAACCAACTGGAGGTGGGAAAATTCAACCCTGTAGCTTCAAATTTTTATTAAAGAGGCCTCCCTTTTTGTAGGACAAGACTCCCAGCCTCTCGTGGATGGAGAAGGGTTTCCATCAGTATTTAATTCACCTAATAACAGCCACACATAACCCCACACAGCTGTGCCACCAGCTCTCTCAGCTTTATTTACAAGCCCCAGCATAGTGGTATTTTCCTGAAATCCCCTTTTTTTAAAGTTCTGTTAAGGACACGGTGCTCGGCTTCCATCTTAACCAGCAGCCAAGTTTCTGACGTGCTGTGGATGTGGCCCAAGCACACTTTGAGGGCCAGGAAGAGAGTGGAAAAAAATAAATAAAACTGATTGCCTTTTACAAAACCTTTTAAATCTGATTTTATCGTGTTTTTTAAGTTTGCACCATAGCTTGCGAAGACTTAGGAGAAAATGCAACAACTGAAGTGAACCAAACCGGTTAAGACCCATCGAGAAACACTTTATTATCATTAGTATTTTGTGGCATTCAGCTCAGGTGGCATCAGAGGATTTAATCCTGTCAGCGCCCCGGGGGCCGTTTAACCGTCCCCCCCCGTCCCCTCAGTCACGGCACCCCGCGCCCGCGCGCTAGGCCGCGGCCGTTAACGCCCGCTCCCGCCCTAGACCCCGCCCCTTCGCTGCGGCCACGCCCCCTCGCTGAGGCCCCGCCCCCTGGCCGCGGCCCCGCCCGCACCAAGCTAGGCTGCGGCGTGCAAACAGATGATGTCATGCTCTGGAGCCGCGCGTGACCGCCGGGGCCCACCCTCGCCGCCTATTGGCCGGCGCCCCACGCCCGTCAAGGCGGCGCCGCCTCCCATTGGCCGGCGCCTCCGCCCCGCCACCGCCCCCTGGAAAATAATAAACAATCGAGTAAAGCGGGGCGGGGGGCGGCCGGGCTGCCTCAGGTGGCCGTTAAACGGCCGCTGGGGACCGCGGCCCCTCAGGGGGCTGCCCCTGCCCGGTGCCCCGTTAGCTGAGGGGAGCTGAGTGACCGCCCTCGCAGCCATGGTGCTGCTGCATGAGTCCCCTGTGTAATAAACGGCCCTGAGTGACTGGCACGATGGTTGTGGTGCTGCCCCGGACCCTCACCTGATGACCGGCCCTGTATGGCTGCTGGTTGAGGAGGCTGTGGGCTGCCCCATTTTTCTCCAGTCCGAGGTGACTGGAAGAAATCCGAGCGCCCAGCGCCTCTCCTTGCACATCTCTGTCAGAGCTTGTAGGTGCTGGTCCTTACCACGGAGTAATTTATGCTGGAAGGGACCTTAAAGACCTCATTCCACCCCCCTGCCATGGGCAGGGATGCCTCCCACCAGCCCAGGCTGCCCAGAGCCCCATCCAGCCTGGCCTTGAGCACCTCCAGGGATGGGGCACCCACAGCTCCTCTGGGCAGCCCATAAAGTCCTTTTGCCCTCAGACAAACATTTGACACAGGCAGATGGGGACAAGGGGGCTGAACGCCCTCCCTCCCTCCCTTCCCCATGGCCATATTATTACTGCTAGGTCACGGCCTCTCCGTGATCATGCCCATGAGTCCCACGTCCCCACCCTCTCCCTCAGGCAGCGGTACGAGTTGGGCAGGCTGGCTGGACATGGAGCACGTGTAGGGCCAGCCTGATGAGGTGCTCTTCAGGAAGCTCAGGGAGATCCATCCGAGCCCCACCAGGCAAAAAGGGGAGAAGATGACCCCAAATCTCCTGTCACTGGGGCGAGGAGGAAAGGAAGCCCCCCTGAGGAGCTGAGAAAGGGTTCAAAGGGGCTGGTGAAGTGCTAAGCAAAAGCAGCCGGTCGTCTGGGCACGTGGTGGGGAAGTCGATGATAAGCACTTGCAGCTGCTCCTCTCCCCGCCAGCCCGAGGAACCGGGCGGCTGCTGACTCAGGAGCTGCCTCCAGCCGGGGGGTGGGGATGGGGTGACATTTTCGGAGTGTCCCTGCTGTGGCACCTCCTGCCCGCCAGCCCCTTTTGGGAACAGCGGTGGCAGCAGGGCTGTGTCGGGGGGCTGGAGCCCGCTGGTATGCGCTGGGTGTGCTCAGAGGAGGCCATGGGGCTCATCTTGCACAGGGACGTGTCCGAGCACCCAATTCCTGAGCTGGGTCAAGGGGGAGGAGAGGTGTGGAGCTGCCCAGCGTGGGGCGGTTCTGGGTATGCCCAAAGCAGAATGTCCTGCATCTTGACAGACTAAAAATAGGAGCCTCTAGGATCAGGCAGCAGGAGCAGGAGTGTTTGGGGCGGTGGTTCTGGACTTGAATGCCTCAGCTCAGCCCAGGACCTGCTCTGGGTATGAGAGGACTTGCATTCCTCGTGGCTTATGTGAATGTCACTTCAGCGCACTTGGGGCATGCAATTACAGCTAACTGCCCTGCAAACTCCTCCTGGAATCTGAGAAATTGAATTCCCTCGTCCGTACGCACCCTGCCCTGCGAAATCATTTCCTTCAGCCTCGCACACCACTGTGCAAGAGATGCGTGGCTTAAGCCACTCACTGCTGTTTACCTCTGGAGCAAAACTGGATTTTACTAAAAATGAAACCTGATTTTTTATTTATTTTTATTTTATTTTTTAATTATTTTTTTTTGGTGTGGCATTTGTGTGAGCACATGTAATTGATTACACACTGAGAACTGATCTGCTGAAGAGCCCGCTGCTTCTAAACGCAGGAGCTGCTCTTCATGATAGGCCTATTTAGCTTAAAACGTATCAAGGTAGAGCTATTGTAAGCCTTGTTTTAACAAAAGGGATTTTTTTTTCCTTGGAAGTGACATGGAAAATCTGGGAGGAACTACAGGTCTGACAGATGTTCAAGTACAAGAAGCTCGAAGAGGAACACAGGCTATTCAGTTTGCTCACAGAGGCTTTGTGACCTGTGTCTTCACAGCAGTGATGACACAAGCTTTTCTGAAGAAAAAAAAAAAAAAAAAAAAAAAGGAAGAAATTAACCACCATGGCTAATTGTATCCTTGCTAGCCAGCTACCCAAGGACACAATTTAACTGTGAAAATTGTTGGTGCACCCAAAAATCTCAAGCTGGGGGAAAATACCTGAAGTGAGAGTGTTCCCGTATCAATGGGTCGGAAGAGCTATTTAAAAATCCTCCTAATTGGAAAATTAAACACTATTGCTTTAAAACAGCGGTGAGCTGCTTTGAAAAATTAAGGCCATATGGAATCATTTATTACTTTTCAATATGTATTCACTCTCTGGTGCAATTTTATGTACCCGCTAATGCATAAAGTCTTTTGGAGCAGGAATAAAGCACTGCGAAGCGTGATTTAGTGCTATAGGGTCACCAAATCTGTTTCACATTACTGGATGTTTCAATCTGCTGAAAAGAAGGGGATGCCCCCGAAACAATGAAACAATGATGGGGGGGGGGAGCCCATAAATCTGAACCACTTTGGAAATACAGTGCATATAGCAACAAAAACTTTTAAAGAATTCACTGGGGATTTGGCCATGTAAGCAATACGGTTATGAAATAGATTATACTAAGTAACAGGAAAGTTTAAAGCAAAGTCATATTAAATCGTACAATACTTGGTTGCAGTTTAAGATGCCTTAATGAATCATGTTGTCAGACTGTACAGGCCCACATAAGCATGTGACTGCAAGAGAAAATAAGAGCAAGTAATCCGGGTGCACACAAAAGTACTTTTGTTTACAATTCGGCAGTAACTGGAAGTGCCTATTCTTGTGCTTATTCGCAAACACCTCTGGCTCCTTCTTCCAGAAATCCTAGCCAAACGTTTTTGTTCTGACTCCATTAGCAGGGGACTTTTCGCCTCAGTTCTTTTTGTGCAACTGCTGCAGCCCTTCCCTTGACGTTTGGGCTTGCAGTCCTACAGCCTTACGGACCTTCTTCTTGCAAAGGCCCGAGCCACTTGCTTGTTGCTGAATGACAAGCTGCAGGGCAGTCTTTGCTCTTGGGACCTGAACGCTTTTCTTTCACCAGTTCTGCAGGGACCAAGACCAAGAGGTTGAGCCTGGCAAGATGGCCATGCACTTTGTGCCAGCAGGAGTTTGGAGTAACTTTAATACCTCAGTCAGACTATTTTGTCAGTATATATTTGTAATTCATAACTAACAGAGTAGCTGACTGGTTCCTCTATTAAGTTTAAACTCTTACATTTTTAGAAAAGTTAAATTTATTAAGCAAGTAAATTAACCTGCAACTTTCCCATAGCACTGAAGCTTGTTTCTCACTGTCGCGCCCTCCGTCATTCTTTAAACATTTGATAATCAATAGTAGTCATTTCGAATATGTCCAAATCCTTCTGTTTAAAATAAATAGAGTATGCATACTTCTTCTGGATCGGCACCATGACCTCTCCTGCCCAAATTATAGCATCAAAATTTCTCAGGCAAGATGAAGCCAGTTGAACGAATACACAGTTAGGATTACGACAAATACCAGAAGTAATTACAGTCCGTGATTAACTTTTATCCAGATCCTATATCGTAGCTGTTGGGTGATCTTAAATAAAATCCTCTTTAAAGCCCTTTCAAACTTTCCTGAGAATAGTCAGTTTAGGTGTTAGTTTAGTCCTACTTTGTAGGACTGGCAGCACTGCTACTTGCCCGTAGATGGCACCAGCATAACACTGTTGAAGAAGCCCCCAGTCTATGAAATGAGGCGGTGGTGGCAATAAATATTAACTTGGAGAACGGAAAGAAAAAATACCTTATAAAAAAATGATTTTTTAAAAATTACTTTATTTTTTTTTTAATGCAGCATTGATGATGGGAACTGTTCTACTTGTGGGAATGGGACTTGGGAGTCATCACGTGAGAAGAGATCCCAGAGTGATGAGGCAGCATATTTCCCATGCCGGATTTGTTCTGTGAAATTGACCTTTAAAACAGCCTGAAAATGAGGAACGTGGCACCAGAGAGCAGAGCAGGAAGCATGAAATGATGTAAGATATGTTTCTTCTGCTTATGAAGTACTTCTTTATTTTTCTTTTTTTTTTTTTTAAGCTCCAGGTTTGTGATTCAGCATTTTCTGCCACTGACATAAGATGAGGGAGAAGACTGTGCCAGAAGATAAAGTGTCTGTTGTTCTAGTCAAACCCTATCTTATAAAATGTTAGCCATCACGTATTTTTGTTCCCTTCTACTCAAACGTGGAGGGGATTATCTTCTCCCCAGACCACTTTTCCCCACACGAAATGATTCAAACCCTGAAGAAAACGCTTTGCAATTGGAGACTTGCAGCACTCACTCTCCCTAGCTTATCAAAGAAAGACTGAGCAGAGAATTGATTACAGTGGCTAAGGAACTTCATTGGGAGAAAAATATCAGCTACTGAAAGGCTCTTTAATCTGGTAAGTTATGGGAATGTGTAGCAGGAAGCTGCAACCGGATAAATTAATATGAAAACCTGAGCACAAATTTGTTAGGCTGAAGGTGATTAATCACTGCAACAAGCTGTCAGGGCAGTTGGCACATTTTACAGGTATGCCCAAGCCAAGATGGGCTTGTTTCTGATGGACGGGCTCTAACTGCATCTCAAAGCACGAAGGATGCTGTAGGCAAGTCTAAGTCAAGGTAAGCAGGTGAGGTTTGAAGGGCTGTGATATACAGGAGGTCTGACTTACAGTTCCCAGAGGATCTACAAAGATCTAACGGTTCCCATCTGTCCTTCACCTCTCAGAGACTGAGAAAAATAGCACTGAGCAGAAAGCGGAAGGGAAGGATTGAAATGACAGCCCCGTCGCTGGCACGTTAATGTGCCCTGTGTCTAAGAGGGCTGTATCTTTTACCTGCTCAGGGCTCCGTTACTGTATTCTCAACACCAATTTCAATACCAGTTTTTCTCCAGTCCACAAGCCCGCAGTGTCTTTCCTCTTAGTAGAGTGTGAGTAAAAAGCTGTGATGCCCAGCTGCTCGTGCAATAGTTTGGAGGAGCATTTTTCTTTTTGTTTGTTGTTATTTCATCTTCTCAAACTTCATGCTCACCCGTCCTCCAGGCCTCCTAGTTTCCTCAGAACCCATTTCCTTGTATTTCGTTTGCCACCAGGTTCAACGTACTGTACAGCACTGATAGCTTCTGGTGCAGGAGATCTTGGAGGCATTTTTACTTATTCTGGGATCATTTATTTCTCATAATTTGACAATGTGAGTTCTCTCTTCCACAGATTTCACATGGAGGTTTTGTGCTTAGATAAGAGCTTGTCAGGAGAATTTTGATAAAGTTTCTTTCATTCAGAAGTTCAAATCTGTAGATACTCTAGCTCTTGACATGCAAAGGTGTCTTTGCAAAATAACTTCTCCTGCAACCTGTATCTAGAAAGGTGTCCTAATCTCATTTTAAAAACAAGACTTCTCTCCTGGAAAACCAGTTGTTGTTGGAAATCAAGAATTTCTCATTTCCTGTTGATTTTTCCAGGGTCCCGGTGCTCTCGCACTTTCTCCCCGTCTGCTTGGGACGATGTAAGAATTTGCTGTTCTCTTGAGCTCTAATTGGAGTCTGCCTCCAGAGGTACAAAGTGAGAGCTGAAACAAGGCAAACAGAGGGATGGAGAGAGATCCAGTTATTGTCAATACCCATGAGCTGTTAACCTGGTACGCGTTGTCTACATATGAAACATGGGAATTCAGAAGTAGATCAGAGATTTGAACTAAGATGTCCAAGTACCGAGACTCCTGAGCTTATTTCTACGTTGAAAAGGATCTTTTTAAGAGTAAGAAACACTTTTAAATTCTTGTCTTCTTTCTTCTTTGAGGAAATGCAAGTAGGTTTCCATGCAGCTGTTAAAAAGTCAGAGTCCCACGTGCCTGAGGAAAGCAGGAGTATCTACACGAGCAAAGAGCTCCAACCCAGGAGGGCACAGAGGACACAGGAAGGATCAGGCTGTGGCTGGAGAGCTGGCAGCGGCTCAGTCGGGGCACCACGTGAAGCCTTGCAATGGCTGATCTTATCTGCAAAGACTGCAGCTGAACACAGACCAAGGCAGGAGCCGATCCGGAATATTCCCAAGCTTCAGAGAACGTTCACTTGTGGTATTGAATTCTAGGCTGAACTGAACCCATGAATATAATAACAATTCTTCAAAACTGAGGGGAGATACTGCTTTTGACTTGATTCTGTTGCTTGGCTCCACTTGCTCAATCACTAGGCAGCCGAAGGTTATTCTCAGTGTCAGGAAAACATCCACCTTTGCTCTCTGGTTCAGCTCACTGTCCCACCCCATCCCCCATGTAGTTCATCCGCATTTATTTGCGCATCCTGCTGCTCCATGTGGGTAAAATAAGATGCTAGGACTTTTACTCCCCTTTCTTTTCGCTCGTGGATGGCAGGATTCAGTCATATGCATAGTAATGTGTAACCGAAAGATGGTAGCTTTGCCCAGCTGGCTGAGATCTCACCTCTAAGCCAGTGCTCAAAAAGTCCTACCTATTCTGAGTGGTGTGGGAAGCTCTCCAGAGCCCAGGATGAGAGAAGTAATCAATTCTTGCAGGAACGTTTCTGCGATGCTGTGGAATCCAGCCAAGAGACATGATGAAAGTGAAAACTGTTTTCTAGGACATCCAGTTTTGTTTCATTTTACCATGCCCATAGAACTTTTCAGCAAGCGTCTGTATCCCTCTGTGTGTTGGTTGTGTCCTGTGTGCTTTTGTGATTTGGTTACCCCGGCGATCCAGCCAATTTTCTAGAAAAGTCAGTTCCATCAAAGCATTTTTAGAGCTTGAGGACTAAGATATCCAGCCCAAAAGGCTCTTCAATATGCCACAATACTGACCGTTCAAATATCCAGCTCTCTGAATGCCATGAGGGGTGCTTGCACAGTACGTGAGGAGAGTTGGGTGCCTCAAAAGAGCAAAACCTGGCTGTGCAAGGACCTGCTTGAACCAGCCAGCCGAGGATATGAGCCTGGAAAAGGAAGTCACAGAGGGAAGCCCCCACAAAGAGCTTCCACCACACCAACCAACCAAACAACAAGCAGCAAAGCAACGAGAGTACATGGCATGTCAAAGGGAGGTTGAGCCATCTCCTTCCCTGCCTTCTTCACACTTGTGGTGTGGCAGGCACAGCCTGCTCGTTCTCCTCAGGGCACAGGCAGTGGACGGGATTGCTGCAGGCTGAACCACGTGCAGGAGGAGGAGTGGAGAGACTGTGGTGATGAAGGGGTGGCAGAACAGGACTGGTGAGCTTCCCAAAGCTCTTACCACAGCAAGCCCAGGGAAGGTCCATCGCTTTTTGTAGAGGCATAGTCATGGGGTTTTCTTTGAGAAGTCCACCGTAAGACAAATCCTATAAGTGCTCCAAATCTCAGAGCAGCAGAGTTTTGGGCTTGCTCAGAAGCCAGACTTCTCCAGCTAAAGGGCCACAGGCTCATACTACTGGGAAGAAATGAGGTCATGTCAGCTCCAAATCTGTTCCAGGTGTCATGAATTTTTGAGAACAACATCAGGATCCTAGCAGATGAAGAGGGAGACATTGCACTAAGGAGATTTCCTCACTGAGATACGGACAGTATCTTGTCATCGCAGCTGCCTTGAAGTTGGGTAATTCACAGCTGCACCTGAAGTTGGGTAATTCTCCCTTTGTCACACGGCCTCCTGTGCATGCGCTGAGCACTCCAGAATTAAATGAAGTCCCAGAGGCCAATTGCAACACTGGGATCTGTCAATGTGTGTGCACAAAGGCAGTGCCAGAACAAAGCCTTGGCTGAGACCTTTCTAGGTGGCTGGGGGCATTAGTCACACCAACAGCAGTGTGCACTGCGAAGCGAAACCACCAATGTGGGTCTGAAAAGTTGAACTGACTTCTTAATACGTGAAGCACATCACTTGCTCAGCCCTGGCAGTCGCAGCATAAGCCAGATATGCCAAAGGGAGATCTGGCTTATGCTGAAGAGAGCCTGAAGTTTTATGCTGTGCCAGGGGCACAGGTATTTAGAGTTTACTTTTTTTTTTTCTTTTTTCTTTTTCTTCTCTTTTTTTTTTTTTTTTCCTGGCACTTTCTAAAGTCCATCTCCATCCAAATTAGTACTGTATACGTACTTTATTTTGTTCTCAGTCTAGCAGCAAGTTGAAAGCCATCTGCATATTTTATCCACTTCTTACTTTCTTGGAAATTGTAGGGGAAAAAAAAAATAAAATAAAATCTTTGACAGTAACAGCGATTATCCGGCCAGAGGCTGTCAATGTTAGCTTGCACAACAGCGTGGCAGAAGCAGCATCAAATCCCTCCTCCCTTTCCAGGTGGCTTCAAACCAGCAGGACCGATGCCGTGATACGACCCTGCCATCTCGTGGTCTTCCTCTTACTTGCAGGCAAACGCCAACCGAGTCTTGACAGAACTTTTTTTTCTGTAAGTTTACCAATGCGTTTTTTAATTATTAAAGTTATTAAATAAATAAGAGTAAGAGAAAGCCTTAGTCACAGTCCTGGTTCACACAACCCATTTTATCACCAGGGATACATCACATAATCACAGAATTTTGGGGACTGGAAGGGACCTTGAGAGGTCATCTAGTCCAATCTCCCAATAAATAATTGACTAAAGAGCAGGTGGGCAAAGTTTTCAAGCCCCAGGAGATGCAAGTTTTGTGGGGGTCACGGCTGTCCTGGTGGCTCTTTCCTTTGTTCTAAGGACAGGTATCTGGATACATCTTCTTTGCAAAACCTGAATTTCACCGTCCCAGCTTGCTATTTTTTTGGCCAGCGAAGAGGCCAGATATGCGTGCTCTGGAGAAGACAAATAAAGGAGAACGGGGAACAAGTTTCAGCAGAAAGAGCCACCAAACCTCACAAATTTATGAGATTTATGCAGAACTGCCTGCTAGTATTGAAACACAACGTTTTAGAGAGAATATCGCTGTCGCTTGCAAGTTGGCATGAGAAAAAATAAGTAAATCTCTCCCCTATGGCAAGAGATTCCAACACATGGTGGAGCTAGATGATGGCAGATGAGGGGTTTGGCCTCCACAGTCCAAGTACAAAGGTATTCCTGCAGAGCAGGAGCAGGGACTGGCATCCTGTGCTCAGGTGCAGAATTTCATGTTCATTTTCGGCTTATCCCGTTTCAGCCTGGGTTTTACGTTTTTGGCTAGGTTATGGAAGAGCATTGCCTAATGCTGCCTAAAACACAGCAGTGAACTTGTTTATTGCCACTGGTGCTAAACGTACCAAAGTTAACGGGGAATTGACAAATCCTGACTTCTTGTCTAGCCTCTTCCTTCAGCTCACCAGGAGTATCTCAGCCCTAGTAAAATCTTCCTAGCGGCCCAGAGGTCTTTGTGCATCCCCTTTGTATGAGCACGGGAAGTGCTGTGGAGCAAAAGCAATGGGAAGAGGGGAGCTTGCATCTGCTTTTAAGCCAAGAAATGAGAAGCACTGCTGAAACCCCTGTTTTTAGCCCCTGCTTACAGTTACACACTGGGTGCTAAAGCCTTACTCCTGCTACTAGGGAAATATCTTTTACTCTAATGAGGTACCGAAGTGCACTGGAGGGTTTAGACCAGAGGATCAAGGCTTTGGCATCTTGTTTCTCACTTGGGATGTAGGCAGGAGCATGTCATTAACAGCTCCACATTGGCTGGCAAAGGAGTTGTCCGCTCAGAAGGCTTTTCTGTCATGTTTTCTTGTTTGTTTTGCTGGGCTTTTCCGGCTGTAGCAGCTCTCACACACCAAGTCACTTATGACACCTCGCCTTGGATTCATCACCACCTTCTCATTTTGGAAAACTGTAAGTTAGACAAACCCTGAGGAACCAAAAGGAGGAGCCTGGATACCTGACTGTGGTGGCACAAGGTTGGACAGGAGGCTGCTGGTGTCCTGCCTGGCACACCTGGTCGCAGGCTGAACAGCCAAAGGCAACCAGGCAAGGACAAGGGCAAAGCTTCGCAATGGTCCAGGGGAGCCATGGAAGGACGGTAAAATGAGAGCAATCAATTAACAAGCTGCTG
Organism: Netta rufina; assembly: GCF_964035555.1. NCBI lineage: Eukaryota > Metazoa > Chordata > Aves > Anseriformes > Anatidae > Netta > Netta rufina. Next base: position 72,777,825 of record NC_140125.1, on the reverse strand, counting down.
TGGCTTCAGGAAAGTGATTACAGACATCCTGGTGTAATGAGCACAGCTGATGCACAGAAGCTATTTAACCTTCAGCCTTGTGCCTTGTAAAGCACCTCTGGGGCTCTGGGCAAGGCTGTTAATTATTAGGGTCAACCTTAGCAGATGGAGGTGTCCTCAAGTATGGGTTGCTGTGATACACTCAGATAATTTCTCCATTATGTCAATAACTAATTTCCTAAATTGTTCAAGAATTGACAGATTAGAGTCCATTAACCAAGCCTTAACTCCTGACTGCGGGAGCAGTTACAGTCCACAAGGGCTGAAAAGCCCATTAGTAGGCCCTCGAGTACACATACATGTGTGTGTATAGGTACCTGCCGTGTGGCAGCTCCGTATTAGCCATTAGTAAAACAAATAATCAATGCACATTAAAAAAAAAAAAAATAAAATAAAAAAAATAAAATAAAAGTGGACAACAACAGACATTGTCTTAATCAGAGCAAGCAGTCTTCAGATGCTCCGATAGCAGAGGAGGATGTCTGTAAGATTTAAAGATCTCTGTATTTAGAAATTGTAAATGAATGGAGTTAGAGCGAACTGCCAATTACACTTAATACCAAAAGTGCATCATTTGTTTCTGCAGAGAAGTGTTATGTATGGCAAACACTTCATGGATTTGATAAGCTCTACGTTGCTAAATTTTTCACCCCGACGCTGTAAGACAAATCGCACTGCTCCTGTGAACACGTGCCATATAATTTGTTGTACTTCAACGCAAGATTTTTTTTCCAGTGAAGGACCAGGATCCTTGGAAAGTGCAAGACAGGAAGACAGGCGACCCCCTTTATCAGCCCCCCCTCCGTCCCTCATCTCACTGGTGCCCTGCCATGCCCCAGGCAGAGCACGAGCGCCCGCAGGTGCACCCCGTGCCCGAGCCATCTCCCACCAGCCCCAGCCAGGAGGCTGGGACTGAAATTTAATTTGCCTGGTGCGTTTGGGGGCCATTTTATTCAGCTTTTCCTCCAATTTACTTGGCAAAGAGGCTCAACTGGCAGCTGCCTCACTGAATGGGCTTTGCACCCAGTCTAACCTCCTCGATTTGCAGTTCCCAGCGCTGGAAAACCTCTCTGTCTCGCTCGCAGAAGTTTCTATAGCAATCGCTGCCATCCCATCCCAGCACCGAAAATGGCAGACCATTCAGATTGTAATTTTGCTGGACGGTGATCGCTCCTCTCTCCGCCGGCCGCGGAAATTTCGCTTCTCGTGAGACGCCGCCACAACTGGAGCCCGCTCTTCTGCCCGTGTTTCCAGCAGGCTTTGCCCCCTCGCACCCCAACCAACTCTGGTAGCTGCCTGCAGGGGGGCTGAACCTTGGCTAAGGGGGAAGCAGGGCCGGTCCCTCGTCCCCAGGCTCCAGGACAGGCCTGACGTGAGGGATGTTTTAACAAGCCCGCAGGAGAAATCCCGACCGACCAAGGCGTCGCTTCGTGACCTGAGCGCTATCCATCACTGGAGGTAGAACAAACAAGTCCCACAAGTGCGCTTGGCTCTGCTAATTGCGAAAGAACAGAGGATACAAAGGAGGCTTTTTCTCCACGTCAGTGAGCTTGCTCGCCCTGGCTCATTTAACTCTAGCTTAAACAATCACTTGATCTTTTGTTGCGTGCTTCATCTTCCCGTGGCGGTGATCTCTCTTAATTACTGGGACATTAAAGAACCGCGCACTAAAAATATATTCAGCGACAGAGCTGAACGGTTTTCCTTCTGCAGTGAGAAGCTGGGCTAGAATTATACCGCAGCTTTCGAAGGAATTGATCGAGCATTCCTTAAGTCCCTCTAATAATCTTTTCCTATACTTCTATGGCTATTGTTGCCTGCTGGAAAAAAAAAAAAATTATCGTAAAGCTGAGTAAGGGGAATTGCGGATAAGTGTTTGTAATTTGGCTTTGGACTGACGCAGTGCGATTGCACTGAAAGAATTCGAAATCTTTGCACTGGCAGCGGTGCCTGAATCTGGGGATATAGGATTCGCATTGGAAAAGAGTGGATTTTTATAACGATTTAAATGAACAATTTCAGCTAGAGAGTGGCTGAGCGGAGCCAACTAAACCCTTCACCCTGACAAAGAACTGGCGGGAGGACGATGGAAACTCATCCAAAATTTTACCAACATGAATGCAGAGTAATAGGTCAGAGAGAAGCGCTTCTGTGTTTTATTGGCGCTCTTAGAATTCAATTCAACGTACAACAAAAGTTGTTTTACAAATATGCGGAGAATGCGGAAAGCTGGAGGGGGAGCAAGTGGCCTGCATCCTCCATCTGCTCTGTCCTCCCTCCGCTCTTGCACGAGGAGCCGCCACCGCGAGTCCTCCTCCTCGGCAGACAGAAAGGAAAACACGGCCGCTGCCACAGCCCAAGGGTCAGAAGCATCTTCCACGTTGCAGGGCCACGTCCCTGCGGTTTGGGGTTTCTCTTATCCAGAGAAGCAGCACTGTGCTTCTGCAGAACCTCCACGGAAAAAGGTAACCATGGGGAATGCAGCGAGAAGCTGCGATGCCACTCCATTTATAGCAGGATAAAGGGGGTAGAATTAAACATACCCACACCGTCAATGTCTTTTTCTCCATAAATTAAGAAAAAAACATTTTGACATGCAAAATAATGCTCAGAGGGTGGCAACATTTTAATGATTAGTGATAATTTAAACAGCACCTCACGGATGCTGCCAGCTCTGGAGTGTGGCTGTCACTGGGGGCAGCTGAAGCGAGGTAAGAAACAAAATCCAAGTGTGCAATCAACACGTGACAGGTTGGTTGGGCCAGGACTTCACCAAGGATCCTGTTGTGGTCTCTAACCCAGGACTGGTACTCTCTGACCTCCTCCCAGACCCCATGCCCCGAATTTTGTACACGCCAAAGCTCTTGATGCCCAAAGCCAACAGGAGGATGCTCCAAGCCCAGGGGCTTCAGGGAAGCTGAGCCTGTGCCCTCGCCTCAAGAAACAAGGTTGCAAGACAAAAAAAATAAGATAAAGTATCCCCAAACCCACACTGCTGGGGTTTGCTCACCTCTGGGAAGACAAACAGACCAGAGGAGCATGAGAGAGATGTGTTTAAGATGGAAAAAAACCTGCAAAGGCAGATAGACTGCATCTGTTTTTGAAGTATTTTGGAAGAAGCTACAAAAGGGACTTTTTTTTTTTTTTTTGAGCAAAATGTTTATTTGGACCCCAGAGACTTACTACTGCAGAATGTTTGAGACAAAAAAATAAAAATTAAAAAAAATTAAAAAAAAAAATCTGAAAGCATCTTAGAGAAGGACCTAATGTTTACGTGGATAACAAAGTAAGGTTGCGGTCTCCTGCCTCACACACCTTGGTGAATTCCTAACATTTAGTAGCGACTTAGAAGTTTTCTGGATGCTCTTCTCTAACACCAGATATCACTACTGCTGCAGGCAACACACTGAAGCAAATTGGTGGTGGCTCCATCTTCAACACGCCAATCCCTTTCTTTGGAAGAAGTGAGGAGATCGAAGGTTTCCAGTGAAAGGTTCTCCCGTTCAGAACGCTAAGATGTGCTGCATCCTCTCCTGATCCTTTTCCTGATTTAAAAAGCAAAGCAGTCAAACATTTTGCAGATTGCTATTTTAAATATGAAGAATGGCCTGGGGTGCTCTGGCTGATCCAGGCAGCCCAGACGGAGACAGAGGCAAGCAGCTCACTGCAGAGTTACCACAACTCTTACCTATTCCAAACAGGTACAGAAAAACAGCATTAACAACACGTTAAATGCTTATAAAATCTGGATTTATTTTTTTCTTTATTACAACAAAATATTTTCAATTAAGATGGATTTAACAGGGTTCGGTTTGTTATATATTAGACTCAATTCGGTGTTTAAAAAATTCTCAGTATACATTCAAATGAAAACCTCAACAAAATTTACAAAGCCACTGCAGTTCACAGGTACAGGAGCTCAGGTTGTAATAAATCATAAAGGAAATCTGTCATTACAGGTAGAAGAAAAACTACATGAACTGGTTGGGTTTTTAATCACATACCTCAGATATTCTTTTTCTTTAAAACAGACGTGTTGTACAAAAAAAAAAAATTACTCCGTAAAGAGGCACATGGTGTTTAGTTGAAGGTATTAATTCTGTAGCCCAAACAAGGAAACTAATCCACTTGGAGTAGCTAAATTATTTTTTGCACTATTTACATACTTTACTGAAGTATTTTCATCCCAGAGCCTCAGAAAACATCTTAGAATATTAATGAGTTAAGCAAGCCTGGCAGCACTCCAGGGCTAGCAAATAAGAAAATAACACAATTCCCATTTTATCAACGAGGAAACGGAGGTGCAGGGGTAACGAAGATCCAGACAACTGCAGAAAGAAATCCCTAAATCCTGATCCTCTCTGACAGGTCTTGACGGAGAGACTGTTCTCCCTCCTTGTGAGGTGCCTGGTGACCACGCTGAGCACTGCTTGAAACCTGGTCATTTTGTTCATTTTTACATTGCTGCAGAACTGGTGACATCTATCCAGCTGTAGTGTCGTTGTGATCACATTCGCTCACAAAACAACATGAATGTTTTTCCCTTTTAGATCAAAATAATGACAAGAGCAAGAAGTGCATCTTCAGTTCCTGTGAAGACCTTTGGTAGGCTGTCTCCTTATACCCTGTTTGGGGTAACTGTTCCCTCTATTTGTGCAAAGGTAAATACTGAAAAACAATAGTTAGGTAGAAAGACACAGTTGTGTCTTATTTATTACTAAATAAAGAGCTACAGCACAAGGATGTGAACTGAAAATACATCTTTCAAGATAGTCTGTACAGATGGAGTAACTACACTCCCAGAGGTTGTAGTTTAAGTTGTTGGGGATTGTGAACAGCTTTGTCAATTGGGAATTTGAAACAAGTTACCAAGAGATTCTCAGCCAGGACACGGCCTTCGTAAACCAACATGAAATCCTTCACATGGTCCATAACAACAAGGATTTTACTTTCGGTGACAGCAAAATTTCATACCACATCCCCGAGGTTACTCAAAAAGATGTTTAAAATAACAACTCAGCAATAACATTTGCTGAATGACTAAAGGGTAGATAAAAACATTCCAGATCTGATGGGTGGAAACACATACATGTAGCATAAATCCAGCAATTTTAAGGCCATTATGGAGCATGTGCAATCCATTCGCAGGCATTTCACTGGTTACATTTTGGCAAGTGAAACATCTTAAGGCGGGAGCAGAGAGCAAAGGACAGCTGCTGTCTGCCAGGCAGCAGGGGATGGGACTGCCGGAGCGCTGAGCACCTCGGGCAGGTCCGGGCTGCCTGACAAATTGGTCCCGTCAACCTCCCCCTGTGGTCCTGACCTCAAAGCGGCAATCCACGCTCTCTGGTGCAACCACAAGTACTGCACAGTGATTTAAGCAGCTTTTCCTGTTTTCGGTCTCTTTCAGCCCCAAAACACTTCTGAAGTACTCCCCGTTTCCTCTGCCTGATTGCTGCCAGCACCTACCAGCGAATCCCAGACTTGACCTCCCTCCCACGGCTTGACAGAGTTCACCTGCATCCCAGGAGGTTTTCAGTGATTCCACTGCTCTGCTGCGTTAGGAGCTGTGCTTCCAAAAAGTTGGAGTATCCAACTTTGGGATCAGCGTACGCAACGCAGAAACGCCTCAAATACTGGTTGGTATTGCTGCACTGGGTTGAGCACAGGAACATCTGCCCAGGGGGCTCCTGGAGACCCTGGCTAAAGGGGGTTGGTCATCACCCACACAGACCATGGAAAACCACTTCACTTCCACAGCCTGAGTCTCTGTGGGAACAAAAAGCCTGCCAAACTCCTCTCACGCCTCCCAGATGCCTCACCTGTGTTTCTGCAGTTATTTGCCACATGACGGAGGAAGACATACGAGCTAAACACGCACGCTTTTTTAAATAACGCTGATAAATATCTAGATGCAGGATGCTTTAGGGAACACAGCGCCACCTCCCATTTTCCCACAACAAATTCTGGTTTGGACAAGGCCAGAGGCACTTGAATGCTATTAGAAGGAAAAAATCCAGACTCAGCAGAAACTTCAGGGCAGTTACAGCCTAGCTGAGACCAGGCTGATGAGTACAGACTGATGTATATAAATATATAACCATACACGCTTAAATTATATATATTAGCTTTATCTATGTTCATGTACGTATGAATGAAGTATGCATCTATACACACAGACACACCCACATGGATCTCAATAGTCTCTCCACTGAGAAACTTACAATCTCTGAAGACATACTTAGGAATTGCTGAAGAATTGATCTAAGTGCAATACGTTCTTATTGGATTTTCCATAAATATACATTAAAATTCTCACTTGTAGTCATTCTTGTGCGAATAACACGGTTGCACAAATTGTAAATGATAAGCAGAGCTTCTAAAAGTTATTTGGAGAACAAGTGTAGCCAGTTCAAGTAGCTTCCAGGGCAAACAGAAGTGGTCAGAACAGGAAACCAGACTTGAGCATGCGACTCCCAAAGCATCTGTATTGCTGTAAGACATCCAAGCACACAGGACCTCTCCAGTCCTCACTTCCCCTACCAAAAAGTCCCTTTTAAAAACCTTCTGTATTAATGATGGGGGTTAGGATTCAGACAATTTAATCAGGCTTAATAAAGGCAGAAACTAATATTAGTGGTAATAATAAGTACGGTGACAAGAAAAAGTCACACTACAAAATCCAAGAAAAACCCTCAAACTTCTGGATGATTTGTTATATACCTCCTCCATAAGAAATTGATTATTTTTATTTATTTTTTTTAGCTTTTTCAGCTCATCTGCATAATATTTTTCTACCTTTGAGGTTTTAAAATGTGCTTTTTTTAAAAAAAAAAAAAATAGAGTATAAACTGATACAAGCAGTACTGTCTTTTGTTTCAGTCAGATTAAAACCAAGAATGACACAATTAATTGTGGTTTAACTTGAAGAAAGCTTCCAACAAACGTGAAGATGGATGATGTGATTTGGGGAATCAGCCCCACCATCTTTTTTATAGAACACGTTTGTGTTGTAATATGATTACAATCTGCCTCAGTAGCACTGCATACCACCATCCCCAGATCAGGGCAGATGTGCTAGTAGCAGTGCAAGGTACCACAGAGATGAAGCCTGAGATAATTCAGGATAGAAATATATCAGTAATGTGAATGCAAGACACACAGCTTGCAAGAAAAGTATTAACTTGCAGTTACATGTTACAGTATACCCTGTTTTATAGTTTCTTTTACCATACATGATTATTTGGGTTTAATCCTCTGAGGTTTCAAGCGCCTTCAAGCTCCTCCTCAGCCTTGTCTCTTGGATCAAGCTGTTTGTTTTCAATTAACCAGACTGAGCAACAGGCTGATTACATGAAACTCTTAGGGTCTGAAAGTCAGCAGATGGCTACACACAGGAAAAGTAAAAAAGAAAGAAAACAGAATACACTACAGAGTAGTTCTAGGATTCTAGGAGAGAACTACAGAACGTCAGGAGTTTCATAAAGCAAGCATTCGATCTCTCTTGTGCAAATTGCATTGTATGTGACAGACGTAGTGCATGAACCACAAAGTGCCCTCCTCACGTAACATTATCAATCTACTGTGAACCCTGAATAACCCACTGACTTTGTCTCTACAGCAATACTCCAGAAAAATTCTAATCCAGTTAAACTTCCTGAACATCAAAGTTGTGCCTTACAGAAAAGAAAATGAAGGTAAAATTTCACATGTTCACACGCTGGTGGCACAGAAAAATTAAATCAGTCTTCATGTCCTAAACATGAAAACCACTTGATCAAAGAAACATGGTCCAGATGATAAAGTGCAATTATTATTTCAGTTGTGCTACAAAGCTTTCCAATTCTGTAGTTGTACTTCTCTGCATACTTTTTGGTGTTTTTATATAACTTCTAATTACAACTTTTAATTATGACTGTTTTTTACTTCTGTCCCCTTCTTTCCAGTACTGCTCAGTCTGCATTTCTGTAAGCCGTGAGATAGTACGCTGAAATGCGAAGATTTCCTCTTTTCCTGTAAACATGGAGAGTCCTTTGGCAGAATCCTGTATTAATACACAAAAACAGTACCAAAAAACTGTGAGAAACAGCTGTTCATCCTGTGAAAGTTCATCCTATCTAACTCTTTATGCTGAGTGCTTTACAGATGGGGACAGTAAAGGACAGCAGCAAGGCACCAATGGAAAATAAAATTAAGCCCCTAATATTAAACAAAAACACTAATTTCATTTAAACAATGCTTTGAAAGAGCACAGAAAAGTAATAATTTGGAGTTAAAACATGATAACACACTAATCATCTACATCCACTTTTCTGTTGATTAATTGTACAGTGATTGAGACAAATCACTTAAAGATCCATTAACAATAGGTTATAGGGAAAAGGACAAACAGAATATGCAACATGCAAAATTGCCTGTGAGGATTTGCGAGGCAGCTCTGTACAGTCTATGAAGAGGTAGAACAGATCATTTTTTATTTCTGTACTTTAAATGTTGGAACTAAGCTTAAATCAGTATTTCCATACATGATTAAACAAATATAATGATTAACAATCAAAATGACCCTAAAACTTAGGCCAAACGGTTCTATGCATTGCGATATTTTCTTTGACTACGAATAACTAACATAACGTGCAATTATGGAAGAGACAGACACGCTGCAGCAAAAGCAGCACATCACTGGTTAAACGTTTACTTGATTCCTCTTCCTAAAACGCTGCTGTAATTATGAGACCAAAACCAATTTTGTTACAAAAGGGAGACGATGCTAATATCATGTACCTGGCTCAAGTCCAAATCATCCATCAACACTCTGTTGTCCTCCAGCTCACCATTGTCATGTTCGACCAGGAACAAGCTTTGGAGAGGAGTCACAGCAGAACAAATAATACGCACCTGAAAGAAAGAAGAGAGGCAACAATATTCAACACCTGTGCTTTATAGAAGAGGGATGAAATACGTGTTTTATGAAAAGCAAACTTAAGTAGGATCTTTTTTTTTCCAGGTGTTTTTCCTTTCGCTCATTAATACTGCCATAGAAGATTAACCTTACGTTGTCGTTTGGAATATTAACCTCATGGGATCTTTTTCTTAACAACACCTCAAGCAACTTTTACTCAGAGAACAGCACAACCGTGCTATTAAATATATAGAATATCTGCTATCCGGGCAATGAATGAAATCAAATTTATTTTTGTACACTAACAGCTACAAAATATTAGCAAACAATGCCTGCTTTCCCCCCATGGTTAGGTAAGTGTACTGTGTGCATATTTCCATCTAAGGAATACCCAACTTCAAAATATCCCCCAAGGCTGAGCTGGGCCACTCTGCTTTCACCTAAGATACTCAAGTGCACACTGCTTGCTGTAACAATAATAAATGTTGTTTTCGTGTCTGCTGGGAGGAGATACTGTGTGTAGACGTTTGCATTTTGGACAGGTCCCCACAAACAGGCTTGCACAAGGAAGCTGGCTGATGTGAATGAGACTGCTCCTAAACTCAGCTCAACACCTTGCTGGATCGGGGCCTTTCTGATCATCTTGCCAGGACACTCTTGAAAAAAAAAATCTCAATTGATATTCCCTGATTGCATAAATATTTAAGTGTATGCATAGACAGCCACACACAAGATATGAAATCTCACCTTTCATTACTTAAAAAAATCATTTTAAACATCAACTTCTCTTTTTTTTCCTTGTTCTAATAATGCTGATTTTGCTTTTTCCATAATTGAAGCCTCTGTAAATCCAACTGAAGTGCTGAATTTATCGTTACTATTCCATGTGAAGCCTCAAGTGACTGTTTCCTCTAAAATTAATAACACAACTACGCTATTAACTCCTTCGTACCCTGTTCAGGAAGACACTGATCCCTGACCAACTGCCCATACAGATCACTCTCAGTTCAGCCCCAGCACAGTTAGCAACACAATCCTTCATTATTAAAATTTCATTATTAAAATGATGGCTGCTGGTTTTCTTGTTTATTTTTTGAGATAGGAAAGAAATTACATCCCTATTCAAGAAAGACAACTATCCCCTAGCCTATATTTATGGTCATGTTGAATACCCACAAAAATCAAAAAAATACCTACATATTAGCCTTACTGTAACGGGACCTTCCTGTGAACCTGGAATGATGTTTCTTTGCAGTCTTTGCTGCTTGTATTTTACAGATGATTAATAAAGAATTGGCTTGCGGTAGGAGGCAGGTTTTAGGGCTCTCAATATTATTCCTACATGAAATTATTCCTACATTATTCCTATATGAAAGGCTTGGTTCTCACCTTATGCTCGTAGAAGGTATCAATAAGAGTAATGAAACGACGAGCTTGTGTCCTCTTTGCCATGGTAAGAAGTGGAATTTCACGAACAAAGACTGTATCGAAATGCTTTGATATTTCCAAGTAGTCACTGGCCCCAAGAGGCTGAAACAAAAACCATGTGAAATAGAAACCTATGAGAGAAAGATACATGGACACTTTATCTTGTAATACTACAGTTACAGAAGAATGAGTGAAAAGTCCCAATCATATTATTTTTGTTCCCTCCCATCTTTCTTCAGGAAAGCTTCAGTTTGTCCTTACTGACACAGGAAAATGTGGGTCCTCACTGAGCTGTCTGCTGCACCTGAGCAGTGTTTGATTGTTGGAAATTTGGCTGTTCCATGCCCTGGCACGATTATGACCTTACAACTCAAATAAAACAACCATTGTAAACCATAACATGCAGAAGAATAAATATGGTCAAGCTACAACAACCACCTAAAGCACAAATAACTTGAACAGCTATTAGGATGCTCTCCAGCTGCAAGATTTTCAAATGCACAGGCTAGTTACTAAATCCTAAGTACAGTGAGTTGGTTCACCTATCAACAACTCAAACAAAAATAACCTTATGTCTAAGCACTGAATACAACAGGAAAAGGACAAGAAGACAATTTATAGCAGTTCTTTTGTTTGTGGCTTCACCTGTAAGGATGAAATGAAAAGCTTTAAGAAGAGCTTGTATTGCACGTTTAATAAGAACTTGTATATTGGTGTATCTAACCCATCAACAGAAGACACAGACAAATAGTGGTAACTCATTCAAATACATTCATTTTAAATGCCTTTCATTACATGGAAGGTCATTTTTTCCTGCAAGATCTACCCTATTAGTACTGCAGGCAGTATTTTATCATAAGCTATCAAGTCACAGTATTCAGGAAAAAAGCTTCATACTCCTGAAACTCATCTCAGTAGTATTACTTGCACAAGTACTTCGATATATTGGATGCAACCACTCCACAGAGTAAGATCAGCAGCATTTTGCATAATCCTGCTACAACTCTCCTCCTAGCTAATGAAATGCACAGTACAGTATGGTTATAAAGCACTGCGATACTGCTAATGTCTTAAAAACAGAAAACCAAAAATATTTTATATAACAAATTGCTAGACTAAGTCGCTGCAGGCCAAGCGTAACTGCTTCATTAGAATCCTTCAAGAAATTAAGGGCAATTATTAACGACTATCCTTGACCAGGACCTTGGGTTTTATTTAGACATAAGAATGAAAAACCCACAGAAACAGTCTCTGGCTGTGACTGGACTTGTAATGCTTCGATAAAAGAAACCATGGAAATGTTCAAGGAAGCCACAGGAACCGGTGGACAGAAACACGGCAGAGACAGCCCACCTAATATCTTACCATCAGCTACGAGTCATGTCTAGGTGGACAACAATCTTAACAAGTACACAAGAAAGCAATGGAAATACTAAAAGCATAACATGCTAGGATGCTGCTGGAGATTTTAAGATTAAGCAAATGATTCAGGTAATGATATTTTTTCTTCCACATTTAGGGTTGAAACACTGCTAAGTCCAGAGAAAATCAAATATACCTGTATGTTGAACACCTGAAGGTACAATGGTCTGACTGCACATGAGAAAGAAATGAAACCTCTCTTTTTAGTTAAGAAATTAGGGATATCTAAATAAACAAACTGCTGTTCAGGTTCATTCTTTTATCACACGATGGGCCTGAGCACTCTCCTGCTGAAGCCCACAACCCTGAGGAATTACTCTCTCTTGCCCCAAACATGATGCATATTCTGCCCTAAACCATATGAACGTACCCTCCTCATTTCAAAAAGATAATCTCAAATATTAAAATCTGATTCCAAGGAAGAAAAAAAGGAGGAAATTAAAGAACTTCAAACTTTTGCAAAATTTGCACCAAGATACACACTTTCATAGAATTAAAGTAAGAATTTAGTGGGCACCTTGGTGGATATCCACACATGGAAATTGAAAATGTAGGGGTTGGGAGGAAGGAAGAAGGTAAAGGACAAAAATAAGGCTAATGCATTTCAAATGTGAAGAAAGGAAGACAAAAAAAATAATTTTTCTTTTTTTATACAGACATAAAAAACAGAGTTTATAGAGGGTTACAATACGCATCTTTACCACAGCCAGACAAGAACTCCATCTACTTCTGTAATTCAAAACACAGGCAATTCAAAATTCCTCTAATTACAGACATAAAAGGCAGATCATCTTGAGTGTTTTAACAAGAATTTCTGACACACCTACGCCGGTGCTAAGTGATAATATTCTGTAAATGTTGGCAGAAACATGCCTGTGGAGACTCCCAAGTGTTACGATGAGAAGGGTCTGAGCCTAGCAGCCATTTCTATTTTAACAGTAAGTGGGTACCTCCCTGCCAAGGCTCGTGCCTGCTGAGACACCACCAAAACCCCCTGTCAGCCAGTCCGTCGCTACACATGGCTCAGCTGGCACCAGCTGTAGTTCTCCACGTAGAAACATCCTCAAACCCTCTACTTTTAGGGCTTGGGGAGACGTAGCCCTGGAGATGAAGACAAAGCTTTTCATCTTGTTCTCAACATGACCTGCTCTCATCCTGGACGAGTCCTTTGAAATTCCTTCTGCCTTATTCTACTTTTGGTAAAGAGAAGGAACAACCAGCAAACTTGTAAACGCTGGGGGCAGTTCTAATTCTGTATTGTACTCCCCTAATTTTAGTAGTAGCCCAATTTCTATGCTGCCTGCAATTGCTTAGAAGCTTTTTTATCTCACCTGGTGTGCTAGCAGTGCTGTAAATGGAGGAGATGACGCTGCTGGGGCACCCCGACAGCTTCTCTTCTTCAGAGATGCTGCAGCTTCTTGTTCTCACTGCCCTGTTGTCCTCATAAAGACAGCATGGCACAAACACCCACGTACCAATGTGCCACAAAGGAAACGGAGACAGAAAAATGGGTCCAACTGGAAATAACACCACTGCCAGAGATGCTGGGCGCATATTCTACATGTAGAAGCTCCAACTAACTAGGAACAGATTTCCACTATCACAGCAGCCAACAGCCTGCCACCCAAATCTCCAGGATTGTCTACAGGCCCTTCTGCTCGTGTTGCAGCGAGATGCTCAGTGTTGGCTGGGTCCTGACTTCCAGCAGTATAGGCTTGGACAAGATTAGGGACAAATGATTTCAGACACTTACTGCTGCCCTGTATGTAACTCTTCAGGGATGAAGTTTATTTTATGAACCTCATTTAGTCACAGAAAGTAACCTCTTTTGTTCAGTAGCACACATAAAGGTATTTGTTGCTCAGAAGTTGCTAATGAAACTAGAAATCCTCCTAATTGACACACATATACGTAATCGTCTTACTAGAAGTTCAGCCTGATTAATCTGGTCCTCTGAACAGCAATCTAAAAATAACAGCTTAATTTGGTGTGTGCTTCTGGTGCTGTCTGATCTTTTTTTCTTTCAACAATTATTGATCAAAACTGAACTTCAAAACCGTAACACACAAATATAACAATTGTCACTAGCCATTTCTTACCAGCTTTTTTTTTACTTGATGTGGTTTTATTTTTTGTGCCAAGAAACATGAACAGGTAAGGATTGTTCTTGCGTTATTGTTCCTGCACGTGGTAAAACTGTTGCAGATTTTTGTCATTAACTCTGATGCCAGGAGTCAGTATTTTATACGCTCTGTACTAATGCAAAACGCATTAGCACGAGCATGGGCTACCCTCCCGACAAAGCGTTTACACCACTTCAGCCTGCTTGACTGAGTTCTCACCTTCATTTGTTTTTGTTTCTCTGCCTACTTAATGCATTTTCAGCTACCATCATCTCAGTTCAAGTAGGATGCTTATTATTTGGAGCTCTCTGTGGACTGTTTTAAGAGTTAGCTGTCTTCTGTTCCTATTATATATGCCATTAATTAAAGTATAAAGCATCCTTCTTTGTTGACTCACCAGTAACAAAGTATCTCATCTTTTAGAGATTGCCTGAAGAATACAAAACACTTTACATAGGTTAGAAAAAGATATTTCATCTTCAGAGAAAATTTACGTTTGTTGATATTGGAAGATATTCCAGGGCTAATTCTAATATAACACAGAAGAGTTGCGATCCAGAATAGCTATAATTTAGTGCAGAAACTCCAATACTCCAACAACTTCCTAAAAACAAAATATGGTTTAAGACTATATAATATTTACAACTTATGTAATATTTACAACTTAGACATTGAGCAAAACCAGAAAACTACAGAGCTTTTCTGTTGTTTCCTAAGGAGCCACACACTATCACTACTACGGCTGATAGAACAGAGCACCAAAGTAATCAAGGTAACCAAGATCACAATTCCAGAAAGGAACAGAAAATCCTGAAGCGTGAACTCTGAATGCAATTGCATATTTAAATAAAAGCATAAAACATTCAGGGCACAGCTAACTCGATAAAGAAATTTAAAGATGCTGATGGCAGTGCACATCTTCTGGCAAGTTTTATAAGTTACAGGAAAAGAAGGGATGTTTATTTCACGTACTAGTAATAAGCTGAGAATTTAATGAAGAAGAAAATTTCTTCCCAAGTTTTAGTGAAGGGGTCTTGTGTCAAAAATAAATTAATAGGCATGTCACATCAGAAGACGTACCAAGGGAAGATTAAAATAACATGCAGTTTTGTTTTGGTGTTTCCTAACTAAGCATTGTGAGTTGGCCTGCAACTTTAAATCTGTTTTGATGATTCATTATTCTTCCTTCTAAAATACTCTTTAAAGTATGTTTTAACTACTCTCAGATGGAAGACACCAAAAATAAACGAATCAGTAATGCCCCCACTGCTAATCACACAAATTAAGGCTACATTGAAAAAACATCATTAAAACTGAAAAGTCAGATGTTAGACAGTTGTCTGCGTGCTCCATAATCTCCTGAATATATGATATCATCTTGAATTGCTTTATCTGATGCTCCCCCTCTCACGCAGGACCCTTGACCCACCAGCATGCAGAACAGTGATTCTCACATAATGCACATTCATCAGTACATGCTTTGTCCTCTTTATCGGCGTGTCACAAGGTCTCATTTTTCATGGACTTCTCCAATGCTTATGCAGAAGAATTATGTTGCTCTTCTTAAGCTTTTGTTACAACAACAACTAGGTACTTCACCTGTAGTAAGGAATTCACCTCCCAACTATGGCTGTGATTCAAGAAAGTGAAAACAAGGCATGGGCCCTACAGGTCAAGGCTTCTTATGCAGCCTGAATCACCTCCAAGTTCGTTCATTCCTGAATAAAGCATCAGTTCTTGGGGGAAACACTGGGAGAAGTATGTGATCCTGCAATTAAAGTACCCCATAGCAATGATATATGCAGAAAGAGGGACAAATCAGATTCCAGAATGACTGATGCTGTGTAATGTCCTAACTGCATTTTGGTTTTGATGGCACGTCGTCTGATACCTCTGTTACATCCCCTGTGTAAGCTGTTTTCAGCTTGATTGACACCTACATGGGTGATCAGTAGAGCAGGAATTTGAGATTTATAAACCCTGGGGTAGAAGATATCTTCTGGCTCAAGTCTCCTGCTATCTCAGGTTACCTCATCATAGAATCCTGGTAAAAATTTTGATTGATCTTACAGCAGAAGTTTGTTTTGGTTTTACTCCCATCTCTCAAAATGGAAAGTTGTTTCAGAAAGTCATTCTTGATGAGTAAGAAGATGGTTATAACTTCCAGCTTTTTGGTATTCATGAAGAATTTTCTATTTTCGTATGACAGTGCTATCCATCGAGCCAAATGGTGTTTTTCCATGCTTGGTATTTATTTGTGAGTGAGTGAGGTGCATGAGGTTCTTGCATTTCATCTCTTCGCCCCTCATCATCCCCACCCTGTCTGTGATCAGAACATGGATGCTGTTTTAGTCTGGACTCTCTCAGTACACCCTTCCTGCACCTGTTCTACTTGAGCTCCTTTTTTCCCCACATACAAATACTCCTTTTGCCAATTTCTCTGCTTTAGCCCAATTGAGTTGAAATGTTACTCTTATGAGAGCATGCTCCTGTTCATTTATCACTTAGCAGTAACTCCTGCTTTAGAGGAACTTAACGAAGTAGCTTCAGATAACCACGCTGAACCTACAAAAGGGAGGTGTCTCAAAGACCTACCATGCAGTCAGAGCTGGCTAGAGACTGGTGGAACAGCACAGGGCGTGTTCAGCCCTCAAATCCTTCATTGACTTATTTACAGCTCCACTGTGGCACTCGTCAATGAAAAGGTCACAAAAGCTACTGGAAGCTTAAAAAAAAGAAAGTATAAGCAGGTGTAATTCTGAAGGCCATAAGAAACAAGTACATATATAGATAAATATACATCAAAAGGGCGTGTAAAAGTCCTTAAATAAGTTACTAGATGACAATTCAAGTGATCTTGCAATTTTTTTAATACATATACATGTATTTTAAGTCTTCAAAAGAACGCAGAAACTATGGATTCATAGGTCATTCTATTTATAACTCTAGTTAAATATTAACAATTACTGTTAAGATTTCAGAACCACAGGCAACAAAGCTTTTAAACATTACCTACATTCTGACATTAAAAAAAAAATGAACTGAATTAAAGAAGCAGATCCTTAAAACTACAATCAAGGTTTTTAAAGCTGGCTTGGTGTATTTCTTGGGTGAGGAATACAGGATCTAAACCTTCAAAGGCTGTGCAGCTTTCACTGATGGGAGTGCTTTCCAAAGTTAAGCCCTGACACATGCTGAATAAGGTATAAAACTAAAATGAGGCTTGGCTAACAGTATTACTACACTATAATATTTCCAGCAGAAAGAAGTTTCCAAACATATTTTAGAAAATATACTCTTCAGTTAGATAAGGCAACACATTTATTTGGTGTAGAAACTGGTTAAGTCCTTATAGCAAATGTAGCTAACCAAAGACAGACACTCAGTGCAGAGCCTAAGATGCGAAAGCTCATCTCCTGCTGGGAATGAAGCTAAGATTAAAATCAAACTAAGGAAAACCACAGTTCTGAAAAGTTAGTGAAAACAACACTCACTTCTGAGCAACTCCATAGTACTTTTATTTAGAACTACACCTACAAACCCTACAATCCCAGAGAAAACACTAAATTATACACTGGATACATGCAACAGTTCTCACTGAAAGCGATTCCCTCAAAATGATTCAGAATCATTAAACTGCCAAGGCGGCTTGAACTGTGCCATCATGTTGGGGAGACATTCAACTGACTAAAGAACAGACGTTTACATTCCTAAATCACTTGCTGCCTTTGGAAATTAATTGATTTCCAATACTTGGTTATATCTTCTTTCACTTTGAAGTGTAAACCACTCAAAAGTCAGGAACTGGAGCTTCCTTCTGGTCAGTCCAGTGTGGCAACCGCAGTAGAACAGTTTTGTGCTGATCTACACTAACGTAATATTTTGACCACTGCAGAAAATCTCAACAACTTCTAGACACACACAAAAAATACATGTATCCTAATATAGCCTTTGCAACAGATATTGAATTCATTTTCTTAGCTTTGTTACATGGTGGTATGCTTGCTAATGGTTAGTAACCCAAATTCTCTTGCTCTGTTTTCTGGCTCAGACAGAAAACATGACCTTATTTAAATTATTTTAAAAGTTAAAGACCCTTGTACTCAGACCAAAGATTTACCTGGACCAATATATCCTGTAACAGTGGCCAGCAGCAGCTGCCTAGGGCGAACATGGGAGCAAGATATGCATTTGGTAGTACTTCATTGATTTATTTTCCCAGGTTCCAGCGACTTGTCACTGATGAACTTCCACGTTTGTGTAATAACCTTTGGCATTTAACATCACCGTTCTTTACTTTACCCATCACAAAATCAGTTTTATATTTTCCTATCAGATCAAGACACTATGTTCATTGGTACTTGGATGAATGGATATATTTAAGTAATTAAAGAAAATCTTACAGGATCCACGAAACAGTTAGTCAACCTTTGTAAAGAAAAGGTTAAATTGTGCTCGAGCACATTAAGCAGTCGGTAGTGCCAGCAGAGGGCAGCAGTTGCTATGCCCAAGTGAGAGGAAGACTAAAAATCAACACTGGGAGCTAGACACTTATTTAGCTACTTACTCCCTTAGGACCTTGGAGAATTACATATAAGGTACACTGTTGCCTAAATTATTTATAACAGATCAAGAATCAAGAAAAACTGTCACAATTACTAATTTTTAAATGAAACTTTTATTTAAAGTGAAGAAAGAGGAATGGTTACCTTAACGTGTAAGCACAGAAACAAAACTTTACTCTGATGGAGTAGAATGACTTTATTTGCACTACTTGGTCGTTTATGATATTAAGACTTTAAAATTTAGTTTATATATAGCTCTTTAAAAAAAAAAAAAAAAAAAAAAGGTATTTTCACCTAAACTTTGTACATAAAAGCAACTGCTGAGAAAGGAATAAGGAAAAAATAAATTATAAACTTAGTTGAATTCAAGTTACCAGACTTGATTCATTCAAAGGCTACTAGGATTTGTCAGTGACAATTATAAACTATATTTCCTTGTCAAGAACCAGCTCCTTAGAATCTACCACTGCAGCAAAATTTATTCACACACTGACTCAATAACGCACAGCACTTTCTAAAAATTAGGTGGTTGTGTTTTACAGCACTCTGGCTACACCAGCAAATGTACACCTCATGATACAAATGGAGAAATTCATGCAAAGGAAGGCCACAAAGAGTGTCGAGAAGCTCGTGTTAGCATTTAAATTCAGGAACTGTATGTCTGTATTCTGCTTGGTGCCTTTCCCAGCCTCCTTTGGATGAATTTGTTCATTTTCTGGAGCCTTTGAAAAGAAGATATGATAACAAATGCTTTTGATAAATAAGAACAGTTCTAGAAGATCAAACAGGAGAAGCACACTTACAGGAATCCATGCTAATGAGTACATAACTACTTGCATGCCACCACAAATGCCACAAATCATGTCACACTGCCACATAAATCCTGGGCATGTCATAGACCTGAAAAGCTGCTTTTTACTTTTTTTTTTTTAAAGCATCTGAAATATATCAATATTCTCTTATCCAGCATTTTTTAGTTCTCCACATATTCACATAAAACAGTAAAATAAAAAAATTAAGTGCATGGTTTTGATGTTAACTGAATTAGATAAAACGTGTGATTATCCTCAACTGGAAAGCCTATTTAAAAATTGATGCAAACGATGTAACAAAATGTTTTCTGTTGAGTCAACTGCATGCCACACCAGCATTGCACACAATCTATTTTCTGTATTTTACTTTTATGAAGATTAATGGGCAACTGTTAGTTACCAGTATCTTATGCATTGTTTTAGACAAATATCTCCTCATATTGTTGACAAGGACAAGATTTATGCTTACATACGAAACAAGAAAAGAAATATTATAACCCTAGAATGGCACCAAATCTGCCTCCCAAAGTCTTCAGGTACTAATTACAAAGGCAGCTATTCTGAAAGCTCTGCTTTAAGCTACGAAATGTTTCATATACCATCAAGTTATCAATTGCTGACTCGCTATTTTCATCTTTTACATACTGGCTGACATTTCATGAAATCATGAGATACGATAGTGAAAAATATATTTTAATACTTCCCTTTAAAATATAATTGATTTCATTTCAAAGGAACATCACTGCATTTTCAACAGTTTTCTAGACTCTTTAGATGACATGTCATGTTACCAAATTACTGTCTCAATAAGTAATTAATGCATCTCCTTAATGCTACACCAACAAATGTAAACGGAGCTCTTAGGTCTGGATGTTTATCGCTATGGACCCCACTGTAATGGAGTTATCCAGGGCCAGATCATAAGACATATTGTCACAATGACATAAAAGCAGAGTCATTTGTGTGATGTATTGTTTCATATATTGTTTCTCCAACTCAAAACCATCCGTCCTACCCATCCTTTCACGCTGGCTTGCAAAACTCAAATTGTATCTTCTTTCCAGCACCACTAAGGATTATGTATGGGGGGGCCAAAGGAATCGATTCACGAAGTTTTGGCAACGGTGTTGATAGCCACCATGACGTGACTGACCAGGAACCCCATGAGCATTGGTATATGCCAATTTTGAAAGATGTTACCTGGAGTTTTCTGAGTCCTCCATTATTACAACAACCCAGCATACTCTAAACTAACTTCCCTAAACAACTGATTCCCTTCATTACAGTCACTCATCCTCCTATCTTCTATTATATATTTAGTTCATAATTCCCAAAACATTGTATCAGAGGAAAAAATAAGTTTAACTAAAATTAAGTGCATTAACTAAGTCCAGTTATATATTTTGAGCTGTTCTGAGATGGTGACAATGTAAACATTTTCACACAAAAAAAAACTTGCATATGTTTACCATGAGAAACATGCAAATTAAATTTCCATTATGAAACTAGTTTTTAATCTTAGAACTTTTCCATCCTAAATGGCTTCATATAGAATATGCATCTGGATATGTGAATGAATATTTACTCGTGAAAGTGTCAGTCACTGTATTTCTAACAGCAAGGCTGCTTACTTGCTCTGAAGTTAAACTTTACTCGGTGAAAAGTTGTAGTGCTTCCATGGTGTTGACCAAGAATATCAAATTTCGAAGAGAGGTTGCTTTGGTATCAGGGAAATGCCTCACACACGTCCTGTGAAGCATCACTCAAACCCAAGGAAGTTACAAGCCTCAGAAAAATCATTACCTAGACTGATAGTAGACTAAATATTATCCATCTCCCAAAAGCATGAGTGGGCTGAGCGCAGACAATCCCCTTGGGATGGATTTGGCACGTTCTGCTGCAAGCTGCTGTACGTGGTTCTGCATGCACAGGGATAGTGACAGCAGCCAACAGGCAATGGGGACCCCAACTCCCTCATGTCTCTGGTTTCTGACCAGAAGAGATCGTGAGATCCTCCACTGCTCTGAATTTTAGAGAGTCCCTATGCCTAGAGAGTCCAAGTCACTATGCCTAGGATGCAGTCTCCTGCTCTTGTAGGTATGACTTGTGTTCCCAGTTCCTACATATAAAACATTGTGTTTGCTTAGATTTTTTAATATTTTTTTTTTTTTAAAGCCAAAAGAAAACCTATCCTCCCTCAATTCTGCGGAGAAATAAGTTGTTGCACATGGTATGCCCGATTTCATTGCTTCTCCTGTACACACATGCACACCATGCTTTGAATTTACAGCAAAATTTGTGTTAGTATTTGTTACGTTCAAAACCTCTGGGGAAAAAAAAAGCACACGTACTGGGCTTGATATAAAAACGTGCTCGTTAGGAATGCTACATTCAGCAACAATCCCTCAGTACTTGCTGTTTTTATATATTAAACTAACTTCTCAATCCATTTAACACATCCTTTCCAACACTGCGTGCCAGTTTCTTAGTAGGAACAGTATGTACAAAAGTCAACCTTTCCTGCAAAATCAGGGAGACTGATTTCATTTAATTTCCTTTCTTTAGTCATCTACTCTATAAATCCAGAACCAGCTTTTCCAGTACTGTTTCTAGACTAAAATCCCACCGATTGCCTGCAGTTATACAGGTCCTGCATGTGGTTTATGCCCCCCCTCCCCTTTTTTTTTTTTTTTTTTTGTAATATTGGCACATAGCAGCACTCTTTAGGGCTGTGGCATTTCTCTTGCACTCCAACACTGACTTAAAATAAAAAAGCTAGCAGAGTTCTCAGCCTAGTTTTCCAGGCCTCCAATGGTTTGAAATATATTTTCAGACTATTTTTAACATGTTCTCTAATTACTAACAGATTGAAAGTTATTTATTATCCCTAGTGAAAAGAGTACTTCACTCAGCCTCCTCTAGAAGCAAGTATTTCTTGAAAAACCATTTCCTTTTTCCACATCATTATTAAAAGTTCAGCCACCTCCGCTGAGAATAAACTAGTAATGTTCAGATAATATAAACCATACCAAAACTCCCATTTTATTCAACAAGCCTCATAGCTGAGCAGCAATGATATTTGTCCATGACCTTTGGTTTCTCTTTAATTTTCCTGCACTTCTTAACTACTTGCCATTTCGTCCTGTGTTACTGGATTTTGTTTTGACAGCGACACGGGACATACTTTTATTGCCTTTCTCCGTCTGGGTTTGTTTGTTTTTACATTTTCCACTTGGTTCTGGTCACACATTCCTTTTGCTTTTCAGAATTACTTTTCCTGAATGGTCAAATATGAAATTTTACCGTTTGGAAGTATCTTTTGGTTGCACTGAATGTGAGAAAATTATGGAGATTGGCCATAGGCAACACAAATTTCTAGGTACATTCATCACTACAAGCTACCGTCAAGCTGCTCAAACCAAAATGACCTTGTACTGGCTGCAGTATATTTTATGCTAGAAAATTATCATTTGCAATTTCCAGGCTAATTACGTTTCACCATTTTCTGCATTTCATCTACAGCACAAGCTTCCCGTCCAACCATATTTTTTTTTTTTCTTTAAAGGCTTTTTATAGCAAAGTGCTCAAGAAGTAACGCACCTCGTTCTGTTGACATCAGGCTCCTGTCAGTACTACCCTCTTAAGTTTGTTAATTAGCACGCTGATTGATATGTATTCAAGAACCTTGTATTAATTAACTTTAGGGTAGGTACCAGTGTCTTTAACATTGCGTGCTGCCCTCCACTTCTTTCAGCCAGTCTATCCTTAAGCAAGCTGTAAGCACTGATTTTGCATTCCCATTTTATGAATTGCACCAAGAGGTTTCACTAATAGCAATTAAATGTCATTTTTCTCCATTAACGAGAATTTGCTGTTTATCTTGCTTATCAGTTGGTCTTATCACTGATATGAAACCAACTGCAAATCTTGTTTTCAATTCTCTTGTCAAATGTTTAATTGGGTCCTAATGCACCAACTTTAAATTGCATTTATCGACCTAAGACACTTTGCTTGGGCTGCCAGTTAAGCACTTTCCCCGGTGCAAAATACCGTGTCCAGTCACAGGATCTGCCTTCCCATGGGACTCCATCCCCTCGCCCTTCACAAATGAGCCTGCAGATTCCCTCTAGCTGAAGCCAACAGTTAGAGCCCCTCCATTTTTGCCCCTCCATTTTATTTATTTATTTATTTATTTCTGATCTTTTCATCCTGTCTTTGTCAACCTCAATTTCTTTTTCCTTAATAGCTTTGCTCATGATGCTACCAGCCCATGCACTACTTGGAACCACAAGCAGTATCAAAGACCTTATAGCTATGGCTCCTCAATTTTCAGCATAATCACTCCAAAAAACAAAAGGTGGGTCATCTATTACCCACCTACTTGAATACATACAAGTGTATTTACATGTCTTGTCATGGTGAATGTCTCCTGATTTTGAGGGCTTTTTTGGCAATGAATCATCGGTGATCATCTCCTGCATCCTACCTATTTTTCCTTTTCTTGTGGCATCCCTGGGAATGACTTCCATTCTGATCGTCAAAGATGGTGGAAAAATTGATGCATGCACTAAAGAAGATTTTATGAAAAAGGAACACGGCTTCATGGTTTGACAACTCATTTTTTCTTTTGCCTTTTAATAAGGAGTTTAAAGGCAGCAGGAAGAGCAAACAGCAACAGGGAGGAAACACAAACTAAAATTTCTCACGAGCTTTTTACCAATTCTTAAAATTTTCCAGATTCTTAATCTCAAGGGCTTGATTCACTGACAGGATAAGCTTTCAAATGCAGCTTAAGCCAACAGGAATTCCTTATTGTTGCTATAAAATACCATAAAAGTTTACGCTCATTAAAAAAAAAAAAAAAAAGAAGAGGAAACTGAAGCCACTCACTCAAATTTAACAAATGATTCTGAAGTTTGTGCCTTCAGCTCTCTATGCATGAAGTAAGCACAGAGATACCGCCTTACCAATATACCAATGTAGTATTTGAAGGCGTATCAGTGATCCCAAGAGAAATACTATGGCAAAACAAATAATTGTGTATAACAATTAACAGGATAAATGAGTAGATGTGTAGGCAAAGAACAAAAGGCATAGTCCCAAGGACTGAAGAAGCTGTTAAAGCAAACCATTTATAGTTTGCCCTGTGTTATTAGTTTTAAGAATAAAATCCAATAAATTCTCTAATTTCATTAGAGACTGTCATAATACACCTGCAGAAGGCTTCTGGAATGTAGAGAACATGAATTTCAAACCCTTGGTGATCAACATAATAACAATACTGTTAAATAATTTTAGTGTTTCGTAAGGATTGTCTTGTTCTAGGAGAAAACCAAGCAACTTAGCTCCATTAGACCAACTTATTCTGAAACCCTGGTGATAAATTCATCATCAACTTTCAGATCCAAAGTATTGGCTGCTGCCACATCAGCTACCAGGGCACATCTCCTTAGAAGCAATGTATCAACCCATTGAGGTACAGGAGGCATATATTGGGTTAAATAATTATACAAGTGATTATTTAATTATGCACACCACCTTTTTCTGATTTTTTAAGAGGCATAACAAAGAAGTCTCAAAACTTCTAGTGAAAAGCATGCTGTTCCACCCATGGCACACCTCCATTCTCACAAATGGCTAACTGGTTTTGCTCAACACTGAAAAGCTGCCAAGCCCAAAACCTACAGTCTGAAACATAATTACTTGGACAGAAATCCCACTGCTTATCACCTTAGTAGCTACAAGGATGCAAAAACAAGGTTATAATCAAAGGACTGGTCAACATCCTGAACAAATGCTGCTATCAGCCCAGCTTAGAGTTGTGATCACATAACAGTAACTTCAGATGTCAGTAGAAAGGTCACTGCAGTAAGACTCCCAGGGGAGTCTAACAGAATTTGGCAGTATTTAGAGAAATCTGGCAAATTTTAGAGGAAGTCTGGGACTAACCAGCCCTCATATAGTTAGTCAAAACTAAGGCATGCAACAGAGAAGAACAGCAGCACAGCGTTACTCTAGTGGTGTCAGGATTACTACTCCTTTGCTCAAGTGCCATCTACTTGCATCCCAAATTTTAAAAGCAGTATCTGAATGCTTTTTACATATGAATATGTTGTGACTACTATCCCAAGAATGCTAGCCCAGGCATATACTCTACTGAGATTTTTGAAGACAATTTGAGATATAATTGAGAGTGAATTTACTGTATCATTAAAAAGGAAATTGTTACTGTTCTTTTTAGTGTGTTGTTTTTGTTTTTGTTTTTTTTTTTTTCCTTTTAAATTCAAAATGTTTCTGCAAATTAAAAAAGCCCCTTTAATTCAGTAAGATTTGGAAAAATAGCAAGTTCGTTCTTTTTTTTTTTTTTTTTTTTTTTTTAAAACTGTGAAAAGTCTGCGCGTTAACTGATCTAGATTTGACTGGGTACTCACTCTGTCACACAGCTCTTCAAACGTGAAGTCTGCAATGGTTCCACATGCTTTATTCAGCCTCAGCTCTCTGCCTTGCACTTTTAGAATCCTTGGTCTAGTTACTATGGGAACATGAACAAAGACTCAATCTTCTCTGGATAATTACTATAAAATTCATCTCTTACAGATAGGAAATGCATAGCTTGATGAATAATAGCACATGATTCAACACATAAATTAGACAAAATGCTGATACAATGACTGCCACTTGAGTGTGGCATCAACCCATATACAGCAATGGAACTTATTAATTGGTCAGTGGAGATTGGGCATTGTGTTCTAAATGTATTCTCTTTCAAGAGAAATTAACTTACGTACAATCATTTTGTTTCTGAGCCAGCTCATCAAACAACTTATCCATGACAGCCTCCACATCAGCTTCACTTGTGCTACAGTGAAAAGAATAATAGAATATGAAATTAATAACACTTGAAGCCAACATCAAACAGCTGCCTGAGCCTGCTTAGCTTTTTGCCCATAAAAAAGAGAACAGGATGTTATGCTCTAAATACAAACATTAGATTTAGAATACACTTAAAAGTAGAGAATATTAACTCTCAGGTAGATGATTCTGCCTTATTTGCATACACTGAAAGACTTCTGTGTTTTGAGCCGTTTCCAGTAATGAGGCAATACAGGCAGAGCAGATCCATTAACACTATGTGTACACAATGAGAAAAAAGGCTTCTGGCTCTATCTTGCATGCAAAATAAGAGCAAATAGACAAGGCAAGGCAGTCAAGCACCTAAAGAAGTATCCTTTGAAATTTCTGAGGGGACTTTTGAATTAAATATTCGAGCGGCTTTCTAAAGAAAGAAAAAAAAGTCAACTGATTGTGTTAATCAAATTGTAAACAGCTTCTAAAATTAAACAGATTCAAAATGCCAGCATCAGTAATTGTATCAGTTTTATTTTTCCCCCTAGCCCACAAAATACTATTTAGGAAAAACTCAACCACGGACTGTGAAAATGTAAGATATCAGGTATAAAATGTATGTACTCACAGAAAAAGTTTATATTCAACTTATGGTACCATAAGAATTATAAATCAGTCCAGAGTGTTTTTTTGTCACAATGGCTTACAGGGCTGATCTCTCTGTGTCTTTCATTCTTTGAGAAGATGGATATTTCTAGCTGAGTTCAGAAGTTGAGAACAGCAAATTAAAGCTAAGCTACACAATAAACTAGAACTCAGACATCAGGTAATGCTTCAATGAAGTTTATACAACCCAATTTGGTTTGAAAAGTCTACCTTTGTGGATCATGGATGCAACCAAGTTATGTTGCTTCACACAGCTCTAGGCCTCCTCTAACTGACAAGTGATGATCAACACCTTACATAATTACCTTCCTCTTCATTAGGCCTTAATCACCTTAAAAATTTTAACAGTAGAACTGAAATAACTACTTTTTAACTCAAGATTTAATGAGAGCAGACAGAGGTTGCATTAAATAAAATACCTTCCAAAATATGTATGTCTCTCTTAACATTGATATTTCAGTGCTGCTTTCCTCTAAAAGTTAAAAAATAAAATGAAAAGGCACAGACAAGCCCAGAAGAAAAGCCATAAAGGAGGAAAAAAGAGTGCATGTGCGTCAGAGAGCATGCACCTGTGTACACATGTATCTATCAAAAAGTTTGATGGAAAGGCTGCAAGAAGAAACACCCAAGCATGATGTCGAGGTAGATATTTGCACCTAATTGCCAAGAAAGTTTGTTTTGAAAATAGACACCTGAGCCCAAGATCAAGGAAGTTGCTTTGATCAGGAATCTCGTAATTACGTTACACTGATTGCTTTCGGATGAGTATGAAACAGCTTTAAGCAATCCTTAGATGCAACCCTTATTTTACATGAAGAAAAGGCTACACAGATTGTGAAGCAACATGAGGATTTAAAAAAATGATGATGATTACTGTAACCATCAGTAGCGAAACATACAGATTTTGAACAAGATGATTTTCTTTTAGGGGAGGTACTGTGAAATAAATATTAAAAAAATCTGAAACAAAATATTATCTAGTAGCTAATAAATCAAAAACAACACTCACTAAGCCAGCTCTGTACGGCTGAGAGCTTCAGTGAACAAGTCTGAATAGAAGAAGGAATGCAATTCCCTCAGAGAAAGGATGGACAATAAAGTAAGCATCTTATTTCTATTGGCAGCTACAGGATTCATCTTATTTTTTCACTGCTTCCTAATGAATTACATAATGAGTTCTAGAGGTAGTCAACAACTATCTAACGACAGAATATGTATCGAGTGAATGTCAGAGACCGGTAATAATTCTGTCCCAAGTTTTACAGCAGAACACTATGAAATAAATACTCAGGGTGCATACTGCTCCTGGGGCTTATTCACACATCCCTTCTCCTGTGATACGATGCTGTAGGTGCCACATTTCGCCTGTTACCTGCTAAAATCCACATATGCAGTCTTCCATTTCTTTAGAGTATGAAGAGTGAAGCAAGAAATATATGGTAAGGGCTCTCCAGAACTATCAAACTGAAGGCCACAAAGCGCAGCAAGCACGCTACACAGAGCCTGAAGCAAGGACAGCCAAGTAGACAT
Source organism: Netta rufina (assembly GCF_964035555.1). Classification (NCBI taxonomy): domain Eukaryota; kingdom Metazoa; phylum Chordata; class Aves; order Anseriformes; family Anatidae; genus Netta; species Netta rufina. The sequence continues at coordinate 72,749,495 of NC_140125.1, read as the reverse complement.
CGGAGGAAGAGCCATGGTGACCAACTCTGAGATAACAGTGGCTACAAACAGTATTTCGAAGATGTGACAGAAGTTAAAGACCTGTTGCAATTCTATTAAGCAGTACTGCTTCTTCCAGATGAAAAAGCACAACTTCCAGTTTTATTGTAAAGTGATAGGGGCATACTTCATTCCAAATATCCATGACACAGATGAAAATACTGCCCCTTTCTTAATGCGAGCATGATTTTAAACCAATATTGTACATTGGATTAAAGGATACCATGGTTATAAACCTCATTTTAAGCTATTTTCTGCCTTGCTCAGGTTGTTACTGATTAAATAATACTGTAGCTTGAGAGCAAGTATGAGACAGAAAAAACACATGCAATGCAAAAGTTTCAAAGAACTTATTAAAAAAGAGAAGATGCTCCTATTAAGCTGATAGATGTTGTAACCATAAGCACAACTCTGAATGTATTCCTTAAATACATTTGCAAATACAGAATAAAGTGCTAAAGAATTTTAGTCATGATAAACAGAAACAATGTCAAAATAGGTGGTCTTTTTTTTTTTTTTTTTTTTTAATCCATAGCACTGGAAACACCCAACATTAAATGAATCCTTGTCATTGGACTTCTATAAATACTTAATTACTTAAATACAATAAGGATGTTCTTCTATTATAAGAGAATTGTGCAATCTCTTACAAGAGGATATTCATTACTTTCTAACCATCTGTCACTTCAGTTCTCCAAACACCACACCTCCCCAAAAAATCTAATTAGTTTTTATTCAGTCACACATTATGAATGATGCTAGTGTGGATACTGAAAACGTAGTTTAATGAAGTTAATATCAAGGCATAATGGAAGGCGGTTTGCTGAACAAAATGGACCAGAAGGCAAAGAAAGGAAGAGTCACACCCTGCTAATTCTACCACACATTTTTCGTTTCCCATTGACTGGGAAATTATTGGCTAATAAGGAAAAAGAGGGCAAATACCGTATCATAGATCAACTTACAGGTAGTAAAGTTTTCCAGCAGCAGGAAGCACTCGTTTCCTGTAGTCTATTCCAGAATCAAGCTGGACTGTGCTGCAGTATTTCTACAAAGACAAAAAAAAAAAAAAAAAAAAAAAGCTTTCCTCAAGCCAAAGCTGTATTTATTATCGTCTGCATTAGAGAGAAGGCACACTGCTGTGATAAGCTATCAGCGTGAATATCACCTACAAAACAGATTCAAGTCCACAAAATTGAAGACTCCTTTACATTTATTGAAGTAAAGAAAGAAGCTGAAAATTATTCACACAATCAAAGCAAAAAAAGTGACAATTTTCAAAAGTCCATCCGCTAGAAAATGAATACAGATTTGAGGAACACTGAATGAAATGAGAGTGGGCATTACTCGTTCTCTCTGGGTAGTACTTTGTTGAGGGGCAGGAATTAGAAATAATTATTTTGGCATTAAAGAACATAAATTTAGAAAAATAGGAGCAATAAACATTTAAGATCCAAATTCTAGCAACAGAGATGACAAACCACAACTTTTTCAGCTAAAATTAGTTATAATCTTTTCCTTCCACTAAAAATACAAAATTTATGAGTCAAACATCAAAAGATGTGAACCACGCCAAATCTTGCTACAAAATCGACTGAAGTAGAAAGGGGAATAAATAAAGCTACCAAAAAGGTTTTGTTCTGCTTTTGTAATGTTTGCATTGATTCAGAAAATAACTTTTTAAAAATTAAAACAAGACCTGTAAGTTTATGATATAGATGTCCCTGAATCCTCACAACAATTGCTTCTGTTCAAAACAAAACAAAACCAGAAACCAGCTGTGCTAAACTAAAGGGTGGTAGGATTTTTTTGGTTTTGTTTTGTTGTGTTTTAATTCAAGGCCTTGAAGTTGAGAACGAAATTCTCACTAACCCCAGAGTTATCAATATTTTACACCCTCTAGCAAAAGGAATCTCTCTGCTTCTCTGTTATTACTACTGCCAACATACACAACTGCTGGCTGTTATACAACCACAAGCAAAAGAAGCTGTAAAGGAAAGGGAGGAAAAGTTTAAATATTTCAGAAGGTACACCTCTATCACCAATTTAATTAAAGCAATCCAATTTCTTTTTTGTAGGTAATTCAACATCAGAGTTCTTTGAGTTCAAGGTCTGTGAATTATTAGAGTGGATTGCTAGAATTCACTAAATTATTCTGCATCTTCACTGCACTGTGAACTGCCCGTCTATTTTTAATATTCTCATTAGAGATTTCATATTCTGTGTCAAATTTTTTTAAAACCTCCTTGAGGCTTTTCAAATATCAAAATTGGAAATGTCAAATCTCATTTACAGCAACTACATTGCAGAGACATCCTTACACTTTAGAAGAAGTATCAGTGATTTCAGTAACAATGTCCCTTTTAAATAATTGTATTGCGTAGGACTTATTGATTACAAATATCTGCAGGAGTAACTGTGATGATTCACTGCACTAATTTTTTGCCTTTGGCAATTGCTGAGGATTCTGTACTTATTTTAAACCTTCAACAGATCTGCAGAGATACACAGCTAGACAACGATGTTGAAAAAATCATCCTGAAAGCACAGAAACCCAGGAAAATCCATGTATTTTAATTCTGGTAAGTGAAAAAGCCATGCTAATCAAATCATTTTGTTGGGCTAAGGCTAGTGCAAACACAATAGCACCGGTGCTACAATATTATTACAATCTATTCCGTTTCTTTTGGTGAGAGGTTACAAAGGAAAAGAGTAAAAGCAGAAAAAAAAAAAGTTCCAGAGGCATGTTACAACACGCACAAGGAAGGGAAGATGTTTGTGTTTTGCTTCAGCATCAGTCTGGCAGTCAAGGTTAGAAACAAGATTGTTGAAATTTCACAGCAAAGCTGGCACACTTCCTTTTCCTTGCCAGGCAGTGATGCTGGGCATCTTGCTGTCTAACACTTCATTTTTCCAAAGTATTAGATTAATTGAAGTACTATTTTTTTCATATTAGCAGGAATTAAATACTACTACAGAATGTAGTACGTGGGTGGTTATTTAGAATAACTTTAGATACTCTGATACTTAGCAATGTTGTTTAATTTAGCAATGCTGTTTAATACCTTTTTTCTTCCTGGAAACAACAGACAGTATTTTTTGTATGAATTTAGCCTCGTCTCGTTGGCCTTCAAGGCAGGTTTTCACACCGTACCACTCCTTCAGGGTGCTGTGCTGCACACAGAGTGAAGAGTGAATACAGAACACATCCTTAAGAGCCTTGTGTGATTTAGTATGCCTGAAGAACAAAGTGCACCTTTTTACAGCTGGTATAAATTTCTTGTGCTGATATTTACAGTGGTGCTTGCAGCTCAGCTGCTAATGACTGCTGTGTCAGGCAGACATTCTGCATGCTCGAATACAGAGCAACATTGGGAAAAGCTGCACAGGCCACTAAGGCTTGCTGAAACACTTACCAGCACTCAGTGCTACACTGTATTTCAGTCTACTTGCCTTCTGCTTCCAAGCTCAAGGCTCCTCAAACGCAGTCACAGTCTTTTATCACTCGTGATGTAACACCACAGTGAATGAGCTCTGGAGGTAAGAACTGCAGACATCAATGCTATTGATATAGCTGTGAAGTAGATGCATTTCTTCTGTCTTTCTTCCCTTTTCTCATTATTCAAAATAATTAGTATTAACAATATTCAGGAAAAATCACTATCATTAGTGACACTAGTTAAGAGCCTGTATGCTTAAAAGCTTATTATGATTTTGGGCTGTATTTTAAGCTACAAGCAGTTGCCTAAATGAAACGTATTACTTCTTCCTCTAAACCTTGTAGCATGTTATTGTAGGCATACAATTGAATCTAATGTGATGTAACATTACATAGTTTATCTGGAAAATCTCTCTTAGATATTCTGGGCTATGTATATACCTTTCATCCAGAAAAGCAACAGCAGCATTTAGTTCAGAGAGACAGAAAATATAGTTATTACAGTCCTATTGATTGTTTGCTTTCTTAGGAGGCCTAGGTCAACTTAACAAAACAAGGTAAAAAAAAAAAAAAACACAATTCTAATATACAACAGCTTCCCGTAACACCTGGCATAAACATAGATGTAGGGGGCTGGTAACTGGAACTTTTGAAAGATGGAAAGTGTTGAGCATTTTACTGTCTTACTCTTTGTATAGTCTTAAATAAATATATATGTATTGGGGTGGTGGTGGTGGTTGTAATTTTGTCCTGTCTTTCAAACACAGTTTTGTCTTCCATTTTTCAAACTAGCATTCCCTTCCAGATCTTGCTTTATATTTTACTTGGTAATGAGTAAAAAATTATGCTAAAGATTCAGTCCCCAAAACCACTGACTTGGACCTCCAAGCCAGTTTTTTCTCCCCCATGCAGACTGCTGCTCTGCTCATCAGTGTACTCCAACCACTGTCTACCAATCCATGTTCTACATAGACAGAAAAACACAAGAACTTCCTAACCCTTCTATAAGTTCATGCAAATAAATATCTACCGCTGCTTGCAATTAATTATTTTTAGTGAAACATTTCAAAGCTCACAATTACGGTGTTAGGCACTGTATTATGTAAGTATACATACTGAGTATATATACTCAGCTTGCACGCCACAGAAATGGTGTGGTAACAGCACCAGTGGGCTACAGGGCTGTTAGGGGAGGATTGCCCATGCCACCAGGGAGGAGCAGCAGCATTTCTCATCCAGGTTGAGAACGCAATGGTAAAGGTTGTTCTAAAGGGGGGGATCAGCACTTGGTCAGCCTTCACTCAAAGCCAGAGTCAAAAAGGTCACAAAGAAGCTATGCACAGAGCAGAGATCTGAAAGTTTTCCCTTTTGGGGTTTCCTTTGTAGGCAATGCTAGCCACCCAGGTTCTTTGTTTCTGTACTTGTACACATTCACTTATCTGTTTCACAGGAGCACACACGGCAAAACATTTATATTTGTCAATGCTTTAGATGTTAAAAAAAAAACAACACAGCATTATAATCAAAATGTGTGACAGGAAAATAAAACATGCTAAAAACATCATATTCTTCAAAGCTAAAAACTTTAAATATCAGAATTGCAAAAATGAAAGCATAGATTCGTGGTTGCACAGCACGGAGAAACAAATCCTGCTCACAGCTACACGAATGAACTACTGACTGTCATACAGGACACGTGAGTACCATGATGCATTTTCTCTCCCCTTCGTAGGTGCCAACAACACTATACTCCTCTATTACGGAATTAGGGAAAAAAAAAAACACAATACTACCATTCACAAATCCTAAAAATTATTAAAAAAAAAAAAAAAGTAGGCTTCTCTACTTTGTACCCTTAGTTTTCCTGTAGCATGGAAAAAACCCTGATAGCATTACATACAGAAGTTCTGGTTTCTCCCTCCGTCTTCAGACTAACTTCTCCAGCACTGAACTGATTAAACCCTACAGATGTGATTGCATCCTCACACTCATTAATCACCACCACGGAATCCTAATCAACAGCCAAAGAACTAACCAGCATCCTCAGATTGTTAGTACTTAATTGTCAAAGCCACAATTGTAATTATTGGTTTACTTTTTTTTAAGGCTGAGATTTAAAATTACAAATTTCATTTACTTGGGCTAAATTTCTACTTTTCTTTTGAAATAAACACTTAAAATCAAAGCTACAGCTCATCTAGTCTCTTCCTGTAGAACCATTTTCAGTTTCCAACAGATTTTCTATTCCACTGAGATATTTCAAGTCTGACTTACCCTATTCAATTCAAATGCATAAAATTAATTAGTCATACAACTTATTTTGAAGTCATTTATGTATTTATGTATACAAAGAACAAATACAATTACAAAATTGAAAACGCAATTAGTAAGTTAAAAATACAACATGATCGTGCACTCATTTCTACTGAAGTGGCAGAAAAACTTTTTATTCCAGACGGAAAAAAGACAAAGCCTCGAGGCTCAACTTGAGACAGAACACCTCAAATGACTGTCTTCAGATACAATAGATAAAATTAGACTTTGTGTATGAAGTTATTAAACATAGACTGATGTGAATACGTTTTTCTTCCTATGAGCACCTCTAATGACTCTGTTGCTGCATTCCTGAGTAGTAACTATTAAAATAGTTAAACTACTCCAGAACGTAAAATAAATGACAAGGCAGATTCTTAAGTACAGGAACAAATTTTTCTGAAAACTTCAAAAGACAGTCAAAGTTAGATGGATAACCTGCAATTTATCATGTTTGTTTCCCCATGTATCACAAAAATAAAAATCTGAAATGCCAGTAAATGGCCTTAGGGTCCATGAAGGATGCTGTACTAAATGCAAGGTGTGCCTGTCAACTGAAATATTGTGATCAGCTCAAAACCCTTGATAATGCAGGTGAGCAAATACGCACTGGCACAGGTCACCCAGAGAAGCTGTGGCTGCCCCAACCCTGGAAGCACTCAAGGCCAGGCTGGATGGGGCTTTGAACAACCTGGTCTGGTGGGAGGTGTCCCTGCCCATGGTGAGGGGGTTGGAATTGGATAGGGTTTAAGGTCCCTTCCAACCCCAACCACCCTATGACTATGAAATCTCTCAGTTTTATTTAAGACCACTGTAAGTCAATGCAATCGTCATTCTCTGCTTTGAGTTTTAATGGCACAAAAAACATACAAAAGCATACGCGTTTTCCTGCTGACCTACAGGATCACACAAACCCTACCTGAGGACCCCCCCCCAGAGGCTGTAGGGTGACAGAGGCTTAAGAGTGATTCATCCTGGGATGAGCATTACTCACCCAGCTATTTCCACACCTGCCAAACATCCTCAGCCTTTCCTGAGGTCTTCCGTCACGGCTAAGTGAGAAGTGCAACTTCTAACCACTCTTTCTGAATAGAACAAATTATACCTTCCACGCAGGTATCATCCCTTTTCAAAGGTATCATCAGCATCTAATTCTTTATATTAGCTTCTATCCAGAAAAAAAAAACAAACCAAAACAAAACAGCAACCAACCCCTACCTGTCTTCCTGATTTGGTCTCCATTAATAATATGGAGAATCACTAATATTCCTTCCCTCCATCAAACCCGAAAATAATGCAGTTGTTCATTGGCAATCACTCTTCTCATATACATCCATCCATCCAGAAAGAGAAAAATCTCACATCATACAACATGTGGACACCATGAGAGTCCCAGCCAGCAACAGAGGAAGAGTTCCTCAGGTCAACAAAGCTCACGACAATTACCCATTTGTTCTGTTAATTGACTTCACCTCGTGCCAAATCATCCACTAGAATTTTATTTGTTTGTTCTTAAAATTCTTTAAGTGATTTCAAGAAAAAGGTTTCTCCACAGCATTACAATGAGCATTTTCTCAAGTGATTCGTAACTCTGGTGGAAGAAGAATCCTCTCCAGCCAAAACGCAGCGTGTCATGAAATACATGGTTTGGGGCCTACAGGATGCACTGTAGGCTTTAACCTTGGCCTAGCCTCAAAGTTATCAGCAAGTGGCAATCGCCAGCACATTTCAGAAGATGAAACTGGTCTGACTGGGCCTCAGGAGGTGGGCTGGAGGCCAGATGGAGCCTGCCTTCCCTCCACAGCCTGCTGAGAGAAGCACAAGAAACGCGTGCAGTGTTTCCTTGCTCGGGCTCAGCTCCTCAAGAAAACCAGCCAGTAGTTACAATCAAGCACAGTACAGATGAAGGACCTTCAACGCTTGCTTAAAATTGGTCTTGTTAAAAATAAATCTGTTTTGTAAGACGTCTAACTTTTGCCTATACAGGCTCATGGGAGTGAGATAGACTTGGGAGAAGGAGAAAGAGAATCGTCAGGTATTTTGAGAGGGATAAAAACTTGGTTGGAGCACTGTTGGGTATGCATACAGTTTTTGTCTTCCTGTTCACATGTTGTTGAAACAGTAGACTTCAAAGAAAATGTCAATGAATCCTCATAAGCACTATACATGACCTCTGGGGTAATTAGCAATCATTCAAAAGCAACAAGACTAAAATGTTCTATTCTTTATTACTGTCAGCTCTTGTCTTGATCAGCATTTTAATAAAGATGGTTCATTGCTAAGACAGTTTCATGAATCAGTCATAATTACATTCTGACACGCAGTGAATAGTAAAGCAAAACTAAATATCACTTCATCAACCTTTCTAACCTTTATGCAAGTATTAACTGTAAATAATTTTTACACAATCTTACAACAGAAAATCTGCATATTTCTTAGCTTTGTACATTCTCTACCCTAACTGAATTTCCTGTGACCTATACCTGGAAAAAAAAATAACACCTACAATCAGGCATAATTACTTAGTCTTGCATGATATTCAGGTGTTGCCTTTCACAGATCAAATCAACTTCAAGTACAAAAGCCTACTTGTTCTGTAAAAATAGTGCAGTGCTTTAAGGGGTTAATTTTTTTTAATTTTTTTTTTTTTTAAAGTCTCTTTCCCATATTCTTCGTTACCTGCAATAACGAAACACAGGAAATTGCTACAATAGCCTTAGGCACATCATGCTTGTTCCAATTTTAAACACTGCAAAAAAAATTGAGGAACAATTTCAAAATGCCACCCAAGTGTAGTGTATAGTGTCAGTGCAACTAATCGTGCTTAGGTTAACTCCAGAACGCAAACATTTCCTTTGAACTATTTTTAAATGGACACGGCACAAAGCTCTAGGAAGTCAAATACTGACAAATAAAATTTGTAAAACATCTTACGCTTGTGACAGGAACACATCAAACCTTAAACCAAGAGTTTGGCAGAGGTAGCATTGAGATGAAATTTATTCAGAGAAAGTTGCACGAGTTTACATTACAGCCCTCAAAACTTCACCAACTAAGAAACCTCCCTATTCTTGCTACCGCAAGGAACATAAGATCCATTGTACGGCTTTTCAATAACTTATTTTAACATCTATCTATAAATCAGCTACCCCCTAAGAGGAAGAAAAATAGACAATTAACTTGTAAAATAATGCTGCATGAATACAGACAGAGACTCTTAAAACGCATTGTTGGGTGAATAGTATTTCAGATATTCAGACAAAAGTACAAGAATTCAGGAGGTACAGATGTGGCAGTGCTGAGTAGGAGACAAGTAGTCTCTCCTTTTTCTAGTCAGGGAACAGAAGAATGGCAAAAAGTAAACTTGCATGCAGTAAGTATTACACTCTCCATTTCGCATTGCTTAGAAAAAAAAAGTCCTTGCAGAGTAAGGATAAATTAAAGAAATTACTGTTAAAAAAAATAAATTCTGTTTTGCTAAAGAACCAAAATGACTGTAACTTTCAATCTGCTAATAAACAAGCCTTGCTGTTCTGAGAAAAACACAAAGCCAAAAGTTCCCTCTGAGTTTATAACATTATGTTTCATAAGCTAAGGGTCAAATTCACCTCAGTGTGTGTACTTCATTGAAATTTTACCCTGAAGTTATTTGTCTAAGATTTCTTTTTTTTTTTTGCTGCTGTTTTTCTTTTTAATGTTTGATTTGTATTTCTTTTCCCAGTATTAGCCTTTGCTCCTGCCAGAACTGTTGGCAGGCAGCGAAGAAGGAAAAAAAAAAAAGACTAGTATTGATTTACGAAACTCGATTTCTCAGAATAAGAAAAAAATGCGATTAAAGAGCTAAACAAAGGCTAAAGATGGCTTACGCTTAGCTCCGATGAGGTCTACTACCTCATTACCAACAACTGAAAACTTCTGATGCATTTTGTTTCAAGGGAATCCAAAAGTCCTTGCTGTAAAGCAGACTGGGGGGTGTAGAGTCCATTCACTCTTTCTGTATCACGACCATTATGCGAGAAGTATAAAACACTGCCTTTATGCTGCCAAACCACAATGACTCTTCTTACATCAAAGCATTTTCGCCACTAGGGTTTTTTTTCTCCGAAATTTATTCAAGCCAAGGGCAGGGAGACAACAATTCAAACACGCTAATTACACCTAATTATCTATTCCTTTTTTTTTTTTTTTTCCACCAGCTTCGGCCAGTGTTATTTGCTATCTGGGTTTCTCACAACCTCCTCTTGCCCTGTCCATCCAGCTCAACAGCGAAGTCTTTGAAGAAAACAGTTGTGGCTTCTTAGAATTTTAACAATATAAAGGTTCAACTCAAATTAAATTATTCTATTATTAGTTTTGACACATTTATGTGTTAAATATGAAGGCCGCTTGGTTAATTTGGCAAATTCCTCACATCTCTTCATGGCTAGGATTGCTGGTAACACCCTCTTGTAGGAGCTTCTCCTCATGCTTTCTTTTCATGATCTAAATGAAATGTTTATTGGATTAAAGTTCTTCTCTGCAGACCTCCACGGTGGCCTGTGACAAAGAGCTTAAAAGCTTTATTAATTGGCTCGGGCTTTTTTTTTTTTTTTTGGGGGGGGGGGGGGGGGGGAGGCAGGACCTCATTTCACATTACATCACAAGCAAATAAAACTGCCACGTGTAATTAGGCTAATTTACCCTGATACAGCAGGAATCAACTATTCCATATCTACGATATGCTTTGGTTTACTGATTTTAATCAAAGAGCAAACCAGCCAAGCAAGAGCTTGGGAAACAACAACAATTAAAGGAAGTGAGGAGGCAGGGAGCCTCGCACTGAGCTACAATAGGAAATATTTTATCCTTTGATCAAGTTTTGGTCGGCATCTAAATAAACTGTCTAGAGATTGTGTGCACACGTGTGTTTAAGGCAGTCATAGAAAGTAAACAAACTGAACAGCTCAATGTTTGCAGAGCGCACTAAAGCAATAGGCTCGTTATAAAAATACTGTAGCAGTGAAGTGCTTTACACCGATAATTCAAGCAACACTCACGTCTACATTTAAAACAGACATACTCTGAAGGCTGGATGCAGAACGGGCTGATAACTTCTACTCCGACACCTTGCTTTCAAAATACAACATTTTGTTAGTTAAGTCTTACAAATTTGTCACACAAATTACCCATAAATGACAGTGATGTTCGGCACAAAAATACTTGCAATCATGCTATATTTTCTATTTTTATATGTTTAATTAGGTACACTTCACAAAAGATGAATGCTTCTATTACTTGCAAAGAGAGAGAGAGAGAACAAGAACAAATGCTCCTTCTACTTAGGAGTTTGCTTGGTTACATACTAAGAAGGGAAACAAAAGGCCTAACATCTTCAGTAATGAAAAAGTCAATTGATAGGCGAAGCCATCACAATATCAAAGGATTAATCCCAGCAATTCTGACTCAGGTGACAGTTCACAGGGGTCAGAGTGGCTGACACTGACCTCAAAAGCAGGTTTTAACTATTCAACATACTGAAAGCTGCTGGGCTATCACACCATTAGAATGGAGCAAACTGACAAATCAATTTCATCAATGAGATGACTTTTTTTTTTTTTTGGGAAATAGGCAGATCCGCCAATCAACAAATCCCTGTATTTCTAACACAGGTGGTTGGACAAAAGCCGAATGCACAATCAAAGAAATTTTATACCTACCAAATGCCTTTGTACAAAACCAACTCCTGCAAGTTTCCTTAAGGACAGTTCAAAACATTTTAAATATTTTCACCTATAGTTCCTGGAAATTTAAAATACTTTTAAATCCTTCCATTTATTGCTTTGGAAGAATCTGTATATTTTATTTAGAACTGGCCAGAGTGGGTAGTAATGTCAATATAGAATTGTTGACAATATTTGAGAAAAACAGCAAACAGAGTGCAGCATGTACATACACTGCTTTCTGTTCAAAAGGTGTTTGCAGTGCTTATTGTTAAGAGTCACTTTAACCAAAGTTTAAAAAAGAAATAATGTTTTGGTCCCTAGCAGCAGCAGAAAAAAAAGGTTCATTATAGGAAGCTTACAGTAACTTCATGTCCTACTGAAAACAAGACTTCTCGTTGATTGATTCTTTATCTTTAGTTAAAGCAATATACAGGTAACCAAAGATGGATTTTTTTTATATTTTTATCATAAATCTGTACCTTTTGAAGATATATGCAGGCTAATAAATCCCTAAAACCTCCTGATTTTGAGGTAGGACTTTCAGATATTTCATGTCTATTGCAGGAAAAAAAAATCTAACAAAAAAAAAAGTTAATTATTTGGTATTTTGACTTGGCTTGACGTTTAAAACTTCATGGCTACAAGAAATATTTGGAAGCATCAAAAACACTAGTTTAAGTTTGAGTTTATACACACCAAAATTTGAGAAGCTTCACCAATTTGAGAAGCTTTCCTTCCTGTTTGCCTGAAGAATTAAACACTGATCTAGCCACCAAATTAGGATTCCAGAATAGTGAAGGATTAGTGCAAATATTTTAATTAAATAATGTAAAAAAAAAATTTAATGTAGATATCTTCATTAATTGTCTGCAAAAATTCAACTGTTGACAAATCTAAACCAGTAAAATAAAGTGTGCTTTCTCTTTTCTTTTTTTTTTTTTTTTTTTTTTTTGGAAGAGAATGACTTCAGATCCTACACCAAATTGCTGGAGATGTATAGTTTTATTTGCACACTAGCTTAAAAATGTTGATAAAGTTTTCATATTTTCATATTGATTTGGACTATTAACTTGGGGAGCATTTCTGCTCTAAGCATTTGAGCGAACTGTGACCAATACGTATGGTTTTCTTGTCAAGAACTGCCTTTGTAAAAAATCACTTGGGAGTTTCATGCACTTCAAAATTCTCTGTAAGCGATGCTGCGAGATTAAAAGCTCAATCAGAAGGGACTGAATCTAATTGCAATTACAGAATTAAAAGATTTTCCTTCCTAATACTTATCTCTGAAAAGCTGTATTTTTATAAAATTGCACAGACTGAAGAAGCACTCCGTTTCTGCTGCAGAAACTAAGCCCTTCTATAAAGAATATTCTGTCCTAAAATTTTAGCCACAACAACAAACCAGTCAACGGAGAGTGTTTCCCTATTTATGAAATCTACAACTGTGTTACCAGATGAAAGAATTGCTGAAAAATCAGATTTTTAGCTACATTAGATTTAAAAAAAAAAATCAGAACACTAGAAGTTTAGATTGGACAGGGACCATCTGTCCAACTACAGACAGAGGCTGTAGTACCTGCAGCTTTTACCTGGCCTTAAGTAACTTATTAATTGCATCTCCCACCATAGGCATTCAGCAATTGCTTGTCCACAGTAGTCCATCATCTAGAAAGGCAACATAGGCAAACTTTGCAGGACAACTACATTTTTCCTAGACCACTGTTTCTCCTTTGTGCTTATTCCACCTTGGTTTATAGTTGGTTTATAATTGGTTTATAATTGTCTTTGCAAAAAAACAGGAACTCAACCACAGATACCAGAATTGTGTAATCTAAATAAAATAAAAACAACAACAACAACCAAAGATTAGCATAGGTAATTCTAGATCTAAGACAGAAACTGTTTATCTATCATATAAAGATGAGGAAAGATTTTTGCTTAATTTATCAGGTTATCTAGGAGCTATTCACTCCATTTACAAAGAATAGAAACAGCCTGAAATCTGTGCTATTTCAAGTGAAGTAGCTCTTCACAGAAACGTCCTGTTGATATCTTCCAGTCATCCTGTCTTCATAAGGCTATTTAAAGGAATTCAAAGCTCCTACGTTGAATCACTTTTTGTGCTAAAGCCTTATTTTAAGATTTATGATCATAAAAAGAGAACTTCTGAAACAAAGAGCAACGAAAAATACCACCTCCAAACCCCAAGCAAAACCATTGCAGGAGGTTCTGAATCCAGAGAAAGCTAAGACAGAAGTTAGTCCAAGTGGTCAAAGCCATTGCCACAAAACAGGTTAGATTGTAAGGACACTAACACAAGACACACATGGTTTAGAATGGGGTGAAAGTACAGAAGATGGCAAATCAAACGTTTGCAGCCATAGTATTTTTGTTACATTCTCATGCAAAACCCTAGAAAATATCATCTTTCCATTTCCTAAAGCCACACATGGGATTCTGAACAGCTGAGGCAGCTGTAACGTAAAGGTCATTTATTAAAATCTTACTTTAAAATACATTCGTTTGTTTTCAATGCCTACTTCTGATGTGTTGAAATAAAAATGTAGATTTGTACTTATTATTATTATACCTTGCCCCTACCCTTCTATTTTCCATCTAAGGTCAGAGGAACAGTCGTTGATAAGCCTCATCTGATCTGCTTTTCAGGCATTATGTTTTGGGAAAGAATAGTGTTATTTTGGTAATATTTACTGAACTGATGTTAAAGGTAGATATATGTAGAGCTGCGTTAACACACGAAGATGTAGGGGTGAAAAAAACAACAGCAAAAAGTAATTGGGAATTTTAGAAAGGTCCTTGTGAATAGAATATTAAGTGCAACCTCATTTCTCTCTTCATTCATTATTATGGTAATGTTCATGCATCTCTAGCCAGAGTTGTGCCACTTGTTTCTTTTCACACTACTCCATCCTCAACTGCAACTCTAAACCCACCCACCAATCTTTAGGGCTTTTGTCAGCATTCTATCCACAAAGTCCTTCCTAAAAATTGCATGTAAATAATAAATTATTTACACAGGCATTCTGTATGTGTAAACCGCATTTTACTTTTTTCGTCTGCTAGCCACAAGGAGGAAAAAAAAAAATAAGCTACAAATAAGCATGACAGATATTAATCATGTCTGACCATCAGTGAAACAAATCAGCTTTGCGTTCATCAAGGAAGAAAACTAAGATCCAACAAGGAAAAAATACATAGAAGATACTGGATAACAACAAATAAAATAAAGATTTGCAGTAGATGCTGACTGAGTGTAATGAGACACTTCACAAAGCAAATGCATATAGAACTATTACTATTGTTGAAAGTGTTCTGTGATCAGGATCTGTTATGGATCTGAAGCGTATAGAGTTATTGATTTGTTTTCATGTTTCTTATTTTTCTAAAGCCATCCGGATGGGAATCGCTTTCAGTGGTAACCTCCCTGACGTTACACACAGCCATTCTGAGACACAGGATTGCCAATGTCAATGGCACATTAACTTTGGAACCTGGTAATTGCTCAAATGTCAACATTAGGTAGGATTTTTAAAAGATGCTTAGGCAATGAAGCAGTCTCTCGATTCCAACATGCCCCACTGAAAGTCTGAAGCACTGTTACCTTCTTCACTACTGACCACCTTAGCAGAAGCATGCAACTGATCCATCTGGTCTGCACTTCCAAATTTCTTCTCACTAATCCAAACCTGCCCTAAACTTCTACCTTATATTTCTTCTTAGATAGTTCACCTTATTCATGCGTTTATGCTGGCAATGCTATTGCAAGCCTTCAGTAACACAACAATATGATCACAGTTTGGGAATTAAAAATATCTGCAACTTCCCCAGACCTTAAAGCATCAGTTCAGCATTGGCTCTTTGTAATAGCAAAACAGACCCTGATCATATTATTCACGTTTTAAAAGAATACCCCATTTTTTCAATCTAAATAAAGCAACTCAAACCTGCCACACCACAACCTGCAGTCTCCAGGGAGCTTGCTTCAGAACTTCTACTTGTTGGCCATGGCATGAAGCCTCACAAATACCCACGAGGGAAAAAAAAAAAAAGCACAGACCCAGAAACAAGCTGATTGAAGGGTACATACACAACTGATTTCTTTACACCTGAGGAATACCAACTTTTTACAGCATAATAAATTTGAGATGTCCACAAGTACAACACAGCATCACTGTTACAGGAACACTACGTCATGTGGAATATATACTGCAGATAGAGAGTCCTATCCAAACAAATTCTGCTACGTTAGTCAAGAAGTTACCTTTGTCATACTAAGTGCCCAGCTTTCAAGACGTGTCAATTCTAGTAAGAGCTCCTTTTTTTGCCTCACCTTCAATTATTTTCTCCCCAAGCAGTTAAAGCATACACAACTAATCTGGAAACTGGTATCAAAGTAATCCTGTACAAATTGAGTTTATTGTTAATAAGAAGGCAAAATCAGAAAGCATTTAACAAGTGATTCTCCTTACCTTCAGCACAGCAATGAATGGCACAAAATTAGCTCTCTGAAGACCATTTTTATAGAGATCTGAAAGAAAGAAAATCAGTACCAGTTTTGCTACTTAGTCTTAATACCAATATCACCTTGTATTTTAGTCTGGCAAATAAAATTCTGTGTTGCCAGAGAGATAAGGAACACAAGTGGAAAAAGAGTTGAAATGGATTTCTGTTCTCTTGCTGTATGAAAAGTCATTACATTCTTAAGGAAGAAAGGAAGAAACATCCTGAGAAAGTCTGGAAAAGGCAGAGAGTGAAAGATGATAAATCTCTAATGATACTCAACTGATTTTAGCAAAAGAAATAAGGCCTATGCCTGTTTAAGAAGGATATAAAAAGGATTTGTAATGCTGGGTGAAAACTGGTATAATTATAAGGCCAAAACTAAGTACCTAGGTACTAAGTATTTCCACCAGGTACACTCTTTTTTCAAAGCAAGGAGATCCATCTAAGGGAGGGAAAAAAAAACACACCTTTACACAAAGTTGTTCAAAATACAACTGAGTACCAAAAAAAAAAAAAAAAAAAAGAATAGTATGTTAGGCATGTAGATCTGCACTCAGAGAAAATTAATTAATTAAAAATTAATTAAAACCAACTGCAAAGTGACGTTTTGTGTCTTATTTATCTCCTCTCCAGAAACTATCCAACTGCCTAACATATTCATAAACTTCTTCATTGAAAATATTACCACTTAGATTGTATGATGTGATGCTTTATTCCATTTGGAATAAATTTGGAAGCCCTATAAAAAGGCAGTATTGCAGCTACTGCTGACAGGAAGAATAACCAAGAGTATACAGGCACCTGGCTACTACCACACCTGATGGAGGCAGGAACACCTTCCACCAAAATCCCAATCCAAGGCCACACCAGGTTATTAACACCTGTACTCACCATAACACCCAAAGGCTACAAGGCTAAAGCTTTCATGCTCTACTACCAGATACTGCTGGTCAGAAGATAGATTGCATGAGAAACCAACATGGTATCTACACAGAAGCATTTAGGAAAATTATTAACAAAGGTGATTCTGTACCCTAATTATGAGCCAAGCTGTATGAAGCCACATATCCTCCATATTTCTACAAACCAAAACAGGTAAACATTTGTTAAAACAGCAATCAATTGCATATTTACTCAGAGAAATTTGTGAATGTGTACCATTACTATAATAAAGTGACTTCTGTTAGTTCTTCTAGATAATAAGTCTGAGGTTTAATAGTTTTTTCATTTTGTTTTGGATGGTTTTAATTATGTTTATTTTGTTAGGATGAGGCAAAAACAGTAATTTTGGTGGTGAAAAGAAGCCAGGATGCTTCACACACTATACCTCAGTATTTGCCCTTCACATTCCCCTGAGGGAGAAGTTTAACACGGTTAAGCATATCACAAATTGTCAGCAGCTGAGTGCATCTGCTCTCTAATGGAAAAGATACTTTCCTCCTTTGTAACCACAAGAGGAGAATCTCTGAATTCAATCTTAAACCTTGGTAAAATACACTGCATTAATCTAACACTTTTCTGTTACAGACCATAAGCACACAGGAATAGTGAAACGGAGGAAGGAAAAGAAAAAAAAAAACAAAAGGCAGCAACCAATGTCTGGATTGCAATGTTGCTCAGTTCTGGAGACACCTTTCTTGATGTTCTCTTTTGGGTAGCTAGCAAAAGTGATGTCTTTCAGACAGACACATAACAATAATTGCCATAAATTGACAAATTAAGAAGTGGGATGTAACACCAAGTTGTAAGAATCACTCGTGAACTCTAAAGAGCAGCGGTTCCACAAACACATGGCTGGATCCCAAGTGAATGAGGCACCATTGTTGAGTTCACCCAGCTATCTTAGTTCTGATTTCATCTGGTTTGCTCAAAAAAAAGGGAAATAAACCAACAGGTTTATGTGTCATAGTGTCATAAAAGTCGCATAAAAATCATGTATTATGCTAACTACTAAGACTACACTACAACAAAAGTTCTCGTGTGCAGGAAATTGCAATTATTGCTCAGTTAAAAGCACCCTCAGCATCCCTGTTCCCAAATTCCCTCCCACTGATTTGGATAGAGTACAGAAAATTAGAAACCACAGAAGGGTAAGGAAAGGGGGCAGAAACATGTAGAGTTAGAGATGAGAAAGGAGTTAGTGAAAAACCTTTCTTCCTTAAGAACATGAAACAGTGGGGGACAAATTGGAGCATCTCAAATTCTTGAAGGCTAGTGGGTTTATTAGTATTAAATACTGTGTAATTCTTATCAAATTGTTTTGTAAAATACTGAGATTAATTGTATTTGGGATAATGCTAGTAACATGTTTGTTTTTACCTTCTGGTGGCCTGTTAGATGTTGCCACAACGACAACCCCGTTTTGGAACAAGTTTTCAAAAAGCTGCTTCAGAATCATGGCATCAGCAATGTCAGTGACCTGCGGAAGACAACACATTTGTTTTATCTTTGCTTTCAGCTTCTGCTGCAATAGATCTGCAAGTGGCTTTATAGCTAGGAAAAATGCTCGTTAGTGAAAGCCATGGAGAAAGATTCTAATTATTGCTTGGTGAGAAAAAATAAAAGGGATAATTAATAAGCAGTGAATGTACCACAGTCTTTCAAAACTTGCCCGCTCTTTATTATGGAACTCCACCATATCTTTACCAATTGCTAAATGATTCCATGTTAACTTCTATTATAAAACTACAGGTGGGAGACACAGAAAACAGATCTAAACATTTAAGAGGCCTAATTAATTGGAAACCACGTGGAAAAAAAAACAGAAGACAGAAAGGAAACACACACCGGCTGCTTTACATTTCTATTACCTTTGAGGCAAAGGTTTGCAGAGGTGAATTTAAATGGTCATGGGACTTCAGAAATAAAGACAAGTAGCCAACTATACATAATCAGCTGCTGTTGAAAATAGAATGATATGACATAGATACTATTGTGTGATTGTTGCAAAAAACAATTCAACAGATGGCCCATCACAAAAATAAGCAATTTCATTGTTCTTTTTAAGTGCCTTCTATTACTGTCCATGAATAATCAAAAGGCACGGCAGTCACTTCCAGCACAGTCAGCCTCTTCTAACCTTCAGGCACAAAACACTAACAAAAAATAAAACGGGGTGGAACAAACGATACTGAAATAAAAAGGCTAAACAATGAGCAATAAAGTAAAATTTCTTTAAATATCTAAGTTTAGCTTAACTAACTTGCTTTACAGTACCAAGAAATAAAAGGAATGCAAACCAGAAACCACTGCATATAAATAAAAAGTAATAAATTTGTCTGAATGGAAGAAAAGCATTGTTACAAGAGCAATTCATATTTTGCAGGTGTTCACCAGCTGAGATCAGCGGTCCTAATAAGTAAATCACCTTTACTATCATTAAACTCTTGTTTCTCTTGCATTCTCCTTGATTATTATACAGACACTTGTTGCATTTTGGCTTACCAGAGACCCCAGTTCTAAGAAAATTAAAAAGTGGTGGCATCCTGAGAGTTATATGCATTCATGACACAACAGATTGATGGCCTGCTATTTTGTGCCAGCTTAGATGTGGATGTTGTAATGGTAATGCAAGCTACAGAAGACTCCAACCACTTCTATATATTTTTTTTTTTCTGATCCCCTCTTCCCTCATTTCTAAAAGACCTTTCTAAGTAGCAAAATAAAGTAATTTTACATTAGACACAGTGAAACACAGGTTACATTTCTCACAGTTAGACTGGAAGCAATAAAGTTCCTGTTGAACCATAAGTAAATATCAGTTTCATTCTCCCAAAGATGTCTTCTATTTTGTTCTATAAAATACATTGTGTTTTCTTTCTTTTTTTAAAAACAAACTGTTTTGATGTGATCAGCAACACACTCCCAGATTTGTGTATCTCTCATCACTAAGCTCTAAAGAGCACAATGATTCACTATTGTACTGTATGCCTGATATAGGTGTTTATGCATCCACCTAGTGCTAAATTTATTTCTTCTGGATATTAAAGTTTAGGAACTTTCCTGGTTGTCTTGAAAAATACTGCATAAAAGAAATTTATATATATATGCATTTTAGAGATACCTGAATTTCTTGGCTATTGGGTTTGCTTTGTGATACAAGTTTTTAAATCCATGAGTTTGTAGTGTTGTAGTGGCATTTTTTTTAATTTTTTTTTTTTTTTTTTTTTTACCATCTTGTGCTTAAAAAGAAAAACACTAAGGCACACTACCTTTAGGAAATAAAGGCTGAAACAATGTTAGCACTTGAATGAAAGAAAACAATTAAAAAATTTCTCTTATTAATGAGAATTGCTATTTGATGCTGAATTCTGCTTTTTTCATCGCATTACAAAAAAAAATAACTCCCGAAACCTCTATCAAAAAGCAAGAGCCATTTTGAGAACTGGAATGAAAATTTAGGCTCTCTCGACCTACCAGAGCTTTGGGAAGAGAAGAATTCTACCAGATAAAGCAACTGGAAGACAGCAACTAAAGCACTGTCATTTCTCATATCTTTCACTACGTCCAGAATTCATTACAGGAAGGAACAAAAGCAAAGGCTACAAATTACCAGTAGGGAGAGCCTGCTAATGGAGAGAATAGATATATTTCATTAGCATTTAAGAGAAAAGATTTTTATGACCTAGTGCAGCTTTTCACTACGGCTCATATCAAGAAAAAAAAAAAACAAAAAACATATAAAAACACATCGGTAATAGTTAATTTACATGTATAAGTGCCTGAGACTCAGTCATCCACTGATTGGTACAGTTCCATGTAATGAATGACAAACATAAGCATGTATTATCAGTAATTAGTATTAGCACAAAAATAAGAGCCTAGTTTTTATTAGAGGCTTTTAATAGCATGTAGGTTAGGAAAAACTCCCTAAATTGTAGTTTGGTTAAAGCCTAAGTGGTACTGAAGCTACATAAATACTAGCACTGTATCATCATTCAGCATCCCAAGAAGTGCAGATTCTGTTTTCATTACCCATACCAACTACCATAGCTTTCAGTCGCATGGCAAAATTAGAGCTTCTAATTACCTGTGTGGAGTTATTTGATCACTAAACAATGACTACTCTCATTATATTGGCCAACCTCTATGTCCCGAAACATGAAAATTATAATTACAAATGGGTTAATTCAATCCTGTTGTTTTAAATGAGCACATTTTTCGAGCGGTTCAAGACTTCTGTGGTTTAAAAAAATAAAAAGGACTAACATTTATAGTACACGGTGTGACAAAGATCAATAACAAGGAGCAATGTTTTAACCTGAGAGCCTGCACCTCAGGTGAATGCTGATACAACACCAGCTTCAGCATGGACAAGCTCAGAAGCTTCACATCATCTCTAATGTGCTGGCTATCTCACAGTATTTGTAAAAAGCAACATTTTAGGACATTTTGTTGTTGTTGTTAAACTTAACAAGATTTTGGAACACACAAACTACCTCACAGCATCCTGAAATATTCGTGTAAGTCATTTTGTCAAACAACTCCCCATTTGTTTGGGGTTTCTCTAAGCAACATGACTCACTTCAGAGTACTTCTGTTTCCTTTAGCCCACTGTCAAAGAGGAATTTGAAACCTCAGCAGTACTTTTTTTTTGTCTTTTGAAGTTCTACATTTGGTTTCATCTGAAATACAAGCACTAACATTACTTTTTGCTGTCACTGTTACAGAATCCTTGTCTGTGTCTGATCTTTACATAAATACAGCTTATGCTTTTTTTTTTTTCCCGACAGGTATTTGAAAGAAACCTGAAATGTTCCCAGCAAATCTCAATAGGGTTCCTGATGTTTCCTCAAAGCACAAGTGTTTAGTCAAGCAAGTTACAGACCCAGCGCGACTTCCCACCTATCAAAATAGACAGTAGCTTTGTCTGTGAGTCAGAAGAGCATACAATCTGACCTTCCAGCTCTTTCCAGTTTTATTTTAATCTAGCAGTTCTTCAAGTATAAATAAAGCTGTTGTAGTGAGATCTGGCTGTTAGCTCCACTCGGAAAATCAACTGAGAAAGTCCTGGTTTCCGGATTATCGGTGTTAGTTTTGTCACTCTGAACTGCTCTACCAGCTACTATGAGTATTTAAGCAGGTTTCTTATTCCAAATTCAGTGCCTTCCACCAACTCTCAGAAAACTGGGGCTCCTCCTCTTCAGCAGGCAAAGCCTGCCTAGCATTTAATGCTATGGAAAATCAGCCAAAAAAAAAAAAAACAGCTGCTCAGAAATCTGTGAATGTAGTCCATTGGTACATCAAGAACAAGCACATGCATTAAAAATCACATAAGAATGCAGTCTTGGAAATACATTTTGATGCATATTTCTTATGCTTATTTTCCCAACTGTGACCCACCACCAAAGTATTTTTATACAAGGTGATTTTTACAACTGAAGTGGTTGCTGTACCTCAAGCAAGTCAGCAGGGGGAGCAGGCAATCAATTTGGACACCAAAATTACCAGAGTCTCTCGTTAAAACGTGTTAGGGATGATAGACAATATGCAAACACGGCAACAAGCAGTGGACATTAATAGTGAAAATCACACATTTACACTAATAAACTGTTCTACTGTTAGCAAAGATGCCTTTATGAACCATTCAAACATACCTCCACATATGTCCAACTGCATGTATGCCTACACAGCATTCAAAATTGTTTTTTTTTTTTTGTTTTTGTTTTTGTTTTTTTTTAAGAGAAACCCATGAGCACTGCAGTTAGAATACTGAGCAGGTATATTGAGTTAGAATATATTAAACTTGGTTGTAACAAGTTTTACTCTGAACAAGCAAAGCCAAAAGCAAAGAACAAAACCAAACCGCAATCTGCAGCTTTTGGTTGAGATGAAGGCAAGATTTTGGTGTAATTATTTGAATTGGGAAAGTCAACGTATTTTAGAGAAAGTATTTTGACAAAATACATTTGATGCTCATAATTGAGAAGTGGATCATGAAAACATTCTTTTAACAGTGAAACACCGCAAAATATAACTCAAATACAACTTTTTCTTAAACGTTTCCTAACAAGATTGCAATAACCCCGCATATTCCAAAACTGCAGGTCGAAGGATTATCCCTTGCTGCAAAATGCAGAAGTAACTTAAACCAAAAACACCAACTACTTAACAAGGTGAAAAAAAATCCCATTCATGGGAGCTGATCATAAACTGGTTACCTTCTTTTGTGCGTAGGCTATAAATAGTAGCTAGGAGATCAAAATTGCTCTGTTTCAGTTATATGCTAATTTAAGAGCATAATGCAGAAAATTTACAGTCAATAGATGATTCTTTTTCTAGCGGTGATTTGAGAAACAACACAGCTCTGTTCTCCTCTTCCCCTGCAGTTTCTCTTGGAATTCAGAATCTCAGCTGATCGAGTTGCTTAATTTACCTCCTGCTCTCAGAAAAATAAAATAAATAAAGCAACTCTATGCTTAAATTTGTGATGTCCTTAAAACAAAATTCACAAGCCACATAAATGAATCAAGCAAGCTAGCTTGGGCAAACATCATTTTATCACTTTATTTTTAATTTTCACATTTAATTGAAAAGGAGTTTCTTAAAATGTACATTACACTGATAAAATTTGACACTGACACTCCAAAGCCTCCAGTAACTCTAGGAAAGAATTTAAATTGAAATTGGTATGTTATTTCCATGTCCTTGACCGCAGTGAGACCATTTTGTTCCTCTATATAAGCCACAGTAAAGAGCAGGCACACCAACTACGTATCAGGTGACTACTGTCCTGGCACTGTACAGACTCATTTTAAGATGACAATTCCTGTCCTGAAGCACTTATGAACCTAAACTTTAATTATTACCCACTAATGTGAGTAGTAACTACACAGATAACTTTTTTTTTGTTGTTTTTCCAGGAGATAATATAAAAAAAATTAACACCATCTTCCGAACCGTAAAATCACTTCTGCTCCTGAACTTCCATAGTTGACTTCTGGCCAGTAATTCAAATACTATTCGAGTAGTAACAAATATCCTATTTTTAAGATTAACAGTAATGTCACTAAGTTTCCCTTAAAAGCCAAGGAGTAACCTCTGATTTCTTACCTGAAATTCATCAAAACATAAGAGGGAAGCCTCTTCGCTTATTTCCTCTGCTACTGGTGCAATAGGGTCATACGATTTGGCCATAAGTCCTGGCTTTCTTTTTGGCAAGCTCTGCTTAAGGCGATGTATTCCTGAGTTGATGAGACATAAGCGAATAAATATTTCTCATGCTTTTGTAAAATACGGAAAACAAAATTATTTAACTATAAAATAAAAAGCAGCCCAATGCAGTTAAAAAAAAACTTCAGATTTCACCTAACTTCAGGAGTGCAAAACCACTGTTTTCAACCACATCCAGGCAACTACTAAAACCACAGAGACTGTGATTTCTATATTCTTGCTACAAAACATGAAAAATAAAAATCATAGAACCCTTGGATACTAATATGAAATACCTATTGCTTATTTATAGAACTGATATAAATTAGTTTTATCTTGCTCCAGTTCATGACCTTAGCTTCAGTTTCACTTCATTATTTGGCATTTTCTGTCCTAATCATCTTGTGAGTATAAAAAAAGAATCCTTTCAGATTTTACAAAATAGTGGCAGAGCTCTGTGCATCGCATGCTCTGGAGGTATACTTAGTTAAAAGAACTCAGACAAAGTTACTGCAATTATATTTTACAATGTAAACAAGATGATGCTGATATCAAGTTATTACATACATATTTTAATGCCACAGATTGCATTCCATCAGCCTACCAAAAGTGTTTGGCAAACCAAGGTCAAAGTAAGAAGCCAGCTTTGTTAAAAATTTAATGAAGTAGAGCACTAGTGACAAGAAATAGAAAATGTCAACAGTGACCCAATGGTGATAAAAAAAAACAACAAGGGCAGTAAAAGGGGCAGAAGTTGTTTATGCCAATGAATGCCTTCCAAGAAAAATGCAGCTGTCACAATGCTTGTAAATTGTAGCATTATTCACTAACAATTTCACAGTATTCATCTTCACTGATTTAGTTGTTTCTGAATCATGATCCATCACAGAAAAAAAACTATGATGTAGCATTTACACTTATCTGTCCTTTTGAGTGACAGCATCACATTACTTTCTGTTTTATCATTCATTTTCAGCAGCTGCCTTCCTCAGACTGCACGTAAGCTTACCAGTAACTGAAGAATATCTAGATAAGGATTTAATCCTAAACATACATGCAATTCTCTATACAATCTGGTACACAAAACATTTGAGAAGATACTTGAGAAATAGTATGCAATTAACATCTACTCCAGCATGGCAAACACTGCAAAAATTCTCTAATTTGTTTCTTTTTTTTTCTTAGAAATTAAGTAAGATTACATTGTATGCTAGACATCTGAAGATGAGACAAGGTTTTTTATAGTTACCATAGTTCATAAAATTGTTGTAAATACCAGTATCTGCACTTACTCTGGTGCACATCTAGCATGAAGCCATGAAAATGGACTCTCTTTTTCCTTTCTACTTCTAAATGAGAATAGAACATGTCCATCACCATTGTCTTCCCTGTACCTTCAAATAAAAAAAACAACACACCCAACAGGTAGTTAATTTAAGAACAGTATGTACTGATTACAATAATGATTGTTCGTTAGCTTTGAACTAATGAAACTATACTCTTCCACAAAGTAAGTACAAAGCCAGACTGTTGGGGAAGAAAGGTTATGTTTCATGTTCAAAAACCCCAAACAACTGCATTGTTATTGTTCCATTTTGATCTAAACAGCGTTGACTGAAAGGTTGCACAAATGGCTCCATAGACATCCAGAAAACAACATTTTCCCTTGAAAAGCTTTCTTACTCTACACTGTTGTAATCAGACCATACACGTTCTCTCCCTGACCCACTCCCCACCAAGTTGCTTTTCAAATTCTTTAATTGCATTCTTAAATATTAGTGAGTAGGTAACACTGCAAAAAATGCATACAAGGTTTGGTGTAGGCTAATTAAACAGCTTCCGATCTTCTAAGGTGTAATAGGGTTAATTAACATCATATTCTGGAAGAAAAATAATCCTGGAAAAATCATTAAAGTAATAATGCTACATAATTGTCAACTTTGTAGATACTTCAGAATTTGAATGAACACACATTTAGATGAAATTCCATTGGAACTGATGTAGCTGAAACTTACCGACATCTCCATAGACATAAAGACCTTTTGGAGGTTTGTTTTTTGCAAAGAGCTGCAAATCAAGAAAAGCAGAATAAATACAAACATGGTGCACAATAAAAGCAAGCATATACCTGTGATAAAGTAATCAAGCAGCTACATTTAACTACCTGAGTAGGAATAGCCTGCGAAGTGTAACCTTGAATAAATTATTAGCTCAGAATTGGTAAGCAATCTAATGTTGTATTTCTGTGAATTTAGAAAAAGAAGACAAATACACATGCTGATGTTTTTTTTGTCTTAGATCACTGTGAAAATATCTCCATCCCTGGTCCAAGTATATATTTTTTTTAATAACTAGAACACATAGAAAAATGATTAAATGTTTCCCAATACATCATGATCCAAATAAACCCTATTCCCTCAAACAAGCTCAGAAAAAAGGATGTAAAATAAAGCACTACCACAGGACTTGCACATGTATGTTGTATATACCAGCTTTGCTTAAGATATAAACATTTAGGATTTAGAAAATCAACATGACAAAGAGTGAATATTCTAGGTCCCCTTTCTCTCTACTTTGAATCTGAAATGCAGAATTATCTGTTTTAAACATGATTTAAACTAATGGATGCACAGTTCCCATGTATCATTTTAAATTTGTATTTATACACACACACACACACACACACAAATGAAAGGTTATATTCAAACTATACATTTCATTAAACATTTTCTCAATTGAGTTTTATTTTAATTAGTACTGGTTAAGAAGTTTTAACCTCTTAACATTGCTCAGGACATATGTTATGACACCTGATTACTTATCCTGTTTTACTCAAATATATGTTTTTATGGAAATATTTGCAATAGCCTTCAGTACTGCAATTTGAATCAGTCTTCCTCTCCCACTCTAGGGGGACCCTCATATGCATAGAGGCTTCCAAGTAAAATTCTAAAAAGAAACAGTTTCTAAAAAATTGTAAGTCTTAAGAAAGAAATCCCAAATTCATGACACTGAACTGACATCCACAAAATCATCACACAAGAGTATAAGGTTATTTTAAAGTGTTCCACTTCCAGAGTTATATGAGCTGAGCCAAAACAAAGGAAAATTAAAATTACAACCCTGTAGTCTCATTTGGAGCTGGATAATTGCTAAACAACTTGAATCTAAAGCGCTTTTCAAAATACAGCACCATGTTAAAGAAACGAGGGAGTCAGTAGCAAAACACTAATTAAACATGGAAGAAAATACACGACCAAAGATAGACAGATAATGCCTCTGGTCTACAGAACCAGTTTATTCAGAAAACACGCAAGAATAACTCTTATATAAGACCCACTTTCAGATCTAATTTAGAGCTACATTAATAGATAATCAAAAATGTGTATCATCAATCTGTGGCTGAACAGGGTTTCAGATGTTCTGAAACAGTTCCATTAATAGCCATGGCTGCAGCTACCTGCTAGAGCGTTGAAAGCATAGCAAGACCATTTAATTGACGTACATATTTCTGTGTACGCTTTTTAAGAGCTTGCACTCATTGAAATTAATTCTCAAAGTTAGATTTTTTTTCCCAATTCTCCTTTCTTCGCTGTGTATCAGACATAAAAATTTCTTTATTTTTTATATTGAGATTAATAGCATGCATTTTAACAAGGTAAAACAAAATTTATTACATAAAAAGAAAGTTTTAATGAGGTATGCAGCTTTTCCTACGACTCAGAAGAGACATGAGTGCTTACAGTACTGCTTTACCTGTTTTTGTGAAGGTAATATGACTAGAACAAGTAGTAATGCCTATATTTTATACCCTTTTAAAAACTGAAATATGTTTATTAATTACATTTAATAATCTTAAAGTTTTCCTTTTCGAGTATGTTTTATTCTCACTCCAATACTTACCATTTCTAGAAAAAGGTTGCAGTAAAGGATTTTGGTTTGGTTGTTGGCTAAAGGAAGGCAATAAAATAGGTTGGATTCCAGAAAGTCTAAATCAACTCCTGATTGATTTAAAGTAGGAAAAAAAATTACTATTTTTTGTGAAGATAACAATAGTTAAGTGGTATCTGATTCCTTAAAAAAAAAAAAAAAAAAAGGATACTGTGGCAGATCTGAATACCTTTGCTGAAGCTGATAAACTCTAAAACTCTAAAAGCAAATCATCTTTGATCAATTTAAAGATATTTGTAGGAAATATTTTATTTTCAAGTAAAATTATCTTCTGTATACTTCTGACAGAAGTGACACTATCACCACGTAGGGTGCTCATTTTCTCAATCCTGTCAGGTATTGTAGAACACTAAACTTTAGAGCAATTTTAGATGTATTTTCCAATCAACTGTAGTTTTTCTTATTAAAAAATACAATACGTACATGTAAAAATTCAATCAGTAGATTTCTAGTTCTGAAATGCAGACATCCTAAAGGTTTCAAGCTACTCTACATGACCCTAAAATTGACCTTTTCTTTTTTTAATTAATGATTCTCATCTCCTGAAGCCTGGAAAATAGCGTAAGGAAAAGATCAACTTTCACTAGGATTTCTGATAAAATCCAGTCAATGCTGTTGGCTCACTTGAGACCAGAAAGCAGTCAAGAAAGCCAGCAGTATCTCAGAGCAAAGAAGGCAGGAGCCTGATCTTGGTTCCATTGAAGCACACACTCCAAAAGAAAGACAAACAGGAGGGAAATCTAATGCAGATGATCCTCCAGTTCCCCTAAAATAAAGATTGATGTGTCTGTTTCATGGAGGGATGGGAGAAGAGTGGGCACAAAAGACAAAGTCAATGAGCTTCTCCTCCCTCATCTCATCATATCGAGGTGTATTTGACCTGTCAGTATTGAATTGCCTGACATCACTGTTTTTGCCAGAGTGCTAAGATTTAAGAATGTTAGAGCTTACACTTAAAGTACACAAAACCAAAGACTTGAAGGGATACACAGAATTTGGGTTTGAAGGAGAGAATTTATAAATCTTTAAATGTATGTTTTGAATGCTCTACCACATCCTTTCAAATAAAGGCATCACCACTAATGCGTCAATACCCTCCAGTCCTCCAAGATTCTTCATTCCCATAATATTCTTTGCAGTAACCTAAAAAAATCGTAACTTAAGTGTTTCACTAAGATTCATTATCATTAGAACATGCTTAGAGCAGGAACCTTCATTCCTTTTATAGAACAGTTAACTTTGACTTAAAAAAAAAAAAAATCATTCATATGCTAGAATATTTACTATTCCACTAGAAAATATACACATCTGTGTCCCCAGACTTAGGGAATTTTCCTCTCTACTTCCAAAACATTTTCTACTTTTCTGTTTTTGTAACTGAATGCCTTGCTTTGACTCCATGGCATTAGATTTATCTTGCTTAAACCTCAATCAATTAGCATCCCCTCCCCTCTACAGAATTATATTCATTAAAACATCTTAAAACTGACAACTTCCTATTCTTTCTTCGGCATATTTGATAATGGGCAACATCTTCCCACCTTCACCAGTGCTGCCTGCCTCAGACACCAAGAGAAAACAACTCAGTTCCTGGGAATATTTCACACTGATCTGAGAAACTTTTAATTGAAAATCCACATCAGTGTTAAGGTGGTTAATTAAAATATGCAAAATTCAAGAGACAAGTATCCAGACGGCACTTAGAAAACTAACAAACAAAAAACCAATCAACCAACCAAACCAAAACAGAAACAAAACCAAAAAAAATCCATACACAAAAAAAAAAAGAAAACACTAAGAAAACTGCCTCTTTCTCCCACTCTTTCAGACCTTCTTTTTGGTTGCTGTTGCAGCTGAAGACATTTTCAAGGTCTTGGATGGCGTTTCCTATTGTTCATACCTCCTTTCAAAACATGACCTCACTTATAATTGAGCTTATTTCAAGTCATTAGTACAGCAACTCAACAACTCTTAAGATGTCCCAATTGGTATTATTTTGAAAAGCTAGAGATCTGAAACATCTATGGAAACTCTTACGGCCTTGAACTTCAATTCAGAGGATCTCAAAATATCTCAACATACAAGGCCATGCTTTCACCAAGTTGAAGATCAAAGTCATTGTTCAAATTTGAGTAATAATTTTGAAAAACAGAAGCATACTTGATTTGCAGCAACACACTAATTGATTTTCCCCTTTAAATTCATTCTAAACCGATGCCCAAAAGACACTGTATCAAAATAAAACAAATACAGATTCACTATGGTAAAGGAAGCAGCTGTTTTTTTCCCCAAAAATTGCTTATTGTAGAAACATTTTGCCTGTGAACTGATATAACTCTCTCAGATAAATATTGAAATGCTTCTATTATATCTAATATCAGTTCCCTACTTTCACTTTTTATAGTGAACAAAACTATTTAGATAAAAGGTGACAATAAATACAAGCACAACAGACTATTCTTTTACTGACTCCTAAACACAATAAATTTCTACTGGAATAACTCAGTTTTTACATTTTACATAACTCAGTATTTTACATTTGAGGTAACGAGCTAGCAAGTATCAGACCCAAGAAGAGGCTGACAACTATTTTCCTTCTTTTCCCCTCTCTCCTCTCCTCCCTTTTTTTTTTTTTCCTTTTCACTGAGACCTCTAAACCACATTCTCTTCAATGCCAGATCCAGGAAAAAATGAGCATGCTCGAAATGCCGTGCATCTTTTCTTTCTTATACTTCTAAGAAGTGGCAGTAGATCCTTCTCAACCTTGAAGATTTCAAGCTAAAAGTAGGTTAGTCAAATTTCTAGAGATCTCCTGAAAAAGCAAGAACTCAAGCTGCTATGTGTAATCGATTAAACAGTTGGACTCAGTTGCATAAAGTTCTCAACTTAAAATGTATCAGTATTTCATTTACATCTATTAAATCTCATTAAATAAGGGAAGATCTTATTGCTCCCTACAACTACCTGAAAGCAAGGTGTGGGGAGCTGGGGGTCGGCCTCTTCTCACAGGTAACTAGAGATAGGACTAGAGGGAATGGCCTCAAGTTGTGCCAGGGGAGGTTCAGGTTGGCAATGAGGAGACATTTCTGCTCAGAAAGAGCAGCCAGGTGTTGGGACGGGTTGCCCAGGGAGGTGGTGGAGTCACCGTCCCTGGGGGTGTTCAGGGAGAAGCTGGATGTGGTGCTTGGGGACATGGTTTAGTGGGTGACGTTGGTGGTAGATGGTTGGACCAGATGGTCTTGGAGGGCTTTTCCAACCCTAATGATTTTGTGATTCTCACTGAAGTCAGCATTACGTGGCAGGTATCACCATCTCTAAAAGCTGGCTGAAATTAACGAATGGAACATGAAGCAATGAGAGGATTGCTTTGGAGGAATTAGTGGAAATCCACATCCTCACCCTAAAGCAATGGCATTTGACTTTGCTCGGGTCGGTTAGATGGCTTCATTGTGATTAGCTCTGCTGCTATACAAGGACAAGGCACCATCACAATCTCCTAAATACAGGAAGATTGGTATTACTTTACTCTGAGCAGTAAAGAAAGCTTCACTTTACACGCTTCCCAGTCAAAGAAACAGTAAACAAACCCACATAATGGTCGATCTACAAACCATTCCGAGACACCTGCTCTAACAACTGTGATGATTCACAGCACTCCAGTTAACACGAGTCAGCTCTCCAAGTTATTCTCAAAGGCAGAGCTTTTAGAGAAAAATATCCGAACTTCCAAAACAGCTTACCAGAAAAGATCAAAATGCTAACCTACTGATCATTCCTCTGTCACTCGTCTACAGAATGAAAATGGATAAAAGTTTGGCAGGATGCCCAAAAGATAATGCAGGAGCAAGCCAAGTAACTGGTATCTTTAGAGCAACATTCTCTTTTAGTCAGGTACGGGGTCTGCAGATACTTTGAAGACATCTGATTTAAGAGCTTATGAGTCCAAAGCCAAAGCTTAAGATAAAGTCTAGAGAAAAGAAAGAAAAAGAACAACTTCTCATATTAAACATCCTTTGTACACAAATCTCTGGCCTGTTAGATCACACTCGTTGAAATAATTTGCCTACTTCACACAAGCAAAAGAGGTTTAGGAATCCAGCTTGAACTCCTTACAACCAAAGGAAAACAGTTTTCTTTCAGGCATGCCACAATATTGCTTTGGATAACAAAGATAAGCAACAACCACTTTTGAAACAGCACATTTCTCTTCTCTTCAATACTTGCCCACAGTCTTGTTTAGACTCAAGAGCCTGTAAGGACATAAGACAACATGGGAGGTTGCAGACAGCAACGAGATAACCTCTGAGCCTCCTCTTCTCCAGACTAGACAAACCTGGTTTTGTTGGCCTCCTCCGGAGGCTTTCAAGGATTTTATCATCCTTTTTATACTGTGGAGCCCAGAACTGCACGCAATCTTCAAGGTGAGGCTGCACCAATGCTAAACGTAGTAGGAGAATAAGCTCTTTTGGCCGGTTGGCTAAGTGAAAAAGTAAGTAATGTGATGAGCTAATGCACCAGCTGGAAAAGGTAAAAATATGCTCCAAACCCCTTATCTAAATCAAAATTACAGAATCGATTATGTTGGAAGGGACCTCAGAAGACTACATGGTCAAACTCCCTGCTCAAAGCTGGGTTAACTTCTGAAAGAACAGAACTTCCAACGACATACTCCTTGCCCTCTGGGAACCAACTTGCCTTAGCACTTTGCTTCCTTTAATTAACCACTCTCGTGCTTCTCCTTCCACAGTGTCTGACTTCTGTTCCTTGGAATTACTTCTCATTCAGGTTTCTTCTGTTTATCACAGTTGGACTAGATGATCTTGGAGGTCTTTTCCAATCTTTATGATTCTATGATCAACAAAAAAAGAGCTCCTTCCTAGGTGTTTGGTCTGCTTCCCTCTGTCAGGAGGCAGGAAGGCATTTCCAGTCGAGCATATGATTAGCAAATACACGATATCCAACTACAAGTATGAGCCTGAAGTTTTCTATGGATATGGAGGCAGACTGATAAACGAGCACTGTGTCCCAATGTTCTGTATCCTGTTACACTTGCCTATTTGAAAGAGGTATTTCCACTAGTGTAATACTTGTTCTCATAGTAATATTCGCTTCTCTGCTTTTTTTTTTTTTTTTTTTTTAAAACTCCTTGAAGCTAGAATAAATTTCAAGAACCTTAGATTAGTAAACTGTAGTTTGGTATCTAAAAGGCAGAGGCCAGCCCTGCAGGTTTTGACTCCTCTGATTTCATTCTACATCATTGAAGCTTGCCATGCAAACAAAATACAGTATTTGTGCCAGGTAATCGGTGAATTTGGGGTTGTAATGGCAAGTATATAGTTAAGTAACGAGTCTAATAGTTACACAAACAGTTTTATGCCCATGAGATGAGGTGCGTTGCATAATGGATACTGCAAGATGCTGCTGTGGAGATCTATTAACACAGCCTGCAGCTGATGACATACATTGACTGTAACAGTGAAAGTTATTTCTAATGAAAAAATAAAAGCAAAAGTCATGCAATAGAGAGAAAGAACAGAGAGAACTCCCAGTGAGTGTCTGGGAAGAGTACAAAGCTGTCGACACAGGACGTGTCTCCCCAGTGCAAGAGGCCAGGAAAGTCAACAAGACAATGATGGCAATTTGGATTTTTCTATGTTATTTCCCAGCATAGTATCATTTTCATCAGACCCACTCAAATGCCCAATTGTGTCCCCCACCTTTATTTATGAATCTGTGCTGACAGGAGTATGTTAACCAGGTGCAAATGTTGCACCTTCACTGGTCATTCAGCTTCTGTCAAAATCTATTACTGGCTAATAATTATTAAGTATTTAAAGACTTATCTGCTTTGCTGTTTGATTTTCTGGTACATAAACTAAAGCCTACAAAACGAAGAGGCAAGGAAAGCAGGGGAAGAGAAGACCTTCTCACACCAGTTCTAGTTGCTTCCCATGAGAACCTGCCATAACAACACTATCAGAATGTGCAGGTGCAAGGCCACAAGAGCAACACTACAAGAACAACAGCACGAGAACAAGACATTCAAAGTACTGCCACAGCAGCTCTGGAAAACACTGCATCAAATACTCCAGGAAAAAAGTTAGAAAAGTGCAACAGCAGGCCTGCAGCAGCAATAATGCTAAGGCAACTGAGGGTTTTAATGCAATGTAGGACAGGTATATGCCTGTTTTTTTGTTAATGTTTCTTTTAACATTAAAAAAATGCTGATTTTGTTAATGCTGCTTTTAAAAGAAGCCCACAAAAAAAATACACTTCGGGGGCATATCTTGCCTTCTTTTCTCAGCCCCCCAGCTGGGGACTACCAACATCGGCCACATTTTTTATTTATTTATTTATTTTAATCTGATATGACTTCAAAAAGAAAGATTTATATTATGATGTTTTGCAGAATTAAATTATTTAATTTGGATTATTTAACTTGGATTATTTAGAACCTGCTGGCCGACTTCACTTATATGCATGGAACATTTGCCAAGACACAACACATCAATGTTCAGTGTCTGTAACCCAAACACACGTATGCTATGCCAGTGCTTCAGAGCAAAAAATGTAGCCTAAGCTACCCTCTCCTACAGATAAGTAACGCTTTGGGAAACACAGACATAACCATAATCATACAAGACTTTCTTTCAGAATTATTGAAATAACATTTGTTTGCTGGTAGCATGCCACTGGAATTTTACAAATCAGAAAAAGAAAGAACAGAGAACCAAACATGAACAACAATCTACCTGTAAAGATGCAGCTGCAAAAATAAGATTCAGGTTAATGACAGAAATTTGTGTTTTTAAGCACATTCTTATGATCAAATAAAATTAAAAAAAATATATATATATTTATCATCATTATAAATCCCACCTTTGAGAGAAGATTTTTTGAACTGATGGTGTAGCCTTTAAGGCTCTCGTGCAACTTCTGCAGGTGCTGCACAACTCTTCTTTGCTGCTCATCATTCCTCAGCTCTTCTTCTTTAATCAGGAAGTCGTAATGTTCCAAAGGTCCACTGCAAACCAACAAGGCTCTAGCGTTAGCATCTGTAAGAGTACCAGAGACTGTCTTCTCATCTGCCACCTGACTCGTGTATGCTGTAAAACGAAAAGTAGACTTTTAATGGAGAAGTTATGAGAAGCACCCTCTTATATTCATAAAAACCACACATTGTTAACAGTTTTTGCAAAGACATATATATATTACTTGCCTAGACAACCACTAGAGTATGTTACCCCTTTATTTTTTATTAAATCAACTTCTTACTACAAAACAACGTTAGTATATCTTAACACTTTTACTAATTAAAAAACACACACAAAAATTCCAGCTGGAAAGTTGGTAAAATTTGGATGAGCTGTTGTGAGGGAAGCATTGACATCTCTGTTGCAAACTGGGGCAAAACCACTTAAAAAATTCTCTCGGAGTGCATTTTTCTGAATAGATTAATCCTTTAGAGAGGTGGGCTGAAAGAGACAGAGTTTAAAAGCTACCAAACAAGACCAACTATGAGTTTTGTAAGCATGTTTGAGGAGTCAAAGACCACAGTAAACAACCCAACAACTGTGAAGCCCTGCTGGCATTATCTTCTCCTTAGAAGAGACAGGACCATGCCCAAGCAGAAATTGTTTAAATTTAAAAATAAGTCACAATCACCAGGCATGAAATGAGATATAACTAGGAATAAGAGAGCAAGCTTACAGAGAATGCTTGCTAAATCAGTAGGATCAGACACCTAACAATAGAATTCGTTGAAAAGGCGTTTATGAAGAGGTGTTGCTTATGCTGTAATTTCAAAGCTTGAGTATAATCATGAGTAACATAATTTGTACCAATGACAAAAGAAACAGATTTGGAAAAACATGGAGCAGACAGAACAATGTCAAATAATTTGAACATTGCTAGATCCATTGAAAGTCACCCTTTAATGCTTCAGGTAAGCTCCCTACGCAACATAACAGCCTCCAGCAGGTTTCTTACAGGCCTCCTGGATGGCGAGTGAGGTTCAAAAACACACCAAAAAATGAAACTACTGTGATCTTCAGAAAAAGACAAATTCAGAAAAAGTCATAGGTCAGTCAAGACAGATCTAAACCACAGCAAAATACCGGAATGAGTACAGACAGGATTGTGATTTTTTTGTAAAGCACTTAACAACATGATAAATGACAGGCAACACAAACTTCTCAGGAGCAAGGAGTTTTCCTCTCTGACCACATAACACACTCAGAAAAAGGAAAACCATCTTAATTGCACTAAAACTTCTGTCTTTGGGTCTCACAGTGTTCTCCTAAATAAAGTAGGAACGCTAGATTCAAGTGAAATACCTTTTAAGCAGGTACAAAACAAGCTAGGAAAACTATCCATAATGAACGGGTACTACAATTAAACAAGATACGTGTTTCCAATCGAGTTTCAGAATCCCAATTGTACAAAAAGCCTAATACAAATAGAATATAGTGAAAGCAGGTATTGTGCTTAGGACGGATGAATAACTGAAATTAAGAGATAGACAACGACCAACTGAAGAGCAGCTCTGCAGAAAAAGATCCAGGGCTATGCTGGATCACAGACTGACAGCAAAACCTCACCGTGACACTACTCCGTATGGGATAAAGTACTCCGAGGTGTGTGTGTGTGCATGTTTGTGTATATACAGATACAAGGGGCAAAACATAAGCACAAATTAAATAACCCTGCTCTATTCAATACTGGTATGATCTGCCCTGAAACACCCTTAAGTTTTCTCACCATATTTCACAAAAGGTACAAACTCAAAGGAGAGAGTAGACTTTTAAAGTAGTATTTGTTAAACCATGGGTCACAACCCACAGAGGTGGTGTAGGAGGGCTCAAATGGGCAGAAGAATTTAAACTTGTCCCAAATATTTTTTTAATTGATCGATTTTATCCTTTTATAATATAACTTTATTCATTTATTTATTGTAAGACCTTCATGTCTCCAAAGCAAAAGTCACTGGTTACATCTGTAGTCAGTAATTTCACCAAGTTCTTCCATCCTGAAGGAGCTGAGTTACTGCTATGAATTAAAAGTAATTAGATCATCCATAGCTGAAGAGATCTCAGAGAGCTGAGTTCAGAGTTTGTCATTGCAACAATTTCAATAAAACCTTTACAGAAGACTAAAGAAAAGCACATAGCTATCTCCAGGTACATAAACAGTAATGATTAAAAAAAAAAAAAAGGAAATAAATGGTAAACTTAATTAAGGCAGTGAATGAACTGACTGATGAAGAGAGAATTTTAAGATTAAGTCTGACAAAAATCTATCAGGAACAGGTCAGTGACACCTGACCTGCATCCAAACAGAAGCAGGGATGGGGAAAAACAGATTATCTTATTTTTTCAACCATTTACTGCTACATAAAGTCAATTGTCATCTGTACATCTAAATCACATGTTGCCTTCACAACACACAGAGCTT
The DNA here is from genome assembly GCF_964035555.1 of Netta rufina. Taxonomy (NCBI): domain Eukaryota; kingdom Metazoa; phylum Chordata; class Aves; order Anseriformes; family Anatidae; genus Netta; species Netta rufina. The sequence goes on along the minus strand of NC_140125.1, from coordinate 72,711,923 downwards.
GATGTCCCTAAGAGGCAGCCAGTGCCCCACTGCACCTACCTGTAAAGCCCACTCCTTACCACAAGATTAGAAGGGGAAAAAAATAAAAATAAAAGCTGACTTGGGGATAAGAAAGCATTTGTGGCTCATGACTTTCCTGGCTATGGACAGAGCACACCAGCAGGACTTCTCAGAAGTGTGGGTTTTGTCTCAGGTTACGCGTACTTGCAGCTAGCCATCCCGGGAATGGGAATAAAATACTTTGTCATTAACAGATGACAGAGATGAACAGGATGTGCAAGTGATGACAGAGGGTGTCATGGCACAAATTACTCACTCTTCTCCTAAAACAATATTGAATGGTAGGATTTAGATGTGGTGGGGTTACCGACAGACATGCAGTAACTGGTAAGTGTTAAATTCAAAGGTGTAGCTGCAAAGCAAAGTCAGATGTCCCTAGAAAGAAAATAAAAGGGGTTTTAGAGGTAGGTCAACAGAAGACAAGCTATTCAAATGATAAATGACAGAGAGAAACAAAATACAGGTCTTCCATTCTGAACTGTATTTTGCGGGACAGGCTGCAAAACCATTCACACCACTAAAGCTCCTCACTAATCACTCCCTGAATGGATAAAGAAAAGGAATTTTTAGAAATTTTAATATATGGCAGAGGAATAGCAGACAATTACCTTCCATCATTGCATACCAAGGAAACTACTGCTTCACTAGGAATCACTTACACATAATTCAGTGCATTAGTCCTAGCAGCCTTCCCTATGTCGCAAAAACTCACTTTCTCTCCTACTACTTCACATATTCATGTTACATAAACTGTTACTTCCTTGTATTAGTTCCCTTTTGAAATGTTTAAAGACAGAGAAACCACTTTCTATTTCTATGTATTTTTCTAGTTACATTGAGCTTTTCTGTAGTTGTACCTCATTACTCAGTTTTACATAAAACAACGTAAAGCTAGAGCTTTGTGCTTATACATAATCTTTCCTACCCCCAGGGTAGGCTACAGTGTTGGATTTTCTCACATTTTGCCTAAAATTCAATGCTAATTTAAGAATTGCCACTGGCTTGCAACTTCGAATTGCTGTTCCTGAAACATAAGCATTAATCCAATCTCATTTTACTTCAAGCCACAAAACTAGTTGCTTGCCTTTGCCTTTCTGCTTGCCTACCCAAGCATCGCAGGTCAAGTTTTAATAGCGACCTACTGCAATACACATCCACCAAAAAGGTCCTTCTTGGAAAAATCTGAGGGAAAAAAAATCATCAAAGACAATAAAAACTTATTAATGCTTAATGGAAATGCCAATCTGAAACTATAACAATTTCCCTTAAAGTGACTTGCTTAGGATACTTTCAATAAAGTAGCTTTCATTTATCACTGCAAAGATAAGTACCCACAGAAAAAAATAAAATAAAAGTGTTCTTAACTCCAAAGACCTTCTGCTCTGGAAAACAGCAACAAATTGAAAAATTAATCAGTATGTTGTCGAGCTTTCCTACTGCCACTTAGAACTTCAGCCTGAGACGGCACAGGAAAAAGGCAGACGAGTTTCAATGGCACTGCTTCTGAGAGCAATAGTCACAGCTGAGGCAGGCACTAGAGTTATTTCTGTAAGAAGACAATCTGAAATGGAAGCTGGGTCGTAGCGTATCATAAACTGATCTTGACAGGAGGATGAGAGCACAGAAGGGTGACTGAGAAAAACACCACTCACCCTGGTAAATCTCTTCTTTCCTCTCCGAGTAGCTGGATTTCATTATGTACGGTACTGACCTGTGATGTCTCGTCTATCGGAAGAGAATTCCCATGACAAAAACCCCAGCAGGCCCTTGTCTCTCCTGTGTTTGAGGGGTAGGAAAAGAACCTGGGCTTCCCTAACACACATTTCACCTTTTGTATCTTTCTATGAGGGCAGAAGCCAACACCCTGAAAACTGACATTAATAAATTCAGAGTTATGCAAAAAAGATCTTGTGCCTTTAAAATGATTCTTCATTACTCAGAGAGGAAAAAGTGTTGTACTCCACAGATTAATTCAAATTTGGTCTGCAAGATCCCTTACTGCTATTGAACAAAGCATCTTTTAAACATGTTGTTAGAACTGTGAACCTTGAATGAAATTACATGTAAAAGAAATATAAAGAAAAAAAAAGGGAAAACCATGAAAAGATAGATAATATTCAGCTAAAGAAGCAAAGGTTAGACAAATGAAACCCAATTCCTATTGCAAAAGGTAAATTAAGCTTCAGATTATGATATTCCCTTCGCTACAGTGTCAGTCAGGTACAGTACACTTGTAAATATGTATTATTAATTTTGTAAACAAAATAAAGTTGAAACAAACCCTTCAAGGGACAGATTATGAAAAAAGTATGTTTAACCTTTGTTCTGTATGTATGTATCGTGAGAAAGATCAGAAATAACTTTCCTTTATGGCGCTTAAGGCTAGAAGACAGCATCGACCTTTTTAAGTATTAGGAACAGTTACATTTGTCTAATTACCCCTACCCTCATAAACTGTGCTTGATTACAGCACGTTCTGAAGAAAATACATTGCAAAGACGCAAGAGATAGAGAATTAACCACTTCCTATGATATTTTGCTGTAGTGGTTAATCGCTATTAGCCTTAAGAGACAGAAAATACTTCCAGTTAATACTTGTTGAAGAACTGCCGCTAAACTAATGTCACCCTTGGGGGCGGGGGGTGCTGTAATAGAAGGCAACTTTTAGAAATCCTTCAATATACAGCTGTTCTTCAATATACAGCTGCCGAAATGAGCAGATCAAATCAGCAAAGGCAGCTTGCCACTAGGACACCAGAGCAAGGACTGAGGCTGTCCCCTCTCTCGTCTTTGCCTCATGTGACCTTAGCTGAACCACTTAACCCTTATTTAGCCTTCTTACAGTCCATTCACTAATATATGAATATATATTTACTATTTAAACTTCTTGAGAAACATGAATGTTACAGCAGAAGTAGAATTCTGTTTTTTTCCATAGATATCTGTGTTATTATTATTATGAAAATACGATTTTTTGTACTGTTTCCATGCACAGCCCAATTAACAACCTCAGCTAGCGATGAAGGATGTGGAATCTTGTGAGGGAAACTGCAGCTTTGCACAAATATTACTCGTGAAATCTTTTAATTGAAGAAAACGCATGAAGAAGCAGGGACACCTCCCCCCAGCCCAGGCTGCCCAGAGCCCCATCCAGCCTGGCCTTGAGCACCTCCAGGGCTGGGGCACCCACAGCTCCTCTGGGCAGCCTGTGCCAGTCCCTCACCACCCTCAGAGCGAACAATTTCCCCTCTTTTACCTTAAACCCATTCCCCCTCATCCTCTCTCCGCTCCGCTCCCCCGGCGGCTCCCGTTACCGACACAACCCCTCTCGGAGAAGCCCCCCTCGCCCCGTGCCCCCCATCCCAGCTCCCTCCTGCCCACCCCCGGTCTCCGAGCCCCTGCTGTCGCCCTCCCTGCCCCGCCGGGGCCGACGGCACCGACCTCTCCTCACGGCGGCGGCCCGCGCCCGAGCCCGCAGCAGGCAGCGCGCAGTAACCAAGGGCGACACGGGCGCCGCCATCTTCTCGGCGCTGGGGGTGGAGGGGGGGGGTGCAGCGGGGAGCGCTGGGAAATGGAGTCCCGGGGCCAGGCACCTGAGGGGGGAGGCCGCTGGGGGCAATTCTCACAGCTTAACGTCTTTTTATTTATATATATATATATATATATATATGACGTCTAGTTTGTGTTATTTATTTCCCTTTAAATGTGTAAAATGTAACGGAGAAATATTCCTGGTCAGAGGCAGATTCCCCTCTACACACAGCTATACAATCGCTTTTATGCACGTGAACATACATTTAAACAACAACTGCGAGATATATTACCTTAAAAGCAGATTTCCCCATCCTAGATGCTGACAGAGCCTCGTAGGGTCAGCTACTGTAAGGCTTCTCCTTGGCAGAAGCAGCTCAGCTGCCCATTTGGTGCTCTTGGGAGCTCCATGAAAGCGAGCAGGCAGCTGGCTACCTCATCCAACCACTTGCATTTGGACTTTTTATATAAAGTTTTTTGTTGTTGTTGTTTTTGTTTTTTTTACACAAAAGACACCATGCAAAAGAAGTATACACTCCTATGAAAGGGCACTAGCATTCAGGAGTCATTCACCATAATATTTACCTGTTTGCTGGCTGGCCCTCCTCCATTCCTGTCAGAAACACACCCAAAAGTGTGTTTTGAAGTGTGTGGCTTCAATAGATGTTAACTACTGAGTGCACAAGAAACAGATAAATAATGTCTTTTTGTGGTAAAAGCACAAATGAAAGACTTTCATTTATTTTTGGCTTTGCAACATCAGAATGCCTATAACTTATTCTACAGTTAAATTTCAGCACAACATGAGAAAGTGTACGAGTCATTTTTATAGAACACTATCCAACAGTTGCTTTTTTTTTAATAAGAGTATAGCAAAATATCACATCAAAGCACTAAAGAACTCATTGCAAACAAAAGTAAATTATGCTGAATTGTATTGCTGATTTTTAAAATAATGTTTATGATCTTGAAAATATTAACAGTGGTTGAAGTTATCTTCTAACATGTTCAGCTGTTTTAAAATACATAGTTGCACCAGAGACATCTTCAATGTTATACACTTAATTAAGTAGTGAACTAAAATGCCAATTTATCACATCTTAAAAGAGCTGTTTTCAGTGCATTTTCTTTCATCTTTCCTTTATTGGGCATTTATTGGTTTTGACTCATTCTAGCACGTTACAGCTATCAACACCTGTGCCCATTTAGGAATGAATTTCAGTATAAATCATAGTGAAGTGAATAGACATTTCAAAGATGCATTGCAATTGTTGCAATATTTTTAGAATCTCAGACAAGGAAACAAACAACTTCAGTAAAAGTGATTTAAATAACAAATATCTTTATAAACAGCTTATCTCCTTCAGAACAAAGAATAAACAAGGCAACAAGAGCCGTTCTTTTTCTTCCATTATTAACTTGGATCACAATACGATTGGGTGAAATGTCAAGAATAATTGGAGAAAATGACAGCATAATCTTCAGCAAAAACATCTGATTTATTTAAATTGTCACTGTTTTTCTTTTTTTTTTTCTTAACAGATTCTCTGTTTAACCTTGTTATCCAAGACAGCATATAAAAACTTCCCATTTGTGTCTGTTCAGACATCTTCTACCTAACTCAATAAACTCTCTGCAATGCTTCTGTACGTGACAAACTTTGAAATGCCACGATATACTCACTGTATTGCACACCTCAGGAACTGAATCTGTATTTGTCAAAATCACATTTTGGTGGTAACCTAAAAGAACACAAGTTTGAACAGTACTTCTATAGATTATTATGGTTGATGGCTTGTAACTGCACAGATCCATTCTGGAGGACCTTTGTACACTTCATTCACCATCTCTGTCCCTTTATTCACCTCCAGAAAAGCAAAGTTTTAACAGTGTAGAAATTAGATTGATGCCTGTTTAACCCAGCCACATTATTAGTCTGCCAGCTAACCAAAAGTATAGGTGGTCCTCAATAGGAAAAAGAAAAACAAGGGCATAATAAAAGGCCTCCTCTGGCCTCTGGAGGTATGAACTTCACTCCTTTGTAAAGACAGGTGTGCATGAGGAAGTATGTGTCCAAGGATCTTTGTATCTCTTCCAGACCTCTTTGTGTCTGTTCCAGACCTCCTCTGAAATCCTGCAGAGGCAGATCAGGGTTTACCTGCCTGCAAAGGTCCAAGATGTTCCCACCACAGGAATGTCTTGGGCTCCCATACATGTAGGTACTTTGGGCGCAGGCCTGATCATTCACCCTACTCTAGGAAAATGGATTTTGTGGCTTGTTTTCATTAACAGAGTTTCCATCAAAAGCCACTCTTCTGGAGTTATTACAAAACACTCTCGAATAAACTTGATTTTAGCTTCATCTATTCTGACGAAAACAAATACGCAATTAATAGTCTGCGTTACTAATCTGATTAATTAAGCTGCAAAAATGTTCTCAGATTTATGGACTTGGAGCCATTTTTACATGTCTGTTTACAGTTTGGATTTCAGTCAGATCAAACAGCTGCTTTTGGAACAAGGGGTTCAGAAAATACTTGTCAGCTGTAAGCAGGTGGATGCCATTTTGAAGAAGAAAGAATCTAAAAGTATATATGCAGATCATCCCTGTAGAAAGGGATAATATCATGTAAAAAGGGGGAAGAGGAATTGAATATAATAGTTAATCTATGTGTATATTACAAATTATATTTATACACTAAATATTCTTATCTGGTAGGTAAGGACTAATGAAGATATCCAAAGACCATGCTTCAAAGCACTGGCTGCTAGTGCAGGGATCAGAAAGTCGTTTTTCCACATAAAGCGTTGCAAAATTAGTATAATTAGTTCATGATTTTATGTTATTTTTGCCTTATCCTGAGTCAGCATTCCTCAAAAATTTTGACGAAATATGCTTGTGTTTGACTAACTTGGGCACTTGTCACAAGGCTAGAGAATTCCAGCTGGATAACAGAGCAATTTGGTTTCCTTTCCAGTTAAATGTATTTTTTTTTTCTTTTAAAAACAAACAACAAACTAATTAAGAAGTATCACTGTACCAAATTTAAGAATTAATCATACGTTCATACTTGCTTCTATGGATGCATGCCAGGAGACTGTGGTGTATCGCCACTTGAAGTTATGCCAGCAAATCTTTTGTCATAGCTAAATAAATAATGTGTAGTAACACATCCACGAGTACCTAACCTCCTGGTTGTTCCTCTGAATGCTTGATTTCTTGCAGATAATCTTTGGACTGACAAACACAGCTGACCTCTCTCCCTTCAGATTTGAAATTTAACTCAAAGTTCATGTCAGACAAGGAATTAAACTTTCTTTTTGAATTTATGCTCATCTTTTCCATCCTGAGAGAAGAACTTCTGCAGCAAGCAGAAACAACTAAAGAGAGTGTAAATCTCATAGTTGACAAAAAGAAATCTGAACCATGATTCAAAATAAACGAACACATTCTCTGAGGGGCAGAAAGAAACAAGGGAGCTCACAGGACTCTGATTTTCCCTGCACCTTCAATCCCTCCTCTTTGCCTAGTTAGCCAGCCAGTGTGGCATACGTGCTTTCATGGTGGGGCTAGCCAGGTCTGAGGATTTCTATCCAAATCCAGTTAAGATCATGGGAAAACACCAACAACAAAAAAAAACAACCAAACTAACAGAAAAAGAGAGATGGGAGACCTTACCAAACGACTGTAACCTCCTTACTTACCAATACTGTTGACACATGGGCACTAAAATGTTCGCTCCCTGTCACTTGCCTCCATCTGGCTCTCCACCACCAGTTGTCTCTGTTAGGAAAGGCAGACAGAACAATGCTGCTAAGACAATATGCTGTGAGAAAAGCAGTCAGCTTAAGGCTGACTGCTAATAGTATTTACTCGGCGTGAGAACAAATTATATTCATCTTACGCTCACCAACTTCCCAAGTGTGCAATATTAGGCACTTTTTAATTCTTTTGAATGGAAAATGAAACGAGGCAGGCAATATATTATACTTACGATAGGACCAGTGCTCTGCTGTATTTTCATGCTCACAGTCAGATGTGGTAGCAGAGGTTTTGCAACAAACAAAAGTGCATGCAGATGTGTGCATAAGTAATCTCAGTAGGATTCACGAGTTCTTCTTGCCTTGCTGCAAAACCAGTTTAATAACTAGTCTAATTCAGGTGAGGCTTCTTTTCGCTGCCGCTATTTAAAACTCTGTCAGCTTAATTTCTGTTTGTAATTATGAAGTGAAGAGTTGGCAGCTATTAGCAGAAAGAACGGAAGTAAGGAAGATGTACTAGTAAGGGTGAGAATTACACTGGGGGAGTGATGAGCAAGAAATCCGGAGAAAAGTTACCAAGCAAACCACCTACTGCATTCTGGTTATGTGGATGGGTTATTTTTGTACCTTGGGTTCATGTCGTCTTCTCGATTATCTTTTGATTATCATAGTCAACCCCTAACGAAACTTGCTGGATGGTAAATTTGGGTCTCCTGGGTGTGATTTGTGGGAAACCTGGCACTTGGCCTACTGCCTAGACACAAATTCATAGAAAAAAATACTATAACTAGTTTTTCTACGGGCTCATTTTACCTGGATCGCAGTTGAGTGTAGTCAAATAGAGTGTACTAGAACTCTCTCATAAGGAAGATAGGAAAATTATATATATATTTATTTATTGGAGGGGTAGGGGCACTGTTAGCAGGTATGTACATAAATACACAAAAATCAATCTGGAAGGGCCCTAGAGTCACTTAGAAATATTAGCAGCGGGTTAACATGATTTATGTTTATTGATGCTTTAGGTGAAACAAGAAGGCGAGCTTTCCGCTCCTTTTGGCAGTGTCTCCTTTACAGTAACGCACTATTTGCTTGAGCTTTTCGGCTTCGTTTTTATTGTGCACCCCAACGACAGCAAGGGGGAAAACCAAATGTTGTGCGTTTGATACTGAGGTGTCGCTGCTAATTAATTACCCAAATTACCTCAGGACGCCACTCCCCCCCCCCCCCCCCCCCAAGCTCCCCTGCACCCCAATGGGGCCAGGCCCAGCACTTGACCTCTGCTATGCTCCTGGCCAATACACCAACCAACCCTAGACCTCCCCGCCATAAGGAGCAGCGCTAATGCCGGCGGGCGAGGAGCTGCCCCTCACAGTTCCCCGTTATTTTTGTTCTATCTCCCTAAAAAACCCCCTCTTTGGCTTAAACCCCACAGCCCGCGGGCGGGCCCGAGAAACTAAGCTCTGCCAGCCGCAGGGGACGCCGGGACTTGTAGTTCGGAAGGCGGGCGCAGCCAGAGGGGGGGCGCGGCGCGAGGACTACAACTCCCAGGCTGCCTCGCGCGCGGGCGGCGGGCGCATCCGCCGGCGGCGGCGTGGGTGCGCGTTGCCGGGCAGGGGCGAGAAGAGAGGCGGGCGGGCGGCAAAGAAGGCGGGCGGCCGTAGGGGGGGGGGAAGAAGAGGGGGGCCGGGGGGGCGGCCATGGCCGAGACGATCGCGGACACCCGTCGGCTGATCAGCAAGCCGCAGAACCTGAACGACGCCTACGGGCCGCCCAGCAACTTCCTGGAGATCGACGTGGGCAACCCGCAGACCGTGGGGGTGGGCCGCGGCCGCTTCACCACCTACGAGATCCGCGTCAAGGTGAGGGGGGGGGGGGGGGGTCCGTGTGGGAGCCCTCAGCTGGGGCTGGGCTGGGTTAAAAAGCACAAAACTAAGGGTAGAGCTAGCCAAATGGTGTTAGGTGAATAAGCTGCTGTTATTGGGACCCTCGCTGTTCGCTTGGCAGCGAGCAGGGTGTAGCTCTTCGTGTCCTGAATCCCTGGTGCCTTTGGCTTCCACGCGTCTGGGTGTTTGCGGCTGCGGGAGCCCAGAAAGGTGATGGAAAATAAGGGCCACAGTGCTGGTATGTCCTTGAGAATGAAGTGGAGCTTGCTGGGATTAAAAAAAAAAAAAAAAAAAAAAAAAAAAGTAATTCCAACTGACGTCCTTCAGGGGAAATGAAAACAAAACCAGATTTCTGGACTGGACTGCAAGTGGGCTCAGGCTGTCCAGTTTGGGGTAGAAAACCCTGGACTGCTGTTCTGGTGAAGATCTAGAAGTGACCTTAACAAACACGTTAATGATACCGTGACCTTCCTCTGTGTTTCTTCCTAATCAGCTTGCTGTATAAACATTGCTTCCTCTGCCTGCCCTGCGTGCAGCATTACCTCCTGTCGCACACCATGGCTCTCTCTGCAGTTGTGCACCGCTGTGTGCACGGTGCCTCCACGATCTGTGTGCTCGCAGGTATCACGAATTGTAGCAGTGGGTTTTGCTTCTGTATGCTGGAACAGGCTACAGAGCAGGTACTGCACACCACGAGTGATGTTTGCTGTCTGAATTGGTGTCAAATATTTGCTTCTCAGCAGAGCACAGGCCATATGGCTAAAGGGCAAATGTCAGCATGGGAGAAGAGCTTGAACTGAAGTTACTCTAGCGTTGCCTCTTCTAAAAGGCAGGTCTTGTAGCACAATTTACTTGTTCAAGCGTGACAAGACAGGAGCCACCAACTAATCTCTGTGGTTTCACAGCTAGTTGTGGTCACAGAAAATAGCTGCTGGTGTTCCCAGCTTCCCCAGCTATGCTGGTAATGGCAGCAGAACAAATCTGACCAGGTGGATTGACTTACCTGTGCCGTATCTGGAAGGCTTGGGTTTAGATCAACGCTAAAACGTCAGGCAGTGCAGGAATGGATGATTCAACTCCTGACAAATTCAGGTAAAAGCCATTGGGCAGCCTTGTGTCGTGCCTGGAGATCACGTAGAGACAGAAATGCTGTCACAGAAGACACAGATTTGAGTTTGCATTGAAGCAATTAGGCTTGCACCAGTGTCGTGGTGCTTCTGAAGTTGGTTCAAAAGTCATTCCATCTTTATTGCTTTGTCCACATCTCAAAGTTTAACTTCTCTTAGGAAGGCTGAGCTTGCAAGAGAACTCTCGAACTGATGTGTGATAACTGATGTCTTGCTAAAGATACTTGTGTAAAGCACTGTGACATTTCCCAAAAGCTTTCTGCCAGGGCTGCAGCTGAAGCATACCTGCTGCTTGGAAGGCAACGAGGGGAGCAACCTTGTGCTCGAGTTCTTGGGTCATTCTGCTCTTCAACCCCAGGATTGAAGAGAGCCTAATGGGGAGCCTAAATGTCTCGAGTAGGCTGCTGAGCTGCATGCTACTGCAGAAGCAGGTCAGCTGTGTTTCAGTACTGAGGAAAGGTTTTTCTCAGTAGCCTGCACAAAGACACATGCTATATTGTAAATGTGTTGTACTTTGACAACTCCCCCATGTGTGCTGCCAATAAATGCCTATGCAGTGGCTCCAGTGGGGCAGCTTACTTCGCAGACAGTCACTTACCAGATTCTTTTATTATTTTTTTTTTAAGTTTAAAGATTTTTTCACATAGCTATTGAAAACCTCCAGCAAAAGCTGCTGGGCACAGCTTCAGCTTGACAGTAAGAAGCAAACGTCTTGTTTGGGATTGGTAAACGATGGAAAACACCGTCCTGTTGTTGAAGTGTGGTGCTAAAATAGCAAATCTGAGTGGGTCATGTTCTCCACAGGGTACTTAAGGATTTGCTTTCCATCAGCAGCACTAGGCAGTGAGCTGATTTGAAGGTATCTTTTTTGAAGGTATCTTTTGTGTGAAGGCTTAGGGTGTGCTGAAGAGGAGAACAATGCAGATAGGGCATAAAGCTCAAAATGTGTCTTCTAGACAAACAAAACTCAGTGAAGGAGTCATCTAAAGGCATCTAGATGGTCACCATGTGGTGCTTGTGCAATGGTTAAAACTGATAAAAGCAGATTGTCTGCTGAAGTAACATAGCAAAGAAGTTCCCTGCCCTTACCTCTAAAGGAAAAATGTGAACTAACAGTTATGGACTGTAGTCTAGTCCTTCCTTCTGAATGCCAGGAAACAAAAGTAGAACAAACAGCAACTTACACTGACATCTTAGAGCACACCTGCAGATATTACCAGACCTGTACCTCAGTTGAGAGTGGTGATATTCCTGGTAAGTGGGTCAACAGGGCTCTGTGCAGGAGCTTCAGTTGCTAAATCCTTTAAGGAGGCAAGGCTTAAGCTTTAGAAGCCAGCAATTGGTGACACCACAGAACCATACACCCACTGTAAAAGCAGTGCCACAGGAGATGAGCACACTGGTGAGTGTTGGCAAATCAGAGAGATTACCTAGGGGCTTTCTCCATTTGTTAAATTTATCCACCTATGATTGGTGAGAACTTGTAGAGAAGTCACTAACACTCAAGCTGACAGCACTAAAATAAAGCATCTATAAGAGCTACTAATCCAAATAGCTGAATTCCATCGGTTAAAGCGAGGTCAAATAAAAAGCCTTTTGATTCCTTAATTCTGATCACTGCTATCGAATCGCCTCTAATCAGTGTGCTTACACTCAGCACCAAGGGCACACCTCAGCTTCGTGAGGTTACACAGTTCAGCGGCTTGTCTTGTGTCGAAACCTAACGCTTTGCTGTTGTGCTTCCAGACGTGCAGTGCGTTTTTTGGGTGGAACCCATGCTCTGTGAGGCAGTGGTCGGCTCTGCAGAAAGGCTTTTGGGGACCTGCGGGGTACGTGGCTCTGGAGGCCAGATGTGGGGAAGGAAGTGAGCACAGGCTGTGCAGCGCACGCAGCGTTAAGAATAGTATCGGGCTCAAAGGATTGGGGAAGTCAATCAAAGTCCTGCTAAACTTCAGCTACTTTTAAAAGCCTGTTCTCTTTTTTTCAGGACCTGGCTGCTCCATACAGCGTTTGCATTTCAGCATACTGGTGGTAGCTCTGTGATCAAATCAATCCAGAGCAAGATGCTTAATGAGCTTCGAGTATAACTGGCTCAGAAAGCACTTGTCTTACGCACGGTGCTCTTGGGCTGGTGAGTGTGTCTCTGACATGCTTTGGCCTGGAGCAGCAGCAAACTTTCTGCCCTTGTCTTCAGCAGGGGTTAAAGCTGTAAACTTCTCCTGCCAGGAGGAGAATCCCCTGCTGGTGCACATAGTTCACCTCAGCGTTGTTGAGTTTTGCAGTCTGTGGAGCTTGTGGCGGAGTAATGAGTAAACCCTGACTCAGGGATGCACCATCAGCAGGAATCCTCTGTAGTGCTGCAGACCTTGCATCACACCGCAAGGCTGTTCTGACTGCAGCTAATTATTCTCTTAATGCACTACTCTGGATGCTTGTGGCTGTTCAGAGTCCTCTTCAAAGAACACAGATGCAGCGGTTCAGGTGACTTTCTGTTCTGCAGGTGCTGCATCTGTGCAAACGTTAACTGCTCCCTTGAGCAATAGTTCAGAACGATATCGGACAGGCTTGCAGATTCCCAGGATGCTAACTAGGGAGAGCAAGAACTGGCACCTACTGGATGAAACAAACTTCTAAAGCAGGGAAAGTAGATACACAACTCTATTCCATCTCTAAGCTCTGAGTGGCTGATTTTCCTGTACAGTTTTTTTTTTGTTTAAACCAGACCTAGGAACCTAGTCCGAAGGTACTGAACCAGCTTGGTGTTGATGTCTGTTACTGTGTAAGTAAAATAACCAAGCCTGTGAATAGCACTTCTTATTAGTATATTAGTTTAACTGGTGACTCGGGCTCCTTTTTCTTTCTGCCCGTACAATGCCGGCCTTGATTGTCATGTATTAAGAGTGCACTCTGGTGCAGTGCTGAACAGCCCAAATCAAACACCACAATGGCTAATCTTTGTGGGACAGATGGCTGTGATCCAGGTAGGCATGTGATGCCAGAGGGCTTTTTTTTGATACATCTTTATTTTTAGCCGGCTTGCCAAAAAAGTGTCAGCTTGAACTTTAGAGCAGTCAGGGGTCTCCTGTTTTTCATCTGGCGAAATAAATAATACGGAGCAGACTTATGAGCTTTGAACTGTAGAGAAAGTACTTTCCTGAAAGTTTTTTTTTTTTTCCACTTGGTACTGCAGTGCCTGTTGTTCTGCTGAAGGCTGTTTTCAGCAAGTACCTAATCCCAACGCCACGTGAAGCTACAGCACTCGGTCTGAAGTTGCTGCTGCAACTTTCTGATGAGAGAAGGATGGAGAAGCCCTAATCTTCTGGTCTTGACATTATTTGTTGGAAATCCAGGCAATATTTCTTATAAAAACAAATATCACAAACTAAGGACAGCCCCATGAGCACGTTATTCCAGTGACTTTTTCTTGAGAACCCAGCTCACAACTCCTGTTATGGGAGGATCTGATGCTCATAGCAGCAGCTTGTTGGCTTCATGACCTGTCTTGAAAGTAGAACCGTAAATGCATAGCGGCTTTGCTCCGAAATTCAGGGAAAATGAAGCTGGATGTTGTGGTTTTCAGCAACTTCTGTATCTGCAAATAAAGTTTCAGGGACTCTTTGTATGGTCCTAAATTGCAGCACCCCCTAAGGGTGATAAATTACTGAGCAGGAGCTTTTCTGTAGCTGTTAGGTGGACACTTAAGGATGTGAGTATTACTTTTGGAGCCAAGAAAATGTGAGTATTACTTAAGTAGCCAAAAAAATCTCCTGCTAACTAGTATGGGAGGACGTCTATTATCTGTATCTTGTATCTCTACATTTACATAATCATACTAGACAGTCTGTAGCTCACAAAGCACTTAAACTTCTGTAATAAAAACCATCAAGAGCACCAATTCACTGTGCTTTTTTCCTTTCCGTTTGGCCATAACTGATAGTTGTGAGCTAATGGTGCTAAAACAACTGAATATTCAGTCATTCTCACTGAGAAATAAATCACTTGGCCTTACAGTAGGCCAACCCCGAGCATAGGGCAGTTCTACTTGGCAATTGTGTAAAAGTAAAGGGACAGTCAAAAGGAATAAAAGGAATGCTTGATATTTCAGAGGAGGCTTGCAAACCCTGAAATAACTACCTGGATTTGCTAATTCTGGCTGGCTGGTGTAAAAGCCTTTGCCTGAATTAGTTTGTTTTAAAGTGGGCTGCTGTTTTTAGCCTTGGCTTCTGAGCATGCAACCTCCAGAATAAGAAATCACTAAGCAACTTGTTTTTCTCATCTAATCTTAGGGCTTATCCTTCCTGCCTTGAGCCTTTTGACTGGGGCACACTGTAGTTCAGTTGTCCAGAACCTGCTTTGCAATTACTTCTTGCAATTACCTGGTTGCATTACGTTTAGGATTTTACTGTTTTAGCCTTCAGGCTGGAAGCCATCCTAGGTCTGTGTCTCAGTGCTGTGGAGTGAGAAGCTCTGCAGGGCTTGATGTAGCTTAAGTCAGCATTTTTTAAAAAAATCTGAGCTTATAAATATGGTCAGGTTTCTTTCAGTGGCTTACTTTTTTTTTTTTTTTTTTTTTTTTTTTTTCCTGCATTCAGGGTACCTACAGTAGACCTGGACACCAAGTGGAAATAAGGGAAGGTTGTAGAAATGAACTTCGATCAAATGACTGATTTTTAGAAAACATGTTAAAAATCTTATATATTCCCTTCGAAGTACACAGCAGAAACCTAAACTCATACTGACTGAAGCCTGGAGCACACTTGCTTTTGTTTTTGCCTTATATAATTCTAGGAAGTGAGGAGGTAGCTGCTTATTCCAAGTCTGGAAGGAAACGAACCACGGGCAAGGTGTCTGCAATAACAGTGGGCTGCTGGAGACTTGTTTTGCTGTACCAGAGGACAGCAGGCTCTTGCGTGAGGAAAACCATAATATCTTTTTCTCCCCGCTGAATGCTACTTGCTGTAGGGCCCCGGAGCTCCCACTGGCAGGCTGTAAATGTAAGCAGAGGGTGCAGTCCCTCGACAAAGATTGCAGCTCGTATGGAGAGGTGGTAAGAAGCTTGAATCTAGCTTCTGAGAGTCAAGGCCGCAAACTCCTATCAGAAGTGAGCTGAGTGCTTTCTTTCACTCTATTTTAATGGAAATAGAGTTGTATCAAGGCTACCACAACCTACTTGAAAAGACAACATCAAAGTAGGTGCTATGGCAACAGCGCAGCTTTATTCTCAGTCTCTTAAAAGTGGGAGACACAGGCAATGTGGTGCTGCTGCTTAGCGTTGCATTGGCAGATGAAGAAATTAAGCAAATTTGCCTCCACCTGACCTGGATGGCTGCAGCTGGGGAGTTCTGGGAGTTGTTGGGGTGACCTGTGGTCATCCAAGCTGCTGTCTTGAACCCTCATTTGTTTCCGAGGCGAATTGGGAACCTCCTGAGCTTTGGAGTTAGACTTGTAGTTTGAATGTTACAATAACACAAATGTAGGTTTTGCCCTAAAATCTCTTTGGAGGCAGCTACTGCTTCCTGCTACTGGTTTAAATGCTAGCCAAATGACTTGATTCTAGAAACTTGCTTGGCATCCGAGTGGGTAAACGCAGGAGTGAGTTAGGGGTTTGGGTGTCATCTTTGGTTCTTTAACTAGGTAAGTTAAAGTCATCTTGGTTAGTCCTGACCAGTGACCTGCCTGTCTTAACACCTCAGGTAACGCACAGTCCTTTCCGATTTAGGACTTGCATTCAAGCTAAGAGGCGTGACTTCAGACTAGGAAGTCGTCGACAATGTTTTTGATGAAAAGGAGATTAATTATTACGCTGTGGAAGTCGTAATTGCTACAGTGATTATGCTGAATGAACTCTGATCCGGGGCTGTGCCAAGCAGGATCGTGAGCTTCATGACAGGCTTGCAGATCAGCAGGCCAGAAAATTGAGGATAATGCTGAATGAGCGTGAGGGAAGGTGTGTAAAAAATGAAACTCGCCTGAAGTTTTGTGCCTCATGGGCATCTCTGTTCCAGCAGGCAAACCCAGAGCTAACACTGTGTTCAGAATAGCCACTGGCTCCTCGGTGACTAAACAAGAATAACTCAACCCAGAGCTGTGAAGGTGCTGCGTGGTCCTGCTGCTGACACTACAGCAGGAATTGAGAGTTTCTGTTGGCATCTCAGTGTTGTCTTCGACAAAATTCAGCATGCTTCAGCAGCTGTCTGGCTTGCTTGTTGGAAATCTGTGTGGTAAATAGAGGTAGGGCATGCAGAAACCCTTCCTCACCAAAGAAAGTCTTCTCAAGCAGGGTAATTATCTTGCAGTGGACAAGGAACGTACAGTAATTTCAGGTGTGGCTGTATCCTGCGTTAAAAATAGGTACTTAAAATGTAAACAGGTAATCCTGCTAAGCAATATAAAACAACTCCACTAAGAGCTGCATACCTGAAGGACGCTGCTGGATCAGTACTAACTTCTAGAGGAAGGAGAGCTGCTGCAATTTGAGCTTTAAGAAACATGGGGTTAAGAAATCGATCCCAACAGATAACTTCTGAACTCGTACCCAGACCAAAGGACAAATGATGAAAACTGGAGAAGCTTTTTTTTTTTTTTTTTTTAACCTTAGAGGGAAAACAAGTCCCTTAAGCATCCTTTTCTCCTTGCTGGGCTAGGATGTCAAAAGTTCAAAAGGGAATGCAGAAGGTAAAATGAGCTCAATTGGCACTTCTACCCTCACATTGTACCTGTAAGCCTGCTAGGTTGTTTAGAGATTAACTTTGTGGACCTCGTGCCCAGAAGCATGAAAAGAGTTCCCGAAGACCTGGGAACTGGTGCTCTTTATCTGCTTTTAGTCAGTTGTAATCCCTCTTGTACGTAACTCGAGAGGAGAAGGGAATATTTCCCGCAGGTGAGAGCCTGCCTGTTAAATATTGTGAAGGACTTTGTCTGAGACGCTGACAAAGAGTTGATGTTGCAATACGGAAGGCTGAACTTTTGGTGAAAAAGCCAACAGCTGAAATTGGAGAAAAATAATCCACTGCTTCACTTCTGGGAATCTCCTTCATGCACTCCTGGAGACCTAGCCCTATTCACTCTTGAGTAGAGTATGCTTATCCTCAAGATGAGTGTTTATAAAGCCTTACTTCTGACATAATAGTCCTAAGTGCAATTTTATTATGAGTCACTCGTACAATGAGCAGTGTTTACGTGGCAAGGAGAACCCAAATACTTTTAAACATTTAGCAATATATGAGGTCTCGTGACAAAATAGTTTTATGCTTCCCCTGTAAACCGTGGGCTAACTAGTACGATGTGCAAGTACCCGGCTAACCTTGCAAGTATTTTTGAACTGTGACAGCCAAAAGCGTGTTATTGACAGGCAGGAATACAATGGCCCATAGTCACAGGCCTGCTAGTGCAGGGAAGTGACTTGGCAATCGAACCCATCTTGAGCAGCCAAAACCGTCACTTGATAGCTTAAGCACAGCAGCCTACAAATGATATAATTCTGGGATATTCACTCAAACTGGGTCCAGAAGCTGAGTGGGATGGCTCGTAACTTCAAAAAAAAAAAATTCTAGCTGAGAATAACTACTGTGCTTCTGCCAACAGAAGAACTTCGTGTAACCGTAGTCCAATGTGAATGTCAGGATGCTCCTAGAAAGTCTCCTTTCAAAGAGTACGAGACAAAGTTAGTGAATATGAACAAGACAGTAAGCTTTACTCTGTTACTGCTGGTTATATATGGCACTTATGGACCCCAGTTCTTGTCCTTACTAGGTCACAGCAACTACATAAACATTTTTTGTAACACTCTAGCCAGTTTGCCGTCACTATCTGAAATATAAATGTTGTTGAGGTCTTGGAGCTTTCCTTTCCCGGAATATCATCAGAGGAGGGCTCTCTCCATGTCTACTCATGACGTGCAAGTTACCAGAATGCTGTGCAGATGGAAGGCTCACAGTTAAGCAGTTTGAGACCCAGCTTACTTACACAGGGCTTTATCAGTATTCCTGCATCAAGCGATTCTCAATTCTGTCGTGTTGTGGCTGAAGTGGGGTTAACTTGTAACATAATGTCTTGTTTCTTGCTCTGAGAAACTATCCAAGTTTTCTCATCTAATCAGTTGGTCATGTTTTGATTCCAGACAAATCTCCCTATCTTCAAATTGAAAGAATCTACAGTCAGAAGAAGGTACAGCGACTTTGAATGGCTAAGGAATGAACTAGAAAGAGAAAGCAAGGTGGGTAAACTGAAAGGTAGATGAAGTCTTTGTATAGACATGCAAGCAGTACTGATACTGAAATGTTATCTGTATGTTATAAAGCATATGTATCATACCAAGCAGATGTTGCAGGTGAAAAACTTCAGAGTTAAAATAGTGTCAGCCTTTCAGCAAGCCTTAAATATACAGTGCTAGAGGCTGTTTAATGGTTTTGAGTTAATTCAGAGTTGAACAACTTGAATTCCAGAGCACCTGGTTGGAGGACCTCTTCTATGAAGAAAGGCTGAGAGCTGAGGATGTTCAGCCTGAAGAAGAGGCTCCAGGGGGACCTCATTGCAGCTTTTCAGTACTTAAAGAGGGCTTATGAAAAAGATGGAGAGCAACTTTTGCTTGGATGGACAATGACAGGACAAGGGGGAATGGTTTTAAACTAAAAGAGGGGAGATTTAGATTAGATGTTAAGAAATTGTTCGCTTAGAGGGTGGTGAGGCGCTAGAACAGGTTGCCCAGAGAAGATCCCTTCCAACCTAAGCCATCCTATGAATTCAGTTTACCACTATGGGCAGATACTGTTCTTACCTGTTCATGGTTTCTTACTTCACTAGGGATCTGAATGATGAGTTGGATCCCCTAAGAGGAAGGTATGCCACAGGAATTGTATAAGCTTGCTTTCAGGCTGCACTTAAGGATGCTTTTCTAAATGTTTCAGGTTGTGGTACCACCTCTACCAGGAAAAGCTCTTCTTCGCCAGCTTCCCTTCCGAGGAGATGATGGCATATTTGATGATTCCTTTATAGAGGAAAGGAAACAGGCTCTTGAGCAATTCATAAACAAGTAAGTATTGGGTCTAGTTATGTGGAGACAAACCCAGAACAGAGCTCTGTAAAATGGAATTAGAGCTGCCAAGCCTCCAGCTATGGTAGCTGCACTAGGTTCAGAACAATGGAACTTTAACATAATCCCACAATAGGACACACTTAGCATTGCTCATCCCGTGTTTGGTTTGGATATCTTAATGCTTACCTGAACAGCTGAAATGAATGTTAGTGTTGTAGTTAATTTATGCAAATTACTACTAAAATTATAGCATTCAAAATAGTTCTACTTCTCACTTCTGAAAAGGTATCCTCCACTGGGTGAACAATGAAGCTTACAATGGGCGTGCAGCAGTTTACTTTGATTGCAGATGCGAGGTATTATCAGGTTGTATAATGATGCACATTTTCTGTAATCATCATAAGAATCGTTCTGAAGATGTAGAAACACTACTTGAGGTATGCGTGTGTGTAGTTTGTCACAGACACTTCGGGCTTTGTCATTGACTTGCAGAGGGTGAGCAGACATAATAGTAACAAAGATTTGTTTCTTGCTCTGCCACCTGACACTACTAACTACTCTCCAAATAAGTGCCCCAAGCAGCTATTTTCATCCCACAAAGTGGATCCAAACAGCAGGTCGGAAGCAATGCTGTCACTACCTAGTTCCTCTAGCCTCCAGAGGCTATTCACACCAACTGGATTCTGCACTTTTCCCATGAGAAGAGATTGAAACTCATCAGTTCCACTTGCATTTTAATCTTGTTCAATAAGAATGCTGTTTAGTGGGGACAGAGGATGAGCCAGAACTCCATCATATATAGTTGGTTACAGCCAGTGATGGTTAGTCAGGTGGAATGAATTCCCAGTGCATCAAGTTCTACAACACATTAATGCAGATATGCTTTTGTAGTAAGATGCGGTGTGTTTTGAAGGCTGTATGACTAAGACAGTCATTACTGTAAAATACAACTCTATATCCATGCAGGCTTGGGACTGTACAGTTTGCAGGAAATGTACTTGTTGGCACTGAGTCCAGCAATATGTGCGGGAGGAAGGATGTTTACATTCCAAAGCAGCTAATAGTGAAACTCTCAGCAACAGGAGCATCTGAAAAACATCTCAGTACTGCTAATGGAAATGAAGTGATGAATTTGCTGGTATCAGCTTGAGTCTTAGAGCAAGTAATACACTGATCTTGTGGCAGTGTGAAACTTCTTGGTCAACTTTGTCTCCTCTGAAAGACAGAAGCAGGCTGTCAATGTAGTTATTGATGTAGTGGCAGACCTGAGTGCATCTGGATCAGGACTCTTCAGGCAGATCTCAGCTGTTCAAGCTCATTAGTTTATTCTAATGGCATGGGCTACCTGAGCAAATATTACCAATTCAAGTTTTAACCATGTAGTTTTAAAGCTTATACCAAGTACTCTGAGATCAGATCTAGTGGAGCAATTCAGCCACCAATTTGCAAGCTTTCCGAACAGGGAAAGGAAATCTGCTGCTGCCTCTTCTTGTCCTGTCTGTCTTGTACTTCAAGGCAAGCGAGTGGAGTGGGAGTAAGAAGTTTAAACTACCTACTCCAGGCTGTCTTGTGAACCAATGTTTTTAGACCGCTGCTCATTTACTTGAACCTATCAAGGTTGATAGGCTTTATGACTGTGGTTGAAATCTTTGTCAGGGCTGAGTAGGAGAGCTCTGCTTCCTCGTTAAAGGATGCCCTCAGTGACAAGTGGTGACAAGTTGATCCTCCTAGGGTGAGGTAAGCACTCATAGATGGAGATACGGAGGAGATGCACAAGAGTGCTTGAAAGTACTGATACTCAGCCCCTGGAGTTGGCTCTGTGTTACACTTACTCCTATGCTTCCCCTTAGAGCAGATGTGTTCTGGCAGGTTTAGAAGTCATAAGGTTGATAAAGGCCGTTCTGGGGAGGAAAGGGGTGGTGGTATATTGGGGGACTTTCTCCCTTTAAAGGGAGAGGCCTGTATTGACTGAACTGATGCAGCTCTTTACAGATCACTTCTGGGTTTTCATATCCGTAAGTGATCAGGTTCTTGGGATTCTGGTTCTCTTCAATTCTTGTATACACAGAAGGCTATGAGGTATCTTAAGGGGTTAAATGCTAAACCTTGTGGTTTTCTTCCGAGCTTGGGAACATCTAATTCAGTTTAAGCTCCTTTACTGATAAAAGATAGTGGCTCAGTGAAGCCTGTCTGGAACAAAAATAAATCTGTGGTAGAGGTGCTGTTCTCTTCTGGAGCAGACAAGCTTGCTTTCCCCCATGTTTCATATCTAAAGGCATCATCTATTAACAGAATAGTCATATCTCGTACCCTTCAGTTGATCATCAATGCTGCTTGTGCATGTTGGGAATAGTAACACCATGGTAAAGTCACTTTTAAATCATGTCAGGACCTTCACACCCCCTGGTGGAATAACTCCTTCACTCTGCTTGGGCTAACAAAACTGAACTAGACTGAGAATTGGTGGGTTAAGCTGCCTTTAGAGAGGTGTTCTGTGTCAAAGGCATCAAGACCAATAAAATTGCCCTGGCTTAACTCTAGATTTCCTAATGCTAGGATGATTGCTTTGATAGCCCCCTCAATTGCAGCTAACAGATGACATAACATGCATCTTTGTGATCAGAAACGATTCAGAGTTCTTATGGATGGATTTAACACAGGGGAGAACGTCGAGTCTTTCTGCCAGACATCATTCTAGTCACCAACAGTAAACTGGAAGTGCATCACTGCATATGTGCTGACCCATAGGTTATTGGTATAAAAACCTTGCTCTGCTGGCAAGCTGCAAGCAGACTCAATTTGTTAACACTAACAATTTTTTATTATTTTTTTTTTTTGTCTCCCCCTCTAGGGTTGCGGGCCATCCACTGGCACAGAATGAGCGCTGTCTGCACATGTTCTTACAAGATGAAGTAATAGACAAAAACTACACACCATCCAAAATAAGACATACTTGAGCTCTTGAAAGAATCCTTCCAAACATTAGTGGTTCTTATGCTTGGTTTTAAAAGGTTATAGTTTGTCTTAGCATGCAGAGGATAACCAGACACGAAGTCTCCACTAACATCCGTGCACTGCTTGGTCTTTGCATATACTTTATAGCATTAAAGAATTCACTTGTATTTTAGCTAAATCCCTCTGAACCCTTGATTTAAGAGTATTATACTATGAGACCATCCACCCCTTGCAGCATCTCTCAGACCTTTCCACTCTTATTTGCAATGATTTAACAATGTTTACTGACTTGGCCTTACTTGAACTTGCACAGTTGTAGTGTCACGTGGTCACTTGTATATGACTAAACTGCTATGCTTTCTGAGGTAGTCATCTGTCTGAACTTCTGTAGAGACTGCTTTCTTTCTGATACCCTGTGTGAGAGACACTTATGCAATTGTCTTCAAGCTTGTAAAACACTTTATACCGAAGCAATGAGGGAATTATCTTTATATTCTGTAAGGAAACATAAAATCAAATTTATATACTAAAATAACTTGTCTAAAGTTTTGAAATAAAAGTGAAAATGCACTTCACATGTTTGTCACTCCTGACCTTAAGTGTGGGGTATCTAATGATTTCTGAGGAGCAGGGACTCGCCTAAACTAAGTCAACTGGTGTTTCAGCAGTGCTGTGCTGCTCTTCTGCAATGTAGTTTTGCCACTAACAGCCATCACTAAATGCTGTTTGATGCTGGCACTCACTGACAGTGTTATTCAACATACAAAGATACTGAAGGTTGCTCTGTGTTGTGGACCCAGAGCTGCAACCCTATATGTGGTTGGCAGTCAACAGCTATGTGGCTTCAGTAAGTTGGGAGAAGGGTAGCCCTCTACTTGGTATGAGAAGCCTCAATCTAGCTTCAATTATATGAGAATTATATCATCTTACGGAGAAAGGAATGCTGCCAATGTTCTGTAATAAATTTGAAGTCCTCTAGCTGAACATTAAAGTAGTATAAATGTCATTGGGGATATGAAGTCATGCAAGCCTGCTATAAACTGTAATCGCAGATGACTTCCCTGGACATTAAGGAGAGGCTATAGCACTGTGCTTGTATGGCCCCAGGTCCAGTGCAGGCTGAGGACCCCTGAACTCATGTTCACAAGCAGTGTTGCTGAAGTATTCCTTCTCCCTAGATGTTTGTGTGGCTAGAGAAGCTTTTTTCAGTGATCCAAAATTTGATGAGGGAGCTACCAGTTGAGAAACACTAACAGCAATCTGATCCAGTGTGCTGTGCTCTTCCTAACAGTGCATGTTCTCAGCAACTTCACTGCATGTTGGCTTAGGCTTGGCTCTGCTACTGCTTTGTCCTCTTATATATGTATATTCCTTCCTATCACTGTGTAGACAACATGCTACCAACTTGCAAAGTTACTCGTTTCCTTTAAATAAGAGCGTTAATCTCATTTTAAACTTCCCCTATGTCATTTGTATGGAACTCTGGATGTGAAAGTGTGAACTGACAAACACTGGTGGGCCGACCGGATTATGTGTGGTATCAGTGGAGCGTTCTATCTTGTGGCTGCAATAAAACAAGAATTCGTTTCTCAATTTATCGGCAGAGGTGATCTGGGTGCTCACAACCAAGTGCAGTCTTCTTCTTTTTGGACTTTGGAGTGGGAAGGAAATACAGCGGACACCGGTGGCACAGCTCTGGGTTGCAGGTGGGCTGTGGAAGTCTTGGTCCCTGCTTCCATGGGTAGGGCTGTGGGATAGATTCAACACGGTCTTTGTTAACTATGAGGGGGGCAAAGGCTTTTCAAGAAGTTTTTGGTAATACAAAATAATCAATTCTAAAACTCCCTGTGCTCGTTGAATCCCACTTAAAAGCTGAATTACTCTTGGAAGAGGGACAAGAAGGACTAAATGTATGTGAAGTTTTATTGATTTAGGTTTAGATACATAGCAAAGTGTTCTTTTTCTTTTCTCAAATACTTTATGTGAGAAGCTTGTTTCTGAAATCAAAGTAAGGGTCCTGTCATATCCCTAAAAGACGGGCTGGGTCCTACTAAGATGAGGTAGGGGTGCGCACCCATTGCCCTGCCTGATGTGCAACCAAGTTAAAGCTCATAAACTGAATTATCACGAGGGTGGGAAGCCACAACTGGTTTTCTGCCCTGTCCAGTTCTCTTGAGTGCAGAGCAGAGAACAGTTAAAGAGCAGTAAGAGCCCCTCATCAAGTGTTGGTTTCCTTTTAAGATCAAATTCACCACACGCTCTGGGAAACACATTCACAAGCACTCGGTGCTGGTTTGCGTGGAAGGTGTTTCAAAGTCCTGTAGTCCGTGCTTTATCTCACCTGACTCCTAATGGTCCCGCTGATTTGGAAAGAACGCAACCTGAGACCTGTCGGACTGAGCAAGTGGAAGACAGAGGGGGTGAAAACTTGGACCTCTAAAGCAGGAGTTTTGTGCACGTGCTTCTGGTCTGTGACACCAACAAACAATGAGCCACTGATACATGCTGTACACTTCCACTGTACACTTCCACACTTTACTCTTTGCTCACTCACTGCCTTACGAACAATATGTTTTATTTTTCTTCCTGAGCCCGGGGAGTTGCTCACCCCTTTCTGTGGTTTGAAATACAACTGGACACCTCAATAAAACTTCAGAATCTTTTTAATTGAAGCAGTGTTTTTGTTCTCATCAACCATCGTGAGATGCACAACTCACAGGTACTGGATCTAAATAACTCAATGCTAAATAACGAAACAGAAGATGTATGCTAGGTTAGACATCGAATCTGTTTGGAATTATGTCCCAGAAAAAGCTCTGTGTCAGCTCCTTGAGAAGGAAACGTTAGAAAGCTTGCAGTAAATGTGTATGAAATACAGAAAACAACTTTGTAGGACATCAGATCCTTTTGCCCCAAGGCAGGATCACCTGTAGCTAAGTTATTCCCTTAAAATTT
Source organism: Netta rufina (assembly GCF_964035555.1). Lineage (NCBI taxonomy): Eukaryota > Metazoa > Chordata > Aves > Anseriformes > Anatidae > Netta > Netta rufina. Next base: position 72,686,613 of record NC_140125.1, on the reverse strand, counting down.
GTCTAACCTGCTCTTTAAAACCTCTGATGGTGGATACTCCACAGCATCCGAGGCAACTCATTTTAGTAGAGATTATTTCTGTTCCCTGGTAAGTAGAGTGCAGTCAAAGAAACTAATCCAGAAACAAAAGGATAAGCATTAAAAGGGCAGTGGAAAGTAATTTAAATTCAATATATTTTTATTCTTTGTAAATACAATGAGTACAACTTTTTAACTTCACAAATCAGTTAATCCACTTTGTACAGGAAAAGTTTTACTCATTCTATGATAGTCCAAGTGCTGATTTTTCTCAGTGCTAGTTTCTAATAACAAATCAAATTTTGAAAAGTACAGCAGCTATCTTTAAATGTTTTTTTTTCCTACATGTTTCATACATCAAATAAGCAGCTTATAATGTTTTTGTGTGTGAGAGGGTGTAGGCGAACAAGGCTTCAAAATTAGAACCTGGAGTTTTCTAAGAAGGCATTGGAGACTTTGGGAAATTGTTAGCATCGTATCAGTCAGCCACCTTTATTTCTTTGAAATAAAATCCCTTCCGTTGATTTCTTTAGAGTCATTTCACTTCTCTGCACATCTCATTGACAAAGAGTTTGGCCACCGTTGCCTTTGGTTTCAGCACTGTGCCAACGGGACAGCCAGCAGGTCACTGAAGCGGTCATCTCCATTGGATTTGGTTTTGCTGTTTTAGTCTTCCTTTCTTGACTCGGACTTTTTTTTCGGGGGTGTGTTTGGGTGGGTGCTTGTGTGTGTAAGAAGAAGGGAAGGTTGGGGAGGAGGTGTGTAAAGCTCTTCTGTCTTGAGATGTTAACCAAACGACATCTGGTGACGCTGCGTCAGAGATCACCAGCTCGTTTTGCAGGAAGAATGGAACTGCCGTCATAAGCTACTTTTTAATCAGTTCTGAAGGCCACTTCATGATGTATTAGAGCAGAAGCAATGTTTTGGTAACCTGGTCTTAAATGTTGCCTACCGTATTAAAACATTTTACCAACATAGGCTACTTTTAAAACAGTTCTGAAGGCCACCGCATCTCGCGTCACAACAGAAGCCAAGCTTGGTCACCCAGTTCCAAATACCGAACAAACTAAAGTACCTTCTTTCACATTTTGTCTCGGATCTGCCAGTTAAATGAGAGAATAGCGGAGTCTTTGTTAACTATGACTGGCATCTGAATTGCCTCCATCCTGTACTAACAGGAAAAGCAGCCAAATTCCAACCACTTTCACTTTTTCTGCAGAACAAAGCTTTCTCTCCATGATCTAAATCGCTCTGTTCAGAGCAGCAGAATCATATCTACTGGGGTATTTTTTGTCAATGAGTTTAAAGGCTAAACATTCCCAGGCTTATGCTTCCTGTAGGTTTTGTTAGTTGAGGCTTATTCTCCATAGATAAAAGTTCTTCTCAAACTGTCCGTCCTGATGGTTTGCTTTAAGGTAATTTATATGTCACTGGATTTGTACATATCTGAAAGCAGTCTTGTAATTGGTACATTCCCAATGGTCTTTTTGAAAAACACTTCTTCTATTGTAGATGGACTAATCGAACGTAAAGCTGGTAAAAGCAATAAAAGTTTTCCAAAACGACAGGGTTGTGTGGGGTACCTGGGAAACGGAGAGAGGGAAAAAAAAAAAACTGTTATTGAAGTTTTTAGATGTTTTTTCCAAAGAAAATCTTTCACTTCGTAGAAAAATTGCACAGATGGGCGCTACCTGTGCTAAAACCCTGTTTTGTACTCACATGAGCCAGAAGGTTGACCCCAAGGCAAACTCTCCTAATGGAGGTTAGCGGAATATAGACCAAGGTCTCTGAGTTTTGATTAGCTCCTTTGTTTATCCCCTCAGAGCAGGAGCAATACAGAGGCAGGATCTGCTCTGGTTTGTCTCTCAGACAACAACTATGTTCTTGATGCAGTTCAGGGAAGAGCTTGACCTATAATAAATACCCTGTCATTTAAAGTGCAATTTAGACCTAGCTGGATTGTCATGGTAATCATTTTGCCTCCTTCTGGTTGCCTTACACGTTTAACAACAATTGACATTTAGAAAGAAAATTTTTGATTAAAGAAGCTGTGTTTTGTCCCCAGGTAATGTATTTGCGTAATAATCTTTTCCATCCTTTCTCCCAGCTTTTGAAACCAACACAACACGGGATATGGAGCCTAGTTGTGCTTACACTGACTTTACATCGGTGTGATTCTCAAGCCCTGAGTTGCAGTGGTGTCCCTAAAAGAAGGAGTAGGTCACGGAGAAACATCCTGCTCCTCATGTTGGCCCTCCCTTGCGTCCTACTGAGAGTGACTCCACCGAGATCAGGAGGCTGATACTGCTGTCACACTGGCAGGACAGTAAATTCAAGCCTGAGGGTGAAACAAGCAGAAAGCCTCATCCCATTGGAGTCAGCGTGACAGTTCTGTTAGTGGACCTAAGGTTTCTCCCTTTCTAGAAAGGCTTTGATACCCTGCAATGGGAGTTTGAGCTTGTTTGAGCACCACTCTGTCTGCCACTGTGCTAGCCTCATGGACCTCCACTGCAGCTAACAGACTGAGGCTGGGACTTTGCAAGACCTCTCGCTGCTCTCCCCAGTCCTGAACCACCCGAGCAGCTGGTGCAGGAGGTGTTAGGTGCATTCTTCTGGCCTCTCCTCCGTCCCCCGACTCCAAAATGGTCCATAGCAGGAGGCTGCTCACCTGTTCGCAGCCAGCTGTTACAGAGCGTGGGTTTGCATTTCGCACAGTACATTTCATCCATTCCTGAGTTTACCTCCGTATACTTCATGGCATGTCAGCTACAACTTTTACAGCAGGTTTTAACATTCCTGTACCCCATGGGACTCTTGTGCTAGATGGGACAGGTAATCTTTTCTTCCCAAAGCAATGATTCGCATCACCCTGCTCTGTCACCAAAATGGGATTCGCAAGTTGCGGGTTTTTCATTTCAACCTGAACACAGATTTAGGATAGCATCTCAGAAGAGCCATGTAGCTTCCCCGTGTCTCAATTTGTCTACAAAATGGGCGAAATGACATGGGGAACTAACTGTATTGGAGATCTTGGGTGAAAAGCACTTACAGTGCTGTGGGGTGAGATGTTGAGTGTCACTATTGGCATTGCTTAATAGAATAAAATGTAGAGAAAACCTAGCCTTCTGAAATGCAAAATGCTCCACAGCAGTATCACTTCGCAAGGGGAGATTCCTCCTTTTACCATTTTCCATTTGTCTGAATAAACCCCATCTTCCTCATTTCATCGGGAAATGCCAAATCCCAGCAGGCTGGCAGTCAATTTGTACTGGCTGTAAAAGCCTGGTCCCCACGGCAGTCAGTGGAAATGTCACTTTTGCTACAGCCAGAGCAGGATTTGGCCCCTACGCCTGCAGGAAAGACTTGAAGGAGGCGCTGCTCACCTACCTGGTGTGAATGTAGCTGTTCAGGGTGAGCTGGGCTTCGTCTTGGAGGGCGGCTATCGCGGCAGCGTTTCGGAAGCTCCTCAGCTCAGAGCCACTGTGTGTCGGCACTGGAAAGCAGATCAGTTACTTAGTTCAGCGTGGGTCAAAACAGTTCAGCTGATGCTATCTGTGAGGGCTAAGCACTCCATTGTCAGCCTTTCAAAATACAGCACTGACTACTGGAATTTAATGCCAGGAAACCTGTTGGGTGATGTGACGCTACATCTGGTTTAAAACGTCATTTTTTGCTTTAAAGTAGCAACCTCAAAGCTATCAGGACAGACTAGCGAGAGATTATTTCTGCTTACCAGCTTTAAAAGTGACAATGCATTTGAGACAGGCAAATTCAGTAGCATCTAGCCGGAGTTGTCTAAATCTAGCCACAACCTCCTGTAAAGCCTGTATTTCTGAAATAATTTTATTCAGCTTCTGAGAATCTGTATTGTCACCGTTCATGCCTGAAAGAGAAACAGAAGCAGATGAAATAAATAATATTAAAGGCATTTGCTTTATTTTATATTGATTTCTGACAAAATCCTGTGTATCAATATCCATTCTATTGTCACACTTGTCTATCTGGTTCCATGTAAACTGACTATATTGTATGAAAGTTAATATAAAATCTTCTCTTGGATGATAACAAACACAGTAATTTGCATTTAAATGACAATGCAAGCAGTCATGAATACAACAAAACAACATTATTTGCATTTAAATATAGATTTATAAATGACAGGTATGCTCCATTGTTCAGTAGGAATTTGTTATTCTTTACATGTTGTTCTTTTTTCAGTAATGTATTTTTATGGTAATTTTTGTAACAAAGTCATTAAATTGTGCAATTCTTACCAGATACAGCCAGTAGAGTGTTAGCATCAACTGGAATGGCCCATTGTGCTATTCCTAGAACAAACAGTTCTCTCCAAGCATCTTCCAAAAGCATCAGCTGTCATACAATAGATGTACAATATAACATAGTGTATAATTTATAGATTTATAAACAATTTAAATATGTAAATTTCTGTTATTTTAAAAACTACTTTAAATGCCTGTCATGGTATTTTCCCCACAGAATGCGTTAGCTCTTCTCTTAGCTTTTTGAGAAGGTGTCTCGAAATAAGTCCATGCATTGTAGCGAAACACACGGTGTTGGCTCCCTGTGCACCGTGTTGGACACCAAACGGGAGCAGAAAGAGAAAGGGGAGTGACAGCTCCTGCCCCAGAGAGCTCACCCATGACAGGAGTGCTTGCCTCTATTTTTCAGCATGACTCCTATCAGTGTGGGCTCTCCTCTCCGTGGCCATGTAGAGCTGTCCTAGAGCAAGCTGGAAGAGTGCTTTCCTATCGCTCTCTAGGGACTACCTTCCTTTCCCTCCTGAAGGCAGGATTTCTGAGGAAAAGCCTGGAATCGCATCACGGGGTAGGGAGCACTGCTTTAGACCACATATGTACGTTTAACCCCTTCCTTCCTAAGGAAATCTTCAGCTCTTTCAAGCACAGCATCTGCACACACATACAAATACTCAATACCACCTATTTTCCTGCTTTTTGCCTCAAATGACTCAGGAATTCCAGTCAGTAAACGCTGTTTCCTTTCAGAAAGCCTGAGAAGCAGGGCTGGGGAAGCCATCGACGGAGGGGCAAGGGAGGAGGAACTCGAATACAGCCACACGCCTCATGTTTTCAGCTCTCCCTAACAGCACAAACTGCGGTCACCCAGGCAGTGGGCTCTGAACTTAGCGTGCCAGCCGCAGCTAAGCTGACAGCACTGCTGGTTCTCTGCGATTTTTGTGCATCGTCTGGCTTTATGGATGATGTGGTGTTTTTTTTTTGGAAGCAATGCCATCGATTTCCGTGGAGAGGCACTGGTGCATCTGAGGAGACATGACTCCTGGTAACGCAGATGGCAGAGCCAGAACAGAAATATTTAAGTCTTGAGAGCATCTATGGATTGTTGGCCCGGATCAACTCTTAGGAGGGGTTTGGAGGGCTTGGTTTTCAGCAGAAAGTCATTAGTTCCCTGGCCCAGCCTAAAGGACATGCTGTAGTGCATACAAATGGCTGGGACATCACATTTCTCTATAGGGTGGGAGAGATTTGGAGGGCTGAGGATTGTAGTGGACTCACAAGGGGTCATCTGGTGGCTCCATGCAGTGAAAACAGATTGCACAGAACATGCAGCAAAAAAGCAAACCACATTAATACTGCTATGGCCCCTGAAAGTATCAGCAGCTTCTCATCTTAGGAAGATAGGAAGGAGGATATATTAGGAAGATTATGAAAAAGGAAAAACAAACAAAAACAACAAACAAACAAAAAAAATCATACCAAATGAATTATTATCTTCTTGGAATCAGATATATGAAAGTTACAAATGGTATGGAAAACATGCACTAAAAATGAATCCTTTATCTATGTGTTAGCACCTAACAGTATTAAGGGTTTTAAACCACCCTGTTCTGATCAAAATGGGAGGAAGAGCTCTCAGAGTCTTATCGTTACAGGCTTATGCCCATTTTGTGCCTTTTTGTGCTATGTGCTTTGCAGAACTTCTGCAGAACTTGGCTAAGGAAACTGTGACAGGAAAGTATTTCTGCCTCTGTTTACATGTAATTACTGTTTGAAATAAATTAATTGGACTTTACAACACTAGAAGCTGCCCAGATTTTTGTAGGAAATGTGGGGGGAGTCTAGGCACAGCACCAACCTCAGCTCTGGTCTGAGAGCAGCTGAACCTGCCTGCAAGTCTTCCCCTCCTCCAGATAATCCTGATGGATATACAGGTTTCTGAATGACATAGGAAATGATTTGCCAACCTTTCATTTGCTTTTGTAAAACTTTTTTTTGCCATTCATTCATGCAGATACAATGGTAGTGAATGGTGGTTCCTGGAAGATATCGATTTCATCTGTTCTTTTTCCCCAAGTGTTTAAAGTCAGAGGACTTTACAAATAAGAGACTATCCCAATAGCTGAAGCTTTCTTCATGCCTATGCATAAGTCTGTAAAACCACCAATTAAAATAATTCATGCTGAAGTCATCCTCAGCCCTCCTCCTTCAAAGAAACGAGAAATACCAGGCTTTCTGAAGGACCTGTTTTTGCTCCTGAATCAATCCCATCCTTGTTGGCGTGACCTTCTCTTGGTGACTTGCGTTGGGCCAGCCTCTCTGAGGGACAAGCTGGGCAGGTGTGCGGGAGCGACACAGCCATCCGCAGGCTTGTGTTTTGTCAGCAAATTGGCTTCTGCTTATTTCCTTGCCTTCGAGACGAAACAGAGTCCTGGAATCACAATGTCCTTGCCTTTTCAGAAGAGCACGAAACAAAAGCAAAATCCAGGAGAAGGTTTTTTAGGCTCTACTTGAGCAGATGTCAGGGATACAAAAAGAGAAATTCAGACGTTTACAGCTGGGCCATTGTCAAATTAAATAGTGCGGTGGCAGTATTATAAAAATCAACTGTCTGATTATTCGCGATATGAGGTGATTAAAATCAGAGTTGTTTCTTCTCCAGCTCTCCTGAATGTGACAGGGGAATCACGTGGAAAAAGGCCGGTGTCAGAGCTTCAGAGCCAAGCAGCTCCAAAAGTTGGCTCGCGGTGAGGTCCGGTGAGTGAAGGGGATGTTGAGGAGAGGCTGGGATTTTAACACGTGAGTAATTCACTAACGGGAGCCCCTGGAGGTGAAGCAGGTCACGTAAAGACAAGGGGAGCAGTCTGCTATCTATGGCAGCTGAGGCAGGCCTTGCTGTTTGAGCTGTGTTTGTCATGTGCAGTGGAGACGTCTCTTGCTTCCAAATCCTGCTGCCCACCTTCTCCCCACACAAGCAGAGGTGACTTTTGGGAAATGCATCCTTATTATGCTGAACGAGGCCTTCTCCTTTGCTTCTTCAGCTTCCTGTGGACACTGTTGTTTGCTGTGGACATCACTGGCCAAGAGATGGATCCGTCTCCTTCCCATGCCCTGCTGGAGCAGCACCCTTGCTGCTTCTTCTTGATGTCGGGACCTTTCTTCAGCTGCTTCATGTGGCAGATCTGGTGCTCCGTAGGAGTAACAGCAGCAGGAGACAGCAGTAGAAAGCAGCACTTTGATCTGGGGCTGCTGCCTTCCTAAAGGTGGCTGTGTAACCCCTGGGCCTGCCCCATCCCTCCCCTCAGTTGGAGCTGAGTGGGGTCTAATCTGTCCCTGGTTGTCTACCCTAATGACAGGGATTTCAAAATGGGGGTCTGGTGCTAGAAAAGGGACTATTCAAAATACCTTAGCCCTTAGTTAGAAACCCCTCTTTTTTCCTAAGAAGTCCTTTCCTTCTGTTCAAAATCTGTGTTTGCATATGAACTGCAAACCTTCCCCCTGGAACCTGGTATATGTGACACCTAAGGCACAACATCTCTAGTTACCATTTTGTGAAATCAGCTCAATCGTATCAAAGTGTTAGGTATCCGTTTTTTGATTGGAGCTTTGCATAGATTTCCCCCCTTCCATTTTATAATTATCTGATTACTTTTTTTAAAATTAGTGCGTTTTACAAGGCACGCAGAGTCCTCATCAAGAATCAAGTCATTAAGAAATTGCTTCAGCTCGTATGGTTCACATGTGATTTACTTGAGGCAAAGGCAAATTGTCATAGAGGGAAAACAAGACAAATTAGGGAAGATTTTAATTAACGGTGAGAAATATTGGGGGCTGGCCAAATTTGGCTTCCACTATATTGGAGTAATTGTAATGTAAGTTCACTGAAACCAACGTGAACAAGGAAAAAATGTTGACTAGGTGAAAAATTATGTGGAGAGGAGAGGAGAGGAGAGGAGAGGAGAGGAGAGGAGAGGAGAGGAGAGGAGAGGAGAGGAGAGGAGAGGAGAGGAGAGGAGAGGAGAGGAGAGGAGAGGAGAGGAGAGGAGAGGAGAGGAGAGGAGAGGAGAGGAGAGGAGAGGAGAGGAGAGGAGAGGAGAGGAGAGGAGAGGTGTGAGGGAGGGAATGATTTCAGAAATTACCTCACTCATATCCTGGGCTGTATGCTTAACTAAGCACATCTCATTGAGGAAAATAAGATACTGTCTCCCATTTTATGGAAGAAAAAGTTGAGCCACAAGTAATTGAAGGTTTAGGACCCAACCTGGGCTCTGAGCCTTCTGTAGCAGGCAGGCCCGACGGATGCCATTTCATCTGTAGGTGCCTTACCTGGTCTTGTAAGGACAAGGTGGAGAAGGCTGGGACGCTCTTGGCCCACTTGATGCTCATGAACAGAAGTCTGGCTGCTGACTCGCAGACGGATTCGGTGGCCACTTCGTAGAGATACATGGGGGTGCCATTGACTTCGTGCGGATACTAATGTCAAAAAGAAAATAAAGCAACTTCATACAATGCCACCGAGGCAGCCTGACCGTCCTCTCCCATCCAGCTGCCATTCAGTGAATCACACTCGTGCCCCGTACGCGGTGTGCACTCTCTTGTTCTGCAACCAGATGGCATTGCTTTCAGCGGGCCCCCTCCAAACCACTCTGAGCTGTTTGTGGATGGGCTGCACTACTGGAACAGTTCACCGGAGGGTGTTGAGGGGAAAAGAAAATTACTACATCAGGGAAAAAAAACTATTAAATACGGTGTCATCCTTTACCCTGTCACAGAGTGGCACGCCTCTGGTGGAAGAGTTACAAGAATGCAAGTTTGATTAAGGATTTTTTTTTTATGCATATAACTTGTGCTTCAGAGGCTGCTTCAGCAGCCCAGCTTTGCATGGCAGAGCAGTAAATCCGTGTGGAGCCTCACCCTTTGTCTCACTCCCTGACTGCAACAGGCTGTAAGCAGATGCCTGGAGCTAACTGTACCCACCTACAGCACGTAATGGAGTTATGTTTTCAAACATGTTGTATATTTACTAGCTAAATAATTTCTGATTCAGCGTTTTGCAAGGCATAATATACAACTATAGGTGATGGTCGTGTTCATGGCACCAAGCTACCAACTCGAAATGCAGAGCTATTTAAGTGGTCTGCTGTCCAATTTTCTAGGTGCTGGAAATACATGAAATGCTATTGCAAAGGGCTTGACGAAGATTCCCCGGTGGCTCATTCCTGTGCAGCTGAGGCCGTGGCGGGCTGCAGGCAGGAGGAGTGGGTTATCAGCTGGTCCTTCAGCACCCTCCATCCTGCTGGGACCTCTCACCCCTTGCACTTTGTCTATCCAGAGCACTTTAGGGACATAAAAACAGAGTCCCCACCGCAACCTGCAGCACCTCATGCCTCATTCTTCTCCAAGTACCCCTGGGGGGCCGGTGTGGGGTCTGACCTTGGGGGTGGGCTGTGCCAGGCCCACCAGGGCCTGCCTCTCGGGGGTGCCGGCGACGGCGGCCAGCTCCAGGCCGTGGGGCTCCAGCTGGGAGACGGCGGTGAAGAAGGCGGGCGCCGGCAGGGCGGCGGCGGGGAAATGCGGGGCGCCGCCGCTCTCCTCCTTGTGCCCGCGGAAGTAGAGGGCCACCTGCTTGCGTATCGTCGACGTCCGGGGTCCCCGCTCGTGCTGCACAGCTGCGGGACACCGAGGAGAGGCAGTGACCCCAAGGGTGCCCCTGCTTGGATGGGGTCCCCTCCGCCCCGAGTCCTTCCCACTGCCAGCCCCCACCCGCTGCTGGGGGTCCCCCATCACAGGGGGCGACCCAAGGGAAGGAAAGGGGGGGGTCCCTTGGGGTGGGCGCCCTTGACTCCCTCCCTTTTTTGGGGTCCAGCCCCAGCGAGGCGGCAGGTACCGTCTTTGTTCATGTTGACTTCCAAGCACTTCTTCAGCCGGCAGGCCCGGCACTGGTTCCTGTGTGTCTTGTCCACCGGGCAGCCCCCCTGCAAGGCAAAGGGACATCGGGGAGAGCCGGGCCGAGCCCAACCGAGCCGGGCCAAGCCGGGCCGAGCCTTCAGCACCCGAGACAGCGACGGCGGCGACCTCCCCGGGGCTCCCCGGTGTCCCCCGGGGCTGTTTCGGGGCGCAGAGGCTCCGGGAGGGGTGCGCAGCCTACCTGGTTCCCCGATTTGCACACATAGGTCCTGTTCCTCCTGATGCTCCGCTTGAAAAACCCCGAGCAGCCATCGCAGGCGTACACCCCGTAGTGCTTCCCGGAGCTGCGGTCCCCGCACACTTTGCAGGGGATGTCCAAAATGCGACCTGAAAGCGGAGGAGGGAGAGAGGGAGGGAGAGGAGAGAGGGAGCGCTAAGCAGCCTGACCTCCGGAGGGATTAGCCCCGGAGCTGCGGTACAAGCAAATAATGAAGTGATTTTATAGCCAACTTTCTTTTCCTTGAGCAAGTGTCAGTTTTCCACAATGAGCATTATTCATGCACCGCTACGTTTATTCGGATCTCCTGTAATCGCCGGGACCCGCTTTGCAAGGGGGGGCTCGCGGCTGCGGCTGCGGCTGGGGGGGGGGGGGGGGCAGCGGGCTTGGGGGGCGTTCCTGCCGCAGACCGAGCCCCGTAAGAAACCCAAACCAAACCGGGCCACCAGGAGCCGAAGGGGACCTCCTCGTCCCCGCCGCAAGCCCGGGCACCGGGGCCGGGAGCGGGGGGCAGCCGGCACCCGGGGGGCAGCGGCGGGGGAGGCACCGCGGGCACCCCCGGGGCAGAGCCGGGACCGGGCCGGCAGCGCCCGGAGAGGGGGAAAAGCTCGAGGAGAGGCGGCCGGGCCCCTGCCGAGAGTCCCGCTAAACCCTGCTGGGAGCCTGGCTTCCCTCTGCCCGTCCGCTTTTCCTTTTCCCTTTTTCCTTTTTCGTTTTTCATTTTTTCATTTTTTTGTCTTTCCTTTCCTTTCCTTTCCTTTCCTTTCCTTTCCTTTCCTTTCCTTTCCTTTCCTTTCCTTTCCTTTCCTTTCCTTTCCTTTCCTTTCCTTTCCTTTCCTTTCCTTTCCTTTCCTTTCCTTTCCTTTCCTTTCCTTTCCCTTTCCTTTCCTTTCCTTTCCTTTCCTTTCCTTTCCTTTCCTTTCCTTTCCTTTCCTTTTCCTTTCCTTTCCTTTCCTTTCCTTTCCTTTCCTTTCCTTTCCTTTCCTTTCCTTTCCTTTTTCTCCTCTTTTCTCCTATACTTTTTCCCTATACTTTTTCCCCTATACTTTTTCTCCTCTACATTTTCTCCTCTATTTTTATTTTCTTTTCTTTTCTTTTCTTTTCTTTTCTTTTCTTTTCTTTTCTTTTCTTTTCTTTTCTTTTCTTTTCTTTTCTTTTCTTTTCTTTTCTTTTCTTTTCTTTTCTTTTCTTTTC